>NC_132795.1:66448147-68948147 GCF_048418805.1 Vulpes vulpes | reverse complement strand
CTGAAATAAGGATGGCAAGACTTTATACTAAGTCTAAAGGTCCAGATAAAATCCTAAAGGACAGTGATGAGAAGGGCACAAAATCTCATGAATGATACACTCTTGGTTTATATGCATCTTCAAAGAAACTATAATCCCCTCCTCCTGCTGGTCTATATTCCTCTGTTGGAAATTTACTTACAGGATATAATTTTAATTTGGGTGTTGATATCTGGATTGTAACTCCACCAGACTAATTTAAAGAAGCCTGACAGAATTTCTACTTCATAAGTTTATTATCATCA
This sequence comes from Vulpes vulpes, assembly GCF_048418805.1. NCBI lineage: Eukaryota > Metazoa > Chordata > Mammalia > Carnivora > Canidae > Vulpes > Vulpes vulpes. Next base: position 68,947,863 of record NC_132795.1, on the reverse strand, counting down.
TTAAATGTAATAATAAATATTTGGAAGCAGAGTCACCCAATATTAGTGTACCCAGTGTAAGTTCATAGCACTTTTGTTAATCCAGCAAGTCTTTCCTGTCTCACGCTGTGGAATATGAACCCCATGAATGCAGGGACTATCTCTTTCACCATTTTAACCAGAATACTGGCAAGTATTAAGTTCCAAGTAACCATTCAATAAATACTGGTAGATAGAATTCATGAAGAATCACTGAATAAGATGGTATGAACTTTTTTTTCCCTCAAGAAAGTGGTTTATTCACACTTCCCCAACATGCCTTCTGCACTCATGGATTTCTCCCCTTTGATTGACCAGTGTTCTATCCATAGCTAGTTAAGAAACTTTACACAAATATCTGCCTGCTGATATCCTCTCAGATTTCATTTTAGATGCCCCCTCCTTCATTCTAGAGCCTTATTAATCCCCCCCCAAATAAACTATTGTCTCTGCAACTCAAGTCCTGTAATAATTGTCCCTTCTATTATAGCAAAGCTTGAATGCTGCTTGACTTTTTCTCACCCTTACCCAGGTCTTAAGTAACTTATCTTTGTTCCTTGAGCTTTGTGTGGACTCATTCTTGATCACATGTATGGCATGAGCTTCTGCTATGTTGCTTCACAGTTAATTTTTAAGTCATAAAAGTAATGACTTAAACATATCAACACATCTCAATATGTTATATGTAGATATAATGTCTTATATAATGTATTGTTAAGCATTTAGATTCAATTACTTGCCAAATATTTTCATTTGTGGATATTTAAATAAACATACATTCTTGCTCTATTTCCTTAATCTTAATTTTAAGAAGTATTACTTTTTGGGACACCTGGGTGGTTCAGTCAGTTAAGTGACTGACTCTTGGTTTCAGCTCAGGTCATGGTCTCAGAGCTCGTGGGATTGAGTTCCCTGTGGGAATCCTCACTTAGCCGGAGTCTGCTTGAGATTCTCTCTCTCTGCTCTCCCCCACTTGCATGCACACACACTCTTTCTCTTTCAAATAAATAGACAAATCTTTGACAAAAAGAAAAAGTATTACTTTCTTCTCCTTTGAGTTCATAACATAGTGACTTGACAATCGTATATATTACACAATGTTCACCACAGCATGTGTAGTTACAATTTGTTGCCAGAAAAGGTATTACTTTTTGTGGATTTAAAAAATGATGTTATTATATATATTTATATTATTTTATATATTTCATATATCATATATTATATGTTATTATATTTATATATTTAAAAGTGGTTCTATAATTTGGGCCGGTTCTGATGTCTCAGTGATTTAATTTCCCTGCTTCCCAGTTTTCAAGTTTGTAAGGTCGAGTTTCCTGTCAGTGAACATCACATATGTTATAAAGTTTATTATTCTTTCATAGTATTTAACTATAATACTAAGAACATTGTGTATTATATTGATTCATATTACTCAGAGTATGAATTTTTCAAAGCTGTTGTCAGCATTGTCAAATTATTTTTCAAACATTTTTTTGCCACATTATGTGGTCTCCAGCAATGGACAAATATACCAGTCCCATCCATATTTTCACCTGTACTACATGCTACAATTTTAAAAATAATTTAATAGAGGAAATGAATTTAATTATTGCTTTTGTTTGAGATCTTTCACTAGAAATGGAGTTGAACAATTTTCACTTTACTCAGACATTTTTATTTCCTCCTACTCCTTGCGTACTGTGTCTGGTATGGAAAAAATATTTTAGCAATTTTTATGTATTAAAAATAATCACTACAGATTTCAATAAACTAAATGTTTAAAACAATCTTTTTAATAATACCAATTCTCATCATGCAGTAAGCGTTTACATAGCTCAGAGCTCACTTCAATGAAAAGAATAGTCACGGATTAAGAGAGAAGTCCTAAAAATCAAGTCATGTACCTAGATCTCTTTAACAATCAGCTTCTGTTAATTACAAACCAGGGGCAGAGATGGAGAGACTGTTTCTATTCTAAACCAAACTAAGAGAAAGGGAGGCCACTTATCTGGCGAGCACAAAGCAAATCAGACTCTGCTCCTTTCCCGATTCCACCTTTGTTTGCTTATTTAACCAGGCAAAAGTACTTAACTACACAAAACAGCTTCTACTATATTGACATAAAACTCATTTCACATGACCCACAATAATTGCTGGCAGCCTTCAAAAGGGTACCCGCTCACAACTCCATCATTTCCTTAAAACTAATTGTGGCAACAGCCCTACATTCAGTTTGTGCAATTTTTCAAAATTTTAGAACCAAATGACCCTTCATTTGTCAAGCAGTTCCCATGAAAAAGATTTAAAAAATCCTAACAACACATTTATTAAAAAATCTCATTTTCAGTGTTAAGCATGAACCCAATTTGATGACCGGGGCTGAGGACATCCTAGGGCACTGGCTCTCATTCGTGGCCTGCACCCTGGAGTCTCCTGGAGCTTTAATAGACACTGATGTTGCCCCCCTGCCGAAGGTTCTGATGGAATCGGCCTGAGATGAAGCCCAGCCATGGGGATTCTTAAAAGAGTCTCAACCAGGAGCCTCAACCTTGCTGCTCTAGAGGAAAGTAATGGATAGAGTTTCTATCCATTATTGCTGTAGCGACTTCTGTTTCTAAAAGGTAATAATACATGTGAGTTTATTTCTCAAAAACAAACAAAAAAAAAGAGATTCATGAGGATTTTTTGTTGTTTACTTGTTTGTTTGAAGACATGCCTACAAGGTATTTTGAAATACAGAATAAATATGATGCAAATTAATCAAATCTTTTTAAAAAAATAGTTCTTCGGGTTGAAGACTTTATATAACACCGTTAAAGGCAACACTTGCCAGATGTAAATAGGACATCAATGGTTTGGCCATTGATGTTCTGGCACATGGTCACTGTTCTAGCATATTTCCTGGCATCCTCTATTCCTACGCCTCTACATTCCAGTGAAACCAGACTGACTCCTTTATGCACCTCTTTGTTCTTACTGCCTGGCGGTAGTGCCTGACACCATCCACGACATGGTTGTTGACTGCATTTTTCCATTGTTCCAATAGCTGGCCAGGCTGTTATTAGTAGCAGTGCCACAGTGACCTCTCTTGATGAAACCAGAAAGTGCAGTGAGGAATTCCAGATAGGAGTCCTTGTAACTAACAATAGTCAAGTTGAGGTTGAAATGTGAGCCAGTCCCAGTCTTGGACAAAACTGAGGAGGAAATAATATCAAAGGAGCTTAGAGAACACGGGAAGCAGAACATCACTGTTGGTCTGTTTCCGTAAGTAAGCTGGCCCAGCTTTTTTGTTAACTTGTCTGAATCTTTTCCCTCCATGACCACGGAGAGGCACAAGCTTAAACTCACCCTTGTAAATGACTTTACAGGGTTTTCAACAGTCAAAGATTTAAACGTTTTGTACTAGGGATTGATTTTTCATGAGTCACCGCAGCATTCTAATCAAGGCAATTAAAAAACCCACACTGCATTTTGGAAGACATAGTCACAATACTTTAGTTTTGTTTTTTTTTTTAACTCCTTTTAGTTTATATTTATTCTTATTGTTTATGTACTGACACATGCTTGGTGTAAACTCAGAGGGAAGAAGAAATGAAAGAGACAGCTCTTGATGCCACAGTCAAGGTGATAACTACTTAAGAAATTAAAGGCAAGAAAACTCTATCCTAGGGCCACCTGGGTGGTGCAGTCTGTTGAGTGTCCAACTCTTGGTTTCAGCTCAGGTCATAATTGGGGTAACGAGATCCAGCTCCACGTCAGTCTCCACACTTAGCATGGAGTCTGCTTAAGATTCTCTCTCCCTACACCTCTCCTCCTTGCCTTCTCTCTCTCTCAAATAAATAAGTAAATCTTAAAAAAAAAAAAAAAAGAAAATTCATCCTATGAAGCCAGTACAAACGGGAATACTGTCATCAGATCATAAACACTTATGCTATCGGGGGTCAGCCAGCTAACAGTTAACTTGGAGACTCGGGGTTCAGTTTCAACCTTTGCACTGACTGAATCAATTAACTTTCTGCCTAATTAACTCAGCTCTCTTATGAGGCTACACAGAAAGCATCCCATATGGACAATGGCCCTATTTCCCCCCTACCAACGAGGTATAAAATTGTTTATCTGCATACTGATAACTTACAGGTTAAAGAAAGAGCAGGAGATAGGATGTTTATTTGAATAGAAATATAATATTAACACAAATATTCTTTGAACAAAATGATCATTTTAGAGATGGTAAGAAAGGAAAGAGGATACAACAGCCAGGTGAGGAATTAGAATATTTTCTTCCCTGAATGAAGGACAAAAACACCCTGGTTCCTCACTCCATTGACATTTGAGGGGCTTCACCAACAGGACCACCTTCACAGTGGGCCTACACTGCACACCTCCTAATAGCAATAAATAGACCTTTAGCCACAAAACCGTTTTAGATGGAATCCAAAACAAATAATTTCCTTATCAAATTACCAAACTATTTTTGTAAGACTGCAGGTTAACTATTTATTTTTCTTCACACACCCTGTCCCCAAGACTTTTAAAGAGTGCTAAAAATGATACAAACCCCAAGAAGATAATAATAATAATAGAGCAGAACCAACAGAATAAAGGAAAATAAAGATAAAGCCAGAAAACAGAGCCAGAAAAGAGGCTAAAAATGTGCATAAACACAGTATGGGCCACAGATGTGACTCTAACCTGCTAGCAGCCACAGTGAATAAAGTAGCCTGGTCAAGTGCTCCTGTACAGACTCTTAAAGATAAAAACAAATAAATTTCACCGAAGACAACCAAGTCTTCCTAGTATTTAGACCAGAAAACAAAAACAAAAACAAAAACAAAACCCAACAAAACAAAAACACTTCTGAAAGTGAAAGTCTATTTGTGAAAAAGAAACTAGATGATATAACAAGCAATGTCCTCAACATTATCTTAATACAAAGTTTCATAGGACTTTGCCTTAAAAAAAAAAACAAAAAACTCCTCCGGATGGGGTGCCCAGTTTCATCTGAATTTCAGATAAACAAGCCAGATAGACTCCCACTAAACAATTACTCATTGTTTGTCTCTGATTCAAATTTAACTCAGCACCCAGTATATTTATTTGCAAAATTTGGCAACTTAGGGTGAAGGCCTCACATAGAATTGCAAATCCCTACATCTGCGCAGGTTGATAATACTGATCAAAATGTGTGACAGCATTCAGGCACCAGCCATGGGCAGATCAGTGCTACAGTTGAGATCTCTCGAGTATCTAGGGGAAAAATAATCACTGAAACTTAAAAATTAAAACATTTGATGGGAAAGCACTTCCTGGGGTCATTAAGAACTTAAAGAGGTCTTACTAAACAATGCACATAAAGGGGGGTCCCTGGGTGGCTCAGCGGTTTAGCGCCTGCCTTTGGCCTAGAGTGTGGTCCTGGAGTCCCGGGATCCAGGCCCACATCGGGCTCCTGCATGGAGCCTGCTTCTCCCTCTGCCTGTGTCTCCACCTCTCTCTCTCTCTCTCTCTCTCTCTCTCTTTCTCTTTCCCTCTCTCTCATGAATAAATAAATAAAATATTTTAAGAAAAATGCATGTAAATCTACTGTATTGGCAAGTCATTACTACTCACCTATAGACAATTTGTGGAATATCAGTGGTTTTACTTGTTTATTTTTTCTGGTTTTGGTGCCATATAAAATTATTGGACACTAACATAGATTAATTATCTTAAAATAGAACTTCTAAATCATTCCTACGGAATGTGAAAACCTAGTAAAATATTCCAAATGCATTTTAAAGCACCAATTAGTGACCAAAAGGCACTTGGCAAATTAGCACTGTACACATTTTTAAGTGTCTTTGATGATTTTAGATCTGGCTATATGATAGTTAAAATAGCTATATGATAGTTAGTTTATTAAATAGCTATATGATAGTTAGTTTATTAAAATAAAGCTCAAAAATATTTCTAAATACTATTAAACTATTTAGTACCAATTCTAAAATAAAATTTAGATGCTTGGAAAGAAAATGCTGTCATCAAACCATTGGATTTCCCTTTTTTCTAAATGAATTGCCCCTTACCATGGTTAGTTGTTGATATCAGGAAGAGTATATAGATCTACTTTATTTGCTTGATAACTTCTCCGATTAATTTTAGTTTGAAATAATTGAATATTGCATCTTCTCACACAATCAAGATGGGGGACTTACTTTCCCTTTTTTCACATTCACCTCTATCTTTTTTTTTTTCCAATTCTATACTCTTAAAGATAATTTTAAAAATATGACTTTTAAAATTTTGCATCTCTAATAATGAAATTTACTTCCAACACCTTAGAATTCAAAATGAATCTCTGATTTGACATTCAAGAATTTTATTGAATTCACTATAGATTGTAAATATAAAATTTCTTGATGTTTATTAATCTCTTAAGAAATTGGCCAATGGAACGAGCCAAGTTGATGAGTGCCAAGTTTCTCTACAAAGCTACATGGGTATCAGTTAATCAATAGTGAGAAAAACAACACAATGTATTTTAATTAAGTTTGTATTGAATCTTAGGTAGAAAATATAGTTGATCTCACAGATCAGTAGTAGCTGAGACAAAAAGGGGATTTGCAGTCTGGTCAGGAATCTGCAAAGCCGGTGATAATTCCTGACCCACTTTGGCTGGTTCTGATGTCTCAAGATCAGATGTCTCTGATCCCTAGTTTTCAAGTTTCTAAGGTGAAGCTTCCCGCCAGTAAACATCATGTATATTGTAAAGTTTAATTTGTATGCCTCATATAAAGGGCTTATAGTTATTATGAATTTTGTATTAATCTAATAATTTTGTAATAATCTATGTTTGTGTAAAGAATTAAACTATTCTCTAAGGGGTTTACTGCAGGTGTTCCTACAGTGAAAAATGTTGGATATTCAGCTTACAAACATATGCAATGGAAAATTCCTTTTTTTTTTTTTTACCTTAATGCAAGAGTAATACATTCATGTTTAAAAAAATAAATAGGATTTTTAAAAAGATTTTATTTATATATTTATTTATTTGAGACAGAGAACTTGAGCCAGGGGAGGAGCAAGCCCACTCCATGATGAGCATGGAGCCTGACATGGGACTCAGGCCCACAATCCCGAGATCATGACCTGGATCTAAACCAAGAGTTGGGTGCTTACCCCACTGAGCCACCCAGGCACCCCTCACTAGGATTTTCACTGAAAGGTGCTCTTTTCTACTCCGAACCTGTAATTCCCTTTCCAGAAAAAAAGCTGATTGACAGGTTCTTGTGAATCCTTTAAGAAAATTCTATGCATGTATACAGCATAGATGTTACACATGCCTCCCTTTTATCCAATCTTCTGTTTTTAACATTTTTATTTTAATGAATGTGTGGATACCATCCACCCTGTTTTACAGCTTGGTTTTTTTTTAACACTTAAGAAATTCTTTGAGATCTTTTCATAACTACAAGGTTTTTATACATTGTTTTATTGTTTAGAGGTACTATAATTTATTTGACAAGGTTTGTATTGATCGACACTTAATGCAAATGGTTTCTTGTCTGCCTTCTGCCTTATAAACAATGCTGCCAAGATCACCTTTGTAAATCTCTTCTGCAGGTATATGTTAGGATTGCTTTTCAGGGGTGCCTGGCTGGATCAGTCATTAGAGCAGGTGACTCTTGATCTGGGGGTTGTGAGTTTGAGCCCCATGTGGAGTATAAAGATTACTTAAAAATAAAATCCCATGCAGGGGGTCGCAGGTGGAGGACAGTGCTTTGGACATTTGGACCCTCTGGGGGAACTGATGTTTAGGAGAATGACCCAAGAGCAAGAGCACTGGTTGAAGCCACAGTCATCATGGTGGAAGCTGCAGTGTGAGTGTCTGGTGCCTGCACTGTGACTTTGGCTGTGGTTCTTAGCATTCAGCACTCCAGAGCTCTGTGGCCCTGGTCTGGTTTGGAACATAAGTTTTTACTGCTCTGAGCCCCAGCTATCTCTCCAAGCATCCGTTTCCTTTTTGAGAAAATCAATGTATTCCTTCTGCTTGAAACCACAGATGCTGGCCCAATTGTACCGAGAGAGGTTCTATCTAATTTTCCTCTAAATAGTGAATTTGTTAAATAGTGAGTCTTTCCAGTGCATGAACATGATTTGATCATGGCTTATATACAATTTCCTCAGGAATTCATCAGTGGTATTATGCAAAGTATTAAATCTAAATTACAAAAGAAGAGTGATTAGAGTGAACCCATCTGGAGGGCAGTACTATCAGCTCTCATTAAGGACTGGGGCATTTTAAAACAAAACTATTATACTATGGTATACAATGGGGTTCAGGTTTGGGGCATGGAACATAGTGATGGAAACTGAAGTTTGTTGATTTCCAGGTTCCAAGATTCGTAAAAATGACTCAGCCCTAAATATAAATACTTTTGTCTCAGCTCACTAGCTAATGTGGATGACTATGCCACCTCCAAATATGCTGCTTTGGTATAATGAGAAACAAGAAGACTTTTATTTATTTATTTATTTATTTATTTATTTATTTATTTTTAAGAAGACTTTTAAGAGTTTCTCTCATCTGACTCAAAGCAGAAGCTTCTGAAAATGAAAACTGCTCCAAATCCCCTTTTCCCAGGGAAGCTCTATGGCCATTTAGAGGATGGAAAGTTTGGCCCCAAAGTGGACCTGCACAAACAAACCTTGCTAAGAGGGCCCTCCTTTTCCATCAGTTTCTCCCATAGAGTCACCCTCTCATAGTCTACAGCCCCTAGAAACCTAACAACCTCTTTCCCTTTGTCTTGTCACTTACCTACAAATTTGTCATTCTTTGTTAAGATGCCATGTAAGTCCACGTCAGCACCACCCCTTTCAGTCGCCCATCACTGAGTTTCTCCCACCCATATACATACTGTTCATATTAATAAATTCTGTTTTTCTCTTGTTCATATGTCTTTTGTCAGTTTGTTTTCAGGTTCTAGCTGGAGAACCTAGGTGGGTAGAGGGCAAAGATTTCCTCCCTTCCCTACACTAGCACCAAAGACAGTACCGAATAAAAATACCTGTGCCAAGTAAGTAGCTACAGCTGCCCCGGTCTGAAATTCCACCAGGTGCAGAGCCCAGATGAAAGCCATTCCATTCAAGCAAACGTGAAGTCTCGAGAGTTCTATGTGTGCACTGTTAGGCAGGAAAGCACCACATCTGCCTCAAGTGTCTACTTACCTTGTGATATCTTGTACAGCAATGTCTTGCTATGCAAAATTTGTAGTCTCCTGTGCTCTCGGTGGTTTCAGTGTTCTTACTGCAGCATGGGTCTTCAGGAGAGCAACTACCTCAGAACATATGTAGCAGCCATTCATTCACAAATACCACATCTCCCATAGAAAGTACCATTTCTTTTTGTTATTAAATTGTGGATACGGAGAGCACCATCCCTTATCATCCCTTATCAAATGGTCACAAAACACTACAACTGCCCTCCTGAAGTGTAGTCATAAGTTTTGATTATTTCTCTTCTATTCTCTGTATGTGTCTCTTTCTCACCTGTGTATACATTCTCCCCATCCCCTTTGGCCAGAACAATCTTTTATGGATGTAGCTGTATAATTTACACATGATACATAGATTTTAAGTGTTCATTCTGAAGAGTTTTGTCAATTGTATATACCTGTTTAACCACCATCTGAGGAAATAGAAAGTATTTCCAAAACCCCAGAAAACACTCAAACTTCTTTCTAGTCAGTTCTACACTATTTCCACTAAAACAAAACAGAACAAAACAGAACAGAACATAGGTTTCTAACACATAGATTTGTTTTCCTTTTATTGAAATTCATACAAATTGCATCACAAAATTTGTGCCTTCTTGGTCGGGGGTGGGGGGGGTTGATATAATGTTTTTGAAGTTGATCTAAATTGTGTGTGTCAGTAATTCATTCCTTTTTACTAAGAAGCATTCCACTGTATGACTTTACCACAGTGTGTTTATTCATTTACCTGTTGACGGTTATTTGGGTCATTTCCAGTTTGAGGCAATTATGAATAAGGCTACCAGGAACATTCTTCTCTAAGTCCTTTTGTAAACATATATTTACTTTGCATAAATTCTATCCTACTCTACAGGTGTGACACCTGGAAGTGAAATTTCAGGGTCATGGGGCAAATTTAACTTTATGAGAAATTGCAAAGGAGTTTTCCAGTGTGGTAGTTGGACATTTCTATACTCCTGCCAGCAATAGATGAGATTTCTGGTTGCTTCTGATACTCATTAACATTTGTTCTGTCAGGTTTTCTTATAAGAACCCCACTAATGTATGTGAAATGATATCTCATTGTGGTTTGAATTTGCATCCCCTGATTGCTAATGATGTGGAATAGTTTTCCATGTGCTTATTGGCTATTTTGCACACATTTTTGTGAAGTATTTGTTCAAGTGTGGGGTTTTATTTTTTTGGTCATTTTAAATTGGGTTGTTTGTATTTTTTCTTATGAATTCTTTATGCATTTTGCAAATCTGCATTCATCCTTGTGCAGGGGAAATGCTAAGCTACTCTGTATTCTTCCAATTTTAGTATATGTACTTTCAAAGCAAGCACAGTTCTTTATGTATTTTGGATTCAATTCTTTAGTTAGATATAGGTACTGTAGATATTTTTTCCAAAACTATTATTTTTTAATGAGCAATATCAAGTACATATCACAACCATTCTCTGGAATAGCTATACCCAAACATTCGAGTGACAGATATACCAGGCAGTAATTGCCATCACAAAAACTTTGGTAATAAAAAACTATCCTAAAACATAGCAACTTAAAACAATAAGCATTTATATAACAACCAAGGGTAGAGGTCAGTTGAGGTCAGCTGACCTAGGCTGGATTCAGCTGAAGTGTCTTGGCTGGGGTTGTTCTGCTCCATGGGTCTCCTATGGAATCAGTAGGTGGGCACAGCCATTTTTTTCTCGTGGTTTTGGCTGAGCCACAAAAGGACCAGCAGAAACATGCAAGGCCTCTTGAGTCTGAGACTCAGACCAACACTGTGTCACTTTCACATCTACCTGTGGACCACAGCTGAAGTAAGAAATGTGTCTGGCCCACAGTTAGTGACCTTTGTAAAATTACTTGATTAACGGCATAGATACAAGGAGGAGTGAAGAATGGGAATTAAAGAAATCTGCTGAAAACCTGTAAAAATCATAAGTTTATAAATACATTTTTAAAGAATATGTGATAGAAAACAGACATTAAGAAAAATTCACAGAATATTTTGCCCTCATTCACTGTCTTACTGAGCATTTGATTTCCCTCCCTAGGCCCAGTTTATTCCATTTAGAATTCAACTAGTCCTAAAACCATGCATTTATGAATTTGTGAATTTATTTAATAATTATTTAGAATATTTTGTCTATGCCAGGTACTGTATGCTAGATTCAGAACCACAACAGTGAACAAAAGAGGCAGAAATTATGAAGTTCAGAATTGGACACAGACAACTGAGTAGGAGATTTCATTCAGTAGGATACTATGGGAGTCCATTAGAAGGGCAGTTTCCAGAATTCTGGTGTGAAGGGAGGTTTTACAAAGAAAATGACATCTAAGCCAAAGCCTAACCAATACATGGGAGTTAAAAAGGCAAAGGTGGAGAGGAAGTAGATTAGCCTGTGCAAGAAGTGATGGAGGGCAAACTGGCTTGGAAGTGAAATAGTTAGATGCAGCCCAGAGTTTGAGTGGAGAGGTGACTATGGCCACAGAATAAAGAGTAGATCAAAGACATGGAGAAAGAGGAGGCAGGGAAGCCACTGCAGTGTCTAAGCTACAGGTGATAGTTCAACAACCAAGGGTGGATGTAGCAGGGGTGGAGAGATGGGGATGAATTTCAGTGACATCTTGGAGTCCCAGTGAGGGGGCATGGAGTTTGATTCCATGGAGGATGAATGGAGAGTGAGAGAGCAAGTTTAATGCCCAAATTTCTTGACTAGTCAAATTGATGGTTTTACGTTTAATGAAATAAGAGCCAGAGGAAAGGGTCACATTGGGCTGGTGGGAGAAACAGATCAATAAATTTTATTCTAAAATATTGAATATTTTAGAATTGAATATTCTAAAATATTACCTGGGTTGAAAGGTAAACTGAGGCATAGGAAATATTTTAAGGGTTTATATGAGCAAAAATCAATTGAAATCACGTATCATTTAATCTAGAATACAGAAAGGAGGTCCGAGGAATTGTATACGAAGGAAGACTTATATGGGCAGAAGGAAGCTGGAACAAGAAAGATGAAGAGGCATATCAGCATGTGCAAGGTTATGGCAAAGTTACTTTTATTTGGGGAATGACAGGGGTTTCTCTGGTAGATTACTTAATTAGTGTTGGTGGGATTATTCCTGATCAACTGGTTTAATATTCCATTTCTGGGAGAGCTGAAACTATAATGAAATTAAGTCTTGGTTTGGTGACAGGGGGCTTAGCAAAAGCGACTCTGTTTGGGATCTATTGTCTTATTTTTAACACTTGTGAGATATCTAGGAGGCACTGCTTTCCACTTAGCAGTAAATATGAACCTGAAATTTAGTAGAGAATTTAGGCCTGGTCACAAGTATTTATAGGTCACAAGTATTGTCAGAATTGAACATTAAGGGAGAGGGTGCAAATGCTCATGGAGAATATACGAAGTAAGAGAGCAGATGGTGAAGAATATCAGTCAACAGGTCAGCAAGGAGAGGGTGGACAGGTGAGAGGATCTTGCCAGGGAGGCTAAGAATGTGCAGCCTAAGCCATAGGGAGGAAGACTATGGAGGAAGGGTGTATATGCACCTGCAGGGAGGGAGAGGCTGAATAGCAAAGAGCAAGGGAATGATCAGTATGCTGACATTCCTGACAAGACCCAAGAGAATGACATTTGAAGCTCAGATGGAAGAATAAAATTTAGATAGCAATCAAGGCCCTCCTCAGTAGGAGAAGAGAAAGAGATGGTATGGAAGCAAATAAATGCTTCATCTGGTGTAGGTGAGAGAGTTCTTGTTGATGGTTTGATGGTTTCTCTCCTTCCTTTTTTTTTTTTTTTTTAAGAAGAAAAGAGTGGTTTGGGAAGGAGGTAAATAAACTATTATTCCTTAGGAGAGCAGAGCAAGTTTGAAAAAAAAAATGGGAGAGAAAATGAAGAAAACCTAATTGTTCTCCTCAAAGCATTTAGGTCTCAGGAGTGGTGAGGTACTGTGAATTTCTCATGTCCCAAATCTTAATGACTTTTCTGTTTTCCATCGTTGTTCAGAAGCACATAAAGGGAAAGCAGACATTTGGCTTGATTCACTCAGGTAGCAGGAAGACAGCAAGAATATAACAGATGCATTTCCTTTGGTGGTAACCTGATTACCTCTCACCTTTAAGGCCCTTCACTGAAGAATAGCCAGAAGAATTTTGAATTTAAAAATAATCCAAATATTTGTCTTCACGTTATCAATGCTATGGTATACTCTTAGTGTATTGAAAAATTGAAGAGTAAAAGAAGTATGTTCACTTCTATTCAATCAGTTTGTGTAGCGTCATATAAAGATTTAAGACTCAGTGTCCATCAAAATGTTTTAGGTATGATACTGTTTCTCGAGGGAAGTAAGGATATTTTGTATATTAACTATGCAGAATAAAAAAATGTACTTTACCTTACCTCTGTCAAGTGCAGTGCCTGCCAGAAGGACAATGGAACAAGAGATGTGAGGATAATGGTTTTATTTTGCTCAAAGCCAACTTCTTATTTTGTATTTTAAAAGTGTTCTTAGACTTGATTGAAAATTTCAAAATTTTAGTTAGTTTTTTTAAAGATTTTATTTATTTATTTGAGAGAGAGTACAAGTGGGAGGAGGGGCAGAGGAAGAGAAACACTCCCTGCTGAGCAGGGAGCCTAACTTAGGCTGGTTCCCAGGACCCTAGGATCATGACCTGAGGCAAAGGCAGAGACTTAACCAACTGAGTCACACTGGCAGCCCTGAAGTTTAGATATTTTTGGTCAGCTTCTCAAAAAACAACTAACTCTTTAGTCAGTAGTAAAGAAATAAAGTGAGTTTTCCTTAACAATGCAAATTCATTGCAATCTCTTGCTCAATCTCTTGTTGATAGTCCTAGGTTTGTTTTCAGGTGACTTCAATGGACAAGATTAGTTTGTTTACGGACTTTATTCTCTATGCCCAATACTTTAGGGGCATATCCTGTATGTATGGTAATTTACCATGACTTTTTTTAAATTTACCATGACGTTTTAAACATTTTTGAAAAAAAATCTATGTGGATCAACATTAGGAGATACACCTTTAAATAGGTATTATTTCAACCACAGCCTTTTGAATCAAGGTTCAACAATGCCTGATGAAACAGATTCCCACTTCTCAGAGTACAGCACACTTCAGGACAGAAGCACGCTGAGATGTTGGTGGAAAACATAAGTATGCCTTTATTTATTTTTTTTTAAGGATTTTATTGATTTATTTGAGAGAGAGGGAGACAGAGAGTACAAATGGGTGGAGGGCCAGAGGGAGAGCAGGAAACCTGAAACAGGCCTCTATCCCAGAACCTCAGGACCATGACCTGGGCCAAAGGCAGAAGCTTAGCTGACTGAGCCACCCATGCACCCCCATGATTATACCTTTAAATTAACAAATTATGATAAAGCATCTTTATCAACCCATGTCATCAGTTTTTGAAATGGGAGCAATTTCATTATAAAAGGGGGAACCCAGGTACTAGGAGAAGACTGTAGGTCTGCTGAACAGAGACAGCTACATAATATAATGAAAAGATTTGGGATCCCTGGGTGGCGCAGCGGTTTGGCGCCTGCCTTTGGCCCAGGGCGCGATCCTGGAGATCCGGGATCGAATCCCACGTCGGGCTTCCGGTGCATGGAGCCTGCTTCTCCCTCTGCCTGTGTCTCTGCCCCTCTCTCTCTCTCTCTCTCTCTCTCTCTCTGTGACTATCATAAATAAATAAATAAATAAATAAATAAAAAAGAAAAGATTTATAGAAGTAGGGCTCTTCTTGGTACAGTCTAATAGAGGAACTGGTTTTACAACTTCGTTTGATGTCTCTGAATTAAACAACAGGTCTTAACAACAGGTTTATAAGAACTGGTTCTTAAATAGTGAAAGCTAGATTGCACCATAGGCATTTCTGAAGAGTAAACTACCTCTTACCTTGAGTTGAATATACACAGGGTGAGTGAGCCAAAATATTTCATATGCTTTGCTGGTCTTCACCATATAAGTCATATGACTTAGGCAGTGAGCCACCTCAGTTGTTACAAATGATTTAAACATAAGCCAAATAATGTGTTCCTATGAACACAGCTTGGCCACTACTTTTAGATGAGTGGGCATATCCTTTTTTCCCCTTTGATGGCTAACTTCTAGGTTTTCCTTGGCACTGTTACAAGCCAAAATCTTATTGTATTACCTTTCTAGGACCTTGGCAAGAATGGTCAGGATGGGGAGAAGTTGAGAGTAATCTGAGAGGCTTCTTGACCAATTGAAATGCAATAAAAGCCTGGGGCCAAAGAGACCTGGAGGCGGTTATAAAAAAAAGGAAGCATGCCTCCTTGTTTAGGTGCAGAAAAGTTACAGCACTGGAGAGAGAGAGAAACAGAAGACAGAGTGAGCTAGATATAGCTATACTGTCACCAAATCATCACTGAATTCTCTACGCATGGCTTCAAATTGAGGTGTATGTGTGCGCATGTGCATGTGTGTACCTGTGCATGTGAGAGGAAAGATCCATTAGGGAGAAGGAAGGGGGAGAGGCGGCAGGACAAGGAAGGAGGAAGAGGAGAAGCCAAAGAAGAGAAGGAACAAGAGGAGGAGGCGGAGGAGGAGGAGATATACCAGGAGAAAAAACTATGAAAAGCACATGGCACAGTCCCTGCCCACCCCAGGGGATCATTTCCGGTTCCCTTACTGTCTTTTGCAAAGATACAAAGAGCAAGACAAAACACATAAATATACAGACTTGCATTTATGAATGTATAGTATGCACTTAAGAACAATTAATAACAGAGACCATATATAAAAGTAGAGAGTCATGTAGGAATGGGAGCATGACTGCCTTACTTCATTCTTCTAGATAATGACAAAATTTTCCATTTGTCAATAGATGGGTACCTGAAGTCTGGGAATAGTAAGGACATCATTAAGTGAGTAAACAGAGAACAGGGGGGAAAAATGGAGATTTCTTTTCTGATTTTATTTCCTCCCTATCAACAACTATGGAGATTCTTATCGCAGCTGACCTTTGTTCCTACGCTTTAGACTCGGAGGAGACCATTATTCTCAGTCACTGAAAACTTCTCTTCTGCAGCTGTTTTCCCTAAGGGGGGGGGGCAGGCAAGGTTGTGGGAGTCCTGACAGCAGGGCAGGGGAGGCAGCAGGTGCTGGTGTCAGTAAAGGCCCTGCCTGGCTTTTCCCGCTGAGGACTCAGGCCATGGCTGAACTGGAGGGGGTATGTGCAGGCGCATATGCTTGTGTGTGTGTGTGTGTGTGTGTGTGTGTGTGTGTGTGTGTGTTGCAAAATACAGTTTCTTGGGTTTAGCTAGATTTGATTTCAGCTTCTCAGAGAGCCAGTATTTTCACGGTAAATCAACAATAACTTTCCGCAGTTCTTTCTTCTCTGCAGGTAGGAGGGTAGATCACATTGTGCCTGCATTCTTTGGGATCAGAAAAAATCATTTCACTTTCTCTTCTGTCCCTAGCTATTTCTTTCCTCCGAAATCTCACTGTCCTTGACAAAAATATAATATTTCACAATGGTAATCCAATAGTATGGAAGCTTGTTATGTCTTAGCAACATCTGTGATTATGTTCTATTCATATAGTATCTTTATTTAGGCCAGACATTCACAGGGAAAACTTCCAGTCAATCCCAGATAGATACCAAGAAACATCCAAGGTACATTAACCTGATGGGCTCATCAAGCTACCAGGATTATTAAACTGAATGGGAAGATATCAAGTTGTAAATCAGGTTAGAATTCTTTTCTTGGATATGGTACTGACTTTTTTTTAATTATTAAGTCAGTGCATGTGTTAGGACCTCATACTCTTCTGTAAATGCAGGCCTTGGAATAGAAAAGACTGTGTGTGTGTGTGTGTGTGTGTGTGTGTGTGTGTGTGTAATTAGGAAATTGGAGACGTTATTTCTTAGAACTGACACATGGACATTTCACTTCCCTGTTTCCTTCTCCTTCTTAGCATTGTGGGGACTGTCATACCCCACTCTAAGTATTACTAAAAAGGCATCTGAATCCATTCAGTTTCAGTGATTCATCCGGCTCCAGTTTATAAGCCTGGGTCATCTGGCTCATACCTGTGATGTAACAACTAAACACGAACATCTGGGAAAACAGTGTGCATGCAGGCCAGTGTAACTTTGCACAAGCAGCTGCTTTGGTGGCCACAATGTGTGTTTTTCTACTAAATTGTTGTTGGAAGGCCTTTCTGCTAACCTTTGACTTCAAGGATGACACAGAGTTCCTGGATAATTGAACTGTTAACTCCTGAGCATGGTAACTGCGTCCACATTTTTGAGTCATTGTAGGTGTGAGTCCATGAGTCCATGTAGATGTGAATTTAATCTAAAACTCAAACCTGGATAGGCCTGAATTTAAACCTGAGTAGGCCTGAAATTAAGTCTAGTAGAACTGAAACTGATTTCTTATTTGCATATGCAATTGGAGTTAGTGATTCTGGATGTCCAGTGTACCTATATAGATCCAAAGGAAAAAAAAAAAAAAAGATCCAAAGGAAAATGATGGGCTGAGTACACAGTAAAAACTGGTGCTTTGTTACTCACTCCTCAACCTCATTATTTTCATGTCTTGCTGATTATTTTCATAAGTGCCTAATTAGAAATAGAGAAATAAGGTCACAAGTTAATTTTGAATCATTAAAATATTTGAGTCCCTTGAATACATAAAGGCAAAGAATTTCATTTCTTACCTGTATGTGGGAAGGAGTTATATTTCCTTCAGTTCTGAATGGCATACTTTACATAAGTGAAGTGATGCCAAGTCTAAATATTATTCTTAGGATTCCTTGGGATTCAGGTAAGACTCAAGTGTTATTGAGCAATATCAGTGGTCATTAGGCATTACATGATGTGATACAGAGAATTTTGAGGCTGCCAGGGACTTCCAGTTACTATGTAGGAAGGACAGTTAATATTTATTTAGTGTGTGCTCTGGGCAGACCTGCACTGGGAACTTAACCATACATTTTCACAATCAATCCTGACAGCAGCTCTCTAAAGGAGACAGCATTACTCTAATTGCATATATGAAAAAATAAAGAAATTGATGTTTGTGAAGCTATAAAAATGTACCCACATAGGGACCCTAAGAAGTATCATGCACATTCACTATTACTATGTTGTTGCTGTTGTTTTTTGCCACTCAGGCATTCGTATGTGTATCACATTTTTTTCTCAACTAACTCTAGAATAGAAAAGATATTCACAATTATAAAATGGAAGAACAACTCAGAAATATCAGTATGGGTATAAAATTTATGTGGAACTATCAAAGGAATGTTAACAGTAATAAGCACTGATAAACAATCAAGTCTAGTTTTTGGTCAATTATTCCAGAGAAGGGAATATTTTACATCCTCAATAGAATTCTTAGGAAACCTCACTGCAACGTGAAATTTCGTTTTCAGGGCCAGTGATTGCACATACATTAGTCATGTATGTTGATGATGCCATACTGACTGCCCTTCATCATTGAATCCCTTTTTGCATGTTTTTAGTCTTTGCCTATTTTATTGGACACACACTATTATAATGCAGTAGGAGAGTACTATTATTATTATTATCATCATTATTTCTAGTATAGGAGACTATTTATTCTAGAGTGAGAGCAAGTGAGAGAGAGCAAGGGGGGGGAGGTGGGCAGAGGGTGAGGGAGAAGCACACTCTCCTCTGAGCCCGACCTGGGGCTCAATCCCAGGACCCTACCTGGGTTCAGGGATCACTACCTGAACCAAAAGCAGACATTTAACAAACTGAGCCACTCAGGCACCCCTCTGATATAGGAGACTATTCACTACATACTTTGTTATATGTACCTGTTAGTTGGCCTAAGGCATACTTATCTCTTCAAAGTGGTTCCATTATTTTTCATAAAATTAAATCTGTATTATAACCTGGAAGAACATTAAATATATTGAGTGCATACCACAAAATATGTACTTAAAATTAGTTTTAGAGAGTAAAACTTTCTTAATATTTCAAACTTAATTTCTGTGGAAGCCAGACCAAGTATCATTGGAAACAATATATCTGAATTATCTCAATTCTCTAAACCCAGAGTGAGTAAAATATTCTTTCTCTGACATTGTGATATAAGCAAGAAATATTTACTGTTTTCTAAAAATGTAAAAATTGAAAAGGAAAATAGTATATTAATCAAATTAAAAGTGATGTGCAGTATGGATCTGCATTAGTTTCCAATTTCCTTTCTAAGAAGGAGCATCAGGAGCCCTTACATGAGGTGGTAGGAAATGTCTTGGTCCTGATTTCCTTTCATTCCTATTTATTAGGTTCATCCATTTTGTATCTCCCATTGTCATAGTAAATTTAAGATCTAATTTTTGTATATTTAAGGTTTAAAGTACAATGGTTTGACTCATTTGGAAATGTTTGTGAGGACCTACCCTGCTACTGGGATGGTCTTAGCCTCAGAGACCAGCATGCACAGCTCTGGAACTCCAGTGGACTTGAGATGATTGCAATCACAGTGTCATTTCTTTCTTTCTTTCTTTCTTTCTTTCTTTCTTTCTTTCTTTCTTCCTTCCTTCCTTCCTTCCTTCCTTCCTTCCTTCCTTCCTTTCTTTTCTTTCTTCTTTCTTCTTTCTTTCTTTCTTTTTTAAGATTTTTATTTATTTATTCATGAGAGACAGAGAGAGAGAGTCAGAGACACAGGCAGAGGGAGAAGCAGGCTCCATGCAGGGAGCCCAACGTGGGACTCGATCCCAGGACTCCAGGATCATGCCCTGGGCTGAAGGCAGGTGCCAAACCACTAAGCCACCCAGGCATCCCTACAGTGTCATTTCTAGAAGGAGCGGAGAGGTTACATTTTGAATTGAAAATGTTTCATTTTCTGGGGCATCTGGGTGGCTCAGTAGGTTGAACATCTGATTCTTGGTTCTGCTCAGGTTGCAATCTCAGGGTCAGGAGATCGAGTTTCTCTTGGGGCTCTGTGCTCAGCACAGTCGGCTTGAGATTTTCCCTCTCCTTCTCCCCCTGACTCTCCCCCTTCTTGCTCTCTCTCTCTCAAATAAATAAATAAATAAATAAATAAATAAATAAATAAATCTTTAAAAAGATTTACCGTAAAAAGAAATTATACGTTGGGATGCCTGGGTGGATCAGCAGTTGAGCGCCTGCTTTTGGCTCAGGGAATGATCCCAGGGTCCTGGGATTGAATCCCGCATCAGGCTTCCCCTAGGGAGCCTGCTTCTCCCTCTACCTGTGTCTCTGCCTCTCTCTGTGTCTCTCATGAATAAATAAATAAAATATTTTTTAAAAAAGAAATTATACCTTAAAAAGAGAACAAAAACATTTCCTTTTCTGAAGGAAGTTCTGTAATAACTCCTTTGGATTCAGAGAGGCAAAGGTACTGCTATTCACCTGACTTGTTGTACCTAACTACTTTTCATTGAGGCTTTCACATAAATTGACCATTTCATTACTTTTCAAGTTAGTCAATTGCCTTTGGCATTCCACATAGTCATTTTCACCTAAGGAGGAAGCCACCAGGGCAATGTTATAATTGGGAGGACACTCCCACACTCCTGAGTAGAAAAAACCCATTGCAAGCTCAGACTTGCTAGCATTTCATTTGGCTCACTTTCCTTCTCTTTATTGGCATAATTTACAATAATGCAAAAAGCATGTAATAAAGACCAAGGAGAGTTGAGATGAAAGTGCAAAGAGCAAACACTGGACAGAAGGACAAAGAGAGTGAAAAATAATTCTCTAAGAATTAAGTAGGACATGTCCAGACAGCAAATCAACTGTTCAGTGATTTTTTTTTTCCCCTTCCAGTCTTAGCTGCCCTCCAGGTGGCAAGATGAGATGTGTGTCAATGGTGAGGACCAGAAGCCTCCTTTGAGCAGCAGTCATTCGAATTCAAGATTTTGGGGGCACTCATTGGATAATAGGTACTAAAGCCATCAAGGAGAATACCAAGATTCTGGCTCTGGTGTGGGGCCCGTGTGGATGTTTAGCAAACATTCAATGGGTCGAATATGCAAATCATATGGCATGTTAGAGGTCAAAATATACTTAAGAGAAAAAAAGAAAAGCAGAGTTGGCGGCCAGGATGGGGTGGGCTGCGACTGTCAGAGATGCACACCTGCCAGGAAGGGCATCCCAGATGGGGAAAAAAAACCCAAATTCAACCACTGGCTGAGTATTTACTATACACTGCCATTCTACCAAAACTCATGGCCTCTCTCAACAGCAGCTCACATTCTTAGAAGGGGTACACACATAGATTGACAGGGACAGAGAATGAATGAACACAGGGAAGAGAGCCATGGACTATCTCATAAGCAAATAATGAAGGGCTATATAAAGTCTTCTGTAAGGATTTTCTCTGTATAATATTCCTCAGAATTGTAGGATTGACAAAACTACTCCTAAGTAATGTCTATGGCTCAGAAGGAAGTAGGTTCCTAGGGCAAACCAGGGCATTGTTTTTAACAGCCTGGGTAAATTCTAGCTCAGGTTAAGCACTGGAAATTTTTTGGAAATACTTTATTGGTATTTAAATCTTGCTCTAAATTTGTACAGTTCTTACTGTGTGTATATATATATATATTCAGTATATATATTTGTACAGTTCTTACTATACATATATTCATATTAGGGATAATTTATTTAATATAAAACAGCCCCTTTTACTCAAGTACAGAATTCTGAAGAAATTCCAAGCCTGTGCAAAAATAAATTGTGATCTATATTGGTATATAAACTTGAGTCTTTAAGACCAGTCTCTTATGGGCTGCTCATTTGCTTCTTGAGTTGGAAAAGTCTTTAAGCTTGAATTACCATGTAAGATTTGTACCAACCCATGAGAAAACGAGCTTTGTTAGTTAAAATACTTCATGTTGTACAATGAGAGTCTCTGTCCCAAAGTCTAAAAGAAGTCAGTTGAATAATCATTTGTCAAATGAAGAAATCAATGTGACCACATTTCACAAATTACATTTACCTTTTGCAGCCCCCTTTTCATAAATTTAAGTCTATGTGAAAATAAATCCATTAATAAATTCAAATATTAAAATTTCTACTCTCCATGCCCCTTCATATCTCTCAGGTTCATTCCTTCAAATACCCTAACCGTATCAATCCTGGCCTTCACTATGAAACCACAGTATAGGTTAATCTAATCTCTGCCCACTACATGCCTGCACCTGTACAAGAGAATGTGGATCCAGAAAACACACGATTAAACTGACTGGTCCCTTTTTATATTCTGGTTATAAACCTCAGGTGAGGGATCCCTGGGTGGTGCAGTGGTTTGGCACCTGCCTTTGGCCCAGGGCGCGATCCTGGAGACCTGGGATCGAATCCCACGTCAGGCTCCCCGTGCATGGAGCCTGCTTCTCCCTCTGCCTGTGTCTCTGCCTCTCTCTCTCTCTCTGCGTGACTATCATATATAAAAAAAATAAAATAAACCTCAGGTGAGATCTAATTGTGTTTGGAATTCATAACTTATATGCCTCGTCATTTACTCTTCCTTGAACATATGCTTTATATTTTCATTTTTTTCCTTGAATCTCCAATGCTGCTCTCATTAACATCACTCTCATTGAAGAATCAAAGCAATGAGCTCAGAACTTGTTAAGCTGTTGTCATCACAAGTGCTCACTCACCTGTGTCCTTCTTTCCTGCTGCTGTGAATAGACTGTCCTTGCTCCCAGCCCAGCCCTGTCCTTCCACCTGCACACTAGATACCATCCCTCTCATCTAACCAGGATAGTGCTTCAGTGATTTTTTTTCTTTCCCTTCCTTAGTGACTGTTGTTGCTTGGGAAAAAACCTGCCCAGTCAGAGATTATATTTCCAAGTTCTCACATCTAATTATGACTACTAGTCTATTTCTTGCCAATGGAATATGAGTAGAAGTAATCTGTACTTCTCAAAAATTTCCCATGGGCATCATTTCTTTTTCCTCTCTACCAGTGGGGTGATGGTACCAATTGGCAAGCCTCGATCAGCCTATCCCTTAGTGACTGTGTGAAACCCTTCCCCTGAGATTTCCCTATTCCCCAGTATGGATCAGACTTTAATGGACTGAGAAATTTCTATTAATTTAAGCCAGTAAGATTTTGCATTTGAGTTTCAGCTCTGATCACTTAGGGGCTGTGTTTTTCTGTAGTAGCAACAGTATTGCCCTAATTAATACACCAATCTATTAGCTGATGACTCAGATTTATATATACATTCTGAGCTTCTCTCCTAAGTCCCACACCTGAATATTCAACTCTTTTGGACATTTCCACTTGGAGGTCTGCTAGGCACCCTCAGCTTACCATTTCCAAAGTTCCTGATAAACACCCTCTAAAACACCTCCTCCACAAAATTCCTTGTCTGTGTTAAAACAAACAAACCCAGAACTTTCTCCTTTTTTCTTTCTTAAAAGATTTTATTTATGTATTTGAGAAAGAGAGAGAGAAGAGTGAGAAAGGGAGCTTGAGTAGGGGGAGAGGCAAAGGGAGAAGGCGAAGCAGACTCCTCGCTGAGCAGGGAGTCTGATGCAGCCTGATCCCAGCACCCTGGGATCATGACCTGAGCCAAAGGCAGATGCTTAACCAACTGAATCACACAGGCACCCAAAATACAGAACTTTTAAAAGGCAACTCCATTTTCCCAGTGGCTCAGAGAAGATAGCTTACAGTCACTCTAGATTCTTCTTTTTTTCCCACTCTCCAAGTCTGGTGTTTCAGATAATAATGTTCATTCTACCTTCGAAATACACCCATAATTCAAATATACTCAGAATCCAACCACTTTTTACCATCACTACTTCCCCTACGTGGACGCAAACTAGCATCATCTCTCATCTGGTTGATTTTAAAGGTTTCCTAACTTGCATCTCTGCTTTTGTCCCTGCTCTCCTAAACTCCATTGTCAAGGCAAGAACTGGAGAAATCCCGCTTAAATAAAAGTCAGTTGGTCTCATTTATTTCTGTTCAAGCTTTTCAAAGATTTCCCATCTTAGCGCAAATGTCAATGTCCTTGTCAGGGCCTCCAGAGCCCTCGGTGCAATGGTCCCCATTTCTTCCCGGATCCCCACTTCTGAATTCCATAACCTTTATTATTTATTTCTCTTGTGGCTTCTATCACATTTGAGGCATTCTCAATGTATGCACAGCCTACAAAAATGGAAAGAAATTTCTGTTCTCATTTCAGTTCTGTCACTTAGAAGCTGAATAACTTTTGATCAATTTTCTTGTAGCTTTGTGGCACTTCCTATTTCCTGTATCTAAATGAGGATGGGGGAATAGTGGTCATCATATAGGATGCAGTAACTAAAGAAAACATACTGAAAGCTCTACATTCATGTTGACATCATATTTAACATCACCACCACCACCCCACCACCATCATCATCACTGTCATTCATCACTGTCATTCATCATCATGATCATCATTACCTCCATCCATCATGATCACCACCACCATCCATTATGATTATCACCACCATCCTCACCATCATCATGATCACCCACCCCCACCCATCATCACCATTACAATCATCACCACCATTATCACCATCATCATTTTTCTGTAGCACAGAGTCTAGTATAGCCTCCAGGGTCAAATTACCTGTACTCAAAACTCAACTAGCTGGCTGACCTTGGGCAAGTTCTATAACTCTTCTGTCTATAGTTTCCTCATTTTTCAAAGGGCTCTACAAATAGTATCTATAATCTTAAGGTGTCAAAAGTATTTAATGAGATGGTAGATACAATCTTTGAGAAGGAGCCTATCTCATTGCATGTCATCAGCAAATGTTAGCTATGGATAGTCTATTGATTCTATAATGGTATATAGTTCCCAAGGGCAAGGTTCATATGGTCTATTTCCTGCAACAATGAGTGCTTAGCACAGAGTCTCAAAAAGTTAAATAAATACTTGAGGCTTGGTTGTACAAATAAATGATTGAATGGATGGATGAAGAAAATATAGGTCAAAGATAGGCAGAGCATAATATAGCACATGTTCAATTTCAAACTAATGTTGTCTCCTTAAGATGTTTTCAAGTTTTAAGGCTGATAAAGAGAACTTTCGAAGGGAGACTGGAGATTCAGAGGCATGTAAGCTCTATTTTGCCTTGTACACACTGGGAATCCAGAGAAACAGTTCTCTGTGAACTGTCTGGGCCAGAGTTCAGACTGTTGATGCAGCTGATGAGATTTTCTCAGAGTGAACCCTTAATAAATGAGATCTGCACAAGCATGCCTTTATAGTGATCTTTGGAGAGAGAAATTAAAACTCAAAAAGCAGGATGCCTGGGTGGCTCAGTGGTTGACCTCTGCTTTCGGCTCAGGGTGTGATCCCAGTCTGGGGATCAAGTCCCACATCGGGCTTCCTGCAAGGACCCTTCTTCTCTTTCTGCCTCTCTCTGTGGGTCTCATGAATAAATAAAATAAAATAAAATAAAATAAAATAAAATAAAAACTCAAAAAGCTTTAAGGAATTCTTCAGATCAAAAAACAGTAGAAAGTGGATAAAGACACTTGGGTGAAGATTGGTGTTTTATACTCTGCTTCCTTTATTTTCAGGCTTGGGTTTAGTCAGATTTCTATTTCCGGTATGGTAAGCAGTTCTAGAATACTAAACAAAATATACATTTGCAAGGGTATTCTTCATTTCCAACTGTTTCTAGAAGCATTTCTGCCATGATCCTAAAGAGTAGCAGAATGAATATGCCATCCCCAAATACGCCACTTGGGTACATTGATTATTTTGAGCTGTGGACATTTGAAAAACAGCAGATGCAGGAAGAGGCTTTCTCTGAACTCCCTTTATCTGCCTAAAGACAGATTCTCCAAAAGGAAATTGACTGCCATACATCTTCCTGGGAGTTTCATCAACCAGGGAAGATTGACTTGTTACGGAAAAGGAGACCTGAAGCTGACACCAGACAAACTGTGTCATGAAACTATCATCTCCCATCACTTATTCTAAGGGCCCATTCATCTTCCCTAATAGTCCTAACCCCTCAGGTTACATCTCCCCTTCCCTTTTCCTACAAAGATGGCAGTTCATCCTGAATTCGAAGCCACCCTGGTGAGAGACTCATTTTTCCCTGGATAGCTCCCATGTTTGCATGAGGCACATGTGATAATAAACTTGTTTTTCTATTGTTAACCTTTTATTATAGAGGTCTCTGCTAAAACCTCAGAAGGGTAGAGGGAAAGTGATTTTCCCTTCCCTACCAACCCTTGAAGTTCTCCTATTTATTGGGCCCTTAAAGCTTAGCAAGTGCACAGTCTCACTTTATAAATATTTGTTGAATTGGTGAATGGGTAGGCCTTATACATATTAACGGGATGCTATTCAGAAGTTCCCAGGAGGTTGTCTTTTTGCTTTCTGAGTGCTCTGCATATCAGAATTGAGACATAACACAATAGAGCTCAAAGGAGAGGGAACCTCTCCTCCCACACCTGACATCACAGGGCCAGAGGAGGGTAATACAGGATGTAGGTGCATGCCTCTTGTATACAATTGTATTAGATTCAAATCCTAGATTTTAATTAAGCCTTTTGGAAAGACACATAAAGTTCTTTATTCCAAGTCTTTTACACAGGAAAACTGAGGCTCTGAAAAGCTTAGTGGTTGAATATCTGAAGACAGAATCTTATTTTTAAATATACCAGTAGATTTCAATATTAAAAGCACCACTCTTGGGATGCCTGGGTGGCTCAGTGGTTAAGCGACTTCCTTTGGCTCAGGTCGTGATCCCGGGGTCCTGGGCTCGACTCCCACATCGGACTCTCCACAGGGAACCTGCTTCTCCCTCTGCGTATGTCTCTGCCCCTCTCTGTGTGTCTCTCGTGAATAGAGAAATAAAATCTTTAAAAAATATACTTAAAAAAATAAAAGGACCACTCTTGTTTATCTACCTTCAATTTGCAGAACGTAGCTTTTCAGATAGCAAAGCAACTCTCTACTGACATGAAACAAGTATCTTGGCTAAAAAGAGAAAAAAGCATACAATTCCACATTAAGCATTCACACCACCGCATGATCTTCGTTAGCGCTGTTTGAGAAGAGGGCTCTGGATTTTTGTCGAGGACTGTCTTTAAAAACAAAACAAAACAAAACAAAAACGAAAGTCGTTTAGACTTTAAGACTTTCAAATACAATAATAAGATTATCAAGTCAATGATACTACAAATGCTGACTTTTTAGAGGCAGAAATTTTGGGTTGAAATCTCACTCTAAAATTAAGGGTCAGTGGTTGTACTACGCAGGTTTCAAAGGAGAACTTAAAATATGAATATGATAAAAAAATATGTACAAAATATATAGTGCGAAATGTCAGTTCTAAGCCTTCTGTTAGGAGGGGCTCAGTAGTACCTAACGGGGAGCCCTTCCCTGCTCCCAGCGCACAGCCGCCTGGATCCCCTGGAGCTGAGGCCTGTGGGGAGAGGGCTGGCGCCACCCTGTGGTGCGAGGGAGCCACTGCCACCCACGGACACATCACCTCCTCTGGGTCAGCCTCCACTCTGCTTCTGGAAAGTGGGGTTGATACCCTAAACCTTCTGGAGTCGTGTGCTAGGGTATGGAGATCCCCGCCTGCTCCTCCACCCAGAAGCTCCTGGGGGCTCAACGCTTCACAACCTCGCTTAGCTCCGAGTCCCGTGTGGTAAGCCACCAAGTTAAATCCCAGGACCTCCAGAGCTTTCCAGGGCAGGAGGCAGGGGTTTAAGAACAGCCTTGCCCTAGGCACGATGATCCTGAGCTTCCCTGCAGAGCTCACATTACTGTTTTTAAACGTGCACTTTCTCTTAAGCTAAATTCTAAAGTTCTTGGTGAGTGTGAGTGATGCCAGGGGTACTGACTGGCTTGATGACTGTATGATGCAGGGTTGGTGCCCTTACAGGACTCCACTACATACACTAATATTCCAATAGACCCCTTAAGCTCAGAGGGCAGAGAAAAAGATTCAAGTTTCTCTGAAAGTTTATAAGATCCTCGTAAACACTTCTGTGCTACTATGTGACGGTCATGCTCAAATCAGGTAATTATAATAAATGAACGTGTTTAGAAATCCTGTCATGTGATTGGATTTTCAAAGTATTTGGGTAGAAAAAAAAGGAGATGTGAGATCATAAAATATGAACCAGGGATCACTGGAGGGAAACATTTCATGTGGAACTGTGCATGTCTGTCCTGCCACTGAGACAACCATGGAAAAGCCTGGGGCCCATATTCCTGAGGCAGGAGAGCTGTCATCTATCTAATACATACTAAGTGATATTTATTCTAGGCACTGTGCTAGGAACTAAGGATAAACAAGTGAATCAAATCAATCATCCTTATCTTCACAGAGCTTTTTTGGGGGGGAGTAAAATGATTAAGTGCTAAGACAGAGAAGTATCAAAGGGCATAAAACAGGACTCTAATTAGTCCAGAAAGGCAGGTGTCAGGTAAGACACCCTTGCATCAGTTACCTTTGAGCAGAGACCCTAGGAGGAATTAACAAGGTGAAGGGCAGAGAGGAGAAAGCACAGAATGTGTAAAGGTCCTGAGGTGAGAGAGAGCCTGGGATTTTGGTCAGAGTTCATAGAGCATTGGTACTGGAGGTTGGGGGAGTGAGGTAGTAGGAGTGAAAGGCAGAGGTCAAATCAGATAAGTCACTGAAGGATTTTAACTTGGTAGAGACATGATCTTGCCTTCGGTTACTTCATGGGTACAGTAATGGGTGAGGTCCTTTCAGGACTCAGGGGTTGAGGTCCTAGTCATAGGGCCCTTTGAAAAAAATGGTTCAGTCAAGTCCTCATCAGCATGAAGGCATAGCTTACTTCCTTCTTGTTTGCTTTTTTATTATTTTTATTTTTATTTTTTAAGTTCATGAGAGACACAGAGAGAGGCAGAGACACAGGCAGAGGGAGAAGCAGGCTCCATGCAGGGAGCTGGACGTGGGACTTGATCCTGGGTCTCTAAGATCAGGCTCTGCGCTAAACCGCTGAGCCACCTGGGCTGCCCTCTTGTTTTGCTTTAGGGGAAAGATGAAAAGATTGTTTTTAAAACTGTGTCTTTCATCTTCCATTTCTATAAAAGAGTACTTTTGTAAATGTGAGAAAATGTTGATAATCTTTAACTACAATAACATAGATTTATAAAAGTAAAGTGATACTAGAGTCTATGATTTCCACAGTTACTCTGGGCAGTAAGATCCCAGAAATGTAGATTTATCATTCATCTTCTTGTTTATAATGCACATTCTTTTAAAAAATCTTTTAAATATTTATTTATTTTAGAAAGGAAGGGAGGGGAGAGAGAGAGAGAGAGAGAGAGAGAGAGAGAGAGAGAGAGAGAGATAGCATAGTAGTGGGAAGGGCAAAGAGAATCTAAAGCAGACTCGGTGCTGAGCCCGACAGAGGGCTGGATCTCATGACTCTAAGATCACCACCCAAGCTGAAACCCAGAGCCAGATGCCCACCTGCTGTGCCACCCAGGCACCCTGATGCGCAATTGTTTTTAAATTGTTTTTAAAAGCATTATGTGACTCAAACTCCTAGAAATTATTGTCTGCATGTGTCCTTGCCCTATTATTATTTCACCAAACTTGTAGAACTGGCCTGATTTGCTTACTGCAAATAAAACTTTATTCTGCTATGGCTTTTTTTTTTTTTTTTTTGACATTCCCTAAATTATCCTCTACTGTTATATGTAAAGGCCCTTGAGAAAATAACCCGCCATTTACGGGTAACTGGTTCCCAACTAGAGGGTGGGCTGATACCAATGTTAGCACGGACAGGCTGTTTAAATGCCTTCTAGACCCTTTTTGATTGGTAAACTTGGATACATCTGTTTGTTTTTAAACATTTCTTCATCTAAAATTCTTTGCTTACAAAGTGGGTACAAGAATGTATAATGGATAATGGATACAAGAGTGTCTATCTCTTTGGGGCTTTGTGATAATCGACAAAGAAACAGATAAAGCGCCTTGCATGGAGCTTCCCATGTTGAG
The DNA here is from genome assembly GCF_048418805.1 of Vulpes vulpes. Lineage (NCBI taxonomy): Eukaryota > Metazoa > Chordata > Mammalia > Carnivora > Canidae > Vulpes > Vulpes vulpes. Next base: position 68,917,613 of record NC_132795.1, on the reverse strand, counting down.
CTACACAGTTCTACAAAGTTATTATTTCCAGTGAATTTAGATAGGGAGGCAGATTTTTGGATGGTTCAATGATTCTTTTTAAGAAGATAGGACGTCCATACATTCAATTCTGTCGCACTTTTGAAACACTAATGCTTTATAAAATGTTAACTGAAGTACTCTGTGTCTTCTCCTAGGATCCTTCTCTAATTTTATCCTGGGCTTGTCCCTGCATTATTTTCAAAGTCTTAAGATGACTGCTTCTTATATGCATCGATCGATTCAGGTGGAGAGTGTTTTTTCTTTTCTTTTTTTCTTTCTTTTTCTTTCTTTCCTTTTCTTTCTTTTTTTTTTCTTTCTTTTCTTTTCTTTCTTCTTTTCTTTCTCCCCTTGTGTCCTCTGTTGACATCTCATGGATTCCCTACGTTAGAACTTTGAAAGAAAGAAATGCGCTTTAAATTTTGAAATGCCCAGTGCTTAACGGTAGGAGTCACGTTTCGATATTCAAAAAATTTGGAGAGAAGAGAGAGAGAGAGAGAGGATTTCATTTCCTAAATATCGAAGGGGAAATCGAGCGACACCTGGTCTGCTTTTATGTCCTTTCCTTTTCAGTTTCTGGTGATAAAGATGCTGGGACAGTAAGAGGCAGCGGGCAGAGGCTCCGAGCGCGGGGTGGGGGGTGGGGGTGGGGGGAGCGGCGGCGCCGACGCTCTCCGAGGCCCCCGCGGAGGTTCGCGCGCCCTCTCCTTCCCCTCTTAACCGCAGGCGGCCTGTAATTAGCGGAGCAAGTCGGTCCGAGCGAGGCAAATCACCGGCTTTCCGCGAAATAATTATATTGCTGCAGCTCCCGGACATGTGCACCTCGAAGCCTGAGACGCAGGGAGACGTTTTCCTTCCTCGTGGCCGGGGGCAGGGAGGGACAAGTGGAGGCGGCGGCGCGTCGGCCCCGGTGCAGGGAGCAGAGGGCGCCCCGCGCGGGGAGCAAGCGGGCCGGGGGCGTGGGAACGCGGCGCACAGCGCCCCGCGCAGGCCGCGCTCGGAGCTCCCCGGGGCGCGGCGCGGAACGGGCCCCCCGCGGCCCCCCGTGCGCCCCCGCGGCCCCCCGTGCGCCCCGGCCCCCCCGGCTCCCGGCCGGGCCCGTAGCGCCCCGTCGCCGGAGCCCGCGGGGGAAAGGGCCCGTGTCGCTGGAGCGACGCCCGACGCGGCCTCCGGGGCGGGGACTGCCGGGCCCCTCGCGCCGTCCCGCCCAGAGCCGGCGCGTTCCGGGGGTGGGGGCCGGGGCGCGCGGTGCCGGCCGGAGCGGAGCGCGGCCCCGCGTCGCCCGCGGCTCGGGCAGGTGCGCGGCGCGTCGGCCCCGGTGCTCGCGCCCCCCCGCCCCGCGGCCCGGGCGCCGCGCCCGCCCCGCCCCGCCCCGCCCCGCCCCCGCCCGCGGGCCGCCCGGGGCAGGGCCTGCAGCTGCGGCCGGCGAGCGGCGAGCGGCGAGCGGCGCGCGGGGCATGGGCCGGCGGCCGGCGGCGGAGGGCGGCTGAGGGCGGCCGAGGGTGCGCGCCCGGCGGGGACCGAGCCGTCGGCGGCACAGAGCCGGCCCCGCGGCGGGCGCGGGCGGGGGCGCGGGCGCGGGCGGGGGCGGCGGCGGCGCTGCCCTGCCCGGAGCGATGCGCTGAGCGCGCCGGGGCCGAGCGCGGGGCTCGCGGGCCGCGCGGGGAGCCGACCCCATGGAGCCGGCGCGCACCGGGCGGAGCCTGCGGGCGCCGCCGCCGCCGCCGCCGCTGCTGCTGCTGCTGCTCCTGCAGGTGGCGGGGCCGGCGGGCGCCCTGGCCGAGACCCTGCTGGACGCGTCGCGGGCCGTGGGCGCCAGCTCCAGCCCGCCCAGCCCCGCGAGCGTGGTGGCCCCCGGGACCGCGCCGTCCGAGGAGAGCCGGCTGCCGGTGTTCACCCTGGATTACCCCCACGTGCAGATCCCCTTCGAGATCACCCTGTGGATCCTGCTGGCCTCCCTGGCTAAGATAGGTGAGCGAGCCGGTCCACCGGCGGGGGTGGGGCGATCGCGAGGAGCCGCGGGTGGGCGTCCGAGCCCGCCGGGTGACCGGGTCGTGGGCCGGGGCAGGGGCGACAGCGCAGCGCAGCTTCTGTGCCAAAGGGACCCCGGGGAGAGCATTTTCACGCGTTGCTTCCTAAGTGGGCATTGGCCTTGAAATAGCCCCAAACTCTCAGCCCCGTACAGACCCCGCTGGGGACTCGCTGCTTGCTTTTGCCTCACATGCCCAGTGGGACAGACCTGTCTGCCGAGGGAGGAGGCGAGGGGGAGAGGCTGCAGCATCGGGAGAGAGGCGCAGGCTAGCGCGGAGGCTACAGCGGGAAAGCCCTGGATGCTCTGGGCAGAGAGAGGCGCCTTGGCCACGACGCAGACCCCGCCATGCACCTGACTAATGAAGTGCCTGGGAGGGGACCAGGGACGACCGAGTGCCTGCAGCTGCGACAGAAACAAGCCTCCTCCCTCCTTTGGGCCGAGGCTGTCACTCTCCAGGAAGCGTTTTCTTAGGTGACCGAGGCCAGTGAAACGAGATGCATATTTAAAGATAACCCACTTTCCAAACTATCTCTTTAACTTTCATTTGGAAAGCAGAGGCTCAGAATGTGTTTTCTTATCTTCATAACCCCTTCCCCCCACCCCCCCACACATAAACTTTTGTTGTGATCATGGGGCTTTACATTATTTTTACTTGATATTTTAAATTCTTTTTCATTTTAAAATATGTCAACTACTGTTGTTAAGATTCAGAGAAGTTACTAGGTCAAAAGAGCGTCTGCGTTATTGCATACATCTTCTGCATTTGTCCTGGGAAAGATCCTGTGCTGTTCAAGTAAGGCAGGTCCCCATAAAGGATGAAGACACCTTGCCTGTCACCCTCCAGCTTATTGATTGGCGGGAGAGATGTCACACACACCGGTGGCCGTAATACAGGGAAGTGCTAAGTAGTGTGACCCAGTCAGAAAAGATAATGTGGCAGTGTAGGAGGCAGAAATCACTTCCTCCTGCAAAGGAAGCATTTAAATGGGGTTTTCAGGGATGACCAGGATATGTCAGTTGGAGATGAAAGGGAACAACGTTCCAGAGAGAAATAAACAAGGCATTCGTTTTGGGGGGGGGGGGGAAGGCACAAAGCAAGCAGAAGAGATGGTTTGTACAGGGGTGGAAGTTGAGGTAGGTAAGCTCCATGGCAGAATAAGCTAATTTGATTCTATAAGTGCTGACCAAAGGAGGCACATGCTGTGTTTAAGGACTTTGCAGTCTGCAATTGCCTGGCTTTGACATGGTTGTATTAGTTGTGTGCTTTAATTCCACCTGAGAAATAGAAGCAGAGGAAATGGATTTCCCCACCTATCGAGCAGGTATGCACATTTGCATGAACTTGTTGCCGGTAATGATAAGCTCAGGTACTATCTCCACATATGGTCCTCACAACAGGTGGGAAGAGCAGATATTAATACCGCCCCCCCCCACACACACACATATACTTGGTAGAGGTGGAAACTGAAACTCCAGGGAGTTTACATGAGGTGCCCACAGATATACAAAGTGGGGAGCCCTGTCCACTCTCTCTCCCAGCCTCCATCACTGGCCTAGTGCTTGTGTGCCCTGTTTCCATTACTGCTTCGTGGTTGCCATTTCTATTCAATTACAACTCTTTGTTTTGTTCTTCGCTCTCAATTATTTTAATCTAATTAATTACACTAATAACAGCCGCTGGTAGGCACTTAAGTTCATTATCTCTAATTTTCACAACCATCCTGGGTAAGGATGATTACCCCGTTTCCTATGCAGGGAAGCAGAAGTGGGGAGGTTACCTTGCTGGTGGGTGGGGAGCCAGGATTCCACCCAGGTCGGCCTGATGTCTCATCTTTGTGTCTGTCCTGGAGGCTTGTTTTCTTATATGAGGATTAAATGAGACTACCTATGTTTAACATTCTTAGAAAATCCTGGGCATGGAAGAAGCGCTGAATATTTCATCATTAGCAGGAGTGGAAGAGGAGTGACAGTAGCCTCACGCAGTGCTCTGGCACCGTGTCTCCTTTTCCACTGTGCTGGGCTACCTCCTGCCTTTCTCTGTTTCTGTTTTAGGCTCAGCCTTTTCCAAGTGTTCTTATTTGCATGGATTGCTTTTTCATACTTGGTCTTTTTCTATCATGATCTATTCATCTTGTTTGACCTTATGTTAATTGTGTAATATTTTATTAAAATGCTTGTATGAGTTCATAGTTGTATTTATTGATCTGCCCATTGGTAGGATAGAGATAGATAGATAGATAGATAGATAGATAGATAGATAGATAGATAGATAGATAGATGTGTTATATTCCCTGGTACTTGCTGTTCTCTGGATCTTTCAGCCCACGCCTCCCACCAAATTCTCAACTTCACTGGCTACTATCTTCTCTTTCTCTCCTGCATCTGGGGTGACACAGAAATAGAAATACAGACAGATGTTCATATGTCCCAACCAGAAGTGTCTGAGTGGAGATTGCCATGGGCGGGGTGAAGGGTATAGTTCCCAAAGCAGCAAGTGTAATTTTTTACAGCACCAAAAGCTGGCCCTTGGAGGTCTTTCCTAGGTTTTTCCTGTATATAGTCCAGCCCTGTCCTCCTGATGTTCCAGGGTCCTCTGTCCTTTGAGGAGCCTGGAAATGCCCAGATATCCCCCACCTACTCCCCTAGGCCCTAAACTTTCTGTTGGCTTTGGGGACGACTGTCCTTGTACTGCCTTTCCAACCCATTGAGCCATATCTAGTCATTCAAATTCTATTTTAACTTCTGCACTGGAGAAACTGTTGGGGTGACTTATATGACTACTTATATGACTTATTTTGCTCATATTTGGGGCAGGATGATGAATTGAGCTGTGCAGGGGACTTGACACGATGAGATAACACATGTGTTAACTTATGCGATATGCTGTGGTTTCTATTTGGGGCACTTTTATGCCGTGAACCCAGTGTACCTGAACTTACCTGCCACAGAGAACATGAAGACCCACTGCTAGTGATTAATCTAAATAAAGGTAACAGGGTGCCCCAAATGGAGGCTCCTAATCACATCTGTAGGAGGTTTATATCATTCCTGATGGTAAATTCAGAATAGTTTGCTAGATAGCAGCACAATATAATCTTAGAAATGTTGCAGTCAGAAGTGAGCAAGTGCATTTTTGGCAGAGTGTTGAATGATTCAACTTTTCATTGTTTTACCTGAGTATCAGGGAAACTCAGTTTCTGAATTATTTGGTCAAAAACAAAGTTCTGTAGTCATGATGACAATTCAAATGCATATGTGAAGTAGGTTAAATAAATATAAACATAGCAAATTTAGTACACCTTTGAACAGTCTTAGAATTTTGGGAAGAAACATTTCCCAATTTGTTTTTCACTTAGATCCTTACACATGTGAACTTGTATTGCTCCTTTTAATTTTGAATATTTATATTTTGAATAACTATTGACTTTTTTTTTTAACAGAAACACACGCCTTATTTGGTAAATCCTATACACAGGGGTAGAGTTCTGCAGCATAGAATAATAGCCAAAGAACTAAGAAGAGGAACATTTCCTGGAGTGTTCTAAGATGGTCTTCTCTGATTTCCTTGCCCATGAAGTGGATCAGTGGAATTTGTCCTAAACTGGGTGAACTTGGGCATGTATTCTTCCCTCTATCAGAGTTCAGGGCCAGAGCACTCGGCCTCTGCTGTTTAAAGCAACGGAACTCTCTTTCTTGTCCACAGTGGCTTCCCAGATGTCCCCTCACTTACCTTGGAGGCTTGAGCTGGCCTGTTTGCCTCTTCCAGGTGTCAGCATGCATTCTGCCCTGTTCATTTCCCTAACCCTTAAACTTGGGGTTAGGATGCAGAATTTTCCACTTCCCTCTACCCTGTTGTCTTGACATTAAATAACTTGTAGTATTGTTTTAAGGAAAAGGCAAAGCAATTTGGTCCATGAAGGTTTCTCCTCTGGGCTCTAGCCTGTCCTGATTTTAAATATGAAACCAGATAATTTCTACAGTTGATATCTATCTGTATTTGCTGAGACCTTGATCTCTTGATCTGGTTCTCTTTGTTGTATTTGGTTTTCCTGAAGCATATAACAGCAGCTGGTTGGTCAGCGGATTAATCTCATGATTTTTACCTATTTTTCTGAACCACATCTCATTTTGAACAAATTTCTGAAGCTGTCTTCCTGATGGCATGTGTTTGTTCTTAATAAAGCTAAAAGGAGAGTTTTGAATTCTTTTTGTCTCAAAGCTTCCATCTTTTCCCTTTCGGTTAACCATATATTTTATGTTTTCTGTGTAAACAGCTCTCTTGTATTCTTTCTACAGATCATTTTAGGTGCCTTTTAGAATTTTATCACTGCCCTCTAATGTAACAGGTAATTTTTCACCAAAAATGTTACTCTCTGTATCAACTTCCACAATGACAATAATAATTGTCATTAATGGGATACTTTTTCCAGAAATTTTCACATATTATGAAACCCTAAAATTATACAAAGAACATTTTGTATAAATATATTTATTTCTTGTAGGGTTGTAAAAAATTACTTGTAAAACCAAATGAATTTGTTGATTTGTATGTGGATAGATTTTTATCAGTAATTCAATTGCCTTTAAAATTTGTAGTTCTACTTGGCTTATCTATCTTTTCTTCAGTCAATTTTAGTATTTATGTTTTAGTTTTTCTGGAAAATCATTATTTAATTTGAGTTTTTAAATTTATAGGAAGGAAATTATTTTGTATTATTTAAAAAGTATCTACATTATCTGCATGTTTTGTCCTACCTTTATATTCCTAATGTTGTTATTTTTGTTTTTCTTTACCTTGGAAAAATTCTCAGAAGTTTGTCTATTATATACTTTTTCAAAGAACTAGATTTTGATTCGTTTTAGTTTACCAATTCTTTCTCTTTATTATTTAGCTTTTCCTACTGTATTGGCATGTATTTTGTTATTTTTTTTTTCCATTCCTGAATTTAGAGCTTAGCTCATTAGTTACTGAATTCACTGGTTTTCTAACATATTGATTCCCACTATACAAGGGTAATTAATCCCTGAAAAAGCACTTACAGTTGAAAACATAATTAATATTACTTTCAATAATTTCAATGACAAATATTTTTATAAACTCCTGTGCTCTAAACTTGGCATACTCTTATGTTCAAATGACATCGGTCTTATTAACAGGGACAAAACTACTTCAATAGTTTTTTAGTTATTATAACTCCTAAGAAGCCATTTGTCTTCATCAGTTTCTCCAAAATACAGCTATTTACTTGTTTTCATTAAATTCAAAGCTATGATAAACTGACACTTAAGACTATGTTACAAAGCATAGTCATGGTAATTCTAAGTTTATGTAAATTCATCTTTATTGCAAATTATAAGAGAGTGGCAAAGACTAAAGAATTCAGGGAGGTGATGCAGATGAAATTGTACTTTCCTAATAAATTGCATGAAATCATTTTTGCTAGTAACCGACAAAACATGTATATTCTGAGATGAGAATTTAATACAACATATCAGTGATAAAGCTGGAAAGATGACTGATGTATCTTATGTATCTTATCAGGGGCACTCTGTCACTAATTTAATGTCTGTAAAATCTAATTTAGTCTTTATGAAATCAAAGAAATGCTTCATGAGCTGAAGTAGGAATATTAAAAGAAAGTCTTCTTAAGGGTGGTTTCTCATGATCCAGATGGGTATATCTTAGAGGAATGGCAATCTATGTATTGAAGGCTAGAAATACTTTGTTTTGTCCTATTTTAGTTGCATTGTATAGTTTTGATGTGTAGTTTTCACTATTTAGTTTTCAGTATTTTAAAATCTCCTTGTGATTTTAAAAAAAGATTGTATTTATTTATTTAATACTTCTTTATTTTTGAGAGAGAGGGAATGAGGGAGTATGTGAGCAAAGGGAGGGGCAGAGGAACAGACTTTGAGCTGAGTGTGGAACCTGATGTGGGGTTTAATCTCTTGGTGGTGAGATCAAGACCTGAGCTGAAATTAAGAGTTGGTTGCTTAACTCACTGAGACACCCAGGTCTGCCTTGTGATTTTTTTTTTTAATTCTAGCCCAACAATTATTTAGAATTGTATAATTTTTAGTTAGTGAACATATAGCTATATGATAATTTTTTAATTTTTTTCATATTTTATTACATTTTTGGTTAGACAAGCCTGATACTGATTTTTATATTGCTTGGGATATTCTCTGTGATTTAATATGTGGTCCTTTTTAATTTTTATTTAAATTTTAGTTAGCTAACATAAGGTGTAATATTCAGTGATTCATCACCTAATTGTATGGTCCTTTTTAAACTGCATTTTCCATGTTTTCTTGAAAAAGATTTTATGTTCCCTATTTGGTACAGGATTGTATAAAGGCACATGTGCACATATGCATATACACATACACAGATGAAATTGAATTTGTAATTATCATGTTTAGATCTTTAATAGAATTACCAGGGTTTTTTTGGCTATTTTATTAGGTTATATGATACATTAAAATCAGTCTCTGAGATCATGATGCCAATTACTGTTTATAATTTTAATTTTTGCTTTGTATATTTTGATGCTAAGTTATTAGGTGCATACTAGTTTAATATTATATCTCCTGAGTGAATTTGTCCTTTAACTATTAAGTTATGAATTTCTTTATTTTCAATAATATTTTTGTGGCTCATAGTCTGTTTTTTCTGTTACTACTATTACTATTCAAAATAAAACTAGATTTTACACATCTTTTTTCTGTATCTGTTTTCCACATCTATGTTTTCCAGACATATCTTTTCCTATACCATTACTGTCAATCAACTAGATAATTTTCCTTTTGGTATATTTTATTTTTGTCTTGAATTTAAATTTTAATAATACTTGTAATTTCAAAAGAAGTGCAGTTCCATTTATTATGAGTATTATATGTGGGTTTACTTTGTTCTTTACTGTCTTTTACTTGGTGTCTTTAGTTTTCTTGTCATATTTTGGCTTGGTCATTTTTTTCCCTTTATATTTTATATATTATTATACATTCTGTTTCTTTTCCTTTTATAGTTACTCTTTAATTTTAATCTGATTACCTGATTTAAAGGAGCCAGGCCAGATTGCTTTGGCTTACATCCCAATTGCATTTTCCTACATATTTTGTAGTTTCATGATATTGTGTGCATAACTTAAACTCTCTGGGTTCAGTTGCTTTATTGGTTAAATGGGTATTGTAAAAGTACCAGTGTCATTGGCTGTTGTAAAAATCAAATTAGTTAATATATGTAAAATCTTAAAATATTTTTTTGGAACATGGTAAGCATAGTATTTGTATTACTGTTTTATCCTCTTTCTGAGTAATACTTAAACTTTAATTTTTTAAAAAATATTTTATTCATTTATTCATGAGAGACACAGAGAGGCAGAGAAATAGGCAGAGGGAGAAGAAGGGCCACCTGTTGGGAGCCTGATGTGGGACTCAATCCCAGGGCCCTGGGACCACACCCTGAGCTGAAGACAGAGGCTCAACCACTGAGCCACCCAGGCATCTCTAAACTTTAAAAATTTTGACAGCTTATCTGCCTATTGTAGAATTTTAACTTTTGTCTTATAATCCAGACCTGGTTTATAGTTAACTTCTTCCAAATTGGATTTATTTCTTAGACCTGGTTTGTATTTAATTGCCTCCAAGTTAGTTTTTAATTTTTAAAAGCAGTGTTTACATTTGCAAACATGCTTACCATTTTTTTTTTAAATTTACTTCTTCTGTCTCCCCTTTTCCCCCAGTTGTTTTCTTTTTACTGGAATATGTTCTTTGGTGGATACTTCAGGGAGGGCCTTTGAATGATAAATTCTCTTAATCTTTGACGATGTCTTCATCTTGGTTATTCTCTTGAACAATTATATAACAGAGTATAGGGGTTGGAAATATTATCACTTATTAGTTGAAAGACATTATTTCATTACTTTCTGACCGTTTTTGTTGCTGAGGAGAATTATATTGTCCCTTTCATTGCCCTTTGGAATTAATCTGACTTTTCTGTTTGCTTGTATTGAAGAATCTTCATTTGGTTATTTTTGATATTCCTCTCTTTCTTCACTGTGTCTAGGTATTGATTTATTTTATTTTCGTTTTTTGGAACTTGGTATTTCCATGTTTCTTAATGCTGTTTCGTGTTTTTCATCTCTTTGGTTTTCTAATTTTTGGTAGTTTAATCAGATGTTTTTTTCTAGTACCCCATTACTCTTAGAGTGTTTCTGTGCTTAACCTACTCATTGAGTTTTTAATTTTAATTTTCATTTATGCTGTTTTGATTCTTTTTAAAGTGTATCTGCATTTTGTTCATACTTTTCTACTATTTAATTACTTTTTATTCCTCCTTCAGTTTTTTCATTTATTTAAACTATACTCATTTTATAGCTTCTCTTTAGATTTTTCTGTTATTTTTATTTGTTCTTATGTTAATCACATTCCTATGTTTATCACATTTACTGACTTTCCCTTTTGGATATTTATTTCCTTACATAGATTATGTTTTTTATTGTGAGCTTAGCTTCAGCAGGGGATGTTTACTTGGAAGTGGTTTGTTTCCCTTAAGTTATGAATGGTTCTTAGAAAAATGGTTTTGAGTTTTCATGCTGGGACCCAGAGTTTTAGTGGCTGGCTTTTAGTACTAGCTTGGTTTTCCTATATGATTCAAGTGGACTTTATACCTGTATGTGGTGTAAATCTGGAATTTTACAATTCACAGGTAAATTTTCCCTCTGTCCAAGGCCATAAAGAGTTGATGTGTTTCCTTCTATTTTTCCTTGGCTATAGGCATCTTTTAGTATTTATTTATTTGGCACAAAGTAGCTCTTTGAGACTCAGGAATTTATGCATGAATGCTTCCCTTATTGGTCTGATGTCAAATTTCTTGTCTTCATGTAGGTGTTCGAACACTGAGTCCTAGCACATAGGGCAAGTAACTTGTCTGAAATCCACCTAGTTCACTGTGGCTTAAAATCCTACTGTCATCTCTTGCTTTGATTCCTCTCTTTACTTCTGGCCTTCCAGACATTTTCCTTTATTTTGAATGTGGCTAGATAGTAATCTTACATGTTTGAAGTAAGAAGTGGCTTTATCTGTGTTCACATTGTTGGATGGCTCAGTGACATTTTACTTGGCACTTTTTAAACAGATGCTTGCTATATAATGTTTAAAGTCCATGAATATGCTCTACCCCTAAATTATCATAATGGACTTTCTTTAATAAGGTAAGGTGAATGTAATATGTGGTTTCCTAGTTTTTCCATGTGTAGGATGTGAAGATGTGACTATTCTGCTTTTATCTTTTTGTTTTCTTGGTTGGGTAGAAGAGAAATAACTCATCAATTGAAGAAGTGTTGGACCTAAGTTTTGGAAAAGGTGTCCTCAGATTATAAGTAGGAAGACCCTATTGCAATTTGAGTTCTGCCATCAACTTTGTTGTATGACCCTGCCAAGTTTTCAACTATTTGGTTCTCAGATTTAATTAGTAGAAGTAGGGATATGTATCTGCCCCATCTGTTTAAAATTTCCATAGGGATAATATGAGATAGTCTGTAGGGGAGGAAGTAATTTATTACAAAGATTTTACTTTTATAGCAAAAGAAACTTAAGCCAAGAGAAGCATGTGTTTATTATATTAAAGTGATGTGCACACATGGGCGTATTGTCATTCCAAATGAGGCATGCACAATTACAGGTTACTCTCTTGCAATTACATCTTTTAAATGTAATGAATCATAATTGATGTACTTCCTGTAACAATCCTGCACATTGTTCATCACTGTCCAAGGGCTTTCTGATTTTGATTTGTAAAATTTTTGAAGATGTATGTATTCCTTTCTCTCTTCAATAATTCCAGGGGAGGACATGGGAACTCCTTTGAAAGTGATGTGTCTGTGACATAATCATATTTTAAAGGTGAGTTTCATGTTATTACTTAGCGTTGACATACAAAGGCTCACATGTAAAACAAGAAAAATCAGATTGACGATTGTATTTAGAAATTTCAACTGAAAATGAGACTGATTGCACATGACTGCCTATATGTGAAAGTGCTGTAAAGAAGCTTTAAAAATTTAGTGATCCATAGAAAGTTCCTCATGGAGTCCGAAGCCGTGGAACAATTGTTTCACCATATTCCTGTGACTCTGCCACTGGCAATTCTGCTACTCCCTATTACTAAGCTTCTTTCTTAGGGATCCTGGGGCTGGGAAATCTGATCAGTGTAATGCAGCCGAGCAGAGTCTTTTACTGTGGCATTGGACGGTGGAGATGGGTGGGCCCAGATAATCCCTCTATCACAGTTTCATTAATAAAATAATAATAGCTAACAAGGATGAAGCATTATTCCATGCCAGGCACTTGGGCCAAGTGTTTCTAACCCATTATCTCATTTAATTTTCACAGCAACTCTGGTTGGTAGGCACCATTATTACCCCCCGTTTTAAAAAATAGATGAGGAAATGGGTTGAGAGAGCTTAGGTAACTGGTCCAGGGTTTCACAGTTCTTAAGTGGTAGATGTGGGATACGTGGCCAGTGTACTTCATCGATCCACTGTATTTCACCCTGGAGAAGAATGTTAAGTTCTAGGCATCTGTCTGTGGTCTCCAGAGCACCTCAATGTGCCTTATCTCCTACACTCTTAACCTTAATCTTGACTGTCTCAGGTTTTTCACTATAAAATCAGACTATGATAATTACATCCTGTTTACTTCACAAGACCATTGTGTGGACCAACTGAAATAATGTATGGAAGCACATTTGACTCCACGGATAACATTAGTCTCAACTCACCACAGCTCTGTATACTGGTGGGATGGAAGGAGCTATGGGAGGTATGGAAGGCAAGACTCATAAGAGGTATCAGAGCTGGAACTTGAGTCTAGAATTTCTGAATCTTAGTCTGGTTTTTGCCATCATGCATAACTTAGGGAATATAGAATTCTAGTGCTTTTGAAAAAATGTAGATTTAACATGTTGAGATTCATAGGATAAGAGTTCAACTCATCACTTGGGCTACCATGTAAATCTTAATAGGCCAAAGTACAATTTCAACAAGTTTCCAGGAGAGAAGGTGTTAAATCTGTTTTGTGGTTGCACGTGCATGCACATGTGTTGAATTGCATACACACATATGCACCTGCAGATACATGTGTACACATGAATGACATTCATTAGGATGGAAGCTCTATGAGGGAAAGGACTTTGTCTGTTTGACTCGCCATCTAGAACAGTGCTTGTCACACAGCAGGTACTCAGTAAATAAGTGCTGAGAAAATAAATCACTAAATAATATTCAGAGACACTTTTTGTTTCACCTCAGCTTAATTATGTGGTAATTAAGGTAACTGTGCACCCTGGTTTGTCCATGATACCCATGATTTGAGTTCAATATCCTAGTGCCTGCATTAATAGAGTGCCCTTTACTCTCAAATACACTAGTTCACATGATCATTTATTTGGTCTCTCTACTTGTAAAATATATACTGTTACTGCACATACTTTGGGTGGTAACTTCAGCTCTGTTGCCCAAAATCTGAGCTCTGCCACTTGCTCACTGGGGAGTTTGGGTGAGTTAATAAACCTCTATAACCTCAATCATTTCATCTGTAAAATAGGCTAATGGTAGTAGCTTCCTCTATTAGGTTGTTGTGAGGGTACAGTTAATGCACTTAGAAAACTTGCCACCTTCGGATCTTAGAAATGTGGTTGGATAAGAACAGAGGTCTTGCTTCCGCCTCCAAAGCACAAAGCCATCGCACCAGGAAAGTCTGTTTTTTCTAGTTATTCTGTAGCGAGTTGTTAGATCACCTGGATGGTTCTGTCACCTGCTATTGGGGTTATGCCTGGGTTTAACCCGGCATATATAGATCATATATAGTTCAGTTGTCAGTGTTGCATAAATTAAAAAAAAAAATCTATCTGCTTTTGTAAGTTAATTTGCAATGGGAAAGAAAGGCAGTGCACACGCTTTGTTTGGTCCCAGGGTCCTGTGTTGGAAATTAAAGGGTGAACAGCCAGGTGTAATAGGTGGGGGGCTGAAGAGAGGGCCCCCCACACAGGGCTCCTGGTCCGGTGAGACCTTCTCTGTGAGCTTTCTTGTTGGCCCTTCTCCCAACACCCTCTGAGCTGCTAGGGATATTCAAGTGCCCCCAGGGCCCCCAGATATGTCAGTTCACACACAGGCAGGGGAAATGTGTTTCAGCGGATCATTTCCAAGTCCTTTGGTACTTTTTTTTTTTTTAAACTGTTTCTTTAGGAATCGAGGGGGGAAAGGATTTTAAAACAAAGTGCTGCCCCAGGTAATCATTACCATTTAAAAACTGTCAACTGGCCCTGCATGTGAGCAGTATTCTAAGGCAGAATCACACACTGGCTGAGTGTCCATTTTCTCGAACGAAACACCAGGATGGTGTGGAAATTGTCACTGCTCCTTTCCATCTGGTTGAAATGTTGGGTCTTGAGGATTGACAAGAATGCACTGTTCATTTCCACCAGTCTTCTTAGGCGAATGGCATCATTCTTTGTGCATCCCCTGGTGACCTGTCTGGAAGGGGCTGAAAATGCTGCCTCTGGCCCGAGGAGCTCACATCTTTAAGAGAACTAGAAAGTATATGTATGCCTGTGTGAAGTAGCTCCTGCCCCGGTCTCCTGGGTCCTGGTGTGTGGGCTGCCTTCCTTCAGCACCTTTATCACTATCTGACATGTGTTTATTTATTCATTAGTCACCTGTGTGTGCTCACTGTCCCTCCCTTCTCAAGTAGAGGCTCTGGGGCTGGGGGCCTTGGGCCTTTTGTTTTTGTCTACTTTGGTGGCGCTTAGGAGGCATACAGTTAAAACTAATGATGTCTCCATTCTCAGTACTGTTTTGTATTTTCAGCTGTTTTACATTTATAGCCTATTCTGATACTCACAAGAGCCTTCATTTGGTTTTGTTTTACTGCTGACATTTATCATTCACTCACATGCTTACATTCTAAGCTCAGTGGGTGAATGCTAATGGTTTTGCTAAAGGGATTTGGTTGATAAGACTGCTAATTTATGTATTTAATGACTTTACTCCCTGTGCGGTGATTTTTTTTTTTTTTTTGTCTCTTTTCATTTGGTCTTGATGTCTCAATTTTGTGTTTTGCTTTTTTTTTTTTAAGATTTTATTTTTATTTATTTGAGAGAGAAAGAGAGCACGCACTTGTGCAGAAGCAGAGGTGCAGAGGGAGAAGGAGAGAAGATCTGAAGCAGACTCCATGCTGTGTGTAGAGACCAATGTGGGGCTCGATCTGATGACCCTGCCTGAGATCATGACCTGAGGCACAACCAAGAGTGGGGCGCTTAACTGGCTGTGCTGCTCAGGCACACCTCAATTTTGTGTTTTGAAGCCACTGAAACCAGGGGAGTTACTGCTATTACTGAATCTCTGAACAAACATGTATAATTGGCAGGACCTCAGTCTTTCATTTTTCCACTAAATATGTTAGTAGTATTGATTATTATTTTACTAAAATGTAATGATTATGATGATGGTGGAACCATAGAATTCTTATGATCTGTACATCTTAAGAATTGAAATTCTCCTGCCCTTTACAACAGCAAGCAAATGGAAAGAAACATGGATGTGTAGAGACCACCGAGTTGGTCATCGGAAGCTGGAGAGGAGGCAAAGTGAACAAAAATATGATGATTCTGGAGGTTTAGAAAATAGTATAATTTACCAAATAGGGCAGTTTCTTTTTTCTTTTCTTTTCTTTTCTTTTCTTTTTTTTTTAGGGCAGTTTCTTAATTTAGCTCTAGCCGCTGGTGTGCGCCCAGCTCCCCTCCGTGTAAATAACTGGGGACTACAGCTAAGTGTTAGCAACCACTTAATTGAAAAATGAAATTAGGTAGCAATTACTGGCAATTGTGGGTTCCTCTGCTATACTTTGATCTATTTATTTTAAGCAAGTGGTAAATTTGTTTAGAAGTTGGGCTCTCAGAGGAATAAAAACCAAAAAGGATATAAAACTCCAACACAAGGTGGTTGAGTGGGTGGGGTAGGCTCCCTGGATAACCGTGTACAACTTAATGATCGGTGGGCAAACAACAAAACCAAAATTGGCTTAAATCATTTACTAGCACATGGCTGAAAGAATAGCAAATCTGGGGATTTAACGTCTAGCCCGGGGCAATAGAAAAGAAATTGCTTTCAACTGTTGACCTGCAGGGAAAGTTTTGACTCTCGGGTAGAGTACACCAGAACCCTCATCACCTCTCCTGGACTTCGGATCCTGGGGCCACCTCCCTGTCCTCCTTCCCGATCCTCAGAGGGTCTATTCAGGAATAGTTAGCAGAGCCTAACTCCTTGGATTTTGTCATTCCCTCTAAATAATGCCTACACCCGGGAAAGTTTTCACCCTCGGAAGGATCTGTTTAAATCTAACCCTTTCTTGGCCAATCTCCATCATCAAAGGGTGTTACTAAAATGGGGGGAAAAAAATAAAGACAGAAAGAGAAAAGTGTGGGCCCAGAGCCACAAGGGGGTGAAACTCAGTAAAGATATTTAGAACATGCGGCCTTCGAATCTGCTTCAGAGCTGTAACATCTACACCTGCCGTCCTGACAGATTCAGAACGAGTTCTGCGATGACTTTATGTGTACTTCATGAGAAACATGAGTCGAGGACTTTTCTAAATAAGAATTTGCAGCGTGTCCAAGGGATTCTCTCATCATTTTAACAGCATGGATCTTATTTCCCACCTGGCTACATGAGAAATTCCCCTGGTATCTGTGGATTACTTTACTTGGCATGGGGAGGCACATATTTCACACCCAGACATAAAATATGCGAGAATACTTGGGACACTGTCCAGCATCATTGTTACTTCCTGGTGCAAGGGTTGCTGCCTTGGTGGGCGGTGAGGGTACACCCAAACCAGTTACAATTTCTGGGTTGTGTGGATGGGGCGGTATGTCTCTTCCATCTTGGTTGCATGGCGCTCACAGAACATTCTGCAAAACTCAGAGGACATCATAATCTGAGCATGCTGATAGCAAGAACTGAACATCTTTGAAATCCATCCCCCTGGCCTATCCCACCTGTAGCTTCAAGAAGGAGACTGTGATGCATTAAAAGAAAGTAGTCGAAGATGGTCTCCTCCGGCAGGAAGTAACCAAGATGATGAGGTACATCATTGGTTTTGATCCTCTGAAAACCCGTTAGCGGTAAGCATTCTAATATAAAATTGGAAACCATGAATAACTTTAAATAAAAAGCAAGAGGGCAGCCCTGGTGGCGCAGCAGTTTAAGGCCACCTGCAGCTCAGGGCATGATCCTGGAGACCCGGGATTGAGTCCCACGTCGGGCTCCCTGCATGGAGCCTGCTTCTTCCTCTGCCTGTCTCTGCCTCTCTCTCTCTCTCTCTCTCTGTGTCTCAATAAATAAATAAAATCTTTAAAAAAATTTAAAAAAGAAATATAATTTATAGAAAAACACAGTGTTTATTTTAATTTGTTCTTTCTTCACTGGCTTTCCTGACTCTTTAAGCAGTTTCTTTTCTTTTTTTTTTTTAATTTAATTTTATTTATTTATGATAGGCACACAGTGAGAGAGAGAGAGAGGCAGAGACATAGGCAGAGGGAGAAGCAGGCTCCATGCACCGGGAGCCTGACGTGGGATTCGATCCCGAGTCTCCAGGATCGCGCCCTGGGCCAAAGGCAGGCGCCAAACCGCTGCGCCACCCAGGGATCCCTAAGCACAGTTTCTTATCTTGGAAAGGAAGAGTTTGATTTGCTTTTTATAAGGTCATTACACAATGTAATTATGGTAGGTGTACTTTACGTAGATGCTAGTTAGCTAGCCTCTTGCACGACAGTCTCTCTTAAAATTCTTGGGAAAATAGTGCATTTTTTTTTGGTCACAAGAAGTACCCAAGGAGCATCCAGGGCCTGCGATTGTCACGTCATGGAATTGATTATTTATAGAGATATTGGAGGACTGTGGATATGCTGTGAGGCACAAGCCTGGGAGCCGCATGCTCGCCACTGTGGCTCAGCATCTTTCCCAGCCAGGAGAACTCCTTTCGGGAGTGGCCTGCCCAAAATTGACATGGGCAGCAAAGTGTGGAGAGGCTCTGGGCCATTTGTTCACCCTCCAGGCCCCTGAGAGCCAAGGGATTCAGTGCCCCCTTCCTGCTCAGGGCATCATTCCTCCCAAACACCTCCATCTGTGGAATCAAAAAATTCTCTGTCCTTTGAAGGGAGAGCTTGCTGTTGTTTCAGTTCATGACTTCCCTTGGAATCCAGAGAGAGAGGGGTTCTCTTCTTTTTTCTTCACCAGATTTCTGAGAGCAGCACCTCCAGTTGGCCCCAGTAAATATATCTTTTGTGGGACATAAAAGTCTTAGTCAGCATTGGATACCGTGTCTTCCACGAGGTGTGGCAAACCAGGAGGACTCACAGATGGCTCTTGTGCATGTGTCTGCGTGTGTTACATGTGCCGCCATATGCGCACACACAACAACTTTTAAGTCCATCGTGAGCCATCACAGGGTTGCCAATTAAAAACTGAATATGAACTCTCTGCTCATGGATGTTTGCATAGTCTACACAGCCAAAATACTTTTCCAGCCCTTTGGTTATGGGCTAAGGCTTTTGGCCCGACTTCTTGTAGAAAGGAAAATGTAATACTGAGAATTGATCTTATCTTGAAGATGGCCCAGGAATGCAAATAATGAGTGAGACTGAAGAAAGGGTTTAATGCAAGTGGTAATGAGGCAAGGGCATGAGTCAATCCTGTGCCCAGCCCTGGCTCAGGGGTCAGATGAGGAGGCAGCTATCTTCAACAGAGAGGAAAGCCCACAGCTGGCAGTGCCCTCCAGAAATTCTCTGTTTCTGAGACTGAATGTGAACCAACTCTAAGTGTGCTGCATAGGCCCTGTCAGGATGTCCCATTGACAGAAACCAGCCCAGTAAGAACGGGGAGGTACCCCCAAGGAGCTGAGCCCTACTCACTTGCTTCAGAGATGGGAAGCCAATCCTATAAGCCACAGAATCATGGTGCTAAATTGTGTTCTCATTGCTTCAGTTCAAGATTTGTAGTCAGAAGTCTAAAAAGAATGGTGAAGAGAAAGAGAATGAAAAGTTTCCCGCCCTCATCTCCATTGCTGTCTTAGGAGCCTCTGAAGATTGGCTTTCGGACTTGCAGTCTAGTCAGGTAGCAGACAGTGTGGCCCTATGAGATGGGTGGAGGAGGATGCCAGGGGTGGGGGAAGCTGGCGGGCAAAGTGGAGAGCCAGCACTTGCCCTGACGACAGGAAGCGTCCGCCCAGCTCCACCCCATTGCCTCCCTGCACAAATTGGGAGACAGAGGGCCCAGTCTGCTGATTTTTCAAGATAAACTAACCAGAGCATTTTAGGTGTGAAAATTCTCGGTTTCCAGAGGCTAGCTCAATATTCAAGAACATCAGCTGAGCAAAGAAAGTAGGTCTGTGGGCCACAATGGGCCCATGGTCCATTGTGTCACCTCTGGTCCAGACTTTTTCACGTTACTTGAAAAGTTGCTTCTACCCTTCATATTTGCTTATAAATGAGGGATCTCAGTCTATTGACTTATGCGCTCAGGATGGGTTGGAACTTGTGAAATTAATAACAGTCAAAATGAATACCATCCTCCAAATGTGATTGTATCACAAAAAGAGAAATAAGTAAAAGTGATGACGTCCTCTTAGCATTGATAAAAACGGGGAGGCCCTTATGGAATCTCTAAGTTAAAGGTGTTCCCGCTTTACACCTTGAATGAGCAGCACAGGTGTGGGAGGTCAGGCTGCTGGCACATCCCTCTCACGCTGCCTCTGACATTTAGTCGAGTCACACAGCAACCTCATTATTTATGAAAGATAAATCCTGTGGATAAATCAGATGCTATCCTGACAATTGTTAAACAAGACAAGCGTTACTTCCCTTCACTAAAATGTCTGTTTTGTCAATTTAAATAAGAATATCTGGTCTTAGGGTCTCAGCAGATGACCAGGTCCCCTACCAGAGGTGCTTTCCTTTAAAAATGTGTCTGTGAAATAAAAATAAGTGAATTTAACCATTTCAAAGATAATAAAAGCAAATAACATCTTTTGCTGTTGTTCACTGAGCATCATTTCGAATAAACCCATAGGAGTATTGCCGTAATAGACATATGTGCTGTGATGGATTGGGATGTCACAGCAGCATGTTGTACCTCACTCAGGCATGTCCGTTCTTTGATACTTTGCTGCTAGCATTTTTGTAGGAATTAGTTATTTTACCCTTTGCATTGCAGAGAAATCTGATTTTTTTTTTTTTGCTTTTTATTTTTGGACAGCCTATGCTTTGCACATTTTGTGGTTCTCAGTCATTTCACCGTAAACTCGTTTGCTGCAAGCGTTTTGCCACATGTCTAATTGGCTGTAAGGCAATTTTGCTATAAAAGAGAAAATCATGAAAAATAACAGGAACATTCATTAAAGAGGACATAATGCAACGTGGAAAAATTAAAGTGCCATAAAGATATTTGCCATAAAAGCTAAAGCCATGAAAAATAAAACAGGGGCATTTAAAAGGACATAATTAAACATGAAAGAATTAATGATAAAGTTCATTATTAATGTCTTCCTTCATTTAGAGAGGTGTCAGTTTTCCAAATACTAGGATGAACATTTGCAACCGAGCCTTTGTATTGCGCTGTGAAAGGCTTCTATGCTGCTATTCATTCTTGACATATTGTCACATGTCAGTTCACAGACTTTCCAGAGTTCTACGGGGAATGTACAAGACATACTAATGCTGTAATGCATTTTTAACTGGGCTTTGTTATCATTGTAACTGAGGTGTTATTTTCTGGTGTAGTACACAGTCCAGCTTTATCCTCTCTTATTTCCCATTTCCAGTAAGTTTTATCACCGTGTTCTCTGGCCAGTCCATACATTAGTTATCGTCCACTTTGTTAAGACCACCGTGTCTGCTCATCCCTGTATAGAACATTATGGGCTCTAGCCAAGAGTGAGATAATGTCAAAATGGGAACTTTGTCAATGGAGAAAAACCAAAGTGTCAATCAGTTCCTCTGTCTTTTACAGCAGAATTGCCTTATGGTCAATTAGTTAGCAACAAAAATGTCTGCAAGTGAAAATGCTTGTGGCAAGGATGTCTGCGGTGAAAATACCAGACACACGTTTTACATCACCACTCTGAGAGTGGCCTTTCAAGGCCCCATTCAGAGACTGTGGGTCAGCTGATCAGTTGGTTATTTTGGGTTATGTGCCCTGTGGCAGTGCCTATCAGCAGAAATCAGTTTTAGCTACATCTTTTCATACCTGTTTGCTTAGCAGTGTTTGTGCAGCTATATCAATATTTCCTTTTGTTGTGTCATAATTATTTCGTAAGAATGAGTAGCAAAGTGAGACACTAAAAATGAAAATTTGTTTTCTATCATGGGAAAATACACATAACATAAAATTTACCATATTCACCCTAACGAGTACAATTCAGTGGCAATAAATCCGTTCGCAGTGTTGTACAATCATCACCCCTCCTATCGCCAGAACTTTTCCATCTTCCCAGAAAGAAACTCTGCCCATGAAGCAATAACTCCTCCATCCTCCATCCTCCCAACCCCTGGGAACCTCTATACTACCCTGCTTCTCTGTGAATCTGACATCTCTAGATACTTCATGGAAGTGGGATCATACAGTAATTGTTCTTCTGTGTTCTCTGGGAGTGAAGATTTTTTTTTTTTTATAAGAAACACTTTGAATGTGTGTTTTTTTTTTTTAATTTTTTAAAATTTATTTGTGATAGTCACAGAGAGAGAGAGAGAGAGAGAGAGAGGCAGAGACATAGGCAGAGGGAGAAGCAGGCTCCATGCACGGGGAGCCCAACGTGGGATTCAATCCCAGGTCTCCAGGATCGCGCCCTGGGCCAAAGGCAGGCGCCAAACCGCTGCACCACCCAGGGATCCCGGGAGTGAAGATTTTTAAGGAGGAACAGCAGAGCTCTTACAACATTAGGGAAATTGAGGCGAAGGTAGAAATCACCATCAGTGATGAAAGCATAAACCTTTAGGGTAATCAGATACAAACCAGTTGGCGGGGCATTCCATGATAAATAAAATAGCAAAACTGCAGATTAGAGAAGATGATAGGAACATTGGAACTGAGAATGTGAGTGGAGACTGTGATAAAAGGCGAGGCCCACAATCCTTGCTGTCAGGTGCTTGACACCCCCAGCCACGGCATGCACATGTGGTGCATTTTTGTGCTGTGTCTGTCCACAGGCATGGACTAAAACCCCTCAAGGAGAAGAGCTAGACCAACGGGAAGGTAAAGAGCTTTTCTCTCTATTGCCATTTCTGTCCACCTGCTCCGAAGTAGGCAGCGCACTCCGAAGGAGTGCAGAATTGAGAAGAACTTGCCACCACCCTGAGAATGTGTCCTAGTGGGTGAAGCAGACCATCAAGTGGATCTGTGCACCCTGCTGCAGTAGGTAGTCTGCTAACAGCCTCTGCACAATGTGACTGAGGACACAGAGGCCCATGAGTCCTCTCTGTCCTCTCAAAACGTTTTATAAACGTCTTTGTGGAGAGTATACCTGTCCTTCACATCATTGCCCGTACTGGGTATTACTACTTCCCAGTACCTTGAGGTAAATCCAAACTATGGGTTACAAGGCCTAGGGCACGTTACTCTCACCCTCTCTTGGATTTCTCGCAGCGCCTCTTACGGGCCACACTTGGTGCCCACCCTAGTGAGCTTTGCACCTGCTGTTCCCTGTGCTTGGAAGCCCCTTCCATGTCTCTGGGCCTTGCCAGTTCCTCCCCCTCATTTTCTTAAGGAGCCCCTCTCCAGTGGGGCAGACAAGATTAAATTGAGACCTTGCAGTGGTTCCACGGTGACTTGTATTCCCTTTTCATAACAAGCATAACATTTGTAACAACTTCTTTGACGTCCTTTGTCCCTGTAGATGGTAGACTCCGTGGACACAGAGCCATCTCTATTTTGTCTCTGGTGCCTTGTACACTTCATAATGGTGAGTGCTTGGGAATGCTTGTGGGTCAATAAAAGAATAAGTGATCATGTAACTTATTGATCAGTTTTTAGAAAGGATGAAGATTTTCTTTGCAATGATTTTTCCATCATATACATGGTTTCCATTCTAATGATTTACAAGCTGTTCAGTCATTTCTCCGACATATATGTCTCGAGCACCAACTTGGTGTTGTAAAAGTCAGCAGGCCACCTTTCTGCCATCTATGTATTTTTTTGCACAGTAGTTACAACTTGGCATTTGGAATCAGGATTTTGTAGAGGATCTTTTATCAATTTCAGAAAGTTCCTTCTATTAGTAGTTTGCAGAGGATCTGTATCATGAACGAACGTTGAATTTTTGCTGAACACTTTTTCCGCATCAATCGCATAACTTTTCCTCTTTATTCTCTTGATCTGATGGGTTACATTGGTTGGTTTCTGAATACTGAGCCCCATTTGCATCCCTGAAATAAACCTCACTTGGTCACAATGTGTAAGTCTTTTTTATATATTGCTGAATTTCTTGCTAAGGATTTTTGCATTTATGCCACAATCCTGCACCCAGTTCCAGCGTCACCAAGCAATTCTTGGACACCACATAGGTTCCCCTACAACTCAGTTCTGCCACCATCTACCAAGAGGTAGTGTCAGATCCCTCAGGTTAAGGGCTCAGTCCCACAAGACTGCCCTCTTATCAAACAAAGCTCTGCACTAGGAAAGGCATTGAAGAACAAATATGTATTTCTTATTATAAATTATCATATCATAATGCTTATAAAGGACATTGGTCTGCTGCTTTATTTTTTGTACTCTTTGTTTGCTTTTGATATCAGGGTAATACTAGTTTCATAAAATCAACTAGGAAATGTTCCTGCCACTTCTGTCTTTTGGAAGAGATTATATTGAATGGCATTATTTTGTAGAATTCACTAGTAAAACCATCTATGCCTAAATATCTGGGGTTTTTTTAGGAGTTGTAGATTACAAATTCAGCTTTTTTTTTTTTTTTTCTTTGCTAGTTACAAGGCTGTTAAATTAGCCCCTTCATGTTGGGTAAATTGTGGCTGTTTGTGTTTTTCAAGGACTCAGTCAATTTCATCAAAGATGTCAGATGTGTTTGTAAAGTTGTTCATATCCTCATTTTGATGTCAGCAAGGTCTGTAGTGACTGGTTTCTTTCACTTAGCACAATGTTTTCAAGGTTTGTCTATGTTATATCATGTATCAATAGGTCGTAACATTTTATGACCAAATAATATTCCATCTTTTGCCATGTTTTGTTTATCCATTAATCAGTTGATGGGCATTTGGATTGTTTTCATCTTTTGGCTATTATCAACAATGCTGCTATGAACGTTCCTATACATGTTTTTATGTGGACACGTTTTCGTTTCCTTTGGATATGTACCTGAGAATGAAATCTCCTGGCCAAAGAAGTCTGTGTTTAACTTTTTGAGGCACTTCCAGACTGTTTTCCAATATGGCTGTATAGCTTACATCCTAACAGCAGTGGATGAGGGCTCCTGTTTTTCCACATTCTCATTAATATTTATGATTACCTGTCTTTTTTATTATAGCCATCCTAGTGTGTGTGAAGACCTTTAGGTTATTTAGAAGAGTGTTGTTGAGTGCCTACATTGAGATTTTCCTGTTTTTTTTTTTTTATTGTATGTGTTACTGATTTCTATTGACTCTATTGTGATGAGAGAATATATGGTCTATGATTTCAGTTCTTTTTAAGTTTATTGAGGTTTGTTTTTGCGGCCCAGGATATGTTCTATCTCAATATATGTTCTGTGGATTCTTAAATGTGGATTCTGCTGTTGTTGGTTAGAGTCCTCTATAGAATTGATGGTCTAGTTATTCCATCAATTAATTGAGAGTGGGGTATCGAAGTCATGTATTTGTCTATTTCTCCTTTTAATTCCATCACTTTCTGTTTCATGTATTTGTAGTTTTGTTGTTTGGTGCATATGCATTTAGGCCTGCCATGTCTTGATGAATTGACCCTTTTACAATTATGTAATGGCCTTTCCTGTCTCTGGTAATTTTCTTTGCATCAAAGCTTATTCCTACTTTCTTTTGATTAATGTTTAATGATATAACTTCATCTGTTATTTTATTTTCAACCCAGCCCATATCCCTGTATTTGAAGAGAGCTTTTTGTAGACAGCATATAGTTGGGTGATACTTTTTCATCTATTCTACTAACAGCTGTCTTTAATTGATGCATTTAAACCATTTACATTTTACACACACACACACATATGTATATATATATGTAGGAATGTTTACATATATACATATATGTGTGTGTATGTGTGTTTAAATCTGTGACTTTATTTTTCCTTCTCTGTTTTCTTTTCCTGCCTTCCTGTGGGTTAGGAACATTCTTTAGAATTTCGCTATACTGTGAAATTCTAGTGGGTTATTTGAACATTCTTTAGAATTTCACTATACTGTGAGTTCTAAATCTGTGACTTTATTTTTTTTTTCTGTTTTTCATTTCTCTGTTTTCCTTTCCTGCCTTCCTTTGGGTTATCTGAACATTTTTTAGAACTCCACTTTTATTTATGTATAGTGTTTTTGGGGAGTGCCTCTTTGGGTAACCTCTTTAGTGGTTCCTCTATATATATATATCTGGTGTAGTCACTTACCACTTTGAGTGAAGTGTAGACCTTACCTCCTGTTACATCTTTTTATTTGCCCCAACTTGTCATATAGTCAGCTTAAACCTTTTCTCTGTATACATTGAGAACCACATCAAGGAGTGTTCCAATTTTGGCTTCCGTGGTCAAACTTAATTTAGAAGATTTAAGAGGAGAAGAAAAATGCATAGAATTTGCCCATATTTTTATTCCTTGTGTTTTTCTTCTTTTCTGATGTTCTAAGATTCCATATTTTATTTTTGAGAATTTTTGTTAATCATTATTTTAAGGCAGGTCTGCTGGCAACAAATTTTATTAGTTTTCCTTTGGCTGATAAGGTTTGGATTTTCCCTTTATTCCTAAAGGATATTTTCACTGGATATACAATTCTGGGTTGGCAGTTTTTTTTTTCTCTCCTGCACACGAATAATGTGTTACTTCCTTATAATCTCCATATTTCTGACAAGAAATCTGATGTTCTATTTTCCCTCCTGTAGAGAAGGTGTCATTTCTCTTTGGCTTTATCATGATTTTTTTCTTTTTTTATATTTTCAAAAGTTTGTGGGATGAATTGATGTAGGTTTCTTTGGATTGATGATATTTGGGGCTTACTAAACTTATTGATTCTGTAAGTTTATGTCTCCTGCCAGATTTGGGGAGTTCTTTGTCCTTATTTCTTTGAGTACTTTTGTAGCCCTTCCCTGTTTCTTTACCCTCCCTGGGACTCTGATGACAGGAATCTTAGATCTTTTGCCTGTATATCCATAGGTCCCTCAGGCTTTAAGTCTGTTTTCTCTCTATTGTTCAGATTGAGTAATTTCTATCATTCTATCTTCAGGTTGACGAATTCCTTCCTGCCTACCGCATTCCGCTCTTGAGCCCATATAATTAAATTTTATATTTCAATATTTTTCAGTTCTAAAATTTCCATAAGGTTCTTTCTATCTTCTGTTTCTTTGGTCAGGCTTCCTATTTTTTTCATTTGTTTCAAGTATATTTTTAATTGTTCATGAAACATTTTTATCATGGCAGCATTCAAATTTTTTGTCAGCTAAATCTCACATCTCAGTCATCATGATAGTGATATCTATTAATTTTCTTATTTCATTCAGTTTGACAATCTTCTTGATCACTGGTACAATGAGTTATCTTCTATTGGAACATGAACATTTGGGGTATTAGTTATGAGACTCTGAATATTATTTTTACTTTCTGTTTTAGATGATTTCTTATGATATTAAGTGGGAGAGGGAGGTGCCATATCATTACTGCCAGTTGGGAGTAGATTTTCAGGTTCCCCCTTTGCTTGCATGGACTACCTGTGGGGAATGGACTGCTCCTCTTTACTATATGAGGGCTGACAATTCTGTATTCTTACTAGCTCTCTCCTGATACCTATTTGGCTGATTGGGGTCAGGAATATCTAATTGCTTTCCTCTGGCGCTCTCACTGACACTATAGTGGAGTGGTGGCTTTGTTTCTGTTGGGTGTAAGTGCAAATCCTGACTCCACTTGGCCTCTTTTGACCCACATCAGTGAAGAGGATGTGGGATGCCTCATTATTGCAGGTGGTGGAAGCCTAGATCTTCCACATCATCTTTATTGGCACCATGGAAGGGAGTTACCACCCAGTGGTGACCTCCCTACTTTTTCTTTTCTAACAATACCCCTATAGGGAAGTTGAGGTTTTCCTTATAGTCTAGTGGTCATAGAATCTAGATTTCCTACTCATATTTGGCCAAGACTGGGACCACAGTTTCTTTTTTTGGTATTCACGAGTAGAGAAGCTATTACCCAAAAGTTTTCTGTTTTTCCCTGCTGTTTCTTTCCTGGTCCATAGTATAGACAGAGTAGGCTTTTGTTGGGACTTTTGTTTGTGATCAGTGGCATTTTCAGCCCGATGGCTTCTTCAGGTCTGAGATATGAGAGGCAAGAAGAAAACCCAAGAAACTCACAGCTGTGTTGTTCTTCAGATCTCAAGGTCCCTAGCTGGTTTTCCTTCTTCTGTCCACTTTTCAGAATCTCCTTATATTTGTTTTGTATATAATGTCTAGGGATTTTATCTCTCTTTACTTAGTAGGAGGAATAGAGGAAAATGCATACTCCATCTTTCTAGAAGCTGAAGTTGCTTCTTTTCCTTTAATCTTCTTACCTGTCCCCCCCCCCCCATCCAGTCTTTAAAAGGTGAATAATTCAGGCATACCTAAGTTCTGTCCTAATATTCTTTACTTTTGGGTCACTGATTGTAATATATCCCTGCTTTATAAGAGAGATGATTGCAGCATGGGATTTGCTTGTGTGTTTTATAGATTCTTCTTTCTTTCCTTTAATGCTAAATTCTTCAGTCTATATGGAATTTCCCCAAACTCTTGGATTCATCTTTGATTCATCTGTCTCACGGAGAGAAAAACATTGGTTTTTCTCCCTACACTTATACACTTTTGGCCACCAGATGTGTGGGTTTTTCTACACTGAGCAATTCTCCAGTTCTCTGAGGACACCAACTGGGTGTACTATAATTCAGTTTGGTTCTGACATTATCTATGGAGTTAGTGTCAGAGCCCATTAGTTAAAGGCTCACAAGGTTGTTCCCATTTCAGATGCCAGTTGTAAGTCCCTGGACTTCTTACTGACCAGCAATAAATCAAAGAGTTGCCTCATTAGAACC
Organism: Vulpes vulpes; assembly: GCF_048418805.1. NCBI lineage: Eukaryota > Metazoa > Chordata > Mammalia > Carnivora > Canidae > Vulpes > Vulpes vulpes. The sequence goes on along the minus strand of NC_132795.1, from coordinate 68,889,234 downwards.
AAAGACACTTCTATGACCCAGGAAATTCCAAGGGTTTTAAGAGCTCTGTGTCAAGAACTGTGATTAAAGGCCAAATAATAGAAAGATGCTCCTAGCATCTCTATCACTTAGGAAATTACAAAGCTTTTAGGAGCTTGAGATGAAGGCCTGGAGCTTGGGATGGAGACCAATATATATATATATATATATATATATATATATATATATATATATATATATATATATATTCTGTTTTACCACAGGATCACACTCACATCCCTCATCCAGGCCATCAACACATTGTGTTGGAGAAACTGTCAAAATATATTCCATATCTGACTTCCTCTCATATACACCACCACTTTAATGAGAACCATCATCTCCTTCCTGGGTTACTGATAGACTAGTATTCCTGCTTTCATTCTTCAATAGCAACTAGAATGACCCTATAGAATTATGAATCTGATCGTGATGTTGCTCTGCTCAGCAGCTTCCAGTAGCTACCACTGTATTAAAAAAAAAAAAATCTAAAGTCTTTCCTATGACCACATGCTGCATGTGCTTTACTATTTTGCTGCCTTTCCATTTCATTTCTTACCATGTGGTCTCTACTTTGCATGCTCCAGCCACATTGGGTTCCTTGGTCAGGGTGCTCCCAATTCAGGGCCCTTGTTCTTTCACCATGTTTCACATACTCCATTCGTACAGAGTTTTGTTCAGATGTTACCCATCAGAGAGGCTTTCTTTGATCGGGCTGATAGAAAGTACCACCTTGTCCTGGCATTTTGGGTGCCTTCACCCTTCTCTTTCTTTGTAGGGCTCATCACTACTTGTCACTATGAATTTACTGGGTGATTTATTCATTTCTTGTTGCCCCCCATTAAACTGCAGCCTTCCAGGGCAGGGGCTTTCTTTCATTCACTGCTGTAGTCCTTTTTTAAAAGATTTTTTAAAAAAATTATTTCTTTGACAGAGAGAGAGAACACAAGCAGGGGCAGCAGCAGGCAGAGGGAGAGGGAGAAGCAGACTCCCCGCTGAGCAGGGAGCCTGATGCAGGGCTCAATACCAGGACCTGCGTGGAAGGCAGATGCTTAACCGACTGAGCCACCTAGGGCCCCCTCACTGCTGCATTCCTAATGCCTGATATGATACCTGGCACATAGTAGAGTCCCAGCATAATGTATAATGAATGAGAAATTTGATTGGATGACACTGATCATTTGTATTGCTTCTGAATTTTCCCTATCATATATCATTTTGCAATATAGCAGTTCCCTGTTAAAATATAAGTGTTATTTTTCATTACTATGTAATTGTGCTGAGCCTCCTCTCAGACTTCCCTTTCTAAGATTGTGTATAGATAGATCCCTTTGGAGTTTGGGCTCTTAGCCTTTTTAGTCACATATTTGCATCAACATCTTATTTATTTTCACTGATGGCTAATCAAATCCAATTCATTTGGCAGGCTTCATCACCTCATTTCCAAATTCCAGTCTCTATTCTCTGGGGGGTGGGGGGGTGGGCTTGTGCCCCTTCACTCCATGTATGGAAGACAAGGATGGTTCAGAGACACCTTCATTAGTTCCCCCTTGCCCAAAGAACAGAGGCAGGTCTTCAGAGATTAGCCCTCCAGGCCTTCTGTGGTGTGGCCACTCCCTGTTTGATTGGTTCATCTCTTCCTTGCTGTACACACTTTGTAGCCAGGTCGTTGTGCCATGCCTTCCTCATGGTGCCTAGGCTTTCCTCGTGCCTTCCTTGTGCCTCATTCCCCCTGAAACCTAAATATTCACGGCCAGTTATCTCAGTGTCACCTCCCTGAATCTCCTCATCTGTAATTGCCTTCCCTTCCCTACTCCTCTGGTACTTACTACATCTCTTCCTTCCTATCATGTATGATAATTACTTGTGTTCCTATCTTATCTTCTGTACCAAATACAAGTTTATGGACAATATAGCCCACCTGGGATCCAATACTGGCTCCCTCAGATCCTTGTGCAGAGAAGGGATTCAACAGTCTGATGAAGGGTATAAGTCTTTGTTCCTTTTCAGAATTCTTCATGGACAGACTGTATTCATTTTGTTTTTCTTTTCTTTGCAAGTAGTCATGTCATTTGGAAAAATTAAATGTCATCTAAGTTCTGCTTTGGAATAATTCCAACAGATTTTTAATGTTTCTGTTATATTTTCATCTTTTTCCCAATTATTTTATTATGATAAGTTCTTTGTAACCTCATAAGGGGACCATTTTTAAAACCCCTACAGAGGTATTGCAGATATTGCAGACCACTACAATAAAGCGACTAGTTCAATAAAGCAAGTCAGATGAATTTTTTGGTGTCCTGGTGCATATAAAAGTTATATTTATACCATATTGTAGTCTACTACTAAATGTTCAATAGCATTATATGTAAAATAATAATATACTTAAGTTAAAAATATCTTTTTTTTTATTATTATTATTTACTTAAGAGAGACACACAGAGAGGCAGAGACATAGGCAGAGGGAGAAACAGGCTCCATGCAGGGAGCCCGATGTGGGACTTGATCCCTGAACTCCAGGATCGTGCCCTGAAGCCGAAGGCAGACACCCAACTGCTGAGCCACCCAGGCGTCTCCCCCTACCTTTTTTTTTTTATAATTAAAAAGTATCTTATTGCTAAAAAATGTTCACCATCATCTGAGCTTTGAGCAAGTTACAATCACTGATCATAGATCACCATAACAAATATAATAATATTATAAAAGTTTTAAATATCAGGAGAATTAGCAAAATGTGCTATAGAGACATGAAGTGAGTAAATGCTGTTGGAGAAATAATATTTCTAAAAAGTTTGAAATATCGGAGGAATTAGCAAAATGTGCTACAGAGACATGAAGTAAGCAAATGCTGTTGGAGAAATGGTGCCAGTTGACTTGCTCAAGGACACAGAACTGCCACAAACCTTCAATTTATAAAGAATGCAGTATCTGCACAACACAAGAAGGCAAAGTACAGTAAGACAAGGTTTGGCGTCGTATTCATAGTTGCACTATTTTTTAGTGGGGAGAAATTAAATGTATCTTTTAGCTCTAGCATATGACTAAATGTTGTAAGAATGTGTTACTGGGTCACTGACATGAATCAGTTAATTCTTTTTGTCTTTATGTATTTATTTCCATATTTTTATTGTTTATTTACTCAGTTTGATTCTGTTTATTTTTATTTATTTATTTTTAAAATATTTTATTTATTTATTTGAGAGTGAGAGAGTGAGAAAGAGAGAGTGTGCATTAGCAGGGGAGGGGCAGAGGGAGAAGCAGACTCCCTCCTGAGCAGGGAGCCTGATGTGGGGCTCAATCCTGATATTCCAGGATGAGGACCTGAGCTGAAGGCAGATGCTTACCTGACTGAGCCACCCAGGCGACTTTGCATTTATTTTTAGGACTGAATTCCTACACTCAGTCTTTGTCTACTTAGTATTATCATGCAATGATGGCAGCTTGTTGCTGTAGCAGATCAAAATGATGTTTCTCACTATTTCCTGTTTCTCCTTATCTATTGCTTATTGCAATTCTGTTTTGTAAAAATGTGTACTTGAAAAAAAATAAAAATAAAAATGTGTATTTGGTTGCTATATACAGGGGAATAGATGAACCCAGCATTTTTACCATTGAGTGCACTTGCTTATTTCTCTTAATACTTAAAAACAAGTTCAATGTACCCTGTAAATATTTACCTCCTCCCCCTCAGCGCCCCCCCCCCCTCCCCAGCGCCAGCCAAAGAGGCATGACTTATCTTAGAATATTCTTTGTTAAATCCAGTGTTTCCCAGGGTTGCTTCAAGAAGGAGCAGCCCGGGAAGCTAGTTCTGAATCACACTGCTTCTGCTGACTTTGTTTCCAAGGGTACTTGTCCCCAACTCAACCTGAGCTTGGAAAATATTGTAGATCGAATACATGTCGTTATTTATTCTGTAGGCTCTCGTAAAATATGGAACATTAATTGGATAATTTGTGTTTGCACCTGGAGGATGTGCTTCCTCTCCTGAGGGGTTTGTCCCTGCTCACCTCTGCTAGGTTCCCCCTTTCTCTTCTGGCTGTGTCTCCTGGTAATTAGAAGTGTATATCATTTTTGAGACTTATTCTGTATAGCTTTTTTTTGTTATTGTTGTTGATGGTGGTGGTTCTCAGGGATTCAGATTTTTACATTGTTGCTCTTTTGTTTATCCTGCTATCTTGAAGCTTCCTGTCCTCTCTTCTCAGCATTTGACCAATAGATTATTTCAAGTATGATGAGAAAACAGAGTGAATCAATGGCTTTGTACTTAGCTATCCATAGATCTTTAATTAGCTTTTAAGCTCAATTCGTTTCAACGCTTGTGTGCAAAAGAAATGAAAATAGCTTCATTCTAAGAGAGGATTGTCTTAACTGTATGTTTTGTATGAGAGTCCAATCCTATTCCCCTTCCCAGTTGGTGAATTTCTATAGCAATTAAAGTAAAATTTTAAAGTACCCATCCTCATGGACTTTTGTATGAAGGCGAATGACATGAGTACAATGCTCCAGATACTACAAAGTAGAAGTTAGCAAAAAGTACAAAGAACAAACTAAAACAGGGGTAGGAAAACCACAGCCTAGGAGCCAAGCATGGCCCCCACCCTGGTTTTGTATGGCCTGTTAGATTTTTAAACTGTTAAACAAAATCAAAAGAAGAATGCTATTCTGTGACATGAAAACTAGTAGGAAATTCTAGTTTCCATGTCCCCAAGTAACGATTCATTAGAACACAGCCACATTCATACACTTAGGTATTATTTCTGGCTCCTTTTGTACTACAACTGCAGAGTAAAATATGGCCTGCAAGCTGGAAATATTTACTATCTGGCTTTTTATAGAGAAAAGTTAGATGACCTCTGGACTGACCAGTAGATTATACTTGCGGTAGCTCATGTTCAGCCTTGTAAAAACCATCAAAAACTTTACCCCCCCCCCCCTTGTAAGTGGTCTGTTTATCCATAACATTTGTTGAGATAATGACTCTGGAGAGCCAGAGGTGCCTGAGTGGCTCAGTGGTTGAGCATCTACCTTAGGCTCTGGTCATGATCTAGGGGTCCTGGGATAGAGCCCCACATCAGGCTCCCTGTAGGGAGCCTACTTCTCCCTTTGCCTGTGTCTCTGCCTCTCAGTGTGTGTCTCTCATGAATAAATAAATAAAATCTTTTTAAAAAATGACTCTGAAGAGCAAATTCGATTCAAGTTGACTTACCCTCTGAGTAGTTGGGAGTGGGAGAGCTGTAAATGAACGCACATTTGCAAATAATGGATTTACTTGTTTTACTCTGTGAACAATGAATTTGAAGAAGACTTTTGGTTCATTATTTTGCTGGTCCGTTGGACTCCTGTCATTTATAAGCCATACACACTTACACACAAAACCTTCCATGGTCGCAGAGAGTGTTCGAAGATTCAGCGTCTCTGCTTTTACGTTCACCAAAAAGCACGGAGCTAAGGTCTCTGGTGACCACCTTCATTTAATCCTTCCTTGCTCCTGGAAGGGCTGGGCAGATTCAGTGACTACCAGTTTCAGGCAAGGGTGACCTAGCATTCATGAAGGAGAGGAGAACAGTGTTTTTGAAATGTAAACATAGGGTTGGTTTGTCGCTGCTCTTTCCTGATATTTGCTGCAGCCAGATGTCCCCTCCTGCTCCCCCGGTCTCCTGTCCCGGTGGCCCTTCTGTCTGAGGGCATCCTGCACGTCTGCCGCTGCCTTGCCCTGGGGTCCGCCCTCGCGGGTCCTGGTCAGGATCCATCGCAGCGCTGGAGCGTGGCAGGCCTGGTCCTGCAAGATGCACACACGCAGCCTGTTTCCTCCTCTCTTCCATCGGCCGTGTTCCCCACGCTCCCTCCTTAGGAATGGGGGCCTCCTTTCAGCACAGTGCCAGGAGGTGGCACCCGTGTGGGAGAGAGCCCTGGGACCCGGGCCGGGTGGAGGAAGAGGAGAGCGAGAGGCCGGCGCACGAGTGGGGAGCCGCCAGGGTGCAAGAGGCGCTGCTTGCTCTCCAGTCCATCTGTGCACATCCTATTCCTTGCTTTTGTGCATTTTTCTAGAACTGTTTCCTCTTGCATCTTCATGTTGGACAGGGGGAGGAAACCAAAACTGGGGGGGGGGGGCTTTGTGACGTCACAGGCACAGTGGTGACTCCTTATTGTTCAATCCTTGTCGTGGCGGGCACATTTGTCCCCATTTTGCAGGTGAGCAACCCGGACCCGGGCCTGGGTGTCACCTCTCCTTGGCAGCACAGAGTGTGGGCGACTGGATCGGAGGCCACGTGGCACCCATTAAGGCCCGGGCACATGGCACCTTTGGGTTGGGCCTTCGTGTCCTGCATTCCAGAAAGGAGCTCATTTCCCTTAGACTCCAGGGGGCCGTGCAGGGCAGGCACATCCTTATCACACAGGGAACGTTGCATGTAGAAGCTGGACTCAGTGTGAGGAGGGGTTACAAAGATGGGGTCATCAGGGGACCCCCTTAGAGTCTCTGTTCGGCACAGAGGTCAGCAGGGCAGAGGTCATGGGGGCAGAGCGGCCCAACCAGCTGAGTACATTCTTCCCCCAGCAATGACTGGGGCCTTCTGTGACCTGGATAAGAAAACCATCGGTGCTGGTGGGGTGATTTGAAACCCCAAACTGTTCACTTTATTATTTAGAAATCCTTCAGAGCTCTTGAGATCATGACGTTTCCTTTTATGCTCTTTTTCACAGGCTGTTCCATGCCATGTCTTTAGTGCGGTTGGTTGGCTCTAAAGGGTTTACTTAGTAAACTCCCTGTGATCCTGAGTTTCTAAGGACACATTCTGACGTTTTAACATCACGTTCCTGTAGGTCAGATAACTTCCACATGCTGCTTTCATCCTAAAGCGTGCGAGGTGCCCTCAGGATGGGCTGCTGTGTCGGTATGGACGGTCCCCCCGAAGCCTTATCAGGGGGCCTTCATGTGTGAACCTGCTTCCCTGTCAGCCCGTGTGCCATCTCCCCCTGCTGCCTGCCTCCCCCCAACACAGTCGTTGCATCACAGCCACACTGGGCTCCCCCATGAATTAGGAGATGGATAGTTTCCTCCAATTGCTCACTTCCTGGGAGGCTCTTTGTGCCTTCTCTGTGTATTTAATGTCTGTCTGTCCTTCCAGGAAGCCCCACCAGAGGCTGCCTCCTCCGTGATGCCCTAGCTGATTTCCTCCCTCCCTCCTCCCCTAGCACTAGTGTGGGGTCTCCTCACAGTGGGTCGTAAACACATCTGTTCCATGGTCTTGACTAGAAGCTCTGAGCCTGGAGGTCATGGTGGTTTACATCTCTCAAGTCGTAATTGGCTGAAGTGTCTTCAAAGCATTGATTGGGTTGTCCCTGAAGGAGCAGACCTCTGAAAAATTAAACATACTTAGTGTTCCAAGTGAAGTAGTCTGAAATTTTTAAACATTTAAAAAAGACTTCTTTATTTATTTGAGAGAGAGAGAGCGTGCATCATGCATGCACGTACATGCAAGCACATGCAATGAGGGGGCAGATGGAGGAGCAGAGAGAGAATTCCAAGCAGATTCCCCATTGAGCAAGGAGCCTGATGCAGGGCTCAATCTCATGACCCTGAGATCATGATCTGAGCCAAAATCAAGAGTTGGAAGCTTAAGCCCTGGAGCCACCTAGGCGGCCCTGAAATTTAAAAAAAGAATTTTTTTTTTAAGATTTTCATTTATTTATTCATGAGACACACAGAGAGAGGCAGAGACACAGGCAGAGGGAGAAGCAGGCTCCTGGCAGAGAGCCTGATGCTGCGGGACTTGATCCCAGGACCCTGGGATCATGATCTGAGCCAAAGTCAGATGCTCAACCACTGAGCCACCCAGGTGCCCCTGAAAGTAAAAGTATTAAATACGTTGCAAACTCTTCTCAGTACCAGAGGGGGCAGTGGTAACCTGAAAGCTGGTGTGTGATCCGACCACCTTGACAAGACTCTGTATCTCTTTGAGCCTCAGTTTCCACTTAAATAAATATATCTGAAAAGGTGAAAATAACTGCCTTGCCTCCTCTTAAAGTTTTTGTGAGGATGAAATGAGATATCACCTTTGAAAATGTGTTAGAAATCACAAAACTGCTTCAAATATAAAATCACATGGTTGTATTTAAGAACACTTCACTGGAATTTAGACGACAGCCGTGCTGTGGAAGAACTATGCACCTCTGTCATTCAACTTCTTTTTTTTTTTTTAATTTTTTTTTTTTTTTTTTTTATTTATGATAGTGAGAGAGAGAGGCAGAGAAACAGGCAGAGGGAGAAGCAGGCTCCATGCAGGGAGCCTGACGTGGGACTCGATCCCAGGTCTCCAGGATCGCACCCTGGGCCAAAGGCAGGCGCCAAACCGCTGCGCCACCCAGGGATCCCTGTCATTCAACTTCTGATGTAAAGTTGCACTTATGCCTACCCCATACAACATGAATAGTCTTAAGGAGATCATCTGACTTTTGCATGATACTCTGCAAAGCCAGTCTGTAGCCGACCGATTATGCTCACCTGGGAGGTTTTGAGATAGAATCTATCAGTTCTGGCAAAGAGAACCAATTTACTTTCGCCCTATGTCTTGCACAACCCAAATGTTTTTTCTTTATCTTTTTTCCTTTACAGGCTTCCATCTGTATCACAAGTTGCCCACGATAGTGCCAGAGAGCTGCCTTCTTATAATGGTTGGCCTGCTGCTAGGAGGGATTATTTTTGGGGTCGATGAAAAGTCCCCCCCGGCGATGAAGACTGATGTGTTTTTCTTGTATCTCCTCCCACCCATTGTGCTTGACGCGGGCTATTTCATGCCCACACGCCCATTCTTTGAGAACATTGGCACCATATTCTGGTATGCTGTGGTAGGGACCCTTTGGAATTCCATTGGCATCGGGGTGTCTTTGTATGGTATCTGCCAGATTGAAGCCTTTGGCCTGAGTGACATCACCCTGCTCCAGAATCTGCTCTTCGGCAGCTTGATCTCAGCTGTGGACCCCGTGGCCGTGCTCGCTGTCTTCGAGAACATTCATGTCAATGAGCAGCTCTACATCCTGGTCTTCGGAGAGTCTCTGCTGAATGATGCAGTGACAGTGGTGAGTAGCATGTTCACGCTGCGTCCCTCCAACACCACTGGGCGCCACTGGTCTGCGTCAGCTTTCTGATAATGACAGCTGAGGTGAGACCCTCACACAGCTCTGCACTGAGACGGCCCCTCACTCAGCTTAATGCTCTGGTATTGCTGCCTTGAAATGCTGTGTAACATTCTCTTTATTGACTGTTGACTTTTTAAATTCATTATTACACAGTGGGCCCCTCATTTTTGTTTTGCACTGGGTCGCACAATCTATGTAGCTGGTCTCTACTTGCAAGGTCCTGCTGGTGCCAGGGGGGCATCAAAGTGATCGTGGCCTTTCTACCTCTGAAGATTTCTCACTTGGCATTTTCAAAAGTGATGGGCTTTGATCAGACTCGAAGGACTTCAGGTCCCAGAATTCTTTGTGAGACGTGATGCTGGCAGTCTACTATGTGTAATAGAAATGAAACAACAATACCTACCAAGTGCCATTCTGTGTCTGGGGATGGTTTATTTATTATTTTGTTATTTTAGGCCAGTTTTCCATTACACTCTCACTTTCTGTTACTACTCAGCCAGCTGATTTCCGGTCCTCACCATTTTCCCCATAACTGGGTATTTATTCAGAGAATGCAAATTTATTTTTAATTCTCACTAATTAACACATAATTAGAGTCAGAGGCTGTTATGATCTTAATGTTAACAGAATTTACCTCTGCCCTGCTTCCTGAGCTCCGGCAAAATGTGGAGAAGTGGTAAGGAAGCCTCTCTCTACCACCAATGAGGCCTACAGGTTGTTCCTTCATCAGTGAAAGACACACAGGTGACCCTGTATCAGTAAACCAGTTAGGGAGCACCAGTGATGCAGTTTTATGCTGGCCCCTATTCTGCAGTGATGATGCATAATTGTCCGCATCGCTGTGAACCTCTTGTGAATGCCTACATTGTGCTCGGGTCTTTACAACTATGTAGTAATTATTTTTCTCATTTGGTAGGTAAGACACTTGAGGCAGAGAAAAATATTAAAAGATTTTAGGTAACTAGTTTATAGTACCCCCTCCATTAGTTCCTTTCATTAAAATATTATTCCTGATTCATTTAAAAGTCTGCATAGATACCAACATCACCCTCCATGAGCTTGTATGCAGACCCCCAAACTGCATAAAATGTCATTTTGAAGGATGTCCATTAGCTCCCTGTGGACGTTATTGGGTAGAAAGTAATTGATAAGGAAATCCCGTTTTTTTAGAATAGCTGCTAAGATAGCTATTTTAAGGCAGCTAAGGTACCTCATTCAAGTAACAAAATACACTCCATTTATTCCATTATTCATTAACAGTGATTTGTCCTTGACTTAGCAATTTTAAATTATAACTGAGAGACTACCATGGTGATGAAGACATTTTGTAATTCTAATTTCCAGAGGCATCAAGGTTTTCATGGTGATTTAGGTTTGATAGATACATGTTACCCTTGTTGAGGTAGATTGTGGACATTTTTTTTTTAGATGTGGACATTTTTAATAAGGATTTCTTGGATCTCTTTCTTGTATAGGAAACTTTATAAAGAAATAGTAACAGCCCTGCTGCACTCATTCTAGGGCAGTCTAGCAAGTCCAGCTCAGTTTCAGTGTGATACGCCATGCCTTTACCCTGCTTTCCCTTCTCTTAAAAAAAAAAAAATTCTCATTCAGAAACCTCAGTGTCCATTCTTTGAGTTTGTCAGGAATCAGACCTGAGGAAACAATCTGGCTAAACCACCATTCAAAGTGTGCAAAGGCCCCAGGTTTTTCAGAGGTCCATCTGTTGCCTCCTGTCAAGAGGCCCCAAGCCATCCAATGTGATTTTATGGACAGAGAGGGAGTCCCTGACCCAGAGAAGGCAGCGGGCCAGATTGAGGGTACTGTTCAATAGAGGAAAGAGGGCAAGGACAGAGAAAGGGCGTGGCTGCTCTTTAGATGTAGAAGCCCTTGTTACAGGCCAAAGCCTGTAAGTCAGAATGACTGTAAGAATTTCCCATGTATGTGGACCTTCGTCACGTTATATACCCAGGGCTCGGAGCCCCGTGGACCCATACCTACAAGCTAGCAGGCATGCCTGAGGGTTTTGCCCTCCTAAAGGTGAAGAAGAAGCTTCCTGGTATCATAGTCACTGAAATGCCTGAATAGTGGACTGAATGGATCAGGTGTTAGGAATGATTAGAACCACATTGTTAAAAAAAAAAAACATCATTTTGCCTCCTAGTCAGGTACCCTTGGAGTACAGAGGTAGAATCCATGTTTCATGGATTCTTTGACTTCTCGTCTTATCTCTAGGAGAGGTTTAAGGAACTCACGGGGTAGGGAAAGGCATGAAAAGTATGGACCCTGCTGCATACGGTGAAGATGATGAGTCACTAGGAGTTGCAATGAGAAGGGTAAAGATTAAACAGGAAGAATTCATGTTAAAAATGTAGTCTGGAGGAGGAGTAAAATTAAAGGTCAATGCGATTCATTCTGTCCCCAAATCTTGGTAGATACAATACTGAGGGAGCAGCGTTAAGGGGAGAAACCTACCGTAAAAATGTTTTGGTGCGAAGAGAAATGAATGCTGTATAAATTGCAGTCCAGCCGTGCCATTGTCCACGGCTGTGTAGATTGGAATCAGCTGGAGAAATGACAGCTGAAGGAGCAAAGGTCAGATTTTTAAATAGAATTTCTGTGCTTTCCTTTACCATAAATATTTTAGGAAAACTTTTCAAAATTTTCCTTATTAGGCCAGGATTGCTCAGGGTCTTAGTTGTCAGATCAGCCCTGCCATCCCACAGTCATGCAGAATCAAGTGACTTAAGCTCGCGTGGTCATTTCCAACATCATTTCTAGAACATTTTAATAATGCAACCATTGAATAATCTAACGCATTTTCCAAGAAGACTTAAAGAATTTCCTCAATCTGCCACAACGAGGCATGGTTAGGGAGAACTGGCTCTTTGGAACCGGGCAGCAGACGGGCTTCATCGCCCAGGCATTATGTGCTGTGCACTGGTATTTAACTTCAGGAAGCTGGAAGATAAACAGTAACCACTTGCTACTCATTTTTGCTCTTGCAAATAGTAGAATATATTTAAAATTCCTATGCAAAAATGATTGTTTCTTGTATTTCATATTTAAAAAAAAGTGACCCAAAAGCTATTTTTCTGGAACAGAGCTATTCTCATAAAGAACTTGGTATTGTTTGCATCTTTGTGTGTTACATGATTTCACTGTCTCACACCTTTTATATCAAAGATCAAAATAGATAATTTCTAATTCATACATATACATATATATATATATGTATGTATTTTAGGAGTCTCCTACTCTACCAGCTGAGCTAGCTGGGTGCTTATATAAGTATTTAAGAAATCACAATAATGAGTAGAATGATTTGAAAGTACTCAACTGTCGAATTAGCCCACTATAAAATAAAGTCAGTGCTGGTATCTGGGTCTTTGAAAAACACAGTTGTCAAGTTGAGGTCAATTTTGCACAGAGCAACTAGAGACATAATTGTAGCCAACATACCTAGTATATATGCATATGCAGATGTAATTTATAACCCCAACAGTACTTTTCTACATAGATTCCCTTGTGTTACGATGAAAGCATTTAACTAGAATGAACTAACTATGGATTATGGCCAGTGGTAACTAAAAGAATTTTATCTTGTGCTGATCACTGGGTATCAGGTTCATTGTAAGGCGGGTTGGAGGGTATGGAAAGCTTTCTGGTTGTCAAGGCAACGTCTCTACCTAAGACATTGCCCCGTAACATTGCCCTGGCATCTGAGGCAGTAGAATGATCGAACTGGAGCTTCTGGCCCATGTACTGAAACTTCAGTGCCTATGACTCAGCAAAACCTAAGGAGATATTTAAAACCAGCCTGTGCCTTTGATAGATTTGTTTTCTGCAAAACCTAAAGAGATTAAAACCACCCTGCCCCTTTGACAGACTTGATGGATTGAGTTTCCAGGAAAACGCCTCCGAAAAGACTATGACTGTGAGGTTGTTCCTTAGGGACACAGGCCTGAGTCTCCTTTGGAAGCCTCATAAATGTGCTTGATGGGGAGGGGAAGGGAGATAAAAGAGAGGAGGAGGAGGAGATGCGGGTTCTTTGCAGGAGGACTCTTTAATTTTGCAGGGAAATGAGGTGGGCAACCAGGAGGCAGCACCCACAATGCAAGATGGCAGGTTCCCAAAGCCTGACTGGTATGGAAGATCACCTTTGTTGCAGGAGGGCAACAGGTGATTTGAAGGAGCTGTAGGAGTTCAGGAAGGCTCTTGAGGGGAGCAGCGGCTTCAGCTGGGCCATGGAAGACAGATAATGTCTCCCTGGGCTTAGGGGCTGGGTTCTTCCTGAAAGAAACCACAAGGAGGGAACCAGGGGCAGTGATGAATTATGGTATGTTTTGTGGAGCTGTGCTTTGACTCTCCTAGGCTGAAGGGTGTTGGAAAGCAGTTAAAAGAAGAAGGAGAAGGAGAAGGAGGAGGAGGAGGAGGAGAAGGAGAAGGAGAAGAAGAAGAAGAAGAAGAAGAAGAAGAAGAAGAAGAAGAAGAAGAAGAAGAAGAATAAGAAGAAGAAGAAGAAAGAAGCTGCCGCCAGATATTGAGCTTTCCTAAAGTCAAGGATTTTAAACTTGAGAGTGACAAATGGAATAACATTATTTAAAGGAAGTGAGTCTTGCATTGGCCATAGGGAGCATGGGAGCCAGGGCAGCTGAGATTTGCCCGTGTAGGCAGGAGTGGGGAGGGGGGGCAGAAGCCTGGGAGTCTAGGGACAGACCAGCAGGGACCAAGTGGCCTGGGGCTGTTGGGGGGGCGCTGTCTGTGCAGAGTGGGCTGGCAGGGAAACCCGGCTCTCTCCTCTGGCAGCAGGTGACTGTCACCCTTCGGCCTTGGCTCTTCGGAGACAAGGGGTATATATAGCACATCTCTGACCTCCGGGAGACACCACGGCTGCAGATGCTCACAGGATCCACGTGCAGCAAGCCTCTGGCCGGAAGCGGAAGTGGCTGCTGCTACACATCAGTTTCTCTTCCGGCAAGTGATGATACTCTCAAGGCATTGAAATCCTCAGGGGAAGGAGCTGCTTTTCCTCCCCCTTCTTACTCAAGTCATTCTCAACGGTACAATAGCAAATGCTCTTGGATGTCACGCCAACGATCACGAGAAAAGAAAAGCCCACTCACATCTAAGCATAACCTGCTGCTTTCTTCAAAGTTGGCGGACATTTATTGTCATCTCCCAGGCAGCACGGAAAAGGCAAATCATAATAAGGAATGAACCTTGAGCACAAGGAGCTTATGATCCAGCAGAAAAGACGGAAAAATTACATAAAAACCTGCAGCTGTGGTGGGCCCTAACGGACCTTCCGTGAGGCCAAGAGTGGAGTCGACTCTCCCCAGATCACACTCTGGCTCCCAGGGGCAGAACCTGACTCATCCTCCCATGGTTGAACCTTGAAAAACTCACCCAGAAGGTCAGGAGACCTGGATTTTCGTATCGCGTCTGACATTTTGCGTGACCATGGACCAATGGGTTCAATTTTAGTTTCTCAGAAACCAAATAAAGGTGTAGCACGGCCTGTACCGTAAAAGGCCTTCATCCCAGTGTCCTGCCAGCCAGCTCCCCTGGAGATTCTGGCTGTAAATAACACAATGAAAAGAAGCAGGGCACCTGCTGGACTCATATTTTCCCTGCTGGCTTTGTAAAACATGTGGTAGGGCCTAAGCCATCACTTCCTGTTTCAGTTGGCACAGTGGCCCTTAGAAACAGGCTTGTGAGCATATTCCCTAACAGACGTGAAGTGCCTAGCATTTTTGAAGCTTAATTAGACTAAGACCATGTAAAGACTGTGTGGATTTTTCAGAAGCCAAACAGCCGTGGAGGCTCATTACTTTTAAAAAGGGACAAAATATGTATGAAATTATAGCACACGTACACACAACACACACATGTATACAGCACAGGTGGCTGCCTCTTGGCTTTAAGAAAGAGGCTTTGGATCTCATGTTATAGCAGATGTGTGTGTGTGGGGGTGGGGGTTGGGGAATGGGGTGAAGTGAAGAGGGAAGACCTCAGTGTCCTGGGAGGAAGATATCTTCAGGTGGGGTACCTGTACTGATGGCTGGGGCCCCTTCCATGGCAAGACCCATAAGAGAGCCTTGCAAAGTTACTAAATTCACAGCAAGCTTGACCAGCTTTCTCTCTGACCAACTACTTCCCCAGCATCGGTAACACAGCAAGGCCTGTTGGATGGCAGCCAAATCATTTAAATTATCTTTTAGATGGTATCTTAAGAATAATATTTAGGAGTCAGTGGCATCATAATCACGAACTCTCTTCTCTCTCACTTTGAGAAATAGCTTTCCGGGCAACATACTTTTATCATAGCTTTTTGTTCAAAGTTATTCAATATCATATTAAAGCATGAGAGAGAGCAATACATTGATTGTCACTGATCATCAACTTGGGTGTACAGAAGAAATGTCCTTGTTAGAAGGCCAGCTGAATTTTTCTGTGAATGTAGTGAAAACAGTGAAGTTGGAGTCTTGACCATGGCCTCTCTTTCTCCCACAGGTCCTGTACAACTTGTTCAAGTCTTTTTGCCAGATGAAAACCATTGAGACCATTGACGTGTTTGCTGGAATTGCAAACTTCTTTGTTGTGGGAATTGGTGGGGTGTTGATTGGCATCTTCCTGGGATTTATAGCAGCATTTACTACTCGGTTCACGCATAACATCCGAGTGATTGAGCCACTCTTTGTCTTCCTGTACAGTTATTTGTCCTATATAACAGCCGAAATGTTTCACCTCTCAGGTATCATGGCGTAAGTATTTACCTCCTTGTTAAAACCACTTAATTTCATTAAATTTAAGTATTCTAAGCCAAGATGCTAAGGTCAAATAAGTTTTATAAAAGAGGTTCTCTTGAATTCTCAAAAAAATTAAAAATGAATTTTCCTTACTCTTAGTGTCAAAGAAATGAAGAAATTCCGCTAAATTTATACTAAAGTGATCTCATACTAGAATGGAAAGCTACCTAAAAATTATCTCTTGACTCTCATATGAAAACTGACAATAAACTGTCAGGGTGGATTGTCAGGCACGAAAACTTTTCTGAGTTTGATGCCCACTCAGGGTAGTCCATGTGGGAAGTTCTGTGCTTGTTCCAGCAAGGTCATATCACCTAAACTGCATCTGGAATTCTAGAATTGCTTATGGATATTCATTTGAATGATATTAGTGGTAGGGAACCTTCACTTTGTGTGCTAGATTTGATTTGAAATAATGGCGTTCAGTCATTCACAGCAGAATCCAATGAATAAGGCACGTAATCATGTCATTCTGGCTTTAGCTTTTTAAATAAAGAGGCATGATTATAAAGCAAGAAATTCTTTATTACAGATGCAGTTAGTGTATCATTCACTAACCGATTTGGAAGGACGTTCTCAAGAAGCTCTGCAAGTGGGCTGAAGATGGGTGGTGTTGGGATCTGATTCTAGACTTCCGAGCATCCCTTTGAAGGAGGTTCCTTGTTGGGCGTGGATGTTTTTGTAACAAAGCTTCCAAGAACAAGTCTATTTTATTATGGTCACACCCCATATAGGGTTGGTGAGAAATACTTAGTAATGAAAAGCCTTTATACGTTTTCATTTTGGCAGATACTTACAGCTCGGTAGGTGCTGGGCTCTATGCGAGGGCCAGCTATATATCAAGTTTTTGAGTGGTAAACATAGGTCTGCAGCCTGATTCAGGCATTGTTTAAGGACGATTTGTCTTTCATCTCTTTTGTATGGGAAGCAGATTAGATTTGTGGTGGAAGAGGTCAGGTGCCTCTCCCTGAGGAGAGTGAGACCCATTATAATGCTAGCCATGAGGTAAAGGCTGTATGGTTTTCTGTTTCACAGAGAACCTAAATAAAGCAACATATTAATCCAGTTTGACCCAGTCATGAAATGTTCTGTATCTTCCTGGTTGCTATTCATATCATTTGTATGACTTCCAGTTGCTTCACTGTTCTTTGACCAGTGTCTTTGAAAGTGTGTGAGCACTTTCAAGGTCTCTAAAGAATGATGGGGGTGGGACTTTGTGGCTGCATTCCAGCAGTGTTCTAATAGCAGTTTGTGTGAGTACCTTGAATATATTTGGACCATATGCATAAGCAGTAAATGTTCTAGAACACTCATATGGTTGTCTGAATACATGTGTCAATTGGCTTGAGGTTGGGGGCAGGAACTGTGATGGGAAGACCCAGAGTACGGGATGGGGGTTAAAGTGTTGGAAGGAGTTGGGGTTGGTGCATCTTGCTTAGCGATGTCCATGAGGGCCAGAGTCCACAGAGATTGGAGGCTGGTGCTTCATCAAGATCCCGACCTCCCGTGAAGATGGGATTATTATGCATTTACTCGCTCTGGGAATTAGGAAATAAGGGGCAAATAGGACACCGTGTTCCTGGTAAACAGCACAGATAATTCTCTGCATGATTTGTTGGTGGAAGAAAAACATCCCCTCTGTTTCCAACTTCAAAGTGAACATTTATTTTACAGCTTAGCATACAGAAAGGTCCTTTATTACATTTGAACTAATATTGTCATTGCACACAGTGCGCTAAAAATAAGGTAACTCTTAAATGAGATATTATGAGAGGTTTAAAACATTTTTGGGGGTCTGGAATTACCATGCACACCCATTACCTGCTGATAGCCAGTGAAGGGACAGATTGACATTGGAGTGTGTGAGTTCTCAGAAGTAATGCCCTGTTTTCTAATGTGAGGCGATTAGCATGATATTCAGAACTCACCCACGTGTGCTGTGTGCTGCTTCTGTATGGTGTACATTGTAGATGCGAGTGACCCCCGCTTTGAACAACATGCACTTCCACATTTTAAGTACCGTCCTGACCTTGGGATGTTGGTCCAGAGGATCCACTGTAACGATGCAATTAAAATTGCATACCGGTGTGCACTTCTTTTATAGAACTAGTGATTTTTCCACATTTCAGTTGCACTGAGTTTAGGATTCCTATCATACTTCTATAATTGCACTCTTTTGCCATTTAAAAACAAATTTTAAGGTAAATGGGAGGGAAGGCATGTGACATGATGAGCATGCTCAGTAATTTCCCTTGTTTGCTTAAGAGAAGTGGGTGGCCACACAGAAAGGAAAAGAAGCACTGAGGTTAGGCAGCCGGGGGCAGAGAGGGTAAAGCCCCTCTCAGAAACTGTAAAACAGTGTAGCGACGTGACTCTGCCTGCCTGAGTTTTGCAAGTTCTCCTCCCTGTCTCTCTCTTCTCCTTCCTTCTTTCCATCTCTACTTCCTCTCCCTTCCCCTTTGGATTGCCTCTCAGATCCAATCCTCTGACCCCCTGTGCTTTCAGCTTTGTCTTGGGCTGGCTCTTAGGCAGCCCGTCCTAGATTGAGATCACACTCAATGAACAGGAAGTTAACACGAAAGTCTGGTTAAACACAAAACAAAACAGAGCACTGGGTGTTATATGCAACTGATGAACTAGTGAAAACTACGTCTGAAACTAATGATGAACTGTATGTTGGCTAATTGAATATAAATTTAAAAAAGAAAGAAAGAAAAGAAACATCCTTCTGCAGAACAGAAGAGTGGGGTCTGGGTTCAAAATGCAAATCAGTCTCTTAGATAGGAAAGCTCTGGGCAGGACTGCAGCATCTTCATTTCTTTGGAGAGATGTCGGAAGCGATGTACCTCAGGTAATCACAAAACTCTACTTGCAACTATTGATTTTGCGTCATGGAATTGTGGTGTGATGGGATTTTCACCAAAAATAAGTAAGTGACATAATACGAGGTGGCGTTCTATCTACCTTCTGCTCCTCTGTCTTATGAAAGCTATTTCGAGGGGTTCCTGGAGGTGCAGTTAATTGAAGGTCTGACTCTTGGTTTCAGAAAAATACTCAGAGTTAAAACACTGACGAGTCCCCATTGTCCCCTTACTTTAACCAAAGACACAAAAACAAATGTCTAAGATGATTCTCCCTCCCCTCCAAAAAATTCCTTAAATCAGATCCATAAAGAAGTGAACTGAAATAGGACTTTATTCCCTTCTTGTGAATGGCAGGCACCTTTTCTGGTCCTCATCTGTACCCCAGCACAGTCTCCTGTATTGTAGTCAATAAGACATCGAAAATACAGGGTCACAAAGGAGGGGATGCTTGGTCTCCACGGCAGCTTGCAGCCTGTGGGGATGTGCGGATTTCTCTTTGAGGTGCTCTAGGCATTTCAAAAAATGGCTAGGTCATCCTTTGGATAGGGGAGAGTAAGCACCCAATATTTCTAACTTTGAAAAACATTTATTTGTTTATTTGAGGGGGGAAGAGAGCATGAGTGGGGGTGGGGGCTTGGAAGGTGGAGCTGGTGAGGAGCAGAGGGAGAGGGACAAGCAGACTTTGTGTTGAGCATGGAGCCTGATGTAGGGCTCAATCCTATGACCCTGAGATCATGACCTGGGCAGAAATTGAGAGTCAGATGCTCAACCAGCTGAGCCACTCAGGTGGCTCACTTATTTGTTTTCACAGATTCATAATTCCTTAGTCTTCCCTCTCTTGGGGGGTATATAAGATGTTTTCCATTTGCTGTTTCAATTATTCTAGCAGTAAAGAAAATAGGAAATGGTAAATATTAGTCCTGTCTGATGAATGAGTAAATTGAGGCTCAGATGGGCAAAAAACATGGCTACGGATGAGTCTGTGGAAGTTGGGCCTAGACCACAGGTCTCTAGTTGTCAGGCCAGGCCAGCGTGTGTCCTAGCATCCACTTAAGAAAAGAAAAGCAAGTACATTTCAATAAAAATTTTTAAGCGAGACTTTTAGTAGGAATTTCCAGAATGGTAAGCTCAGGCATGAAATCTAGGAGCAGGCCACGCTAGCAGGACTAAGGCAGTCACCACTGCAGATGTGAAGACCAGATTCTCTCTCCTTCTTGTTTCTTTCTGTATGAGCTGGTAATTGTCATCCATTTCAAACTTGGAGAAAAATAGGAAAGCATGTCTCCGTTCACCATTTTGAAGCTTCCACCTGGTCCCTATGGGGAGAAAATGTACACCACATTGAAGGACAATCATAAAACCTTATACAAGTTTCTTATGTAGGTACAGATATAGGTGTATTTATATGTATGTAAGACAGGATTCTTTTATTAGTTTTTTCCCAGATTTGTCTCATGTTTACTGAATGTTTTTCTCAGTGTACAAATATGACCTGGAGCTTTAACAAATCAATCTGGATAATGTAACCTGAATAAATACTTGCCTGCCTGCAAGTCATCAGCTATTATGCACTCTCTGGCTTGGCCTCCATGCAAATCCAATTGGTCTTAAAGCCTTTTGAAACAGAGAGCAAGCAGATCACATCAGCTTATTTCTAGTTTGAACTTCAAACTTCAAATGTACTCCCTCATACTCTTCCCCTGCCCCCCCCCCCCACAAGGAAGAAATGGCCTTTAAGTACTGTGTCTGTTGCATAAGAATTAGCTTATCCTGCAGCCAACACTTGAAAGTTAGTTATTGGTTTCATTGCAGGCCAGCTGGAGCTCTTGAGGCAGGGCAGGTCAAGAATGGACGAGGGATGCTCTAAGGACAGGCCCAGGTTTGGTGCCACTTGGCTTTTAGGCATGCATGTTGCAGCCTATCTATACTTGCACCTTCCTCCTCTCTAAGCCGTGTTTCCCTATAGCACTTTAGAGCTTGTAACACTAACATTTTGGGATATAGAGATGGACAGAAATTGATTCTAAATAAGCAAAGTATATTCTTATTTCTAACAGCATCAGCTAAATGAACAGAGAGGTACTCTGTTTTATAAAATACCAATTATTACAAACTTCCAAATGTGACTGGCAAAGCTTATAACCATTTCTAAGGCAGGTACCAGCTCTGGCCTCTACCACAGGCTTCCCTCTGAGTCTCTAAAATGTCTCACTGCTATCAACACTGCCCCAAAGGTCAGTTCCAGGGAATGCTTTGGTGCACCCTCACATCAGCTGCACAGTAAGAATGAGGCATGGATAATGCTGGGTACCACACTTCTTTAACACTAATTTCAGATTTTCAGATTCATCCGGTACAATCCAGTGTATCTTAGTATTTGTATGATGTCAGCTGTTTGGCATGTACGAATTGGACAAATTGGTAGATTCGTGACAGATAGTAACACTTAATGCACAAGTGATTGTGAACGAGCCTGACAAAAATTCTTGTCCTCTCATTAGGGCTCTGATCTATACCTCAGATTTACATAGAACATCTCCCAGCTGAATAAGCAGGCTAGGATACAAATCTTTATGCCACAATTAACAAGCATCAATCCTTGGTTACATTTACCATGTCTTTGTTCCAAAACACACATCTACCCATCTAACCTACTGAAGCGAAAATTATTTAGACTTTGATGCTTGGGGTTTCAGTAAACACAATTCCAGGAAGAGCCTCCCGCTCTCATATCCTTCATTGCTCTAGGTGACAGGGTCTGTTTTCTCAAGAGCAGTGCACAGCATTTATAACGGGGGCTCCTTTATTGAGGGAAGGAGAGAGGGGAGTGGAAGTGGAGATGAAGTGGGAAGAAGCTCAAACCATACTTTTGTTGTTCTGCTATGTTAACCCACATTGCATCGTGCTCTAGCCCTCAGAATTAGAGCATCATGGTTATCACACACTTTCAAATATGCAGTGCCACTTGACTCACAGCATCAACCCTTTGGGTTCTGAAGAAAAGCAGGGAGAGTAGAGTTTGGATGGGAGGACAGAGGGGACCAAGATGGTAGCCTTAGATCTCTGGTTCTGGGTTTTCACTGGCTCTGCGCTTTTCATTGGCTCATTATACCTTCTATTGCCTTGGCAAATCAAAGCTTTATTTTTTATTTTGGTGCATGCCTTCACTGTGACTCTGACTGGCCCAAACTGACCTCTTTCAAATCTCATGTGACCACCTGAAACACAAATGCTAAATGGTGGGGGTTTGGAAGGAGGTAGTAAAATGAGGCATGAGATTAGTCAAGTAATGAGAAAATAAATCATTATCTTCCTTAATTCTTGGGCACATTCAAGGAACAGTAAAAACAAATGAAAAGCTTATTATTATTATTATTTTAAAGATTTTTATTTATTCATGAGAGACAGAGAGAGAGATTGAGAGAGAGAGGCAGAGACACAGGCAGAGGGAGAAGCAGGCTCCATGCACCGGGATCCTGATGTGGGACTCGATCCCGGGTCTCCAGGATCACGCCCTGGGCCAAAGGCAGGCGCCAAACCGCTGCACCACCCAGGGATCCCTTATTATTTTTTATTACCACTCACATGTCTTTTATTTCTTTTTTCCTTTTGTACAACTTTGCCTCAATTGAGGGATAAAACTAGAAAAGGCAGAAGGGAATATGAAAGTGTAAACTCCCCCCCACCACACACACACTCTAGCTTTATAATTGGCATGCGTACGTTTAAAGTATATAGCATGATGACTTAATATATGTATATACTACAAAATGATTACCACAATTAGGTTAGTTAACACATCAATCACATCCCACAGTGACTGTTGTATGTGTGGTAAGAACTTTTGAGATCTAATCCCTTAGAAACTTTCAAGTATGCAATACCATATTATTAACTATAGTCACCATACTGTACATTAAATCCCATAACTTATTCAATCATCTTATAGGGGAAGTTTGTATACTTGGCCACCTTTATCCATTTCCCTCATCTCCTCCCCCACCACCCCACAGCTCTCTGCGCTTGATAACAACTGGTCTACTCTCTGTTTTTATGACTTTGGTTTTTTATATATATATATATATAAGATTTTATTTATTCATTTGAGAGAGAGAGAGGGCAGGGGGGAGGAGCAGAGAGAGAGAGGGACAAGCAGCCTCCACATTGAGCATGGAGCCCATCTCGGGGCTCGAGCTCATGACCCTGAGATCATGACCTGAGCCAAAATCAAGCATTGGACCTTAATGGACTGAGCCACCCAGACGCCCCTATGACTTTGGTTTTTTTAGTTCCCCTACATGAATGAGATCATGCCATATTTGTTCATAGTAGTGGAAGTGGTTCATGAAATTACTCAGATTTATTTTAATGGTTTAAACTGTTAAATTAAATAGATTCAGTTGATAGACTCCAGCATTTGCTTGGTTTTTCTGAAGAAGGTGCAGAATCAGTGGCCTGTCATTTTTTTCCTCGCTGCTGTCCAGCATGATGACCATCAGTGACGTATGGCTTTTGAGTCCTTCAAATGTGGCTAGTCTAAATTAAGATGTGCTCTAAGTTTAAAATCTACACCAGATTTTTAAGACTTAGTAGGAAAAGATTATAGAAATTCCCATTAATGATTTTTATATTGATTGCATGTTGACACGGAATTTGTTGAGTAAAATGAATACATTATGAAAATCAGCTTCACCAGTTTGTTTTTACACTTTTAACCGCGACTACTAGGAAATTAAAAAATATAAATGTGACTTGTGTTATATATTTTTATTAGCATTTTTCTCCAGGGCTCACCATTAGTTTTTAGTTTTTGCTATTGGGATATTTGAAGACTTGTTGAAATATATTTTTTTTTTCCCTCTTGATGAAGTAAAAGAAAAGAAAAGCATGAAAAGATGGAGGAAAAAACAGAATAGAAATGCATTCCCTTCATTGATGTTAATCATGCTGTTTATAAAGAACATTTCTTTGAGAGTAGGGGAGATTAGAAAGCAAAAGAGGAATAACTGAAGGGAAGGCAGAAGCAACTGTGAACAAAGGAAAAATGTTACCCCAAGATCCACATTTGGTGGTTGTGATATAAACTCTTCAAAACCTGGGTGAGGGATGGGACTCTCCCTGAGAACAAGTTGCCATAGCTATAGGAATGAGCAAAGTCCATTGAAACAGATTCCCTGAGGTTGGATATTTCACATTTTTCACAAAGTGAAATTATATTTATTCAGTGTTCAAAATAATATATTTTTATGCCTCATCTTCTTATAAGTAAAAGAACATTAAGAACATCATAATCATCTATATGGGGAATATCATTCATATAATCCGTGAATTGTCAACCACAGGAGTGGTATATGATTCACTTACCCAGTTTGTAATTAGGTATTTCCAGATACGGTAAGAATGCAGGAAATAGCATATGGGGTATTTCATAGTACCTGAAAACAGTATAAAAATTAAAAAGAGCTGTTACAATAAATGCCAGCATAAGAGAGTTTCATTTTAGGATCCCTTGGGAGTGGCTCAGTTAACCATCTGACTCTTGATTTTCAGCTCAGGTCATGATCTCAGAGTCTTGAGATCAAGCCCTGCGCTGTGCCAGGCATGGAGCCTGTTTTAATATTCTCTCTCTCTGCCTCGCCCCCCTCTCTCTTTCTCATAAAAAAAATAATAATTTCATTTTGTGAAATTCATTTTACGGATTACTTCTTAAGAGCAAATGAATAAAATGGTATAATTTAATTTGGGGCTTTCCTCACTGAAGGGCTTTCATGGCTCTTAGGTATGTCATTTTCAAGCACCTTTATTCTAGGGAACACATTTGGTATTTGCCTGGTGAATTTAAATTACATGCAACTTTAACAACTTCTCCTGAACTAAGGACCCCTTCCCTGAGATCTTTTTGAGGAATGGAGGTTCTAGATAATAACCAGCAACTGGATAATACTGGTTTTATTCTCATTTTTTTCTTTTGACTGTTTCTTAACCATTCTCAGTGTTTAAGTAAAAATGATTATGTCATTGCATCATTAAGTTACTCTTTGTCCCGAGCTGACTATTTATTTATTTATTATTATTATTTTTTTCCGAGCTGACTATTTAAAGTAGAATTTCTCTCTTTCAGACTTTCAGGTGTAAGTAAATTGCAATAGTAAGGCTAAAATTATTTCCTAGTAATACATAGGCCAAAACATTAGCAATAGGATTGTAAATAGGAAATGTAAATGTTGTATAATTGCTGAGAAGTAATTACCTTTTTTGTCTTAATGAAAATGTTTTCAGAAAGCTGATACTGAGAGGACACGTGTAGGTACCTCCCAGCTAGTCCTTCTGAGTAGGACACTGGCCTTTCGACACAAGTTAGGGTGCCATTCCCTTCATCAGCGAGTTCAGCCATGGGAGTCAAGATGGGCTCTTTCAAGAACAGGATAGGTGCCCTAAGGAAACCTGCTTCTCTTTCACTTGCTTTAACAGATCTTGGCGTACTTCTCAGCAGTTCTCTGTGTGGGGGAGGAAGCTAGCCTGGTGTAAACCCAGAGGCATTTTCTGTTAGTGTCTTAGGCACAGAGCAGCTGCGAGTCGCTCCTTTTGATGCTGTAGTGTGTTCTCTCAGTGTGCTTTCTTCTTTGCTGCCACTTTTCCCTTACATCAATCATATCTCAGGTCTTTTATGATGTTCCCAGGGGACCTGGTCAAGTGTCTAAGATTCTTTTTCCCATGTGCACCCTCACAGTTAATCCTCAGCTAGTCAAGAGAAGTTGAGTCACCTGAGATCGTTGTAAGCAGGAGCTCAAGCTCAGACAGTAGAGGGAGGCTCTGTGTGAGCAAGGGAAACCCAGATTAAACCAGATTATTGGCTACTCAGGGAAGCGCAAATCAGACCAGGTTCCTTGGCTCATATAAATAAATTCATTTTGGGGTGAATGGACCCCAGGCCAGAACCACTTCTCTCTGTGTCTCATCTTCCTTCTGCTGGACCAACCATCTCTAAAACATCAAACAAGGCTCACAGATTGGGCTTCATATCTCTGCAGCTCTTGTCTCTACAGAGTACAGAGTCCTACCTGCCAGCTCCTGTCAAAGGACATTTCAAAGGAAGGATTGTGATTGGCTCAGGGATTTGGAGAGCTGTGATTAGATCAGATGGTGTCACTTGACCAGCCCTGTGGCATGAGAAGTACTGGTAGAAGGCAGTCAAGTTAAATTTACTTTGAGTGGACCAGCCTCATAATCTATGTTGAGGACAAGGTATCAGGGAAGCCTCAGTCCTTTATAGTATGGTGGGGGTTGGCCTGGTGATATATTGAGTTGAAGCCTCAGTGATGAAGAGAAGGGCACTATGTGTTGAGGCTGGTGTGGGGCTGAGGACTCCAAACTGAAAAGCTCTGGTACATCCAGGGAGTGGAGCCTCAGGGTGCTGAGAAAGGTAGTAGAGGCTTGGCCTAGCTGTGTTTTGTTCTGTAGGTAGTCCAGAACTTTGGAAGCTTTGAGCAAAGAGGTGACACAATTGTACATCTGTTTCATAGTGAAGATTGGAGTGCCTCCAAAGCTTTCTTGCGTCATTACATAGAAAACTGATAGTGTTTTCATAGCACTTGAAGTGACAGTGGCCGTCATGGCCTCGGGTTCATTGGATGCCCCCAGGGCCAGGGAATCCCTGTCTGGGTAGAAGGAGACGGAAGAGCTGCTGGCAGCAGGGTGAAGGCACCCAGGTGGAGACACGTCAGGAAAGGAATGTGTGCAGACTCCTACCTACTAATCCAGGCAAGAGGAGATGGAGCCTGCACCCAGCACAAGTAATGGAAATTGGGAGAAGGGAAAGAAAAATTAGGTAGCAAAGTCCTCACATCTCATGTTGGCCCTTATTTTCACTCTTCAATAAAATTGTAAATAAAATGATTCAAGTTTCAGCTCTCCCTCATTCACTTCTCCTCCCCTGAACCCGCTGCCTATAACCCCTTTTGCTTACCTCAACCTTGGATGTATTTAGGAATCACCTGGAAAGGTTGTTACATCTACAGAAGTCCAGGGCCCAGCCAGAGATTCTGATTCTGTAGGTCTGGGATGGAGCCCAGGAATTTGCATTTTTTTCCAAGAATTTCTAATAATTAAAGAAAAGCCATACTTTTATAAAAGAAACACAAAGCCTTTGCCAACATTTTCCAACTAAAGTCAGTGGACTCTGTGGGTCCTTTGATGCTTTGTGTGTCATTACACTATTGACGGTGAGCTGTGTTTTTGTATGTGCTCTTTCCATAAAATCATGACTGACTTAAGTGTCAGTCAGTGAACTGTAAACATTAGTTGAATTGAGTTGAAAACCTATAAAGAAGAAGAGACAAAAGATGTGGAAAATCTGGGAAATGGGCAAGACTATATGAATAATCAGGCATTTATCATAGTTTAAGTTTTGTTTTTTTTTTTTGTATTTTAAGAAAAGTTTAATTTTTATGCTTGGATCCTCTCAAAAACAAATTTTTGAGTGTCTTAGTCAGTTAAGTGTCCAACTCTTGATTTTCTCTCAGGTCATGATCTCAGGTCAGGTCATGAGATGGAGCCTCATATTGGTCTCTGTGCTGGACATGGAACCTCCCTAAGATTCTCTCTCTCTCTCTCTCTCTCTCTCTCTCTCTCTCTCTGTGCCCCTGCCCCTACCCCACTCACATACTCTCACTTTCTCAAAAACAAAACAAAACAAAACAAAGCAAAAACAAATTTTGTTTGCTTTTTTTTTTCATATATCAGACTCTCTCTTGGTTGTCAGGTTTCTTAGAAGAGGCGATCCATTATATGGTAAATTCATGCCCTGGAATAAGTAATTTACCTCACATAAGTGAATACTTTATTTTGAGAGCATACAGTTTACCCCGAGTTACCATAAGACCTGGCTTTAATCAATGCAGAGAAAGCTTTTTAATTGTCCTTTGTCATTCCTAATGCTTAACACTGATTAGTGGAGTATGCTTTCATATCTGGCAAAGTCTTTCTTGAGAATATACAACTCTATTTGGACCGTATTTGGACTGTCTACAATTGGATCCATACTTTTTAAGTTCATATATAGAGATAGAATAGGAGCAAAAGAACTTTGCAACATTCTTCTTATCTGTTTAACTCAAATTCTAAGCAGTTCTGATTACAGAAGACCTCTCCTCATCTGGGAATGGAAATTAGAGAATTGACCACACCTGAAAAAAATGAAAGCACTTGTATTTAGAAACTGAATTCCCTGAGGCATGGCCTCACCTCATGAACATAAACAGACAAGATATATATTGTTTATCTTCACAACGAGCAATCTGCTGTCTCTACCTGCCTTCAGTTTATTAATCCTGGTCCCTTTGGTTCTACAGATCACAGCCATCTAAATGAAGGGTTCTGGACCTTCATTAAACTAAAATCAGCCAGTATAATTTGAACCTGCATCTCAGTACCATGACATGCAGGGAACCATGGTAAACATAGATGAATGCTAGTCCTGCTCTTTCAACGCATACATTCTTGTAGAAGGAAATGAACATTTATGGAAGAGTGGCTTCATGGACTGGTGGGATGGACTCATGGAGTAGTACAGAGAAAAGTGTTTGTTGAAATTTTTCTATACAGAAATTGTCAAATGACAGATCATCTAAATACAAAGTCTATTTATCCCCCCCAAAGACACCGCTGAGATGGTATTGGCTGGCATGAATTTCTTGTGTGCTGTATATAGCATGACATAGCGATGAAGAAAACCTCAACTGCTGGTGAACGTAAAAACCACTAATTATAGTGCTTTAGCTTCTCGGTCTCTAAATTGGTGATAATCACCATACACTTATGTTGAGATGTGATGTGAGGTGAGGTAATAACAAAGCAGAAAGCACCCATGCATTCTGCACATACCTTACCTCCATGTGGCCCCACAGAATGGAAGCTGACACCTGTCAAAACAGAGACATATTTTGGGATATTTTGTGGGCCAGGTAGGTGCTACAATGGATTCTGCAAACAAAATGAAGACCAGTGCAGGAAATGAGTTGACTCCTGCCTCTAGTTTCGTGTCCCTCCAGATCTGTTCCCCATAATTCCTTCAGGGTTCTCTTTCTAAAACACAAAATATGTCCACACCACACCACCATCCCCATGAACAATTCTTTGATGCAGTCATTGATTCAAATCATATTAATGACCTGTTGGGCACTATGCTAAACATCAATGAGACTTTTTTTTTTCTCATGAAACTGTAAGTTGATTTGGGGAAATAGACATTAATTATATGATCAAAGATAAACTCTCACTTTATCCCTCCAGCCTCTGGAATAAAGTTGAAACTCCTAAGCTTACATAGTGTATAGCTGTATCATTGTCATCATCTGGCCCATACTTCCTTTCATCCTTGCCCTTTAACATCATCATCCCTCTCTTCTCTGGCTAATAGAATCAGTGCCCATTTCCTGAGTATGCCAACCTGTCTCTTGCTTTCTTTCATGCCTTTGCACATGGCCACTTCATTTTCTTGGTTTTCTTCTTCCTGCTTGGTGAGCTCTTCACTTAGCCATGGAGATGTTGCTCAAAGGGACCCCCTTCTGTGGCAGAGGTAGTGGTTTCCTTCCCTGTGCTCCCAAAGCCTTGTTTCTCATCTCCATTGCTGACATTTGCACTGTTCTATCATGATATTTTTGTGACCCTTTCTCTTCTGAGACTGTGAACCCTTGAAAGTAGAAGCTGTGTCTTACTTGATTTTATCTTCCTAGACCCCAGCACAGAACTCAACCCAGAGTAGATGCTAAGAAAATGTTGGTTGATATTAAATGGTTCTTCATAATCCTATTAGCTAAATATGGAGACTAGTAAAGAGAGACATGCATGGAAAGAGGGGGACGACTCCGTGACATAGGCAAGTAAAAGTAAGGTCATATTGCTAAAGGGCAATAGTTCTATATATGAAGGGTCTTTAGAGTTAAGAAGTTCAACTGGAAGGGTGCCTGGGTGGCACAGTTGGTTGAGTGTTTGGCTTTTAATTTTGGCTCAGGTTGTCATCCCAGGGTCGTGAGATCCAGCCCTGCATTGGGCTCTGTGCTTGGTGCTGAGGCTGCTTCAGATTCTCTCTCCCTCTCCCTTTCTCACTCATGTGTGCATTCTCTCTCTCTCTCTCTCTCTCTTTCGGGAAAATAAATCTTTAAAGAAAAAAATTCAACTAGAATTTTCTAAAATGTAAAGAGTCTCTTTAGGTTATTATTCTATTGTGGATATTATCTAACGCATCGATGTTCAGAATGAAAAGCCATGGATTTCAGGCATGAAATCCTCATGAGTTTCCATTACTGATGGAGGAAGAAATCCCATTTCTCTGTAAAGACAGTGCTTCTGGGATATGCTTTTACATGACCTTGTCCCCAAGGACACTCCTGGCTAGGCACTTTGGACCCAGTGAGACTGAGGGCAGTCAGACACCAGCCAGCACCATTCCCATCTCATAAGTTTCATGTAGTTCTTTTAGAAAAATAAAGAAGAAGCAAATTTATGGTACTAAGACTAATAGCTGTAGATGATGATCAATGCAGAGGGAGAAAGGTTTCTATTCTTCTCTACTTCTGGGAGACTGTATTGCTTTTGCCTCCCTAACTGGTAGTTTTGTGTACTTGTGATGGTATTGCAGTGAGGTGGTTTGGCTTCAGGTCAGAGTATACCACAACAAAAAAACCTTTGCAATGAAAACACCTGCTGGCCTTTGCTTTGAGGGGCCACGTGCATTAAGCTGTATGTGGCAGACCACAACAGGGACCTTTGGAGCATTTGTCCCCAGCCCGTAGAGTGCATCAATGTCGTAGACATGCCTAGGCTTCCTGAGCGGGGCACTCCCAGATGCAGAGGCCTCTGGTACCCACTGGGGCCATTCTTCTCTCTGCAGGGTCTCACTGTGCTGGTAGGAAATAGCTTTAAGTTACAGCGAGGTGTCTGGCAGACATGAACATCACCGCTGGTGTCACGTTAAGGACACAGAGCAGTGGAAATCGATCCTGTGGACATTCATGTAAAATTCATTTATTCTTTTTATTCTTACACCAAAGCTTTATTTTTGATAATTTCTGAATAGAATTTTTATTGAATTGCTCACATAATGAACTGAAAATGACTCTTTACCCGTATGGTTTACGTTTTGCCCAGTGACTGATGGAAACATGGTCTTAGAGGGAAATGTTTATCATATACGCAAAAACAATATTCTTCAGCCTTTCAAAAATCGCTTTTTGAATGATAAAAAGAAAAGCCAATGCCAGGAGGGAAAGAGGGAGATGGGGTGGTATGAAAAACATAGGGATTTAAACTCTAAAGCTGATGTTTTATTTTTAAAAATAAAAGGATTAGAAAGAGCTGGGTAGTGGGTACTTTGGTGTTTATTCTCTGTATTTGTCTCTAAGCTTAAATGCTCTGTAATAAAATCATTTGGAGGCACCTTTTGCATAGCATTAGAGCATGTCAGGAGGTAATATGACCATCATAATTTATTTTTGTTACAAATCTTCAACTTGATAAAATTTAGGAGCAGCCCATTAGTTTGTGTTGCTGGGTATCTCTCTCTCTCTCTCTCTCTCTTTTTATAAAAACATATGCTTTAGAATCTTAATCAGTTTAATTGGGCTTTTGCCTTCATATTGGGTGAATCTAACTTTTTCAAGTCTGGTTAAGGAAAAATCAAACCAAGATATGAAAGGAGAAGGTGTTCAAAACCGTAGTTAACAATGGTTTTTATTCCAGTGGGGGACTGGCAAGATGCCCTAGCGTAGGCTTACTCAGAGAGATGCCACGTACCCTTCTGCTCTCCCCTGTCTCTTATCTGCTGGTGGAGGTTCTAGCCCTTTGATTCAAGTCAGCATGACAGAGCATCTGTTAGCTGCTTCTGTCACCAAGCACACTGGAGCAACCCTGGCCACGCTCCTCTGGAGACACGTGCTTGATTGTGCCCATCACACCAGGGAGGTGAATCCAGCAATAGTGTGATCCACTGAACACGGGCCCCTAAAGATTCTCATCCCTAGACCCTCCTTGTAAACATGTTACCTTAATGGCAGAAGGGACTTCACAGGTGTGATTAAGTTAGAGTCTTGAGATGGGGAGATGACACTGGATTAGGTGAGTGGTTGGATAGCATCACACAGACACTGAGGAGAGGGTAATAGGAAGGTCAGGTCAGAGGGAGATGTGGCCAAGGAGGCAAAGGTGAGCTAAGGCATGGGAGCAGCCTCCAGACTGGAAAAAAGTGAGGAACAATCTCCCCGGCACAGAGCCCTATCAGCGCCTTGATTTTAGCCCAGTGAAAGTGGTTTTAGACTGCTGACCCCTGAAAGTGTTGCAGTCACTAAGTTCTGGCTAATTTCTTACTGCAGCTGATGGAACCTAATACAGATAGTCTTGCACTTGAGAAAGGTTGAGCAAGGGCTTGGCAGAGGAGTAAGACTTCTTCCCCATCAGAGGTAACCAGGCTCAGTGAGAGCTTGGACAGAGCTCGGCGGTGCTGGCTTTGAGTCCGACTGCTTGAGTCAAAATCCTGGCACCACCATTTATTAGCAGTGTCATCTTGAATAAGTGGACCTCTGTCTGCCTTTGTTCTCTCATCTGTAAAATGGGAATGATAACAGAACTTGCTTCAGAGGCTTGTAATGAAGTTAACTGGCATAATCCACACAGAGCGCTTGCATAGTACCTGGCACAGAGCAGGGGTGCTATAAAGGTTGACTATTATTATATAAGCCCTCGGCTATTCAAGGCTTTGCCCTGTGTTTGTGGTTGGTTGCTGAAATTTATTGGCTTATGTAATAAGGCACTCATTCTTTTGGGAACCACATGAATTATGCATTCCTCCCTCATAAACACCCAAAAGAAGTACCCACTCATTCTGGGGGCAGTGACATCTTGGCTAAATGTACGAGTCCTGACCTGGTGGGGTCTTTGTTTTCTCTTAATAGGGGCACACAAACAAATTTATATTTGTTTGTGTATATGAAACCGATCTTTTTTCTTGCAGGGAAATATGTTCATGATTACCCGTTTAGGTCTTCACTCAGAGAGCCCTTGGGTTTGTGTTCTTCTTCCTTTCCTTGTGCTTGCAGTAGGAGGATTTTCCTAACATAAAAATAAAATCTCAGGGTAAGGAGGACTACATGCAGTGTTTGGGAGCAGGGTGCATTTAGGGTCATTGTAGCTCTGAAGTTACGAGAATGGGGAAAACTTGACAGATCATGACCAGTAGTTGGCTTATAGCATGGTGATCACTCATGGAAGGCAGACGCTCACTCAAATTCTGTCTTCCTTCACCTAGAACACCTTCTGATAATGAAGTCCTCTGATACTTTCTAATATCCATGTCTATGTATATATTTTTTTACCATTTAACTTTTCTTTCATCATGATAAGTGTACTCTTTAATGCCCATCCCCTATGTTCCCCATCCCCCCACCTGCCTCCCCTCCAGTAACCATCAGTTTGTTTTCTATAGTTATGAGTCTGTTTCTTGGTTTGTCTCTTTGTCTTTTTTTATCCTTTGCTTGTTTGTTTCTTAAATTCCACATATGAGTGAAACATATGGTATTTGTCTTTCTCTGACTGACTTATTGGGCTTAACATTATACTCTCTAGCTCCATCCATGTCGTTGCAAATGGCAAGAGTTCATTCATTTTTATGGCCGAGGACTATTTGATTGTATGTACATACCACCTCTTCTTTATGCATTCATCTATTGATGGACACTTGGGCTGCTTCCATAGTTTGGCTATTGTGAATAATGGTACTATAAACACGGGGATGCATGTATCCCTTTGAATTAGTGTTTCTGTATTTTTAAGGTAAATACTGACTAGTGTGATTCCTGGGTCATAGAATAGTTCTATTTTTAACTTTCTGAGGAACCTCCATGCTAGTTGCCAGAGTGGCTGTACCAGTTTGGCTTCCTACCAACAGTACGTGGTAGGTTCCCCTTTCTCCACATCCTTGCCAAGCCTGTTATTTCTTATGGTTTTGATTTTAGCCATTCTGACAGGTGTGAGGTGATATCTCATTGTGGTTTTGATTTGCATTTTCCAGTCGTGTTGAGCATTTTTTCATGTGTCTGCTGGCCATTTGTATGTCATCTTTGGACAAATGTCTGTTCATGTCTTCTGCCCATTTATAATTGGGTTATTTGTTTTGGGGGTATTGATATAGAAGTAAAATATATATAACTTCTTTATATATTTTGGATACTAACCCTTTATTGGCTGTGCCATTTGCAGACATCTCCCATTTGGCAGATGGCCCTTTGGTTTTATTGATTGCTTTCTTCCTTGTGCAGAAGCTTTTCATTTTGATAGTCTCAGTATTTTTTGTTTTTTTACTTTTTATTTGCCTTGCCTCAGGAGATATATCTAGACAAATGTTGCTACAGCTGATGTCTGGTATCAGTGTCTCTTTAGAGAGAACCTGGGAGGGCAGCCCGGGTGGCTCAGCCGTTTAGCGCTGCCTTCAGCCCAGGGCATGATCCTGGAGACCTGGGATCAAGTCCCACGTCAGGCTCCCTGTTTGGAGCCTGCTTCTCCCTCTGCCTGTGTCTCTGCCTCTCTCTTTCTTTCTCTGTCTCTCATGAATGAATAAATAAAATCTTAAAAAAAAAAAAAAAAAAAGAACCTGGGATGAGCTGTCAGCCACCTCATACTGAATTTCCCTCTGTAGGGACTTTTGAGATGGTCAGGGGAGCATTTCAGCCAGAGAGGAGCTTATGCACAGAGTGAGGCAAGAAGATAGCAAAGAGCAGGGCGTATTGGGGAAATTATAGTCGAGGCATATGGTGTATGCTGGGTGGAGAGGGAGTAGGAGGTGAAACTGGATTTGTCTACTGAGGGAAGAGTGTGAAGAGCTTCAGATGTCCACCTTAGGAGTGTGGCTGTGACCTTAGAGCCCTTCCCTTACCAGAATGCGCACATGCTCTATTAAAATAGATATGGTTGGAGGGGAAATCAGAGCTCTGTGGTCCTGGAGTTTTGGAGATTATGGGAGAAACAGGAAAAAAAAGTTTCTTTTCTTTGGGTGTTCTCAGAACCTATGAATACATTGTGAATTTTCCAGAAGTGGAAACAAAGGCACTGGGATTTAAAAAAAAAAAAAAAAGAGTTAGTGGGTCCAAGAGATACTCAGGATGAAGGGTAAAAAACAATTGGTGACCAATGAGATGGTGGCGGGTGGGGGGGGGTGCACAGGAGAGGTGTGGCAAGGGAGAAAAGGCAGGAGACTAGTTTCAAGTTTAGGCTTTTAGGCAATGCCTTAGCATTTTTGGCACTAGAGGGATGGAGAAGATGAAACTGCTTTTATAGGAAGTTAGTAGGTTTTGAGTTTATTGTGGACTGCTTTCCTTGTGATGTTGGCAGGTGCCGATGCCCACAGACTACAAAGCTGGGCGGAGCCGAGAATTTCAAACCAGTTGGTACTGATGAAGACTTCTAGAGTTAGGTCCCAACGATGCAAATCACATTCATTTATACAAGTCAACCAGTAATGTTCTAGTGACGGGCGGAAGGGTAGAGGCCTCACTTAGCTCTTAAATGCTGACTGTTACATGCCGATTAGGCCCGTTGTCATGTTTATATAGAAGCTGTATCTTCTCTTGCAGAATCACTGCTTGTGCAATGACTATGAATAAGTATGTGGAAGAAAACGTATCTCAAAAGTCCTACACAACCATCAAGTATTTCATGAAGATGCTGAGCAGTGTCAGCGAGACCCTGATCTTCATCTTCATGGGCGTGTCCACTGTTGGGAAGAACCACGAGTGGAACTGGGCCTTCGTGTGCTTCACACTTGCCTTCTGTCTCATCTGGAGAGCACTGGGTAATGGTGCTTGTTTCCCAAAGGGACATCCGGCAACACTCACTAGAAGAATGGGGCTTGCTTCTTCTCATGGCTTGCCCTTGGCTGCAGCTACTTCATCTTCTTCCTCTCCCTCTCCTCCTCATCTTCCCCCATTCCACATGGATTCTTTTCATCCCCAAGTACCTTCATGACTCTGCCATCAGACTGACCTCCCTTGGCCTCCTTGAGTTCACGTTTTCACCTGTTATCCCAGAACAACAAACACCAAGGAAGGGTGAAAAGACCGTGGGGCTTGTTAGATGCTTTGTCCTGTCACAGAAGCCCAGAGAATGAGTCTCACTGGTTTCGTGTTCTGGACTCACACCATCTGTTTTCTTTGGTTTTTGCTTTTCATTCTCAGGTGTCTTTGTCCTGACTCAGGTCATTAACTGGTTCCGGACGATCCCCCTGACCTTTAAGGATCAGTTCATCATCGCCTATGGAGGGCTCCGAGGTGCCATCTGCTTTGCGCTTGTGTTTCTCCTACCTGCTGCTGTGTTTCCTAGGAAAAAGCTGTTCATTACAGCGGCGATTGTTGTCATATTCTTTACTGTCTTCATCCTGGTGAGTAAAACTCTCTCTTCTGGCAAAGTCTCTCTGGTTACTGGGAGAGGAGACAAGACCTGTCAGGCTATCTGGATGAACTCCTCTTACAGGAGGCAAAGTGGCAAAGGCTTGTCGAAGCTCTGGTGGTTATGATGTTAAGGAAAATATTGCTTCCTTGTGTCACCTGATTATGCAGGGGCCTAAGAGAATCCAATTTGGTCACTTGGCCCACGCGCAGGAATTCTTATTTAAGGAAACTCAGCTAAGTGATCTAAGCATACTGCTGGAAACTTATGAACTGAGCTTACTAATCCTTGTCATTTGTCGAACTCTCTGACCTAGTAAATGTACTCATTAAATGCTACTTGTGTGATGACCTTCCAACAGCAATTTGACATTACTTGACTGCATAGCAGTGTGTCCCTTGAAAGGGTGGGATGCGTGAATATATGCTTAGTACCAGAGACAGAAAGTGTGGTAGGAAGAATGCAGGTTGGCATCAAGATCCGCACTTTGTCTATCAATCTCTAAGTCAATAAGCCAGCCCTTCGGGGATTATATTTTGCAGATACTCATGTAGTAAATATGTATTGGACTCTTGCTATATGTCAGACTGCCCTCTAGGTACTCAGAATCCGTGAGTGAACAAGATGCAGAAATATCCCTGTCCCTGTGAACTTACATCCCAGAGGGGATGCCAGATGCCTGACACTAGACATACTAAGTGAGTAAATATTATAGAGGAGATAAGAAGGTGAAAGGTGCTGTGCAATAAGAAGTGGAATGGTGAGTGAGGGGGAGTTCACTCACTAAATAGAATTGTCATGGAAGACAATGAAAAAATGACATTTGAGCAAAGGCTTATGGGTGGGGGAGTGAAGGAATTACCTAAGCCAAAGAACAGTTCAGGCAGATAGGACCAACGGTATGCAGGCAGTACGTTCCTGGCCAGTGTGGCTGGAGAGATGAGGATGAAAACAGTGAGGGGGAGTCTCACTATCCTATGTTCTACATAGGATAAGGCCACACAAGCCCACGTAGGGACTGGCTCTTCACCACGTCGAATGGAAGCCATCAGGTTCTGTACAGAAGCATGTGTTTTGATTGACTTTGTAAAAGGATCACCTGGACATTGGGAGAACAGGCTCCTAAGGGAGTATAGACACAGTATAGACACGGAAAACGTAGTGTGGAGGCCAGTGCAATCACCGAGCAAGACCAGCGCCCAGAAGGGTTGAGATCCTTGGATCCATTCTGAAGGTGGAACCTACAGGATCCCTGATGGGTTAGACATCGATGTGAGGGCCAGAGCTGTCCCAGGGGACTCTGGGGCTTTTGGCCTGAGCAGCTGGGAGGAGAGACTTCCTCTCAGGTGAGAAGGGAGGGGTGTGGGTGGAGGGGATGGGTCTCAGTCACAGGCATGCCAGGTGAGGGGTGTCAATTAGACCTACAAGCAGAGGGATGAGTAGGCGGCAGGATCCTGGCTGGGTCTGGACTTCAGGAGACAGCTTGGTCATCCTCACAGAGCTGGCATTTGAAATCCTGAGCCTGACAGGATTCTCAAAGGAGTGAACATATATCAAAGAAGCCAGTACACAGGACCAGGAGCTGGTCTCTAGGGCAGCCCAACCTTAAGACTGGAGAGAAGAGGAAGGCGGCCAAGGGCTAGTGATAATGACAGAGGGGAAAAGCCAGGAGGTAACTGTTTATTTTTTATTTATTTTTATTTTGTCTATTTTTAGGAGTACTTTTTATTTATTTATTCTTTGTTTTAAAGATTTATTTAGTGGGTGGCTCAATTGGTTAAACATCTGCCTTTGGCTCAGGTCATGATTCCAGGGTCCTGGGATCGAGCCAGGCATCGGGCTCCCTGCTCTGGGGGGAATCTCCTTTTCTCTCTGCCTCTACCCTTCCCCCTCCTTGTATGCTCTCTCTCTCAAATAAATAAAATCTTGGGATCCGATCCCTGGGTGGCACAGCGGTTTGGCACCTGCCTTTGGCCCAGGGCGCGATCCTGGAGACCTGGGATCGAATCCCACGTCGGGCTCCCGGTGCATGGAGCCTGCTTCTCCCTGTGCCTGTGTCTCTGCCTCTCTCTCTCTCTCTGTGTGACTATCATAAATAAATAAAAATTAAAAAAAAATAAAATCTTTTAAAAGAACAAAGATTTATTTACTTTTTTGAGAGAGATAGAGAGGTAGGAAGGGCAGAGAGGGTGGGAAAGGGACAAGCAGACTCCTTGCTGAGTGCAGAGCCAGACTGAGATCCCAGCCTGAGCTGAAACGAAGAGTCAGTTGCTTAACTGAAGGCGCCCCTTCAGGAGGTACTTTTTATTTATTTATTTTTAAAAAAGATTTTATTTACTGACTCATGAGAGAGAGAGAGAGAGAGATTGAGAGAGAGAAGCAGAGACACAGGCAGAAGGAGAAGCAGGCTCCATGTGGGGAGCCTGACGTGGGACTTGATCCCGGGTCTCCAGGATCAGGACCTGGGCTAAAGGCGGTGCCAAACCACTGAGCCACCGGGGCTGCCCTTGGAGGTACTTAAAATTTTTTTTTTTCTGTTTAACAGTTCATCACAGAATACTTTCTAGGTGGCTGACTCAGGCCCAAGCTCTTTTTATATAATCTCATTTAATCCTCATAACACTTCTGTGGCACAGAACTCTATCACTGAGGACACTGAGGCACCGAGCCTGTACTCCAGTGCCTTTCCCAAGTCTGCACAGATAGTAAAAGGTAGAACGGGGGCCAGTTCATTCGTACCTCTGAATAAAGTGCATAGTCGTTGTTCAATATTGTGACTCACTGTGCTCCTCCTCCTCTGCCATTCATCAGTTCCCTGAAGAGCAGTTTATCCTTCATCCATCCATACCTCCTGTGCTGGGGACAGTGGGTTGTCCTGTGTGAGGAATCCTGGAGAAGAAGGCCTTGGGAGCCCCTGTCCTAAGTCAAGAAGTGGCCACTTCCTGTTACTATTTTTATCACCAGTGCCCTCCTACTGCACGTACCCACCAGTGATGGCTTACTTGTGCCGGGCACTCGGACAAGGCCTTCCCTATGTGTATTATCTCATTTCATCCTCACAAAACAAACCTTTGAGAAGGAACCCTGTGAGGCAGAAAGAGAGAAAGGAGGCTGACCCAAGGGCACACGAATGTCAATGAGAAAAGCTGAGGTTGAGCCTGGGACTCTGACCCACAGATGTGCTCAGAACTACTGAATGCCAGTGACTTCACTCAGGAGACGTGATTTACCAGGTCATGGTTGGTAACAGTTTCAGTTACAGGAACACATATGAGTTTTGCTTCAAATACCCTATGGCCTTCTTATACACCTGAGAGAAGCAAATGCCCCTGTCTTTATCTTTTTAGTAGAGTGTTTATAGGATCCTTGTAAAAAGTCCTCCAATTTGCTACTCCCACACTTTACCTGGGGCAGAATGGTGCATTGAATCCATTTTGCCTTGAGCCTTTTAATCTCTCAGTAGCACCCTAGAGCATCAGGCTTGAGGGGAACAGTCAGGCGGGGGTGAGTGACTCACCACCTCTCCTAGGCCAGCTGCCTTGTCCTTAGTGCTCCCAGCGATCCCTGCCAAGGCTTAGTCAGTGCTCTCAGAACTTAAGGTGTCAAATACAAAAATAGAACCATGTTAGTCTAGTGTAACTAGGAACTGGGTCATTTGGAGATGTATATATCAGCTGCTAATCATCCACATAAGTGTTTCTCAAACATCTATAGTGCAGAACCAGCCCCCTCCTCTGGCATCAAGGACATATGCATTTGTAAAATCCAAGAAAAATGACCAGAAGGGAAGATGTAATTCAGGAGAGGACATACAAAAGACAAGCTGAAATTTTTTAGTTAGTAGACCCAACAGACATAAAATCACATTTCTTCAATCAGAACAAGCATAGCGTAGGGAAAAGGAAAGAATTACAGAAAAGTATACTGTTTTTCAATGAATGTGTGCGTAGGTGATTAATATAGAGTATCATTATTCTATTTATAATATCTTGGCTTTTGGGAATTGTAAATCAACCAGAAGA
The DNA here is from genome assembly GCF_048418805.1 of Vulpes vulpes. Lineage (NCBI taxonomy): Eukaryota > Metazoa > Chordata > Mammalia > Carnivora > Canidae > Vulpes > Vulpes vulpes. Next base: position 68,848,950 of record NC_132795.1, on the reverse strand, counting down.
TATGGGTGAAGTTTAGATTCCCCATCTTCAAAGCCTACGCACCCACTTTGAATGAATGAATAGTGTGTCTATCAATATTTAACTGTGATTAACAGTTTTTGATGTGACAAATGAAAAAAAAACAGAGGCTACAAACAGAGTAGTTTAGATGTATTGGCTGTATTTGGCACCGTAAACATATTAAATTAACCCTTTAGAGATTTTTCAGGGAGTCCATAGTTGGAGTCTGTAAGCATACCCCATGGACAGTCTTCTCTAATTAGGTTTAAGCTGGCAAAGCTCTGTCTGATGCTCACTTGGAAGAGGAATTTCTGTAGTTCCACAAACTGTAATCTCCTGCACTGTTGTCTGACCCACCCCTTTGTGTGTACAGATTGGAGACTAATGGATCTGGCTCTTAAGAGGCTCTGGGTTATGAACACACATGTGCATACACACACAAATGCACACAACACTCCCTTCAGGTAGGATCTTTTTTCTCAGAATACATCAATAATTAAGGAACTTGGAGAAAAGCTGAAAGAAAATAGTTAATGGGTTATAAACATAGTAGGAATAATTAATTGTAATCTATGCATAACATGTTGCCTTCTGATTAAGGACTATGCATTCTTTTTCAAGTGACAACTTTTATGTTGATGGATCTATCATTAAACTTCTAAATGTCTTCCCCCCCTTTTTATTTCAATATTTCTTATACAGTAGGTCTTCCATCCCAGTATTATTGAGTTAGCACTGTCTTCTAGAATAGAATTCCACGTGACATATGGTTTATTATCTGACACTTAGATTTATAATGAGAATTTTTTTAACATTCCTTGAATCATATTGATAATTAGGAGAGTAACCTCTTGATGAACATTAACATGTTACCAGAATACAGTCTTGCTTGTAGAATATTTAATGAGTAAACAATTGTGATTCTTTGGGCACGTGAATTCATTTTCTTTTAGATAAGATTGGTAACATTACATAAAATATAAGCTGTCTCTCGTTTTAAATTTATATTCAAGATTGGGGACAAGGTAGAGTCCAGTAGTAGAAAACACAGACGTTGGAGCAAGGCTGTCCTGGGTTGACATTCTGGTTAATATTCTGATAGTTATTGCCCAGAACAACCTCTGTGAGCTTCTTTTGACTTTAGGGGCTCTACACTAGGCCTGGAGCCTGCTAGAGATTCTCTCTTTCCCTCTCCTTCTCTGTCTGCCCCTTCCCCTCCCAATAAAAAAATAAAAATTAAAGATCCAGATAATGGTACCTTCCTCCTAGGCAATAGAGAAGAAATTTGCATGTAAACATAGTAGTTAATGCAAACAACTTGCCTGATGATTTAACCTGATGATTTGCTTTGTTTTAATTATGACATTAAGTAAAATCGTAGTTGAAAGAAGAAAGACAATGCCTTTTGATGTACTTTTCTTTTCTTTGAAAGGAAAAATGATTGCAGAACACTCCAACAATCTGGTCATTATTTAATGAATCCCTATAATCATGTAGCAGACCCTCTGGAAATCCATCTAGCAGCCCAGCAGGTAGCAAAGTTGACTGGAATTCAAGAGAGGACAGTCCCTTTTTGCCTCCATGGCAGATCTGTGTTGTGTCTTTTGTAAGTCATTGTCCAGAAGTATGAAGTATCTAAGATTTTACCCTATTTGCAAGTTAACAAGTTTAACTTGCCTGTAAAATCTCCATGGATGCTTGCAGAAGACACCTGACTCCTGCGTCATAGACAAAGGGCTTTGTTACTCAAGGCAAAAGCAGTAGTCAGAGGTGGGTGTTGGTTTGTGTCAGTATTCCACACCCCAGGTACCCCCGCCCCCCACAGAGGTCTCAGGATGGATGTCTACACATGCAGCGGGCAACATTACAGGAGACTGGCCCAGGGCTTGAGGATCTATCATTCTTTGTCTCGAGGGTGACATGACTTCATCTCTCAATGTTGCTCATTACAAATGCAACCCTGAAAAATGACCTGGGTAAAGGCAGTTGAGGCACTGCATCATTGAAACCCCTACCCTGGAAGAGTGTGTGGGACCTCAGGACCCAGGGTGGGCAGACCTTTCCCAATAATCAAATACTTCTGGAAGTGCCTGGGTAGCTCAGTGGATTAAGTGTCTGACTCTTGATTTCAGCTCAGGTCATGATCTCAAGGTGGTGAGATTAAGTCCTACGTGGGGCTCTGCACTAGGCCTGGAGCCTACTAAAGATTCTCTCTTTCCCTCTCCCTCTCCCTCTGCCCCTCCCCCCCAATAAAAAAAAAAAAACCTTGCTGACTTAGCCTGTCAAACTAGGGTGATGATGCCAACTATTTTATAGGCATTGTATTTTAGTTTATCAAATGAACGGTCATATTTAAGATATGTAGATAGTGTAGCAATGACACATTCCTATATTTAATTAACATACTAAATGGAGTTCTGGAATTAACAGACATTCATTCTGGTACTACAATAAAATGAGTAAGATGATCAGGATTTTTTGAGATTAAAAAAAATGTATATAAATAATTTAGGCTGTAAAAGAAAGTACAAAGATAGCTCCCAGGGTTTGAGACTGAGCAACGAGGTAAAAGAAGGTGATGTTTAATTTAGCATCAGGGAGTATTGGGTTTGAAGGGTGGAGAATCAGGTGTTTGGTTTTAGACACACACCTCTTGGACATGCATATCTGCCTATTAGACATCCAGGTGGAGGTACTGGCGAGGCAATTGTACGTATGGGTCTAGAATTGATGGAAGAAGACAGAGTGGGAAATAGAAATTTGAGACACATTGGTATATAGATGATCTGTAAAACATGAGTCTGAAAGAAGCAATTCAGGAGCAAGCACAGGAAGAGTATAGAAAAGGAAGTGTACCAATATTGAGAAGTCATGAAAATGTTCAGGAACTAGGCAAGGAGAGGAAAAAGGTGAATAGTAAAATGGGAGAAAAATCACGAGGAGTTCATCTAGAAGTGAAAAAAATGTTCAGGAAGAAGAGAGTTCTAGCAACTGTGACAAATGGGATCACAGTCAGGCAAGGTGGGAGCAGAGAGCGAACTACTGGATGCAGCAAGCCCATGATGAGTGGACATCTTCACAAGAGCGCTGGGTCAGATGGTGAGGAATTTCTGATCAGTTGGATTCCAGGGAGAAGGATAAAGAGAGATTGGAGACGGGAGATACAAGACAAAGTCTGGTGAGGTCTGGGAGAGGACAGGGGTGGTAGTGAGAGGGGAATGTGTGCCAGAAGAGGGCTTTTGTTTGTGTTTTTCAAAGATGAGAGCCATAGGAACATGCCTGAGTGCTTGCTGGTGGCACAGTAAAGAGAAAGCCATGATTTAGGGGAAGAGACACATCTGACAGCCAGTTTGAGCACAATGCGGTTAAGTCTGGAAAGAAAGAGGCTGGGAGATGGCACAAAGAGCATGAAAAACCACTTATATGGTTCTTGCCCACTTACCCATTCAACAATAAACACTGTGTGTGCAACCAGGCTTAGGATCTCTGTGATCAAGTCTGTGATCATAGGATATGGTATAGTAGAGCAATGATAGCGACATTTTTGTTGTTGTTGTTGTTGTTGTTAGAGAGTTCCTTTAAGTTTTTCTAGAAGTTGTCTACTACATAGCAGAGAAATATAAGGTAGTTCCTCCCACCTTTTTTTTTTCCCAAAAAAATTTAATTAAAAAAAGAAAACCAACAAGAAATCCTTTTCTTCCAAAAGCTCAAACCAAAAGAATGTTCACCAGACAGCAGTTCTTTTTTGAGGAAAAAAGGCAGGCAGGGCAGGTGGAGACAGAGGTGGCACAGGTGGAAAACATAGCTCACCTGGCTGTCCTGTTCATTCCTGCTGTTAAATGACTCCCTTCCATCAGGTCTGGCCCTGAGGTATTGTGTGTGTTTGTGCCAAAGCCAAATGAACGGGTAAACATTTCATTTGTATCTTGCAAATATGTTTTTCAATGGTTTGATGGAAAACCAAGGGTTCCTTTATTGTTTAAACCTACTTGGATGGTAACAAGCTATTTTTCTAAGCCTTGTTAGGCTGCTTCCCAGTTGACTTGAATTGGAAATTTTCCAATGTGGTTATAAAATAAGGTGCCTTCTCAAAAGTTGGTTGTTGGTTTTGTTTTTGCTTTTCCTTTATTTCTTCCACCCCAAGACCCAGGGCTCCTAGAGTATAGCTTCCAGCTTGGGGAACTTAATATGACACTCACAGATGTCATGTCCTCTGCCTCCAAAATAGATGGATTGAGGAAGGAAGGAAAAAGAGGGAGAGGAACCTATCACATCATTCCTGTTGACATGACATGACAACTGCAAATACTTCAGAGAGCAAATAGGAGACTCTTAAAGGAGCTGTTTAAATACTGGTTATTCAGAGGCAGTGTCAGTGATCCATGGCATATAACCAATATATTTTATTAATCATAAACTACAATATGTGATATATTTAGAAACTGGAGTTGCTCTAGGCAGCAAGCCACACTTGCTTCCTGTAGTTGATCAGTTTTGTTTTATTGTTGTTTAATTTGTGATGGTGCATTAACTTCTAAATCTAGAAGGATTATCTATCCAGTGGAAGGAGTCTGCATCCGGATTGGGGCCTGTGTCCTATCTTTACTTTTCTGTCCCATATTTACAACTGTTGGGCCCTCATAGAATTTTTTTTTTTTTAAATGAATACTGATAGGAAAAAAAAAAAGCATACGAAACAACAGTTAACATCCTTAGAACACATTATGTAGTTTCAACGTTGGATTGATTTTGTTGATTTTTTTTTTTTTTTCCTGGAGTGGTAATTAAACCAGTGGCTTCATGGAATCTGGAATTTAGTAAACCACATGTTTACACCCATTTTCATTTACATAAGTTAAAAATTACAGAATATATGTTGATTGGAAAACTGTTTATTACCTCCTGTATTATTTCAAAGTGGCAGACTGAATTGCAAATAGAACATAAGGTGTGTCTTATCCCAAATTTGGTCAAAATTGGCTCACACTCCAGAAAGATAAAGTCAAGCTTAAAAATGCCTGAAGCTGGATTGATGGAGCACATTGAATGACCTCCTTTGAAAAACGTGTATGGGGGCACCTGGGTGGCTTAAGCATCTGCCTTCAGCTCAGGTTATGATCACAGGGTTCTGGGATCAAGCCCCGCATCGGGCTCCCCATTCAGTAGGGAGTCTGCTTATCTCTCTCCCTCTGCTCCTCTACCTAGCCTGTGCTTGCCTTCTATCACTCTCTCTCTCTTCAAATACATAAGTAAAATCTTAAAAAAAAAGTGTGTATGTATGTCACAGTTTACATTATCAAAAGCATTCTTAAATAAAGACATGCAGAAAGGTGAGATGAAATCAAATGCATGGCAGGGAACATTATCTCAATATATGCATCCCCTCCCACCCCCCACAATCCAGTTACCCCCTCCCCACCATGCATGTGTTCCCCATGTCAAGAATGGCCGGCCACCTGCTACCACGCAGGAGTCTTAGGGATCTTCCTTGACCACCCATTCTCACCCCTCTTCACTTGGCCCAATTTAGTGCTACTGTGTTATAATTTTAAGTATATTCGCTGGTTGTTTTGATATCTGTGAGTTCTCCTGTCACTGTTTTTTTCCTAAATTTTTTTGATTACCTTTACTGCTCCAGACTAATTTAGAGCTGCCCTCTCAAGTTCTGTTAATAAAAATCCTTTGAAAAAGGTCACTGGAATTTTATTGCAAATACTGAGATAAAGTTGTCAACATAATATTGCTATGTAATCCCATTTGGGAACTGTGTTTTAAAAATTCAGATCTTTTGAATATCCTTTTACCAAGTTTTATAGTTCTTTTTGTAAAGGTTTAATGCATTCCATGATAGGATTACATATTATATATATATATGTACATGTATATAAGTATATACACATCTTATGTAATATGTAAAATATATATTACATATTATTATGTGTTAGTACACGTCAATTATATATATGTATTTTCTTTCATGTAGGTGTTTATTCTGATTCTTTTTTTAAATTAGTATATGGGGTGGATTTCTGTATGTTGATTTTGTGTTTAATCACTTAATTAAAATTTCTTGGTATTTTTATTTTATTTTATATTATTTTATTTTATTTTATTTTTTCTTGGTATTTTTAAATGAAAAAAATTGTCTTAGATATTTTAGGACAAACACTAGATCATTCATGGGCAACAGAAATCTTATTATTTCATTTTTAGTGTCTATACTTCTCCCTCTCTCTTATTTAACTGACTGGGACAGGCAGGACTGTGTCAAGTTCTAATGGAAAAGCTTTTAATGTTTAATTATTAAGTCAGATGTTCACTATAGATTTCTGGCAGATAGCTTTTTTTTTTATCATGTTAAGGAAATATTTTTTTTCTCTTCTTAGATTACTAAATAGCTTATGGTTCTCTCCATTTTTCAAGTTCACAAACATGCCCAAACTCCTCTGTACCCTCTTTCACCACTGATTCTTTGCTCATGGTTGGTCCCTGCTATGATATCCTTTCAACATCTTTTAAGACTACTCTTCAGTGTTGCCTCTCTATAAGGCCTTTCTGGACCAGCTTCCTGTGTCTCTCTTATTCTTCCTTTGCATATTTTTAACTGTTTTTGGCATATCCTTCTCCCTTTAAAACTACAAAATCCTAGGACTGAGTGCCTTAACCATTTAACTTTTTTGTATCCCAAATGCCAAAGACACGTGTGCAGCAGAAGTACCATTAGCATGGTTTTAGTAAATAATGAATATAAGAATTATTAAAAAGTTTTCTATGGATGATGCAAGTAGGTGAATCCCCTTATTTGGATAATACTTTATTGTTTTCTGGAATTTCTTTCTCTGTTTCTTAGAATTACTTAGAAGTAGTTTGCAATTTCTTCAACTTTGTCCATTGTTTGTTTTCTAGTAGAACATGCTAGGACATGGCCCTCTGAAAATATGCCAGTTATTGGAGAGGAGGAAAAATTAACAAAATGTTGCATATGTTCTGTTAAATCTTGAGAGGAGGATATCTTTTGTTGGTTACCAAAGCTCAGAAGAATAAAAGTTGTTCTTGAATTTTTCACTTAATTTTATTAGAAGATACACCTTTGCTTTTTTCTGTGCAGGGAATTACTATCCGACCACTAGTGGAATTTCTTGATGTTAAGAGGTCCAATAAGAAACAGCAAGCAGTCAGTGAAGAAATCCATTGCCGGGTAAGTGTTAATGTAGTAATAATGATTTAAATGATAGAAGAAAAACTTGGTGGATTCAGTTGACAGCATATTCTGGCACTCCTTTCCTGAAAGAGAAGGAAATGGCAGAGGGGAAAAGGGAGAGAGGGCCAAGAAGGGCATGAGTTGGGGGGTGTAGAGTGAGCACAGCCCCAGGGTGCCTTCTCCAGATTAATCTGCTAGACCCCTCGGGAATGCGAGAACAAGGAATCCTTTTTTTTTTTTTAAGATTGTATTTTAGAGAGAGAGAATGAGAGATCACAAGCAAGGGAAGGGGCAAAGAGCAAGGGAGAGTGAGAATCCCAAGCAGAATCCCTGCTTAGCTAAGAACCTGACTCGGGCTCAATCCTGTGACCCTGAGGTCATGACCTGAGTAGAAACCAAGAGCCAGCTGCTCAACCCACTAAGCCACCCAGGCACCCCAGGAACAAGGAATCCCTCTTGTAACTTCCTTCAATCTGAAAATGTTTCCACTGGAAAAGTATAATATTTCATATTTTCCGAAATTATGAACAGACTGTTATGAGGAGAAAAATAACCTGAGAATTATCTAATACTGATATAATAAAATCAGTGTATTTAGAGATGAATCATTGTTTCATTGCTTTTAGTAAAAATAAAACAAAACAAACAAAAACCCAACAACAAGAAGAAGCAAAAACAGTCAGGGTCTTTGAAGTTTAGGCATCCTATAAGTAGAGTGCAAATTACTGATTTCGGGTAAAAATTAATCAGTAGCCTACTTTTTCTGTTTTAGTTTTTTGATCATGTGAAGACTGGGATTGAAGATGTTTGTGGACATTGGGGTCACAACTTTTGGAGAGACAAGTAAGAAGGTCTTCCGCCATTATATTATGAAGTGGCTCTGGCTCACTCTGGAAGCAGGACTTACTGACCTGTGTTTTTTTTTCAGAGTTGCAAAATCTTTCCTGTGTTGTGCCATAGTGTGTCCTTTAAGATAAAGTTCAGCAAATCACAGAGACCTGGAGCAAGATAGAGGCTTATTTTGTTCCCCTGTAAGAAGCCAGAGCTCTGTAGCTAATGTAGGTGTAATAGATGAACTTTGCTCCACACACACCTCATGGTCTCAGGACGCTTCTGTCCTGGTGAATCCACTAACATCTTCCATTTCCAAGGTTGACTCTTAGACCAGAATGGGTGCTCCAGCATTAGCCATCATGCATACGGTCCAGGCTGCATGTAGGAAGAAAGATAATGTGGAGACAAAGAACATGTACTGGCTTCCTCTTAACTGAAGTTATCAGAAGCTTTCACGCAATTCTTCCAGTTACACACGTGGCCTGGCCTTCTGTGGCTAGCACTCAGCCATGTAGGCATTTCTCACTGCAAGGGAGGCTGAGGAATGCAGTCTATTTGGTGAAAAACTGAGGATTCTGTTCCTATTTGTTCTCCCACACATGTTGAGGGGCTTTGTCAGATGCAGAGCTTGGAGCACCTAATATTATAAATAGACTAACAAGTATTTTACAAATACATTTTAAATACAAATATTGTAACAAATAGAAGTAACAAATATTCCTAAAGCTAAATTTTTAAAGATTATATGTGCTTATGTAAATGTGTCTATCTAGTTCTTTTTGTTGTTGTTGTTGTTGTTGTTTTAATCTTAAATGGCTTTGTGGTAGATAAATAGAATTCAGTGCCTGTCTTCAAGGATCTCATAGTTGAAATGGACGAGGTGTCCTAGCTGGGCAGAATTAGGTATGTGCTTGAAAATAAACTGAAAAGCAGACTTATGGGATTGATTTTGACAGCAGGGTCAGGGACCACGAAGTGTAGGAGCTGGCTCACCTGGCCCCCAGGAGCTGACAGTGAGCCTCATTCACAAGGGTAGGGGTAGCTCGAGGCAGCCATGGTGGGGGTGTGCCGTGGAACTGACAAATGTTATAAACCAGGGCCTTTTTTCATCCCCATAAAGCAATTTGTGAACATTTATCAGCACATCACTGGTGTTTTTTTTTTTTTTTTAAAATCAATCAGTGTGCACTTTATTTCCAGCCAAGGTTTTTACATTAAGACCAACAAACTATGTGAGCAAACTGTTGATTCACATTTGAGAAATTACATGGTTTCTATTTAGCTTCTGAAAATGTAGTTAGTTGCCATAACATAAGACTTTATTTAATGTGAAACCACCTGAAGTGTTTTAAAGTGTATCCAAGGGTGTTGACAGAGGAAATATACATACAGTGTTATGAAAGTATACACAACTGATGACCACAGTGTAGATCTATTGCATGGTGAATAGGTAATGTTTATCTATTCTCCAAAAATAGTGAAAAATACTAAGTCATTAAATGAATGCTCAGAATTACCAAGGAACAATTAAAAACGACCAGGATCCAAACAGGTTATTTGTATCATATTTATCTAGAAAGAAGTGACAACACTAAAAAACATTGAAAACCAGTGTTTTAAACTTTAAATGCGGGATTTAAAAATATTCCGATAACTTGGAAGGCCTTTGGAAGGAGACAGATGACAGATTTAAACTCTATTTTGGTGGCTCCCTCTTGCCTTCTTGCCTTGGCTTTCCTCACTTGCTAATAGTTTCTGGCCCTCCCCTCTGCAAATTTACGTGAAGTTGACCAGCCTCCCAGTGTATGTAGTTTAACAGAAGGGTGCTGTTGAGTGCTCATTGTCTGTTCACGTGTTCTGACGTGATACTGGATTATATGAGAAGTATAAACCATAGACTCAGGACTTTAAAATTTTAACAATATAATAAAGGCCACAAAACAGTCACACAGCAAATGTGTGTATGTGTGTGTATGTGCGTGTGTATGTAAGATATCATTAAGTGATGAGATGCATTGCAGAGATTTTAAGTGCTAAAACAACCTTTACAAACCTGATCACACTGTTTACTAATATGGAAAAGCCTCTTGGACCTTGTGTTACCGTAATATGTAAAGAAAAAATATTTTATTCGTATGGAGAGAGCACCCAGTTAGTTACATGGGGGCAGAAAGTAATAAAGCAAACTAAACTCTCCATTGTAAAAATATGGGAAAAAGATGACCATTTATCTTGGGCAGAATTTACATTTTTGAAGGCAGGAGGTAGGTGAGAGAACCCTACCCATCTGCCCTGTGACTTTCTATGCCACCCTGCTTTACGTCCCCGGGACCTTCCTACCTAACAAAGATGGATCCTTGTCTTTGCCAAGCCAGCGATTCAGACTTTTTCTGCCTCCCATTCTGGTTTTTTTTTTTTTTTTTTTTAATCCTCAGCCAGGTCTATTTTCCACTTACATCCTCCCTTTCCACCTGACTGCTTTTCTTCCTTCTCCAGCATTCCATCATCAGTCCTTCCCTGGAGGGACAAGAGAGAGCAGTCACCCGGAACAGTTGGTCCCTTTCCAATGGGGAGACTGGGTTAAGGATTTATACCACTCTTCTGCCTCCCAGACAAGGGTAAATAGATATGAGTAGATGTAGGCATCAGGGCAGCAGTCCCTGGGGCAGTGTTAGGAGAAAGTAGTAGACTCTGTGATCATGTGGATTTGGTCTGGAACCTTTGGTAAAAGAACTTCAGGGAAAGTCTGGCTACATTCTATCTTTCAGGCAGAGATACTGTGTCTCTGGGGTACCTGAGTCTGTGCAGGCAAACATCTACAGCCTGCCAGGCTAATTGGACCTGCCAGGGTAATCAGAGCCAACTCTGATTTCATGTCTGAAAGGTAATATGGCTATGTGTCTCACATTTTTCTCTGCAGCGTACATACTTCACTCAACCCCTGTATATTTCCATGCATGACATTCTCCAGGTAAGGTTCACATAATTCCCTGGATTGTCAAGCACACTGTATATCGCAGGTAGAGCAGAGAAGTGTGTGTGAGTATGGAGGAATTTGGTGCTGACGCAGGTCATTTTTAAAATTAGCTCTGCTCAGATCCTATCTCTGGTATGTACATAATTGTTGATGTTACTGAAGATCACATATAAAGAAGAGGATTGTTTTAGGTATGTTGGGTATCTTTCCATTTCTTCTGGAATCCTTAATGCTGTGGATTTCTAGTGGTCTTGCCAGAGAATTTGTGAGGCATCTGATCCTTGGAGAAACGGTAAGGCTTTTTGATTAGGCAAGTTTCTCAAACTTGGTAAAAGGAGTCTAATGATGGAGAAAGAGAGTGCCTCAGTGTAGGTTGGCAGAGAAATGAAAGGTGTGAAAATAGAGTACAGGGTTCCTATGCTAAATGGGTCAGATGCTCTTGCCCTTAATGCTTATTCTTCCTTTTGTTTCTCTCCAGTGAAAAGCCAAAACAATAATAAAAATAACAGAAGTTTAAAGAGTCCTGGCCCAATGGCCTAGTGTGAAATTCAGAATAAACTTCAAAAAAACTTGGCCCCTGTCTATCATAGTGGCCAGTTGAATGGATGACTCTTAAATTATTCATCACCCTCCAGTGTAGAAACAAAGGACTAGTAACAAGAATGTGGGCTCACCTTGTTTCCTTTCATAGCACAGGTGTACCTGTAAACCTCCTTGGGCTAATGGTAATCACTGTAATGCATTTCTTTCTTTCTCAACAAATACTCATTGCATGCTGTTTTGCTTACCTGTTAGCATAATGATGTTACATAACAAACCACCCTGATACTTAGCTGCTCAAACAACAGTCACATTATTAAAGCCCATGAGTCACGAGTCTGAGAGTCCAGAATCTGGGCTGTGCTGGGCTGATGCGGCCCTGGCTTGCTCATGCTTCAGAGGCTTGGTTGGTTGTCAGCTGATCCCAGCTGGCCTTCTCTGATGTGACTGGAGGGACTGAACTTTATTTCATGTGGCATTCCCCTTTGTCCTGGGACTAAAGAGTCACTCCACCCATATCCTTCTCATGATAATTGTGGAAAGAGAGGTAAGCTTAATATGCAAGCTCATTTTAAGCCTCTGCTCTAATTGTCTTGTCTGCTAGAGGTCACTGACCAGAGCAGGGAACATTATTGGGGCCAGTGGCAGGAAATAGGACAGCACAGGCCACCTAGGCCATGGTGGAAGGACATTGCCAAGTATTATGGCAGAGGGTATCGTATACAGGGAGGAATTGAGACCAAATGATCCGTTCTACAATCTGCGCTTATAGTGTGCCTGGCACTGTCCTAGGCACTGGGGATATGGGAAAAAGTGGAAAAAAAAATTCTTGCCCATATGTATCATTCTAGTGCTAGAGGACAGAAAGGAAGATAAATTGTATAGCGTGTTAGAAAATGATAATTGCTATGGAAAAAAATACACCTGCAGGTAGAATAGGAATCCAGGTGGTGGGAGGAGGCATGCAGTTCTAATGGGATGGACGGAAAAGGCTCTTTTGAAAAATGACTGCTGAGGAAAGACTTAAACGGAGGGTCTGCAACAGAGCCCTGAAGGTGTATTGGGGGAGGATCTTCTTGGTGGAAGGAACACCAGGTATCAAGGCCCATGGTTGGGAGCAGAGCTGGTGAGTTTCCAGGGAAGGAAGGATACCAGTGACTGGACGTGAGAAGCCCAGTGCTAAGATAGGCAGCTCCAAATTGTGTAGGGTCTCCAGGTTGTTGTACACGTTCTCAAGAGAGATGTAGAGTTTTAGGTGGTTTGACTTATATTTTATCAGGATCACTCTGGCTACTGTGTCGAGTAGTCTGTAGGAATGCTGTGATGGAAGCAGGGACACCAGTTGGGTGCCTGTTGCAAGAATCCCCTGAGGGATGATGATGTCTTAGACCAGGGTAGATCCAAGAGATAGGAGTATAGAAGGGGTGAAGAAGCATGGTTTGATTGTGTGTGTTGATGGTGGAACTAACAGAAATTGCCAACAGAGTGGATATGGAGTATTAGTTTTCTAGAGTTGCTACAACAAAGTGCCACCGATTGGGTGGTTTAAACAGTAGAAATTTATTTTCTCATAATTGTGCGGGCTAGAAGTCCAAGATCAAAATATCAGCAAAGTTGGTTCCTTCTGTGGGCTGCAAGGGAAACATGTGTTACAGGCCTTTCTCTTAGGCTTGCAGATAGCTGCCTTCCTGCCTCTTTATGTGTCTATGTCCAAATTGCCTTTAGTCATAGAGACAACAGTCCTATTGGTTTGAGAACCACCCTAATGACCTCATATTAAACCCCATCCCCAAATACAGTCACAGTCTGAGGTACTAGGGGTGAGGATTTCAACCTGTGAATATTTAAGGGCACACCATTCAGGCCATAACGTGGAATGTGAAAGAAGGAGAAGGATCAGAGGTGGCATCAGGTTTTTTGATCTGGTAGAGTGGTCATTAATTGAAATGGTGAGGACTACAGGAGAAGATACATTCAATCTGGGAACATCAAGTTTGAGAACTAGACATCCAAGTGGGGGTGTTAACTAGGCAGCTGAATATTCATTTCTGGGGCTTGGGTGTGAGGCTGAGGCAGGAGATACAAATGTGGGAGTCACTGGCACAGAGATGCCATTAAAATCATGAAACTGGGCAACATGGCCAGAGAGTGAGTGGAAGTAAATAGGATCAAGAGGCCAGAAAGAAGAAAAAGACCCAACCAAAGAGTCTGAGAAAGAGGTAGGGGGAACCTAAGGTAGTGTGACATTCTGGAAGGTGATGTGTTTAAGCAGGAGAGGTCAGGAAAGGTGAGGACTAATGATTGGCCATTGGACTTACACTGTGGGAGTCACTGATGACCTCAATATGAGTAGCTTCAGTGGAGTATTGTGGGCAAAAGCCTAACTTGTGAATGTTCAAGAGAAAATCAGAGGAGAGGAATAGACGTAGGAAATATTAATACTTTTGAGTAATGTTGCTGAAAGGAGAAGCAGCAAAATCGCAAATGTTAAATATACAGATATATTTTAATATATAATTGGTGAATATTAGATATATGTCTATCATGACTATATAAAAAATGTACCGATAGTAACATTTACATATACATATATTTTTACATATGTATATATTCAGGTATGCACATATGAAAATATATATAATCAGACAAGCTAAACACTACTACTCAATTTATCCCTGGGTGTGGTAGAAATGATGGTAAAACAGGCTTGTGTTTTGGTTTTGCTTTATTTTGTTTTTTGGTCATTGTAGTATTAATTAATTGAAGCTTGGATTTGCTTTATTTCCAGGTTTAAGAAGTTCGATGACAAATACCTGCGGAAGCTTTTGATTCGAGAAAACCAACCCAAATCAAGCATTGTGTCTTTATATAAAAAGCTTGAAATAAAACATGCCATTGAGATGGCGGAGACGGGGATGATAAGTGCTGTTCCTTCTTTTGCATCTCTGAAGTAAGTACTGTTTTGAAAATTAAAGTTAGTATTACTAAGTATGTCTTAATAGTTTTTTGAGACCAGTGATGGTAACAAATTTCACTCATGTCCTAGACCTCATGGAAGAATGAGATTCTGGTTAAAATGTGAAGCCTCGAAATGTATACCTTATGTTATGTCACATCAGGTAACATCATGTTATGTTATTTTAGAATTGACTAGTCAGAAAATACTTTGTCATATTTAGGATAATTATGCCTGTATTATATTTTCTTGAGGTCATTCATTGCTTTGTAAAAGTACCTCTTTAGCAAGTATTTTGAAATGGAATATCTTAAGGTGTGTTATTGTAAATATGCATGTAATTTATAGTTATTTCCTCATGAATTATTCATGCAATCATATTTTAAGGCTTGCAAAGAACATCAGGGATCATCTGGTATAGTGGTTATCAACCCCGGCTGTATATCACAAATACTTTAGGAGCATTAAATTACGATGACCAGGCCCATGATAAGGCCTAGGTGTAGGTATATTTTATTTGTCATTTTTTCAGATATTTTCAATATGTAGTCAGGATTGAGAACCACTGATCTACTGTGTCTCCCTAATTTTAAAAATGAGGAAATGAAGATTCAGAATGGTAAATAAAGTGACTTACCCAGAATCTTATTGCAAATCCTCAGTAAATGCTCAGTTAACAGTAGGTCATTTTATCATGTAAGCATCAATCCTTCCCTACCACAAAAAATGATAGAAATTATGGGTTCTGCTGACTTCTTTCACTGATGAGCTTGAAATGCATTTAAAATACATGTCACTTAATTAAAATACTGTCTATGGGAGAGCTGAAATGAGACAGGAAACGCCAAATCACACTCAACCATATAAACTAGGAGGATTTTTACTAAGACTATAAATCCTCTATTAAAATTATGGAAGTTTACACAATCCAGAATAAAAAGAAACAGTGATCAGGATGGCTTGGAGGTAAAGGTATTATACTGCACTTAAAAACAGTAGTGGATTGAACAGAGTAACTGGTTTATAGTCCTACCCTGCAGTAATTCACTGTGTGACCTTAGACTGGTTCATCTATTGCCCTGAGATTGAGTTTCTTCAAGTAGAAAATGGGACAAGACTTGATCTTTGTTGCCATCTAGCTTTACAAGTTAATGATCTTTCTTATGCACTATTCCATTTGCAATTGTAGCAAGGGATAATTCAATTATTCAGCTTCACAAAAGAGAGCCATTGTCTTTGTGATCACAGAAGAAAAAATCTTAGTTTTCCGCTCTGTTTATAGTTCTTTTGGAAGCTGGCAGTAAGCAGAACAAAGGCAAAGGTTTAAGGTTATGGAAGTAGGTAGCACAATTAATGGTCAACTGCATAGTTAGATAAATGAATACCAACCATATTGATCATTCCACATGTCTTGAAATGTTTTCTTTAGGGGAAATTAGAAGTGAAAAGGGAGGAAATAAGGTATTATATTTCTGACAGTGATGGATTAAGTGTTCTAGAGGAAACTATCCTATGAAAACAGCTAGAAAAAAAAAGACAAATATGTTTTAAAAATCTGCTTAAAAGCTGGAAAGTACCAGTACAGTAAGGAATTTCTTGACCAAGAGTCAACAGAGAAG
The DNA here is from genome assembly GCF_048418805.1 of Vulpes vulpes. Taxonomy (NCBI): domain Eukaryota; kingdom Metazoa; phylum Chordata; class Mammalia; order Carnivora; family Canidae; genus Vulpes; species Vulpes vulpes. The sequence goes on along the minus strand of NC_132795.1, from coordinate 68,832,823 downwards.
GGAAGTCCAAGAAGATGGAACCGGCATTTGGTGCCCTTTCTTCCCTGGATCACAGAAAAGTCTAAAAGGCTAAAACAGAAGTTTTGATAGACTGATTGGTCTTTGAGAATACATACAATTGGAAATCAGGACCTACCAGGGAGGAGGCGCTCTTGTACTCAGCTATAGGTTATTACTTCAGAATTCTACAACTTAACCCTCAAAGAAGAGAAGTCTAGCCTAGAATTATCTCAATTCATGATTGCTGAAATCTGAGATTGATATTACTTTTATCCCAGCTGATTGAGAGAAATAAACTTAACTTTTCTTTGGAGGAAAATAAGATGATAGTCTTAAACTACCTCCATGATTTTTCATGCATAATGTCTAGCAACCAATCAAAAGCATGTGAGTAAATAAGGAAATGTTATTGAAAACTTAGAGAAAAAAAAGATAAAAACAGAGTAGTAACAGACACAAGTGGATGGCAGATAATTGAATATAAGGGTGGCTTAAGAGTAAAAAATCAATCCGTTATTTGCCATATTTTCAGTTCTTCTCAAATTGATCTATAGATTCAAAGCAATTCCATTAAAAATCCCAGTGTGTTTGTGTGTGTGTATCATTAGACAGTCTGGTCCTAAAGTTTCTATGGAAATGTAAAGGGCCCAAATTAACCAAGACAAGATTGTCTTCAAAACTGAAGAACAAATTTAAAGGATTCACACTATTAGGTAGCAAGACTTTCTGTAAAGCTCCCATGACTGAGACAGTGTCTTTTGCAAAGACAAAAGGACAAAGAGACCAGCAGAACGAAGTAAGAGTTTGGAGTAGACCTACACTTACTGGATATGGATACTTAACTAATGGCAAAGTTTACAGTAGTACAAAGCAGTAGGGAAAAGATGGCCTGAAAAAACAAAAAACAAAAACTGGTCCTGGGTCAATTAGGGATCCATATGGAGATAAAGTGAAATTGACCACTAGGTCACATTGTATCAAGCCAAGGAGTATCATAGGTATGCATGTGAGCATTGAAACAGCACAGCTTTTGAAAATCGTATGAGAGAATATCCTCTTACTGTTTTGATAGGAAAAGATTTCATTGAAGGAATGAAAGGCAAGCCATAAAATGGGAGAAGATACTTGCCTCACATAAAACTGACAAAGGTCTTAAAAAAAAGAAAGATAGTCCTATGGAAATATGGACAAGGGACTTATTCAGGCAGTTTACAAAAGAAGGTATCCAAATGGTCAATAATCATATGTGTTCCAAAATACGTATAAGAGAATACTTACAAAAACATTGTCATATCCAAAAGTTAGAAATAACGCAAACACCCATCAACAGTAAAATGGACAAATCATTACATATTCATGTGATGGAATATTATACAATGAGTAAAATGAACAGACCAAGTTACATGTCATAACACAGATGCATCTAAATGCAATGCCTAAGCAAAAGAAGCTAAGTTTAAAAGACTATTATTAAAAAACACATCCATCTATCCATCCATATATATACTTATTGCATTTAAAAGACTCCATTTATAGAGAATTCAGACTTGGGTACAACTGTTCCGTCAACTCAGAAATTAGGATAGTGGTTGTTTTTTGTCAAAGAGGGAGGAAGTAGTGATTATTGGGGGGCAAAATATGACGTGGTTTCTGGGGTTCTAGTTCATGTTTTTTTACTTGAATAGTGGTTGCACAAGTACATTCACTTTGTGATAGTTCATTGAGCCATACGTGGCAGATTCACATATTTTTCTATTTCTGTATTATATTCCAATAGAATAAATTTAAATGTATGCTTCATTGTGCACTTAACACTAGAGTTACACAAACATTTGTTGGATACAACTTGGTGGGAACATTGTTATAAGAATGCAAGATCCATTGCTCCAAAATTGTTACCTCTTGACCTTTTAAGTCTTTCTAAAAATTCTGTGAATTAACTTTGCTGATCAAAAACCTGATTAGAAACCTAGACAGCAATTTGAATAACAATGCCTTGGGATCCCTGGGTGGCGCAGCGGTTTGGCGCCTGCCTTTGGCCCAGGGCGCGATCCTGGAAACCCGGGATCGAATCCCACATCGGGCTCCCGGTGCATGGAGCCTGCTTCTCCCTCTACCTGTGTCTCTGCCTCTCTCTCTCTCTCTCTGTATGACTATCATAAATAATAAAAAAAAAAATGAATAACAATGCCTTAGTCTAAGAAGATGCTTCTTAAAAACTCACCCAAGCAATTGAGGTTGAGGTGAAAATGAATCATATATATCTACAGAAGTCTGCCCTGATGAAGCCTTAGATTTCTATGTTTATTCCTTTGTGTTTCTCCATTACCTTATGGGCATAGGTAATTAATATCATGTTTATTTTTTGTAAACAAGTTTGCATTTAAAAAAAAATAAGAGAACTTTGCTCTTCAATTGGTGTGTTCCTAGCCCATCTTCTGTTTAGATCTGCATTAATAGGGACACCTGGGTTGCTCAGTGGTTGAGCATCTGCCTTTGGTTCAGGTCATGATCTCAGGGTCCTAGGGTCGAGTCCCATATTGGGCTCCCTGCCTGTTTCTCCCTCTGCCGATGTCTCTGCTTCTTTCTGGTGTCTCTCATGAATAAATAAAATCTTTTTAAAAATCTGCATTAATATATATAAACTTCTTAGCTTTTTCTTAATTTATCTTCTTATGTATTTTATTGTACTATATATTTTTGTAGGCCCCCCCAAGGCCTTTTTGAAGAAGTTAGGATAAAACTGTACAAATACAGTTGGTTCTCATTGTTGCAGTAGTTATGTTCTATAAAATTGCCCTGAATGCTGATTTGTGAATACTGAACCCTTGCTTCTAAGGGAAATACAGGGTTAGGTTCTTGGTGAGCCTCTGGTCACAACATTTTCATCAACCAATTGATACATAACCTTATTTTATGTGTGCTTCTATTTAAAGACACCTTATTTTAAAAAAAATAAAGACACCTTATTTAATATTTATTGTTTCATTAACGTTCCACTCATGGCCAACAGCACCATAACTCATGCTTGAACAAAGCTCATGTGACATGACTTTTCTCTGGAAGGCACATCACAGCTTTCTTTTGCTTAGGAACATTCAGCAGCACTTCGGACCTATGCTTGGGGGCCATTTAAAATAGTGAAGTCACCAACAGCACGGAAATATGAAAAATGTGTCATTAAATAGACTGTGAAAAGGATATTTGTTTACAGTAGAGGAAGGTGCTGAAACAGGAAGGCAGAGCATCATCATATTTAGCCTCATCTAGGAACCTGTGCACTGGGGAACTCAAATTTTCCCCCACTTAGTGCATGTTTATGAAAAAGTATCATGTGTACTGACACCATGTTTAGGTGACTTTGCAAATATGAAATCCTTGAATAATGATGATTGATTGTATATACGTACATATTATAAATGGTGTCTTTGCAAATATTTCTAATGAAGTGTTTAAAAGACTAGGCCTTGATAGCAAAATGTAGGTAATTGAGTTTCTGTTAGAACAAACCCAATTATATATTACCTTATTAGAGAGTATTAAAAATAATAAAGTGACAGCATTATAAGCTACTACAGTTTTTCTTCCTTAAAAAATATTTGCGTGGAAAAAAAAGAAGTAATTGCGTGAACAGACTCTGAAAACTTGTGCATGATTAAACTCGTTTTGAATAATTTTGACACTGAAAAGTTTTAGAATTTGGAGTTATTTTACTTTTTAGACTTTTTAAAAAGAGTTTTTATTTATTCATGAGAGACACAGAGATAGAGGCAGGGACAAAGATAGAGGGAGAAGCAGGCTCCCTCTCGGGAGCCCGATGTGGGAGTCGATCCCAGGCCCCCGGGATCACGACCTGAGCGGAAAGCAGACACTCAACCACTGAGCCACCCAGGTGTCCCTGGAGTTATTTAAAAATATTGAATACTCCCTAAGTGTTATTCTTTAAGTTAAGATTCTTCTTAAATGATATTGTATCTCCAAAAAGGAAAAAATATGATTTCAATATCTGTTGAATAGTAAAATATATTCTTTTTCTAACCTTTCACAGTGATTGCCGGGAAGAAAAAATAAGGAAGCTCACACCTGGTGAAATGGATGAAATTCGAGAAATATTATCCAGAAATCTCTATCAAATCCGTCAGCGAGTGAGAATAATTTATTAGCAAAATGTTTCCTTGCCTTTGGCTAAAAATATGCCTTCTCATTTCGTGCTACTCTGGTGTAGCAGAGATTGCCCAACCATTTATGCCAGCCTTTTGCATGTTGCACATCAGGCATCTTCTCTTCTTTGAGAGTCCTATCTTATTAGGGTACACTCCCTCTCAGACACCATGGGGAAAGTGTGGGAGTCCCCAGGAGTTCTGCTACTGTGGATTTGGAGATAAAAGCATCTGAGTTAGTTAGTTGTGGCTCTCATTTAATTTTTTTTTTATAAATAAAATCTCTTTAGAGCTTAAAGAAAACTTAAGAGCTTTAAGAAAACTTATTAAAACGTATTTAATTTTCATTACTCATAAAGTACTATAGTTTCTTCCTTTAATGTATCTCCTAAGTGCTGTTCCATTGTTAATACCTCCTTCTAACAATTGGCTAACAACATAGCTAACATTTCCAGGATGCATACAATTGGCCATGCCCCATTTCAGCATATATTAACTCAGTCTTCCAAGTGGTGTTACTACTGTTTCCACTTTATAGATGAATCAATTAAAGTACTGGGAGGGGAGGTGGCACACAGACCACATAGCTGGTCAGAAACCTTCCTCACTCATGTTGGGGTCATTTCTGTGCCTTCTTAGCTGGTCTCCCCAGATGCGATCCCCAGTCCCTCCTGAGTTATGGTTGCTCCGCCGCCTTCTTCACAGCACCTTTAATGGCAGCATTCTCTTATTTAAAATGAAACAAGCAACAGTTGTGGCTTATAGGCTAAATTATTCTTTCAGAATTCAGGATCTCTAATTCTCAGTTCTGCTGTGTCTGACCTCACATCTCCCTTCCCTCCCCAAATGCCCAGGTTCTGTCTTCCTTCCTTGGCCTGGGTTCCTCTCTTTTCTGTCTCTACGTGGAACGTCCCACTGGTTCCTGTTAGTTGTTCCACATCCTCCAATTTTTAAGGTTTCCTTAACAACTTCCATATTATCCCCAGACCTGTCTTTAAATGGGATAGCCCTCGGAGTGCACACCATACCACACAGTTTTAGCACTTCATGATTTGTATTATTTCGTAAGCCTTTGAGGTCCATCTAGCTAGCAGATTTCTCGAGGCAGGCTTGAGCCCTCTTCTCTAACATTTTCTCATATTTCTTTGAAATTTAATATAGTTCAGGACACAGGAATATTCCCAAGAAATATATATTAATTCTATCAGAAAATGAACCTAATTACTAATTGCAATTCATTATAGGAAACTTATAAAACTAAAAATGTATGTCACTCAGAGGCTTGGTTTAGAAATTTTACTGTCTAGCACATGGTTAATGTGTGTTCTAGCAACAGCCTTTTCAATTTGACAACCCAGTTGAAAGGAAGTGTTCTTAATCGAAAGGACATGGCACCACCAAGTGGCTCAAAGTGGTTTGTTTTTGTACTGGTAATTCCTATTCAGTAAAGAATGTGTAAAGATGAATTGTATTTCTTCCCCAGCTGCTAATGATGGCTAAATACATACAGAGTACTTCAAGGTAGACAAAGTATGAATGATGATGAATTCCATCATATTCTGATTTATGAAGATCGCACTTCTCAATGAAAGATAACTGGCAAACTTCTATTAGAAGACAAATGCTTTCAAGTTTTGAACAATTGTTAACCTTTTTTTTTCATCTCCCATACACATTAATTTTTATAGTTTTTTAAAATTTATTTTTCTGCTCTGCATGTTGGTTGTTAAGTGCCTCGCTGAGGTACAGAGAGCCAAAGCAGCACAGTAAAGTTTGGGAATCTCTGGGGTAGCAATCAGTTTTTCTTGTAAGATGTCTCTTGTGTTTTGATTTCAGACTTTGTCTTACAACAGACACAATCTGACGACCGACACAAGTGAGCGACAAGCTAAAGAGATTCTGATTCGACGAAGGCACAGTTTGCGAGAAAGCATCAGGAAAGACAGCAGCTTGAACCATGAGCGCAGGGTAACTGGCGTTTGTTAACCATTTGTCTGCGGTGAGGAAGGGTTCCAGGAGTAGAGTCAGCAGCCATTCCAGAGGCTCATGTGACCGGATGGCCACTGAGGGTTGATTCATAGGAATTCTGGGATGGAATTAATTGTAAAGTCTTTCCGGATGTTTCTACAACACCTATTGTGTCTGGGCACTGTTCTAGGCACTTGGTATATGTTGGTGAATGAAAGTGACCAAGATATCTTTGCTTGTAGAATTCATATCCTAGTGGGGAGAAGATGCCCAGCAATCGAGTAAATTATCTATTATGTTAGTAGACAGGGAGTGCTGTGGAGAAAAACAGTGCTTGGAGAAGGAGACTGGGGGTACAAGGAAGGGTCAAGTTACAAATTTAAACAGCATGGCTGGACCATGCTTCATTTGATGAGTCACGTTGGATCTCTCTGGGGAGAGGTTGTAGCCAGAAGATAGGCAAGCTGCAGCTACTAGAACTGCAAAATCACAGCAGTTGGGGGGTGTGAATGTTCACCTTCTCACTTGGCCCAAGGCATTGTCAACAAGATAAGGAAAATCATTTTTAAATGACATTACAATTGATTGACTTCACAGCAGTATTTGCATCTTAGTATTATTTTTGTGAGTATAACAGACATACAAGGTTGCATTAGTTTTAGGATTGCATCTCATTTTTAGTAATATTCTGTGTTGGTCATCAGAGACTAAAATGGTAATATGTAAACAGGTAGATTATCTTTTTTTTTTTTTAAATGTGAAAATGTGGCAGCCCTGATTAAAAGTTAAAGTATGACACAATTGAATTGTCAGCCAATTAGCTATGGTAATACTTTTCATTCTATCATTTCAAGACTTACTAAAGTAACTAAAAGTTAAATATGCTACATTTTTCATATATTTTCTTTCCATATGTATAGGTTCTACTTTTTTAGTAGTACTCTTATTAATAGGTATTTCCATAGCTTCTCTTTAAGAAGACTCAATGGTTTTCATTATTATTTCATTATTCTTATTTCTAACGGTCCCACTTTATTTTCATTTTCCTTAATACTGATTTTGGTTACATTTTAGAAGAGATTTAGTTGTTTTAAGTGAAATAATTATTGCTCAGAACTTTATTCACCATCCCCACAGCCCCTCACACAGTAATTTTATAATAGAGAAGTACAATTTTAATTTTTAACATCTGGGTTTGATGTAAAATTTTAAATTTCTGATATACAGTAACTGACCTCTGCATAGTCTAAATAAGATTTTCCATGTTTTCCACAGGCTTCCACTTCAGCCTCTCGATATTTATCCTTACCAAAAAATACAAAGCTTCCAGAAAAGCTACAAAAGAAAAAGAATATTTCCAATACAGGTAATGATTTCAGTTGGAGCAGAATGAGTAAGTTTATTTCCTAATATTCATAAAGTAGAGAAATTTCCCCATTCTTTTTCTTCATTGAGGACAATGAGTTTAATAGTTTGCAAGTCTAAAATAATAATATGGTGACTTATTATTAGCATTATAAGCTTTTTGGATGGAGCTGCTGTACACATTATGAATGAGTTCATTATTTTCTATAATGATTCTATTTGATATAGCAAAAGCAAATGCTGTCACCTGTGGTTAGTGAGCAGGTAAACAGCAAGTTGTAAATTTGCAAAGGTGTATTTAAATTTTTGCAATTTCCATATATTTTCATAAAGGCAGCCATAAATTTTACTGCCTGAAATCATTAAGGCTTTGACATAAAGTCTCATATCTCTTTATTTAATGATAATCTTTGCATAGACTCCAAGCCATCTACTGTGAACCCCAGAGGAAGTATGTTAGGTACCATGTTATTAAAATGTGGGATGTAACAATTACCTCCCCTACCCCTTTATTTTTGCTTGTTTATTTAATTAACCAAGAAGAGGAAAGTCAAATGACAGCTGGTGGTGATGACTGGTGAGATGAGAAATGAGAAGGGAGGCCTGAATGTTTAGAGCAGTGGGCCTTGTCACCACCGTGTGTCCACCAGAACATTCTTTTTGCCCCAAGAATCTCAGCTCCCACCAGCTGTCCTACCCAGTTCTCTAGGACTTGAATTCTGACAACCAGCTAGATCTGATCATGTATCTCCCCATTGTTTGGAGGGTGCATATTGGTACTACAGCCCTTTTATGAAAATATAAAGGAGATAAAGAAGGTTGTCTCTGAGATTCCAGATCAAGACAAGAATTTCCTAATAGCAGCCAAGTGCTGGTTTGCTTTCTGTGTGCCAGACACAGAGCTGAGCCCTCCTGGGATTGTTCTGATGGGGCAAGTGGGAACACAGCTGCCACCGCCAGAGCACCTCACTTTGATAGCCAGCTCCACCACTTATACTGTCTCTTGAACTTCAGTTACTCCACCTGTCAGATGGGTAACTATGAGGATTAAATAGGTTAATGAGTTTAACAGTGCTTAGGACAGTTGTCTGGCACAGTGAACTCTTCAGTGTGTGAACATTCAACATTAAGGCCCACAGAGATGATGTCTTATGCCCAGGTTTGGTGGGCTAGAGAGAGTGAGCCCTCTGACTCTCCACTGCCCAATTCTCAGCAGGTGTTGGCCCCAATCATGCATTGCGAGTCATTTACAATCCCTTCTCTCTCAAACGCATGCCCATGTTGTCCTTCTTTTGCTCTGTGGTAGGTGGCAATAGCAGTGACTCAGACACAGATGTCGGGACCACTGTCCTCAATTTGCAGCCCCGAGCAAGGCGCTTCTTGCCAGAACAGTTCTCAAAGAAAGCCCCGCAGTCCTGTAAAATGGAATGGAAGAATGAGGTAGACGTTGATTCGGGACAGGGGCAGCCTTGTACCCCCGCAGCTCCCCACAGCAAAGAGGGGGGCACCCAGACCCCAGGCATGCTCCGGCAGCCCCTTCTCTCCAAAGGCCAGTTTGGCCCAGTGCAGGAAGACAGTGTGACTGAAGGTATCCGACCCAAGCCGCCACCCAGGCTGGTCCGGAGGGCATCGGAGCCTGGCAACCGGAAAGCGCGATTTGGAAGTGAGAAGCCTTAATGGAAATGGCCAAAGCAGACCTGGGGTGACTGACCCAGCACCCCTGGCGTTGGTTACTCTGAAACCTGACACAACAGTGGGATCCATTTCATACCCTCTATGCATCTAAATCCTTTCTATGGGTAGAAGAGTCATACCATTGATTTATGGGATGGATGCTTAACCCAAGAAGAGGAAAAATCAAAGAAAAAAAAGCCCTATAAAATGCCTTTTATGACTTTTTGCTAGCAGTTGTATTCTTCACAAGCCTAAAGAAAGAAAATTGTGTGCCTTTATTGAACTTGAATGACAGAACTTGAAGTTTTTAACACACCTGTGCTGGTGAAAATTTTAATATATACATATATGCCTCACATTTTATTTATGAAAACCTATGGATATCTGTAATCAGTTTTTAAGCGAAGGGCGCTAAAAATACTCAACATCTCTCCAAGGTGTAAAGGGTAGCTCCCGGAGGATGGTGGGCCATCTGCTCAGAGTCAAGGTGTTTCCCCATCTTGAGCTGCTGACCACTTGGTAAAGGACGAGCACAGCATGGAGCAGGGATTCTTGGTGAACTCAGGCTGGGGAGGGAGTCAGAACATCTAGGCAGATGAGGAGGCCTGGCTCCCATAGCGCAGATTCCCATAAATAATGAGTCTACTGGATTTAATTTATTTGTTACTGTACGTTTGAGGGTAACATATAGATTCCATCTCTTGTTTGTGTTTGAATGGTGCAAAGAGAAAGACTGTGTGGGTGACATGATGGGTGACAGACTTGGTGGCAGCTTTGGACGAAGTTCCAGCATGTGGGCCTCATGGTATATGTGGGGAGACACCTGCTTACATTTTGTTGGCAGGTTTTATATTGTGCAATACTGGGAAGAGGATGCAGGAGATTCCCTTTCATGCCCATCTATGACTACCGGCTTTAGAATTTTTCTTAGAACGTTCTAGAACTTTGAATACAGGTCAGAAGCTCCAAGCAGACCATTTAGATAAACATAGTCCAATGTTTAATAAACTGGTGAGAGTTCGGGTTTTGAAATTTATTCAGGAAGTACTTTGGAGAATGTAGGAGTTCTTTTTTTTAATTTTTTGCACTAGTCTGTAATTTGTTACTTCTTGCCCCTCAATAAAGTAGTGACAAATTCTTCATATAAAAATGGATTCTACTCATCTGAGTACTTTTTAAAAGTACAACAGAAAGACAAGAAGTGGAATATAATCATTAAAGAGTAATATTTGAATTTTTGTCTCAAGCTGTAGATTTTATTGGCCTTTTTTTTTTTTAACCCCTGAAAAACTCCTTAAAACTGGACTGGAATGAGACTCTAAATGTCTGGGTTTAAATATAAATGAGGCCACACGATAGTCTACTGAGAGCACATTAGAGGTGCAGCAAAGGATACAAACGACCATTGGATTGTTAGTGGGAAAACATGAATAAATTAAACAGGAAGATTCAGGACTCAGAAATCCCCAGCAGTGCTTCTCTTATCTCCCTCCTCTACCCCCACCAATGTGGAGAAATAAATCTTTTACCCTTTCTCTTATCTTCTACAGTCTTGGAATAGTGCTAAGATTGTTGGGTGTGAGGCAGAGGAAAAGATAAACATACAAGGTACAATTTCCTTCCCAAACTCTTCCACGTTGATAAGTGGAAAGCAGTATAGACACCTTTGAAAACTGTAAGCTTAGGATTCTGTGCCAAATATCTTAATTTTAACTGAAAATATTTATATTAAAAATATATATATTTCATCTGCTGAAAAGAAATTAAAATGACTTTTAACTTAGAATTTTATTATAGGAATGTGATTCATCAAGAGATGGGATGTATATTTTTGAGAATGCCAAGAGTAAATTTTTAGAACTTAATGAAATCTGAAAAGAAAGGTTAAAGTAAAATGACCTTAAAAATAAAGTTCCTGATTTTTTTCTGGTGTCCTAGAATACTGAATATTATAATAAGTCTAATTTTCTGGAACCGAAGAAGAAAATATGAAAATCTTTTTACATTTCTTGTTAAACAGGTATACCAAATTTAGCTTACACTGATTAAAAGTCAATAAAGAATCTGGTGGACATGGTGTAAATTTAAAAAAGCACTTATGTCATTATCAGTTTAACGATTTTTGTATTTTTGAATGACAAAAGCAATGAAAAATAAATGGGACTTCATTTTGTTTTTTCTCCATACTTTTTTTCTCATAAAATTATTAAGTTCTAGACACTACAGGAGAGCATATGAAACCCTTAAATATTGAAACAGTCTCAATATTCTGTGGTAGAGACCCATCCCTGACCCTTTGTAAATGACTCGCTAATGCAAGCAATACTTGATCCAACCAAAGTTCCAGTGTGACTATAGAATTTTGATGGGTCTTTGGTATTTAACAATTTTGACTTGAACTACCTGCAATTGCAAAGTGTAGGCTTATTTCTTTACCTGTAATGCTAAGGGCTGATTGTTGGGAACAGTTAGGCCAGTTAGCAAACAACTAGAAATTGACTCCAAAGCTCGATACTTTTTAAAAAATGTGCGTTTTGTGGATAAGACCCCAGAATATCTGGGACAAAATTCCCTTGGCTTTTACTAATTTTCGTGGTGGGTAAGGGGAATGTTTATTTATGTAAAAAGCATAGAGAAGTTATTTATTACATGTCTCAGTATGTTTTCCATTTGTTGCACTACCCAAGTCATGTTTATGTTAAAACTGGCATTTTATAAACAAGTGTGAGAATTGTAATATTTTGATAGTTCAAAGTTCACACTTGACTTTCTTCTCTGAAGAGTGATTAAAAAGATTTCTTTGTCTGGTTGAAGTAGCTATTGGCATTATCTGCCCAAGCCTGAACATTGTATGTTGATTCCCTTTGTCAAGATGAACGAGAAAGGCTTATGACTCAACTGTCTGATGATCTGAGATTTTGCGTGTGTATGTGTGTGCTTAACTTTTAGAGCAAAATGTGTAGCTTGCTGTTACTTTATATCTGACATTTTAACCAGGTCCTTTCTTCAGTCTATTTGTAAGGCAGTGAGAGCCCATTTGGGTAACTGATGCCTGGCTGTGACCACAGCTCTTTGTTCAAGAGAAATGACACCTCCCTTCAGAATTTTTTTCCAATGTCATTCACTCCATGTGGCTTGACATCCTTAAACGTGGTCACCCACTACAGATGTGCAGACGAAGCACCCACATGATTAGTTTTGAACGTCTCTACTGTTGTAATGGTACATAGTTTTTTGATCCCTTTTGTCTTCTTTCTACAATTTTTTTCAAAGAAAATTCTATTTTACTACCTCTAAAAATAGTCGATAATGGTGGTCAGTTCTCTTACCTGTCCGGTCAGAGAAAGAAGTGTTTCTATGTGTAGAGTTAATGTATCTACTGTAAATGGATTATCAGATTTTCAATCTGCAGAGCATATTGATGATTTTGAACGGCTCAGAACCTACTTCAGGGCTTTTATGTCACAGATGTTTCATGGGGATCTGTTATCCTTGTACGATATGGAAATGTCCCTCCATGAGATGGCCAGTAGACAGGATGCCAGACACATCGGCGGTGACTTTTCTGATTTTCACTACTGTAACAAAACACCCTGAATTAAATATGCAAATGTTTTTCTCCCTTTTCTTTTTTTATTTCACTGGGTCCTGTTATGTCATCAGTACATGTGGTAACAAAATTTGTAATTTAAATGAGGCTCTCCGCGTCCAGAGTTTGGATTGCCAAACAGAAATTTTATATATGTATACCAACAAAGAATTTTTCTTGGTTTCTGTGAAATGTACAAAAGTCTAAGTGTTAAATCAGTGTGGAGTGGAAACATTTAATGGAATAAACATAGATGAAAATATTTAATCACTATGGATAATGCATCACAAGAAACCAGGACAGCCCCCAATTCCAGTTTTTACATTTATATATCAAAACCATTCTCATTTGTGCTAAAATTGGGGTCATATAGCTGGAATTAGTGAAAGGTAAGAATTTAAAAGTATTAAAAATTTCAGGTGCCTTAGCTTCAAATACACATAATATTTCAAACAGGGTAAACACTGTTACTGTGTTAAAGAAACTTAATGAAGATTATAACTGGTCCATTAATATTCTACATGTAAACAGACTCTTGTAAAGGGTTCAAAGATAATGCATGCTCTGGAATATTAAGTGCTGCCTTCCCAAGCCAACCCAAGCAAGACAAATTATTTTCATCCACTGTCTTTACCAAATGGCTTTTAAACATTATGCAGGATTCTGAGATAATGCTCAAAACTGTTTACTGTATTTGCTACTATAAGTATCTGACTGTTGGGCATCCAGTTTAAGTTCTTACCTTTAGCTGGAAGGTTATTCTGAATGTGCTACAACTTGGCATACTTGATTGTTTTGTTCATTCCAAAAAGATGGCACAGTGAAGGTGCTTTGAAGGTGGCCAGGAGAAAATGCTCACCCTTAACCCTGTCATGACCGCCTGACTCTGTCAGAAATTGGCTTCGTGATGCCCAGGCCTGTGTTTCAGCCGGCAGCACAGACCAAAGCAAGCCCAGGACACGTACCCATTCACGTGCCGTCAGACCCACAGGGGCCAGACTCCATAGTCAGCAGCAAATGCATTTATTATATCAGTTCATTCTGGATAGTTCATGTGGTTTTAGTTCCATTAGGAAAACTCAGGATAGGTTTAGGTGGGTCTAAGGTATCACACAATAAAATAATTCTCAGAAAAAAAAATAATTCTCAGTCTGGGGAAGCACCTGAGTTCCAGCGATTCAAACTGGAAGAGATTCTTTGATAAGCCCAAAGAAAGGTCATTTCCTATTCAGTGTTGTAAACTACAACTATTAATAGGTATTTTAACTACTTTTTTCCCCCATAGTATATGCTTTTGAAAAAGGATTTTTATTTATCAGGATATAGTATAGTTTAAATCAAGACTGATCAAAATACAATTTTTTATTCTAACAAGATCCCTATAGTCCACTTTTATGCTATAATTTATGCTATATAATTACTGATAATAATTAATACCTCCTTCCTTAATGTTTATAATTATCTTTTCCCCTTGAGGAACAGCACAAGCTGTTTAAGAGTATCCAATTCCAAATTAAAATCAGCATTATTTCTTAAAATGTACTGAATCAGGAAAACAAAAATTGTCTATATTGTCTTCATGCACACCTGTCTGTAAAGTGGTGCGTCTAGGCGATCTGGGAAAAATGAGAAATCTAAAGTAAAATAATGTTTTAAAATAAGTTGGGGGATCCCTGGGTGGCGCAGCGGTTTGGCGCCTGCCTTTGGCCCAGGGCGCGATCCTGGAGACCCGGGATCGAATCCCACATCAGGCTCCCGGTGCATGGAGCCTGCTTCTCCCTCCGCCTGTGTCTCTGCCTCTCTCTCTCTCTCTGTGACTATCATAAATAAATAAAAAAATTAAAAAAAAAATTAAAAAAAAATAAATAAAATAAGTTGGTATTTGTGTACTTGATAAAAAATAAATCGTACTGATGAGATGTCATCTTAAAATGATTTGCTTGCCAAAGATGTGCAATAAATTTCAGATTATGTATACATTTGGCTTTAGCATATGGTTTGAAAAGCCAAGAGCTTCTTGTTCTTACAAGAATGTGTTGTAAGCATAACTGAAGGTTAACATTTTCAAGTGCTTCTGGACTCTGACCTAACATATACATCAGGATATAGCAATAGCTCCCAAAAACTACAATCAGAATAAATGATAGCACCTCATTATAACTTTAAAGGGATTGTATTGCTAAATAAAATTATTACCATGTAACTAGCAAGTTCTTCAGGAAAAATAAAAATTTAGGACAGAAAAATGATTTTTTCAGTCCATTACCCTGTTCTGAGAAGAGCCACACTGTACATCATCCTGGCTAGAGCTGTGGTAACCTTATTTCAGAGACTCCTTAACGGCTAAGGTTTCCAGGGGGAATAGGGCACCAGAATCACCATGCTGGCTTTTACTATACATTCCAAATAAAAAGTTATCCTCTCTAATCAGTTCCCAAATGCCTGAAATTTCCCCTAAGTGGGTTGACTTCTCTCTCCCCACAGATGTCTAAATTTCTTAAAGAAGTGTCCTCAGGAAAAGGTGTCTTAATGATTTGAATATGCAGAGCCCAAATTCCCATAAATGCCCACATTGTTCTCGGCCAGTTAACACAGATAGGGCAGGATGTCTCGACACTCATCACCAGCTAACCTGATAGTGAACAGGCCTTTCAGATTTTTGTGCCCTGATTCCCTTAGTGTGCATGACTTCTCCCTCACATTCCTTTTAGATTACTGCCCTCGAGGGATCTTTAACATAAAGTCCAACATTCTCCATAATGAATTCCTCTGTGGTTCCCCCTCACCCGTGAGAGTAAGAGCTCACTCCTGAGCATGGTACATGAGGCCCTTCATGATCTAACAACCCAGGGACTCTCAACGCTGGGGCACTTTGGAGTCTGGTCCTAGAGGTCTAGGGCAGGTGACTCTGCAGCCAGAACCATTGATTTCAGCCCCTTCTGTTTATTGCAGGCATAACTCTTGACCCACCCAGCCTGGGCTTTGGCGTCTTGCACATTACTGCCCTGGCTAGGCATTCTGATTTTTTTTTTTTTAAAGATTTTTTAATTTATTCATTCGTGAGACACACACACACACACACACACAGAGAGAGAGAGAGAGAGAGAGAAAGAGAGAGAGAGAGGCAGAGACATACACAGAGGGAGAACCAGGCTCCATGCAGGGAGCCTGATGTAGGACTTGATCCTGGGACTCCAGGATCACACCCTGAGCGGAAGGCAGATGCTCAAACGCTGAGCCACCCAGGTTTCCTGGCATTCTGACTTTTGCTCATCTGCTGGACATGAGGGCAGAGGTATACCTTCCCTCTGTGGAGAAGGCCAAAGTCTTCTAGAACCCCAAACCCTGAGGCTGATTCACAGAACTTACCAATTGTGGCTAGCATAATGCTGAAAGAGTGCCATATCCTTCATAAACTTCTCAGTCAAGTTCAATGCCCCTAAAATAAGATTCCATATAATATTAAGTTGAACCAGAGACACCTTTTAAAAAAGGCAAAAAAAAAAAATCCATTTCTCTTAACACTGAGGTAGTAACAAAGTCGGTTCTAAAAATCTACCTCTCAGGGCACCCGGGTGGCTCAGCAGTTGAGCGTCTGCCTTCGGCTCAGGGCATAATCCCAGGTCTGGGGATCAAGTCCTACATCGGGCTCCCTGCGAGGAGCCCAATTCTCCCTCTGCCTATGTCTCTGCTTCTCTCTGTGTCTCTCATGAATAAATAAGTAAAATCTTTTAAAAAAATATATTAAGTTCGGGATCCCTGGGTGGCGCAGCGGTTTGGCGCCTGCCTTTGGCCCAGGGCGCGATCCTGGAGACCCGGGATCGAATCCCACGTCGGGCTCCCGGTGCATGGAGCCTGCTTCTCCTCCCTCTGCCTGTGTCTCTGCCTCTCTCTCTCTCTCTGTTACTATCATAAATAAAATAAAATAAAATTCTTAAAATATATATATATATATATATATATATATATTAAGTTGAACCATGTGAAACTGCAGGTAATTTTGACTTCGAAAAATAGCAATTCCATGTGGCTCAACCTAAATACTTAGGAAATTATTACAGAAGCTTCCCAAGAACTCAAAAACAGAACAACACAAACTTTAGTTGAGCAGATTTAATTTCCCTGAGATAATATTCCATCAATTATACAAATACTGTCTATAGACCAGTGGTTTTCAAAGTTTACTGTGCATAAAAAGTATCTGGATATCTTGTGAGAATGGTTCTCAGCAGGTCTATGTGGGGTGTGAATGTCTGCATGTTTAACAAGCTCCAGGGAATGTGGACAATGTTGGTTCTGGAACTCACTTTTAAATATCCACACATCAGACTTTTTAAAGGGAACTACAGGCATACATCAGAGATATTGTGGGCTGGTTCTAGACCACCGCGATAAAGTAAATATTGCAATAACGTGAGTCAAATAAATTTTTTGGTTTTCCAGCATACATAAAAATTATGTTTATACTATACTGGAGTCTATTTACAGTAGCATTATGTCTAAAAAACAATGTACATACCTAATGAAAAAGACTTTATTGCTAAAAAATGCCAACCATCAACTGACCTTTCAGCAGGTGGCAATCTTTTTGCTGGTGGAGGGTCTTTTCTCAGTGTTGATCAGGGTGGTGCGTGTTCAAGGTTGGGGTGGCTGTGGCAATTTTAAAAAATCAGACGGCAATGAAGTTTTCCACGTCAACTGACACTTCCTTTCACTTGAACACTTAGGGGCCACTATAGGGTTGTTAACTGGCCTGCCTTCAATATTGTAGCATCTGAAGAAATGGGAAGACCAAGAAGAGGGCAAGAGACGGGTGACCAGCCAGTCGGAACACATACATTTAACGATTAAATTCACTATCTTATATGGGTACGGTTCACGATGCCCCAAAACAATTATAGTAATGTCAAAGATCACTGATCACATATAACAATACCAAATATAATGAAAAAGTTTGAAATATTGTGACAATTACCAAAATGTGACATAGAGACACAAAGTGAGCAAATGCTGGTGGAAAAAATGGTGCCGATAAACCCCTTGACACAGGGTTGCTATGAACCTTTGGTAAAAAACACAGTATCTGTGATGCATAATAAGATGAAGTGCAATAAAACGAGGTATGCCTGTATAATATTTATTTTTTTAAAAAGCCACATGAGTGTGGAGAATAATCAAAATGTTTCTCTACTCTCTATACTAAAATTAACCCTGGTTTTCAGTATTTCCATGTATCTGATTAACTGTAAAGCCCTAATAAATTTATAGGCTTTATTTAACTTCAAAAATAAAGTGCTATGATTTGAAAAATTTAATAATGACTATATTAAGGAATGTCTAAGAAACTTGTCTACTTCTGAGTGCAGAGAAAAGATATAATCTTCAGAGAGATTCTATTTCATTGAATAAACCCATGATTACTTCTTGTCCTATCTAACCTCTATGATGATTTAATGTGCTCCTTAAGGGTCATGCCATTTTACATTATATTTTGGTTTCTTCAAAAGGACTTGTTGCTTGCATAAAAGTTCACAATTATGGCACTTAATAAAAGGTTAATATTTTCCTTGTAGCTGGACAGGAGAAAGGACAATCTTCAAACATCCGATTAATTCTTTATCATAAATACTTGGGTTTATCCCACACACAACTTCTAAAACTAGAGAAAACATTTTTTTCCTGCTTTACATACAATACACTTACAATTATACATGTGTTAGGTTGAAAACAGGAATGATTTTCTAGTGGACCAATCAAAAAGAATGAAAGGAATGTGAACTCTGATAATTCACAGGAGGAAAAGCGAGGGGGCTTCAAAATAATTATCAATAGGTGACATCATCTAAGTAGCAAGAGCCTTACAAATGCTTCCTTGTGAGTTTGTGCTAGACTTCACTCTGGGCCTCTCAGCTGGACCCTGGGATGCTACTTTTGGAATGACTGTTGAGGCCTAGAAAAAGGCAAATCGAAACATTTCCCTGTAGATCAGTGTCGCTCTTTCATTCTCAGGTGTGATATGAAAATGAGAGAAAGAAAATGACCTTCACCCTAAGACACTGTAGATTAGTCCCTCTGATGAGACTTCACTCTCTTACACTGCATGAGATGTTCATCCTAAAGGCATTCCTGTGCTCTGTCTTTTCCACTGGGCTCTACCACCATTTAATCAATGCAGCCCAACAGAGCATGGGCTTCTGGAAGCAGTTCAGGCCTGATATCCAGGGAGAACTGGCCACACTGACAACCTCAGCTCCTGGAAGAGCATGGGGCCTCCAAAGCTGTGGACACAGGGTAGAGGCCCCATGAACCTGTTTCTCCTATTATGGAGCATGACTGCCAGGAGCTGGGGAGAAGGTGTAATACACTGCAATCACATAATTTTAATAGTTCAAACTGAGTTAGCTATTCATAAACACAAACAAGTCTCTGGCTTTGACTTTAATCAAAACCAGCGTCTCTGAATGATCCTTTTTCTGTCTCCTTGAGAAAGTGCAAGTGTTGCTTATTAAACACAGGTTCCTTGGCCTCCCCTAGGCCCGCAGAATCAGTATCTGGGGGTGAGGCCGGCCATCTGATTTTCCCCCAGCTCACCAGGGGGAACCTTGTTATAACTTGAGAAAGTGACAAGCTCGTTTCAATATAGTGGCTTATTCAATCTCTAGGATTCTGATAGCAGAAAACTGCCCTCTTAGCTTATGCAACTTGACATGAAACCCATGTCTCAGCAGATCATTTTATTAATGGGTTACCCTCTTTTTTACTTAGCAGGGGAGCCTATCATGGGTTATCCCAGCACATCTTCCTGTCCTGAAGCTGCTAGCATTTCCCCCTGGAAAACCTGAACCCCACTGGCCACGTTCAAAGAGGAGACTTCTAAATAATGTTTAATACCTTCTCCTTTGACAAGGCTCTGACTTCTGATGTGCCCGCAGGCTGGACCTTGGTGTCTATGAACCGAGCACATCTGCTGGGAGACCATCCGTCCTGGCCTCTGTCCCTTCCTCACGTCCTCCGAGTTGGCTTCCTCCATCCGGTTCCATTCTACTCACTTTTTAATTTGTCCCTCCCGCCGCCACGGTGGCGGGCTCTGTTCAGAGACATCAGGAAAATGGCCACCAGGGCCAGGGCGGCCCCGAGGCTGGGGGGCCCGCACGGGCTCACCTCCTGCGCGAGCCCCGAGAGGAGCGGGGCGACGATCCGGCCCACGGCCGTCACCGACTGCCCCACGCCGATGACCGTGCCGCCGGCCCTTGCCCCGCCGGCGGCCAGCTGCAGGTCGGTGACGCAGGTCCTGCCCACGGCCGTGGAGACGGCCAGCAGCGAGGTGCAGAGCGCGGCCAGGGCGGCCGAGCGGGCGGCGGCGTGCAGCAGCAGCAGCAGGCAGGTGAGCGCGCTCGAGCGCAGCAGGACGGCGCGCCCGTCGTGCCCGTACAGCCGCAGGAGCGGGCCCAGCGCCAGGCCGCCCAGGGCGCCCAGGGCGCTGCTGTAGCTGATGAGGCAGCCCGCCGCCCGCGGCCGCACCCCGAAGCGCTCCTCCAGGGCCAGCACGAAGTTACTGTAGTAGAGCATCACCGCCACGGCCATCAGCAAGCGCACCGCGAAGATGTCCCACATTTCGGAAAATATCAGGCTCTTCATGTCGCGCAGGGTGGACGCGACCTCCGCCCAGGGCGGCCCGGCAGGCCTGGTGCTGGCGGTGCTCCGGCGCAGGGTGGCTGTCTGCTGCTCGGGAGGGTCCGTCCTCCCCCAGGGTGCAGGGTTGTCACCGGCCGGCCGGCCTTGCTCCGTCCCGGAGAGCTTTGCTTCACGCCAGGGAAACAGCCAAACAAGACCTGGAAGATAGCAGAGGACCGGTCAAGGCAGGCTGCGTGCCCTGAATCCCACGGTGCCCCCGCGGGGGATGAGCAGTTATTTGCATGCGATTACGATTCTGTATTTTTGTATTAGTCCGTTTACTAATCTGTGTTTTCGAATCCAGTGTTTATTCCCACAGCCACTTCTACTCCATTTTTGATAGAACTCTGCTATTCGCCTCAAAAAAAAAAAAATCTACACCTACAAAATGTTCACTTTTTTCTCTGCTCATGAGCCCATGATGGTTTCCTATATCATTTAATATTGAAATTCTCATGCTTTCTAATTCTCTGCGATCCACCATTTGCCTACCCATCCATCCACCAAACCATCCATTCACCACTTGTACTTCATTCCGAACACTTAATATTTATGCTTCCTAAATAGGACTATATTAACCAATAAGACAAGGCCTATAAAAATCTCTGCCCTCAAAGAATTTAACTCGAAAAAGGGATTTGGACAAGTAAAACACAGCAATTGGATTATAGGGTAAGTGCTACGTTAGGGGAAGCACAGGGTGCTGTAAACACCCACCCTTGCCTTGTGGAGAAGAGAGGGGCAGCTGCACACTACTGACCTTCAGGAACCACCTGCTTGGAACTGCCCCTGGTCAGGGCCACCATGTACTTTTGCAAGTCACAACTCATAATCTCCGGGGGTGCCATTCTCATGGACCATGATGCATGACCTTACAGAGCAGCTCAATTCCTATTCAGATAATCCCATCTCCACCCTTGGGACTGACACATTCCTGCCTTGGTCGTTTTATTTATCCCATGCCATCCAAGTAGAATGACCTACTGCCAGTCCATGCCCCCAAATTTCTTCAAACCGAATTCCAGCTTGCCATTCTAGGACATCTCTTCCAAACTCATCCTGCTGGATTTTTAGTCCTTCCACACTTATATTCAACTTAGACCAGGGGCCATTCAGACTGCTTTATGCTGTTTTCAGCAACCATATCTGTGTATGTTGTTTCTCCACAGTACAGGCAGATGATTCGCCAGGGACTAATTTGTGACAGAAAACTAACTACACGAGAATGCAGGCCTCAACTTTCTACCTCTTATCATCTTTATTTTTTTTTTTTCCTTATCATCTTTAAAAGTGCCTCTGGACGCTTTACAGAATCTCAATAAAAATGTAAAAGGACTCGCTGGTGGACTGAGAGGAAGAGTATAATTAAAATAATAAAAATGATAGTGATGACAGCAACTGATGTTTAGTGAGAACTCAGCGTACTTAACGCAGTGGGGTGAACTCACATGTACGATCTCCAACTCCCATCCTAGTAAGCCTGGGAGTGTTGTTGCCCCGTTTTATGGATGAGGAGACTGAGGCAACTTGCCCAAAGCCCACGCTAAAGAGTGGCACAGCAGGATCTGAATCCATGTCTGCCAGACTACAGAGTCTGAGTTTTTAACCAGGAAAACAGAAATCATGGACAAAAAAGATATAAAAGTCCTTTCCCAAGCAAAGTGGATGATCAGAGTGAGGATCTAAGAAGCTAAAGGTGGAAAAGGGGTTGGGGAAAACAGTTGAAGGCATTTAAGGGAAAAAAATGCAATATACTGTGTTCATTGCACTGGAAGGCCAAACCCCGGCGTGAGACATGTCTGCTGGCCTGCCTCTGCTATTGCCTGCGTCAGCTTGGCCTGCTGACCTCCACATTTCTTAAGAATGCACAAGAAATCCCTATTACTATTTTTAGCTATTGTGGTTGAGAACACTTGCAGCTGAACTATCCCTGACTGACCCAGATCCATTCACAGGCTTAGGTTAGGGCATGATACTAAGCAGCATCATTGCAGGAGAATCCAGAACAGAACTCCATCATCATAGTCTTCGTTTATACACTGACTTCTGACTTTGAGAACTATCACATTCATCACATTCCTTCACGGGGGAAGGTACCTGGCCATACCAGCTGGTCATGTGCTTCAAGTATTTTATCTAGATTTACACTAATCCATTAGACCTCACCTCCTGGTTGAGGTCACAGGTTAAACTTCTGGTAGGAAATCATAAAGTATTCCTATTGAGGATTGACACTGAACTCCTGAACTCTGCTTCCTGAGTGTGATATCCTAGCTCAACATGGAATCCATCATTCACCCTGGAGCCTTGAATACAAAGACTGAAAAAGATGAAGTAGAGTAGACTCTCATTAAATTTAAGGAAAACCGAGTAACATGAACCAATCCTCTTGTTTATAAAGTTGCTTATCTAAGGGTCAGCCAGGTACCAGTCTCTGGGCAAATTCATCCTCTTTGCTTTAGGCAACTGGCCCTGCTCATAGTCCAGTATGTATCCTTCTATTCATCAGATATTATTGAACATCAGCTTTATGCCTGGCCAGTTCTGGGCAGGAGTGACAACAGTGAGCAAATCTCTACTCTTATGGCATTTACTTTCTAATGGTAGGTGTGGAGAGATAGGGAGGAGAGAGGCGGAGAGAATATAAGCAAGAAAACAAATTGAGAGTAAAATTTGAGAAGTGCTATGAAGAAAACGCAGTCATTTTAAACAGAATCATCAGGAAAGGTCTTTCCAAGGAAGCAAATATTTGACACTTGAATGGTAAGAAAGACCCAGTAAAGATATGTGGGAAGAATGTTGTAGGTAAATGAAAAAGCAAACTGCAGTACCCATCTGTGGGAATAAGCCTGGCACATGTAAGGCTGACTAGGAAGCCAGTTGGCTGGAACACACAGGAGGCAGAGAGAGGAGCAGGGCCAGCCCACCATATGCCATGTGAGACACAAACGTGCTTTAGCATGCTGGGGAGATATGGGCAGGTGGTCTGCAGCAGGGGAGGAGGTGGTCCAACTTTGAAAAATAAGTCTGCCTATTCTAAGGTGAAGGGGATGAAGAATACAGTTATCAGGATAAACACTGTGTGATGTACAGAATTGCTGGACCACTGTATTGTACACCTGAAACTAACATAGCAACGTGTATTACCTATCCTGGAACAACACCACCAAAAAGTCTGCCAATTTCAGGAACCATGAATTGTAAGGAGATAAAAGTAAAATAGGTAGGTTGGTCAGTAGGAGTGCATAAACCAAATGGTCTTCTTATGATGAAATGTCAACTTACCAGCATTGAGAAGGAAGACACAACAACAGATGAAGGCTGTCAGATAAAATCCACCGTCTAACTCAGTAAGATATCCACCAACCATGGGGCCCAAGATGAAGCCCACACTAGATGCTGCATTGAATTGTCCGATTACTAGCGGCCGTTCTTTCTCTGAAACCAGATCAGAAAGCAGAGCCCTTGAAATGGAGAGTGTATGTTTAAAAATACCTGCAAGGAGAGAAGAAACATGCTTTGTAACATTTTTTGGACCAAAAGAATTGTGCATGTGATCTTGCATTTCATCTCTATCACTGATAGAGTTCTGGTCTCCACTGAACCTCTAAAGTCTGCAGTTTCATCCTGCCATGACTGGACTCCTGGTCTAGCCTCACAGTCCTAGCTGACCACCTTATTCCTGGTAGCCACGCCCTGAGTCCTCTGCTTTCCCTCCTTGTACCAGGACATCCCAGTATCTCCAGTTTTCTGTTACCCAAGTGCAATTAATTCATGGGTGGCTTCTACACAGAGATGTATCATTCTTTTTTCATTTGCTCAGTGAATAAACATTCACTGCACGCTTACTATATGTCCAGCATTAACCTTAACCCTGACCCTGAAGTTAATGCAAGGAACAGAGAGCAAAATGGACACAAACATATGCTTCACAGAGTTTGTGAGTGTGCATGCACATGCGCATGTGTGTGCACGTATGTAAAGGAGATAACTGCTAGAGAGCACCAGGGCAGGGAAAGAAGGATAGGGAGTGAGTAAAAATACAAAAATATGATGACATGGTCATCTATACACTATCAACTGCCTTTCTACTAGCAAGAGGTTTGTGAATTGGTTAACTAAACAAACTGAAAGGTGGGATAAGAGATTTAAGTGTATGGAACAGCTTATAGTCCTCATACTTCTGCTGATGTACTTGACTCGTCTGCACCCATACACCCATATGTTGAATACAGACTGATGGGTTCTGGTAGCATAGGTTGCCCACAGTGTTGATCAAAGCATGGCAGGAACTCAATCAGCACTGCTGGTAGGTCAGCCTAAAGTGTTCTACCGGTTATGCAACATGGTGGCTTCCGGTGATCTCTGTGAAGTTAATATCACTCTGTATGTCACTCTGCCTGCATGCTGATCCTGGGTTCTATACCCAACTGTGTCTAAATATTAGAGCAGGCATTTGCCTGTAACCAGCCTCTTTGGGAAGCAAACTTATAAAGCTCTTTTGGAATTAGGCAGAAAGACTCTCTCTAGAACTACTTCCTTAAATGTGAGATGATTCCTAAGAGGCCTGAGAGGAATCCTGTGATTATTTCTGAAATGATACCAATGTTGGGCTCACCTTACACACCCAAGGAAGGAGGAAGGTGAAGGTATCCTGTGAGCAACCCAGACTAGCTTCCTGTTACCTTTTAGAGGTTAGACTGGGGGACAGAGAAAGGAGGGGAAAACTATGTGTCTAATCCCTGTACTTCAACCTCCCTCAGGCTCATCTTCAGGATACAAGGACCTGAACCTACATGTGACATTGTACAGCACAACTCTGGCAAAGCTCCCCATGGCTCCCTAATATTCTTGGGCTAACTAAACATTGTAGAGGTTCCTGTAGCAAGAAAGAATTTTTATATATAGCTCTCCTGTTGGCCAAGAGTATGATGTATATGATAGAACCAGCACTACTCTAAGCAGGCTCATGTCATATTAAATAAAGATATTTTAATCTTCTCTATAAAATTCTACCTATTGTATACAGGATCTATTAACCTCATATATTTCTTTAGAATTATGAACAGCCTTACTGCTGAATGGTGGACCATATTATATTTATACATTGCAACCCAAACAAAGCATGTATAATAACTTCAACTTCAGATGCACACAGAGCAGCCTTTGGTTGGATTTTGTGTGGTAGGGGGGCAAGTTAGGATACTGCTCATATTTATTTTAAAGCATATTTTTTGAGTCAAAAGAAAGGCACAGCACAAATTTTGGAGGGGTGAACTCAAGACTTTGAGAGTAAGTATGTATGTCATAGAAATGGTGTGAAAATCCCAAATAAGCTGATCATCAACTCTATGTTGATGAAAAGGACTTATTTTATGCTTTGTTCCTCTGGGACATTAGGTAAAAATGAGCAGCTTAATATGGGCAGAGGTACAGTGTTGCAAACTTGTCTACCAAGGCAGCAGTCTGTCACCACTCTATTGAGTAAGGGGAGAAGGAAACACTGAAACTCCAGGGCTCTAACAGCTAAGAAAGGCAAAGAGAGAATAAAGAGCTTCCACAGGAACTGCCTATATGCCACAGTATGACAGCACTCACAAGCACTGTATCAAAGAATGGACAAAATAAAAGCTATTTTGAAAATGCCAGAAACATTCAAGATCAGTTTGGAAAGAGAAACTGACCCATAAGTCACTACATCGTCATCCTAGTATCTCCCTCAAGCAACAGCTAGAGTTACAGAAGGCTGCAGGAGAGCTACAGTGGGAAATTTCAACGTGAAGTCAGGAAGCCCAGTTTTAAAACTGTACACTTGACAAGGGAGAGAATAGTAAACATAGTGCTGGCCAAAGACATTTTTTTTTTTTTTTTTTTTTGGCCAAAGACATTTAACAAATTCTTACTGATTGAATGTAGAGAGATCAATGGGAAGGAGACAGGTCTACACAGCAGCATAATGATTCACACTGACAGTGAGGGCTCCAGGCCCTGGGCCCTGTCATGTAGCTCTGTAGCTCCACACAAGTGAGCAGAGCCTGACTGATACTAAGTGCTCCATCTACAGCAGCAGCTGGTGTTCCAGTTATAATTGCTCTTGCCATTATTCTCTCTTTATATAACCTCTTATCAAGAAGGCACCAACAGAGGTGCCTGGGTGGCTCAGTTGGTTAAGCATCTGACTCCTGGCTTCAGCTCAGGTCATGGCCTCAGGGTCCTGGGATCAAGCCCCAAGTCAGGCTCTGTGCTCAGCATGGAGTCTGCTGGAAATTATCTCCCTCTCCCTCTGCTCCTCCCCAAGCTCACACCTGTTATCCCTCTCTAAAATAAATAAAATCTCAAAAAAAGAAAAAAAGAAGGCACTGACAAGTAAGACTGTCTCTCTTTATACATTTACATATAATTGATTTATTTTGAATGAAAAGGGCAAGAACTTACCCACAGGGATTCTAGCAAGGGCAAACAGGAACACATTGGTGGATGCTCCAAGAATCAGATAACCCAGGGCACTGAACAGAATGCACACCAGCAAGGAAGATCGTCTTCCAACCACATCACTCCAGCAGCCCTGAGGAAAGCAAGGAACACAGAAAGTCCTCGATTCACCACCTTTAACAACCACCACCATCTCCACCAGAGTAATCCCCCCCAGATGTTACCAAGATGTATTGCCAGATGGGAGACGACTTACCACCAATGTGCTGGAAAAGAGCTGCAAAATGCCATAGGAGGAGCCTACAAAAAACATCAGTAACATCAAGAAAATCAGCAGGACCCACCACAAAAATGGATTAACTTGGTAACAATTGTACAGAAATTAACAGGAAAACATTAGGGGGAAATAGAGACCATTTTTAAAAATGATATCCCCCCCTCAACTTTTTTTCAGTTGGAAGAGTAAAGCAATACAATTTTTATTAGAAGACCTTCAAAATAAAATTGAAGGAAGCAGAAGAGAGACTTAAGGCAAGGGCTGCCCACTCTGTCCGAGAGGATCTCTCCCACTTTATGAGGGTGTGGTCCCTCAATTGAGAAGACACAACAGAGAGGACTCAGGGGAGTAGAAATTCAAATATTCTAACAGTTCTACTAAGTCTTAAAATTTTTGTATTATCTTTTATGCCTCTAACATTCCAGTTTTATGAAATGCTTTAGTTTCATAAAGACCTGACAAAGTTTTACAGAGTATTTTTGCCTCCACTACATCAAATCACATGTCCCTTCTGCTCTTCATAAAAACCTTCATGCTGCTGTGTGGGCCAGTGTAACTCTACTTTCCATGGGACACACAAATCATGGCATGGAGGACTTACCAAATACGGTGTATACAACTATCCCCAAACATTTGCTTATCCAGCTTGTGAATAATCAGTTGTTAGTCTTAACAATTTCTTGTTAATTAGCACAATCCTAAGCTCTGCTGTGTCCTGTCTCTTTGGTAAATAGTGACTTTCAGATGGAATTTTTATGCTGCACAGGTAGAGAAACCCTATCATCCATCCAAGACACCCTGGTGGTGGTGCAGGAAGCTTGCAACCAATTTGTCAAGGCTCACTCGAAGTCCCTTTGCAACAGGACTTGATTTCTGTGGCTTACGTTTCTGGTTCCTGCAGGCTGAAGTCTGCACCTAGCCTTTAACATACACAGCCAACTCCTTGGAGAGGCTCAGTAAGTAACTGTAATATGATTGGTGGTGGGGGAAAGGGAATGATGCTAACCCTCAAAACGTCTCTGAACAAAGGTAGTCTAGGAAAGGTGAATTACATTCGCTCCAGGGTAACATTTTGAAATATTCTAAAAATTTCTTTTATTCCACTTTCAGTTTACCTTTGGGTAATATTCAGCTATAAGACTCATTTGTTTTTAGGTGCTTAGTCCAGAAGATTGAAAATTCGGTGCTCTAAAAATGTGCAAAATTAGCCACTTACCTACTATTCCAGCAACTGTTGGACTTGCTCCAAGAGACTTGACATGAAGGCTCAATAAAGGGACGACCATGCTGACACCAAACAAATCCTAAACAACAAAACATTGATTAATACAAATTAGAAACTGATGCTTAGGTGTTCCTAAAGTAGTAATGCTAATAAGACTGATTAAAAAAATAAAACCAGTATCTAAATTTTGAGCAAATAAGAAATCATAATTGCATCCTATAGTATGCTATACCCATTAGGTTAAAGTTATCAGAGAAACAAAATACAATTGTTTTATAATGGTTGCTACCTATAAAGGCCTGATCACCCTGACCTAGAATCATTTCAATCTTAGCTTCCTTTAACTGATCCTTAATATTCAAGGAGGACGTGCTATAGAAGTGAATCAAATAGAAAAACCAAAAGGTGTTTCTGTGTAATGAAGGGGGAAAGGAGGCAGGGATAATGCATATTTCTTGGCAAAGCAGCACTTGTTTCATAATATGAATGTCGTCCTGGAATCAGGGAACGTGACTAAAAGGTGGTTTATAGCCTAATCAAGTACTATCTGAAAAGAAAGTCTCAGCAAAGCAGGAAGGAGAGAGAAGGATGGGGCAGTGGGGAAAGCCAACGTTCTGCAACTAAGTCAATGAAAGTGCATGGGATTTGGGGTCAGAAAGACAGTTCTAAGTTCCAGCTCTATTACTTACTAAACATGTGTGCTTGCAAAGCTATTTAATGTCACCAAGCATCAGCGCTGTCATCTGTAAAGAATGGGGATAGTAACACCCGTCTGGTAGAAATATGATGTACATTAAGAGATGTAATGGCTGTGAAAGGTCTAACACACAACAGAAGTTCAAACATATTTTCTTTTTTCTTCAGTCCTGGGGATAAGTACTGATCCTTTTTGCTAGGTATTCTGAGTTGACAGAAAGAATGAATTTTTCCTTTAAGTTTTGTTCTTATTCCTACTTCACTTGGTTACTTGCATTAAATGCTTTAGAAGAAGGAAAACACAGTGCACACACAATTTTCTTTATATTCAACTGGAATTCCTTTTTTTTTTTTTTTTTTAATAATCCTGGTTAAACAGAAAGAAAGAAATGCACAAAAAATATTTTTTCTTTGGGACCACAATTAATCTGCTTGCCCCTTTTCTTGGTGCTGTACATTCACCTAATTTTAGAAACACGAACCTCTATGCACTTTTCAGTGGCCCCTTTCCATGGTTACATCTTTGATGGCCATGTATTTACTATCCAGTGTCCTTAAATAGCTCATAAATTTATATTATTAGAACTACAGCTTATTATATTGATTTTAAGGATTTTAGAACTACAGTTTATTATATTGATTTTAAGGACTTTAAATTTCTTTTGGGTCTAAGCCAATGTCTTTTGGGCTTTGCTGTCCGCTTTGTTTCATCAACTTGCTGATGTATGATACTTAAAAGACCCAAAATACATCAGTTACCTACTGAATTTTCTGGATCTTTCAGAAAAGGAATCATAATTGTCCAAAAAGATTTTTTTTCCAAAAAATTCCCAGTACCACTTGTCATGTAACATTCAAAAGGTTATTCTCCATAAAAGATAAGAGAGAAATAATTAAGGAGGCTGATATTTATGGAAGGTAATAAGAAAACAGACTCATAAGTAATAACTGCAGATCAGTATTATTTTAACACTTTATAGCCTGAAAAAAAAATTATCTATTTCCAAGGGTGCGGGTGCTACTTCTTTCAGGAAGTTGTGTTCTAAAATTCTCTTCCCCTTTACTATAAAAGGCAACTCCTCTCTTCCTGTGAATCCACAGCCTCTTCAAAACCACTGGCTTTGAAAGCACTTTGAATGTGGCAACTGGTCATGTGCTTGTAGCTGTTTAAAAAAGGAAATCAGGTGAGAGAGGACCCCTTAAACCTTTCATGGAACACTGACATCTCTCAACGAAAATTGGTGAATACACTAAAAAGTTTTAGGATCTTTTTCAGGATAGGAACCCAATTATTTCTTGATTAGAAACTGCCTCCATAAAAATGAGTAAGAGTCCTGACTACAGCTGATGAAATAAAATACAAATCTTACCATGTGTCTGGAGGAAAGAAGGGATTGAAATAATAGATTTTAGCACCATCTTACAATGTTAACCAAAAAGGGCCTAGAGGGCCATCTTCATCTTCCTTCTTAAACAAATTAAAACCTAGAAGCCCAGATGAGAATTAAAAACAGAATACTTTGGTAAATGACTTCTTTAATCTTGTTCCCTTCCTCTCTTATTAATCCAAAACCATTTTCCCAAAAGTCTTAGGGGTCTTCACATCTCTAAATGTATTTAAAGTAATAACTAAGTTACGCATAATATTCCTTAGATGTTACCTAACAAAGAGCCATTAGATCCTTCAAGAATATCCAAAGCTGCACACACATATTTTAATAAAGCTTACAACATTTTCCATTAAAAAAAAACAACCCTACTCTCTTAAACTTTTGGGAAATCTTACATTTTTCCCTGAACATATTAGAGACCTAATAACTGTCTTGCACAAATTATTAAAATCTTACATCGGGCTTGCTAAATTAGACTTGCTGTGTGCACAGCACCTAGACAACGTATGAGAAGCTCTGTATAGTCAAATCTATATCAGAAGGCCAACTTACAGTGAATGATCTGTGAATTTATTGAAAACATTCAAACTATTTTGAATTTTAGGTCATGTTAGTTTCTCTGAACTCCAATTTGGACTTTCCAGGTGAGGGCCCACCTTCTTTTCATCTGGCAGAACCAGACAAGTAGCACTGTCTGAGAGAGGGGAGCAGTAGCATATAGCCAGTCCCAGACCCTCCCAGAGGGTGGATGGCAGTCAGCTCCCTTCTGGGATTTCAAGAACCACTCACAATCAATAGTTTTGAATTGTGGGTGACTGGAATGAAAGGTGGAAGAGGTGTATCTACACCCTGAGACTGAACTAAGATTAAGGAATGCCAGGCTCTGAACTGGAAGCACTGGGCCTGGGGGTAGGGTAGGCAAGGTTAACTGCAGGCAGAGATTCTGTGTGAGGTGCTGCCTTCCTGAGTGCCTCATGGTGCTGTGTTTACAGGGATTTGGAAAATGCTTTCATCATTGTCTTAACAATTATAGCTCAACATCAAACCTTCGCAGACTGATGAACACCTTGCATTGGGAGACTGCCTCTCTGCTTCTCTCCTAGCTGAGCATGGATCAGTATGCAAACTCCAGTGAGGCTAACATACTGGGGAGTAGTGGTCTTCACCTGCATCTGGGCAGAAAATATCAACTCCTCTTTGCCAGGACCTAGTGCCTTTGGGAACTATTCAAAGCCTCAGGGGGCAGTCTTTGCCCAGTGACACTTAACCTGACCAGTCCCTTTTGTCCTCAAGATATAGTCTTAGTCTCCACAAAGAAGAAATCCTACTGGGTCCTTGTCCCAGTTCTCTCCTAACCTGGACCAGCTTGCAACCAGGGCAACTGAACCGGGTCTAGACTTTGAAGGAGAGGAGTAAGGAGTTGGATCTAGGGTTCCTGCATAGGCTCATGAACTACCAACACAAGCTTCCTAGTAATATTTTAAGTTCTTTCTGGCAGGGACTGTGTATTTCAGTGAATGGAGCTCCACAGACTCCATTACATTAAGGTTTTCAGAAATTCTATGAATAATAAATGGAGGGAGGTAGGGATGACTTCCCCTATCTCACACTCATCTTTTTAAGCTTTCCATTCTAGGTGGGAAATTCATAATAACTGTTCTTACTGAACTAAACCCCCCCCCCCCGACAAATCATGAAAAAAAAAAAAAGTCTGCCTTTTCCAAAACAGTTTGTTGAAAGGCAGATGTGTCTAAGTCACTGTGGTTTGCATTTTTAAACATTCTAGCCTACCAGGAACCCTAATGAAATGTGCCTAAGTCTGCCCGAGCGGGGTCATCAACACTGACTGGCCTGTGTATTCCGACCACACCTACAGACAGCCCAAGAGCCAGGGCTCCCCAAACCTGCCCAGGAGCCCTGCCGTCCACCTGCGTGCTCTGTACGGTTCCCAGGATCGAACGCCTGGGGTCACCCTCGAGCCGGGCTCAGTCACAGGACAGGCTGGTGCAGGGGGCTCTTAAAGGGCAGCGCGGGCAGAGGAGCTGCGGGCCGGGCCCGCGAGGGGCAATACAGCAATGTGGCCTGGTGCACGGTGAAAGGGATTTGGGGGCAAAAAGCGGCTTAAAGGTTAAGAAGGCATCACCAGGTGGATCGCAGGTTCTCAGCCCTGGCTGAGGTTTACATCCACCCGGGCTTCAGGAAAAACAAAACAAAACAAAACAAAACAAAAAAAACCCCAACACGTCTCATCGGGTTCCGGGCTCCAGATGGAAGACGCCGTCGCCCTGCAGCCCCAGCCCCAGCACTCACCAAGAAGCCCACCAGGTAAAGACACAGCAGGAAGCGGCGGGCTCCGACGGCACCGGGGCCGCCTGCCCGCGCCTCAGCCCCGGCCCCCGACTCCTGCCTCGGCATCTGGGCCGCCGGGGCCAGGCCGCCGCGAACCCCCGACTCCCAGCCGCGGGGCTGGGGGCGCGGCTCCCCGCGGCCGCTGCCGGGACCTCCCCCCTCGCGCGCCGGCCCCGCCCCGAGCGGAAGTGAGCGCGCCGGCCCCGCCCCGAGCGGAAGTGAGCTGTGTGCGCCTGCGCGGAGGGGCGCGCGGGGGCGGGGCGGCGGCCCGACGGCCCGGGGCGGCGGGCGCGGACCGGTGTGGGAAGGTGATCCTCCCCTTTTCCTCGGAGCGGAGACGGCCTCTGGTATTGGAGGGCGGGAGGGAACTGCTGAGCTTCCCCATCGAATGTGGGGCCCGCGGCGACCACAGACGTAGACCGTCGTTGACCCTGAGTGACCTGGAGTGGGTGCCCGCGACCCCTTCAGACTTGGGTCTGCCTGTTGCAGAAACCTCAGAGCGCTGTGAGCATCCTGCAAATGCATCCTGAGCCCGAGAGGTTCCGGTTCCCGGGACTCACAGTAGCAGGCACTCACGAAATCAACGTGATAAGTCCTTTAGTTCATAAGCGTGTAATGTACAAGAGGAGAGGAGGAAGAACACGGTGAATAAGATACTACGGTGACAAACGGTAGAGGGCACGGTCTCCGGGTGGGGACTAAGGAGTTAGCTGGCGTCCGTAGGCAGCATGGAAGAGGGGACAAGTGGGCCGAGGAGATCGAGGACGCGTCTGTGGCTGAAGCTTTATGAACTAACTGATGAGAGAGAGGCAGGAGGCGGGGTCATTCAGGACCTTAAAGACCCTGGTAGAGCTTTAAGGCCTTACTCTCAGTGCAATGAAAGGAAGGAAGCAGAGCGTGAGACCAAAATGGTGTGTATCCATCACTTAACACAATGACTGACACATGGTAAGCACTTAAATACTAACTATGGTTACTAGCCCTCTTTTATTCAGGAACTTATTTCAGCACTTACTCTTTTCAAGCTCTGGTATCAAGAGTCTGAGATTTTCATGAAAATCTCAATTTACCATCGTGCAGGCTGCTAAATGACTACATCTATGGATTCGATGTTGCAGAATTTGTCCTGTGAAAGTTAGGGCACTCTTTAGGGAAGAATGGAATACTGGAATTTAGGAGGGAGATATGTAGTTGGAGCCAGATGAAACACAATCTTGAGACCCTCACCCAACGCCCCACCCTAGGCCACTCTGAGTCTCCTTTGCCACTAGAAATAGTTTGTCCTCTTGTATATGAGGAAACTAGCCTTCCTGTGCTTAACGTTTTTGTGATTAACGCATTCGGGGTAGGTGCCTTGAAGAGGAATGCCCGTTTTTCAAGACCCATCGAAACCACTCACTGTGTTCACTAAATAAATAGCTAGGGTAAAATCTATGTTCCTGGGGGCAGATGGACACTATGACCTCGAAGGAAATTGTTTATACACACCAAAAGAATTGAAAGACTCTCATAATATATAATCAGCATACCTTGGAAATGTGTGGGGTAGAGATTTTAAGTGTGTCAGATTAAGGAGGAAAAAATACAACACTAGTTTGGGCAGAATTCACTGATAAGGTGCACTTAACTAGAGATTCCAGATGTAATGTGTTAGCTTGGAGAGCTGGAGGTGGCTCTGGTAATCTCCTGGGTTGGTTGACTGCAACATGGACCCAGAGCTGACCTGCATTTAATTATCTTGGGGTGCCAGGGGTTTTCTGACTTAATATGAAGAAGAGAATCCAAAGCTTGGGGAGGTAAGAATGTTAGAGTGGATTTATGATGTATGATCTGCATGCCTATGCCCCAAATATATTCCATAAAAAAAGGCCCAGAAGATACTACCTATTAAGGCATTAAGGACTATGTTAGAGAAACATTTACATTCTTGAAAAGATTTGTTATTGCTCTCTTTTGTAGGCTGGGTGTAGCTATGGGTGATAATGCTGTTGAGGTGAGCTCCCTGGTTTATTGTTTTTTTAAAGATTTTATTTATTTATTCATGAGAATACACAGAGAAGAAAGAGAGAGAGAGAGAGAGAGAGAGAGAGAGAGAGAGAGGCAGAGGGAGAAGTAGGCTCCATGCAGGGAGCCCAATGTGGGACCCATCCCAGGTCCCCAGGATCACGCCCTGGGCTGTAGGTGGCACAAAACCACTGAGCCACCGGGGCTGCCCAGCTCCCTGGTTTAAATGGAGGTAATATGATTCCAGATTATTAGAGGCCAGATGGCAGCACTTTGATATCAAAGGCAAGGAGGGTGCATTTACTGTAAAAGGTAGCATGTATCAGTAATCAGAATGCCTTGGCTTTCAAGGATCTTTGGCTAATTGACAATAATATCCCTGGGAATGAAATAGTCTACCAGAGAATTGCTTGATATATATAACAGAAAAACCTCTGGATTGTGTACCCCAATTCCTGACTTGACTTACACTAGGATCTGGGATCACAGCCTCTCACCCAGTACTAGACATAAATCAATTCACAAACAGAGCCTTTTGACTTAGGGGGAGTCTAGATAATCTTAGAAGGAATCTTGAAGTATTCATGTGAGTGTATACCATAAGTCTTCCTCCAGACTTCTCCCCTATGGAGCCTACAACTGTTACAAGAGTGGGCATTATGAAAAAGGAAATACCCAGATCTTTGGAGAATTACTGGAAATTGGCTCCAGAGACACACTAATCCTTAGGGGCTCACAATGTCACTGTGCCCCACCAGTAAGAATGGAGCTGTACTGGTAATTGTCAAGACCATGTCCTAGATTCAGTTATTTGCTAGGAGAACTCAAGACTCAACATATAGTCACAGCTAAGAATATTACAGGAATATGACACAAAGCAAAATCAGCAAAGTGACTTACATGGGATGAAGTCTAAAGGAACATTGGTACAAGCCTGCAAGCGTCTTATCCCAGTGGAGTCACACAAGACATAATTAATTCTTCCCGCTATGAGCAGTGATACATGTGAAATGTTGTCTACCGCAGGAAATTGTCAGAGACTCAGTGCCCATCTATCACCTCACTACTCTAAGCTACTGTGCAGAAGAGTTAACATGGCAGGTCTGACTATTATCCTTTGAAAAGTCTGACTATTGTCCTTTGGGACAGTTACATGCAAAAGAATGAAACAGGACCACTTTCTTACACTATACACAAAAATAAACTCAAAAAAGATTAAGGATCTAAATGTTAGACATGAAAGCATAAAATACCTATAAGAAAACATAGGCAATAATTTCTTTGACATTGATTCTAGCAAGATTTTTCTGGCTACGTCTCCTTAGGGGAAACAAAAGCCTCCCCCATTCACCTAGACATAAGGTTGTATGTGCCATCATGAAATGGAAATCAATATTGGGCTGTTCCAGAAATTAGAAACTGTGTGAGCAGGTGGATTGACTTTGAGTCCTTCAATACTGACACCTGTTCCACTGTCTCCATCCATGGCCTCTTGGGAGTTCCTCACAACCAACTGACTGAGGAAGAAAAGTCTTGAGGTTGGTTTACAAATGATAGGCATGACATTCTGGTACCATCACAAAGTAGACCCCTGTAGCACTGTAGTACTACACAGGAGTGACTATAGTGGTGAAAGAAAATCTTAACATTGCTTGGAACTTCAAGTGGCAATTTGGTTGGTCACTGGAGTGAAAGATGGCCAAAAAAATAAAATACACTATTTATGGGCAATTTCTAATAGGCTAGATGGAATAGATTTGGGAGATAAATTATAAAGAATTCTAGAGAAGAGATGTATGGATGGATGTCTAAAGAGGCACAAGATGTAGAAGATACTTTTCTCCAGTGTGAATGCCCATCATTGGATGTCTACTGCAGAGAGCTTTTAAAAACCAGGTAGACAAAATTATGTGCTCTTTGGATGTCCCTACTCAAACCAATGTTTCTTCAATGTCTCCATGATCAAAGTAGCAGTGGTTACATAGATGAAGACTATACATAGGCTTAAAAGCATGGCTTCACTTATTAGTGATACTGCTTGATGCCTAATATGTCAACAGCAGAGATCAACAATTGATTCCTCCTATGCCACCATTCCCTGAGGGAGCAACCTGATAGAAAGTTGATTGTATGAGACAACTTCCAATTATGGAAAGTGCAAAGATCCATCCTCAATGGAATTAAGAAATATTCTGCATATACATTTGCCATCTCTATTTATAATACATCTGACAATACCACTATCCATAGACTCAGAGTAGCATATCTTCCACTATGGTATTTCACATAGTATTGCTTCTAATCAGTGTACTCCTTTAACTACAAAGGAAGTAATGCAATAGGATCATCTCTATTGAATTAACTGATCTTATCAGATTTCCCATCACCAAGAAGAGGTTGACCTAATTGAATGAGAAATGGCTTATTGAAGACTCAATTACAGTGCTAGGTAGGAGACAATACCCTAAAAGAATGGAATTCTGTTTTAAGGCTGTATAGTATATGCTTTGAATTAGAGATCATTATATGGTGCTATCGCTCTCATTTCCAAAAGAGAGTTTAGGAATCAAATAGTACAAGTGGTAGTAAGTCCTCTCACTGTTGTAACTCCATAACTCACTTAGAATATTAATGCCATCTTGGCAACATTGAGCTCTCAGTTTTGAGGTCTTTGATCCCAAGAGGGCAATACTTCCACCAGGGTGGGTAACAAAGGTTTTATTGAGTTAGAAAATGAGACCATCACCTGTCCATTTTGGCCTGCATATACCACTAAACCAGAAAGAAACAAGTTATTCTACTGGCTGGAGCAATTGATTGATTCTGATTACCAAGGAGAAATTGGGTGGTTGTTATACAAATGCATGAAGTCTGTATGTGGAAAACTACACAACAAACAAACAAAGATAAAACTATTGCAGAATCAGACCCTTTATTAATGAAGATTTGCATTCATTCCATGAGGTAAGTAAGGAACTCTGACCAGCTGATATTTTAGCAGAGGGAAAGTGAAATATGAGGTAGCAAAAGAAGAAAACCATAGATGATATAGCAACTATGACCTTGTGCCCAGTTATGGTAGTGAGGACTGTAGAAGCTCTGCACATTTTCTCTTTGTTCTACATGTATGATTATTTGTATATGCTAACCGTTTTTTCTGTATTCTTCCAAGTATAATTTTATATATACGAGTGATTGGAGGTTAACTTTAGATAATGTAATGTCTTTAGATAATGTAATATTCAGCATGATGGTGACTGAATTTGAGGAGTAATTAATATAGTCAGCAATAGGTACAATGATTATTGAGACCATTTTCTTCTTTTAGGTGGAAAATAGAATTGTATGGAAATTGAAATGTGAATAGAAGGATGTATTTGGAAGCTGAGTAGCCAGAGGATGGACAAAGTTATTGATTGATTGATGCCATTTCCAAATACACATATAATTGCCCTGCTATGTGATTCTGGAGCAGAACCCTGTCAAAATTTCTCCTTTACTAGTTGGTATAATGTTACACTTTTAGTACAAGGTGTTGAAGGAACACTTCATGAAGAAGGAGCTTCCCTTCCAGATGAATGTGCTTTTCTCTCTTGCTCCTGTGGTGTATAGCAGCCAGAAGAGTATGAAATACCTAATGGTGCTTATTCCCCAGCAAGTTCCAGTGGCACTCACTCATGCAGCAAATTCCATGGGCATCCTAGCTGATCTCCAAGTGAACCTCCCATGTGCCCTACCAAGTAATTTCCTAGCCATTTCCACAGACACCCTGGTTGCTGACTTTCCATTGAGTATCATGAATGTCCAAACTGAGGGCAAGATACAAAGACATCCAGATATGATGGGAGGAAATAAAACTATATTCATAGTCCACATGGCCACCTACATAGAAAATACTAAGGGATCTACAAGAAATCTACTAGAACCAAGGGTTTAATGAGGTTGCAAAATACAAGGTCATTGTACAGATAACAATTTTATTCATATATCCTAACAACAATTAGATACTGTAGTTTAAGAAGAAAACGTTTTAAGAAAAATTAAATATGAAACAAGGATAAATTTGACTAAAACTTTTGTAGAAACCTCTTTGGACCTATTGAATTCCTGTGCTTTTTAGTGGGCACACCAAGATGGTAAGCCTTTAACTATTATTTATTTGTGCCATTTTCTCAGACCTGATTATACAGCTGGTAACCTTGAGAAGTGAGGTAATATCCTTCCACTGCTCAAAGGTAAAGCTTACTCTCTGCTTACAAACAAGTTCAGTGTTCATCAGTTGTAATTAAAAACCACTGTGTACAGAATCAAAATCCATTTGGGTCTGCTGCATCACTCCCATGGAACATGGAAGCAAGGAAACTGGTGCAAACATGATGATGTTTATGCTGCTTGTCTTATCATGAGTAATAAAGTGTTTTGTCTCTGATACAGAGGCCTCATGTCTTCTGTTGACATCTGTGAAACTTAGGCTAACTTAATTTTTAAATGGCAAAAGGTTAAATTAAACACTCAACAAAGACGTGTACACTGAGAGATATGAAAAAAGACATGGAATGGAGAGATATACCATGATCATGGACTTGGAAGACTGAATATTGTTAATATATTATTCTCATGTATAGTATACTATATTGATATACCACTATTTGTCATTAGAATGGCTACAGATGAAAAGACTATACCAAGTGTGGTAGGATATGGAATAATCTCGTGGGAATGTGAAATGCCACATCCATTTTGGAAAAGATTGGAAGTTTCTTTAAAAGTTTAATCAGTTAAACATATACCTACCATATATAACTCAGCAATTACACTCTTAAGATATTTACCCAATGTATATAAGAACATATCCAAACAAGGTTTGTACATAGTAGTGCCAGACTGGAAACAATCTATCCATCAGAAAGTGAATTGTTAAATTGTGGTAAATCCATAAAATGGAGTACTACTTAGCAATAAAGTACTATGAATTCATACCACAGAATGGATGAATCTCAGAATAATTATGCTGACTAAATAAAGAGACCAAATAAATACATGTAGGATTCTATTTATGTAAAGATTTCACAGAACTCTGTTTTCAGCTCCAATATGTAAAATGCTTGGAAGTTGCAACTCCCATTCTTACATTAAGTAAAAAAGATGGAGAAGCTGGAAACCAGCAACTTTTAATAGACCCATCTGAAAATTGAGATCACAGAATAAGCCATTACCTGGAAATCTGGAGGAATTTCCTTGCCTAATACAATTACAGTCAAGGTCAAGCAGAAGTTGTTGGAACTGGTAACTACTAGGAACACTCCATGGTAATTTTAATGAATTGCTTGAGGCTGAGAGTGGACTAGTGTGAGAGTTAAGAATTCTTGGGGCCCAGTCTTGGGGATCCACATACTCTCATGGTATTTACCAACAGAAGCTTCACACCAGATTCTTTTGGTGAAGATTTGAGAAAAGCCCCTGCATGTCTTCAGCAAGGGGAGGAGAAAAGTATACATTTAAAAATATACCCACAGGAAATTATCTGTTTTGAGGTACAAAGGGCATTTTCTATAACAAAGGGTGACTCTAAGGGAAACTACTATAGTCTTATCTGACTTGAAAAAAGACAATTACAGCACCCTCTAACCTTTTTATTTCACACAAAAGGGGGGAAGAAAAAGCAAAGGTATCTTCTAAAAGTCATAATCCAAAGACTTCAAACCCACTAAAACACTGAGATTTAATCATGAAGTAATAGAATTTCCTCCTTTCTTACAATTTATGAAAATATCAGCAGAGTTCTAGTATAGTAACAGGGTATTACAACTGCGAAAGATGTAAAACAGACCCGATTTAAGAAGGACTTTCTAAGGAAACCCAAAGACAGCAGGGAAGAAAAAAAACAAGGGAGCTGGAGAAAACTGAATCCTCTGGGACCTACAGCTATAAAAAATATTAAATGCAGCCTAACTCCTAGCAATATTAATGTAAAACTTGCCATTAAAAGCCTTATTACTTGAGTTTCTATTCCCCCATACATACATGACTGGCTTTCAACAAAAATTTATGGCATAGTAAAGGGCAATAATGAACAATCTGAAGAGATAAGCATCAGAACCAGACTCACTTGAGCACATGTCTTGTAATCATAAGAGGAATTAAAGTAACTGTGATTAATATGTTAAGGCTCTTATGGAAAGTAGACAACATGCAAGAACAAAGGGACAATACAAGCAGAGATGAAAACTCTAAGAAGGAATCAAAAGGAAATGATAAGAATCAAGAACATTGTAGTAGAAATGAAGATTACCTTTGATGTGCATATCAGTAAACTGGACTCAGCTCAGGAAAGAATCATTGAGTGTGAAGATAGGTCAGAAGAAAATTCCCAAAGTGAAAAGCAAATATAAAATATGATTTTAAAAAAATATCAGAATATTGAAGACCTGTGCAACAATTTCCAAAAGTATGTGATATGTACAATTGAAATACCAGATAAAGAAAGAAGATTATTATTTGAAGTAACAATGGCCTAAAATTTCCCAAAATTAATGACAGAAACCATGCCATAGGAAGCTTATGAACACCAAGCAGGATAAATACCAAAAACCCTACATGAGTTGTATATTCAAAATGCAGAAAACCAAAGAACAGCACCAGTATTCAACTTGATCTAATTGACATTCATGAAATATTTCATCTAGCATCAGCAGGATATCCATTCATCTCACGTTGACATTCACCAAGAGAGGCCACACTCTGGGCCTTAAAATAGACCTTAACAAATTTAGAAAAATATAAAAGGTATTCACAATGGAAAAATTAAAAGTTGATAAAATTACCAGATTTTAAACATCCTTGAAAATTAACAACACACTTTGAAATAGCACACAGCTCAAAGACGATGTCTTACAAGAAATTAAAAATATTTTTGGGTTCCCTGGATGGCTTAGTCATTTAAGCAGATTGTGATCTCAGGGCCCTGGGATTGAGCCTGGGGATGGGCTGCCCACTCAGTAGGGAGTCTGCTTGAGGATTTTCCCTCTCCCTCTGCAACTTCCCATGCTCTCTTTCCCTCTCAAATTAATTAATTAAAAACGTATTTTCAACTAAATGAAAATGAAAATGCAACTTAATCTGAATTGCAAAATGCAACAATTGTGGCATTCTGAGAAATTATTACACTGAATGCACATATCAGAAAGAGGAAAGGTGTAAAACCAATAATCTAAGCGTAATTTTAGGAAACTGAAGGAACAACAATTTTAATTTATTTCTTTGGAACCAAGTTTTCTAATATGTATCACATTCCTTCTTTCCAAAGAACTTCCTTTAAAATTTCTTACAGAGTAGATCTGTTGCAGTGAATTCTCTTTTTATTTATGACTAGGTTTGATTTTTCTTCATTTAAAGGGCATAGAATTCTGGAATGGCATGTGGGTTTTACTTTTTTTCCAGCACTTAAAAGATTTCACTCCAGATTTCTGGGGAAAAGTAGGGGTCCTCAACTCACCTGGTCCCACCAACTTACCTAGATAACTTTCAAAACATCCTGAACACCTATGAATTCGACCTGAGATTTAAAGAGAGAACAGCTGGAACAGTACGGAGAGAAGGGTTTTTGTTTCTAGCAAGGTAGGAAGGTAGAAAAAATAAAATAAAGAATCAAGTGGGGGAGGGGCCCCGCGAGGAGCTGGGCTAAAGCAGGGTGGTGAAAGCCTCGGGGACTGGAAAGCCCACCCCCAGAGAAGTGGGAACTTTAAAAATCTGCATCGGATTCTTCCTGGAGGGAAAAGGGCTCAGCAGGTAACTCTGGGAGAATGGCAGGAGGGGCAGTGGAGCCTCCAGGTTCCTGGGGTCACTGACAGGAGAGGTGCGCCTAGGGGAACGTGCGGCTGGCGGATCTCGGTAAAGGGCTGGAGGGCGCCCTTCGGAGCCTCAGGGAGAGGCGGGTGGATTAGGCGGCGGCTCCGGGCGGAGGGGCCCGCGGCCCTGGGAACACAATTCCAGCAGTGCAGGCCCTGGATCCCAGGACGCGGGGGACACAGCCCAGGATCCTGCTCTCCCCTCGGGACAGGCGGAGGCTGAGAGGGCACAGGACAGCGAGGACGCTCCTGCCACCGGGCACCCCCGATCTGTGCAGGTCAGCGCCCCGCTTCGGAGCACCTAGGTCAGTGTGGACTGGGAGACTGCAGTAGTTACTGTGGGGAGCTGACTCCAGAGCTGGAGAGCTGGCCGCCACCAGTGTTATTGTTCCTCCTGGTGTCACCCTGTGCCTCGGAGGGGTGGGGCCGTCAGGGAAGAGGGGCCTCACGGCAGAACAGCTCCTGCTAAGCCTGGCACCCAGCAGGGGGCGAGGCAGCTCCCCCAGGTGCACACCCCTGAGAATCAGCACAGCAGGCCCCTCCCCCAGAAGACCAGCTGGAAGGACAGGGAAAGAGCAAGTTCTTGACCAAGTAGCACTGGAAAGCTCCAGGGGAAGGCAGTGATTTACAGTATTAGAACCAGAGGGTACTCCTCCTTTGTTTTTTCCTTTTTCCAGTACAACTTGTTTTTATATCAGACTATAAGTTTCCAATATTTTTTTCTCTTTTCCCACCTTAACTACAATATCTTATCACTTCTTCATTTTT
The DNA here is from genome assembly GCF_048418805.1 of Vulpes vulpes. Classification (NCBI taxonomy): domain Eukaryota; kingdom Metazoa; phylum Chordata; class Mammalia; order Carnivora; family Canidae; genus Vulpes; species Vulpes vulpes. The sequence goes on along the minus strand of NC_132795.1, from coordinate 68,789,404 downwards.
AAGTTTCTTCCTTTTCGACTTTCATATCTCTACAATTACATGTCTTAGATATGTTTTCCACTTCTAGATTGCCTTCAACATACTCAACTTAATTTTGGGAGATATACAAGATATGTTTTTTTAAGGGCAGACCCCGGGGTGCAGCAGTTTAGTGCCGCCTGCAGCCCAGGGCCTGATCCTGGAGACCCTGGATCGAGTCCCACGGTGGGGCTCTCAGCATGGAGCCTGCTTCTCCCTCTGCCTGTGTCTCTGCCTCTCTCTCTCTGTGTGTCTCTATGAATAAATAAATAAAATCTTTAAAAAAATATGGTTTTTTATTTTGTGTTTTTTGTTTTCTCTGTCTCATTTTGTTCCACAATGGTAGAAGTTAATGCCTTCTAAAACATGACCATTATGCACCCAGAACCAAGTGGTATCCCGGGCTGGTTCATTCTGTGAGATTATATTCTCTCTTCATTCCCATTCTGTACCCCTCTTTTATCTTGTTTATGTTTTGGTGGTCAATGCTGGGGCTCTCTACAAGTATTGCTGGTTAATATAAATTTAGGACTGAGCATCTTCTAACATACAGAACTTAATATACTCAGAACCAAGAGGATCACCCTATAGGACCCCTCAGAATCATCAGGGTGAAATTTACTTAGGTTGTGGTTGACATTCTTGACTCAGCCCACTCATATAGCCTCTGCACTGAACAAAATGACTAGAAGGAAGAGCTCACCACAAAAGAAAGAAGCAGAAACAGTACTCTCTGCCACAAAGTTACAGAATATGGATTACAATTCTATGTCATAAAGCCAATTCAGAAGCTCAATTATAAAGCTACTGGTGGCTCTGGAAAAAAGCATAAAGGATTCTAGAGACTTTGTTACTGCAGAATTGAGATCTAATCAGGCCGAAATTAAAAATCAATTAAATGAGATGCAATTCAAACTGGAGGTCCTAACCACTAGGGTTAATGAGATGGAAGAAAGAGTGAGTGACATAGAAGGCAAGTTGATGGCAAGGAAGGAAGCTGAGGAAAACAGAGAAAAACAAGAGACCACGAGGAAAGGTTAAGGGAAATAAATGATAGTCTCAGAAGGAAGAATTGAGGTTCCAGAAAATGCCGAGAGGGACAGAGGGCCAGAAACTATATGTGAACAAATCATAGCTGAGAACTTCCCTAATTTGGGGAGGGAAACAGGCATTCAGATCCAGGAGATAGAGAAGTCCCCCCAAAAAATCATAAAAGCTGTTCAACACCTCAACATTTAATAGTGAAACCTGCAAATTCCAAAGATAAAGAGAAAATCCTTAAAGCAGTGAAAGACAAGAGTTTCTAACTTATATGGGGAGAAATATCAGATTAACAGCAGATCTCTCCACAGAGATCTGGCAGGACAGAAAGAGCTGGCATGACATATTCAGGGTACTAAATGAGAAGAACATGCAGCCAAGAATATTTTATCCAGCAAGGCTCTCATTCAAAATAGAAAGAGAGATAAAGAGCTTCCAAGATGGGCAAGGAAACTGAAAGAATATGTAAGCACAAAACCGGCTCTGCAAGAAATATTAAGTGGCACCCTGTAAAAGAAAGAGGAAGCCCAAAGAAATAATCCACAAAACAGGGATTGAATAGGTATTACAATAACACTAAATTCATATCTTTCAATAGTTACTCTGAACATGAATGGGCTAAATGATTCCATCAAAAGACGCAGGGTTTCGGACTGGATAAAAAAGCAAGACCCATCTACTTGCTGTCTACAAGAGACTAATTTTAGACCTAAGGACACCTCCACCCTGAAAATGAAAGGTTGGAGAACCATTTACCATTCAAATAGGTCCTCAAAAGAAAGCTGGGTAGCAATCCTCATATCAGTAAAGCTTAGCCCAAAGACTGTATGTAGTAATAGATGAAGAGGGACACTATATCATACTTAAAGGGTCTAGCCAACAAGAAGACCTAACAATAATGAATATTTATGACCCTAATGTGGGAGCTGCCAAGTATGATAATCAATTAATAACCAAAGTAAAGACATACTTAGATAATAATACACTAATAGTGGGAGTCTTCAACATGGCACTTTCTGCAAATGACAGACATTCTAAGCACATCTCCAAAGAAACAAGAGCTTTAAATGATGCACTGGATGAGATGGATTTCACAGATATATACAGAACTTTTCATCTGAACACAACTGAATACACATTCTTCTCAAGTGCACATGGAACTTTCTCCAGAATAGACCACATACTGGGTCACAAATCAGGTCTCAACTGATACCAAAAGATTGGAATTTTCCCCTGCATGTTTTCAGACCACAATGCTTTGAAACTAGAACTCAATCACAAGAAGAAATTTGGAAGAAACTCAAACACGTGGAGGTTAAAGAGCATCCTGCTAAAAGATGAATGGGTCAAACAGGAAATTAGAGAAGAATTAAAAAGATTCATGGAAACTAATTAAATGAACATACAACTCTTCAAAATCTTTGGGATACAGCAAACGCAGTCATAAGAGGGAAATACATCACAATACAAGCATCCTTCAAAAAATTGGAAAAAACTCAAATATACAAGCTAACCTCACACCTAAAGGAACTGGAGAAAGAACAGCAAATAAAACCTACACCAAGCAGAAGACAGTTAATAAAAATTTGAGCAATGAAATAGAGACCAGAAGAACTGCAAAACAGATCAACAAAACCAAGAGTTGGTTCTTTGAAAGAATAAGATAGATAAACCATTAGCCAGCCTTATTAAAAAGAAAAGAGAAATGACTCAAATTAATAAAATCATGAATGAAAGAGGGGGGGTTCACAACTAAGGAAATACAAACAGTTTAAAAAACATATTATGAGCAGCTATACACCAATAAATTAGGCAATCTAGAAGAAAAGGATGCATTTCTGGAAAGCCACAAATTACCAAAACTGGAACAGGAAGAAATAGAAAACCTGAACAGGCCTATAACCAGGGAGGAAATTGAAGCAGTCATCAAAAACCAAGACACAAAAGTCCAAGGCCAGATAGCTTCCCAGGGGAATTCTATCAAACGTTTAAAGAAGAAGCAATACTTATTCTACTAAAGCTGTTCCGAAGGATAGAAAGGGATGGAATACTTCCAAACTTGTTTTATGAGGCCAGCATCACCTTAATTCAAAAACCAGACAAAGACCCCACCAAAAGGGAGAATTATAGACCAATATCCCTGATGAACACAGATGGAAAAATTCTCAACAAGATACTAGCCAATAGGAGCCAACAATACATTAAGAAGATTATTCACCATGACCAAGTGGGCTTTATCCCAGGAATGCAAGTTTGGCTCAAGACTTGTAAAACAATCAATGTGATAGATCACATCAACAAGAGAAAAATCAAGAACCATATGATCCTCTCAATAGATGCAGAGAAAGCATTTGACAAAATACAGCATCCATTCTTGATCAAAACTCTTCAAAGTGTAGGGATAGAGGGAACATTCCTCAGGATCTTAAAAGCCATCTACAAAAAGCCCATAGCAAATGTCATTCTCAATGGGGAAAAACTGGAAGCCTGTCCCCTAAGATCAGGAACACGGCAGGGATGTCCACTTTCACCACTACTATTCAACGTAGTACTAGATGTCCTAGCCTCAGCAATCAGAAAACAAAAATAAATAAAAGGCATTCATATTGGCAAAGAAGACGTCTAACTCTCCCTCTTTGCAGATGACATGATACTGTACATAAAAAACCCAAAAGACTCCACCCCAAGATTGCTAGAACTCATACAGCAATTCGGGAATGTGGCAGGATACAAAATCAATGCCCAGAAATCAGTGGCATTTCTATACACTAACAATGAGACTGAAGAAAGAGAAATTAAGGAGTCAATCCCATTTACAATTGCACCCAAAAGCATAAGATACCTAGGAATAAACCTAACCAAAGAGGTAAGTATCTATACCCTAAAAACTACAGAACACTTCTGAAAGAAATTGAGGAAGACACAAAGAAATGGACAAATATTCCATGCTCATGGATTGGAAGAATTAATATTGTGAAAATATCTATGCCACCCAGGGCAATGTACACATTCAATGCAATACCTATCAAAATACCATGGACTTTCTTCCAAGAGTTGGAACAAATAATCTTAAGATTTGTGTGGAATCAGAAAAGACCCCAAATAGCTAGGGGAATAATGCAAAAGAAAACCAGAGCCGGGGGCATCACAATCCCGGATTTCAAGTTGTACTACAAAGCTGTGATCATCAAGACAGTGTGGTACTGGCACAAAAACAGACACACAGATCAATGGAACAGAATAGAGAACCCAGAAATGGACCTTCAACTCTATTGTCAACTAATATTCGACATCGAAAGATGATCCACTGGAAAAATGACAGTCTCTTCAATAATGGTGCTGGGAAAATTGGACAGCCACGTGCAGAAGAATGAAACTAGACCATTCTCTTACACCATACACAAAGATAAACTCAAAATGGATGAAAGATTTAAAGGTGAGACAAGAATCCATCAAAATCCTAGAGGAAAACACAGGCAACACCCTTTTTGAACTTGGCCACCTCTTGCAAGATACATCTATGAAGGCAAAGGAAACCAAAGCAAAAATGAACTATTGGGAACTTCATCAAGATAAAAAGTTTTTGCACAGCAAAAGAAACAGTCAACAAAACTAAAAGACAACCTACATAATGGGAGAAGATATTTGCAAATGACATATCAGATAAAGGGCTAGTATCCAAGATCTAGAAAGAACTTATCAAACTCAAGACCCAAGAAACAAACAATCCAATCATGAAATGGGCAAAAGACATGAACAGAAATTTCACCAAAGAAGACATACACATGGCCAACAAGCACATTAGAAAATGCTCCGCATCACTGGCCATCAGGGAAATACAAATCAAAACCACAATGAGATACCACCTCACACCAGTGAGAATGGGGAAGTTAACAAGACAGGAAACCACAAATGTTGGAGAGGATGTGGAGAAAGGGGAACCCTCTTGCATTGTTAGTGGGAATGTGAACTGGTACAGCCATTCTGAAAAACCGTGTGGAGGTTCCTCAAAAAGTTAAAAATAGAGCTACCCTATGATCCAGCAAGTGCACTGCTGGGGATTTACCCCAAAGATACAGATGCAGTGAAACGCCGGGACACCTGCACGCCAATGTTTATAGCAGCAATGTCCACAATAGCAAAACTGTGGAAGGAGCTGGTGTCTATCAAAAGATGAATGGATAAAGAAGATATGGTCTATATATACAATGGAATATTACTCAGCCATTAGAAATAACAAATACCCACCATTTGCTTCAACGTGGATGGAACTGGAGGGTATTATGCTGAGTGAAGTAAGTCAATCAGAGAAGGACAATCATCATATGGTTTCACTCACATGGGGAATATAAAAAATAGTAAAAGAGATTATAGGGGAAAGGAGAGAAAATGAGTGGGAAAAATTAGAGAGGGTGACAAAACATGAAAGACTCCTAACTCCGGGAAATGAACAAAGCGGTAGTGGAAAGGGAGTTGGGCGGGGGGATGGGGTGTCTGGTGTCTGGGTGATGGGCATTGAGCTGGGCACTTGACGGGATGAGCATGGAGTGTTACAGTATATATATATATATATGATTTCACTCCATCATCTTCATCTGTCATGTTTTCTTTTTTTGTTTTAAAGATTTTATTTATTTATTCATGAGAGACACACAGACAGAGAGGCAGAGACATAGGCAGAGGGAGGAGCAGGCTCCCGGCAAGGAGCCTGATGCGGGACTTGATAATAGATCCTGGGATTAGAACCTGAGCCAAAGGCAGATGCTCAACCACTGAGCCATCTAGGCATCCCCATCTGTCATGTTTTTTAATGAAAAATCTTGCTGTAACTCTTGCTGTTTTGTGGGTTATTTGACTTGTTTTCCCTGGCTGCTTTTAAGATTTTTATTTTTGTCTTTGGTGTTCAGCAGTTTGTATATGATAGACCTACTCCCCCCCCCCCATTTTGATATTAATATTACTCAATATTTTCTGAGTGTCTTGGATCTGTTTGGTATATCTCTAATTTAGGAAAATTCTCAGCCATTATTTCTACAAATATTTCTTCTGCCCAGTTTTCTGTCTTCTACTGCTGGGACTCCAGTAATACATACTTTACACCATTTATTATCGCCCGTCAGATTTTGAATGGTGTGTTATGTTTATTTTTTCCCCTTTATTCTTTTTTCTTTTTCTTTTTCTTTTTCTTTTTCTTTTTCTTTTTCTTTTCTTTTCTTTTCTTTTTTTCTTTTTTCTTTTTTTTTGTATTTCAGCTTGGGTGATCTCTATTGATCTATATTTAAGTTCACTGATTTTTTTTCTTGGCTGTCTTTAGTTTGCTGATGAATTCGATAAAGGCATTCTTCATTTCTGTTACTGTGCTTTGATGTCTATTTTATTTGATTCTTTCTTATAGTCATATCTCTGCTGAAGATACATGTCAAGTCTTAAATGTTGTCTACCTTTTCTATTATAGTCTTTAATATTTATCATAGTTATTTTAAATCTGTGTTATGATAGTTTCAATATTTGGGTCATGTCTGGGCTTGATTGTGATGATTGTTTTGTGTCTTCAGACTTTTTTTTCTTTTCTTTTTAGGTTTTATTTAATTAATCTCTATCCCTGAAGTGGGGCTCAAACTCACAATTCCAAGATCATTAGTCACATGCTCTTCCAACTGAGCCAGCCAGGTGCCCCTCTCTTAAAAAAAAATTATTGAGATGTAATTTACATATTATACCATTCACCTAATTAATATGTACAATTCAACAGCTTTTAGAATACTCATGGGGTTGTGCAAGCATCACCACAATCAATTTTAGAATATTTTAGTCACTCCAAAAAGAACTTGTACATCTTAGAGATCACCCTGCAAACTCCCAACCCTCGTAAGCCCTAGGAAGCCAGTAATCTCCTTTTTGCCTCTATATATTTGCCTATTCTGGACATTTCATAATAAATAGAACTATACAATATGTGTTCCCTTGTGACCAGCTTCTATTGTCATATTGATTTCAAGGTTTATCCTATTGTAGCATGGATGCTAATAACATTCATTCTGTTGATATAACATATTTTATTTATCCGTTTATTGGTTAATAGACATTTGGGTTACTTACAATTTGGGGATATTGTGGATATAATACTGCTATGAACATTTTTATACAAATTTTCATGTAGATATATTTTCCATTTTTAAAAAATACTTTATTTATTTGACAGAGAGAGAGAGCACAAGTAGAGGGTAAGGGGGAGGGAGAAGCAGGCTCCCAGCTAAGCAGGGAGCCTGATGCAGGACTTGATCCCATCACCCCAAGATCGTGACCTGAGCTGAAGGTAGACATTTAACTGACTGAGCCACCCACCCTCAGTTTTTATTGAAGTAGAAATACTGGTGGTAACTGTATGTTTAAACATTGGAAAACCTGTCAAACTTCAAAAGTAGCCATACAATTTTATATTCCTACTAGCAGTGGGTACGGATTCTAATTTCTCCACATCCACATCAACATTTATTATCTAATGGTAATTGTGTAAATTTACATTTTGCTGATGTCTAATACCATTGGGCATTTTTTATGTGCTTATTTGCTATTTGCATTGCATATCTTTGGAGAAATGTCTGTTCAGATACTTTGCCCATTTTTAAATTGAGTTGTCTTTTTGTTATTGAATTGTAAAAGTTCTTTATATATTCTGGATGCAAATTTCTTTTTTTTCTAGATGCAAATCTCTAATCAAGTGTATGGATTACTTATATCTCTCCCATTCTATAGGTTATCTTTTCACTTTCTTGGCAGTGTTCTTTGATGAACAATAATAGTTTTTAACTTTAAGGATGTCCAGTCTATTTTTTCTGTTGCTGCTTGTGCTTTTGTCGTGATATCTGAAAATACATTGCCTAATCCATGGTCATGAATATTTATGTCTATGTTTTCCTAAGAATTTCATAGTTTAGCTTTTAAATTTAGGCCTTTGATCCACAGTGAATTAAATTTTTGTATATTTTGTGAGAAAGGGAGGGAGGCAGTGGGTCATGACTTAAATATCAAGGACTCTTGCTGTTTTTATCAAATTTTTAGTAGACTTTTTGGCTAAATGTTTTTACATGTGCTGTATGCCTTTAGGACAATTTCCTTAGACTTTAAATGGTTGAGTATTTTAAATAGCTTTTACCAGTTATGTTTGTGTTATTGGGGAAAGTGTCCATGAAGCTCCTCAAGCTGCCATTCTTGAAGTGGAACTCAGGTTCTGTTTTTTTCTTGCTTTTTACATGCTCTGTAATATTTTGTTGAAAGCTTGACGTGTTGTATAGGACACTAGTTAGGGAGATAAACATAAATATATACGTATATTTTGCTTATATACTTAGAGTTGAGCATAACTTCCCTTCTGCTGATTCTTCAGCATGAGAGTTTGTATTAATCTAGTCAGTAGTTGGACTGTGCTTGAAATTTGTTGTTGCCCAGTTACCATCAGTGATTACCCTGATGGTTATTATCAGTGCGCCATTGGCTTGGTGTTTCTTGGGTGCAGGGATTCCTGGCTGATTGCCTCTTGGAGGACATTTGGGACTGCCTGGGACAGTTCTGATTGCCACACTGGAATGTGGCATCTCTCATCTCTGGTGAGTAGAAAACAGAGATACTGCTAAACATCTTATAACTCACAGGACAGCATCCACAAGAGAATTATGCAGTGCATAATGTTTGGAGTGCCAAAGTTAGTGCTACCTTATGTTTTAAATAGTTTGCTAGAGTGTTTTCCATTACGTCTGCTTCTCTCTTGGCTGGCTTTGTACTGTCCCTCAGAGACAGTCTTTCTTTTGAAGTTCCTAGATGTATTCCACTGTTATTTCTACTTGACACATGTTAATATATTGGTGGCTGGCAAGGGGGGAGCATTCTCTGATGTTCCAAGTATGTCTTAGCCAGGTACCATAAATCTGAGGCTTGGGGGCATGACCTTCACAAGTGTTCATATTCTCATCTAGCTGTAGTACTGGGCCTGGCACCAACATATTTAAGTTCCCAGCTTAGGGAGAAAGGTTTTTGTGTTTTGTTTTGTTTTTGTTTATTTGTTGGGCTTTTATTTTTTTGAGAGAGAGAGAGAGAAAGAGAGAGAGAGAGAAAGCACATGAGCAGGAATGGGAGGGGCAGAAAGAGAGAAAGAGAATCTTAAGCAGGTTCCATGCTCATCATGGAGCCCAACACAGGACTTGATTTCATGGACCTGAGATTATGACCTGAGCTAAAATCAAGAGTTGGACATTTAACCACCTGAGCCATGCACGTGCCCTGGAAGAGAGATTTTTCTTTTGGAAAGACTTGTTTTTCAGATTGGTTTTAGGTTCACAGAAAAAAAAATCTGTGGGAAGCACAGAGTTCCTATATATCTCCTGCTTCCATATGTGCACAGCTTCCCCGATTATCAATATCTTGTGCCATAGTGGTATATTTGTTATAATTAGTGAACTTGAATTGACCCATCATTGTCACACAAAATCCATGTTCATTTTGTGTTGTACAGTGGGTGGGTTTGGAGAATACATAATGACATGACATGTATCCACCATTATAATACTATCCAGAATGGCCTCACCGCTCTAACAATTCTGTGTACTCTGAGCCTATTCCTGCTTCTCTCTTGGGAAAAAGTTTCTTTCTTCATTTCTTTTTCCTTCCCTTTCTTCCTTACTTTTTAAAAAAACCTTTTATCTTTGTCAGCTACAGGGGGCTTTCACCTGTGCCTTAATGTGACAGTTTTGTGGATCTTCTTCATGCAGATTAAGGCTTTTGTTCCAGGGGGAGGCAGGTCAGTAGAGTTTGGCAGTGGCTAGTTTTCTATGCACCAAGGCAACACTGAGATGAGAAGATGGCCAAGATTTTCCCCAGTCTTTATAAATAGCTGGTAGGGTTCATTGATGCGAATAAGTAGATGCAAATCCCTCTGTTTATGGGACCTGGAGGATTTTAATGCTGGCCACATTTGGCCCATAGCAATTCATTAGAAATTTTTAGTTGAATATTCGTCGGAGCTTGTATTCCACTCAGTGTCATACAGTATAGCTTAGCAAATGCTTGGATCCTTTCTCCTTTTCTTTTTCCCCCTACAGGCACTTGTTTTTCCCCAGAGACACAAACTGGTTAGTTGTTTACCTGAAGCCTCAGTTCTCTCATGGGTTCAAGAAAAGTCATTCATATAAAGTTTGTCTAACCTTTTGCTTGAGGAGAAGGTGGACAGAATGTTCTTTCCGGTCCCCTACACTTCCAAGATGAAAACGGAACTTACTACTTTTTAAAAAATATTGCTAAAATTCTTTGACAACTGATGTTGAACTGAAATCTGCATAGAGCATAACTCCTGGCTTTAGTTCTATGTTCTGGGGGTAACACATTAGGGTGCCACCTAAGCTTATGACCTCATTTTATCTTAATTACCTCCTAATAGTCCCTGTGCCCAACTACAGTCACAGTGGAGGTGGGGGTGCCACCCAAATTAGCATAATAAGAAACCGTGCCATAGAGAGATGCAGAGTTGCCTCAGTTTCCTTATTGATAAAATAGGGGAAACCATAGTGCTTATTTTAGTGGGTTATTGTGAAGGTTAAATGAATTAATAAGCCCAAAGCACTTAGAATGGTGCTTAGAACAAAGTGAATGCTGTGCAAATGCTGGATGTTATTATTTTGTTACCATTGTCATTTGTTATTTGCATTATTTGAGTATCCTGATGTCTGATTTTCAAGTGTTTACTCCATACTGCATATGTAATTAAGTGAACAGAACTTGAAAGACTTGGCTGAGGAAAACATGAAGAGATGTCTGTAGAGTCCTCTATACAGAAACTACCAGCATCTGCAGACAATGACCTCTCTGCAGACAGCTCTGACTGGATTTTCATACCCACACAACACTGACTATTTTCTCTTCTTGGAGATATGGTGGCATTTCCCTGCCTTGCACTCTGATTCATGGAACAGATTATCTTTCCTTTGGGGCACATAACCAGAACTGGCTTGCAGACACTGACCCCATTTGAACCTCTTGCTTTGGCAAACTCATATGAAGTAGGAATTAAAAGTGCACCATCAACCTTACTGATAAAGAAGACCCAGTATGTGAGGAAAAGACAACACACCCCAGAGCCAAGAGTAAAAATGTTTTTCTCTATGTTCAAGTTCAGGTCACAGCACACAAGATTCATGCAAAGCACTTTCACAACCAAGGGACAGGAGACGGGAGCGTTTTCATTCACAGGCTTCTGGTGCTTGGAGTGCAGCATATACTTTCAAGAAAGAATCACAATGGAGCAAAGGGATGACTTAATTAAAACCAAGATAGCAATCCTTTAAGATATGTATTTGGATTATTATCCAAATACACCTTCTGCTAAGTTACATAAGTTTGATTTCTAGTTTTATATATCAAAAAATTTCCCCTTTGGTACCCAATTTTGTTTCTGAAATGTTTATTGTGTTTTGATTACAATCGAAGGCAAGTTTTTTTTAACAAGTTCTAAGTTTTTTTTTTTTTTTTTAAATCTCTTTCAGGAGTTGATGCACTTAAGTTCACTAATTGAGTTCTTTATGGAATTTAACCCGGAGCTAGATAGTGAACTCTTTTTCAAAGCAAAGGATGTTAATGTAATACAACTCCCTTTGTGTGAGTTACTTGTGTAAGTAGCTCTCAATTTAATGGAGTATAAGCCGCCTAAATTAATGAGGTGAATGAACCAGTGGATCTTGCTGCAGTTGTGTTCGGTGTGAGCTATTCATCAGGGCCTTGGAACTTGGGTGGTGTCATCTTAGTTGCTGATCAGCATCAAATACTGTGAAAATAACAAATCTTTGCACTACAATATTTGTGTTCTCTTAAAATCTCAACAACCAACCGTAGGGTACCATAGTATGCAAATTTTTCCTGTGGCCAGCAGATGGCAGTGTTCAACCCAATTTAGTTCAACTCCATAATATTGCTTATTTGGTCAACTAAATTTTTCCTGCCAACACACACAAGAACCAAGAACCAGCATAAAAAACAAAATTTAAAAAGGTTATTAGAGGGATGCTTGGGTGGTTAATCCAGTAAGCATCCAACTCTTGATTTAGGCTCAGGTCATGATCTCATGACCATGAGATTAAGCCCCATGTCAGGCTCCACCCTGGGCACGGAGCCTGTTTAGGATTCTCTTTCGCCCTCCATCCTTCCCCTACTGCCCTCTCTCTCTTTCTCGTTCTCCCTCTCCCCCTAAAAGTCAGTAGAGTCACAGAGACAGATGACAGCGTTTCATTGGCAGTAAAAATCTGTTTTAGTAATTATAATAGGGAAGCAATTGATGTTCAGGGTCATCATACAGTCTATTGTCTTATGTTTAAGACTGTGGGACCAGAGTCCCTTACCTGTAACCCCAGGCCAAGTGTGTTTAGAAGTCAGAATTTTGAGGATTTTGGAAAAGTAATATGTTCTATATTGCCTAACACTCACAGTGTAACCTCGGAAAGCCCTGTAATCAAACACATTCATGCTTATGCAATAAAATACATGAAAATTCACACTATAATTTATATACACCCCTATGTCAATTAGGTCTCTTGCTAACAGCTTTTGGTTTTCAGAAGTATTGTGGATCTATATTATTCTACAAAATCTCCCGAAAAAAAATTTCAGTTTTCTGGAAAGTGGATTCTCAAGTCTATAGAAGCTTGTGAGCATTTGATTTCTATACAGGTATACCTTGTTCTATTGCAGGACACTTTATTGTGCTTCATAGATGCTGTGTTGTTGTTGTTGTTGTTGTTTTTACAAATTAGCACTTGTGGCAACCCTACATCAAACAAGCATGTTGGTGCCATTTTTCCAATAGTATTTTCTCACTCATGTCTCTGTGTCAGATTTTGGTAATTTTCACCATATTTCAAACTTTTTCATTATTATTATACTTGAATTGCTGCAATCTCATGATAAAACTTTGATGGATGAGGAGTTGTTCTTATAGATGAGCAAAGAGAGTGGTTTTTTGAGATGGAATCTACTCCTGGTGAAGGTGCTGTGAAGATTGCTGAAATGACAGAAAAGAATTTAGAATATCACATACTTAACTGATAAAGCAAGAGCCGCAGTTGGAGAAGATGGACTCCAATTTTGAAAGAAGTTCTACTGTGGGTAAAATACTATCAAACAGTGCCACCTGCTACAGAGAAATCATTTTTGAGAGGAAGAGTCAATCCATGTTGCAAACTTCATTGTTGTCTTATTTTAAGAAATTGCCTTCAGCAGCCACCACCCTGATCAGTCAGCAGCCATCAACATGGAGGCAAGAACCCCCAATCACTAAAAAGATAACCACTCACTGAAAGCTCAGATAATGCTTAGCATTTTTTAGCAACAAAGTATTTTTAATTAAGGTATACATATTGTATTTTTTAGACATGATGCTCTTACACACTTACAAGATTATAGTATGCTATAAACATAACTTCTTTATGCACTAGGAAACCAATAAGTTCATATGACTCACTTTATTGTGATATTTGTTTGCTTCATTGCTGTGTTCTGGAACCAAACTCACAGTATCTCTGACATATGCCTGTATTTGTTTACAAATTTGTTCAGCATTTTTAGGTTCTGGGCATTGTCATTCTTGATTTTTTTAAAACTAAAGTGAACCAGAATTAATTTTGTTTTGAGACTGTTTAGTTTCATTAGATATTTTGAGAGAATTAAGACTATTGCAGCATCAGGATTGGAAATCATGACCTTAGAAAAATGAATGTTTTGCTCATTATCATTCACAAAGTAAACATGACTTGTGATTTCTGCTAAGTTTCAGTGTATTTACCAATCAAAAAACACAGTTAACTAGAAAAAGAGAGAGAGACAGAGAGAGAGAGAGAGAGAGAGAGAGACTGGATCAAAATAATCAAAGCCTTTCACTGTTTTTCTTATATAAATTTATTTTTTATTGGTGTTCAATTTGCCAACATATAGAATAACACCCAGTGCTCATCCCATCAAGCACCCCCCCCCCAGTGCCCGCCACCCAGCCACTCCCACCCCCCACCCACCTTCCCCTCCACCACCCCCAGCCCATCTCCCAGAGTTAGGAGTCTCCCATGTTCTGTCTCCCTCCCTGATATTTCCCACTCATATTTTCTTCCTTCCCCTTTATTCCCTTTCACTATTTTTTATATTCCCCAAATGAATGAGACCATATAATGTTTGTCCTTCTCCGATTGACTTATTTCACTCAGCATAATACCCTCCAGTTCCATCCAGGTTGAAGCAAATGGTGGGTATTTGTCGTTTCTAATGGCTGAGTAACATTCCATTGTATACATAAACCACATCTTCTTTATCCATTCATCTTTTGATGGACACCAAGAGAGCCTTTCACTGTTTATGACAACCAGCCTTTGGTTGTCACGTTTTATTTAACTTGTAAAAAACAAGAAGGAAATTTACCAAACTATCTTGGTGGTAATGTGGTACTAATGATCTTCATATACTCTAGGTTTTAAAAGATTGATTTTTAAACATTTTTTAATTAAAAAATTAAAAACATTTTGTCATAATTTCTCTAAGTGACAAAAGACTCTAAAAGGGAAGTTATTTTCAGGAAGTCAGGAGGATCTCCTGATGAAATTAGGACAGTAGAAATGATCAGGATGAGAGGAAAACAGCAGGGGTGACCAAAGAGTTCATGGGGCTTTCAGAATGGGACAACAAAACATGACCAGCTTTCTTAGCCAGGTGCATTGTGCTTTTTAATATCTGATTTCACAAAGTGCCTACATTTGTTTGCTTCATTGTTAAGTCTTTATGTTATTCTCTAAAGTATTTGAAGCAGTTTACATAAACATATATAAAATATATATAAAATAATAGGTTAAACAAGTATGTGTTATAGAGAAAGTCAGGAAAGATACTAAGGAAGGCAGGTAGGGGAAGGGTTAGCTGGGACATCACCTTTGTAGATTTTGCTTCTGAGCTTTCTAGGTACCCAGGTGAGAAGAGAAGCACTCTCAGTGCCATGAGAGTATAAGCTCATTGAAGTTAAGAGATCTTCACCATTCTGGGACACAGTAATGTCTTAGAATAGGCATGTGATAAATATGCGTCAAATGAATAAAGATTTATAGTGCCTCTGAGGTTAAAAATTACGGTATTGGTCTGTGGAAACAAAACTTCTTTTAATATTCAGAAACTTCCTCCTGGTCTCCCTAAGAAGAAACTGTAGATGCAGGGACCAATATTCTTGATAACATTTTGAAGATTAATATGGCAAATTTTATAACGGAGCTTTCATTTACTTGTTTGTTCATTATTCATTTGTTCATTGAGAATTTCTTGATCCAAGTTTTCCCAAAACATAGGGATTCAAAAAGTGTCTATAGAGGAGAAAGAATGAAGTGTTATAGGTTGTATAATACAATCTCCTTGGGGAGTGCTGCTGGTGCTCAACACCTAAAAGAATACATAGCCCACTGCGGGGACTTGGTGCATATTTGTTGAGTGGATTAAAGAAGAGTTCATCAGACAGATGGAAGAGAAGAGCCTTCTCATCAAAAGGGAACAGAATATGCAGGGATTGGGGGAAGTGCTGCTGGTGGCCCAGGAAGGAGGACCATGTGTGTGGGTGTGGGGACACTGGGGCACTTGGTGAGAGGTTAGTGTCTATTGAAATAAACCTGAGTCCTATCTGGAATGCTAGCACAGGGAGTTTTATTTTATATTATGATTGTTAATTTTTTTTTTTTTTTTAACCAAAAACCGATCTTCAGCTAAAGACAAGATAGAAACCTAATGTGTGTGATGCACTAACTCATTTGACACATGTTCTCTTACCTTATACCCCCAGTTATCCTCTCAAGTATTGTTCCTATTCTCCATATACGAAATTGAAGCTCAGAGATTTGAATGATTTGCCCAAGATCACTATCTATGAAAGAAAATTCTTACTCTTCTTAATTCAATGATATCCTCATTCCAAAAGACTGGCAGTGGGGGAGAATTCAGGGAAGGGAGGTGGTACCTGTGGGTCTTGTTCTTGCACCCAGGCTCATTGTATTCTGGAGGACCAGTCCCAAGTCAGTACTCAACTACCTTGCCTCTTCATTTAGTCTTGAGGGCACAGAGAACAATTGAAAGTTGTAACAAAGCTATAGGGTAATGTTTAGGGTATAAACATAGAAGCGTGACCCATTAATTATTGTCAGTTGCCTTTAGTGGTGAGACACCATGCAGATCTCTCTTGGTTTACCTCTCACCATCTTCATGTGAGCAAGAGAATCTTTAATTCTGACCACCAGGAAGACTTAAATGCTATGATTTCTGCCCAAGAGAGTGGACCTCCAGAGAGAAAGTGATTGTATCACGTTTTGTCTAATGAAGACTGACTTGTAGTCAAGATATTTAACATGCTTAGCTTTGTGTCTGCCACATAGTAGATGCTCATGAATATCAGCTATTATTATTCACCTCAGTACCTCACTTCACATTTTTGACAATCAAACTCTCCCAGAGGATTGAACCTGAGACACCATGTTTATGCTGTGGCCTTGTGGATTCAGTGCAATAATCATATCAACATAAAAATAGATGTAATATTCACATAAAGGATAGGCAATGGAGTTACTTTTTTATAGGATTATTATGAGTTGAGGTTGGTGCCTGAGTATGTCTGTCTCTCCTCATCTCCTGTCCTTTCAACTAGAAAGGAGTGTGAAGGGAAAAAGAGAAGCTCTGCCCAAATCTGTAGAGATGATAATAACCCAGCAGTTTTTAGCCATCTTCCTGGTGTATGGGCAATTGTTCGGGCAGCCAAAAGAACCCAAGGAAGAGATGCTCAATGGCTGTTAGAAATACTTTAGGGATCATGCAAAATTAGAGGAGTTGCAAATGATGGGCAAATGGACTGATTTTCTAAAAAAGAGACACACTTTTTGACCCCTGGATGCTAAGTTCTGTTTCATTTCTCAGTAAGAGTCTCAATGGAGATTCTCAAAAACATGATTTGTGAGTATCTACAAAGGAAGCACATACCCCACTAAAATTTGTCTCTCCAAGTTTCACAAAGAACAGGCCATGCCAGATCAGGGCCATGTCTTTTGGGATAGATTGCCAGTTGGATAGCCCAGAAGGTCATGTATTTGCATTTCAGCCAAGAGTCCTAATACAAATTGATTTTTATTTTATTTTAGTGCCTGTTGTGTGTCAAACACTGTGATAAGGGAGCTGAAGGGGTTCAGTTTCAAGATGTCAGAAGTACTCTGTGATATCAAATAGATGTTTACAAGTGAATGGTGGAAAAAATTAGATTGGTTACTTATAATTGATTTAATAAACACATTTTTATAATGATGCTGATACATTTTTGGATAAACCATAAATAGTAAGGAAATGTTATTCGTTGATGGACCAGTCCAGAAAGGTGATTTTGTGTGTGTATGTTTGTGTGTGTGTGTGTGTGACAAAGATCAAAATTGAGATGAACTATAACAAAGCCCTACACTCCTTTCTGCTTATTTTTAAAGATTTTTTTCCTTTCTGCTTATTTTAAAAATCTAATTGCTTGTATGTGTGTGTGTGTGTGTGTGTTTGTGAATGTATGTGTTAAATATTTAGTATTAATGCATAGATCTTTACTACAAACCTTTTTGATATGCCTACAAACACAGCTACACAACCACACCAATGCTGCTAGAAGGATGGGTGGGGAGCAGGAGAATGTGTCTAGGTTGGCCAGAAGCTCATTATTACAACCTCTAGGTACTTCATTCTTTTTTTTTTTAAGATTTTATTTATTTATGAGAGACACAGGGAGAGGGAGAGGCAGGTTCCATTCAGGGAGCCTGATGTGGGACTTGATCTTGGAACTCCAGAATCACTCCCTGAGCTGAAGGCAGATGCTCAACCACTGAGCCATCCAGGTGTTCCTATGTACTTCATTTTAACGAATCATTTTTTCCCAGTAGGGTATGAACTCCTCTAGGTCAGGGCCTGTGTACTGTAACCTTATATCTGGCAAAATGCCTAGACTCTCCTAAGTTCTCAATAAGCACTATTTCTAGTTGTATTTCCTACTCCAGCCCCACCCAAAAAAAACTTAATTTGATTGCATATTGCATTGACTAGAAAATAGCATCTGTATTAGCTTCCCATTGTTGCTGTAACAAATTAATAAAAAGTTAGTGGCTGGCTTAAAACAATACAAATTTACTGTCCTGTAGTTCCAGAGGTCAGAAATCCCCCAAAACAAGGTGTTGGTAAAGCTATGTTTCTTTCTCAGGGAAGCTTTCAGGGAGAATCTGTTTTTTCCTCTTCCAGGAACTAGAAGCCACCCACATTACTTTGCTTGTGGTCCCTTCAAGCCAGCAACTCTCTGATCCTTTTTCTTGTCACGTTTCTTTCTCTGACCACTCTGTTAGAAGAGATTCTCTACTTTTCTTTTAAGGATTCATGTGATTAGATTGGACCTACCTGTGTACAGCCCAGGATATTGCAGTGGAAAATAGCCTATTCACAGATTATGTGATTATGGTTAGCATTAGGGTGTGGATATCTTTAGGAGATGATTACTCTGCTTATCACAGCCTCCAAATTGGAAAGGTGGTGGTAGTAAGGTGTTAGACTCTATTTTCTTCAAGATAGCAGAAAATTGTCATGTGACAGGAATGGACACTCGTGCTGTGCAATCTCAGAGCACTGAGTAGGATTAATCCTGGAAACTTTAGGGAAGCAGCTTTTGCCAGAAATTAAGGCAGGGTTGTGTGGACATTACTGATGTCCTTTAGACAGGCTAGAAATGGCAGGGCTTGATGCCATGGGGGTGTCTTACAAAAGAGATTTGAGCATTAGATGAAGAATCATCTCAGGTGTACTGTCAAACTCCATTTAACCCTCACAGCCACTGATTCTGTGACTTAGAATTCGGGTGACTTTCAGGCACCTCCGACTTCATGTAGCCGGAACTGACCAAGGCCCTACATCCTTACTGAAGAGTCATCTCTTGCCCTCACTGAACTCTATTTAAGGATCTGTCCCATACCAAGCAGAAGTGGTGAAGGAAGGTGGTAGAGCTGATGCCTTTTCAGAAGATGCAGTAACTCATGTCATTTTTGAGAATATGTATTTAAAAAAACAGTAGCCATAGAGATAGTACACATTTTAAAATATTACACAAATACTTAAAAATCTTCTCTGGCATATTCAGACATGAAAAGGGAACAACTGTAGAAACAAGGCATGAAAAAAATAAAAAAACAGGAACAAGGCATGAAGGAAGTGTCAATTCATTAGGTGGTTTGTATAAGGATCAAACAGGACCATAGATGAAGAGAGGAATAAATAAAACAAGACAAAATCAGAAAGGGAGACTAACCTCTTAATCATAGGAAACAAACTGAGGGTTGCTGGAGGAGAGGGGTGGGGTGAGGGCATAACTGGGTGATGAGCATTAAGGAGGGCACATGATGTAATGATCACTGGGTATTATATATTATATAATCACTAACCTCTACCTCTGAAACCAATAATATATTATTTGTTAACTAACTGAATTTAAATAAAATTTTTGAAAATTAAGTATGACATATTAAGAGGGAGTCAGATATTTAAAACAAAAGGAACAAAAGAAATAGTAGACCAGATTATTTCATCTTAATCCGGAAAACAATATATTTTGAGCCTTTTTTTTTTTTTCGCCTGGCCACTTTGGGGATAGTTATTTGGAGTAACTTCTACAAGATCTGGGAGCTGCTGTACAAAATACTGTTTTTATGCCAATAGCATATGTGGCATGAAAGTACTTTTTTTGTATAAATAGTTTATGTTACTTTATTCTTGATCTTTTAAGTATACATCTGAATGTAGTTTATAAACCTGAACTGTACTCTGTGTTGCATGTTACATTAGACCACTTGACCCACAGATTATTTTGTATCCCAATAATATCCAAAAGGAATTAAGAAATTAATTACAACTTCAGTTGTATTTAAGAGAACTCTCTGTGGTTTCTTATAGCTGTTATTTATCTATCTTCAAAGGGATTCTTAAGTGTCTTTGGCTTTGGGATAGTAATGGTCATTCTAGACTAAGAGGAGCTCGTTCAGACAATTAAGATGTTGAGCCAATACTGCCAATGACTTCATACCACTCCATCTTCTTTCCACTTCTATGGATTACCCAACAGCAATAATGGTCATTCTAGCCAGCTCCTGATACTCCTCTCTATAGTTAAGGGAAGGTCAGCTATTTTTTGATCCCCATGGGAGAGAGACAGCTCCTCAATCAGTATCCTAAAATAGCTGGCCATTCTCAGCTGCTGGGCTGGAGAGCCTCCAGGGGAGAGCAAAGGGAACACAAATCCACTGGCTGAGTGTGAGTGAGAAGGCACCACAACATGAGCTAGGGGAGGCTTCTCAAGAAGATCCTGCTTACTCAAAACATCTTTCTTCTTCTTTTTTTTTTAATTGAGAAGCTAGGTGTCTGACATTTCTTAATTTCTTATTTTATTTAAAGGGAAACCAGTGACTTGAAAATGAGACTAAATATTGCCATCTTCTTTGGGGCTCTCTTTGGTGCTTTGGGGGTTTTACTCTTTTTGGTGGCTTTTGGATCGGATTATTGGCTTCTTGCAACTGAAGTGGGGAAGTGTTCAGGTGAACAGAATGTGCGTTTCTTCTTCCAAATATTGATGTACTTGGTAGGGTGAAGATAGCCTTATGTATCCTCTTGAAATCAGAGAACAGTAGTGGAGTGCCTATTTCTTTACAGAAGAGATAGGTAGAAAACTACTGACCGTTATTATTTGGGATAAAATATGTTGCTTTGATATTTTCCTAGTTACGTACTTTGGTTGACAGCAAGTTACTTCATTACTTCATCTGTGTTCCTGTGCAGATAGAGAACGTCACTTTCCACCATGAAGGATTCTTCTGGAGATGTTGGTTTAATGGGATTGTGGAAGGGAATGATTCTAGTATTTGGAAGTTCTGGTACAGTAAGTGCAATTTATATTTATTTTCCCCCTTGTCATTAAAATAAGAATGAAAAGCTTCTTATTTAGTACAGATCACTTACAAGATAGGATTGGATTCTTAACTATAGAATCTTGAAAGGACATCTTCCAAAAGACTCATGAAGTGATTCTTTTTCAGGAGGTAGAATTGGCTATATGAATAATTATTTTATTTTCCAACCTAAAGTAGAAGTCTGAATAATCAATGCAAAACTGAATTATCTGTTGTTTCCTTGCTCTTACTTAAAATACACTAACCCTAATTTTAAAAAAACCCTATATATTACCTATGGTGTTTTTCTCAAGTGTCTATTATTGCTGTATTGCAAGTAAATGGTTGTTTTTGTTTTTTTTGGGGGGGGAGGGGTTTGGGTATCAACACTTGAAATCGCAAATTTAAAAATTTAGAAATAGAGATATGTTGTTTTATATCCATGGCTTTAAAGTAAAAAAAAATCTTTTTTTTTTAATAATGAAACTTAATTACCGACAGCAGTGGATGAAAGCTCACTCTGTTTGGGCTTTAAGCATGTTTGTGGGCAATATCAAGAAACGCCTGGCTTTTGATGTTTGCATTCTCTCATAGAAACTTGAAAGTTCTCTTTTGAAGTAGAGTAGCCTCTTGAAAATACAATGCATTCTTTTCACTGTATTTCCTATATTATATTAATCTTTGAAAATCGATTCATCGAAAATAACTAGATTCTATCTTATTGCATTCAACAATAAAAACTGCTTATTACTCTAAAGGTTATTATAGGTTGAAATTATTAGTCTCCTTATATACTCCTGTGATATATCAAAATATGGCATTTACACAGTAGTCAAGATTGTACAATAAAAGAATATATAATAAAAATATGAGATCTTGGAAGACTTAAGCAAGCTGACAACAAGCTGGCATACATAAAAGGAACCAAGTAATGATGAAATGGAATTTTGCAGGAAATAGTTGACAGGCTATCTTATAGTCATTTTGGGGAAGAGAATAAGCATGCAATCTGCCAATGAAAAGTATTTAGACTCTGTTAGTTAGTTAGTCTAAATACTTTTAGACTAACAGAGTCTAAAAGTCAGACTGTGCAAGAAGAAGACTTTGCCAAGGACTTAGAGAAAGGAAGAATTTCACTCCTCGCAGTGAAATCTTGAAGTTTTCAAACAACATAAAAGTTTTTCTTGGGTCTCCTACGTGGCTCAGTTGGTTCAGCATCTGTCTGGCTCACGTCATGATCCCAGGGTCTTGGGATTGAGAATCACCTCATGCTCCCTGCTCAGCAGGGAGCCTGCTTCTCCCTTTCGCTCTGACTGCAGCTCCCGTTGCTTGTGCTGTCTCATTCTCTCTCTCTCAAATAAATAAATAGAATCTTAAATTTTTTTTCTTGTTTTTCTCCAAATACTAAAAATGCTTTTGAATTATTAACTTGTATAACCTATTATTTCCATTTTTCCCTAAAAATAGAATATAGAATACTTTTAATGTTAAGCAGAACTGATCAAGGTTAAGTCTAATTTTTAAAAAAAGATTTTATTTATCTATTCATGAGAGACACACACACACACAGAGAAGCAGAGACAGAGGGAGAACAGGCTCCTTGAGGATCAGGGAGCCCAATGCAGGGCTGATTCTGGATCACGAACTGAGCAAAAGGCAGACAATTTACTGACTGAACCACCCTACATCTAAGTTTATTAGATTTTTAAAACAATTACTTTTTGAATACTTACCATGCACTAGGCGTCATGTTAGGAACTGGAGAATATGGTTGTGAAAATAAATGAAGGGTAAGGCCTTTAACCTTAAGGTGATGTCAGGTGCATTCTCTGCATTGAACTATGTCCTGAGCTAGATGTTTTGGATAAATCCGCTTTCCAGATCCTCTGAGTTTCTTGATATGAATTTTTTTCCTTCACTCAACAGTTCTCTGAATCTGTTGATCTAACCTGCAATTTATTTAGCTTGTGAGATCCCATATTTCTCTCCTGTTAAGAATGAGTCTTCATTCATTTTCTCAATAACAACTGCCATTGTTTGGTCTCCTTCCTAGCCAATCAGCCACCATCCAAGAACTGCGCACATGCTTACCTGTCACCATATCCCTTTATGAGAGGCGAGCACAACTCAACCTCGTATGATTCTGCTGTTAGTAAGTAATTCTATCCACAGAATCCCTTGGAGAGGGACTTGTTTTTCTGAAAAAAATTTTTTTAACATGTATCATTTTAACATTTTCTCTGGTATCTATCTGTATTTTCCAATGTGTATTTTCCAATGTGGAAATAATTATGTTTATTAGGAAGAACTGCTTCTTATGGGTTTAACTGACCTAAAACTAGTCTTACAATGAAAAATAATTGTAATACACACCCTACTTTTAAAACATTGTTTTTGCAGCTGTTGCACATACAAATTGAGTATGCTCCTGTTTTCCTACAAAATGATTGAACTTTGTTATGTGTGATAACTTATAGAAAAAGAATAGTCAAATATCATAACTGAGAGCCATGATTACCTAGTTTCTTTGATATTTTCATACTATATGTTCTATGGAAAGTACACAAACTTAGTTCATATGGCAAATACATAATATATACTTAAATCTAGTTTTATAGAAAGTACATAGGCTCAATATGTCAGCTTTATTCTCAGCTGGTTTCATGAAGTTTTATTTTTTTATTTATTTTTTTTTTAATATTTTTTTCTTTATTTATTTATGATAGTCACAGAGAGAGAGAGAGAGAGAGAGGCAGAGACACAGGCAGAGGGAGAAGCAGGCTCCATGCACAGGGAGCCCAACATGGGATTCGATCCCGGGTCTCCAGGATCGCGCCCTGGGCCAAAGGCAGGCGCCAAACCACTGCGCCACCCAGGGATCCCCTCATGAAGTTTTAATAAAGGGTGTTTATCATAATCTTAAAACTAAGAGTTGGTTCAGAATTTACCAATGTCATAAACAGATACAAAAATATTTGTTTTTTTAAAGAGAATAAGTAATATATTTAATGTTCCAAATAATCTCATATTAGTATTCTCCAGAGAATCAGTAGGAGATATATAGGTGGGGGTGGAGTTTGGGGAGACAGAATGATTGATTGTTTGATGGACTGATGGAGAGATTTTAAGGAATTGGCTTATGTGTTTGTGGAGGCTGACAAGTCTAAAATCTGTAAGGGAAGCCAGCAGACTGATTAAGAGTTGCTATTATAGTCTTGAATCTGAAGGCTGAAAACTCTGGAATAATGTCTTCTTTAGGAAATCTAGCCCTTACTCTTAACGCCTTCAACTAATTAGATGAGGCCATATGAGTGGTCTAAACAAATTAATGCACAGAATATAAACATTTACTTATATCACATGATTAACGTGACATTTCACGGAGTGTGCATGAGATCTGGATAGGAAAAGAGGCAAGTTGACATATAGCCATGCTTGTCCATCAAAGTTGCTTTTGCTCAAAATGGCTGTGGCTTTTGGCCTTGAGATTGTGTGGTGTGGGTACTCTTCCTCATTAAAAATTGCACAAGACAGTTCCCATTTGTCACAGCCTTTTGCATAGTGTGTTACATGGACCTTCTAACTGAGAAGAGAAGAGATGGCGTGGGAAAGAGTAGGATAAACATTTTGTATTACAAAAGTTATAAAAAAGCTATCCTCTGACATTCTTACTTTTGTAAAATGGACTGATAAATGGTACAGAGTTGACTTTCCACAACATTAGGTATTTGCATAGGTATTAGTATTGTTATTGATATTTATATGTTCAGGCCCTGTGATGAGATAGGTATCGTGGGCACCATATATTTAAAATGAATCTACATATTTGAAAAGTCTGCACCTCAAGGAAATAGTAGAGAACTTGAAAAACAAGGTGACATGATCTAAACATAATAATTATGATGGAGATGGATAGTAAGTGCATGTCACAAAAATTATACTGCAATTATGCTTAGAATTATTATGTAGCACTGCATATAATTACTGTCATTTTTTGGATCTAATGACAAAACCATATTCCAATTTTTTTTGTTTTAAATTATCAGACTCCTCTTTGGCTCACATATTGTAACTCCCTATTCACTTTAAGCAACTTTATCAAACACTTTAGCAAAAATCACTGAGATGGGAAGAAACATGTCCTACAGCAGAAATAGCATATACATATTTCACGTACCTTCATAATAAAGTACAATGATATCTGATATTATATTTGGGTGATTTTTTCTTACGGTTCCCTTTTCCAAGAGAAGGGCCATGGATATCATTAGAAGAGTTTTACTTGACTAAAAGTCGTGTTTTCTAGTTAGTGAGGCCATCTGGGCTTTACTAGACTCCATAGCCACTCTTTGGCTTCATGTAGCCTTATAATTATCCGGCATTATACATTTGCTAATTTATCTTGGCTAAATTCAAAGTATTGTTTGTAAAATCTGATATATTCCAGCTTGGCAAAATGGCTTTGTATTCTCCTGAATTCTTGCAGTTGCAGTTAGCCAGTATTGAAATCAGTGAAAATAATATAGTGGTGTCTAATTTTTCTGGAAAGATTATTTTATAATTATTGGATGCTACTGATGAAATTATTCTATTTCATAATAAGGAGACTGAGAGCCAGAGAAACCATGTGACTATTGTGACACAGCTGATCATTGGCAGAACAAATGCAAAGGTCCAAGTCTCCGGATTTTGTTTATTGATAATCTTAAAAGCTACAGTGAGTCAAAGGGCAAATTTTAGTTTTAGCCATTAAATTTTTTTAAGTATAAGTCTCTTCACAGGATCTCAACAAAAGACCAATTTTAACATTATGTTGGCTTTTTCTACTTTTCTATCTGATCCTGACCTGTGTGTATAATCAGGTCTAATTTAGTGTTTCCTTTATTTTTGTCTCAAAAACATATTCTAAAATTTGGTTATGCTCGAATCTAGTTATTTGCCCAAGCCTAGAGAGGTTGTTAAAGTAGGATTATATACTTTGAAATCCTTTAAACAATTTCATTACCTTTTGATATCTGTCAGAATTTATATTTTCTGGTTTGTTTTATGATTAAACCCAGTCGTGGTGCATTTATTTGGTATCAATTGGCAATGATGTACAGAACATAGACTAATTTTCTAGATAATTCAGCCCGAGTGAATTAGTCATTTTTGTCAGTGTCCCAAAAGCCTTTGCCCCCCCCAATCAAAGTGCTCATTATATGTAACTACAGTTATTTACCTTACTCCCTTCATTATTTGTTGGAACTCCCTAAAGTACAGAATGTATCCTACTCATTTGTATACTCCCAGAACCTAGTATAGTGCATGGCACTTAGTAAATGCTTACATGTCTCTATGGAATTACTTAATGCAAAAATTTCTTGACTTTCTTCGTAAGAAGAATATATTGAACATAGTTTCTTCTGTTCTTGGTGAGTTGGAACAAGAACACACACCATGACCTTCCTTGAGTTTCTCAGAATCAGTGTTTGCCCTCATGCTTTAGGGCCTGTAGGAGGCATCCCTCTTCCCCAAAAGCTGTTCCTCTCTTCCCCACACCTCCTCCCTTCATTTCTCTAACAAGCAGCCTCATCCCCCAAGCTAGTACACACTTCAGTGTTCTAAAGAAGCCTTCCTTGCCAGTCCCCTATCCCACTACTATATGGGGATCAAGAGTTGAATACTCTACTGACTGAGTCATTCTTTAATTTGAATATCCATAGCACAGACTTTGTTTACTTGTGTAATTATTTTGTTCATGTATTTCCTTCCTAGTTCAACTCTAAGTTCCATGGCAGTGATGTCTTGTGTGTTTGGCTCACTGGTTGTACCCACTGTAGACTGAATGCTAAATGTATACTCTGGGAGAGTCTTTGTTACTACCCTATACTGTGGTACTAATATTGATGTCCTAAGGAGCTGTTGGTGTGTGTAGGAATTTCTCAAACCTTTATTAAGTGGACTTAGATTACTCTTAAATTGTTTTTCATACTTTTTATAACTTTTAGATCTTCAGCACTGCTTTCACATGTCAGCTGCCCTTTGCTTTTATTGTCAATATTTATTTATTTTGTATTCTTTTCTGGTCTTCTCTTCCTTCATCCTTATACAAAATTGTAGGATGAAGTAGACTATAGCCGACTAGAACAGGAAAGAATCATGTAGGAAAGCCATGTGTTAGGATGTAAGTGACAGAAAACTAACTAGTAAGAAATAAGGGCAGTTTTGTTCCACAACAAGGTCAAAAGCAGCTGCCACAATGATGCTGTCAGGGACCCAGGCACTTTCAGGCTTTCCTCCCACCATCCTTGGCAGATGCACAGTTGCCACCATGCTCTTTCATCTTCAGAAGAGCAGAGTATCCCTAGAATTCTCCAGTAGATTTCCACCAAAGTGCTAGTCACCAGGACAGTGTCATGTGGCCTCTGTAAGCTGGAGTTGGCAACTTGGAGTTGGCAACTTGGAGTTGGCAACTTGGAGGCAACTTGGAGTTGCCTGGCTCTTTAGTCAGGATCGTAGAGGAGGAAAGGGAGAAGGGCTGGTAGTCAGTGCTGATTCCATAAAGGATCAACAGTCATCAAGGCTCAGACAAGGACAGCCTGGGTAGCTCAGTGGTTTAGCACTGCCTTCAGCCCAGGGCATGATCCTGGAGACCTGGGATCAAGTCCCACATCAGACTCCCTGCATGGAGCCCACTTCTCCCTCTGCCTGTGTCTCTGCCTCTCTCTCTCTCTCTCTTTCTGTGTCTCTCATGAATAAACAAATAAATAAAAAATCTTAAAAAAAAGAGCTCAGACAAGGGTGGGGTAGCAAGGATGAAAAGGGAATAATGGATATAGATGATATTTAAAGAGTTAATGTGTAAAACTTGGTAGTCATACAAAAGAAAGCTGGAGGAATATAAGATGATGAAGAAATTCCTTTTTGAAAAGGCATAATTCAATTTAAACAATGTGTAATAAAAGGTAGGATGGTCATCTCTGTCTAAATGATAAATATTATTTTAGGGTATTTCTTGTCAGTCCTTTTATATGCATATTGTACATAGTTTTGATTATTATAAATATAAACATACATCTTTTCTAAGTTAGCAACCATTTCTCCACATTTTAACCTAATGGTTTCTTAAATTTTAAATGTTAGTTGCTACCTCTACGTTAAAAATAATTTCATGAAAAAAATGAATAATAAAACATAAAAATAATTTTATACATGTAACATTTTTCATAATTTGTATTACTTCTTTGGATTATATTTACGGAAGTGTGAATCAGAAGGTAGGAATAGGTTTTCTTTGTTGTTGTATCATGCCATCGTACCACATTACTTGCCAACTGGTACTGAACTATGAATGATTTCAGCTAGGAAAATTTGATAAGGAGGACAGAAATATGAACAATAGGAGGAAGGGTCATATTTGGAAGTGGGGGATGGAATTTGGTTTGAATTTCAACATTTTAAAGTTGAGTTTATGCTAAAACATCATTTTGAAATAATTCAGCGTGTAACTTGATGTACAATACTGATTTCCCCGAAAGACATTAGTTAGAGCAGCAGATACTGATGAGGAATTATAGAAGTGGTTTTTTGATATCAGATACAATCTTTAAGAAAAAAATCATAGAAAATGAGGTGGTAAAATATCAATTATACTTAGAGAAAGAAAGAAGCGGAGACAGTCCATAAAGGTGAATGAAAAAGAAGCCTTGGAAAGCAAGTTGATGAGCAGACTGTCAACACTGTCACAGGGGCTGGTGGCAGGGAGAGTCTTGGGAAGGAGGTCACAGCCCTCAGTGACAAATGCAGAGTGAATGAGAGTGAGAGGGGCACAAAGGAATTGGGTGAGACAGGATAATTCAAGAGTTCTGGTGGCCACGGACAGCTGTCCCCACTGAAGCCTCAGCTACAGAGGCATCTCTTTCTAAACCTTAACCTATGTGTCCTGCTGGTTTGGCCTGAGACCTGTAGGCCTGCTGCTCTGTATCCCACTCCTGCTCACGGTCTGTTCCCTTAGATTGGACCTGAGGGCCCTGCCCTCTTCTCCTGGCAATGCCCTCTGTCCCCCAGGGAACCATTCCATTTTCCCCTACCTTCTGTCACCTGATGATAGCCCTACCTCAGGCTTGCTCCTCCATCTACTCTCCCAAGAGGAGAAGTCAGAAAGCAGAGATACTCATAAAGGGGGCAGAGCAACAGGATAATGGGGGTGTGAACCCTCATTTGGGATGTATAGGGAATCGGAAGTGAGGAAGTTGAGACCTTTGTGATTAGCCAGCACTTGGACTTGGAGTAGTACCAAAAGAGCACAACATTTACAGAGAGTACAAAGTCCTTATAAAAACAATCATACACACTACACACATACACACAACATCTTGCTTTACTATACAAGGCAAAATAAAATATAAATACCATTATATTTGACAATTTTTTAAACATTTTATTTATTTATTTATTTATGATAGTCACACACACACAGAGAGAGAGAGAGGCAGAGACACAGGCAGAGGGAGAAGCAGGCTCCATGCACGGGGAGCCCGACGTGGGACTCGATCCCGGGTCTCCAGGATCGCGCCCTGGGCCAAAGGCAGGTGCTAAACCGCTGCACCACCCAGGGATCCCCTATATTTGACAATTTTAAACAGCACAGAGATGAATTAAGATTCGAGTCTAAAGTTAATGTAAACACTTAAATAACTAAGAAGGTGTATCAACATGTGCTAGGTATCTAATTTTGTTGGGGTCTTGCTTCCCGATCAATAATGCTGGTGTAGCTGGGTCTTATTTACCAATTTTCTCATGTTGAAAATATGGTGAGTCTGGATATTGTCTTAAATTTACCAAACTGCCTTCTGTTCTGCTTTAGTTATATAGAAAACATACACTGCAAATCATAATGGAATATACAGTTCCTTTTTTATTTTTTGGTCATAAATGTCAAGTACCTAGATATTTAAAAATACCTTAACATCCTACTATTCATTCAAACATTTGGGATTACACAGTGATGGCCACAGGTACAGCATGATATTACAGGGTGGCTTCAGTTCCCGATTTCTGGCTGACTTTTTATCTGTGACCCAGTGAGGGCTCTACTGCATTCAGATTGGAGGGGACTCATAGGGCAGCTTGCTCAGCCTTCCAAAACTGCAGCTCATGAGGATACAGTTGGCTTTCCAGTTCCAGGGCCCAACATCAAAGCTGTAATTAAAAATCACTTTTTCAGAGGGTGTTATTTTGTGTTCCCTACAATTTATTCATGTATATCTAAGGATTGATTGGCAGCTTATGTAACATCCCTGCACTAATGGGGGAGATTACCTTCTGTAAACAAGACTGTGGTTATTTACGTAGTGTGGCTTGTCTTCCTGTCATGGAGGACAGGCTCCAGCCTCTACAGAGGCTTCCGTTATACCTATTAAAACGTCAGCTACACTCAGAAGTAGAAATCTCATCCAACCACAGAGAACCTCTGGGTGCCAGGCTATCTCAGCCTTGGCAGTATTGATTGACATTTTGGGCCAGACAATTCTTTGTTGTGGAACTGTCCCATACATTGTAGGATGTTTAGCAGTACCCCTAGCCTCTACCCACTAGATGCCAGTAGCACCCTTCAGTTGTGCCAATCAAAAAATGTCTCAATATAGCCAAATATTCTGGGGTATAAGGTGGGCAAAAAACCACCTTTGATGAGAACATTCTAGATATTCATTGCTAACACTTCTGAGGACCCAAGCTCTTCTTCAGAATTATATTCATACTGTGTACATTCTGTGCCCAGCTCCAAGTCTGGGCTCAAAAGCACATGAAAAGCACATTAGTTTCCTTCTTCCATGTAGAATATGCAGACAAAAAAAGGAACAAGGTACTGAACTTGGTCTCTCTCATCTTTAAATATTACTGCTTCTGCTCTGAGTTGTGGATCTTTTCTTAGGAAAAATATTTACTCAATCCAATGGAGAAAATATTAAATCCTGGGTACTATTCTGGGTGCTTTAGTGTCAGCCCTAAATTCTTGCCCCAGTGAAGCTTTCATTATGGTAGGGAGACAGATGATAAACAAAATAAGTCAGTCAAGTACTTGGAGGGAAATAAAAGGAAATAGAATGTCTGTGGAGGCAATCTCGATATTAAAAAAGGTGATCACAGAAGTGATGTCTGTTTTGAGGTGCCCATCCCTGGTTGAGTAGGGTTCTGTCATCCAGCTAAGCTGTCCTGGTTCCTCAATCCCTCTTCTGAGGACTAGATGGATGCTGTACAGAGAGTATTTAGCACAGGGGCTGGCTTGTGGTAAGGTGTCTATGGGAGTTACAAGCTGGACTTTCAGCCAGTATGTCTGTGTTCACTACCTAGAGCCACCATTTCCTGGCTCTGACTCTTTATCTCCACAAAACTCACTGTACTTGTTGGTAAAGGGGAGATTAGTATAGTATTTAAATCCCACAGTTGTTCAAATGAGGAGAGATAATAATCCAAATGCTTAGCAGAGTAGTTGCCATGTAGTTGGTATTCAATAAATGTCAGCTATGGCAACATACCAATTTAGAACACTGAAAATAAGTCCTCATGAGGGCACATGAGTTCATCGTAACTTTTCCCTAGTGAAATGCTTCCTGTTCTCTGAGGTGTGTGTGTGCGTGTGTGTATGTGTGTGTGTGTGTGTGTGTGTGTGCAGTCACATCAATTACTTGGTAGAGTTTCTGGCAAAGAATAAGGACTTCAAAGCGGTGTTCATTATCATTATCATGATCACCATTATCCTAGTACAAGTCAGTTAATGTTACCATCTGTAGTAGCCAAGCTTTGCCAGTGTTTTTCTAGTAACTTTTATTAAATTTCATTCAACAAATACTTATTGAGCACATACTGTGTGCCAGGCACTGTTCTAGGTTCTGGAGAATAGCAGCACACAAAACAGATAGAAATTTCTGTCCTTGTAGGGCTGACATTCTGGAGAGGGGAGACACACAAGGCAAGATAAAATAAGCCAATTAGCATATTGGAAGATGACAACTACTCTGAAAAAGCATAAAACATGGAAAGAGGCTGGAGATGAGGGGCTGGCAGAAATGAGGGCGATGAGAACTCTGTAATATGGTCAGAGGGAAGCTTGGCTCTGAGAAAATTATATTGAGTGGAGACTTGTAGAAAGTGAGGGAGTGAGCCATTTGATATCCAAAAGAGTGTTCCAGGTAGAGAGAACATGAGTTGTAAAGACCCAGAGGCTAGAATATGCCTGATATGAGCAAAG
Source organism: Vulpes vulpes (assembly GCF_048418805.1). Lineage (NCBI taxonomy): Eukaryota > Metazoa > Chordata > Mammalia > Carnivora > Canidae > Vulpes > Vulpes vulpes. The sequence continues at coordinate 68,757,121 of NC_132795.1, read as the reverse complement.
AACGCAGAAGAGGCAGCACAGCAAGGAAGAGATGGAGTGAGCAGAGAGTAGGGGAAATGGCCAGGGAGGTGGAGGGCATAGCAGGAGGTTGGGCCATTGTAAGGACCTTGACTCATGTTGTGAACAAGAGGTGAAGGGGTCTAAAGGACAGTTTTGACCTGGTTTTTGTTGTAAAAGAATTTCTCTAGGTCTTGCATCCTTAACAGACTGTAGAAAGCCCGATGTGGAATCAGGTGGACCAGTTAGGAGGTCTGCTGGATTACAGATGGCTGACACTAAGACATTAGGAAGGAGCGATTTTGTCTGAGTCTGGCATGGTCCTTTTAAAATTATTTAACAACCAGTTAGGAAATCTACCAGGTGGACAATAGCAGTAACACAACACAACACAACACAACACAACACAACACAACACAACACAACAAAACACCACTCATGTCCAGACTGCTATGTACCTTTAAAACATGAGTTTCCCTTTTTAAAAAATGTTTTAAACGTATTTCATTGTATCAGTTTCTAAACATTTATAATAATTATCAACATATTTTCTAATATATGTGCTGCCAAAGTGAGCACAATAGTTATCAACGTATTTTCTAAACAAAATGATTATTACTGTGAATTTTGAGAGTTCTTTATATGTTTTAGATATGAGTATTTTATGGAATACGTGGTTTCCAAACATTTCTTTCCAGTCTGTAGCTTGTCTTTTCATCACCTTAATAAGATCTTTCACAGAGTAAAAGTTGCGAATTTTGATTAAGTTCAATTTATGGAGTTTTTCTTTTATAGATCATACTTTTGGTGTCATATCTGGGAACTATTTCCCAAGCCCCAAGTTCTGAGGATTTTCTCTACTTTTCTTCCAAAAATTTTATAGTTTTATGTTTTACATTTAAATCTATGATTCCGTTTGAGTTACTTTTGTATAAGGTGTATGATTTATAATTTTTCAAACTTATCCCATTGCTCTAACACCATTTGTTAGAAAGACTATCTTTCCTCCATTGAATTGCTTTTGTATGCATCTTAATATAATTGTTTATATTTCTGTTGGATTTTTTCTGGATTATGTATTCTGTTTTATTGACCTATGTGTCTATAGCCCTCTGCCAGTGCCATACTATTCTGATTACTTTAGCTGTACCTTGAAGTTGGAGTGAATGATTCCTCCTACTAGGTTCTTTTTCAAAATTATTTTAGCTATTCTAGATCCTTTGCATTTCAATATAAAATTTAGGACAGTATTTTTTTTAAAAAAGGTTTTATTTATTTATTCATGAGAGATGCAGAGAGAGAAGCAGAAACATAGGCAGAGGGAGAAGTGGGCTGCTCCCAGGGAGCCCAATGTGGGACTTGATCCCAGATCCTGGGATCATGCCCTGAGCCAAAGGCAGATGCTCAACTGCTTAGCCACCCAGGTGTCCCATAAATCTAGGACATCTTGTCTATATCTATAAAAAATCTTTCTTGGATGATGGAATTGCCAAATCAATTTGGGAAGAATTAATTTGTTTATGTTGAGACTTCCAATCTCTGAATGCAATATATCTTTCCATTTATTTAGACCTTTAATTTCTTTCATTAGCAATTTGTAGTCTTCAACTTACAAATCCTGACTGTGCACTTAGATTTACACCTAAATATTTCAATTTTTTAGCAATCATAACCATTATATTTTTAATTATGGTCTCCCTGTGTTTATTGATAATAGAAATATAATTGATTTTTTAAATGTTTATATTGTATTCTCAGACCTTGCTGAATTTACTTAGTAGTTTTAGGAGATTTTGTTTGGTTTTGTTTTATAGATTATTTGGGATTTTCTACATATGACAGTTATGTCATTGGCATATAGGGACCATTTTATTTTTTTCTTGCTTATTTATATGCCTTTTATTTCCTTTTCTTGCCTCATTGCATGGGCTGTAACTTCCAGTATCATGGTGAATAGCAGCAGTGAGAGCAGGCATTCTTGCCACCATCTCTAGCCTTCAGGAAAAACCATTCAGTATTTTTTTCCTTAAATATGATGTTGCTATAGATCTTTCTGCAGGTGTTCTTTATTAACTTGAGAATGTTCCCCTCTACTCTTTATATCCCGAGAGCTTTTGCCATAAATGGTTGTTGAATTTTGTTAAATGGTTTTTTATGCATCAGTTGGTGTGATCACAATACTATTCTTCGTTAGCATATTAGTATTGTGTATTACATTTATTGATTTTCAAATACTGAACTAGACTCTTATCATTGAAATAAATCCTATATGTTCATAATAAATAATTCTTTTTATACATTGCTGAATTCTATGTTAATATTTTATTAAGGATTTTTGCATCGGTATTTAGGAAGGACATTGGTCTGTAGTTTTCCTTTCCTTTTTTTTTTTTACTGCTTACCTAGGTTTAGTATTAGTGTAATAATGATTTCATAAAGCAAATTGGGAAGTGTCTTCTTTTCTGCCTTATTCAGGAAGAGATTGTGGAGAGTTGGCGTTAATTCTCTTTAAATGTGTATGTTTGATAGAATTTAACATTGAAATCATCTAGGTTGGGAGATTTAACTTTCATGGAATTTAAAATTATAAATTCAATTTCTTCAATAGTTATAGGGCTATTCCTATTATATATTTAACATTATATGGTTTGTGATAGTTTGTATTTTTCTAGGAATTGGTTCATTTCATCTAAATTATAAAATTTATATGTATAGAGTCATTCAAAATATTCCCATATCATTTTTTATGTATGCAGTATCTGTTGTGATATCCCATGTTTCATTCTGGATATTGGTAATTTGTGTCTTATTTTTATTTCATCAATATTGTTAGAAGATTGTTAATTTTGTTGAGTTTTTTAAAGATCCTACATTTTGTAAAAGATTTACTTATTTAATTATTTATGAGAGACACAGAGAGAGAGGCAGAGGCATAGGCAGAGGGAGAAGCAGGCTCCTTGCAGGGATCATGCCAGGGCAGATGTTCAGCTGCTGAGCCGACCAGGCATTCCTGATCCTACTTTTTTTTTTTCATTGTTTTTTTTTCTATTGATTTTACATATTAAATTTCATTAATTTATACTTTCTTATTTCCTTCTTTCTGATTGCTTTAGATTTGTCTTGTTCTTTTTATATTCTCTTGAGATGAAATATTAGATTACTGATCTTTTATCCTCTTTTCTAATATAAGCTTTTAAAGGTATAGATTTCACTCTCAGCACAGCTTTAGCTGCTTCCCACACTTTAAAAAAAAAAAAAAGATTTATCTATTCATTTTAGAGAGAGGGTGGGAGGAGGGACAAAGAATGGGGAGAGAGAAACTTAAGCAGAATCCCGTGCTGATCATGGAGCCTGACATGCGGCTTGATTTCATGACCCTGAGATCACGACCTGAGAGGAAGCCAAGAGTTTGATGATTAATAGACTTCACCACCCAGGTGCCCCGGCTTTCCACACTTCATAAGTTTTATTTTTATTTTCATTCAACTCAGTGTATTGCTTAATTTCCCTTGAGACTTATTGTTTGACTCAGATTATTTAGAAGTGAGTTTAGTTTCCAAGAGTTTGAAGATTTTCTTTCAATCTTTCTGTTATTAATATTTAGTTTGATTCCCTTGTAATTAAGTACCATAATCTGTACAATTTAAATTCTTTTAAATTTAATAAGATTTTATTTGTGACCTAGAATATGGTCTATTTTTCTGTACATTCCATGGCATTCGAAAAAAATGTACTATTGTTGAATGGAATGTGCTGTGAATGTCAGTTGGAGCCTACTGGTCGATGACCTTGTTGATCTGGCTGATTTCCTACCTAGCTGTTCTAGTAATTGGTGAGAGGGGATATCGAAGTCTCCAGCTATAATTGTGGACTTATCTGCTTCTCTTTTCATTTCTATCAGTTTTTGCTTCACATATTTTGCTGCTTTTTTGTTAGATGCATACACATTTAGTATTGATATGTCTTTTTGGTAGAATCACCCTCTTATCATAATTTAATGTTGCCAATAATTTTCTTTATTCTAAAATCTATATTATCTGACATTAATAAGGCCACTCCTCCATTCTTTGAATTGATATTTATGTGGTGTATTTTTTTCATTTTCAATATTTCTATATTATTATATTTGAAATGAATTATAGACAGCGTATAGTTGGGAAAATTTTTTTATCAAGTCTGCTAAGGCATCTCTTTTCTAAAGACAAATTTTTAAGAACAATTTTAGGTTCACAGCAAAATTAAGAAAAGGTACAGAGATTTTTCATATGTCTACTGCCCCAACACAAGCAGGCCTCTCCCATTATCATTATCCTCCAGCAGAGTGGTATGTTTGTTACAACTGATTAACCTACACTGACACCTTGTAATTACCAAAAGTCCAAAACTTATCTTAGCGCTTACTCTTGATATTGTACATTTTATGGGTTTAGGCAAATATATAATGATGCATATTGTATCCATGACTACATTATCATATAATATAACTTTACTGCTCTAAAAATTTTCTGCACCCTGCCTACTCACACCTCTGCTCCACTCCAACATCTGGCAGCCACTGCTCTTTTTACTGCCTTCATAGTTTTACCTTTTCTAGAATGTCATTTTGTGGAAATCATACAGCATGTTGCCTTTTTGATTGGTTTCTTTCACTTAGTAACATGCATTCAATTTTTTTTTTTATCTTTTCATGGACTGGTAGTTCATTTCTGAATAATACTCAGTTGGCTAGTTATACCACAGTTTATTTATCCATTCACCTGTTGAAGAACAACTTGATTGATTCCAAGTTTGGGACATTATGAATAAAGTTGCTATAATCATCAGCATGCAGGTTTTTATGCAGACACAACTTTTCAAATCCTTTGAGTGATTACCAAGGAGCTTGATTACTGGATAGAATGGCAAAGAGTTCTTTCATTTTATAAAATACCACTAAACTCTCCTGCACAGTGACTGAACCATTTTGCATTTTCAATAGTGTTGAGATTTCTTACTGCTCTATTCCTCTAGAATGTAATGTTTCCGATGCTCCGGATTCTGACCATTTTAATAGGTGTGTAGTGGTATCTTGTTACTTTAATCTGCTTTTCCCTGATCTCATATAATGTGCTGCATCTTTTTATAAGCTTATTTGCTATCTTTATATCTTCTTTGTTTCTGTTAAGATCCTTGTATACTTTTTTTTAAAAAAATTTTTTTATTTATTTATGATAGTCACAGAGAGAGAGAGAGGCAGAGTCACAGGCAGAGGGAGAAGCAGGCTCCATGCAGGCTCCATGCACCGGGAGCCCGACGTGGGATTCGATCCCGGGTCTCCAGGATCGCGCCCTGGGCCAAAGGCAGGCACCAAACCGCTGCGCCACCCAGGGATCCCCAAGATCCTTGTATACTTTTTAATTTTTTTTGTCTTCTTATTTTTAAGAGTTCTTTGTACATTTTGAATCACAGTCCTATAAGGACGTGTCTTTTGTAAGTATTTTTTCCTACTCTGTAGCTTGTCTTCTCATTCTCTTGATGTTTTCTTTTGGAAGAATTTTTAATTAAATGAAATCAAGTTTATCAATTACTTTTTTTTCATAGATTCTGCTCTTGTATTATGTCCAAAAAGTATTATCATACCGAAGGACATCTAGGTTTTATTTTTTATATTATCTTCTAGGACTTTTAAAGTTTAACTTTACTTAGCTATTATAGTTTCATTTTTAGGTCTATGATCTATTTTGAGTTAATTTTCATGAAGGGTGTAAGTTCTGTATCTATATTCAATTTATTTCATGTAGATGTCCAGTTGCTCCAGGAGCATTTCCTTGCTTCAATTTATACTCTTTGCTCCTTTGTCAAAGATAAGTTGACTCTATTTATATGAATATATTTCTGGGCTGTGTGTATGTTCCATTGATCTATATGTGTCAATTATTTTCTTACTGTCTTTGTTACTATAGCTTCAGAGTGAATCTTGAAGCCAAATAGTGTGAGTCCTCAAACCTTGTTCTACTTCAATATTGCACTGGCTATTCTGGGTCTTTTGCCTCTCTGTATAAACTTTTTTTTTCTGTATAGACTTTAATATCAGTTTGTTGATATCCACAGAATAATTTGCTGGGATTTTGATTGGGATTGCATAGAATCTATAGATCAATTTGGGAAGAAGTGACATCTTGTCTATACTTAGTCTTCCCACCAATTAACATGGAATATCTCTCCATTTATTTATTCCTTTGATTTTGTTCAACAGCATCTTCTGGTTTTCCTCATATATATATTGTACATATTTTGTTCAATTTATACCTAACTATTTAACTTTAGGGCTGTTAATATAAATGGTATTTTGGTTTTAATTTCAAATTTTATGTGTTCACTGCTGGTATATAAGAAATCAATTGACTTTTGTGTATCAGTCTTACTGCAGCCTTGCTATTATTAGTACCTGAGGATTTTTTTAAAGATTCTTTTAAATTTTCTATATAGATGATCATGTCATCAATGAACAAAGACAGTTTTATTTCTTCCTTTCCAATCTATATACCTTTTATTTTATTTTCTCATCTCAGTACTCATTGCATTAGCAAGGATTTCAGTGTGATGTTGGAAAGGAGTGGTAAGAGGAGACATCCTTGAGTATTAGTGGAATAGCTTCAAGTTTCTCACTATTAAGTATAATACTAGCTGTAGGATTTTTGTACATATGCATTATCAGTTTGAGGAATTTCCCCTCTATTCCTAGTTTCCTGAGAGTTTCTTTTCTTTTTTTTTTTTTAATCATGAATGGGTATTGGATTTTGCCAGATGCTTTTTCTGCATCTATTGATATGATCATGTGATTTTGTTTTCTTTTTTAGATTACTGATGTGATGGATTATATTAATTTTTTAAAATGTTGAATCAGCCTTCCATATGTAGGATAAATCCCACTTAATCATGGTACATAATTCTTTATATAAATTGTTGGATTCAATTAGCTAATATTTTGTTGAAGATATTTGCGTCTGTGTTTATGAGAGGTATTTAGTTTTCTTGTAATGTCTGATTTTGGTGTCAGGATAATGTTGACCTTCTTGAGTGACTTGGGAAGTGTTACCTCTGTTTCTATCTCTGAGATATTATAGAGAATTGATAGAATTTTTCCTTAAATATTTGTTTGGTAGAACTCACCAGTGAACCCATCTGGGCCTGGTGCTTTCTGTTTAGGAAGATTATTAATTGTTAATTCCATTTCTTAATAGATATTGGCCTTTATTTGTTGAGTTTTGGCAGATTGTATCCTTCAAGGAATTAGTCCCTTTCATTAACATTATCAAATTTGTAGGCATAGAATATTTCATAGTATTCCTTTATTCTCCCATTGTTTGGCTGCTTATTAATTTTTATTGCAGTGTATTTGATATAGAATGTTATATTAATTTCAGGTGTGTAGCTTAGTGATTCAACATTATGAAGTGATCACCATGATAAATCTATCTTTTATTGCCCTTTTAACGTCCATGCAAAAATGTAGTGATGTTCCCTCTTTCATGTCTGATAGTAGTAATTTGTGTCCTCTTTTATCTTTCTTAGATAGCTTGGCTAGACATTTATTGATTTTGTTGATCATTTCAAAGACAATCTTTTGGTTTCCCTCATTTTCTCTATTAATTTTCTGTTTTCAAATTCATTGATTTTTTATTCTAATATGATTTCTTTGTTTCTGCTTACTTTGGATTTAATTTGTTCAACTTTTTCTAGTTTCTTAAGGTTTAAACTTAGGTAATTGGTATTAGGTATTTCTTCTTTTCTAATATATGCAGTTGGTACTATAAATTACCCTTCAGGCACTGCTTCTTCTGAATCCCACATATTTTGATAAGTTGCGTTTTCATTTTCATTTAGTTGAAAATATTTTAAATTTCTCCTGAGATTTCTTCTTTGACCCTTGCGTTAGAAGTATGTTTCAAATATATTTTGGGATTTTCCAGTTATCTTTCTATTATCAATTTCTAATTTAACTCTGTTGTGGTTTGAGAGCAGACATTATTTGATCTCTATTTTAAATTTGTTAAAGAGTGATTTCTGGTCTTGAATTAATGGTAGATCCAATGGATGTGGTCTATTTTAGTCAGTGTTCCATATGAGTTTGAGAAAACTGTTGATTGGTGAAGTAGTAAGTAGTCTGTAGGCATATGTCTATTATATCTAGTTAATTGATTCTGTTGCTGAGCCAAAATATGACCTTACTGATTTTCTGCCTCCTGGATCTGCCCATTTCTTATAGAGATGAGTTGAAGTCTTCAGTTGTAATAGTGGATTCTTTCTTTTCTCTTTTCAGTTCTATCAGTTTCTACCTCAAGTAGTTTGATATTCTTATGTTAGACATGCCATTTAAAGTTTATTTTCTCTTTGTTCTGATTTTTTGTTGTTATTGTTGTTTCTCTGTCTTCTCTTTATGCCTTACTATGGGTCACTTGAATTTTCTTAGAATTTTATTCCATTTTGATTTATCTTTAATATTTTTGAGTATGTTTCCTTTTTCTACTTCCTTTTACTTTCCAGACCATCCACTGTGTTTTTATTTTTAGCCATTACATTTTTTTATTCTTAAAATTTTCTTTGGACTCTTCTTTATATCTTCTATTTCTTTGGCAAGATTTTTTCAAGCATATCTGTATTTCTCTTTGGGACATTTTTTATCATGGCTCATTAAAAATCCTTGTTAGCTAATAGTGTTTGTTGGCATCTACTGAGTGATCTTTAAAAAATTTTCTTTTAAATCAATTAATTGACATACATTGTATTAATAGTTTCAGAGGTAGAGTTTAGTATTTCATCATTGATATCACACCCAGTGTTATTACATCATGTGCCTTCCTTAGTATCCATCACCCAGTCACCTCATCTCCCCACCTCCTCCCCTTCAGCACCCTTCAACTTGTTTCTTATAGTTAAGAGTCTCTTATGTTTGTCTTCCTCTCTGATTTCATCTTATATTTTTCCCTTCCCCTATGTTCATCTATTCTGTTTCTTAAATTACATATATGACTGGAATAGTATGATAATTATGTCTCTCTAAATGACTTATTTTGCTTTGCATAATATCTTCTAGTTCCATCCACATCATTGCAAATGGTAAGATTTTGGTTTTTTTTTTATGGCAGTGTAATATTCCCATATGTATATTACATTTCCTTATCCATTCATCTGCCAATGTACTTTTGGGCTCTTTCCATATTTTGGCTCTTGTGGACATTGCAGCTATAAACATTGGGGTACAGGTGCCCCTTTGAGTCACTGTATTTGTATTCTTTGGATAAATACCTAGTAGTGCAAATGCTATGCCTACTGAGTGATCTTAACTGAAGTTGAGATTTTCCTGGTTCTCTGTATGAGTAGCCTTTTTTTTTTCAGTTAAAACCTGGAATTTGGGGGTATTATGAAACTCCGGATCTTCTGTTTTGGTGGCTTTTTGACACTGCTTCTGCAGGAGAAGGGGTGGGTACTGCCTCAATAAAAATCAGGTGGGAGTGGAATTCCAGGTTTCCCACTTAGTGTGTGTTAACATGAGGAGAGGCAGCGGTACTGCTGGATAGCAGTGAGAGTTCTGGCTTTCCCCTATGCTTCCATTGATACCATCCTGGCCAGAAGTTGTAGGATTGAATCATTACAGTTTCTTCCATGGCTTCCACTGACATGGGGAATATGCAGGAGTGGTGTCATTACTATTGGGTGGTAGTTTAAGACCTGACTTTCCATTAGGCTTCCTCTGATAGCACCCTAGGTGGAAGGAATGTATCATTTTCACCCTTATAGGGGTGTAAGTCCAGGCTCTACCCATCATCTCTCCTGTCACTGTGATTGGTCACCTCATTATACCTGTAAAGATGAAAGTTCTCACTCCCTATTTAGCCTTTTCCAATAAATACATCCTTCATCCTTGTGTGTGTGTGTGTGTGTGTGTGTGTGTGTGTGTGTGTGTGTGTATGTAAGGGGAGAGTTTGGGGAACTTTGTTATCGCCTGTCAAGTGTTAAAGTCTAGGCTTCCTTCTTGGTCTTGCTGATGAGAGTAGAGTTGAGAGCCAAAGTCTTACTCTGTAGTGTTTACTAGTATAGTTTGCTTATTTCCTAAAAATTTCCTGCCTTACTCAGCAGCCCCTCAGCTTGTTTTTAAGATAAATTGTTATTTTGGGGAGCTCTTCCTGTCTGTGATTGTTGTCATTTCCAGGTTACTGGCTTTTCCATCTCCATGGACACCACAGGATGGGGGCTGAATATTACCATCTGTAATGATGAAAGTCTTCACTCCCTTTCTTCCCTGACACCACCTAGCATGGATGCTGGAGTAGTCCATGTATTCTGATGAAGGGGAATCTAAACTCCTCACTCAGACTTTGTTGAAATCTTCTGTGGTGTTTGTCTAAACATTTTCTGTCTTGGTAGACTGCCCCTTTCATGGCACTTTGTCTAGACTGACCTGTGTTTGTTGCCATTTTTTGATTTATCTACTTGTCTAGTGTCAAGTGTAAGATGGATGAGGCAAAAAGAAAACTCTGGAAACTCCCCTCACTGTGCCATTACTTGGACTCTAAGCTCCCTAGCTGGTCTTCCTCTTCTGCTTATCTTTCTGAATCTTCTGTTTGTTTCACAGATACTCTCCAGGGATTTTAATTGGATTGAAAAAAGCAGAAGTTCACCATTTCTGATTATATATCGAAGGAACAACTGACCAGATTTGCCAATGGATTGAGTGTGGAGTGTGAGGGAAAGAGCAGCATCCACAGTGATCCTTTTTTGTCTTTACCAACTGGAGGGATGCTGCTGCTATTATCAGAGATGCAGAAGGCTGAGGTAGACCTGGTTTTTAAGAGGAAGCTTTGGTAGTTTCTGGACATGTCAGGTTAAGCTCCCCAGTGCAGACATTATGTCAGTTCTTGGATCACAGGGTCTAGTGTTAAAGGTGGAAATCTGAACAGGCCTTGCCCTTTGGGAGTCATTGTGTGGAGATACATTTAAAGCTATGGAATAAGATGAGACCATTTGGGGAGTGAGGAGGTCAGTCTAAGGGCTGAGCTCAAGGATGTTTTATGGTTGAGTTCTTCTCAGAGGAAAGAGTGGCAAGTTTGGTCAAATGTGCTAAGAGGCAGAGTAAGGAGTGGAGTGTGGCCTGACTTTTAGGTTTAACAGTCTGTCCCCAGCAGTTTTACCTTCTGCTTCCCAAGCTGTGTTTCCTCCTTCTAAGACTCACTACTCTTATTTTCCTTTTAACAGATTACATTATTTTGAACTCACTTTTTTCTTTCTTCCATCTGTAAATCATAGGATATGAATGATAAACACAAATATTTCTTGATAAATTCCCATGCTGGCATAAGGAATTAGAACCAGTGAATTTATCAGTAATTGGAGCCTTGAGATTTTCAGAGACACCATCACAATTACTTCAAAGCATTTTGCTTCTGTCCTTATTTCTGCTTATTTAAACCTACTAATTTATTAATAGATATATAAAAAAGAAACATTTTCTTTATCTTTTTTTTTTCTTTTTAGAGAGCGAGAGAGAGGTAGGAAGGATAGAGGGAGAAGGATAGAGAGAATCTTAAGCAGGCTTCATGCTGGGCAGAGCCCAAACTCACTATCCTGAGATCATGAACTGAGCTGAGGTCAGGAGTCAGATGCTTAACTGACTGAGCCACCCAGGGGCCCCAATGTCTTAATTTATTTATTAAGTATTACTGATATCACAACAAAATGGCTTACTTCATTTCTTATTACAAGCTCAATGGACTGGAGAGCATATGAGGAACCTCTCCTATGTGCCATCTTTGTGGTGGCCCACCTATTTGACATTATATATATTGTTCCCTTAGATCTGGTGACAGCACTATGAGGTAGGATTTATTGCTGCCATTTCAAAGCCAAGGAAACTGAGAGTGTTTAGGTTTCTCAACCCCAAGATCATGCTCTGTGGTAAGATGCCTACATTTCCATAGTAGTCTTCTTGATAACACTGTGGGGGAAATTATGTTTCATTAATCTAGCAAGCAATATTTACTTTATTTTTTTTTTATAAAGATTTTTATTTATTTATTCATGATAGTCACACAGAGAGAGAGAGAGAGGCAGAGACACAGGCGGAGGGAGAAGCAGGCTCCATGCACCGGGAGCCCGACGTGGGATTCGATCCCGGGTCTCCAGGATCGCGCCCCGGGCCAAAGGCAGGCGCCAAACCGCTGCGCCACCCAGGGATCCCGCAATATTTACTTTAAAACAAAATCCATTGGTTGATTAGAGAAGAACTGTTAAGTTCTGTTTTTTCACTTTTTAGTTTTGGTACAGTGAGTCAATGTCAGTGTTTCTTTTAACTATTTTTTTTTTTAAGATTTTCTTTATTTATTCATGAGAAACACAGAAAGGCAGAGACATAGGCAGAGGGAGAAGCAGGCTCCACGCAGGGAGCCCGATGCGGGACCAGTCCTGGATCACGACCTGAGCCAAAGTCAAATGCTCAACTACTGAGCCACCCAGGTGTCCTGTCTTTAAGCTATTTGTTACTCTTTACAAACAAGTTTGGGGGTATAGAAGTAAAATTAAAATGACTTTTAAATTTAATTATTTTAAAATATGATGGATCTTGAAAGTGTTTCTCCCAATACACGAATTTATCCCTTCAGGTCTGTAAGTGGCTAAGGCTATCTTTCACATCCACAGAGCTTTGAATTCAGTATTTTTAAGGGAAGCAATGCATTTTCTGGAAAGCAAAGTGTTAACCTGTTTCCAGAGCAACAGCTGTTGTTATGCAATATGGAGGGTATTTGCTGTAACAGTTTGCTATGTTGGGTAGCTAGAGAGGGAAGTTTTCCAAAGATGTATCCTATCACTGCAAATAAATAAATAAAACCAAATCCCCCACTAGACCATATACGGAGTAGCTATGGGGATGCTATGTTTGATCTTTTCAATGATTTTCTGCTTAAAATGGGCAATTTTGCAGGCTGGTCCTTTCCAGCGGAGACTTGGAAGTTCAATCTATGCAGTTCATTATCAAAGGGAAATACTGACCATCTACTTGCTGGGGCTCTAACCAGAAGAGCTGGAAGTGACTTCTGAGACTTCTACCTTTTTATCAAGAATCAAACAGAAAATTAGGGAGGCCAGTTAAGTGATTCACTTCTAAGGGACACACAGCAAATAGTGGGTAGGTTGGTGAGAACTCAAGGCTGCCAGTAGGCTTTCTGCCACATTCCTTCAGATTGACCCCCAGAGGAGGCCAAGTCACTGAAAGATGCCTAGGAGGGGTTAATGTACTATACTTGGTGAATGCCGACTTTGAACACCAAAGGTCATGTTTCCTGCTAAGTGGAGAAAATACGACTGTCAGTCTGTTCATGAACAAGCGAAGTGGGAACGTTTGTTCTGGAGTAAAATGAGGTGTTGCTGTGCCAGCGGTGCCAGCTGTGTCCCAGCTATCTTGTCTGTCCCCATGCGACTCTCATCTTCACTGGCTGTACTAGCACTCCTTGCATGCATGGTTGCTATCTCACACCACGCAGGTCCTTCTACTGAGCTGGCCACGTATTTTTCTAAAGGCATTTGCTGGGAGGGGCAGGCCACTACTTGCCTGTAAAATCTTTCACCACAGCAGTTGGTGATTACTCTCATCTCAATACCTTTATTTTCTACCTAGAAACTTTGTTGCTTCATATCTTTTTTATTCCAATTTCTTGATAAGGTTTTTCCATTTCATTTTCCCTACAAGGCAGGCTAGTTTCCATGAAGTAGTATCAGATATATTTGGTGGCTTTATCATAGTATATTTTACTCCTTCAGGAAAAAAAAATCAGGAAAATACAAATTTCCATAAGAAAGAAAAGGGAATATGTATTTTTCTGTTTTTATTTTTGTCTTTTTCACTGAAAACCCTGCCCCTATGAACCAGACTGCAAACCTAATGCCAGTGTTGGATTATTGACAGATAGAAACTTCGTGTGTACCAAAAGTTTATTTTGATTTAAGTTAATTCTGTGATTTTTCATATCATTTGTAGGGAAAGTTTCACATAATATGGGCCGAAAATGTTCTCCTGGAAAATGACTGTATCCTACATGGACCATTGTGATCTGCCTTCTATTTTCTTTCTCTAGCCACTTCCCCTGCCACCAAAGCTTCTCTCTCTCTGTGCCTTCACACTAAGCTTCTTGCACACACCTGCTTTCCTCTTTGTGGGGTTTTTTTTTTTTTTTTGTGCTTTCTGTTCTCTGCCTGCATTTCTTGCATTCCTACCCTCCCTTCTAAGAATTGCCTCCTCCCGGAAGCCTTCCATCAGATGCCAAGGTTGGGCCAAGTTCCCTTGTGTAATATACCATTGATTTCTCTCTTTGCACAGCCAATAGCCATCTGATTGTGTAATTCTTTCCTATTAGACTGCTTGATAACACACATTGTACTTTCATTCATGTCATATCACCAGGAAGTGCTTACCTAGCACAGTGCCTGATACAAGGTAGATTTTTTTCAATCAATGTCTAAGTGTAGGTAGATGAAAGAGTGGAATTCAATTTAGTTAGTTACTTCTTTTGTTGGGTATTTTATGATAAAAATAGAGGGAATATATCAAATCATTTCCTCGCTATTGAATTCCTAAACTAACTTTCCTATACAGAACCAGTAAAAACCACTTTTGAGTCACATCTCTAAGGAAATGCTCTTAGCCATATACTTGCAATATGATAAAAGATCATACAATTCCCTGGATAAATGTGGTTTCTAGGATATTAGAGGTTTATAGAGGCAAATCATCTGAAAGATATGAACATGAAGACTCAGAAGTCCTAGAATACTTACAGTGGAATACTTAAAGTAAGCAAATCTTTGCGATAATTATTTTCTATCGTCTGTACAAAAGCTTTGGGCAAGCAGGTTCAAATTTAATGTTCCAAGAAAAGAATGTTACAAAAAGTACAAAAGAAGAGTAAAGTGGTCCCAAAAATGTTCTTTTCATACCTGAATATAAAGGATAACAAGGCTTATCTGGTATATATCAGATTTTTTTTTTTTAAGGGACACAGGGAATGAGGAAATGTATCTCAGAGGAAAGTATTTTAGAGTCAGGTGGGAAAACTGACATGACTCTGATGTTCTTGATTCATTTCTGTGCATGGGGTACTCAGGAACAGGGAAAGGGCAGTCACATAGTCATCAGTACCCTTGCTTAGTCCCCAACTGTTAATATCTCATTACTTGATCTCTCAGCTCTTCTTTTCCAAGTGCCTAAAGTAGGGATTTAGGTAATAAAGACTCCCTAGCCATTGTCGTAGTGAGACTGAGACCATGGGTTCCTTCCTGGAATAAGTTAATAAGTTTGCTTCATTTTGTCCCATGGCCATTAAATATAGGCCTTGGCTGTGTAACTTGAGATTTCAGTTGGTACTGAGTGATAAATTACTGACTATTCACTCATTCCTATTTTTATTGACCATCTAGTACACTCCAGGCATGAAGCTTCCCCTAAGATAAGAATGATAAGCAAGACTGAGACTTTGCCCCAAAAGAGCTCACAATCAAGAATTGGAGGTGGATATATAAAGTGAGCAAGATAGACCAGAGTCCACTAAGTCTGGTGACTGGCAGGTGTCAAGAACACTGACTGAGAAGGAGGGCAGGCACTCTGCTCAGTGTTTCCCTGTGTTAACTCTTTCAGGCCTCTTACAACACCATAATATAGGTATTATTATTATTATTATTATTATTATTATTATTATTATTACATATTGGGGAAGGAAACTAAGGCATGGAGAGGCTTCAGTAACTGCTCAAAGTCACACAAGTAGGGGTGTTTCACCTCTTGAGTCTCGCTCTCTACTTCTAGTGGTTCTAGGCTCTCTTGCCTTTTGGTGGAAATGAGGAAGTAACTCCACTATGTTCCTTCAAGAAAGGAAGGAGCTTGAATGAATCTCAAGGGACAAGTAGGATGCCTTATTCATTCCAGAGAGGGGAAACAGTATTGCAAAAGCCTAGAGGCATAACAGCATTTCCCCCCAGGAAACAGGTAAACTTCCAGCATTTCTGGAGGATCAGGTGAGAGCATTAAAACTGGGAGGGATTTGAACTTGGAAAGCTTCCATGCAGCATTGGCAGTTTATTTGAAAAAACAAACAAACAAAACAATGAAGACAGAAACTATTGGTGCCTGAGACTGAGCTTGGACAGCCCTGAGTTCAAATCTTGACCTTGTCATTTACTGGCTGTTTAATTTTTGGAACTTAACCTCTCCAGCCCTATGGTAAACTACAGAGTAGGGATTGTTGTGATGACAGAGAGAAAAAAAACCCTGGAAAGGCTGAGCCATTCTGTGGCATACAGCATCTTTGCAATCATGTTGGCAGCTCCAGAGAGACCCAAGAGTCCAGTGGCCCTCCACCTGGCTGCGTATTTCTTTCTCCTTAGGGAGCTTTAAAAAATACAATTGCATGTGCCCACCCTGAGAGATTCTCACCTAATTGGTCTCGGTTGGAATCCTGGCTTGGGTATGATATTAAAATCCTCCAGGCAACTCTGATGCTTAGGCAGGGATGGAGGCTTCTAGTCTAGGGCCTCTGATGCAGCAAGGGTCAGAGGAAGACCTTGGAGCTAGAGGTTAATCTGGTCCTCTGTTTTAGGATCTGAGTGTCCTTGTACATGATATCTCTCTAGGGAAGGAAAAAACCTTATTCTATCCCCTTAGGTTCAGTGAGTGTGGCCCTGCAAATTAGACTATAAAACAAAACAAAGCAAAAAGATGTAGATGAGAAAAAGTTTATTAGTATATACGCATATATGGAAGCCTTCATAGAAAAATGAAGAATCAAAGAAGCAGATAGGCCTGAGAGCTTATTTATCAAAGCCTTTTTAACAAAGAACAGTGAATGTGGTGATGTGACAAGACAGAGGAGAAAGGGGTTTGGGCTCAGGGTGGCAAACCCGGAAAGTGACTGGGGAATATATGGGGGAAGTAGTGGGCAATAAAGGTATTTTAGCAGATTTGTTCAACGACCCACTTTGGTGCCAACTAGCTGTCTCCTTTATGGCCATAAAACTCCCCTAGAAAAGTAGACTTGTGGCAGTCCTCATTTCTCAAAAGTTTCTGCTTTTGGTCAGATGAGGAAATTTTCTTTCTGCATTCACTGATTTGATTCCAGGTCAAAGTAATCTTACCCAGGTGGCATATTTTGGGGTGACACAATCTAATCCTCCTTTGCCTCACCTCTGAGTGCCTGGAGTTCCTCACTCCTGTGGCCTTGAGTCTGCTGGCTGTTTCTGTGATCAAGCTGCACTGAACTAGTAGCCCTGTTATCACAGCCACCATCACTTCTACCTCTAATACTGCAAAGTGCAGCACCCAGCAAACCTCCCTCCCTATCCCCCAAGATCGTTAGGAGGAGAAACGAGATAGTGACCATGGATGCACTCTCAAGCCTGGAAAGCTCTTGAGGCCATGTGAAGAAACCCATGCTTCTCCTGCGTCAGGGACTTTGCCAAGGTCACAGCCAGCAGGGAAGGTGAGGCCTCTGCCCCTCCTACCCAAGACACTCCTTCCTCTCAGCTATTCCTTCACTGCCTGTGTTTATAGTAGGGAGGTAAATAAACTCCATCAGGCCTTTCAATGTTCTTTTTGTTCTGAAAAAAATCAATGGACCATGCAGAGCACGTGACTTGGCTTGGCACGTCCACAGTTGCGGAGCTCAGACGCGGACACACTGTACAGCCTGTCCTTCTGCTTTGGTGAAGGCATGACTGTATTTTTAGACCTGCCCAACGCTGCCAATACAAGTAGTGTATGGAGATGCAGGACAGGCTTGCTGGCCTGTGTAACAGAAGCGTCTTGCCTAAAGCTACGGCAACATATGCTGGAGGTTTTCATTTGCTGCTGAGGATGGTGGAGGGGGGTGGCGTGTTTTGTTTTGGCTTCTCATAAAACATTTTATAGCACTTCACACTGTGTGCTTGAGGATGTGTCGAAACATAGGATTAGCTTTATGAACTAGCTTTGTGAGGTGTCTGAGGCAAGATAGCAAGTTTTGAAAAATGAATAACACTTAAGTTTATCTTTAAACTGCAAATACAATATTTACATTTTTATATACACAATAAAATAATTTATCAAAACACTACGAATTTGGAATTGTGATCATTTGGGTTGACTTTTTCCCTCTGTACTCTGTATGGAAGATTTGGTGTGTACATTATAATATCACAAAACCAAGAGGAGATTTGTTAATATCTTAACCGAACAAACTGTTCTGGCATACAAATGAAAAATCTATGAAGACAGGCTTTATTCTTGCTGGTTTCTCACCTCCTGTGACAACAGCTTATCACTAAAGCTGATTTTGTTTCTATCCTGACTTCCTGGCTTTAGGCCCCACTTGGGTGTTACTATAATAACTACCTGATTAGTTTTCCTGCCCGTGTTCTGTTCTTTTTCCTGCCAGTTGATTCTCTGGACAGCGATGGGAGTGGTATTCTGGTACAAATGTGGCTATGATTTCTGGTAACTGTCCTTCAGGGGTTCCCCAGGACCAGTATGATAAGGACCAACTCTTTCAGGGTGGCACATGAGGCCATGACTACCCTTCTCTCTTCTTTTCTGGCCCCTTCATCCACATGGGAGGCAGCTGCAGGGAGCTGGTTTCTATTTCCCGATCCATGGAACTCTTGCCTACTCCAATTGGATTGACCTTCCTCCTGCCTTCCAATAGTCCAACTCTATTCAGAACTGTAGGGCTTTACTCACTACCATTCAACACTGAAATAGTGGATTCTCAGGGCAGGAGTCCATCCAGCTCCGTGATTTGCTGTGCATACCTTTGCTGGGGCACCTACCACAGCGTTAAACTTACTTGTTTTCTCCTCACTAGACTGAACTTGAGAGGGTAAGGATCATGTCTTACTCTGGCAGTGTTTGGTGCCTAGAGAGCTATCAAAGTATGTTTGTTAAATTAAGTGACTTACGGTTGTTAACCATGCACCCATTCGCCAAGCAAGCCTGGCAGGGTCTCTTTTTGCAGTCTCTTGGGAGACACTGCCTTGAGTTGCTGGATGGATGTGAATGGCTGGGAATGGGACTTCTTATAAAATAACCCAGGGTTAAAACTTCAGGCTGCTTCTACCCATCATCAAAATTAATGAGTTTTAGTGCATGTTTATTACATTCTCAGTGGAAAAATAAATACCTTACAGTTTTAGTTTTCCAATGGAAAACTAAATGGAATTCAGAGCAGGTGCCAATTCTGCCATTAGCTTCCTGTCTGCGGTCGGTGGTAATCTGCATACATGCACAGGTGTGCACGTGGACATGCACACACACACACTCACACCTAGGCACACATATTGATGTATACAATTCATAGTCTGCTTTATTTCATGACCTTCATTGTCCTACAGTTTGGGGTGATTTTTATGTTTCCTTCTTGAAGGATGCTTAATAGATGTCTCCCAACACTTCCTAATTATGTCTCTTTGGAATTTGACTTTTTAGGTATATCCAAGATATAAGCTCCTTTTGATGTATGTTTCAGTCTGAAATTTGGATTTGCAAAGTGGTTAATACTCTTTATGTTACGTACTTTTTATGAGTAAAATGCATTGTGAACATTTTTCATTCCGTATACATTCTTATTTAACAAACTAGACAATCTCTAATGACTTGATATGTCTTTTTTGCCATTAAAAAGCAACAGGATAGTCCTGAAATGAAAACTTCAGGACTAAAACTAATGAAAACTGAAAAAGAAAATAACTGTATACTAGTGAAAATATTATAAAATTATAAAAATATGAAGTGACATACTTGCATGGAATATACTGATAGGCTGTTTCAGGATATCCTGGGTAAAAGCTTAATCTATTTAGGAAAATAAACTCTAGAAGAACCATTTCTATAACATCTGTTGTTAGACTAATTACTACTCATCCTCATTACAACACTCGAGCAAGGAGCACTTTGTCAGGTCAATTCACCAATTTATTTAGAATCAACAGAACTTCATTGCTTTAAAAGTAGTCATTAATTCTGGCCTTTCACAGATTCAGATGACGCTTTTCTTTAATTAATCCAAATTGTGATAATATAGATTACATGTGAATCTATTTACATTGTAAATCTTGCCTCGTGTTCTAATAGGAATTAATGGAAATCCAATATTGTGTAAGTTAAGCACTGACTTGTAATTAATGGTACAAATGGATTTTTGGAGATGATGTCACTTGGCATGGTCCAAAGATTTCAAAGACAAAATTTCGCAGTTTTAATGGGCTCATATAAGGAATAAGGAAACAAATGAAGTGTTCTCTGAGATAAATTCACAATCTAGGGGTCATAATACAAACCACTAACCAAACAAAAACATCCTCCCTGACAAAATTTCAAAGGTGTAGATATATTAGAACTGAAAGCTTGTCCCCATCCTAGATCCATGAGGTTGGTAGATATCTTTTGTGTGTGAACTACGTTGTTCACAAGGACATTTTATTACAGAGTGAGTAGTAATTTATAAGAGTAATAGCAAATGTATTGAGTATTTAACTGCATGCAGCTACTTTTCTTATATATTCTCAATTCTTTCTATAAGCTTATGTGACAGATATTGTTTTCCATCTTAGAAAACTAAGGTCTGTCAGAGTCACACAATTAGTGGGAGGACCCAATATCATGTTGACTCTCAAAACACATATACTTAATTCACTTTATGTAGAAGATTCTCTGATTGCCTCAGTCTTATGTCAGACGGTGAAAGAACTCTACCCAATTCCATAAGATGATTCCTAATTAGGAGTGAACATTTTAATTCTGGAATCAAAGTGTCTCACATATTTGAAGTAGGTAATATAATTAGCTAAGGAACAGGAAGTTCCAAAAAATTTTGAGATAAACTTGAAGTTAACACACTTTTGAATGCTGAGGGACGAGCAGAAAAATAAATCACACATAACTGCAATAAGGAATCACTCTCTTGGAAGCGATTTCGGTATGGTCACAACTTTTCAGGGAACAACTTCTTCTTTCCCTTAAATACAGATCTGTCGCTCCTGCCTTTTACAGGGGACTCAGAATCAAAAGTCAGGCTATTCTGTTAGAGCAAATGACAGGACAGGAACTGGTAGCTGTCAGGAGCAACAGCAGCTCTGAGGAGCATCCATCCACATTTCTGTTTTGCTCCTTTTCTCTCCCTCACCAGGTGCTTTCTTTCCTTTGAGTCCCTCAGCTTTTCTCTGTGGAGAGGCGTGTCCTGCTGTTTCTGTCCTCTCTGTGGCCCGATTTGTAATGCCTGCTCTCCTGCCTGCATATGGCTCTTCTGGATTTTTAAACTTCAGCCCTGCTACTAATCGCCTCATGTTTCCAGTTGTCCAGGTTTCCAGGGATCACAATGATGGGCCCAACTCATCTTTACAAAACGTAGGTCATAAGACATGGGCCAGAGGTCACCCTACTTGAGCTGTCTTTGTGTTAGGTATCTGACCCTATTTGTTTGTATTTTGAGTATTTAGGAGTAGAGTCACATGTTATGGCCCCTGCCTTCTTAGAGGTTAGCAGACAAGGAAACTTCCCACGGGAGACAGTATGTCAAACACAACTTCTCTATTGCACTGTGTGCAGGAATCTAAAGGGATTTCCAGACATCGATGGTATACAAAAACAGTGTTTAAGGCTCTCTGAGGGAAGTAATTCACTTTCCTATTACTGAACACAGTACCACATGCTGTGTAGTGTTCATGCAATTTAAATAATAATGTAAATGAAAGCAACCACAAAATAAATGTCATTCTTTGATTTCTTATTGTATGTCACACACTTCACATACATTATTAATAACTCTTCTAATAACTCTAAAGGAGGTATACAAACATCTGTATTTTACAAAAGAGAGAGAGGTTCAGGAAGCTTAAGTAACTGGTCCAAGGTTATACCACATGTAAATGGTAAAGAAGTTACTCTGATTCTAGAGTATCTGATTCTAACCTTCATGTCTTTATCGTACTGTGCTGACAATATATTTTTGTATTTCAAGAGGCAGGAATATTTTAAAGAAATTAAGATGAGAAAAAATAGTAGGCTATATTTATGCAGATATTCACCTTTACTGTTTCTCTTCCTTTATTCCTGAAGTTTCAAGGGTACCCTGGTGTCATTTCTTTCAACCTAAAGAAATTCCTTTTCCTACGTCTTTATGGAACAGGTTTGCTTTGATAAATTCTGTCTTCCTCCTTGAGAAATGGCTTTTTTTCATCTTCATCCCTCAAAGATATTTTCACTAGAAGGAGAACTTGAGGTTGATAGTTCTTTTCTTTTGTCATCTTAAAAATGGCCTCCATCATATCTGATGAGAAAATGTGGTCCTCGGGATTGTTGTTTCCCTGGATTTAATATATCACCCCACCCCAACCACCAGTGACTACTTTCAAAACTTTTTCTTTATCTATGGTTTTCAGTAATTTTATTAATATGTGTCTGGGCTGATTTTTTTCGGTTTATGTTCTTTGGAGTTTGTTGAGTTCCTGTATCTATAAATTTATCTTTCAGCAAATCTTGGAATTTTCCAGACATTATTTCTATGTATGTTTGCTCTGTACCAATATGGTCTGTCTCTGCCTTAGGGGCTTCAGTGACACAAATGTGACATCTTTTGACATTGTCTCTCAAGTCTCTGAGAGTCTAGCCATTTTTTATTTCAATTTCATTTCTTTCTGTTGTTCAGATTATATAATTTCTACCGTTATCACCTCAAGTTCACTTGTCTTTCTCATCTCCATTCTGCTATTGTGCTCATTTCATGGATTTTAAGTTTCAGATATTATATTTTTCACTTCAGTTTAGTTCTTTTTTAATAGACTCTATTTCTAAGAATTTCTGTCATTTATTCATTTCAAGAATGTTCACCTTAGTTCATAGAAAATGGTTCTAGTAGCTGCTTTAAAGTCTGTGTAATAATTCACACATTTGAACCATCTTTGGGTTGGCGTCTGCTGATTGCTCATTCCTTTGATATTAGTCAGATTTTCATGGTTGTTAGTACATCAAATAATTTTGGATTCTAACCTGGACATTTTGAATATTATATCGTTAGACTTGGCATACTGTGAAAATTCTCTGGAGAATATTGATTTGTTGTTTGAACAGGCAATCCACCTGTGTGATCTGTCCTTTTCTTTTGTGATAGTCATGTCAAGATCAGTTCACTTTTCAATGCATTTGCCATGCTGTTTGGGTCTGCCTGGGGCTTGTATATCACTCAGGGCTTATTCTGGTACTTGGGTGATTTTTATACTGTAATTTAGTTCTCAAAACCATCATTGTACTTCTTTGGGCATTTTCTGGGCATGTACAACTTGGAGCATGAACTCATCACTTGCGTAGGATCAAACACAGATTAGAGATTCTCTTCTCTGGCTCTCTCTCTCGTCTGTGGGGTTTCTTCCACTCCTCAGGCTTCCAGGGCCCACTTTTCCAGTTTTTATGGATGGGAAGATGAGTTTCTCAGAGTTGGCCTCCTGGGCCATGGCCCAGTTTCATGCAATGCAGTGAAAGAAAGAGGAAACCCATAGCAGTGGTTCCTTCACCCTTTGCAAACTGGGGAGGGGGGTGTCCCTTTTTCTGCTTCCTTTTTTTTAAGATTTTTTTTTTTTGAGAGAGAGAAAGAGAGAGAGAGAACACATGAGTGGGAAGAAGGGGCAGAGGGAGAGAATCTTCAAGCAGACTCCTCGCTGAGCGCAGAGCCTGATGCAGGGGGAGTGGATGTGGGGCTCAATCCCACAACCCAAGATTATGACCTGAGCCAAAGCCAGGAGTCAGTCACTCAACCCACTGAACCACCCAAGCACCCCATTTTTCTGCTTCTTATAGTCAAAACGTTGAATCATCATTTGGGATCTTAAGTGTCCATTCCCCACCCCCCATGCCCGGGGTAGCAGTGTAGATTTACTTTTGAGGCCTTAAGGCCTGCCTGGGAAAATAAAAAGAGAAAATTCAACACAAGGACTTTCCCCATACTCTGGCTTATAGGGACCTGACCCTCTTTCCTGTTGATCTAGCCAGAATAATAATCTTAACTCCAGGTTTTTTGTTTTTGTTTTGCTGTTTGAACCTTTTATAAAGTTCCCAATTTGGCTTGCCTTCAGGCCAAATCCAGGAGGAAAAAAGGAAATACTCTGAAAACTCTTTGTAGCCAATTTTATCTTTCCTTAAGGTTTGACTTCTCTCCTGAATACACTTGCTGTTGTTTACTTTTCAG
Organism: Vulpes vulpes; assembly: GCF_048418805.1. Taxonomy (NCBI): domain Eukaryota; kingdom Metazoa; phylum Chordata; class Mammalia; order Carnivora; family Canidae; genus Vulpes; species Vulpes vulpes. The sequence continues at coordinate 68,732,894 of NC_132795.1, read as the reverse complement.
ACTCCTCAGGTGGTTGTTTGCCATGTGTGTCCACATTTTAGTTGTGGTCAGGGGAGCGACAGAATGGGCTCCTTATTCCTTATTCCGTGGACTGGCTCTTAATCACGTTTTCACCCCTAGCACTTGCCACAGAACCTACCACATAATAGACATTTAGGTAAACGAAGGGAATACAAGTCTAAAATGTGTGGCTCACCAATGTGCAGGAAATCTTTTCTGTGTATGTGAATGAAAATGTAAAATGTGAAGCTTGCCAATTCTCTAGCAAATTCTGATAGGACCCGGATGGCACATGTTTGGCTCACTGTCTGCCACTCTTCCCACGCTCAAATATGATCAGTACTCCTTCACTGCTTGGCACCCTGCAGAGCCTGAAAGCAGCCATAGAATATTCCTAGCACTGCAAACCTGGAAGCCACTGTCAAGTGAACAGCATGGGCATGCGGGGTATAAGCCGGCCTTTTACTCCTGTCTTTCAGACGTGTCCACACAACATTTCCAGCCTTCCTTTCCCATTTAAATGCAGTGCTTCCTTCCTACAAATTTCCATCTTGCCATAGTCTTTGCTTTAAGATTCCAGCTGATGGGCACATTTCTTTCTTTGCCAGGTGGGCTTGTGGAGAAAAATCATTTTTTGCTTTCTTATATAAAGCCTATGTTTTCATTAAAAAATGTAATTTGACTAATGTATTTTATGGAGCTTTCCCTCATTTACACCAAAAGGAACTTATTTTAGTGTTGTAGCCCTTGGGAAATGATGAATTTGTTTAATAGATCGGTAATTATCCCATTCAAAAATGATCATTAGAATTCCTCTTTATTTGATTACTATGTATCACCAAACCCACAATCCGTTTATCACCAGCTGCATCCATTAATTCAGCCTTGTTGGTCCATGCTTAAGAGACCACTCTAACTTCTCGCTTCTCATTTTGAGTCTTTTTAAGAAAAATATTGGTGGAAAGTAGTATGCCTTAAATATATCTGATTTAAAATCTCTGTACAAACTTTTATTTTTTGTTTTGTTTGCCATTTTTATTACCTGAAGACTATTTTCCAATAAAGTCACAGTCTAAACAGAAGTATACTTTTTTATTAGGGAATTGGGGTGATTATTAGCCTCTAGGGGGTGATAGTGGTTGTAAGAAGCAGTGTTGGTAAATGTGAATGCCTTTTCATGTCGTTGTACGTTTGGTATGAAACACCTACCTGTGACTCAACTAGGTACGGACTCAGGGTAACTCTTTCCAGAATGTTAGAACATCTCCACTTCTAAAATGGAAAATATATTCAGAAAATGAGCTCCCAGAGTGTCCTGAGAGTGTGTGGGGTACAAATAACAAGGATGAGTGAATTGAAGGTTGACATCACTAAGTATAGAGTTATCTAATAAGATTTCCTTTGGATCATAATCTAGGACCCATGGCTTGGGATTCTAACTTGCTATGGCTAAAATCAGAACAATAAAGTGGAAAGAAACTGACTGGTACAGTCTAAGTGGGGTTCACAATCTAAATGCGTTTTTCTTTTCTCCTTTTCCCCTTGGGGTTTCCAGTTTACCGTGGTTTCTGGGCAGTCCTGATGCTTCTGGGTGTCGTCGCCGTGGTGACTGCGAGCTTTCTGATCATCTGTGCAGCCCCCTTCACAAGTCACGTTCTCTATAAGGCCGGTGGAGGCGGGTACATCGCTGCAGGTATGTGCAGGGCAAAAAGTGTGATTTCCAGCCATGTTTTTCTCCATATCCTCATATTTTCCTTTTCTAGTTTCAGATTTCAGGCCTCTACTAGGAGTAATACAATGATATTCATATGCAGTATTGTTTGAGTGCCCACTGTATGCAGACCCTCCTCCAGGGACTTAGCATTTCCTGTGTGCTCCACAGCATTTGCTCCCTGTATCCACGTTGTAGGAAGACAGCACGGGAAGGGAAAGTTCTGTTCCTTAATCTCTCTTAACCTGTTTCTTTTCTATCCGTAAAATGGGTTCATAACATGTCTCTCTGTAACATCAGGATATGTGTGAACTTTTCTGTGCATTCCTAAAAAGATAGCCCCATGATGATAATTACAAACTGGCATGATTTATTTATCACAGGTAAAAAAAAAGAAAAGCGTCTCTTTCTACAATGTCATCATTCACTTTTTTAAATTGTGGTTCATGTGTGTTATCAAAACACATTCTGTCCTTGGCAAAACCTGCATTTGTTTTAGTCAGCTTTCCAACTAGTCTTTTTAATGCCTGCTACAGTGATCTTAGTAAAAATAGAAAAATAATTGACTAGGTGTATCTTGTGAATGTTAAGTGTCTTTCATTTAATTGGGAAGTAAAAGCTAGAACATTAATCTGAAAACATATAAGCACAGATGATTTGTAAAGGTAACAGTTTTAGAAAAAGAGACGAACTTCACTATGACTAAGACCACATTGTACATGACTATGCTATTTTGTAGCATCAAATCAGAAGGACAAAGTGTTTCTGTATGAAATGGTAGTGACAGGAAAGAAATAGAATAGATAGCTTTGTTCTCTTTAAATCATTGCAAAGACAGCTCCTGATGTTGTCCGTCATCATTTAATTGATGGCCAATTAACAGTTCCTTGAAGCATACCTAGTCCATAATATTGTGCTTAATTCTGTAGAGGGAATAAAAAAGAATAATCAGATATGGATCCTCTGTCCAAAGAGTTCAAAAAAGAAAAAAAAAAAAAAAACCACCCAAACCCAAACCCACCCTGTGAATAAGAGTCCTGTTTAACCCATTCTGTCATTCTTTTGTCTTTTATTCACTTCTTTCCTCACTAGTTTTCCAAGGACCTTGTTTTCAAGGGCCTGGGTTTACCTACAAAATTTATCATTTTAATGTATATAATGCAGTATAAAAATGTATTTTTAGTACATTTCCAGAGTTGTGCAAACATTACCACTCTCTGATTCCAGAATATTTTTTACTACCTCACAAAGAGACCTCATTGTCTCTTCTCCTTTCCTCCCCTTGGGCTTGAGTCAACACTCATCTACTATCTTCTTTTTTTAAAAAAAAATGATTTTATGTATTTATTTATGAGAGACACAGGCAGAGGAGAAGCAGCCTCCAGGCCAGAAGCCCGATGCAGGACTCAATCCCAGGACTCAGTCCCGGGACTCTGGGATCACACCCTGAGTCAAAGGCAGACACTCAACCGCTGAGCCACCCAGGCTCCCAACACTCATCTACTTTCTATCTTTTTGGGTTTATTCTGGAAATTTCATATCAATGGATTCATACAATGTGTGGCCTTTTGTATCAGGCTTCTTTCACATCAATCTCAATTTATAATCGTCTTCTTTAATTAATAATTCCATAAGACCAAACCCCTTATATGCCATAAAACTGAACATTTCTGAGCCAAATAGTTTTTCCTCCTGCAAACCACATTCTACCTTTACTTTGTTCAAAGGTCTTGTGAAGGTACATGGTTTTCCATGGTTTTCCCAGAAACAAGAGCTGTCTGCTAGAGTGTGTAAATATTTGTTTCTTCTCATTCCTTACCTTTCTTTATAAATCTTTCCCAACAAAGGAAATATATACAGTTGACCCTGGAATATGGGTTTGAACTGTGTGGGTCCACTTAAACACAATTTTTTTTTTATAAAAACAGTACAATCCTGTGAATCTATTTTTTCTTTCTTATATTTTTATTAATAACATTTTCTTTTCTTTTCTTAGCTTAATTTATTGTAAGAATATAGTATATAATACAATACATACTGTTAATTGACTGTTATCAGTGAGACTTCTCTGGTCAACAGTAGGCTCTTAGTCTTAGGGGAGTCAAAAGTTACAGGGAAATTTTTTTTTTAAATGTTTATTTATTTATGATAGTCACACACACAGAGAGAGAGAGGCAGAGACAGAAGCAGGCTCCATGCACCAGGAGCCCGACGTGGGATTCGATCCTGGGTCTCCAGGATCGCGCCCTGGGCCAAAGGCAGGCGCTAAACCGCTGTGCCAAATTTTTAACTACAGTTAAGTCTTAAGTCTTTGTGATATCAAAAGTTATAGGCAGGGCAGCCCGAGTGGCTCAGCAGTTTAGCGCCACCTTCAGCCCAGGGCATGATCCTGGAGACCCAGGATGGAGTCCCATGTTGAGCTCTCTGCATGGAGCCTGCTTCTCCCTCTGCCTATGTCTCTGTATCTCTCTCTCTCTCTCTGTCTCTCTCATGAATAAATAAATAAAATCTTAAGAAAAAGTTATAGGCAAAAAAAAGTTATAGGCAAATTTTCAACTATGGTTAAGTTTTTGGGGAGTTAAGATATTTGTAGACAGATTTTCAACTTCATAAGGTCAGTGCTCCTAACCCTACAGTGTTCAAAGGTCAACTGTAATAGTGTGAGTTTAGTATACATTATGGACAGCACAGTTGTTTTAAACTCAGAAACACTCTTATTTTTGGTTTAGTCTGATCAAAGAATTGTGTGTCCCTGTGTGTGTTTAGTGCTTTTGAAAAAAAAGTTGGTCATTTTTAAATTGTGCAAGAAGGTAGTATATCCAAAGAATTACATTTGGCTGAGAACTCTGTAGGAAGATAAAGTATTTAGTTTGTACTCACATGCCTGTGACCAGTGAGGCTTTTTTTTTTTTTTTTTTTGGAGAATCTTTGCTCTGTGTGGGTATGGGGCTGGGGTTCTCCTTGCTCAGGTCTTCATGTAAAAGGCCCCTGGGAACTGAGAGGTGTCCATGGTATTCTGGGACCCATTCTGAAAACAACCAAACTGGACAATTATGAGGACACTTCCTTTCAAACTTGACTTTTAATTTCCTTCATGGCAGATTTCTTTGTTTGTGTAGGGCCATTTGTTTCCAAAGAACAGAGAGAGAAATTCTGTAGGATGAGACAAAATTAGCTTGGGCAGAAAAGGTGATATTCTCAGGAATAACTGAAGTTTACAGTCTAGAGGCAGTTTTTACAGTGAAACAACTCTATAAGGTGGTTATGGGGCCAATAAATCATTCTTAAGTTTCAGTACTTATTGATAGAAGAATTTAAAAAATCTTTTCATTGTTTATTATTAAGATTCTCAGGTAATATTAATAAGCAACTTATCCTTTCAGAATCAAAGTTGGAAACTTATATGCTATATGAACACTTAGAAAATATATAGTAAACACTAGGTTTTTCGGCCAGCCAAATGTTTGTGTATCACATTTAGTATGCAACTATGCACATAGTCATCTACTGAGTTAAACTGAATTGAACTTAGAATGCTTTCTTTGTTTAGATTTTATATTTTCAAAATGAAGGGATCTCGTTTTATGTGTCTGGTACTCTAGAATCTCTTTGTTTTTTATGGCTTGCCTTGTCATTCCCTGCCTAACTGAGCTCCCATGCTGCCCTGTGCCAACGCTCTGTGCTGTGCTGGGCAGTTAGGAACAGGTGCAGCTTGGGCCTGGGGTTGCCGTGGCAGCTTTATCAATGCCACAAACAAGATTGCACACTCTCTCTTTATTGGGACAGATGGCTTTAGGATGGGGAATAGCCAAATTCCAAATGGCCAATGCTGGGTGTGTGCATGTATGAAGTCTCTTTGGCATTAGTAAGAAGACCGTTTTTGGGCATTCCATGCATGACTGAGTCATGCTGATGTCACAGTTGTCGGTATGAGTAAGGGGCGGGGTCCATGGTATTCCTCTTGCTCTGTCAACAGGCTTAGAGCAAAGTTTGGAGGACATATGTTGCCACTCCTTGCAGTTGGGCAGATTCCTCTTCAAGCAGGCTAAGCCATGTGTTCCCCGAGGAGGTTCAGTTCTGGAACAAGTGCATGGTAATCATCAGGATGTTATTAACACCAAACCTATTTCAGTGAATCTCATCGCACACTCTATAAAAACTAAGCAAATTCTGAAATTTGTTTTAATGTGGACTCCCAGAGAACTTTCCGATCCAAAGGGGCTGACACTTGTCTTCTCCTAGTTCTTTGATATTGGAGGTGATAAGAAAGATGCAGGAGAAGTTAGAATGGGTGAGCATACCACTATAAAACATTTAAGTTATACGGAGGAAATTAAACATAGCTGAATATTCCTAGTGCCTGGGCAAAGCAACATCAATACAGGAATTGCTGTGCATGAGTAAGACTTCTAAGTGTACGGGAAAGAATAATGATGTGATCTGGAAGTTCCGGGATACTGACATTACTAGGTAATAAGCCGTAAAAACTTGAAATCAGTATTTCCCACCATATTAGGGTACAAATATTTTTCTTTTGTAATTGAAATAGCCTTTTCCTGAGTGACAAAGTGAGATTACATTTTTCTGCTGAATATAGTGCTAGACAGAGTCCCTCCTGGGTTGAGGTGCCTGAAAGGCTTCTGAATCTCAGCTAACTCCCTTGTGAGACCCTCAAGTTGGTGAGACTACACGGACATCTTGTAAGCCAGAGGAAGATAGCAGCCTTTATTCCAGACGCAGGATGCATTAATGGAAGCAAAGGGTACCTCTGCTGTGTAATTAGCCCTTTGGAACAATTAGTTCTTTGGCGGCAAAGCAGTGGTTTGACTCCTGCCCCACTCTGTGACCACAGAGTATACTCCTTGCCCAGAAGGCTGTTGCTCAAGCCATTACTGGTCACCAGGGATACAAACTGAGTGATTTGGGGTGAATTTTTAAAACTTTCTGCCATGTGGGACAAACCGTCTGAAGCACATCCTTTCATGACCCCTCCCTGCTCCCTTTGGATCTGGAGGACAGTGCTTTCTGAAACTATAGTGATGTGAACCCTCTTAAAAAAAGTAGAATAAAAAAAAGAATAAAAAAAAAGTAGAATAGAAAAGGTGAGCAGTAATGACAGGAATATAAAAATCTGACTACAAAATATAATATAAACTATTTTTTTTAATATAAACTATTGAATCAGAATTAAACTGGATTTGTGGTTTGTTTTCCTTTTCTTTCAAAAGATCAATGGAATTTGTAGTAGCTCATCAGTAAACCATATTTATTTCTATATGAGATAAAATAGATGTGATGAAAACTACAAGATACTTTTTCACCTTAATCCTAGAAAAAAAAAAGACACAGCAGCCAAGGGACATATTGTAAATGTTCTTTTTTTGTTGTTGTTGTTGTTGAAACTGAACACGTGGCTTCCAGGAAGAATTCAGTGTCGTACCATGCTCCTCACACCTTCCTCTAGATAAAGTAGAGCAAGAGAAGAATATGCAGAGGAAACAGAAGACCATGAGCAGGAAGGGATTAGGGAAGAATTGCTGACAGCCCAGAGGCAGGCATTCTAAACTTACAGGCACACGCATCTCCCTACTTGCACCTGCTGTCTCCATGTCTATATAGTGAGAGATCCAGGCTATAAACAGCCACTTACACGGACAAGCAAAGGGGCCTCTCTATTAGCAGAACAGGCCTGGAAGGCCAGTGAATGCTTGCCAGAATGGCTTTTCTAAAGCTTCTGTGTCTTTCTTAGTGCACCAAAAGTAGGCTTTCGGGAGAAAACCACAACATAACCTCCCAATGGGGAACAGAACATTTCACCAAAGTCCAGGACTTAACATTTCATTCATAGGTCTGTTCTGTTGGAGTTACGTGACAGAAACAAAGGCGTGACTCATTATAACTGGAAGTTACTGATACGTGAGCCAAATGTGCTTGTTGTACTAGAATTCCTGTCTCCGATTTTTATGAAACACAAAACAGCAGCTTGGATTTACTTCTCTTTTGCTCAGTCCAAAAGCTTTGTACACTAGATGTGCTTTCTGAGTACTTCTGGAAGAACCAGTCACTCTTATGTTTCTAAAATTACTTGCTTCTTGCCCTGGCTTTGTGCCTTTGGTTGCCATATTTGGGAATTTGTTCAAGAAAAGCATTGTTTTGGATATTGATAATATAATAATGTGGTAAGGCCTCCTTTCAATTTTGATGTGGAATTTTAATGACCTCAATATGTCACTTCATAGAAATGTCAAGTGCTAGAATAAATCAGTGTTGGTCAATATTAAAGAGGAAAGAGCTCTGAAGAATGTTCATTTACAAAAATACTTTAAGGCATATAACTTTTCTTTCTCAGATACTTCTTTGAAAGTTTATTTTTCCTCACATTGCTTATCAGTTGGAATGTGTGTAACGGGCTGTTAGGATCAGACTTGTCCCCACTCAGTACTGAACGGAGCACCAGTATGATAGGATGTATGATGCTACAGTGAAGAGGCAGGTTCCCAGAGGAAGAATTCAGAGGGCATGAGTGAGACCCAGTTTTGTGAGTTTCCAATACCTCAGTCAAATGAAGGCTGGAGAAGGGATGAGGAATGTGAAGAAGAGACACAGAGTGGTTGCGTAGAGAGACCTGTGCTCCTAAGTCTTTACTTTGACCTGGGCTGGTTGTGCATATGTGTCCTTATGGGAGACATTTGAGAGGATGGTCCAGCCCTTGCCCAGATGAATCTAGGGTATGAGAGGTCAGCTCAGTAACAGCTTTAGTGGGACTTTTTGGAAAACCTTGAACTGCAAACATGAGTAAATGGTCCCCATTCCCCTTTAAAAATGTATTTGTGTGGTTCTTCTGAGAACTAGAGATGTAGGCCTAAAATGCCTTTACTCACATGATATTTTATTATAGGATATAATTAACCTCCACATTGAAAGGGAGTTTTCAGATGTGTAGTACGACAAGATTCGTTCTGGTTTATAAATGGCATATCTAGTTTGGGGTTAGTTTTTGGTATGGTGGAAAGGCAGAATGAATTTCCATCTGCTTCATTCTGCTTTTTTAAAGTATGTGTATCATTAACATCTACTATTAACTTAGTTCTGCAAGGGATTTAATTTCTTTGCAAATATTCTGTTTTATTCCATACCCTTCTCCCAAATAATCACTTTGCTCAGAAATGGCTAGTGGTTAATGAGTAAGGCATATTGCTTTTTTTACTGAAAATTTTATGAATTTCCTGAGGCCTTTTCTCCCACCCTTTATACTTACTTGTAGAAAAGAGAAATACATTAGTAAGACTCCCCTGAATGACCAGATTGACATATGCTAAGTCTGTCCTAGAAGGAATTTTACTTCCTGTAACTATAATGTTGTTGGGGATGGGCAGAAAGCTTGCTTACTGGACACTTAAAACAGAAAATGTCCTTAATATGTATAAGTGAACACAGGTCTGGATTCACCTGTTAACCTTCCTAAAATGTCGTGATGGGCCTATGGGGTGACTGGTGCCACCTGGTGGAAGATTCTAGTAAGACATGGGCACTTCTCATGAAATCTCAGACTGGAAGGCACTGTAGTGGTTTATCCCCTTGCCTCTTGACTAGTCCTGAAATAGCCCAGTCATATGAGAAGCTCTGACGCTTTAAAAGATTTAAGAGAATAATATTTACTAGCCATTATCAGGAGCTAATGCCAAAGCTCAATAAAAATAATGATAATAACAAAACTAGCCAATGCTTATTATGCGCTTGCCCTGTTCCAGGCACCTCGCCTAGTGTGTGTTACCTCCATTAATCTCATGACTACTGTCTGCAGTAGGCACCTGCATGATCTGTATTTTACCAAAAAAGATACTGAGACACAGAGAAGTATAGAACTTGCTCAAGGTTACTCAGCTTGTCAAGTATAAAGCTTTCTAGCCTGTATACCTTTGAGGTAAGATTTAAACCAGGGCAGTTAGAGTCCAGGCCTATGCCCTTCAACCACCTCCTGCTTTTTGAAACTCATCTATTGTGAGTAAACACTTCCTTGGAGTTAAATGAAAATCCACTTTCCAGATGCAATCCCTAATGACTTGTGCAGATGGATAAACCCTCAGGATCATTCTCTATCAATAATTGTTTCTCAAGAGAGTACAGAGTATTGGATAGACAGGGTGTTTAATGCCTACAATGATTATGCCAATCTAAGAAAGTAATAAATACTTGAGAATTCCAATAGACATTATATAGGTGTGGTTGACTAAATAAAAACATGAGGCCAGAAAATGAAAGAGAAGAGTCAATTAATATATTTGTACAGTAATGTGTGTGGTAAAGTTTGGATAGCAATGAATATTTGGAAATCAAATAAATGTAATGAAGATATACAGATATGAAGTTATAGTTATATAAGGTGTTCAGACTGCGTCAGAAAATTAGAAAAACATCAGTGGAAATTGAATTTAAGAAAATGAAGAGTGGAAATTGTTTATGGTTGACCATTATGCATGAGCAGCTTTAAAATTTCTGAAATATGACATATAAAAATTAGCACAATTTAAATATAAGAGAAAGGTATAGCTTTTAATGTAACGAAGGACTATTAAAAGGTACAATTTCAATTATTTTTAAGACATTCTAATGTATTTCCCAGAAAAACTAACTTAGTGAGTGAACTAACAGATACATAATTACTTTGAAAGTATGTTGCGATGTAATGACAAGTCTAACAAGTCTTCAGAAAAGGTAGAATTGGCAAATTTTCCTTCCCCATCATGTAATGTTTGAAAAATAAGTATGCATTTTAGATTCTGGAATGGATCTATGAGAATAGCCTACACTCATATCATGTTTCCTCCTTTAACCTGACACATTGGTTTGTTAGAAGTTGAAAAAGGTCTCAAACACTGCAATTTTTAAGCTTCTTAGTATATGAAAAGTTAATACATGACAAACTGGTTTGAAAATATTGCGGCATTCAGTGTTTACATTTTATAAGTTAATACTCTCTATTTTTAAAACGTATACATAAATATCATGACCCTATATATAATTGTAATTTGCAGGCATTATTCAAAGTCTTTTATGAATTTGGGCCCCAAACACATATTGCTTATGGACTCCAATGTCATCCATATCATGAAGGAGCACTATTATTCCATCCCAAGAGGTTAAACCCTTGCTCATTCTCAGGAAGGGTCTAGCTCTTTCTCCTTGGTTGTACTTTTATATCCTTTAAATTAAAGGCTAGAGACACTCCCTAGATACCTGAGGGGCAACTGTCTTTCCAAAGAAGTCTCAGAAGACAAACATGCAGGATTGCCATCTGGTTCCTACCTTGCAGACCAGTTCACAGGGGTTAATTTTATAATGAAACTTCATAACATTCATTCATATGTCATATTTTGTATATTTCAAATAATACATAATGACAGTTAAAAATAAGAATCAGGGAACTGAGAAGACAAAGAGTCACAAAACATCCCCATGCTCCAAGCACTTGGAGAGTTTAATTGCACTGTGAGCACTATTGAGCAGCTGTCAAAAGTTTTGTTGACAAAAGGGATACATGAGGAAGAGAAGGGAAGACTGTATTCTTAGGAGGGCTGAGGGGTGTGGGGGAAAGCCTGAGTGGGTGCGCTTCAGGTCACTGCCATTAGCACCTGTAAGCCCGGCGTCATTTTATCAGTTTGACATAAAATCATGGTTCATAAAAAGATGTTGTTGCCTATTTCTTTTTTGAAAATCATTTGTCTGAGGAAATGTATCCATCATTTCAAGATTCTATGTTTGAGTTTGAGCATCATGAACCAAAACACTCATCGTGGCTTAATTCATTGTAGCCAAAACCGAGAAGGAACCCAAATGATTGTCAAAGGATAAATTGATGAACAAATTGCGGTCTATTCATACAACGGGAATAGCATGCAGCAGTAAAAAGGAAGGAACTACTAACACACGCACGACATGGGTAGTTTTCTGTCATCATGTTGAGTATGAACAGAAAGAGATAAAAAAACTGCACACTGTCGTGATTTCATTTCTATGAGGTTCTAAGGGCAAAACTCTGCTGTACTGATAGATGCTTTGGGGAAGAGGTGTGAGGAGGCATGCAGAACCTCTCTAGGATGATAGTGATGACTATGTTCTATTTTCAATGGATTGTGGCTACACTGATGGTTGCATTTCTCAAACCATACATTCTCATCAAACCATATACTTAAAACTCCTACATTTTGCGCTATATAAATTACATCTCAGTTAAAAAAGAAAGAAACAATGAACTTGGAAGGCTTTTTACCTATTAGAACAACCTGCAAACTATTGGGGCTTAATATAGTACCTTCAAATATTAGTGTGGACTGATTTCAGAAATGTTTATATGAAGACTACTTGTGGGTCTTCTGCAAAGGCCCCTTGTGGGGACGTGGTCAGTTACGCTGCCCAGTGCTCCTATGCAGATCCGAGAAGGCACTTGTTATATGTTTCTTGGTGAATTGCTGTTTCCTTTTAGAAAATGATAGTAAATACATAGCTTATCAAACTTCCTTTTTGATCTTCCTTCTGGGCATGTCAGACCCAGGTTTACCATTCCATTAGTGCTACTATCCTTTGCATTCTTACCCATGCTCCAGATTTTTCTTTATTTCTATAGTTAGCATGAATCCTCTCTCTGCCTTCCCAGGATCTCCCCCTGGAAAAGTAACTTCGTCTCCTTCCACCTCCTTGGAATGTTTACCCTGCTATAAGATATATTTGTCTTCATCCTAATGTGTTGTACCTGTTATCAGGGTATCCCTTTGAATTATGCCACAGGATGGTTTGACCTTGGGACTGCAGACCTCATACCATCCTCTGAAAATAGACACAAGGAGTAAGCTGATGCTATCATCCCTAAAATTTTATGAAGCTTGCTTTCTAGTTCTGTTTTTCTAGATGTGCTTGCTGGATATTGCCCTGTCTCTAGAGTACATGCTGCCTACAGTGGGAGAAAAGGCAATTTTTTTTCTGATTCTAATGTATTGTTCACTGTTCACTTTAACTTCCTTCATAATGCATTTTCTTGACTACAGAATGCTTTGGCCTTTCCTGTGCCCATTGAAAGCTAAAATGAGTTGCCACTGAATTTGTGTGCAAGCATGACTAAAAGAGGCCAATGGAATCATCTTAAATTTATGATTCTTCCCTAAGTACTCCAATAGCTGCCTGTGATTCACGTTGTTAAAACACATTTCAAAGGCAGTTAATTTATACCTAAGCAGTTAAGGATCATGTTTATTATTTTTCAGTTATTCCAAAAGGCTTTTTTTTTTTTGTTTTTTGTTTTGTTTTTTTTAAAGATTGTATTTATTTATTCATGAGAGAGAGAGAGAGAGAGAGAGAGAGAGAGAGGCAGAGACACAGGCAGAAGAGAGAAGCAGGCTCCATGTAGGGAGCCCAATGTGGGACTTGACCCCAGGTCTCCAGGATCACGCCCTGGGCTGAAGGCGGTGCTAAACTGCTGGGCCACTGGGGCTGCCCAGGCTTTTGTTTGTAGATATATTTCTAAGCAAGAATATAGGGGTTTGACATTTGCCTGTCTTTTTGAAGAGTTTCCATTTCTGTGGCTAACTTTTCCCTAGGAATGTGTTTTTAAATCTGGTTTTTATAATATAGTATACAAAATCTTTATGCTATGCCTTATTTTTCCATATTTGTTTCCATGAAATATTGAGGACATCCAGTTTTATTTTTCAGTCTGTGACTTGATGTTGGGTAAATTCTTTTGTATTTTTTCCACATTGTGAACATTTCCTTATTGTTTATCATTAGCAATTGCGTTCCTAATGGCCCTTAGTGACTATGTGAACTTTGTTTCAGAGAAAATGCTTTCCAAATCGAAATCATATATTTAGAGGGAAAAGTTTTCAACTTGGTAAGATGATCCATATAAAATCATACAATCGAATGGTTCTTTCCCATACTGCTAATTAATAAGAGAACCAACACATTATTCTTGTGACTTAATTATTGGTCTATGGTTTTATTATCACAAATCTTCTTGGGATTTGGTACCTTACTTTGATTATGCCTCCAGTGAGCTGTTTTATTAATTTTTTTGGTCTTCAAAATTAGGTATTTTAAAATTTAATTGGAAATAAATTATGCTTTCAAAATATGACCAAAATTAAATATAACTTAATTAAAAATAAGTTATTACCTAAATATTAGCAATATTTTCTCTCCCTGCTAAAATCATAATGGCAAATGGGTTTGAAATGTAACTCACTTGTTACTCAGGACAGATATTATTTAATGTTTTCATGAATGAGAATTCTTTAAGATATCAGGGGATAATAATCAAGATTTTTCTATAGTATTTTCCATTAGTGTTCCTCCAAATTAGTGTTCCTCCAACATTAGTGTTCCTCCAAATGGGACTCTCCACTTGGTAGGTGGGCCAAATCAGCAATATTACTGTTCACTAATTGTCATAATAGCCCACCAAAAGAAGATGTGTCTTTCTGGATATATGAACACACATACTCTCCTCCCATCCTCCCAGGATATGCACTTTCTATACACGTAACCACAGATTCCCACTATGCTTTTTTTTATTCATTCATTTTGTTTTTTGTTTTGAAATATTTTCAGATTTACATAGAAGTTGAAACTCTTTCCACCCAGAGATTCCATTCATCTTTCACTATCTCAATGTCATTTACAGCAAAAGGCTCCAGTCCTGAGACATGCTTTGCATTTAGTAGTTATGTCATCTGAATTTCCATCAGACCAGAATAAGTCCTACTTAGACCTTCATGACCTTGACTCTTCAAGAGTACAGGCCTGTGATTTTCTAGAATGTTCCTGAATTGGTGTGCCTGATATTTCCTTCTGGTTGGATTTACGCTCTTCATTTTTGGCTGTATCATTGCAGTGATGCAATGATGTGATGAATAACACAGTTATTCTCATTGTATCTTACAAGGTAGTTAGTGACATCAATATGTCATGCCACTGGTGATGTTCACTTTGATCATTTTTGGGGATATTTTGGTGATATTTCAATATAAAATTACTGTTTGCAATAATTTTACTGTTTACTATAAAATTACAGTATGAAATTACTGTTTTTCCCTTTACAATTGTTAAGTGTCTTGTGGGAAGAGACTTTGAACCTGTGTAGTATTTATTTCTCAACTGAATTTCGTTTACTAGTTTTAGCATCCATTTTTGTTTCTTGCCTGAATTATTACCTAAATGATTGCCAAGTAGTAATTTCTAATTGAAATATTCCTTCTACATTTATAAGTTAGCATTCTCTAAGGAAAAGATTTCCCTTCTCCCTGCCTAATTTATTCATTCATTTATTTATATCACGGTGGGCTCATGGATTTTTCTTTTATTTAGTAAGGTATCATGTGTCATTATCATTATTTGTTTTTTTTTCATTATCATTATTTGTTTGATAGTCTGATCGCCTCAGAACTGGCTAAGGGAAGCCCCTCAGCTAGCTTCTGAAACACTCCCGCCATTCCTAGAGCACATCTGCCATTCCAGATTTACCTTGTACTTTCCACTCCAGCCTGGATTCACCTATGTCTTTGAGATACCTGGTTCCTGGTATTTAGAAGCCATGATATGGACACTTAATGTGCTCCATGCAACTGGGGTGTTATTGCTCTCAGATTCTCTCGGGACACGGAGCCAGGACATATATGCATTTGTATATATACACGAGTGTATCTTAACACACGCACACACACACACACACACACACTTCTATATCTATCTATCCATCTATCACCATAAATTCACACTGATAGATTTAATTCCAAACAAACATCATAGGCTTTATTTTAGTTTTCCTCCTTTTCAAACTTGTAACTCCCTTTTTAGGCAGTGAATAACATGACTCCAATTAATTTCAATCAATATATTTATTTGTTTCATTAGTCTACCTCTATGTAACAGTCTTCTGACTCTTCTGTTGGCCAAATGCCTTATGTAAAGCCCCCAACATAAAGTCTTGCTGCCACATCAGCTAAACGTTTGGCCTTTGGTATAAATACTTTCCAATGCCCGTTAGTTCATTTTCTTTCTGCCTATCTCTCTCTCTCTGCATGTGAGTGCACACATGCACATATACACACTGGTATGAAATACTGGCAATTTAATAGGTAGGGAAACACTCTTTTACCCCATGGGAAGATATAATTATAAACTGATATGATATAAATTAAGTGGACAGTTTCTTCTGTTAGTGAACAATTAAAGATTGTAGTGATAGAAATGCCTATTTTCATTGTTTTCAGGATGTAAATGCTCTTCAAATAACAGCAATTTTAAAATATAAGTTAATTCTTCCTTATTAAGAATCATCCACATGATTACTTGCCATACGTTTTTTAAAATACTCAATTCAGTAATAGGTTTTGCAACTTTTGAAAGAAAATATGCATAAGGCAACTGGTTTTTCACAAAAGCAACTTTCATTTTTTATAAAAATATCTGAAAGCATGAGAGATTCACATGATTGAAGAGAGATAAGAAACATAGCAACAGATAATAACAAAGGTTTGCAGTGTGTTTGCATTAGGCAAATAGTATGCAAATAACTAAGCCAAACCTTTACATTAGGAGAGAACAGTGTCTATATATTTGCAGAAAAATGTATTGAAATGCACAGAGTTGCTCGACAACACATGGCATTGCCATATTGTTGTCAACATCTGAGGTACGGCTTTGCAAGTAGTTTGCTCGCCGGCTATGACTTTACTATTTCTCTCTGACATAGCTGTTGTTCAGTGGTTAAATTGCACTCTTCTGTGCTCCAGTATTTGCATTTACATTACAGACCACAGTGTGAAGAATGTTTCTTATTAGTGAAGCATCTCTGTTGATTCTTCATTGCTCTATAGTTCGTATCACGATTATGAGAAAGTTTAAGACTCACCTCGGCATATTTATGAGCCCTTCTTCTTTTGTGTGTACTTCTCAGGATTCTTTATGCAATTGATGGCCCAAGAGAGAGAGGACATCCCAAATACTGTTGGAGCACAATTAACTGGAGAAGGGTGATTAATGGCTGGGCTCTTAAAAGATACTCTGTCCTGCCAATGTGTCTCCATCTCTGCTTCTAGTCACAGGGTTATGTTTACCTTTCAGACTGACTTGCAATTAGAATATGGAGATTTTATGCATGATGGTTCCATTCATTAATTCAAAGACTATAATAGGTCCTTGACATGTTTGGATTGAACTTTTGGGCAACTAGAAAATGACCTCAAGTATATTTTGCTCAGGTATAAATTTGAATCCCTCAGGGTGCGTGGTTTGAATGCATGCAAGACCTGTCACTCACTCACCAATGAATCAGCTTGGCTGACTTTCCTGGGGTTGTAGCTCAGCATCATGGTGCTGCTCCCTTCTGTTATTTCAGTAACAGCCACATGGAAAAGTATATGCTTAGCAATATTCTCAAATTTTAGTATTTGTAAAGCTCTTCTGTCATAGTGCTCCCTCCCTACCTCCGTCTGTTCTCCTTTCGTTTCTTTCTCTTGTCTACCAAGACTCTTGCTCTTAAACCTGTGGTTTTACATTCCACAGAATTTTTTCATTAATTTTTTTCCTCATTCTTTCCAGGCAATGTTGCCTTTATGCTATAGGTCAGTCTTTAGCATCTATATTTCAATTTGAAGGAATCATGTCTATTTTTTTACATTAGTTCAGTGCTTTCATCTCTGTTCTTGTCTGGTACTTACCTTGGCTTCTCTTTCATTGACAAAATTATCCATAGCACAAGTTGGCTGTGTTATAATAATATAATAATAGTCAGAAAGACCTGAGCTGAAAATCTGAAAATTAGTAGCTGTGTTTGCACATACTTAAAACTGAGGGCCATTAGTATCTATTTTGCCAATTCATTGTATATATTGAAATACATATTAAATATATAGTTATATATATTTAGTATATATTTATTATATTTATAGTTATATATATATAGTATAATACTATAATGTATTATAGTGTTCACCCCAAATCAGGCATATAGTACAGATGGAAAGTGTTAGAAGAAATTCCAGGCAGGATCTTTGACTCTTATGTTCACAAACACCTAATACAGAGCCTGGCATACAGTAACTACTCAATAAATGCATGTCAGCTGTTGCCATTGTACTTGTTGCCATAACCTGTCTCAATGCTATGAAAATTAAAGATAACAGTGTGCATATAAAGCACATAATAAAGGGTATGACACAAAGTAGGTGATTTGGCTAGAAAGGTATTTTTAGAGACATATCATCAGGCAAATGATTGGTTAGCATTCTTGGGAAAACCTCTTCAGAAAGACTAAAGGTCTTTTGTTTTGTCCTTCTCAGGCATCCTGTTTTCCTTGGTGGTGATGCTGTATGTCATCTGGGTCCAGGCAGTGGCTGACATGGAAGGCTACAAAAACATGAAAATGAGAGACTGCTTGGAGTTCACCCCTTCTGTTCTGTATGGCTGGTCATTTTTTCTGGCCCCGGCGGGGATATTTTTTTCTTTGCTTGCTGGATTACTATTTCTGGTTATTGGTCGGCATATTCAAATACATCACTAATCCAACTATTGCCACAAGCATTTTCTTGAGAGGTTTTAAGACAGAACTTTTTTTTTTTTCATTTTGTTTTGGTGATCCCAGCATAGAATTAGTTGTGAGCTTTTTAGTTGGTATTTCAATTTTGCTTTTACATTTTACTTGTGATTTCCTCCAATAAGAAGGTCCTAGAATCTTTCCAGATAACCACAAGTTTCCATCCTATGTAGGTGCCATCACTAACCTAATTCTCAAAGAAGCAGGTAGCATGGGTCTCCCTTTCATTGCACCTGTTAGGGGTCATGCAGGTCACAAAGGTCTGATAATGACATAACACCACTACCTGGGCCAGGGAAGCTTTGATTTAAAGTCTCCTTCTTGGCATTCACTTCGAAAAAATCTTTGGAGAATAATTAAGAATGGAAAACAAATGTTGTCAGAGAACTTATTCCATCTTTTCTCCACACACATGCATATCCACATACATATTCACTGACTCCTGTAAGCCAATTATTTATGACTTAAAAATAGATAGCAGTGTGCTTGTGGCGAGAGCCAGGCAAACACATCAGTTACAATGGGCCACAACCAGACTGAGAGTGTGTACTTATTCCACTTTCTTACCGACAGGAGTTTGGCTATCTAATTAAATTCACTGAATTGTGTACGCTTACAGAAACCTTAAACTATGTTTAAAAGTGGCAAATCTAAAAAAATAAAAATAAAAAAGTGGCAAATCTGTACACCAAATTACACATAAAGCAGATTGGACTTTTAGGAGCTCAGTGGATTAATTGTAATATGTAATATGGTTGAAAATATGTAAAAAAAAAACAAGCACCTTAGCTTAGTACTTCGTTCTGTTTGATATTTTGAAATTCTTATTTAAAATTATATGCTAATATGTTCAGCATGTGAAAATTTATTGATGAAATGTGCTTTTAATATGCACTAGCTATAAACTTTCAAAATATTTCCATATGAAATGATAATAGCCTTGCTTTATTAAAGACTATGAAATATTAACTTTTCCCAAGACTTTATGGGTTGTAGTTCTTCTGATCATTTGATTCCCTTAATTATTGTCTCTTAGTTTCTTCATCTTTACAACAGGTATTTTAACATTTACAGATCTGCTATTTCCTTTAACATCTTGGAAGAAAACTTTGTGCTGCTTGGTGGATAATTCTTTTTTATTTGCTGGTGTAGACATGCAGACATTTTGCATATCAAAGATGTTTGTTTGGCACTAATTTTGATTGAAATCAAATCCATCTGAGAAGCCCACTTTGCATTTGCATTTTGGAAACCTCCACCAAGGAGCAGTTTGGTGTTGGTGAGGGAACAGAGAACCCGCATGGTATGAGAGCTTTGTTCTGGACACAACGTTTTACTCTGCAGCTGTTGTGAATACCTAGGGCAGGACTCAGAGGCAAATTAAGAGTGACCACCTAGAAGATGCTGTGGGATAGAGGGGCGATTGCTTTCCATTCAGCAGTTCTCCTGATGGAGAGATTGCCTGTCTTATGGACACATCTGTACTTTCCATTAACTTGTTTCAGTGGGAGGGATTTTTGGAGGAATAGCCACAGTCTGATGTATCTGCAGAATCATGAGGGCATTTTAGTGTTTAGGGACAGATAGGACTAGCATGTGATAAAAACAAAAAAAACACAAAAATACAAGACAAAAAAACATAGCTTCAGGGGTTTAACTGGTTTCTCAAGCCATCTGAGTTATATCATAAATGTTTTTTTATGCTACTTGCCTTTGTCTTTTTCTGTTTTCATTTTTATATTGCTCCATTTACTTCTTTGCTTTTGGCTTGATTATTAGAAAAATAATTATGGGTTCTGTTATGCATATTTACTGTGATATTAAGTTATGGCATGCCATTAAGTTTTCCAGACGATGCTAGATGTATTTGATTAGTTCATGTCATCTGTAAATACAATTCCTTTTTGTAGAATTTTGGAATGGAGCCTTTTTTCTGGTGTATTATATGTCATTTAAATTTCACATACAAGCTGCTTTCAGTAAAGGTTTGAATATTTATAAATTTCAGATGGTTATCTTCATTTTCTAATACACTTATGCGGCTACCATATATTTATCATAAGGCAATTGGCTGAATATCTGATGTGTATGACACTTTTACACAGATACATACTTTGGAAGTATTTCATAGTTGTAATGCATATCAGTCACATTAATTCAGATGCATTTCCCAATCTACTTACCAGCAATCCGTGGAAGGAAGGAAGGTGAGTTGTTTGTGCTGTGTCAATAAGTAATATACTTTAAAATAGCAGAAATATGCCATATATTCTTGTAACAGCCTTATGTCTTATTTAGGATAGTATGTTTGTCTCTATTCAGTGTATTGACTAATTTTCAGAAGCTTCCAAATACCATGTTAAAATTTTATTAAGAGTGTTGATTTTGCATCAAGTTTCAATGTAACAAATAAGATGTCTTTTTGGCGACATTCTGGGAAGAGCAAAATAAAAGAACAGTTAGTTATGCCCTCGGACTTTGGAGAAAGCTATGATTTTTCCATATTGTACTTGTTCAAGGAGTTCAGTTTGGTTGGGCAGCAGGTAGCATACGCAGTGGAACCAGCTGGACAAACCATACAGAAAGGCTGAATGATGGTGTTCAATTTGGAGGTTGCGGGTAAGACTTATAAAAAAAAAAACTACCAGGTATGCTATTACTGGCCATTTAGTCACTTTTATGACTAATATATGAAATGTACTTATTCACTTTAAATATTAAATCCACGTATAAAGGTGTATGGTGGATGAGGTGTCAGTATTTGGTTCTTGTCTATATACCTGTGTATCTTTCATCAACACATACTTGTGTATGTGTATGTGTGTCTACCCAGAATTATAAATTTGAATAGAAAGAGATAAAGTGAATGATAGAAATCAATATAATTGAGATAAACAAAAATTTTAAAATGAGTTTCTTTTGGGGGATAGAAATAGAGCTTATGTCCCCAAGTACTATTTTAACGTTTTTACTCAATTGATGATGGTCAATTCAATTTTGATGGTCAATTCGGTGAACACATAAGTTGACTTATAGTTTCGTGAAAGAAAACAAATTAGATTTACAAAAAGGCTTAGAATGTCATAGGATTAGACAGATATGGGGTGCTAGTAAAAATAAGCTGTACATACATCGTCAGGAGGGTAGAATTGTAGGGAAAGACCCACAGTGCTGGGGCTACATGGAAAGAAATATATTAAGAGGATGAGTCCCCAATTTGATTTTGGTGGGATGCCATGAGGAATGAGGGGGCTCATACAACAGAGATGAAATAGAAACTACATTTTTGTTGATTGTTTGAAAGCATTAAATACATAGAGACATTTCCTCTGTGATGACTGAGGGTAGGTTACAGAAATTCCAGCAAAAACTTAGGAAGACAGTATACTAGATATTAAATCCAAGGAGAGTGGGGAAATATTAAACATCATATATATTATATTATATTATATTATATTATATCATATTATAACATATGAGCATAAAGCAAGCATAAAAACATTTAACTTTGTTAGCAGTGTAAGAGAAAAGGCAGAGCAAACATCCAGCTAGAACTTAGAGTTTCTGAGCTAGCTAACCAAGGCAAGTGCTAGGACCTCTGTCTTCAGGAACATGAAGATCAGCCTAGATTGGTCTTGAGGGGTGGAAAATATAAGAAAAAACACATCTGAAATGACAGTGGAGGAGTATTAAGAGTCCACTCTGGCTTCTGAAGGGTCATTTTTTCCCACTACTGTGACTCTGACTGTGAACAGTTGAAGGGGCGATTGGCTGGTTGAACTTTATAAAATGATACACCTTTGGATATAGAGAATCGTACGGTGTGTCTAACCATTCTGTTTTATTTGTAAGACATCTATAAGCAAATAAATTAGAATGATTTTGAATTCTTCAAGTAATGATTTTTTTTTTGGTTTACACAAATGACAGGGCTAGTTTAAGCTGGCTTTATGAAATAAGTGTGGTTGGAGTAATTGGCATCCCGTACTGATCCTGAGATTATCTAGATAATTTAGGGGAGAGAAGGCTCACTGGGATAAAATAAGTATACATATAGCAAAAATTTTAATATTCCCATTCTTCTGGGAGTCCGGGAGTTATTGTGACATAATTCACTAAAAATGTAAATAGTTCCCCTTTTATGTGGTAATTGATTTTGTTTTTTTTTTTAGCATTTCTTTTTCCATTTATTCTAAACAGAAACTGCCACTGTTGAAAAATTTTATCAATGCTTATAGATTGTATTGTCATTGTAAACTATCTAAACAAATAGGTAGTTGAACAATACAGCTTTAAAAAGAATGCTATATATAGAATAATGCTTGTTGCCTCATATTTTGGTGTGGCATATATAGACACTATATGCAGTATTGATATATTGTCTTCATTCCCCCAAAATAAAAGGTCTTTTTTTTCTCAAGAATTTTATGGGTACATGTAAAAGCCTGGAGAAATGTCAAACAGAAGTTTGATTAACCTCTGTGTATGTATGTGTGTGTTGTAAACATATACCCACAAACCTATGTATATTTACGTACGTGTGTGGCATTTATGCATGTGTATATGTGGATTTGGGTAACACTACATATATATCTGTTAATAGACATGTCTGAATACACACATATATGTAATACATGTATGTTTTAAAAACATTTTGTATATATAATATATACACGTTTGTATATAATAAATGCCTGTATTTATATTATATGAGCATCTTGCAAATATCTGTCTGTCTCGGATATACCTGAGCTCTTTAGGCTTACTGAAGGGGACGGCATATTTTATCTTTATGCTATTATTGCAAACTTATCCCAGTGGTGACTGAGGCATACAAGGGAAACTCCGTAAATAGCATCTTAGCCTCTCTTCCTTGGATCCAGGGCAAATGTGATGATGCATGTAGATTGGTTGTGTCTGACCCTATGCATGCCTAATGGCAATGACCCTGTTTTTGAACATTTTCTAACAACTAATATCTGGCTGTTAATGAATATTTATTTAATTGTAAAATTTTTGCCAAATAAAATAATTCCTTTCTAAAGCAGATGCCTTAGTTGATACATTTTTTGAATCCTCCTTCAAAGGTTAAGCCAGCTGGATGCCTTATGAACTCTTTATTTGGGTTGCTGGTAGGGAGGATCCTCTGGTGTAGTGGGAAAGGTTTTAAATCTAAGTCTGAAGACCTGCAATCCAATCATGAATTTTAAACTTACGGTTTGGCAAGTTATGCCACCTTACTTTGGCTGAGTATATTCATCTAAAATATTTACCGGTTTACTCAGTAAATAGTTAATTGTGTGCATACTACATGTCACAAATGGTGCTGCATATTGGGTATATATTACTAAACAAGACAGACATGGTATTTTCATTTTTCAAGCGAGGATTCAAGGACATAATATAGACAACAAGCAAATGAATAAAAAACCCACTATGATTTATAAATTGTGATAAATCCTCTAAGGAAAAATAAACAAGACATGATGACATAAACCATGATTACATTCAGGGAGGTTCTTTGTAAGGAGAGAATTCTGAATTGGAGAGAACACCAAGTATTCTGATGCATAAAAGGTAGAAAGGGGCCATCTGAATGAATGATGGCCTGAGAAGTTTTCAGGGAGGGGGCCTAGTGGCAGAGGTCTGAGTGTGGGAGAGTTTGATGTGTTCTAAGGATAGCAAGGTGGCTTGTGTGGTTAGACAATAAATGGGAGAGTTCTATAATGAGGCTGGAGAAGAAAGGCCTAATCATTCAGAGCCCTTGAGGCTGTTATAATATATTTTGAAGCAGAAAATGGAAAGAACTTGCTGGTGGATCAGATATGAGATGAAGAGAGGGACAAGTCAGAAATCACTCTTAGATTTCTAGCTTAAGTAAGTGGGTAGATGGAGAAATCTGGAATAGGAAAGGCAAAGGGAAACAGGTGTGAGAGAGAAAGGAATGGAATCCATAGTCCACTTTGATGATGTAACGTTTGAGAAGTCTGTGAAATCTTCAAGTTGAAACACTAGTCAGGAGCTCAGAGGAGCGATCTAAGCTGGAGACTCACATTTGAGAGTCACCACATTTAAAGTCATGGGAAAGATGAAGCCACGAAGGAGGATGGCTAGAGAGAGGAGGAACTCTTTGCATTGGAGAATCCAACATTTATAGGGTGAAGAGAAGGTGAAGCCTGAAGAAAAGCCAGAAAGAGACAAAGAAGGATGGATAGGAAATGTGGTATGGAGGAAGGCCAGTGGGGAGAATGTTTTGAGAAGGGACTGAGTTTTGAACTTTACCAACACTGCTGAGAAGATGGCTAAGTGAGGGGAAAGAAAGGGGCCCTCTGGCTGTGGAAGCTTGGTGTTTGTTGGTGACAATGATGACAGAAATCTTGGAGTAGTGATGAGGAAAGAAGCTGGATCTGATCTATGTGAGGAGTTGATGAGAGGTGTGAATGTGGAGAACACATGCTGGGCAGCTTCTAGAAGACTGTCTTCAAGGAGAGTTAAAGGGTCATGGACTTGGGGACTTGGGGGAGTAAAAGGTGTGAGGTCTGGAGGAAGCATTCTTAAGACCTGGTAAAATAAGAGTTAATTTGCCTATTTTGAAAGTCATTCTGTCCAGAGGAGAGGGTGATGTGGGAAAGGACCATGACAAGAGTTGGGTCATGGGGTAGGCTGATGTATGTGTGGAGGGACAGTGTACCTGTCTCCCTTTAAAGAAGGTCATGTATTTGAAGACACTCAGGATGAGGAAAGCACTCACTATATTATACTTGGCAAAACAAAACAAAACAAAACCCACAAACACAACCCAAATCCTGTCGTACATTTATCACGTACGAGTTCCAACATTAGGTGTCAGGGTTATGGAAAATTGAGCAAATCACCTTGTATAGGTCAAATGTAATACTCTTCACTGCTTATCAACCAAGCATATCAATAAGACCCCAGGGAGTCAACACAGTTGAAAGATCTGTTAATATTTTGAATGGGAATAGAAAATGACAGCAGAATCAGTATGTCAGGATGTTGCTGCTTATCCATAAGATTCCATCACGCTGGTAAAGTTAGATGCTCCCTGACTTGCGTCTCTGGATAAGTATTTGAGAAGGAGATTTCTTATTTATATCTGATGGCATTAGTTTTATTTCAGTCTAGAAGAATCCTTGTGACTGTTAGAAAGCCTCCACTAGCAGGATGGGAATCTTTGACCTCCTGTTTTAAGAATAATAAAACATGTACTGGATATTGCACTAGAACCTGGATCTGAATTCTGCATTAGTTGTTTTAGGTAGTCCATTTCTGATCTGGGGAAATACCTTAAGGTAAAAGGAAAGGTATAAAATATGAAGAAAGGTTTATAAAATGATCAGAAGGCAGATTCTAAAAATTGACTCCGTTTGGATTCAAAGAAATTCTTGTGTTTCTTAATTCATCAGTCATAAAATTAGGGGAGTTTATTTTTATTTTTATTTTTTTAATAATAAATTTATTTTTTGTTGGTGTTCAATTTGCCAACATACAGAATAACACCCAGTGCTCATCCCGTCAAGTGCCCCCCTCAGTGCCCGCCACCCATTTATTTTTAAAGGAAGTAAAGAAGAGTCTCTACTCTTGTAATTGGCCTGACTAATCACGAGCACAAGCAGTAAGGCATCTCAAGCCCCCAGGAATCGGGCTATATCTTATACTAATCAATATTGTTTTTGATTGATCAACAGTTTTTTACACCAGTACAGTTCATGATTTCCAATACTTTCATCTGTCCACATTATTTTTTTATAGATAGAAAGATTTTCCAAATTAATATGATTTGTTGTTGTCTTAATCATAAAATGGTGAACCCCAAAGCCTACAGTTTCACTACCTATCAAGCTTTCAGAAAAATGCAATTTCCAAGGTCTGTTTACTGCCTATTCACAGACACAATAGGACAAGGGGAAAAAAAAGTCGTTAAAGAAATCTTTTAATTCTCCAAGCTGTTTTCTTTTACAAAAGTAATACATATTCATTAGACAATTCAGAAAGCATAAATAAGCAGAAAGAAAGACATAAATTTCACCTATAATTCCACCACTAGAGTCAAGTGGTGTATATAGTTATAATGGGTAGCCAGAAGAGGGTCACACAGATTAAAGTTTTGTAAACTTATTTTACTTAGAGCTATAGCTTGAACATGTTTGTGTCTTTATTACACTCTTTCAATTACAGCCAAGCCAGTGCAGCTCAAAAGCATGCTAACCCAGTGTGTGTTTTTGGAGACACTTTGCTGTTGTCCATGTGGACATAGTTTACAATGGAGGAATAGTAGCGACCATCCACCTAGGTTATAAGGAGTTAAATAATTGTGGACAATCAAAATTCATATTAGGAAAATAAAGAGTGCTCTCTAAATTTCCACTGAATGAAAATCAAGATAAGATTAACAATGATGATTACTCTGATTTTTGAGCACATCCTGTATGCCAGTAGTTTTTTGTATATTGTCTGTGATGTCATTACACTGGGGCAGTTGAAGGAGCTAAACAGAAAGGGTATGGAACTTGCCCAACACCACACAGCTAGGAAGGGTGGGAGATGTGTTTTTAGGTGTTTGAACCTCCACGCTCTTTCTCTAATACCAATTGGCTTCTCCTTAATAGTGGTTGGAAAGTGATTTTGAATGTATTTGAATAAAAACAAAGATTTCTGTGAATGGATATGTGTTGGATTAGTTGCATGAATGAAAAACCAAATTGCACAAAGTGAGCTACTTTAAAATCCTCCACTGACCAACTCACTTTGATGTAATCTTTGGGCTTCGAGCATTAAATGGGATGGTTACAGTATGTCAGGGTCCCTGTGACATGCTCGATGACCTCAGTGGCCTAGAATCTGGTATGAGGCAGTAGGAGTCTGAAGCCACTTTGATGGCTCTTGCCCCTCTTGGGGCAAAATAGAAGTCTGCTATGTGGAAAGCAGATATTGCCTTGCAGAAATGGCTTCCTGGTTTTATTCTTGAAAGTTATCACTTGCTGTGTTGGAGAGGACACCCAGCTATGTATAGGAGAAAGACAATGGAATTCTGAGTCTAAAACCTATCTGTATACCCTCAGGCAAGTTACTGAGCAAGCAAGATCATTGGGCAAAGCCCCCAGTGCAATGTCCAGTCTGCAGCTGGCTTTATTTTTTTTAATATTTTTAATTTTTTTAAACTTATTTATTTATGATAGTCACACAGAGAGAGGCAGAGACACAGGCAGAGGGAGAAGCAGGCTCCATGCACCAGGAGCCTGATGTGGGATTCGATCCCAGGTCTCCAGGATCGTGCCCTGGGCCAAAGGCAGGCGCCAAACCGCTGCGCCACCCAGGGATCCCCCTGCAGCTGGCTTTTAACAGAGTTCCCACTCAACTCCAATTACAGTGGCAGGAATTACCTTCCAGGTAAGCAGGAGGGCTCTGAAGAGACAGAGAAAGATGGCCAAGGTTGGAATCCGAGTTCCACTATTAGTGGCATGATCTTGATTAATTATAGACTTTTCTCTGCCTCAGTCTCCCCACCCACAAAGTAAGGACAGTAGAGTGTGGAAGGTGTTTAAAATAGTGCCTCTCACAGAGTAGGTGCTTAATAAATTTGCGTAGTCTTTCTATGGTTGTAATCATAGTTTTGAGTTACCATGCTTCTGTAATTTCTGATCCAGGATTTTTTTTTACTTTTCAAATATCAGTGGATACCATTTTTTTCCAGGACCCTCTTGCCCCCCTGCCCTTATTCCTATATATTCATATTATGAACATCTTCCACCTCACTCCTTCTGCTTATATAAGATTTCCCAAGAGTGTGATGAGAGCCGGAAAAACTTGGAAGAAGGGGTGACAATTGTAATAGTATGTTCCCTTTAGAGAAAACAGACCACCAAAGAAGAGAAGTTAGCTCAGAAATCACTTGGGTGGGTTTCCATATGTGGTTGGCCAACACCCCCCCCCCCCCCAAAAAAGTCCAAATTGAATTAGCGTGCTTTTAAAATGGAGAATACATTTAAACAACTATAAAAGGAAAACGCAGCAAGATAATGAAAAACGGCTCCCCTGCACATCAGCTTTACTTGTCCCCTTGTTATGTGGCTTCACTTTGAAACAGATCGCTCTCATTGCAACACGTAGCATGCTGCCAGCCACCACATGGCTATTTGGCAGCTATTTAAAGCACAGATCATATTACTGCACGGCAGTGCTAGGCACCCATGTTCCAACTGGTACACAACTGATCTAAACAGAAATCAACTTCAGGTCTTCTTCTCTGAAACTAAATGTGAAGGCGTGATCTCTAGGATCCTTTTTTCTTTCTTTTGCGTTACTTCTTTTTTGGAACGATGTCTTGCTTGCACCACAGGGGAAATGCAGTTAGGTTGTCAGTCTGATATACTGTCTTATCGGCTATGTGAGATTTCCTCCCTTCTACATTTGCCTAAGAGCTTCTAAACGTGGAGAGTAAAAAGTGCTAAATGGAATGAAATGACCTGTCAAGGGTAGATACTGCATTTGTGAACAACTTCAAAAAATTCCCCAGCTTCAAGGCCCTCCAGTCTGAGCTGCTTTTTTCTTTGCTTTTCTCTCTTCTCTTCTCTTCGAACCGAATACTTTGTGCATTGATCTTGGAAGATTGTTTCTTGAAAAGAAACCATTTTGCCCCTGCCTAAGCAGCCTCAGATAAGATTTGGAAGTGCGGCTGAGTGTTCAGTAATAGAAGAGTAGATTCAAGCCTCACCTTCATTATCATACAGCATTTATATTTCGCATAATATCCAAGAAAGACAAACAAGCAACTTCCAAAAAGATTTGACTAGTACATACACTGGATAACAGTGACTTGTGTTTTTAGGATTAGAGAAATAAAAATGTTTGGGAATGTGACTTGGTTAAGAGATATGGCTCTGTGCAGCTATTAACCAGAGAAATCAAATGCCTAACCTAGGAATGATCAAAGAGGGTCACATTTGTCTCAGGTCACATGGAATGGAGTTATTCCTGGTGGAGCAAACCAATAGAATTGCTATTGTTTATGGGAAATTGAGGATGAGGACACTGCTTTTACTCATGGCTAATACATGGCATAATCTTAGAAGAGGCATCACTTCTTTTTTCTACCTGTGAAATATAAATAGTCCTTTAGAGAGCTTGAAAAACAAGGCAGCCGGCTCATTTCTTAGGTTGTCACATATTATCTTTGAAAAAAAAAAAAAAGAGCCATCAGGAATACTGGTCATGATTTTGACATCCCTCCTGATTCTGGCTCAAGGTGACCTGTTGGTCTTAGTAGTTAATTCTAGGAGTGATCCCCAAGGTAAGGAGTGTTGCTAACTCCTCCCTGACCCAGTGTCCACAGGACTCAATATACAACAAACGATAAACAATGGCTGAATAGTTGGGTGAATAAATGGATCAAGCTGCTTGAAATTTTGGCCCGGAGCAAGGTCACTTTTACTGGTCACTTAGGAGAAATTGAAGCAGCATGTAAATATTTATATTAAACAATATTCTGTGGCCCATTTATGGTCATTTAGAAAAATAAAAGTCATTCCTTTAAAGAGTCAGGACAGAGCAAAAGTTAACAAATACACTGGATTCTTTTTCTTTTCATATATACTAATTAGCAGGTTATTACTTCAGTTCCCAGCAGGAGAAGTTTAAGTGCAGGGCTGAGGTTATGGGGTAGCTGAAGTTTCTCACCAGGTAGTGCTAGCTCTTTCACCTGTACTGAACATTACTGGATGAAGAATTTCTTATTTACTTAGAGCACTTTGCTGAAATATACTTCATTTTAAAAAGGTGCTAATAATGTCACAGAGCTGGCTCCTGTTATACTTTCTAGGAAGCAGTCCCCTGGTTTATGCCACAGGACCAGTAAAGCTAATTGTGTCAAAGTGGGGTTGTCTGGTCCAAGGACAGCCAGTCCAGACAGATCCAGTTGCCCATGATGTTTAACCTATAGTCCAGGGCAAATGCTGGTCCATTGGATTCTTCTTTCCCTCACCCCCTTCTTTCTTTTTCTCTAATCCCCCAACTGCTGCTTTCCCAGTAATTTTTACTGGGACATATCAAAAGGTGTTTGGAAGAAGTAGAGGCAGAAGCCTGGAGGATACATGAACAGTTGTTAATGCGGACAGTAGAGACAGTGATTAGTCAGAAGACTTAGGGGGACAGAGACCATCAGAAAGCACATGAAGATTTTTGCCAGCAGCTCAGAAAGACATCCACGTGGAGAGCATAGAAGAGTTCCATTAATACCAAATGGTTTCCATGAGATCCAGAGGCTTTTACTACTGTGGCCCTCCGAGCCAGGATCCAGGTTCTAGGCAGCCTAGCTCATTATGTGTCCCGTCCTTGGCCTTTTTTGTAAAACTTTCCCTCCTTGCACCACGTATTTTACTTGAACATTCCCCTCCTCCGTTTAAACTAGACTGAGAGTGTCCCTATTCTGGTAACCCAGCAAGCCAACCAAAACAGGAAAGGAAAACCTAGAGGCAGTTTTCTCATCCAATAGGCCAATGTCCACTTTACTTGTAAAAGTAATAGTTGAAGAGAAACAGAAAGTATGTTCATATTGCTTGTCTACCATTGAGGGAATCAAGAAAGCCATGGTAGCTGAGGGTTTGCTATTCATACAATCCCATCTAAGCATTTATGTCTCACAGAATATATTTTTTAAAGATTTTATTTATTTATTCATGGGAGACACACACACACACAGAGGGAGAGACACAGGCAGAGGGAGAAGCAGGCTCCACGCAAGGAGCCTGACGTGGGACTTGATCCCAGGACTCCAGGATCACACCCTGGGCTGAAGGTGATGCTAAATCACTGAGCCACCCGGGCTGCCCAGAATATTTGATTTCTAATATGCCTCTTGTGTTAGTGATGTAGATGTCTTATGGCTATTGCTAATTTCTTGTGTCTAATCCACTACCCGTTATTTTCAACATCACAATCCTCAGACTTTTTTTTTTTAAGATTTATTTATTTATGAGAGACACAGAGAGAGAGAGGCAGGGGGAGAAGCAGGCTCCCTGCAGAGAGCCCGATGCGGGACTCTATACCAGGACCCCGGGATCATGACCTGAGCCAAAGGCAAATGCTCAACCACTGAGCCACTCGGGCAGCCCCCACCTCCCCCACTCCCCGTCACAATCCTCAGGCTTAAAGAACACTCAATTTTTTGACAACCATTTCATACAAATGACCAATCATACCCTATAGCCTAGGAACTCAGGATTCAAAAGCACTTATATTTCTGGCATTAAGCCCCAGTGGTGTGTGAACTAGTGGGACTTTCAGCACTTAAGTTTTAAGCATTCTGTCCATAGAGGTGGTCAAGCCCAGGATAGCAGCTCTAATAATGAGTTCAAGATCTTTTTTGAGCTGCCGTGGAAAGTAAGCTACAGTTTACAATGCTAGAACTTTGGGAAAGTGCATTCTAATTTTTGACCAATCAACAAACAAATTTTTGGGAACACAAACCACTTATAAACAGGATCCTATCTGCATACATTTTACATGCAGTCACGTTAGAAGAAGAGTGAAGAAGGCTTTCAAATGTTGAACTTCTGGTTCTACATGCTTCTAACTGTGAATTTCTGCCATGACTCGGAGATAAGATGTGCCCAACAAATATTTTTGTAAAGGACACTTGTAAAGGACACTAGGCATAGGTTTTGACACAATGGTCCTTTTATTTCAAAAGACACAGACCTATATTTTCCTATGCATTAAACAAAGGCAAATTGTATATACCAAATAGAAGAAACTCAAGTAAAATGGAAAATATTGACATATATCATGTTGGCAAGCCCTGATTTCCCAATGCCCAATATGGAAGAATGACAGACAAACATCTGGTCTTGATGGATACAGTGGTCGCATTTTTCACTGGACTGTATCTGCCTACAACTTTTATTCTGCCAAGTTTCCACTTTGTACATAATCAAAACATATTTCGAGGATGTATTTCTGGGCCATGAATTAACACTTCCATTTCAGTGATTCTCCTCAATCTTCCAAGTTTCGTGCATTGAAAATACTTCCTTCTTTCATTATTATTGTAGTCGTTGTTGCCTTTTTTCTACTGGATTATAATTCAGAATGTACATCACAGTCAATTCATGATTCTGATTGGGAAAGGTCTCCCCTAACTTGATGAGGTTGCAGAGAGTCTTTAGAGGGTTTCTTTCTAGAATTCATTCTCAAGGAATGTAGACATTGGGACGAGGAGGTTGGAGCCACAGACAGAATCGTATACAACTGTGTTCAAGTACAGCACTTAAATATAAGCCAGAAGAAGTTGGAACTATTGCAAACCACATTTATAATATCATTTGAGGGACAGCTGGGGTCAGTGCTAAATTCTGAATTATCAGATGCAGAGAGGCTACTCTTGCATAACAATAAGCATAGGCTGTCACATTGAACAGAAAATAACCACGTTTTCACCTTGGAAAGTATTTTCTAAATAGAACAGTAATTGTTTTTAGGGAGCTATTCATGACTTACTTTCCCCCCCTCCCACCCTCAAGAATCACCCAGGAATAAGGTAAACTTTTTATCATAATTTATACGATGTGGTGATTTTTTGAATAGTTTAGAATTTTTATAGCCTGATAACAGATCTGCCAAATTGCACACAGCCATCCTGCACTGGCAGGAAGATAGGCTTGGATGACCTGCTGGGTCCTTCTCGTTTCTAATGTCTGTGAGTCTTTGAAATACATCCCAGAGCTTAATTATGACAGCGGTCTTTATTATTCTAAGCCCCTAACGGCATACTTCACGAGAACAATGAAGAAAAAAAGGGCTGGTGCCTTTGGAGTGGTTGACACAAAAATTGAAACATGGGATGATTTCACAGAGGAGCTCCTCTTTCGCAGGCAGGTAGAAGGTTGGAGGAGGAGTGGTGGATTAGGGATACGAGAGTTGCTGGTAGGAGCTCATCAAACTAATTCTGTTATTCATTCACAGTCTAGTATAAATCAATTATGGACCTACTCTTTGTAGAAATAACAGCCATGTTAATTTTGACCCCTTGCATCAATTTAAACAGCTTAACTCTCATTTCTCTCTCTCACTACATCCAGCCCTGGATCTGGCATCTCCCTGGAAGTGTGCATGGGGACTGGAAAATCAAGCACCATGCATTAAAAAAAAAACCAAAAAACTTTTTCATTTGAAATAAATTTAAACTTACAATGTAGCTGCAGTTGAGAAGATAGAGAACTCCCCCACACATCTTCACCTGCTTCCTCCAATGCTAACATCTCAGAAAACCACAGTGTAACTTTTAAGAAATCCACCTTGGCAACCTTGATACCACTAACTAAAACTACGCACCTTTTCTGCATCTCGCTGGTCTTCCCTCTGTCCTCCCTCTGGTAGTCTTTTCCTGTTCCAGGATCTGATCCAGGACCCCTCTTTGCATTTGACTGCTCTGTCTCCTTAACCTCCTCCAGTCTGTGACCTTTCCTTAGTTTTTCCTTGTCTTTCATGACCTTGGCACTTTGGAAGAGTACCAGTCAAGCACCTTGTCAGATGTCTCTCATTTTGGTTTTGTCTGATGTTTTGACATATTGGAGCTATGGATTTTGGGAAGGAATACCCAGAGACAATGTACCTTTCTCAGAGCATCATGAGGCACAGGATATTAATCTATCCCATCACTGGTAAGGATAACCTTAATCAAAATGGGGTTTGCTAAGTCATTGACATATAACTTACTCCATTTTTGTGAATAAGGCCTGAGTTGGCAAAGGAACCTAGCAAGCCCTATGTTAACAATTTAGTATACATGAAATCTGAACAGTATGTATGTGCACTGAGCAAGAATTCGAAGCTTCGAATCCTTGATGGGGCTTACATTCTTAATTTTCTTGCCCTATGGTTTGTGATCATCATGGTGTATATAGATCTCGATGTATCTCTGGGACACCTGGGTAGCTTAGTGTTTGAGCACCTGCCTTCAGCTCTGGGCATGATCTTGGGGTCCTGGGATCGAGTCCTGCATTGGGCTCCCTCTGGGGAGCCTGCTTCTCTCTCTGCCTGTATCTCTGACCCTCTCTCTGTGTCTCTCATGAATAAATAAATAAGATCTTTTTAAAAATGCATTTCTGGTAATACTGTGGCTATTTGTAGCCATCTGTGATTCAACCCCTGACCCCACTTTGCCTAGGCCCTAGCTCTAAGGCTGAAGGATTGTCCATTGATGAACTTCATGAATAACAGTCCACCTAAAGAAAGGAGCACTCATCCAGGAACCATCTTAGGAGTTGTCTTTTTTATCAGCATATGCCACGCATATCTTTTTTTTCTCCTTAGCCCTGGGAGGTAGAAAAGTCAGAGTACTCCACAAATTAAAAAAACAAAACAAACCAGAAAACCGATGAAAGCTCAAGGACTTGCTTTATATGGCTACAGCAGTGCAGAGTTAGAGGATCCAGGTTCTCCCATGCTCAGTGCACTGAGCTGCCTTGACACTCAGTTCACCCTGCGAAAGAGGCTCGGCCCTGGTGGGTCCAGAGCAGTCCAATCTATGAGCAGGTGCCTTGAACTCTGAATGTATTATCAACTTATTATAAAAGCCAAGGAACATTAGTTAATCACTCTGGCTTTTCCACTTGGTGGCTGTTATTTCAGGAATAAAATATTCCTGGGGTCTATTTCTAATTTAATGCCAAGATGCAAATTGTGCCTCACCTGTTTCACCGAGGTGTTATTTATGCCCAAATAACACCTCCTAGATAAGGACCCATTGTGCCTGTTTCCTTCTTTGGAAACTCAGGATAATAATAGTAATCAGCTGCACACAAAGCAAGTGTGTAGGGTGGGGGATGGGAAAGGCTCAATAATTGTAATAGCTCAGGGAAAACCAAAATCTGGGAAAAATGCTATGGAAATGCTAAATGCAGTAGCGAGGATTATGACATCTCTGCAAATTCACCACCAGAGGCCAGGATAACACAAATGCTGGGTGAAGATTAGCTTTATTCAACAAATACGTGTTGGTTACATACACCATCAGAATCTGAAGTTAGAAAGGATCATTGATAAAAATAGCCACAGCTAAAAATTGTTTTAATAGATTTTATTTTTTTTAGAGCAGTTTAAGTTCACAGCAGTATTAAGCTGGAGATACAAAGATGTCCCACACACCCCTTGTTTTCTCACCCACCACACACAGGCACACATGCAGATAGCCTCCCCATATCAGCACCCCCCACCAGAATGGTACATTTGTGGCAACTGTACTGATGAACCTCCACTGACCCGTCATCACCCAGAATCTGCAGTTTACATTGGGGTTCACTTTTACTATCGTACATTCAGTGGATTTGGGCAAACATATGACATGTATCTACCATTACAATATCATACAAGGTAGTTCACTGTCCTGAAATTCCTCTGGGCTTTGCCCATTCATTTCTCCTTCCTTCTTTATCCTTGGCAACTACTGATCTCTTTCTGCCTCCGCAGTTTTGCCTTTCCCAGAAGGTCATATTGTAAGGGGTGCCTGGGTGGCTCAGTTGGTTAAGTGTCCTCTGACTCTTGATTTCGGCTCATGTCATGGTCTTTGGGGTCCTGGAATCGAGCCCCGTGTTGGGCTCCCTGCTCAGTGGGGAAAATGCTTGAGGATTCTCTCCCCTGGCCTCTACCCCTACCCCCGTCCCTCATGCATATGCATGTGTGCACACTCTCTCACTAAGATAAATAAATAAATCTTAAAAAAAAATAAAGCGAAATGTCATATCGTGGGAATCATACATGTAGCCTTTTCAGATTGGCTGCTTTCCGTTAATCACATGCACTTAAGGTTCCTTTATGCCTTCTTATGACTTGATAGCTCATTTCTTTTTAGCACTGAATATTACTCTATTGCGTGGACATACCACCATTTGTTTGTTTGTTTTATCTATTCGCTTACTGAAGGACATCTTTGTTGCATCCAAACTTTGGCAATCGTGAATAAAGCTGCTATAAACATCTGGGTGCAGGTTTTCAGGTGGATGTAAGTTTTCAGCTCCTTTGGGTAAATATCAAGGAGCACGATTGCTGGATCATATGGTAAAGGTATGTTCAGTTTTGTAAGAAACTTTTCCAAATCGTCCAAACTGTCTTCCACAGGGGCTGTACTGTTTTCTGCATAGCTGTACCACCGGCGATGAATGAGAGTTCCTGTTGCTCTCATCCCCTCCAGCATTTGGTGTTGTCAGTTTTCTGGGTGGTGGCCATTCTAATATGTGTGTCGTGCTATCTCTTTATGCTAAAAGCTGTTGTGCTTAATATGCGCCAAACACTGGGCGAAGCACTATAAACAATGATCTCATTTAATCTTTACAAAAATCTGATGAGAAAAGTGCTATGATTTTGTCTTTCTGTTTTACACAGAAGTAAAGGAAAGTTTAGAGAAGTTACCTAACGTGCCTAAGGTCCCATAAGTAGCAAGGACAAAGCCAAGTGTTCAGAGGCACTCCTTCACAATGTGAAGCCTGCTCCTATATGGAGCTGGTCTGCATGTTCACCTCCTCCTTTTATGGAGGAGGAGGTTGGTTCGAGATCTGCAAAAGGACTCACTAGAAGTTATGGCTATTTAGAGTAAGACACAGGAAGACACCCCTTCCCTATCAGCCTTGTCCTCTGTACCACACAACTCAGCTGTCAATCATGTCAGGATCGGCCTCTGATATAAGATGTGCAGTCCTTGGCTTCATACTGAGGAATCCTGATGGATGATGCTATTCCTAGCTTCTCAGATCCAGTGCTTATTATAAATGTACTTAATTTCATGCTCACATTAAAGATGGAGGACCTCTCTTGAGTGCAACGCATAAACCTAGCATCGCCTTGCTATCTAGTTGAAATATGTCACCTACCCCGTGCATGAATGCCAGCCGCAGATGAGAGCTCTGGGTTATTGCGGTACCTCCCTCCACTGTTAATTGTCTTCGTAGGTAGTTTCCATTCCCGGTTCTATGGTACCCTGTGGAGTTTCTAATTTTTTCATACGAAATAGAGAATTCTTAGAACATTAGTTCCAACCCAATTCAGTTTTAAAAACAAATGTTCGACATAAGAAGGTGAAGTGTGTGGATTTTTTTTTTCCCTCTCCAAATTAGAGGGTTGTAATTCCAAAAATGTCAAGAATTATAAAGTTGCTCATTAAGACAAATAGGAGAAATGATTTGTTCTTAACTTGAATTAGAGAACAGAAAAATGCAGATAGTAAAGTGTTGGCTAACTCCCACAGATATCGAATGATTTGCTGCTGTTAATAGGATGGAGATTCCACTCTTGAAAATGTGAGAGGACTCTTAACCATTGACGGCCAGTGCAGGCCCTGCAGATTTTTTTTCCTGTAGTCATACTGTGAGATGGCTTTGTTGCGCTCTGGAGCCATTGCAATGCCACCTTGATGGACCACCAGTACCCACTGTGGGATGTTTTTTCTAAGGCAGTAGTGGAGGCCAGAGCAAAAGACCCATGATGAGCTGTGACAGAGCAGCCGGGCTAGCTGCACACTTGACTCCGTAGCAGAAGAGAGGCTGATGGGCTATTAGTATCCCCTGTGGATTTGGTTCTAGCTGTTCTCTCGTACTTTCTAGAGACCCAAGGATGCAGGCTGATTTTTATCTCTCTGGGCAGGGAACTTCCAGCGAGGTTGCCAGGTGAAGGAGGCAACAAGTGGCTTCTGACCGCTCCCCACTCTGGATGGGCTACACAGTCTACAGGCCCAGTGAGAAGTGAAATTAGGAGCTCCTTGTTGAAAAATTATTACGAATTTCAAGAGCAGAGCACTAATCCAAGCACGCGTCCCAGTGTGGGGCCATGTGTGACTGTTTCTGTCACTCACCTGCCAAGCTGACCCTGTCCCCAGTGTGGGCCTCTTCTCTCACTTTCGTACCAAATCTGTAGCAGGTAAAAGACAGTCCTCTATCTTGACCTAAACCTCCATCTTATCAGAAATAAAATTAAGTGAAAATAAACAAGACACATGGTCCCAGCTCCTTATATTTTAGTAGGAAGAAATTCTTGGTAGAATTTCATTGGCCTGTGGGCTACATTTCACTGTGAAATTAGTATTAATAAGACATACTGGTTAATATTTTCAAGTGACCTTTTACAAATTCACCAAGTTTTAGTCTCTTTTACTTAATAAACCTAATTATCCAATTCTGCCTCCATAGGTGGCATTGTGTTTACATTTTCCCAGTTTGATTTGGATTTTAAAAGTTTTAAGGGTCAAAACAGAAAACAGTGAAGCTCAGTTATCACTTTGGACAGCTATCGTGTGAACTTAGGGTTTAACTTGCTTGATTCAAGAAAGGGGTTTTGGGTTTTTTTTTTTTTTTTAGTTCCACTGCCTGGTGCAGTGGACAACAAATGTAATTGGACATGATTCTTTCTCTCAAGGCTCCTATTTGAACGAGGCATACAGGCGCATAACTACACGAGTGTTATGCCATGTGGTAAGTATGTCTAACACGTGCAGGATGTGCAGATGAATTAAGGGAAGGCTTTCCAGAGGACTCCAGGGCGGAAACTCCTGTGTACTGTCCCCATCTGTCCCCTCTGCCGAGCTTGGTAACACACAGTGCACATTTGCCATTCCCCAAGGAGATAACCCCTTCTCATTTGTCAGTAGCAACATCTCAAGAAATCAAAATCCTGAAAACACTTTGGAAACTGTGGTAGAGGTCACCGGGAAGTCAGCGATGACTTTTAAAGCAGGGATGAGACAGGTGCACATTTTAAAAGTGGTTCCAGGGCTTTGTGGAGAATGGATGATCGCACCTGAGCAACCTGAGATCCCAACCCATGAAGGTCTCGCAGCTGTTCGGGTGGAAGGGCCCTGAGACCGCAACCAACCATTGGCAGGGGAAGGGAGGCCAGAAGATGAATTTGAGAGACATTGTGGATATGAGCAAGGGAGGGAGGAGAAAAATCAAGAGCTGGTAAGCACCCACTGTTTTCTTGAAGCCAGTACAGGCATTCACTGTTAGTAATACCCCAAATAGCATCGGGTGACCAGTAGTAGTTGTGCTCATGTTTTTATGTTTCTGGTAAACAGGTTCTCAATCAATGTGCATCTCTTTGCTTTGCTCTTTTTCTCACTTGATCATGAATACTTTGGTCCCTGGGATATTCTTTTTGCTCTTGTAGCTGTATTTGTTTCATAGGGCATAAACAGCCGGTGCTAAATATGGACCATTTTCTGACTGACTAGGATTTCAAGAGAACATCAAAGCTGTTTAAAAGGCTGTGTGGCTTTCCTCTGTTGATTTAAACACTTAGACTAGAAGGAGACAGAGCAATTTACAACCACTGCAGCGCACATCTGAGTTAGCGCTGATTTCTGATTTCTTTGCATTTAGCAACTTCACATCGTACCATCGTGAAGGTCTTCACTACTTGCTAGCACCCTGTCCTAAACAGTCAAAATGTGTCTTTTCAGCTTGTTTGGAGCACCATACAGGCAGCAATGTGGGTGTTAGATGTGACTGACATGGAGGCCTATATGGCTTGTTGAAACATCGAAACATCATGCAACTCAAATGTAATGTAGCTACAGTTCGTGGCCAAGCTGTGAATCACATCCTCTGCGAGGAGGCCCGTGTCTGAGTACGTTTCTGTTCATTAGTCCCCAGGACAGGTTGCCAGTGCGGTGCTGTCGCGGTCAGCACGCAGCTTCTGAAGTCAGAAGGCCTGCAGTTCTAGGACAGGAGCAGGTGGGGACCGAGGGTCCTCGTGGCCACAGTGCAGTGAGCTCTAGTGACACCAACCCGCTGGCAGCCGGCCAGTGACTGCGAGAGGCCCAGATTGTAATAGACAAAGGAAAGATGCTCAGGGATGTGCAAACTGGGAAAAGGAAATGTAGAATTGTGCTGAGGGAATAGCAGTAACAAGGAGCAAGATGCACATCATAGTGGAAACTGGCCCTGGGTGCATCTTTAGAAGAAAGGAGAAACATTCTGATTCAGCATCCTCCAAGTCCGAAAAAGAGAGGCTGTAACTTGAAAAATCGCCACTAGAGGGCTCATTTCATCTATAAAGAAGTCTACGTGGAAAAGCCAAGAACTTTCCAAAGGGCTTTTTTGAACACATCTCAAGGGGCGGAGGTGTCCTGAGATAGAGTTGTATCTTTGGATAGCTCTGGAAGGAGGGGTGTGCCTAAGTGTGAGCTCGCCACAGCTTAAGATGTTGTGTTTTGCTGATTGTTGTGGCCTCGACACATACAGCACCTGTTTTCCAGGAGAAATGAAAGACTATTTCAATGAACCCTTCTGTGCAGAGGATCCAGATAGGGGCAGATACCCCATTGTGTTCCCAAGGGCCCACCCACCTAAAACAGGGCAGGACCCAAAGCAAATGGGTCGGGTCAGGTCAGTGACATTCGGGCTCGGAGATAACAGGGCACTGGGCCATCTCAGCATCCCAGAGAGGCTGAGGCAGAGAGCAGAGAGATAAAACAAGAATGGAGAAAGGCGATTTAAAAAAAGAACATTTGACAGACAGCATATAACTGCAATTCCTTTCACAGAAAGCAAAATATTCCCAGAAAGCAGAAAATTCCCAGCGATAGGGGGAGTCAACACTCAAATATGAGCTCCGATTTTAGGCATTCTCTGTTGGTAATCCTTCAATTTTTATAACATTTTCCAGATCTGCCACCGCATGAACTACATAACTGACAAATCTTCAATTCACATTATATTTAAGTGGTTTCCCCCATCACTTCTCACAGTTAAAAATACATTACATAAATTACTATCCTGCCTAGTGAAATACGCGACGATTCTGTTGTCTGCCTCTATTTCTAAAACATTTTGGCACTTTCTGGGGAAGGCGTCTCCTCAGTTATGCCAGGGGACTTTTTTTTTTTTTTTTCAATTTTGCTTTGTTATTAAGTAACAGTATCATGGAGAGCCATGGAGAGCCAGACAGTGGTGTTGAGGGCCCGGTGCTGCGGGGAGCTTGGGGCTGCAAGCAGAGGCAGGAAAAGGAGCCAGAGTGGAACGAAGGATGTCCCCCCACTTGACACCCCCTCGGCGGCCTGGGTGCTGGGGGCCTGGTGAGAGCTCCCGCTCAGCTTAAGGGCAACCTGAACCCGGGTGGTTTTTTATTTTTATTTTTTGAAGATTTATTTATTTATTCATGAGACACATAGAGAGAGAGGCAGAGACACAGGCAGAGGGAGAAGTAGGCCCCATGCAGGGAGCCCGATGTGGGGCTCGATCCTGGGACTCCAGGATCACCCCCTGGGTCTAAGGCAGACGCTCAACCGCTGGGCCACCCAGGCTGCCCCAGAATCTGGTTATTAATCCTAGAAGACCTCCACTCATAGGCCGGACACAACCAGCTCTGCAGAAAAGGACAGACGGACAGGGAGAACCAGCAGCTGGTTGCACAGCAAGCACAGGGCCCTCCTCGGCCCCACCGAGCTGTCCCTCTGGGGGGACCCGGGGCTGAGCAGTTCTTTCTCCCCAGCAGGTGTCACTGTGGAATTATTAAAATAAGAAAAAGGAAAGGAACTGTGTTTTAGGGAGCCGAGCCCCAAATAAAAGACCTTGAACTGACAGATGCTAACCACGCTTATGGTGGTCAGCATTTCGCCAGGTATTGGTCGAATCACCATGCTGTACACCTGAAACTAACAGATTGTATGTCCGTTATCCTTCCATTAAAAGAAAGAAGACTTCAAAATAAAAAATACTTTGAACCGAAATCGCCCATAGGCCACATAGCAATGGCAGAAGGACTAAAAACACTCTCTCCGCTGACTGCAGGGTCCGCTAAGGCCCTGACTTTTGTCTCTGAGCTTTGCAGTTCATGTGGATTTTCAGGTTTTAAGAAGCAGGGCATTTACCCTTATGGATATCAAAAACATAGATATCTACAGTTCACAGTGCCAGTAACATCAACTTTTGTCCTATTTGCTGGTTGTCTGGATGGGTAGTTTTGCTGGTTTGTTTGTTAACTGGGGAGAGAGGTAACTTGATGTCACGTAAAGAACTCAGGGATCCCAAAATCTGGGTATAGATTCTCACTTCTTCATCCCCATGGGTATGTTACCTCAAATAATTTACATAATTTAGAGCTCTGAGGCTCAGTTCCATGACAGGGTAATTGTGAAGGTTAAATAAAATAACATTCATGAAAGCACCTAGTACGGTTAGTTAAATCTGAATCCAGATGCATCATTGAAATGCTGTTTAGATTTCATTATTATCTTAATATTTTAATTTCATTTTGAATAGATTCTGTTCATACATTATTACCCATGTATGAGTTATAACCTCCAGGAAGATAACCAACTTATCCCATTTGGGCTCCATTGCCTCTTGACTGTCTCTGCTCAGATGTCCTGCTGGGACATGAATACAGAATCATTATCTATATGGTCTAACGTCCCTTCCTGCTTTTTAAATTCTGTTTCATGGTACTGTCCTTTCCTCCTTTTTTGAACACAGGTTTGAATTGCTGGGTTCACCTCAACTTCTCCTTGGTTGCCATCTTCCAGATCCTGATAGATTCCTGACCTGGCACTGCCATTTCTGGTTGCTGCCCCATCTTCTCCACCTGCAGCTTTCACAATGCTTGTTGGCAGGATTACTCACTCAGTGGCTCCTGAGTATGCTCATGAGCTTCCCC
The DNA here is from genome assembly GCF_048418805.1 of Vulpes vulpes. Lineage (NCBI taxonomy): Eukaryota > Metazoa > Chordata > Mammalia > Carnivora > Canidae > Vulpes > Vulpes vulpes. The sequence goes on along the minus strand of NC_132795.1, from coordinate 68,689,938 downwards.
CAAACACTGTTTCCAGAGCCCCATCCTCAATTCTTGCTATCAGAGGTGCGGAGTGTAGGGTTCAGGATGACATGGCTTTGACATGCACTCGGGACAGCTTACTGTTGTGCACATCTTGGTCCTCGAGTCGGTTCTATCTTTAAATCCAAAGTGCACTTCACTGCTAGAATGCTCTTCTTAAAACCGTATTTGTATTTTTTTTCTTCGCAGTTGCACATCTTCATGAGTTCCCATGTCAAAGAGAATGGACTTAGTTTCATAGTCAGGTGACATCCTTACCTAGCAAAGTGCCCTGTACCTAGTACACATTCACTTACCATCAGCTCCTCTCAGTGAATGCCTGGAGCAGGACCAGGCTCCCTTCTTCAGAGACTATCCTGATATATAGAAGGGCCACGGGCACTGCCCCTTGGTGACAGCTGTTGGCACAAGAGTGTGGGCTTCTGATCCAATGTGTGCAGACAGATCCTATTTCCAAGGAATATGAAATCTGAAATGTCATTGAGGTCAGATGTATGGAAACTAAGTCCCAAGAAGGGTAATAATAAGTCTCCACGCTGAGGTGGCCAGACAGAGCCCGGTTCTGTCCATCCTGAGCCTTGACTGTGCATGTCCACCCCATCGTAAGAAATCCGAGGTACCCCAAGAAAGAGTCTGTTTTTCCTTTTATTCAAGTCACTCAGAATCAATCTCTCTTGTTAGCAAATGGCAGAGCGTAATCTGATACACTGTTGGAGGTTCAGTGTGTTCGCCATAGAGTTCCAACCTACCTAATTCATGCTACGACTCACAATTCCCTGAGAAATTTCTCCTCTAAAACCAGGCGACTCTCCTAATAAATTTCACTCCTTTCTACATGGAATTTCCTCTCCTCTCTGTCACTCAAGGCTCGCAAAGCCCTGATGCTCCAGCCCCTTCCTGAAACTCCTTTGGTCTTCAGGGACATCCCATTCCTCCGCTCTTAGACCACTGCTGGTATAAACCCTTCACTGAGCATTTATCACATATGGGTTGGGATTGCCATTTCTCTTCTTGCTTGCAACTAATGCATCTTCCCAATTAGCTGCAAGCCACTTGGAAGCAGAACACAAGTCTTGAATTTGTTTTTTAATGTTTTTCTCTTAAATGCTTATGCTGAAATGTTTCTCTACTACTCTTATCCCTAAGTGCTTATTGTTTAAATGTTTCTCCCCTACTATACCACGTCTTACAAGTATTTATTGACGGAGTGGAGGAAATACATACCTGCTTATATTTATAATTAAAGGGAACAGGGGATTATAGTATTTGTTTTTCCAAAAATGCTTCCAATTATCCATTCCCTCATCAGTTCACTTGTAGCAGGGAAACGCGACATTCCCTTTGTAGAACGTCCGCTTTGTAATTGCCCCTGTCAGGGTGATTAATGGATAGTGGTTTGTGACCAGGAACCTCTGTGGTGACCTGGTGGTCAGCAGAGGCCACCTTGTCTCAGATATTTCTATCCCTGCATGAGGTTTTTTTAAAAACAAAATTATGGCTTTGGAAAATAACTAAGGTGGCATTATGGGTACATTTGCATACAGATTCCAGGAGCCTGTCGATAGCTAATTGCATCCAGGCGGGAGGCCTGATTTGCTTACCAGACCCTCCTGACTGGGAGATGGGACAGTTACTCCAAGCTGGAGCCAGGCCGGTGCCTGGGGCCAAACATCTTTTCTTCCTTGTGGCTGTCTCCTGTGTGAGTCAGCCTTGCCTTCTGCTGACATCTCAGTCTTGGTCTTGCAGGACAAAAAGTTGGCCATTGGCAAGGGAGTGGGGGAAAGGAGGCTGCGCAGAGGCCAATGGGCAAGGGGGGGGGTCCCCACTCCTCTGGTCACTTTCCAGGGTAGCAGGTACATCCTGTCTGCTGCTGCTGTGAGTGTCCTTGTTTCTCTTGTTCAGAGATCTCTCCAGTTTTTCTCAGCTACAACTGGTCTGGTCACTGGAGGGAATGCAGCAGCCCCTCTTCCCTGAGAAGGAAAGCAGCCATAGGTGGATAGGTTCCCTGTGTCCTGAGAGCAGAGGAAGTGTGGCCCTGAAAGGTGACCTTCAAAGACTGACCTTCCTCGGAGAGCCAGAGGGTTGTGTTCTAATGCTCTTCCTCTGCTCCCCTTGCAGGCAGTGTCCCAGTCCTTGGGAGCTCTAGTGTAGCAGTGCACGAGCATACAAAAGTGAGTGATGATTGTGTAGGATCATACGTGTTCACTGGATTTTCTCACTTAACCTTCACAAAACCGCACAAGGCAGGTAGTCTTATTGATCCCATTTCTCAGTGACAGAAACTGAGGCACAGAGAAGTTAAGTAACCTGCCCAAAGTTGCACAGCTCCTAGTTTTATAAGTGTTCTTGAAAGAATCATAAGAATTCTTAAGAGTACTCCTATACATATGCTTACCAAATAACTCTTTGCTAGTAGTTATATAAATCTGGCAGTGATATTTCAGGAACCAGTTTAGCAGCATGTTCGGTAAGAGTCTTCTATTTGGTCATTTAACAATTCTTTATCGAAGACCTATTAATATGTAGCCTTGTTCTACAAGCCAAAAGAAATACCCCCCAAAGTAAGTGCTTATGTTATAGTTCTGGAGATGTGAACTTTTCCTCCATGAGTGTCTTGTAATTTATGTCTCTAGATGGAGGTGGAGATGCTAGGTTGGGCAGTGAGGCATCATGGTAAAGGTGAGCTGTCACCGATTTGCCCAGGTTTGTCCAGAATGGCTCCACTGCTCACTAGAGCGTGACCCTGCACCTCCATTTAACTCCTCTATATTTCAGTGGTCTCATCTGTAAACTGGGAATAATTGTAATTCCTAATTCTTTGGGATTTCTTTAAGGATTAGAAAAAAAGGCAGCACAAGATGACCAGATGCATCGTTAGCAATCAATACATTTTGGTCAGTATTGTCCTTATCTTTCTGCATCTCTATGAGTATCTATAACTGGCTGCTAATTTAAAAGAAGGCACTTCTTCCCGGGAACCTCTCCTAACACCCACCTCCCTCCCAGCACCTTTCCCACAGGATCACTGGATGTCCTTCCAGTAGGCTTCTATAAAACTGGATATGTTCTCCAGAGACTGCACATTCCTGTTATGCATACTTATTCAGAACCTACTATGTGCCAAGCGCGCTAGTGTGGCGGTGAAACTGGGCAGACAGTTTCCTTCCCTGTTGAAACTTACAGTCTACCATGCAGGGTGTTTCATTTTCAATCACCTGTTCTCATCCATCAATACATATTGAAAATTCAAGAATTTTCAGATATTGAGGGGGACGTCACCTTCGTGCGTGTGCGCCTGGGCGGGCCAGCCTGGGTGGGCAGACAGTCTGAGCGCTCTGTGCTCTTGTTTTCCCTGAGCACTTAAATAGTGTAGAGTTGCCTGGATCCTCACAACAATGGTATGATTTACATCCATTTTAGAGCAGCAGGAAATGGAAGACAAAAGAAATTTCTCTGCTCACCGAGTTAGTAGATGATCAACTTGGGATTTGCACCCAGGCTGTGGTGTGGAGCCCCTGTCTTCTGGGTGAGGATAGTCCCAGTTCAGCAAGAGACCAGAGAGAGGGGCTGGCAAATTCTTCTGCAGAGTTATGCGATCAGAGATGGAGACTTCCTGACTGCTGTGATGCAGGAACAGTCCCTCTCTTGGGTTGAGGATAATGGCAATTTGGGGAAAACTGAAATATACCCAGTGATTTTTTTTTTATCACATTTAATTACCTGAAGTGGTCTTTTTGGTTTAGAAACAGTAAAAGCTTTCTTAAGGAGGAGGCTTACTATTGCCCTGATCACATTCCCTGTGTTTACTTATGATCCACCCCTGCCCACCACCAACCGAAATAAAGCAGCAAAAACAAAGAAATGTTTTCGGAGAGAATATTTTTTGCAGGTATGTTTTTAGTAGAATTTTTAACATTCGGTGTAAAAAATCTCTTTATTACCTCTATCTGTTTACAACCTTTTGTAAATCAGTGACTGCTCTATGGTTGTAGTTCTTGTTCTTATGAAATTCAAACCAGAACTAGTACCCAAACTTATGAGTAGGCTTTGGTTTTGTTTCATTTCCTGACATGTAAATGAGGGTTTATTGTAAGGGTGTAACAAGTTGAATATAAAATAAAATTTGAATTACAAAATGTGAATTTCACTTTCAGAGTTCAGATCCTCTTATATTGTTATCAAAGATGGTTGCTTTTCCCCAAGTGCTCCAGAAGTATATGCAGATGTGTTCAAGGAATGAGAATTTTAAAAAGAGACAGCCCTTTGCTTGTTTTCTCTCTTTTCACGTCATAGAAATGAATAAAGAGGGGGAATATAGACCTTATGGAGTTGCAAGTGTTTCACTGAGAAAAGCCTTTAGCCAGAGAAGACAAAATGGATTCCCAATATTGTTCGATTTTTAAAGTGGAATTGCGGACACTTTGCTTAATTAAGTTGTTGATTCAAAAACTAACTTTCTTTTGTAGGATTTGATGTGTAGTATTTACAACAACACATATGACATGGAGTAGAAACTAACACAGGAAATATGTTTATCTGTGTGTGAAGAGAATAGTGATAAGCTCAAGAATATTTGCCACAGGCTGTATTAAGAAAAACAGCATACATTTTTATATGGCGTTATATTGAATTTAGAATGATCAATAATTTTCTCTGTAAATTAGCATATTTTTGGAAAAAAACCTTTTTATCAAAGATAATTTCAAACACACAAGTATAGACAACAGTATGGTAAACCTCTGGGTTCCACAGATAATCAACCTTCCTCCAGTCTCCTTTCATCTTTTCCCAGCCTCACTTACTTTTTTTTTTTGGAAATATTTTAAAACAATCCCTGATACTATATTATATCACCAGTGGATGCTATCTATCTATTGGCTAATGCACCTCTCTTTGAAAAATAAACCTTAATATTTTTATCAGCAAAGTTAACAATAATTCCTTAATATCATCTGATATCCAGGCTATGTCCACTTATCTTCCCTTGGCTCAAAAAAAATTACAGTTGATTTGTTTGAATCAAGCTCCAAATGAGATGCGCACAGGGTGCATTTTATTGACATATCTCCTAAGTATCTTTTGCAGTATTTCCCCTCTCCTCCTGCCTTCCCAGTACCTCCCTTACATTCTTTTTTTCCTTCCCATTAATTTGTTGAAGAAAATGGGTTATTTGTCCTGAAGACTCATGCATTCTGGATTTGGCTGATTGAATCCCCCAGTGCCATTTGACATGAAAACTGATGTTAGATCTGAGACCTGATTAGATGCTGATCATTAGCAAGAAAACCTCAGAGGAGGTTTTTGTTTTTATTGTAATAAACCTCTCCCAGGAAAGACCACCTGGTGGCAGTGTTAGGCATAACATTGCCTTCTGCAGTGAGTCTCCACATTTTAACTGACCTTGCCCCTCCTCTACCTGAGTTCTTTGCATTTTCCTGATGCCAGCCAGCCACAGCAGCACCTGCACATGAAAATGAATAGCTTCAAGCCAGCTGGCTGCTCATCTTGTCCTCAGCCCCTGTCCCTGGGGTCTGCTCCTTGCCTGTAGTCAGGATGGCCGGGAAGACCTGACCAGTCTGGTTTGCCTGCCGTGCCATAGAAATCACCATCTCTCCTCTGAAGTCAGTTCAAGTCTATTTAAGAAAGTGTTTTTTTTTGTTTTTGTTTTTGTTTTTTTGAGACTGAAGGTTCTCAATTTGAGTTAAAATAAGCAATGAAACATTCAGGATGTTTCAACTAATTGGATAGAAAATCATGGCAGCCCAAGATGTTTATTTCAGCCATGACCCCTTACGCAGCTCCCCTTTCTGCTTTGCTTTTCCTACAAATGAGAACAATCAGCTTTGTTGGTTTCACCTTAGATTACTAAGACGGTTTCAGGGAAATAAGAAGTGCCCATTTTTTCATCTTAATAGCAAGTAACTCTTAGATAAATTGGCTATATCTTTCCAGAATTGCTTCATCAGACTCTTAGAACAGTGACAGGCACAGGACAGTAAATAATAATGTTGACTTGGATGTGAGTTCAACATGAAGGTTTTGGCACAAAATTGCTGAGTCATATTTAACCTCAGTTTATTCATCTGGAGAATGTGAACAACTATCCCTAAGTGGCATTATGAGGATTAAATGAGTTGATTGGTGTACCTGTCAAGTAGTTGCAGTCAATTCACATTAACATACAAACAAGCAAACTCAACTTCATTAGGTCTTCAGAATTACATTTTGGTGAAGTTCAGGCCATTTTTAAATTTGAGTGATCACACTGAATAAAACGCCTGACATTGGAAGGAGAGTAGGCCAGTGTTTGAACTATTGCAAAATTAATAAATGAGGAGAAGGGAGTTCACTACTATGTGACTAGTGCACACTCAAGCTCTAACCCAGATATCTGCAATCTATTTTTTAGTTACAATTGAGTAAGAGCTATTTTACCTGGAGTATTTCCTTCCTTGTAATTTCAGATTAAACCTTCAGCCAAGGCAAGTAACTTTAATTTGAAAGAATTTCAGACTCGATTCCTGTGATTCTAATTTCTTTCTGCATCATTCTGGCTGTATAGTCATTGTGCATTAGAGCATCCTTGTTGATGAGGTCAGCTCACTTAAGTGATTTATTTTCTTAACAATTTTGAATATATTATTTAGAGCATTTAAACTGCTTTTAGTGAAATTACTGACAAGCATATTTAAACCCAGGCCCAGGTCACTGTAAAGAAGAGAAGGAAGAAGAAGAAAAACATCCTGTTAGACATCCAAAAACCATAATTAGGGTCATAAATAATCATGTACTCTTCTAATAAATTATTGGATGCTAAGCCAATATAATTTGTACTAAATCGGTTAAAACATTTCCTGAAGTAAAAAAAAAAAAAAATCAAAAAAAAATCAATCATATGGTTCTTTCTGTCACATTTTGAGTTTGAACTAATTTATTTGCTGATATACCAATGATGAGAAGAAAACAGGAATATTTAAGGAATTAATGATATAGTGCCATGAGAACTCTGCCAACCACTTTAAAAAAGAAGCCAAAATATTAATGGTATGAAATATGTTTATATACATTCAGAATTTTAATGAGATGCCTTTGATATGTTATACGTTAAATGCCAAATTTATCAGTACTTAAGCAGATCATACAGGTATTAAAGAGAATTTGGGTAATATGGATTGCAGATGCCGATTTAAAAGTTCATATTTAGAGAATTTGAGTAAAAACTTTTTCCTCAGCCGAACAGGTAAAATCCTTACAGATTATTCAATTTGTGTCCAACAAAAAACAAAAGTTAAGAAATTTATAGTTAACTGAGAAAAGCTGGTGTTTTTTCCATAAATTCCCCCCCCCCCCGCCACCCCCCATTTAGACTGTTGCTGGATGATTCTCATTTCTACACTGTAATTTCCAGCTTATCCTAAATATAGATGCTGGATTTGAGCCATCCTAATTAAACTGTGAAGTTCTTTTGTAGTGAGCGCTGATGCCTCTGAAATCAATTTCAAGGTTTACACAAGCAGTGTATGTCACCTTCCCAGTTTTCTTTCACTTTATGGATTTATCTAGAAATGATAAATTGCAAATAATATTTTAGTGGCAAATTTGTACTTTTTTTTTTTTTTTGCCCAGGCTGCTTGTTTTGTTTTGTTTTGTTTTAAATATATCATTATAAACTTCCTTCTGTGCTATAGGGATTTATTCCTTCTTTCAAAAGTTTCCCACCCGAATGCATCTACCCTCTTTCTGCACCAAGTTTAAGTCTTTGTATTATAAACGAAGAAAGTGAGATGAAATGGTTTTGCCTAAGGCTACCTGGAAAAACAAGTATGGTATCCTTCTGTTGTTACACAAAATTCATGTCTTTTCTTGACACACAGATGTTAGAGATAATGGGATTTTCACTAAGGGAATAGAAGGTGAGAATCAAACACAAACATTTCAGCACAACCAACTGCGCAGGAGAAGGCTGAAGGCTACGGTGTGGAATCTGGGGTGCTGGCTCAGGGGTGCTTGTGTCTGCAAAACCTTCCCAGGACCTAGCCCCCAGCCCTCTGGGACTGAACCCAGGAGCTTTATGGCTCTGGATGCATCCGGTTCTGGGTGAGCGTGGAGACCCTTCCCACACTGCCACCTATCTACCTTGGAGAGCACTAGGCCTCGGGCTTTGGCCGAGGTTATTGAAAACAGGTTTCCTCCTACAGCAAGGCGGAACAGGGCAGTTAATAATTCCACAAGTTTTTTTTTTTTTTTTTTAAACAAAACTTTCTATCTGATGAAGGTGCAATTAGAGAGTAATTTTAAATGGACTCTGATTTGTCCCCTGATGTCAACTTCTAGAATGTGATTTTACTAGAACTCCTCATGATGATTATGCGGTATTGGCAGTGGGGGCTGTCCTTATAAATTGCCTCTGAAAGGCAGAAAGAAACACAAAATAGTGTGTTTGCCTCAGGGCTTGTGAGGTCAAGAAGCAAAAAACAAGCACACTGTAAGTTAGAAGAACTGGCCTCAAAGCTTCCCTGCCCCTCACCCCTGGCCACAAATTAGAATCCCCCCTCCAGGCTTTTGAAATGGACAATACCTAGGTCCCCCCCCCCTTAGACCAACTAAATCAGTTACTTTGATCTGGGATCAATGCACAAGGAGGTTTGTAAGCTCCCCAGGTGATTCTAACCTGTTCCCAGAGCAGGGTTTCTCCATGTTGTCAATAGCCCAGGGGGCTCTATGGATCTCCGGGAATGTTGAAAAAGTCTAAAAATTAGTTTTAATATGCTTTGTTTAAAACGAAGTTGTTCTTATTGCAGATAGCTATCTCAGAAGGGAGAGCAAGAAGCAATGACGGCGATGGGAGGGAAAATAAATAAATTGCACAACAGAAGGGAGGTCTTGTTCTAAAAAGGCTGGAGCATGGACCAGAGGGCTGAGTTTTCTTTATGTTGGTCTGTGTTATGAAGAGACCAAACAAAGTGGCGATTCAAAAAACAAAAACAAAAACAAACAAACAAACAAAAAACAAAAACAGAAGTCGTGACAAATGTGATATGCAGCATTCCTTTTTTTCCATTGTGCTGGTGCTATGACAAATGTTACATTTTCTTACTAGATTCTATGCCCGTAAGATATTGTCAAATTAGCATCATGACTATCACCTAAGAAATGGTCTATCCTTTTTTTTTAATTCTTTTTTTAAAATTTTTATTTATTTATTATAGTCACAGAGAGAGAGAGAGAGGCAGAGACTACAGGCAGAGGGAGAAGTAGGCTCCATGCACCGGGAGCCTGATGTGGGATTCGATCCCGGGTCTCCAGGATCGCGCCCTGGGCCAAAGGCAGGCGCCAAACCGCTGCACCACCCAGGTCTATCCTTGAGTCAAGCTTCTAGCATACTGTTATACTTTGAAACAGGAAGAAACGTTTTCCAGTTCTAACTGCCAGTTTGAAGCAGTGGTTCTTCAACTCCCATGCAAGAGAATCATCTGTAAGACTTGCGAAAACAGATCGCTGGGCCCCATCCCGAAAGTTTCTGACTTATTAGTTCTGGAGCGGGACCCAAGAATTGGCATTTCTAACAGTTTCACAGATGACGCTGGTCTGCTTCTGTTTCTGCAGAAACAGAGCCTAAGACAAAAACTTACATTGGGCTATGCAGTCCCTGGGAAGCTGGTGTGAGGGGGAAAAAAGAAACAGGAAGAAGGAAAAGAGGGCAAACAGACGGCAGGATGTGTGCTATTTGCTGATGAGTTGGCTGTCACTATGTAACAAGCTCAGCTCACTGGAAGGCAAAGAAATTTCTCTACCAGCTCTCTCTAGTCTCTCATCTGCAATTTATTCCTGCTACTCCAGGGGATGTTCCCCCTACTTCTGGTCAAATCAGCTTCTTATCCAGGTAGCCTCTGGAGAGGCCAGCCTCCATGGATACAATCCTGGCCAAGGGCAGGCGTGGCCGGTGGCACCACGCACAAGCTCCTAGGTCTCTAGGCTTGTGGCAGGAGTGACCAGTCCAGGATTCAGCACTGCTAGGGTGGCTCCAGTGAGAGAGGAAAGCAGGGGCGCCAGCCTGGAACAGCACATATACTGACACTAGTAAATGATCAGTGCTTTTCCAGTTATTTCCCTGTGAAAGATACTTTTAAGAACTTTCCAGTGGTTCACGGACTCCTGTCCTACTGTGCCAGGCTAGCACATGCTGTGCCACCTGTGACTCGGTGCAGGAGCTCAGCAACTCCCAGCAAAATGTAAAACCCTCTGCTCAAGCGGAGGGTGACAGCCCAGGCTGTCTACAGAGCAGTCTTTGAGTAGCACAGGGATAGATTATTCTTGACCAGATTCCACAATAATGGCTTTGTCTTTCTCTTTATTGTTATGAATATCACACGTCAGAAGAGATGGAAATGTCTGTTGGAGGCTCTGTATTACTGGAACAGTATATAATGTTAAGCTATGAAAGAAATGATTATTTTTAAAGTTGAAAACGTTAAGTAGTGTATGTCCCGCAGAATGGATTGTTGCTTATTGCATTCTTTGCATCTGAAATAATAAGAATATTTCTCCTTTCTAACACTAACGGAAGCCTAATGAGAGGTCAGCATAAAGAACATATACAGGTTCTGCACCCAATTCCAACACGTATGTGGAGGGGGTTGTTTCCACACCAACAAGCAATTCTCTGGACATCAGCTGGGTGTCCTACAGCTCACCTCAAATCTAACCCTATCTTCCTGGAGATAGTATCAGATTCCGCAGGCTAAGGGTTCAGTCTCACAAGACCACCCTCCACTTCAGATGCCAATGTCAAGCCCAGGTTGCTACCCCTATACTCTGACCAGCTGGTTATAAATCAGACCCATTTCTTGAGTTTGATTAATTTGCTAGAGCAGCTCACTGAACCCAGCAAACAGGTTTACTCATGAGATTACTGGTTCATTACAAAGAATATTAAAGGATGCTAGTCAACAGCTAGATGAAGAGATGCACAGGGTGAGGTCCCAAACAAAGGAGCTTTTGTCCTCATGGAAGTCTGAGGCCCAGCATGGTGACAAGTGGAGGTTTTCTGACTCCCTAACCCAGAAGCTCTTCAAACCCCTCCTTTGAGGTTTTTATGGAGATTTCATTACATGAGTATGATTGATTAAATCGTTTACCACTGGTGGTCGATTAACCTCCAGCCCCTCTCTCCTCCCCAGAAATCAAGGGATGGGACTGAAAGTCCTGTTCATGGTTGGTTCCCCTGATGACCAGCCCCCATCCTTCCTATGCTTCCCAAAGTACTTTATTAACATAAACCCAGTTATTGGGGAAAAGGCACTCATTTCATCTTTATGACTCTGAAACAATTTCAGGAACTGAAGACAAGAGACCAATTATTATAACAAAAGATGCTCCTGGACTCTTACCTCCCAGGAAATTCTAAGGGTTTTGGATGCTGTGAACCAGGAACCATGGACAAAGACCAAATATATATGAGATATATATTTTGGTCATCTGAATGACCAAATGTATATTTCTTTTTTTAAAATAAAGATTTTATTTATTTATTTAAGAGAGAGAGAGAGCACAGGATGGGTGGGGGGTAGAGCAGAGGGTGTGGGACAAGCAGACTCCCTGCTGAATAGGGAGTTTGATGCAAGGCTGGATCCTAGGACTCTGGGACCATGACCCAAGCCAAAGGCAGACATTTAATAGACCAAGCCACCCAGGCTCCCCAGACCAAATATATATTCCTTATAATGCACAACATCACAGCATAGTAGAAACTAAATTTTTGAAGCCAAACAAACTTCAAATGCAAATTATATTTCTGCCATTGGTGACTGAAATCCTAGGCCAGTCATTAATTACTATGAATCCCAGCTTTTCATGTGTAAAAATAAGGGTACAGAATTACCTTACAGATCACTTTTAAAAGTAATGAATAAATGACATGTCATATAGTAAACACGGGGCATCTAATAGTTGCTCACAAATGTTAGTTCCTTTCCCCTTGCCTCTGTGATTCAAATGAGCTTCTTGTTAGTTTTGGTAATGATGTAATCATTTATATTGTGATTGAAGGTTAAAGGAAGGACAGAAGTCTAAAGGTTGACATTGGCTTTTAGATATCCTTATTCCAAAGGACAAGTAAAGAATAATAATGAGGAGGCTGAAATCAGGAGAGACTGGAGCATTGCTTTTGACAACCTCTTGGGACTAAGACAACAGATTGGTGTCCAGGACCTGCTAGAAGAGGGAGCACTCTAGTGAACCTCTTCCACTGTGGATTTGGACCATCTATTGTTACAACAGAGGAGAAATATCTTTATGAGGACAGCATCCCAACCACTGAAACTGGAATGAATCCCAAGTATCTGGAAAAAACAAACATTAAACAACTATGAAAGCTTAGACTTCTTTCTATGTGTAATTTTGCAGCTACAATACCCAGAAAATGGTAAAAATTTGATTAACTTATCTGATTGACACTTGGAGATATAAGACAGCCTGAACATGAAAACAAAGAAAAAAAAACAGACTACCAGGGATCAGGATATTGGAGTTGTCAGTGACCAGTAGAAATTATGGAATTTAAAGAATAAAATAAATGAAATTTGAAACCTGATGGACAGTTTTATGAAGGGATTAGACACAGCTAAAGAGAGAAAGAATGAACTGGGGGATATCTGACAGGAAATCACTCAGATGCAACTACAGAAAGACAAAAATTTAGAAATATTAGAGGCTAAGAGACAGAGTTTACACTATGAAGTTTTAGTAAATGTTGGAATTGGAATCCCATAGGAAAAGGAGGAGGAAATGGGTCAGAAGCGAAATTTAAAGAGATGACTGAGAGTTTTTTTTTTTACTAGTTCAAAAGCCATTCAATAACTGAAATGTGTGTGTGTGTGTGTGTGTGCCTTAAACATGCATGTAACATTAATGAAAATTACTATACTCTTGGTCATAAAACAATAGTATCACTTAGCTTGATTTAGAATGAGGTGTATTAGTTATCTACTGTCCTATAAGAAATCACACTAAAACTTAAGTTTTAAAATAAATAACAAATATTCATTACTGTATGGTTTCTGTGGGTCAAGAATCAAGGAATAGCTTAGCTGGGGGCCTCTGGCTCAAAGTCTCTTACAAGGCTGCCATCAAGGTATTGGCCAGAACTGCAATCATATCAAGACTTTACTACGGAAGGATCCACTTCCAAAATCACTCATGTAGCTATTGATGGACCACAGGTTTTCTCTGGCTTTTGGTCAAATATAAGTACTTTGCCATTGGGCCTCTCCATAGTACACATCCCACATGACAGCCCATGTCCTCATAGCAAGCCACGAAGAGAATGAGAGAGCATGCTTGAGATGGAAGCCACCATCTTTTCTGAAATGTACTTTCAGAAGTGATATCTCATCAGCTCTGTCACATTCTATGCAGTAGAAGCAAGTCACTAAATCCAGTCCACACTCTAGGGGAAGGGATTATACAAGGGCATGCTTACCAGGAAGAGGAGACCTTACAGGAACATCTTCCTTCTGGCCCCCAATTATTCTTATCCCTCTAACCTATAAAATACATCTCCACCTTCTCAAGCCCACAAAATTCTCACCCTATTATAACCTCGGTTAAAATTCAGAATGCTATTATTTGAATCAGGTCCATATCTGGTGTGGTCATATCTAGACCTGATTCAAATAATTGTATTTATTCATGAGAGACACAGAGAGAGGCAGAGACATAGGCAGAGGGAGAAGCAGACTCCCTATGGGGAACCCGATGTGGGACTTGACCTCCGGACCCTAGGATCATGACCTGAGCCAACAACCATGGAGCCACCCAGGAGTCCCAAGAATAATTCTTTAAATACAACTCCTCAAGTTGAGCTCTTTATATTTGGAAATCTGTGAAACCAAGAGTAAAATTCATGTGCCCTCCCACAGAGTCAACATGCAGTAGTGGGAGAGGCAGAGGATAATTGCTACAGATATTCTTGTTCAAAAGTGGGGAAAATTGGGGCCGTGAAGAAGTTGTTGGTCCATAGCAGTTTTGAAATCTAGTTGGTATATATTTTGGAAGCTACTTGATTAGGTCTCAAACCTGAAAAAAATTCTTCATGGCTCTTGATTCCATCCTTGAAATCATTCTTCTTTTTCATGAACTGTAGCACTTGTTTGCATCTGAGTAGTTTCTCAGCCTGCTTCCTGCCAATAGAATTTGAGGGATGGGGAGTGATGTCTTTTTATTCTCTATTATCTCTGACTCTACTTGACAGTACAAGCCAATCACAATTCTTCCAACATACATCTCTCAACAATTTTGTGGGCCACCTTAGAATCTTTTTGTGATTTGCTCCATTAAACAAAGGCCACAACTCCAAATCCCTTTCAGATAAGACCAAGCTTTTTAGAAGTTCAGTTGAGAGGATCTATGAGATAGATCTTCAGTCTTTTTGAAGGGCCTTTTGTGTGGCCAAATAGTATGCTGAGGCATCAACTTTGATCTTTCTGAGGTCTCACCAGAAAATTTTATGATACATACTCAGCTCCATCCCTAGACCATATTTTGCTGACAGTGCCCTGGATTTGAACTTTACTCACAAGCCATTTCTTAGCTTTAGCATCACTTGTCATCTTGAAGGTCTGAGAATTTTCAAATCCTGGCACCTTTGTGATTAACAGTCCTTCCCATAATTTATCTCTCTCCTTTTGCATTTAAGCAGCAAAAAGAAGCCATTTGGTACCTTCAACAACTTGCTTGGAAATCTCAGTTCATTTGACATATGTTCTACTTTCCATGTTACTGCAGGTGATAATGTTGCAAACCTTTCCATCACTATATAACTAGGATCTCCCTTCCTCCAGTTTCTAAAAATATGTTTGTCATATTTCCTTGTAAGTCCTCACTCATGGTGTCCTCGAAATCTAGGGTGCTACCAACAGTCTGTTCAAGGAAATTTATGCTTCTCTAACATGTTCCTAAAAATCCTTCCAGCATCTACCAACTGTCTGGTTCCAAAGCTACTCCCATATCTTAAGGTATTTTTTTTTATGGCAGTATCCCATTTCCAGATACCAAAATATGTATTATTTAGCCAATGCTATATAACAAATTACCCCAAAACTTAGTGTCTCAAATCAACATTTATTATTTCATATGTTCTGTAGGTCAGGGATCCAGGGATAGCTAGGCAGGGTGGCTCTGGCTCAGAGAATCTCATGAGGCTGTAGTCAAGATGTTTCCTGGAGTTGCAATCATCTCAAGTCTCAGCTGGGGCTAGATAATCCACTTCCTAGCTCACTTGTGTGCCTACCTCAGATCTGCTTCCAGACTGACTTATGGAGTTGCTGGCAGCTCCTTTCCATGCAGATCTCTGCATAGACTGCCTGGGTGTCATCATGACATGGCAGCTGCTAATGATGGAGAGTAAAAAGGAGAGAGACAAAGAAAGAGAGAGAGAGAACCAGAGATTAGGAGAAGGTAGCCATTGTGGAAGCCATTGTCTTTTTGTAACTTAATCTCAGAAGTGCTATCCCATCATCTTTGCTGTATTCTGTTTAAAGAAAAGAAGTCCTTAAATTATCAGGGTGAATTTTACAGAAGGGCATGGATTCCAGGAGGTAGAGGCCATGGGAAGCTACCCTTGCCTGGCCTACCACTCTAGATTATGCTATAGTCCTAAATGGCCCAAAACATGATTGAGAATGCCTCTAGCTCTTCTCCATGTCTCCATTATATGACTCATGCTGGCACAGCTGCCTCTGTCTATCTTTTGGCAGAGGGGAAAGAGATCTCAGAAGTATCTGACACCACTTCCACTTACACATCGTTGGACAGAGCAGGTTATATGGCTTTACACTGACATCAGTTGTAGCAGGTGTGTAAGTCTACTGCAAAGAGAAGCATCAGAGGAAGGGGCGGTACATATTCTAAGCAACAATGCAGTTTTCCACAGCAAGGGGCAGAGATTTCAAGGGATTGAAATTCATGCAGCCTATATTTTTGACCACACAACCATTAAGCTAGAAAGCAACAACAGAATGCCTCACAAAGTTCTTATAAGTTGGAAGTAAAAAGCCAAAATAATCTATCAAAGCAAAGGAATCACAATTAAAATTAGGTAATGAGTAACAGACTTACTATATATACCAAACTTGTGGGATACTGTAAAGCCACACTTAGAGATTTATAGCAGTAAGAGCCTATGTGAGAGAAGAAGAAAGTTGAAAAATACATGAACTAAACTTTGAAGCCAAACATTTGAAAAAGAATAACAAATGCAACTCAAAGCAAGAGAGGCATCTGGGTGGCTCAGTCGGTTGAGTGTCTGCCTTCAGCTCAGGTTATGATCCCAGGGTCCTGGGATTGAGCCTCTCATCAGGCTCCCCACTTGGAAGGGAGTCTGCTTCTCTTTCTCCCTCTGCCCCTCCCCACCCTGCTTGTGCTCGTTCTCTCTTTCCAATTCACTCTCTATCTTAAATCAATCAATCAATCAATCAATCAATCTTAAAAACAAAAAATAAAAAAAATACTCAAAGTGGGAGAAAGAAATAAGCTGAAAATATAAAGAAGAAAACAAAAATAGGATAATTCATAAATAATTGAAATAGTAATATATAATAATAGGTAGCTAATTGAAAAGGGTTTAGAACTTTAAAGACACCAGTGAAGCAGATCTATAAACAAAGTGGGAAATCACAATTAGCAAATACAGGAACATCAAAGGATGCTCCAGTAAAAATCCTTTAATCATTAAAAATATCAGAGCAGAATATCATAAACAAATTTATCTCAATATATTTGAAAGTTTTTATGAAATGGTTAAATTTGTGGGAAAGTACAGGTTGCCAAAACAAATAAAGCAGAAGTATAATTCACTTTTAAAGAATTTGAAGAGTAATTATAAACCTTCCCATAAATAAAACTTTGGATCCAAATGGCTTAAGAGTGCATTTTACTGAAGCACCTGGGGGGCTCAGTTGGTTAAGCATCAGACTCTTCACTTCAGTTCAGGTCTTGATCACAGGGTTGTGAGTTCAAGTCCCATGTTCCATGCTAAGCAAGTGCTAAGCAAGTGCTAAGCAAGTGCTAAGCAAGTGGGTTCCATGCTAAGCAAGTGCTTAGCATGGAACTCAACATGGGGCCCACTTAAAAAAAGTGCATTTTAGCAAGCCTTTGAGAAATAAATATTACCAATATTTCACAGATGAAAAAAGAGAGAATACTCCAGGATTAATTTCAAGATGCCAATGTAACCTTGATATCAAACTTGGCAAGGACACCATGAGAAGGGAAAATTGCAGGTCTTTCTTACTCAGAGATGTAAAACTTCTAAACAGAATAATATCAAATCTAATCCTGCAAATTATAAAAGAGATAATCCATTATGACAAATTGGGTATATTACAGGAATGTGAAGTTGATTTACCATTTGAAATCAATCAATGTAATTCATCATATTAACAGCATAAAGGAGAAAAATCAGATGATCATCTGCAGACATGCAGACATTTTAAAATAAAATTTGACATGCATTTATAATTTTAGGAAAACTCAGCAAACTGGCAATAGAATAAAACTTTCTTAACTTGAAAAGGATCTATAAAAAGCCTATAGCAAACACCATATTTAGGATGAAATGTGAAAGCTTTCTCTGTGAGATCAGAAAATGACAAGAGTTTTGCTGTCACTATTTCCATTCAGTTTTTACTTGATGTACTCAAATAGTGGAGTTGGGTAAGAAAAATAAATAAGCCTAATAATTGGAAAAGGAATCATTTTAAAAAGCCAAAATGATATAAGTATGATTACATATATAGGGATTTTAGAAGAATCCATAGATAAATTAGACTTAATAAGTTCACCAAGAAGGCTGACCAGTGTATCTGAGTCAATCCAGGCTGCTCTAACAAAATACCACAGGGTAGTATTAAACAACAGACATTTATTTCTCACAGTTCTGGAGGCTGGGATGTTCAAGATCAAAGTGCCAGCAGACTTGGTTCTTGGCAAAAGCTCTCTTCCTGACTTGTATACAGTGCCTTCTGCCTGTGTGCTCACATGGCCTTTCTTTCTTTGGCGTGTGGGCTCAGAGAGACAGAACAAGAGAGAGAGGAAGAGACAGAGACAGAGACAGAGAGAGGCAGAGAGATCACAGAGAGAAACATAGAGACAGAGACAGAGACAGAGACAGGGAGACAGAAAGAGACAGAGTGAATGAGACAAGGAGAGAGGAGGATGGAAAGGAGGGAAGAGGAGAAAGAGAAATCTAGTCCTTTTAGTCCTTTTCTTATAAGGTCACTAACCTCATCATGAAGGTCCCATCCTCATGACTTCATCTAAATCTAATTACTTCCCAAAGTTTTCACCTCCGAATACCAACACATTGGAGGTTAGGGCTTCAGCCCATGAATTTGAGGGGAGCACAAGCATTCAGTCTATAAAACATACAAATAGGAGCACCTGGGTGGCTCAGTTAAGCATCTGATTTTGGCCTAAGTCATGATCTCCAGATCAGGGACTGAGCTCTGTGTCAGGCTCTGCACTCAGAGGGGAGTCTGCTGGTCCCTCTGTTCTCCACCGCCACTTGTGCTCACATACTCTATTTCTCTTAAATAATAAAATCTTAAAAAAAACCCCATACAAATATATAAATATACAGTGTATTTATGTAATATACAAAATATTCATAAATAAATTGAAGTTTTATTTGTCAACAACAGATCATCAGAAAATTAAAATGAAAAAGATACCATTTGGAATGATGATTATACCTAAAAATACAACTGATGAAAGATGCCCAAGGCCTCTACACCAAAAACTATAAAATCTTACGAAGAGCAATAAAAGAAGACCTAAATGAATGAAGGGCTATACCACGCTTGTGGATTGCAAGGCCCAATTTCATAAATATGTCACTATTTCCAAACTGATTTTGACTGTCAGGCAATTGCAATAAAAATCAACTTCTTTTTTGTGGAACTTTACTGTTTATTTTATAATTGCTATCGTTATGTATGTATATACAAGATTCTTTTTAACAGTATTATGAATACTGAGCATTATCTCAAACAGTAAAATAACCTACATTGCCACTATCAATAAAATGGATAAACTGTACTTACATAGTGGCGTAATACACATCCCTGAAAATGAACAAACTTGCAGCTGAAAACAAAACATGGATGAACCTCACAAACATAATGCTGAACAAAAGAAGTTCCAAAGTAGGTGAAACCGAACCATAATATTTAGGAATATGCATGCTCATATGGTATAAGTACAAAGAAAAACAAAGATGTGATTTCCATGTAAGTTGGGGTAGTGGCCTCCTTCAATGGGGAAAGAATGGGGCTTCTAAGGAAATGCTATATTTCTATTTTTTTTATCATGACATTTATTTGAATTTATTAAATTTGTCATTTTTGCTCATTGAACCCCAGAGAATTGAGCTGACCTCAAAGTTCCTTCTACTCCGCTTGTCATATCCCATATTAGAGAAAATGGAATCCAGGAGGAAAGAAGCTGGCACAATTATCAACATTAGAAGCTGGTTGTGGGCAGCCCAGGTGGCTCAGCGGTTTAGTGCCGCCTTCAGCCTAGGGCCTGATCCTGGAGACCTGGGATCGAGTCCCACATTGGGCTCCCTGCATGGAGTCTGCTTCTCCCTCTGCCTGTGTCTCTGCCCCCCTCTCTCTCATGAATAAATAAATAAATAATCTTTAAAAAAAAGAAGGTGGTTGTAATTCCACTGAGTGCTCATATTACTTTCATAAGAAAATAATATTATGTATTCAACCAAATGGTAATATCATGTGATGGTAAACTAAAGTCTTCAAATTCTAGATTGATAACTTTGCATCCTACTTTTAGATTTAAAGTCCTAATTTAAAAATTTTCATTTAGGGTCAGCATCATGTGCTTATAAATCATGAGGGAGACTGTTACTCTGTACAATAAGGGCATGCACTTTGAAGAATATGACAAAATAATTTGTCTCATTGAATAATTTTTTTATTGACTTGTCTCAGTTAAAAAAAAGATTGTACTAGATCATCAGTCAGTAAAAACTATGATTTTGGTAAGAAGAAAGCTTGATCATGGATGCTATGATGAAGAGGAAGCAGGCAAGATCATCCCTACTCTTTCAATCCACAGTCAAGAAACATAAATACAGATGCAGCTAGATGACAGAGCAGACTGTAATATTTCTAAAGCCCTATTTGAAGGTAACCAAAGTATTATCAATGTTCACCCATATGGCTGGAGAAGCTTAGCAAGTGTTGGTGGACACGGTGACTGGTGAAGTCAACACCGAAAAATGAGGAGCTAGCAAGCCACCCAAGCAGAGGAATGCTATATCATGGCCTGTAAACTCTGCTCAATGCTACAATTGTTTGATTCTATAACTGTAATGGGACATTTTCTTTAATGATAGTCTGCATGCGACACCTTCATTTACATAGTACAAATAAATGAACTTACTCTACAGGGACAAGTTGCCACTACTAATGTCACATGAAACTGGTTTAATCCAATATTTCAAATGAAAATTTGCAACCCTCTGACAGGTGCTGTCATGCTCTAACACCTCTTTTTTTTTTTTTTTTTGGTATGGCACTCTAATAGACAAAAATGATATCACATTAATGTGATATGAGATGACAGAGAGTTGAGACTGTAATACACTGGTCCCTCAATCTGTGTGATAAAAACTGAGTGCTGAAAGAACTGCCAAAAAAATAGACATGAAGCCTCTCCAGTAGTGCCTGCATGTGGAGGGAAGGTGCAGGTAGCCGGGTGTAGAGATACCTTCATCTATCGTGGACTCCTACTGTGGGGACAAGTGTTCTGTCCCTGACCCGCCTGCTGGAACTTATGGTGGGAAGGGATTAGCCCCATTGGGAAGCCGCTGGGATGCAGAGAGAATGGTCCCCCAATGGTCATTTCTTCCCAGGGTGATTCAAACGGGTTTGATTATTTGTGCCCAAACAATGGAAAGATGCCTGGGCTGGAGTCAGCAGCCTGGAATGCTAATATTTCTTTTTCTATAATCTCTGGTTACTTTGCTTTTCTTGGTCTCTGCTCCTTCATATGTAAAATAAAGGATTTGGATTAGGATAAATCAGTCATTGCAATTTCAAATATGTAAGAAGCTGGGCAGGTAATGAAATGTGTAAAGCAAGCCTGGTGTTAATGATGGGGGGCTTGAGCCTGAGGCAAGCTGGAGACATGTGAGCTCTTAAGAGAGTTAAAATTCATAGTTAATGTTATGTTGGTTTTAGCAAATGCACCCACAGTTTGGAAACCCGTATGTTAAATAAACTAAAGTTTTTCCCCCTTTAAAGTATCAATTCTAGGCATTTGATGGTTATCTAACATCTCTACTTCACCCTAGCTATGTAAATATAGTATATTAATTAGGATTACATTTGGCTGCAAGTAGCAGAAAAATCTCAAAGAGTAATGACTTTAATGAAATTTATTTCTCACACTTACCAAAGTCAGGGGATACACTAGGCAGAGGTAGCAACTCCTCTCCCCAACACCCTCAGGGACACATGCTCTTTCCAGTCATTCCCAGGGTGTGACTGGGAATGACTGTCCCCATAGTCTTTGTTGTATGTTCCAAATGGAGGAAGGGATGAAGAAGCAGGAACAAAGGGCTGTTTCTTAAATTGGTTCCCAGAAGTTTTCTTATGACACTTCCATCTCATTGATGAGAATTTAGTAACCTAGTTTCAAAAGAGGTTGGTAAAAGTAGTCTTTATACTAAACAGGCATGTATCGTTAGGGACTCAATTGTGTCTCCGCTGTCTCCAAATTCATATGTTGAAGCTCTAACCCTAATGTGATGGTATGTGAAGCCTTTAGAAAGGTAATTAATATTTAATGGGGTCATAATAGGGTGCGCCTTAATCCAATAGGATTGGTGTCCTTATAAGAAAAAGAAGAAAGGGGTGCCTCGGTGGCTCAGTGGTTGAGCATCTGCCTTCAGCTCAATCCAGGGTCCTGGGATTGAGTCCCACATCAGGCTCCCCGCAGGAAGCCTGCTTCTCCCTCTGCCTGTTCTTTGCCTCTCTCTCTGTGTCTCTCATGAATAAATAAATAAAATCTTTAGGGGAAGAAAAAGAGAGAGAGAGAGACCAGAGCTCTCTCCCTCTACATGCACACAGAGGATAGGCCATGTGAGGACACAATGAGAAGAGGGCCATCTGCAGGCCAGAAAGAGGGCCCTCACCACATTGAATTTGCTGGCTCTTTGATTATAAACTGTTAGCTTCTAGAACAGTGAGAAAATGATTATCTGTTAGTTAAGCCACCCAGCCTGTGGTATTTTGTTATGGCAGCTTGAGCCAACTAATACATGTACCTAACATCTTTATTAGGTTGGAAAAAAAAGATGACCAGTTGATTAGTCAGGATTTCCTAGAGAAACAGAACCAATAGGAGATATATGGCTAGGGAGATGTAGTTAGGGAAGATAGATAATAGATAGATTTATTATGAGGAATTGACTCATGCAGTTTTAGAGGTTGAGAAGTTCTATGATCTGCCCTCTGCAAGCTGGAGATCTTTAAAAGTCTGTAGTGTAATTCTAGCCCAACTTCAAAGGCAGAGAACTAGGCAGCATGATGGTGTAAGTCTCGGTTCAAGGGCAGGACAAGGCAAATGTCTCACCTTTCTACCCTGGAACCAAATGAAAATATAACTCCATGTAGTATTACATTTAAAGGCAAGCGGTAAGAAAAAAAAAAGTGTTACTTGAATTTAGAGAAGGAAAGTGGATTGGGGCAAGAGTAATACAAGAAATATCAAATGTGAGATCTTAAATGACTGGTTGGATTTAGTGATATAGAAGACATCAAGCAACAGGTGTCACTTAGAGTCTGTTCCATCCCCTGAGAACCTTCCTCACTGACACACACTGAGATCACCATAATGCTCTACTTCAATCCACTTTACCCAACTGTGACATTGTGTGATCTAACTTGCTTCATGTTGGATCACTCAGCATAATAATTTGGTAAGTTTTGTGAATATCAGAGACAGCTGTATTGAAAACTGAGGTTGTAATCTTATTAATAGGTCAAATACCAGTCTTCAAAGTGATATGAAATGGGTTTTATCCCATTATCCTCACTGTGATAGTAATGTCTTATCAAGAACTTGCATGTGCACATTTTCAAAAAAAGTAGTACAGATATTAAAAACAAAAATCTCCCCAACTTCTCTTTGTCATCAACTTAATGGAATTAGGTAATGGATATTGTTTGTGGTGTAGGCACTCTTAAAATGTTTGTTGAATCAAAATGAAGGAAATTAAAACTAGTGGGTATTAATAACTGTCATACTTGTGAAGATATAGATCTAGAGACGTTGAATTATACCTGGTACTAATGTTAATATAATGTGTAGAATTATGGGATCTAAGAGTTGGTTATCTTTATTTGTAAGATATCATAGATTTACTTCATGATAATTCTTGTTTTTCTCATTAATAATACTACAAATACATTGTTTTTATTGAAACATAATTTTTCTTTAAACTTAAGAAAATTTATATGACAGTATTATTGAAAAAAGGAGAGTAAAAATTAAAAATAGATGTTGATAAGTTTATTATATGAAAACCACTTTTAAAAAATTTTGGTCTGAAAAACTTGTTACCTTTGATAAATTATATTAATTTAGCAAAATGGAAGTCAATTTCTACATTTTTGGTTGAGAAGAAGGAATGCATGGTAAGACTAACAATCTCATTTGAACAAGCTTATCTTCTTGTAGTCTGGTATGTGTCTCAGGAAAAAATGGAAAGATACTTAAGAGACAGTGTTCAGGGATGCTTGGGTGGCTTAGTTGGTCAAGCATCCGACTCTTGATTTTGGCTCAGGTCATGATCGCAGGGTACTGGGATAGAGACCCCCATCTAGCTCTGCACTTAGTGGGAAATCTGCTTGAGGATTCTTCCTCTTACATTCCCCCCCCCCCCTTTTTTTAAAGATTCTATTTATTTACTCATGAGAGACACACACACCCAGAGAAGCAGAGACACAGGCATAGGGAGAAGCAGGCTCCATGCAGGGAGCCGGATGTGGGACTCCATCTGGAACTCCAGGATCATGCCCCAGGCTGAAAGCGATGCTAAATCACTGAGCCACCCAGGGACCCCCTCTTACATTCCCTTTGCCTCTTCCACTGCTCACTCTCTCTCAAATAAATAAATCTTAAAAAAAGAGAGAGAGAGAGAGAGACAGTAGTTTCTTCTTCTTTTTCTTTTGAAGATTTTATTTATTTATTTATTTAAGAGAGAGAGAGAGAGAGACAGACAGACAGAGAGAGAACACAAGCAGGGGGGAAGAGGCAGAGGGAGAGGGGCCTGATGTGGGACTCCATCCCAGGACCCTGAGATCATGACCTAAGCCAACAGCAGACACCCAACTGACTGAGCCCCCTAGAAGTCAGTTTCTATGCTGAAATGTGTGAATTGTGAATGGATCATTTTGGGTGGCAGTTCATTACTTGAGTTTTCCAGTATGTAGTTCATCCACCTTTCAAATTCAAAAGTAATTTGTACTTAGTTTTCCTCACTTGTATTTATTTACTTATGACAGTGATTATTTTTCTTTTAAAAATTATCATTGCTGAATATTTAATTTTGATACTATAGCATTTAGATTGTTTTAGATATCCACTTAAACTGATTTTCTAATTGACTTTTGAGTAGTCATAACTTAAGTTTTTCTTCTGTGTTTTCAAAAAATACAGTTGTCCAGAGGGGGAGAAAATAAAGCAAAACAAACAGAATGGCTGTTTGAACCTCTCCCAGTTCAGCAAAATCAGGAGGTCTTTGTCTCACTAATGTAATATGTCTGCCGAACCTGATGGAGGGGAAGCTTTGAAAGCATCCTATGGCAGAGGTTCAACATTTCCTATTCTAGAATAAATAAATATTTAGGAACCTGAATTGGAATAGATTCGGAGGTTAATTTTTCTTCGAAATCGTTATACTGAAGTCATGACTGATGTGGTCCTGAAAGTCCAAAATCATGTGGATTTATCAATAAGATTCAAATTGATTATTCAATGTCTTATAGACAACCTAGTCATTTGAAAAAAAGTGTTTCTTTCCATACTAAAACAAATTATCAACCAATTATTTTGGTTTTATGCTGACCCAGCACCAATCTCAATGTCATAGCTAATTCAATTTCTCCGGGTTCACCTGCCTTCTCAGCACAGGGGAGCCTTTGAGCCATTCCTGATGTGTCCCATGTATTGATAAACCAGGACATGGGGCCTGGTGATAATGGGAAAATTGAGAATGGTATAAGGATGAATGCTCAGCCCAAATCATGGGGGCAGATTTCTTAACTTCTGTGAACCTCCAATCCTTTGTCAGTAAAAAGCTCAAATGTTGTTGGGAATAAGCAAGATAAGGGTGAATGTGACTTACAGTAGTAATGACAGCAACAATAAGAATAGGTGACATTTATTGAACTTTTAAGCACGTACCAACCACAGACATGTACATTTGGGACTTTCACCCCTTCCCTTCATTGCTGTCTGGGAGAAGGAGCCCATAGTAAGAAGGGCAGATTTAAGGAGTCATCACTACTTGACCCGGGGATGCTGAAGCAGACACTTTCCTCTCCTAGGCTCAGTAGGGGGACATGGTGAGACTGGCCCACTTTAGTGAGAGGGGCAGACCCTGGACTTGGCAGCTACATTTAGAGATTTCCTCCCCAGCATTGTCCCATTTACTTTTATTTTAATCAGATAGGTCAAATATCCCTCACTTACAAACAAGCCCTTTATCCATATTGAACTTAATGCATATAAAAACCTGTGAGGCCAGTACTAACACAATTCCTATTTTCAAGATGAGAAAATTAAGGTTTAGCGAAGCTAAGAAATTTGCCGAAAGTTACATAGCTACTGCCAGGGTGGGGATTCCAAAAGGCTCTGTGCTTTCCCAAAGCCCAGCATTTAGCCACTCCTCCACACTTCCTCCCATTGAGGTTAATTTCTGATGGGTTGCACCACAAGGAAGGGAAGGGAGGGTCATAGTTATTTGGCCTGAGGCCATGATGGTCCCAATGCCAAGGGCATCTCAAGAGGTAGTTCTGAGTGCTATGAACCCATTAAAGAGCTGGATTAATTAGAAAGTGGAGCAGCTTTCTCTGTGAGAATATTCATTGAAATTTGGCAAGAAATGAAGCAAGTGTCCAAGCCCCCAGACCCATATGGAGATTAGACCAAGAAAGACCTAGTTGAACCTTGAAATTGGCATCCTAAGCTGTCTGTACACTTTTTGGGTTATCATCCTGGTCTTTTCTCCAAGAATCGTGGTTCTTCTAAACCTACAACTAATCCTCACTTTCCTCTGTGACTTGCAACATTATCAATGCACAAAATGAGCCACGATTATAGAACACAGGGTATGGATGGCTGCCAGCAGCCCCAACCCTAAGCATTATTGATTGACTCAAAGTGTCTTGAGTCCTGAGTTCAGTCCTACCTCGGTGTAACTTGAGACCAGCCAAGTCTCTGGGCCCCACCAGACCTCACTCCCATTACTTCTGAAAAAACAGCAAATTAGGTCAATCATAAGACCACTTCCTAACCTAAAATTTTGTGGTTCTTCTGCCACACACACAAAATTGTAAATTATAGTGAGTAAATGAAGATTTGATATATGATTTCTGGAAGGTTGCTGACCTCTAGTGTCAGCACAGATCTAGAAGGAAAATTCAATCCTCCATGTTCATTTCACATTCCTATCAAGACTTCCCCCACCCCCGCTTTCCTTTTTCTTTATGGTGGAGAAGAAAATGTAAAATACTCCAAATTAAAGTTCTATTAACTAAAGCTTCATTTACAGAATAAATATTTCTGCTGACATTTGACTGATTATATCAATTTTGAACTTCAAATTTTAATAAGGTATTACCAAGCCCAAGAATAAACAAGCTAATCAGGCCTTTTCCTATTTCCTCCTTTGTATTAAATGATAAGTGAATTTAAAGCTACGCTTTGTCTTATTAATATCTGCTAAATATGGATGAATTACTGAATATATATTTATTCTTAAACTCATTTGGAGGCAAATATTTACAAGGCTTTTCTGTTATAATCTGATTTTAATATCTCAACTGAAACTGATTTATAGCACGTGACTTCAACTGTGGTGTTAGTTAAAGAAGCCAAGAATTAATTAGCTGATTCTATCAGGGGTTTCTTGAAACTGATTTTGAAAGGGGGGAAAAAAACTCCTATTTTTTTTAAGTCAAATTTTAATTGTAGGAATTTTCATGGCAAATATCAGAGTCCCGTGTAAACAAATCTTTAATAATTTTGCATGTGCATATATTTGATTTTACCATATTGTTAGCCGAGTTAGAAACTCACTTTAATATTCTGTGCCATCAAACGAACATCATTTCTAGTATGCAGGTAGGTTTCTTCCTTACGTATTCCAGAATTAGTTACCAAGAAAGTTAGTAAAATTTGCTTTCTGAAAATCTTTAAGACTTGCCGGGTATGAGACATGGGTGGCTGGAGGTTGGTAAAAGCCACTCACAATGTCTCCTTTTTTTTTTTGGTTATCAGCTGAGGAATATTGTCCATCTACCATTTTGTGTTTAAACAGAGCTCACATCCTGTTGGAGGCATTGAAGAGCATAGAAACCTCTTCATATACAGGGTTCTATTGTAGAGGCAACAAAACATTCTCCTTGAGATGCCACAGAATATATGATTAATTGGTGAACTTTTGTCACTAAGTGCCTACTGTGTGCCAGACAGTAAACTAATCTATGGCATTCTTACATCTTCTTCCTTCCAGACTTTTGTACTGGCCAATTGTGAGTTTAATGTCTTAGGTAAACACAAAATTAAATCAGCATTAATGTATACATTAAAAAAATACATAGAAGGATTATTGAAAGATCAGCACACCTATTTTGGAAGAGCAGCATTTTAGATACTGGGTGTATTTGTGTCAAAAGCCTCTCCCTCACTGCTTCGGGGTCCTTTAGAGAAACAGAACCCCCAAGTCATGCAATTGTGAGAACTGGTAAGTCTGAAATGTGCAGGGCAGGCGATGGACTACAAATCCCAGAGGAGTCAATGCTGCAGTGTGGAGTTTGAGGTCTGGAAGCAGATTCCTGATTCCTCAGGGGACCTCAGTCTTTTAACTTAACGCCTTCAACTGATTGCATAAGAAGGGTACCTCACATTATTTAGGGTGATCTGCTCTACTCAAAGTCTACTGATTTAAGTTTTAATCACATCTAAAAAATACCATTGGGGCAGCCTTGGTGGCGCAGCGGTTTAGCGCCGCCTGCAGCCCAGGGCGTGATCCTGGAGACCCGGGATAGAGTCCCTCATCAGGCTCCCTGCATGGAGCCTGCTTCTCCCTCTGCCTGTGTCTCTGCTTCTCTCTCTCTCTCTCTCTCTCTCTGTGTCTCTATGAACGAATAAATAAAATCTTAAAAAAAAATAAAATAAAAAACACCTTTGCAGGATCTTCTAGACTGGTGTTTGACCAAACAGTTGGATGCTATTGTGTAATTCAGTTGACACATAAAGTTAACCATTACACAATATTATGCAATTATACATGGGCTCAATCTAATATTTTGTTTATGAAACTTTTGTTTTTCTCATATAATCATCCACCTGGCCCAATGTGAGAAAAGTTGAAATGTTAAAATGATTTTATTATGTGAAGAAATCATTCTTTCTAACTGATCCCATAACTTCTTTCTTTTCTTCAGGCCCAGGGACTTTGAAGAACATTTTTATTTGTAGATTTATTTAATCTCTTTTATCTTTTCTCTGAAAATGATGTTGTTGCCCTTTGCCCAGGTATTCAGTAACTGGGTCTCAAGTGATAAGTACATTTAGAGGTTGTGAGGGCTAATTTTTTTTAAAGATTTTATTTATTCATGAGAAATACACACAGAGAGAGAGAGACAGAGACATAGGCAGAGGGAGGAGCAGGCTCCCTACAGGGAGCCGGATGTGGGGTCCAAGGACCCCGGGATCACACCCTTGGCTGAAGGCAGACACTCGACCACTGAGTCATCCAGGTGCCCCATGAGGGCTGATTTTATGTGTCAACTTGGCTAAGCCACCATGCTCAAATATTTGGTCAAATATTCTAGCTGTTTCTGTGAAAGTGGTATTTTTTAAAAAAATGATATTAACATTTAAATTGGGGGGCTATGGGGGCACCTGGGTGGCTTAGTTGGTTGAGTGTCCATCTTGATTTTGGCTCAGGTCATGATCTCAGGGTCGTGAGATCGAGCCACGCATCAGGCTCCTCCGCTCAGTAGAAAGTCTACTTAAAGATTCTCTCTCTTCCTTTCCCTCCAGCTCACCGCCCCCCCAACACTTGCTCTCTCTCTTTCTAAAATAAATAAAGAAATCTTTAAAAAAATTGGTAGATTTTGAGTAAAGCAGATCACTCTCCATAATGTGGGAGGGCCTGAATAGGACAAAGACTGACCTCCTTTTTGCAAGAAAGAATTCTGACGGATGACAGCCTTTGGACTGGGACTATAAGTATCTCTGGGTTTTAGCCTGATAACCTACCTTGCAGATTTTGGACTTGAACGTCCACAATTCTGTGAGCTAATTCCTGAAAAAAATACACACACACACACACACACACACACATACATATATATGGAGAGAAAGACATACAGACATAAATATGTATGTATACAGATAGATATACATATAAACACATATATGGAGAGAGAGACAGACAGAGAGAGAGGAAGAGAGAGAGAGAGAGACAGACAGACAGATGGACACATATGTACACCGTTGGTTCTGTTTCTCTGGATTCTAATACAGAGATATAGAGAGAGCTAGAATGAACAGCAGAGACCTATGCCTTCCTACTTTGGAATTTATATTGTTCTGAGCCCTTTAGAGGATAGTTTCTGTTTCACATACAAACATTTAAAAAATCATAAAGCAGTAATAATCTTTAGGAAGGTTCAACCAAGCTCCAAGGGAGTTTTCTATTTTTCAGAATCTCACAGGGTTTGGTGCTGTTCACCTCACAGAGCTGATGCTAGTATTCATGGAGGCTCAGGAGAAGAATGCCACAACATAGGGCTTTGGAAAAGGTTGTTCCCTGAGGTAGGCCAGCTCAAGTGGAGCACCTGGGGCACACGCTCAGCGTCCAAATCACACCAGCCATGACTCCTGCTGGTGGCCACACATGGCAAAAATACTCCTTACCAGATGCAGGTCTCCTCTGAAGACTGACTTTGGCTCAAGGATTCCCACTGGTCAAACTGATGCTTCCTTGTGCCACACTGCACTCTAAGCCCTCCCTCCCTGTCTTCCTGACTTTGCCCTACTGCATGGTCATACTTACATGTGGTCTGCCAGTGATCCCAGCCTCCTGCTCCCTCTGCATTTTTACCTCATGTCTTTTCTCCTCAGCACACCCCTTGCAAGTCTAACCCTATCTTGGTGTCTGATATCAAAGAATTCAGTGTGCATGAGGTGTTGGAGACTCCTGTTTTATAGCTGCAGGAAGGGAGGAAGAAACCCTCAGTCCATGTTCATGATAGAGTCCCAAGTGTGAGGGCACTCTTACAGGGCAGTTAGTTTTTAGGCTTTGATGAGGACCAGCTCAGATGCCCCAACAAATGGGGAACTGAGTTTAAGACGTCTCAATTTGATAAACTAGTGTGCTGATGGAATTTCTTGGAACCATAGGCTTGGTGAATTATTATTCATGGGATTTTTAAAATAGATAATAATCATTTATTGTTTGTTTCTAATATAGCAGAGGCCTCCTTTTCTTCTTTCTTTCTTTCTTTCTTTCTTTCTTTCTTTCTTTCTTTCTTTCTTCTTTCTTTCTTTCTTTCTTCCTTCCTTCCTTCCTTTCTTTCTTTCTTTCTTTCTTTCTTTCTTTCTTTCTTTCTTTCCTTTATTTCTTCTTTCTTTCTTTCTGAGTTTTTATTTGAGAGAAAGAGAGACCACAAGGCAGGGAGGGACAGAGGGAAAAGGAGAAGCAGATTCCCCACTGAGCAGGAAGGCTGATGTGGGGCTTGATCCCAGGATCCTAGGATCATGACTGAGCTGAAGGCAGATGATTAACTTACTGAGCCACCCAGGTTCCCCAGAAGCTTCTTATGGGTGTTGGGGAACTTTGATTTTTTTTTTTTTTGCAAAAGCTTAAAAAAATTCTTTTTGAGGAAGAGTTAATAATACTATAAACATCTTATACATTTTGGTGCAAATAGTTAATGGCAACTACTATATATAGAATTTTATGTGTGCTTAGGAAGATGGATAAATTTTGGTATCTGACTTTATGTAAGTGAGAAAATATGAAGAGCAAAGCAGATGTGATGACTACTAAGAAAAGACAGCACCCAGCTTAATAGTGTGTGGAAAAAAAGGAGACAAAACACAGCCCATTTGGAAAATAAGGAAATTCATGGAGAATATATCATTTGAACTGGACTCTCAGGATAAGAAGGTGTTGCAGGAGGGAGTAGAGAGGCCTTCTTTTGATGGAGAAATAGTGCAAGTTGAACACAAAAGGCCAGGAACAAAGGACTTGTGTTAATAAATTGAAAGCCAAAAATAAAAAAATAAATGCCCATGGCAAATTGACCACTAGGAGATATATTTGACAAATTTCTGAAGACAGACATTTGGCAAATGTGACTAAGAAGAATGTTCTCTATTTAAAATAAATATGAGTTTAAGAAACAACCACTTTAGTCTTTTATTTTTTAAGATTTTTTATTCATGAAAGACAGAGAGAAAGGCAGAGACATAGGCAGAGGGAGAAACAGACTCCAGGCAGAGAGCTTGATGTGGGACTCGATCCTGAGACCGCAGATCATGCCCTGAGCCAGGGGCAGGTGCTCAACCGCTGAGCCACCCTAGGCGTCCCAACCACTTTAGTCTTAATAAAACAAAGTGGTTTTTTTCCTGATGCAGAAGCAATCACTAGTGGGTTCACAAATGAAGTTGTCAGCATAGACCAAGCCACAGAGAGCTTGTTCAAGACCAAAGTAAAAACCGAGAAGAGCAAATGCAAGTATAATTAAGGAAGGTCTGGTTTTTAAAATAATAATTTCATAATTATGAAATGTTTTCCTAAGGTTAACATAGTACATATTAATTTTATGCTAGTTTCAGTTCAGTTTACTTTCTTGAAGTAACTATTTATTGAAGTATAATTTTTTTGAAATTATTTAGACCCAGAGAAGAGTCAGAAGGGTAATTACAATGAACACCTTTATGCCCCTCAGCTAGATTCTCCAAGTCTTACCATCTTGTTTCACTTGCTCTCTCCATCACTCTCTCTTTTCTTCCTTTTGCCAAATTTTCCAAAAGTGGCTTGCAAACGTCATCCCAGTATATCAGAATTCCCCTCCCTATGCAACCTCTTCACCATGACCACACCCAAGAAAATATCCACATACAAACATGATCTAACATGCAGTCTCTCCTCAAATATCTTAATTGTCCTCAAATGTCTATAACTTTTATTTGCTTTGTTTTTTGATTCAGAATCTACTCCAAACTCGCCCATTAACATTTGACAGTTAGATTTTCTTTTTTACTCTTCCTCATCCAGAACATATTCCCACCCCACACCCTGTGTTCTTCAATACATAGGAAGCTTTAAAATCTCATGTAGATCATCCCACATTTTGGATCCATCTAACTCTTTCCTCATTATTAGAGACCACATGTGCTTTTGGGAAGCACTTATGGCATCACCTCAGTATGGATGCAGGATGCTCATGACCTCATGACATCAGGCTGCCTCAGGATTGACCATACCCACCAGGCATGAGTTCTTGTCCAGACTGCTCCATCTCTCCAATGTAAATACACACTTCCTCCTTTCTAATTAGTAGCCATTGAAGAGGTGATATTAGCTCATAGTTTTTAAAACTCTGAGTCATTTTTGGGGAGTGACATATAGGGGAGATTCTTCTAGTAAAAATTGTATATAACTTTCGCAATTACAGAAGTGCCTTTTGCCACCTGTGGATAATACACTGGGGAGTTAGAATGGAAAGGGACCCAGGGAATGATCTGGTTCGAGTCCATCTTTCTTTCTTTCTTTCTTTCTTTCTTTCTTTCTTTCTTTCTTTCTTTCTTTCCTTTCTTTCTTTCTTCTTTCTTTCTTTATCTTCTTTCTTTTTCACAGAAGAGGAGCCAAGTTCATCTCAGTATAGTCATAAGAACCATATTTCTGTCTAATTTTCTTTCTATTATTTCCAAAACACGTTCACTTAGTCCTTCAGGAACAAAGAACAAAATCTTAGACAATCAAAGGAAGATAAGAGAGCGACAAAGAAGAGGACAGATTGTCCTATTCTGGGGATGTGAATTTGGGACAATGATGCCAGGATGTGTGTCTGCTCTGCAATAAATAAATAAATACAACATAAGCCATGTATATATATATATATATATACATATATATATATGATTTTACATTTTCTAGCAACCACTTAAAATGTAGAAACAGAAGGAATTAATTTTAATAATATATTTCATTTAAAAAATATATTTCATTTAACCCATATCTCAGTCATTTCAATATTTGATCAATATTTAAAAAATGACTTAAGAGATATTTTGCATTTTTTTTACAATCTGTGTGTATTCTATATTTATAGAACATCTCAATTCAGATTAGCCACATTTCAAGGACTCAAAATAGCCTCATTTGGCTAGTGGCTACCATGTTGAACAGTATTGCTCTGGAATAGCAAAGAAATGTAAAATAGAATTTCCTACCAACTACTTTCAATATTTCAAGTCTGTTTAGTAGTATACATTTATCTAAAAGGAGGCCATCAAACTAACTGCAATGGCAATCATGTGAATAAATGAGTAAGGTTAATAGTCAAGGCTGGTTTGACTTGAGAAGGGGTTTAATGCTCTGTGATCACTGCCTTGAATTTCTTAAAATGTTATCTTTGAGTCTGTGTTTTGTAAGAGAAATCTGGTGGAAATATGAGACATGTTCCTGCAACTTGCCACCTGCCTTGCCAGGAGGTGACAGGTTGCCTTCCGGCTACTCCAGGCTACATGCACCAGCTTCACACACAGCTGCCCACACTCACCTGGTGAGTATAATCATACCGGAGGCATCACAACATTAATTAACAATCAAAAACAAAACAAAACAAAATACCATGACAGCTCAACAGCGACATGGTGGAAGAAAAGAGAAGCTGGTTTCCTGATTTGGAATCAGGGTCCCAACAGTTTCATTTGGTACTGGGCCCTCCAAATTATGTAGCTGATTATAGCTGTTTTTGTTCCAATTGCTTTTAACTGTTTTGTAGCACTTGAAATTGCTGCTCTTTTAAAAAACCAAATTTGGAGGAAAAATTCTTTCTTAGTAAAGGCAGTCTGGTAGACTAATTCTAAGAAAAGATATGATATATGGGTAATGTGTCGAGTCAGATATATTTCATTACATGGCTAACGTAACAAATGAGGTCTTTGATGTAGAAAATATTAGGAATCCCTGATATTGACTTAGGATGTGCTCCAAAACAACTCAATCAAGCAACTCAACAAAAAGCCAAGTCATTGTGTACGTATTAGGGAGGAGGGGTAACTATATTTTGATTTGTTTTATGTGACATAACCAGTTAGTCTACTAAAATTTTCACTATGTTGGACATTGCGGTGACATCCTATAAACACACTGATTAAAGTAAAGTTCTACATAAGGGAATTTGGCATTTTCTGTATGCAGGGATCTAGTGACCAGAACTATGGGACAATCTTGTAAATTATAGACTGTAGGAATGAAAATAAAACCCAAATGATGAGATACTATTAAATATAGTTGATTCATCCAAAAGGGCTGGAGCTGCATTGCAAGGTCTTTGGATGAAAAGTGAAGAAACCTTGAGTGAAGATATAAGCAGACCAGATTTCTGGGAGTTGTGCAGTGCATGGCAGTACCAGGGGTTTTCTAGTGTGGGTGGTCTGTGCCCATCGTACACACAGGCAGGGGAAGGTAGCTCTGGCTCTGCTCCGAGCAGTGCACCTCGAGAAGCCGTCCTTATTTGTTAAGTCCCCGCAGTTATGCCTGGTGACCCTTACTAGCTCCTTCACTTCTGAGATTTCATGATTCATAAAGATTACAAACCAACATGTCCTGAGACTTTGGATCATTTTCGCATGCATAAGGACCTATCTCTACCCCAACCAGCATCATCCTTGCTGAGACTTGGAGAAAGAAGTCCCCCTGGATGGAGGATTACCAACCCAATGTTTCAAGAAAGGGAATTCTGGGGTGGTCAGTTTTCTTTTCTACTCCTTGCCACACTTTTCTTTCTCCTTCCTCTTCCTCTTTTTGCTTCTCTTCCTTCTGCTTCTCCTCATCCTTTTTTGGATGACCATCTAAATGCCCGTTTATTTGCCAGCATGGTTTATATTTTATATTAATATCCATGTTCAGGGCATTAATTCCAGGCCCTCAGAAGCCTGAGCTGCCAATAGCCTGTTGTTTCTCAGCTTCCAGACCGGTTTTGCTCCAAACAGCCTACTGCATGTTCTTTTGCTCTTTGGCTCTTTTGCTCTTCTGTCTTCACCATCATAGTCTTCACTGCACGTACTCTTTGGGAATCCAAGTTGTTTAATTAACTAAGCTGAATAGGAAGGGTTTGCGTCCCAAGAGAATGCCAACAACCTTCAGAGATGGCTTTTTATAATCTTAATCTTCCTGGTCACCAGGGGTCTTTTCAAATATGTGGATCTGCTTGAAATTTTCTAAAAAACAAGTTTGGAAATTAAAGATCAGCTCTTATTCAGGGCCATTGGAAAGGACTAGGTGAATGACTGGCTTATCTCAGGGACCTGACTGAGAACATTCGTTCTGCTGTGAGTGCCCAGCTATCAGGTGTTAGCGAATGCCACCAGCAAGCTCCCACTGCTCCGGCGTCCGTGATAGACACAATCCATTCTTAATGCCTTGTGTCAGGCATCCCTGCTGCCCTCTAACCATTCTTAATAATAAGACAAAAGTGATATTTTAGGGTAACAGTTAATAAATAATGTGACTTATCCAATCACACCTTTCACTAAAATATTATTATCTTTTGGCAGATTCATTACTGTGGAGACACCGGAATCTGATGAAACATTCTCTAATTCTACCACTAGTACATTTTCCAGAGTTGTCTTTCTTTTAATTTAATTCACCCACTCTGGAAGCATACTGTCCACTGCAATTACTGAATGAGCATTTAATCTCATGTAACTAAGGCATTTTAATCTTTTCTTATGGGGACACAATTAAAAGATCCTGATATTGCTATGATATGGATACATTTCATCCCAACCCAGTGAATCGAAGTTTCCTTTGTTCTCATAACTATATGTTAAGACAAATCGAGTCTCCAGGCACTGTACTGTGATGGTTAAGCCACCTTATCACAAAGTGCGATAAATGTTTCAAAACACAGTCTGTTGAATAGAAAGCTTTCCAGATCTTCCTTGTGCAGAGGTGAGCCTAGAGGTGGAGAAATTTGAGAGAAGTTTTTATAGTTGTTATGGTAGCTTGATTTATAGTCTGTTATATTTGTCCCAAAGCAATAAATCTTGGCACTTTTAAAATGCTGTGTTGCTAAGAGAAGTATTGGATCACTTTAAAACTGCAAGGGATGATTTTGTTACACTACAGCATATCTACATTGATAATTTCAATTTTTTAGTTATATTAGTACTACACTGGTATAACATAAAAAATTATGAACTTTCTGGAAAAGACTTTCTTTATTTATTTGAGAGAGAGAGGGAGAGTAAGAGTTCATGAGAGAGAGAGAGACAGTGAGTAGGAGGGGAGGGCAGAGGAAGGGGGAGAAGCAGACTCCCCACCAAGGAGGGGGCCCAACTCCCAGTACTCTGGGATCAAGACCTGAGCCAAAGGCAGACATTCTACCAACTAAGCCACCCAAGCACCCTGTAAGTTTATGAAATTTTAAGCTTTTTTTCAAAATCAATACTTTTTCCTGGGGCGCCTGCATGACTCAGTCGGTTAACATCTGACTCTTGGTTTTGGCTCAGGTCTTGATCTCAGAGTTGTGAGATGGAGCCCCATGTAGAGCTCCATGCTCAGCATGGAGTCTACTTGGGATTCTCTCCCTCTTCCTCTGCCCATCCCTCACCCCTAAAATCAATCAATCAAGCTTTAAAAAAATCAGTATCTTTTCCTTAGTTTGATTTTCACATCATTGTTACTTCCTCGGCACGTAGCATGCCATGTTAAAAGGATTTTATGGGTACTCTGAATGTTTGCAATGTACCTTAGCTTATTATCAACTCCAATGAAAATACATAAATATAAATCTGCGAAGTGTTGTTTACCTAAGAAGGTATTTTCTCCATGTCTGTTTTGCCTGGCCTCTAATACCGCTGCTGGTGTATAGATTTCGATTGTACTGGTCACTAGTTTATTAGCAAAGAACTCACACAGCATTATGTATTTTTATAGTACCTTGGGCTTAATTGAGAAATGTCATATCCTTTTTCTCCTTCTCTCAGCCACATCCATTCATGACCTAGTGCTCCCCTTCAGATTGTGCTGATATAAATGGGTTACAGGTTAACAAGTTTGCATTTTGGAAATAAGGCAACTCCAATTTGATTTTTATTATGCATTTATTCCTCAAGGATAATTTCATATTTATTGAAAGTTGATAAAACAATAATTGTTTCCAGACTGATAGTGATCTGGTAATCAATGTGAAATAAATCTGTAAAACAAATAGGGATTTACTTTTGCCTTGTGAAAACATTCAGATGGCTGCAACAGCCATTCTAATAGTGATATTTGAACTTTTTAAAGATTCCCTTTTATTTATTTATTTTTTTTAAAAAAGATTTTATTTATTCATGAGAGACAGACAGAGAGAGAGAGAGAGAGAGAGAGAGAGAGAGGTGGAGACACAGGCAGCGGGAGAAGCAGGCTCCATGCAGGAAGCCTGATGTGGGATCACACCCTGGGCTGAAGGCAGGCAACAAACTGCTGAGCCACCCAGGGATCCCCAAAGATTTCCTTTTAAAAAGAGAACTTTTTTTCCTTTTATATATGCTGCTTTGTTTCATTTTCTTATGAATATTTTTTAAAAAATTACATAAAAGATTTATTAATGTAAGTGTTTAGATTCTAAGCAAATGGCATAATCTGGTATAAGAAATTATTCATCATATTTTAATTTTTTTGTGGAGGGAATGATGACTGAATCAGAAATCCACAGAAAGAGTATCTGAGAACTTCTATGTATACATAAATTCATAAGAATATAGATATACTTTGCATATTGTTTCTTTATTAACCGGGAGCTGCTTTGGTTATTTGGACTGAGGTGTTTTGAGCATGAGGTGTACTTCCTGATTACATATGTAAAGGAATATACATTAAGTTGAATAGAAAGCTGATAGCAATGTAGGCTAAGTGCATTTAATTAGCTGCTTATTCAAATACCCTATTCATTATGTCTCCCTCTAAGAATGAGATAGTTGTGTGTGCATTTGTATGTTTGTATGGTGGAAGCAGGACGGTAAGGATATTGGTACAGTTTTTTGGAGGAGTGGGGAAGAGAAGCCATAAGGCCTCATTTACGAAGATGCAGACAGTTGAACACGTACAGTGCCTAAAGGATTGAATTTACTTATTCTACGGTGTTTCTACATTAATTGTGTGAATTTTCTACTTAAAAATGTTAGTACCACATCAGCATAAGCAGAAAGGCCTCATAATATCAACATGTCACTACAAAGCTCTAGTGGTTTAGAAGTGCTTTGGGTGAAAATGGGGGTTGACACCTTCTTTCTTAATTGTGCAGGATTCCCTTGAGGTGAAACAGAATGGGGATAGAAATAGTCATTTGAGGTTTTGGTTTTGTCTTTTGAAATATAACTTCTAATTTTGTGAGACTGTTGGCAAAAGCAAAGAAAATGAAAAGGCAATGAATACCTAGTATAGTATTGTTATTGACTTATTTATTTATTTAGAAATATTTATTTATTTTTAGTTTCAGGAGTACAATGTAGTGATTTGATATTTTTATGTTAGGAAATGGTTACCACAATAAGTCTGGTTACCCATACTAAGTCTAGTTAACCATACAGGGTAGGTGTAGTATTATTGACTATTCCATATGCTGTATATTACATTCCTGTGTTATTTATTTTATAACTGAAAGATCGTACCTCTTAATCGCCTTCATCCCCCATCCCTATCCCTGCTGGCAACTACAAAGCACCAGTTTATTATCTATATTTATGAATCTGTTTCTGTTCGTTTGTTTATTTGTTTGGTTTTTAAAAATTCTACCTATAAGTGAAATCATATGGCATTTGTCTTTGAGTTATTTTACTTAGCTTACCCTTTAGTTCTCTCCATGTTGTTGCAAATGGTAAGATCTCATCCTTTTTTATGACTGAATAATATTCACACACACACAGACAGACACACACACCACATCTTCTTTATTCATTCATCTGTTGATGGACAGTTAAATTGCTTCCATATCTTGGCTGTTATAAATAATGCTGCAATAAACATAGAAGTGCATATGTCTTTTTGAATTAGTGTTTTTATTTTCTTCAGATAAATACCTAGAAGTGGAATTGCTGGATTTCCATGGTAGTTCTACTTTTAATTTTTTGAAGACGCTCCATACCATTTTCCATAGTGACTGCCTGAATTTACATTCCTACTAATAGTGCACAAAAGTTCCCTTTTCTCCCCATCCTTGCCAATGCCTATTATTTTTGTCTTTTTGATAATCACCATTCTGACAGATGTAAGGTGATAGAGTGTTTTAAAAATCATCCTTTGACTGAACATGATAGTAGGGAAGGAAGTGCAAATCTCGATTTTATCTGAGTCAATCCACCTCAAAAATACCATTCAGGTGCAAAATTACACAATAATTTAGATAAAGATATCTGCTGTTAAGACAGACCTGAATTCAAATCTCAGCTCTGTGTCTCAATAGTTACATGACCCCTGCAAAAGTTTTGAAATTTTCTGACTTTGAGTATGTCAAATGAGAATGGTAATGAAATGTCTTTTCATATGGTTATTGTAAACATTAAAGAAAATAACATATTTAAGGTTTAGTAGAAACCTGGCATATTATGATAATCTCAGACATGCAGCTTTTAAAAAAAGAATGGAATATTTAAGAAAAACAAACGTTTTTTTGCCATTTACCAGATCTTCAAACCAGGCTGTTGGTTTTTTCCTTGAACTACATAGCTATTTCTCTCTCTTTCCTTCTGAAAAAAAAAAAAAAAAAAAAAAAAAGAAAAAAAAAAAAAAGAAAAAGAAAAGGAATAAGTGACCTGTTAAAAACACAGAAAAACCATGCCTGACCTTGAGATAGAGTTTATGAATTCCAAAAGGGTGAAGAAAAATCTAATAATTAACTATGTACCAGACAATTATTGTGGGAGCCCTGGTCCAGCTGTTTCTAGCACAACTCTGCAGGTTTTAACAGGCTCTGCTGTGTTGGTAGCTCAGCAGCCTTCACGGAGAGGGTGGCTGTGCCCAAGACTAAAGTAGTCATGGACGGTTTTTCTCCTCACACTTGGGGATTTGGATCTTTTCGAGGCAGGAAAGTGCAAATGAGTGGAACTATTTGCTTCTTTCTGAATTAGAAGTCTTAAAGGCTGATGGTACAAGAAAAGCTTCTTCAACCCAACTTTTTGGCTCTGGGCATTGTTTGAAGCATTTTATGATTTAAGTCATGCTGATGCCAAGTCCCTGTACAGACTGAACCCGACATTACTTTTATTTTAACTGAGTTGCTAAGTTGCTATGTATTTATGCCAATGCCCAAGATACAGAAATAATGGGACTTGCTTTGCCCAATACTGTACTTTTGCTTGTGTAGACATTGTCAAATTAGGAAACATTTAATAGAAGTTTCCCTAGTCTCTATCCCATTTTATTTATTTATTTATTTATTTATTTATTTATTTATTTATTAAATGATTTTATTTATTTATTCATAAGAGAGAGAGAGAGAGAGAGAGAGAGAGAGAAAGGCACAGGCACAGGCAGAGGGAGAAGCAGGCTCCATGCAGCGAGCCTGATGTGGGACTCGATCCACGATCCCCAGGATCAAACCCCGGGCTGCAGGCGGCGCTAAACCGCTGCACCACCGGGGCTGCCCTTTATCCCATTTTAATAGGCAACTCCCATCATTCCCTTTGCATAAACCATGTCACAATATAACTAACCTCCTCATAAAAACAGGGGCCAGACTCTGCAATGATCAGATGCTTATTCACTTCTCATTGACTTGTTTTGGATTGATTTAAGATAATGTTTTATGAATCCATATTGGGAAGCCCAAGACTGTAAGGGAACTTGTTGTATATGGCTATAATGCAATTGATGTATTTTTGATTATGAGAATACTTTTTCTCCCTTTTCACTTTCAAAGGAAGACTGTGAGGAGATTTTTCTATGATACGACTTCAGAAGGTTTATTGGTGCTTTGACACAGCCTTAAATTGTTAGGGTTTTTTCAATTTGTAAACAAAAATGTGTATTTTTTCTATGTTGCCAGTCTTTTGTCTTTGATTTTAAATGACTAGGAAGAAAATCTAATAGCTTTAAGTCAGACTAGTGATACACTTATTTTAAATAATATTATATTCAGAAGATTCTCTATTTTAATTTGACAATTTTTTTTCTTATTGGGTACAAATAACTGGCAGAGAAGTGATTTTGGAAAAAGGAATGGTAACATACAGAACATAAAAGGTCACTTTGACTTCAAAAGAAGATTCTTTCTCTCTTTCTCTCTTTTCTTCTTTCTCTGTCACACACATGCACATGCACACACACACAAACTTAGCAATGTGTTTAGTTAACATTGGCCCTATAATTAATTTGTAGTTTTACAATCGTCTTATTTACATAGCTTCTTACTATCAGAATCGGGTTTGAAAGATTGTAAATGCTGAAGTAAAATATAAAATATTTCTTGGCAAAGAGAACAAAAATTCCAATTTTATTTAGTGCCCTATATTGACAAAGTAGTCTCTACTCTTCAAATTTTACAATAGTAAAACTGCATGCATGGGACTCTATTGATTCCAGTCACTCAGCTTGGCAGTAGATTATTAGAGTTTCCATCTGTTTGCTGAGGTGAGCCTGTCCCTAGGTGGCCAGGACACAGAGCTTTGCCCCAGCTCTGGCTGTGTAACTGTGAGCGGTGAGTGCCTGGGTGTCTGTCTGAGGGTGCTTTGCTGCTTCATGGCACTGACCACCCCTTGCAAGGGGCACACATTCCTGCTGGGCCTTTCCCTTGCTCACCAGTGGCCCTACTTCTCTTGTACCCATTACAGGGCAATTCCTGGGAGCAAGGAAGACATGGGGTGGCTGAGATCCTTTGCCCTTTCTTATTCTCCTCCTCTCCCCTACTTTTCCTCAACTTCTCCATTCTCTTGCCCCCATAGGAAAAAAAAAAAGCCAAAATGCAATTAAAGTGGCTTTTTCTGAGCTACTGGCCTTTAAAGAGGTCTTTATGGGAAAGCTGAAATTCAATCCACTTTCAAGAAAAAGAATATTTCTTTATACAAACACGATCTGGCCAGCTGTAGGTGTTCCAGGAGAGAACAAGTACTCAAAATACTAAAAAAAAAAAAATCATCTATAAAGGATTGAACAATAACCACCAGGGTTCAGGAGATTTCCTGGGGATTAATGAGTAGCTGGGAAGAATCCATGGCCTTCAACTGTACTCTGGGCAATTAACCTCAGCTAGTCAGTACTTGCTAAGAAATGCCCTGCACTGTGGCGGTGATTGCCATTGTGAGATATAAACATAAGAACACTTTTAGTGTGATTTTATTTCAATGTGCCCTTTGCTTCTGAAAGACTGTGTAGCATCGTGTGGAGCATTCGGTGGCTAATAACATAGTACGCGTTACCCAACCATACAGGCCTCATCACATTAACCAAGCTGATTGAAATAATGTTTGAGGGAAGAAATTAATATTTTATTGTGGTAAAAAAATTATGGAGAAAACCTGTTAAAATACAAACTATGCAGCCAAGGCTGTATCGATTTTAGAGTAAACCAGGTATGATTTTATCACAATTAAAACATTTCTCTTCAGAGTAAAGAATGGCTTTTTTTCCTTTCATCATGGAGATAAGATACTCTCAAAAAGTAAAAAAAAAATAAAAATAAAAAAAAGTCATCTGTGACTTTCTGGCTAAATTTTATGCTAGCAAAATAGTTTACTAGTTAAAGGATTCATGACTCAAGTTCACTTTGGTTTTAATTTTTAAGGGAGGATATGGAAAAATTATTTTTAACA
Source organism: Vulpes vulpes (assembly GCF_048418805.1). NCBI lineage: Eukaryota > Metazoa > Chordata > Mammalia > Carnivora > Canidae > Vulpes > Vulpes vulpes. The sequence continues at coordinate 68,646,561 of NC_132795.1, read as the reverse complement.
TAATGTATGAAGATAGATACCTATTTTTTTCACTTATCATTATGATTCTCAGTTCCTTTCATCTGTCAAACACTATCTCAATAGATTAAAAACTGGCTTTGTCATTTATGTTGTTTGTATCTGACATGAACCAACTTTGAGGTTAGAGGTTGGTGCTAATATCAGTCAAACATTCCAGAGGACCTTGGCTGCCAATACCTGACCTTCTTCACACAGTAGTATTACCATTCAAGGGACTAATGAACTAACTAAACTTTCATTCCAGTTCCTGAAACACTGATAGTACCCTTTAGGGGCCTTTCCTCAGGGAGTCTAGAACTCAGTTTTCAATAAATGGACCAGAGGCATGTTCTTTAGTTCTGCTTCTTAATTGAACATAACTTTAAAATAACTGGTTCTGGGAAATGTAAAGCAATATGGGAGCCAGTGAGGAAATATGTATTTCCAGATACACCCCTCTCCCAAAAAGGCAAATAGCAGGAGAAAGCAGATTGGCAGTTCAGAAACTGGGGTACAGTTTGTGGGGTCAGATTGGTATCTGAGATCAGAACAGGAGGAGGTGAGTGCTTCTGTGCTTGGCAGAGTGACTCAGAGCCTGGGGGCCTGCACCTTGCTTGAACGTTTTTGGGACTGTTCAGTGGATGAGTTTAACTTCTAAATGGGGCAGGGACTGAATGTTAGAGAGGAGACAGTGCGTTTCCTCTGCCTCTCAAGAAGGAGTCTCCTCCAGTCGCATGGCAGGTAGAAATGTAATGGCACTTTCCTGGAGCAAAGATGTTGTCTCATTTTCTAATTCCAATATGTGCAAACTCACATGTTAGATGGGGGTAGGACAACTAGCTACAGCGATAACAAATTTTGAAATATGTGAAGCTAAAGTGAGAAGTGCAAACTCATGCATTCAATAGATAAATATGTAAAGAAGAAGAAAATTAGAGAACATGTAGCACTACAACAAAAAATAGGAATGGCTTAAATTAAGGTGAGTTGAAATCCAGGCTCAAGTTTTAAAGTCATGTTAAAAACTGATGCCCTGTGTGTCACTGATGGTTCCTTGAGAGCTGAGGCTTACCATCGGTGTGTCCCATGCACACACAAGGAAGGAACAGTGAGCTGTAACTGTTAAGCATAGGGCCTTGGGAGTCAGAACTTCTATATGCTACCTGTCCAGCCACATGGACACATGGTGAGCTGTGTGCAACCTTGAGCAGCTTATTAACCTCTTCATGCCCCAGTCCCCTGGCTGCTTCTAGGTCTCAATGACCTCTTCTTTAACAGAGGCATTGTTTAATTATTTAAATATTAGGGAGAGCACGAGTTTTGGTTTGCCCATTGGCTGTGTCAGTAGGAGTTTGGTCTTGGTATTATATTTAAGTGGGTAATTAAAAGGTAATACAAATATCTCACAGGACTACTGTGAAGACTTGAAGATGATGATAGTCCAGGAGGTAAAATAGATTATTGAGTTCAGTCCTCACCACAGCAAGGCAGGTATGATTGAAATCTCTTTTATAGATGTAGATACAGGTACAGAGATAGTGGTGTGATGCTTTGATCACATAGTAAACATTCAATAAAGTTAGCTTTAGTGGTTTTGGTTAAGAGAATATTCTTTTATTGGAATTGCTAAAAAAAGTGTATTAGTTTGTGAAGGTTGGCATAACTAGCATAGACTGGATGGCTTAAATAATAGAAATGTATTTTCTCATAGTCTGGGAGGTTAGGAATCTGAGTCAAGGTGTCAGTGGGTTGGTTTCTTTTGAGGCCTCTCTCCTTGGTTTATGGATGGCCATCTTTCCTCAGTGTCTTCCCATGGCAGTCTCTCTGTGTGTATCTCTCTCTCTCTCTCTTTTTAAAAGATTTTATGTATTTATTCATGAGAGACACAGAGAAAGAGAGAGGCAGAAACACAGTCAGAGGGAGAATCAGGCTCCATGCAGGCAGCCTAATATGGGACTTGATCCTGGGACTGAGCCGAAAGTAGATGCTTAACCCCTGAGCCACCCAGGCGTCCCAAGTGTATCTGTGTCTTAATCTTCTCTTGTTACAAGGACGCCTGTTATCTTGGGTTAGGACCCCTCCATGACCTCATTTTAATTTAATTATGTGTTCAAAGACACTATTTCCTCATAAAATCACATTCTGGGTTATGGAGTAAGGACTTCAATAGGTGATTTTGGTGGAGGTACAATTCAGAACATTGAAAAGGGCAAGTAAAAACATTATTAGTCCTGTCTAGGAGGTCTCAGCAATAAAATCCATGTCTCCAGCCATGTCCTTAGGCTCAGTGCCTTGGCACATAAGGAAGAATGTCTGTAACTCTGACCTCAAGCTATGCAGTTGAACCACTAAAAGATCCTCTCCCTCAACCCAAGGATTTTGATCTCTTGAAACTCTTGAAAAATCAGCAGCCTCAACAGCACAAACATTCCATGGCCATAGATCTCTGTTTATATTGTGTTAAAAGGGGTACAGAACATTGGGGAATTCCTAAAATAAGGTAGTTAAATCATAAAGGATTATCTCTTCCTCTACCCTCAGTCCGTCTTCTCTGTCTTACAGACGGGGAAGAGACAGTTTAAAACTATTCCACCACTTTGGTCCCAAAGTGATGGGACTCTATGACCTTGAATGTTTGTAGATGTTCTTGGCACCTGGAGGATATTTAGCTAAGAGGAGGAGGAAAGACTAGTTTGGAGCAAGAGATGGATGGATAGTCTTAAAAATTTGTGGCAAAACCCACACGGTCAGAGTGGAGAAGTGTAGGTTGCTTCATTCTCTTGTCGATGACTCTCACCTAGAAGTTCCTGTTTGGGTTTTGCTTTTGCTAGTTTGAAATTCATTGTTTATTTTTATTTCTGTTCTTTTAACATTATTCTTTTTGCTTTTGATGCCACTGCCTGTATGTAAATAAATTTGTCTGCTTTGTTTTACTCTTTTGGGACATTACACATTGATAAAGAAGCTAAAAGAGAATAGTTAGCCATTCATGCAACAAATAGTGCTAAAAGAGACTTCAAGAACACCGAGTTCCATTTTCCATTGAAAAACTATAGTAGACTCAATGTTAGTAGTCATTTTTAAATGATTTAAAAAATAGTTGGTTTCAGAATTCTGAAGAAATATTTCTTAATTTTTAATCCTTTAGCACAATGATAAACATCAGTGTTGTACTTATTTTATAGCAATATTCCATTTTCGATACTATTATTCCCTAATTATATATGATATAGGACTTTTGCAATAAGGGCTTTTGCTATTTCATGTTATTCCTTTTCGTTGTCCCTCCTTTCAATTTACAATCAGGAAAAAGTTGACTACATCACAAACCAAACTTTAAAAATCTCAAGCTAGTTTGAACTACTCTTTCTTGTATTTTTTAAGTAAAAATTTGACTGGAAATGCTTATAATGGAAAAGAGACTGGGATTTTGGCGTCTTAATGCAAGATCCTTTGCTTCCTTCAGGCTTAGTGTCTTCATATATAAATGGAAAAATGAATAGGACAATATCTAGAATGTACACACTACTGGATACCATTCTGTTGCCTAAGAATGAATTTACCCTTAGTTGGCTAAGGGTGAAGTGTGTCTCTTCTCCACACTTTCCACAATTGGCTTTCTCTTTGAAACACATCAAGGATAATTATTAAGAATAAATACCAATAAAAATAGCAACAGTAATCAAACCACCATAATAATAATAATAAAAGCTAATATTTATTTACGATGTGCTGGGTGCCAGGCTAAGTGCTTTACTTGGAATTCCTTTTTTTACTTGTCATCACCATTTCACAGGGGAGCTGCTATTAGTCCCATATTACTGATAAGAGAAGCAAATGAGTTAAAGCAAATTGATCAAGATCACACTTTTGTGCTACTAAGAGGCAGTCAGGATTTATTTAATGGGATGTCTCATATAGATACTAATGAAGACTCCAGGATACACAAAGGAATAAATTATGGTTCATTTCCATTTCAAATTGAAAAATAACTGTAAGAAATTGAAAGAAAGAAAATTCTAAAGTATACAACTAACTAAATAAAAATAATTTCCTGTAACCTCTGGCCAACTGATTGGAAATTTTCAAGTAAAACATCATTTCAAATTGGACACAGATGGAAAGATTGTTTATACAGCTATCTGTCAATCTCTTGTGACCAGACTCTGTGAGTTCCATTCTTCTTGGTGGACACATAGATATGTTTCTAAAGTCATAGATTTTTCTGCCTCCAGCCTGAAGGATAAATAAAGTATTTTTAGAAGGGGAAAAAAGTCCAACAGAAATGTCTGAAGTCTTTGTAATTCTTCAAATTCTAATTGAATGGATACTATATAAGCAATTATAACTTAAATTTTATAAACTTGAAAAAATATTATGTTCTGGAGATGTGATTACAGAAATACATTCTGGATATATGGATAAACTAAATTCCATTAAAAACTTTATTCTGAAATGTATATAATCTTTTTCAGTTTGTAGTTGAGTGTTTTAATATCTCAGTGTTCTTGAACTTGAGCCCTTAGAACCTGGTAGGTTAGACAGGATTAAAACAGTAACAGTCCCACTGTTTGAACAGGGGATTCTTACCTTAGGGATAATTATCCCTGAGAAGAGAGTCACAATATTTAAAGGGGGTTGCATTTATCTAAGTGGAAGTAACATAGCATCTTTATCGTTCTGGTAAAATTTAAAAATAATGCAAAGAGGTCCTTTGAAATATTGTAGGTAAAACACATACCTTTGAAATTGTGGTATATATTTTCTACTACCTCATTCCCATTTCAGAAAGACTCCAGTTCATTGTGGGAAGACTGTGATGGTAGATGAATTTTGAATTGTTTCTGGCTGAATGGAAACATAACAAACTAAGCTAAGGGGACAAAAATATTCTCTTCTAGTCTCTGTACAATTAGCAAATAGCCCTTGGGATAAGGGACAAACCATCCAATTCTGGGGAAGGTGGAAGGTCAATGACTCCTTTGCTGATGGAACGCCTTAAATGAAAACCTCTCCCATTTAACAAGCTGAAATGAAAGGATGGAAAACAACTCTGCAAAAGGGCTAATTCCTAATGGGATGCTATTAAACAACATAGTGGGTTACTCATTGAAGAAATATGGAGGATCAACACATTCATTGTATCTGTAGCAGGAGTCATTTCATGTCTAAGTAACTTTTTCGGGGGGTTCAATGTGTTCAGTTTATTTAAAGTAGGGATTTGAGAAAAAAAAAGTAGGGATTTGATATCCAAACATAATCTAATCAGAAACGTTTCCTTTTAAAGAAGTTTGATCCTGGGGGTCCTGAGTGGTTCAGTCGGTTAAGCTTCCAACTCAGGTCATGATCTCATGGGTAGTGAGATGGAGCCCTCCCGCTAATTGCACCCCTCCTCTTGAGAGAGAGAGAGAGAGTTGAATAACTCAAATAAATAGATCTTAAAAAAAAAATAAGTTTGATCCTGTCCACCCCTTCAATTTCCCACATACTACTATAGCCTTTTGGATAGTGACTGGCTCTGTCCCAACACAGATATTTGTTCAGTTCTCCATGTGACCCTCTGATCAATATTGTTCAAGACTGGAATTTTCCCTCTGGGATACTTTTTTTTCTTTAACCTCTCTACTGCCTTTCCAGTGACCTACACAGCCTAGTCATTCACTTATCAGTGGGTCTGAGTAGTTTGTACATTTGTGCAAGATAACTGTCACACTGCATTGGATTGCCAGTTTACATGTGCCTCTCCTAGTGAATTAAATATTTTCTATGCCTATTTCTTCAGAAAGAATTAGTTATTTCTCTGTCTTCAGGTAGAGCTCATTTCCCCCCCAGCTCGTTCTCTTAGCATTTAGATGCTCAATAAAAGTCTGTGGAATGAATTAGCTTTCAATTTGCCTGCATTGCAACTATAGCACTAAAAATATCTACATCTATTTCCAAGCAGAGAATCGTATATGTTAATAGCTGTCATTTCATGAGCACCCACCATGTACTGTGCTCAGTCCTTTATGGATGTTATTTATTTCATTTAATACTAACAGCATTCCTGTAAGCCCAGCATTAATGTCTCTATTTTATTGATTAAAAAATAAAGTTGAGGATGAGAGAGATTAGGTACTACTTAGAGAATTCACGATTCCACAAATATTGCTGCTTTTCTTACTATCTTCAAAAAGATAAATAAAAGTAAAGTTGATGGTGGTAATCCATGAAGGCCTAAGTTAGAGCTCCTGTCTCAAACACATCCTACTATTTCTGAATACTAGATGTCCTCCAACCAATATTTTTCAAGAGTTCCATCTTGGCGTCGAACAAAGGCTCTGATATATAAGCATAGAAGGTAGTAAGTAAGGAAGTATGCCAGAATTTCTTTTTTTAGAATTACCTAAGTGTTCTGGTACCTCATTTTCCAGAGGTTTGTCCCATAAAATAAACATACTACATGCCAATTAAAGTTCATATACAGGATTAAATATATTTGTATGCATTTTCATGTTTCCATGTATCATAAAGGAAATAAAATCTAACTGGTTTATCAAATGGAATGGACTTGGTAAGCAAGCTAGAAACAAATTCATGATTTCTCACTACTATCACAAACAATTTATGGTGGAGTCCCTTTCCTGACCCAGGATAACAAATCAGAAAGAGTTCATACCTCCTCTGTTCATTTTTCCTCAGTGGATTGGGTGATGCCCAGTCATGGTGGGGAGAACAATGCACTTCATTCAGTCTACCGATTCAAATTCTAATCTCTTCCGGAAACACCCTCACAAACACACCTAAAGTAATGTTTAATCTGCTCTCCGGGAGCCAGTGAAAGTGATATACATAAATTAATCATCATACTATTGTCGACCAACTTGGCCACTCTGTTTTCTTTCTTATCTCTTAATGACACCCCATCTTGCTCTCTGGCTTATAGCCTATTTCTGGAGAGGAGGTTTGCCTGGCAGGTCTTGGAAAACCATCCATGATTTGCCCAACATGAAGAGTACAAGGTCTCCCATTGTAGCCTGTCTTCATGGCTCTGTGGTCATTGGTAGCTTCTTGCCTTCAGATATTTCAGCGTATGGTCTCTGGCTTCCTCAAGCCTTAGGAACACAGATTAATTTTTCCCAGAGATTCTCATCATTCCCCAGGCCACAAAGCCACTTCACTTGAGTTAGAATGAGTGTAAGCATCCTTCTATACCATCCTCTAACACAGTAAGATGCTTCTCTTCCCTAGAGACACATGCCAGCCTGTATGTCTTCACGTAAATCTCTCTCTCTCCACACCCACCTTCCCTATAAAATTATAGTCTTTCTACCTATAGGCTGGTGGATGGTGATTGGTAAAGAGGCCACAGAATTGGGGTTGGGCCACCTTTTAGCTTAGTGAGACATAGTGTTATGGACTAAATGTCTGTGTCTCCCCCAAATTCACATGTTTAAGTTTAATCCCTAATGTAGTAGTATCTGGAGGTGTGCTCTTTGGGAAGTAATTAGTTCATGAGAGTAGAGCCCTCATGGATGGGATTAATGCCTTATAAAAAGAAGCTAGACAGTTGCTATCTTTCTTTCCACCAGGTAAGGATACTAGGTGAAGTCAGACATTTGCAGCCTGGAAGATGACCCTCACAGAATCCCAGCCATACCAACACCCTGACTTCAGTCTGCAGAAGTGTCCTAAATAAGTTTCTGTTGTTCATTAGCCACTCAGTTTATGGTACTTTGTTATACAAGCCCAAACTAAGACAGATGGTGTGGTACTGTTGGAATGGCCCAGCAAAGATGTCCATGGCCTAATTTCTGGAAGCTGTGAATATGTATAGTAGATGGCTAAAAAGACTTTGCAGATGTAATTAAGGTTATGTCCCTAAAGAAAAATACATAATCCTGGATTATTCCAATGTGTTCAATGTTCCCTTAAAAGGAGAGAATCTTTTCTGGCAAGAGGCAGTAGAGATGAAGTAGAAGTAGAAGATAAGGTCAACAGAGATTGGAAATATAAGAAGGATTCTACCCATTGCTGCTGTTTTTGAAGACAAAGAGAGCCAGAGCCAGAGAATGAAGGTGGCCTCTAAAAGTGACAATGACCCCTACCTGGCAGCCAGCCAAAAAATGGGGACCTCTGTTCAACAAGTACAAGGATTGAATTCTGCATATCTCCTCGATGACCTGAGAGCAGATGCTCCTCTAGAGCCTCCAGTTAAAAACCCAGTTCTACTGACATCTTCATTTTACCCTGTGAGACCCTAAGAAGAGAACCCATCAAGTTTTCCCAGATTTATGAATGAAAAAGCCACGAGATATTAATATGTGTTGTTTCAAACTGCTAAATTTTTGGTGCTCTATTACGACAAGAATAAAAAAAAAAACTAATACAGATGGTTTGGCTGTTCCTGAGAATAAAGGAGGCAATTCTCTCCATCCTGTCCTCTCCTTTGGATTCTCAGCCAGGATCACAAGAAAAGTCCCATTTAATATGTCTCACATTTCCTTTTCTCAAGTCAATGCTCAGCCACCTGCTGCTTTGCTTGAGTCTGATAGAGGCCAGCAGGCTCATCACAAGCAACATCCAGGGAAATTCTCAGCCAGAAGCAGGAAAGGGGCAGGCAGTAGATTAATATTTTGTATATTTCCATTACAAGAGAGTTAAATGTGAAATCTAAGACACATTTTCTATTTTATTGAGCTATATATAAACTGTGGGAATGAAGATTTACATTTATGTCCAGGAATTATATTCATGAAACCCATGGATTTTATTTTATTATTATTTTTTTAACCCATGGATTTTAAATCCAACCTTCTCAGCTTCACAGAGTCTCAGCTGCCTACATTTTTCTTCTGCTTGCGTTTTCCCGTTTCTCTGCCATAAGATATTAGAAGAGGAGGAAACAGCATGCAAAGTTAACTCTATTATAATTATTTGGTTGCCATGTGATGTAGAAAGGAACACCCAGATGTGAGTTGCTACAATATTGTGTCTGGGGTAGAGGGTTGAGGTGGGTTTCAGGAGCACAGGGCTGGTGAATTAATGCAAGATGTAAAATGAGCTTTCTGAATCAGTACTTTGAGGGCCGGAGTCTATGTGCTATATCCCACTCTGAACAACCTCTACAGTGGATGAAGAAAGCTGGCACTGAAATCATCCGAAGTCGGAAGGGTTCTTATGAGTTGACTCTTGGATTGGGAGGGTTTGTGACACTTCTGAGCTGAATTCACCACGATGGGCTAGTGGTGGTAACAAATAGCCCCCACATTATTGTGTCTTAACCCACCCGAAGATTCTGTCTCATTTATCTTACATTGCCTGCCATGGGCCAGCAAGGGGAAGAATGTGTTGGAGAATCGGGTGCCTTCCCACTATTTACCTCCAGAACCACTGAAGCAGAAGGCTGGGAAGGTGGTGAATCACACCAGGTTCTTAAATCTTCTACCTGGAAGTAGCATTTCTGCTTACATTTCATTAGCCCAAGTCACATGGCCACAGCCTGCTTCAAGCAGGCAGGGAGGTGAAATCCTACTGTGTTCCCAAAGGCAGGCAGGGAGGTGAAATCCTACTGTGTTCCCAAAGGCAGAACTGGAGTTGATGAATGGTGCTAATTGCTACAACAGCCTAGGAGGCTCCTAAACTCTGCTTGGGATAGGAGTGGATTGGGGCTGAAAGAATTGGTGTGTTTACAGATGTAATAAAGTAGCTCTTTCTTATCTTTTTTTCACTAATATCTTGTGATGAGTTATATTTTATCAATTGAAAACAGTACCAAGAAAATGAATTTTAATGAGAATATGGTCAAGGTGTGAAGTTCATTTTTTTGGTCCCACTTTACAAGAAGACATTATTGGGATAAGAAATTAAATAGTTTCCTATTTTGAACCTCATAAGAAATATTAAATATTACTATATACGAGAATACTAGCAGCTCACCATCAGTGATACAAAATATGCATACTCTATGCCCAACTGATTGAGTATATCCTGGAGGACTCTCATATCTGTGTTTGATGCATAGCTTCGTAGGTGAACTAGAGTACTGCTCTTTTTGAATCAGCTTTATTATGTAAAAATAAATAGCAAAGCATAAAACTTTTAATAAATTTATTTTTTAAAGCATCTATTAGTAGTGAAAGAAATGAGGTAAAGTAAAAGAGCCTGGCAGGTGCCCAGGTCTTAGTGGGTAACTGGCATTTTACCTCCTGCTGGTGTTGTCTGCACATATTTTTTTTTTTTCGTGAAAGTCTTGATGATGTGTGTTCCATTTACACAATCTTTATCCTAAACTAACCTGTGCACCCCCAAATGCTTCTTAGTTCTCATTTGACATTGAGTCCTTGGGACTCCATGGACTTAAGTACTTAAAAAGAGTGATTTCCAAACTTTTGAAGTAGCAGGGATTGGCAGGGATTGTGCAAGAAGCTGGTTGCTGGGAAGTCTGATTTCCAGAGCTCCCATGCCAAAGTACCCTACCTCCTTTCCTGGCTTTCCAAGCCATTCTCTTTAACCAGGCAGAGGGCTGTGTGGAAAGACCAGTACTTCCTGGTCAGTAATAGATTCAGCAATATTTACCCATGAAATAAGAATTAATGTGTCAGATTGCTCATTTTCTGTATTGTTGGTCTTCTCCTCCAGAATGTGGGCTCTGTGAACACAGGGACTTTTGTCAGTTTCATCCACTACAAGACTATGTGTGTGACAGAGACCAGGCATTCAATAAACATTGGTTAAATGAATTAAGGTTATATTCATCCATGGGAAGATTCTGAGACGGCAGGACATGGGCACACATTTCAATGGTTAGCATTCTGGGCTTTAGGGAAAGCTAGATTTGAGTATCAGTCCTCTCTCTTGGTATTTCTGTGCCCTTCGACCTTTATTTAGCCTCTAAACTTTCATTTCTCCTTATAAAAGGCAGATAGTGGGAACACTCTCACTTTTGGTAGGATTATAAGAGGTAATACATATAAAATATCCAACATGGTACCTAGTACATGGTAATGTGTAGGTGTTATTACTATTAGTATCAAGTGGGGAGAAAAAGAGGAGAAACCTCACGTTTTAGCGCTGAGAGTGGGAGAGGCTGAGATTGGCTATAATTAATGGGGGAACACTATACTAAGGCAGGGGGGAGCCAGGGAGACCCCAAAACTTTCCCACCACGTCCCAGGTGACTCTCTGAATTTGGTTTTTATAAAGGACTGAGGTATGTGACCTCTGGAGATATCTTTAAAAATAGACATACATGGACACATGTGTAAAGTCAATATTTACAGTTACGCCAACATAAATGTAGATATATGTGAAATGTGAATTGAAACCATTTGCATTTGAAGACATTTTAAGAAGTTTAAGAAAGGTCTTGAGGTCTTAGGGGAAGGTGGGGGTGGAGTGGGGGAGAATCTCAGAATGTCACAAAACCAGAAATAGGAACCTCAGTGCTCTAAACACTTGGCATGTCTTGCAATTGCAGAATATCTAATTATCTTCATTTGCATGCCACAAAAGGAGTGAAGTATGATCTCTCCTGCTACGTTAACTGTTTATTGGCCTCATGACTAGCTAGTATATCTGCAACAGAGCTCTCACTACCCAGACACTGAATTGGACCAAATGCACGTGGTATTGGTTGCTGTGACAGAGTTCTGTGAAGATGTTTGGCTACTTCAGACACATGTCGTGATCTGTGGGAAAGGAGCACTGACTGTATTTTGAGACTTCAAAGACATAAACCATTGGATCATTCTTGTTTTCTAAATATGTGAAGACAAATTGCCTTAAGGAAGCAACCTGAGTGAGGTGACTTGTTATCTTATTTCTTCTAGTGTTTCAGTCTCCCTCCAAGATAAATGAAAATAATACCTTTGATGCTTATGTGTCAGGGTTTTTGTGAAGATGAAATGAGACGATAGGGACAGAAATACATGACCCAAGAAAGTTTGAAGCGCTACAGAACTGTTTGCTTTTTTCTCTCTTACTTCTTGTTTTTTCTTCTTGTCCTCTTCTTCCCTTCCCTCTTCTCCCTCTTGCTCTCTCTGTTTGGACCCTTGTCCCTTGTGAAGAAGGTGGTGAACCAGTGGCTTCTGGACAGATTGACTGTACTCTTTCTACTGTCAAAATGGACAAGAGGGAAGGTAGCCTCGAGACCTTTTAGTCACATTGCTATGTATCTGGAGAGACTGGCTTTTTTTTTAATCCTTAACAAATCTTATATAAAATCTGGGTATATAAAATAGTTTTGAAGAAAGAAGTGCTTTATTTCAAATGAAATAAAAGGTTGGGAAGTAGACATAGAGCTATCCCACATAGCCTTTCACCAGAACCACCCAGTTCCACAGAGAACAGTGTGAAAACAGGGACTTCCCAAATCTCCTCACTTGATGTGAGGGGATATATAAGACCTAAGAGGAAAAACAAATTGTGGCTAAAGAAAGAAGGCCTTGTGAACAAGCCTGCTTCGAGAACTGCAATGACCATGGCAATTCTAGCGTCTCATGCTTTAGTTAAAGCAAGAGCATCCCATACATAATGTGAAGGAATGCATAAGGTTGTGAAATCCCATAATGTGGTGGAATCTTCATTCATTAACTTGTTTTGCCAAGAGAACCTCAGCTTTTCTCTGGGCTTCATTCGGCTCCCCATTTTCAAATAAAAGAGTTGATGAAATAAGCTCCACGATCCTATGATTCAAAAATTCCACTTTCTTTTCCTTTTTCGAATGAAAAAAGGATGAAATAGAAGCAAAATACAGTGTGCTGAAAGATGCTGACTGCTGATTACAGCAGAGTTAGTCACCCACAAATATTTTCTTGAGCGACTATTATATGCCAGTGCACTGTTTGGGGGTATTTGGGATGAATCAGTGAATAAAGTAGAAACAAATGCACTAGAGTCATGGAGGTGACATTCTATCAAGTGGCAGCGTTATTTAAGTGTGTGTGTGTGTGTGTGTGTGTGTGTGCCACTTTACACCAATGAGGCCCTTTGGGCAGAGCGACCACATCTGGGCTACTGACAGTGATCAACCTCACTAAAAATAATGGCAGCTCTTTATGAAGTGTCTACTTGTACTAGGGGTTTTACACATTTTACTTAAATCATTACAACAACTCTATAACGTGGGTGTTATCATCTCATTTTATGGGTAAGACCACTGAAGCATGGGGCATTTGCAAATGCTGCCTAAGTCTATCTTTCAAAAGTATGGAGAAGCTGGGATTTGCCCCAAACTTCTGACGCTTCCCCTGGGCCCTCATTCTTTGCCCTCAGTAATGGATGCCCTCTGCCAACGGCAAGGCCAGAGATACACTTCTACAGAGCCAATGGGCCATCATAAAGAGTCACATTTAAGGAAAACACATTTAGTAGTTCATTTAAGCTAATTCAGGAAATTCTATTTTGAGAAGTCTAGAAAATAGGTTGTTGTACATGTACTCCTTTGCTTTTGGAGCTGTGATGAATAAATGCTCTTCTTGGGGTTAAAGGAGCCTGAAGATGTGGCATCGCTTGGCCTTCCCAAAGTGGCAAAAGCTGACACTGAGTTGATCTACAGCGATCATAAATGCCAGCACAATATTTGGTGTCCCAAGGCAGGACTTCATTCCAAGTGCCCGGCTCTCCTGCCTCATTGTCTGCGTGGAGCATGTCAGTTTGCTTTTGCAGTCTTCTGTGTTTATTGATCGGACCCTGTCATCTCTAGGACTGTCCTCCCATGCAATTGAACCCTCCACCCTCCAGACCCTCCTCCCCGCCTCTCCACAACCTCCGGACACCCTTTCACCTGGGCTGTCAGAATAATGAAGGCTTGATTTCAATACTTTCCCTCATTTCTCTGTTCACTGCTCTGCGGGTTAATGCAGATTCCAAACTTCAACAAGCAGCTGTTAAACATGTCATTAACACTGCTTGGGCTGCAAATGAGACTCTGCTACTGGGATTATTCCGTGAGCTATAGTTTTGTGATGAGCTTTGTCAATCACAGCTGACCTGCTGTGTACCGAATGGAACTCAGATTATCTTCTTTCTTCCTCTGACTCTTGTCATTTTTTTCACAAAGAATTACTATTCTACTCCCTGAAAGATTGATTACTTGCACAAATAAGAGAGTCTGAGACATTAATACAAAATTCACAGGCTTTTCTTTATCTCGAACCTGCAACTCCCTCTACATTTCCTCCTAGTAATTATATTAGAATTGTGTACACTAGGAATTGCCATCTGATTATTATGAAACTAGTTTTGTCATGACAAAAATGAGCTTAAGTCTTGTTTTTTTGGAAAATGATCAGTACAGTGCACTGGATGAGAGAGAAGGAGATTAAATCCAACTTGCTTTCATCCATGAATGCTTTCATCTCTTTTTCAAACACAGGAAATGATTACCACTGCTATAAGCTGCAGTTCATATGAGTGAAAAAGGATAAGGAAATATTGAAAATTCTGTAACCAACAGTAGGACATAATATAGGTCCCTGGCACCCACTGAGCGACATGTACTTTATTTTTCCATACCGCCAATGTCAAGAGTTTCATATTTTCAAGGGAGTCTTACCTTGAGGTGTGACATTACACACTAAGAATACACAGATTGACTTTTTTTTTCATTTGGACTATTTTCTTCATAGAAGATTAGACGGAAGATAGTATTTGCAGAGTCTAATAACAATTAGCTACAGCACAACGTCAGTTCATGCTGATAATTTACAAAAGAGAGAACGCAGAGCATTCATTCCACCATTGTATTTTCCAGCATGTTATCAAGTACATAGACAGAAGGTTCTTCAAGAGCAGTGACCACAACCTACTCACCTTTATGTCTCTGATGTCTAGTATGCTGGAACTACTTGATAATTATTGTTAGTCAATGAATGAATGAATAAATGAATAAGCAGGCAAGCTACCAAGTGTCATCTTGAAGATTAAAAGAAATAAGTGTGGTCTGTAATTGTCTATGCAAGGACACATTGATCATGCCCTTTCTCTCTGTTTCATCCACACACACACACACACAAGTGCCCTAGCGATGCAGATATGCCAATTTACCTCCCAAATCAGTCTCTACAGTGGGCCTTGTTTTTAGTGAGAGGAGATGATGAGACTCTGCTGTACCTGTTATCTACTGCCATTATAATGCTCTGTAACTAAGTCACAGAACCTTCAGTGGCACACAAGAAAAAAGCATTTATTGCTTATTTGTCGGGGGTCAGGTAAGGGTAGGTTGAGTGGCCCTGATGCTCTTGGGTATGCTTGATCACGTGTTTGGGAATTGGCTATTGTGTGATCTAGGATGGCCTCCACTTGGACGCATAGGGCAACTTGGCCCTGCTCCATGTGCTTTTCATTCTCCAGCAGGCTAGCCTGAGTGTATCCCCTGTTGATGGCCAGAATTGTGAGTGTGGGAAAGTGGAAGCCTGTAGGCTCCTAAGGTCTTGACTTGGAACTGACACTTCCACTCTCTTTTATTAACCCAATGAAAAAAGACAGGTTAGAGAAATAGACTATGTCTTTAGAGAAAGAACTTCAAAACTCACATGGCAAAGGGCATGGTGAGAGGGAAGGATGAGGAATGTGGCCAGTTTTGTGACCTGTACAGTTGCTATTAAATAAGTCTCATGAAAATAAAGGAGTATCGGTTACAATGAATTGACTGCATTGGGGTTCAATTTACTTCTGTATGACTTTTAATCATACACGCATAAAATGAAACTCTCATGCCTAAGTGAGGTAAAAGGAAGGAATAACTGTCCATTTTTCCTCATGTTGGGAATCAAGAGATGTGTTCAGCTCCAGGCCACTCGGAAGCACAACCTTTTTTCTGCAGCTTGCTGGCATCTTTCTGCTATGTAGGTATGAATAAAAGAGCAACAGAGATAGTGGGAAAAAAAAGCTAAGAGAAACAGAAGGTGAATGGAAGATGGGGAGAGTGTGCACCCAAGAAAGTAACACGGGAAATCTTGTTTCAGAACTAGAAGCTATCCCATGTCTCAGTTCTCTCAGAGTTAGCAGAAGAGAAGGAAAGAAGAAAGATGGCTTTCAATGGATCAATAAGGTGATCACTAAACAAAGCCCCAGATCCAAGCTTACTTGGGTATTTCATATTTTGACTCATTTACATTTTGTGAGCCCCAAATAGTGCTTCTCAGCATTCAATTTTTTTCTCCATTGATTTTAATTAAGCTCACGATAGGCTAGCAACCCTGATGAACAGAGAGAGTGTTTTCTATCAAAAAGCTATCTTGTTTCTGAGGCAGGAATTCTGGGGCTTGTCCACATCTTATTCAAAATGTTTTTGCTTCCATCCTGTAGCATGATTCTTAGAATATGAAATAAAGACACATTCAGCTGCTACACCATAAATATTTTCCACTCTGTAACTGTGAAAATTACCATATTATTCCTGATTCAGGCATGTCATAAGGAATCTGGGATCAGTGATAAGTGCTGTATATACGGTAGCTTCTGTGCAGGAAGTGGTGCTTGGTGCCATTTGTGATGGGACATGCTTGCATACCTCCATTTGGGGGTCTAATCACATGGCTCCTCTCTCCCTTTCCATCATTTCCTCTTCATCTTTAAGATTCCAATTTTTGTGTCTCTGACTAGAGAAGGGAATAGATATATTTATTTAGTGTTTGGGGATTAACTTAAACCATTAATTGTGTCACTTGTGAAAAAATTGCTGCTCTGCCTTTATGATGAGGAATCCCAGGGAAAACATCAGAGTGTAGGATTCTTGTACCTATTCACTCCAAAAATGGTTTCAAGAGGTGGGTTGGGATTATTGTTAGAGTGATACCAGTCTCCTGGAGTATAGGGTCACATCTTTATATAGTCCATCTATTTAAAAAGTGTAAACTTGGGGATCCCTGGGTGGCTCAGCGGTTTTGCGCCTGCCTTTGGCCCAGGGCACGATCCTGGAGTCCCGGGATCGAGTCCCGCATAGGGCTCCTGGCATGGAGCCTGTTTCTCCCTCTGCCTGTGCCTGTGCCTCTCTCTCTCTCTCTCTCTCTGTCTATCATAAATAAAAATAAATCTTTTTTAAAAAAGTGTAAACTTGCAGATTTTACCAACAGTTTAAATGGGAAATGACAGATGTGGGTCCAATTGAAATCAGAACAAGAGGACAGGGAGTTGGAGTGCAGTGTTAGCAAAGGCCACTGAGATTAGTCTCCCAGCAATCTGAGTGATGCTACTTAACCCTATTATTCTGGAAAAGAGAAGAGTTGAAAAAAAAGGAAGGAAATGGGAACCTATCTGACCAAGACTCTCTTTCTGATTATAAAGTTAGTATGTTTTTGTTTCATTTTGTTTGTGTCTATTTTTTTAATGGGAAAACTATATTTTATTGTCATCTATTGCTGCGTAACAAATTACTCTAACCTTTAGTGGCTTGAACAATAACACTTACTATCTGTTTCAAGGGTCTAGGTACAGCCACGCTGAATGTGCCTACCCCCAGCTCTCTCATGAGGTTGCATTTAGGATGACAGCCAGGACTGTGGTCTTATCTGAAGGTTTTGCTGGGGATGGGGAGGGAACAGCAGTGTATACTTGTTTCTACACTCACTCAGACAGGTTGGTCCTTCACCACATGAACCTCTCATATGGCTGCCTTACAATACAGGAGCTAGCTTCCCCAGGATGAGTGTCCCAAGAAAGAAGAGAGCTCAAGATGGAAGCACTGTTTTGTTTTGTTTTGTTTTTTTAAACCTCATCTCAAGAGTGACATTCCATCACATCTACTGTATTCTGTTTGTTAAAAGCATGTCAGTAAATCTTGCTCACCTTTCAAGGGAGCAGATCACGCAGTAGCCCAGCTGCTGGGTATGAGATTCATTGGCAGCAATGGTAGGAGGTGATGGCCATATACATAAGAGCATGGAGGAAAAAAAATAAAAAATCATCTGTAATCTGGGACTTCTGGGTGGCTCAGTGGTTGAGCATCTGCCGTTGGGTCAGGGCATGACCCCAGGGTTCTGGGATCAAGTCCCACGTTGGGCTCCCTGCAGGGAGCTTACTTCTCCCTCTGCTTATGTTTCTGCTTTTTTCTCTGTGTGTCTCATGAATAAATAAATAAAATCTTTAAAAAAATCATCTGTAATCTTACCACCCAAAGAGAGTTATTAAGTTTTAGGTATGTATACATATAGACATTTTTCAAAACACTGAAATACATTTGTATTATTTTTTTTCCTTATAGAATCAGCTCATACTACCTATAACTTTTCAAAACCCTTTGCTTTGCAATAGGATATTTAGGAAAAGGGAGAGCTTTTTATTATTCAACTAATGCATATTTATTTTGGAAATAAAACAAAAACAAAAATCCAAAACGATCTATGATCTCACAATTCTGACAAACTGCTGTTGGCCTTTTTGGAATATTTCCATCTATTGTTTCATGTTTATTCAAAAAAATAGAACACACAAACATAAATGGTTCCTACTATAATTTGGTAACCTGAGTCCTTATGTTGCATCATATTTACAGTATAAGGAGATTCAATCTCCACAAATAACAATTTATATTTATTGTCGATATCATAGTTGTGACAGAGTGAAGAGTTTGATTCAACTGGCATTTTACATTTTGTCAGCACTATATTTTAAGGTGCACTATTAAATATATGTGCTCATTAAAGCTAAGGATTACATTTAAATTACAAATTTATTGTTCAACAAGAGAATAACAACATCTGAACAAAAGTAATTTAGATGATGTTCCATCTACTCAAAATAAAAAGAACCAAAAGGACAAGTTAAAAATAAAAACACAAATACAACTTTCTCCTGTTAAATGCAGAACTAGCACTTTTTTTCTGCCGGGTAACAGAATGTAGCACACTAAATTAATTTTGTTAAATAATATTTTATTGGTTTGTGGTTTAGTTAGTGTTTGATTTGAGTTTTATAGAAGTATAAGAAGTTGTGAGCACAAAGAGTTTAGATACACTTAAATATTTGTATTATTCAAAAGACTTGGCGATACAAAAATTTAACAATGGTTGGCTATTTATGCAAATTTTTCTCTTGAAGGAGGGGAAGAAGATTCCTTATCATATGCTGGCATTACTAATATTAGCAGGCCCATATTTGGGGCAATTTTTCTTGCTACATATAAGATTTCTCTCTGTTACCATTGCCAGTAAGATCTTAATCCTTAGTTAATTTCTTCTTTCTTTTCATCTAGAAAAATCTGTCTGCTTTGGCTATATTTACCTCCCCCATCCAATATATATATTGGCTAATATAGATAGCATCAATTTGATAATAAAAAATGTAAATATATACTAGAAGTCCCCAATCTAATGAAACATGCACTTTGGAGGGCAAATGGACTTTCTGTGTGTGTATACTTTTTTTTTTTTTTTTGAGAGAGAGAGAGAGAGAGCAGGAGCAGGGAGGAGGGGTAGAAGGAGAAGGAGAGAAAGAGAATCTTAAGTAGGCTCCACACCCAGTGCAGAGCTCTATGCAGAGCTCTAGCTCATGACCCTGATATCAGGACCTGAGCTGAAATCAAGAGTCAGGTGCTTAACTGATTGAGCCACCCAGGTGCCCCTGTGTGTACTATCTAAGTATATTAAAATGTTAGGTAATGATCAGTTCTATGACAAAAAATAAATCCAATGACGAATCCAATGAGGTTTAGCTTTCATTACTGGAGCCAAAAGCCTACCAGAGAAATAGGAGGGTCATTCTGTTTGAGTAAGGAGCCAGGGACAGTGATGCTCAGTATTCCATCAGTTCAAACTTGGTTGTGCATCAGAATCACTTGGAGAGCCTTAAAGTGTGCCTGCACTTGTAGCAAAATAACTAGAAGCCCAACTCTTTTGATAGTGAGAAACCCATGTTGTCAACATCTCACCTCTGGGTGATAGGGCATGTCCATAAAGAAAATCCACGGAGGAGGCTCTGGGTTTGGTTAGAGACAGTTTTCTGCATTTCATCTCCATTTTGGTGTTTTGTGGTTTCGAGCTGAGGTAAATGGTTGGGTAGGAGAGCAAGAGTCCCTCCCGACTGTGGGACCTTGGCACTCAGGCTGATGATTTGCTCATGTCCTTTTTAAACTAATGGTTCCTGGCTGGGATGGACACTTGCTTGTTTGACCCAGCCAAGCATATGATATTTCTGATGCAAAATTGTTCACTGATATGGCCTTCAGAGACAAGATAGCTTCTGGAAAGGCCAGAGGCACCTACCTGGGCCCTGTGGCCTTAAGGTGCAGTATTGCATCATACCTGTGAAGCGGGTCACTTCAAAAGTAGTAGCTTCCTTTTTTTTTTTTTTTTTTGTTTGTTTGGGTCATTGGTTTATGTAGTAATGTTAGCTAGTTTTATTGTGTACATAAATTGTATGCTTTTAATTTGTAAAATTCTGTTTTACTTGATCTTTTGGAATTTAGAAAATTATTGTAACTGTAACATGTCAGGATAAAATGTCTTCTCTGTCTCCATTTAAAACAAAACAAAACAAAAAAATGCTGTGCTTGGTTCCTACCCCTAGAGGTTCTTTGGTAATGGGTCTGAGGTAGTCTGGCCTGGGTGTTGGGATTTTTCACAGCTCCCTAGCAAATTCCAAGAAGCCAATCTCAGACTCAAAGTATTGAACTCTCCAGATGGTGGCATGTATAAATTGGTTTCAGCATAGTATGGGTGGTGCCTGGTTCCTGCTAAAAACTCTTCAGTGGCTCACCACGGCCACAGTGGTGTTTCTCAAACTATCTGATAGAATCACCTGTGATATTTGTTAAATATCCAGGTCTTTGGGATCTTGTGCCCATCAACTGAATCAGAATCTTTAGGAGTGGGACTAGAGGAGCATTTCAGCTCTTTCTATTGAGCAATGTACTCTTCTTATCTCTGGGAAGAAACTTTTGGCAAAAATATTTAGACAGACCAATATTAACATTTTATAACCAGTGGCAAAGGGATTTTTGGTAATGGGTAAGAGATTATTTTGGAATATATACTGGGTCCTTTAGAGGTAATTCTTAAGGAGAAGCACGTACAAGCTGATTTTGGGTTGGTTCATAGTGCTGTATAACCTTCTGTGCATGTCCCTTTTTATCTTCAGAAAGCTTTCCCACCACTATGTTCCCATATGGAACTTCCTGTTGCCATCTTTCTTGTTTTTAAAGATTTTATTTATCTTTTTGAAAGAGAGAGAGAGCAGGGGACATAGGAAGGGCAGAGAGAGAGGGAGAAGCAGACTCCCTGCTGAGCAGAGAGCCTACGTGGGGCTTGATCCCAGGACCCTGGGATCATGACCCGAGCAGAAAGGGTAGATCCTTAACTGAGCCATCCAGGAGCTGTGTTACCATCTTTTAATGATCTAAGGAACTTCTTTTGGAAAGATGATTTAATGACCATTTAGTTAGATGATTTTTGAAAAGCATGTTTTTTAAACCATGGAAGTTCATTTGATTTTTTCATTGCCCAAGTAGTTTGCAAGACCAGGGGTCATCTACCTCTGATGAAGAATCTGAAGCAAAAAAAAAAAAAAAAAAAAAAAAAAAAAAAGAAAAGAAAAAAAAAGGAATTTTGGAGGATTTACACAGTAACAGAGCTGATCAACAGCAGAACAGTATTTATGTTTCTGTTTATTCCTATTCCTGAGTTTTTCCAACTTGGTAAATAAGAACTCCTCCCATTGTTTTCAGTTATAAATTATCCCCACCATTTACTGATAGTCATTAGCTTATAGTTATAGTTCATGAATGCCATTTTCCTTTTGCAACTTAAAATATGTTTCTAAGGTTAAAAAGCAATGGGGCTTTTTTTTTTTTTTTGGTAATGAATTAGTTTGGGTGTTTTTAATTTAGCCCACTTAATTAGAAATTATGAGATTGTTTTTGAAACCTGTGGATTATGGAGCAACATAAAAAGGTTTTTGTTTTAGACAAGTACTTCATGTGGGTTTGAGTGGTCAGATGGGACTTATAATTCAACTTGTGAGAAATGGTGAAAAATTTTCATTTTGAGGAAAGACCATTTCTGCCACAGGACTATAGAAGGAGAGGAAAATTTGGTAATGTCAAGAGAAAGCCATAGCTTTCAGGAGATAGACTTTTAAATTTTTATTTACCAATTTTCTTTCATTACTTTATAATCCTATTTCAGCTTTTTCTTTTTATTGCTTGTGTGTCTCAAAGTAGATGCATGAAAGAAGTGAATTCACAGATGGTTCTATGGAACACAAAAGTAGTGAGAGAAGAGTAAAGTCAGAATTCTGGGAAGAGCGCTGTTTACATAGTTCATCCGTTTGGGGCCAGAGGTCTCGACTCTTCACGGATAGATTTCAGTGGTCTAAGTGTCAGTGAAACAGCTCTTAGAAGGGGTCTTCTTCTCTGCCTGTGGGGTCTTCCCCATTGTGCATGCAGCTCTCTCAGTTTCATCCTTGATGTCTAAGCTCACATGTCACCTTTTCAAAAAGGCCTATCACTGCTCTAAAACTGCTGTTGCTATTTTTCTTCATGTCATTCAGCACAATTTGTGACTATGTAATTATCGCATAATTTCATGTCTCCCCAGTAGACTTCCAGTTCATGAGAGCAGGAATCATATCATTTCCCCCACGATTCTATTTTCAGTGTCTAAGGCACTGCTAACTATCATTGAGGGAATAAAGGAGTGGGTGAATGAATGCTATTTCTTCCACTTGGAATGCCATTTCCTCTAAAATGAAATTAAAACAAAACTCTCGGTGATCCTTTAAGGACCTGTGCAAAATACCATTTTTTTTTCTTGTGGAAAGTTTCTACACTTTCATCTTTAAATAGAAAAAAAAAAAACAGTTGTTTTCACTTCTCCTTCCTAACCCTTGCATATATCTCTATAGTTTCAGCAGATGCTATAAAATATATTAGTTTTATTTCTGTATACTCATCATAATACTCCCATTGTGGTCTTCTTCATGGCAGAAAGGTGTCTTGTTAGCTTGCAGGTCCCTTTCTTACAGTGGATGATGGATAAAT
The DNA here is from genome assembly GCF_048418805.1 of Vulpes vulpes. Classification (NCBI taxonomy): domain Eukaryota; kingdom Metazoa; phylum Chordata; class Mammalia; order Carnivora; family Canidae; genus Vulpes; species Vulpes vulpes. The sequence continues at coordinate 68,623,604 of NC_132795.1, read as the reverse complement.
GACATTAATGTTGTGGGTGGGTAGTGGGGAAACTGGTGAAGAAGAGATTTTGGGGTGAAGATTCAAGCTAGAAGAGTTTCACAAACCACACAACTCTTTACCAAGCTCTTTACCAAGGTGAGGGCCTTTTGGATGTATAGTATTTTGGAAGAGTGTGAATTTCAATTTTTCTAAGCAATTTTTACTTCTGAAAATACAAGTAGAAATACTTGAGAAAGTCCCAGTGCAGGATATAGATATACTTCTCATAGGTATTTGATTTTGAATTAATAGTACTTCCTATCTGAGCCCTGATTCCTCATATGTAAACTGTTTGATATATTAATACTTACTTATTAAGAGAAATATCCCATTATTCTTTCTAATCTTGAACTACATTGTGCTTTCTTTCTGATGAAGCCAGGAGCTCCTGCTTCTGGCCAATAATTAGTAGCCACGCACTTTTGTGGTGAGTGTACAGTACCTTTATGTGAACTGTACAATGAAGGTTGATTACATTTTGTCTCATAGCAATCGAAGTGGTAACATTGGTGGGTGTCTACCAAGGAACCATATGTACTTTACTTGGCCGGTGAAAATAGTGTGCTGAATCTATCCACTCTGGGTCCTTGGAGAACCACTATTTGTGCCATTAAGCATTTTATTATGAGGCAGGGTAATTTTGGAGTGCAATCAAAAGATGTTTAGTTTGTCAAGAACCAAAAGACTTTTCTATAAAATGCCCCCTTTTAAAAAATGTAACATTCACAGTCAGTATGATGACAAATCTTCGGACTCTTGCTAATTCTTAACTTTTATTTGTTTTTTAAAATTTTATTCTTTTGGGGTTATCATCATTATTATTACTTTTGCCCTGAGAACTGTTTATAGCGGTTTCTGTATTTCTGCGTATTCGCTGGGGGGTAGGGTTAATAGTCAGTGGGAACTAGGAGTGGTTAGTTGGGAAGCAGAGAGGGAAAGCACAGATGAATTAGAGGCAGAGCACATAGAAACTACCCAGGGACTTCTGAAATTTCTCTAAGTGGCAGGCTTTGGGGCTCTGATGGAGGAGGAAGCCCAGTCCAGATCGAGCAATGACACCAAATAATTTACCTAACGTGAAAGCATTCTGCTTATCACCTTCGAGCCCCATGGCCCTTGCTAACAAGAGGAATAAGACAAACATAAACATAAAAGGACATTTGGTGTGGAATACACACTAAGAGGGAAGTCAGGAATTTGGCACGCTATCCTGGTCTGCCTTTGCATGTTAATGAAAATAAATCATTATTCTGATAAATGAAGGCCATTTCTCCTGCAGCCCTCCAGGAGGAACACTGCACCTGACCCTTTCTTTGAAGCATTTGGAAGTCTGAACACTCAATTTCTTGCCACTGCCAGCTTTTGAAAATTGGCCTCTCCTCTCCTTGGGATTTAGCAGCAGAGTCAGCAGTGACTCTACAAAGCCCCTGCACACTGGGGGTTAAGGCCGCGGGTAGGGGCTGGATTTTTCAGGAGTAAGCAGAATCTTAATGCCCTTGCTGCAGATGGCAAGAGGAAATGAAAATATATACCTGAGCGTATTCGCGCGTTGTTGGGGCTACCATGTAGGAGTTGCTTCCAGCCACAGAGGGGTCGTCCACGCTCATAACTGTAATCATACCCAAATTATTCAATGCCAATTTATTTACTTATTTTCCTCATCAAAAAGACAATGCATCACCAACAAGTCACAGACAATTCTCTTCCTGTAAAGGTTGGGGTGCTCGATGTACATTCAGAGCCACGCACACGAGTGCGAAGAAGTTGACTACCACAGCTATTTAATCAGGAGTGTTTGTTGATTTGAGCAGAGGCCCTATGCTGTGAAATGAAAACAGAAAACCAAATTTTCTTGAGCAATCTTGCTGTTCCTGCTTCAGGTGCTAGGCCATTTCACTAAAGCAGCTCAGACGAGAATGTCATTAGTTCTTAAGCCCCAGGTGAATTTGCCACTGTTCCACATGATTAAGCCAGATAATTGTGTGTTGATAGCGAATGTGGTTGGTGAAATACAATTTCTAGGACCTTCCTAAACAAACACAATGTAGGAGTGAGTCAGAGTGCTGTCATTTCAGTCCTTTGTCACAGGCTTTGCACGGGCAGACATCTCTGGCGAGGGCTGGCAAGTCATTCAGTGGCAACAGCCATCCCTGGGCTCTTAAAGGTGACCTGGCTTGAAAAGTGAATCGCACATCATTCTGCATTTGTTTAGGGAAGGGGGGGGAAGGGACATCTCATTAAAGTGCCTGCTCCTACGTGCACCTTGTCTAGGACCCTGAATGTAAATGATTACTTTAAGTTTGTTTTAAAAAGCATTCGTGATTTCAGCGATCCTTTCTGAAGTGTGTAAAAATACCGACGTCTCCAATGATAAAACAACAACAACATCTGCCGATGGCAAAATATAGTCAACTTTCAGGGCCAAGTTTTCGGAAGCAGCCAATGTGTTTGCATGTGTGATTTTCTTTTTCACATATAAGTTTCTGTGGATTCAAAAATATGTATTTGTATTTACAAGTCAGGTGTCTGTGTCTTAAATTATATAGTTATGGCTTTTCCTGCACTTAAATATTGAGGCTTTTTGAATTTGTAGTGTGAAGGTGGAAGGCTCTTAATTTGTTGATGGTGGTGTTTGGTGTGGGGGCTGACGTGGTTTGATTATTTGTATTTTAAAAGCAAATCTACTTACTTTTCAGAGGAATCACTTTTCCTGTCAATGTGTGCATTGTTTTTATTTCTCCACTTCTTCCCCCACCCCCCAAATAAATATAATATCATATAGGCTGATAGTTCTTGGTCTACAAAGTGGTTATTTGATTCTTAGAAGACTGATTCTTATAAAAGAAGACTGTCATTGACTTCTGAAGAAAAAAGAAAAAAAAAAGGGTAAAAATGGATGCCAGACTAAAAGGTCAGAAAAATAATAGCCCCTTCATTGGTACGAGGACGTACACAGAGCTGAAATGTGTACAGATGCTGTGGTGGGATCTGGCTACTAATGTGGACAGCTTTCTATATCAGTTGCAATAATCCAGATCATTACTGTGAAATATCCGTAATAAAACCACAGAGCCATAACAGTCATGGAGTGAAACCTTTCCAAGGCAGGATTTCTTCTTTCCTATCCCTGCCTGACCACTTCCGGTGACAGGGAGGTCATTGCCATTGGGCACAGTAGTATGAGGTCATATTTCATCGGGACAACCACTTGTTGATCAAAAATGTTTTGAGTGTGATCGGGGCAGTGACTCAAAGTCTTTCCAGTGCTGCAGCCACCACCAACAGTCTCTGGTCCAGTGCCTTGTGTCTTTTACAATTGAGAGTTTCCCCCTGGTGAATCCTTTCTTCCAGCCACCCTTGTATGTCTTGGCATTTCAGCTCTTCCACACTCCTCGTAAGAAAGTTGCGTATGTTTTCTTTGCCCAGGATGCTGATGAAAGTTTTTCGACGTTAAGCTGGAGGGTAGGGACACCTGAGTGGCTCAGCAGTTGAGCGCCTCTGCCTTCGGCTCAGGGTATGATTCTGGAGTTCCAGGATGCCCCGGGATTATGCCCTGAGCCAAAGGCAGATGCGCTCAACCGCTGAGCCACCCAGGTGTCCCAATAAAAATCTTAAAAAAAAATAAACTGGAGGGTAGAAGACACAAATGATCTATGATAACATTGTCCCTAAAGGAGAAGACCCCCATGACAAAATAATTGGTAGTGGATTTTTTTTCTTTGTGGTTGATAGCAGTCTCGGTGGAAGTGGCTGCCAGTGCAGAAGGGGACCACAGATGAAAGGCCTGGCATCTGTAGCTTCTCCATTTAACTCTTACTCAATTGGAGCACAAATGAGCTGTTTAAATAAATACACATTTATTGTTTTAGAAAGCTGACTGGCTTGATATTTAAACACCTAGCTCATTGCAGAAATATGAATGGCTAGTTACTGGGCAAGACCCAGCCCTTTTTTTTTTTTTTAAAGATTTAATTAATTAATTAATTAATTTATTTATTTATTCATTCATTCATGAGAGACACACAGAGAGAGGCAGAGACACAGGTAGAGGGAGAAGCTGACTCCTTACAGGGACCCCGATGTGGGACTCAACCCCAGGACCCCCAGATCATGCCCTGAGCTGAAGGCAGACGCTCAACCACTGAGCACCCAGGTGTCCCCAAGACCCAGCCTTCACACAGGGAAAGCACCAAGAATTCCCAAGTGTTAGAATTCCCAAGAAGAGTTGTGTCATTGACTAGCTCCATGACCTTGGACAACTCACTTCATTAGTGTTCTCTTCCATTTCCTTATCTGTAAGATGGGAAACGTGAGTGAGGTGGCCTCTAATTTATTTATGATCCCTGGAAGTCCATGATTCTTTAAATGTAACAGGGGACCTTGAAGCTTTGGTGGAGGTAGAATGAGAGATGGGAAAGCAGTGGAAACTAGGGGGCATAGAGGTTTAGGTACAGAACAAGGGAATAAGAATCCCAAAGTGAGACTTAAGGCAACTGCTTCATGGGGCATGATGTGGGCTTTTTGAAAGTAGAGAAGATACTAGAAACCATGGAGCTCAATATTTTTTGGCCAAGTCTACCAGCAATGTGTTTGACCCAATTCAAATAGTGTGGACACTTCCCAGATTTAGAAGATCAACAAATCTCAGAGCTAAGGCTGGCCATGAGAAAGAATTGGAATCAGCATGAAGCACTGCAGAGATGTCTGGGGGTATCACTAGAAGGCAGCCTGGTTACCTGTACAAGCATCTCACCAAAGAAATTCATTCAGAAGTTGAAGTTGGATCAGAATGTTGCCTCGGTGATAAACTGGGACCTTTCTACACTTTAGGAATTAGGATGATGGAGAGAGAATAGGATCTGTTAGACCTGGGAACTCCACCTAACCTTCTGGCATTGTGAAAAATTCCCCAGTCTTTTTGTGGGGCCATGTAGTGCTAAGCATAAGGACGTTTTTAAAAGGTAAATTTAAAATATTCTCCAAAATAGGACAATAGATTTAGAAAAGTTGAAAGCACCAAAGGGCCAGCTCTGTAACTGGCATTAGGCATATTTGTGTGATTTGCCCAGACTTATGTGCATTTCAAAACATACATCTAAAAAAAAAAACCCTGCTGGGCCCCTTTATTTTAATATCACGGGAAGCTTTTCTGTTAATGGCTATGGTGTGTAGGTCGCTATAAGCAGATGGAATAAGGCAGTTGGCAAAGCTCATTCTGCTCAGAATCCCGAGCATGCTCTTCTGAGGAGCGGTATCTGTGTGTCCAGACTTGCCCTCTGCTGCCTGTACGTGTCTGCCTCACCACACAGCAGAAATGACTCTACCCAGAGGTAAACAAAGTCAAAGCTGAAGCCAAGTCACTGGTCTGATACCTTGGGTCTTTCTTTGCACAAAATGCAGCCTGTGTTTCACATCGAGAAAGGAGAGATGTGGCTGTTCTCTAATGAAAAGCTGTAATAGGACAAGCCGGGGTACTGTGCTTGTCCACTGGGTGAATGGGGCTATATCCACATGATTTCTATTAACAGAAATGGCAGGCCTGCTGTTAAACGCGCCTGCTCTGTACCAAATGCCTCTCTTGCCTCTTTTGCCCATCTACTCTGCCCCCCTCCTAGCCTCTCCTCAATATGTCTATTAATGCCACTAAAGTAGGACATTTGAAATTTGGGGAAATGGTTGCATTTTTCCCCCAAAGAGTCTTGAGGGGCCTATAAAACAGAAGCTTGGTAAGGGAGACTAAAACCCAATCCCATCAAAATGATTAGATTCCGTCCTGCAAAGTACTTCATCGAGCATCACTCCTGTGAGTTCTTAGATGTAATTTTTTGAGGCTCAGAAATGCTTTCCTTTGTTAAGTGATTACAGCAGAAGGACGGGAAATGTTAGTGGCAGCCAGCATTTTAAAATGAACCATTGTGGCCCTTAGCATTTTATAAGTAATCGTAAATTTCAGCTGACAGCTTCTTTCTTGATTCCTTTCTAATTAGAGACATAATAATATATATTTCTTGAAGGAGAAAGTGGTCTGGGCTCTTATGATGCCAGAATCTTTGCTAAAATAAAACAACTGAGGCCAATGTCAAACATACGATGGATTCACTGCATCTGAGAGGTCCTGGACATCACACTACTAAATTAAGGGGAGACCAGAAGCGTGTTTTAATACTTTTAAATAATTGTGTCCAAATAGCCCTGCTCACTCTTTAAACAGCTAAATCTTTTTAATGCCTCTCAAAAAGGGTTCCAAATGGATTTAAATGGGTTTGATAAATGTGAAATTTTCCTCTCTACTTGTAATATTTCCAGAAATAGTGCAATTAATTTGATTTGCGTGTAGGTACAAATCATTAGTAAATTGGGTGCTTGTGTTTTAAAAGGTTTTGTTCTTATTTAACTCTTTCAAATCAATGAGTTTTGGTAAAAAATAACCATTCTATGAATATTGAGTCACCGGTCCCTGGTGCTGGATTTTTCTGTTGTTTTAATACATATATCAGAAGTTTTGTGTAATGAACAATCATCTTTTTTGCAATAAGGATTTCCATATATACTCATCATACAAGCTTCTCTTGCTATTAATTCTTCTTTAGGTTCAAAGGCTTCAGGTTCTCTCTTGATTTTTTTCTTTTATTTATTAAAGCCAGCTCAGAGTGTGCCTGTCTTAATGGTTTAATTACTCATCTTTCAGCAGTACCCAAATGTTAGAATTCAAATATTCCTCAAACAATGTTTTTATGATTTTGTTCAATTGGATCCTAAAAAATAATTCTCTAAATGTTTAGATAGTAATTGAGCTTTGCTGAGAATCAGTACGTGCTCCCCTGGGAATATTTTCCTTTTGGGAGAAGGCTTTGCCATGGGGAAATAAAGTCATTTTATACTTATGGTAAGGAATCCTAACCAGAAAAATAGGTATCTGCCTGACAACACTGACTGGATGGCCACTTTCCAATACCTTTAACGGGGGAAAAGTATGGCTTTACATATAAATACATATTCCTAGCTAATATCTTAAAATATAACAAAAGCACATTAACGGCCCCCATGTACATGTAATAAACTACTATGTTAATATGCATAAGGTTAACACTACTTTTAGATCACCAAAATATTAACTAGTTTGTTAGCCAATAGTTGTTTTTTGTATGATTGCATGGCTTCTCTTAGCTCTAACACTTGAAGTATGTATCATTTTTTTATGACGGTGTGAATTTCAGCACAGCTACACATATTTTATAAATTGTATATGGAATGTATCTCATCAAGATTTTTCTTCATATTGCTTTGTTCAGTATGTTGTATTGAATTTTCACAATCATATAATGAATTAATGTATATAATATATATTTATATATGATATAATTGTAATATTCATATATATAAACATTTGCCAAGAAAACATTCTCTTGATAGACATAGATAAGTAATGTAGCCCTAATATTAAAAAATGAAAAGGAGGATTGTTTCTTGGTCATGTGGATGCAACCAACTTTCACACATGTCATAAAAACTTGGAAAACTAGACAAAACCTATGACACTGTTTTATTATTATTTATTTATTTATTTATTTATTTATTTTAGAGAGGGAGAGAGTGAAAGCAGGGGCAGAAGGGCATAGGGAGAGAGAGAGAGAGAGAGAATCTGGAGCCTGACCTGGGCCTCAATCTCAAGATCCTGAGATCATGACATGGGCCAAAAACAAGAGTTGGACACTTAATTGACTGAGACATTCAGGTGCCCTGAAACAATTATTTTTAGACACTGAATACCAGATATTACAGGACTAAAATACTAAAGAGTAAAGAAAACAGACAAATTGAGTCCTATGGTCAACTCAGCTTACTGCTGACAGGCATTTTCCAGACTGTGGCATAAAGAAGGAAAATGTAGACAAAGAAGAGTGGTTTTATTGCACTGACAAATCAGAGACTGGAGTACAAGTAGTTTCATGTGGCTAGAATTTGCAAAAAGAGTACCAGAGGGGAGACAGGTGGGAAGTGAGAGAAAGAGAGAGATAAAAAGAGAGAGAGAAAGAGAGATCTCAAAGGAGATTCAATAAGGCTTTGACTATCTACTAAGTTGCACATGTGCGGAGTGAAACTCCATTATCAGGGCAAAAATTGCCACCCAGAATTGTAAGCTGAACACTTCCCAGAGCTCACACAGTCCTGGGAGATAATCATATTCCAAAACAATGCAAGTGAAGAACTTTTGTTGCATAAGCAGGGCATTCAATTGAGACTCCAGTAGGGTAAGGCCTTATTAGCATGGCAAAACTAGCCATCAAAAGGCTACTCTACACTCACCCTAGAGTAGCATAAAAACAAATGTCCAAAGAAAAAAGCTAGCCTACAAGTAACTTAACTGTCAGAACAAAGCTCAACACTTTATGATAAGGCCACAAAATCCAAGTACTCAACAATATAACAACCACAATGTTCAGTATCCACTAAAAATTGCTAGACATTTGAGGAAACAGGAAAATATGGGCCATAACCTAAAGAAAAAAATCAGTCAATAGAAACAGCCACAGAAATGACAGTGATGATATAATTAACAGATATGGAATTTAAAATGGTATTACATTTCAGAATATAAAGAAAAATAATGAACATGATAGAGATAGAAATGGAAACAACTAAAAGAAATTGAAACCACAGAACTGAAAAACATGATGTTTGAGGTGAGAAATTCACTGGAGGGAATTAATAGCAGCTTAGACACTGCAGAAGAAAAGATCAGTAAACTCGAAGGCAAAACAATAGAAAATATACAAAGAGCACAGAGGAAAAAAGGTTAAGAAACAGATAGACCTGAGGGACAATACAAAGTAGCCTATCATATATATATTTGGAGTTCAGAAAGAAAGGACAGAGAATAAAGAGCAAAATAATTGAAAAAAATAGTGGCCTAAAATTTCTAAGTATAATAAAAATGATGAAACCATTGATCCAAGAAATGAAAAAAATCTCAGGATAAACAGCAGAGTCCATGGTAGTCAGGTTGCTGAAAACCAGTGACAAAGTCAAAACTCTTGAAATTAGATTGAAAAGAATCATATTATGTAAAGGGAAATGAAGATAAGAATTAATACTAATTCTATTTAGAAATTTTGCAAGCCAGAAGTCAATGGAACATTTTTTAAATGCTGAAGTGAAGAAAATAAATGTAGAATTTGACATTCTGTGTGAAAAATCCTTGAAAATAAAAACTACATAGAGGCATTTTATGACAGAAACTGAGAGAATTTGTCATCAGCAGACCTGTGCAACAGAAACTTGAAGGTAAGTTTTTTGGGATATATATGTATATAAAATATCAAATGGAAACATAGATCAACACAAAATGAAGAATGCCAAGATAGTAAATATATGAGTAAATGTATTTTTTTTCATTTTTAGAGTTATTTAAAAGGATAATTAATAACAACATATTGTGGGGTTTCTTAATATATGAAAACATATATGAGAACAATAGTGTGGAAGTTGAGAAGAGGGAAATGGCAGTGTATCCTTGTAAGGTTCTTATATGGGCCATGATATTATTTTAATGTAAATAATTGGGATAAATTAAAGATGCATAGTTTAGAGGCTAGAGAGACCACTAAGGGAGAAAACTAAAAGATGCAGCTAAGAACAAATAAATATCAGACAGAAAAGCAAGAAAATAACATGCATGCACACACAAAAGAGACAAAACAAAAAGCCTAAGAGCTATCCTACCAAGAAAATATTTAGCAAGGAGTTCTTTTACTGGATATAACTGTACATGGATGTGTTTGAAATATTTGTGTATAGTCTAAAGTCAATTCTTCATTCTTAAACTCATTCCACAAAAATGCATGAATACTATTACATCTGCTCTTTGCTATAGCAGGTGCCAGACTAACGAGGCCAGTGCTGTCTGGCGAGGTTGAACAGCTCACATTGGCCTTCCAAGAGAAGAGTCAAATTTTCATGCGGTTTTGTTTAAAGTAAGCCCAGAGGAAGAGTCTCTGAAACAAAACAAAACAAAGCAAAACAAATAAGACCATTGTACTTCCATTTGCAGGAGAGTCTAGAATACTTCTCTGAGCATTAAATCCTACAGGGGATGAGAGAGAGAGACTGTAAGTAATTCGAGGACATGGGCCATGTTTTACTCCTCCTTGTCTGACATTTGCACAAAGCAAGTTCTTACAAATGTAGTCAGCAGCTGTTATTCTTCAATGGCATGATGCACTTACACTTTTTCACCTATTTTTATTCTCCCCATCTCTATTTTGTGAAAGTATCTAAGGTAATCAGGAAACTTGAGGCTGACTTTGGAAATAAAGCCCCTAAGAATGTAATTAAGGTTAATTGAGAGCATAAGGGTGGGCCACTGACCCAGTAGTATTAGTGTCTTTATGAAAAGAGATGTAAGAAATCTCTCTCTCTCCCTGTATACATGTACGTGTGTGTGCTAACACTCATTGAGGAAAGGCTATGTGAAGACACAACAAAAAGCAGCTCCCTGCAATCCAAAGAGGAAGATCTCACCAGACACTAATCCTGCTGGCACCCTGAATAGTGAAGAAATACATTCCTGTTGTTTAAACCACCTACTCTGTGGTATTAGTTATAGTAGCCTGAGTGGACTAAGACATCCCTGAGCAACGGAAGCAGTATATTTTGAAACTATTACCCTCATGTAATTTGCAACCTCATGGATTGAAATTAGGGGTAAATTTGGTGATTTTCCCATCGCTTCTAATTTTGGACTTGTGTACATCACAATCTTTTTTTAAAGATTTTTAAAAAATTTATGTATTCATGAGAGATACAGAGAGAGAGAGAGGCAGAGACATAGGCAGAGAGAGAAGCAGGCCTTCTGTGGGGAGTCCAGTGCAGAACTCAATCTCAGGACCCTGGGATCACAATCTGAACCAAAGGCAGATGCTCAACCACTGAGCCACGTAGGTGCCCCTGTGCCCCTCAATCTTGAAGAACCCCTATGGTACCGCTAGTGGGACTGGGTTTCAGTTGCCTTCTCTCCTAGGTCAGACAGCCTACAGGAAGAATTCATACACTGTAAACATACAGTGCAATCCCCAGTGGCCTTGTCATTGTCGTCGTCGTCTTCTTCTTTTTAAATGAAACTTTACTTTTCCTGCTTAAGTGAATATTGTTTCAATACTTGTCATTCTGCTTTCGTTGCCTGTCAACAGTGCTCCATGCTGAAGAGAGTCATGTCAGCAATTCCTGCCTATAAACTAAATGGGTTCTCACTACCATTGTAGCCAACCCTCCTTTTAAGCCAATTCTGACAGATGGCACCGAATGAGAGCAAGACAGTTCCTAGCCACTAGGCTGGGCGGTGAGTCTGGGTCATGCAGTTAGCGTACCTCTGCTAATGAGGCTGTTTTGTTTGTTTGTTTTTTGTTATTTACTGAATAGCATCACTTAAAAATAAGATTATGCATTTCTGGTTTTTCTCATTTGAATGAATAACTTCAATCAGTGTAGATACTTTAATTTTCAGTTGCTTTTACTATTGCAAAAGCAAATTTTAAATGTTCTAGATTATGAGAATTTCCCCAATCTTAACCTCTGGAAGATATGTTTCCTGTTTACATGAAGCAAAAACTTATAAAAAGATTTCATAGTTTTCAGGCTTTGAATCGAATCTCTTCCTCAAATTAGTAACCTTTGTAAAGTGACCGAATGCCAAAAAAAAAAAAAAAAAAAAAAAGAAAAAGAAAAGAAGGAAAGGTTTTTGAATATCTTTTCGATTTACTATATTAGAAAAAGATCCTCCCTCTAACAGTCAGCTGTTAGAATACCATCGGTATATAGTAAGTGTTCAATAAAAATCATTGCCCAAGGAATTATGAAATAAAGTGTCATAACTTGAAAGCTCTATTTGAAAGTGATGACTCTAAACCAAACTGCCCTTTACAAGCTTACAAAATTCACAGGTTAAGAAATATTTAACTATCTAAATCTTTTTCTCTGAATAATTTTCTTACATTGTGAAAGAAAAGTATGTTGGTTGTGTTATTTGATCTCCATTAAAGCAAAGAGGAAAACTAAGGGAGCCCACCTCACAGGACAGTATGGATGGTCATACCTGAAGTGTTATTCACTTCTTTGGTCATCTCTGATCCTCACTCACCAGCTTGACTGGTGTGAATATATGTTTCTATATATATTTGTAGGCTTTCTGGATTTTCCTTAGCACTGTAGCACTTCAGAGAAAATAGCAGAAGATCCAACTTCCTCCAAAAGACCACTTTCATTTTTAATGCCCAACAGAATGGTGTTCAAAATTTAGATTTTCTTTTGGAAGCATCCACTTGTGCCATATAAAGTTTTTATTCCCCTACATACACACTTACTTCTTTGATCTCTAATATGTTGGTCCTGAATTATTTGACCTTGCACCAGTCCATGAGTAATCGGAATGTTGGGAGGCATAATCAGTAGGTTAAAGTAGGACTTAGGTCTTTAGCTATCATAAACCAAGGTTTCCTGGGTCAGGGTCAGGATTTTATGCTAGACTCTAACTCGATGTAGTTCTCACTGATGTTTTCAAGTCAATGCCACAGAATGGCAGCCCTACAGCAGTGTCTGAGAGGACGTTGGATTTCTTGTGCAATGCATAAACCCGAGTCTTCTTCATAATTGCAAATGACATCTTCATGTTCTAAAAGGTCTTCTGTCATGATGGAAGCATTAAAAAAGACAAGGCAAGAACACATGTTAAAGCCTTTTCTTTTGACTACAGTGACAGCGAGGCAAATAAAGTGAAGGAGCTAATTAGTTTGCAGGGTCTCAGTTTTGTTCCACTGCTCACATCCTGGAAGGCCTGTCCTCAGAGGTAGCAAGATGTCACAGGTTGCCATTGATCTCGGGTGATACTCCCCAGTATCGCCTACTTCAGCACTCAGGGGTCAGAACACTGTTGAAGAAAACTAGCAATATGGGAAATGGGCACTCTCTACTGTTCTCATGCCACATTCTTGCACACACAAATACTTGTCTCCGTTGCATCCTCTCTTACATTGGAAGACAGAATAAATCCCTGGGTGGCGCAGCGGTTTGGCGCCTGCCTTTGGCCCAGGGCGCGATCCTGGAGACCCGGGATCGAATCCCACATCAGGCTCCCGGTGCATGGAGCCTGCTTCTCCCTCCGCCTGTGTCTCTGCCTCTCTCTCTCTCTGTGACTATCATAAATAAATAAAACAAATGGTTTTTACTTAATTTTCTTTCCCTTTCCCATTTTGAACTCCAAAGTTTTGGTCCACATTACATGATTTTACAGGGGAAAAAAAAAACCACAAAACCTGTGCAAACCTGCCAGGAGACAGAGAGGCATGAAGAATGTTAAGCAAGGGAGAACACTTTTGAGTTGAGCTAGCAAAAGCCACTGTGTTTGCTGCAGGGGAGCAGATTAAAGCCGTCTAAACACTTCATTTCCCTACGGGGCCTGACTATATGAGAACAATTCAAGGTCCACTGCACAGAGCAATGGAACTTCCCGTCCTCGCCAGCCTACCCCCTGTGGTCTTTATCAAATTTAAATGACCTATGCCCACCAGGACAGATATATACAGTTGTGCGCGTTGTCTAGGTGTGCTGGGTCTTAGATGCTGGTAGACTTTTTATGCATGAAACTATGGATTGGGAGCTCAGGATACAAATTATATTTTAATATTATCAGCAAGGATTCAAGTAGACTCCCCAGGGTCCCCAGCTTTGGGGCTCTGACATGCTTTTGAGCTCAGAATCCTGAGCAGTTCTAAAATTCACCTTCCAGTTACAGCTCTGATGGAATGACCCACCTAATAAATCGTCTTGTCAGGCAGGCAGTGGGCTGCAGTGTAGTGTTCAGCACGGCACAGGCGGCCGCCTGCTACCACATCGGAGCACCTGTCTGCTCTGGGCCTGATAAAGGGAACCGTGAGAATTCCCTGAGTCCAGTAGGAAGTTCTATCCACCCTCGCATCCAGGATCGAAACCCTTCCTGTGATCACTCACTCTTAGCGGAAGGTCTCCACCCTTTGGATTGTCACATTTGGGGATCTCAAGGATAGTCTTTTTTTTTTTTTTTTTCCTCACTTTTCCCTCCCTCCTTTTTTGTTTCTTCTCAAAGGGGTCCACAAGAAAGGACACACCGGTAGCAAGAGGCCTGTGTCTTGGCTGGAAAGGGTGTTTAAAACCCATTTGGAGTTTGGGTGAAGGTGAAATTGTCAGGCTGTGAAAAATGGCATCAGTGTTGGCTGACCTGAAATAGGGCTGTAAAGTTCTATTCCTCACAAAGGCAAGATATATTATTGCTGTAACGCCATTATTCCGCTCCATCACTTTTAAACCTTGTTCCCATTATCTGCAAGTTAAATATAACCCTATGTAAAAACAGGAAGGACAGCACTGAGTTGTCCAGCTTAACAGCACACACTTAAAACATAATAGAGCACTTGTTACTGTATTTTATGGAACGGAAACTCCAAATGTAAAGATGTATTAAGGAAATATCTCAAAGTTATTAGGGAAGGATATTTACAATTACAGATTGCTTTATATTATGCTTTTATGAACATCTCAGGAAATGAAATAGCCCTCAGCTGTAGAGAGTGAAGAGGGAGGTAATTTTCCTTAATACGGGTGATAAAATTAATCTGATTGAAATCGCAGGCGATTATTTCTCAGAATACTGAGTGGCAGTACAATCACTTACACTCTTTTATATTTTTTTAGTCAAAGCTCGTGTAGATGAAAGCTAATTACAAAGTAGTGATGTGAAGCGCTAAGGAAATAGTTTGTATAGCATAGAACAGGCACGGCTAATTGGGGTTTGTGATTACACAGATTGTTGTTAAGGAGAATTAACTACCAGCAGTCTCTCCTGCAAAGCTTCTCATCAAGGCAAAGTAAAAATAGACACTGGATCTGTTATTTATCTAATTATGCCTTGAATATTTTCACAAGCACGTTACACACACTCAAATGGTTTGTTGTTCAAAAACTTTTCAGTCCCACGCTGCTTGTGATCAAAGTGTCGATATGAATTTTTTGACACCGGGCTCTCTTCAGATGATGTTCCCTGAATCCCTGCTCACAGGTGGTGTGCATTGAAGACTTCAGTGCTGGGAGGCTGGTCGGGGATCACTGAGTGAGCTGGCAAAGAGGATATGATGATGGGGAACGGTCCTGTTTAATAGAGCGTCATGCATACCTGTAAGCCACTGGTTTGACGTGCTTGTATCCAAGTTAACCTCATAGTGGGCAACGGACAAATTTCAGAGGGTGATAAGGCCTTCAGTTAGTAAAGAATGAATTCATTAGAAAGGTGCCAGGTCCCTTTGACCTTTGACAATAATTTATTACCTTCTTCTCATACTCCTAATCCTTACATGTTCCTCAAAGCCCTCATTTATAGGCTATGTTGAAGCTTATGTTAGAGTCCATAGAAGAACAAATCTGTTCTAATGACCACCTATTTAATCAGTATTTCTGGTGTCGAGGATCGGGATGCTAAGACCTGCTGGCAAGGACTCAGGCAGAAGGCCCATAGCTGTCTCGTGGTCATGTCTTGCCCAGGTGTCCTTTTGTGTGTGCCCCCAACCCCCGACCCCAGCCCTCTCTCTCATCGCCAGAATGGATGTTCACCATCCTTCCATTTCAGCTCACAGTCATCAGTTCTTTATCCACATTTATTGAGCGACTCCTCTGGGGGCAGGCCCACAGCTCCTCCCAAAGAAGGAAAGTAGTGTCACTTGACATCCAAGGTCCCGGGGATCTCATCTGTCTCTTCCTGGCCTGGGTGGTGGTGGTGTTTACAGGATAACATGAGCGAGTGGGAAATGTGCAGAGGGAGCTTGAGAAGAAGCCTTTAAGGCAAAGCTGTATGAATCTTAAACAGTTGGAAAGGCAGTGCCTTAGGAACGCCATTCTAAAAGGCACTTCCTAGAATAATTCTGCAACATATGAAATGCAAATTTATTGACAAGGTGATATTTTCTGAAGACAAGGTGTCTTCTGGAAGCCTCATTTGAATGGTGACAAACAGCATCTCTCAGGATATGAGCAGGCACGAGTGTAAGTGCTTCGTGCGAGAGTATTCGCTGTCTGACTCTGGTGATACTCCTCAGCTGCACAAACCAAACGTAATAGCTTCACAAATTGCTTTAATAGACCTAGGATCAACCAGTGGCATACATTAGTGAAACAACTTATAGATTTCAACTCTTGCTTATTTGCTTACAGTTTTTTTCTTACTCATCTGTCTGCTTTTTGTTTAATCTTCATTACTAAAATGACCAAGTTGCTGTGGGAAATTATGCACTAGGTTTCATTTGAATGTGGTGAACAGTAAAAAAAAAAAATGTAGAACAGGAGAAAATATACTTTCTCCCCTCCCTTTGCTCTACTTTGCTCTAGTTAGCATCTAAGGCTTTTCTTGTGTGGATAAATATAGCCAGTTCCTAAAATTGAATTTCCTGCATTATTATTATTATTATTAATGGTTTGCTCCGACCAATATGCTATGCAGCATTCTGTGGATGATATGTGCAATTTCGCAACCTTCCTATGTGAAAAGAAGATAAAAATTATATTATATGGGTGTATGCAAATTGCAGGGGGCCTGGCCTTGTGCTCCAGTAATTCTTATATGTGCCTCTTCGTTGTCCACTTCAAATGACAGGTACTGAAAATTAAATGATTTCCAATAAAAATCCTGTAACCTGAAATGAATCCCCACTGAATAATTAGAATATCTCACCCATAAAAGGTAATCATGTGTCTTCCATTTGTGAAGAAGCCCCTCTCCCTGATCAGCATCAACGGAGCTGTGGTCAGATTAGATCTTTAATTCTTATGAAAGAGACATAATACTCATCCTTTTACGAGGGAGCCTTCTGTTGGGGCTGACAGCCTGAAGCTGTCTTGGTTCCCAAGGATCAGAATTGTACTCAGTGCTTCGGAGGAGAGAGAAGAAATAAAAAGAATGTTGGGGGGCTGGTCTCTGCCTTATATTAGAGATATCATCTTCCCCAGGTGCAAATATGCACCTGCAACATCTAGCCAACTGAGGTGGACACGCTTGAGTTTGTAATGTCTTGGTGCCACAGTGTGGTGTTGGTCCCAGACTTCACTTTGTTATGGTCTCGCTGGCTGATGAAACTAAAATGGTAATTTTAGATGAAGAAATGCTAAAACATTACTCTACTCACCACTAATGCACCATCTCTCCTAGCCTAGTAGAGGTAAGATGTCAGGACTGGGGATGAGAAACCTGGTGGTATTCGGATGCTGGTTGGCCCGCTGGCAGGTCTCCCAGCTGAGACCCCTTGTATGGGCTCTCATTATCTCTGGTCCCAGTTTTCTCACCTGAAAATGAAAGGAGACTTTAGATGGATTGACTAAGTCAGTAGGCACAACCATAGATCCTCTTTGTTCTGGTTTGCTTAGGCGTTAGGAGATGGTTTTAGACCAGAAGATGGAGCCCCTTCAAGCCTTACCATTTTTTTAATGCAGGCAGGGCAGGTCAGTGGTAATAGGCAAGCCATTTATAGAGGAGAAAGCCCTGTCAACAATGATGGAGAAACAGAAATTTTTAACAGAGAGAGGAGGGACTGAAAATGTAAGTCAGCAAAGCTCATGAGCTGCGACTTCTCTAAATTGTCAGCATAATGATGAGTAATAGTAGTTTGGGTCCGATTTTCTGTAATTTATTTATAATATGAAGAACCCTGGTCCCTTGTCAAAAAATCTACAAATCACTCCTAAAACACAACTAATAGTCACATTAAGAGGAACAAATTATGACACTGAAATATGTCCTTGGGCTAAAAACAAGGAAACAATGTAAAACTGCACACTACAAAAAATATGGCCTAATGATACATATTAAAATAATTACACATAGTTAGCAATTCTCCTCGGATAATCTATTGAAGTTGATCTCGTGACTGTCTAGTTTGCCAGCTCTCTGGATCTTTCTATTTCAGAGGGTTTTGACATTGATGTTGTTTTTTTCCCCCCATGGGGAAAAATGGAAAAGTGAGGATTTGCTTGTGGAAATACATAAAATAGAAATTCGACTTGTAAATCCAAAAAATCCATAGGTTTTTGTAAGTGTGAAATAAAAACAAGTATTTAAAATCTGGACTAAATGTTATTCATTGAATCTCTGGCTAAATATTATATAATGTAATTGTAATCTAGAAATATTTAAAATTCAGTGATGCTACATTCACTGTGGTAATTTTTATGTCTAAATATATTACTCCTAAAATATTCATATTCTCAAGATTAAAAATTTATGTTATAATATTTTGCAATTTTACATACAAATTTAATATTTCCTACCCAGTTACTCAGCAATTATAAAATTTGGAGTTTAAGAATGGGTAAGTTACAAATAGATGATTAGCTACATTGTCCTTTATGTAAACACAAAATATTATTCAAACCAAGAGAATAAAAGTAGCTATAGACTTCTTTTTATGAGTACATATTTCCAGATGATATACGTACATAAGAATCTACTCCCGTGGCTGGATGAAATTATATAATAAATAGTTTTAATTGATAGATTTCTTACTCTGATTATACCTAAGGATCTACAGAAATTATATGTCGAGAGTAAATATGCTGAATTTAAAATTCCCTATTAGATCTTAGATTCCTAAAAAAAAAAAAAGGTTAGAAAGTCTGCTTCCATTAAATGTATTTCTGTACACCACTTTATTTAGAAACAAATATTTTAAAGATAAGTGATTATACCATCATGAATCTTATGTAACGTACAACAGTCGCTCAAAGTTTAAATAGCACAGAAGTATTTTAAAAACCTTTGTAGGTAACATGACTGACAATTGTGATAAAATAACCTACCTAAATATTTAACAGAAAGGTTAACCAAATGTGTATGTGGGTGTGTGTTCGTGTATATGACATAACTTCTATCCTTTGAGGGTGAGGCACACAGGAGGAAGTTAGAGATGACTTGATAATAAAAAATCAAATAGTAGTGGTTTAATTTAAAATTCTTAAGAGGTTACTTTAAATTTTCAGATCTCAAAATTTTTATTGTACTTAATGTTTGAAAACTATATTCTCCATAATTACCAGCACGTGACAATATTCTCATTGAAAGACATTTAACACTGAGAGAAATGTGATGAGTTAGACTTTTTTTTTTACTGAGCCCATTAAATTCTCCCTATTTTTAAAATAAATTACATTAAGAAATTTAAACTTCCAATTTACCATATCCTGTAAAGCATCTTTAAAAGTACCCCAATGGTGGCTCGGTGGTTGAGCTTCTGCCTTCGGCTCAGGGCATGATCCTGGTATCCAGGATCGAGTCCCACATCGGGCTCCTCACAGAGAGCCTGGTTCTCCTTCTGCCTGTATCTCTGCCTCTCTCTCTCTGTGTCTCTCATAAATAAATAAAATCTTTAAAAAAAAAAGTACCCCAATGACTAGATTGTAATGACAATTGAAAATATGACCCTGAAAATAGCAATACAATTTTGGCTTTTGTTTGCTGTTTTGTTTTGTTTTCTTTCTTTCGTTCTTTCTTTTTTCTTTTTCTTTTTTTTTTTTTTTTTTTTTGATGGTGTGATGGTGGCAAGACAAGAGCTCCAGGTTACATTTTCAGATCATTTAAATGGACCACAATCTAAGTGGTTACTTTTATGGCATACCGCCCCTCCCCAGACCAAAAGGAGCAAGCAGGCTTATTCTGCAGGTTCCCAGATAACAAGGCTTCAGATTCCACTTCTCCAGATTCCACAGGAGAGTCCAGACCTCAGCTTCAGACAAGGCCCTGGTGGAGGCGGAGTCACTGAGCCCTCCGTAGCCTCAAGTATTAAGTGTCCTAATTTCAATAAGCAGAGGCACAAGAACCTCACAAGTTAAAGCACAAGAAGGAAAAGAAGAAAATCTTCCCACTCGACTCTAGGTAATTATTTAATGAACATATATTGAAATGTCTGTTCAGTGTCAGGCACTGTGATAGGTGATAGGAAAGAATCCTGGAGTATGAGACAATTGAATATGATCCTAGGGCAAAGAGGAAGCTGCCCTCACTGGGTTCTAGTCTCATGGGAAAGAGGGATGTGCAAACCAGGCATGGAGGCAAGGTCACAGCTGTAATGCCACGGCAGAGGCGTGGGTAAGCACTATGGAGAGAGATGGAGGGGGAAAAAAAAGAGAGATTATTTACCGGAAATCATTCTAAAGGAGGAGACATTTATTCTACATCCTGAAAGTTGAGCTAGTGTTGGCTAGGAGCATAAAGAGAAAAATGGCATTTCAGGCAGAGGGTACTGCCTAGACATGAGGTCAGGAGTGTGAGAAAAGACACAATGACTGTCCAAGGGATCACACAGAATTCTGTATAACTATCTTATAAACTATGTGTGCTCAAGTCATAGGAAATGGCCCCAGAGAGGAGGGTTCTGTTGCAATGCGTATAGTCCTGAAGGTCAAGCTAACAAGTATAGGTGTTCTAAGAGCAGCAGTAAGCAACAGAGATTCCTCTGCAGCACTGAGCTTGGTTGGATATTTTGACTGCTCTTATTTTTGATCAGTGGCCATATATTTCACAACAAACACTGAGCACCTACTACCTGCCAGGCAGTGATCTCGTTGCTTTGGTTATAATTTTTTTTTTATGATAGTCACACACACACACAGAGAGAGAGAGAGAGAGAGGCAGAGACACAGGCAGAGGGAGAAGCAGGCTCCATGCACCGGGAGCCTGACGTGGGATTTGATCCCGAGGCTCCAGGATCGCGCCCTGGGCCAAAGGCAGGCGCTAAACCCCTGCACCACCCAGGGATCCCCGTTGCTTTGGTTATAAAGGCAAATCCTAGATAAATGATCAGACCCCTGTAGAAGAGTCATTTCCGCTTTTTTTTTTTTTTAAGTAATCTTTATACCCAACATGGGGCTCAAATTCATGACCCTGAGATCAAGAGTTGTTCTACAGACCAAGCCAGGCGGGTCTGGCTTTGCTAGTATCATTTCTGCTTTGCTAGCAGACAGCCAGAAATGAGTGGAGAAGTGTGGCAGAGGCAAAGCTGTGTTCATGAGATTCCATTTCTTATCTCTTATTCTCAGAAGACTACACTTCTCTGTCCCTTGCCATTATGTGGTGTTAATTTGATCAGCCCTGACCATTGAAATGTGAGTGGAAACAATGTGTGTCACTTCCAGGAGGTGACAGTAAGAAGCCCAAGCACAATTCAATTCTTCAGTCTCTCTTTTGTACAGTGACTATGGATGGCTCATGTTTGAGAAAACAGAGGCAAACAAATGAAACAGATCAGGTCCCTGTGTCACCAGATAGAGAATAGCTGCCTATGAGAAATGTCTGAACGCACAGTGGACATCATATTAGCAAGAAATAGACTTTTTTTGTGCTCAATCAGTGGGATTTGAGGGTAGTTTGTTATGACAGCCTAGCTTAGCCTCTCCTGATCAATGCAGGAAGATTTGCCTATTTTTTACCACCTTGCCCCAAAGCAGCAAACATCACTTCCACACACATTTTACTGGTGAGAGCTCGACCCTTGGTCCTTCCAGAGGTCGTTTTTGTCAGAGCAACCTCTTCCAGCAACTTCTCCACATAGTTGTATAAGATCTGGTGGTACTCTGCCTTAGGCTGCTGGGAACTTTCTGAAGTTGGGAACTGAAGACTCACAGCTGGTTCTTTTCATTGGGCATTCTCTGTGTCTTCTGGGTGGCCAGGGCAGGAATTCACACACCCAGGCCCCTAGAATTAATTTGGGGAAATTCCTGAAGGGCTGTCTCGGTTCCAGGATTGGCTGAGAAATCAGGTGCACTCTATGTGTGTCAACTTCTCTCTCTACTGCCTCCTGCCTCTCATTCTTTATACGTGTGTATTCTGAGAGCACACCCCAGTACAGTTTCTACATTAAATTCTCTCTCCGAGTCTGTTTCTGGGAGCCTAAGATAACTGGGAAAGCAGAGAATACGTTTTTGTTGGATGGAGCTATGTCTACACAGAAGAAACTAAAGATCTTATGAAACTGATGAATGTATATTCTAGTCATGTATGCGTCCTTATGCATCCGCACACATATACATTTGTTTATACATACATAAATATTTATTAGGGATAGCTAGTTTATTTATAAAGAAAAATTTTATTTGCAAGCCTCTGCTGTCTTCTGATGAAGGTAGTTCTCATCTCTCAAGAGCTTGGGGTTTGCTGGATATGCTATTGGTCTGAGTGGACCAATTTGGAGGGTGGGGTGGGGGCAAAGCCAAACTGCTCTGTGCATAAAAATGGAAGAGGGCTGTGAAGGGTCAGTTGGAAAATCCAGGAGGCAGGCATCAAGAGCCAGAAGACAGGTCCTACGTAAAGGAAGGGGAGAGAACTACCTCCCCTACAAGACCCTTCTTGGTAGATCTGTATTGGAGATTCTTTGGGGGTATCATGGAGAGGATGGCTTTCTCTTGTGCCCACGCACATCCCTATAAGAAGCAGGCAATTCTAGTGAACATTTATGAATCACTGATTTGGCATAACCAACCAGATTGATTCAACTTTTAAAAACCTTTCTAAATGCTGCAATGAAGTCCTAGTGGACAAATTTTGAACATACATACACATATGTATGATTAATTTCTTAGGAAAATTCCCCAAGAGTTGATGATGAAACATTATGCTTTTTGGAGTAATAGAAAGGTTTTTAAGGCTTTTGATGCTTTTGTATAATCGTGCTCCAAAAGCCTGTGCTTTCAAATGATTAGCAATCATTTGAAATCTCATATTGCAAGTATTTTTCTTCTTTTTCTCTTTTATCATTTACCTTTTTATTGACACACCCATACACGTACACTTTTGTACGAATATTTTAAATTTCATGTAGTAGTATGACATTTACGTTGTAAATTTAGCTTGGCCATTTGCTTGAAAAGGTATTCCCTATTCTGATGCATTACATTTTGGACTATTGAATTCATTTCTGATTGCATGAATCTACTTAGAGTTTTCTCAAAATGGGTCTCACGCTTTTAAACATTTGTTTGTGATTTTTAAAAAAAATTACTTTTATGAATGGAGGGCACCTGGGTGGCTCAGTGGTTAAACATCTGCCTTTGGCTCAGGTCAAGATCCTGGTGTCCTGGGATTGAGTCCCACATCGGGCTCCTTGTGAGGAGCCTACTTCTCCCTCTGCCTATGTTTCTGGCTCTCTTTCTGTGTCTCTTATGAATAAATAAATAAAATCTTTAAAAAAAAATAAAACTACTTTTATGAATGGAACATTTTCATGAAAGATAATCTTATCTGGCTAGCCAATGTCATAACACAATTTTCAAACTTTCTATTCTTCCTTTATTTACCTGAAATGCCATCAATGTCATATACTAAATGTTTCTAAATACTAAGGCTTTTTTCAAGGTTATGTTGTATTTTTGGCCTGTGAATGATATTCACAATTACAATTTTATATTACAAATCTTGAATGATAATAAGTTGTTACATTATATTATTGGAAAATTATAATTATAAATATTGATAAATTATAAACACAATTATAATTAGGGATAATTGATAGATTTATAAAATCACACTTCTCCATCAAGAATGATACATCAACCATTTATTTATCGAAGGTTTGTCTCATTCGTCATTGTAAATGATAGAATTTTCTTGGAATCTTTCAGTTTTTAAAATCTTGTTTCTGGATATATTTTGTATTAGCTTTGTGAAGAGAAACATTTTCAGTTATGTTCTCTAGTTATTTCTGGTATATGAAAAAGCTCATGTTTGGTGTGTGTTTGTGTGTGTGTGTGTGTGTGTGTGTGTGTGTGTGTGTTAGAGTTGGCCATCTTATTAGATTTTCATATTCATTTTGTTTTTCAGTTGAGTCTATAACTTTATAGATAGGCGATCTCATCATCAACATATAATTATAATTTTATCTCATTTCTACTACTTATACCTCATTTCTTTCTATGGCTTTATTAAACTGGCTAGAACAATTGGAAAACATTTGCAATAATACACACATGTATTTATATTTCTGAGTACAACGTAAAACTTTTTTGGTTTTTTGCCATTAAATACAATGTTAAGGAAGCATACTTTTATTAGTAAATTGGGAAAATTATTATTGTTTTAAAAAATCAAGAATGGATAATGAATTGTCAGTTTGCACAGGTCTTGAAAGAAAGCCTTGGCATTCTGTATGCGTGTGTGTGTGTGTGTTTTGTTAGGGGAAGACTACAGTTTCCATTCTCATCAAGATATCCTACTCCCACATAGTTATACTGCTTAAACTGAACAGTTTTTCTTACTCTTAATGCAGTATGTCACATATTTTGATTTTCTAATGTGAAAGCCTTTTGCATTTCTGAGCAAAGCTGGTCACTGAATATTGTCCTTGTAATATATTGGTGAGTTTGATTTGCTAGTAGTTTATATAAGAGTTCTGCATTTTTATTTTGGTCACTTCCTTTGTCAGATACTGGTATCAAGATTACTTGTGAAAATAATCATTATTTTCTATGTGTTGTGAACATTTGAAAAAACATAATTTTTTTTTTTTTACTTTGAAGTTCTGGAAGAATTGAACTATATAAAGTATTTGGGCCACTCATTGTTTATGGACATAAACCTTTAAATTCCTTTCCCTTTACAATTACTAATATATTTAATCAATTTTGGTATGTGTACATTTTAGTTATTATTTATTGGATAGTGTAGTTCTTAACCATATTAAAATTTCATTAGCATATAATTGATTGAAATATATCCTAATACTTGAAAAAAGGTCACTGGAGTCTGTGATAATATTTCTTCTTTTTTTTGTGATAATATTTCTATTTTTGTTACTGGTAGTACCCATATATACTTTCATTTTCTAATTATTGTTTATGCCAGATCATTATAACTATATTAGGTTCCTATAATTTGCAGATAAGAAGTTCTTGGATCTATTTATCTACTCATTTCTTTTCTAACTTGCTAATTTACTTTTTTATATTTCTTAATTCTTTCATCATGCTTTCCTAGAGTTTTTATCATTTTTATAAATTCTGTAGTTAAATATTTGCCACATTTATTTTTATTAGTTCTTTTCCCATCAAAAGCGTGTATAGTTTTGGTTTTCTTTCTTAATTCTGCTTTGATTTTCTTTCATACGTTTCCATATATACTTTTCTTAGTGTTACTATTTTTACATTTAAAATTACATTTTAGAGTGTCGCAAAGGACATACATACTCTGTTAGAAATTTTTAAATTTCAAAATGAAAAAGGAAGCTACAGGCTTATAGAAATTACATCTCCTTTGAGAACTGTACCTTTTATAAAACATTATCCTTTGTCTCTTTTACATTTTTTATTTTGAATTTGGTTTTCTTGGATGTCAATATTGCAATTTCTGATTTCCATTTGCTGTTCTTGTTAGACTTTCTTTCTTTTTTATTTTACATTTCTCTGTATTTGGTGTATTTTTTCTAAAAAAATTGTTGGAATTTGTTTTTTTGCCTAATAAAGACTTCCTATCTGTTCTAAAGACAACTTAATTGATTGATATTCATTATTCTAATGTTATATTCCTTTTGACTTGTGTCATATTTGTGCTTTGTCTCGTGCATGTGTGTTTATGGGCTTGTGTTGTATCCTTGTGTTTCTTTCTAGAATACTTAACCTTGTGTCTGTTGTCTTATCCCCCTCACTATTTTGAAGATGTCTGTTCTGTGCTCTATTCTACAAGATTTTCTATTTTTAGTTTTTAAAAATATTCTTGAAGCTCTAAAGCCAGAGTTACATGACTTAGTTTTGTAATTCACTCCTGATGCCTGCTGACTGTGTGATCTTTGTCAAGTTCCTTGCCGTTTCTGAGGCTGTTTCCTCGTCTGTAAAACAGGAAAAATAACACGATTAAATGGATACATGCACATAATGTGCCTAGTACCACTAACACAATGTGAAGATACCAAAACATGTTAGACGTTTCCAGTATTTATATTATCCTTATTGTTTTACTGCTCTAATTTTCAGAGTGAAAGCAAATGGTATGTTTTAAATTCTCTCTGTTCAGGAATACCACCTGTGGAAATATTTTTAATTAATTTTGCCTACAATAAGGTGAGCAACTGTAAATCTGCCTAGTGAGGACTCTTTCATCTCTTTGATTATTGCTTCTGATCTATTTGCTTTCATCTCCTCTTCAAGAATAGAAATTATCTTTGTACTAATCAAACTCTCTTTAAACTTTTCTTGTGCTTTGGAAAAGCTTCTCACAAATTTGTCCCATCACTTATTAGACGCCTACCTTATGTGTTCTGTTCCTTATTGCATTTAATCTGGATTTTCTTTTAGTTTGTATTTTTATTTTCCTTGTTAGTCTTCTTTTTTTTTTAAAGATTTATTTATTTATTTGTTTATGATAGAAATAGAGAGAGAGAGAGAGAGGCAGAGACACAGGAGGAGGGAGAAGCAGGCTCCATGCCGGGAGCCCGACGTGGGACTCGATCCCGGGACTCCAGGATCATGCCCTCGGCCAAAGGCAGGGGCTAAACCACTGAGCCACCCAGGGATCCCCTCCTTGTTAGTCTTCTTAATATAATCTCTTTCCTTCTTCATGTTTTTTTATTTTATCAATTCTCACTGCTTATTTACCTTAACCTCCTCCCTCCTCATTGTCCGGTACTCCTGGTTGAGAGACCTGTCATCTTGCCTTCTCTTGAGGATTTGCTTTGAAATTTTCTTGTATTTGTTACCCTGTGTCATTTTTAGTGAACTTTCTCTGGATGCTTCCCTGTTTCCCTTGTTCTTCAAGTAAGTTGGGCATTTTTGTTTGTTTTGTTTTCTGTCTCATGAATGTTATTTCTCAGCTATTTAAAAATTTAATCATGTTAAAAGGTGGGATAATCCACCTAGCCATGTTTTTTTCCAAGGTCGATTTTTCTCGACTGCCCTCTCCATGCACTGAGTGATGACCAGCTTTGTCCAGACATGCAGTAGAAAGCTGGTGGATATATGATGCTCTACTTCAATCTTCCATGTCAGCGGATGTTCCTCTGATGCAGTTCTGCACTACTGTCAGGGTACCTCCTCCCACCTGCTGGTTGTTTTCCTAATAAATCTATGTTGTCACAGACCAAAATAGCATGAACTATTTCTAGAGAATCTGTGCTTTCTGTACCTGCTTACCTTGCTTGACTTTCAGGAGCCATATCTCCTGAGCTAAAATGTGGGACTGCATGTCTACCCCACCAATCACAAATCTGCTTTGGAGTTATTTCCTGACAATCACTGTCTCTGAGTGGGTCTAGACAAATGCTCTAGGTGAGACAGAAAATCAGTGTTCCCTCCTCCAGCCAAAGGTCCAGAGTCGAAGCCTATGTTAAGGTGACCCTCACCTTGATAATTGGTGTAACTATACATTCCTGGTCTCAACGGGGCTCCGATCACTGTAGGGAGAGACTGATATACAAAGGATAGTGGAAAGTGACATCCTAAAGGAAAAAGGAGATTCTTTTGCTACCCATAGGTTTCTTGAGATTGGCAGTTACATTAGGCTCATTTTCCTATATACCCAGTATTCAAATCTTATTGATTCTAGCTCATTCAGTTTTGTCCATTTTTTTCCTTTGGCTGGATTATCTTCATAATTTTCTAACTAACTTGACTTGTTTGATAGTGATCTTGATCTCACCTTTCTTCCATTCAGTGATAAAAGAATCATTCCAAAATGCACATCAGATAACCTAAAGCATTTACTTACAAAACCATACAATAACCCTCCCTATAGCAAATGGCTTAGCATGATATACAAGGTCCATATCATCATGCGGCTCCTGCCTAGTTTTCTTTTATTTGTCTTGAATCCTACATAATCACTCAGAGGTTCAAAGTAGATGAATTACCAGAAAATTCACTGATAAACAAATATAAAAAGAATATTTTGCAATCAACCTTTTAATTTTACATATGGGCTATTTTTGAAAACCATGGGAGAGTTTTTCAAAATTTTAAGCATTTTTAAGCTTTTACCTGTCAGACTTTTCATCAACTTTTCGTATTTTCTGTGAATGCATGCCAGTCAGGTTTCCATTTACATTTATTTCTACTTGTTTTTGTGCTTCTGCAAATATATCTTTAGCTCATATTGAAACAATCATTCCAGTGCTGGTCTATTACTGAAATTTGACTGTATTAACTTTATACTGTACTATATACTATAAATAAAATTATATACTATATTTTATAACTATACTAACTTAATGTGAACTATCAAAAAATAAACATGCTTAAAATAAATATTTTAAACTAGTTCAAATTTTGATAACTACTGTTATATTATTTTTCTAAAACTTTCCTTGTAGGATTTAAGCAATATTATTTGCTTTCTAAATTATATCGCCTTGATATTTTCATTTCTTCATAGCAAAGGATACCTAATATCTTTATTTGGTCATATTTTCACCTTATAATTCATTAGCATTCATAGAGCACTTTACATAAAGAATATATAAACATACAACCCCAATGAAAGATTAGCTTTTTCTGTTTGCTTTTATTTTGAAAAATATTTTGGAAAATTTTAAAACATTGGAAAGTGAAACAAAGTGAGAAAAACTTATCAAGATGATTCCATATTAGGTTACTATTCTGAATTTTTACTTTTCTCCATAAACCTACAATTGAGTGATAGTCCCTAAATTTGACTAATAATGGTTTATAAAGAGAAAATAGTTGTAACTGGATTAAAAAAATGAAGTTTAAGGTATAAAATTAGTAAGATAAATTAGGAAATTTATCTTCCCATCCAAACACAAGTTTGTAAAAGTACCTATAAGGAGCTTTGGGTGACGTGAGTTACCAACACATAGGACAGAAAAAAATAAAAGAACACAAGGAAAAGTGCACACATACACAATTCTAACAACAGGCATGGGCAGGTAAATGTGTCCATACTTGTTCATATTCATATTCACCACACTAAAAAATTAAGAAGTGAAAAAATACTATTTAGAAGTACGTAGTTTGGATTCATCTACTGGATTTATTTTCCAATTATTTCAGCTCTCCTCATCCTTTTTTAACTGTGTGCAATCCCCATTCACCACCACCTTGGTGCTCCCTTCACCCTGCAACCTCCTCTCTAGGGACAACCACTCAAAACACCCTGCAGAACCACCCATAGCACTTCACATTTATAATACACCCAGCCATGAGGGATTTTTTTTAACAAATGGGAATAATACCATATACATTATTATTAATTCAACCTGTTTCAACCTCTTTTTAGTTCAGATTATATTTTTATTTTTTGTATTCTTTCTATACTAATTACATAGCTTTAAAACATGTGTTTCCCTAATGATTACCATTAAGAATTTCCCAATTTTTGTTATTTTATACTATACTCCTGTTTCCTACATTACCTTAAACATACATATTTGTGCACTTGAGCATTTTCCAAAAGTATTTTAATAGACGTGTTATTACTGATTTGAAGGAAATGTCCAATCCATATTATAAAAGAGTAATGGAAAAAAACCCCAAAGCATTAAATAAACTGATTCTCATATTTTTTTTTTAAAACAACACTGTATCTCTGTAAAAGTGAATTTCCTATGTAATCCAGGAAAAAAAATACATTTAGAGAAATTAAGCATAGGACTGATGAGTATCTTCTCTTTTCTCAATGGTATTTGAATTTTTTTACTGTGATTTTTGATATTGTGGTAGTTTGCTTGGAGGTGCGTGTGTGTGTGTGTGTGTGTGTGTGTGCTCACATATGCATATAACTCAATGTATATGAGTATTCATGTGTTTATTATTTAGAGTCCCTTCAAGAAACAAATGAAACTCAACCTGGGTTACTTGATAGGAGCTTTTTTTTTTTTAAGATTTTATTTATTTATTCATGAGAGACACAGAGAGAGAGGCAGAGACATAGGCAGAGGGAGAAGCAGGCTCCACCTGGGGAGCCTGATGTGGAACTTGATCCCAGGACCCCAGGATCACACTGTGAGCCAAAGGCAGATGCTCAACCACTGAGCCACCCAATGTCCCCACTTAGGAGGAGTTTGATAAACTATTCTTTACAAGAGTTGTAATGAGGGTTTAGGAGATTGAAAAAGGTAGTGCATTATCTTCACAC
This sequence comes from Vulpes vulpes, assembly GCF_048418805.1. Classification (NCBI taxonomy): domain Eukaryota; kingdom Metazoa; phylum Chordata; class Mammalia; order Carnivora; family Canidae; genus Vulpes; species Vulpes vulpes. The sequence continues at coordinate 68,593,450 of NC_132795.1, read as the reverse complement.
AAGGCCTGGTAGGACCTGGAAAGGGCCACTTAGTGACCTGGAGAGGATAGTTCTTCTCTTTGCAGAGGACACAGCCATCCCCTGGAACTCTGCAGGGAGAGAGAAGAGAGAGAAATACTTCATTCCTATCTTTCCTGCTCTGAGGGTTCCTGCAGGCCTCCCTTGGCCTAAATCTATGTGGATGCTAGGGGCAACACACAAGGAAGCTCATGACTTGTTTCTAGAAACTAGCCTCCTGGAATACAGGGCAGGGTAGGGATGGGAAAGGAATAGATCTAGAAGAACAAGTGGGAGGAAAAAATCACAGATGCCTGCTGAGTGTGCATGCGTGTATATGTGTAGTGCGTGTCTATACAAATGTGTAGCTTGTGTGTGTCTTTGCAATATAGGGTCTCTTTTTATTCTTTGATTTTAAACTAGACCACTTTTGTAACAAAATCTTACAAGAAATGTCAACAGATGAAACATCTGTTTGGGTCAAACTGTTTGGGTCAAGGCAAAACCAAACTGTTTGGGCCAAGGCAAAAGCAAGGAAGCTTTGAGATCTACCTGAAGTGTGTCCCCCTATCTCCCTGCAGCCTGGATAATAATATAGTATGGAAACTACTTCATTAGTAGGATATATCACTATAGAAGCACAGGGTGAATTGAACCCATCATACCTTTACATCATCACCAGGAAAAGTGTAGAAACAAATCTAACAGACATTTTTGTGTTTGTAACCGTGAACTGAAAAACAATCTAATAAGCAATGTGTGGCATTTTCCTTCACTGAACATTATAGACCCATAGAATACTGAAGCTGGAAAGGGCCTTATACCGTCATATCACATCATGATAAAGCCTTACTCACATATAAGTTGAAGGCTCATACTTCTGGGATGCACTTGGTAAACTGTTTCATTATTATGGTTACATATAACAGCATGCTGATAGGGTATGCCGGATTTTGGAAGTTGTTTGCCAACCAGAAGCAATAAATACAGAAGTAATCAACTTTTGTACAAATATGCTCATGGTATAAGTAAATTGCTCCCATGTATGCAGATACAATATTTTGTACCTTTATAAAATCCATTGAGATTTAAAAAATCTTGAAAATTTTCCATTATGCACATTCATTTTTATCATGCCTATAGAACTTGCAATTTCAAAACAATATGGAACACATTTTATTTATTTCTTGGACAGTAGCTAAAATTAAAAAAAAAAGCAAACTTCCAGTAAATAGTAAACTGTTTAATTACATATTAACCTCAAATTAACCTCAAGGAGATGTTGGAAATTGGGATGTAGGGGAAGAGAAGAAAGATGTACTTTGATTCTGTTAGGTTAGCAGATGGAACTTAAGACATTTTTTGCACCAAATAAGTCTACTCCTTTATGAGTTATTATTGTGATCGTGAAAAGCCTTTATTACTGTTCTCTGAATTTTATTCCATGTATTTGTTCTGACTATATCGTAGGATACTTGGGGCTTGCATAGCAGAGGGATGTGCCACTAATAAATATTGGTATGAGGACCTAAGGAAGTGGGATAGACTCACTCCGAGAAATTCTGCCCCTGATGTTTTAGTATCTGCTTGATTTTACAAGGTCTGAATTTCTTCCTCCCTCACATGACCTCCGGGTAGTGTGTTTGGCTATCAATAGTGTGAATGGAAGATGTGCCAGAGGAATGATACATACAAAAAAGAGAGAGAGGCAGAGAGAGAGAGAGAGAGACAGACAGAGACGACAAATAGTGAATTCCGAAGGGCACCAAGGATAGTGGAGAGTTCACATAAATTTCTTTTAAAGGCCTATGTGTAGTTCTTATCCTCATTTTCCACAACATGACATTACAATATGTTTTTTTCTTTTGTCATATACTCATGCACGGTCTGTGCTCCTTACCAGTTCCCCAAGCAAACTTTTGGCCTTGGCTTCTCTATTCCAACTAACAGCACTTCTGATGCTATTTATTATTCTTCATTTGCACTGACCAATATGATCATGATTAGCCACATGGGACTTTTTCATTTTAAGCTTAAATTAATTAAAATGAAATATAATGAAGTTCTACCTTCCCCATTCCTCAGTTACACTACACATCACTTTTCAAGGATGCCATAGCCACTCGTGCCTAGTAGCTACCATAGTGGAGAGTGTAAATATAGCACATTTCCATCATTGCTGAAAGCTCTTTTAAATGCACTTGCAATGCTGAATTTTACGTGTCAACTTGATTGGGTAAGGGATGCCCAGATAGCTGGTAAAACATCATTTCTAGGTGTGTATTTCAAGGTACCCCTGAAAGAATTAGCATTTGATTGGTGAACTGAGTCAAGCAGATGGGACTCCCAAATACGGGTGGGTATCATCTAATCCCTTGAGGGCCTGGATAGAATGAAAAGACAAAGGCAGAACTAATTCATTCTCTTTCTGTTGGAGTTAAGACATCTACCTTCCCCATTCCTCAGACACCAGCTGTCCTGGTTCTCAGTCCTTCAAATGCAGATCCTAGCTTATACCATCAGCACCTCATTCCTCATGATTTCAGACTCGGACTGAGTTGTACTACTGGCTTTCCTGGTTCTCTAACTTGAAGACTGCAGATCATGGGACTTCACAGCCTATAACCATATGAGCCAATTCCTTATAATAAATTCCCTTAGATCTATCTACCTACCTACCTACCTACCTACCTACCTGCCTACCTACCTACCTACCATTGCTTCTCTTTCTCCAGAGAACCCTAAAACAGAAAACTGGCATCAAAATGTAGGAGTGCTGCTGTAACACATACCTAAAAATGTAGAAGCAGTTAGAGTTTACAATTGAGTAATGCATAAAAACTAAGAGAGCTTGGAAGTGCCTGCTAGACAAAGCTGAGATCTTCTTAGAGAATACCTAAATGGTCTTGAATGGAATGTTGGTGGAAATACAAATGTTAAAGGCCATTTTGATGAGAATGCAGACAGAAATGAAGAAAATGTTACTGAAAACTGAAGGAAAGGCAATCCTTATGAAAACATGGCAAGAAACTTGGCTGAAATGTGTTCATATCTTAGTGTTTTGTAGAAAGTAGAACTTGTGAACAATAAAATTGGATATTTGGCTGAGAAAATATTTTAGCAAATTCTTAAAGGTACAACTTGGGATCTCTAGAATGCCTATAGTAAAATGTGACAAGAGAGAAATTATTTATTTTATTTATTTGAGAGAGAGGGAGAGAGATTGTGTGCACGCACACACGCACACATGCACATGAGTGGGGGGAGGGGCAGAGGGAGAAGCAGACTCCTTACTGAGCAGGGAGCCCAACATGGGGATCCATTCCAGGACCCTGAAAACATGACCTGAACTGAAGGCAGACACTTAACCAACTGAGCCACCTATGCGCCCCAGGAGACAAATGAATTAGGTTGAAATTATTCATCAAAAAGGAAGCAGAATATGAGTTTAAAAATTCTCAGCCTAACCATATCAAAAGGCATAAAAAAAGCTTCCTTGGTAGAGAACAGAAAGGGGGTGGCCAAATTTGATAAGGATGTGAGCGTGGATTGGCCATCCCTTTGGAAGCTAAAAGCTATTCAAGAAAATGAAGGATGGGGAGATTAGTCAGCCACCTAAACATACCAGGACCAACCATTGTTGTCCAAGATAATGGAAGAATGACCCCCAAGGCAATTCAGACATTAAGGGCTGACTCTCCCATCTCAGGCTCAGAATCCAAGGGTCTGGGGATCAGAACAAATTCAAAGGGGAAGCTGTCCCTGCAAGGCACCTCCTGATATTATGGGCTCTACTCCCTAAATTCTGGTGCCATGCTCCTCAGCTGCCCCAGATGTGACTCTAGCAGGCCCCCAAGGTGGTATGCACTGAGTCCAGCAAAGCTCAGGGGGCATAGCTACCTCCACTTAGAATTTGAGGGACTGAGCAGGCTGGAGCCACCCAAGGCTGCCCCAGCTAGCAGGTTATGCCACCCAGGCAGAGGGCTGCTATGGGTGTAGGGCTGCTGTAGAGAGCCTCCATTAAGGCAAAGCCCAGCTGATTGGAAGACAGGACCAATCCCACTCAGACCTATAGAGTCAAGGCATTAGATTCTTTCCTGGGAAAGATGTAGGCACTCTACTGCTTGACTGTGGCTGTGTGGGCTGGACTTAGCAGTCATGGGACCAGAAAACTTCCCTGAGTCTTGGATGCCCAACTCCCACACTAGTGGGTCCATAAGGCTGGGCATTGAACCAAGGAGGACGGGTTCTTGAGACTTGGGTTTAGTGTTTATCCTGTAGGTTTGGACTTACCTTGAACCCATTACTCATTTTTCTTTAATATTTCTTCCCTTCAGAATGGGAATATCTCTCCTATGCCAATCCCACTGTTGTATTTTGGAAGCTCATAACATGTTGGATTTCATAGGTTCACAACTGGAGTCTCACCTATGTCTTATTTAGATGAGACTTTGGACTTAGATTTTTGAGCTGAGACATGGAAGAAGAACACAAATTTCGGGGGGCCAGGGATGGAATGCTATGATTTGAATGTCCTCTTCCCAAAATGTATATGTTGAAACCTAATGCCCAGTGTGATGGTATTTAGGAGGTGGGGTCTTTAGGGAGTATTAGGTCATGAGGCTGAAGCCCTGGTGAATATTGTTAGTACCATTATTAAGAAAGGCCCTGCAGAGCTCCCTAGCCCCTTCCACCATGTTGAGGACACAGCAAGAAGGCCCCATTTATGAACCAGGAAGCCTTCACTAAATATCAAATCTGTCAGCGCCACGATCCTGGACTTCTCAGTCTCTGCAACTGTGAGAAAGAAATGTTTGCTGTTTATAAATGTTTATAACACCTTTCTGTAGTGTTTTGTTATAGCAGCCCCAAGGCTCTGAGACGGCCCTGTTCCAAATCTCCATATGGGCTGTGTCTCTACAGCAAAAGGACCTCTTTTGTGCTATTAGTTGCAAGACCTGGCTAATTCTTTAATAATATTTCTTCTGGTCCATGCTTTCCATTTTCACCATCACTATCAAAGTCCAGGCCCTATTACTTGTGTGAACCAATGCATCAGACCAATCCAATCTATTCACCTCCACCTTCTCTCAAATCCAATCCAGCTGGTCCACTGCAACTAGATTAAAAATTGGAACAAGTTCTCTTCCAACTTTTGACTCTATTGTCTGCTGAAGCCTGTCTTATTCTGGAATTCACACAGAAATAGCAGTAAGGGATGCTTCAATGTATTTTCATGTAGTTTTGAGTTGAAGAAAACCAAGTAGCTCACCTGCATTGTTCTTATTTCATCATTTTTATTATTAATTAAATTCTAAAACCTATCTCTTAATATACACAACATATGTTGTGCAATAAATTAATTCATGATTAAATCCTCAAATTTTACATTTATTGCCTTGTATATAAAATGACCTTTGAAGCATTAATGTAGCACTAATTATGTTTTTCATTTGATGTAAAGTGCTTATAAACTACCTTGCATAACTACAGATTAAACTACATAGTAATACGTTGTATGGTGTATTCTTCTTTCCGAAAGCTCAGGGACCTTTACAGAAATCATTTTATTAATCTTCACACATCTCTGAGATAAGAGATTGGATGGTTTTAATTATCCTTCCTTCTGCGTTTGGAAAAGCTGAACGGATGCCATTTATCACTGAAGTATACAGGCACCGTACCAAGTGTGCTATGTTAATACAGAGTTGCATAAAGGCCGAAAACCCATCTCTTTCATCAAATATACATTATTGTTGAAATTTTCAGAAGTTCCATGCCGATAGCAAATGAGCTGCCTTCTGTTCTGCTCAGGAGTACCAAACGCCTTACCTTTTTTTCCTGTTCAATATTATGATACAGTGATCAGATCTCCAGTGACATAAATCTGAGAATTTGGTACAGTACCTGGAAAAAAATCACCCCACTCTATCTCTTCTCCTGAGTCCTCAGGTCTGTCTTATTTTTACTCATGTTCAAATTAAAATCACAACCATCTCTCTGCCACAGTTGTAAATGTAGGGCAAAAGTGCTACCAACACAAATTCCATACTATTTCCTACATTTCTTTTTCCATGAGCCTTGGCACAGGAGTAGGAAAGAGCAGAAATGCATTTAAAACTTGATTAGCTGAATTAGTAAAGGGATCTACCCACAGCACAGACATTAAAGAGGTGTTTTTATATTTTTTTCCCAGGGAATATACTAAATAAGTACAGATTTCCATCATATTTGCACTACTTCTGTCATTTTATTATGGCTAATATCAAAATATAAAGATATGTGTACTCACAGGTACAAAATCACCAAGTAGAGAAAGGGAACTGATTGAGAACAGGCTGAACAGAGGCAGAAACTCCAGGAAATTTAAAATTCTTCATACAATTCACTAAAACTACACAGATAATTGAGAATTCATGGCATTTCTAAAGACACAAGGCATAGATGTGTGTAAAATAAAAACTAATTCATGGGTTGACTTTAGCAACTGAGGAACAGAGACAAAAAAGCATTTACTAGACTAAACTGGCTCTCAGTATTATTAGTAATGTCCACATAAAGGAATGCAGAAGTTGCACCTTACAGCATGGATACACTTAATGCAAAGAAAAGTCAAATATATTGAAATATAATTACAGAAATGAAGGTGCATAGCTAAATACATTGATAAACAATGTTGTTGCCAAACATGGTGAAAGAGAGAGAAAATATAACCAAAGATACTCATCGGTTCTATGTATAACTTCCCTAAAAATAATAGTATTCCCTGAATTATATAGCAATTTGCTTTTAAGGACATTCTTTAATATTTGAATATGAAGATGTAGTTAAGCTTTCACTTTTCCCCCCCAGTTTTCTCTTTTGCACCTCTTATCATTTGAAACAGAGAACTCTAAGGTAGTGACAAACAATATAGATTCTGAATTAACATCTGAAACTTGAAATTCTCACCAAGCTTGCTAAAGGATGTGTGTCTTCCCCAAAGGTTTGCTGCCTTCAAAGGGTCAGTGACCATACTTCTCTCTGGGACTCCAGAGTGAAGAGAGCAGACTATGAGTTGGCAGAGGGCCTTGTCCGAAGAGCTGAAAGAAAAGATCAGTCAAAACCATTGGAAGTCATCAGTATGCTGAGGAATGGTAGGAGACCTTAAACTGACACTTGAACAAACAACCCCAAAACTTAGCATTTGGAACAACACACATGTATTATTTCCTAGTGGGTCAGGAATCCGGGAATGGATTAGCTGTGTCTTTATGGTTTAGAGTCTCTTTCTAGCTTGTAATCAAAGGTGTTAGCTAGGGCTGCACTGGTCTCAAATTTCCAATGGTGTAGGCTCTGCTCCTAAGCTCATTCACACAGCTGCTGGAAGGCCCCACAACTCATCTGTATAGATGTTCCCACCAGGCTACTTCACACAACTGTGTTCTCCCAGAGTGAGTGACCCAAGAGAGCATCTAAGGCAGAGGCCATTGTGTTTTTATAATCACATCTTAAAAGTGATGTCCTGTCTCTCCCGCCATATTCTAATCATTGTACTTGATTTTATATATTTAGCCCCAGACTCTGGGGGAGGGGATTACACATGAGTTCTGGCAATGCAGATCCACAGGGCCATCTTAAATGCTGACTACTGCAAACTTACTGTCTTCACTTTTGATTATTTTGCAAAGACCTCAAGGCATATATTTTCATTTGAACTTTATAGCAATGCTTTGAGGTCATCAGGGTAATTCTTGGAACTCAATCATTTTATATCCACGCAGATGGGATGTGAGATTAAGTAACCTATTTAATGATAACCAGTAAGAAAGAAAACTGGATTCAGGTCTTCTAATTCCTAGTATTTACATAGTTTGAAATAAAAGTTGATGCCCTTTCATCAGGATTTCCAGTCTACTGGAAACAGAATATGAAAACAAAATGCCAAAGTGGGTGGTGGCTCAGGACTGGGGAGGGGGAGATGGACAAAAGGATCCAAGAGGTGGAAGTGGAGACTGGTTGTTTGTTTAATTTGAACAAATTGTCAGAGAAAATAATGTCAAATCTAAGAAATTTCCCATAACAAGATGAAAATGTCAGGAGAGAAATCTTTAATAGAATTAGATATTTTGGGAATTATAATGAATAACTACTTACACAAAGTGGTTAATCAGATGTGTGGCCTGGTGGATGATGGTTTTGGCTTTTTTTTTTTTTTTTTTTTTTTTTTTGTGCAATGACGCTTGTATGATGTATTGATGTTATGGATTTGGAGTTGAAAGATGGAGATCAGATGGCAGTTGTCATCCTCTCCATTCAATTTCCTAATAGTCTTTCTAAATATTATCCATCCCATGGTGGATAACAGCACCAAATAACAGTGACTGTTTTGGGGAGGAAAAGCTGCCCTGATGCTTTCGGATATGAGGTTAGCCTGAGGTTTCTCAATCTTGGCACTATTGACGTTATGGACTTGATAATTCTTCATTTTGAGGGACCATTCTGTGCATTGTAGGATGTTTAGCAGCATCTCTTGCTTTTACTCATTAGATACCAGTAACATGCCCCTACACATATACACATAAAAAAGAAAATACTTTTAGACATTGCCAAATGTCACTGGGGGAGGAGGCAAAAATCATTTCCCTTGAGAACCACTGAGTTAGCTAAACGTAAGGCCAGATAAAAACTGTATGTGATGTCCATACATTTAAAACAATCAGATAAAATGATGGTACCATGTAAAGAGAATATTTCTGAATAGTGGAATTTATGAGTGATTTTAATTTTTTCTCTCATGCTAAATTCTTCTAAGTATGTACTTGTTTTATAATGAGAAAAATTTAAAAATTGTCAAATTATTATTTTATTAGAAGTTAAATTATAATGACATAAATAAGGTTTTATTAGTTTGAGGTATTAATTCTCAAGTATTTAGAATACTACTCATAGTAACACATCATTTCATCTTTATTAGCTCAGCAGATCTTTACAATGGGCTAGCTGTTTTCTCCATTTGAATATTAATTGAGTATCTTGAAAAGGGGAGTAGATTCTATAAAATCCCTCAGGTGAACAAAATGAGCCAGGATCTGAACTCTGGCTTTCTGCTGTTAGGTTTTCACTGACTTTGTTAAAAAAGATACTGACAATAAGTCTCAAATGGAGTCACTTATGCTAAGCCCCATGTCAGTAAACCAAGATTTAATACCTCAACTAACTGCAGTTTCAACCTCCACCTCATCCCCAGACATGTAAACCTTAACCAGTTAATATGGAATTATCTAGTCAGCACCAGTGAGATAACCCACCTGATAGATCCCTTTGGCTCTCTTTTTGGGAAGGCCATCTTTCCTGAAACAATCAGTTCTTTGCCAATAATTTTCTTTCTCTGGCCCCTTTCCACCTTTAAAAACCTTTCCTTTTCTACAGCTTGGCAGAGTTCTTTTCTCCTTGCTAGATGGGATGTTGCCTGATTCATGAATTGTTCAATAAAGCCAATTAGATCTTTAAATTTACTCAGCTGAATTTATTTTTTTTAACAGCTTCCAGAAATATTTAGCCATCTGGATCAGCTCATCCATTGATAGTCCCAGGTAACTCAAGTGTTAAAGTACATTATCATCATTGTTTCATCATTGTGGATTTGTCAAATGTTTTCTATGCTGAGAACACTGTGCTTTTTACTTACCTAACCTTCACTCCACACTCTAGCAATAAAGGGAGAGATATAGGTTAGATTTTGGGAAGTATTGTAAAAGTTGGGGCCATGTATAATCCCCAAGTGACTACAGGTAAGTGCTTTGGGTCCAGACCTGGTGTGCACTGGTTGGCTGGGCGATAAAGAACAGAGAGGAGGAAGGTGCCACAGATCACTAATTATATGTGCATGTTTTGGAGGGCAACATATTATGAAGGAGAGGGCTCTTATGGAGTCTATAATTAGATTCCCTAACTTGTCATAAAACTGATTCTGTAGAACATGGTTTGGGTGTGTAGGAAAGTAGGCTTTCCACTACAGAACTCCAGCAATCATAGGCAGTGTGGGTCCCTGCTGGGGGTCTGCTCCTGTGAAACAAATGACAGAGGAGAGCCAAGAATGATTGCTTCCTGTGGGGACTTGGCTTCCAGAAAGGGAGAGGGCCAGCCACACCAATGGGCACATCTCCAGTCTGGCATCAGGTAACTCACTTCGTCTCCAGAAGGAGGGGGTGTGATTAGGGCAAAGGCAGGAGTGTTTATGGGCCACACCCTTTATGGAAGTTAGAGGGATAGGGCAGAAGCATTTTCTTTCATGCTTATTTCAATCCTCCTCTCTTTCACAAAGATTTAACCAATCAATGTAATTTCCAAAATAAATTATACTTTCTTTCTTTGTTTCTTTCTGTATTCTTCATTTTCCTCTTTTTTTTTTTTTTTTTTGCGAAGTCCTAGCATCAATCTCATGGGATTCTTTTAAAGAGTACCAGGGCAGCAGTTACCTAGGATAGTGATTCTGTGAGATAAATCAGGGTCCTGAAGTCCTTTGGTGAGAAATAAAGTAAATGGATAATTAAACATGCCTTTAACCTAAATAGGATTAATAGCCCAGTGCAATTGGATTTTAGATGATTTTCAGTGAAATATGCACTTTCTAAAGAAATGCTCCGGAGGGCATCAGACTCAATCATGGTAAAAACATTGGGAAAATATAATTTTTAAGATAAAATGATTTATATCCACTGTACAGAAAAAAAGTGGTAAGAAGGTCCTTATAAATAAAAATATGACATCTTCTGTGTGGAGCTGGAAGGACACAGTTAAAGGAAGAACCTGTGATTTGGGTCACAGAAAATCCCTTTGAACAAAAGAGAACCTTCACAAACACACGTGCCCCAAACTCAGAACGAACTGAATTATTAAAGCCATGGGCAGATGTAGACCAGATAAAACACACCAGACTCCACATGAACTCTGCGCTATAGCAGATGATACATCAAATTCAGATCCACTTTTTGAACCTACTCTATCTCAAATGTTTAAAAAGAAGATGATGAGAAATTAAATTTGCACTTTAACATATGTGGTCTTCATTAATCTTGGTCAAATTTGGGAAGTAAATCTTTTTTCTAAATCCAATGAGTTGGAATCCAGGTAGCAAAACTTCCTCTTCTTGTTCTTCACAATTTCCTCCTTTCCCTCTTTCCCTCCTAAAATTTTATATGAGGTACAGTGAAATGAGAGAATATGGATCAACCAAGTAGAAAGAACATTCCTGAATGAAATGTAGAAAATAGAAATGAAGAAGAAATGTAGAAAATGAGATTTCCTGAATATGATTCAATTGCACAGTGTCCTAAGATGTTATAATGAGTGTCCAACAGTCTCTGGAAGTGGATCAGAGCATGCAGCATCACTGCCGTTGTACGCTGCTGCTTTGATGGAGAACTGCGGGAAGAGAAATTGCAGTGTCCACTAAATATTTTGAAAACTGAAAGAAAAGACCTAAAGGGTGAGAAAAGGAACAGTCAGTACAGGACTAGCAACAGCATAAAGAATTGAAAAGGGTTGGAATTCTAACATAGATCGAAAGCACTTCTCTCACAAACTAAATAAAATATGGTAGTAATCAAGAAGACGAGAGGGATACAGGACTGCACCAATATGACTGGAAGCTCACCATGCTGGATTCTGGGCCACCAGCAGCCCACCAGGTCTTTGGTAGATCCAAAGTTCTGTCTATATAATGGGAAACCAGAGGGTCCAGGATGGAGAGATTAAGGACGGGGCTTCTCTGTTAACTTGTACTCCTGGAGATGGAAGAAGCAGCAGAATAATTCCATTTTTTTAGCTTAAGGATGGTAAGTTGTTTTATTCACTCCATGTACAGCAGGATGCTATGGAAAAATTAAACAAATCCCTTTACTTTCTATAGCACGTGACTTGCAGTTTGGTAGAACTTCAAATGTGCTCGCTGGCTAAGAGAGTAGGCAGTTGTTTTGAAATAGGGTAAAGACTTGGACCTCTGGGCTGTGACAGGCCTCCTTGCCTTATTGATTGAGTTTTTCACATGAAGTGGAACCAGATTCTTTTATCCCTTCTCTCAATCTCTTTCTTCCTTGGGAAGTTGGCTAGACTCTTAGGTGGGTCATTTTGCAAGCATTGCTGCACTTCCCTTAATGATTTGCATCACTTTCTGAACACCACTGGGCTGGGGGTGCTCCTTGGACATTAACTCATGAAGTCTTCATTATGAAGTATGCTTTTTATCCCCAGTTTACAGAAGAAGGAATTGAGGATCAGAGAGGTTGGGGGACTTGACTGACTATATATGGTTATTGTCCAAGTCAGGCCCCTCTGGCCACAAAGCCTTTTTGTTATTCCACAGAGTGGCCACCTTGAGAAAGCAATTCCTCCTACTCCTGGTCTTGGAGGTGTTAGCAATTTATACTTCACTCATAGAGGTTGGAATGCGAGATTTCAACCTGTGCAAATATGAATGTGCATGTGCGTGTACATATATGTATGTGCATGCATGTGTGTGTAGATATGATAGATTCTGTTCAAGTGGCTTCTTGCTGCGGAGAGATTCACAGTGTCTTTTGTTCCATCAAACTTCTCTTTACGTGGGTAGCCCGGGCGGCTCAGCGGTTTGGTGCCTGCCTTTGGCCCAGGGTGTGATCCTGGAGACACAGGATCGAGTCCCACATCGGGCTTCCTGCTTGAAGCCTGCTTCTCCCTCTGCCTGTGTCTGTGCCTCTCTCTCTATCTCTGTGTCTCTCTCATAAATAAATAAAGAAAATCTTCAAATAATAATAATTAAAAAAACTTCTCTTTACATGTCTAAAACACTCATGTTGGAATTAGCACTTGAAAATAGTTTATGTGCCAGAGATGTACTTTTGTTTTTTTATAACCAGATCCACCAAACTCTGTTCCCAAATTCATCTCCTATGAGCAAGCTTTTAGAAGTCATGGAGACATGAGACAAGGAGTGAGCTGTGTTGACTCCCAGGCCCTTCTGGACACTGAATCCAGAGCAGCTTATTTATCAGCTAATTTGTTATTCTAGCATTTCTATGGAACGTTTCTTATTCACCAAGCTAATATGAGTTTTTCCCCTTGTTGCTATGTACAATCCAGCCATGAGTAACTAAATGGCAATACTACCCGAATTAACTTATAGGCAGAGTGATTTCTGCCAAAGAAGAATGTATTGCAAAAATGTCTGGTTTTGCTCCAAAATCTACCCTAATGGTTTACAGATGAGGTCTAATTTTAGGGTAGCTAAAGTTGTTAGCAACCTGAGTTTGTTAAAGATTGAATCAAAGTTACTTGAAAAAAAAAAAAGATTTTTTTTATTTGCATACTTCTGAATTTTGTTAATGCCAACACGAATTACTGAGGCCCTATAGTAAACAGGCAACATCTGGAATAATGTGAGGTACTATGTGCAGATCAAGAACACGATGTTTAATGACAGACATATATACCTTCATATGTGTTCTTTTTGTGTGTGATTGACTCAATACTTGAGTGAAGGACTTAAAAAAATGTAGAAGAGGATAGAAAGAGCTATAGAAACTTCTCTCAACATAGGATAAAATCTATAAGCCAGCTTGGTTTGGTCTGATACTCGTTTGACTTGGATTTTTTAAGAAAGAAAACAGAAGAGATCAATGCCCCCCCTTTCCCTCCCCGCTCTGCCATATTTTACTACTTCTGCCATGGATGATGGAGATGAGGAGGAGGATGACCAGAGTGACAGGGATGATGACAACCTGTGACCGCAGAGATCAGGCTGCATTATATGTTAATTCATGGCTTGTCATTTGCATCATGATTAATTGCCTAGCATTTTAAGACAGCAGTGGGCTGTCTTAAAATGACTCCATGTGAATTTCGGGATCTTTTCTTAGGAGCAGGTATAAAATACCTATTGCTAAGTTTCCTCTTTTCCTTCAGAAAAATGCAGGAAATCATACACTGCAGCTTACCCACACACAGTAACACTGAGGACAGAATTTACTAATCAAAATCACACTGGCAGCCTGGGTTGTATTACTTCAGAAAGCCCATGACCCCATTACTTGCTTTCTCACTTGGAAAGAATTCCTGTGAAAGATGATCGTGAGGTATTTGAACACATGCTGCATTTGACACAAAGATGGGATGATCTCCATTTAGCAGTAGGAAAGAGACTAAGGAAAAGTGGGAATTCATACTTAGCATTTTTGTCCTGGTATAACAACCAAAGCAGTATCTATTAGTCTGTGTGTTGCATTTCTAAAGCACATTGGATTTTCAACATCATGGGCAAGTCTGATGGGTTGTTAAAGTTTATAAATGGCTTTACTTAAAAAAAAGATTTTATTTTATTTTTTATGAAGATTTTATTTGTTTGAAAGAAAGAGCAAGTGAGAAAGAAAGAGCACAAGTTGGGAAGAGGTGCAGAAGGAGAGGAACAAGCAGACTCCATTTGAGCAGGGAGTCCCATATGGGGCTCAATCCCAGGATCCTGGGATCATGACCTGAGTCGAAGGCAGATGCGTAACTGACTCAGCTACCCAGGTGCCCCAAGATTTTATTTTTAAGTAATCTCTATACTCAATATGGGGCTCAAATTTACAAATCCCAAAATACAATCCCAAAATACAATACAATCCCAAGAATGGTTTACTGAGTGAGTCAGCCTGGGACCCCAAAATTGCTTTACATTTTAAAAGCTCTTTGGATACACTTGCTTGTTTATTTAACAAGATTATTTTCATGTTATTTCCTTTTTGAGGTGAGGACAGTGGCTCAGAGTGGAAAGGGCTTGTCCTGGGCATAGCTGGTAAGGTGTTTTCAAGCTCAGAGGCAAACCTGATGCTTAGTGTTTTTTCTACCCACAAAATCTCACATCTTGTCTTTAGGTATCTCATTATTTCATGAAATTGTGTCAATCCTTCCTTAGACATGGGGGAAATTTCTAGAATAAAACATAGAATTCAGAACATAAGACTTATGTCTGAAATTCATGACTTAGAGCACTTTAAATTTTGAACCATGCCTCTGCCCTTCTAAACTTTGTATTTTAAAGGAGTTCTCAGGAAGCTTGTATTTATGATTATTCAATTAATGTTGACCTCTCAACAAAAGTAAATGGTATCCACTGTGAGATCGCACTTACAGTGATTATATTGAGAAAATGTGTGAGGAAACATGGAGTTTGAATTTACTCTCAGCCTAAAATACACTGAATGTGTCAGGTCTGAATTTAAAGATATGTAGGGTACAGCACAAACAATAATGCAATCCATTGGACGTGACCTCTAATGAACTTTGGAGATTTTGGAAGTATTCAGAGGAACATAAGGGCCACTGGGGTCTACTTTTATTAAAGTATTGTGTAGTTTTGTAAGTTTCCATTTCTTTATTTTGTTTTCTATATAATGCAGTGTGAGTTATTGCATTTCCCGTGGGGAAACAGCTACTATATTAATCATTTTTTATAAAGCCCAAGAATAGTAATCAAAGAAATACTCAAGGAAAGGGAAAATTGGATTATTTTTGTCATGCAGCCAATGAGAATTGACAAATAGGGTGATATTGGATGAAGACTTTCTTTGAAAAGAAAGTTAATTTTCATCGCTCCTCTAAGTTCTATTAGCTGGGAGAACTTAGATTTAGAAAAAAAAAAGTCAACTTTAATATAACCAGGTACCTGATGTATAAAATCATTCCAAAAATGGTACACAAATTGAGTACTATTAAGCCAATTAATAGTTGCAGAATACATGGGGAAAATATGTGCGTGGGTTTAAAGAGGCACCTGAAATGGAAGATCGTAAGATCAGTAGATCTGATTTCTACGGGACATTCTTAGGTTTTTCAAATGTTTTAAAAGCCTTTGAGTTCAATATATTAAATACTTGAGACTTAGAAGACAGCTTGTGTCAATGGTAGGGTGCAGTCTATTATCCCTGAGCACCAAAGCAACACCAAGGTGCTACTTCCTGAAGTAGCTCAAGAAACTTCTGTCCTTGCTCAATTACTGGCTGAGTGAGGCAAGTGGATGCTATTAGTGCAGGGATTCCTTATTACAATGTAAAGATAAGAGCTTGTGTTCTGTGGTGCCCCCAAGAGCTGAGAAATGCCTGGTGTCTCTTCAGGGCACACCCACGGAGGTCATGCCAAGACTTCATTCTGGAATAGCAGTCGTGCTGGGAATTTCCAACCTCACACTCAGGTCACAGAAGGAAACCTGAAGCATCTGGCTCTTTCTAGAATAGGGGACGTTAAGAGAAAAGTAGGGACCTTCCTCAATTCTCTATCTTGAGAAGACATATATGCAATCATGCCCTAGGGCCAGAGGCTCTCAAAGAGCAGTCCCTGGACCAGCAGAATCAGCATCACCTAAGAACTTGCTAGAAATGCAAATTCTTGGGCTCCCTCCAGACCAATTAAGGAGGAAACACTAGAGCCAGCTGGCCAAGTAATACTGTTTTGTGGGTAGGTCTGTCCACTCTTCATCCCCATATATTCAGTGCCTCCATCAACTTGTTTAGGATACCCTCTCCTGGATCACTGTCTTTCTCTGATTCACCTAGATCTCTCTCACGCACATCAAAGTCTTAGCTCATAAGCCATCCCTATAAAACCAAATAGGGCTGAGGGCCCTTATCTGCACTTTGGTATAACCCTGCCCTACATGGCAGTCAAGATCCAGAATCTGGGCATATTGTCTGTCTTCCCACTCACTCAAACAATGGTGACCATGCTTCATTTAGGCAGGCCTGGGTTCAATTCCCTGCATTGTTCAGTAGCTGTGTGATCGTAGGCCAATTGTTTATACTATCCACAATCTTTTCTCATCTTTTACCTCCCAGTCTAGCATGGGTGCCAGGATTTCTGATCCCAGAAGAGATGTTTGTCCAACTGAACTCAAATGAAGCAAACCAAAATGCTTATTGACTAGCAGACCTTAAATGCAAAAATAAAATGGAATCCTGAGCTCCCAGGTAGCCATGCAACCATAGGGATGAGCAGAATGTGGAGAATGCACCAAATGTCACCTACCAGTCTTGAAGCAGGGGAGGAGGAGCACCATGTCATTTGGGAGAAAAAGCAGTGAACAGAGACTCTTGAGACCAGGGCTCATGCTACATCTCCAGCATTACTGCTGCATTTTCATATTTGTAGAGGGGAAGATGGAGAATCTTGGTCTCAGTGATGGAATGTAAAAGGGCCATTGGAAAAATGGAAGATTGAAATAGGCAAACCTATAACAGTCATGGGTCACTGAGTATCATGTGCATGCCAGACATGTCGTATGTGCCCTTTAATTCTCAGGACTCAAGAGTTTGGGGTTATTCCTCTCCACATGCTATAGTAGAGATAATGGGAGTTTCAAGGGGTCCTTGAAAGTCTCATACTTGGTAAAGGGCAGCTTCAGGATTTGAATTCAGAGCTGTTCCTACCAAAGAGGAGGTTTTTTTTTTTTTTAAGATTTTATTTATTTATGAGAGACACACAGAGAGAGAGACAGAGACACAGGCAGAGGGAGAAGCAGGCTCCATGCAGGGAGCCCGATGCGGGACTTGATCCCGGGAGACTCCAGGATCACTCCCTGAGCCAAAGGCAGATGCTCAACCGCTGAGCCACCTAGGCGCCCCAAGAGGAGGTTTTAAGCAGCATGTTTCCTCCTCTGTTGCACTCAGAAGGTATGACTGTATTGCTATCTGTGTAAGCCAACAGTCACGGAAGGGCTGAGGCACAGAGTAAATAAGTTGATGTCAGACCCTTTCGTTCAGTTGCTTGGTGATGTGGTGAGGGGCACGCTGGCTAGTCCATAGGGGAGCTCCCCTGTGTGGCACAGTGAGCCAGCTACGTCCTAGCGTCGGGAGAGTCCCCTTCCGGCTAGGTGTGCACTGTGTCAGCCCAGCGGGAACAACGAGGGCTTCTAATACCGCTGTCAGGTAGGTTAATCACAAAGTGCCATGAGAGCAGCCCGCTGCATTGCAATGATGAGATCAAGCAGTGGAAAGGGAAGAAAAATTAAGATGGAGTTTCTGTTCTGAAATTGCATCTTGACCAAGAATCAGGGTACCCTTGTAGTGGAGGCACCTACAGGTTAAATGATTTGTCCAAGGTCATATAGAAAGTCAGTGGCAAGAATAGGTTCAACTCAGGATCCCGAGAGTCCTACTTTCTTTATTTTTTTTAAAGGTTTTTATTTATTTATTCATGAGAGACACACACAGAGATAGAGAGAGAGGCAGAGACACAGGCAGAGGGAGAAGCAGGCTGCATGCTGGGAGCCCAATGCGGGACTCGATCCCAGGACTCCAGGATCACGCCCTGAGCCAAAGGCAGACACTCAACCGCTGAGCCACTCAGGCTTCCCAAGAGAGTCCTGCTTCTTTAAGCCCAGCCCACAGTGGCTCACTTTCCAGGACAATTCCTGCATGCGAATTCAGTGGCTTGCACACCTGGGAAGGCCAGTCCTCATGGCACATAGGCCCGTGAACTTGGCATCTGGGAGGTTGCCTATTAGGTGGAGGTTGCCTATTTTTGACTCTCCCTAAATCTTCTTCAAACTCCATATTGATAAGATGATCAGATCTTTAAAATATGCTGTTTTCTCATCTCTGAGGATTTGCTCTTACTTGGGCCATATGTTAAGGAAGCAACAGTTTTAAAAAGAGAACCCCCTTCCTCCACTTCCATCCCTGCACAGCCAGTGAAGAATGGTGGAGTCCCTTATGGCCTCTTTAGCTAGGAGAGGCCCTCATGTAAGCCCCATGAGCTGAGCTGATTAGGAAAGTTAAAGCACATATTTCAGAATTGTGTGACTGCCTTCCAGAAACTGGAAGAAGCAGTGAGTGAGCCCTGCTGAGAAGCAGTGGTGTTGAGTGCATATGTCCAGCAGGCAGGTGCCCCTGGGGACAGCGGGCTTTTGTTAAAATGATTATTTAGACGATCCTGATTTCTTGGGTCCAAAAGTCTATGTCATTGCAGAGTGTCCTGGATGGATTTCAAAAGGAAAGTGACACTTTATTCAGGATGGCTCTTTCAGCCATTGGTGTCTTTGCTACTTCCGTCTGCGGCTGCCCTTCCATAAATTATTGTTACAATGACATTCTGACTGACCCAAACCCCTTGGTCTTGGCTCTGTGCACATGTATAAATCTAAAAAATGTCTGTACAGCTTTAATCGTCCTTTCTTATTACTTACAGAGGATAGCGTTTCTAAGTGGCTTTATTTTAGATTATTCTTAATTTTTTTTTTTTTAAAGAGGTAAGAGAGTCAAACAGTCTGTGGGAATCGTGGACCTCGGAGCTCTCCCTGGACCGGCTCCTATTTCTGAATCGACAGGGTCATTATGGTTAGGTGGACTTATTCTTTAAGTATAATTGTGTGTGTGTGTGTGTGTGTGTGTGTGTATCTGTAATACATAATCGTAGAAAGCGTATTACTAAGGCAATTATTTAAATAGATTTACATCAGAACACGTTTCTGGCATTTCTAGCCTACTTAGCATTCAGAGTGATATGGACTATAAAATTATTTAAATCTAATGATTAGTTGTTGCAAAAAGTCAATGTTATTGGGCCGATAATGTCTCCTGAAACAAATAACAGTGCCAGACAAAGCATTATCTGTTTCCCTTCCCTACTCACGTTGTTTAAGGCTAAGTTTTGTTTTAGGCTGGTGAAGATTTTTCTAAATCGATTTCAAATTCTGTTGCTTCTTTCCCACCCCCGACACAAATTACAAATCTGTCATCCTTGGCATAATTATTAACAGTGGCCACGTTTATTAATGGACTGTCGTCAGCTCTCTAAACCTTCCTTAAGAACCTGCGGTGGAAATCCTCATCACCTAAAACACATACACGGATACGGTTGGGACGTATAGGCCAACAGGAATTAGAGAAACACATTCCAAGGGGAATTAACATGGGAAGTTTGCTTTTTGACCGGGAAAGAAGAGAAATCCTTGAAAGTGCATATGCAGGACTGGAGATCCTCTCATCAGAAGAATAAATGCTGTTCAGACTCTCCCAACACCATTTTTTTTTTTTTGCCGTGTTTTTTAAAATACAGGAAAGCACATCACCACTTAATGATAGACGCGGAGTTCAACCTCAGAGGGAAGTCAGCCTCTTCTTGGCAGGGTTGAATTAGGCTCCTTCGCTCTCTCTTTTCGTTTGCATTATTCAGTGGAAAAATAC
Organism: Vulpes vulpes; assembly: GCF_048418805.1. NCBI lineage: Eukaryota > Metazoa > Chordata > Mammalia > Carnivora > Canidae > Vulpes > Vulpes vulpes. The sequence continues at coordinate 68,573,276 of NC_132795.1, read as the reverse complement.
AAAGTGGCATAATGATGGGAATAAGTTATCTTTTATCAAATCTGACTTTAAAATTCAGGTTATGTAAAACATAGAAACTCATAGGAAATTCAATCAGAACCTCAAGTCACATTATGTACTCTCTGTTCTTGGGCAACTGAACACTCCGTTGAGCCCATTCCTGGGAGCAAGTCCCAGACTTTCCCTTCTTGGCTAGAACACCTTTTGCCAGCAACTTCCACCAGGGGAAGCTCTGAGCACGTCAGTGCTTCACAGGGAAACTGCGAGACTCCGACAAGACAGGGCAGAGAAGCCGACAGGGGAAGCTAAGAAAATGTTCTGCAATGGCTTTCCCAGAGATTAATGACACTGGGTTTCTTTAGGATCATTACACCATAATTTAACTACTAGTAGAGAATGCGGAGCCTAGTAAATATGTAAACACCGTTTGGAACTAACACCTTCCAGAACCCAGTTTCTTTAGGGGAGAAAACCCACTTGCTGTTTGCAAACTCTAGTTCTTCAAGGATCTGAAATCCCGGTTTTGCTTCTTCAATCCCTCATCTGTAGGTTACTGAAAACTACTCCCATTCATTCTCCAGTTCACCTTGGTTTTAAACACACATGCACGCACAAACACACACGCTCGCGCGCACACACACATACACATCCACTATCCCATAAATGATAAATTCGACGTCTGTAGAAAGACAGTCACCTAATTGCACAGTGAAGCAGAAGAAAGCCTTGCAAATGGTATACAATTTTCAAAGTGTTCCAAGCCTTAGGCAAAAGCCTTTCAACTGTGTCTAAAACTGAATGATAAAATATGTTGTACAAATTATCTGTGAACAGGAAACATGTGGTAGTGGCAGGGGACTGAAATGTAACACTTGTAAAGAAATGGGAACTGCCAGTCATTTAGACCCCTTTTCTTTCTTTCTTTCTTTCTGTTTTTTAGTTGCAAGTTTCATCATCTTTTTTTATCTCTCATCGTGATGTTCAAGTTTATAATAAGACGCTTATCAGATCGCGCCAGGCCAATTGCAGCTTTATTTTAAAAAAACAACAACAAAAAAGAAACAGATGAGGCTCAGGCTTTGGTTTTGCCCACCCCCTCCCCCTTGGTAGGACTCCTTCCCATTTCTCCGCTCTGTTGTTCGGAGCCCCGGTGGCTTGCGCGTGGAATTTTGAAAAGAACTGAAAATCTTCTGGCACAGAAAGCATGCAAAGCTCAGGTAATCACAAGTGGAGGAACCGTTCGTTCCTCAATCCTTGGCTTTCACCGGGGAAGGGCCCTGCTCGATCACTGCTAACCCCGAGGCCCACAGGCTCCCTCCCGCAGGGGAAGCGCCTGGTCCCTTTCCTTGCTCACTCTCCACGCTGGTCTTGGAGCGGCCGGTGGAGATTTCTGTCTTCCCGAGAAGCATCCTTTCCTCCTCAAGGAGACCAATCACAGTCGCCTGTGATCCTTACTGACGGGACTGTGATGAGCCCCTACTGTTTACCACCTAGAGTCTTCAATTCTTGATGAGCTCACAGCGACTGTATACACAGATATTTCCAGCCTTCTGCAGCTCGCCGAGGAAAGCTGAAGTGTTAGTAAATTTCGTATTTACAGAAAGAGGAAAGGAGAGGGGAGTCTGTTCTGCTACATTTGTTTTCTATCATGAAGTTACTCAGCTTCCATCTCATTGCTCAGTTACACTCTTATTTTAGCTCGTCTTTTGGCACCTAACTGCTTAATGGCATTAAAAATAGCATACTTAATAATCTGCCTGGAGCACAGACCTGCCTCCTTGGGGTTGGGGCTGCTTCTGAATGGAATACCCCGGGACGGTCCTCAGAAGCGAAAGGGGAGAAAAATGGTGGAATTTGCAGCCCAAGCTCAATCAGCAGCAAAAACAAGGAGTTGAAAGAGTCTCCTCCCTGTAAAAACTCACAGGCATCATTAGGAGTGGGGGGCTGTCCAGTGGGATACATACCCCTTGTTCCCAGAGCAGCCTTATATCCACCTGCTCTGACAGGGAAAAGTCCTCTTTCTCCTCCCTTCCTCCCTCCCCCCCTTCTTTCTTGCCCCCCTTCCTTCCTCCCCCCTTCCTTCCTTCCCTCCTTCCTTCCTTCCTTCCTTCCTTCCTTCCTTCCTTCCTTCCCTTCTTTTCCTCCTCCCCCCTTCCCTCCATTTCTTTTAATCCTACAATTTATCGTAATTTATCGAATACTTCCTTTGTGTCAGTCATAGTGAGGAGCTGTGGTTTTGACGAAGAGGAAGGTATGGTCTGTTTCAGGAGTTTGTGATGTGGTGAGAAAACTGGAGGAGGTTCGTAGACAGAATCACAGAACCAGACTTCTCTTTCCCAACATGCCAGAGTGTGTGTCTTGCACTCACCAAGACACAGTTATCACATTTTGGTGTTCTTGCAATATTGCTTTGGAATGCCAATCTTTCCATCCAATTTCCCTGAATTTCAGCATGTTGCTTAGAGGGCATATGGTTCTCCTTCTTTCCCTCTGCCTTATACAATCATTCCTATCTTTATGCCTTCTTGGTCTATTTTTTTAAATCCTTTTCTGAAATGTCCCCTTTTCTCATTTTTATTTAGTTGAGCCCTTCTACTTCTTGTTAATTTGTATCATATAGCTGTTTTATATGAGACCTCTAACACTGATTTATTTCTCATTCAGATTATTTACACAGTTCAGTATATATTATACCTGTTTTGTTTCACTTCTCTTCTGTCATTCTCTTACCGCCCTACACAAAAGTGAGAGCAAGATTATATCATATACTGTACTTTTAAAAAATTTGATAGCATTAGGGGGCACCTGGGTAGCTTAGTCAGTTAGGCATCCACCTTCAGCTCAGGTCATGATCTCAGGGTCCTGGGATCCAGCCCCACATGGGACTCCCCGCTCAAATGAAAGTCTGCTTCTCCCTCTACTCCTCCCCCACCTCATGTGCTTTCTCTTTCAAATAAATAAGATATTTAAAAAATAAACAAATAAAAATTTAAAAATGTGATAGCATTAGAAATAGCAAGCGTTGGCTGAGTACTCATTGTCTGCCAGGTGGCATGCTAAGGTCTTTCCATGATTCGTCTTATACTCACAACAATCTTATGATGTAGAGTGTTACCGTTCTCTACATTTTTCTCGGAAGGAAACTAACGAAGGGATTTTTAAGTTAACTTGTCAAACTGGCAAAGTCTAAATTTGAACTTGCATATCTTGGCTCTAGAGCCCATGCTCTTTAATGCTGAGCACCTAGGAAGTTTTCAATAAACATCTGCTCAAGGGAATTGAATGGGAGACAATTTGCAAATCTGAGAGCCATAGAGAAGCCTGTTACAGGAATGCCTTGGGTGAGTGAAGGGGGCAGGTGGTGAATACTTTTCTTTTTTTTTCCTTTTTTTTTTTTTTTTTGGCCATTTGAATGGATTAGGAGGTTTGGATGTATTTAACCTTTAACCTTCATACCTCACAGGCATCTTTTGTCATGTGGGTATGTGGAGGAGTCTGGGAATGGTGGGGTAGGCAAGGTAGGCAAATGGGGTTGGCTGTGTGTCTGTGGATCAAAAAAGAGTAAAGAAATATAATGAATAGCCCATTTTTGTGGCAGCACATTTTCAAATTTATTTAATACAGCTCAGGTGCTTCATAAATTCTGTTGACTTGTTGCTTAGATGTGTCTCCTGACACCCCCACCCCCCACCACATGCTTCCTCATCGTGGCCACAGGCATAAGGGGATATTGTGCCATCCTGGGGTTTGCTCCAAAATCAGAAACAGGACACAACCTAGTTGTTATAATAATTTCACGCAGAATCTCTTGGTGCACACACTAAAGTACTGCCGTTGATTTGATAGGCAGATCTAGAGGATGCTGCTATCCATGAACATGGGACTTCAGGGCCTTGGTAATAGAGCAGGACATTCTATAGTCTTGTACATACTTTCCTGCCGCTGCAGGCTGGTCTCTATGGGGAAAACTAAACATGAAAAACCGTGCTGTTTGTGAGCAGATACTCTCAGAGAAGAGATTGGCACTTGCTTAGTGGTAATTCTGTAGCTAGTCATGTCAACTTTCCACCCAGTCTACATTTTCATCTCATGAGCAGCTTTTGGTATCCTAAACATCAAGGCACTGGATGGGTGAGTAATCTCTGAATTGTATAACATGATCACATTGCAAATGACAATCATGGAAGGTCGAGGTCCTTGTGCCACCCAATGACACATACAACTGCCTGGTCACATATTGGGAATAGTCAATCAGGCTTCTCCTCTTAGCTTTTCTACTCCTCCCTCCAGCCTGGTCCCCATGGTCTACTCCAGCTGCAACTATGGCCTTAAATGTCCTTGCTATTCTCCCTTTCCAACAAAATGCACCATCCCCATCCCCCAGACCAGATCCTTCCAAGGCTGATGAACAACTTTGACCAAAAACCATTTGCTGCCCTATGTGTTTCTGGTCAACTTCCTTTCCTATTCCAAGCCTCCAAGTTTCCTCTTGGATGTATTTTTTCCATATCCCCTCTCATTTTCAGCAGATGCTGACCTTGCACCTGACTGCACAGAAAACACTCTGGCCTGGGTTTTCCCCACCTCACATTCCCACTGTCAACATGTTTACAGGCAGAGCCAGCCTTGACCCTTCTCTCCTTGACTTTTCCATCCTTCCTCCTTTTCCCTCCACTCTCCCTTTCTCCTTATACATCTTGTTTCTCCAAAGAGACAAAGTGTTTCCTATATGTCTACAAGTCTATCTCCATCTCCTCTCAAGAGCCCGCCTTTTATACCTCTCTCCCCTAGTGAGCTCCTCTCATTTAAAGACTTTTAACTTCCTCTTTTCTGCTTAATCTCCACCGGTATGCAAACATGCATAGGCATCTCCCATCAATAAAAATATTATTCATGTTGTATCTTTTGCAGTGGTTAATTCCCCATCCCTCTCTTTCACCTCATAATCAGACCTCCTAAGTGAGTAGCCTACACTAGCAGTTGCTACTGTCACTTCTTTAATTCACTGAAATCTGCCTCTTGCCCCTGTGCTCCTCTGGGACTGCCCTTTTTAATGTCAATAATAATTTCCAGATGCAAAATCCAGTGGACACTTTTAAGTCCTCATGCTTGCCTGATTGCTTAGCAACATTTGGCGTCGTTAGCTACTTTCTTCTTGAATTTCACTACCCTTTTTGCTTCTAAGACACCAAGGCTTTCCTCTTTCCTTGCTGGTACTTCACATTTCCTTTATTGGCTATAATTCTGCCTACCAAAACTAAATACGGGGTGTCATAAATATTTCCCTTAAATTTCTTTTCATGCAGACTCTTGGACTCTTGGTAGGCTATTTCACCTCCTGTCCATCACTGAAACACCAGTGACTTTCATGTCTATATTTCTAGGCTAGATTACTCTACTAATATTAAGACAATGACTGACTGCTTACTCTATATTTTCACCCAGGTAAACAAAGTTACCTCAACACAACACACTCAAGCATAATCAGTATCTTCCCACACAAACATGGAATCCCTCTTCTAGTCCTTCCTTTGCTAAGTGGTACTGACACCCGCCCAGCTATCTGATGTAGAAATAGAGGAGATATCCTGGATTTTAACTCTTCCTCATACCCCAGAACCATTGCATTGCAGAAGTCTTATGACCTTTAGTTCCTTAGTTTTCATGAACGCATCTTCTCCCCTCCTCTGCCCCCACCACTGTCTTTCTTTGAGTGAGTTACCCACCAAGTGGGAATGAGCAAATGCCTTTCCTCTGGGCACATTAATGTCTACCATACCATTGCTTTCCACGTCCTCTTTCCCCTTTGCACATCTTTCCTCTGTTGCAACCATCTTCCTCTTTTCTCATCCCAATTGCATTCCTGCTCAGACATTATGTTCTTTTTAATGCTTGTCCTGACTTAACTTAGGTTGTCATTCCCATCTCTGTGTTTCTGTGATATTTCTTGCGGCAGAGCACTTTTATCATTTTGTATTATAAAGATCTATTTACTTCCTTCAAAACTATATTTGAGCTCCCTTACAGCAAGAATTTTGTGCTTATTGTTAGGATTTGTCCAGTATTCTTAACACCTGACACAGTGCTGGGCACATGTTTATAGAATGAATAGAAGGAAGAATAAATAGCTTAACATTTCCAAAGAGATTAAACCCTTCCTCATAGCTATCCACCACCCTTGTATTTCAGTTATTTAGTTGGTAAACAGAAAGAAAGTTAGTGAGTTATTGCATAATTTAGTGGAAAGAGCATTGATTAACCTTGAGGAGAATGAGGCTAATCCTGGTAATTAGGCATATGACCTTGGGCAAGGAGTCACCTCTCTGGATTTCTGCTGTTTTATCTTTAACATTAGAGAATAAAATTAGCTGATTTAGAAAAATACTTCCAAGTCTAAAATATTATAATCTAAAATGCGATCTTCTAAAATTCTAAACAAAATGGTTCTTAGTCTTGGATCCTTGGTTAGGATGTTTGAACTTCCATAAACTGTGTGAAATTGCATTCAAGTTTCTGTTGTTACATGCTGTGGAAGGGATTACTCATTGAGTAATATGTGTAATATGTGTTCTCTTCCATTAATGCCATATACAAAGTTTTATTTGGTCACATGGCCACCCAGGTGACCCTTGCAGCTGGTCACCCTTCTGTTTCCTGGTCTACCTTGTAGCTGGATGTGACAAAGTCACTAGGTTCTGTGTGACAAAAAGACTAAAGGAGTATAAGCAAAAGTGATATAGGCAACTTCTTGTCACCTGTGCCCGTCCTCCACTCTTCCCTCTCTTTTCTTACGATGGAAGGTAAATATGATGATATTGAACCAGTTTGGGCCAAGAAGGGTGATATTCCAGGGGTTGACAGAACATTAAATCAGAAGGAGCCTGGGTCTTTGAATGACTATATGTGGCGAAAGCTGTACCCCTGTCACCCCAGACTTCTGTGTAAGAGAGATTTAAACCTTTTATTGTGTTTAAACCACTGTTATTTTTAGTGTTTAACAAAATATTGAGCCAATATCCAGCCTAGTAAATTTGTATGTGTTTATTTCTAGAAAAAGTGCTCGTAGATTTCAGCAAATTTGCAAAAGGATTCATTGGCCCGTTATGGTGGTGAATTAAAGATTGCCACAGATTCTTTAACAGACTTCCCATTGAGAGTGGGTTTATGTCCCCTTTCCTTTTTTTTTTTTAATTTTTATTATTTATGATAGTCACACACAGAGAGAGAGGCAGAGACATAGGCAGAGGGAGAAGCAGGCTCCATGAACCGGGAGCCCGACGTGGGATTCAATCCCGGGTCCCCAGGATCGTGCCCTGGGCCAAAGGCAGGTGCCAAACCACTGTGCCACCCAGGGATCCCTATGTCCCCTTTCCTTGAATCTGTGACCACTTTGCCAAAATGAATACTGCATGTATAAAGGTGTGCCAGTTTCTAGTCTAGGGCCTTAAGAGAATGGCAGCTTCTTCTTCTTGTCTCTTGGAAGACTGGCATTTGGAACCTCACTGCCATACTGTCAGGAAGCCCAAATAGCCCAGGGAGGAGTCTGTGAGGAAATGCTCCATGGCCTCTTCTTTATTTCCTTTAAAACTCACAAGAAAACTATGAAGACTATATTACGATCCTGCATTACAAATGAGAAAAACAAAGGACAAGGACTTTAACTTGCCTAAGGCTACTATTAGGAAACAGCAGATTTCAGCTTTGAACCCTGGCAGTCTAATACTGAAGCCTTTATCACTGAACTTTGTTGCTCAATATGACACTAATATATATTAGAAAAGTTATAAAAATTTAATAGGTTTGTTATTTAACAGTCTCTTTCCTAATGGACCTATTAAATATTACTATGGTAAGCTAGTCTTCATATAATTCATTTCTATTTTGTGGCTATCCATGGAGACCCACAATAAAATTTTAAAATATTTTATTGTGATCTAGCTAGCTATTCATCCTGCCCAAGAAAGCCCTGAGAGATGGAATTTTATAATCTTGCTAACAATTAACAAGTCCTGATCATTTCCGCCCCTTCCTTTTCCTAAGTATATATACTTTACGGTATCTTGGCATTTGAATTGCTTTCTACAACATGCACCTCATGTTCTATATTTCTTAGAGGTGTATGCCCTACATTCACATCCTTAAGTTAGCACTGCTTTTTCTGTACAAGAATCCAAGTGTTCAGTCTCTGCTCATGAGCCTCCTTAAGATTCTGTTGGAACAAGCCCAATTAATGCCTGAACATGACCCCTTTGTGTGGATTCATGCACAGTTATATGCACAGCCAATCTGCCAGTCCGGACCGACAGCCTCACACCAAAGCCTCCATTTCTCAGCAGGAATCCAGCAAACCAGATGTCAAGTGCATATTTCCTGAGTATTTTATGGGATCCACAGAGAGGCTCTCACAGTATGGTTCAGGCCTCAGTTTAGTGCAACTTGTCAAAATGAATTGTTTCATTTCTGTACCACAAATGCCAGGTTGAGGGAAAATTTTTTTAAAAAAAGAAATTCTGCATAAGAGTTTAGGCTTTCATGTTCTTAATGAAAATCCCATGGACTTGTGGTTGGGATAAGGTCCTGGGGCTGGGGGTGGGGAGTGTAAGAGTCTGCTTCTTAAGCAAGGTGGAGAGCAGGACAGTGTCCTCTGTCTCAGCTTATTCAACTATAAGGGAAAAGAGCTAAGACTCCCTCCATCAGTTCCATCACACTCACAAGGTGGCTGGGCAGGTTTGTTGGCATTAGGGCACAAGGCAGTGTTTTGAGGAGTTCTCCCTCCCTAACCTTGAGAAATGTAAACTATTGGCAACAGATCATTAGACAAATTCTCATTTGCTCTCTGGGGTTTTCTAACCTAGTGTCCACAATTGGATCACAAGTGGTGGTTTGCTTATTTCATAAATGTGCAGTAGAACTATTCTTCCTAAATCCCTTGGCATTCATAGGTTAATCTTCCATGAAGAAGTTGCTTTTGTTGCACAATAGTTAAGAAGTTGGTGTCTGCATTAGACAGAGTGGGGTAAAATACTGATTCTGGAATTCCATAGTGAAGAATTTGGGCAAATCACAGAGTGGATTTGTACATGTCTAAGATGTGGATGGATACGGTACATCCAGTAGTACTGCCACTTAGATGAGATATGATGTGTACTCTGCTTAGCTCAATGCATGCAGAGTCAACACTCCACAAATATGATTATGCATTGCAAATGCTACTATTGATATTACAATAACAATTATAATTATTGATTCTGATCCATTATCGCTCCTTCGTCAGCTATCTTACAAGATAGAGATCTTCTGGTGATGCAGAAGTTGTTTGTAAATTCTCCTTTCTAAATTACTAGTGTCACATTGTAGGTCCTCCATCCCTTTTAGCTGAGTTACATGGAAATGTTGTATTTTTCCACCATCACTGACTTTCTTTGTTAAGCCTAATTTTCAGTTACCCAGCAGTCAACCACAGCTTGCCTTTCTTACCATAATGAGCTGTTGGTGCTGAGTGACACCCCATCTAACCTGTATTTTTGAGCTGGACAAGCACACTATTTCAGGAGGTTCAGAGCCAGCCACTGGGATTATAGGGACTGAGTATGGCTCCTGTAAACTGGGTGTCTGTACTTGGATTATTCTAGGTATTGACAAGGTCACTGTCTTTCCTTAACCCCAGCAGGCCATCACTTTTGCTTTTTTCTGTTTAAGCTCCTGGGAATCTTGCCTTTCCTGTAGGTTTGTCTCAAACTCCAATTTGTGTATTTCTGCTACTTATTTACTCAGTCCCCGCTATCCTATGGACTGATATCTAAGAACTATGTATAATTCCAAGAATCCACTTGACTTTAGTGGTAGCATTTACCACCTTCTATACATACTCACTCTATCCTCCCTTTAAAGCTTTTTGGCAAATTCTGTATCAAGTCCAGCCTACTTCTTCAGCCTTCCCTAACTATTGCAATCATCACTGATCCTTTGCCTCTTAGTATTTCACTTAATTATGAAATATATTTTCCTTTGTGGGTAACTTGTCTCCTTTATAGATAGAGACCATCCCTGAGCTTTCTCTGGTGAGTCCTTAACAGTCCTTAACTGGTGAGTCCATTGCATATAATCTCTGTCAATGGATAGATCGACTAAATTGCAAAATAAAGAAAGGGCTTTCTGTGTTCCCATAACTGAAAGTCGTGGTGTCAACAACTTAATATTTTAGAGAATGAATGTATTTCAGCTAAAGAAATGCTAACATTAGAATCCTAGGACTTTGGTTCAAGTCTGAGTTCTTCCATCCACTCATTTGTTACAGAAATTCAAACGTTCTGACTCTTCATTTGCCCATATTTAAAATGGAAATAATGTATCTATCTACTATTTTTTTTCTTGAGAATGAAATTCAATAATTTGTGTGAAAATGTTTTGGAAAGCATGATGTTATTACTGAGAACCTTCTATTTTACAAATAATGGTGTCAAGATGAATTCCTGGTATACCCTTATTGTGATTTTATTACCAATGTCCTTATATCATAACCAGATTATTAGTTTTGAACAAATGGTTTTGCTTCCAACATTTGGGTATGTTTGTGTTCTTCACTTGAAGATGTGTTATTGATTCAATGCTGTTTACCATTGGCGGCCTGTCAATTGAGAAGGTGATGTAGGCTGTCTTAATCATATGGGCAGATTCAGACTCCACAGAGGAAGAGAAGATAACTTCTAGAAATTTATGACTTCAAACATTGGTATAGAGAAAGGGAAAATTCTTTAAAAAAAAAAGGTAAGTGCAATTCATTGGTTTTACTCAGACCATCAGACCAAACCTCCATTGTCTCTGGCTTGAGTTGAGGTCACATCCTCTACTTAACCATGGGTAGGCTCTGAGAGGCAGAGTAGAGCACGGGTGATTTAGGAGCCCCTCACTGGTGTTGTGAACAAGAATGAAAGAAGCTGGATTTGACTTGGATTTTTCTCTTGAATCGGTTACTTTTTTAAAAGCTGGTTACTTCTAGCAAATTTTGTCTTTCCTATTCGGCAAATTTTTATTTAAATAGTCCTTCAGAAACAGTTCTTTGGAATTCTGTTTAGGAGCGTGCTTTGAACCTCTAAGATACAAAATTCACTTATTAGTTGTATGCTGTGCATTCCTAATCAGATCCCATTACACGGAGTCCTGCAGGCTCCGTGCTCAGGCAGTTCTCTTAAGAAATGATGGTCTGCTCTTTTGCTCTTTTGGCAGCTGTGGCAGGGTTAGAAGCATCGTGTGCCACTTAACTGGCTTCTTTCAAATACTTTGGACAAAGCCTTTAGTTAACATTGTTGTTCAAGTAAAAATATTATTACACTTAGCACACTTGGTGAAGAAGAGGCATTAGGCTGGTGGACAAGGATGGTGGGATTTACCTATTGACGTAGACAGCTATTTGAAGACATGGCAATGTCACTTGCCTCATATCACAGCATCTGGCAAAGGTACACAGTAAATGGTCACTAAATTAATGATCCATTCCATGGATAGAGCCCAGCCTCAATGTGATATTTAAGTCCTGTCTACTGTGTTCTTGCCACAGACAAAGTACTTTTTAGGCCTCTTCTAGGACACTTCTGCTGATAGGGAGCCCCGCAATTCTGGACATAGCAAACAGGACTGAACCAAGCCAGAATGCAAGTGCTGGTTTTTATCTTCCCTTTCTGCCTCTTGCCTTCCATGATGGCAAGCACCTCAACCATCTTCCTAAGCCAAGGTGGTCTAAATTCTCCCAGCACCTCTCCCGCCCTATAGAAATTTACTCCTAAGAAAGGCTTTGACAAATCCTTCCCTCTGAGGTATAAACAAGCAATTGTAGCTCAGAATATTACTTCCCCTTGGGGTCATTTGCATTTTATCAGAACATAAATCTTTAAATTTAAAGAAGTTAATCTCGAAGAGTAAAATTTCAGGCTTCTACCAATGGCTGGAAGAGAATGCCTCCATTCTTCACCTGTCAGCCACAAGGCCTTCTGGGACCCTGAAATCATATCTTGTGGGCAGCTGTCTTACGTCGTGCAGAATCTAAGAGGAAGCATAAGCAGGTATCATGGAATGCTACGGCCTCAAGGTTAGCAAAGTCCCCATTATTTTCTCCCAGGAATTTGCATTCTCCTTTCTGTTTTACCAACAACAAAATCTTCTCCAATCTCAGGGCACTGATGTATTTTATTAGTTTCCTTAGTAAGTCATTTTCTATGATTTCGGAAATAAAAAAGGTTTCTGGACTATCCCATTGCTAAAATATTCCATCTGGTTTTTGTTTTTGTTTTTGTTTTTGCTTTTGAGGCTCTCTATCCCCCTAAGGAAATAGAAACATTTTTACGTTAAGGGAACTATTTTGTGGACACTCTAATGAATCCTAAAGAAAGACCCCTCAGTTTGAGGGGATAGCCAGCACACTGAACTGAAAGCAGTCTTAGCGCCAACCCTGGACCCAGGGCTGGCAATTAGCAGAAGCTCTGAGCATATGCCTGGATAATGAAGATTTGTAAACCGGGTCCTGCTGGCTCCCCAGTCCTTGTGAGGCCCGCTGCAGTCTGGGAAAGGTTTGAAGTGATTTTTGTCCCTGCTCAAAGATCTGTAGGATATGCCAGCAGAGTAAGAGGTGGGCAGAATTAAAAAGAAAGAACGTGCACATGCCTCCTGTCGCCAGATTGGTCCTGGTATGCGTACCTTTCCCCCTGGAATCATCGCGAGGCATTTCTAAATGGGGGTCTTGCACAAGGCTGAGGGGAGTCCTGCTATTGTTGCCATGAGGGAAAGTGCCTAAGGGGTAGATTCTATTTCCAGCTAGTTGCTCCCAATCAAGGATACAAATACGCAGATAGCAAAGTGGTGGTGGAAACAGCAAAACAAAAGCACGGAGTTGGCAATTTGAGCAATTTGGGTATAGAGAACAGAGATTATTCCAGAGGAGAATAGACAGCCTGCAGATTATCAGGGCACTTATAGAGACATGGGTAATGGCAAGAACATAGTCACAAATATTAATAGAGAACAAGGATGATTGCAGTGCATCTGAGCAGAGCATACTGAGCCTGAAAGCCCTTTCCTACTTGCCATGGTGGATCTTTCAGGGGAGGGAAGCAGGCAACATATTTCCCTCCCTTGCATAGTGAGTGTCTAGGATCATTAGGACCCGAAGTAGAAAAATGGAAATAATTTGACAAAATGCCCAGAGGCACCACATGATATAAAGCATGACATTTTTCACATATGTGTAGGCTTGTTTCAAAATGGGCATTGCTTCTAAAAAAGAGAGCTTTGAAAAAATGCAGATACAGAGTCAACTTTTAGTTATCTGAGCTAACGCAGTTGTGGAGGGTAAGCAGGATTTTTTTTTTTTTTAAGGCAGATAATCACAAGCGTGCATGTATGGTTCTACGGAGCAGTGTGTGTGTGTGTGTGTGTGTGTGTGAGTGTGTACAGACTTGGCATTCGGTGAGTTGCTTAATATTAAAATGGATTTGTCTTCTGTGGATACAATATAGGATTACTGAAGAAACATAATATGAGAGCTGATTTCTAGTGTCCACGCTTCTGGGTAATCCCAGAGAAGTTAGATAACCTCTCTGGCTGTCACTGACAAAGTGAAGGAGTTGGTCTTGCCATCCCTTTGAGGTACGTGGCAGTTATAAAGTGTGATGATTTTTTTGCTTAGAGTTTCCAGGTATGTTCCAAGTGTTCTATGATGTATAGTATATATAATGTGTATACACACACACACACACACACACACACACACACACATACTAGGGGACATATGGAGAGGGCAAAGAAGAGGAAAAACAATTAAATTATCCCACTGATGGAAAGGAAAATGAGTATTTGAGGGCAAAAGAGGTCTGGACTCAGAAGCAGGTACTGAGGGTAGGCCTAATGGTCTTTGCTGCAAGTATTTGTTCCGTGCTCTTAGAGGTTGGGCTCTGCATGAGCTGGGACTCTGTCTTTGCCCACAGGAATGGGGTGACCTGTTGTCTCCTGTGCAGGGAGGTTGGGGTATTATCACTGCTGGCCTCTATGCCTTCTTTGGCCAGTCCTCTCCCTGTGGCCCAAATTGCAGAGGGAGGCCAGCTCCCTAGCCATGCTGGGCAGGTCCTTCCCCTTAACCATGGGCCCTAGCAGAACACTATGTCTCCACCCACACACACCATGCTGGTGCAGCCCAAGTGATAGTGAAGAATGGAAGGCAGTTTCTAGGAGTGTATGAAAGGGAGCACATGGGAAGAGGGTAGAGTTACCATTCAAAGATTTTTTATTTTTTAGTTTTAATAAATCCAGTATCTGGCAATAGAACGATTGTCTCCTAATCCTTCCCTTCGAGTTATGTTTCCTTATGGCTGTCTAGTGTTCAGGCTGAGTTCTGAAGCTCCTGGCACTAGAGAACTGCCAAGAAGAAAAGACCATTGCTCATCCCTAGACACAAATCTATGAAGAAAATCCACACAAAGAGGGATAACTGGGTAGATTCCATCTTAGTTTTACCATGTGTCAGGGAGTGAGGGAAGTCAGAATGGGATGAGGAAAGTCCATCCACTGAACTTCTGGGATTGGGGAGATGGAGGGAGAGATGCAGGACCTGGACCAGAGGTCCCAGGTGGGCCTGCTCTAATAAGTCTTCTGCAGGTCTCCTGGGACTATGAAAAGGTGCAGAGTTTCCCACACACACCCAGGGGAGAAGAGGGCATTTACCTGTGCAAGTGTGTCCAACGGTATCACAGGGGAGTGGAAACCAACCTGGAGTTGAGGACCGTCATGTGGGCCCATGAGCAGGGTGATTGAGTCTCTAAATTCCTTCCACAACATGAGTTTTAATAAGCCACATGCTATTCACTTGTAAGATGTGCCTGATTTTTATTCAAAAGACTGCCTATTCTTATGCATTAGAGTATTTCCAATTTCTTTACAAAATTACACTTTAAATCAAGAACATCAAGGCAGTGCTTGGAAACATTTAATTTTCTTTGTTATCAGTGAAGTAGTTACTCCATTGGAGAGCCATAGCTCTGTGGCCTAGACCTGTGGAACATAAACACAAACTGAAAGAAAACAGACCTGCTGCATTGGAACAGCCAGAAGGGGGAATTACTCAAGGGTCCATGTGCTTAAAAGACTCCTCGGGTAATTCTGGTGGGAATCCAGCTTTAAGAACCTGTTTACTAACAAGGCCACTGAGATGTTATTTTCTATTTATAGATTTAAGAATCAGTTTGTTTTTAAGTCTATTCCCCTTGTGGTGTAATCTTAGACAAGTTTCTGAATTCCTTGAAGAACTAAGCAAAGAAAAAACTGAGCCTGGTGGTGTTTGCTGAGAAACATGAATTTTTGCCAGCCTTGTGTCATGAAGTACACAGTTGGGTTTACTCTTCAAGGAGGGTATAGAAGCTCTCTTTTATAAGCTTTATGGGGAGATGGTGCCATCCTTGTTATTTTTCATGTGGAGGGGAATATCCAGAGAATCAGGGAGGTAGGTGAAAGTTTAGGAGCATTTCCCAAATCATACTCCATGCAATACTCATGTCCAGAGAGAGAGAGAGGATAAAGTGTGAAGAGCAAATTAAATTTGTAAGATGAAGTATATGTTTTCCCATGTGAAGGTCACAGTTGGTATCAGAAATGTTTAAACTGATGGGATAGCCTACCGGAGGAAGAATTATTTATCTGTTTTTTTTTAGCCAAATGATACCCTTTATCTTAACATTTTGTGGGGCGCTGGTCTACTGTGGGAGAGTCGACCTAAGACATCCTATGGGGAAGGCTTAATGCATAGCTCTCCAGTTATGATGGAAAGACAATGGCTTATCTTCCAGCTGTATAAATGATTATGGTCTTTCGTTCTGTTAATACCACTGACTTAATCTTTCAGGCCCTCAGTATCGTTGCTTCTAAAGTAGGGACAATATTGGGACCAAGTGAATTAATTCAACTACGGTCTAGCAGAGTGTCTGCCATAGTGTGGATGCTTCACTGGTGCTTATATCTGGTTCTACCCCTTCAGAATTTTCATAACGGTGTCTGAATTTATACCATGGCATCAAGTGCGAGACCAATCCACCTACTTGCCTTGGTAAAGGCTCAGACATGTTCATACTTATTTACCTGAACTTGTTCTCTTCATACAAGATCCAACTATGCCTCAAGCTCCTTTAAGGAAGAGGCTATGTTTCATTTACTGTTAAATTCCAGTACAAGGAGGCACCTGGGTGTCATAATAAGTTAACCATCTGACTCTTGGTTTTGGGTCAGGTCATGATCTCAGGGTCATAAGATCGAGCCCTATGTTGGGCTGCGAGCTCAGCTTGAGTCTGTTTGAGGTTCTCTCTCCCTCTCTTCTGCCCCTCCTCCTCATGCTCTCTCAAATAAATAAATAAATAAATAAATAAATAAATAAATAAATCTAAAAAACAAACAAACGAACAAAAAACCAACCCCACTACAGGACTCTCATGGTCTTCTTGGAGCTGTGTATCGGAGCAATCCTGCTCCAAACAGTCTGATACATGGTAGGAATTTGGTGTTTTCAATTTTTAGTGGTTAAATTCCTATCCTGCCTATTCTAGTTAGATATTTGGGGTTCCCTCCTCTTAGTGAAGATGAAATTTAGTTTTTGGTGCCCTTCTCCAGACTCAGAATTAAGAATGGATGAAGGCTGGCTGGTAGGAACTTCAAGGTAGACCAGACATTGCTCCTTCCTTTCTGTGACACTGCAGTGTCTTCCTCCCTCATGTACATTCTGCTGTCTGCAGAACACACTATTCTTAAATCAAATCTATGTTCATAGCACATAGTCCTAAAAGCAAAGGGTGGGGAAAGAGAGAAGGGACTGGACACTTAACTTATCATGTCACATATGTAGGTCACTCTGCCAGGCACTTCACTTTTGCTATCTATTTCAACCCTCACAACAACTTTGAGAAATAGATATTATCATCTTCATGTTAAGTGACCCCAAGATTTAAGTAAAGCAGTAAGCATACAGTGTAGTCATATCATCAATAAATTAGAGTCAATATTGTTGTTATTCCCCTCCCTCCAAAGGAATAAACAGGCTCAGATCCATCAAGCAATTTTTCCAAGGTTACCTACTAAAAAAAAAAAAAAGGCAAAACTACATTTTTAAAAAATATTTTATTTATTTATTCATGAGAGACACACAGAGAGAGGCAGAGACACAGGCAGAAGGAGAATCAGGCTCCCTGCAGGGAGCCCGATGTGGGACTTGATCTCAGGACTCTGGGATCATGCCCTGAGCCAAAGGCAGACACTCAACCACTGAGCCACCCAGTTGTCTCCAACCAGATTTTGAACCATGTATTCCAACTCAAAAATATTTGCAGTTTCTGCTCCAATATACGGCCTTCCAGAATAGATAAGGAATAGGAGCTGGGCTTTGTTCCCTAAGGTAAAATGCTACTTTCTTCCCCTCTCTCTTTTGTTTTTGACCTTTCAAAATTGGGAAATACAACACAAATACAGAAAAAAAGAAATAATCATGAGTATATTGTCATGTATTATTAAACAGCTAATTCTGTGAAAGCACCATCCCAGGCTTGAAGGAGAATATTTCCAAACTCCAGAAACTTCCATCCCAACCTCAGGCCCAGGCAAGGAAAGGATAACTACCCCTTTCTAGGTAAACTTCCTTGTTTTCCTTTATAGTTCATATGTCTCTAACCACAGGAATTTAACTTTCCTTGCTTTAAGAATATTATTTAATGGATCATATAGAATGTTCTGTTCTGGATATCACTTCTTTCAGTCAGCAATATGCTTATGAGATTCATCATCCTATTGCATTCATCTGGATGAAAACTCATCCCATTCTTCCCAGAACTACCCTTTGCTTTTTAAATTTAAATTAATACACTTTATTTTCAGAACAGTTTTAGGTTCACAGAAAAAATGAGTGTAAAGTGTAGGTATTTCATATCAGCCTGTTCACACACTCACACAGCTATCACTATTCCACACCATGGTGGTACATTTATTACAACAGATGAACCTCCAGTGCTTTATCACTATCACCCAAAGTTCATAATTCACATCAATTTTGGTGGTTGTACATTTCTATGGATACAGATAAATGTACAGTGACATGTATCCACCGTTATAATATCACATAGGGTAGTTTCACTGCCCTAAAAATCCTCTGTGCCCTGCCTGTTCTTCCCTTCCTCTGTCCAACCACTGGTAAGTCCACATATTTTATTATCTCCATAATTTTGCCTTTTCCAGAATGTCAGATAATTGAAATCACACAGTATGTAGCCTTTTCAAATTGGCTTCTTTCATGTAGTAAATATGCATTTAAGTTTTCTCCATATCTTTACACGGCTTGATAGCTCATTTCTTTTTAGCACTGAATAATATCCCATTGTCTGTATGTACTACAGATTATTCATTCACTTACTGAAGGACATCTTGGTAGCTTCCAACTTTTGGCAATTATGAATAAAGCTGCTATAAACATTGTGTGCAGGTTTTTGCATGGACATAAGTTCTCAATTCCTTTGGGTAAATACCAAGGACTGTGATTGCTCGATCATATGCTAAGAGTATGTTTAGTTTTGTAAGAAACTGCCAAACTGTCTTCCAAAGTGGCTGTACCAGTTTTCGTTCCCACCAGCGATGAATGGGAGTTCCTGTTGCTCCACATCCTCTCTAGCATTTGGTGTTGTCAGAGTTCTGGATTTGGGCCATACTAATAGGTGTGTAGTGGTATCTCATTGTTGTTTTCATTTGCAATTCAATGATGACATATGATGTTGAATGTCTTTTCATATGCTTACTTGCCATCTGTATATCTTCTTTGATGAAGTGTCTGTTCAGGTCTTTTGCCCATTTTTAATTGAGTTGTTCATTTTCTTATTGTTGAGTTTTAAGAGTTTGAAGTATATTTTGGATGAGTCCTTTATCAGATGTGTCTTTTGCAAATATTTTCTCCCAGTCTGTGGTTTGTCTTCTATTCTCTTGACATTGGCTTTTGTAGAGCAGCAGTTTTTAATTTTAATGAGTTCTAACTTATCTTTTTTTTTTTTTTTACTTTTATTGTTTGCACCTTTGGTGTTGTATTTAAAAATCGTCATTAACACAAAGTTCACCTAAAATTTCTCCCATATAATCCTCTAGGCATTTTATAATTCTGCATTTTACACAAAAGTCTGTGATCCATTTTAAAGAAAGAAAATCGGTGTAAAATCGGTGTCTAGATTTATTTTTTGCATGTGGATGTCCAGTTGTTACAGTGTTATGTTTCCAAAATGCTATGTCTAAGATTAATTCAATATATTTTTGTTGGTCAATTTCTGGGCACTTTATTCTGTTCTATTGATCTATTATTGTCTATTATTCCCCTAATACCACACTATCTTGATTATAGTAAGTATCAAAATCAGGTAGGGTCAGTCCTCCAGCTTTGTTTTTCTCCTTTAATAGTGTTCTGACTCTTCCGGGTATTTTGCCATATAAACTTTAGTATCAGTTTCTCAATATCTACAATAACTTGCTGGGAATTTTTTTTAAAGATTTCCTTTCTTTCTTTCTTTCTTTCTTTCTTTCTTTCTTTCTTTCTTTCTTTCTTTCTTCTTTTTTCTTCTTCTCTTTCTATAGAGTATGAACTAGGAGAAGAGGCAGCGGAAAAGGGAGAGAGAGAATCTCAAGGAGACTCTGTGCTGAGTGCAGAGCCTGACAGGGGGCTTGATCTCATGACTTTGAGATCATTATCTGAGCAAAAATCAAGAGTCAGACACAAACTAATGAGTGACCCAGGCACTCCAACTTGCTGGGATTTTGATTAAGTTTGCATTGAATATAAAATCAAGAAGAACTAACATATTGACCATATCCAGGGACATGGAATATTTTTCCATTTATTTATTTCTTCTTTGATATCTTTCTTCAGAATTTTTTTATATGTATAATATACATTTTATTAGAGTTATACCTAAGCATTTCATTTTTTGGTGCCAATATAAATGCTAATATTCATTTATTTCAAATTCCACTTATTCATTGCTAGCGTATAGGAAAGCAATTGGCTTTGTATATTAATCTTGTATCCTGACCATTGCTATAATCTCTTATTAGTTCCAGGGGCTTTTTTTCCTCAGATCTTTCAGATTTTCTACATAGATGATCATGTTGTCTGGGATCTAAAGTTTTATTTCTTTCTGCCCAATCTATAGACTATATTTCTTTTTCATGTTTAATTGCATTAGCTAGGATTTCCAGTACAATGTTGAAAAGTAGTGGTAAGAGGGGACATTCTTGAATTGTCCCTGATCTTAGTGGAAAAGCATCTAGTTTCTTACCATTAAGTTTGATATTAGCTGAAGGGTTTTTGTGTGGAGGAAATTTCCTCTGTTTTTAGCTTGCTAAGAGTTTTTATCATGAATGGATGTTGGATTTTGTCAGATACTTTTTATGCATCTTTGGATACCATCATGTGATCTTTCTCCTTTAGCCTGTTGATGTCATGGACCAAAGTAATTGATTTTTGGGTGTTGAACCAGCTCTGCACAACTGGGCTAAATCTTATTTGGTCATGGTGTTTGATTCTTTTTATTCATTGTTGGATTCGATTTGCTAATATTTTATTGAGGAATTTGGTGCCTATGTTCATGACAGAAATAGGTCTGTGGTTTTCTTTTTTAAAAAAAGGTTTTATTTGACACAGAGAGAGGGCATAAGAAGGGGGAATTGCAGAGGGAGAGGGAGAAGCAGACTCACCACCGAGCAGGGAGCCTGATGTGGGGCTCGATCCTAAGGACCCTGAGCTGAAGGCAGACACTTAACCAACTGAGCCACCCAAGCACCCCAAAGTTTTCTTTTCTTGTGTTGTCTTATTCTGTTTTGATTTTAGCATAATGGTGGTCTCATAAAGTGACTTATGAAGTTTCTCTTTATTTCTGTTTTCTGCAAGAGAGAATTAATGTAATTTCTTCCTTAAATGTTTGGCAGAATTCACAAGTGAATCCATCTAAGTCTGAAGCTTTCTGTTTGGGAAGGTTATTAGTTATTGATTAAATTTCATAGATAGAGACCTATTTCAAAGGTTTATTTCTTCTTGTTTCTTGTTGTATGTGTTTTGGAAGATTTGGTCTTTCATTTTTTTTTAAAGATTTTATTTATATATTCATGAGAGACACACACACACAGAGAGAGGCAGAGACACAAGCAGAGGGAGAAGCAGGGTCCATGCAGGGAGCCCGATGTGGGACTCGATTCCTGGACTCCAGGATGATGCCCTGGGCCAAAGGCAGGCGCTAAACCACTGAGTCTCCCAGGCATCCCAGATTTGGTCTTTCAAGGAATTGGTCCATTTTGTTAGATTATCAAATTTGTGGGCATAAAGTTGTTTATAATATTCCTTTTTCATTCTTTTAATGTCCATGGGACATGTGTTAATGTCCTCTCTTTCATTTAAAATATTAGTAATTTGTTTCTTTCTTTTTTCCTAGTTAGCCTAGGTAGAAACACTGATTTTATTGATCTTTTCAAAGAATCAGCTTTTGGTTTTATTGATTCTATGTTTTAAATTTCTTTGGTTTCTGGCCCAAATTTTATTATTTCATTTTTTCCTGCTACTTTGGATTGAATTTGTATTTCTTTTTCTAGTTTCCCAAGATGGAAGCTTAGATAATTGATTTTAGATCTTCTTTTTTAATATATGCACTCAATGCTAGAAATTTTCCTCTACACACCAAATTTGTTGCATCCTACACATTTTGATAGCTTGTATTTTCATTTTTACTTAGTTTAAAATAATTTGAAATATCTCTTGAGATTTCATTTTTGACTCATGTGTTATATAGAACTGTATTATTTAATCTCCAAGTATTTGGGGGTTTTCCAGCTACCTTTCTGTTATTAATTTTTAGTTTGATTCCATTGTGGTCTGAGACCTGATGTTTTATGATTCCTACTCTTTGAAGATGTGTTTTATAGCGCAGAATGTGGTCTATCTTGGTAAATGTTTCTATGAAGTAAGAATGCATATTCTGCTCTTGTTGGATGACATAATCTTTAGCTGTCAATTATGTCTAATTGATTGATGATCCTTTTGAGTTCCATGACATTCTTACTGATTTTCTGCCTGCTGGATCTGTCAATTTCTGATATGGAAATGTTGAAGTCTCCAAGTATAATACAGGATTTATCTACTTCTCCTTGAAGTTCTCTTTAGTTTTTCAATTTTTCTTTTCAGTTTTTGCCTCACATATTTCAATGTTCTGTTGTTAGGCAAATACACATTAAAGAATATTATATCTTCTTGAAATATACATATACACACATATATACATATATATACACACACATATATATTTCATACATATATGTATATATAACTTTCCTTGTTCTGAAAACTGCTCTGTCTGAAATTAATAGCCATTCTTGCTCTCTGTTGATTAGTGTTAGCTTGGTATATCTTTCTCCATGCCTTTACTTTTAATCTATATGCTTCTTTATACTTAAAGTAGGTTTCTTGTAGACAAAATATAGTTGGATCTTACTTTTTGATCCACTTGGACAGCCTCTGTCATTCAATTTACAGTGCATTTACTTAAGATGAATATTGATATATTTGGAATAATATCAACCACAATTATTACTGTTTTCTACTAGTTGCCCTTGTTCTTATTCCTATTTCTGTCTTCCACACTTCTCTTGCTTTTTGTGTTTTTAATTAAGCATTATATATAATTCCATTTTCTTTGCTTTCTTAGAATATCAATTTTATATATATGTGTATATATATACATATATATATTTTACAATTTTTAGTGGTTGCCCTGGAATTTGCAATATACATTTATAACTAATTCAAGTCCACATTCCACCACTGTTTCATCTTAGTGTGTGTGCCATATAATAAGAAAATTTTCCAAATTCTTCTATCCCTTCCTTTATATCATCACTGTCATTCATTTCACTCATACATAATCATACATAAGCATATATGTATACTTTTGTATATGTATACATATATATGCAGAGATAATTGAATACATTGTTGCTATTTTTATTTTTAAAAATATTTATTTATTTATTTTAGAGATAGAGATTCAGAGACAGAGTGAGCATGAGTGAGGAGAGGTTTCAGAGGGAGGGAAAGAGAGAGAGAGAGAGAGAGAGAATTTCCAGCAAACTCCCCACTGAGCACAGAGCCAGTTGCCAGGCTTGATCTCACAACCCTGAGATTATAACTTAAGTCAAAATCAAGAGTCAGACACACTTAACCAACTGAGTCAAGATGCCCTGCTATTATTATTTTGAACAAACTGTTATTTTTATATCAATTAAGAAAAATAAAAGTTAGTATTTTACCTTGATTTGTTCATCATCTGATACCCATTCTTTCTTCATGTAGATCCAGGTTCTTTACTTAATTATTTTCCTATTCTCTGAAGAATTTCTTGTACCATGTTTTGCAAGACAGGTCACTAGCAACAAATTTTCTCAATTTTTGATAGTCTGAGAAAATCTTTATCTCTCCTTCACTTTGAAGGGTAATATCTCAGGGTGCAGAATTCTGGGTTAGTGGTTTTCTCCTGTCAATACTTTATTTCACACTACTCTCCACTTAATTGAATGATTTATGAGAAGAAATCAGGTTAATTCTTATCTTTGCTCCTCTATAGGTAAAGTGTTTTATTCTACTGGCTTTGGCCAAGATTTTTTTCCCTCATCCTTAATTTTTTGAAGTTTGAATATGATATACCTAGGTATATGTATATTTTAATTTATCCTGATTGGTGTTCTCTAGCTTCCTAAATCTGTGGTTTTGTGTCTGACATTAATTTTGGGGAAATTCTCAGTCATCATTTCTTCAAGAATTACTTCTACAATTGATCCTTTAACAACGTGGGAGCAAGGGGCACTGACTGCTCCCCACCCCCACATACAGTTGAAAAGCTATGTATAATTTTTGAGTTGCCAAAAACTTAACTACCAATAGCTTCCTGTTGACTGGAGGCCTTACTATTTCATACTATATTTCTTACAATAAAGTTATCTAGAGAACAGAAAATCGTAAGGAAGAGAGAAGAAAATTATAGTACTGTACTCATCAAAAAAAATTTTGCCTAGAAGTGGGTCCACACAGTTCAAACCAATTTTGTTCAGGGGTCAACTGTATTCCTTTTTTTCTTCTTTTTCTGTTGTTCCTATTATGCACATATTATAGGCTTAGTATTTGTCCTAGTGTTCTTGGATAGTCCCTCCTCCTCCTCCTCCTCCTCCTCCTCCTCCTCCTTCTTCTTTTTAAATTTCAGCCCTCTTTTGTCTTTCCTTGTCTTGTCTAGAAGTTTCTATTGTCATAACCTCAAGTGAAGAGATTCTTTGTTCAGGTATGTCCACTCTACTTATGAGCCTATCCGAGGTATTCTGTTACAGTGCTTTTTATCTCTAACTTTTCTTTTTCATTCCTGCTTACAATTTCCATCTTTCTTACATTATCTACTTGTTCTTGTGTGTTCTCTATTTTTTTTATTAAAGCCCTCAATATGTTAATCATAGTTTTAAAAAATCCTTGTTTGGTAATTCCAAGATTCCTGCTATATCTGAATCTGTTTTTGATATTTGTTCCGTCTTTTCATTGTTTTTTTTTTTTTTTTTTTTTTTTTTGTCTTTTGGTACACCTTATAATTTTTGGTTGAAATGTGGACACAATGAACTAGGTAGAAGGAACTGTAATGAATAGGCCTTATTCGTGTGGTGATAAGGTGGGGGAGATGAGGGCACATAGTCCTTCAGTTAGGTCTCAGTCTTTAAATGAATATGTGCCTCTGGGCTGTGATCTTCACAGGAACTTCTCTTTTTCCTCCAACCCTAACTCCATTAGGTGGGACAGGATGGCTAGAGGAGCCTGGAGTTGGGTATTTCCTTTCCCCCCTGTGGAAGGTTACTACCAAGTAGCATCAGGTATTTGCCTTCCCCCAGGTCATTTAGGCTCTGATAAAACCGCAGCACATAAAGTTTCTCCTGAGGCCAAGCCAGATTTCTTTTCTCCGTCCTCCTGTAGGAAACATGACGGTGTTTCTCTCTAATATTCACGAGGAGAATTTTACGGAATTCCTGGAGATAAAACTCACAAAACCTGGGTCTCACTAGAATTTTTACCTCTTAGGATTCTCTGGACCATCCTCGGCCTCCATAGACTCCTCCTCTTGGATGTCAAGAATTGTGGAGATGGGGCCTTGCAAGGCATTCAGCCACTGACCTCTTGTGACCTGTCACCTACCCCAATAGCCCTGATAAAAATAGAGATTTAAGATTTAGAAAGAAGTTGTATAGACATTGGCTGTCAAACCTGCTCATTCAAGATTTCTGGAAGTTCTTTGCCCTTGAGGTGCTGTGATGACAATTTCTGGTCTGTGGAGTGGAGTTTTCCTCTCTTTTTTGACTCTTACTTTCCCTGAGAAGACTGACTTATTCTTCTGTCTGTTTTTGCCCTTTCTGACTGACTTGATGGACCAGCAATGTCTCAAGCTTCTCCTTAGCCATGCCTACTTTCCCTCATCTTGGATTCCAGGCCGGCAAGGAGATTTTGAGCCTCCATGACTCCCATTGTGTGAAAATTTGGTTTGTTTTTGTGACTCCTTCACAAATATTGGGGCCTGCCTTGGTGACTCAGGAAAGAATCATGCCTCTTAGCCTTCCCAGGAGATAAAACATGGACAAAGGCAGATGTCCAGAGATCCTTACAGAGAGTTGAATCATTTTCAGGGTCACATGGCTCATTAATACTCTATAAAGATAGGCATGGAAGCACATTTGCAAACCATGTTCTTAGAAGAACTAAGGGTGAGCAGAATCCTGGGACTTACAAGGAAAGAAACAACTCCCTCCACTCTTCCCACATATCCAAATTCAAATGCTGTTTATGATTTTATAATGGTATATACAATCACACAACAGAAAAGTGCCAGAAAGGGCTTCTGGCTAAGATAGACACCTAAAAAGTGAGGCATTTGTTTGAAAAACTTCAGGCTCTTGCCCTCCCCCCCACCACCCCTGCTGCCAATCCTTTCCTATGCTTAATATCCAGAGACTTGAAAGAAAAAAATACATGTTTTATTAAGTGTTCAAGAGCTCTGGGTAGCTTACTGTAGTTGCTTCCTACAGCCTCAGTCTGAGACAGTGACACTAATCCATGAACTGCCTTATCTCCTGGTGAGAGTTTTTGCTCACTGCTCTGAAGATGAGGCTCCAGGGTCATCCCAGGCCACTCTTTAGCTTGGAGCGGAGGTCTACACACAGTGGATTTGGCTGTCTCACTGTAGCACCAGCTGGTTGTCTCTGGTAGGAAAGAATTGAGAGAGTATTTTACACCATGGAAATTGTCTTCCAGGCCCAGATGGACCGTCGCTGTTCTAGCTTTGACAGGCCAGGATAGATATATTCAGAAAGCCTTCCAGCTATTTAGTTACTCTTCCAAAACACTGTCAGCACCCATGCTAGGATGCAGGGAGTGGGAAGGAAGTCTAAGTAGGGAACTAAGCCTAGTTAGTATATATTTGCATAATTATCCTGCAGTGAATGGATGTGTGACTGGCGTCAGGGCGGCGGTCGCCTGTGGACACTGGAAACCAGAAGGAGTTGAGCTCCCCTGGGTCAGCATTTGGGACCCTTCACGCAAACTCCTGTGCTTTTTAAGTGTCAGGTTAAAAAAAAAGCAGAACTCCAATTCGGCTCACCTGGGAGCTAGAGAGAAGCGTGTGGGCCCCAGGCCCTTGGATATTCTTTCCTGTTCTCTCAAGGCCAGGGGTCAGCCTGTGACCACCTCTACCTGTGGCCTGTCCTGGAGGTGGGAAAGAAGGACTGGGAAGAGCAGTAAGCTCTTCCTGGTCACTGGGGAGCAAAGATGCGGTGCAAAAGCAAGTGTTTTATAAAAAAGATTATAGAGATACTATAGAATTCATGGCAACAGCACCCTGAATTTAAATATAGCTCTGTGACTGTTAGCAAAATGATGTGGTTATGAGCTGACTATTAATATAGCTGTTTGCCTGAGACAGACAGATGGGGGGGTGGGGAGGGGGGAGGGGGGAGGAGTGCAAAGGGGTGGGGGAGGGGAAGAGAGAGGGACCTTCACCTAAGCTATGAAAAACTCACTTAATTTTAGGTGAAATATGACCTTTTTAGGACTAGCCTTCACTTTTTGCTTTTTGCAACTTCTTAAATTAGAGCTTCCCCCAATTTTTAAATTGATCAGTCAGGGAGACTGAGGGAAGTAGGGTCAGAAAGTGATGGCCTTGGTTTACCCTACAATTCTTGTTTACCCTACAAAACAGCTACCTAGGTTGTGGAAATTCCTAAAATGTCGAATATTGCCCCCATTCATGTCATTGTAATTTTTAAATGAAATTTCTTCAAGCTCCCTCGACCCACACATTTGAAAGAAAGGCAGTGCAATTCTTGATGTGGAATTTAGTTGTAGTGCTTTTCCATAAGAAAACCTTGAGTGTTTTTTTTTTTATCTATATCTCTATCTTATCTCTATCATCGATCTATTGTTTTGCATCAGTCTCTAAACATATAGAATTAGACTCTGGTGTCACAATAATCTATACTTAAAAATTTGCTTGTGAAGTAGTTTTACTGCTTTACCATTTTTCATTCAGCACATTAAACAAGTTACTGCTCTCTTTAGGTGGGAATTACTAATTGTGTTTTGACGGACCAGCAAATAATCACGGGCTGTTCATTGCCTTACCTAATTCTATTAATGACCCAATGATGGCTGATTATGAATAAACTTGAAATAAACTTCCTTAAAAGAACAGCTCTGGAAAGGAACAGGCTCTCTCAGGTAAGGCAGCTGACTTATGCTCCATGCAGTAAATGACTCTGTGTTTTAAGTGAAACACCAGACTGTTGGCTATTAGCCAGTTTCATGTAAATAGAAAAAAAAATACTCTTCTCCTGTGGCAGTATTTCCATCACTTCTCTCATTTAATGGTCCAACAGGGTCTCGATTTTGCCCAAGATATTCATTAGAGGGGAAAGGAAAATATGAATATTATATTTTCCAATGGAACCAAAATTAGGCAACTTAATTGGGCTGGCTTTGAAGCACCACAACTGCCCCCAATTTTCTTTTTTTTGTTTTAAGTTAACATTGCTTTGACTAATACAGATGAAGTCAGAGAGTTCATGAAGAAAAATAGACATTTCCTCTAAATAATCAATCCAAAATGAAGTCTTCCCTTGTCATTAGGGTATGAATCACAAGGATAAGTTTTAGGCTAGCTCTTTGAGTCAATTGAAATCATTTCCCTCATTCTAATCAGTGTACAAATACTGAGCACTCACTTGAGTTGGTGTGCAGTGGGCAGAGAAAGATGTCTGTGTCTGAGCACTGTCTCCAAGGGAGGGGTGTGAACATTCAGGATTGCACATGACCTACTAGAGAACCACTCCTTGCAGGAATTTATATTTCTTAAGACTTTTGGGTGGTTAGTTTCCCCTCAAATCCTTCCCCTGAAATTTAATGTATCACCTGGAATGGAATTTCTGAATGTATGAATTTCTGAAGGAGATGAATTCCTGAAATTCCCGACACTATAATTTCCAGTAGACTATTTGCCTTTTCTAGTTTTGAAATGCCTTGGGCTAATGGATTTTCACTATCCGTGTGAAGTTTAAAATGAATGACACTACACTCTATAGTGAGAAAGGTCACAAAGGCTCTGATCATTCCCATAAAACACTCATGTGAACTGTATGTACAGTTAGCCCCTGAGCAACATGGGGAGAGTGTAGGGGCACCGACCCCCCTGCAGTCAAACTTAACTACTAATAGCCTACTATTGATGGGAAGCCTTACCAACAACCTAGTCAATTAACACATTATTCTGTATGTCATATGTATTATATTCTGAATTCTTAGTATAAGATAAGCTAGAGAAAAAAAACAGTATTAAAAAACATAAGGAAAAGAAAATACATTTACAATGCTATGCTGTATTTTTTGAAAAAATTGTATGAGTGGAACAAAGCAGTTCAATCCTGTGTTGTTCAAGGGCAATTATACTTGTGTGTGAGACAGACTTATATTTCTGTTAGGTCATTGGTCATTTATTGGTATTCCCTACAGAAAACATTATAATTTATGTTGTTGTTGTTTTTAAATAGATTTACTTATTTATTTTAGAGAGAGAGGGACAGCGTGAGTGTTAGGGGCAGAGAGAGAGGAAGAGAGAATCTCAAGCAGACTCCTCGCTGAACCCCATTTGGGGCTCCATCTCATGACCCTGAGACCACACCTTTAGCCAAAACTAAGAGTCAGATATTTAACTGACAGCGCCACCCAGGTGTACCCTTCATAATTCATATTTAAAAAAATACTATCCACTGAAAAAGCTACTCAATATTTGAAGATGCTTCTAACACAGGAGCTGTAGTATTATTGTTGTTGTTTTTCATTTTATGCCCCTTTTCTTCCTTCACGTAATCAAAGATATTTTGACTTTAAGTTCATTGAAATCACTGGACATACTCTTCATGATGGCCATGTTTCTACAAAGTATTTTGCAGATGAACATGTCAAAAATGTATGTTTGAGCACAGCCCTCTCTGTATTTGGTTTTGACTTAAGTTCCAGTTACACTAATTACTGAGGCAGAACTGGGATTTCCTTTTCTCATTATTAAAGCACACAACCCCAATCATAATGGGTTACATTCTCCTGTCACCAAGACACTGATTCTCAATTGCTTAATGCCTTGGTCAGAGCTTATTAGCCTCTTGTGAGTGGCTGCTGGGCTAGCAGAGGCTGCAGAGAGGGAGAGGTTGCCAGAGGGCTTGACCTGCCTCCCAAAATGAGTGAATGAATAATGTCATTCCAGGTGTTTATAGAAAGGAAGAAAGAAAGAAAGAAAGAAAGAAAGAAAGAAAGAAAGAAAGAAAGAAGAAAGAAAGAAAGAAAGAAAGAAAGAAAGAAAGAAAGAAAGAGAAAAAGAAAGAAACAGAAAGAAAGGGAAAGGAAGAAAGAGACAGAAAGAAAGGGAAAGGAAGAAAGAAGGAGACAAAGCAAAGAAGAATCACATTATTATTGCAATGTTCCCAAACACCAGAGTCTCATTATGATAATGCAGTTTTTCTCCATCTGCATTTAAAATTTCACCTGAAAAACCCTTTATGCTTTCTTCCATTTAAAGTTTAAGTTAAAACAGAATCTGGCCAATGTCCATCAACATGAAGGAGGCAGCCTGGGAAAATGAGCATTCTCCCCAAGAAAGAGGTACTGCTTGCTGCCTTGCATGTTAAGAGGAAGACAGAGGCAGCAGGATTCTAGCAATTTTCAGGAAACCAGTCTTTGTGATGCCTGTAAAGAGGTTCCACAGATATTTATTGAGCAGCCTTGGGTGTCAGGCTCCTTACTAGACACTGGGAAAATTGAGTGTTTGTAAAATGGATGGAGTCCCTGATCTCAGGAGCGTCCTGGGGTCCGCCTTGCGCCTGGTCACCTCTTTCTCCGAGCCCGTGTTCCATCACGTTGGGAGTTTGAAACCAGCCAAGGCATGTGGGTTTCTACCACCAAAATCAGCAAATACTGGGAGTCAGGTTTTCTTTCCCATATTCAGAGAGCTGGTTGTTAAGCTCTCCCTGCACACCACTATTTACATTCTCCTGGAGGCCAGAGGGGAAACAAAGAATAAGTAGTAAGTCACATGGTGATTATACTCAGAAGATGAACAAAGCATGGTAGGGGATGGCTGGAGGGATGGCTGGGAATGCCTGAAATATTCTACCTTCTGCTTGTTTTAGGCATTAGTAGATAAAGTCCTGGAGAAGGGGAGCCTGGAGCTTGTCCGTGCAGTTCTGTGATTTTTTACAAGTTTTACCATTTCTGAACCTCCGTTTTCTCATTTATGACATAACTGGATTGAACCAGATGCTCCCTAAGATTGCTCTCTGCTCTGCGATTCTCTCCTGATTTTCTAAGCTGAAGGCCTCAGTGGAACTTCTCTGGCTAAGCCAAAAAAGTTCTATGGGGCAGAAACAAATAATATTTAGAGAAAAAAATCATCACCAGATTCACTACAGGCCTCCAGATATCTAAAGGTATTTATGAAAGAAACAGGGTCTCAGGGATCTAGAGGAATCAGGTGCAATTGCTACATGACCCAGATTACAGAGAAAAAAGGGGGCCTAGACTTTCTGGAAGCGTTATCTAGAAGACTGACAGAAGAAAGGCCTGCCTGTGTCTTTACAGCAGGGAACCAAATTCCCTTGAAAAATAAATTTTTTTTCACATCATTGTGCCCTAGTGATGAATAAAGCAGGGCCCCAGGATGCTCCAAAGTTTCCAAATTGCGCTGCGGCCCCTGCTCCCTTTCCCGCATGGCCCAGCAAGCAGAGGAGAGAGACCACAGTGCTAATGGAACATGTCCTCCCTACCAGTGACCGGCTTCCTAGGGTCTGAAAGGCATCTCCCTCCCTCTGCAGGTCAGTGCCCCACAGCAGGGAAGGTGGCTCTCCGCCTTGCAGACCAGACTGCGGGAAGGGATATGGTGCAGAGGGCCGGGACCCCGAGCTTAAAACACAAATGCAAGTTACCTTCTGCCGCTGCCTGTGATGTTTTAGTAATTCAGTTAAGTCTTTTGAGGCTTGGGTGTGTTTTTCTCTTTTTTTCCATCCATAAAATGAGAAGAAGCCTCATTTGTCTCCTAGAGCTGCTCGATGGATTAAATGGTGATAAAATACACACTAGCGCTTGTGATAGTGCAAACTGTGTAATTATGAAGTATTATTACTGTGACATTTCCCCCTAATTAGTAGAATATTCTTTCTTCCTAGGGGTTCCCCATTCTGGCTACAAATATATCTGACGCCACTTAGATCAAGTTCTAAAAGGAGAGCGGATGGCCAGTCTTCAATGAGAGGGACGTTTTGTTATGGTTACGTAATGGTAGCACGGGGAGCTGTGGAGACAGGGAAGGGAAATCCGATGAGCCAGGCTCTCCTTAACACCGAAGGGATGTTTCAAAGCTTGGAGTAATTAGAGTGTAGATGCTGAACCACAAATAAACATATTTCCAATGATGAAAATAAGCCCCGTGGATGTCTGGATGCAGTAATTCTTTTCTTTACAACTTTGGAGCACTCTGCTCGCTGAAAAAAAAAAAAAATAAAAGGGTGATAAAAGGAACCATGAATATGAAAACTGCCTTCATTCCCATCTTGATTTTTTTTTGTCCAGAAGCTTATTGTAGCTGCACACTGTCCTCTCCAGCATCACTAAAGCTTTTATATGACTTTAAATTTCAAAGCTACAGGTGGCCCACGAGTGCCACACTTCAAAGACAGTTTTGATTAAATGAAACAATATTTGTGTAATACAGACCCTGGATCTTTGAACTTTTCCTGTTCAATTCATCCTACAAAGGTTCAATCAGGAGAGATCAGAAGACAGTGCGCCCTGAGCCATTTCCATCTGTCACTCAAGTTTGTCTTTTCAAATATCTTTTATATCAATCCAGGAACAACAATTTATTTTGAGGATGTAATAATCATAATTCAAAAGCCACTTTCAAAGAGGCAGTGTCCTTTGCTAGCAAGGGTGGCGTAGGCCCACATAAGCACTATTTGAAGTGAAATTTTAAGCCTTGGCAGCCTTGTGATTCCTCGTCATGTTACAACTTGTCTTACTATTGATAACTTGCACTTACTGCCAACAAAAAAATCTAGCCCAAGAGACCCAGCGTTTGGTGAGTCTTTGTATCAGTGACTGGAGCATATTTCACTTCTGAATCTTGTGGTTTTGCCTTCAGTGAAAGAAAAACTGATCCTAACAGTTTTAAACTTGTTAATTCAAGCCATATGTCAGAAACCCAGTCTCCATATGGTGCCATACCACCTTATATTTACAGGGGGCTGCTTTTCAAAACATTATTCTAAAAGCTATATTTGCCCCCAAGTTAATATGTGTCATCCTGTGCTATTGAATACTGTTTTTAAATATCGCAGGCTAGGAAACTGCATGCTGATATAGCAAAAATATACTGGTTATTAAAAACTAATTACTGACTGTTTTATTGGCAAAAATGTGCTAATCACGTCCTTGAGTAGGAAGTGTACTGAAAAGGAGAACGCCTTGCCAATCCTCTCTCGGCAAATATGGCAAAAAGAAAAGAAGAAACAGAGAGAGGAAAATCATAACCTTGTTGATTATAAATAAGACTTGGATGTTTCAGTGCAAAGTGTCCACAGCAGAAGTACAGTCACAACCAAGAGACAAAATCGCTTTCTGGTTTCGGCTTTGAGGAGAAGGTGGAAATGAGGTGAAGACACAAATATCCTAAAAATCCAGAGACCAGCAAGTAGCTCCCCCACTCCCTTGCTTTTGCACTGGGGTCTCCAGCCGGCAATCCTACTGACCTGAAATATTAGGAATGATTCTCCTATTGCCTATGGAGTTCACTTTCCCAAACACCTACAAGGAGACTACAGATGGATTAGAGCATAATTATCTTCCAACAGCTTTGTTTGCTCTGCAGAGTCCAAGCAAGCATGGTTTTGATTTGAGAGATGAGCTTTTGAACGCAGTTGGCACTATATAGACAGTCGGTGCGTGTAAAACATATCATTTCTTTCTTTTTTGAGATTTAAAAA
This sequence comes from Vulpes vulpes, assembly GCF_048418805.1. Lineage (NCBI taxonomy): Eukaryota > Metazoa > Chordata > Mammalia > Carnivora > Canidae > Vulpes > Vulpes vulpes. The sequence goes on along the minus strand of NC_132795.1, from coordinate 68,539,640 downwards.
AAAAAGTGTTTTCCTTGTGTCTGTTTCCTAGTGGGCATTTGTATCTCAGTCTTACTTTGGAGACTTGCAAAGTTCACTGGCAGGATTCTTGTCCGTGGAGGACGGCTTGTTCTGCTATACGGCTCTCGCGGCTGGCTTTGATTCGACTCATTCTACACTGAGTCACTTCTTCTCTTTTTGTGTTTATTTCTCACTTTTCTCCCCTGTTCCTTCATATCCTGTGTAACTCCTTACCTTCCTAGATCCTTCTCTTCCTTCCTTCTGTCCGCCCTCCTTCTTTTCTTCCTCCCTCCTTCCCTCTTCCTTCCCTCCTTCTATTCTTCCTTCCTCCCTCCCTCTTTCCTTTCTTCCCTCCTCAATCTCTTTTCTTTGCTCCTCCCTTCCTCCTTCTTCCTTACCTCCCTCCTCCGCCCACCCTCCCTCCTTCCTTTTTCTTTCTTTCTTTCTTTCTTTCTTTCTTTCTTTCTTTCTCTTTCTCTTTCTTCTTTTTCTTTCTTTCTTTCTTTCTTTCTTTCCTTCTTTCTTTCTTTTTCTTTCTCTTTCTTCTTTCTTTCTTTCTTTCTTTCTTTCTTTCTTTCTTTCTTTCTTTCTTCCTTCCTTCCTTCTTTCCTTCCTTCCTTCCTCACAAATCAAAAAAAATGGTGTGAGGTTTTTCTTTGAAACCTAAGAAATCATTCCAGGACATTTTCTAAATCATAAAACTGAATGATCTAAATCACATAGTTGTTATAAATATTACAATGCATTTAAGACACTTCCCATGACAATAAAAAGGTTGTTATAGGCATAGTGTCCAACCTGCCTGTTCGATCAAGAGAGGCATAATTTGAGAGTTCACCCTTTTCCTTAGGCCTCAGCGAACATGCAGACCAATGCCTCCACTTTAAAAGCAGGACAAGTGTGTAGTGGGATGAGAAACAATGGATGCATTTGAGGGAATGATAGGTTTCATGACTTTAGTAAATCTTCATGGTTTCGGTAAACCCTCACTTCTAAGAACAAAACTTAGCAGTTTTCTGAAATGAAAAACACTTATATGTGAATGGTCTGACTCAAGGATGGAGAGAAAAAAACATGCATTCAGGATATTCCCAGTTAGTTTGAGTTCCTAGCCAATCAAGCCAGAAGGGCACACAACCCCCTTAACCACTGTGGTGCAGGAAAGGATGGAGTGAATGGGATGTGTTGCCTCTTACCCTGCATCCATGCTGGATGGAAAGAACTCAGGCAGCACTCAGTGCAGGATTGATGGAGAAATTTAGTGCTTTTTCTAGACCAGTGGGTAAAACCCAACCCAAATAACCCACGACTTGATATGCTGCTCTGTCATTTGCAGCTGACGTTCAGTTAAACCTGAGAAGTAATAACAAACTATGATTTCTGATAGCCGATTAGCCTGATCTATATCTTAGTCTGGGAAAGATGTCTTTTCTAATAATGCTCACTCTAATTTCCTGTCCTATGGAATGAAAGGAATGTTCCCAAATTAGTTCAGTAGTGAAACTGCTTAAAGCTTAACTCATAACCAAGGGAGAAAACTAACACCTTGCAAATGGATGTTTCTTAAAGATCTCGAATTCTTTAGTTGTTTTTTGTTTTGTTTTATTTTTCAGCGTTTCCCTCCTTCTTATGTCTCTCACAATACTGATGTTCCGTCTTGCCTCAGAGGCCGTTAGAGAAACTTGTAGATCACTCCCCCCCCCCCACTTTTTACTTGGTATTATAAGAAAATTCTGGTTCTGATATACATACACTTTCTAAATCCAAAGAGACACTTTCTGATTGATGCACACAATAAATACCACATGAAATTTTGTGAAGCTGAGGGCTCTCAAGTTATAAAAACAAGTAAGCTTTGGTCTTGGAAGAATGAGATGTTTTTGCATGGTTTAAGAATAAAAACATATTACCTTAATAGAGCCCTGTAATTGTGCATTCTTGGTATGGTGCTCTCAGGAAACATCTGGTACTGCCACTGAGGATTTATGGAAGACCAACCTGAGCACAATCTAGTATGTGATCGAAGCCCCCACTGTTTCTAGGATGACTCTCCTAGAACTCTGTGTGGAGGATGGCGGGTGATGGAATTTCTAAGGGAGTCAACTGCTGGACAGCTAGTGAATTCTATTCTAACAAGCTGAGCCACTCAGGACATATTAGGTTAACTGACCATCAGCAATGATTCCACGAGATAAATTACACACCGTGAAAGGCCCCCCAAGGCTGCAGCTTCTGATAAATTATTAATGTCACCGAATCAAAATGATTAAGTTGTAAACAGCATTTTTTTTTAAACTGAGGCTATTTGAAATAGTCTCCTGTTTTTTTTTCACCTTTATCCTCTGATATTACCACTTCTGTTGTTTACAATAAGACTAATAAAATAATTGAATCTTTAAAGCATAAATAAGTAATGACATCATGTTGGAGTAAATAACAAATAACAATCTGACAGTAGTTTCTCCCTCCTCCATATTAATGATAGTTGCCTTTTCAGAATTTTACATTTCACTATATGTAAGCAAGAACATTTGCACATTGTCACTGCCATCTAGCATTTTGTTTTAAAAAATATAGAGTTACAGATTATGGCCTTTTGAAATAATGGTGTGACACTGATACTGTGGAAGGGGACTGATGTTTTACTAGAAACCGGAAGTGGGATACAGAGTGGTAACATTAATCATTTCATTTTCTTAGTCTAAGAAGCACTCTGCATATTTCAAAACTGCAGATTAGAATGTGCTGGTCTGAAATATGCATAATTTAATTTTAAAGAAAATAGAATCAAAGTCCTAAATTACATTTTCATATCAATTGCGTTCGATATATGCAGTCCTAGTCTTTGTTTTCTTTATAAAAGTGAATATAGATGTTTTAAAATGATTTTTTATTGTTCTATTCTCCTTGGATAAAGAAATTTACTCTAATTTTTCAATCAAGCTACTACACCTTGTGAAATAAAAATTCTGTGATCAAGGTGCCTGGGTCACTCAGTTGGCTAAGTATCCAACTCCTTTGGCTCAGATCATGATCTCAGGGTTGTGGGATCGAGCCCTGAGAATCTGCTTGAGGATTCTCTCTCTCCTTCTCCCTCTGCCCCCTCCTCTGCTTACACACAGACTCTTTCATTCTCTCTCTAAAATAAATAAATCTTGGTGCACCTGGGTGGCTCACTTGGTTAAGCGTCTGCCTTCAGCTTAGGTCATGATCCCATAATCCTAGGAATGAGCCCTACATTGGGCTCTCTGCTTGGTGGGGAGCCTGCTTCTCCCTCTCCCTCTGCTGCTTTTCCTGCTTGCACTTGCTCTCTCTCTGTGAGATAAATAAATAAAATCTAAAATAATAATAATAAAATAGATCTTTAAAAATCACATATATGTTAAAATTTTTTAAAAATAAAAATTCTGTGATGAATATGCAGATGCGTAGTGGTTACTCAGCAGCCGTTCACCCTTACCCAACCTAGGCCTCCTTATAAATGGAACTTTGCTTTGTCAGGCATCTGGATGAGACCACTTGAAGTCAAGGTCAGCAGACCTTCCAGGCCAGCCTAAAGATGAGTCCTGATGAATGATGTGAGTTACCCTAATCTCCTTCCTACTGGCAATGACTGGTTGAAGAGTCAGCATGTGTGCGCATATACTCAGTGCAATCAATGAGACCTAAGGTGGAGATCCACTTGGGGGTGGCAGCTGGGTACAGGGGAATGGGATAGGAGATGGATGGGAGGAGAGAAGGTTTCTTTCCTGAATAAAAAGACAAAATCTCTTGAGACAAAAATCCTCATGTCTGTCTCCTCCTTTTGACCTTAAACATAAATGTGATGCTGGAGATGTAGCCACTTCTGTGCTTTTGATCCCTGATGGCATCACAAAGCCAAGAAATCTATGCCAGCATCTGCCTCCCACTGGGCTTCTTGTCATGAAGACATAAGCTCCAGGCTTTTTTGGTCACTCTAGTTGGGTTTCTTGTTGCTTGTAGCCAAATGTGGCCTAACTGCTATAATTAGTAGGAGATCATGCTCTTTAAAAATGAGACCAACCAGTCTACTAATGTCCAATATTAACTCATGCAATGATATTATAATTGCTTTTCCAGTAAAGTGACTATTTTAAAAGATACTATTTTTGTACAATTTCTCTTCCCTAATAAAAAAAATGTGTTATTCTGAAATCTGGGGTGATACTTCCTGAGTTAATCCCAATTAGATTTATTAGTAGAAAATGCTTGATATGTCAGAGAAAACAGAACCACAATTATTGCAATGCCTTGGAGGGACAGAAGGGCCTTTGTCAAACTTTCATCAACTTCTATTAACTCATTTGTTTGAACCCAGATGTCTGGATATTCCCCAAGTCTTCATGCCTACTAGAGTAATGCTGTCCTTTAAGAATTAAGGAATGCTCTAACACTTATCCCATATGCTGTAGAAATAGTCTTCTCCCTGACTGTGGTCGGTGATATTGCATTTATCCCAGTGGCCTTGGGGCTGATCTCAGGCTTCTTTTGTTGCTGTTTCCTTCTCTCCCCAGTAGTGTTGACCCATCCATAAAATACAGTTACTTTCCCAGGGCTACATTTATTCTTTCAAAGTATACTTTTTAAACTTTCAACTGTGTGGATAAAGATTCATGTTGCTGAGATCAAATGAAATACTGCCTGGAAGTGCCCAGCACGAGTGTACACATGAATGTCTTGCTTTTCATAGTAGAATCCTGATTATTTGCACAAACTCTGGCTTGATGGACCTGGATTTCAGTCCCTGCTCCATTCCTTTTTGACCCTTGACAGTATATTTGGTCTCTCTGAACCTTAATAAAATGGGACCATAGTACCAGCTAACACTTACAGTAGCTGAAAGGACAAAATGCAATACTGCAAAAAAACTACCTGGCAAATACACTATTATTATTATGGTTTTGACTTTTCTCCCCCCCTCCAGCCTCTCTCTAGCAGATGCATGCCTGATATCACTCCTTCCTTTCATCTTGTGCATTAGCCCATGGATATCAAATAGCAGTTACAGTGCAAACTTACCCTAGAATTCATGTAATCCATGATGGTGTCTATGATTTATTTCATTAAAACAGAACCTTGCTAGGTATTGAGGATCTTATTTGATTTTTGTTTTGTTTTGATGTGCGGACTACACATTGCTTTTGATGTCCTTAGTGCTTTTACGGGCTCATTTGATGGGAGTTTGTATTTGATCTGGGGCTTTTACTTTCCTGAATCTCAAATATGTTTGCACAGAAAGAAACATTTATACTCTTTACGAATCCTCTCGCAAAACAACAGAATTCACAAGCACACCAAGATGGTCTGTTTTGAGTTCAAAATTAGCTTATTCTCTTAGACTCTTCAGAAACTGGAAGATTCAATGGCCTTCAGTAAACTCCAGTTTTTGTCCTTTAGCTAAAAAGGGAACATTCTAAATATAATGAGTTCCTTCTGGGAGAGTTTTATTCATTGTGCTATACTCAAGTCAAAAACAACTGTCCGAAAGGTTTTGATGGTTCAACACATTCCTGCTCATTTGGGTAAGGCCAACGAGCTCATTTGAAGATCAATTAGTTTATATCAGTTGAGTAACACACAGATTCCTAGGTGCCTTCACAGAGAATATTTTAATACGAATGCTTTATTTTTGTTTTCTTTTCAAAAAAAAAAAAAAAAAAAGAAAAGAAAATGCCATTCTCTACATAGGAAAGGTGACATTTTTGAAAATCATTGACATTTTTCTGTATCCTGGGCTATTTCAAGCAGTGACATTATTAAATTAATTCAGCAGAAGTAGAAAAGTTGCCCACAGAGTATTCAGCCAAAGAGAAAGTCCAAATGTGTAAATATGATCAACTGCTGAAGAATCCACATATTTAGAATTACCCTTAATTTCCTGACTTTGAGCCTCCTTTTATCGAGTTGATAAGACCAAGCAATAGGATTGGATATAAATGTATGCATCATGTTTTAGCTCCGTTATTTCTGTTCATATGAACAATAGTTTGTATGTAAAAATATTAGTAAAAAAAGTATCAGTACACACGCTTAGAACAGCTATATTTCTGAAAAATTTGTCTGCAAAATGGAATTTTATATATGAAACTCTATAAACAAATTTGAAGTACTCTGTAAGCTCTAAGATCACAAGAGACTTCTTTGTTATAATCTCAAAAAAGCCAAACTTAGATACTTACATACTCTTCAGTACAAAGGTCATAAAGTGGACTTTGGGGAGAGAGCATAACAATTAATTCCTGTCTATAGTTACTTAACTAAAAAATAATTTGAGTTTAACTAGTGTTTAATATATAAACAATCTCTCACTCTCACTCAGTTTGAATGTTAGAGTCTCAGGGATGTACCCCCAAATGAGCACTGACCAGTGATGAGCAGCAGCGACAGAGCTGCAGATGTTACTTAGATGCTATATCTTGGGAACATATGAGGTCTAGGGGAAGGGTCAGATTAGTAGGTATTTGGGGAGGATCAGGACAGTGATTATTTATATCCAGAATGAAACTGACTCAGTTCTGTATTTTAACAACCACTACTGCATTTCTCTTGCGTATCAATCCCACATGAGTCCCATATGGTGTCTGTGGTAAATGGAGAGGGACAAAGCTCTTCCACGTGGAGCCATGGATAGGGCAGTTTTACTCCTACAGGTGTGTGATACATCATCACGTAGTGAACACTGTTTGTGTTCCTAGCTAAGATGTAAGAACTGGATTCTGTTGTTTCAAGCAGACTGGCCAGCACAAAATGGACAAATGATTTCAATTATTCTTGTAAAGAAACCAATTCATTTAAGATGCAGCTGGTGACATAGGCCATGTTAGCCAGTCAGTGGAAGAGCTGGTATATGCCACTCTTGGCAAAGCTCCTCTTCTTTTACATTGAGGCATTTAACATAATTAGTGACAAGTGGCTGAACCAAAGGAAATAGGAACTGATCAATAATATTTAAAATATGGATTTATGTCCAATATCAGTAATGTTGAACTACATTCTGAGTGTGTCCTGTATTTTAGATAATACAGAAAGACATGTTGTATTTAGGGAGACATTTAAAAACATTGTCCGTAATCATCATCACTGACTCAAGCTTTTAAAAAGCTAAGGTTTAGAAACTCTAGTGCATAGAACTTGGTTAATTTCCTTTTTTAATTGCTCCCCATGAACCTTCCAAGGTCCCCTTTTGTTTAAAGTATACTTTTTCATATGCTTTAAGAAGCATCCATGTTCATGAGTATACATGAATCTGTCACCCAAGGCAACTAATGTTACCAATAATTTACATATATCTATATCTCAGGCTTAAACATTTTTCTATTTGGTATATGGGTATATGTTTATAATAAACATAATATAGCAATACAATAGTATTCTCCTTTTTGTTCTCTGAGGCCTTTTTTTTTTTAATTTGCAGTAATATCAAACCATCCATTTACAAATGTTCTGGTCTTCCATCAGCTGTAATTAAGTAGATATGTCTTTGGGATCATATAGTTGTTGGTATTCACTTTGGTGGATTCAGGAAGGGACAAACCAACAGAAGTGTATCACACAACTTCAGCTGGAAGGAACATCTGAGCATGACACACCTGAACTCTTAAGGGGGGAAAGGGAGACACTCTTCATTTGTTTTTGAAGAGAATTTGTTGGAAAATTAGTGAACAAATAAATAGTCATCATAAATCAAAGGTATTAATCACTTAGACCTTCAGCCTAGGAAACAAAGTTTTTCTTTTTATAATACCCTCCCCTGAAATAAATTTACCAGTGAATCCTAAAGATTTAGTACAATGACTATACTTCATGGTTGCTTTATTCTTTTCTAGAATTTGGCAATATTTCCAATCTTCGTAGTGAAACCCAATAATTCCTACAGCAATTTTGGGGGCTGAATGTTTATGAAAATTAGCCCTGGCTGTCTGAATTTAAGGCAGTGCAAATTTTAGAACACATTGTTACAGAATTTTCATCCAAAATATTGTCATTTTAGTACACATGTGTGTGCAAAGACACATAAGTGCATATATATGTATATGCCTTAAGATATAGTCCACCCATTGCCAATGTAATGAAGCATATTAAAGAGGCCAGGAACCATATGTGTTCTACTTATTATTTTTTCCTCAATAAATTATTTAGCAGAGTAAATGGCACATTCTAGATGCCTACTACATATTTATTTATTGAATGAATGAATGACTATATATTTATTGAGTGAACAAATGAATGAATTGATACATAAAACTTTGCTTTGTTGATAAACTGTCTTGAGGCATATGTGTATCTTGTTTTCTTTTTCTTTCTTTCTTTTTTTTTTTTTCATATGTGTATCTTGTATACAGTTCTGAGCTTCCAAAAGCTTGGCTGCAAAGTCCCATTTCTTACTCAACAATCCTCAGTCTCCCAAATGTTTCTGTTATCTGCAGTGACATCTCTGAAGGGCCATGCAGCCAAAGCTGGGAGACTGATTCTGTAATGCAGAGATGTCAGAGCCATTCCCAGTACCCATGGCAGGACTTTTTCCCTCTAAGGCACTTACAGTTTTTTTTTTTTTTTTCATTCTTTAAAAGAAGTTTCTAGGGACAATTTTCCAATTTGGGGTATTGTATTTTCCATCAGTGTATAAATATATCTACCACATATTTACCACAATGTCCAGTCTTTAAAAGAAAACATAAAACCTCTCCCTAGAATCTAGACTTTTTCTCCCAGCTATAACTTCATGTTTCTGATATTGTCCAGGTTAAATATATATATATATATATATAACACAACTGAGCACAAGTTGTCTTTGTCTTCTCTGTTTTCTTATCTCTTATTCTCTTTTTAATCCATTCTGCTCACTGTTCTGTCCCTACTCCTCCAAACTCCCCTCATCAGGGGGCATCAGTGAGCCCCTGTCCTACACCAGTGACACTTTCTAATTTTTATTTTCTTTGACGACCTCAGCCACAGTTGACTTATTGGGCCCACCTCCTGTCTTCACTTGCATCATGATGCGATGCAACATTCCTGGTTTTCCTCCTGCTACTCTTTTAATGCTTTCTTCCTCCCCGATGGATCCCATTTTGTTGAGAAGCTATGCTTTGCATTGTAGGGAATCCAAGCTGTTCCACAAGTGTATATTTCTTCTAAATAACTTCCAAACTTAAAATTCCTAAATTCTTTCTTAACTCTCCAAAGTCATATATCCGACTATCTGGTTGAAATATCTACTCCGATGTTTGCATCACAAACTTTATATGTACCAGGGAAAGATCTTGAACCCTTATTCCCCAGTGCATTCCTCCCCAAACCTCCCCACCTAGCAATTAAGTGCACCATTCATAGGGAAGTCTTCAAGCTGGAGCCCCCATATCATTTGCGATCCTTTCCTTACCTGCATTTCTCCACATGGAACTCTTAGCAATCTTTTGGAATGTATCTTCAGAATATAGCCTGAGCTTATGTTTCATCAACCCCATTTCTACCACATACATTTAAGGCATTATTTCTTGCCTCAATAATAGCCAATAACCTTGTAACTGACTCCTTTGCTTTTCTTTTTTTGCTCCTCTATAATTCATTTCCCCCAGTAAAGTCAGAAGGATTTTTCACAGTCATGACTCATTCTCTTACTTAATACTTCCTGCATCTCACCACCATACTTTGAAGTATGACCAAACTCTCGTGCAGAGCTTACAAGTTCCACAGACCTGGATTCTGACTCATTCTTCTTCTTTATCTCCTGCAACAACTTTACCTCCTACACCCCAAGCTGAGTACAACCTTCACTCCACAGTGTTCTTGCTGCCTTTGAACACACCCTTATTTTTCTTCCAGTCTTTGGGCCTTGGAACCAGCTGTTCTCTTTTCTTGGAAAAATCTTTTTCCAGATATTTCAAGGGATTATTCATTTTTGTCATTCAAGATTGAGCTTAATTGGCATTTTCTCTGTTCCTTGTCCAAAGATCAGCCACATACTTGAAGCTGATAGACCCTCACCAGAAAAAAAAAAAAACAAAAAACATGTCTTTATAACACATCGAGTTGCTTTCCTTGAACATTTCCCAATATATGACATTATCTTCTTTATTTTTTGCTCATTTGTCTTCCCCAATGAGGACAATGGTTTGACACAGGGTATGTATTGGATGAATACTTGTTAAAGTGATGGCTGGAACAAGGGAGGAGAGTGTACATTCCATCTAAGCATTTTTAGAGATACAATTTTTAAATTGAAAGTATTTCTGAGGTACAATAGATACACAATATCAGGCTTCTTCCTCAGCATGGTTATCTTATGTTGGTATTTTGAACAAGATAGCTAACTTCCAGGGGATGCCTATAGATTGCTCTTTGACAGTTGCTCAGGCCCAGCCTAGCAGCAGAGTTCCTTAGAATCAGTAGATTTGTGTAAAATTTCACTGACTTTCATATATCTGAGAAGTCCTATTCAGGAAAATCAGCTGCAGCATTGGCATCACCATGACCATACCCAATTTTAATTTTTCCTAGCCACCCAATTAAGGGATTTTATAGAGTAAACAAGCATGAAATGAATTTTCCATAGTAATTTAGTTATTTAAGGAAGACTCAAGGTCTGGGAACACTTTGAGAAGTGGTGCCAAGTTCTAGACTTCCTCTTTTCCTTTTTCAACATTGATTTTAGTTGGGCAAAAATACTAAAGACTATTAATTTGTTACTAAAACAATTATAACAATTATAATATATAATCATGGTTCTTCCTTGGTAACTCTAGACAGTTTAAGATGGTTTATCAGTGTTGAGCATCCTGATAATAAATTGTCACAGCTCATTGAATGATACTGGCTCATCTTTCGAGCCAGACGTGGCTTCATTACCAGCCCATTTTTTCTAATATAGAAAATTAGAACTTGGGAATTGTACAAGAATTATTTATATTAAATCATCTGTGAAGAACTGGAGGGTGGGTCTTATCTACCATCATTAGAATTCAAATGCTATGTAAAGCATCAATTTTAGATTATTTGGATCTGGCACTAACCTGCCTCTATGAATACCCTAGAACTAACTTCCTGACCATGCATTTTACATATTTCTATCATGAAACATTTCTATTTAGGGCTAGCTCCCCCCTCAAGTTCTTCTAAATATATGGCCATGTTCTCTTCTTAGTAAAATGGAAGAAAGATCCAATGTTCACTGTCAAGTCTACTAGAGAATTAAAAGGTGAGAGAGATTCTGATGACCAAGTCCATTTTCTTTAAATGAGAGAAGAAATAGACAAGTCAAAACCTGAATAGTATTAATAAATTATTTGAAAATATATGTATTAGGAGAGAGATAATTAATTATATAAATATAAAAGGGACAAGTGTAGCCAGCAGGTTAATAATGAATATTTCAGAAGCTAGTGCTTAAAAAATATGTTTCTTAATTATGTTAATTTACAGATTTCTGAAAGAGAGGGTGTTAATGGGATAAAATAATTTCAATACGTAATATAAAGATGAAGCAAAATGAATCATGAGCAAAAAATAAGAGCAGATGACATACAAATAGGTTGTAAACATTATGGTCTCTTTTCTCATACATATACACTGCTATAAAATGTTCTCTTTGTCACTTTAGATTTTAGAAATTGAAATGTAATGAAGTCTTTGACAAGAAAAGATAAACTCTAATAGCTTCTAGGATTTTTTTTTTAATATTTACCTCAAAAAACTAGACTTCTTATAAGAGAATACTTGGTAGCCAAAAATAAGATCAGATTTTGCCTACAAAGCAAATAAACAAAGAGCTCTTTAACATTCAAGGAATTCAGGATCGTAGAAATCCATTCTGGGATGGAATCTATTTTACTGAAACTTTGACATCTATTTTCATATTTCCTTAAAAGGTATAGTCAAAGTATTAATATCAGTGATTGTCTATAGATTTGAATTGTGATTGGGCACCACAATTTGCTTCCATCCCACCTTTTGAGAGATTCTATTCCTTTTCATTCAAATGAAAATCACAGAATAATAGAGTTAAATTCAAGTTTGGAAATCACTGAAGATGCTAAATTCCAGGCCTTTTATTGTCCTTCAGTGAGATAGGCCAGTTCAAACTTACTGCAAATGTTAAAAAAAAAAAAGAGAGAGAGAGAAAGTTTGGAACTCTGTTCAAGGGGCCACCATGCTGACTCACTAGTCCAGGTCAACGAGAAGCTTGTGTCTTGGGCTACATGGGCATGCTTGTGGCTCATCTGCCAAAAGAAGCTCCTGTGCTGAGTGCCTAATGGGTGCCCTTCCTCTTACTTTTCTATCTGTGCCATTTCTCTGAAGACATTCAAAAAAAGCATCACATTCTCTCAATAGAGAAAGAATTACAGATTAGAGATTAGCGATTTGAAAACACTCCTGCAGGCATTGAGCAATAAAGGAGAAAACCAATCCTACGTATCTTTTATTTGCAGTGAGATATTCTCTAAGAAATAGACACTGTAGTCTTGGAAAGGTCAATTCCAACAAATACCAGGGCTCAACTGCTGAACTGCCTCACATTTCAATTAAATATTTTTCTGGTGGTGTTGGGAGGTAATTCCATTTATTTACTCCATGTAAAAGAATTTACCCAGCAGGTTTTCCTGGAGGTGGTCTGGCCAAGTCAATTTTCTAAATATAAAGAAATATAAGAGTGTAGCAAATCTTGTTGCTTGCGAGGCTCTCCATGGAGCTCTTGCCTTTTTCTTCCTAAGAAAGCATTAATTTGACTGGGGGGTCTCTGTCTTTTTCCTATAACCACAGGCTTTCCCGGGCCAGTCGCTGAAGTGTCCTGTCCCTTCAATGTGCTTAGTTTTGGAACAGGTGTGGCATAACTCAGAATGAGGTATGAGGGAGTCTCCACTGAATTATTTTTGAGGAAGGATTCCTTCTTATAAAAGTGAGAGTGAGGAAGACATTTATCTGCTTCCCTTGGACACTGTCACGCCTGGATGTCACATCCAGGTTGACATAGCCATTTTTTACTGTGAGGGCAGCCAGCTGGAGAATGGAGCTGAAATGCCAGCGAGGGTAGAGAGCAATGACAGAAGGAATGCTGGCTCTCCGTGACATCACTGAGGCCCTGCTGTCACTCGCCCTTTCACTGTGATGCCCGAGGCTTCCCATTACACAAGATAATGCCATTTTCTTCATTGTTTAAGACAGCTAATTGTGAGTTTTCTGTTGTTTTGTAGAGAGTCCTAAGGGATATACAAAGAATATAGAAGTGGCCTTTTTCTCTGATATTTTTAAAATATGGTGACCCCTATCAAGGACTTCATACTTCCATCACTAAAGATGATGCTAAGAATATATAGTTGGCTAGATTACTATCCTCAGTGATGGAATATTCAAAATCTAATCAGTTTTCAGTTCAAGGAAATAACCGCTAATAAAAAAAAATACTTTTGGATCATTTCATGAGCTAGAGTACTTTATTCCATATGGCATCCTGCACGTCCATATGGCTTCAGGAATTAGAGAGGTATATTTGTCAAAATATTCAATCAATTGCAGCCCTTAAAGTTGATAATGTTATGTGTTTGGAGCATACACCATCTCTTGAATATGGGGGAAAGTCAAAGGAGCAAATGCCAGCCAAAGGAAAATCATAGTGAGTTTATATTCAGCAGAGAGAGAAAAGAAAGAAAAGAGCCCCGCACTGCTGTAATTTAATCTAAATCATGTGAACGATATTGACTCAATGCTGCAATAACCTACTCACGGGTAAAAGCAATGTGTAATAAGGTTTATTCAAATAAGAATGGGGCAGGAAATTCTGATTATTTTACATTTCAATTGGCATAATTTCAGAATTTCAACCATATATAAAGCAGTTACCTTGGAGAAAAAGACTGGTAATAAGCAAACTTAAACACCTTTAAAATATTTCAGGTTTTTTTTTTAATTCTTCTGTACCACTGATCTTCCCAACCCTACTTCAAAGACTGTTCTTAACCCCTTCTGGCATTGGCTGCCTGTAAACTGTTTCAGTTGTAGCTGATTTGTGAATTCTTCTGCAAATTGGGCTTTCCTGATCAAGGGCTCAGGGAGAGTTGGCTGCCTGTGTGAAATGCACCACCCCACCGACACTGTCCATTTTTACATCCCATCGTCTGCATCTGGCAGCTCTCAGAGTGAGTGGGGTAGGCCGCTCAGCAGGGCAGGCATAGCTTCCTGGGCAACAGGTTTTTTTGCAGGGTGAAAAAGACAAGCAAAGGAAAGGGTAAAAAATGATTACGAGCTGAAGCTGTACTTCAGTGAAATTCTCCCAAGAGAGAAAAGGCACAACATGTAAGAGTCCAGTGCTATGTAGAAAAGAAAGCTACCCAAGAACAAGATCAGTTCCCCTGGGAAAAAAAAAAAGACTCAAATACATCAGTTAAGAGGCAGAGAAGTCTGTAAGGGCCACAAGGCACAAAGAGACCAATTTTGAAATCCATTTCATTTTAAATTAACTGCTCTTAGAACCGGATGCAGAATAGAACCAGAACAAGTTAGGTGAGTAGATGCAATGTTGTGTGTGTGTCTGTGTGTGTGTGGATGTATATACAAAGGAACTTCGACATGACTCAATTCAAAATACTTTTCGCTTTATCAGAGAATTATCCTCCAGATATTGTAGTGAAACTGGAATACCACAAGCATGATCTAATTCCCTTCATTTCGGCTCAATTTTAGCACTTGTCAATCATCAGAACCCCAGCAGTGCCCACCTCTGGGGTTCACCTTACAAATTGGCAAGATAGTGCCTTTCAAACAACACAATGAAACTCCAAAGTTTGAGCTACAGCAGGCATGAACCTATTAAAAAACGAACAACAAGCCAAGGTCTATTGAGCCTAATGAGGTGGCCTGTGACATCAGGACTGATAGTACTCTCTCTTCCCCAAGTTTTGTCTAAACTCTTTGATATGTGCAGATCACATCTGAACACAGTTGGCCTATCACAAGCTCATATGATGTGAGCGCCTGGAAGACAGTGCCTCCCTGCACCCATCAAGGGCCTGCTGTCCCTCTGGCGTCCCTCTGGCACCGAGACACGGATGCAGGCATGGACTGAAGGCACCATGGGGTTCAGCCCCATTGTGTGTGTAGGGGGGTCTGTCCCAGGCCTCCCTTCTCTGTGCAGACTTCCCTGACTTCCTCAGATCCCACTGGTTCTTTCTTTTGGAAACCTCTAGCTCTGAGTAATTTAGTGTTTAGTTACATTCTTCAAGTCTCTTTCTCCTCCTTCATCTCTCTGAACAGTTGCAAACTCCTTGAAGAAGGAGCCATGACTGTTTTTCTCTTAGTTGCTTATCTTCAGTGTTCAGTGTGGTGAGGATTTGTGAAGATGGTTAATTTGGGTGTGAAGAAAGAGAGCATTTCTAAAGCATGAGAGAAATCCTGCCCCTTGGGGTTCGGTGGGAGCACGGGCTGGGGATGAGACATAATGACATGAAATTAAACCACAATGACACCAGTCTGACTATACTCAGGGGGTGGCTCGAAAAGAATAGAATCAGCAAGAGTTTGGAAACAGAAAAATCTGGGTTCAAAGCTTGACTTTAGAATTTATGACCTTGTAAAATTGGGCAAATAATCTGTTTTTTCATGAGGAAAACTGGAATAATATGAGTTTCTTGTGTCTTTTGTGGGGGCTTAAGGTAAACAGGGTAAACTCATTAGGTAGGATCTAACAAGAGCAGAGTGTTGTTCCCATTACTTCCTTCCTCCTGCACTAGTAACCAGTGAACTTTTTTTCCTGAACTTTTCCCTGGAGCTAATGTTTTCTTTCTTTTTAAAGATTTTATTTATTTATTTTGGAGAGATAGGAAGAGCAGAGGGAGGGGGAGAAGGAGAAGTAGGCTGCCTACTGAGTTGGGAGCCTAATGGGGGCTCGATCCCAGTATCCTGTGATCATGACCTGAGCTGAAAGAAGACACTTAACCGACTGAGCCACGCAGGTGCCCCACCCTGGAGCTAATTCCTGTTACCCTTGATGTTAGCTTTCTTGAGAAAATCCATAAGGAAATTGCTGTGAGGAAAGTCTAGGAATTCAAAAGCCTAGAGGGAACTGAATTACTGTGGATGATTAGTCCAAAGCTCCCTACTTATTAGATATATGGCCAGCAATTAGCACTCCTAGTCATGTGTAAACACACACACATACACACAGGCACACACACTAAATTTCAATATAAACTTGTATCTATATAAGTAACCATAAACTACTGTGTTAGTTTTCATTGCTGTCACAACAATTACCACAAACTTGAAACGATGTGACACAATGGATTATTATCTTACAGTTCTGTTCACATGGGTCTCACAGAGCTAAAATCAAGGTGCTGGCAGGGAGGCGAGTTCCTTTCCGGAAGGTAAGGGGAGAAAGCATTCCTTGACTTTTCCGGCTTCTAGAGACTTCCAACAGTCCTAGGCTCATGGCTTCCACCTCCTTAAAGGCAGCAGTGGTGGCCTAAGTCCTTCTCACTTTGCTCTCTTTCTGCTTCTCCCACTATGGCCAGGAAAGGTCTACTTTTAAGGATCCATATGATTATATTGGCCCATCTGGAGAAACCAAAATAAGTTCCATATCTTAAAGTTGTTAACCTTACACCTACAAAGTCCCTTCTGCCACATAACATATTCACAGACTTGCATGGTGAGGGCATGGATATTTTTTGGGGTGGGAGGGATTATTCTGCGTACCACAATTAGGAGGCATGCATTTCAAACCTCAGGCCTGCAGAATGCACCTACAACTGAGAATTTCTAAGCTACCTCCATCTATAAAACCAATCCATCTCTTCTGCAAACTTCCAACACTTCAAAACCCTTCTCAGGCTAGTGTGTCTGGACTCCTGCCTCCTCTAGACTTCGTTGCAATCATGAGAAGTCTCTAAACAAGTACTATAAAAACAAAACTCTCTGGGTCTCCTATTTCTATCTGAACCACCATCTTCTCTGTAGGACCTACCTTGGCCTCTGGTTGCTCAAACTGGGGTCTTGTGAGTTTACATTTCCTGAAAGCTTCAGGATGTGCAGAACTATTGGAGACCTGACCCACTCCCTATACTTCCCACCCAAGGTACCCACACTCTTGATCTGATGTCTCCAGGACAAGAAGGAGTCCGGGAAGAAAATAATTCTATTTTTGGGATGTTGCCATCCTATTTCTCATTGTAGGGTTATTCTTGCCCTGATCCTTCTCCTATTCCTGCACATCCTCATCTTTTTTCTGATCTCTTCATGCTACACACTAGTGTCCTGCTGGAAGATCATCTGCTCTGTAGCCCTCGGTCCATCAAGGCTCCAGCATCAGCATGTCCTGCGTGCTCTACTAAACTCTTACTCTTCATGTTGGGACAGGAATAGGTTTTGACCTAATTTGATCCCATTGCAAGGAATCCTGAGCTTGGATGGGAGTCCTGGGGAAGAGATGCTTTCATTCCCCATTTGTCTCTTCATAGTGCAGGAAAGGTGAGGCTGGTGCCATCAGTGGCTGCCACACAGGCCCTGGGATGAAGCCAACACAACAGGCTCAGAGAAAACATACAGAAAAGGTAGATCCTATTGGCATCGATTGACATTCAAATTCCAACCATTTCTGAAGCCATAAACTTGTCAGTTATATATTACAAAATCTTAACAACTGTGTTCGTTTTAACTGGATTACTCCTCACTTACTTTTTCTTTCTTGAAAACGTCAGTAATGCTTTCTCTCGCTGGGCCTCGTGTCTTCCTAAATAATATTATGCTGGATTATTGTCTTGTATAATATAGTTTGGGCTGATACAGCTGCTCTAACATTTATTTATTTATTTATTTATTTATTTATTTATTTATTTTGAAAAATAATAACACTGGTGAAACTGAGAGGGTGGATGATTAGGCCACATTCCTCTAAATGAAAACATACTGATGAAATCTGCAAGTCATTTTTTCCTACTTTGGAACCACTTGTGTATTTGCCTGGTTTTAAACATATGAATACTATAGACATTCACGTTTCACATTATGATTTTGTTCTGAAAATAAGAAGAAAAATACTTTTCTTAATATTTTCCAAGAAGATATCTTTGTATTTGAAGCCCTGTGTTTGATAATTAACTTGAAAAATACATTTTCTTGAGAGGTTATTATATGTCTCTTCCTACAGTGACTCTTTTCAGTATGAAGTGAATATTTTTCCTCAAGTTTGGCCAAGATAAGTACTGATTTGATTAAACAATTAGCATTTCATTTATTTGTCCCAACTTCTTTTTCAGAAATGAAGCTGATGGTATTAAGGGGTATATTGTGTTTTTTACAAAAATCTATCTGACCATTGATATGCCCAATGGAAGCTCTGTTTTTCTTTCCAATTGCCTAGCTTGCTATTCAACCGTGAGGTCTAATATTTTCCATTGAGGTGAAATTCAAATAATCCAAAGTAATTATTTAAAGTGTACACCCCAAAAGAAAATGCTATGCTCATTAAGTAATTATTCCCAATTCCCCACTAATCCCAGGCCCTGGAAGACACCTCCTTGCTTTCTGTTTCTGTGGATTTACCTATTCTGGATATTTCATATAAATGGAATCAAACAATATGTAACTGTTTGCATCTGGCTTCTTTTACTTAGCATGATATTTCTGAAATTCATCCGCACTGTAGCAGGTATCACTATACCTTATTACACATATATGCCATAATCCATTTATCCTTTCACTCACTTATGGACATTTGAATTTTTCCAATCTGTTGGCTATTGTGAATAGCACTGTTCATTTTTTTGCATGGATACCTGTTTTAAAATCTTTTGGGTACCTTTCTAGGAGTAGAATCACTGGGTAAACTGGTGATTCTATTTGACCTTTTGAAGAATCAAGAAGTTATATGCCACAGTGGCTGCACCATCCCCACCAGAAATGTAAGTGTGTTCTAATTTCTCCATATCACTAGATTTGCTAAATTTATTAATTCTAGTAAATTAAAAAAAATTCTTTGGGACTTTCCATAAGTAGGATCATGCCATCTGCAAATAGAAATAATTTTTTCCTTCAACACTTGGATGCCTTTTATTATTATTTTTCTTGTCTAAATTCTCTGGGTAGAAGAACTTCCAGTATAATGTTGAATAGCAGTGATAAAGGATAGCATCCTTGCCTTATTCCTTAATTTGGGGGTGGGGGGATATTTCAATCTTTCACCATTAAGTTTGGTGTTTGCTAGGCTTTTATATATATCCTATATCATGTCTATTAACTTTTCTTCTATTCCTAATTTTCTGTTTTTATCATGAAGAGGTATTGAATTTTGTCAAATGCTTTTTACACATCAATTAGATCATCTTTGATTTTTTTCTTTGTTATGTTATTGTTGTGTGTCACATAAATTGATTTTCTTATGCTTAACAACTCTTACATTGCTGGGATAAACCCCACTTGGTCATGGTGGGTAGTCTTTTCCGTGTGTTGTTGCGTTCAGTTTATTTTGGTTGAGGAGATTTGCATCTATGTTAATTAGAGATGTCAATGATGTTTCTTTTCTTATGGTGCCTTTCTGGCTTTAATAACAGGGTAATTTTGGCCTAAGAGAAAGAATTAGGAAATATGTGCCCCTTCTTGTATTTTTGGGAAGATTTTGAGAAGTATTAGTTGTAATCCTTTGAGTATTTGGTAGAAGTCATCAGTGAGCCATCTGGTCCTGGATATTTCTTGTTTGGAGGTTTTTGATTACTGATTCAGTCTCTTTACTTGTTAGAAATCTGTTTAGATTTTTCTACTCCTTGATTCAGTTTTGATGATTTCTAGGAATTTTTCCATTTTTTCTGTCTATGCTAACTATGTTTGGTGTATAGTTGTCCTTAGTATTCTCTAGTAATTCTTTTCTGTAATATTAGCAGTGATGTTACCTTTTTCATTTCTGATTTTAGTTATTTGCATCTTGTCTCTTTTTTTCTTAGTCAGCCTACCTGAAGGTTTCTTAACTTTTGCAAATCTTTTCAAAGAACAAATATTTGGTTTCATTGGTCCTTTATGTTTTTTTTCCTGTACTCTATTTCATTTATTTCCACTTTAATCTTAATTATTTCCTTCCTTCTTCTAGAATTGGGTTCAGTTGGCTCTTAGTTTTCTAGATTCTTAAGGTGCAATGTTAGGTTCCTAATTCAAAATAATGTAGGCATTTACAACTATTAATTTCCCTCTGAACACAGGTGCTGCATTTCATAAATTTTCCTGCATCTCAAAGTATTTTCTAATTTTTTTTTTGAGACAGCATGAGTGCATGTGTGTTTTCAGTGGCAGGGGAGGGGCAGAGGAAGAGGAGAAAGAGTATCTCAAGCAGTCTCTTTGCCCAGGGCAGAGCCTGACAAGGGGCTCGATCCCATGATCCTGATATCATGACCTGGGCTGAAATCAAGAGTCAGACCCTCAGCTGATTGAGCCACCCAGGCACCCCTCTAATTTTCTTTGTGAATTTTTTTGACCTATTTGTCACTTGAGAATGTGCTATTTAATTTTCATACTTGTGAATTTTCCAGATTTCTTTATGCTATGTGATCTTTAATTTATTCCATTGTGGTCAAAGAAGACACTTTGTAGGATTTCAATTTCTTAAAAGTATTGAGATTGATTTTGTGGCCTAAATATATCCTGGAGAAAGTTCTATGTGTACTTAAGAAGAGTGTGTTCTGCTGTTGTGTGGAATGTCTGTTTGTGGGTTTACTGGGTCATTCAAGTGCTCTATTTCCTTAGTGATCTTCTGTCTGAATCATCTATCCATTATTGAAAGTGGGATATTAGGGTCCCCCACTATTATTATAGGACTATTTCTCCTTCAGTTCTGTCAATGTTTACTTAATGTATTTTCCAGCCTTGTTGTTTGGTGCATCTATGTATTGTATAATTGTTACACCTTCTTGATGATAGAGCCTTTAATGTATTACATATTTGGTCATTTATAACAGTATTTGATTTAAAGTCAATTTTATCTGATATTTGTATAGCCACTGTAGCTTTCTTTTCATTATGATTTGCATGGAATATCTCTTATAATTCTTTCACTTTTGACTTATTTGTATCTTTGGATCTAAGGTGATTTTCTCATAGACACATAATTAGATAGCCCTATTTTAACTGGTGTATTTAGTCCATTTATATTTAAAGTGAATACTGATAAGGAAGAGCTTACTTCTGTCATTTGGCTACTTTTAAAAATGTCATATATATATATATATATATATATATATATATATATATATAGTTCCTTTGTCCCTCTAGTAAATACTGCCTAGCTTTCTTTGTGTTTGATTCTTGTGTGTGTGTGTGTGTGTGTGTGTTCCGTTTCTTATTTTCATTTTCTGTAGATATTTTTTAAAGATTTCAATTTTAGTTAATCTCTACACCCAACATGAGGCTTGAACTCACAACCCTGAGATCAAGAATCACATGCTCTACTGACTGAGCCAGCCAGGTACTCCTTTTCTGTATATTTTTATATTATTTTTTTTAGTAGCTAACCTGGGGATTACAATTAACATCCTAAATTTATAACAATCTCACTTAACTTGATGTCATCCTAGCTTCGATAGCATACATAAACTCTACTTCTATACAGTTCTCCCCCTCTCCCTTTATGCTGACCAGCAGGGACGGTTGTCCCTTCTGTTGTTGTTGTTACAAAAATTGTATCTGTATACATTGTATGGTGATTAACATAGATTTAGAATTTTTTTATGATTTGTCTTTTAAATCCTATGGAAAAGAAAAGTAGAGGTACAAATCAAAAATATAATTCTGGCTTTGATGTTTACCCATATAATTACCTTTACTGGTGTTCTTTATTTCTTTATATGGCTTTGAGTAATACTAAGCATTCTTTGATTAATCCTAAGGGATTCTTTCCTTGCAGAGTAGGACTACCAACAGCAAACTCCTTTAGCATCTGTTTATCTAAGGATGTCTTAATTTTTCTTTCATTTTTAATTGATAATTTTACTGGGTATTGAATTCTTGGTTGAAAGTATTTTCTTGTACACTTGAAATATGTCCTCCCCATCGCTTTCTGGCCTCCATGGTTTCTGATGGCAGTTGGCTATTAACCTCATTGAGAATTCCTTTTATGTAATCAGTTGCTTCTCATCTGCTTTCAAGATTCCCTCTTTGCCTTTGTTTTTCAATAGCTTGATTAGAATGTATTCACTGTAGGGGTGCATGGGTGGCTCAGTGGGTTGAGTGCCTGATTTGGTTTGGGCTCAGGTCATGATCTCTTGGGTCATGGAATCGAGGCTCACATCAGGCTTCCTGCTCTATGGGGAGTCTGCTTGGGGATTCTGTCCCTCTGTCCTCCACTGCTTGTACTTGTGTGCTCCTCTCTACCAGATAAATACATAAATAAATCTTTTTAAAGAATGTATTCACTATAGATCATAGATCTTTTTTAGTTTATCCACTTGAAGTCCTTTCTCCTACCAGAATCTGCAGATTCATGTCTTTCAACAAGATTGAGAATTTTTCAGCCATTATTCTTCAGTGTACCTTCCACCTCTTCCTCTCTCTTCTGGAACTAACATAATGTGTATGTTGGTAGACTGGTGATGTCTCACAGGTCCTTTAGAACATTTATTTTTCTTCATTTATTTTATTTCTGCTATTCAGTCTTGATTATTTTAATTGCATTATTTTTAAATTTACTGATTCTTTTTCTGCCTGGTCACATCAGCTTTGAAACTCTCTAGTAAATTTTTCATTTCAGTGATTGTGCTTTTCAACTTTTCCTATTTGTTTCCTTTTTCTAATTTATTTATCTTTACTGATATACTCTATTTATTCATACATTATTGTCCTTAACTCCTTCAGTTCTTTGTCCATGGTTTTCTGTAACTCTGATTACACCTGAAACAGTTGATATAACATCTTTGCCTAGGTAGTCCTGTTACTGGGCTTTCACAAGGACAGTTTCAGTCCATTTTATTTCCTACCATGAATGGGCCATAGGTTTCTATTTCTTTGTACATCTTGTGATTTGTTGTTGGTGATGGTACCTGCACATTTTGGGTATTACAATGTGCTAACTCAGAGATCAGATTCTTCCCACGTCCCACAGTTTCCATGTTGTCTCCTTCAGAGAGTAATCACTTATTTGGTGAGTTTTCCAAACCATTTTTACAGAGGCAATATATTTTTTGTGTGTGTCTTTCCAAAATCTATGTTCCATTGTCATAGTGATCAGCCAGTGACCTAAAGCGATTTCCTTCAGTGACAACAAGCACTGTCCTAGTTTTGTAGCCTGAATGTGGACTGGGCCACTTTTTCAGCACTAAGCTAGGCCACTTAGAACTCTACCTTTGTCTTTATCTTCTAGCACAGATCCCAAAGATCAGCCAGGAGTGCAAGCTTTGTGTTGTCTCTGGTCATTTCTGTGCAGGAAACCAGTCCTGGGCTCACATATTGGACTCCAATTGCCCAAGTGTTTGCAGTAGCCTTTAAAAATACTTATTCCCCTGAGAATCTTCCTTCTAGGCTTCCTCCTTCCTAAGCTTTTTGGTGTACTTGCCACTTGCCCCAAATGGCCCTAGGTTGAATATATCTTTAAATGCTTCCAACAGATACCACCTCAGGAAACCAAATGGGAGAGAATCAAAGCCAAATCTTTGTGTTTGTCCCTCAGAGCCATCAGATAGGTCAAAACACATAGCCCTAAGTTTTAAAGAGTAAGGTCTATAACTCTCCAGCTCCACCTTGGCAAGCTGCATTAAGAATGCAGGCTGATGTCTCTACAGTCACTGCCAGAAATAGTGGCCAGTAAGCAAAACTGCCAAAATGCCTTTTTTACTGAAATTTCCCAGTCTCTTTCTTCATGATGTACTTCCCTGGTTGCTGCAAACTTCAACTAAAGAGTTCTAGGAAAAGTTGATTCTATCAGTTTTTGTCAAGTTAAACATTACTTGAGTGGATGGATCAATGCTTGAAGCTTCTTCTTCCACCATTTGCCATGATATCACTCCTGAGTTTATTCTTTATTATTTTACTCTACAGGATGTGTGTTGGAGAATGACAAATGATATTTATTCTCATGGGAAAGATGACCCTTTGGTGGTGTAAAGTGTGATAATGCCATGACAGAGGCATGCCAGGTGCTGTGGGAGCCTCTGGGAAAGGACATGACCTGATCAGAGTGATATGTCATAGTACTGAGTCTTGCAGGATAAACAAGTGAGCAGTGGGCTTAGAGGGCTCCAGACAGAGGAAATAGATGGTACAGATTTGTAAAACAGTGTGAAATGCTGAGTGTGACACATATTCTGGTGCAGCCGTAGGATGGGTGAAGCAAGTTTTGACTTGATTAGATTTTTTTCTGCCAGGGGCAGCCTCGATGGCTCAGCAGTTTAGTGCCGCCTTCAGCCCAGGGTGTGATCCTGGAGACTGGGGATCGAGTCCCACGTCAGGCTCCCTGCATGGAGCCTGCTTCTCCCTCTGCCTGTGTCTCTGCTTCTCTGTCTCTGTCTCTGTCTCTCATGAATAAATAAATAAAATCTTAAATAAATCAGTCTTTTAAAAAAAATTTTTTTTTCTGCCAAAAATGTTACCTGGTAGCACTATGGACATTGTCAGGGTAGAGACAGAAAGAAGGGTCACCAGGCCACTAAACACAAAAATTGGTGAAAATTCCAGCTAAGGCAATTGCATGGGGTTGGAGAGCATGTAAGGATTTTTGCCTTAATTTAAGAGGTTGAATCTGTGTAACCTGGTGACCAATTAAATGTGGCAAAAGAAGGTGTTGTACAAAATAACTCTCAAATTTGTGGCTTGTGTGGCTATCAATAAAAAAAAAATGGAAGAAGCCTTATGTTTGGCAAGGGAAAATGATGAGTTCAGTTTTAGGCTTACCATTTCTGAATTTCCCAGGGACATGCAAGTGGACTTGACTTTTCAATTGATTTTTCATTTATTTTACAAATATTTGTCAGAGTATCAGGGACACAGGAGAAGTGTCTAGATTATTGATATACACATAAGAATCATCTAATACAAAACCTATGTTTTCTAAACTGTTATCTGATAAGTTTTTGAAACAAAAACAACAAAGAACACTCATGAAAGGTTTGCTTTTTCTCCCAGCCCAAAACCAAAGCAAAGAAGAACAAACCAAAAACTCATTTTTGAAAGAAAAGTTTTTCAGAAGAAATATACATAAAAGGCTGTGAATTGAGAATACATGAGGAACTTATGTGCATCAATAATAAAAATGAAAACAACCAATAAGTGGCCTAAAGATTTAAACAGCTTACCAAAGAAGAGAACAGAGGGGCCAGTAAGCACAGGAAAGAATCTCACCCTCCTTAATTCTAGAAAAGTGCAAACTAAAGGAGATATTGCACCACTTTGTACCCACCAAAATGCTTGAAGTTTAAAAGACTAACAAGGCCATGTATTGATGAAGATGTGAAGCAACTGAAATACCCATATACTATCTGTAGGAATGCAAAATGATATCACTGCTTTGGAAATAAGTTCAACAGTATTGTAGAAAGTTAAACATAGTTCTGCCATATGACCCTGTAACCCTATTCCAGATGAATGAAAGTCCACATCCACACAGGTACTATTATGTCAGTAACAGCAATATTCATAATAGCCCCTAACAACTCGTGATGTTCATCAACAGGTGCTTCACTACTCAGCAAAATAACAAAGTATTGACACATGCAACACCATGGATGAACCTCTACAATAACGTGCAAAATGAAAAACATCAAAGACTATGTGCTTGACTTAGTCTGTTTGGGCTCCCATAACCAAATACAGTAGCCTGACTGGCTTATAAGCACCGAGATTTATTTCTCACAGATCTGGTGCCCAGAAGTCTAAAATCAGGGTGCCATTATGGTTGGGTTCTGGGGAATCCCTCTTTAGTGTTTTAGATTGCCCACTTGTCACAGTGTCCTCACATGGTGGAAGGGGACCGAGAATCCTGTGGAGTTTCTTTTATAAGAATACCAATCTTATTCATGAAAGCTCCATCCTGATGACCTATGTACATTCCAAGGGCCCAAACTCCTCATATTGTCATCTTTGGGGTCTAGGATTGGTCAGACCAGAGCAATACCATATATTCCATTTATGTGAACTTCTAGAATAGACAAAACTGTAGTGGCAGAAAGCAGATCAGTGGTGGCCTGGGGCTTGAGGTTAGGAGAGAGACTTGATTGAAATAAGCCATGAGGAGCTCTTTGGTGCCAATGGAATAACTTTATGTCTTGATTGTAGTGGTGGTTATGTGACTGCAAACAACTGCCAAAATTCATCAAATTGTATACTTCATGTGGATAGATTTTATTATGTGTAATTTGTACCTCAATAAAGCTGAAAATAAAGAACTAATCCCAATAATAGAATGAAGTGAATATGAATTGCATTTAATAGGGATCTTTATAAATAAGCACTTGTTGAAAATAGTAATTTGTTATCATGTTGACATCAGTTTTGTTCTGCAATATCACTTTGGCCTTTTAGAAGAATATACTTGCCAAAAGAAGTTGTGCTGTCTTAGATAATGTGAGGCAGCCCCACAGCAAACCTTATCTCTACTTAACTTTTTGAGATACTGTTACAGGAATCTCTCTTTTTTGCACCCTCAGTAATGGCTAGGGTCATGAAAATTCTTAACAGCACAGTGCTGTTTCATACCACTTTAAAATAGTATGGACAGCATTTTGTTGTCTTTCCCATCACCTACAAATGGTTGGTGCCATCTCCTGGAAAGAACTGTCCCACTTTGGGTTCTAATTGTAAGCATAGCCCTCTTTACAAGAACTCAAATGCATTATTTGAAATGTGGCAGAGCCGTGAGTTTGTACTGTGGCCACTTTATACCTCTGTGATACATTAAAAGGTGTAATCCAACTGAAATGTAAATCACTGTTCTTGAAAACAAATCACAAATGGAGATAACAGGGCTGCAGAGCAGCTTTAGGCTTCGGAGGGCCCACCTATTTCTTTCAGGTCTAAATTGCAGCTACACTGCTATCAAGGGTAATAGGGGGTTGCTGAGGCATGCTGATTACAAGGTGATGGTAAACAATGCTTTTAAACGCAGTGCCTGAATAGAGGAACACACAACATTAATCACTCAAATTCAAAAAGACTCACAGGAGAAAAGAGTGGTTTTCCCATGTGCTATAGCTCTAGCTAAGCTCTGTAGATAGACCACACAAGGATCCCCTGGTAGGACACTTTCTTTTTCCTTAGTGATCCTTAGTGATCATCACCAATGTATGTCAAATGCTAATTGCTAGTCCATTGGTAAGAAGAAAAAGCGATGATGAATTTTGTTTT
This sequence comes from Vulpes vulpes, assembly GCF_048418805.1. Taxonomy (NCBI): domain Eukaryota; kingdom Metazoa; phylum Chordata; class Mammalia; order Carnivora; family Canidae; genus Vulpes; species Vulpes vulpes. The sequence goes on along the minus strand of NC_132795.1, from coordinate 68,512,319 downwards.
GTTTATGACCATGATAAGCTATCATTACTTTATTATTATTTTTATTATTATATTCATTACTATTACAATAAATGAGGTTTCAGGATTTTAGGAGTTGAAAGGGAGGGAGGAATTATACAGGTTTCTCTTACTTTGACTTCTCTTTCCTTGGTAGAAGGTGATAAAGATACTGCATGAGATCTTAGGTCCCTTCTGAGATAGAAAGGTACCTGAATGGTTTCCAAGTCCTGGCTCCCATGCTTAGTTAACTGAATGGGTAGCTCTAGCTTGTGAAACTCTAAATTCTGAATGGTAGGACCGAGTTTGCTACAAGCTAGTGTTCAGGCCAGATGGGCATGCAAGTGACTTGAGACAAGAGTCTCCTGGTTGTTTGGCTTGGATTCCTTTTTTGTGCAATTGCTTACGTAATGTTTATACCTCTAGAGAATACCATTTATAGTTTATATCTTCTATACTTAATCAGGCCAGAGCCAGAGATAATTAGTCCATACCAACTTCAACTTGCTGGATCAACTAACTCACAAATATGTAGATCAAATCTCTTCCCTTCTCTTGCTAAGAACTTTAAGCAGGTTGTTCTATTACATTACATCCCAGTTCTTTCTTAGTTTAGCATTCAAAGTTGTCAGTGATCTGGTTTCAGCATTGTCTTTCTTAGTATTATCTTCTACTTGCCCTACAAAAGTTCACCCCAACTGACACTGGTTTTCAGTAACTCTGAGTTTTCCTGTTTCATAAATCATGTCTTCCTTTTATGTTCTCTCTAGGAACAACATGAGTTAAATTGCATAATGAAAGGTGAAAATTTCTATTCTGTGACATATCTCTGAAGTCAGAAGTTGTATTTACGAAATAAATTAATATTATCCATATACTTGAAACTACAACTTAATGGATTCTCACAAGTTAACCAGTATTCCCATTCCTAAGTGACATAAATCCCCAAATTAGCATACACCTGAGAGTGGGGGTAGAGAAATTTCTCCTACTGAAACATTGCAATTCTCTACCTCTAACACCTAAGTATCTTATAAATAAGATGGCAACACAGGCTTATTTTCCTGGGGTGGCCCATGATTAATGCCTGTCACCCATGCATATTTTTAAGCAGACCCCTTTCATCTGCACAAGTGGATTTGAACAACTAATCATACAGACATACAACTCGTAAGCCTAACAAAATAACACTGTAAAAGTTAGTTACATCTCATTTAAGAAAAATAATATCACAGTTATAAAAACATAATTAAAGGCACTCATCCAAATAAGCCACAGTTAGATACAAGTGATTTCTTTTTTCTATAAGACAGCCAGAGCACCCTCAGCTGTATATAGTGTGGCTTCAGAGATGCTAGGTATGATATGATTCTTATGTGTTAATGTTCAACTGGTTTAGCCCTTCAAAAATAGTTACACAGAATTGCCATTTAATTATTACCAACCCCCACAAACAGTACTACACCATATCTTATTCTGCAACAAAGAATAAAATACATTGGAAGGAAATCTAATTATACCTTATCTCTTAGACCATTTCTCTCCTACAGGTTGCAGACTGTAGGATTCAAACTACAAAATCAAAGCTACTTTAATCATTTCTAGCATGAAGAATGAAGTCAACAAAGTTTATATCACAAAGAAAGAAAATGTTCACATATTTAAATTTTTAAAAACACAGGCCACTGATGTTATTCACTAGAATAGTCCTAGAATAGAATACATGTAGGAAATGGTGCTCATCTTAGGGCAGTATTTATAATCTTATTATATGGGATGCCTGGGTGGCTCAGTGTTTGAGCATCTGCCTTTGGCTCAGGTCATGATCCGGGGGTCCTTGGATGGAGTCCCATAGACTACCCCCACTCTTAGGTGTATGCTAATTTGGGGATTTATGTCACTTAGGAATGGGAATACTGGTTAACTTGTGAGAATTCATTGAGTTGTAGTTTCAAGTATATGGATAATATTAATTTATTTCATAAATACAACTTCTGACTTCAGAGATATGTCACAGAATAGAAATTTTCACCTTTCATTATGCAATCTAACTCATGTTGTTCCTAGACGAGAACATAAGAGGAAGACATGTTTACAAAGTTCAACTCCAAATTTCAGTTGTAATCAAACCTAGTAATAAGAATATACTGTCCCTTCATAGTTTCTACATACTATTTAATACAATGCTTTGTGATCATAAAGTTTGCTGGTATATTTATTTGTTTGTTTCACAAAGCTTTAGTAAAAGACATGTAAAAATGTTCTGGAGTGCTTTGTCTAATTGTTACTTTTATCCTCAGAAGCAACCATTTTCCCCTTGTTCATGACCTAAGATCTTTGAAAGTATCAAGTGTGTCTTGTAATGATCAAAGTATTCAAAAATGTACACAAATGAAAGGTAGCTTCTATTTCATTACAGATTCAATTCAATCACAAAGGCAGCTGACAGGACAAATTTGTAACAAATTGGGCAATTCAAGAAGCTATATTAATGAATGCTATGAAACACAGGGATCATTTGTGAATGGAGTTGAAAAATACACCTGTTGTTTCCAGGTAGTGATAATAATCATATATCTAGGCCATAGGATAAGGCCTGCTTTCTTGGTTCATGCCCGTTAGGAAACAGCCCTTCATTGTTACTTCGTATGTGGAGAAGCCTTGCAAATGGTGGGGGCGACAGGAAACAAAGCAGTAGGATTTATTTAGTGCAACCCTATACTCGGACAGGTGCCACTTTTAGACATTTTAATTGATCTCATTTGTTAGTTATACCTGTAAATCACACTGTTATCATCCTTGAACAAGGAATGGAAACCAGAAATTGTCACAGACTAAAGATAGCAGACCAAGTCCCCAAATGGACCAGCCATATAGATTTACTGGCTTAGTTTCACAACAGTACATTAGATTGAAATTGGATATCTGGAAAAATCCAAATTACATGAGGCCTCTTGTTTCTTTATATCACATTGACAGAAAACATGGTTTAATATTCTTCCGTGGCCAAGGCCGCATATCATATAATAAGATGTGTGTGGATGTGTGTGTGCATGTGCGTGAAAGGAACTTTTGAAGTTGTAAAAGGGTCCTCTGTTTTAGTACAGTAGGTAGTACTGTGGTACAGTAAATATAATGCTTATCCAAAGTCTTGTTAGAAAGTACCACTTTGCATCTGGTTACAGTACTCTCCAGTATCTGAATGATGGAAAGATATGAACCCAGAATATCAATGGATTGAGAATAAAGAGGCATTCAAAGGTTGTGGATTTCAAGGGAGTCCCAGCCTGGGTGGTGATGGGCTGGGGGAGGTCTTGCTTTTCTATGTTCTTTTAATGAATCACTCAGGAATAGATAACCTCCATTGGATCCCTGAATGAGGATGCTGCTGAATTAAATGTAACTTCAGCAGAAATCCCATTACCAGAAACATACCAACAACAGTCACTCAGCATAAAAACAAACCTATTTGGTCTTTGCAGCAGCTTTTCTAGGTTTATTGTACTCATCAGTGACAGTGTTGCCTAGACTTTGCATTGTAGATCCATTCCCATGAACATCATCCCAAAGTACTTAGCGTCAGCATCTCTGCTGGCTGGGACTTTGCTTAACTGGAGGCCAAGCCAAATCCTATTTTAGCTTCAATGCAGCAAATTGCTATGTGAAATACAATCAACTTCTCATCTGCAGTAGCAAAAATTGTGGTTAACATAATGAAATCTGTGTTAAATTATTAAATGTTCTGAAATATTTTGTTGTGATCACACTTAACAGTGACTATGGCCCATGCAAAATATTGGTATAACTGGCATATTGAAAAATGGCTATATTTGTACCAAGTAAAAGACACAGAAAATATGCTCATTTGATCAAATCGGAACTTTCAATGATCACCTTACAATCCCTAATATAAGTGGTAAAGTGTTCCATTTGACTTTTGAAGTTTTCCTTTATTTAAAACAGATTAACCATTTTTATTAATGAGGTAAAAGCAACATATAAACACTCAGAAAATATAACATAAGAAATAATAGGGACCCCTTGGTGTTGCAGTCCATTGAGCAACTGGCTCTTGTCTTTGGTTCAGGTCATGATTTCAGGTCTTTGAGATGGAGCTCTGCCTTGGGCTCTGTGCTCAGCATGGAGTCTGCTGAAGTTCTCTCTCCCCTTCCTTCTGCCTCTCTTCCCTCTCACTCTCTCTCTTCCTGTCTCTAAAATAAATAAGTCTTTAAAAAATAATAAATAATAAAAGACTTGAGGTGAGGCACTATGGCAGATGCTGTTGCTTAAAATGTATGAAAAATCTGTTACTAGATATTCATCAAATCCATGATTCTTAACCTTTTAGGGACATGGGACTCTTCAGCAATCATATTTAACTCTCTCCTCAAAAGTGAAATTAACACACTTTATTATGCCAGATTTTATGTCTAGAAATGGATTCCCTTCACCATCAGATTATTAAAATAATCTTTAGTCTTGTGTTCCATGAACGATTTATTGGCTTTTTTTTCTGGAAGATTTTGAAATCAGCCCACAGTATGCAAATGAACCAAAATTAAATTTTATTCTGCTCAAATTAAAATTTTAACGGGAAGGCTGTCATCGTGTAGTAGAAGCTGTATTTGCAAACTGAGGCATGGTCTTTGATAAGGAAGTGATCTTTAGCCTGATATCAATTTAGATGTTTTGGTCTGACAGCAGTAAATGCTGAAACATCTCAGCTGTAGCTCTGCCATAGCAAACTAAATCCAGTGTCCTCTAGCTTAAGTTGCTAGGTGAGAGCAAATTTGTGTAAAGAACAACCTGAAATATCTAAGTTTATTTAGGTTGAAATCATGCAGCATCATTTCTTTTGACTACAGCTTAACTAGGTTACAAAGCCTGCATTGCAGGCCTGGAGGCCATGTGGAGAGCTTTCCAAGCCTTAATAGTAGATTCACAATGGACATCCCTAGGTGTAGAGTCAGCCTCTCCTCTGAGAAGTGGTTCTTGGTCTGTTGGTCTGTTACTATGACTTGGTAGAAAATGACCAGGCCCATGTCAACCATGCTGCCCATCAAGAACAGGGTGCTAACTCAATTGATGTTGAAGCAAGATCTGGCATGTCGGGGAGCACTAAAGCATCCAGTGGATGAAATGTCATAAAGTGGATGAGGCTAGGGCCAGTCATGCACATGAAGGGTGCACGAGCCATTGGCTAATGTTCTGATTGTGCCCACCCTTGCTTCCCTGCCACCATCTTCCAGTACACATCTACAAACTCATCAAGTGTGCATTATGACCGAGAAAAAAGATCCAACCTGAAAAACAGGTGACTGGCATCACTGAAAAGAGGGTTTAGAGGTGTTTTAACTCCATTCATATGTGAAAAACTGTTCAAAATGGTAATCCTCTCCATGGACAGAACTTCAGATTTTTCTGTGATTGTGAAAGGAGAAAGCTGAATTTATACTAATTCACAAATTGTGGCAAATTGGCCAGATGGCTAAGGATTTGGAAAGAGAAATTTAGGGATTGACAATAAAGAAGTATATGGATAGAAGTCTAGGAATAGATTCCAAAAGTGAGAATATTTGTATCTAAAGTGAATGTTCTAAAAGTCCTCCACTGCCAGAAAGTCTCCTTGGTGTCTGTGGGCATATTAACTCCACTATGGGTGTGTGGCACACAGGTTCATTTTCCAGCGTGTTCAGTATTTGCCCAGTTGGCCATGATGGCAGAGATGGGAGCTATGGAGGGCTGAGTGATAAATGAGGAGATAGGGCTGCTGCTCTGCAGTGGGGTAGGATGATGCCCTGGGTGTGGAGCAGGGTTGAACTCCTAGGATTTCCATCATGTTAATACTATTTAGAGAGGATGTTAGTAGAAAATGATGGTAATCCTTTAGCAGAAACACCACTAAAGAGTCACATACCTCAGAAATGAAACTGTGGATCACCCTGGATGGCATAAAGAACTCTAATCAGCTCTGTGCTGGCCAAAGGCAAAATGAGGTTGGTAATGGAAGAAGGAAGTTGTATATGTGCCACCCATGACCAACTGGGAAACAAAGAGTTGAATCTGTCTGTATTTCTTTCTTTTGGGTTATACACAATAATATATATTTATAAATATATGAAATAACAAACGTATATATTCTATTATTATATATTCATTATATATTATATATATATATATTATGTCTATATAATTTGTGGTTTCCCTCCCTCACTTCTCCAACTTGGGTGGGTTGGTGATAGTTAAATTATTTAATTTTTTGCCAAACATCACAGAACACCAAGACCTGAGTCCTACCCAGCAAGATGAGGAATAGACATTGCCAGGAATATTGGGTTTGGAGCTAGATGGTGATCAACTGACAACACATTGATGGTTTCCTCTGAGGAGAGAATGGGTGTATTTCCACTTCTACAAGGAAGAATTGCACTGAGTTGCATGCTGAGTTGGCACCTTTTTATTTGGAGGTGTTTCAAAGGGAAGAAAAGTCTAGTAGGAACAAGAGAAACATTTTGCGCACATCCTATCCCCGAGCCTGGGAAGGAGTGGGGAAACCAGAAACAGGGATGCTTGCCATAGGGATTCTTTAGACAGCTGGAACTCCTACCTGGGTTAGCCTCTGGCTCCTTTCACCTGCCAGACAGCTGTAGCTAAATAGTTCAATTACCTGACTTCCTCCCTCATAAGCAAAACAAAACAAAAACAAAAGCATGACAAGCTATGCAATAAGACACAACATTCACAGAGAGCAAGATTAGTGTGAAAGAGTTGACAAAAAACTACTTGAATTTAAATATATATATATATATATATATATATAAGAGTTAAGGAAATTCAAATGTAGCACAAAGGAGACTTTCTAAGAATTAAAAAATTTGGCTTTCTTACTACAAAAATCAGTAATGAATGGAAGGAGGGGATGGGATACTCTTAACCCAAATTAATGGGTAATGTCTTACAAGATGTAAGAAATAAGTCAAAACGCTCAACAAAAGTATGAAGAGATATTAGTCATAGATACCAAGTTTATTATTAGACTTTCTGTATGCAATGCTGGAAGGTATCAGAGGAAAACTCTAATGAATGAAGAAGGATGAAGATGTGACCTAAGAGTATTTTTACCCAGCTGATACCTTTAAAGGAGAAAGAAAAATATTAGGGAATGCACTAGATTTTAGTGAATGTATCATCCCTGCAGCATATTTGAGGTAAATACCCAAAAAAGTACACTAATCAGACAACAAATATATCACAATAGAAAAGTTTTAGATTTAATGTACTATAATTTCAAAGTCATTTTATTTATAGTTATTGCTTCTTAGTTGTGTCTTGTTAGAACTCCAAAGTCTTAAAGATATTCTCCTGTGCAACCACAAGAAGATTGTCTTATTTTTTATGGTGAGAACTATAGTCTAATCAGAATTGTATATGTTGCATAGTAGGGATCAAATTTCATCTTTTTTTCCCTTAGAATATCCTATAATTGGCCATCTTTTCTTTCCCACTGTTTAATGACCTCCACCATATTTATTAAATATTCTTAGAAAGTAAATACTACAGTTATAACAGTATCTTGAAGAGATTCAAAGATGCCATATTCTTTGATTAATTTATTTATTATTTTGAAAATGTACCATGATTGAGATAGGTGAGAGAGCAATTTAGACAACACAATTTCGGTTGAAGCCAGTAGCATTAATAATGTGCTAGACTCCTTTCCATAGATTATGCAGTGGATATGAAACTACCAAAAGGGTTTTTTTGAAAAAATTTGCAGTAGTTATGTGGAGTATAAGAAAGCATTCCACAGCTGAAAATTCGCAAGGCAGCTCAGAGTTTGGTTTTGGGAGATTCTAGTATATTCATTAATAATTGTTCATTAATAATAATTCAATTCTATAAAGTCATAATGATAGCCATCACATGATTATATCCATTCATGTCATATTTTTCACATGAATGTAACTTCATTAATATGTCAGCATGACTCATACCTCAGGTCCATCTCTTTTGCTTATTAATTCTTTTCCTCTATCGTCACTCAAACTTTGGTGTTCCAGGTTGCCTCTTCCCAAGCACCAGAGGGGAAGTGTTTTTCAAGGTTGTTTATTTCATGTTTTCCAGAGGCACAGTGGTCAAAGTAGGTCATATAGTCCAGATTTAAGTAGTGGAGGAGAGATAGATTTCAACCTTTTGTGAGAACAGTGGCAAGATCAAATTGCAAAGAACGTTGTGCAAATGGAAATTTGGAGCCATTTGGAGAGCTCCTCTATTCGTTGTATAGGGACAGTACTTTTTGCAGCATTTGCTCCAGAGAATGCACTCAATAAATGTTTGCTGCCTAACTGACTGACTGAATGAATGAACACTGAGAAAGTAAACATTCATATTTCAAATTGAAGAATAACTTTATGTACAATTACTTTTCTTCTTTTAGACTTGGTGCCTTGCATTGGTAACATGCTTAGCTGTTCCTTTAAGTTATGGCCACTCGTTCTTATTTTAGATTAAGAAAAGCAGTAAAAAGCATCCACATTTCATCATGGCAAAGTGTTAGACTACATAACAGGCTTTTGCAGGTTAGAGGTTTTAAACATCAAAATTATGAAAAAGAAACAATTTCAGCATTTTGTTAGTAAGGGTAAAAATGGAATCCATAGTATCAACTGGAAGATATTTTTTCCCCCTGAAGAGGAACAGATAGAATGGCATATGCTTTTCTAAATGTGGAGCTGCTGAGTGCTGAGTACAACTAGCACAAGAGTAGCAATTAGATGACTCAGCTTTGAAAATGCTCCTTAACTATACTATGCAAAGTCAAGTGGTCTCGAATGAAATACAGTGAACACCATGGTTTTAATGCATTGTATTTATTTCAGGGTTTCGTTTTTTGTCTTTTCTTCTTTACTAAGTACTTGGATTAGTTTGATTTACTACAAAGCTTTTTCACTTAAGAAGCCATGATAGGAGGCACCTGGGTGGCTCAGTGATTGAATGTCTGCCTTCAGTTCAGGTTGTGATCCCAGTCCTGGGATCGAGTCCTGCATTGGGCTCCCCTCATGCAGCCTGCTTCTCTGTCTGCCTGTGTCTGCCTCTGTCTCTGTGTCTCTCATGAATAAATAAAATCTTAAAAAAATAAAAAGAAGTCATGATAGATTTTTTGGCGCCTGTTCTGTGTGTGGCCTAGGAATTAAAGAGGACTGCATTTCCTATCATCTCCAACAGATACAACAGTTGGCTTACTGCAAAGCTGCTCATCAGAAAATTTTTTTTAAAGATATGAACTGAAATTTTCTTTGTGACACTAGTATTGCCAGAGTTATTCCATTGTAATCTTCACATGTGATGGGTTAATGTCTTTAGACATACTTAACGAAAGTTGCCATAAGCATCATATTTCTTGGTTCTATGATTAGGTTTCACAGATTTGGGTACAATTAGCTAGTTTCCTACTTCATCCTACTGTTTTAATTGCTTCACTCTTTTTCTGTCATTCATCAACTCATCTGCCTGGAGGTCAAAATGGGACCAGTCACTAATCAAAGCCAATGGCAACCATGACTGTTTTGGGGCACCATGTTTCATCTGTCAAGGGGCATCTATCACTTCTCTCCCTGTCAAAAAGAAAATTAAATTAGACTAATATAAACCTCTATTTTTGCCCTGATTAAAGGCCTATGTCTTCCCTAGGCATTGCCTGACATGATTTTGACTTGTGAAAGACTGAATGTTCTTATAACATCATTTGGAGAGAGTGTGCCTGTCTCCCTGGGTCATTATTCTTCAGATTCACTTGTTTTTCATGGACTATGGGCTAGATAATCTAGATCTCCTTTGGGGTGTTAATTAAAAAGAGTATCCAAAATTAATCAACGGACTCACTAGGGCGAAGGGGAGCTGTCTTAAGACCTTGGAATATAACATGCTTCTGGTGCAGAGAAATGAGCCTTCGGCTATCGACGAAAAGCAAACAAGTGTACAGACGGCAATGTGACATAAAAATTCATATATATATACAAGTATACACTCATTTTTCTTGTCAGCTTGTCAACTTTAATTACAAAGGTTGATTTGCTATTTGGCAGATCACAATGTAGTAGATGTTGGCCATTTGAAAAACATCGTGTGGTCAAGGTCTTAGAACTATGGCATAGGATAACAATGGATGAGTGATGTGTTTTAAAGTCCACGCTGAGCATAAAAATTCTTGCATTGTAGCTGAATTGTAAAAACTCTGTGATCCTTTCAAGAAAGAATATATTTTATCTACAATAGAATATTGATAATGAATAAAATTTTGATTTAGAAGGTGTAGTTTCTTCATCATACTTTGCAGTATTCTTTTTTTTTTTGGTTTCTTACTTTATTCTAATATATTTGTATTTGATACTAAGAATTTTCTAAAAACTCTAGGCTAAAAGTAATCTTTTTAGCAAATCTTGAGTTTTGAACATACTAAGAAATAGCTTTTGCTCTTTAACTTCAACATTTTTATTTCACTTCTGATTTACAGAATTGAATATCACTTTTATAGTGCTTATTTAGTTAGATTTAGTTAGATGTTAGTATCTCACAACTCGCTGTTGTTCTCTTCCACCTAAAGAGAAATCTTGACTGTCAAACCAAAGGTCATAGATTCTCATCCTGTAACTGAGATTTTCAACATCTTTTTCAAAGTTGAGAGATTAGAAACATCTACTTTTATCCGTTAGCATTCTAAATGCTGCTTGTCAGATAAGCTTGGAGTGCTTACATTCTATAAAGATGGTACACCTTCAAAGCCTAGTCTTGCCTATAGTGGGCAAGAAATGAAGTTGTTCACTGGTCTCCATGAGTAATGTTTGGATCCTGAGTTATGCCTATTGGTCCTGATGTTTGGCCTGAATCTGGTATTGGTAGAACTTGCAAAATAATATTTAGTACAATTTGCAGACAGTTGAGATTATTGAATTATAAAAAGTAAGTATTTTCTTACCTCTAACAACACCCTGATTTAGGTTTGCCAAATTGGAAGAAAAGCATTTAAGGTAAGTCATTCTTTGCCGTATAGAAAATGGCATATCTTAATTCTCTAACTTAAACTTAATATTACTTATTCAACAGTCTTATTATATATAATTTATTTCTAGTAGAAAATATTTACCTAAAGGTTGTAAGATGTTCCTACTTCATTGTATCAGGAATGTCCTAACGAACTGTATTGCTTAATTCATTTTTTATTTAATCTTATTCATTCATAAAACTATTTTATGTGTCATTATTTAGTGTCAATAAATTTACTATGGACAAGATAGAAATTTCTACAAAAGACAAAGAGGCATTTCAACCATTTGATGGACACAATACAATTTTGTTTTGCTTTGATTTTTGTCTAATTACATTAGGAAAAGCTTTAAAATGCAAAAGGAGTTTTCAAACCTTTATAAAATATTATTTTCTTAAATTCAGTATTCTGAATGTTGGCAACAAAATAACTTATTTATGATATTCATATTTGTTTCTATATTTCTTGGGATAATTGATAGCTTAATGGCCTTTTAAATATTTTCCCCAAGGACCATGCTCATTTCTACTTCTTTCTACTCTCACTTTGAAAAAGATTCAATCTAAGTATATTATCTGCTTGATTAGTACCTCCTACCTGTCATTTCAAAGTGTAATCTTATAATCAGACTAAACATTCCCAGAATCCTTTCAACTCATATTTGCCTTCATTCAACAAATTTTTACTAAAGTTCTAATGTGCATGATCTCACAGAAATTACATTCTCTTGGGCACATCATTTTCCTGTAACAATATACACCATTATTTAAAAAATATCTTTTAGCGGCAGGTAGTTGTAAAGAAAGTAGATGTTTTTAAGTCATTTATCATGTATATTTTTGAGATCCATTTAACCAAAACATACTCCTTGTTTGTTGGGTCAGCCTTGTTATTTTTACAGTTTTTAGTTAATTTAATCTCCATTTGAAGCCACTCTTAGAGTAATAAAGGGGAGCACAGAATAATATCTATATCCAAAAGTCTGAGAGGTAAGGTCACCACTTGGAATTCTCCCTTAATAACCTCTGAATTAAGTAAGTAAAAAATTTTGGAACTATAAAATGGACTATGGAAAAGAGAGCAACATGACCAGTTGGTTGTGACATATTAGAATTCATATATCAAATCAGTAGTAGAAAAAGATCATGGAAACTGGAGACTACCACATGGAATAATGAAACATCACAAAAAATATAACAAGATAGAGAAAGCTGTGTTTGCAGGAACCCTCACATGTATATTATCACATAGAATTGCCAAAGTTGAAAAGAACAAGCCTCTCTGAATGGGACAAAATAGTGAGATGTCACAGAACTCATGATCTGTGGCCACCAACTGTCATCAGAAGGAGGGCTGGTTCTACTTACCATAGAACTTTCTTTTGATCAGTAGATGAGTCATATTAAGATGAAGAGTTTCATGGGCATTCCCTATGCAGTGTTAAGTACCTCTTCTAAATCAAATACTGAAGAACTACTTAAAATTACTGCTAGACTTTCCATAGTGCCCATATGTCTCTGTTTGGCTGGGCACCTCAAATCTTTACATTTTTTTCAAATCTTATGCCATTGTTCAAACAAGTCTTAGAACTTTTCTTTGGAAGTTACTTGTGTGTTCTTTAAAATATTATCATTGATAACAAATGTACTTTTGAGTATGTGTTAGATTCCCTTAAAATTGATTTTAAACAATAAAATGGTCCTTTGATCTTGATAAATTAATTTAATGACCAGAATACCTGATTCTCTTGTGGATCAAAATTGTACTACAACTATAAAATAAAGGGACTCACAGATAAAGTAGAAAGCCACTTCACTAAAAATAGGGGTTTCAAAATGTGCTAAGCAAAAGAATTATTGCAGTGAGTTTATGGTCTATCAAGTTTTCAGATAGGTCAGTATTTACTTTGAATTCGGGTACTGTTTGATTGTTTTCATATGTAGTTATATTTTATATTGACAGTTTATATTTATATTTATAGTGAATTTATTTCCAATAAAACATATTCAGTGGGTGATCTTTTACATTCCATAAAATAGTCACTCCAGATTTTGCCTAAAGATTTTTTTTTTCCTAAAGATTTTTGATCAATGATCTGCTAAGATTAAAAAAAAATTTTTTTTCTGAAGAAACTATTTTAAAACAATCATTCTATACAGAGTTTGGAGATTTAAGAAATATTCTACCCTGAAAAACAGAACAATCGGAAAATACAAGTGTATATTTTTTTAAGATTTTATTTATTTATTCATGAGAGACACAGAGAAAGAGGCAGACATAGGCAGAGGTAGAAGCAGGCTCCATGCAGGGAGCCCAATGTGGGACTTGATCACTGGACCCCAGGATCACACCCTGAGCTGAAGGTAGACGCTTAACCACTGAGCCATCCAGGCATTCCAATACAAATGTAGTTTTAAAGCTTAGATATGTTTATTATAAAAGATGCTTATTAATTTCTTAATATATGGCATTTTTAGAACATTTTTTAGAACAAAACTTACTGAATGTACATTACCTACTTTGATTCTCATAGTAGTCAGGGAAAATATTATTAACAGTTTTTATAGACACGGTACTAAAAGATTAGTGAACCTCTTTTACCTAACCATCAATGAAAAGAGACTGGACAGCAAACTCTCAAGTACAGTTACACTCAGACTGGTGAATTTCTAAGGATAATCTGAAGCACTAAGATTGCTTTAGCAATACATGAATATCTGGGGTAGTCATACCACAATACCAGGATATCACACCTTAGTGCAAAAAATCACACATGTTGGAATATAAGCACACACAGAAAAATGTAAATAAAATATATATTATATGCAACATAGGCATATATACTCAAGGAGTATTAACATTTATTTTTTGCTATCATTCAAATACTGACTTATGTTTGGACACTTTAAACTCATGGTAATTTATAAACTCACAGTAGGTACTTCTTACAGTATATTTAAAATACGAGATTTTAAAAATATCAGATACTTATTTACTTAATTGATATGTCTTAGGTCTTAGATGCTTTTTGACAAAAAATTTCTAGTTGCAGTTGGCTAATCTAATGATTTAGAAGGAATATTTAGGTCAAAACATTCTCACCAACTTGTACTTACTTCTGTACTATCACCATTGAATAATGAAGAAGCTTTCAATTCTGGATAATAAATCACCAAATTACCAATAAAATGGTGAACTAGTTCAACTAGTTGAATTAATAAATAGAATTACTATCAATATAAGCACATATGTCTTCACTATCATTTTATTTTTTAATTTTTTAATAATAAATTTAATTTTTATTGGTGTTCAATTTACCAACATACAGAATAACACCCAGTGCTCATCCCGTCAAGTGCCCCCCTCAGTGCCCGTCACCCATTTACCCCCACCCCCCGCCCTCCTCCCCTTCCACCACCCCTAGTTTGTTTCCCAGAGTTAGGAGTCTTCATGTTCTGTCTCCCTTTCTGATATTTCCCACACATTCTTCTCCCTTCCCTTATATTCCCTTTCACTATTATTTATATTCCCCAAATGAATGAGAACATACACTGTTTGTCCTTCTCCGATTGACTTACTTCACTCAGCATAATACCCTCCAGTTCCATCCACGTGGAAGCAAATGGTGGGTATTTGTCATTTCTAATGGCTGAGTAATATTCCATTGTATACATAGACCACATCTTCTTTATCCATTCATCTTTCAATGGACACCGAGGCTCCTTCCACAGTTTGGCTACTGTGGACATAGCTGCTAGAAACATCGGGGTACAGGTGTCCCGGTGTTTCATTGCATCTGTATCTTTGGGGTTAATCCCCAGCAGTGCAATTGCCACTCTGGAAAACTGTGTGGAGGTTCCTCAAAGAGTTAAAGATAGACCTGCCCTACGGCCCAGCAATTGCACTGTTGGGGATTTACCCCAAAGATACAGATGCAATGAAACGCCGGGACACCTGCACCCCGATGTTTCTAGCAGCATTTTATTTTTTCAGACAAATGATTTGTCTTCTTGTATCTTCAAAGAAAAAAATTCTGCAAACTATTTTTAAGGTTGTAATATTATTTATTTTCAAAGACTGTGTTGACTTTTATAAAAATAAAGAACAGATCCACTGGAATATGACAGAAATTGGGAAATTTCTGAAAACTTTAAGACACGTGTTATCCATGTTCACTTCAATAAAATTTTGGTGAAGGTGGTTTGAGATGGTGGGTGGCATGGGAAGATCCTCAACTCACCTCCCCCACAGATACAACAAATCTATAGCTGCATATAGAACAATTCCCTCTGAAAAGAGCTTGATAATTAGTTGAATAGCTTCTTCACTACAAGGGATAAAGGATCCATATCAAGATGAGTAAGAGAGACAGAGATGTCAAGAACCCCACTCCTGGCACGGAAAGTCACCATTTGGAGGGATTTCACAAATGTGAGCTCCTTCCTGAGAAGCAAGGGGTTTGTGTCCTACATCAGGCACCTCAACCCTTAAGACCTGCACTGGAGAAACAAGCCCAAACATCTGACTTTGAAAATCAAAAGGGCTTTACCCAGGAGAACCACAGGGCTATAGGCAATGGAGGGTCTTCTGTTAAGGATTTCTGCACAAGCTCATCATCCTGGGACCCACTGAAAAAGTAGTAGTTTAAAAAAGAGCCAAGACCATATGTGAAGAAGATTCACTTGCAATTTTTAAGCATCTGTTAGAGAGGGAAAATATTATTGGGGATTCTCTCCAGGGACAGGGGCACTGAAAAGTGCTATTCTTATATTCTCTATCTCCTAGCACTGGTGCTAGGGGGGGCAGTTTTCTATTTTCACTCTACCCTGTTAGTGACCCCTGAACTACTGTGGCCCTGCTAGAGGTGGTATGAAGGTGCCCCACTCTCTACTCACTATCTTTGTTCCTGTAGCCTTACCAGAGGCAGTGAGCAGGTGCTCCATTTCTCCAAAATGGAGCCAGTACACACTGTCTACACAGAGGATGTCCCTTGAGTGCTGGGCTCTGGTGGCCAAGGAGGATTATGATTTTGGACCCCACAGGTCTGAAACAATTCAAGAGGCAGTTTGAGAGACAACCAAGAACTGGGGCAAGTTTGAACAATAAGGTTCATCACCTAATGGAGCTACAACTATAAGAGTAGTAGAGATAGCTGTTTCACTGAACACATAGAAACAAACATTAAGAATCAAGTAAAATGAGGAAATTGAGGAATATGTTCCAAAAGGACAAGATTAAACAACTCCCCCCAAAAAAACCTTTAATGAAACAGAGATAAGTAATTTACCTGATAAAGAATTCAAAGTGACAGGTCATAGGGGTGGCCTGGGTGGCACAGTTGGTTAAGTGACCAACTCCTGGTTTTCACTTGCATAATGATCTCAGAGTTGTGGGATCAAGCCCTGTGTCTGACTCACCACCCAGTAAGGAGTCTGCTTGAGATTCTCTCCCTCTCCCTCTGCTGCTTGCTGTCTTTTTCTCCCTTTTTGTCTCTCAAAATAACTAAAGAAATAAAATATTTTTTTAAAAAGTGATGATCATGAAGTTGCATGTCAAACTCTGGCAAAGAATTGGTGAACACTCAGAGAACCTCAACAAAGAGAAAATAAAAGAAAGTATCAAACAGAAGTCACAGAACTGAAGAATCCAAAACAGAACTGAAAATATACTAGTCAGATTCACATATACTGGAAAATAAGCACACACACACACACACACACACACACACACACGGAAATGTAAATAAAGTATATATCATGTGCAACATAGGCTAATGATTCTCATCCCAAATCAGTTGCACTTCTATACACTCACAGCAAACTATCAGAAAAAGGAATGAAGAAAGTAATCCTATTGACAATTCCATCAGAAAGACTAAAATACCTAGGAATAAATTTGACCAAGGAGGTGAAAGTCTTATACTCTGAAAACTGTAAGACACTGAAAAAAAATTGAAGACACAAATAAATGAAATTATATTCCATGCTCATGGATTTGAAGAATAATAATGTAAAAATGTCCATATTTTTCAAAGGAATCTATAGATTCAATGCAATCTCTATCAAAATTCCAGTGTTTTTTTTTTCACAGAAATAGAACAAAGAATCTTAAAATTTGTATGGAACCACAAAAGGCCCTGAATAGCCAAAGGAGTCAATTTTGAGAAAGAATAAAGCTGGAGGCATCATGCTTTCTGATTTCAAACTATTTTAGAAAGCTATAGTAATCAAAACAGTATGGTACTGGCATAAAATCAGTACACATAAAATCAAGACACATAGATCAATGGATCAGGTAGAAAGGTAAGAAAAAATCCAAACATATGTGGTCAATTAATTTATGACAAAGCAGGCAAGAATATATAGTGAGGAAAAGACAATCTCTTCAATAAGTGGTTTTGGGTAAACTGGGTAGCCACATGCAAAAGAATGAATCTGGACCACTATCTACATCATACACAAAAAAATAATTCAAAATGTATTAAAAACTTGAATGTAGAACCAGAAGCCAATATACTCCTAGAGGAAAATGTTGATGGTGTGCTTATTGACATTGCTCTGGGCAATGTTTTTTTTTTTTTTGTTTTTTTTTTTTTTTTTTTTTATCTGACTCCAAAGGCAATGGCAGCTAAAGCAAAAATAAACAATGAGATAGCATCAAACTAAAGATATTTTTTAAAATATTTTATTTATTTATGAGAAAGAGAGAGAGAGGCAAAGACACAGGCAGAGGAGAAGTAGGCTCTATGCAGGGAGCCTGACATGGGACTCCATCCCTGGTTTCCAGGATCATGCCCTGGGCCGAAGTTGGCACTAAACCACTGAGCCACCTAGGCTGTCCGAAACTAAAAATATTCTGCACAGAGAAGAAAACCATCAACAAAATAAAAAGGCAACCTACTGAATGGGAAAAATATTTGCAAACTATATATCTAAAATATGTAAAGCACTCATCCAGCTCAATGACAACAATAAAACAATCCAATTTAAAAATGGGCAAAGAATCCAAAAGGCATTTTTCCAAAGAAGGTATATAGATGGCCAATAGGCACATGAAAAGATGCTCAACGTCACTCATCTTTAGGGAAATGCAAATTAAAACCACAATGAGATAGCTCCTCACATCTGTCAGAATGGCTGTTATCAAGCCAAGAAATAGGAAGTATCGGTGAGGATGTGGATGAAAGGGAAACCTCATGCACTGTTGGTGGTAATATAAACTGGTGCAGCCACTGTTGAAAACAGTATGGAGGTTCTGCAGAAAATTAAAAATAGAACTACCATATGACCCAGCAAATCTACTTTGGATATTTATTCAAAGAAAATGAAATCACTAAATCAAAAAGATATATGCACTCCTAAATTCATAGCAGCATTATTTACAATAGCCAAGATATGGAGGTAACCTAAATATCCATTGATGGATGAGAGGATAAAGAAGATGTAGTATATATACAGTGGAATACTACTTAGCCGTAAAAAATAATGAAATCTTGCCATTTGTGACAACATGGATGGACCATGAAGGTATTATGCCAAGTAAAACAAGTCAGACAGAGTAAGGTAAGTACCATATGATTTCACTTGGAATTTCAAAAAACAAAACAAATAAGTCAATGAAGCAGTATAGAACAAAACTCACATATACAGAAAATAGAAGAGAATAGATGATTGTCATCAGAGGGGAGTCAGGTACAGGATAGGTGAAAGGGATCAAGAGACACAAACTTCCAGTTGTAAAATAAATGTCATGAGGATGTCATGTACAGCGTGGTGACTACAGTCAATAATATTGTATATTTGAGAGTTGCTGAGAGAGTAAGTCTTAAAAGTTCACATCACACACAAAATTTTTGTAACTTTGTATGGTGACAGATGGTAAGTAGCCTTACAGTGGTGGTTGTTTCAC
Source organism: Vulpes vulpes (assembly GCF_048418805.1). Lineage (NCBI taxonomy): Eukaryota > Metazoa > Chordata > Mammalia > Carnivora > Canidae > Vulpes > Vulpes vulpes. The sequence continues at coordinate 68,493,370 of NC_132795.1, read as the reverse complement.
AGTATATCCAAATAACAAATCATTATGTCGTATACCTGAAACTAATTTGATTTGGATGCCACTTACATGTCAATGAAGAAAAAAAAAAAACCTGAATTTTGAACATTTCTGTTAACTAGTGACAATGACAGCAGTATTTTAGAACTGTTAGAACTTTAGATTTAATGTATTTTTAAAGTTGGTAAAATTAGAGATGCCATGGCTATTTAAGTCTGTCCTTTCAAACTATTTCCTAGGCCATTCTTGATGTTATTATGTAATTTATAATATATATTTTTATCTAGTTAGTCTTGAAGATTTATCTTTTATTTTTATTTTTTTAAAATTTATTTATTTATTCATGAGAGACACAGAGAGAGAGAGAAAGAAAGGCAGAGACACAGGCAGAGGGAGAAGCAGGCTCCATGCAGGGAGCCTGACGTGGGACTTGATCCCAGGACTCCAGGATCATGCCCTGGGCTGAAGGTGGCGCTAAACTGCTGAGCCACCCGGGCTGCCCTCATCTTTTATTTTGAAGTAGAAGTCATTATATATAATTAGACATAAAATATATATTTGTTGTGGATAATACTTCTCTATCCATAATATATAACATATAGAACATAATGCTATATATAATATGTAATATTTTGTTGTGATATGGAATACAAAAGTGAAAGGTAGCATGTATTCCCAAATAAATACTCAAATCAGAAATATCAGGTAAAACTTGTTTAAAAAATGAGAAAATGAAAATAAAGTCATTAAAAATTCTTATAAGACATCTTCTAAAATTTTTTTATTTTCCTAATAAACTAAATACATAAGGAAACATTTCTAGTACAAATCAAAGTTTCAATCCCATATTAACTTTACTGTATTTAATTTCTCCAAATAAAAGTCATGATTTGTGGCTTGACATAGTTTGTCACAGAAATAGAATTTTGAAATCTAATATAGTCTACAATTATGAAAATAGTGAAATAGTTCAGGATATTTGGTTACCATGTATGAAGTATCTGTGTTGTGAAATATGGATTAGAAAGTTTTGAAAGAGTTAATGTCTCAAAGATGACAAATTCCTCCTGAAGTAGAATTAAATCACTTTTTAAAAATGAGTCAGCAGTTCCTTAATTGCCTATCTCGTTATTTTGATTAATAAAAAAGAACAGCATAAAATAGAGTGAGAAAAACATACACAAAATTACCAGATTGTTTAGAAAAGATATTAGGTGGGCATTCAGTCAGTGTATAATCTGAGCGAGGCCATGGAGAGTTTTTCTACAAAGGCACAAATATGCATATATTTATAAGCTATGTTCCCACACCAGCTCGCATTCATACTCATAAATGGTTTAAATTATTTTCACTAAGTGAGAAATGTGCCTTAAAGACCTATATGGCTTGAATATGGACTATTCGTAACATCTCATCAAAGTATACATTTATGTTTAAAACAATCTACTACTTAAAATAAGTAATTTATGTATCCCATCATTTAAATTCATGAATTCATGTATCTATGCATTCAATTATAGGAGTGCATGATAATGAAACTGCATTTAAAAATTCAACAAGGTGCAATGCTTAAATGCATTGGTGGATATTTGCCCTGTACTTAGATTTTCAAAGGGACTAAGGCCATTGTAATTCTAATTATTATTTTAAATACAAACACTCCTGGGACGTGCCAGATTCCACTTAAATAAGGTAACAACTGAATCTCAGAAATAACCTATCTAGGAGGAGCTCCTGGGTGGTTCAGTCCACTGAGGATCCAGCTCTTGGTTTCAGCTCAGGTCATGAGCTAGGTCATGATAGACTTGGTCATGAGATGAAGTCCCAGGTCAGGCCCTGCATTTAGCTGGGAGTCTGCTTAAAGATTTCCTCCCTCTGTTCCTCCCTGCGATTGTGTGTGCATGCTCTCTCTCTCTCAAATAAATAAATATATTTTTAAAAATAAATAAATAGAGATTCCTGGGTAGCTCTCTCAAATAAATAAATATATCTTTAGAAAGAAAGAAAGAAGGAAAGAAAGAAAGAAAGAAAGAGAAAGAAGAAAGAGAGAAAGAAAGAAAGAAAGAAAGAAAGAGAGAAAGAAAGAAAGAAAGAAAGAAAAAAGAAAAGAAAAGAAAAGAAAAGAAAAGAAAGAAAGAAAGAAAGAAAGAAAGAAAGAAAGAAAGAAAGAAAAAGAAAGACTCCTGGCTGGCTCAGTGGTTGAGCCAGTGACTCAGTGGTTTTAATCTTTTAAAAAAATTTCTAAAAAGTAAAGAAATAACTTACCTATGAAAACAAGTAACTTAAATCTTACTACTTAATTATTCTCTCTAGTCACCTTTCTGGAGTATAAAACTAACATCACATTTTACTTCTCTGTCAGCAACACTCTGCTTTGTGCTAACTAGGAATAGATGAACAGAGCAAGCCATTTCTCCTTTCCACTTAATTCCACCCCAATCATTTCCAAGGAAGAACACTCTTTCCTTCAAAATACAATTGCAATGAAAAATATGTATTCTTTTAGAAGGGATGAGCACATGAAAAGGTAATTTAACTATTTTTTTAAAGATTTTATTTATTTATTCATGAGAGTCACAGAGAGAGGCAGAGACACAGGCAGAGGGAGAAGCAGGCTCCTCACAGGGAGCCTGATACAGGATTCGATCCCAGGACCCCGGGATCACGACCTGAGCCAAAGGCAGACGCTCAACCACTAAGCCACCCAGGTGCCCCAATTTGACTGTATTTTTTGAATGAAAATGAGATTAGCAGTAGCTATCAGAGGAGACCTTGTTTCTGTTTTTGTTAACCTTTTAATGTAAACTGTTTATTTGTGGCAAATTTTGGAGAACAGCCCTGAAATTCTATGTAATGAATTAGACTTGACCAATTTTTCTTCTGAGTGATGTTTCCTGTTGGAGAGGGCAAGCAGTTTACTTTGGCTAGCCAGAGTCGTTCTGGTGAAAAACAGCCTGAATGACACATGGTAACTAGACTAACGTTGCTACTTGGTTTCTAGAGACAGGTGAGAAAATGAAAGCAAATTTAAAATTAGTGCAGTTTTATATAAAAAATGAAATTATGTAATCTCTTCCTTAGGGACTGTTATAGGCAATAACCATTAAAATATGCTCACCTTTCAACCAGAAAAAAATATGGGGAATTTAAAAATGTCTTTGAATCAACCTATTAAAAGTAGATTCTAAGAATTTTTAAAAACAATACTCCTAAATGTCATGGCTTATCTTAATGGTAATCTTTCACCTATAATATGTGCGGATAACAAGTTTGTTTTCGTACAAAGGTGTTAATTAATGAATGGCAGACCTTTGCCAATTATTGACACATTTTTCTCTAATCCTGTTATGTGAACCATTCTAATGAAGTCATAGCTTATTACTAATGATATACTTTTAATTTTTTTTTAACTGTGAGATAAGGATTAAAATAATTTATTGGGTTTCAGCTCCTTTTTAAATCACAGCAGGTAAGAAAGCTTCATTTTGTCTGCCCCAGTGTAGCCTCCAGGGAAGGTTATAACCTCAGCAGGCAAATTCAGGACCTGGCCCTTCACACCTCAGGGAGTTAAGCTTTGAACCTGTGTGTAAGTCCATTACTCCCCTGGCCACAAAGCTGTTGGCCAATTATCTCTGAATAAGAATTGTATCGGATCTTAGTTTGTAGTAACAGGGTCTGGTAGTTTGTGAGAAAAAGAAAAATAAAAACCACAAACAAAACCAAAAGAACAATCCTTCTATCTTTCTCAGACTGTTTCTTCTTGGAGCGAAGGGATCACATAACCCATTCCACACCTACAATGAATGGAAACGTTATCACATTATTTATGTCCCCATCCTCTGTGATAGTATCTCCTTCATCAAGAGGATTCACCCAACTGAGACTGGACACTGTTCTCCATCCCCCAGCTCCACAAACCTAGGAAGGAAGAGTTCTCCACAAACCTTGAAGAATGTTTGTAACTTGTCGGTTAGATCATAAGGAGAATCAATCCTCCTTTTTTTTTTTTTTTTTTTTTTTTGGTTTGTAGCAACCCTGCATTGACCAAGTCTTTCAGGGCCGGTTTTCCTTTCTTTTTCCTTTTTTAAAAGATTTTATTTATTTATTCTTGAGAGAGAGAGGGCGGGGTGGTGGTGGTGCAGAGACACAGGCAGAGAGAGGAGCAGGCTCCATGCAGGGAGCCTGATGTGGGGCTCTATCCCGGGACTCTAGGATCACACCTGAGCCAAAGGCAGGCACTAAACCGCTGAGCCACCCAGGCTGCTCTCAATCCTCCTTTAGAAAATAGGTTTATAATTGCAGTTCTGGAAACCATGATACATGTCTCTCATTTCAAATCAAATCATAGGCTTCTCCAGAGGTATAAAGGGTGAATACAGGCCCGAGGTACCCTTTGGGGGCAGTGTGTTCACGTTTCCTAAAATCTATGCACTGTCCTGAGCAGTTTTTGGAATAGAGCCCGGGAAAGAACAATGACAGAACCTACCCCACCGTCCACTTCACTGGCTCTTCCCCTGGTTTCACAGTACGTGGGGTGGCCCGGCTGCAAGTTGGCACATAATCGTTCCGAACGTCCACTCTGGGGCAGTTCTGAGAAAGAATAACATCGCTAACGAATGCAGTTGTGTATTAAATAATTTGATCACATGCAGGCGAGAGGCTTTTTCTGTCCATATTGGGGAGCGTGAGGTGGGCATCTAGCTGGTTCCTCCTGGGCTTGTGTCCCCAGGTGCCCTCTCCACAGTCTGTCCTACGACACAGGGACACTCCGCCAGCCCCTTTGTTTCTGCACCATTCCAGGAGACCTAGCAGGTTGCAGGCATGATTAGCAAAGATGCTGACCGTCTCCGGCCCCCTTGTTCCTTGCTCCTTGTTTTTATGCACACGTGGGGGGAAGCAGTCGGTGTAAGAAGGTCCAGCTGCGCAGGGTAAGCAGGAGCCCGGTCCAGGAGCTGCCCTGCGTGTTGCCCGGAGTAAGCTTGCCACCCAAAGTGAGCATGACCAGAGTGACATCTGGAAATAAAAACTTCTCCTTAAGGAGCCCCTGGGGAGGAGGAAATGCCCCTGGTTTTTCTGACAGAGGCTCTGTTCTGGGGCAAATGACACCTGCTCAGCCTGGGGACCATTGTGGGGGGAGCAGGGGGAGGAGGGAGTTGCCCTCTGCCTCCTGGCTGGTGGCCTAGGTACCTGTGTCCCAGTGACGAGGATGACCAAAGGGGACGGAGAGGTGGCAAGGAGAAGCCCCGTCACTCCCCTGTCACCTGCATCCGGACCGCTCCTCCGTCATTTCACACTGGGTGGGCCTTGGGGGTGACCTACAGCCACGGCTCCGTGGCCACATGGCCAGCCCATCGGCCGGTGCACAGCACCCACCACCCTTTGTCCAGCTGGCTGCCGGCTGGGGACTGACATTCTCCTGCTGCAGCTTTAACAATAAGCCCAGGAGCTGGGCCCCACGATGGAGCCTGTTGAACCCCTGAGAAACCCGAGCTTTGCTGGCTTGCGGGAGGCCAACCAGACAGCAGAGGCCGCGCCGAGAAGGGAGGCCGGGTCTGGGGGTCCCTGCGCTGATCCCGAGGGCCCCCCGCTCCCAGGAAATGCACGTCGACAAGGACTCTGACACTTCCATTGCCCATGATCATTTAGGATGTGGTGCCACACGCAGCGTCCCCAGCGGCGCTCCAAACCCCCTTTGAGGTGGATATGAACTCTGCTTCCTTGCAGAGCTGCTAAGACGAAGATTGGTAGATGTGATTTGCGGTGCTGGCGGGCATCACCTTGCCGGCGACGGCTCCTCTTCTCTGTCGAGGGTCTGCGTGGGTGCGGGGGCTCCCTTCTCCCACCCCAGGCTCCTTGGCATGCAGCAGCCTTCATCTTCATCACTCGGAAGTGCCTCTTCTGTACCTCTTGTCCTGACCGTCCAGGCCCCCAAAGGCTGATCCTTAACTTTCCTGTTCCCAGGATGGGGGTGGGAGGAAGGCATTTCTGATGCCCTTTATGGTGCAGCTGTGCAATTTATGCAACCAGTGCCTTTGGCTCCAGAGAGGTGGGTCCTCATTCACCCATCAGGACATATTTATGAACCCTGGGCTCTGCACCAGCCAGTGTACCACACAGTGGCCTGCAATGGCAGGGGAAATCACTAAGCCCGTAAAAGACTCTATTGCCCATCTCCTTTCCTCAAAATGGACTAGCAAGCAGACTGTCTTTGTAAAGGCTTAATTTCCACTTGTGCCACCACATTGCCAGGCAAATCTTTCATGCTCTAAATATCCCTTCCAGGCTCTACCTCCTTCACCTCCTCTCTTGTGTAGAATATATCTGATTCTGAAGATCTGGGCAGCCGGGGGGAGGGGACCTCAACCAAAGGTGGCAATAGGACCATCCTCAGGGCCGGTGGTGGAGCTCAATGTTCTGAGGTGGATTCACTATGTGGATCTGAAATGTGTGGGGCATGTTTTCGAGGATGTTTTCTGAGCTATGACACAAGAGTTTGCTAAAACAGTTTATTTAAAGATGACACAAGATAATCCTCTGAAAGGACTTGGCACAGAATTAGGCACCAGTGAGTGCTTAAGAAATGCCATTATTGTTCCTTCCCGTAATTTCAAGGTACAATGCAGTAACACATGTAAAGAAAAAATTCAATACAATATTAGTGCTATTATCAAGCTGTAGACCAAAGAAACCCTTAAGATACAAGAATGTTAAAATTTCTAAAAAAAATCAGGGTATAATAATCAAAATTCTTGTCGCACTTGCTTTGCTAAACATCTAATACCTGCCATAGTCCTGTAAAACAGGTGATTATATTTCAAGGATGCTTTTTGCATGCTGCTGCTGTCTTATTTACTTAAGGAGAGATTAAGTAAGTGTTAAAGTGGAGTAGCAAGAAGCTCTATTATTTTGTAATACTCATTTTCAAAACCTCATGTAGGTTCCTTTCTCTGGGATCAAAGCAAAGGAGGTCTGCTAGTCTAGAAACTAAAACTGGTACATCACCGTTAAAGAGAACAGTTGCTTCTTTTAGAATTATACCACTAGATGACAAGTAGGAAGAAAAAGCACAAATTTTCACAATTTCTTGATGCCTGAACAAGTTCTTGGCATGAAAGTGTCATACGATCGTTTAAAATGTAATTTAAAGATTTCCATCATTTTCATTTCTCAATGACCTCTTTACTCTTAAAAATCTGATCTGAAGAAGTCACTTTAACATACAAGGTGACCTGCTTCTCCATGTTCACTCAGAGGATGTTATGGGATTCTGATGACGAGAATAAGAACAGGTAGATGGGTCCTGTGAAGGAGAGTACCTGCAGAGTAAAGCCTATGTGTACCAAGTGACAAGTGGGCACTGCCTCCACCGAAGTTTTTTTTTCTGTCAGGCTGTTTTGGAACACACATTTGGATTTTTTTTTCTAAGTGGGTGCATACTTTTATGCATATCTCATCAGTGGGATATCACAAGATGAAAGAAAATATTAAAAACATTTTAAAAAAGAAATCCCACAATTGTGGAGACATCATATTTTGAATATTCTTTGCATGCAAATTCAAAAATATATCTTTCTTGGGATGTTTTCTGTTTGACTTTGCTCAAGTCAGGGGTATTTGGGGAGATGAAAGGAGAAAACCCAATTGAAACAACACCTTTTAATATCGTAGTGAGTAGCAAGAAAAAGAACAGTTCTCTAAGAAGATTTTTTAGATATTTTGTGACCAAGAAATAATAAAATAGTATCCATTTTGATTTTTAAAATCAGCTTTTTGCTTTCTAGATCTTGTCTACACAGGTGCCAGAAAATAATTCATTAGTAAAATAAGACTCTCAGCACTTTTTAAAAAAAAAATTATTTCAATAGCAAATTCATCTGACTTTTTTGTCTGCTGATATCTTAAGTTGACTCTGACTCACAGAACTATTTCGGTTTCTTAGAAACCCAAGATTATTAGCTAGATATTTATACAACTGTTTTAATGTTCTCATCATTTTGTTCTTATGCTTTGCCTCAAATTGATCAGAGTACGCAATTGTTTTAAAGAACAAATTTTTAAAAGTACAATGCTGGAGATTAATTCTCATCTCCCATTTTTCTAGATTTCCAGAATAGAGTTTACAGTTAGAAATCAGTAGTGTTAGTTTATAGAAGTTTTCTCTTCCTTGGTTAAGCTTCAACTTTTACTATTTAATCATATAAAATGTGACAATTGATGAAAATATTTAACACTGGGTATCAATTTCTAAATTCCTCCAGCAGTTACCAACAACTAGCTTACACTGAAGACTCCTCTCCACCTCTAAGAGAATATATGTTCAGTCGCTGCACCATGTGAAATACTATAATTGGAACCTATTCTACATTCAAATAAATAAATTATTAATACTCTCTGCTGCTGTTAAACAAGCATCACATTTGCGGCATTGAAATTCTGATTTGTCAAGTATTGGGGGATGTAACTATATTAAACAATGTGTCTATGCAAGGGGGAAAATATTCTTTAGAAGGGGGATCTTAATCAGTTTCATGCTGAGCAAAAGAAAATTGTAAACTATGCATTAAAAGAAGATTTACTGAAAGTTATTTTTGCTAGATCCACTGCATTCTAATTCACGGCTACCCTTTTGCTTTCAATGATAATATACGTAATCTTCCAGCCACATTCATGAGCAAAGTTTGATGTGGATTTACACTTGTGGAGCTACATTACAATCGGTAGATTTAAGGTATTATAAAATGAGTTTTTGGATTTGTTACAGAGGTATGGAGCCCCTCAGATACAGGCAGATAGGTTTTCCAACATATGGCAACCACCTTATTATAAAACAAAACAGTGTTAAATCAAAGTACCTGATTACGATTCGCGAGTGCCATGCAGCTCCGATAGCCAGGCTTATATTTAATACCTCAGAAACAATATCATTTATTTTTCTGTCTTCTCTTATCCCTAAGTTATTGGGTTTGTAGGCTTTGAAACCTTAAGCAAAAGGATAAAATACAAATTATAGAAAACATTGGAGTATGGAGAAATCAAATTACATTTTCCACAATCCTGAAAAAGATGGTTCACATTCCTCTTGCGCAGTCTGGGCGAATCCCCATTACCAGAGAGCTTTCGAGGGGATAATTAGTAGTCTTTGGGGTACAAGGAGAGCATTCATATTGCACTGGGAAGAGCCAACCGTACTAAAGGGTTAATTTCTGGGTTTGAAATAATAATTACCCAAATTAAAAAAAAAAAAAACATTAAGAGAGGATTAAAATAATAATAAAAAAAAACCCCATCAGGCGTTATTTACAGACAATGTGTATCAATAGAGGTCTAGAGAGGGTGTAATTTATTTCCGAATATTAGTTGGGTTATCCTTGTTTTTCAGTTCTCTCTTTAACTTGCAAATTTACTACAAAATTGTGGAATTTTGGAAGTTGTTCAGGATCTGAACATAAAGAAAAATATAATCACCATCAACAGTAGAAAGCAAATTCCTTTGCAACATCCGTTTCTAATAAACAAGACCTTGTGGAAACTGTTAGTGGGGAGATAGAGTCAGTTGAGTGTAATAACTAGTTAATTTATAACCAATCAGAGTTAAAGTTCCATGGGCTTGTCTTGGGCTCTTGATCCTATACAGGGCTCTCTTATTAACAAGGCTTTAATTCCAGTACTGACAGACAAAAGCGTCGGACCCTAATGAACTGTCTGCTCGGTGTAGAAAGCTGGTGGTAACGTAGAATGTTAGTTACAATAATGATAATCTTTAGTATTTTTAGCTTGTCAGAACTTGCACAGCTAACAACAACCAGTCTTTTACTAAAACTCCACCTCATCAAACTAACTTAATTAGCAATTCAACTCCTTATTTTTGTTTTGGATTCCCCTCTGGCTACTAATTAAAGCTTAATCGAAACCGCTGAACTGAGGTTGTAAAGAATTCATTAATATTAAAATTAGCCCCAACAATTTTTTTTGGGGGCTGGTGCAATTTGTATTTGTTACTGTCAGGGGTTTGAAACTCAGTTGAATTGTTAAAAAAGCCATACCAGAAATTCTCAGTCTGCCATACATATGAGCTGAGCACATATGACGAATGCCAATAGTTATACAAACAGATCATTTCTGACCATACAAACTGAGTCTACTCGGGCCATTTAAAAATATATTTAGCCAAAATAGAACTTGGGATATTTTTCTGAGGTCACTCACATGGCTTTATCCTCCTAAGTGGTTTCATATTTTGGATAAAAGAAAGGAGAAAGGGCTCTGGAAAAAATTTCAAGGATTGATTTTTATGTATTATCTTGACAAGATTAATATGTTTGAAAAACGAACAGATTTAGCTCTTCACTTTGATTTTTCCACTTTTTGCAACATCAAAGATTACTCGAACAGCGGTACTGGTCATTCTGAAAAGTAAAATCAAATGAGCACCAAACCCAACCGCTACGTATAGGACACTTAAAAAAAAAAAAAAAAAAAAAAACAACCTGAAATCTGATCTTTTATCGAAAATGTTTGAAAAGGAAATGTAATACATTTTTTTCTCTAATAAAATGATTATGTCGGTGTGTGCCTTCAGTTCTTTTCCAGATTTATTTTGATGGTTTAAGCAGTAAATTTAAAACTATTAGTTTTTTTTTCTTTTTTAGCTCACATTAGAAAAAAAATCACTTATTCAATATTTGGATATTTGTAAATATTCTCAGTTTCGATGAAACTACATTTTATTTTCCCGTTCATGACATGAAAATGCAAATTGGAAGCACTTTTCTTCTTGGTGAACAGGAAATGATTTTCATAAATCAAATCCTCTTTTCATTTTAATTTTTGATATTTTAATAATTTTGTGAAAACCATGTATATTTATTTTACCCTTTAGGAAAATTCCTAGTGTGTAGGAAACAAACCTGTTGGCACTAAAATATACAGCAACTAATACTATTTAGCATATCTTATTAAACCTGAACATTTAAATACCCTGATAAAATGCAAAACTTTATCAAAATATACATGAAAATTACACTTACATCTAGGTTTCATTTAGACAACATTTGTGACAAAATAATCATGTGCACGTTTAAAAATAAATATATGTCCATTTTTAAGCCCCTGGATTAAATCAACAATGGCATAGAAGGCACACAATTTTAAATCTTGGTGACAATTTCCATGAAGTTATTCAAATACATTTTGACTTCTGACAAGAGGATGTAATTTATAAAACAGAACGTGCCTATCAGTGGAACTTAAATTAGCATAATGAGGATACTTTCATTTCTGCAAGCAGTTTTTGACATCCCAATGTGGAGCTCTTAGAAGAAACCAAAAAAAAAAAAAAAAAAAAAAAAAGAAAAAGAAAAAGAAAAAAAGGTCAATACGCCTTAGTAGAAAATTATGAAAAAAAAAAATACTTAGAAACTTTATCTGGTTTGAGTAAACAAAAAAATATTTTCAAAAAAATCATGTTCCCTCATACTGATAAAAAAAAAATGTTTCTTAAAGGCAGAAAAGTCGAATACAGCCTTCAGCTGCTGTCATCCCTGTAAAGTAAGGGAGGTGTTTTGAGGTTATCATTGCATGACAAGAAACATTGTTTGACATTAATGTTATGCGATTTTTTTTATCAGTGTTTTGAGTTAATTTTCTATTGTGTTTCGCGTAAACACAGCGCGAGCATAAGTATAACCTTTTAAAAATTGTTTTACAAATTTCTGTATTGAGTGGAATGAGGCGGGTTGTTAGCTGAATGATTTGGGTTATTTGAGAAAGATACAGCAAATCGTTAAGGAAAATGGATGCTTTTTTACTTGAAGCAATATCAAACTGTATTCACCAGCGGAAATGCTACTCATACCATTAGATTCAAACCTGACTTGAGAAATAATGAAAGAAGCCACAAGTTCTCTGTACAATATTTGAAAAAAAGATGGAGCAGTTAAGCAAGTAAAATAAGCAATTGTATTTGAAGCTTAAGTTACAAATACCATTTGCTTCAAACCTGGAACACAAGAAAATAATGATATTTTTCCAAACACATCCCTAAAATATTACTGATATTCTTTGGAGGCATTTGAACTTGTTGTCCTTGAGTAAGCTATGAAATCACTGACATCTATATATAGTCATATGAATACTTTCACCATTTTATACCAAACTAGGTTGGCAAATGCTACTCCGCAATTGAAATATCTTCAAAGGGAAATTTCCAAAGACCTTCTCCTAAAAGGATACAGAAGAATATGTATTTACCTAAGGAATTATTATATCATATTTCAGAAATACGGTGATGTCATTTTGCAAGGAATGGAAAAATTTAATATGAACGAGATATAGAAATGATAGGAGTCCAAAGTGGAATACAGACAAAGGCCATGAGATTATGAAATTTTAACTTTATTGTTTTAACTAGACTTTTATCTGTGGTCTCTTTAGTGAGCCGACTTTCCTTTTACTTGTTTATGATCTTAAGTGAAAGCCAGGGCAGTGGCTCCTGCCAGATTAAGCACATCATTATTAGGATCATACAAAACCTATATGTTACACATAGTTTCCAAGGTAATATTTCAATTTTTTCCCACAATGTCATCCTTGTTTGTCAGTCCTTAACATTTATTTCTTTAATAAATAGGTTGGAACCACTATTACATTTTCAATATTACAGAGATACAGTATATAAATGTCATTTTGGTTTTAAATGTAGCATTGATGTTAATTAGCATTGAGTCATGTTACAATGTTTTAGGTTATCATAGAATAATAATAGGCAAAGGAAGGTATATCTAGCCTTGATATAAAGATTCATTTTCTTCTCATCTGCTATTCCTTCTTTCACTATATATGCTTAATCCAAGAAGTGATACTATTCCTTGACTATCAGTAACAAAAGAAAGAGATGCCATAATTAATTTATATATATATGTATACACATATGTCAATTACATAATATTTATTTCTGTAAATGGAACTGATGGTAAAGGGAATTCTGTTCTGAAAAATCAAATTCTATGAAATTAATAAAATGTTATATGGAAGATCATGACTTCATAATATATAAAACGGTTCTCTGAACACTCCGCTGTGATTTGCGGTAAAGTAATACCACACGAAGAAAAACTTGGTTTGTGTGTATAAAATACCACTGTTCTTTTTGTTTCCTATTTTTCCTATGTGAGGACAGACGGGAAGAATGGGGGGACTCGGCTGGGGTGAGGTAACAGAGGACAGAGGGACATCTGGGAGACACAAAGGACTTGAACTGGCCTCAGGGTCTGCCATCAAATGCTGCATGGTGACTCAGCAATTGCCACTTGAATGAGCTCATTGGAGCTTATCTTTCCTGTTGTCCCCTGGGTCAGACTTGTGATGTGACTACTTTACAAGAAATTTTTTAGAAAGACTCTTTTCACTATGTCCTACCAATTACAGTGTTGGAAAGTTAGCAACAGAAGGCATAACGGAAGAAGGAAAGTGGAATGGTGGTTGCCAAAGCCTCGGGGAGGGAGAGTGGGGAGTTAGAGCTTAATGGGTAAAGTTTCAATTTTGCAAAATGAAAAGCATTCTGGAGATGCATGGTAGCGATGGTTGTACAGTGATGTGAATGTGCTTAATGCCCCTGAGCTGCACGCTTAAAAATGGTTAAGATGATAAATTTTGTGTTATGTAGATTTTGCCACAAATAAAAAATAAATATAAGAAGAGGAACTTTATTTGAAAGAAATGTAACTTACACATGGTGAGTAGGAAATGAATGAGCAATAAAATTTCGAACAGCTGTGGCCGGAGGAGGATGCTCTGTATGTGTTTTAGGAACAGTATTGTGGTCTCTGCCTCACCAGATCAGGGAACTGCCTCTCAAGCTGGACCTGGAGTCTGCAGCCCGAGAGAAGCCCTGCTGCCCACCAGGACAAGGAGCAGGGTGCTGTGTGTGTGGGGGACGATGGGTGCAGAGAAGAGCCGCCTCTTGCTAATTGATGGTAGGCAATTCACAAATAAGGTTTTAAAGTAATAGCTAGGATTGCTCAGATTGGAAAACCCACTATACTGAAACACTATTTCAGCCCAACAATTATAATTTATAAGACCATTAGATATAATACGATATAACACGAATGAGTCACTGAAGAAACTTTAAGTTTTGAAATTTGAGCAAATGCGATCAGTTAGAAAGAAAATTATCTTTAAAGCTTCTCCTTTTAAAGGTAGATAATTTTTTTCAATATGGAATGTAGAGAATATGATAATAGGTCAAGGGGCCTCTGAGTGGGGAAGGAAACAGACAACAGATATGACAACAGGGTAGTCAGCTATGAGTTTAACCTGTAACTGTGGCCCAATTCTGATAATTGCAGAATTGCACTGGATGAAACCAGTGGTTTTAGATGATAAAATGATTACTTAAGTTACCTAGTTAGTAAATTGCATATCATCCTTATTTCCATACTATATTCAGCAGTTTAGAATTGGATTATGGAATTCTAAAAGCCTGAATAACGGTCCATCTCAGATTCATTAAAAATAAGTATCTAAACATTGTCAAAATTACATACCCCAGGCAGGTAACATGTGCCCCTTTCTGATGCGTTTAACAGAACTTAGTCCTTTTTGGACTTTATGTACATTACAGAAACGTGAAAAAAATCCAATGATTTGTTGTCAAAGATTAGGAGTAAATGAATTATAGCCAGGATACCTAACAATAAGGAGTTAACATAACCATATAATTAAGATCAATTCTACAATTTTTCAAGTGATTTGCAATGGCTCTATAAATGAACGTTGCAACACATGCACTTTTACCCTTGTGATTGTAAAACATGCACAAATGTTAAGGCTTCGCCCCAGAGCCCCCACATACTCTTTATTCCTGGATATAGAACTGTCCAGGTTATTCATTGGTCTATCAGCTGAAGGATTACAAATAACACTCCTTGTAACTGGAAAACATACTGCATTTGAGGTTTAAAATTCATTCTTCAAGGTAACTTTTAAAGTGTTGTTTTAGCACAGTCTGCTATTTCTTTCATATTTCCTTCAATTGTGCATTTCAATATATACTCTTCACTTTTTGAAAAAAGATTTTATCTTTAAGTAATCTCTACACCCAAGGTAGGGCTCAAACTCACAATGTCGAGATTGAGAGTCACGGGCTCTATGGACTGAGCCAGCCAGGCACCCTATACTCTTCGTTTTTAAAAAACAAAAACTTTTGAGTAATTTTTGGCACACACTGCATTTTGAGGTGTATCAAAAAAACTGGATTTCCTTTATGAAAATTTGTGGAATATTTGAATTAAGTTTATTAACCCTTTCCCTAAAATTTAAAATTTTATAATAATGTCACAAAGATAATGATATTTTTCTCCTTTGACTTCAGGGAGATATGAATTTCAAGCTCAGTTTAATGAGAAGCATACAGGTGTGTACAGATTACATTAAATTAAAAAATACGTTAGTGATTTTGCTGTTTCTTTTTTATTTTTAAATTGACAAAGAGTGAGCAAATTCCTTTTCTCTGGATCACATATAACTATGGATTCTGAGGAGTTTAAAGAAATTAACAAAATGTCAAAAGTTTATTCAAAAACAACTCTTTAAATTTTAAATGACTAAATCACTTCAAATAATTTAATATTAAAAATAAAACTGGTTATTTTTAAATATATAAAGAAATATACCCCTAGTCACATCATTTTCCCATTAAACTTTGTTTGCAAAGTACAAAGTACAACCACATCTTAATCAAGATTAATGATTTAAAATTTTACTCATAATGATGCTCATTCCAGAATGTCTTTATTTCTGTCAGAATTCATAAATAAGGATGTCTGGGTGGCTCAGTGGTTGAGCGTCTGCCTTTGGCTCAGGGCATGATCCTGGGGTCCTGGGATCGAGTCTCACATCAGGCTCTCAGCAGGGAGCCTGCTTCTCCCTCTGCCTGTGTCTCTGCCTCTCTGTGCCTCTCATGAATAAATAAAATCTTAAAAAAAAAGAATTCATAAATAAAGTCTATTGAAGAAGTCTTGAATTAATTCCACTGATTGGTTTATGTTTGATTTTTCAGCGACAGCTGATTATTCTCAGCATACCATTCATTATGAAATGTAGCCATCATCTCTTAGTCTTGTTACTCATGCTTTACTCGTAGGACAAATGCTGGGGATTTCTCAGATGATCTCAGATGATTTAAGCTTTTGTTTTAAACCTGGCTTATTAAAATTGTTTTAGGTGTATTCACAATGTTCTATTACAATAAACACAGACATAAGAAAAACAACATTGACACAGCCCGAAGCAAAGGAATTATTATCTAGCTGTCCTTTCCTCTAGAAAATTCAAGAAGGATATACATAGAACTCTAATGAATGCGAGTCCAAAATATATTTTTAAATCCAATCATTTGAGGAAATCAGCTGAAAGCAGATGAACTTGCTGTCAACCTGGCACACTATTTCAGCCCAACAATTATAATACACTTCTGCTGATACTTCTTGTGCAACCTCATTTGGAATGTTCTCCACAGCTGTTATTAGGAACACTTATGTAGACAATTTTAACCCAAATCCATCTTTATCATATAGGAATCCAACCTTTTGAAGCCTTTGGGTGAGGGGGTCTTTTCAGGGACAGATTTGACCTTTATTAGTGTAGATTTTTAAACATTGTAATGGTGACCCAAATAAAAAAGGAAGAGGGAGTAAAGATAGGGATCCAGATAGAGACAGAGATAGACATGGGCTTCAGGGAGGAAAGATGGAGAACTCTTCCCTAAGAAGAGCACCCATTAATCTCTGTAAGTGCAGGACCTGAGCGAATCAGTGGCTGGCATGGTGAGAAGCCATTTGCCCAATCAGGCACGTGGCAGTACCCCAGAGTCCCACTGCCCTCTTCCCAGGTCTTATTTCTCATCAGAGTACATCGTGAGAAAGCTCTGCTCAAGCTCTTTGCAAATGGAGACTTACCAGTGGTGGTAATGGGGCTGAGGAGCAACATCCCCACGAGAAAGAAAGAAAAGCAGAAAATAGACCTTGGTTTATAAGCTTTTATGATACAATTAATTCCGTGTCAGTAACTTCAACATCACTATCACCAAAAGGTTTCTTGGTGGCTACAGTTGTATGATCAGGAAAGCATGTGGCAGAGAGTGTTGACCAAGAGTTAAATGATATGTATCAGAGAGGGAATGAGGAAAGAAGGGAATAGTGAACTTTTTCAACCCCCGTTAATATTCATCTCACAGATGGGCACAGCATGTGCCGACCAGCACACCTGGGCTGGAGAACCGGCTGCCTGGATTTCTTGGGGACCCTAATATAATTATAAACAGACAAGTGGAGAGATGCCACAGGTCAGCCAGCAGGGCAAAGGGGGAGAAGAAAGTGCCAAATTCTCAAAGTTTCCCAGAGAATAATAATATCCACAACTTTCCTAGCACCTTTCATCTGAAAAAGAACCAGAAACAGATCTGTCATCAAGGAAAGAAGGTGCTAGCCAGGCTCCATACTCCCTCATATCTCTGATTTACATTTATCCACGTCACTTAGCTTCTCTTGAGCAGATAAGAGAAGTCTCGAATCACTCCCCAGAAGTCTTGATCATTCCATGTGAGGTCATGCAGTGAGACAGATAGAAAAGAAATCAGATAATCGGATATTGAATTTTTCTTAAGTGTGGTATTTCAATGGGACTCCAGTTCACCCACAGGGCAAGACGTCCTGATTTTTATTCCTCATGTGCTCACTGGTAGTGACTTTGCAACAGTCAGGCCAGATGTGATGCTCAGACTCTCAAGGTGACGATCAGGGTCTCAGTTCTGGAGTCTTGTCTACCTCAGGATCTCTTCATTCTGCCTTAGCATAACCTTACTGTGTTGTCCCTTTCCTGCCCAGATCATACTGATGCTGTCCTCTGCACATTTATCATAGGGAGGCTAGTCTTTACAGGGGTATTTCGTATTGCTACCACCTCAATCTGTGTCCCTCTTCTCTATTTCTATAGGTTCGATCTCCTTCTTCTCCACTTAGATGGCCTCAGCATTTGATTCCTCTCCAGTGTTTCCAACTTTCACATGGCTATGCATTTCTTTATGGAACTTAGTTCTGTCTGGGAGGAAAAAGGATAAATGTCTTAAGTTAATCTTTCAAGACAGACACAAAGGAATTGCGCTCACTCTAATTCACCTAGAATTAAATGCAAACAAGTTTTTCATAAATAGTAGGAGTGGACGATTACATATAAACAAATACATAAAGACGGATAGGTAATAATGATATTTGATTTTCGGGTTTTGAATTTGAAAGCCAATCATGCAAGAAGGCCAGGGTATCAGTCCGATTGCATTTGGCTATGAGTTTTAGAAAACCCAACAAATGGTGGCTTTAAAAAAAGTTCACTTACAATTTATTTAGTAAGAAATCCTGGATTGGGAGTCCTGGCATTGCAGAAGTAGCTCACCAGCCTGAAGCCCCAAGATTCTTCCCAGGCATCTCCTGGGGCTACTTTGCCAGCTTTTTTTTTTTTTTTTTTCTGGAAGCATCCTTCCTCATTATGACAGAACGGAGGCCACAACTATAGGTATCCCATCCTTGCCCCAGAGGAGATAGAGACTGGGTGTTGACCCTCAGGTAAAAGATGTTTCTTTCTCCTTTTATCAAAGATGGAAAATCTTTCTCACAGTTCCTCCAGCAGACAGTTCCCTCTGACCTCAGTGGCCAGAGCTGGGCCATGTGGCTCCTATCAAGCTGCTGGGAAGGTAATTTTCTGCCTTTAAGCCTCTCCGATGGGACCTAGAATGGAAGAGGGGTTTGAGAACAGCTATTGAAAAAATAACCTGGTGAATCTACTCCAGCTTTGCTTCGAAGCAGGGGCATATTTAGAGTCCTGTACATATTTGGAAGTATGGTAATGACTTTTGTTGAGTACGGATATTTATTTTATGAGGGGGGGATACTAATAGCAAGGCAGCAACAACCAAAAAAAGATTAAATGAAATAGAAATGAAGCCTGATCTCTTAATGTCAGAAGGAATTTTCTGTAAGCAGAAGGTACACACACACACACACACACACACACACACAATATTCCCCCCTTATTCTTGGGATGTAAGTTCCAAGATCCCCAGTGGAAGCTTAAAACCCATGAATAGTACTGAACCCTATGGATACTATGTCCTTCCTATACATACAAACCTACCTATGATTAAGTTTAATTTATGAATTGGGTACAGCAGGAGATTAACAAGTAATAATAAAGTATAAGAACAATTATAATGCAATGTAATAAAAGTTATGTGAATGTGGATTCTCTCTCTCAAAATGTCTTATTGTGTGTTACTCACCCTTCTTTTTCTGATGATGTGATTTGATAAGATGCCCACGTGATGAGATGTAGTGAGGTGAACAAGGTAGATGCAATGAAGTAGTGTTAGGCTACTAGTGACCTGAGCATATGGCAGAAGGAGTGTCATCTGCTTCTGGACCATGGTTGACAGCGGGTAACTGAAACCAGAAGTAAATCCACAGGTAAGGGTGGGTGGGGGAGACTCCTATAAACTGGTGAATAAACAGGCTAGTTTTTCATCAGATTTACTAACAGGCCTTTCTTTATATATTAGATTTGCCCACAATTTGCATTTATTCATGATAAAATAACATCAATTAAATCATTATAGATAATCTGGATAAGCATGTACCTCATACTCTAGGAAACATTGGTCAGTGATTTGAAATAAAAGAGAGCAAAATCTAAGTTTGAATAAATGCGTTCCTTTTTCCTCAGCTTCAGGGCAAAGAGCCAGTGGCTTGCTTTCTCAGAGGAGAAATCATTAAACAGTGGACAGGAAGTCCTGCTGCAAGGGATCCCTTACATCATCCAGCAGCAGCAATCAAGAAGTCACCTGCCATAACCAAGAAGTAGCCACACCAATGCTCTTTCCTCAACAAGGCCACGTCACCCAGCACAGTGGGAAGCCCGAAACACTCAGTACCAATAAGGACCCAAATTTGAGTAAGCTAATTCCTTTCAGGTGGTTTCTCCTGTAATTCAATCAGGACTTGAGTTTAGTTTCAAACACTTGAGCTTAGGGATTTAGAAATCCAGTTCTGAGAACAGATGAGGTGTTTTAAGGTATGTCCGCTTTTCATACAATCTTCTGGAGAATGTGGGTGAGCGGCCCTTCAGACCTAAACTTTCTCTTTTCTTCCATCCTGAGGGTGCCAGCCCACTTAAGCGTTGGTATGGTGTTATATTTATTTCTCTACTTGCAGAAGCTAAGCACTCATGTTTCTTCCTTCACTGTGGATGGGTGGAAGGGCTATTTTCAACCCCAGTAGCTGTTTTTAATTTCATTTCTCACATGTCACTGACCCAGAGTACGCCCGCCCTTCCTGATACCCTTAATTCTCTGTGCTTCGAGAATGACCCAGAACAAGCAATGACTTATCACCTGGCTGTCCTAGTTTCCGATGCTATCATAATAATGCCCAACGCTGATCCTTGCAGACGTTCAAATGACTGGTTATTAGTGTTTAACATATGGGGAATTCAAGCACACTGGGGTGAAGTCAACTCTCTCAAATGGCAGAGTCAGGACTCACACACATGAACACAGTTCGAGCCCAGAGCCCCGACTCTCGGCCTTTGTTGTCTGTGGCCCCAAGCTAGGGCCAAATATCAAAGAAGTCTCTAGCATTGGAGGATGACCTTTACTCCACCAGGACATACTCCCTGCCTCTGCACCTGTGGCTCTCCCAGACCTTCTTTCCTGTGCACTCACCTGCATCTCTCCTGGCCATCTGTGTGGTGAGCAAGCTGACATCATTGGGAATGCGTTGGCCAGGACCTGTCACCAGGAGCTCAGCTTTAGCTGTTCCTGGAGTCCCTTGGGAGAGACCCTTCTCTCTCTCTCTCTCTCTCTCTCTCTCTCTCTCTCCTCTCTCGGCTGTTTCCTCATCTCTACCTGAGAAGTTAAAGTACAAACACCTGCTTCCTCCTAGCATAGGTTGAAATGCCCCTTCTGAGAGGCGAACAGAAACCAAATGGAGTTTCTTTCCTTCTAGATTTCCTTGGGTTTTAATTTGAAGAAAAAGAGAGAACTGCAGGGGACCAAGCCATCTTTCCAGGGATTCATCAGCAGCCCTCGCCTCCCGCGGCTGTTCTGATTAATGGCTGCGCCTCCCGCCGAGTCCCTGTAATAGGTGTCAGGAAGGTGTTTACTCAAAGTTTTACACCCAATTGTCGTGAAGGTCAAAACAATAGGGCGTCTCCCATGCAGGTTAAACATCTTTTTATGAGTACATGGTCTATTAGAGAAGACTCTGTTTTCAGGCTGGCTAAACTCAGTGGGTTTTTTCTTCCAGGCTGACTCAGCAGGTCCCTGGTGGGGGAGCTGGGCTTGGGCTTGACCCTGAACTGGGCCTTGGGCCTTGGGAAGTTAACCAGTGGGCTACTGACAGTCTCTCCAGCTTTGGCGCATGGGTCCAGTCTGCTTTAAAATTCTGAGCCATTTTATAAACCCAAGCCAGTCATATCAAAATTCCCTTCCCAGGGAAGAGCCGTTCATGCAGAAACAGGGATGGTGTAATTCCTTCAAATTAAAACGTCTCCTTTTGCCACATTAAACAATGACCTTGGACCCCCAGAGTCGTTTTCCCCCTCCCTTATTATCCTCCACCAATTTTCTCTCCTAGCCTCTCCACCTCCTGCACAAACAAGCCCAGAGAGCAAAATGCCACAAGTTAGAAATACTGTCTCCCATCTGTTGCCCACAGGTGTGTGTCAAGGGGGTGGATTTTGACCCTATTTCTGAGGAAGAGGAAGCCAAAGGTCAAAGTGAATTTCCTAAATGTCAGATGCTTTCAAAGTGCTGCCTTATGTTTGTTCACACCATGCATGCAGCCGTCTTCAGCTCTGGTTCTTCCTGTTACATATGGGGTGCTTTCTGCTGGGTGCAGCAAGCAAGACCAGACCACAGCCAAGATCAGAAGAGCCCATTGGAGTGTAGTAAGAGTCCTCCAGAGAGCAAGGACTCCTATGGCTTCCACTGGGTTGATGTTAATCTTTTCAAAACCTTTCTGGTATAAAAGCATGTTTCTCTTCCAGTGAGGACCCATGCCACCCTCCACCTATACGAATGGCCACTCTTGCTTCTCTAAATAGAGAGATGACTACAGAGCTTTTTATTTATTTTTTTTAAAGATTTGTTTTTATTTATTTATGATAAATATATATATATATATTGAGAGAGAGAGAGGCAGAGACACTGGAGGAGGGAGAAGCAGGTTCCATGCCAGGAGCCCGATGTGAGACGCGATCCCGGGACTCCAGGATCACGTCCTGGGCCAAAGGCAGGCACCAAACCGCTAAGCCACCCAGGGATCCCTACTACAGAGCTTTTTAAAACCATTATCGTTCTGGATTTGAGTTGAGCTAAAAACAAGGCACATGTTCAGGAGGAAATGAATTCTGTAAGTACTTACTGAGATTTTATCATCTGTTGAAATATTTGGGATTAAGAAAGATGGATCATAGGCAATGAAAAAGAAGGAGAAGGTAGGACCGGAAATGGAGCTGCGGGGGGACCGAGGACAGTCATTGACTGGTAGAGATGAAAGGGAAGGGAAGGACCCAAGTGGGGTGATAAGCCCTTCACCTGTGTATAATCCTGTGACCATACCTAGCTTTTACTGCCTTCTTACATGGATGTGGACACTGGCATCTAGAGAGGTGGAAGGCTTGCTATATGCCATGCTGGCCAGGATTTACCATCTTGCATGGAGCAAGACCTGTTTTGCTGGATGACTACTAGACTCAGCTTGTGAAATGACATTGCCAGGCATAGAACAGGATCAGGCAAGAAGTTAAGAATTATAAACAAAAGAATGTAATATCCAGTTCTCTGAGATAAATCTTTCCAGTGGCACCATGAGCTGGAAGAAGGTATCAGGCTAGGTCTGGTGAGTGAGTGGGGAGGTGGATGACAGGCCATGATGTATGTCCTGTGGAGTAAGAATTGGTGGAACTCTGTCAAAAGACTGGATATACAAATAGACAATGGCCAGACCATATACAGAAATAAAACTCTGACTCATCATCTCTGACAACCAGCCCAGGAAAACAACCATGATCTCTAGTAACATTTCATTTATTTAATTGTTTTTAAAAATATTTTATTTATTTGGCAGAGACAGAGAGAGAGGAAGCAGGGGGAGCAGCAGAGGGAGAGGGAGAAGCAGACTCCCCATTGAGCAGGGAGCCCGATGTGGAGCTCTATCCCAGGACCCCAGGATCATGACACAAGTCGAAGGCAGATGTTTAACTGACTGAACCACACAGGCGCCCCTCTAGTAACATTTCAAAGAGCAGAATGATAACCCCAATGATCATCAACCTAAAATGGCCAAGACCTGATTGATAATTGACAACTTTTCTCATTTTAGCCCCCATTTCACTTGGGACCAAAAAGAGAAAGCCAAATGTAAACCCCTAACCAATCACATAGGGCACCCCACGACTAGCTAGCCTGCTTCAAGAGGCCCACACCAACAGCCCCCCATCGGGACATATAAAAAACACCTGAGCCTTCTCTTTTTTCCACCATAAATCTCTCCCCCGCCTCTGCCTGTTCTTTATGCTAAAACTGGAATATAATAATGCCTGTCTTTTCTATCTGATGATGAAGTTGTGAGGTTCAGATGACTTCATGGATATAAAAGTACCTTGTATATTACAAACTGCAGTATACATAAAAGGTACACTCAAAATAATAGCTATAACTATAATTCTTAATTTTGAATGATTGTAAAAGAGGCATCAGATTTTAAGAGATTTTTTTCAGGTGCTTGCAGCTCATTTGTCCTATCTGCAAACAGATACAGGAGTCTCAAATGTAGTAATATACTATGTGGATTATTTGCTTCACAAATAGAATATGGAAACTTCCAGAAGACCCAAGGACCAGCCTGGCCCCCATACATATGATAGTGTGATCTTAGGTTCCTGATCTCAGAGCTTTAAGCAGACGGGATCATTTCTGTCCAGCCTACTTGCTTGTGAGTTTCTCCATGAGCTCTGTTGACTGTAAATGCCCGCATAAATGCAAAGTATTATGTTGCTGCATTTGAAAAGTGCTATTTACGTGCCACTTACTATTATTGTGGTTATTATTATAGTTGAAGAGTAGAATGCATTTCAGCAACCAATGATAGAGGTAGCGAATCTTTTACTGCCACATGAACTCCCTGGGTGTCTCCCTCGCATAGGCAGACTTCTTTTCATTTGGGGCTGTCTATTGATATAATTAGCCTTTGCCATATGATGGGCTTTGCTTTTAATTCTGGGTACATAGCAGAAATATTTCATTGTATTTACCCCTATAAATAGGACCTACTTGATTTTTAAATTAAATAGCATTAGGGAACATGCTCTCAGGCTGACTATACTAACCATTTTCCACAAATGTATTACGTATGACTTAATATTTTTCTATGTGCCTAGCTTTAGCTATGGCCTAGTGAATATAAAGCTTTTATTTTGAAAAGTAACTGTTAATATTTAAGATATAGAAGAGAAATAAAGAGTAAATGCTCCTTTGGTTCACCCATAAAATCAACCTACTTAATTTCCGACAAGAAGAATTTAATAATATTTTATCTATCATCTGGTGTTCATTTTTCACCTCAGGGTATAATCTTAGCAATATTGTCACAATAA
Source organism: Vulpes vulpes (assembly GCF_048418805.1). Classification (NCBI taxonomy): domain Eukaryota; kingdom Metazoa; phylum Chordata; class Mammalia; order Carnivora; family Canidae; genus Vulpes; species Vulpes vulpes. The sequence goes on along the minus strand of NC_132795.1, from coordinate 68,468,668 downwards.
GTGTTTTAATCTCTGGGAAGCTTCATTTGATAATTTGTACAAACATCAAGTAACCAAGTTAGGTGAATTGCACTTTGGGGTACATACTGTCTTTATGTACTGAAAGTCTTAGCAAGAGTTTTAATTCATTTATCATTCTACCATGAATGATTCTGCAGGGACCACAGTTTGCCAGAGACTTCTAGGGCCCCGGTGGCTGCAAGTGACAGGAACTCCACCCATCATAGTGTCTTTCTGCCCTGCAGCATACTCACTACAAAGCACCCCAGGTGGCTGGGTCTTGGCCCTCTTAGCTCCTCAGTTTTATATTATATTATTTCAGCCCCTGGGGAAGAGACTTTAATTATGCTTTCTCTGGTTCCGTGTCCATAAATTCGAGGTCAAGTTCTCATTGGCTTAGTTTACTTAATTGCCCACCCTTGCATCGATCGACTGGGACCAGGGAGCGAGAACAATAAATAATAAGATAACCCTTTTAATTGAACTGTGAGACTTGGCAGTGGGAGAAGGGGTCATTCCTACAAAGGCCCGATGGGAAAGGTCATGGTCAGTTGACCTTTGCAATCACCATCTTTCACAGAGTATCTTGGACAGAATCTAAGTTCATGAAATGATTAGAATTTATTTCATTAAGAAAGTTTCCCAATTATCTAACACATGAAGTTACGGAAAATTCTGTGGAGGAATAATTCAACCACTTTAGCTAGTGTCTGGCTATGAGTATGATCTCATTTAATTCTGACAATAGCTCTGTTATCTTCATTTTATAGTGGATGGATCTGTAGCTCAGAGATGCAACAGCAGCTAGCTGATCTTGGGGCCAGGACCAAAGCCACAAATTGCTCAGGAGTAAAGCTTGTGGCATATTCACCATTAATTTAAAAAAAAAATTCTTTCCAGAACATTTGTGCTAAATTCAGATCCATCTTTTTTAATCATTTCAGTATCTCAAGATTTCATTTCAGGGTTAATCTAACTTATTTGTCCAGCCCCAGACTACCATTAGAAACAGATGAAATTTGCCTTGCTCTTTCCAGCACTGCTTTCTGAGACATTTCTCCATTTTCCTATCTTCTGTTGTGTTCAGATTTTTGGACAAATGATAACCATCTGGCATATTTATCCTAAGAAGTGAGATTCTTAGCACATGAGTCTTCTTAAAGTAGCTACACTGCAGAATGTCATTCAATGATTATACATACATAGCAAAAGAGCTAACACATTATTGGTAACTTTTTCTTTAAAGCTACCAAATATACATTATTTTTCCCATGGACGTCTGATAGTAATAGGGAGGAATTATTCAAAGGCAAGTCTTTGCTGAAAGTTTTTTGATTTATATGTCTAATAAACATTTCTAACTTTTTGATCTAGCATATGCACATAGAAAAGGTATGACATTTACAATTTTGGTATAGAAAAGAATAATGATAATGATGTCCATAGTACAGATTAAGTATCATCGACTCTTACTTTAATATGAAATCGAAACATTCACTGAACTCATGCAAGTAAAGAACATACCACATCATTCAGAGCATGCAACTCTCCAAAGATAGACTTTGCAAACTTGTTTTAGCGTTAAAAGAAGAGTTACCATAGAGGTGTGACCATACTTCCCATCAGGGCTATGATAGATTTTGTGCATCAGAGGGGAAGGTATTTTGGGATGAGGGAGCAAGCAGATGCTGACTGGAAAGAACTGTGTCTTCTCTCCTGCTAGAAAGTGAAGCTGCTCTGTGTTTCTGACCCACTATGGCTTTGCCTAACCCAGACAAATGGCAGATGACACCACTGGCCTTGGGGTCAGAAGGCCAACCAGATTTTTTTTTTTTTTTGTAAGTTCTGTTACCTGGACATGGAACACTGTAATCTTAAGTAATTGCTTTATGCATCCCCCCTCCCCGGCACCCCAGAGTCTCAAACTAGCTCTTCACTTCAGTTTGAAAGTTAAATTTTGCTATATAGTTTCATCTTAAACTGTGTCTACCTGGGTTGGTTTCCCACCTCACCCTGCCACTGGCATCAGCTCCTCAACAGTGTGGTGGAGGGGAAGGCACACAAGTTTGGGATCCAGGGAGACCTTTGTCCCCAGCCTTGAACTCACACTTTTCTTGCCCTGTGATGTGCAAGTTACTTGACTTTTCTCTGGCTTGGCTATTCCATCTACAAAATGGTGATAGTAGCACTTAACTGACAAGGTTAAATTTTGGCAGATAAGAGATTGACAAAGAAAGGTTTTATTAAAAGGATAATAGAGCATGAGTAAAGTGCCTAGCCTTGTGTTTGGCAGCTAGTAGGTGTTTCAACAGTTGTTCAGTCTTCTCTCAATTTAGTAAATATACATAGAGTGAAGATACCAGGCGTCAAGCCATATGCTGGGCCCTGTGATCTAAGGGTGAACAAATGGGGATCCCTGGGTGGCGCAGCGGTTTGGCGCCTGCCTTTGGCCCAGGGCGCGATCCTGGAGATCCGGGATCGAATCCCACGTCAGGCTCCCGGTGCATGGAGCCTGCTTCTCCCTCTGCCTGTGTCTCTGCCTCTCTATCTCTCTGTGACTATCATAAATAAATAAAAATTAAAAAAAAAAATTTAAGGGTGAACAAATGGGTGCAGTCCCTGACTTTGTGGAATCTGTATTTCATTGGTGGATCATGTGATCATAATCCCAAAAATATATACCTGGGATTGAATCCAAGAAGGAAAATGCTGGGGTGCTGGGTAGTGCAAGTGACATTTTGACCAGGTGTGCACAGCACAAAGTGACCCTTATGCTCAAATCCAAGGAGTAAGAGAGCACGGGAACTGGGAGAAAAGGAGAGGAGCATTCTGGGCAGGAGGAAAAAGCAAGTGGAAAGGCCTGAGTTGAGAGAATGAGTTCAGGAACTGAGAATTAAGTCACTGCGGGGGTAAAGAGAATGAGGATCAGAGTCTGGGCTTATACACCTAGTTGGGGACTTGGTCCACTGGCGTGTGAATAATAGGACTTCACTGAAGAATTTCTGCTGGGTATGGCAGGATCTGATTGGCACTTGGAGAAGGGTTTATTAAAATAGGCTTCTCGGAGACGCCACTCTTGCCTGTTGGACCAACTAGCTGGGTGACTGTGAGTTGACCATGAGGAGAGTTGGTAGCTGGGACTGGGGTGCTGGTCTTGAAGAGGAAGAGAAGACATAGAAGTACTGAAGGATCAGACAACACAATCACATAAAGAGTGGTGATATGGGGCCCCTGGTGGCTCAGTGGGTGAGCATCTGCCTTCGGCTCAGGTCGTGATCTTGGGGTCCTGGGATCAAGTCCCACAGAGACTGCTTCTCCCTCTGCCTATGTCTCTGCCTCTCTCTGTGTCTCTCCTGAATAAAAAAATAAAATATTAAAAAAAAAAAAGGAGTGGTGATGTAGCAAGTGTGCCGTGTCTGCTACCTGAGATCGCCCACTCTATCACACGCTTGTGTACTGAATTTCTGTCTTCCTCACTGGAAGATATGGACATAACTCCCCAGTACATGAAAATCTAACACAAACTCATTTGGCAGAAAAATCTGGACTGCACTGACACGAGGCTACTTAGAGTCTTTGTTTATTTCACTTGCTTGGAATATTTTGCCATAAAATTACGTCTGTGTTTTATTATCCCAGACCTTGCCTGGGTGGTATGCAATATACAGTGTACATATCATGTTACCCATGTAAATTCTGAATTATTCTGAATTCCAAAACATATCTGGCTCCAAGCATTTATGGACCTGTAATCATAATCCCAAAACCGGCAGAGCGAAATTGCCAAGGTTGCTCGCCCGAAGGCTTTCAGCTGCCAAAATTTGCCCCCAGGTTCATCTAAACCCAATGCTGAGACCACTCAGCACCATGTCCTACCCCTTCTCTCCCTGAGAGAATTTATCATTTATTTATTTATTTGTTTGTTTATTTATTTATTTATTTTTAAAGATTTTATTTATTTATTCATTCATGAGAGACAGAGAGAGAGAGAGAGAGCCAGAGATACAGGCAGAGGGAGAAGCAGGCTCCCTGTGGGGAACCAGATGCAGGACTCAATTCCAAGACCCCAGGATCATGACCTGAGCCAAAGGCAGATACTCAACCACTGAGCCACCCAGGCATCCCTACTTTCTCTTTTATTTAGAGGAAATATAGCCATGGGCCAAGTGCCCTCTAATTATGAAGTATGGATAATGGAGAAGTGAAGGAGACTCACCCAGGCTGTGAGGGAAAGAAGTTTCCTCCCCATTGCCATATTTTTCTCTTCTCAGAATCCCACAGCAACCTCCTATTAATGTAGAGCAAACCCGCTCACCTTCTTTTTATCACAAAACTCCTTAAAAACCATCTGCTCAGCAAAGCATTTCCATTACGATAACCACTCACTTCTCAACATTGGTCGCATTGCATTGTGTTTTATTGGTGTTCATTGTCTCGTGTGTCCTTGTGTGCATTCATATTGCAATTCCCCCAAGGAAAATCCTGGCTTTGTTCTGTCTGGTGCAAGGGCACACCCACTGTAGAGCTGTACCCACACCTATGCCCTGTATAAATAAAAGATAAGAACAAAAACACCACCACCACCGTGTTTCATCTTTGAGGGGTAAGGAGCGGTACTTGTCATATCAAGAAGACATGATATAATTCTATGGGGAAACTTTTTTTAAAAAGTGATGATTTATTTAGGTAGGATCTTTCATTAATTTTAAAGTGATTGAAATTATTTGGGAAGCCATTGGTGCAGGTAGATAATAAAGCATCCATGAATGCCCATCTTAAATGACAGGACATAACTGAGTTGATTATTGAAAGAAAATCACCACGGTCACATCATTAAATAAAGAAAATAGCAGTCGTTGTCTTCCACATAGGAATAGGCAAATCAAATTTTGGGGAGGAGGACACAGTATAAAGACAATTCATTTTTTATGCTGTATGTATGCGCTTGGAGTTCTGGGCTAGACTCAAATACTAGACATATTATAGCTGCCCAGAAAAATAAAGAGAATACAAGAAAGTACCAAGATTCTCTTCTGTCAGGATGAATTGAGTTGAAATGGGGAGATGTGTTTCAGTATCGGAGATAGATTGGCCTCTTTGTGACAGTTTGTCTTTTTCCCTCCCTTCGTTAGTATTTTGCTATCTGTGGTTTATGAAGGCCATATTTGATGGACCTAAGAGCCATCTTCCTACTTCATCACACCCTTATTTAAAATCTGATGGTTACAGTGATCTGACACCTTTTGGGGTGTGTGTGTGTGTGTGTGTGAAAGACAGACTTTTAACATGAGGGATTATCATTTGCCCCTTTTAGCTAAGGGGATACATTGGGATTTTGTTACATATATACTGAATATTTGTGTTCCTTTGAACTCATGTATTGAGATTCCAACCCCATTATGGTGGTATTTAGGGGTGGGCTATTGGCAAGTGATTATGTCACCATAGCAGATCCCTCATGGATAAGACTGGTGCCTATATAAAAGAGATCCTAAAATAATTCCTCCTCCCTCCTACCATGCGAAGACACAGCAGTAAGGTAGCTATCTATGATTTAGGAAGCAGGTTCCCACCAGACACTGAATCTGCTGGTGACTGGATCTTGGACTTTCAGTCTCTAGAACTATGAAAAAGAAGTTTCTGTTGTTTGTAAGTCACCCAGTGTATGGCATTTTGTTACAAACAGATGAAGATACAACTATATCACTCATTATCTTCAATACCAATTAACCAAATATTAATACTTTCCTTTTACACCCCAAATGGCAGACTTGTGGCCTTGTACAGGTACAGAATGCCACCTTCAGTTGACTTCCGAAGATTGTATCTGACACCAAAGGCATTTCCTCTGGTTAAAAAAAAATTACTTTTCATAATAGAAGCATTCCACAATATAAGTGACACTCAGACAAAAAGTGTAAGTCTTACCTACATGAAAGGTCTTATATTTTAAAAGTTGCAAGCATAATTTCTTGAACAAGCATCACATTTCTCTATTGGGAAGAATATTTGAGAAAACTGGACTTTCTGAAGTAGTAGTGCCTGTAGTAGTAATAGTAGTAGTAGTAGTAGTAATAGTAGTAGTAGTGGTAGATTTTATCCATGACAAATCACTATTATGAATGTCTCCATCCTTGCCCAGGTGATGTTATTATGTGACCCTAGGAAGAGGTTAGATGAAAAGCTTACTTTGGGGAGGGTACCACCTCACTCCACTCTTCCTTCCCCACTCTCCAGGAGGGACCACGCTGCACCACAACTGGTTTCCATTTGTGAGACTTAAAAGAAAAATAATAGATAAAATGAAGGTTTATGTGATTACTCCACGTCCAAGACTGAATACCCGCACCAAATTAGCGTCGGAATATTTGTGATTAAAAACAAATAATAGGGATGGTTGTTTGGCTCAGGGCATGTTCCTGGGTCCAGGGATGAAGACCTGCATCAAGCTCCCCCAGGGAGCCTGCTTCTCCTTCTGCCTGTGTCTCTGCCTCTCTCTCTCTCTCTCTCTCTCATGAATAAATAAATAAAATCTTTAAAAAAACCCTCCAACTCCCCCAAAAAAGTCCAAATAGAAATTGCTCACGTTTATTGAATTGCTATTACAAGCTCGATATTATTTTGCTTTATGTAGATGATCTTGTTCTATCTTCAGTCTACGTAAAGCCAATGGTGTCATTTGCCACTTTTAGAGAGGAGGAAACTGAGGCCTGGGTAAGTCATGGTGGAGCCAGTGTTTGAAGTCTGGTGGTCTGATTCCCAGAAAATGCACTTCTACAGTGTGCTTTCTTCTTTTAATTTTTTTCTAGTAGGTATTCTACATCCCTTGCCTTTCCTGAGTCTGTTTCTCTTCGTGGCACAATAGTCAGGGGTACAGTGAGAAGATTCACACTTGCAGACACAGAGCAACCACCTGGGGGCTGTAGGTGGGCTGCCAGTGGCTGTATTTGCCTCAGGCATGGATTCTAGAAAACTCCTTTTTAGTCCGTGCTGTCACATAAACTGTTCTCCTCAGAGAAGATTGTCTCTACCTCTGGTATTTCCTTAATTCAAAACAGTGTCTACACTTCTAAATGCAGTTCTGTAAGGTGAAATCACATACTAGGTAAGTTGGAAAGGCTTCCTGGGGCCAAGTGTGGGGGAGGGGCTATCTAGTTCTACAGATAGATTGAGGGCTTATGGGAGCAGGAAGACACTTGGGTACAGGACCCTCATCACCTAACAGGTGCCAGGGCCCCAATATCTGGTCACTGCTGGGAGCCTGTGGGAAGCTGGCACGATCAGTAAAGCTCTGGTCTATGGTCACATTCTGGCTGTGCTCAGAGGCATGTTACCTGAGGGCTTTAAATCTTTCCTTTTCTTCTTCCTTCTGATCAAGGTGAGATTTTTTTTTTTTTTTCAAAGAAAACCTTTGGAAACTTTCCTACCTCCCTTAGAATGCCTCCACTTCCTTAGGCCATCCTTAGCTAGAACCTTATTTTTATTTTTATTTTTTTTGCCACGCTATCTTGCTCTTTTTTTTCTACTTTCCTATCTTTCTTACTGGATCCACAAGCTAATGAATGAATATGTAATATGTAATATATAGTCACTTAATACAACCGCTTTAAACAAAAACTAAAGCAGAGTGAGGGCATAGTGGGTACTGAGAGATGGGAGTTCAGACGAGGACTTGCGATCTGGATGGATACAGAACATAATGAGGGAGTCAGATCCTCCTGGAGAATCAATCAGTCAAACAAGAAACCAAGAAGGAGTAGACTTTCCACCCATTTCAAAGGATCTTTGATATTCTGAAGTTTGAATATGCCAGAAGAATTTAAAGAGTCATTCATATTATTCATAGAGTCATATTATTCATAACAATAGAACTTGTCCTGTGACCTGTATAAAAGAGTAGATTTAACTTTGTTTATTTAGCCACAGACTCTTTTGAATAGCTGCTGCTATTGATCCTAGATAGAAAAATACACAAGCATAAAATTTGGATAAAATTTCAGTAGCTCTGTGGAACCATCTGAAGCCCACACATGGATCTCAGCTTACATATCCTTTTTCCACATCCAGAATTATTGAGCAAACTTTTTTTTTTAAAAAAAAAATCACAACTTTTATGTCATTATTCCTTTTGGTTGAAGTTGGCTGTCTTGGCCTGGGCCCCCAAACAGGGGCTGAGACATAATTTTGGATGCAGGTGGCTTACTTTGGAAGTGAGCCCAGGGAGCAGGAGGACAGGAGGGGAGGAAATTACAGCAGGGCAAGAAAGAAATGAAACTCAAGAATGTCTTACTGAGTTGGCACCCCATCTTTCCAAAAGCTTTGGAAAGGAATCTCAAGATTATCTGTCTAGCTGATAGAAGGGGGAACAGGCTCACTTCTGGGTCCTGCCTCCCATCAGGATAGCAGCTTAATGATTGTGAATTCTTTTTGTTAAAAGATGTTATTTATTTATTCATGAGAGACACACAGAGAGCAGAGACATAGGCAGAGGGAGAAGCTCCCCTGCAGGGAGCCTGATGCGGGACTCCATCCCAGGAACCTAGGAACATGCCCTGAGTGGAAGGCACTGAGCCACACAGACGTCCCAATTGTTAATTCTCCTGAGCTTCTAACTGACAGTGGTGGAGGCTGAGCTGCTTCTCCAGGCCTTCATGAGATCCACATGGAAGACCCAGGTAGAGGTAGAGGTGCAGCCTCGGAGTGAGGGCAGGGTGCTGAGCATTGCATCCTACAGTATCCACAGATGTCTGCCAAGAAGTGGTCTGTGCAAAAGGACCAGAAGAAAAGGAGGGGCTCAGGGGATTTCCAGGGATGCTTAAGGGGTGCCCATCACACTGGATATGCCCTCAAAAATCATCTTTTTTTTTCATTGATAGGAGAGCAAAAATCAATTTTCATATACAGTTACTTTTAACCATAAGGTTTACATGTAATCATCAAAGTAAGTTGCTTTGACTTTTGTGAATACTTTGAAACTGTTACTTTTTTTCATGTTATTTATGGTCTATAGCTAGGATTTGGTTAAACTGCATTAATTTAGTTACGATGGTAATAATGGCAGAAAACATATATCCTGTAATACTTTGTGCCAGGCACTGTTATAAAGAATATATATGGATTTTCTCAATGAATCTTTATGACAACCCCATGAGATAAGTAATACTATTGCCTTTTCACAGATGAGCCATATGAGGCTTGAAGAAGTTAAATCATGCGCCAAGGGACACGTGGGTAGTTTTGGAGGCGGCCTTCGAGCTTAGATTTTTCTAGTAGCAGGGCCATAAACCACTATGTTTCTCAGAGTCTAGAGTATCTGAGAATCATATGGAGGGCTTAGTGAAACACAGAACACCACCCCCTCCCCATCTTCCCGCTCAATTTTCAGTGGGTCGTGGTAGACCCTGAGAAAGTGCATTACTTTCTTATTATTTTCTTTTTTAGATTTTATTTATTTATTCATGAAAGACAGAGAGAGAGAGAGAGAGAGAGAGAAGAGAGGCAGAGACACAGGCAGAGGGAGAAGCAGGCTCCCCACAGGGAGCTCGATACAGGACTCGACCCCAGGACCCCATGATCACGCCCTGAGTTGAAGGTGCTCAACCACTGAGCACCCAGTGGCTGGGTGGCTTTCTAACTTTCTAGCAAGTTCCCAGAAGATGGTGATGCCAGGGGCATGAGGACCTCACTTTGAGATCCAGTCACCTCACCATACTAACTGGCCTATCTGGGTCCTAGGCTACTTCACGATAGCAGCCTGGGATCCTTCCAAGCCTTATTCTCCAACACTTGTTCTTTTGTTTTCATCTTCTGCTTTAGTGAAAAGGCATGATACTGGAGAATCTTCTGAGAGGATTTCTTCCTGGAACAGTTAGTGGTTTTTGTTTTGTCCCCCCCACTCAGCCCATGGCCAAGGGCTTTGTGCCCATTAGCGCTAGAAACCAGTTCAGCTCATGAGGCATTTACTTGTTGGAAATCCAAAGAAGCACATCCATCTTACAAATGATGTTTCGACTCTGCCTAAAATATAAATATTTATGAGAGTGAGGTTAGCTATTTGGCATGCGATACATATTTTTTGTTAAAGTTTTCCCATTAGAAGACAGTTGCTTGGGAAAGCCTTAGAAACTAATATTGCATTTCACTTCATAAAGACTGTGGAAAACTAGACACCAAGAGAATCCACATTCCAATTGCTGATGAGAGGTGAGGACATGTTCCCACAACCTCCCGGCGTTAATGAATTACAGTCACAACACGCAGCATGGCTCAGTGTGGTGTTTCCAAGCCATAATTAAGGAAAGAAAGAATTATAGTATTAGGGCTGAAGAAAAATTTCTGAGAGGAGAGCCAGTGCGAGAGCTGGATGGTAGCAGGAGTTGGCTGAGCTGAGAGAAAAAGCAGTCTAAGGGAGGCATGGTGAAAACCAGCCGTGTTGACTGGCTCCCAGGATCTCTGTCTAGGCAACATGGATGCAAGATAGATAGGAGAGTCCACTGTGGCTAAGGACAATTTGCAGTCAGCCACTCTTGGCTTTTCTGGTTGGCGTTTGTCAATATGGGGTGGAAAGATGGCTCCACCAAGTTAAAGTGAGGATGTCAGATTCACACCCCATCACTGGAATGGTAGTAGGCCGAGGAAAGGAAATCTATACTCAGGTGCCTAGAAAATTATATGGGACATTTTTTTTCCCGTGCGATATTACTTTCTTTTTCAAGACACATAATGGGAACGTATGGGTCTTGAGCCAAACAAATCTACTTTGACTTAGCTCTGCCCCAGGTTGCCTTGGTGAGTCTGCATGGCACTTGGCCTCACTCATTCTCAGTGTCCTCTTCTTAGGATGGCCCAGCGCCAAGTCCCTGAGTCACTGTGAGGAGTAGCTGAGGCACGATGCCTGGCATGCAGTGTGCTCTCATGATTTGGCCTTGTACGCTAAGGTGATCCCATCCCAACACCCTGTAAGGACAAGTGTGCAGTTTTTTTTTTTTTTACCCTTTTTTTTTTTTAATTTATTCATGATAGGTACACAGTGAGAGAGAGAGAGGCAGAGACACAGAGGGAGAAGCAAGCTCCATGCACCGGGAGCCCAACGTGGGATTCGATCCCGGGTCTCCAGGATCACGCCCTGGGCCAAAGGCAGGCACTAAACCGCTGCGCCACCCAGGGATCCCACAAGTGTGCAGTTTTAGTATTGATAGAAATATTTCCTGTTTTCTATCAAGGGATCTTAGTAGGAACATTTCTCTTTCGACAACTTCTGTAAGTGCTTTCTCTCCATGTTTCTTGGGGGCTGTGTCTGCTTCTATTTAGGGATTCAGATAGAGTGTAAGGGGGTAGTTTTGAGTCACTGCACAAACATGGCAGTGTTCCTTTTCCATCGAAGAGGTAAACATATAATGGCTTTACATGTGCCACTTAACAAACTGCATCAGAAGCTGAGACGGAGGAAGGAAATGACAAAGATGAGGAACGGTGACAGGAGGAAGAGGCAGGGAAAGGGGAAGGAGGGGAGGAGGCAACCCAGGTGTCTTCAGTCATTCGTGGCAAGAAGCGCTAACTGCCTGCATCATCTCATTTAATCTTTACAGCAGTTGAGTAGCAAGTACGATTTTCATCTTCATTTTAAAAACAAGGAGTCAGGGATGCCCGGGTGGCTCAGTGGTTGAGCATCTGCCTTAGGCTCAGGTTGTGATCCTGGGGTCCTGGGATCGAGTCCTGCATTAGGCTTCCTGCAGGGAACTTGCTTCTCCATCTCCCTATGTCTCTGCTTCTCTCTGTGTGTCTCTCATGGATAAATAAATAAAATCTTAAAAAAAAACAAAAAACAAAAGGAGTCAAGAAGCACTTGGGTGGCTCAGTTGGTAAAACATCCGACTCTTGAGTTCAACTCAGGTTGTGATCTCACAGTTGTGAGACCGAGTCCCACTGGGGCTCTGAGCTCAGTATGGAGTCTACTTAAGATTCTCCCTCTCCTCTGCTCTTCCTCCTGCTTGCACTCTCTCTAAATAAATAAATAAGTAAAATATTAAAAAACAAAACAAAACAAAAAAACAAGGAGTCAAGGAGATAAGCTGGTCAACTACACTGCACTCCACTGCCTCTGGTTCTTAACTTATCTTTTCCAATATGCCACCCCCTAGGTGCCCTGTTTCTCCCCTGCCTCCCAGACTTCACTATATGTATCATAATTCTAAAGTGAAGAATTAGAGGACTGTGTATAATATAGCAGCTTGCCTTTCTTCAGTGTGATCTGAGAAAGTTTGGGTAAAAGAATGTATAAAGAAGATGGTAGAAATGTAGCAGGATGGTCCAGCCCTGCTCTATACAACTTAATCTTTGTGAATGTACTGGGGAAGCCTGCAGGATGTGGGCGTAATCTGAGGCCTTGGAGGGTGAAGAGGGGAGTCTGGAAATAATATGAAAAAAGTAAACAAAAAATAATAAAGGACAACTTCAAAGCCCCTTATAATTTCATTATGATGTTCAACTTGAGAGAGGGCAGGAGTATAAGGTTCTGTTTGAACTGTCAGATACTTTCTAGGTGGGTTAGCATGTTCTGAGATGTTCTGTTCCTGTGAGGACCTATGGTTATGTTAACACTTAGGAGTGCATAAAATTGTTCCTTAGGCTGATACTTCCTTTGAGTTCTTGTCACAAAGGAGTTTTAATATGACCCTTAGCATTGTGTCAAGCAGTCAGATTTCAGTAATTTTAGTGCTATTGATTCCAACAATTTTATTTTAAAGATTTTATTTATTTATTTATTTGAGAAAGAGTATGAGCAAGAGCCATCACAGAGGGAGAGGGAGAAGCACTACCCTGCTGAGCGGGGAGCCCGATTTGGGGCTCCATCCCAGGACCCTGACATCCTGACCTGAGCTAAATGCAGAAACAACCAACTGAGCCACCCAGGTGCCCCTGATTCGAATAATTTTACATTTGTTGAAATAACTGTATGTGAGGAGTGATGGAATCATTCTTGGATTTGGGCAATTTACTCATTCTGGAATCTCATCGGTCGGTGGGTCACTTCAAAATCCCTGTTTGATTCTTAGAAGACCAAAAAGAGTCTTAAAAAAGTCATCACACACACTTTTACATGCCCTTGCACGGACACCCACACAAGGGAAGACACAATGAAGTGGCACGTTTCAAGAGTTAATAAGACCCACTGCTGTTGAGGTCTGATTTCCATTAAGAACTCACTGAACATCTACCCCAAGCCATATACTGCATAATTGTTGGAGATACCAGGATAAGTATGATTTGCTCTTAACTAAATAAGCATGTAGACTAGGATAGAGATAAATGAGTACAATATGCATGGAAACTTAGTATAAGCAATTATGAGTCATTAACTTGAACGCATGGGATTCCTCACAACGTAGTCTACAAGCAGGAGCAGAGAAGTGCAGAATTTTCGCCAAATGCACAGGTGTTATGTTGTTTTTTTCCCCCCATGTCCCACTTCTAGACTCTGCGATTCAATTTGGGACTGGTGAGGGTATTTCCCAAGGCCGAATAATATCCATCATTTAAGCACTGGGATTTCAAAATGATCGCTAGAGAAGTACTTATGTAGTAAGTACTCTTGGCACCTCTGAGAAAGACACAGTAGCATTTCTGTGAGGGAGCTGGAGAAAGTGGCCAGAAATGGAAGCCAAGTGTTTGCTTATACAGTTTGCCTTAGATAGGGATCACAAAATTTGGACTTCCCCCTTCATTCTCTGCATCCAGTAATTCCAAACACATTACAGTTTTAAATTCTGTATGGGGCTGAAGGACTACTTAGGGAATGAAGAGAAGGAAGGGCCTCTCTTATTTAATTTTTCTAAACCACTCCACTGAGCTCTAGAAGCTTCGTGTGTAGTGAATGGAAAATTTGCTCCTTTTAGGGCCCATCCTTACAGAAAGACACTTGAGTTTAGAGAAAGCTAGGCTTCTCTCCCCACCACTGACATACTCAAATCAATGTGGGATTTTAGGAACAAATCCCTGATTTTGTGAAGTGGATAGTTTTTATACACTTTTGACAAGAAGTTTTTTTTTGTTTTTTTTTTTTTTTTTTGGTCCCAGTTCTTCCTTCCTGGAGTGCCTTAGTACTGGAAATACATTTAGTCTCTTCCCTTTCATTTCCACAAAATCGCTCATGTGTTCTTTTGGTATTTTCTGTGGCACTTCCAGTTTGGGTTTGCTGTTGTTATGTTTGGGACACGTGTGTGCCATGGAATTGTGCTCTTCTTTTTAAAGATGTCAGTTCATTGCTTAGCTGATTCTTTGACATCCCTTTATCGATGTAAATTTCCTTATATAAAGGAGGAGTCACATTAAAAACAGACAGAATTGGAACCACTGATAAGAAAGAACATCTATCAAGCGTGTGTCGGTTCTCTTAAGTGTTCCTGTGTTGAGAACACAGGGCTTGCTGCCTGCAGTGGAGTGATGTCAGGATCCCTGCTGTGCCAGTCCTGGACCTCAAAGGACTGCAGTCCTTCCTACACCAGCATTATCCAGTTCTGGCACAGGTCTGGAAAGCCAGATTTTGTGCTGAAAGCCAGATTTCAGGTAATATGACAACGAAGGCCTTGCTGTCAGGATCTTACTTTCATTACAGAAAATGAAAACATCCAGCCATTGATTAAGAGCCTGGACGTGGAGGTTCTATGAACATGAAGAGGAATAATGGAATCTTTGTTAAGGAACTGGTGAGTTTCAAGGTAGGTTCACAGTCGTTAGCACATATAGTACAAGGTACAGGATTTTAAGAATCATGCCAATCGGGCACCTGGGTGGCTCAGTCGGTTGTGTGTTTGCCTTCAGCTCAGGTCATGATCCTGGGGTCCTGGGATCAAGCCCTGCCTATAGCTCCCTGCTTAGCAAGGAGTCTGCTTCTCCCTCTCCCTCTGTGCTCACACTCTTTCTCTCTCTCAAATAAATAAATAAGCCTTTTAAGAAACAAAACAATCATTTCAACCATCTCAAAGATTTTCTTCTTTGTATATGGGAGGAATCTGTCCTTTTCATCATGTAAAGAGGACTCAGTTCTAACAAGAGGAAAAGGTAGAAACTTCTTACTTACTGGAGCACTGTCATTTGTAAGAGCCCTTGGTATGAGGGGATTCTGGGGAAGAGGGTACCCCTGGGGTGAAGCAGTGCATGGTGGAGAATTTATATTCTCTGAAAGGTGAAGGGAGAGGTTCTGTGCTGGTGACAGGAACCCAGTGCCTCATGGGGGTGTCCCAACTGGTGAGTGGCCAAGGTTGGAAGCCCCCTTGCTCCTTATTCATCATTACCTGGTCCTTCGGAGCCTGAGCATGTCCTTGGGCACTAAAAGGGTTTTGTCCTTGGAGCCCATCATTGGCCATTGCTACAGCACGGCCAGGGCTATGGGTCAGCAGAAGCAACTACACAATAATGACCAAGGGCCCACCAGCCTGTGGAGGATGGCATATCACAGTGATACCTGGTGGCAACAGAGGAACTAGTGTGATCATTGTCACAGAGGCCAAAATAGTCATCTAAGTAGGAAAAGCTTTTACCATGGAAATAATTAACTCTGGAATCTAAAAAATTATCGGCAAACTTCTATGTCTTCTCCCTGCCAAAAGCAGAGTTGGAACATGGGCAGGCCTGATTGCAGAGTTTGCACTTCGCCCCTCTGCCACCTTAGATCAATAGGCAATGAGTGGAGGCATGGTGAGATTCCAGAAGCAACCCCACACCTCCAAGCTTATAAATTACCTGTAGAGTGACCTTTTCATCTCTTATTTAAGAAATGTCATTTTTAAATGTAGGGTTCATGTTAATTTAGGGAGTCATTGAAGTCAGTCAGGCCGATGGACCAAAAGACGCAATGTGTGTGTGTGTGTGTGTGTGTGTGTGTGTGTGTTTATTCCATTGTAGGCACTGTTGGAAACTCTCTCATGCCCACACATCATTAGATTGTCTTGGATCATCCTACAGAGGCCTTTTCACTTACAGGTGGGCCCAGGATTGAATTTTGTGCAAATTCTGCTATGATGCGGCCACTGGATGCCTCCAAGAAGCCTACAATCAAGGGTTGTTACCCAAGATCGAGAAGACATTTTTCTTACCCCTATACCTAAAACTATCTCTCTTTGTGTGATACAGTCTTTGAGAGAATCTGTCTGGTTCTTGGCTCCTTTGCTCCGGACTGGTTCTTTCGTGGAAGCTTGAAGTGCCCTTCGTTTGAATGCTTCACGTCTGGACACTTGCCGCTTATGATTAAGTATGAAAATTCAAAGGACATTCATGGAAGGAGGTTGTGTTGGTTATGTCTGTGTAATTGCGGACAAATCTGGCCCAGCAAAGGCCAAATACAGTTCTCTCTCCCTGAAACAGCTTAACACTGAGAATTCATGAACAACCAAACAAGACAGAATGTTCCTTGTCAATGCAGCACTTTGGGAAACAGCGGAGGGTGGGGAGTCGGAAGGCACCACGGGATTGATCTTTGATGAAGGTAACACAGATGATGGCAACTGACGAGTTCAAACATCTGAGCTAAAGAATGCTCTACATTTTGTTTTAAATATGGAGCAAGTTAAAAATGCTCTAAGAATTCCATTGTTCTAACCCTCTTTCCATATATTTCTCTACATATGGAGCTTTCCTGCAATTTGAGGAATCATATGCCAGAACACCAGCTTTACGGAGAAGTTAAGTTAGAGCAGAAGCGAACTGACAATTAATACATTTATTTCTTTTGCCTTTTATATAAGTTAATGGGTGTTAATTAATAGGTACTAAAAAATTCAACATCTCAGGGTAGGATTATTAAACATTTTTGGGTCCGATACAGTAGCAACCGCTCCAATCAGTGTAATATACCTTCCTGTAAGTAGTGTTTAATTACAGGGATTAGCAAGCAGCGACTCTCTTAGTTAGCTTTAATTTTTCTAGACATACACCAGCCGAAAAGCCCTGGCTTTTGCTTTCACCATGGTGCAGATGAAACCAAGGATGACTCCAACGGCGAGCAGCAGCAGCTATAGGAGAATCTATATAATTGGCTGACATAACATCACCGAGGAGCAGGTGCTCTGTAATCTGACAAATCAAATTAAAAGCAAAACAAACCATTTCCTTTTCACTGTGACCAGATTCAAATGTCCTTTTGGTATCAAGGAAGCAAAACATTCTTAATTGTTTATTGATTATTCAAATCATGCAAACCTGAGATGTATGAGTGTGGTCAAACTGTTTCTTTTGAGGCACAGGCACCAGGGCTTACTGGGAAGGCAGTGTGCTGAGCCACCGCGTGCAAATGTGTGTTGCTAGGGCCTCTCTGTTTGGGATGATCCGAGGTGGGGAGTGCAGAGGTGGCACCTTCATTAACCTAAAGGGTGAGAGGGCCTCACAAGTCATCTTTCCAGCAGCGGAGAACAAGCTTTGAGACATCTATATAGAAACTTCTTTTCGGGCTCTCTAGCAATGGAGACGCCTGCCAAGTAGTGAGCTGGCAAAGGCTAAGAAAGCAGAGACGGGTGGGGGAATCTTGAAAAGATGCTCCTTTGCTACCCAAATGAGTTTTTGGTCAAAGTCTCTGAGCACAGTGTGAGAACAAAAAATGGAGTGGGAGGAATATTTTGCAGCTATTTTGCAAGCTAATAATGTCAGATTTTAGGGTTGAGGGGAAGGAAAATGAGTGGGAATGGAAAGGAAGGAAAAAATATCCCGAGATTACAATGTTATCTTTAAATATTGTGCTTCAACTACACAGCGACCAGGGGCTTTCACGCTGGCTGCAAAGTCTGACAAAAATCTTGGTTTCCTGGGGGTACAAAGTCATGAACTGTTCCCCGACACCACTAGGTGGAGATGTAGCTTTACCAAGCATTCGCTCACTGGCTAAAAATGGCCTGTCATGGCTGTGAAATCCTTAACAAAAATTTAAAATGTTCAAGATTGATCAATTATGAATCATGTTGGTCACGAATTCACACTAATCTCTGGGTGGGGGGGGGAGGTTTTTAAAAAAATCCCACATCATACAACAACAGCAAAAACCCCTCAACGCGCCGTTGTAAAGTTGTCCATGCGAATTACTCTTTTTTTAAGCCATAAGTTCTGATGTTTAAGACTCTGAGAGAGAATAATCACGCTATGTTATAAATTGTCTGCTGCCAATACACACATATTTTCCTTTATTCTCACACCAGCTGCTAGCTCATGCTATCAGTGGTCAGGAACAAACAAACAAAAACTACCCCTAAAAAAAAAAAAATGCAGAGCTTCCTTTCCAACTTCATCAGTGGAAATGTGCCAGCAACTGGCAGGATTTGGGAATTGTGTGTTCGAGTTTAAGGGGCTGCTTCTAAATGTAGTACTTTTTGCGAATCTCATTACCTCACATCTTGATGTGTGAAGTGTGATTCACAGCACAGTTTGCTAAAGGCTAGTTAGCTCTTGTCTTAACGGTCTTAGGTGTCTAATATCCCATTAATCAAACCTTAGTGAAATGAAGCATTTCACTTTGTTTTGGCTAAGCCTCTTCTGTCTACTTAGCTGACCCCTTTTCTTTTATGTTAACTTTTCTATGCCCATTGGTAGATGGCATGGGCTATCAGATGGCTTCCAGAATAGACAATGGATACCAATCGTTTTCTAGAAAGCCAGGGAGTCATTTATTATTTCTCCTTTCACACTTGTCTCTCAGATAAAAATGCTCCTGAAGTTCATTTAATCATTCACTCACATTTTCTCTCTCTCCTATTCTCTTGGTCTCTTTCATAGAAAGAATACCTCATAGATTTCATCTGTTGCCCATGTAACCCTACTCCTCAGAGAGTGTGGCTATTCCACCTGCCAGGATTCCATTTAAAGACTCCATTTTCTCATGGAGTAAAGGAACTCTCCATTTATATATGGCTGGGGAAGTTCAAATGCCAACGTAATCACTGCTGCATTACAACCAAGCGAGTGGAGACTCTCCCATGATGAAGGTCAACGTTGAAAAAGAATGCATTGTGGTAGCAAAGCAATCATTGCAGCGAAAGATGTTTAAGATTCTATTAAACACCTCCCCCCTAAGATTTCAAAATACACAACATTTTTTATTACTGTGCAGATTAATCCATAAAGAAAAGTAGTGTTATTAGTGGCCAGGGGAGAAAGGAAGTAGAAACAATTAAAATACAAACACTAGATTTGCATCTAAGACATTACCTTCCATCCACGCTCATCATTAATTTCCAACTCGTGTTTTTTGTTTTTGTTTTTGTTTTTAGAGAGGCAGAAAGAGAGAGAGCCAGTGTGAGGGTGTGAGGAAGGAGGGGCAAAGAGAGAAAGACAGAGAGAGAATCCTAAGCAGGCTCCACACCCAGCATGGAGCCCAACACAGGGCTCAATCTCAGGACCCTGAGATCATGACCTGAGCCGAAATCCAGGGTTGTATGCTTAGCTGACTGAGCCACCCAGCCGCCCCAATTTCTAACTGTCCTAAAGTAATATTATCATAATCTTTATTTATTAGCCATAATCCCACAATTAATACTATATGGAATTAGGTAATTTATTCACAATGAGTCCCACATGAGGAGGAGTTGCATTTTCTAATATCATTCATTCCACAGCTTCATTGAAAAGCATATTTCATCAAGGCTCATATCATCATCGCATGCATTACTCATCTTCTGATTCTAGAGGGGGAGGTCTATGTCTAGAGTCATCCTCTTCTGAATAGACATTAAATGAACATTATGAGTAAAGCATTGCACTGGGGTGATGGGGATGAAGGGCTGACCATCACACAGACTGAACCGTCAGGAGTTCCAACTCCTTGGAAGGATCATGTTTTGAAAAAAAGCCAACAGCATTGCTGCATGGAAATTACCTGTATGATGTTTCTTCTTTCTTTGTCCTGTGAAAATCTCAGAAGTCACCAGAGTTTTGGTAGAAGCATAAAATCCTTTATGCAGGAGAAAAAGTAAAACTCACCTTTATTAATAAGCTACAACTTCGGGGATCCCTGGGTGGCTCACTGGTTTAGAGTCTGCCTCTGGCCCAGGGTGTGATCCTGGAGTCCCGGAATCGAGTCCTACGTCGGGCTCCCAGCATGGAGCCTGCTTCTCCCTCTGCCTGTGTCTCTGCCTCTCTCTTTCTCTATGTCTATCATAAATAAATTAATTAATTTAAAAAAAATAAGCTACAACTTCAGTAAAAACAGCCACTTATTATTTTTTTTTTAATGCTTAATGCTAGGTGTTATTAAAGCACTTTCCATGGATAGACTGATTTAATTGTACAAGATTCAGTATTAGTATTATTGTTATACCCACCTTATGGAAGAGGAAATGGAGGCCCAGAGAGGTGTAGAAACCTGCCTAATGAGACACAGCTAATGGGTAATGAGGCTGGGATTCATACCCAGGTAAGCAGATAGAAACACCTACCATCTTACCCCCTTATCCCTAATACGTAAATACATACTTGCATTCAATAACTTACAACTTTTTTTAATAGAAAGAGTTTTCTTACATAATATGGACATATGTATGCTCCTCAAAAAAAATACCCTATCAAAGTGCCGCTTTTCCCGGAAGAGATGAATTTTTTTTTCTCAGTTCAAGGCTTCTTGATATATAGTTCTTTTTTAAAAGATTAAAAAGTAAGTTTTTTTGTTTTTTGTTTTGTTTTTTTTTTTGCCACATAAGTAGTTCTTTCAAAGTCATTGTAAGATACATATTGTAATTTTACTGTGGTGGTATGATGAGCAGCAGGACTATGCACTTCCATGAGAGATGGTATCAGGGAAAAGAGTGGTTTTGTTTATTTATTCATGAGAGACACAGAGTGAGAGGCAGAGACACAGGCAGAGGGAGAAGCAGGCTCCCTGTGGGGAGCCCAATGTGGGACTTGATCCCAGGAGCCCCAGATCAGGACCTGAGCCAAAGGCAGACTCTCAACCACTGAGCCACCCAGGCGCCCCCAAAGAGTTGTTTTTAAAAATCAGTCTACGTTCCTCCTTGGGATAGGCAGGAAAGTATTAAAATAACAAAAATAGGCCTGGAATAAAACTGTATATTGCTTAGCGGACAAAACTGTTTTCTGCAATACCCATATGACTATTACCCAAGCACATTCAACACCATACAAGAGATTACTTCTGAGCAAAATCATACCATCAACATAAACCCCCTCTGCTCAAAGGCAGACAGACAACATCTGAACCACGAATACAAATCCATGCTGGTCTGGTTTGAACACAGAGGTCAAGTTTTTGTTAGACCGAAACTTTGAAAAATTCATATCAAGGAAAAAAAAAAAAAGATCAGAACTTACTGGGTTCCAGGAAGAGACTAAATTTCTCCCCATGCACATTCTCCTCAGTGAGACCTTGCCCCCCCTCCATCCAACATTAGTCTAAATACCTTCTAATCAGTGACAGATTGTGAGGAAGAAATGGAGTGCTGGCCTAATCAGCTTTCTCCTCAAATATTAAATATTAAGAAAGGTTTCGGGGAAATCAGCCTTGATATGATACTGTGCTGATGTGCGTGTGCTTGGTCCACGTACACAAACATGCCTTCTGAAAAGTCAGTCAGTGTGAAAACCAGGAATCCAGAAAGAAACCTCGCATGCAAACCAAAAATAATTGGGTTGGTGGAGGGAGTGGAGAGGTAACTTAGTTACAAGCAAGCTTCTTATTAACCAGTTACTGTGGCTTCTCTGGTTCTCTGTTAGAACTTCCATGGGCTGCCCAAAGGGAAGGTTCCCAGACAGGCAATCCCTCCAGAAGACATGGACTGAAGTGGACCAAAGAGGCAGTGCTTGCTTTTTGGCTTTCACACCCCTTTGCCACGACAGAGCTGAGTCAAGGAGGCTCACAGTCCGTCACATTTAGTTCTGACCGAGCCATATAAAAAATTGTCAGGCTGGCACATTTGATGGCTGCTAACTTTTGAGACGACATGCATTTGCTCCACAATTTCATTTCGTAATTCCTTAGAGTCCCTCCACAGATGCGTGCTTCCACAGAGGTGAGTGTTGTGCAGATTTGTAGGTGCTGGGGATGTCGATAGAATCACATGGGAAAGGGAGAAGAAGGGAAGGGAGATGCCCACCTGGAAATCTTGTCCGTTGACAGAGCATACGTTTGATCAAAATGCAATGTCATTTGTCTTTTGTGGCTCTTTGTCGATCATGTTTGCTGGAAGGATAAGTGAACTCCATGAAAAGACATTTATCTAAATTATCCTCATAAAGTGCCGTCACTCTGTGTAAGAAGAAAAATGGGAGAAGGCCAGTCTGTGCACAGGCGCCTTAGACTTGAATTATTTGAGGAGGAATACAAAGATACATCATGGGTAATCCAAAGATATATATGTAAACTATGTATGTATGTATGTATATGTGTAAATATATATGAATATATATACGTACGCATTTCTGTGCATGCGTGCGCGCGCGTGCAAACTAGGATCTGATAGGCTCCAAGTTGCTACTGTGGTTAGCTGCTCAGCTCTTATCCTTTTGAAATTCATATAATGCACAAACCTAGCTATAACCCAAGAATCCTCCCTGGCTCACTGATAGAAAGCCGGTAACCAATTTGTAAACAAATATGGGTAATGTCTGAGAGTCTGTGCCGACAAGTAGATAAGAAGATAAATGTAGAGTTTCTCTTAATTAGCCTTTCTTAATTAAAAACAGCAGCAGTATTGTGATCAAAATGAACTCTGGTGGGAGCGTGGTCACTTGGTCTTCTGGGTATCACTCAAGGAAAATTAGATTTTTTTTTTTCCCCTTCTAGGATAAATTGTGCACTAAAGAAGGAATAAACGGTGTCTGTGAGCAGTGTCCCTTTGGTTTTTATCTGTGCGAGATGGATGTGCCTCTTGCCGTTTCCAGAATGGCGTGGGGGCAGACTTAGCCATCATTAGCACCCCAGGATGGATCCAATTCACTAATTACTTATGCTGTCCTGGTTCACTGAGATTTAACTACCAAGTCAATCCCATTATCTGCAGTCTCCCAAGCTTGCCAGAGCCATCCGTCTTTCATGGAAAAGAAGCACAAGGGTTATCAATTGGGCCCTGCAAGACTTGGGATTTTCTGACTTTGGGAGAAGGCAAGATTAGTCCCAACTCAAGCCCAGGCCCCTCTAATCCGCCACTTTGGATGTGATAAAAGTAAACGGTGACAATTATCCAGAACTACGTGAAGGAGCGGGAGGGGCCGAGCAGAGAGCAAAGGGAAGGGAGGGGAAGGGGGGGAAGGGAGGAGAGATAAAAAACCCGCCAAGAAAAGAACGCAGGCCACCCGCTGTGACCCTGGGCCTGTGGTTTCAGGCAGCTCCGTGCATCACCTCCAAGCTACAAACGACAATTCCTCTCCCACAAACACATGATAATATAGTCAGAAATCAGGAATTAAAATATTCTGTAGGCCCAAGGCCCCCTCTGAGAGGAGGGATGGCTGGGGAGGGGCCGCAGGAGAGAGAAGGGACCCAAGGAGCACCTGCCTCTGCAAGGGCCTCCTCTGTCCACACCAGACAGGCTCCCGCGTCTCCGTGGCTCCCGGGTCCCCGCCGCTTGCGACGGGTGATTGGCACCTGCTCTGCCGAGGGGAAGGGCCTGGCAGCTATTGGCAGCGCCGTCTCGTTCATTTGCACACTTTAGGAAGCAGCAGTGTGGCTACTAATACAAAAAAGAATCTTCTAAGCAGCATGACATCTCTTGGAATGGAATATTTGTCTTTACAAATGATTGCTCTGCTGCCAGCACTTGACACGGTGCTCGCAAACATGTGTAATTGTTGGAAGTGTAATGATGATTATTTGCATATTTAATGTTCAAACAGTACTGAAGAAGCAACCTAGACTAAACCTTTTAGGGGAGGATTTGAATGTGTTCAGCATCAGCCCAAGGAGTCCCAGGAAGTAGGAGGCATCCGATGGTGAGCAAATGCAGGAATAATTGGCTTAAAGTTCAACGCACTGCCGCCTTGGTGCTTTTATTCAAGGACACAATAGCACTCCCTGGACCCATGCGAGGTGGAAGTTCACCAACACCAGAAGACGCTTTCTTTTGGCTCTAGTTCAAGCAAAAACTGCAAGACGCCCTGTATCAGCCTGGTTTTGCATTAACCAACTGCGACTCCTAGAACAGTAGCCAGGAAATTAGGGGAAGAGTTCTGATGCTACAGGGAGGGATGACAGACACTGAATTCATTACACTTTTTATCCCCTGGGGGGGGGGGTGGTGGAAATCTTCCACCCATTACTGCACCCCCAAAGACATCATTCCCGGGGAACAGCCCAGCCCAAATATTCAAATGCCGTTATAGGCAAAATGCTAGGGGGAACATTTTGCTCTCTTAAAAAGAAGATGCACTTCTAAGATACTCTTCTGGCTTTCGCGTAGACGGGTGCTTGTTCTTTTTCTCCGGATGTTAAAACGAAACATTGCGGTGATCGTGGTGTACTATCCACCTGTATCAAATCACTATGCTGTACGCCCGAAATGAATACAATTTTATATGTCAATTATAGCTCATTTTAAAAATGCTTTTTTTCTCATTATCCTCCTTAAAAATAGAGTAGTCGAAAATCTAAATGGAATGAGAAGCTCCTCTATTACCCTTTCCCCATACCCCTCAAATTTTGACCCAGATGCATCTTTATGGGGCTCATAAGGTGCGGAGGGAAGTGCTTTGCCCTTCTGCTTCCCAGCCATGACCAGATGGGTCTGGGAGGCCCCCGGGGATGCACGGGGCAGTTCCCTGAAGTAGGTTCCCTTGTCGGAAGTGTCCCAGGAAATCCGGAGCTGGGAACATTCCCTGTGCAGATGACACTCAGTACCCCAAATTTCTCAACATACACAAAGGCCCGGACCCTGGGAACCCTGGCGGCCTGCCTGCCTCCCTCTCTGAGCTGGCGCTAACTAGACACTCACAGCAGGCCGACCCGTGCTTACCCACATATGCCTACGCATCTTGAACGGCTTGAAACTCAGAGGCTGTGCTGCGTGCTCCAAATCAGCGGGAAAGGAGATTTTAGATGGTGGTAATCATCTCAGGGAAAACACACCTCACTGAAATCAATAGAATAATTTTTGATAATGTGGCCACTTGATCTGGTAATTTGGCCTTTTACCTGTCGTGAACACTTCACTGGAGACTTCTGGAGCTATTAGATGCCTCTTACTTGGAGGCTATCCTGTTCTTGTCTTCCAAAGGATGTTGAAGCTTTTGAACTTAGTGCTGTCGCTCCTTCCTCTTGCCCCTCACTCTTGTCACAAGGCCCCGCCTGCCCCGGCTTCCTCTCAGGCTCCTCTGAGCCAGGCCTCACCCTGCCAGAAGCCACCGGGTAACAAGGCACAGCTCGTCACAGATGTGTGAGGGGCAGCCACAATCCACCCAACTCTATTATCATCTTCTAAACTGATTTTTTAAAAAGTCCGATGGCTGAAGAGATGGAACGTTGCCATCACCACCCCCATGGTCCCAGGTACAGCTCCCTACAGGACCTGAGCCTGAGTGGCAATGCCTCTAATGAGCACTGTCTGTGGGCCACGTCCACTATCTGTGGAGTCACCTACAGAGTACGAGGTCTGGCAATGTTGCCTTTGCACACCCCTCAGTCAGATGACTGACTCTTTAGAAATGACAACAAAAGCGAGTTTTGCTTTGGAGCGTCAGAGAGGCCAGCCACTCTGTGGAGACATGAAGGTGGAAAACACCAGGGCGGGGAATAGTGGTGGTGAACCCTTTGATAGTGCCAGACACGTTTCTGCATTCGTGCGTCTTCATTTTCACAGCGACTTGATGAGTTCACAAGTCCCCATTTTAGAGATCAGCAAACTGAGGCGTGGAGAGAATAAAGCATGAGCCAGCTGTCTCCAAGCTCACAAAGGGTGAGACTGGGATTCACACCCAGGCATGGCAGTACCCCAGTGGAACCACTGAACAGTAGTGCCTTTTGGGGCTGTTAGCTACACTTCCTGTCCCGGTGTTCACGCTGGGCATTACGTATGGATGCTAAAGCTGTCTCATCTCTCCCTGGACTGGTTTAGTGCAGTATCACAAGACTCTGCTTGCCACTTCATGTGTCACTGTAGAAAGAAGCTCTTCTGAAGTGCAGCTGACCACCACCGACCCCAGGGATCAGTTCATTGCTCTCCTACAACCCAGAACACAGAAAGCTAAGGGCATTTAAAAAAAATGATATTAAAACGACCCCTTGGGATACGAAGTTGAATTTTATTCCTTGTTAAATTCTTTGAAGAGCAAAGTATTTAAAAAACACATGACAATAATTAGCAGTATTTCTTTAGGGGTTTGTTGGTTTGACCTTAGCCTTTTAATCTGTCAAAGTATGTTAATCAGCCTGGCAGACAGAAAGATAAAATGTGGGGGCAGATGTGCTAATAGTGAAAGAGGAAAAGAAAGGAGAGGATGAGGAGCCAAGGGGAAGTGGAGGACACTATGGTCAACAGTCCCTGTGGGGAAATTCTTCCCGGGTGGCCCCAAAAGGTTCAGAGGGAGACAGAGCCTCAGAAGCAAGTTACTATTTTTATTCAAAGCCCAGCAAAGTGAGCAAGCTGATTGTGTACGCTCCAAAAACTTCCTTTTACTGTGAGCTGAGCTTAAAATACATTTTGTAGTATAAAAGTTGTGAATGGGATGGGAAAACACATAAATGTCCTAATTTAAGGTTCAGTGGACGATGTCTGCACTTCCAGCTCAAGGCCTCACGCCGTCCTGTAACTTGGGCAGAGACATTTACTGCTCACCAAATATCCATGGACTCTTCCATTTTTCCAGTCTCCCTGTAGTCTGGTGGGTCCATACAACTGGGCGAGTGGGAATGACGTGTGTTAATTTTGAGTCCCCACATTTTAGGCCTTGTGTGTGTACCTCCGGCTTTCTCTTCTGCTGAGGGAGAATGCAAGGCCTGGGATTCACATGGTCCAGCTACCAGGTGAGAGATTCCTAATTCCCTGAGATCTATAGTAACTGAGGAAAGCTGACACAATTAGACATATGTTCTATGAGAAAGAAATGAACTTTTATTGCAGTAAGCCATTGATTTCAGGGTTATTTTGTTACTGCAGCATAACGGGATCTTTTCCTGACTATAGACTTATAGAAAAACGCATGCCTCTAGTAATTGAATGGCATAGATCTTTTGAATTCATGCAACATCAACCAACCATTTGGTTCCTCACTATACCTAGCTCAGATAGGAAGAATAAGGGGGAAATTACTGAATATGTCCTCCATCATGTACATTGTATAAGATGCTGCACATAAGTCATTTCACTTTGGACTCCCAGGACAAATAGGGCTAGATGTTGACATTTCAGCATTTGTTCAATAAAAAGGGAAATGAAGTTCAGAGAGGATAAACACCTGCCTGTTGATATGCAGTTCCTTTTCTGGGATTTCATGCATTTGGCTCTAAAATCTGTTTTCTGCTTTATGTTGCGTGACCTTCCTACCAAAGCAAACCAGAGACTATTTAGGTACCTTAGAAGTCAAGGAATAGATGGCATGATCTGCTCGCACTTTCTGGGCCCTTGATTCCATGATTCTATACTTGATCTAGCAAGGTAGTACTCATAAGTTTCCTCAGTAGGAGAACCTCAAGCTTGAACCTCTTAATTTCTAAATTTCTTAAAGTGGGATTTGTATCACTTGAGTAGGGATGGTAGAGGTATTTGTAAAAGGACCCCAGAGAACTCCTAAATTCCAAGGAGAATGCGAGTGGCAGAACCCCTACCTATTGACATACATCTTCCCAAGCACCCCCTCACACACATTATTATTATTACTGGTTTCTTGGTGAGCTTTTAGTCTTTCTTGGGGCACCTTTATTTTTACATATTCTACAAATAGTTTCATTATGCCAAATACTTTTGTGTGTTCATGCATGTGTTTGGCTATGTTCAATATATAAAGCAAATTAGTTATTAACCAATTATATACAGCACTGGCATTATTGTATTTAACATTATTGTATTGAAAAGAATTAAGATTCTTTAAAAGTAACCCCTAACTCAAATTTACGACCTCCACATTGTAAGTTGCACACTCCACCAACTGAGCAAGCCAGGGACTCAAAAATATGGCAATAATCCCATTCCTGTATATGTCACCGCCACCCATCAAACACATATACACTCATACACTCCGGCACCTGTTACCTTCCCTCTGCCATACATACATATGCACATGCCCACATTTGTGCTGTGAAGGGTTCCATGAGTCCTAGGGCAGGAAGTGTAATGAAAAAGTGTGAGAATTACTGATTTAAGAGTTCTAATTTCTGGATACCAAGGTATAGAGACTAGAATATTGGAGATGTGTGGAGGCCATTAATGTAGCTCATAGGAAATAGGAGATGGTGTTCAAGTCCTCAGAAAACTTCTGTTTAGCACCTATGCCAATAGCAATACAAAGGCAACCATGATACAGTCCTACAGTCATGTAGGGTACACTTGAGATGGGAAACTGTTCATCATGTTTTACTCAAAAATTGATTCTGGTCTTATGCCATTGCCACCTTATCTCAAAGTGAACATCTTTTCTGCCATGTCTTTCCAATTTCCCTCCTAATAATGTATGTGGTGATTTAGTTCTTTTCCATATTTTCAGGGGTCCCTGGCTGGCTCAGTTGGTGGAGTGTGCGACTCAATGTGGAGATTGTAAATTTGAGTTAAGGATTACTTTTAAAGAATCTTAATTCTTTTCAATATTTTCATCTCTATCCATATGCTTCGTATACTATGAGCTACTTAGAGCTCTCTTCTGGAACACTTACCTGGATGACTATGCCAGCACTGACCACTGCTGTCACCACCATCTCCAGCATCACCATTATTGTCATCCTGTGGTACTTATTACATTCCAGGCTTCTCAGTATGATTTCATACATGCCCAGAAAGTACTGAGGCCAAGATTGAAAACCATATGTTCTTGATCTCAAGGTCCATTCTCCTCAAAATTGTGCTGTCCTCCCACACCTATACATCTACAACTTAGTTCCTGCTTACATCCAACCCATTCTTCCAACTCAATAGAAGTGCCATTATCCTGCCAATTGTTTTAACCAGAAAGCTGGATCCTATCACTCAGCACATCTGCACACAGACTCCTTAATTGCTCTTGATTTTCCCAACTTCCTTCTGTTTCCACAGGCACTGGCTCAAGAGGAATCCCCATCAAGCCTCCTAGCCACTGCCTTGCCTCTAGCGCCTCTTGATATTCACTGTTGACACTGTTGCCCGAGAGATCTTTCTTTTTTTATTTTTAAGGATTTTATTTATTTACTCATGACAGAGAGAGAGAGAGAGAGGTTGAGCAGGCTCCATGCAGGGAACCCGACATGGGACTCGATCCTGGGTCTCCAGGATCACTGAAGATGGCGCTAAACCATCGAGCCACCGGGGCTGCCCCCCACACCCACCCCGAGAGATCTTTCTAAAGACCTGAACTTCTCCAGTTTAAGCTGTCCCAAGATACCTCATAGCTTGCAGGGTAAAGGCCCAATCCTCAGACTGGCAGACCGGGCCCCTCTGCCCTGAGTTTACCCTTTGGCCATAGGCCTACTAACCCCAGCACCATCTCTACCATCTCAACCAAGGGCCTCTCTGTGAGTCTTTCTGCTGTGGGCAGCATTCCACCACATCTTGTTCCCTGCTCATCTGTCATCAGAGGTTAGCCCCTGAGCTCACTTCAGCCTTTCTACCACCTGATCCTGGCTCTGGCTCACTTTTAGGATGCTCTTTAGAGCATCACACCTTCACCACAGCCCAGTATAAGTAGACAGGGCAGTCATTATTTTAATCACCATTTTACGGAAGTATAAACTGAGGCTAGAGACATTTAAGGACCACACACAGGAACGTGGTTGATATAAGCACTAAATTACGGGTCTTGGTTTCTAAATCCTGAGTTTTCCTAGCCAATTTCTTTCAGATTAGAATTTGAAGGTACTGCGGACATTTCCATTTTTCCTCCTTCAAGATGCTCTTCCTGCAGAACGGGGAGTGTATATCTTACTGCATCTCCTTCATTGCTCTATTAGCACAGCTCTTTTTGCACTTAGCATCCTCTATTGTCCTTTATCTCTTCCTATGCAGGTAAGGTGGTATAGTGTAAGGAGGAAAGCTTGGATAGAATTTTCTAAATGCTTGCTGTGTGACTTTGGGAAAGTCACTTCATGTCTCCAGATTCAGTCCCCAAATCTGCAGTATAAATGTGCTAGGAGCTATACCATATGGGTTTGGAAATCTTGTATTGATGCTGTCATTAAAATAAATACAGATAACTCTCTGTACTGTCACTAAAAGTAAATCAAGTATTTTGGCCAACCCATTATTTCACAACAGAGAAATGTTGCCCACCTAACAAGCATTTCAAATGCTCAGTTTCATGTCACCTAACACTCTTTAAAAACTAAAATAAGGATGGCATGAATAGGAGGCTTAAATAGGACTCATCTTTCTCTTTAAATTTCATTTTTAATTTTTAAAGATTTATTTATTTATTTATTTATTTATTTATTTATTTATTTATTTAATATAGAGTGAGAGTGAGTGAGAGAGAGCATTAGCCAGAGGGAGGGGCAGAGGGAGAGGAAGAAGGAGAAGCAGGGCCATGGGATCATGACCTGAGCTAAAGGGAGATGCTTAACCAACTGAGCCACCTATGTGCCCCAGGACTCATTTTTCAATTGGTGAATGGATGCAGATCTATTGACTGAAGGAGATAGGATAGCTAGGGCAGGTCCTGCATTGAAATTCTTTCTCTGCCTCTGATTGGCAGTGGATATTGGGCACATCATCTTCCATTGAGGATGATAGCAGCTCCAGTCCCTACTTAATGTTGTCTAAGGCCGACAAAAGAGATATCAAAGCCTTTTGAAATGTTTTATCCTAGTAAAAGGTATCACTACAATTATCTCTGATAAACCACTTTCTGTCACTGGACCACAATTTTTATCTTTCAAGTAAAAGGATTTAGCTAGTTGCCTTTTCAACTTTACTTAGTATTGGACATAAATGATGATGATGATGATGATGATGATGATGATGATGATGGTGATGATGATGATGATTATCACATAAAGGTTTAGTGCTCATTCTGTGCCCAAATCTGTGTTGCGCACTTAAGGAGAACCACGAGCTAGCTCTTTGATGGAATGACACTCAAATGGACAAATCCACAGTGGCAAACATGGGCAGTGATCAGAATGGAAGGCACACTTGTCCTTGTGTCTTTCTTCTCACTTGATTTGCTCATCACAAGGCTCAAAGGTAGAACCTAATATTGTGTCCAATGTCTACTTCTTTGAATTTTTGACTATGGCCTTACAAACTTGCTATATCCTTACCAGACTATTCAACATTCCCCTAGCAAACACATGGATTGCTTTGATCTCCTGATGCCTCTACCTTTCCTCATTTTGGAAGTCCTACTTTTCTTCTCCTGGAAGTCTCTTGCCACCAGGGTTACGACTTCTATGTCACTTCTCTTGAGCTCTCGCTTAGCAGGTTCCCTCAGCAGAATGAGTTGTGCCTCCCCAAGACATTTGCAGGTCCATGTTGTATTACAGCACTGGATTGCTACCAATTTGTTTACATCTTGTTCATTTCTTTTATGACTGTGGCCTCCCCCAACAAAGAGACTGGGCATTCTCTCAGCTAGGAAGGGTCAGCACTTTTTGGAACTATACAGAGTTTTATGAAATGATGACTCAAATATTCAGTGAGTGCTCTCCACCAGCTTTGCTTTATCGATTTTTCTCCAAAATACATGTTATGGTTTAACTCTGCTGTTCCCCACCCCTGACTCATTGCCAGTGGCTGGAATAATGAATTCAAATGCCTAATAAATAAAAATAAATATGAACATTCAAATTTGTCTTGTTTCTTCCACCCTCAATAGCAACTATTTAATTATATATTTACAAAATGCTAAAATCTTCACTTGATTTCACCTGATAAAGGTCTTAAAATTCGTTATGTTTCAACACATGAAGAATTTGCTCCATGCAGGCCAGTCTTAGATGGGGTGTAGGATGCAATGAAGAATGCTGCTGTCCCTGGAGTTGTAGAAACTTATACAGAAATTGACATGAATCCAGAGAATATGATTAGAGCCACAGGATATTGGGAAGCAAATTGTTTCAAGAGCCCAGAGAGAAGGGGACAGGGGATTTAGGTTAGGTTTCCCCACAAACTATTAAACTTTGGTAAAATTAATGGAAATGGCAGTCAGCAAAGGGTATGGAAAGAGTGTACAGTGCTCATGAAAATTGAGGGGGAAGGTCAGCCTACAGAGTTAGCCTTAGTGATGGCAGAAGCAGAGCAGTCATGGGCAGAGGTCTAGACCACGGCACTGGAGGGAAAGAATTGGACCAGAAGGCCATGAAATTTGCATCCAGGGAAGGGGCTTAGATTTCAACGTGGAGGGTACTGAGAGCTGACAGAGATTTTTGAGTTGGGAACAGAGGTTTGGGGCACCACAGACACTTGCTTTGGGGTTTTCACTCTGGCCCAGCATATAGGAATGTTTGGAGAGAGAAGAGCCAGTTATGGCCAGGGAAGCTATACTAATAGTTCAGTCATAAGTATCGATTGTTCCAGAATTATTATTCAAGGGAGTCTATTTTTAACCTCTCATGGTGAACACTGGTCCAATGTAGAGCAGCATTTCTAATACACACCTTAAATATAGCTATATTATTACCAATTGCAAGCATTTAAATCTCTGAAGGAAAAGTCTACGAATGGCTCCATCCAAAATGGCAGGAAAGTCATAATTGCCATTGAGTTTCCCGAATCACGTAGCGTAGGACTTAAAAAGATCGTTGTCTATCCAATTCCTCTAGGTCTGGCCATTTTGCAGTGGATTCTTGCTTTCTGGACGCTCAGGCATTCCCCTTGGGATAAGGAATCTCAATGCCCTCACCCCGCTCTCTGCCCACACCCCCTCCCCTGCACACAACCTTTGTCTTTTGGTCCCAATCCAGAGCTCCTCTTGCCATTTCCTTTTCTTCTCGCCTGAAACTCAGATACTCTGTCAAGTGCTACGGTAGAATGCTAGAGAAGCAAATGCAAAGGGGGAGATGACGGGGGAAGTTTCTTTCTTCAAGAAGCAATATCTTAGAGGTGGGCTGTCAGGGATCCCACAGCATCTGAAGTTCCTGAGACTGAATGAAAAACACTCAGCTAACAAAACGGAGCGCTGCACAGGACGCTTCATCTGCTCTGGCCAAATCCCTTCTTTCTTTCCATCCTTTCTCTCCTAATAACAGCTGCCCTCTCATTCCCTGTTACTCTGCTGTGAAGAACAAAACCTCCCTCCGACTATCTGTTTTTCTTTTCTTCCCCAGAGTAGGTCTCATTACTGGTGATTAGCAGATGATTAAAACCAATTCAGCTTCCCCCAGTAGATATTTTCTCCCTGTTTGTGCCTAACGCGTCAGCCTTCAATGAACGTGCTCCTAAGCTTATTAACAGGCTCAGAGGATTAGCTGCCGCCAAGCTCGGTGGCTCCCATATTGTGATGCAGGGAGTGACATGGAACCATTTGCTGAGCGCAGACAGGACCGCTGGGACCAAACTATCTAAATCACAATTTTATTTTCCATGTAGAGCAAGATAAAAAAAAATCCCAACAATAATTACAAAAATCAAACGTTTGGACAAGTCTGAAAATATCCTAAACTCAGTGGCAGAAAACAGGCTAAACCCTTCATGAAGGGCATCAGTGTGTGTGTGTGTGTGAGTGTGGTTAGTTTACATGAACATAGAATCACGCAGTTTAGCCATGTTCACACCCGGGTATGAAGATGAAGATCCTCATTTAGCCTCTGCATTCACTTTGGTGTCTGCACAGTATGTTTTTAAGTTGGCTGATAGATAGGTCTCTCTCTCTTTTTTTAATAGAGACAGAAGAATTGTCAACTTGGAATATAACACACTGTAATTTAGGTGATACTTTAAAGAGCATCCAATTCTCCAAAATTGTGAAATTTGGATGTTGGCAGATATACACAAAGGAATTCTAAGTAACTGGTTTCACTTCTGCTTCAGAACCACAAAGATGCCATACGGTGAAAGTTTAGGAGGCATGTTTCCCTATGTGCATAGGGTTTTCTTTCAAGTATAACTAACTAGACGTTAAGTACCATAATGATTACAATAATAATAGTGATATATTTATTAGCAGGGATCACAGTCAGCAGGTTAGGAAGCAAAAGGGACTAGTTTCAGAAAGTTCTGAAAGAAAAACCTCACGGTATGATGTTTGGGGGATGGAACTGTATCATTGTTACAAATGGTCTCTTATTCTAAATCTTTAAGTTTTTCCCATTTATTTTTTTCCCACCTTTTAAATGCAGCTTAACTCTGAGCGTGCTGGAGCTTGAAATCTAGTTTCCGATTCATAATAGCAACAGGGTTTGCGGAAAATGTCAACAAATCCCTCATCACCAGGGAAAGGAGGAAATGTGAAAGGTAAGTCACATCAGTCTCCCCTGGCTGCATGATGGAGTGCATCTGCAGAAGAGGAGAAAGAAGAAAAATCCTAGCAAAATGGATGCTGCAACCAAGCACTGAAAACCCAGCAATGCCAAGAAAACAAAAGGAGACCTGAAAAAACAATAGGGAAGTAATGAGGACTTAGAGAAGGATATTGTCAATCACCAAAAATGGCACAATCATATTTTATTTAATTTCAATCACTTAATATCTAAGGGAAGATGACAGGCAAGGAGTTCTTATTGGTTCGATCTTACCAGCATTTAAAAAAAATTCCGGCAATAACCCTGACCTTGGTTGGCCCCAATAAGTGGGTAATTGCTAAAGGATCAATTCCCTCATCATTAAACAATAGGCCCCAAACAAACGCAGTTTGTATAATCAACTGACAGTAGAGCACCCCCCAAGGTAACAATACAAAGGAAGCTTTAAGAATGAAATTCCCAAAAGTGCTGTGATAAATACCAGGAAAGTGTTTAGAACCAAGGATCTGTAATATTAAAACTAGAAGGTGCAGGAAACGATTATGGTTGAAGATGGTTCCAAACATTTTATGATGTGCCCGCGAAGCATAACACATAGGAAGAAAGTGTTGTCGTGAGGAAACAAAGATAAATATTGTTTAATGAAATACTTTGGCTTAGAAGTAGTTTGCTGGGACTTGAGAGAATTCCCATGGCCATGCAGAGCCAAGTTCAGAAGGGGGGCTGTGCCAGGCTCAATAGATGAATAAAAGAAACTGAGCCATGGGAAGGGAAAGCTCTTTCTGTTCCCTCCTCAGCCAGCTCTGTGCACTACAGGGCCAGTGAGTGCAACATTCTGAACTAATATCCTTTCACCTACTGAATTAAACATCATAAAAAGACAACGGCTTGTGTTTTTTCCACAGTTCTTCAAACAACCTTCGCCGTTAATGGTGGGCCACAATGCAATGGTTGTCCTGCTACTCGCGCAATCCTAGAATTATTTCTGACTCCTTGATATATGGGGTCATTTTCCCCTTCATAATTTGTCCTATTTTCTTCTTCTTTTCAGGCTCAAAGGATAGAATTACACAAGGCATGTGACAGCACCTGTCAGGAGAGGATGGACCCCACAAACTCCTTTTACCGTTATCATCACAATACTGGGATGGTTAAGAACTGTGGTTTGGATCAGCTCTGAAAATGACTGGTGTATGACCTTGAGGAATTGGCTTCACCTCGTTGAACTTGCATTACAACATCTGTAATGGGGTAGAAATACTACCCATCTCATAGAATTAACAAGGGTTCATAACATAACGAAGAATTTTCAGATAATGTTCTCAAAGGACTCAGTCTGCTACTTGGCACAAAATCAGAGCCCAGGAATGTTGGTCATATCAGTAATTGGGTCAGCAGGAGTGACAAACTGTATGTAGTGCTTTCACATGTGTGGATCCTACCTTGGTGGGAGTATAAAAAGGGAGCTCTCCGAGTTAATTAAGACACTTAAGAAGTTTGAGAGACAATAGCTACCTTCCCTAGGCCTGAATCTTGTAGGAGTAGAAGGCGGGAACTGGGTGAAGCAGAAAGATAAAAGTATAAGGGACAGGACACACATTAAAAGATCAATAACCATCCAAGGCAGTACTGTAAAGCAATAAAAGAGGCTAGAGATAATAAATACTGTCTGGGAGGGGAGGGAAGGGGTCATGAAAGACAGGGAAAGGCGGTGGTGGAACTGCAGTGAGGGAGTAGATGGGAGCTTGCCATGGACAATCCATCCAGGCATCTTCTGTGTCGTCGTCGTCTAGAGGCTTCTGTCCAGACAGCCCTCCCCCGGATACTTCCTGAGCTGGGGGCTTGTATGCTATTATGTGTGAGTGAATATTCGACTGGTGGGAGGGTTATTACTATTATTATTAATGATAATACTACTTGAAACCACAGCCAATTTAACCCAACCATTTGGAAGAGCTACATTGCCCTATTATCCAATTGATAATTTCAGGGTTTTATTCACAGGCGCAATCATAAGAAAAACAAGGAGAAGACTGTCTCTCGGTTGTGTACATATGCATAGACTTTGCCTTTTGAGAACATAATTGGGGATGGGAGTTACAAAGAAAAGATCATTAAGAGTTACAAAGAAAGAAAGGGGGGAAAAAAACCCTATTGCCTTCTTGTGCCATGTGCCAAGCCCCGGGAGGCCTGCTCGACTTCATTCGCGCTGGAGGCAGTGCCCAACCAACTGGGGCAGAAACAGGGCAGGCGACCTCAGAGACAGCAGACATCAGGGCAGAGAAATAAAAGGGACAGGAGGGTAAAGGAAAGTGCTGTGTTGGAAAAAAAAAACTGCAAGGGAATTTTCTTCCATTTAAACATTAGGCAAAAAATAGCAAATATAGCTGCCGGCAGAGACCACCCCCTCTCTCCCACCCAGCCCATAAACACAATGTCTTCAGCTGCCAGCATCTCTAATAATCTACAGATTGGTGACTAAAGCGTTTTGGTGATGTGTGCGTTAGGGACCCAGTCAATTGCTATCTGCTGTCTGAAACTGAACAAGGGTGAAGCCAGGAGGGGGCAGTTTAGGGGGACACGGTGGGCTCTCTACCACTAATCCTGGAAAGACTCAAACTGTGGGATGGCGGGCAATAGAGTGCTTGCAGAAGCAAAGGCTCACCTGTTCCACACTGCCAGTCAAATGTAGAGGCTCGATTTAGCAAAATACATCCACTGAGAAGCAAACAGCTAGTTTTATTAAAGCAGCTAGTTTTTATTAGACATAAAAAGACAATTAGAAATATGGAGGGTTCAAATTGATCACTCATTTAAAAAAGATAAGTAAATATTCCTGAGAACTTCTTAAGAAGTATATAGCAGTAAAATTGCTCAGTCTTAGATTAGGCTGATAGAAATATTAAGAATTGATCTTTATCTATTCACCTATCTATTCATCTGTCCATGTATATTTTTACCATTCTAGTTTTTTCCTCTAATACTAGCCATAAACCTTTAAAGGTAGAATCTATTACATACTGGATTTTCCTACAGACCCTACCTTAGTGCAGTAGAATAAGTATGTTTTGAATGAGTATATAAATACAAAAAAGAAAAAATCCTGATAAGACTCTATAAAGAAATGCCATGATGCAGATTCCAGATTAGCCCAGTTACTGAAAAATGATACAGCAGAGATGCCATACCCTTCCTTGACCTTTCTAAAGTAGCCTTTGATTCTAATTCTGTTGTGCCACCAGAAGGCATGACTGTAAGGTCATGGAACTGAGGTCTCCTGGATTGTGGACACTGTGGCATTATAGTGTTGACTTCTGCTCAGAAATACTAATAGCTAACACTCATGTGACACGCACTGTCCCAAGTGCTTTTGAAGACTAACACATTTAAACCTCATACCAATCCATGAAGTAGGTGCTCTTGTCATTTTATCTTTGTACATAAGGAAAGCTTACACAGATAAATGACTTGTCTGAGGTCCTGGTACAGTAAATCGGGGTGCTGGAGTCGAACACAGATATCCTAGCTCTTCAGTCTATGCATTTAGGCTTTTCTACCTCCGAGCAATGCTCTTTTCCTTGTGTTTTACACAATTTCTTCGAAGTCTCTGTCACTCAGCAGTACTAAGAAGTAGTTCTGATTCTAGCAATAACTTTCAAATCCTGCATTTTTTTTTTTAAAAAAGATTTTATTTATTTATTTGAAAGAGAGTGAGAGAGTGAGCAGGAGCCAAGAGGAAGGGAGGGGCAGAGGGAGAGGGAGAGGCAGACTGCCTGATGAGTGGGGAGCCCAATCCTAGAACCCCAAGATCATGACCCAAGCTGAAGGCAGACGTTTAACCAACTGAGTCACCCAGGCACCCCTTAAGTCTTGCATTTTAATAGTAATGGGGGATTTTAGTCAAATATCTGTCCAAATACCAGTCTTACACACCTCTCGTTGAAATATACACATAGCAGGAATACCTCAGACATTCTGGATGGGGAAAAAAAAGCAATCAGTTTATTTTAGTATATATCATAAGCTTGAACAGGCTCTGTAGAGGGTGACTTATCAGGTGTATCAGATATATGTCAATTTTATCTTGTGTTAAAATTATCACATGCAACATATGAGAATGTTCATTCAATCCTTAAAACCTACAAGGCCCAATTAGGTATCTATAAAGATATCCTATTGTTTGGTATTGCTGATTTAAAAAATATTTATAACAATATTTATAACATTTACTGCATATTATCATAAGTATATTATATAATAAAAGTGGTGCATAAGAGAAGATATTTAAGAGCTTAAGAAAGTTTTAAGATGTTTTACAATGTTTAAGGAGTTTAAGAGACAGAAAGAATGAAAGATTGAAAGAACAAAATAAAAAAAGAGAAAGAAAGGAGGGACGGATAGAGGGATAAAAGGAGAGAGAGGAAAAAAGAGAAAAGTATAAAGTCCATTTGAAAGGGTACAGAAGATGTGGTTCCTACAGACACCCCAAATGAATTGATTGCTATATTTTTAAATGAAATTTGGCTGTAAGTCTTGAAACCCTAAGGTAAAAAGGGAAACTATATCATGAAATAATTGTATTATGGTATTTCATAGCTATTATATTTTATTTTCATAGATTATACATATTATGTTTAGAAGTACTTGTTATGTCTTCAATTCACAGTTTATTACAAGTGCTAAATATAACTGAACACAGATATTCGCATTCCACTTGAGTAAGTCTCTGCTTTTGTATGACGAATATAATGTAAGTCAGTCTCTGGAGGTTCTGAATTGAATTATCACATCACTGATACCTTGTTATTAAAGACATCTTAGATTAAGATAAAATACCACTTGATGCTTAAAGGTAAGCTGATCAACTAATTACTTGACAAGTTTCAAAAGAGATTCCCTGAAAACAAATAGAAGGAACACTTTTGAAATTGAAATATAATTATAAAGTAATGAAGATTATGTAGCACTTAGATCCTTGAGTATTGACATTGAACAATCAAACATGTGCCTGAGAAATGGTGTGAATTTCCCCAGGCAAATAGCTTCCTCTTGGTGTTCCAGCATGGCTTGAGCAGGGAAGTTGACACAGGCTTTTGCTGTCGGGGGAAGCTGTGGACATTCAACATTGTAGTCTGGCACACCATGGACAGCCGTCAGAGCTACATTTTCAACACAATCAGCTCGTGATTGTTCCATCAGTTGACTGATCCCCGTAAAGCAGGAGTTGGAAAAGAATCCCATTTTTTATGCATGCAGGGCAATATTCTTCCTCTAAGAAGCTAATCTTATGCAGGCCAATTATCTCTCTACACTTCAGTATCTACTTCAGTTTTTAATTTGAGAATGAGAAAGACTTTCTATCTCATTTATTCATTCGTTGAACTAATATCATGAAAAACAAAGGAGACCAAAGTCCTTTCCTTTATTCTAGTAGAAGAGACAGATAACAAGCAAGGAGGTAACATATCCAATGGTGGTGATTGCTATGGATCCAAATAAAGCAAGATAAAGGGGAACCCCAAATGCGGGGGTGAGGGTCGCTGTTTTATGAAGGGCCCTTAGGGAAGACCTTACCTAGGAGGAATTATTTAAACAGAGATCAGAGGGACGTCTAGTTACAGAGAGGAAGATTACTTTAGCCAGAGAATACAGCAACCAGAAAGGCCCAGCAATAAGGGCTTCCTTAGCATGTTGGAGCAATAGTGAGGAGGCCATTGTGCCTGGGAGGAAATGAGTGAGAGGAAGCATAGTGGGGATATAATGTGGGAGATAAAAGGAAATCAAATCATGTTGTTAAAAGGACACTGGTAAGGATTTCTCATTGCAACAAAATAGAGTAGTGCATAATTCCCAATCCTCCTCCTTACAACTAAAAATGCTGGACGTGACATACCAAACAAGCATAGAAGACTCCAAAAGGTGAGAAGGTGGACTACCTAGGGTCCTTGGACATTAGAGACATTACGCTATGTGGTGAGTTCCCTTGGTTTTCTTTTTGCTTCCATATAGCCTGTACAAGACCTGTAGGAGCCTTCATCCAGAACTGCCAACAACAACAAAAAACCTCCCCCCAAAACAAAAACAAACCCTAAACACCTTTGAGAAAAGTCTGTTCCTCCCAACCAAAGGACAGAGA
This sequence comes from Vulpes vulpes, assembly GCF_048418805.1. Lineage (NCBI taxonomy): Eukaryota > Metazoa > Chordata > Mammalia > Carnivora > Canidae > Vulpes > Vulpes vulpes. The sequence goes on along the minus strand of NC_132795.1, from coordinate 68,428,034 downwards.
AAGGGTGACCTATCAACAGAAAATCTTCTTGGCAATAACTCCCACCTCCCTACACATATTCATTCAAATACCAGGGGAAACTGCATTCTATCACTATTCCCCTCTACAAATAGGCACTAAGCTCCTATCCCGTCATCTAGTACTGTTGGTGGGGCCAAGCAGGAAGCTGATCTTTCACTTCCCATTCTGTGGAATCAAGTGAGCACAGATTCCTCTGCCAGGATCCCCAAATGGGATCTAGCACCAAGCTGAACCTCCAATTCTATCTAGTAACAAAGAGAATTAACAAGATGACTAGAGGCAGGGCTGGTCAGGCAGGACACCTTTTCTCTCACCTTAATATCAGCAGAGCCCAATGGGGAGATGATTCTCTACCTCTGACCATTATAAATGAGGCCAAGTGAGATGGTAAACAATTGGGCTAGTTTCACTCCATTTTTCCCTCTCTCTGAGCCTGGTCAGTGGGGCTCAGTAAATGACTGAACTTATGCTCCTACTGTGCAGTAGCAAGGCAGGTGAGTCAGCTCTTTGTTCCTCTCTCCTCCCCGCTCCCATGGTATTGGCACTCAATGGGGAGCAGATTGCATCAAAGAAGTAATGTGAGGTAGTGCTCCAAATGGAAAGAAGAGGTATCAGCAGGGTCAAGTGGAGCTCAACTTCCTAATGAGGCAAGTGTGAGTCAATACTTAATGTTTGCCCAGGTGGTCATCCTGTCCTCATACAACATCTAGACAGCACCTCCTAAAATAACAATAGATAAGAGCCTGAACCTCCTATCTTCTTCAGCAAACAAAGTTATAAAAAGAAAAAAAAAGAAGCAAATGGAAAGTATAAAACTGAAAAATATAACAACCAAATACAAAACAAAGCAAAAAGCAACTCACAGGATGGGCTCAATGGCAGACTGGAGATAACAGAGCGTAAAGTCAGTGCACTTGAAGATAAGTAAATAGAATTTGTCCATTTTTTCCTCTTCACCAGAGAGGAAACAGAAAACAAGATGAGCAGAGGCTTAGGGCTTTGTGGAGTGTTAACAAAAGAGCTAAAATTTGTTTCATCAGGGTTGGATAAGAAGAGGAGAGATCATGGGATTATAAAAGTATTCAAAGAAATAGTGTCTGGATATCTACCAAATTTGGTAAGAGATGCAAACCTTTAGATTCAAGAATCTGAATAAATCCAAAGAGGATAAATCCAAAGAAAACCATATCAAAACACATCATCATTAAACTTCTGGAAGCTAAAAACAAAGAAAAAATATTGAAAGTAGCTTTATAGAAACTTACAGGGCAACACCAGTTCAAATGGGTGTTGATTACTAATCTGAAACCGTAGAGATGAGAAGGTGGCAAAACATTTTTCAAATACCAAAAAACATGGGACTATTAATGTGAATTCTATGCCCCATGAAAATATCCTTCAGAAATAAAGGGAAAGGGGTTCCTGGGTGGCTCAGTTGGTTAGATGTCTGACTTGATTTTGGCTCCAGTCATGATCTCAGTGTTGTCAGATGGAGCCCATGTCAGGCTCTGTGCTCAGTACAGATTCTGCTTGTCACTCTCTGCTCCTCTTCCCTACTCTCTCAAATAAATAAGTAAAACCTTTAGAAAAAAGAACTAAAAGAAAAATAAAGACATCCTCAACAAATGAAAACCCAGAGAATGTGATGCTAGTGAATGTACTCTTTTTTTTAATTAATTAGTTTATTTATGATAGAGAGAGAGAGAGAGGCAGAGACACAGGAGGAGGGAAAAGCAGGCTCCATGCCGGGAGCCTGACGCGGGACTCGATCCCAGGACTCCAGGATTGCGCCTTGGGCCAAAGGCAGGTGCTAAACCAGTGAGCCACCCAGGGATCCCCTAGTGAATACACTCTTAAATAATGTTTAAGGGAAGTTCTCTACACAGAAAGAAAATGATAGTAGAAGGCTTAGAAATTCAGAAAGGAAGCTGAAGATCAGAATTAATATACATAGGAGTAAATATACTTCATATGAATTTTTTAAATCATATCTGGTGATTGAAACAAAAATTAAAACACTGCCTGATGTGGTGCTCAATGTATATTGGGGAAAACCTTGAAAAACTTATATTTAAAAAATGGGAGGATATAGTTACTTAAATGCATATAAGATTTCTGTACTTCACTCAGAGTGGTAAAATGTCTATACCAGCAGACCATGATAAGTTATGCAGGCATCTTGTAATACCTAGAGCAACCACTAAAAAAATTACACATGTAATATACTTAAGAACACTATGAAATAAATAAAGATAGAATCCTAAAATATGTTCAAACAACCTAGTGGAAAGTAAACAAACAAACAAATAAAAAAGAAAAACAGGAGAAGAAGCAGAAGAAACAAAAGGAAAACAAATAATAAAATGCCAGAGTTAAACCTTACTACATCAGTAATTACTTTAAATGTAAATGCTCTACTTACACCACTCAAAATACAGTAATAAAATGGACAAAAAATTAGGCCCAAATATTTACATGCTATTATAAATCCACCTAAGACTCAGTGGCATAAGTATGTTGAAAGTGAAATAAATGGGGAAATAAAGGGGACAAATCCAGGAGTGGCTATACAAGTATCAAATAAAGATACCAGAGCAAAGAAAATTATTAGAGACAAAGAAGACATTACATAATGATCAAATTATCAGTCATAAATTGAAAATACATATTACAGAAGAAATACAAAATACAGTAGAAATGGACCAGTTCCTTGAAAAGTATAAAATACCAAACCCAGTCATGATGAAATAAATAACCCATATAGTTCTGTAACTGTATTGTATATTCTATATGCATATCTATAAATATATTCCATATTCCATTATAGAAATTGAATGTTTATTTTAAAAACTCCTGAAAAAAAGCCTCCATGTCAAGATGATGTCATCAGAGAATTTGATCAAATATTTAAAAATTTAACACCAATATTACACAATTCCTTCCAGAAAATAGAAGAGGCATTTCTCAGTTCAGTTTTTTGAGGCTAGTGATATCCTGTTATCAAAATTAGACACAGACATTACCAAAAGAAAAAAAAAGTAAAAATGAATATCTTTCCTGAATTTAGATGTTAAAATCAACAAAATTTTATCATATCAAATCTAACAATGTGTAATAAGAATTAGAAAATGTGACCAAGTGGTATTCCAGGTATGCAAGATGGGTTCAACTTTTAAAAATCAATGTTATCCATAATAGGAATGAGCAAAAGAGGAAAAGCCACATGATTATATCAATAGATACAGAAAAAGCATTTGACAATATCTAGCGCCCATTCATTATACAAAAAATCCAAAATTCTGTAAAAGAGAAAGAGAAACTTCCTTAACTTGACCATTATATCTACCAAAAAACTCCACTTAACGTCATACTTATTGGTGAAAGATTTTGTCTCTAAGATTGGGAAGCAGACATGCATGCACACTCTAACCACTGTTATTCAACACAGTAGTAGAAGTTCTGGTAACTGCAATATGGCAAGAAACAGAAACAAAAGGCATACGAATGATACAGAAAGATATAAAGTTGTCTCTATTTGAAGATAATTGTCTACATAAAATTCCTGAGGAATCTAAAAAAGAAACTATCGAAAACAAAGAAGCAAAACAAGAAAAAACTTTCCCAGAGCTAGTCAGTGACCTCAGTGACATCTCAGGATATAAGATCAGCACATAAAATTCAATCACATTTCTATATACTAACAATGAGCATGTAGAAAGCAAAATTAAAAACATTTACGAATACTCCAAAGAAAATTAAATGCTAGGCATCAACTTAACCTAATATATACAGGTTCTGTATGCTGAAAATTACAAAATATTGAGAAAGGAGTAAAAACATCCCTGCATATATAAAGACACATACTGTGTTAGTGGATAGGATAATTCAAGAGGTAAAGATGTCAATTTTTCCCAAATTGATCTATAGATCAATGCAATTCTATAGATCAAAACAATCCCAGCAGGTTTTGATAGACATAAACAAGCTTATTATAAAATGCATACAAAAAAGGAACAGAACCTGAGATAGTTGAAACAATCTTGAGACAGAAGAATAAAGCAGGAGGGATCACTTTATAGATATTAAAAGCTATTATACAGCTTCCTTAGCCAAATTAGCCAAAGTGATGCCGTATGGAGAGAGCGAGATATACATAGATCAATGAAACAGAGTGGAGAACCCAAAAGTCCCCCCAAAATGCGGCCAAAGACTATTTGCAAAGTTGCACAAACAATTCAACAGGGTTAAGGTAGTGTAATGGACTGAATTGCGTCCCTTTCCCCCCACGATTTACATGTTGAAGTCCTATCAACGTATTTTTGGAGATGGGGCCTTTGGGAAGTATTTAGGGTTAGACGAGGTCATGAGGTGAGGATCCCTATGATTAGATAGCAGCTTTAAAAGAAGAAAGAGAGATCACAGTCCTTCTACCATGTGAAGACGGTGAGAAGGCCGCTGTCTTCAAGTCACAAAGAGGGCTGTCACCAGGAGCTGAATTGGTTTCAGTTGATTTTGACTGCTTTTCAACTTCCCAGATTAGATGTCTGTTGTTTAAGCGCTCACAGTCCACAGTGTTCTGTTATAGAAACTCAAGCAAACTAATACAGAGAGACCTATCAACAAATCATGCTTCAGGTCTGGGCATCCATAGTGAAAAAAAGGGAACCTTAACCTCACACCTTATACAAAAATTGACTCCAAGTGGATCACAGACTTAAATGTAAAATGTAAATCTATAATATTTGCTCTCTAGGACTAGGAAACAGTGTCAGACTTGATCCTAAAGGCATGACTTTTGATGAGAAAAATGGACCTCTTCAAAATTAAATTTATTTGGTCCAAAATGAAATTAGACATCATCAAAATTAAAAACCTGTCCCATGAAAGCTGATGCAAAGAGGATTAAAAGACACACTACAGAATAGGGCACAGTATTTGCAAACCACATATTTGATAAGAAGTGGTATCTAGAGTATATGATAGACTCAAAATTCAACACTTAAAAATAAACAATTTGGGAGGCCCGAGTGGCTCAGCGGTTGAACGTCTGCCTTTGGCTCAGGGCGTGATCCCGGGGTCCTGGGATCGAGTCCCACATCAGGCTTCCTGCATGGATCCAAGTAAGTAAACAAAGCACTTGGCCCTACTTGAGGACAAGAGATCCTTCCAAGCTCCTTTTCTTTCATGTGACATTTGGCAGTCAAATCTGGTATGTCTCCACTGCAGATCGGAGGCTTATTCTAGTCTTTGAACTCAAATGGCCCTAATACGTAAAGGACAATTCAGAATTTGTTGGTGTTCACATGTGTGTTTTTCAAAGAGAAGAAAATAAACAGGGGAAAAGTTCAACTTCTACAAAAATGTTAAATTTCACGGGCTCAGAATCTCTCTTTCTCTCTCTCGATTCCTCCTCTGTGTGTGTGTGTGTGTGTGTGTGTGCGTGCGTGTGTGTATCTATTGGGTTAAGTCCAGAATATGAGCTCAGTACCTTCCAATCACTTCCAATACCTGCCTACAACCCACAGAGGCTTCACAGATAATCAGGTTCTTTGCATGCACCTTTTCAGAAAGTCCGTTATCATGAGGAATGGGAGACTGGGTGTATAGTAATTTAGTTGATTCTGTCAAATATACTCTCCCTAAGAAGATTTCCTGAAGAGGGACACCTGGGTGGCTCAGTCAGTTAAGTTTGGGACTCCTGATCTCAGCTCAGCTCATGATCTCATGGGTCCTGGAATGAAGCCCCACATCAGGCTCCACATTCAGCAGGGAGTCTTCTTGAGGTTCTCCTCCTCTGCCCCTTCCCCCACTTGCTCTTGCTCTCTCTCTCTCTCAAATAAATAAACAAATAAATAATCTTTAAAAAAAAGATTTTCTGAAAAAATATAAGAGCAAACTTTACTCAAGGGGATCTATCACAATAGATGGAGGGACTACTCCAATGTGGGTTCCTGTGGGGGAGAGATTGGGCTCAACTCCAAATATAACAAAAAAGCAGAGGTTTATAGCCAAGAAGCAGGGTGTGCATGTGTGGGATCAGGGATGGGAAATACTGAGAGGTTATATCAGTAGTATCAAGGGGATTCTGGCTAAACCAGAAGGTGGAGGATGAGGAACCCAATCAAATTTTCAAGGTGACCAGATAGCAAAGATAGGGGATTCTAGTAAGCTGACTAAGCAGGATTCTTGCTAAAATCGAACAATGCACAGATGACCACAGAATTCAAAATGTCAGGATCTACTTGAAAAGAGAATTCAGAAAAGCCTGAGTAAAACTGAACAAGAATAGAATCTTTGTCCAACTTAAAGAGAATTGCAGGGTGAAGCAGTCTGGGGCTCTTTTAGGCAGACCTCTGTATGCTACCAGTGCATCTTTACTCACATCTGTATCTTCATCTGGGGGCCCTCCAAATCCAAACCATGGTGCATTTGCATAAAGAGACCATATATGCCAACACATTTGTACATTTGTCTGTATCTTTGAAATCCATTGGGGTACCATGGAGACCTTCCAGGGGCAAACATGTCCATGAAAAGATAGGAACTAAGTCCTGCTTTCCTTTTCCTTCGAAGAATGTGTGGTGATTTCCTCAACTGTGCACTTCTGAGCACGAATGCTGAGGGAGACAAAGGTGGCTCTATTACGTGAGAAGAATCTCATCTGGAACTTCCTGCTGATATCACATCTATTGTCACATCATCTGCCATAGCCATTCACCTCTTGGACAAAGTGACTGTCTTCAAAGAGCTTTTAGAAATGACTTGATCCGGGATGGGCAGCCTTACATAACTCACACACAGGTAACTGATATCTGAGATTTGCTAACTCATCCACCCACTTGTCACATGTTTTAAATAAAATAAGGAGACAAATACAGTATGTTCCCACACTCAAGGGCACTGAACATTGTAATGGAAGTATTGTGTAAGGAAAGCTGCAGACCAGATTTGCCCGGGGAGAGCAAGAGATAGGAAAGAATCTTCTAGTCCAGAGACTGACACATAATAATTGCTCCTTATATTATAGTAATACTCACCCAAATTTCCATTTTTCTTTTGCTTTTAAATGTCAACTTTGGATTGTTGCAGCTAAACCATTTGCTGAGAATAAATAAATTCATATTGTAGTATAGAATTAATTTAAGGATAAACATGTCCAATAACCCTGGAATGTTATAAATGCAATTTCTGTATATAAACTTTTGAGTCTTCAGTGTGGATTATGTGGCTGAGAGTATCAGGTCATTTCTGTTTCAATACTTTTTATTCATATGGATTAAATCTTTTTTCTAGACATGATGTTCTAGGGTGTAATTATAGGCAGTATGGACCCATTGTTACCCCTTATGGGTGTAATTATGGGTCACACCTATAGTTTATTAAAGGTTTAAAGTAAAAGTGCAGAGAACAATGTTCTCCGAACAAAATTTTTTGTTAGGATTATTGTGATAATAATGCTGATTTTTCCATAATTGAAACTTCTCTATAAGACATCTATTTCCCATCCTATGGAACAGTTCTTCGCGTTAAGACCTTTGTTTTACAGCTTGAGAAAGTCCAATGTTGTTTTAGTTTTTAAATTTTTCTTGTGCTCATTCAATTGCTGTGGAGGACAAAGGCTGTGCTTACTTCTGTGTGTGATATTGGTTATGGGGGTGCAGGAGTCTGTGGTCTGAGTGGCAGGCTGTTCTGATTTCAGGAGACATTGTTGTAGTGGTTAGTGGTAATGCAAACAAATGCATTCAGTGGTCTGACAGACAAGAGTTAAGAATTCATATTATTAAGGGGACAGAGAGTAACGCACAGAAAAGGCACTAATATGACCAATATTTAGCACTGTGACATTTTTTTAACTACAGCTACCTGGTGAAAAATATTGGTGATAACATATCACCTAAGAAGCATAATCTCTAAATGCTCTGTGATATTTCTCTGGGGTTTAAAATAGATTGGTTTTCTTAGAGAATGTCTGAAAAGGTTAAAGACTGTCTCAGGAAAAATACTTAAAGATGCAGATTGTGTTAAAAAGAAAAAAAAAAAAAAAAAGAAAAGCACACCACCTGGAATGAAGATGCTTATGGCAGCCATTGTTAAAAGCTGGATTAACACTCTCCCTAACTGAATTCAACAAGTATATTTTTAAGATGTGACCTAAACATCTAGTTTTAAATAAGCATGGTAGAGGATGGGATCTCAAGAATTACGTGTAAAAACTGAAAGCACCGGGATCCCTGGGTGGCGCAGCGGTTTGGCGCCTGCCTTTGGCCCAGGGCGCGATCCTGGAGACCCAGGATCGAATCCCACGTCGGGCTCCCGGTGCATGGAGCCTGCTTCTCCCTCTGCCTGTGTCTCTGCCCCTCTCTCTCTCTCTCTCTCTCTGTGTGTGTGACTATCATAAATAAATAAAAATTAAAAAAAAACTGAAAGCACCATCAGATCACTAGCACTGAAACTAAGAAAAATGTGATTACTTAACTAATTTGAGAATGAGCAAAGGGTTCCTAAGTATAACTTGAGGATAAAAATCACATAGGAAACTATTAACCTATTTTAAAAGCTAAATATCTCTCTAAACCCAAACTTTTCATAGGCAAATGTAAATGAAACATTGGCAATTGGGCCATGTTCATGACAAATATGAATAAATGTTAAATTTCCCATGAGTCAATAAAAAAATCATTAATACCTTTTACCTTGAGAGGAAAGAATATGAACCACTAACTGTTCACTCTTTACTTGATCTAGATAATATCAGTTGATATAATACATTTTCAATATCTTACCAGTTAGCACACATTCCCAAACGGATGTGGTCTTGAGAACCCCCTTCCTCCTCAGTCGCAAACATCTAAGCATCAGGGGGCTTAGTATTGGGTTTTCCTCACAGAGACAGAACAAAAATCAGAAATCTGGCATAGGGACAGGAACACTAATTTGCCCCATGTCACGTTATTAAAAGTGATTTTCTAAGTGTTTCAGCTTAACAAATAACCTCAATTCATTTAAAACAAGGCCTTTTAAACATATATTGTCAGGGTTATTCATTCAGACTAATGGAAGGCCATTATTTCGCTTGTAAGCATACACAGTTGCAAAAACGGTGTGTTTGGCCACAGAATCTATGTCCTGATCTCTGGAACTGTGCATTCCCCCGTTCCTGGCACTATTCAGCCTTCGTCTGGGTAACTTCCCTATTCCCCCAAACCCTTCAATCCTGCATAACTTAGCAGGCATGGAGAAAGGAAATACATGCATTTTCATCATCAGATAATATTACATACCATTCTTGGTAGAGAGTGGTCTTGACCTGTCTTAAGATCCTTTGCTTCTATTTTCTGGCAGTTTTATCCAAATAGGACTTACTATTCACCCCATTTTCAGCATTATTTTAACTCTTGCATCAGCCAAAGATCTATTTCTAGGGTTTTCCTTCTTTACTTCTGGGAAGCCAACTTGCTGGCAATTCTCTCTAGGGAATCAATGGAAATTGTACACTCTGAGTAGCAGTTGGGAGCACTAAGTAGCACAAAACAGCAAGAATCTATGAGCACACTATCAGTAATATCAGTGTGTGAATATATCTTCTCAGCAAAGTGGTTTGCAAGAGCCTGCTTAAAGTGATTATTTAAAAAAATAAACTATAGATTTAGCTTCTGGATAGCTCAGCTTTCTAAAATAATAATTATTATTTTGTACATGTAAAAGAACGGAGACAGACTATGGTCTTTCAGAAAATAGCAGTATCAGAATAAGATTTTCCTATTAAAGCTTGAGCTTAAACTACTACAACAGGGGTGCCTGGGTGGCTCAGTGTGCTAAGTGTCTAGATGCCTTTGGCTCAGGTCCTGATCCTAGAGGCCTGGACTCGAGCCCCGCATTGGACTCCCTGCCTAGGTAAGAGCTTGCTTCTCCCTCTCCCTCTGCCCCTCCCCCTGCTTGTGCTCTCTCACTGTCTCTCTCTCAAATAAGTAAATTTATGAAAAAAATAAACTACTGCAACATTTATTTGCATGCTTGCATTAGGAAGCTGGATGTGTAATACTGAAAAACTAACCTTATTCAAACACAAGTTAGGCTCAACGTAATCAATTTATCTCATTTAAATTTCAGGTTGAAGTACTATTTCCCCAAATAATATAGTGGGTTCCCACGAAGGATACATGACTTTAACCTCCACTCAGGTTCTTGGATTTTACACCCATATCTGGGAGTTAAGAACATGGGGACCTGGAGCCAGTGCATCTATGTGTATAGGCCAGCTCTGTAGTTCAATAACTGTGTCACCATGAGAAAGTTATTGCTCCTTGGTGTCCCTCAATTACCCTGTCTCTAAAATAAGGACACTAATAGTACCTACATTGTAAGGCTGCTGTGAGGATAAAAAGGGGTGTTGTATAGTCAAGCACTGGCAACAGTGCCTGGCACATACTGAGGTCTACAATGATCACCACCAACATCATCATCCTCTCTACTCGCCTATTAGCTCTAGACTTTTCCTTAAAGAGTTGTACACAGGGGTGAAGGAGAAATTCTGTAACTCTTTCACTTCCCTGATGGCGTCCAATGACTAAAGTCCAGACCCCACAGCAAGTGCCAGCTTCATGGACACTGTAGGAATTGTCCAGTCTTTTTTCTTTTTCTTTTAAGGACAAAATTTTCTTTTCTTTTTAAAGATTATCTATTATCTATCTATCTATCTATCTATCTATCATCTATCTATCTATCTATCTATCTATCTATCTATCTATCATCTATCTATCTATCATCTATCTATCTTATTTAGAGAGCTCAAACAGGGTAGAGAGACAGGAGAGGGAGAGAGAGAATCTCACACCGACTCCATGCTCGGTGCAGAACTCGATGATATGGAGCTTGATCCCAGGACCCTGAGATCATGACTTAAGCTCAAATCAAGAGTTAGATGCTCACCCAGGCACCCTGTCCCATCTTCAACTAAGGGTACTGTCTCTCAATGTGACTGAGAATGGCATCTTCTGTTCATGCTGCTTCCTTCAGAAGCCATACCTTGTTCCTGAGGGGAGTCCAAATGCTAGGGGGTGATTTTGCCTTCTAGAGACAATAGAGATATATGCTTTTGAAAAAAAAATGAGTAGTTAAAATGTTTAAGTAGCTTGTCTGGGCAGGCCTTTATAATAACGATTTAATTGCTTTAGCTACATAACTATATTTGCTGAGTACTTTGGTCTACTAAATAAATGCTCTACATAAATTTTCTAAAATAATTCCTGTAACAAGTCTGTAACGTAGATATTACTATCACTGCCATTTTTTACAGATAAGGAAACTAAGAAATAAATATTAGGTAATTGACCTGAGGACAAACACCTATTAATTGAATATCAGGGCCAAGAGAGAACTTAGATCTAACTCCAAAATCAAGACAGTAACTATAGGAGCACCTGGGAGGCTCAGTGGTTGAGCATCTGCCTTTGGCTCAGGTCATGATCCCAGGGTCCTGGGATCGAGTCCCACATCTGCTTCTCCCTCTGCCTATGTCTCTGCCTCTCTCTGTGTCTCTCATGAATAAATAAATAAAATCTTTAAAGAAAAAGACAGTGACTATACTGCCATGCTACATCTAAGCTGGTATAATGGCATTATGAATTGCACAGAGAACACTCTGCCTGCATGATTTTCCACGAACACTGATTAGGAAGACATGACTACCTGATAGGGTTTAGTTATTGACATGATTTCCTATTTCTCAAGATTCTCCTCCTGGAATTCTTGAATTTCTCAACATACACCATTTCAGATATACCTGATTCTGCCAAAATGCCCTCCAAAGTGGATAAATACACAAAACTACAATTCCATTAGCTATGTAGGAGAATCTTGTAGCTCAACAACTTCACCAACACTTGATGTTGTCAGCCTTACTTTTTTCTTGGTCGTCTTCTTCCTTCTCCTTCTCCTTCTCCTTCTCCTTGTCCTCCTCCTCCTCCTCCTCCTCCTCCTCCTCCTCCTCCTCTTCCTTCTTCTTCCTTCTTCCTTCTTCTTCTTCTTCTTCTTCTTCTTCTTCTTCTTCTTCTTCTTCTTCTTCTTCTTCTTCTTTTTGCTAATACCTCAGTGTCTCATTCACATAAAACTTCTACTTTTAACTGGTGTGTGTCCCTTTGCTACCTGCTTAATACTTTTGTACTCAAGTTTTCTCCTACTTTTTGTAATAGCACACACAAGGAGAATGGATATTTCTTGCAAAATAAGAAAACAAGTTAAGACCCAAGTGAATTTACTGCCCTATAGGAACAATCAGGGTTTATTATCAGCTTCATTAGATGTTCTTTTTAGATAACAAACTCCAAATGTATGAATTTTTTTTGAAAAGGTTCCTAGAGAAAATGTATTATAATCTCCAGCTCTGTCCCAGAGATGTTTAATGAAGCCCTTTAATCCCTTGGAGGCAGTAAGAATAAAATCATGCTCCAGTCACTCATCACTCTTGCTCTTTGTTTATATGGACTTCTCAGGGATAAGTATTTGCCTTCTGGCCAGTGGGCTTTACATGATAATATCAGGACAACTTTTTCATCTCTGACTTTACCGTAAGAGTGGGATTTAAGATCCAAGAGAATAAGTAAGTTATAGGAAAGGAAATGTGTATGTTAATGGGGGAACTCCCACATTCTTTATTACATGCTGTTTATTTAATTCTTTCTACTTCATTTTCCAATTTCTCAACCTCATGCCAAAATTGGTTTCAAGGTGACTTTTGTCAAATTCTGGAGTTTAAATCTCTGCCATTATTCTCTTTCATAAAGAATATATCAAGAAAGTAGTTCAGAAAGTATACTCTACATCAATATGTGGTTTAATTAAAATATTCTTTGATTCTTGGGGTACCTGGGTGGCTTAGTCAGTTAAGCATCTTTTTTCAGCTCAGGTCATGATCTTAGGGTCCTGGGATCAAACCCCATGTCAGGCTTCCTGCTCGGAGGGAGTCTGCTTCTCCCTCTCCTTCTGCCCCTCTCCACCACTTGTGTTCTCTCATTCTTTCTTAAATAAATAAATAAAAATCTTTAAATAAAATAAATTAAAATACCCTTTGATTCTTCACCTTAGAATACCAATTCTTCATGTCCCTTGAGTGACTTGGTGGTATGCCAGGAGGAGATGCACAGACTGATTATCTCTAAAGATCTCTTGAATTCTCCTGCCTAAGATTTGACAAAGTAGGAAACTCCTAAAGAAGGTCGGAGCTCTCTGTTAGGTCCTGTCACTAACCAGGCAGTTTATGGGAAGCCTGTTCTTTCTCCTCTGCTCAGGGGCTATGCTGCCAGCTCAACCCCACATCCCACATCATTCTTCATGTCCTCTGCCCTCTTTTTCCTTTTTTCTCTACTCAAGGAGCTTCTACTGTAATCCTTCCTATTCCCATTCCTGTTGCAGTAATCACAAGACTTTCAAGAAAGGAAACACAACAAATCCATTACATACATACATACAAACATCGCAGTCCACAGCGGTATTGTGGGCTCTGCTACCAAAATATCATAAAGCTAAGGTACCAGTTCAGAGAACAAAAGTACTAAACCTGGGCATTAAATAAATATTATCTGTTTCAAAAATTTTACATTGAAAGATCAAGGATGCTTTCAAACTTTAATGTCAGATACTGTCAGAACTGAAATCACATTCCTTCAGTTATTCTCTCATAGGACAACTGGTTTTTGAAGACAAAAGCAGTTTTTGGAATTACTGAAAATTCATTTAGAGTATTACAGAGTGATTAAGGTGAGAGGTTTTGTGAAGAATAACAAATAACAGGTGAAGGATCAATTTCAAGAAGCCATAAGGGGCTTGAGGTATTGAGTGCCATTGAACATTGGTATTTACTGGGCATGGGATGCAAACCAACCAGTTGGATTCCGTGTGTGTGTGATGTGTGTGTGTGCATGTGAATAAAGTTATTGGTTGGAAATATGTAGGTGCCTCACCGTGGCCATTCATGTTATTTAGAGAGACATCTTTCTCAGTATCATCCTACACTTCAGTGACATGGCACATGACTCCCACTTTTGCCTCTCTAGTAGAGAGAATGTCCCGGCCCTTTGTCTTATACATCATGGGTACTTCCTGATTTCATCTAAATGTTTCATGTTGTTTTCCTAACCCAGGCTCCATGTCTGGGGAGGGGCTCCTGAGTGCACTTCTCATTGAAACAGTTGGATCACCCAATGCTGATTTTCATATTTTCTACTATGTGGGACCCCCCTTTTCCTTTGCCTGAGTTCTACTCCCAAGACTACTCTCTAAAGGAAGATCTCCATGTTCTTTTACTGTTATATATCACAACAGTTCTGAAAGTAGACAGACTTTGGTGACTTTTTACATCTCACGTTCTAAAACAGTAGATGTTTTCACCATTCATTGTGTAGTTAATCATATACCACCTTGGGGGCCTTACACAACCTGGCAGAATCTGATACTAGCATCGTGTCTCCAGATGTTGGTTACAACCCTTGTATCTCCCCCTGGTCAGCTCTTCCTTCTATTCTCTTCTAGTGGACATTTCCGATAATAGATAAAAGTATACCTTTGAAATAAAAAAATATTATTCTGTGTTTGGAATGAAACAATACTTGTAAAAGGCTTTATTTCATATCGAACACCATAGGCACTCAATCCATTATTACCTCAATCCATTATTTCAGTGTAATTATAACAATTTTTCTGCAAAGCAAATAATTCCAATATTCTCCACAATTTCGAAGTGTCTCTCTCTGAGTAGGGGTCTTCTTTATTTCACAGAGAAAAATAGAAAGTTTTAGCAAAATTTTCATTCACATAACATACAAAATTACTTGCACTAACACAAATGGTTCTTGCCACAGAGAGGTATATCTCACTGTTTTCTGATTACCTTATCTTTGAATCCCTTCCTTGCCTTGTCCCCAGATCTCTTCATATTGTTATTTATAATTATTTATGCTCTCTCCTTCCTATTATCCTTGAAACAAATGCAAAATATCTTTCTTGTCTTCAAGAAAAAAAAGTATTGCTTTGACCCTATTTCTCCTTTGACCTCTCTCTCTCTCTCTCTCTCTCTCTTTTTCATTGTCTACCATTTTGGAAGAGTTGCCTGCTCTTGAAAAATCTATCTTTCTCACTTCCCTTGTGCACCTGAGCCCATTGCCAGAAAGCGTCTCCCCTCAGCCCTGCTTTGAAACTGCTCTCACCCAGTTCACTGAAGACCTTATGAGTGGAGGAAACAGCTACAATTTAGCAGCACCAGCTATGGAACCATGTACTTGGGACTGAACTGTCTCGCCAATATTTGTTACTCTATTGATGCCTTAGTGTCCTGATCTGTGAAGTGGAAAGAAAATTCCTGAGTGAATGCATGTAAGGGACTTAGAATAGAGGTCAGCAAACTGTAGCCAGCTCATTGACTGATTCTGGAAATGAAGTTGTATTAGAATACCATTGTGCTGCTCACTCCCTTATGTGTTGTCTATGGCTGCTTTTGCACTTCAAGGCACAGAGGGTAGTTGTGACAAGACTGGATGTCCCATAAGGCCTAGAGTACTTACTATCTGTCCCTTTGTGGCAAAGTTGTTTAACTCTGGCTTATAATCATGTCTGGCACATAATAAGCATGCAGAGATATTAGATGGTGTTGTAATATAGACTGGGTAATACTTGGCCATTCTGCAGAAACAAAGACTGAGACAAAGGGGAATGAAGTGATTAGTCCATGTGTATCTACTTTGTAATTACTGGGGTCAAGATTTAAACACACCCCTAATATTTCTGACACCCAAACCTATGATATTGACCATAATCTTGTATTGTCTTCCAGGCTCATTATAGAGCACGTTGGCAAGCCCAAGCATGATCTTAATTAACATTTGTCTTGCCTTACATCCTCATGTTGTAAACAATGTTTTTGTAAATGCCACGTTTTCTACTTCTGAGTCTAGCACACATGTGTTAAATGAAAACTTACTGGTTCATTTATTCTAGAGCAAGAATATATCCTCCATCAGTCTTTATACCTACCCCAATGTGAGTGGAACATGGCCCGGTATTATAAAAACACTGTATTCACTGGTTTTTGGCAACATCTCTAAATCACTCCCTCTCTCTTGCATTCTGTTTAGCTTGTAGATACTGCTTTTTTTTGGCTGAATCAACATGTGAACCTCATTTTGCAGGATTTGTTAAAAATATAATTAAAATGTTGTATAAAGGTTTAGGCCAAATTGGCCTGGATCCTAGAACACACTCTAAGCAAAACCTCAAGGAATATACGTTCATAGAAAAGGTTTGCTCTCTGGGATTCCCTCCCACTTGCTTTAACCTGATATTTTGCTTATTCTGCTATGAAATTCCTCAGAGGAGTGAAACAGTAGCTTGCCTCATTAAGACTCATCATTTACAAGATGTTGACAAATGTTGGCATTTATCCTGTTAACATAATAAATGTGAGAAAAATGACCATTTGGCATAGATAGTTCCATGCTAAATGCAAGCATGGTTGAGAATGAGGATGATTTGTTGGGTTGTCTAAGTAGTATCCTTCAGTGCTACATATTGGAATAAATATGTTTGGGAAATAATAATTATTTTTCCTTTGACCTGTAAATATAATTTCTCTTTTTATTTTTTTGGCTGTGGGCAGGCAGGGTGGCTTGAGACATAATCAAACCTTGAACTCAGGAAAACATCCGTAGAAATTTTATTTATTTCTTTTCACCTTAATAAAGTTTAGATTTTCTCTTTTCTGGAACAAAGTTATTACTTTTGTCTAATTATTTTAACACTTGGTTACTCTTTTCAAAAAATATGTATACATCTGATAGTCATACATTTCTTGTTGTCCAACATTATAGATCTCCCACCTTAAACTGAATAAACAAAAAGGAGTATATGCAAATACAAATTAAAGGAGCTGGTGAGATTTTTTTTAATGAAAAGGATTTTATCCCTATTAATGAAAATATGTTGAGAATTTAATTTATTCAGTTTTACAGAATTTGAAGTTGACACTGAGCTTCTAGATATGTGTACACACACACACACACACACACACACATTTACATCAGGAAAGAGAAAAACAGCCCCTGGCATCAGGAGCTGGCTTGGTACTCACAGTCAGATCTTAGTGCTCCCCTGTTGAATAAGAACAATTTTATCTGCAGTAGACAAGGCCACTCGGTGAGGGACAAAGACAAAAAGAAGACCACTGCAGAGTCATGGCTGAACATAGGCAAAGTCATAAACATTGTCTAAACCACAAAGATGGCCAAAAAACTCCCTCAGTTCTGACTCATAGGAGTGACCATCACTTTTTGAGCAATTAAATGCAGTGTCACTTTACGTTGATGCTAGTCATCCCTCCTTCTAGATAAGATTTATTAAGATGCCCGATCACCAAAATTTAACCTTGATACCAGAGACAGCACTGAATGTCATCCAACACAAACTTGGGTCCTATAATATATCCTTTCTAACATCTTCCTACTGAAGTACATCCTGCAATGTGCATTCTCTCCCTCTGCAATAAGCAAAGCATCGAACTTGGCAGATACATGTGTACTCCTGCTGGTGTTGGGCTGGAGGGCAGTGTCTATATATATAAACAGTATCATGATCACATCACTTAGAAACACTAAGAAACTATCATATAACAACCTCCTTACATTTATATGCTTATATTTGAAAGTGTTGCTTCACATAAATTTCTTTAATCCATTTTTATAATGGATTTATAATACCCCTATGAGGCAAACATTTGTATAATGGTTTGGCATGCAAAGAAACTAACATGACAATATTTAAGAGACCTAATAGTTTATATTTAAAAGCAACAAAGTCACAATCTGAATCCAGGTTTTCTGACTCCTTGCTTTAAATTTTGTCTTAATATATAGAATATAATCAAGTGTAGTCTTTTAGGACATTATGTCTTTATCTATCTGTATCTTCAATAGATCCTAGGCTCCAAGAGAATAGGGGCTTGCCCTATTAATTTGCATAGAAGTATTCCTTAATGGCATGGATTAGTTGCCCAGTAAATATTTATTAAACTCAAGTCAACTAGAGTATGAGTTAGCAAGGGAAGCTATTCCCACTGGCAGAAGGAACAATATTATAGGTGATCTAAAGAAATGGATCCTAAAGTTCAAATCTCGGTGACCCTGTAACAAACCAGGTGCAACTCAGAGACAGCTTTCAAATGTTCCAAGGTGAATACTACAGGCTGATTTCTGAAGACCTGGAGAGAGACTCATGGTTGGCTACAGAGTGAGGGGAAACTGACCCTTCCATAGCTATCTACAGTATCAAAAGCTGTGTTGTGTCCTTTGGGTCATTTCTCTTCTGGAGAGTCTTCTGAACATTTAGTGAGTATTGTGATTCATCTGAAAAGACTTTTAGGGTCCAAGGTTTACACTGAAAACCATGGAGTTGTTCAAACATACAGCCACCTGATAATAAACCCAGCTTTCCTATCCTGTCACCCTCAAATGATTTTAGGCATGATTAGACTTCTTGAGCTGCTACCTGAGGACATCTATGCCCTGGGCTTTTAGGTCTGGATTTTCTAGAATGAGCAGCAACTCATGGGAGAGCCATTTGAGTTAATATAGTCCATGGTCAGTCTGTTTATTCATTGCAGAATATGATAGAAATTTTGTGGAAATCTTATTTATGTGAGGGTTAGGTTCCACTTCTCTTCATTCTAGAAATGGATCTTTATAATAGAAGCTAAAACCAGAGAGAGTTCTTACCTCAGCAAATATTCTCAGCTACATTTCTAAGGGAGAATACAAAAATAAATCCCAAACCACCTCACATTATTTTGAATATTTTTAAATGCAATTTTTTTGAGAATTAACATTTTGGTAAATCCAACTTTGAACACTGTCATCAAACTTTAACCCAAAGCATTTTAGAGAGCTGTTGGCTAGAATAATCCATTCATATCCATGAGGATAAATCTCTAAAAATGATTTAGCTTTTGATTGAATCTTTCTACTGTGAATTTACCTCAGGATGCATTTGGGTTTTATTTTGGAAAACAATCTTTAAATAAATCTGAGCAAGTAATACAGAATGATGGAAAGTACATTTCTGGTGGCAATAGGAACTTGAAGTTTCTCATGCTCAAGAAATAAAGGTCTTAGATTTGCGTAGGAGAAATAATCTAGTTTCAGAGGCAAGGTGTTTATGGAAATTGATACATGAATATTTGCCAATTTGAAGCTTTGCAGAATAAGGTCACTATATTTGTATAAACTGATATAAATCTCTATTTTCCTTCATGATTTTGTTTGCTATTGGGAGCTTATCAACTTCAAATAAAAGACTGGCTTGGCTTAGATCAGACAACTCCAACATAGGAAAAATTGACAACCATAGTTTTAGGAAGTTCATTTTCTGACTTTAGCCATAGAGAAAAGGCACCCTCCTGTAATCAAATATACACAAACATTTAGCATCAGGTCTTCACATTATTTCTAGAATTAATACTAGAAATACTGTATATTTTAAAGGTGAAGTTCATTTTGTGTGTAAAATGAAGAAAGCACCTTGGAAATAAGGACTTGCATACTGATAGGAATTATGAAAACACCCCTCCCTGCTCCGCCTCAACATGCTGTTTTTAAAAACTTGATTGCTAATAAGATAAAATCCAGGGGAAAGAGGAGGGGGCGGTTAGGTTTTCTGTTGACAGGCATTCTTGTAACTCTTCAGTGACCTAAATTTGAACAAGGCTGGATTCTAATGGCTTAGAATGTTCTCCATTAAATATAAGAAAATCCAGTTAATTAATTAGCCCTTAGTGTTAAATGAATTTTTTAAGCCTGAGAGATGAGGGGAATGTGGGGTTTGTAGTGACTTGACAGTGAACATGAATGATGTTGAACCCAGAGTGACTGTTAATATAAAGTCCCTTTCAGCTGGGTGTCCAGTGACAGAGGGTGGACAGCGATAATAGCAGCAAACCCTATAGAAGGACCTGAGTATTAATTTATTATAAATGCTTACATAAGTCTTGTTTGCTTTCATCTTCAGCAATAATATATTATATTCCATGATTTTATTGCTTCTCTGGATATATTTTCCAAGTAATAGCACAATAATTTAATGTTAACATGTAAGACTTTTACATCAGTTTTCTTTCAATCAAGCCCACATCAATTATGGAACATTCAGAAAAAGAAGCAAATGTACTTTTCTCTCATGGTTAATTCTTTAGTAAAACTATAGGAAGCAGGAGAAGATGGGCTTTCAAGATGATTTACTTAAATTTCTTGTCCAGTTATCACAGAGAAAACAAAATTTTACTACTGGGGAAATTCTTGATTTTGCCTTCCAACAGCTAATTTGCTGGAATGGGAAAATGTATGTTAGTTCCAGTTACTATTTTAACCCTTTACACATAGAGATATTACAACTTTTATTCTATTCCTTTATTACAAGTAAAATAGGTGAAAATTTAAACTCCATTCAGCAAGCAGAGTGGATGCTTATTCAAGTTTTTGATGTTCTTCCCTCCCCCCCCCTCATTTGTTTAAAATGTGGAGTATTAAGGAAGGTGTTTCAGATCCATCTAAATCAGGTTTACTATTCCACTTTGCCAGAGCACCTAGAATTAAATCAGCCTCAATGTCCCCATGGAGTGTCAGCTTCATGGGGGCAGCGATACTTCTCAGTGTTGCATCCTACTGCATCCCTGCCCACATCTATAACAGTGCCTACTATGTAGGAGGTCATCAATCTGATTTTTTTCTATGTAGCACAGACTTCAGTCTCTAAGTGTGCCCACTAGTCTGAATCCCACAACCAACCTACTTTTCTGAGAATAATTAGCAAAGCAGCCTCCTTCGGTGATAGCATATGGAAAGGGTTAGATAAGTCATTTCCTCCCAGACACCTTCTTTCATAAAAACACTAACCTCTGCCATTCTTACAATGGTCAATTAAAGTTATTTCACATATTCTTATCTGGAAATTAATTGTTTGGGACTCAACAGTCTATGGGCCACAATTGGACAAAATGGACCTTTGGTGCTTTTTTGAAATGGATATAAATAATGTATATCACAAAGGAGGTGAATTATTAAGTCATGGGAAACAAAGTCAACAGGACATTTAAAGAAAACGAGTTATTGCAAATAGTTCTTAAGCTAATTATCCTCAGCAATAGAGCTGCTGTTAGGTTCATACAAGATAGTAACTCCTTCAAACAGGTATAGCAGGGGTAGGGTATTCGACCTAACAAGATTCTCTTAGTTCTCCATATGGCCACTCAGGAAGGATTTTTGGAGATCTCATGAAAGCCCAGATGTCTTTAAAATGTTATGTCATTTTTAAGAGATTGCCTGAAACATCATCGAAGACACATAAGCTTAAAGACTAATCCTTTTTTGAAATAGAGATATCCATGGGAAGGATGACTTTTTCCGCTATTACCTGCCATTTTCACCTGATTGAAAGAAATGGCTAAAATCAGGTTCTAAAAGAAGGGATGAAAGCAAAAACCACAAAGTCCTCAGATGCCTCAGGGAGAAAAATGACTCTGAGGACCTAGTTCTACATGTGGCAAGCCTGCGTGTGTGTGTGTGTGTGTGTGTGTGTGTGTGTGTGTGAGTGTGAAAGGGGGGGGGGTAACATGAGTACTGTCTTGGGCCAATCTACATTTCCTTGTTCTCATCTCTTACCTGACTACCTGACTAGGTAAGATTGAAATTTCTTGCTTAGCTCCTTTTATCCTTATCTTAAAATAGTGTTCCTGGAAAGCAAATGTTAGAGAAGAGATGCATACTTTAAACTTTATCTTTTCACATTAGGTGACTTTTTAAAAGCTCCTTAACCTTCTCTCTCTCTCTCTCTCTCTGTCTCTCTCTTCCACTCTCTCTCTGTTGGCTGATTACTTCACCACTCTTCAGATAACCCAGGCTCGGAGGATGTCATTCCAGAATTTACTTCACCCACTCTGTTTTAACGTTATTAGTCTTTGTATTCAACAAGGAAAGGGGGAAAGGGAGGGAATATGTCTGAGGAATTATGTCAACTCAACTTTCTTCATCTTGCCTAGGTATAACTTCCAAGTAACAGCCACCAATACCATATCACCTATTTTTCCTTAGACTGTCAACCCAAGGGTTTCCATTTCTAATTCCTCAAACACAATGTTTTAGGGGAAGAGTGTGTTCCCAAGTCTAATATAAGAATATGCAGTGGCATTAACTGATACTTCTTCAGTAAAACCCTAGAACAAAGGCTTCTTATATTGTAAAGTGGTCAGGCATTGAGTGATCCTATTTTCCATCCAGGAGTGTTCTTGAGCATGTTGATTTTCATCTTGGTAAAGGTATGCTCTTTTCTTCAGGCCACAAGCTTTTCTTTCAAACATCTATACCCAGTGCCCCACCCCTCCTCACCCCCAAGGAAAATCATCTTCTATGCACTTGCCAATATTTAATAGATACATCCACAGCTTTTTAGAAAGAGGCAATACTCTTCCACGTCTTCAAAGTCGAATCAAAGATCAGAAATAAATGTGTGATAATAAAAAACAATTGGTCTGGGTAGACTTAGACTGCTTTGAGAATAATGACCTTAAAGATTCTGGAAAATATTTGTAATTAACCATGTGTTATAATATGATATATATGTAAAAAATATATTGGTGGTTTATTGGAGAGTCAGAGAACCTAAAAGACAAGTACTTCAATTGTAAGAAACTTATAGTTAATATATAAACAACCAAAGTAGGTGATATAAATGATATTCCACAAGCAAGGCTTCAGTGAACGGTGACATGGCAATTTAAAAAAAAAAAGGAAAGAAAAACTTTTTTTGAGGCTAAGACATTTAATATAAGTAGTAGGGGGAAGACTTTGTTGGGCTTGACATGTAAGTAATGTGGGCATGCAGATATAGAGGAAGAGCCCTTCCGAATGGAGGTTAGGTGTGAAAGAGAACAAGGGGAGGGAAGGGATCCATGGAACATTGTCCACATTGACATAAGTATGAAGAGATCCAGTTATAAAAACATGTTTAACCAAGATTTAGGGCTGCAGGGATAAAAATCCAGCTGAAGAGTGCACTTGATACCTAGACATTAGGGGGAGGCTGACTGTACTAAACAGAGAGAACCATGATAAGATTTATGCATCAGGATATTTAACCTGACAAAACTCTGACAAAGAATTAGAAAGGGGGCTGACTTGAAGGTGGGTAGTCCAGTTAGGAGGCTACTTTACCAGCTGAGATAAAAACAGCGAGCATACAGAATGTTGAAGGTTAAGGCAGGAATACTTCCAAGATAGAATGGAGGGTAAGCAGAAATAGTAGTGATGGAAACAGGGTGAAGATGGAGTCACAAATAAGCCACAAATAAGCAGGTAAGCAGGCTTATTTTATCTCCATCAGAATGGAGGGCAGACTACTGAAGACAGAATCTTGGTGAATACTGATCCTAATGAATATCCCATTGAGAAGCAGGTGAGGGAGAATCAGAGGGTCGTTCTTCCACATTACATAGTATAAAACTATGCACCTGTCACAAGATTGCATGAACCCTTAGTACGTAGGATGTTTACTCCAATTGTACCTGCAGAAACATCATTACAGTGTTTCAGTATCCCCGCTCAGTACAATGCCAATACTCAGGGTGATGGTTACATCAGCGAATTTAGTTGTTGGGATCTGGAAACTGAGAAGTACCACAAATCTCTCTCTCTCTCTCTCTCTCTCTGTTTCTCTCTCTTTTAGTAGAACAAATCTTAACCAGAATCATCCAGTATGATTCTGCATGGTTGCTAAATATAATCAAGCAAAATTTAAATATGGTTGTCTGTAAACATGGATATCTGGCACTTAACAATGCTAGGTCAACATTATCACCTGGTGTTAAAAAAAAGTTAAAAATTCCATGACGTTAATTCAGCTACTAGGTATGGAGATTTTAACTTGGGCTCTTAATGAATTTCATGTTAAGGACTGATAAAAGAGACCTGGAAATTTTAGAGTGGAACTCAGACCAATGTGAATTCCCACCCAATCCAATGTTATGTACCTAAAATGTGGCAACATAAGGTAATCTGACAGTTATCCCTATTGGACTTTACCACTTTTCTGTTCCTCCCTCCAATAGAATCTATTCTTCTCAAACCTTTTTTTGCAATGTGTTCAGGTTTCTGTATCAAAATTTTAATTCTAAATATTAACATCATGGTTACAAAATGAACATTTGTCTTAAAGCTGTAATTGTCAGCTCAACACAAACTATATCGTATTTTTTTTCAACAGAGATTTTAAAAAAACTTGTAATATTATGTTGAGGATAGAAAATATCTACCTGAGTGATTGAAAATCACAGTGGGAGTAGAACTAGATAGAGATAGAAATGCAGGTGTCCCTAGTTGAAAATTTCAGGTTCTATTTCTAGATTTCTTTCTTCTTTACGGTAATTCTTTGTAACAGGGCTAAGAGTCATTTTCTTTGATTGTGGATGGAGGGAATGACAAGGGATGAACCTCTTGAGATGACAGCCTGACAGCCTTTAAATCAAGGAGAATCTCTTTCTTAGCAAGCCTGAAGATTAAACAGACTAATGAATCAATGCTTTAGACCATCCACTCCTGGGAGAACACATCAGAGTCCCATCAACAATGGTCAGGTCAGGGAACATTCTTTCCTGTCAACTGGCAGGTCTCCTATTGTTGCATTGAAAGTCTTGTTCCTCTCTGGGAAATTACTCTATTTAATGGAGACAGATGTCACTCCACATAATTTGATATTTCTTTACCAGGAACCAAAAGGTAAGATCTTTTTAACCAATATAGAATGGAAAAAAAGTGTGGTTGTGTATATTTTATATTCTGAAATCAGCTTCTTTCCTCCAATGATCAATTTTATTTTTAATAGAAAATTTTTATTCTACTCGTCTAAATGTTCCCATAAAAAAGCAGCCTGCAAGGTGCCAGCTGCCTTCAGAGTTTCTTAGAGATGCCTTGATCTGTCACCATTCAGTGGCTCTGAATGTAAATTTTAAGAGACTTAAATCTTAAAGCTTTCAAGAGTGCTCTGAGTCATACTCCTTCTCACCTCCAATTTATATCTCTAGATTAATCATAATTTCTGATGCATTTCTTTTGAAGCTGTTAATTTTATCTGAGACAGTGGTAAATGCACAGAACATCGAGAAGCATAAATGCAGATTTTTTTTCTCCTCCACCAGGCAGTATTATTCCAGAATATAAAAGTATGTGAAAATAACAGTGAAGTTCCAAAGCAGATATTAGATTTTTATTCTAAAATGAATCTTGATGATGCATATCTTAATGAATAGGAGATATGAATTTCTTTTAATTAAACAATTCATTATTTCAATTAAACAAACTTCATTTTGTTTCATTGCCATCCTTCAACTGTGGGCAACTTTTGTCTCCCACATTCTATTTCCTGTTGCTTCTCTGCTGACATTTTGCAAGCAAAAAGAGTAGCAGACTGTGAGTGCACATCACTTAGTTTTAATACAATATTAGTATCTGATCTTTGACTCATTAAATGACAAGACTTGTCATCTTTGACTTGCTACTATTTAACATTGCAGACCTGTCCCTGATAGCTCTAGTACATATTATTCCCTGAAACATTTGTGAGCAGTAAGCATGACAGAATAAGAATTAGTTTAGCAGAGAAAAGCAAAATGGTTTCATTTCTGGTGTAGAGATATATCATATTTCTAGATCACAACTATTGATTCTGGGATCACTATAAACCGATTTTCAAAAATCTTACTGGTTATTGACCTATCTATATTTACTTTTAAATATATGTTCTAATTTCAAAATACAGATACATAAACTACAATTTTTAAAAAATCAAACATTTAAAAAATGGCTTTTCATTTTGAAACTACAAATGCTTTTCATGAGTTGGTACTTGGATACTGAGCAAGTTTAAACTCACCAGAGGTCCAGGTCCTTTATTTTCTTGTTTAACCATGACAAGAACATTGAAAGAGTGGCTGAAAAACAAACAAACAAACAAAAAATCACCCTTTTCTTGAGTCTCCTTGGAGATTCTTGTAAACTCAATGCATGCTTATTAAGTAGTAAGTTCTGTTAGAAATGCCAAAGAAGTCAAAACCTCTCCCCTCAAGGAACTTGTAATGTTGCAGGGTGATGTGAAAAACACACAGGAAATAACAAAAGAACATATATCCAAGACAGCGTATTAATAATGCATGATAGTACAGAGCAAACTATTTAAATAAATACAGAAGAATTTAAAGTAAAAGAAGCTTTGCCTTGTGCTGTGGTTAGCCAAGGAAGGAAGGATAGGTCACCACGAATGTACTTGTTGAAGGAAGTACACATTTGGGATGGGTTAAGTGAGTTGAAAGGGTTAATTCTAGTTTGAGGGTCTGGTGGGGTTCTTGAGGAGCCCAGTGGAGGGAAGAGGCTAGAACGAAAGGTTAGCTTTCCTCTTTTCAGTCTGGAGGCTTTATGACATCAGATCCCAGGAAGGTATTTATATGCTTTTTCTCTCAGTCAGGTTGTTGCTTGTTTTCTTTTCTTTTTTTTTTTTTTTTTTTTGGAAATCATGTTTTCCATGAAGGTTCTTACTACAGCTCTCATTTGCTCCACAGGTAATGAAAAGATGTGCCTTGTGGAAAATGATATAGACATAGGGGCAACATGGCATATCTGCTGCAGTTGGCCCTTGAGCTTTCTGATTCTCTGGATACCTAAGAGATGCTAGATAGTGGCCACCTGTCATGCCATGGAGCTGAGTCATGTTTTCTCCAAGTATTTTCTCATTTTGGCAAAGTGGCCTCATGGTTAGTGGCCTAAGCCACCATGACTGTCAATGCTGGTAACACCTGACATGTGGTAGCATAGCTGTAAGAGCTCTGGGAGGGAAGCAAATTGCTCTAGCTCTCCCTGAAATAGCATGTCCTGATCCTTCTTGAGCCTCGGTTTCCTTATAGAAAATGAAGAGGTTGGGCTAGAGTATGTCTAAGGCAACCTCTAGAAATTATGTCCTATTAGTTTCTATTTGTTCCAAAGCTAGAAACACTGATATAGCAAAGAATATTTTCCCAGCACTATACTTAATTCATGCTTAATGAAGAAATAAGAGAAAATCAAAGTCTTCACTAATGAATTTAAGATAGTCTCATCCTTATAACTACCATCATTTGATCAGTGAAGCCTCGAAACTCCAGATCGGTGACAGTATTCAGCGAAGCCCAAAGTCTTGCAATAGCCCTATAGGGTTATATAGCACTTTTTGGCTGACTTTTCAGATGGACTTGATGAGGTACCAAACTCACCTGAAAGAAGGGAAGAAGAGGCAGTTGGGAATTTGAATCTCAAGAGAGCACAAGAGATAGAGATCTTAGAAAAATTAGGACCTTGTAGACCTGACCTAACTACGTCCTCTCTATGCCCTTCATAGGAGAATGAGACATTAAATAACCCATTGTGTTCATCTAGTGAGTTAGTGGTAATATTCGGAAACCCAGATCTCTAGTTCCCCAACCTAGCCCACAGACAGTGCTTCCATTTAATTAGTCAAATTGATTGAAAACTTAATTACACATAATCCCACAGAAAAGGGAGTTATGATAATCACACATGCAAAGCTTCAGGGATGTAAAGTAGAGGAGGGCCAAATTTGTGATAGCCAAATGACAGGGAGTAAAGAATTCTCCTCGCAGCCATGCTTTCTTCATGGGAGAAGCACTTCATAAAGGAAAATGTTTTCACTGGAATGTGAGTTTTCTGGTTGTACCACCTTATTATAAAGTAGAATTAAAAACAAGAAAGCAGGGTTTGAGGTGGAAGTTTTATAAAAAATCTAGAGGAATACCTTTTTAAAAATTTGACTGAATTTGCAAGAGAACTAGGCATAACAATCTACTTGGAAATTCTCAGGCAAGATGCAGTGCTGTTCTAGATGCCATTAGGTGATAACTAGATATTCCTAAGGTTTCCAGCATTCTTATGATGTGCTGGTGCTCTCATACTGGAAAGATTTGGGAGACAGTTTGAAATATTTTTAAATCAGGAATATAACTCTCTTAGGAAAGGAAGTGAGATTACATATATGAGGATTGGCATTCCTCGCATCAAATACAACACGAAATACAAGAGGATAAAATAAAATAAATAAAATAAAATAAATAAAATAAAATAATAAAATAAAATACTGCCTGTCCTTCCTTTTTTTTTCCATGCAAATACAAGCACATAGTCACAATAAAGTAAAAACCCATAGTCTAAATGAAGAAGTAAAAGGGGGACTTGCCTTCATGATACTCCGGTCCTCTGTTAATGATTTTATTTCACAAAAGTTTTCAAATTGTGTTTTTATTCCAAAATAATCATTGGCTATTTTTCTTGCAATGTTTCTGAAAGTCTAAAATTATATTCTACAGGTTACATACCTGGTGACTCTGTCTGGAGAGTGCCAAAATAACTAATTGGAAATTGGGTCAACATAAATTGATGCTTTTTTGTGAGGCATAATTTTAATCAAACCAAAGACACACACCCACACCCACACACACACCCCAACAGAACAATTGTTTGGCCCCACTCATGTGTTTTTTTTTGTTGTTGTTTGTTTCTATACACTGATTTAGTAAAATAAGTTACCTTAAGCTTAAAATGATAACCAAGAAAAAACTAATCTAAAAAAAACAGATTTGGGGTAGGATTATTCTTCTGTTATTAGCTTCTTTCATTCCAAAGATAAGAAAAAATAATTAGAAGTTATAATTTCCCTAAAGTTAAATACAAAAATGATTAATAAAGATTTAAGTGAAAAGTAAATATAACTCTCAGTTCTCCACAATCTACAGCTCATCAAATTCACAGCAGATAACCGAACATATCAAAGATTTTTAATTGGATTAGCCATTGATATAATCTCCTGAGTACATTCATTTGTCAGATGAAGGCTTTGTCTGTCAACTCAAAAGAAAATATTACCCTTGAAAATGTTAAGTTGGGAAGCATTTCAAAACTGTCCCTTATTCAAATTGTAGCAGACTGTTTTGACAAGCAAGTGCAGAGAGCATTTACAGACAATAAAAGGCCTTGCCTTTCTCCTTCTTTGGATGAAGGCAAAAGGAAGAGAAGAAGATTATAATTTATCTCCATGAACATTTGTCTTCCCAACAGGACATTAATTCTCTTTGAAACAAGTGGTGTATATATTGGGTATGTGATGGGTTTGATGATGGTGATTATTCAGCCATTATGTTAAATTCTCCTTTATGCCTCAAGATACCCAAAAACCATCTCTAGCTCTTGTCCAGGGGTGACATCTAATCTGGCAAGTTGGAATGGCCATAAAGACAAATATATGTATATATATATATTTTTTCTTTCCCTGGAAAGAAAAATGATGTGGCCTTTGGGACGAAGGAGCAGGACACTGGACCCAGAGTTTGAATCTCCAAATGAGAAAAAGGACATGTATTGTCACCAGAGTGTACCATGCCCTGAGAATCTGGGCTATGTGCATGTTGGCCGTCTCTGAGGAGGGAGGCTTTTCAATGCCATTCTCAAACGCCTCCCATTTTTCAGGCCATTGTATGGTTTTCTATGTTGTGCAATAAATTATCACAAACTCAGTGGCTCGAAACAGCTCCTGTTAATTATTTTACAGTTCTGAAGAACACAGCCAAGCTGAGTTCTCTGCTCAGGGTCATACAAGTCTGATATCAAGATATCTGCAGAATTGCCTTCTTACCTGGAGCTCAAGGTCTTTTACTTTACATTCATTTGGGTTATTCCAATAATTCAATCCCTTGCATTCAGAGAACTGAGGTTACCTGTTTTCCTGTTGTCTGTCACTTGGGGATCTTCCTCAGCTACTAGCAGCTGGCCTTATGTCATAGCCATGTGGCCCTCTTACAGTATCTTCTTTCTTGGATTGGCCAAGAATCATATAATGTGACTCAGTCACAGGTGTGACTATCCCACAGTCTTTGGCACATAGCGCAAGCCAGTCAAAACTAAAATATTCAGCCAGAACTGAGAGGTCCAAAATTAATTGTAACACTAGTCTCAACTGAGTCCAGTATTAAGTTGGAGGAACAAGGCTGCCAATTATGGAGGCTATAGAAGAAGCCACTGGAAATGAGATAAAATGATGGTTGAGGTTTACTGAATGCTTATTACATGCCAGACATTCTTTCCATACATTGATTCATATATTCCTCACCACAACCCAAGGACATCCATCTCTGTTGATGTCCTTCTTTGATGGCTAAGGGAATGGTGTACAAAGAGAGGAAGTAACTTCCTAGGACTGCCCAGCTAATGAGCAGCAGCACCAGGATACCACTGTAGGCAGTCTGACTCCAGGGCCTTTGCTTCTAACTCCATGCTTTACTGCCTTTCAGAAGAAAAAAAGTGGAACAAATCCCACATACTCCCTTGGTATGCATTCAAAAGTTTGCCTTGTCTCCAGCCTAAGGCAAGGAAATATCTAAATAATTCCTTGTTGATTAGAAACTGTTTAATTTAAAAAGGACTTCTCATGCAAGAATAGATTTTAAATTGTAGGTTCTTGGCTGGTAATAGAATGCAATCATGGATCTCTTTGTACAGAAAGTTAGGGCTGGGCTAGGCAGGGGTAATAGTAAGCAAAAAACAATGAATCAGAACCAAGAGATTGAGAGTTTTGAAAGGAATATATTGAAATTTGGCTTTTTATTTTTGTACTGGAGTAACCCTACTAATTTGGCTTTGGACTTTGCCTTGGCATCATTTTAGGCTCCTCTGAATTTTATACTGTCAATGATCTTGTGGTTGTGTATTTAACACAGTTTTATCATATCTATTTAGTATAATGTTTGAAATATGAACAAGGTATGTCATTCAGATTTATTATATCTTTCTCTTGGAGCATTGGAAAAAATAGAACATTTTCTGTATGTGCTTTAGATGATAAAAGTCTGCTGCAGTATAAAGATGCAGTAATTATTACAGGAAAGAATCTTGTAATAAATTTCTGACAATGGTTAAACTATTAATTTCATACGTGAACATATTATTAGGAACTCTCAAATATATAAATAGAGAAATAGATTGACAGTTGAAACTAAAAGAAAAGAGTTAGCTAAATTCAGGAATAACATGATTTTTTTTGAGGAACACATACTAATAAAAAGTGTAAATAACATCACATTTCTGTTTCAGATTTCTTTCCTTATAGGGTTTTTCACTATAAGTCATCATAACATCAAGTAAGATATTATTTAAAACTACAATCTTTATTCCATACGGATTTTATGTTTCCAAATTTGCCTACTTGCTAAAACTTATTTGCAACTCCAAAATCAGTACTGGAAACCTGTACCTTCAGGGTCACATGCAAACATGGCCAGAGCAGTGAAAAGTCTGAGCCACCCTACACATTATGTTCCCACCTGAGGTTGAATGAGGGGTGTCCTGGTTTTCATTTCAGCTTTAACACAGCAAACAGGGCTCTTTTCATGGTAGAGTCAGTGCCACATTTTTGTGTTTTTAAAAAAATTTTGTTGAATATTTCACTGTTGAAAATAGCACCTAATGTAGCACTAAAATGCTTTCTAGTGTTCGTGAACATGAGAAAACTATGATGTGCCTTATGGAAAAAAAAATGTGTGTTAAATGAGCTTCCTTTAGGATAGGTTGGAATGTTGTTGGTCATAAGTCCAACGTTCAGTGTTGTGAATCAGCAATATATAACAAGTAAGGTGTCTTTAAACAGAAACACACATAAAACAAGGTTGTGTATTGATCAGTTGATGAAAATATTGTGACCAGAAACTCATGGGAACCTAACCTACTTCCCTTAAGAGCAATGGGTCAGTGTTTGCAATGTCTTTATCGAACAGAGCTACTATGAATTATAAGAATTGATTATAATTCTATTTTTTAGTTATTTAATTCTATTGATCAACGAGTTCTTCAATTTGTGGGAATTCTTTATAACTAGTGAATGATTTGAAAATTGAATATTCAGTTTGTCACTTGAAAGCTGAGAAGAAACACTCCAAAGTCATGCAGAACAATGTCCAAGAGATCTCATTTTTAATCCAGATATGATAAAAATATACATAGTATATGTTCAGTATGTGGAAGAAATGATATTATTAGGAACATATGCGCCTCCCTCAAAATATCTCATTATTCTCTCATCATCACTAATAGAAAATGAATCTCAATTTGGTTTAAAATACAGTGATTTTAAGAGCAATAGAAACAGATAGTCTGTAAAATTTTTGTTCCTATACTATAATGTCAACTTAAAATTAAATTATTCTATTCTCATGATCAAATTGTAATGATATTTAATTACTTTTTGGAAAATCTTCATTCTTAGTCTTATATCTCATAGTATCATCCTATGATGGTGATAGTAACCTTTGATTGAATGTTAATTTTTGACCCTCCAACCATGGAATATTCGACATGCAGCCACAGTGTCTATTCAAGTGAACTTATACCTTGATCCTGTTTGTGTTTAAGATAAGAGATACCGTCTAGACACTTGCAGAATAAACATTACATATATTTATACATACATACATACATACATACATGTAAGTCAGAGTAATCTGAAAGTTCGATATAACTATTTAATATTTGTATAAATATCTATTACTTTTAAAAAATAAATGTCTATCTTCTCAACTCATTCATTCAACAAAGACTGCTGAGAACCTATTGTGCCATGCACACTAAGACATGTGCCAGGAACTGAGAAGCAAACCATATTACAAGTCATTGTTCCTGCCCTTACAAAACTTACAGTCTGATTAACTCCTTCAGAACAAGAAAAAGTCTTATTCAATTTTGTCATGGTAGTGCCTTCCAAAGTGTCTGATTTATGTTAAATGGAAATAAGAAAAACATTGTCAAAACCAGGACTGCAGGACCAATGTGAGCAGGGTTATAATGTGGCTGCATGAGATATTCTATTGTCCATTCTACCTTGTACAAGTTGCAGTATAAGGTCTTCAGTTATTATCTCCATATGTACTTGGAATAAACATTTACAAATATTCATCAGCCCTGAATGCATATTTTTATGCTTTTGTTATCATTTAGAAAAATAAGGGAATTTATTGAGATGATTTAACAGCGCAGGGGTTTATTCTAGAAAATTTATCCTCAATCTAAGAGGAGTAAACCTTTGGAACAATACTTGGAGAGGTAAGGAAAGTCATTCTTATTCATTAATAGGAAAAAAAAAAGAGTTCTCTAACATATTGAAACACTCCCATAAATGTTGATTTTTCCTCTCCCCCAAATATCTGCAGCGCTGGTACAGATCCTTGTAATGAATGAATGCTATCTCAAATGTTCTGTTTCAAATGCTATCAAAACATGTACTAGTGACACCATATATAACCTGTAACTTATAACTATTGTTTATAAAGTGACTCCATGCATAATTTATTCTTTACAATTGTTTTAGTCTTTTCAGGCTGTTACAATAAATATAATACAGGCTACGTAGCATATAAACAACGGAAATATATTTCTCATAATTCTGGAAGCTGGGACATCCAAAATGAAGGTGCTAGCAGAGTCAGTGTCTGGTCCTCATGTAGCAGAAGAGGAAAGGAAGCTCTCTGGGATCTCTTTTATAAGAGCACTAACCCTATTCATGATGGCTCCACCCTCATGACCAAATCACCTCCCAAAAGCCCCACCTCCAAACATCATCACATTAGAGATTAGGATTTCAGCATATGAATTTGGGGGAGATAGGAACATCCTGTCTGTAGCAATACCCATCTTATGAGTCTGAGATTTCTACCCCTTTGTAAAGGTCAGTATAATGAGAGTCTGAGTTTTAAGTAATTTGCTCAAGTGCTTCAAATAGCAAAGATTTGAATTATACTCAGTTCCAGATTTTTCCATTTGACATTTGTGGTTTTTTTAGTTCACATACATGCCAATTCTCATCACTTTTGTGTAAATTATTAATCATCTGTAGGGCCCAAACCTTCATCCAAATAATACTCAGTCAACCAGTGATAAAGTGTGGCCAAACCAGTGATTGGTGTCTCCTGTCTGCCAAATCCCACTGTCCCCACTCCAGAGCTCCTGGATCCTCATGCTCCCATACCCCCATCTCAGCTCTTAAACCCACCTAAGAGACTCATAGCCCTTTCTGGTGCATAATCTGGCATTAATTTCTGGATTGAGGTCCCTGAGCTGCATTTCAGCCCAAAAGAAAGCACAGTCATCCCCAGGTACACTTCAGGGGATGAAGTCAGATGAGACTGAGGAATGTGGAACTTACAATGACAACTCACAACACCGAATAAATAGAAGTTAATTCTGGACATTAGAGTTTTTGATATAACTTCATTTCACTTATTAGCACTCACATCTTGGGGCTTAATAAAAAAAGTTTCTCCCTTTTCAAGTAGCAACACACACACTTAGCAAATAAGACAAACAAAACAAGAGCATTTTTTTTTGCTTCTTGAGTCAATAAAGGGATGATAAGAATAGGGACGTATGTTAAAACCTATATTCAATGAGGGCAGGACATTTTGTTTGCTTTGTTTGTTTATTTGCTATATCCAAAGCCAAAAACATTGCCTGGCTGATAGCAAGTGTTCAATACATATTTGTTGAAACAAGTAAATCAAAACCAATTCAACTGTCATATGTATAGTCGGTGCCTGTTTTCCACCACAGCCCTGCCATAACAAATTGACAAAGTTAATCCAACAAAGGTGATTTATATTTTATAAAGACCTTCCCAAATACTATTTTTGGGATTCTTTTAGCCTTCCTCAGGAATCTGGTATAAGGACAGTATTATCTCCTTTTAGTTGATAAGTAACTAAAATACAGAGGTTACATGTCTAGGAGGTAAAGGAAAACATCAAATAGATGTGGGAAAAATACATAAAAATACATAGAGATATATCTACATGAATATGGTGTTGTTCACATCACACTAGGGAATTCTATTTCTGTCTCGTCTTATTGCCCTAGAATGCAGAAAATGCAAATATCATTTTCTTTATTCAGAACCCATATGAGTTCTATAGGCTCCCCTAAGAAGCTGAGTCCCATAACCAACCATAGCCTTATGAGCTTTCAGTCTCATGTTGAAAGAAATGTACTCATTCACAGCCTGATTCCCTACCTTTAAACCCTGGCTTGTGTCTCCTTCCAGAGATGTGATCCATTGAAGTCAGTTGCACATCGCTGCTCTGGTATGATCCTCACTACCACTAAGGAAGGGTTTTATAGATGGCTAGACAGAGGTATAGGGTCACTGGCCCTGAGTCATTGGGCAAGTCAAGTCAGGTACAGGATCAGGAGCATCATCTTGGAGTCTTCCTCCCTTGCAAGCCTTTTAACTAATCTCATTCAGTTAGTAAGTCCAGCCTTCAAGGCCCAAACCTAAGCAGCAGTTGTGCTTAATGAAAATTAATGTTATAGCAAAACTGCATCTGTGAAAATATCTGTGATCACTCAAACCCATGATTCCACTGGATGGTGGTGTATGCAAGCAACACTGTGGGTGAAGCAGAACATGGACTAAGGTGCTTATCTATGCACCTAAATGTTCAAAAAAGTAGCACAAAGAATACTACTGGTGCAAAAAAGGACATTCCTGCAAGAAATGTGTATAAACATAGGTGGCATGCATACACTCTGAAATGTAGCTATTGCAGGATAAAATTAAAGGGTGAATGTAGATATTTTCTCTTCCATTTCTTTGCTCTATAATTCTATTAATCCAAGTGGTCCTCAGAGTTTGTGATAGTCATTAAAAACTGTTGATTGTCCTTCACAGAACTAGACCAGAGTACTTCCAACTTGTACAGAAGAAAATCATATTCCTGGGAAATACATGAATTCCACCATGCAGCAGATAAAGATAATCACAAGGACAATTATAGATGAATGACAAAAATACATTGACTTGTTTCCTCCTCAATTCAAAATTTATATATATATATATATATATTATATATTATATATATATATATAAGAAAATCTGATTTGATCAGGAATTTGGTTGAAAAACTGCCTGGAAAAATGCCACAGTAAAACCAAACACATTGAAGGACCCAGATTAAAGTAGTTCTAGAAGTAACTGAACATATCCCAGTTTCATCCTTAACAGTTTCTACTAAAACTAACAATGATTGCAGTGAATAATTAGCCTTTGTGTCTCCCTACAGTTCTGCAAGTAGAATTTATAGCTCTAACAACCAGACTTTCCAAAGAAAGGAATGTTTGTTTGACCTACCTGTGTGTCTTGAAATATGTATTTAGCACAGCTGTTCTTGTGTGTTAAACTCATCACAAAATGCAGCTTTAATGTAACCCACCATTGATCTGCAGTAAGTGGAAACAAACTCTCTCCTTAATTAGTATCATCCAATCACTTTTTTACATTTCTACAGAACACACACTGTGAACTGTTTAATGGACTATTATTTAGAAAAGTGGCAAAGAGCAACCCCCCCCCAAAAAAAAAGACATAGGGAAAAATAAAAACTAGCAGTGTCAATGAAAAATATGTTGCGAAATAATGGGAAAAAAAGATGTTTCGTTAAGATGAGCCTTCTTGGCATTTCACTGTAGAGATGAATGGTGCCCCAATTACTGCCAACAATGGATCCGGAGATAGAGAGATTCATTACTTTCAACACCCTTAACTGTCTACCAGTGAATTCACTTATCTGCTCCTTTTTCCACAGAACCTGCACGGAGGGGGGAGGAATAAACAAAGAACCGAGTGGAGTAAATGTGTCACAAATTACCACAAACACACTGTGACTCAATGCACTTTTCATTTCTCTCCTCATTAACTGTGTCTTTCTCAAAATGAGCGACTGAGTCCAAACATAATCAAGTCCCACAGATAACAATTGACTTGACTGCTGGGGCTGCCACCACCTCCTAGCTACCAGGAAATAAATTCAGAAATAAAATGAGTTAAAATAAAATTCACTCTGCTCTCTTTTCTGCACTCAGATAATTTGAAGACCATCAAGGCCCAAAGAAACAATCCATCTCCCTGTGAAAAAGAAGGCCTCTGTGCCATTGCCAATAAGGCATGCCTTTAGTGTTATCAAGAGTGAGTATAATTACACGGGGAACAGGCCATCAAAGTGTCTCAGGCCCTGGTATTTTTTTCCTGAGGTCTTTATCCATAGTGCTACCTGAACAATAAAAAAAAAAAAAAAAAAAAAAGAGTTGGGCTAGGGAGCCAGGGGGCAGGGAGGGAGGATGGAAGGGAAAAAAAAAAATAACCCCTCAAACGGGCATCACTGACCCATAACTTGGAGGGTACGTTCTAATTTGAAAGCCAGGAGAAAAGCCTTTCTGTTGTAGAGGTTGTATCTTATTTTAAAACAAGAAAGACGGGTTTGAAGAATTTTTGCATTTATGTGTGTGCGCTACCGTGGACCTGGTTTTATCAAAGCAGCGATTGCTCAGCAAAGCTGTTGAAGGGCTTCTTTTTGAGTCCAAGAGATTTTCATGCTAACCAGGGTATTTTATCTCCCTCTAAACCAGAACCAAGTGCCTGCAAGAGATTCTGTCACTGGGAAGCTGAGGGCTTGCCTCTTGGGAAGGGAAAGGCAGGTAAGAAAGCTTTCTCCTCTTTGGGCAGAGGAAATGGAAGGGATTTATGAAATATGTTTCAAATTAAGACTCAACTAAACAGTGGCAACAAATTACTCTGATTCTCCCTTTATTCCACGTGAAATTTCAGTTTCCGGCCTTGACTTCACGCTGGTGTGGCTGATGTTGGTTATTAAGCTCTGCCCCCTGCGCCCCCTCCCAGGGGCCCTACTCAGGCACCATAGATGCTGAATCTCGCTTCTTGCTCCCGCAGTGTCGTGGAGCCCGGAGAGCCTGCTCCCAGGTGACTTTGCCCTCTTGTTCTGTTCTGGAACAGAGCTCATCCTGGAAGCCAAAAGTCTAAAGCCTTCTTTCTTTACCCTCACTGAGGTTATTGTTTCTCTGAACTGGACTCTAGATTAAATACAGATGAAGTGGGTACCTGTGAGTGAATGAAACAAAACAGATCATTTGTACGTCACATTGTGTCATTGGTCTAAGTGGCAGCACGGGGGCATTTTTCCAAGTGAAATCAAGTTCCGGGTACATCAATAACTGAAACCTCCTTGAGCAATGCCCATGCTTCTAGAACGTATGCAGAGAGCATCAGCTCTACAGTAAGTTACCATCTTGCCAGCTGTGTCATTTCCTACGCCCTCTATTTTGGTGCTGGGGTGCAATGTCAAAAAAGAAAAGACAAAATGAGAACTACCCCTATTTCAATAGCTGGGTGTTTCTCAAACATGATGACTTTCAGAACCACCTGGAGAGCTGATGAAGAATGTGGAGGCCAGACTCATGGAAGCATGGAAGCAGGAGACGGCTTGGGGGGGCGGCGTCCCCAGAGGCTGCTGACACCTCCCAAGTATGCCAGCCCCTGGAAAGCTACCTTCACG
Source organism: Vulpes vulpes (assembly GCF_048418805.1). Classification (NCBI taxonomy): domain Eukaryota; kingdom Metazoa; phylum Chordata; class Mammalia; order Carnivora; family Canidae; genus Vulpes; species Vulpes vulpes. Next base: position 68,389,513 of record NC_132795.1, on the reverse strand, counting down.
TTTCTACACGTGATGAGAACCACAATGCATTAGCTCAGGAACCATAGCACATTTGTTTTGGAAACTAACACATATGAATTATTAAATAAAACTCTAATTACTAGAAATTAAATTCATTCTAGCTATTGTAGGTTCTGGGGTTACATCTCAGCTTGATGTAGTCTATGATGTGGGGGTGTAAATATCATCATATCTCCACATGTGTCTTGGCATTAAAATTCTCTTTTTATTAATCTAGTGTTAAGTCGACTTATTGAACCACAATATCACCAAATGGTGATACTTATTAGGGGCCTATGGAATTCTAATAGGAATCTTATAAGACTAGTCCAATTCCTATTTCTGGAAACATAAAGATTGGATCAGTATCTAAAGATATATGTATATGTTAAATTAAAATTTTATGTGTAGATAAACATGTTTGTGCAAATTTAAACTAGTTTCCTTCTTGCAAGAGTTCCTCCAGAACTTATGTTTCCTATGTGCTGAGTAAATCCAAGAGAAGGTAGCATTTCCCAAATTTATTTCATCACAGAAAATTTTATTCAAGGAACATGTTAGTAAGTGGGGGTCCACTGAGACCCTTTTGGAAGACACTAAACACTAAATATTTTAAAAGTATATCATTAGAAATGATTCTATTTAAATTTTTAAAAAGATTATTTATTTATTTATTCATGAGAGAGAGAGAGAGAGAGAGAGGCAGAGACACAGGCAGAGGGAGAAGCAGGCTCCATGCAGGGAGTCTGACGTGGGACTCAATCCCGGGTCTCCAGGGTCAGACCCTGGGCTGAAGGCGGTGCTAAACCGCTAAGCCACCTGGGCTGCCCGATTCTTTTTAAAAGGAAAGGAATTGTAGTTTTTATTTATAATCTCAATCTTTAAATAAGGAAGTGTTAGTAACTGAGAAAAAAATAGGAGGACAAATTTTACAAATGACACTTTTTTATTTAAATTGCATAAGATTGGGGTGTCTGGGTGGCTCAGTCTGTTACGCATCTTCCTTTGGCTCAGGTCCTGATCCCAGGGTCCTGGGGTCCAACCCTGCATTGAGTTCTTTGCTCAGTGGGGAGTCCGCTTTTCTCTCCCACTGCTTCTCCTCCCCTGCTTATGCTTTCTCTCTCCCTCAAATAAATACAATCTTTTTTAAAAAAATAAATCACATTATCTAAATCATCTCAAAACTTATTTCTCATGGTGATCATGGTTGTTGTAGTAGCAGATGTGTTTAAAAAATGACATAGCTACCAATGGACTATTCTTCAAAAAATCAGGAAAAGGAAGGGTAGGCATGGAAATAAGAGAAATTCTCTATTGCAATGCTACCTATAGGTTTCTGAATATTCTACATTCCAGGATCAGTTATCTACTGTGCCCTTTTGGGTCTGGTGATTGCTTGGCTGGTATCAAGCAGAAGAGTCGGGTTGCTCTTTTCTTTATCCCAATATACATTCTATCATGGCATCTAGATATACAAGCACTAGAGAGAGAGAGAGAGCGAGCGAGCAGAAAACAAGCTCAGAAAAGCTGGGTTTGAAAAGTGAGCAGAGATAAGCTTTGAACAAGACCCCTAGTACTGATCACGAGACATGGAAGATGTATCTGATGAAAGACAATTGCATTTATTCAGAATTATATGCACTTAAATTTAGTTTTTTTACTCTTCTTTTTTTTTTTTTTAAAGATTTTATTTACTTATTCATGAGAGACACAGTGAGAGGCAGATACACAGGCAGAGGGAGAAGCAGGCTCCATGCAGGAAGCCTGACGTGGGACTCAATCCTGGGTCTCCAGGATCAGGCCTGGGCTAGAGGCGGCCCTAAACCGCTGAGCCACCGGGGCTGCCCCGAGTTTTTTACTCTTTCAGTTATTGAATACCCTTAAATGCCAGCCATATTAAGCTATAATAAAATCCCCATTGATGGGCATTGTCATATGATAATTGGCTAATTGCTTTTTTTTTTTTTTCATTATCTGACAGCTCAAAATGGACATGTGGAACATTTAAAATACACCCATTTTACATAAAATAAGAATCATGGTCAAAGAAGGTGAAAACATTTGTCACACAACTTTCATGTGGCAAATTTAAAGTCATGCTTCTCTGTCTCTTTGTGTACCCCCATTGGCATTTATTGCCTTTTCTGTCAGACGTCTTTTGGTTAACGGAAGAGGTCATGCACTGACCAACAATGTTTCTGCTGGAAAAAGGCCTGTGGAATCCAGAGGGACCATCCAGTGAGAGACCAACAAAGCAGTGTATGGCAACCTTCCAAAATTCCACCCCCAAAATGGAGCATTTTGATTTATACCACATAAAGGTACTTTGAAGAATGCTAACTCAGACCAGAGCTGTCAAATAGCTGAATGCTTTAAAATACTGTGAAGCTCCTAGTAGTTCCACTTGGATTTAGGTGCTAGAGTTGGGGGAAAAAAGATTACAGCCAATCTCACTACATTTTTATTCAAATAATACATAGAAATTTTGAACAACTCTGAAATTTAGTGGCACACAGTTATAAATCCAGTGAGCTAAGCCATGCTGGTTTTCATTATACTTCCATTTAATTTTCTAATTAATCTCAGAAAACATTAATTAATTTTGTCTTTTCCACAGTCGGCCTGGCACCCTTGGGCCTGAAACACACAAATATTGCTGGCCTCAAGCAATAGTAATCAAAATTTCTAATTTGTTTGAGCAATCCATTGTCTTTTTCCTTGCTTCTTTCTCTGATAGGTATTTTAACAATCCTTTAACCCCTTGGCTTTAGATTTCCTGTGAATGCATGAATGGAAGAATCAATAGACATCTCTGGCCAAAGAAAAATGATGAAGTGAGTCAAAGTCTTGATATAGAGATAAGAGCCGTATGCTGTGCTGGAGAATTATTTGTCTATGTCCTGGAGGTATCATAATCTGGTGCCATTTTGAGTGTGGTATTACCCTGACATCTGCCCAGACATCCCTCAGGATCGCCTGCTTGACTCATCACACAGCTTTTATAATGTTAACTCAGAATGAAGTATGTGTGTAACCACAGAAAAATGGACACACTTAAAAGCTAAAAGCACTAGAGTCAGTAGTTGTCTCAGATTTTGCCAGCAATAGAACACGTATCTTAGAGTTTCCTTCTTTTTACCAAAAAACAAAACTAAAGAAAACAAAATAAACAAACAAACAACAACAAAAAAACCAACCAGGGCAGCACAGGCGATGTCCATGCACCAGGGAGTCCAATTTTGGAAGTGACGAGAGAAGAGTGTGTAAGATATATGCTACATTGCCGTGGGAAGTGACTTTCAGGAGAATTTTTGAGCTGTAATGCCAAAACATGATTTAAAAAGAGTCATTGGTCTCTGTTGACTCCAGAGGACATTTAGGCTTTCTATATTTCATTCTGTATATGTTGAAGAAGTTATCACACCATTCTATTTAAAATGCCTTTGAAATTTTACTGTGAAATACATTATACCTCTAAAATGTGTGCACCCCACACTTTTTAAAAAAGTAACAATAAACTTAATGGCCTTGGGCCCACGACCATGATTAGGAAACAAAGCATTCTCTGTCCTTAAAAATTGCCCCTATACCATCATCAAGAATTGCTCCTTCTTTTTCAGAAGGGATGACCAGAATACTATCTCGATTTTGTGCCAATTCTTTAGCTCCTTTTTCATTCTAGTTATATTCATGTATGTGTATCCTCAAGCACTATCTTATTTTTCACCTGTTTTAGAACTTTTTAATCAGTAACCATACTGTATATTTCCCCTTTTCAATGTTATGTTTTTCAGATCCATTCATATCAATGCATGTAGAGTAATTCATTGATTTTTTTAAAAGATTTTATTTATTTACTCATGAGAGACACAGAGAAAGAGAGAGAAAGAGAGAGAAGCAGAGACACAGGCAGAGGGAGAAGCAGTTTCCATGCAGGAAGCCCGACGTCTCCAGGGTCTCCCGGGTCTCCAGGATCACGCCCTGAGTCGAAGGCGGCGCTAAACTGCTGAGCCACCCGGGTTGCCCTAATTCATTGATTTTTATTGCTGCACTTCATTGTGTGAACGTGGTACCATTTATTTGTCCATTGTTACTACTTACGGTTTTTTATTGCCTTCAGGGTTTACTATTATGGATAATGTTGCTGCAGACATTCTTTTAAATATCTCTTGGTTCACTTGTGCAACTATTTCTGTGGCTATATATTTAGGATTATACTTGGGGAATTGAAAGGTACATGCATATTCAGCTTTCATACCAAACATTTTCCCAAAAAATGTACCAATTTACCCTTCCATCAGCCATAAAGTTTCTGATATTTCACATCCTATTCAATGTAAGATATAAATTGACTTTTTAAGAAAACATTTGACAATTCCATAGATGGGAAAAGGTAACTGATTGTAGTTATAATTTGCTTTCCATGACTTAAAATAAGGTTGAAACTCTTCCCATGTATGTAAGAGCTTTTTTTGTTTCTTCAGTGAAATGTCTTCATAGCATTTGTCTTTTTTAAAAACATTGATTTGTTTTTCTCTTTTTGGTAATTTTAGGAGTTCTTTACTTATTCTGAATACTACTCCTTTGTCAATTATATGTACTAGCAATATATTCTCCCATTTTATGATTTATCTTTTCACTACCATCATGGCCTTTTTATAAATAGAAATTTGCAATGTTAAAGGATTAAAATTTCTCAATTTTTATGACAATTCCCAATTCTTAATGACACAAATTCTTCTTTATCTTGAAGTCATAAAGATTTTCCTAACATATCATCCTAAAGTTTTAACTATTTGGCTTTTGCATTTAAGCCTTAGATTAACCTGAAATTGATTTTTTTTTAAGATTTTATTTATTTATTCATGAGAGACACACACAGAGAGAGGCAGAGACACAGGCAGAGGGAGAAGCAGGCTCCATGCAGGGAGTCTGACATGGGACTCGATCCCCCGTCTCCAGGATCACGCCCTGGACTGAAGGTGGTGCTAAACCACTGAGCCACCTGGGCTGCCCCTGAAATTGATTTTGATATGCAGTTTCAAGTGGAATCCAATTTCACTTTCTCCCATATGGACAATATACTTGCAAGTTAACAAAGGAGTTTGCAATAGTTACCCAGATGCTGTTGGAGAACATGAAACTACCAAACAGAAACAGAGGATATCTCTTTGATAATAGAAGTAGCCAGAATGTCATCATTTTTGTGTAGGTTCTCCAAGCCCTAGTTCCCACCAGATGATATGAAAAGGGCAGAGGATGCCTGCACACAGGGTGAGTTGTGTCATAGGAGAGGAAGCGTAAGTTTAAGGCACTTGAAGCTGTTAAATGGGTGATGACGCTCTCTGAACTTTGTCCCAAAAAGAAATATTATCGTTTTTTTGTATTAAATTAATCGATTTTGGGGGGGGATTTAATTGATATCTTTAAATATTAAATCCAATGACGCGCTCTGAACTTTGCCCCCAAAAGAAATATTATCTTTTTTTGTATTAAATTCATCGACTTTGGGGGGTATATAATTGATGTCTTTAAATATTAAATCCTGTACATAAGATATTTCAAACTTTCTTATGTCTTTTTTTTTTAAGATTTTTATTTATTCATGAGAGACACAGAAAGAGAGGCAGAGACAAGGCAGAGGGAGAAGCAGGCTCCCCACAGGGAGCCCAATGTGGGACTCTATCTGGGGACTCCTGGATCACGCTCTGAGCCGAAGGCAGACACTTAACCATTGAGCCACCCAGGCGTCCTGAAACTTTCTTTATGTCTTAATAAATTTTTCAAATTTTATCCATAAAATCTATGAATATTCTTGTTCAGTTAGTGCCTGTACAATGCACAGAATTTTTTTTATTGTTCTTATGAATCAGATACTCATTTTCTATATTTTCTTATTGGTATTTCTGTCATAAAGGAATACTATTGGTTTCACTGTTGATTTAAATCCAATAAACGTGCTCATTTCTGATTCTTCCAAGATGCTTTCTGTTAATTTTGTTAGGTTTTCTACCTTAATTTATATCGTCTGCTATAAGAGCAGTTTTATTTCAACCTTTCATATTTTTTATTCTCTTTCCTTTTTTAAGTTGTATTAGAGCACTCCTCAGCTTAGAACCTTACAATGACTGCTCATCTTCCTGAGACCAAAGCCAATCTCCTTGCAATGCCCAGGAGACCTAGGGTGGCCTCCTTACACCTCGGACCTCAGCTAACTGCTCTTCCTATTTGTTTCATTACTTCAGGAACACTGAACACCTACTATTCCTGAAACTTGCCAGGTACAGCTTGCCTCGAGGGCCTTCCTAGGATCAACTGTTATTTGCATGAGCTGGGAGTCAGTGGCTTTCTTACACTTTGCAACCTATGCACTTGCTTCTCTAGTCCAGGTTTTGCTTTATACTTAATTTTATGTCTGCCTGGAAAGTCCTTGCCCCAGATATCTGCATGGCTTAAGTTCTCACTTCTTTCAGGTCTTTGATTAGATATTCCTTTGTCAGAATGTTTAAAATGAACACTATTGACCTCTACGAGCACTTTCTATCCACCTTTCTCCCCCCATCCCCACCTGCAGCTTTATTGAGAAATTGACATGTAACATCGTGTAAGTTTAAGGTGCACAATGTGATGCCTTGATACATGTATATATTAGGAAATGTTATCATAATAAGGTTAGTTAACACATCCATCACCTCATATAATTACTATTTTGTTGCTGTTGTAACGTGAGGAGTTAAAGCTCTGCTCTCATAGCAACTTTCAAGTATACAATACAGTATTGTTAATTGTAGTCACCGTCTTGTACATTAGGTCACTGAACTTTCTTATCTTCCACCTGGAAGTTTGTACCCTTTTGACCAACAACTGCCGATTCCCCCCATTCCTCTTCCCCCTGGCAACCACCATTCTGCTTCATGCTTCTATGAGTTTGATGTTCTTGAGTTGAGAACTCTTATGAGTTCTTTATACACTTTCGATATTAAATCTTTATCAGATGTGTGATTTGCAAAAATTTTTTTTTTTTTTGCCATTTCAAATGATTTTCAATTTGTTCATTGTTTCTTTGGCTTTTAATTTGGATGCAGTTTCACTTTTAGACACTTGTTTTTGTTGCTTGTGCTTTTGATGTCATATCTAAAAAAATCCCTGGCAAGACTGAGATCAAGGAGTGTATACCTTCTGTATTCCTCTAGGAATTTTACAGTTTCATGCCCTGTGTTTAAGTCTTTAATCCATTTCAAGTTAATTTTTGTGAGTGGTGTAAGACAGGGGTCAAATTTCATTTTTTTGTGTGTGTGGATATCGTTTTCCCAGCACGATTTATTGAATAAATGACCCTTTCTGTATTGAGTATTCTCGGCTCTTTTGTTAAATATGGGTTTATAATATATACTGGAGTTTATTTCTGGGCCCTGATTCTGTTCCATTGGTCTATGTGTCTCCAACTTTGTTCTTTCTCAAGATTGCTTGGATATTTGGGGCCTCTTGTGGTACCATCTAAATTTTAGGATTGTTTTTTCTTTTTCTGTGAAAAATGCCATTGAAATTTTGGTGAGGATTGCACTGACTCTGTAAATGGCATTAGGTAGTGTGGACATTTTAACAATACTAACTCTCCCAATCCATAGATATAAATGATCTTCCATTTATTTATCTTCAATGTATTTAAATTAAGGAAATTTATATATCTTTAATTTAATTTACAGGTCTTTAATTTCTTACATCAATAACTTGTAGTTTTCAGTGTATAGATCTTTCATGCCTTTGGTTAAATTTATTCTCATATTGTATTATTTTTGCTGTTGCTAAAAAGGGATTATTTTATTTCTTTTTCAGATAGCTCATTTTTGGGGTGTAGAATTGCAACTGATATTTGTATGTTGGCTTTGTATTATAAAACTTTACTGAATTCACTGATTAGTTCCAACAGTTTTTGGTTGAGTCTTTAGGATTTTCTCTATGCAAAATTAAATTATTAGTAAACAGAGACTATTTTACTTCTTCCTTTCTTATTTGAATGCTTTTTATTTCTTTTTATTACCGAATTGCTCTGGCTAGGACTTCTAATACTATGTTGAAAAGGAGTAGTGAGAATGGGTACACTTGTTTTGTCCTCATCTTAGAGGAAAGCTTTCAAGCTTTCGCCATTGAATATGTGGTTAATTATGGGTTTGTCATACAAGGCTTTTATCGTGTTATTTCATTGTCCTTCTATACCCAATTTGTTGACAGTTTTCAACATGAGAGACTGTTGAATTTTGTCAAATGCTTTTTCTGCATCTATTGAGATAATCATATGATTTTTGTCTTTCGTTCTATTAATGTGGTGTATCACATTTATTGATTTGCATATATTGAATTATTCTTGCTTCCCAGGGATATATCCCACTTGATCATAGTGTATGATCCTTTTAATGTGTTATTCAATTTGCTTTGCTTGCATTTTGTTGATAATTCTTGCATCTATTTTCATCAATTGGCTTATAGCTTTTGTTATTTTATTGTTTTGTATTACCCTTACCTGGCTTTGGTATAAGGATAATGGTTGCCTCATAAAATAAATCGAGGAGTCCTTCTTTAGTTTTAAGAGTTCTCTTTAGTTTTCTGGAAGAATTTGTGAAGGGTTGGCATTAATTTTTCTCTAAAGGTTTGATAGAATTCAACTGTAAAGTTTCTGATTCTGGGAGCTTTTGTTGAGAAATTTGAATGGTGCTTCAATCTCTTATTATTGATCTGCTCAAGTTTTCTATTTCCTCATAATTCAGCCTTGGTATGTTGCACAATTTCTGGGAGTTTATTAATTTCTTCTAGGTAGTCCAATTTGATGATGTATTATTGCTTATAGTAGTCTTATTATTCTTTGCTTTTCAGTGGTATCAGTTATAAGTCTTCTATTTCATTTATAACTGTATTTATTTTAGTTCTCTTTTTTCTCTTGGTTAATCTAGCTAAAGGTTTATTAATTTTGTTTTTGTTTTAAAAAATCCAACTTTTAGTTTTGTTGATCTTTTCTATTTTTTTTATTCTCAACTTCATTTATTTCTGATCTCACATTTGTTATTTCCTTCCTTCTACTAACTTTGGGCTTAGTTTGTTCCTTTTTTTTTTAAGGCTATTGAGCTATAAAGTTATATTGTTTGAGATTTTTAAATGTAGGCATCTAACACTATAAATTTCTCTCAGCACTTGTTTAGTTGCATCCCATAATTGTTATGGTATGTTTATAATTTCATTTGTTTCAATATATTTTTTTATTTCTCTTTTGATTTTATTTTTGAACCATTGGTTGTTCAGGAATGTGTTGTTTAGTTTTCATATATCTGTGAATTTTCTCGGTTTTCTCCTGTTATAAATTTCTAGCTTCACAACATTATGGTCACAAAAGATATTTGGTATGATTTAAATCTTTTCAAATGTGCTAAGAGCTCTTTTGTTACATAACATATACTATATCTTGGGGAATGTTCCATGTGTGCTCAAAAGATGTCTTCTGCTGCAATTTAATGGAATGTTCTCTCTATTTTTTTTCTAAAGCATAGTTCAAGTCCAAGGTTTCTTTACTGATTTTCTGTCTAGGTGTTTAAAGTGGCCTGAGTCCTCTCTTATTGTATTGTCTATTACTCCCTTCAGATCTGTTATAATTTGCTTAATATATTTAAGTGTTCTGAGCCTGGGTGCATGAATATTTATAATTGTTATATCTTCTTGACAAATTGACTCCATTAACATTATATGACAACATTCTTCATCTCATTTTACAGACTTGGTTTAAAGTCTATTTTGTCTGATATAGATATGGCTACTTCCAGTCTCTTGGTTTCCATTTGCCTGGAATATCTCTTTTCATTTCCTCACTTTGAGCATATGGATGCCCTGATGTGAGTCTCCTGTAGGCAGCATATATTTAGTGTTTTTTTTTTTAATTCATTAAGACATTCTTTGTTTTTATTGGAGAATTCAATCAACTTACATTTAATATTAAGGACTACTATTGCCATCTTATTGATTGTTTGGTTGCTGTTTTAAAGTTCCTTTTCTTTTTTCCCCTCTCTCACTGTCTTCCTTTGTGAAATAATGATTTTGTTTAGTGATATACTGATTCCCTTCTCTTTTTCCTGTCTTCGTGTACTATAGATTTTTGTTTTGTGGTTATCTTGAAGCTTCCTTGAAACATCTTATAGACATAACATTTATTTTAAGATGATTGAAACATAATTTTAATCACATACAAAATATCTAGTCTTTTACTCCAGATATTTTATATTTTTGATGTCATAGTTTACATCTCTTTATATTGTATATCTATGAACAAGTTCTTGTAGCTATAGCTATTTTAAGCATTTTTGTCTTTTAATCTTCTTACTAGAGTTAAGTGGTTAACATACCATCACATTACACTATTAGAATATTCTGAATCTGAATATATAATTTTCTTTACCAGCATGTTTTACAGTTTTATATATTTTTATGTTGCTAATTAGTATCCTTCCCTTCAACTTGAAGAATTCTGTGAAGCATTTCTTACAAAGCAAGTAGCATTGTGATGAAATCTCTCAGGTTGTGTTGTTGTTGTTTGTTGTTATTTGTTGTTTTATTGTTTGTTTATCTTGCCTTGATTTTTGAAGGACAACTTTGCTGAATAAGGTATTATTGGTTGACAGATTTTTTTTCTTCCAATATCCTATATATATTATCCTATTTTCTTGTAGCCTGAAACCTCCTCCTGACTTATAAGATTTCTGATGTGAAATCTGCTGATAGCCTTAGAAGGGTTTCCTTGTATGAGATTTTTTTTTTCTGACTGCTTTTAAAATTCTCTTTGTGTCTTCAGTTTTAGAGACTTTTATTATAGTATGTCTCAGAGAAAACTGTTTTGTATTGAAATTTTGGGATGACATATTAGTTTCATGAACTCCAATGTCAAAATTTCTCCACAGGTTTGGGACATCCTCAGGCATCATTCCTTTAAATAAGCTTTCTTCCCCCTCTTTCTCTCTTCTGCTTCTGGAACTCCAATGGTGCATACTTTGTTTCTCTTAATGGTCCCATGCCCATGGGCTTTCTTCATTCTTTTCTTTTCTTTTTTTTTCTCCTCTTATTGGACAATTTCAATTGATCTGTTTTCAGGCTAATTGATTCTTTCTTCTGCCTGGTCAAGTCAGTGTTAAAGCTCTGTATTAAGTTATTCAATTCAGTCATTGTATTTTTCAATGCCAAAAATTCTGTTCTTTTTATGTTTTCTCTGTTGAATTTCTTAGTTTTTTTCTTATTGTTTTCCTGATTTCATTAAATCATTATTATTTTAAAAGATTTTATTTATTTATTCATGAAAGACACAGAGGGAAAGGCAGAGACATAGGCAGAGGGAAAAGCAGGCTCCCTGCAGGGAGCCCAATGCAGGACTAAATTCCAGGACTCTGGGATCATGCCCTGAGTCGAAGGCAGATGCTCAACTGCTGAGCCAACCAGTTGTCCCTTGTTAAATTTTTTATCTGTGTTCTCTTAGAGTTTCCTGAGCATATTTAAGACAATTATTTTGAATTCTTTGCTGAGTAATTTATGTATTTTCATTTCTTTCAGGGCATTTATTGGAAGTCTTCTATGTTCCTTTTGTGCTGTCATGTTACCCTGATTCTTCATGACCCTTGTAACCTCACATAGGTGTCTGCACATTTGAAAAATCAGTCACTTCTTCTAGACTTCATAGGTTGACTTCAATAAGAAAGCCCTGCACCTGCAGGTGGGAGTATGCTGGAATGTGTTGTGATTCTGAGTCTGGTGGGGTAGGGGTCCAGGTGTGGGGTATGTGTGGTGATTCTAAGTCTTGAGGAGGTTCTTGATATCTCTTCATCTCACATTGCTGGGCTCCACAACGTGGACAACCATGTGGTCCTTAGCTAGTGCTATGGGGACCTACAGTGATTTTAAGAGCCACTGGGGTCCTCAGTGAATAGATACTAGGGCAGGCAGTGGTGGTGGCTAGAGCCAGTGGTGAATACTCAGATGCAGGGACCACTTGTAGGTGCTTGTTTAGTGGGAGGGGCTGGTTTTAGACCCAGATGTAGTGGTGGGGGCCAGTCCCAAAGACAATGGCTGAGGACAAATATAGGTGCACTGGTAGCTGTAAGGACCCTGGCTGTCGGCATGCTTTACTGTGAATGACAAGTGCACAGCAGTGGAGGTTGGTGTCAGGAAGGGGATAGATCAAGTGAGCTCTGTAGTGCCAGCCAGTGACAAGGACAGGGCAATATTCAGGGCCACGAAGTAGGTGCAGAGGCCCTGGATGTGAGTGTGAAATCTTATGGCTACACAGTTTCCCCACAGATGCATAGTTGTGTAGGCCCATGATGAGCATCAGGCCATCAGTGTGCAGATGCAGAAAAAATGCACATACAGTAGTAGGGGACAGCTTCAGGGGTCTCAGTGAGTGCTTTGCACTTGTACAGCTACAGAAATCAGGGCTGACTGCTGGTGTGATTGTGGCTCCCACAAGAGCATTTGAGAGAGAGGGAGCCAAGAAAGGATCAGGAGGTTAGTGCTCATGAATGTGAATATCTGTAGGACAAAAGCCCAGTAAAATCTGCAGGGGGTCTGTGGTGGTTTTGTGCTTTTGACTTCTGTGGCAAAAGCTATTCTAGTAGCCTGCAGAGCAGGTCATTGGGAAGCATGGTTGCTCCTGTGTGTGTACACATCTTCACTTTGCTGAACTCCAGGTGGGGTGAAAAGGGAGCAAGCCCTTTGTAGGGTGCTCTGAAAGCCTGGGGAAATTGGTCACTCACTCTAGTCTCCCTTTCTTCATTAAGGGAACTTTTTCTAAGTGGAGAGTTCCTTCTCAGCACTGGCTCAGCACTGCCAGCCTGGGGGATCTATGGTGCAGATAAAACACAGCTGTTTTCCTTCCCTTTTTGTGTGGCTATTCTTCCCTTGTTGTTGTTGTTGTTGTTTCACTGTTTCAGTAAAATTTCTTAAGTGGACTTTTGACCTGTCCCAGGGCTGTTATTGGTCATGACTAGCGTTTAATTGTTGATCTTTGTGGAGTTAATGGATGCTGGGGTTACATATACCACCATTTTGGTTGAGCTATTATCTTCATACTACTGAACAATAAACAAATATGTCCCTTAAAGAGATTCAGTATAGGGGTACCTGGGTGGCTCAGTCATTTAAGCATCTGCCTTAGACTCAGGTCACAATCTCAAGGTTCTGGGATCAAGCCCCACATTGGGCTCCCTATTTAGCAGGAGAGCCGGCTTCTCCTTCTCTCTCTCCCTTTCCCTCTGTCTCTCTATCTCTCTCTCTCTCTCTCTCTTTCTCAGGACTAAATAAATAAATAAATAAATAATATTTAAAAAAATATAGGGATTCACTATATTTCAAGGTCATTTGCAATATAAGCATCTTTGGAAAGATAGTCCAAAACAAAAGCAGCTAATGTGTCTGCCCACAAGATGTGCAGAAATGTGGAAGACCCCTGGGAAATTCTTTTATTAAGGAAGTTCCTTGGTCATAATTTGCTAAGCTAAGCTATTTGTTCTATTTTAAATTATAAATGGAAGTTGAATGTCATCTAATTTATTAGATGCATTTATTGCATTTATTGAGACAAGAATATGTTATTTTCTTGTTTAATCTCTAATGCATTGAATTATATCAATCAGTTTTCTGATATTAAGCCCACTTTATTTTTCTAGAAAATTGTTTTTTCTATTTTTATTGAAGAATTTTCTTATTTTTAAAACATAATATTGAATTTTATTTGCTAATATTTTTAATAATTTTTATATCTATATACATGTGTGAGATTGAGCTGTATTTTTTTGTATTGTCCTTTTTCAATTTGGATATCAAACTTATACAGAGTGTTTCTCCTCTTTCCTATATTCTGAAAGTATTATTTGAATGGTAGAATTCATGATGAAGGTATCAAGTGCCAGTTTTTGTATTTTGTAGGGAGAAATAGGAGAAGAATTTTGTTTACTGAATCCATTTTTAAGATTGTTTCAGAATGATGCTACATATTTCTCCTTGAGGTAGTTTCAGAAGTTTTGTTTTTATAGAAAATGATCTCCTCTTTGATTTTTTCTTTCTCTTTTCTTTCTTTGGGTTTATCCTATTTCTCCTTATATAATTTCTAGGTTGGATAATTGATTCATTAAATTTGAGACTTTCTTTATAAGTGTTCAAGGCTACCGCTTTCTCTTGAGAATTTAGCATTAGCTACAGACCATGGATTTATTCACTGTTGTTCTAATTCTGTTTTAATTTTTAAATTTCCTTCATGATTTATTCTTTGACCCATGAGTTGTTTAGAACATGGTTTGTAATTAGCAGATATGTGGGATATTTTTAATTCTCTTTTTTGTTAGGATTTCTAATTTCATTTTATTGAGGTCAGATCAGGCAACATGCTTTATGTGATACAGGTCCTTTCATAGTTTTTGGAGAACTTTATGGATTAACCTCTCATCAGTTTTCAAAATTGTTCCATCTGTGCTGTTTAGGAATAACTTGCCTGCAATTGATGGGAGAGATTAGATGAAATTTTTTACTTATAATATCCAAATGTTTTATATCCCTATGTTTTGTTAATTTGTTCTATTTGTTACTGTGCTCTATCATCTACTGAAATATGTGTGTTAAATCTTCTTACTAGGATGGGAGGTGAATCTGTTTTCCTTTGAAGCCTCTTGATTTATACTTTATATATTTTTGAGACTATATTATTATGCGTTAGTTTAAAAATGTCATGTTTTCTTGGTGAATTAAATGTTTTATTATTTTATTAACACAGCTTTTTGCATTAAATGATGTTTGATCTAAAATTACTATAACTACACCAGATTTCTTTTTGTTAATATGTATCTGGTGTGTCTTTTTCCTTATCCTGAGACTTACTTTTTCTCTATCCTGTTGCTCAAGCTGTCTTTCTTATACACAGTGACTATGCTTGTTTTATTTATTTTTCTTTCATTATACTGTTTTCAATCAGACTTAAATCTTTATCTTTCAACTGGAGATTTAATCCACTGATATTTATTGTGGTCACTATTTAATATGATTTTTAACTTCTTACCTATTGTGTGTTCTTATTTTTCCTGCTTTTCTGTATGTCTTTTTCCTTCTCGTCCCTTCTCACTGTTTTTTGGATTTTTCCCTTGTTCTATTTTCACTTTTTTCCTCTCTGCTTGTGTGGAGGGAAACCCAGTTTATATATCCCTTTAGCTAATCAATATGAGAGAGTAGATCTGCTTTTATAGAATGGAAGCAGAGAATAGAATAAGGGGGCCCTAGATGAGCCACTAGGCACCTTTTGGTACTTTCTATTCCCAGTGATAATTATACAGGGAAAAGTGTAGCCAGTGGGGCCTGAGGAGGATATTAGGCTCACTCCCTTAACAATGAGCGTTAAGGTCATACTACCAGTAAATTACCCAAAGTTGTAGGGGGGGAAGAGCTGAGGGTAAGGGGTCTTCAGAATGGGAAATGAAGGGGAAAGCAATGAATAGTTGTGGCCTTACAAGGAATGCAGTAATGATGGGGTGTTGTTCTCCTAAAAACCTTCTTTTTCTAAATTCTTCAGGAAGAGAAGCCCATGAAAGAGCACCTCTCTGATCTTTTCTATGTACCCTTGCAGCTCTAGGAGCAGACAATGCTGCTCAGATAGTACTGCAAGGAAGAGATGCTGTGGAGAAAACAGAGAGCTGGCCCCTTCAGCTGCATTGCTTGGGATCTGCTTTAAGTCACATCATCCCTAGGCAGCTGAATTTCAGCTCATGGCTGAACATAATGGGGAATCAATGTTTGGCCATTTCTGTCCAATACAGGACCCCTCTGTGGGCAGTCCTTACACCTGAGCTCCCTGTTGGGCTGACAGAGACTATCTCAGAGCTATAACCCAATCTATACTTCCACCCAATCCTCCCTCTTTCCTCTCTTCCACCGGAGTTACTAGGCCTCTTCCTCTTTTCTTTACTTTTCACAGGCACTTACCCCCAATGCACCTCCCATACTTCCAGTTCTGCAATGGCATTGACTCCCCAGAGGACTCAAATTCATTCCTGTGATGAATTCAGAGGCCCCAGACCAAAAGAAATATCTACTAGCAGGTAGGTCCAAGCAACTGTCTAAGTATGTTCTAACAAACTATGAACCGTCTGAAAAAAAATTCACAGTAAAAAAAAAATCCATTATTAATTAAATAAATAACATTATTATTATTTACAATTTATATTATTTTCTAATTACATAAGTAAATAACAATTAAAATATTGCTCCATAATCAGTAATCACAACTGTGTGCTAATGAGATGTGTACACCATTGGGTGGTGTACAACTTCTCAAATCTTGGAAAAAGATGGGGCACTGACTTCTCTATTCTGGTTTTATGCTGATGCTCATATGCACTTGCTTTTTTTTTTTTTTTTTTTTGTATAATTCAGCTTCTCAAAAATATAAGGGGACGCCTGGGTAGCTCAGCGGTTGAGCGTCTGCCTTCAGCTCAGGACGTGATTCTGGGTCCAGGGATCAAGTGCCACATTGGGCTCCCTGCTAGGAGCCTGCTTCTCCCTTTGCCTGTGCCTCTCCCTCTCTCTGTCTCTGTGTCTCTCACAAATAAAAAAATAAAATCTTTTAAAAAAATAATAAGGTCATTGTAAGAAACATAGCATGATCTAAGATTGAAATTGTTGACTGAGTTAGTTATTCTCTCAGAGTGTGACAGATGTCAAGTCCTGCTTGCTTCTTTCAGAAATGCGAACCATCCTGTGGCATTCCTGTGGCTACTCTGTGGCCGCATGAGACACATCAATGCATACTTTGGGATGTTTACCACAGCTGTTTTTTGGAGGCTCTTGCTCATGGTGCCTTATTTCTTTGAATGTTTATCATTTTTAAACATGAACCACTTCTGTTTTAGAAATACTCCATGTGTGTGAATTCTGTGAGGTCTTAGAGAGGATTTCCTTCTGCTTCTACTACTTGCCTGAGTGTGGTACTAATCTGATTCTACTTTAAATTAAATTTTGGATTGTATGGGTATTAATTGAGAATAAAATCTCAAGTAAGGGACCACTCGCAGTTCCAGATTCTAAGGAACAATTTTTTCTCCTTTCAGTCAGCACAAAAACTTGAAAGAGCAAGTTTCTTTGCTCTTTACTTACCTCTCTTCTCATTTTCCTTTGTCTTTCTCTGAGGGTTTGAGTCTTCAGCTTTATGTGGGAATCAAGTAGACTTCCTCCTGCTTGGCCTGGTCATAGGCTTACCATCTGCCTTCACAGCCCATGTCATTCTTAGGTAAAAGCTGGAGGTTTCAGGGTTGTTCTGACAGAAGCCTGCAGGATTAAAGCTAGATTGTCATGTCCTAAGGTTCCTAGTTTCTTTTTTCTTTTAATTTTTATTTATTTATGATAGTCAGAGAGAGAGAGAGAGAGAGAGAGAGAGAGAGAGAGAGAGAGGCAGAGGAAGAAGCAGGCTCCATACACCGGGAGCCCGACGTGGGATTCGATCTCTGGTCTCCAAGATTGCGCCCTGGGCCAAAGGCAGGCACCAAACCTCTGGGCCACCCAGGGATCCCAGGTTCCTAGTTTCATTCCATTTTTCTGACATGGATATTCTTCAATACCAGGTCAGCTCAGCAATGCATTTAAAGAGTTGTACATTGTTTTGGTTTTTATTTTTCATTTTAATTTTTTTTTATTTTTTTTTTTAATTTTTATTTATTTATGATAGTCACAGAGAGACAGAGAGAGAGGCAGAGACATAGGCAGAGGGAGAAGCAGGCTCCATGCACCGGGAGCCTGACGTGGGATTCGATCCCGGGTCTCCAGGATCGCGCCCTGGGCCAAAGGCAAGCGCCAAACCACTGCGCCACCCAGGGATCCCTATTTTTCATTTTAGATTTTTTTTTTTTTTTACTTAGTATATTGATTTTTCCAGCAGGGAGGTTCATTCGGGGTATCTAATTTGCCTTATTTCTAGAGATGTTCTAGGCCTCCCATTCACTCTTTAATTCATTATGATGTGGCTTCTGCCTCCCCAGCATATGTACACTGCTTTTAGTGAACACACTCAAACTTTTTTTTTTGAGGGGGGGTTACTAAGTCCAATGAACAACTTGTGTACTCCTGCACATCAACTTCTCTGATGCTGCGACATCCATGAAAGCTCTTATTTCCCTGGTCAGCACATTGGTCTTCCTAAGCTTCTCACATATATGTCGTTGCTTTTAATTCTGTTTGAAGAGCATTTTTGTTTTGATCCTGCATCTAGGTAAAAGGAGAAGATAATCTTATCTGCTTCTCTGACCAGAACTTCTGCTTCTTCTAAGCAGAAGTTATCATTTAGGTAACTCCCAAATCTGAATCTTTGAAAATCCAGGCATACAAGTGCCCTTATGCATGAGGCACCTTGGCGCCCCTAACAATATTCTAATTTAAAAGCAAGGACTGGCTTTTGTTTGCAATTATCATTGACTAGATTCTAGAGTGTGGAATGTTTTCTTGGAAACCAAGAAGTTTTGAACACAATCCTTTTTAAGAAAAACAGGAGGTAAAATAAGAATATTGGAAGAGAGGTATTTATTTTACTGAGAGATTTCTGAAAGTTCAGCTCAATTAGCTAAGAACACTTGATCTTCCAGGTCTGATGGCTTCCTCCATCCCTGAGTTTTTGAAGTTTGTGCTTCTTAAGAATAAATATTTTACTGCCTTAGATATTATGATGTTATTTTTCAAACATAGACTCGAATTATATATTCATCAACTACACACCCAGAATGATATTTTGCACCAAAGCGGTTTTTATATTTTTTAAAAAAATTTAAAAAGATTTTATTTATTTATTTGAGAAAGAGTGAGTGAGAGAGCACTCTTCCAGGGGAGAGACAGAGGGAGAAACAGACTCCTTGCTGAACAGAGCACCTGATGTGGGGCTCAATCCCAGGACCCTGAGATTATGACCTGAGCTGAATGAAGACACTTAACTCACTGAGCCACTCAAGCACAACTGGACCAAAGTGGTTTTTACATTGTATTCAACAAAATTAGTGAACACGTTTGGAGTGAGTAGCAGGATAGCTCCTGGGCGTGAGGTGGGGTGAAGGAGGTAGAAGCTACAAAGAGAAGCAAGTATGGTTCTTCATGTACAAAGAGCGTGGTGAATGAGGTTTCAACAGATTTACACAGTGTTATAAGGTCATCTGCTTTCATAGAATCAACTTTGTGGTTATATGCCTAAATCCTCTTCATTTTCCTACCTGACTCAATTTGTGCAAGAAATAGCCCCATGTAATCCGCTTTGCTTAGTATTTCCCCTGATAGAGGAAGAGAGCAAGAATAACTCTTTCTAACATGTCTGGTGAGAAATGCCCCAGGCATAGAGCCACAGAGAAGTTCCACAGGACTTTAGGGGACACTTAAAAAAGAGGTTATAAGACCCCAGGAAAGCACAGGAGAGGGAGCTAGCTGCCTTCTTGGCCTGCCTCCTCTTTTCTCTTACTACTCCCTGTCTCATACTGTCTACTTGGTTAATCTACGAAAAGGGCACTTCACCTATGAGGTAGTTTTTTAAGGACATGACATTACTGAAATGATGTCAGTAGAGATTTATTTGAAATTATAATACTATTCAGAACATATAGAGTATGTCAAATACCAGCTTGTCCAAAATGTATAAAACGGACTTAGAATCTTTTTTTTTTCTACAGAAGCTTAGTGCTTTTGTGAAGTCATGAATATTTAGTTTCAATGTGGGAAATTCACACCATTACATAGAAAATAGATTCCTCTTAGGAGATCCTAGCCCAAGTATTCAAAGGGCTTTCAGGCTTTGGAGGTGAAAGAGATACAGCTTTTCTTGCCGTTGACATGGTGTACACTTGCCTGGTTATCTTTTTCTTTCAATCCTACACAGCAAGAAGCATTTCGGCTGTCAAGTGGTGATACTCTATCAGGGCAGCTTTCACAAAAAAGCGTTAGAGATGCAGCGTGACAACATCAGCCAATGACGTCTTCTTGGGGCTCCTTTCTCCGTCTCTATTTTTTTCTTAAGAAAGACAGTAAAATTCTTCTGCGCAATCAAAGGTGACCTCATCCTTCTATTCATTTGATATTTTCATCTAAGAATGATGGTTAGAGTATTGAAGTGTGTTATGAAGCACTGGAATGGGAGCCAGGAATTTTGATTTGTTTCTTGTCTTTGCATCTGTGGGATAATTTTAGGCAAATCACCTGTGTCTGAGCTTCCACAGTGATAACATGAGGGAAGCAGCATTCATTTTCCTTTCACCTTTGGGAAGTTGGGCTGGAGATGTACACAGTATATGTGTGTACATGTGAGAGCATGGATGTGTGATGGTGTGTTCTGTGGGGAGTTCAAGAAGGTTAGAGCGATACCTAAACCTTATGTCATTATGTGATAATTTCCATGATTTTTATTTTGCTGTAGGGTAGCTTATAAGAATGATTTGATCTGCAGTTTTCTGAACATGGGCTGGGTTAGTGAGCCTCTGCTTACCTTAGAATGTTCCTGTTTGAAAGTTTCAAAGCAACTGGATGATCAAATTTTATTCATTGCCCCTACATGTTGATACTTAGGAGCCCTTTACATTTCTGTCAACTGTGATTTATGTATTTTAATTGTAAAATTTTGTGGTAAGATCTTACCTGAGTGTCCTTGACTGCCATTATTTTATACGGAAGGAGACAGAGAGGGCTCTTGCAATTCTGTGATTTGACCAAATAAGCAGTGCCAGTGCTGGGATTGGGAAACACATCATGTTTTGGGGGAATCCTCTTCAGGTTGCTTCTCTACTCAGGAATTGTTCGCTTTATCCTCATCAGCTACCATCAACAGCTACTCCCTCAATCATCCAGGAAGTGTGTCCAGTCTCTCTCTAACTTTCCATTCTCCAGACTGAACTTTCCTACTTCTTAAGGCGAAGGCATTATAAATATCTGATTCTTCTTTTTTTTCTCTCAGATACTCTAGCAGAATCTGTGGGTGCCTGGGGTAGGCTACTGAGAGCTGCCATTTTAAATGTCAAAAGTAAAATGCATTTCGATGTAATTTCCATCTAAAATAAGAGAATCCACTTAAGTAGGCAGAGGGTGATGGTCACTGTCAGAGTGCACAGGGTGACAGGGGTCCTATCACAAATAACAGAATGCTTCTGAACATAGTTCATAGACTAGAACATAGAACCTGGAAGAAAATCCATGATCCAAGTTTTGGGAGTAACCATGGAAATCATCATCAAATCCTGCTTTCTTAAGAGCATCATATGTTTTAAATTTGGTTGATAACCTTTCTTTAATTATAAGTTTTAATAATAATATAAAAATTCTAAACTTGTGGATATTAGTGTGCTAGGGCTGCCATAACCAAGTACCACAGTCCAGCAGTTTAACCTACAGAAATTTCTTGTCTCACACTTCTGCCTGCTAGAAGTCCAAGATCAAGATGTCAGGGAATTGGTTCCTAGTGAGTCTGTGAGGGAAGGATCTGCTCGAGGTGTCTTGTCGACAGCTGTTTTCTCTGTGCGTCTCCTCACATCACCTTCTCTCCATGCATGTCTGTCTGTCAAAAACTCCCCTTTGTATAAGAATATGGATAATTTTGGGTTATGGCCATCCCTAGTGACTTCATTTTATTACCTCTCTAAATACCTTATTTTCAAATCAGTCACATTCTGGGGTACTGGAGATTAGAACTCTAACATAGCTCTTGTAGGGAAACATGATTCAACCCACAGCAACGTGCTTTTAGTTCTTTCTTGTCTTCGAAGTGTAAAATATTACAGTAGGTCTCCCCTACTGTGAGGGACTAATGATAAAAAGTAGTATCTTGGAGGAAGTCTGGTGCTCCATTGAGAGGAAAGAGGAGAGAAAGAGGGCTACATGGAATTGCTGTATTGTTGAGATTCTCATTGAATCGGGCCATTTTCTCCAAGGCATCAGATATCAGAGATGGATTTGGAGAGTCTGACACCTCTGGAATATATTGCTGCTCCATTTTATTTTTTTTTAAATCTTTATTTATTTATGATAGTCACACACAGAGAGAGAGAGAGAGAGAGAGAGAGAGGCAGAGACACAGGCAGAGGGAGAAGCAGGCTCCATGCACCGGGAGCCCGACGTGGGATTCGATCCCGGGTCTCCAGGATCACGCCCTGGGCCAAAGGCAGGCACCAAACCGCTGCGCCACCCAGGGATCCCCTGCTGCTCCATTTTAATATCTGACTTCCAGACAGGGAGCCATTGGGTTTGGGGCCTGTGCACAGTTACCCCTGCCTCCATCAGAGAAGGACATTCAGCCCTCAACCAGTAATGAGAGATCAGGAACAGAAACACTTTGCCTACATTGTGTCTTGATGTCCAGTGCATCCAAAGCAGACTCTCCCCCAGTTTAAGGAGGGGCACAACAGTGGAGGCAATGCAAAGAAAGCCCTCTCCTTGTTCAAGGAAGTATAAAGATTAATGTAAATGGGAAAAATAAAGCAAACAGGAAAAATTTAAATTATTGTGAATATTTAAGTAGAGGGAGAAAAGATGAGGTTCAGTTGGAGAACAAGATGTCTTGGGAGAGAATAAACTGAAAGGCGAAATATGACACACTTAAACAAAGAAGACATGTTAAATAAACATGTATAAAATGTCCACACTGCATTCCCATGTGAACTTATAGTAATGTAAGATAAGCCACCACCATTAATGAGTAATATGTTAGCATCATCACTGATTAAAAATTTCATTAGTATGATTTCCCTTTATGGCACTAACTTCTTACCAGTAAGTTAGAATAGACCAGGTGGTAAACAACCTCTACATGGTCCTTCTCTGAAACAAGGAAGTTTATTTCTTGCTCATGTGATGCCAGCAGTACAATATGGTTGGAGACCTTCCCCCAGGGTGCCTCACTCTGGAGCTTGGATGACGAAGCAGCCACTATCTCAACTGGCAGAGAGTTTGACAGCATAGTCCATCTATACTTAAACAATCTGGTACCAAAGTCATTGCATGACTATTTCTGCTCACAACTTGTCACATATCACCATCCAAAACCAGAAGCACCAAGAGGTGCATAAAATATTTAGCCTCTCCTTTAGGAAGCCAACCAGCTTAATTTAGGGCCTAGAGCTCAAAGTCCACCCTCTGGGAGAATCTTCCTTCTCAGTGTTCCTCCTTGGTAATATTTGGAATGGGGGCTGGAGAATATGCTCTCCTTGGTGCTAAACTCCTTTTCCAGAGTCCTTCTGCCCATAGAATGGACAGAGTCATAAGCCATGGTCTGTCTGTCTTATTATTTTTCTCATTATGTTATCTGTTTATCCTTATACCAACATCATACCGTTCTAATTGTTATTTTTTTTATAAAGATGGATCTTGTTACCTGATAGGGCAAGTACCCTAATTGTTCTTTCAAGTGGCTTTTGATTTGCTCAGACCATTGTACCTCCATAAAAATCTACCTGTCTGGATACTGATTTTCTCATCCTCTGTCTGATGTTCTCAACTCATCCATCAGAAATTTAAATTTAATGAAATATTTTTGTTAATGGGCTTTTTCTGATTCCTTTTCAAATATGTTTGTTTTTTTTAAACGAAATTATTTATTTGAGAGAGAGAGAGAGAGATTGAGAGAATGGACAGAGAGGGACAGAGGGAGAAGAAGCAGACTCCCTGCTGAGCAAGGAGCCTGATGTGGGGCCTGGTCCCAGAACCCCAAGATCATGACCTGAGCCAGAGGCAGACGCTTAACCAACTGAGCCACATAGGCACCTCTGCTTAATTGTTAACATGGAGTTTCTCAAGTTTTGACCTATCTTAATTTTCTTTCACTTATATTAAACATAATTATTTAGAATTTATGGCTGATCATTCTATTACTTGAACTTCTTGTGGGGTGAGGCTCCTGTATTTCTTGGATCTGTTATAATCTGGGATGGATTTACATGTTAATTTCTTGATTTAAGTTTTCTTGGACCTTACAAATCGCAGAAATTCAAACCCTAAATTCAAGCGGAAGTGGTAACATGGTTATACTTTTTCAGAGAAAAATTTTTTTTTCCAGCCAAAGTCCAAACCATGAAAAATTATGTATTCCTTATGATACTGGATGAGGGATTTTTCTTTTTACTCCATTTTTATGCTACAGGTAAACTCTGACCCAGTTTTAGTTCACTATTTGAGTTCCAGTTCCTCATCTTGTCTTCTTCACTTCATGGCCATTGAAAGACACACTGCTTGGTTATATAGACAAGGAAATTCCATTATGATTATTATTTTTTTTTCCATTATGATTATTAAATCATCAGTACCTGATTAGCGTTCAAGTTGCCAGTTTCTCCATTTTTAGAAATAGTTTCTCTATTTTTAGAATTAGAGAAACTCATTGGATTTTTCCTTTCTTGTAATGTCAGCTATATATTTAAGATGATACGCCATATTTTATTTACTATGCTTAGACTTACTGTCACGTGGTGAAGAGTTATCCTTTAAAAACTCATAACTACATAAGTCAAAGCATGTGTACTGCTTTAAGGAATAAACCTCAGATATTCTAAAGGCTGGAACTGGTGTTTCTGGGAAACAGACCTTCTCTTTACCTAATCTCAGATGAAATACTCAAAAGTGTGTTTGGTGTTGTTTTGACAAGATTTTGTACTTGGAGACAAGATATAGTTAGTATAGAAAGAATATCCAAGTGGTAGAGAAAACTCAGGATAGCATCAAGACCTACTGAGCTCAGCAAAGGGAGCTTCTTATGCCTGGTGGAGCCCCATTCAACAGCAGAGGTATTGTTTACACACACATGTGCCTGGCGTGCGGGAATGTCTGGAGCCCCTGGGGAGCTGTGCTTTTCTTGAAATATACTATTTCTTTCTTTATAAAACTGCCTATTTTGACACTAAAGAAACTGTGTTATTGATAATTTCCCATTTCTTATGTCAGTAATGACTCTGCACTCTTTGAGCTAGCAGTTTTATGTTTAGGTAATAAAGTGTTCATCATAGGCATGATTGCCAAAGAAATCATCACCATCATCATTTAATTAATTGATTCATTAAATTAAGAGGCCAAATTGGGTTTTGTTAAATACATCACGATACAAGTAAAGGATGGAGTTGGTAGCTGTGGCTGGGCATGCCAGGCCTGACAATGCATTACAAATTAAGACAATACATAATAACATTGTTCTTATTATCACCATCATCATCACCATCCTAGTGAGCATTTTACCAAAGAAGGAATCCACTGATGTATTTTTTGTCATCATTAAAACCCATCTACTTGTTCTCTCTTCTCCCTCCCTTCTTCTTCCGATTTTTAAATGTCTGATGACTCTTCCCAGATCCAAAAATCTTACAAGACAAACATATGCAAGACAAGTGAGCTGCTCAAGGAAGGAGTTGGCCATGGTACGCCCTCACGTACAGACTGTACGTAACTCAAGCACCTGCTCTCCTGTTGGCTTCCGCAGCATTACAACACAAGCTCCAGAACACCCTGAGTTTCAGAACGGCGACATATGATGCCATGATCTGGCTGCTGGAAATATCATCTCTTACTTGAAATGGCAGCAAACGATCTTTTGTTTTTCCTCCCAACCAAAATCTCATTAAGTATGGCCTTTAATACCCATTTAAAAAGCAAACACTAAAAGCAAATGTCTTTCCTTGTTCCATGTTCTCTTTCCTCTTCTGGTGCTTGCTTCTCAAATCTTCCTTATGACACTTGAGTATCTTATGCATTTTCTATTTCTCTTTTTCTCCTCTCTTAATCATACTTTTTTTTCTAAAGCTGAACTTCTTGTTCTTCCACAGGATTGGTCTGCTGCTGCCCTGGGATGTGTGGGTCTTATGCCTCCCATTCCCGGCACTGTTGGGAAGAACTCGTTACTATGAGGCTCTTCAAAATGTAAAGTGGTAAAAGAAGCAGGTTTAGGATAATTAAACACCATTCTCAATTTCCTGCCTCCTCCCATTTTTATCCTTTCAGTTTTGAGGATTTCCTCATGCTCCTCCAAGTCCTTATATTGAGCCAGCTTAAAATGGAAGTGAAAGCATTCTTGAGTTTGCAATCTCCTTTCCTCTGGCACTAGGCTCCTGTCTGTCTTTTCATGCATTTTTCATCTTCCATTAATATTTATCGAGCATCACAATATAGTGGAGACTGTATAGTAGGGAAAACCATACGAAAGCACTTCAGCCACTGACGATGCAGAAAACATCTCCTCAGTAGCTCTTGACTTCTGTAATACCTTCTCTCTCTGCCTCCTTAGAATCCACTTCCAACAGTCATTAAGCCTAGAGAGAAGCTTTATCACCTTGCCTGGAGCTTTATGCTCTCCCTTGGATTATTATTCACCATTAAATACTATCTGTTTATTCCTTGTTGCCATGAACAACGTTTGCGGGTTAAAAACCCGAAATATGAAACCAGAAAAAAAGCTACCTGTGGTTGTTACAAATAATCACTCTGTTTCACGACCTTGGCCCAGAGAAGAGGGCATTAGTTTGTGAGGGATTCCTTTCTGTTCTGACCCCCGAATTAGTATTACAGTGTGTTTTTTATCAAAATATTCTTTCCTGTCCTCCTCATGTGGCATGGATGCAAGTTTGTGTAGAACTGGGGAAGAGGGCATTAAAATAGAGTCTCCTGACCAAAGAAGGCAGAGAAGGAGGGCACTGCCTTGGCCTCTGGGATTCAAGGACATCTTCACATTCTCAAGCATCCTTTGCCGACTTCCCACAGGGAGAGAGCTGTTGTGACTGCATCCTATTGCATTAGTAGCACAGCTACTGGGTGATGGCAGATACCTACAGGTCTTCCTAGCTAAGCTTTACTGGAGATTCAGGGAGGCAGAGGGTGGAGAAAGAAACAAGGGGGTAAATTTGGCCCTGTCCACCCCAAGATGTATTGCTCTCCCTCTCCTGAGTGGGCAGTGTAAATTTCTATGCCAGATGCAATTTTCAGGAGGCCTCATTAAACTGTCAGGAGAACTCCCGAGAGGCATAACCAGCCTCTCAGTAAACAACATCTCATAGTAGTTTATTTATTTATTTTTCCCACCGTTGAAAAATGCAGATGAACCCATATTTGGAAATTTCTCTCATTCCCACAGCTCTAGCTAAATGGTAATTATGTTATATTTACCAGCAGCATAAAGGATAATGTTTTAGGTTCAACATAGATGCTTTCCTGTCCTAAATGTTGTCTGAGGCCTCATTTGAACAATTTGGTATTTCACTAAGAGGTGAGGAGGTGACTGAAGGAAAACCTCATTACTTGGTTTCATTAAATGTATAGTGAGTGGAGATTTTGGCTTTATATATTAAATATATTAAATATATATTTAGTTTTATTTTATTTTGGTATAAGAAGGAAAAAAGAATGAATAAACAAATATAGATAAAATTATGGTGAAGAAATATGAAGAGGGATTTGTTTTGATAATAGTAAAACTACATGTAGAAGTAAAATGCAGGGTAGGTAAATAGTATTAACATGTTTAAATTCGACTGAACCTTTTGGAGAAACTCAATAATTTTCTAGTAGTTCTCTGTGAGAAGATTCTGGTAAGTGCTAGAAAGCCATTTGGAAGAAAATGGCTCTGAAAGGCTAGAGGTTCTCTGAGATGATTTATTTTAATTTTTTTAAAGATGTAGGTTATGTTACAGCTAATTATAAAATGGAAGCATGTTAGTGCCACAAGTTGAATTCATTTAAATGATTACCTGGGTGGGAGAGGCAAATAGAAAGGTGAGAGATGATGGCAAATGATTGGTTTAATTTTTTTTCCTACTTTTTAACAAGTTGAGGTTTTGTTTATGTGTGACCTTGATTTCTCTGAGAAATAAATTAGAAACATATGGGAAAATTAATCTAAAGAAGCAACACAAACCAATACTGTGAGTAGAAATTGTGGCTTGGTGAACATAGGAAAAAATAGGAGAGTCTGGGACTCAGTACATCTCAAACAGAACATTAATCTAGGCCCTGTTTTAATGATATTAGGTAAATTATCACAAAGACAAATTGCATACTGTATCTGGAAAACATTTGGACTCATCACATAGTTCCTTATTTATGGTTTTAACATAGTTATGATGAATTAGGACTTTAGATAACATAATTAAATCTGACTTCATATTCTACTAAAAGTTCTTCTGTTGGACTCAGTGAAATTACAGAAGCAAT
This sequence comes from Vulpes vulpes, assembly GCF_048418805.1. Classification (NCBI taxonomy): domain Eukaryota; kingdom Metazoa; phylum Chordata; class Mammalia; order Carnivora; family Canidae; genus Vulpes; species Vulpes vulpes. Next base: position 68,361,316 of record NC_132795.1, on the reverse strand, counting down.
AATAGTAGAAAAGACTCAATAGAAAGTATAGTTAAAATAGGAATGCATGGAGAATATAGTTAATTAACTTCCCACTGTGCATATATTTCTCTTGGACCAGTTGACTATTTTTTAAAGTTAATGCTACACACACACACACACACACACACACACGTATATATGTTTTCACAAAGGGTTTAATTGAGCTTTAAGCCTTGCAGTCCATTTTGTGAACTTCTTAAATAATAATTGGGGAGTGGGAAGCTGGGAAATAAGCCAGTTATTGTACCATTAGTTTTGATTTTTTAGGCCCAAATTCTTCAAATTCAGGATCTTGAATTTCAAACATGCTACTGAATTGTGATCCCTGGGTGTAAGAATTTATAGGAGCCCCTCAACATAACTTCTTAGTCCCCCTGTGACAAAGTCATGAATCTCCCCACCACCTCCAACCTTGGCCCAGCCTTCACCCTGGCTAGCCTGTCTGTTGGGTGCTCAGGCACCGTGCCAAGCCTGCTACAATTAGTTTCCACCAGAGTTTGATGAGAGGCATAAAGTTACTATTCCAATTTTACAGGTTCAGAAGTGGAGGCTTAAGATGGCTGAGTACCATGTTGAAAATCATATAGCTAGAAAAGTGGAAAGGAGCTGTTTATCCATGTTGGCTCCTTCTAAACCTCCAGCCCTTTGCAATGTATTTACTTCGTGACTGATATGGGGTTGGGAGGGCAGCCTGGTGCTTTGGAGCAGAGCAAAAGTAAAGGGCTCGCCTGGGAACCGAACCCATGACCTTTGCATGATTATTGATTATTAGCAGAGGGCTAACGAACTAACTCAATAGCAGAAGTATATATCCAGATTCCTCTCATATTGTTTTTTTTTTTTTTTTTTTTTTCAGCACAGGCTATGAAAATCAAGTAGGGAAATCTATTAAGACACATACACTGGGCCATTTCAATCCTTTTTCCAGATAATTCTAAAGATTTAAGTTTGGGAATATATACAAGTTGGAATGCAGATAGACTTGTGTTTGTTCACATGTGGATATCAGTGTGAATATATGCCAAGACAACTATAGCCGTGAAATGTGGACGTCATCATAATTGTACATCGATGCATGTCCATCTATTTATGTTCCCATGTAAATCAACAAATGTGAGTGTGTGGTATGTCTATGTACGCATATAATGACCAAGGCATCACATCTTGCAATTTACTTCTGGACTGATTATACTTGGAACTCTAATGACACAAACATTGGACACTTTGGAAATGAGAAAATCACTTTTACACATTTAAAATAAAACCACAGCGAATCTTTCATTTTGCAAGCCAATGTGGGGAAATCTGAAGTTCTAGCCTCCTCTCTTCTTGAGCAACTGTAAGGCTTTCTGCATAAAGTTTAAAAAATATCCTTTGCGCAATAAAAAATTTTAAGAAGGTATCATTTGGTTTCAGTTAGGCACAATGGTTTTATTTACGTTGCAATCAAACCAAAACAAGAAGGCAAGATGGTGTTAGAAACAGCTGAGGCTGGGCTGGAAGTTGGGGTGGGGGGCGGGGGTCACGGGTGGCTCAACAGGAGCCCGACCAGATCCTTCCCAGATCTGTGATTTTCAGATGAGAATTCTCCCCACCTCATGCTAACAGAAATGGAAGACGATCATACACGTCAAGGAGAGAAGGGTAAGAGCCATTGTGACTATTCCTCTGTGATCTCCCCTGAAAAGGAATTGCTTTCTCATCGCCAAGAATTTCTGAATCCAAGTTAGAGAGGAAAAAAAAAAAATTAAAAAACGCTTGCCATGTTCTTAGTACCATTTGCCTTGACAGGAAAAACAACAGCATCTTGCCTCCTCAGCTTATTCCTCATCAGTGAACTCTTCCCCAAACAAGACACTCCACATCAGCCATTTGGGATCGCTTCCATCAGTGTTGTAATGAGCTCTTCTGTGCAGTTTGTACTCACTGCAGAGTGTACGGAAGCCAAGAGCAAGGAGTTGGTAATCTGGGCACCCACAGTTGTGATGAGGCATCTTCAGTGTAATCGTCCAAATCAAATATTTGGCTGTGCTTCTTCAGATGCGATATCTCATATTGTCACTGTGGAACTGGCAGGGGAGCCCGCGGTGGAGGAGCTGCGCCCGAGGGAGACGGGGAGACGGGGAGATGGGGAGACGGGGGCGGGGTGGGGGAGAGGCCTGGCGGCGCCACCGCCTTGCTGCCTATCTGTCGCCCTTTGTTCATCTCGGGCTCCATCTAAAGCTGCTGCACCGCTTGGACAAGGGCCAACTCCACATCCAGCTAACGAGGAATGAGGTCGAATTTGCCTTCGAGCAGCGAAGACTTTTCAATCATAGCCCTCCTACTCCTGGTATGTTACCGTTGGATGACATTCTGGGCTTCTGTGCTGCTATCCACCACGGGGACACGGTGACATGCTTTTGAAAGGCACCCTCGAGTCAACATAGCAGTTTTCACATATGTGATTTCACTTGGTTCTTGAGACAACTCTAGAAGAAGGGCGAAAGAGGGTGGCGATGGAACAGGTCCCCCTTGTCGGGGAAGGGGGGCTGAGGCCACAAAGAGCTAGTCAGGAAGTGAGGGACAGTCGCAGGGTCTGTGTCCACTTTGCCCAGCCCGCTGTGTCCATCGGCAGTGATGGCTCTCCAAGAACTGTGTGCTGAGGTCTGGGGAAACATCCACCCTCACCTCACCGACGTGCCAGCCTCTGCCACAAAGTCTTAAAGCCGGAGGGCCTCTGTGGCTCTCTGCAGAATTTGCCCCAACATACTATTTTTATTTGCACACCTTTTCTTTTCTGGTTGCGAGCAAAGGCTGATGACGCAAGCAGAGATTTTCATTACCAGTCCTGTGCCACTCTGTGATTCCGGTCATGTCCAACTTGAAAGGACTGGGCTGATGAACTTGGTTTCCAGGCCCCCATAGCTCTCCTCTCCCTCCCTTGGGGCTGAATCCTTCTAGGCCTGGGCTCTGTTCTGCTTGTTCTCATGGGCCAGTGGCTCATCCAGAAAACCTAGAACTCCCTCTTGAATTTCAGCCCAGTGGCTCATGTTTTTCAGTCCACTGATAACACTTTCCTGTGTGGCCTGCTCACCTGCGGTTCAGAATATCACCTGTCGGGAAGCCCCGGTGCCGCAGCGGTTTAGAACTGCCTGCAGCCCAGGGCGTGATCCTGGAGACCCTGGATCGAGTCCCACCTCAGGCTCTCTGCATGGAACCTGCTTCTCCCTCTGCCTGTGTCTCTGTGTCTCTATGAATAAATAAATAAAATCTTAAAAAAACAAAAACAAAAACAGAATATCACCTGTCCTTCGACTTTCCATAGCTGGATCTCACCCACCTGTTAGGACCCATGGCTGTTCGTTCTAGACCTCCCACTGCAATATTTGCATTTCCCTGCTGATTTGTTATCAAACATTTCTGGCATGTTTTTCTGCCTGCTGGTGCCCTGAACGTCACCAGGTCTACTCCTAGATTGTGTCTACCTAAATATACATTGTTAATTTTCAGATTCTGCTGTCCCTCAAGACTCCTTCCTCTTAATGTAGTTTCCCATACAGGTCAAGTCCATACGTTTCTCAGAATATAATGAAGAAAATCAATTCAGGTTGCAATGGATCTTGAAAACAGATCGGGTTGTTTTAGATTTGATAAAGTAGGAGAAAGTAAGACATGGTAGATCCTGAAGCAGGTAAATGAGCTGATGAAAAAAGAATAAGGCAGCAGTCATATGAAGGATAGAGAGTAGAGCAATATAGTGGAGATTGAGATAAAGTTGTTTAACCTGAGTGAAGAAAAGAGCAGATGGGATCAAGGAAGAAAGGAAGCTGCAGGTTATTTCCAAAGATGAAGTCAAAACTCTTCATTGATTTACTCCTTCATCACACACTCATTTAGGGAAGCAACGTACATTTAGTTAGCAAATTTGTTGTGGATTAAAATGCACCTCTCAAAATTCATACATTGAAGTCCTAACCTCTAGTATCTCTGGATGTGATCTTATTTGGAAGTAGGGTTCTTAGGGATGTAATCAGTAAAGATGAGGTCATACTGAATAAAGTGAGCCCCTAATTCAATAGGATCAGTGTCCTCATAAAAAGAGGAAATTTTGGCATAAACGCACACATTTGGAAGATGATTTGGCAAGGCACAGGGACAAGATGGCCATCTGCAAGCCAGGGAGCAGGGCCTGGAGAAGATCCTTCCTTGACAACACTGAGAAGAAACTAACCTTCCAACACCTTGACTTCGGGCTTCCAGGCTCCAGAATTCTGGAACAGTACATTTCCATTGATTATGCCACCTGCTTTGTGCTATTTTGTCATGGCAGCCCTAGCAAATAATAACAGATTGAATATGACACTTCAAGATTCTGAGGACATGGCGGGGTGGGGGGCAGCACTGGGGGCAGAGCATGTCCTCTTCTTTGAAAAACAACTTGAGTGATGATAAAGGTGAATCAGAATGTATTCTGATGATTGACATTACAGAAAGCGGAAACAAAATCATCTAGGGATGTGAGAGAAGTTCCATTTAAGGTGTGACATGGGTCTAGATCTTAAAAGATGGGCAGACATTTGCAAGAGGGTAGAAGGGGCATCCCAAGTAGAGACAGAGTCAAGAACCCTGCAAAGACTAGGGAATAGCAAGGACACAAGTTGGGTGGAGGTACGTGTGGAGGAAGAGAGTTAAGAGTTGAGGGTGGATAAGTGTAGGTCAAAATAAAGACAGTCCAGCCAAGGGGTTTGGATTTTTATTCTGTAACAAACTAGAAATAATCCACATTTTGACATCAGTTCTGTGATGTGAGTGATTCTGATTTTTTTTTTTTTTGGAGGCTAATTTTAATAGACATGAAAAAGGTGGAAGGAGTGGGAAGAGCCTGGCAGCAGGAGGCTCAGACAGGAGGTTCCTTAGATGTCCAGGTGAGAGATTAGCAGGTGAGGACAAAGGCAGTTATCAGGAATGGATTGAAAGAAAGGGCAGGAACCCAAGCACATCTGTGAAGAGAATTGGATGTCGTTAGAACTATGAGTGATGGATGGTAAGGGATGAGTTGGAAACAATTTTAAATCACCCTAAAGTTATAGGATTTAGCGCAGTACCTGGCAAATTGGAGAGACTCAATTTATGTTAACTGATTATGTGGCTCCTGGTCTCCCCAGGTAGAAACTGAGCTATAAATACAAGAGATAGAATTTGTATAGAGGACGATTTGGAAGGCACGAGTTAGATTTGTGCTTTTACTCATTCAAAACATACATGAGTGTCTGCTCTCTGCCAGAGATCGACAATGGGTAGGGCTTTTCTTTTAAAACAAAATAGATTATCAAGAATATTTTGAGAATCAGTAAAAAGCACATATTGCAATGCTAAGAATATTCTGACTTGTAGTTGACTCACAAAAACAGAGAAACAAACAAAAAATAGAAGCAGATATTTCCATACCACATAATTTATTCCAAAGCATTGAAAAAAGTTTTTTTTTTTTATTTTAACGACGAAATTCATTTTTTTAAAAAAACTGTCCAATTCAAATCCTGGATACTGAAACTTAACATAAATACTACATATGCCAAAAAAACCCACTATACCAAGTGAAAAAGAAGAAAAACTCCAAAATAATTGTAGGCTAATCCAATTGAGGAGAGATGCAAAAAAAAAAATCTCGCCCCCGAAGTTCCAGATGCAAGGGGCTCCAACCCACCTTTCTCTTCTCTTGTCCCAACAGATGGGCTGTCGCTCTTTACCTTCTGAACCAATTTCTCCACATCAGAGCCAGATCCCATCCTTTATCGGGTTGACCCCCAAATCACTTAACTCCCTTCCTGTCAATTTCCTTCCCATTAACACTAGTGTGTCCCCTCTTGAAATGCCCCACCCCCAGGTCCCCATGTCTGCATCCTAATGTACCACCAGGCAGCCATATTTCCTGAAAGTGTCCACATATTTATGTACTCAATTTCCCCTAATCATTTCTGTCCCCCTGTTCTGTCCCCACACTTAACCTAGGGCAATCTGTCTCCTGTTCTCCTGACACCGAGAAAGTGTGTTTTTCGAAGATACCAGTGAAACGTCTGGGTTTAACACAATAGCCATTCCCAATTTAATTACTCAAATTTTTAATCCCCTTTGTCACTGTTGACCACTCTCTTATTTTGAAACAATTTCATCCTGTGTTGCTTTTCTTTAAATGTCTTTAAATGTTTCTTTAAATTTTCTTTCAGCCAACACTGCGGTCACTGGTTCCCAAGCTTTAATATCAATAAAAATCACATTGGCCTCACTGTAAGAGGTCTTTATGTAGATTTAACAAGCATTGATTTGATTCAAGGTCAGGCAAACTCTTGAAAATCTCTGCCTTAAAGTTAGTGTTTGTCAGCTATGCATCTCAGGCCCTAGTCTGTCTTCATTCCATAGGCCCCGCTGAGAAATTTTATTTACTCCTGTGGCTTCCATTCTGTTCTAGACCTGGTAACTCCCAAAAGTCTACCTCCACTCTAGAACTACTCAGTTTTTGAAGTTGGTAGCCAGACTTCTACAGAGTCCCCAACTTGAATATATAGATCCAAATAGATTACAGACATCTCAGACCTCAGATGCCCCAGACTAAATCATGATGGTCCCTTCTCAGCATGTGTCTCCTCTATGACCCAAATGGAGGAGAACAGTCAGTTGGCCAGAACAGATACCAGTGCCCCTTTCCAGAGTCATCAAGGCCTCTTGAGTCACTTCCTAAAGATCTCTCAAATTTACTTCCCTCTGTAATAGTAGGGACCTGCTCCAAGTCTCTGCATGTTCAGTGTGGTCAGCCTTCAATTTATTTTCCACACTATGGGCAGAGTAATCATGCTAAAGTGATCTGACCAAGTCTCTCCTCTGCTGTAGGAGCCTTCCAGAATCCTTCGGGTAAGAAATGGCTTCTTAACAAGGGCTTGTCCTATCCTTGGATAGCCTCCAATGATCTCTCATATCACACCCCACTGGTCTCCCACCCCCTGCCCTCCATGTAATAATAAAGTTCTTTGATTTTTTTTCCCCCAGATATGTTATACTCATCTCACCACAAGGAAATAGCACAGGACTTTTCTTTGTCTGGTACATGTTTGTGCCAATGCATCCTTCAAAACTCATCTTAGACTTCAGTACCTCTGGGAATTTTAAATAAAGTTCTTGATTTTTTTTAAGCCCCTGACAGTCTCCCCTTATATCCTATATATCATTATCATAAAATCTGTTCCCCTTTATTATAATTATTTATTTAACCATCTGTAGATTGAAATCTCATTAATGGGAGAGTTTTTTATGTTTACTTACTATTTTCATGTTAGTGTCTTGCATAATACTTAGTTTAGTGGACAGTCAATAGTTAATTGTTGGATAAATGAAAAATAATCAACCATGGTGAATGACTTGTGGGTAAAAGTCCTTGTGTGCATTTTTGTCTCCCAACTAAAACAACAAAATCTCACCAGAAGAAAGCTTATTGCCCTTTTGTCCTATCTAAAATGTGGAAGGGATTCTTGTAACCCCCTTCTTGTGAACTTGTGAACATGAAGATGAAAGTAAAAAAAAAAAAATGTCAAAGGAAGAAATAAAGAGCCTGGGTTGTGGCTGACATCTTTAAGCAACTTCTCAGCCATAGATTACTACATCTAGATCAGATGTTACACAAAAGATAATTTCTTGTAATTAATTAAGCCATTGTCAGTTGAGTCTCTCTTACTTGGTGTCAACAATACTGCCAACTTTCACCCTTTTGATACAAATCATGAATGCAAATGTTGAATAATAAAGAGAATGGTTGCTTAATAAACTATTTATTGCCCTAAGAGGATCATATAACTCAGGCGCCAACACACTTTTTCTGTAGAAATTGAAGTAAATATTTTAGACTTTACAAGCCAAAAGAATTACTTAGCTTTGCCGTTGTAGGAAAAAATGGTCATAGACCAAAGGTGTGGCTGTGTGTCAGTAAAACTTTATTTATAAAAGCAGGTGGCAAACAGATTTAGCCCATGAACAGCATTTTCCCACTCCCTGATCTAAACAAATGTTACTTCATTCTTCATAGTCATTGAAATCTTCTTTGAATAAATATTAGGAAGTAGCACCAAAAGTACTATTTAAAGAGTTGTTCTTGTTGAAAAACATAGGTGAATCTCTCTTCCACTAGTTTTGCCCACTTTGTCCTGAATCATACATATAAACATATCATGATAGATTTTTATCAAATATATTGCATAATTCAAGATCTGCTGTATAGAGAGAGCATTCATTCTTCGATCATTTAATTAAGAAAAACTGACTTGAAAAAAGAAAAAAAAAGAAAAACTGACTTGTCCCTAGCAAACCTGTATTGCTTATTTGTGTTCATTATTTTTTCCAAATGTTCACAAATTGTCTATTTAAAAATTTTAGGTGAATATATTAAGCATTCTAAAGTTTCTACAATATGCTTTCTTTTTCTTTTTGAGAGTTGGGTAATTTAGCCTCTTATAAAGTTCAAGGACTTTTCTCTGAAAGGCTTCTGTCAATGACTCTGGGAGGAAGTTAGTATGTCTCCTGTTCTCATAGGATAAAAATGACAATTATTTTAACATTTCTAATTTGAAGAAAAGAGTGTTGATCTAAAAGAGAGAAGTAAAGTTCAAATCATGTACTTGTTCTTTCTCTTTATCACTTATTGAAATCAACTCAGGAATTCCCAATGAGGGAGCCATTCCATTTCTTAGACTAGACTAACAGGAAATTTTGTTCACCTTTGGTGTTTGTAACTGGCAGAGCCACTTAAATACCTCTGCTCCTTTTTTTGTATCCATCCTTAGATAAAGACTTTTTTATATTTATTTTTATTTTTATTTAATTTTTTAACTTGACCAAAGGAAAATATTTCTAAAAATCTCACAGTGAAGCCAGCTTTTTGCTCTTCCTGTCATCACCCCAATTCTCAGAGGCAATGATTTTCAACACTTTAAGCTCTTTCTTATGATTTTCACCTCCATATTTTTATCTTATATTTTTATTGTTATTCCTTTATTCTCTATGCTGTATTTCCTTAATGTCTCCATTTTAGACATATCCAATGACTTCTTAGTGTGAAATATGTAGATGTCATTCCATTTGTGGTTATGCTAGTATTAGGTAATTACATTTAATGATTCTACAAGTATTATTTACAACTGAGCCATACAGTATGCAACAATTGTGTTGTATTTGCTTTATTTTTACTATTTTTACTTTTTGCTCTTTAAAATAATTATATTTTATATATATGAAGGGATGTCTCTTATGCAACTTTTCTCCGTTTTATAAATTGTGTTACTATTGTTTTAGTGAATATCCACATCTAGAAATTCACCCTGCTTCTTTGATTTACTACGGTTCAGTATTAATTAATATTTCTATCATTTTCCAACAAAAGCAAAGGTCTTAAGCTCTTCAAATTCAATTAACCATCTCCCATTGTGCTATTTTAATGAATTTTAAATCTATGTATATTTAAATTCCACGAGACTTTGTCATTGCTACTATTGTTTTACACATAAGATTCTTATAGGTTTACCAAAATGTCTACCCTTTTGTTCTATGTTCATTCTTTCATTTTGGTTTCCACTTAGGTTCGTTTATCCTTCTGCTTGCAAACAATCACTTTAGTAACACTTTTCTGTGGGATTGCCAATATTATATTCTGTATTCTCTTGTCTGAAAATATCCTCTTTCATTTCTGAAGGTCCGTCTTGCTGGGTATAGAATTTTAGTGAAGCGTGCTTTTGGAATATTTGACTTGGCATATCTCCACCAGTCAGTATCTCTGGTATTGTTTCTAGGTAATTCTCTTCTCTCCTTTTGCAACTCTGAAAACACATTACTTTTCAACATAACCTGCATATAATTTTATGCATTTTTCAGTTTTCCATTTTTTTCTCTTTTTTCTCTGTGCATTATTCTGAATGTTTCCTGATGAATTGTGTTCTAGTTCATTAATCCTCACTTTAGCTGCTTACATTCTACTATTAAACTCACTCATTAATACCCTATTTTTTTAATATCCTAATGTTAGGTATTATATATATTTTATGGTTCTAGATTTTCCATTTTATTTTATTTTAAAATATTTTCTACTTAAAAATGTTTAAATTCTCTAATTTTTTGAGCATATAAATAGGAGTAACTTAAATGTTTGTTAACTTGTAAGGTGTGCCTGTTTCTTCTGCCCTTTTGTTTGTTTGTGAGGGTTTGTTAGTTTTTGTTTTGTTTTTTCTGTCTTGTTAGTAGGTCTTCGACTGGTCTAGAAAATTCCCTTCTAATCCAAGAGTTGAAGGGGTTCACTATTGTTCCACACTTCCCAATTATGGGAACTTTCAGATCTCAAGATATGGAGGAGGTCACTTCTGACAATATCAAGTTTGTGTGCAATTTAGGAAAAGTTTCACTCCCAGGAAGACTGAGACTTGGGGACTCATAGCTAATGATTTTATAGTTTTCTATGCAACATAAGTGTTCTTCCTGTCATCTACTACAGCTAACTAGGATGTAAAGTTTGCTGAACAGTGAGTGAACTAGATTTCAGAACCTACTCATTCATTTAGTGAAGTGTCTTTGTGTAGGTTACAGCCTAAATAGGCTTTCATTGGGTGCCACATGCAGATTGTCATATAATCAATATGAGCCACAAAGTCTATAGAGACTCCAGAAATTTCTCAAGCCTGTCTTGAGAATATGAGGTCTGCATCTACTCAGTCTATAACGTTATTAGTTTTTTCGTATATATTTACAATCTATCTTATACCTTAATATTATAAGTGTATATTTTAAATGTGATGGTAAATTTTCTGATATAACTAAAAATGTAAAAAACAAATTTAAATATTCTAATGTATTATCAAAAACACACATAAAACATTTTCAGAAATATTAGCTGGGAAAATTTTGTACAGGCACAGGTAGTTAATATCAAAAGCCTCTGCCAATTTCTTCCATTCATAGGATAGTCTTTTTTGTTGAGCAAATAAATAGCACTCTTAAAAAGACAATTATGACAAAAATGACAATTATATATGAGACAGAAAATTACTGGAGTAGTTTTGTGGACCGGATCCAGTTGCAAGAGCCCAATTATTGAAGCTGAATATAGAGCCAGTGCACTGAGCCTTTTAGACAGTTTCTAAGAGGAAATAATAAATAACCAATATGAGCAGAAATGATTTTTAAAGACTATACCAATTTCCTGATGAGTGGCTCTTACATATTTATATGCTTAATAAACATATTTGTTCATATTTTATTTCTTTGATAATTCAGTGATGGAGTTGAGATGAACTGTCAGAATATTGAACTCTAGGAAATCCTAAGAAGAAACTATGTAAGTAAGGTCAAGAGGAGGACAGTTTTCAAACTCACTAAGGACTTTCTTCAAATAGCTATTTCCTCACCTTTCCTGTCATCTTTAAGAATTATAAAGGGTCAATTTTAATGTCTATTTAATCAAAACTGTTTAAATGAACAGATTCTTACCATAATTTCAAAAAAAAGGTCTATTTCAGAGGCAGTCTATAAGGAGTCTCAAGGATTGACCTTTGTGCTATTAAATGAATAATTGGGGGGCAATTCTGAGACTCTCACATCTAAGTGTAAAGTGACATAATGCCTTAGTTTTGAAATTTAACTCACATGCTAACTCCTTTGCAAAGCCTTTCCTGCTTCTCCTAATGCATTAAAATTTGCCGTTCAATGCTCCCCAATACTTTATTTTTTACTTTGCCTTTGAAGCTTACTGTTTCACTCAGCTAGTTATTTGTACACTTACTGGTCTTCACTTTCATAGGTAAAATTATAATTTTATATACTTTCCTTTTTGAATAAAGTTATTCATGGTATTCTTATATGTTGGGATAAGCTAGGTCATGCTTAAGTTAAAAATCATCTCACAGATTCCAATTCCTTAACGGCAACAAAGACTATTTTCACCTAGAATTTTTATCTGGTAAGAGTAGAGGTGCACATTCAGAGACATGGGCTGAAAGTTTCCACCATCTTCTAGCTTCATCATCTTGAAAATGGAGCCTCCTCAGTTGCCATGGCAGAAGAGTCCCTTACCAGTTTGTCAATACTTTCATCTGCTTGTGACACATGTCACTTCTTCCCACGACACAATGGCCAGGAGTAGTCACATGGCTTCTCAGTGTAGATAAGCAATGCAGATGAATAACCCAGTATTTGATGCGTGTCATCATCACTGTCTGAACCACCTATTTACAGCACTGCTCTATTGAGAACTCAGACCCAGAAATTCACTGAAACCCATTTTACATAAGAGACTAAGAAAACTGACTTGATGAAGAGAATTATGCAGAACTGGAGAAAAAGTAGTCAGCAAAGCTATTAAAATAGTTATTGCTATTTTTCCAAGGGGAGCTACTCTTTTCTTGAGTGACAATGAACAAGGATTCATCAAATTCAAAAGTAATATCAGAAGAGTGAGCTGCAATCTCTTCCTTAGTTGTCACATGGCATTCTCCCTTGGTGCTTTGGTGTCTCTGTCTTAGTGGTGAATTATCCTTTCCTTATAAGGATACTTGTCATATTTGATTACAGCCCATCTTAATGAGCTCAGCCTAATCAAGTAAGATTGCATTCACAGGTAGGGGGGATGTGTTAGGACTTCAATATATCTTTATGAGGTGTACAGTTCAACCCATAACAACATATATATATATGTATATATGTATTTATATATATATATATTTTTTTTTTTTTTTTGAGTGAGAGAGAGAGAGTGTATGTGAGCAGGGTGGGGAAAAGGGAGAGGGAGAGAGGGAATCCCAAGCAGGCTCTGCACTTAGCATGGAGCCCAATGCAGGGCTTGATCTCACAACCCTGAGATCGTGACCTGAGCCAAAATCAAGAGTCAGATGTTTAACCAACTGAGCCACCCAGGTAAGCCTATAATTTCATTAATATATATCATATATTAGAAATATATGTTTCAACATATATACAACATATAAATAAGCAGCAATGAAAGAAAAGATAAAAACCAAGAAAAATAGGTAAAAACTTGAATGCCTATCAAAAAGAGACTAGCAAAATAAATTATGGTATTATAACATACTCAGAATATTATGCAACTATAAGCAAATGAAATTAAATCTCCACATATTTCAAGAAACATGTCCGTGACATTTCAAATGAGGGGGAAAGAAGTTAAAAATGATATGTTTAAAATATAGAACTTCCAGTTTCATCTTGATGATGTAAGAAAGCTGAAAATATTTCACATTTATTATTTTAAAAAATCTGGACAAGATGTAAATGAAAAGATTTTCTTAAATTCATCAGAGAAAGGAGATTGTGGGACACACAAGTAACAGGAAATCTGTGGGAGAAACGGGTACTTGCAGGCATACATAAGACTTGTACAATTGATAATCCGGGGCAGACACTGTTGGACACATTTAGTCAGTAAGAAGATTCAATACAAGCTTCTTCATGAAATCTTACAGAGTGGGGCGCCTGGATGGCTCAGCAGTTTAGTGCCTGCTTTCGGCCCAGGGCATGATCCTGGAGTCCTGGGATCAAGTTCCACATAGGGCTCCCTATATGGAGCTTGCTTCTCCCTCTGCCTGTGTCTCTGTCTCTGTCTCTGTCTCTCTCTCTCTCTGAGACTCTTATGAATAAATAAATAAAATCTTTAAAAAGAAAAGAAAAAGAAATCTTACAAAGTTGGTGTAGCTAGTGGAGAGTGTGGACTAGTGTGTGGTTGCAGACATAGGGCGTATTGTAATCTCTTGCAGTCTTTCTCTTTCTTTCTTTCTTTCTTTCTTTCTTTCTTTCTTTCTTTCTTTCTTTCTTTCCTTTCTTCCATGAACTCACTGGGCTCTGACAGAGGGGAAGAGTAATAAAATTGTTGCCTGATAGTACTGGTAAAATTTCACTGAGGCATGGAGAAGGACAGGGTGTTGCGGTGTTATCCTGAGGGAAAGCAGAAATATATGCTTGTCCCAGCAGTACAGCTGGGAGAAGTGCAGGTACATACATAAAGGCCACACTCTCAGGAAGCAGTTCAGTGTGCAGTTCTCATAACTAAGCTTCATTAGAACATAAGAGAACACAGCCCTCTCCCATCCTCCGATATTGTCCTAACAGGCAAAAGACAGAAATTGCAAGAGAGTGCAGCAGGGAAAACTGAAAAGACAAACTCTCTGGGGAGCATTCCAATGGTGGCCTGAGGCCATTTAGGGAGCATCTATCGAGAAACCATCTCTGGCAAAGCAGCCTCTAAGACATCTCCCCCAATCTGAACAGACAGCACAGCCACCATAATTAGACTCAGATATGACAGAGATGTTAGAAGTAACATGCAGGAAAATTAAAATCACTGTAAATAAAATGTTAAAGTCTCTAATGAAAAAGACAACATCTAAGAACACATAGGCAATTTAGGCAAAGAGATTGAAACTATAGGAGCATAGAAAAATGCTCAACATAAGCACAGTAAAAAGATGAAGGATGTCCTTGAAAAGCCCATCAGTATACTTGACAGAGCTGAAAGAAGACACAGCAAACTTGTAGATATGTTAATAGATATTGCACAATTGGAAACTCAAAGGGGGAAAATATTGGGGAGAAAATAAAGAATAAGGCATAAAAGGGACAATCTCATGTGGGCTAAAATATTCTGTGGGGCTGGAGAGAAGATGTTACGTTTCTGCACAGTTAGAGCTTACTAAGCAAGTTTTCAAACTTGAGATCTAAAACTTGGAAGGTGGCCTAAAAGACAAGCCTTAGAAGTTAATTCATGACTGAATAAATTTATCTTCTTGGAATATTTACATTCCAGTGGTGGTGGTGGTGGTGGTGGTGGTGGTGGTGGTGGTGGTAAGATGCAGGAATATGGAGATATCCCTGAATTGTAGAGCTGGAGACACTGATCTTATCTTTCTTTTGATGGGTTATTTTACATTCTAAAGAGTTACAGAAAGAACACAGGATCCTTTCTATTATGTTTCCAAATATAATCTTAACATTGCTTTAAAGAGAAATGGTATATTTATACAGCCTTAAAATATCACCGTCAAATATATATTAATTACTGTGACATCATTAACATATGCTCACAGATTCTTAGAAATTTTTCCCTTCAGGTTGAGGAACTTAATCTCTCTTTTCTTGAGTGTAGGTTGGACTTAGTAATTCACTTTTAATGAATTGAGTACAAAAACGTAAAACCAGTAACTATAGTAGAGAAATCTGGCAGACTGCACCTTAACCAAGCGATCAAAGTTAACATCACCAGTAATAAATCATGTTTATACTGAAGATTCCCTGATATGATACATTGAATAGGGCACATCACCTTTAAAACATTCTTCCCCCAAATCCATAAACTAGTCTAAACATGAGGAACATCAAACAAGCTTAAGTTGAGCATCATTTTACAAAATAACTGACACATATTCTTCAAAAGTACCAAGGTCATGTAAGATAAGAAGAGATGGAGAAATTATTACAGATTGGAGGACACCAAAGAAAGCAAATGCAATGTGGTATCTTGGAATGGATCCAGGAACAGAAAAAAGAGATAGTGAGAAAAAACCTGGAGAATCAAATTATGTCTGTACTTCAGTTAATGTTAATTCTTAGTTTAGATAGATATGCTGCAACCATGTAAGAAGTTTAGCATTAGGGAACCTGGGTAAAGAACATATAAAATCTCTCTGTGATATCTGTGCAACTCATCTTTTGATCAAAAAAAAATTCAAAACAAAAAGTCAAAAAAAATAAGTATAAGATAATCTCTTTAAAAAATAAACCAAAAATTAAAATTGTGCTCTATAAGCACAATGATGTAGAAGTATACATAGGGAAGCATATCACATCTCTATATTGCTTAACTTAGTTCTAGGAATATGTTACTTTTCTGTGAATAATATCCAATAACCTACGTATTTTTAATCTAAAATCTATTAAGATGAAAATGTAAGCAAAATAGTTTATTGTCTTCAAAATCACTGCATTAGAATTAGATTTAAGACATCCTAACTCCATCACTCCCTGAAACGTTGAGAGGTCTCTAAATAGCACATTTCTCATTTAATGTTTACATATTTTCTCTTAAATTTACAGTTATGTCACCAAGAGTACTCATGAATGATATTACAATAAATAACACTTATGTAATCATAACCTTGAAAATGTGTTTTATTAGGTGTCGGTTTTTAGGACCATGTACTAGGCAAAGCACAAATGACTTAGTAGTAATAATTAACAACAATGATAATAACCATAACCCAGATTATAATAGTGGGAACAAAAAAGTAGCTTTGAGCCTGAGAAGAATTGGGTGTGCTAGTGAAGAGAGAGAAGTGAAAGGTAGTGTAGAGGAACTGGGTATTTTCCTTCTAAATGAAGAGTCAGAAAATGCTGTGTTAAAATCATGGGTAGAAATAAGGCTTAAGGATATTGTTTAAAGTTTTAAAGGTCACACAGTCATAACTAAGAGACACTGGACTGTAAAGAGGGTGATAAATTGCGCCACAACTCTCATTTTTCATAGTAAGGTATTAGTAGGTAATGCTTAAAGTTAAGACATCAAGAATTACAAGTATTGCCATATTATTATAAGTAGCCACTAGAAGAATCTGAAACCAAAACACTCCAAGGAGATGCCTCTGAAGGAGTGGGTCTGTGGGAAGTGTGCTTTAATTGTATAGGCTAGCAAAATTTATTTGCTTTAAATTTTCCCTTCATTGCCTGATCTATGCGAATGGATCTGGACCCTTTAAATATTTGTTCCTTTGCCGACAAACACGATTTCAAATTTTGTCAGTAGAGGGCGCGGGAGAGACATTGCAGGAGGAAGGGGATCACCCCCTGGTTCCGTTGCCATCTGCAGGCTCTTGCATTGCCCACGGTCCAGGGGGACCAACAGCCTCTCCAGCACAGGGTCCTGCTGTGCAGAGGGGCCAGGAACACCCAATGGCTAGTAGCTTCCCCCGCACTTTCTTCAAAGGGTTTGTAGAAGATTGCCTCTAAGGAGACACCTTCCCGTGGATAGCTTTCCTTTGTACCATAAGAGGGTAAATTTCTAGCAAGTTGCAGATAGACACATAGACACCTGTCAATTTTGCACATAACAACCCCATCTCTACACCGCAAATCCAGCACATTGTAGGTTCTCATTGGATATTTGTGTAATGAGATGTATATTTAGGATGAAAATATGTTCTGGTGTGTCAGGGCGGGGCGGGGGGGGGGTCCCAATGTACACCTATTATCCCAGCATAATTACTAATAGTAGCTCTTTACTTTGAAATGTATCCCATTTGGACAATTTATCACAGACTTCCTCTAATTTTACTCTTCGGTGAGAGTACGGAATATTTTACTTTGTCTTTGAACTTTTAGTATGTGCTCAAATAATATATATGCCGGTTTGTTTTTGTTTTTGTTTTTTCCTACAAAGAACTTTACTCCACCAAACAGATGCATGACTTTGTCTTTGGCCAGTATTTTCCTGAAGCAACCTAGTGAAGCCATTTGCCCTATATTTTGAAACCGTTGCAGTGGCTGGGAACTGCCCTGTTTACCTCTGCATAATCATGCCTGCTCTTTCCCCAACCAGCACTCAACATTTTGTTGCTCTGGTGCCCAGAGTCCCCTGAACATCATATGCGCTGAAAAGTCATTGCCTTCCTCTTCTTGCAGATTTCTAATGTCTGCTAATGGGGACTTGGGCAACTTTCTATGTCCCTGGAAAGGGCTGATGGTGCCCCTTGACCAACTAGATAATTCTGAAACCAGAAAAAACAGCAGCCTCATGTTCTTGGGGGCAGAGTGGTGCAGAAGGGTGAAATGAAAATGCTGTCTGGAAGGGAGAGGAAGCAATTGCTAACCGAGGGTAGAGAAAATGAGTATGCAGACTTATGGGATGAAGGATGGGCTATCATTGGGGCATGTGGTGGTTATGTATTAGGTGGCAGACTTGAAGCAAAGGAGACTCAGGTAAAAGGCAAGAAAATAATAAGGAAAACATGTAATGGGAAATTCAGAGGGTGGCCAGGGGACATCCTTTGATCACATTCGAGGCCTCTAGATAAGCAGGCAGTATGCAATAGAATTTAAGAAGCCATGATGTGCAGTCTGTGTTCATGAGCACTGTCTAACCATATGGCTGAAAATCAATCTCCATCCCTGACTGTGAGGATAGAATACTGATCATCAAATAGTTAGGCCATCTGTTGAGTAAAGATGACTGAATCTCCTCAGTCAACCTTCATGAGCTCCTCCAATTTAGTTACTGTGAATGAATCGCTCCTCCATCAATACGCTTCCCTGAGATCTTGAAGACAAGTCGAAGTGGTAGAGATTGCAGGCATTGGGTTAGTTGTTCTATGTTATAGTTTTATGTGGAAATTTGATGAGGAGCGTAGTTCATTGCAGACCACGGGACCACCTTTTGAAACCATTTATACCCAAATGCTGAATGAACTCGGTGTCATTTGGAAAGATCAGTGAGCACATGGGTGAAGTTAGGACCTATCCCTCAGGTCCACTGATTACTTAAGTTGCCACTTTCCCTCTGTTGATGATAGATTGCATTTGACAACATCCTGAGGCAGGTCATCCAGTTTTGTGGAATTATGCAGAGCATAAATTAACATTGTCATTCCCACCTTAAATGGTCGAATGGAAAGAAAAGTTATTTTTTGTATCAGAAGACATTACATTCAATTATGGAAAATGAGCCAGCTTCATTCTGGCAAAACCATACCTGGTTCCTGTTCAGGATTGCCTCGGGTACAGTGTTACTCAGCCACACGACGAGCTTGGTGGGGGCAAACTCATGTCAGGCAGATCCCCAAATCTTCTGCAGCGATCATCCAGTAGGGGCCAATCTGAGCTAGCAGATTCAGTTTGGAGACCAGGCATTGTGTGCATAGAGGTCCAAGAACATTGCACTCACCCCTTCAAACTGGTGGCTGGCTCAAAATATTTAAATGAAATTTTGATTATAATGTTGGGTGTTTTCAGCGACTCGGGCAGGAATCACTTCTGTCCAGTTCAGAGGGCAGTTGGGGGGCATTTGCACATCCAAACCAACAGCTGAAAATAGGACTGGTAATTTTGAATCTTTGAAAATCTTATCCTGATAACTTGAAACCCCTTGGATATGTGTTGAGGGGGAATGATATAAAAATGAAGATCATGCATCTGATATACATATTGGAAGGAACTTCTGGAGTTTTTTTCCTCCTAAACATGTAAAATAGCTTACAAAAGGGTTTAAGATTACAAGTTCGGAAGCCCTCTCCTCCTGCACCCTCCCCAAAGAAAACTTACAGAAAGGCAAAACTTTACTAACACAAATAAGAGGTCTGAACAGCATTTGAATTCCCATCACACCACACCTGGTAAGAATCAGTCTAGCACAGCATCATCCATCATGCTGGGGCTGTCAGTTTTGACATCCTTTAAGTCTACGTTGTGTGCTTAATGACTACATGACAGAAAATGTAAACAGACACCACACATACAGGTATGCGCTACATATATGTGTGTGTGTATCTGCCTTTGAATATGTGGTGTAAAGAAGTACCAAAAAAATTCTAGCATTCTAAATAGCCCATTGAGACACACACATGTGCACATACACATTTGCCCCGACAACAACCCAAACAAAACACAAACAAACAGAAAACCCAAGCAATTTCTTACATAAAAACACAAAGCCCGTTCTCAATAATTTACCCAATGCAAAAGGAAGTAGATCAAGAAACAAATGTCAATGTATGCTCACCGATGGACAGACTATAGACTTATTAGACATCCCCTTCACCCTCCGTTGTGACACATCAAATTGTGACTTAACTAATAAGGATTCAGGAGTAGCTAGTAAGCCCGACACAAGCCCTGTGTTAATAATTCATCAGGCACACACAGAGAAAACATGATGGTGAAGTGCTTGAATATTTGAAAGCCCATGTGCATTTTTGGTTCAAACAGCAATCTGACAAACTCAGATCCCAATTTTATTATTAGCAGATTGCTTGCTTTTAATTGATCATAGGAGAAATTGCATTCTTTCAACAGCTTATGTAGGATCCTTGCAGGGTACCAGGATTATTAAGTCTAGCAATTTTTCTCATATTCCAGAGAAAGGCATCACTTGATGTTTTTGCAAAGTGCCTATTTTGGGGGTTTAGCAATAATATATTTATAAGTGCAAAAGTCTCCAATTCCCTCCACTCAGGGGTGCAGAGGTAAGGAAACACGCACGTTGAGTGAAGAATGACAAAAAAGAAAATGCAGATTTTAAAACTCCAAACTGTGTCATTCTTTTTTTTTTTTTTTTTTTTTATGGAAAGGCACAGAATCTGTTCTGCTACTGATATGTTGCTAGTAACCCCCACCCCATACAAGGTAAAATAAGATGACTATTTCCTTTTTATTTTGATTTTAATGTTCTTTCCTTTAACTTAGTTCAATCTCAAGTGCGACAGCTTTGGTAAAACTGAATCATAGCATGAAATGTAGTATTCAAATTTCCTAAGATATTCTCGGATGTCAGATGTATTTCATAGTAAAATTCTGTCAATTTAAAAAACATTGGAAATGCAAAGAGAAAATTATGTATATGCACATACACGCTCACAGACTCACATATACACATTTCTCTGTAGGGGGAAGTTTTCATTCCTATTTATTTATTTATTTTTAAGTTGCCACATCGGGACGATGATGGTGCACTCTGCTATTAATTCTGTTTGCTGAATTGTTTGTCTCAAGCAGAATTTCTCAAGATTCTGCGATGACTCCAACTCCTGGCCATCCCTTTGATTCAGTCCACGCTCCGCCAGGTCTCCACGTGGACAGAGACTACAGCAAAATAAATCTTCCTCCTGCCTCAAACCTCAGCTCCAAGGGGTATTTACATGTAGGCAGACGCAGATGATAGAACATTCTCTCAACTTCCTCTTCATATTTAAAACAATTAAAGGGGGGGGGGGCTAGGTAAAAGGGTTCAGATCCAAAAGAGGGGCCTGTGTGGAAGTGAATCTGTGGCCACACACCTTGAGAAGCGGGACTATCAGTTTTCATTTTATTTTTGTTTTACGCATGAGCCAATATTTAATTTCTAGAAGGATGATGCTGTACGTTAGGGATCGCACAGCAGCACGATGTTGCTTTCAAATAGTTAACATCTTCGGCTCGCCTGAAAGTACTCTTTTTCTTTTGTTTTTCCAGAAGATACAGAGATGACTGCTTGGTTAGGTAACTATTTGAAACAAAATAATTCCACATGAGGGCCAACCTCCTGCCAGCGCCCACATTTAATGCAGAGTCTAGTTTCTTACTCGGTTGGAATCTTTCTCATTACCTCATTACTTGCTCTAACAATGCAGCTTGCAACACAGGACCCCCTCCCCAAAAAAAGGACATCTTTCAATTTTCACTTAAAACCACCCAATGTACCACGAGGGCAATATTCACCAGGAAACTTTACCGGGGCGGGGGAAACAGCACGCATCTGGCCCTCCGAGCCGTTCTTTCAAAGGTTATCGGCAATTATTGCTTTCAAAGCCCAGTTTTTACTGCATTTCAGACGCCAGAATATACTTCATACAGTATTAATAAAGGGTTACACCGAGATTAATGAAAAGGTTCCATGTTCACATATAATAAATAAGTACCTAATTAAAGGCATGGTTAAGCCAGAAGCACAGATATTGTCTTTTATATTAATATCTATTATACTTCTCCAGCATTTACTGTGAACCTCTTCAACTGACTGAAGCCTGAAGGGAGAATGAACAAATCGCTCAGCTGGTGGCTGGCACTGGTCTTGAAGAAAACTAGTAAGGAACACTTTGCAGTTCTTTCAGAGCCTCTCCACCAGCTGTCACCAGCTATGGGTGCTGAAAAGATCCTGTCACTTCATCCAAAGGGATTTACTTGGTCAGAAGGAAAATTTAAATACAAAGCATGCAGCTAAGAAGCCAGTGAAAAGGATTATGAGCATACAAGAGCACATGTGTATACGACACTAATACATCCTTAGGAAATTTCAGATCCCCAAAGCCAGGATTACTGCCAGGGGCAGGGTGGTAGGCGAATGCAGGGACCTTTACCACTAGAGTTATTATCTTCCAACCATTCAATTCAACTTTATAGGTCTTTCATCAAGGCCATTAAAAAAAAGAAAAAAGAAAAGAAAAGAAAAGAAAGAAAAAGAAAGAAAAGAAAAGAAAGAAAAGAAAAGAAAAAAAGAAAAGAAAAGAAAAGAAAAGAAAAGAAAAAAAGAAAAGAAAAACCTCCATCCCTTCAATGGCCTGCTAAAAAACACATTCAGGTTCTAATATTGTTGGGGATCACCTGCATGCAAAATACCCTGTCGCCTTGTGTACATGGTCTAATTTTCTTACCCTGGTCCAAGTTCACCAACGTGGATGCATCTGGTGGTTTAAGGATGGTAAAGGCGAATCAAAGCATGAGACATTTTAGATTCACTGACCTGCTTGACAAGGGACTCAGGGGCACACGTGAAAGGAGAGGGGAGGTTGCTGACATGTCCAATGGCCGGGTTGCTCGAGGAGGTGGTGGTGGGAAGCCAGCCCCCTTTGCAGGATGGTATTTATCCTCCATGCTTGGTGGAGTGGGCGAAAGAGCTCTACGGAATTGGCTAAAAGAAAGGTCGTTTTATTCAAAGAAGAGAGCCTAGTTCAGATATGAGCACCCAACATTAAAAATGCATATTTCCTTGTCCTGATTGGCAAGGCAGTCATCCCCAATTCACAAAAGCAGCGTTGGCTTGGCCAGGGTCTACTTTTCAGAGAAAACCCCTACAGCCTCTGGCCTGTCCTGACCCAGACAACTCCAGGAGAGTGGGAGAGGGGGGGTTGTATCGAGCCGGGTACGGAAGGATGTACCTTAGTACGATGGCAGTGGGGGCTCTCGCCCAATGTGCGGCTGGTGTTCTTATGCCCAGTTAGCTCTCAAGACACGTGGCCAAATGATTTTGAAGGGCATAAGGTGCAGAGGAGAAGCTAACCTTGCACTGGTGCTAGAAGGGATGGTCTACACAACAGGGGCTTTCACTGTCAGCTAAAAAATCTCCACTCCCAAAGAGAGTAGACGAGAAAGAGAAGATGGGGGTAAACTGCTGTGTGCAGACTTGAGAAATCCGTCAGAAGCTCCGATTAGGAACATTTGTAAAAAGGAGCAAGCTGTCCAGAAGTGCAGCTCAAAGTGAAGAGTCTGCCTTTAGATGTCACTACAACCTCACTCCTGCATTTCCGAAATTCCCATGAAGGATTAGACTAGTTTGACTCCAGCCCATAGATCACCAGAGCCAGTTCCAGGAGATGCTGTGGATTATTATTGAAATTTCTTCACAGAGGCTATCGTGGAGTGGTCCCAGTAAAGCTGTTTTGGGAAGGAGCTTGACTCTCCATAACCTTTCTGGCAGCCCCAAACCACCGCCCAAAGCCACCTTATTCACAGTGGAGACAGGCCTGGAGCAGGACCATGCCCTAACACAGCACATGCAAATGAGATGCACCAGCCCCCATCTACTGGGATGGCTGGGCTGGAAAAGCGCTTCCTGTCTGTCCAGAGTCATCCATACTCCTCTTCCTTTCTCCAAGCAGCTTCATTCAATTATACTCATTTAAAACTCACAGCTCTCATATAGGAAGATGGCTTTTGTTTGGTTTGGTTTTGCTTTTATCCCAGACGGGGAAAAAAAAAATCTATATATAGCTCCAGATAATACATTTCAGAAATAGTAGCATAGCATTTCAAGATTCCTACAGACCCAAGTGGGTAATATTTCTCAAGTTCACAGCACTTTCTTAGGAAAAAAAAAAAAACAAACAGGCCAACAGAAATGTGACCACCTACCTCGTCTCAGCCTTATTTTGCCTACTTCAAGCCGGCATTTCTTGCTGTGGCAATGCGACATTTGGGCTTGAGTTCCTTTTCTACAGGGAGGCATGGCAAATGCTCACAATTTAAGAGCCATGTATCTAAGAAAGTCCAACTAACTATTAGACCAAAACTAACTCTGATAACTGGCATCCAAACTAGAATCTGGGAAAAACTTAGACAAATCAAATATCCAGTGAAAACATTACCAAATGCTGCACAACGCAACTGCCTATACATTTCTAATCAGTATTCATTTCCTGTCCTTAAAATAAACAGAAAACAGATTTCTCCGTTTTCCCTAAAATCAATCTTTTGCAGTATCTGTCAGTTGCTTTTTCCCAATTAGTATTCTACATTCATTTATTTTCGTTGTAAGTTAATTTTTTTAACATACCTTGGCACGCATGTTTCATTCAATACTTGTAAATGAAATGACAGACTTAACACTGTGTTCCATGAGGCCGCCAAACTTGTAACTTTGTTAATGAATTGCGATGAATCAAAGATACCTTATTAATTATTGCTTGCCTGGTAGGTAAAGCTTTGGCTTTTCACCTCACTGGCCCAGAGAACAAGATTGCCTTTGGCCATGTCCAAGGGGCTCATTAAGGCATCTCTGGGGAACGCGAAGAAATTGTTAGTGGAAGGCAATGGTCAGTGCCTCTCCCAGAGACCCAGCAGGGAAAGGAAGCTCTCATCACGAAGGACTAACAAGGCTGCGTGTACTACACCTGTAATCAAACTGGCCTCGAAATGCCTGGAGACCACTATGCTCTCTTTGTGATTTGGGAAGTTATCTGAAAATGCTGAATCCAATCCATAATTGATGCGTGCACGCAATTATAATCCTCCAGATAGCTAAAAAATGTTGCAGTTGCAAGCCTCAAGGAGTGGTAAACTTTAACATGCGTGGCATAAACTAAGATATTTGATATAATAAAAGAGAAAACTATTCTGTTTCCTGCATTGGCAGCAGGGAGGTAATTGAATATATGCCTGTTTTTCTTAATGAGCATAATTAGGTACAGCTTTTTGACAGCCAGTAGACTAGGCTATAGGCATTACTGTAAGAGATGTATTTCAAGTCGTTTATTCTGGACATATTTTTCGATGTGCCCAATTCCTTTTGTGCACAGAGTGGAAAGGTCTCCTCTACGTGAGGTGAGCCATTAGATGTGGGCATTCATCTCAAACAGAGACGTGTGCTCCTGCCAGTTTGGAAGGATTGGGATTGGGAATTCTGGCAATGGACTCATAATCACCAGCTACTTCATTCACTCACTCATTGTATTAAAAATATTTGTTAAACTTTCAAAATGGCAGGTCTCCCAAGATGGTTTTGTAATGAGGCTGCAAAGTCCATGGGTTGATGTGCTGGGTGCACCAATGCGGTCAGTCAACAGTGTTTATTGATTGTTCACTGTGCGCTGAAGGCTAGACTGGGCCAACCTGCTTGTGCAGCATGAATTGGTATTGGATGTCAATGAAAAGGCAGCCCCGAAATGTCACTGGTGCCCTGTGCTGGAGCTGCCATTCTACTGAGTGACTTTCTGAACACAACAGACAAACGACATGGGTAAAGGCAAGACATGGCTCCCTATGCATATTGCCATGGGTGTACATTTCCCTTCACCGAAAGCCTCCAAAACTTCTTTCTCAAGGTCAGCAGAGAATAAATACTCTGAACAGTGATGATGCTCAGAAACATGGCATCTAGCTGTGGGCCAGGCCTTGACAAGTTTCTGGTTTATTTGGCCAGGCTGGCATTGGTTCTTGATCTTCAAACATTCCTGGTCATTACTAGGGGAGAAAAATACAGCATAGTAATAGACTAAAAGCATAAGAATCCAAGATTTTCTTACTAGTAAAGATTATCTCTGAATATTACGCATTTGGTAAAACTAAAATTTTATGCATTTATCTTGGAAGTTGAATTCAAAGTGAAAATAAAACTCTTAAATTTAGTAAGAGGTCTAAAATAGTCCCATCAGCCAATAAATGTAAGACAGTTTTTATTTTATTTTCTACTCTTTTCCTTAAAGATTGCTTATCATTTGAAATTAATCCTTAACTATATTAGCTTAGAAAAAATATACACAGTTTGAATGGATAGGATAAGTTGTATTTATACATCATGTAGATCTGCCAGGGTATTTTTTAAATCCTGTCTTTAGAACTTGTAATATTTCCCAAGTTAGCAAAAAAAGAAAAGAAAAAAAAGGAAACCTGGAGAAAATTAATTTATTTTAAAAAAATATCTGCAGTGATGGACAAACTGTAATGGTATATTCCAGTTTTCCAGTTAAAGCATGTAGATCTCATTCCATCAAGAGTAATACAATAGCAACAACAACAAAATATTTAGTACCGAATTTGGAGATACAAAAGATATTTGGTATAGGGCCAACTCCACCCAAAATCAAAATAGGAGACACACATGCTTGAGTTAACATCCGGTCAATATACAATTCATATACAATGAAATTCATGCTACTTTCTAGAAATTTGCATACACCAGTGATCCTGGATGGTGTTGTTTTCTTAAAAAAAAACAACAAAAAAAAAATTATGATGTCCCCAGAGGAGCCTTTTGAGGTATTTTATTTCTAATTGTGCCCTTCCCATGACATTTTACTAGCAAAGATATACTGTGTGTCTGGTGATGCAATGTGGCCTTTTGGATAAGCCCATAAACCATTATAATGTCCAAGATGATTTTTTCACCCCCCAAGAATCCATTTCACCCCCTTGGGGGCGACATTGCCCCTGTCGAGAATGGCTGGCCTATGCTAATTCTCATTTCCAGACAGGGTATGGATATGACTTCTGGAACAATCACATCTCTTTTCCCCCTTATCAGTCCATCATCGCTAAGTGATAAACAGAGAAACTTTACAAAACGCTTCTGAAGGTCCTGGAAGGCAGGATGGCGTGAAAGAAGGTGAGCGCTCAGTTGGGGGGTCACATGTTCATTCCGCATGTGCCGTCAGGTGCAGAGTCTTCCAACTGCACCCCCAAGTCGAGCGTGCCCTTGCACACGGCTGGCTGGCAGCAGCCCCGGCCCACCCCACGCACCCACCCCGCACCCCTTCCCGGCGGGTCAGCTGACCTGCGGCGCTGCTCTCCCAGGGGGTCCCAGGGTCCGGGTCCTGAAGCCCCTGAAGCCCGGGAGCCGAGCAGGTGAGGAGCAGTGTGAACGCTTTTGATGTTACCAGCTCCCATTTGCCACCCAACTTTTTCCCCTTCCAAAACCTCTTAGCAAACTTCAAAGGCCTCCTTGCTTCTTGCCTTAATCCAGTGCACTGAGACCTCTAGTTCAAAGAACTTTCCTTAAACCCTCTTCTTAAAACTGCAACCCAAACTTTTTTTTTTTTTTTTTCTTTCCCTTTCCTTTCCACAAAGTAGCAATTACAGCTCCTTTGCGTGGCGATTGGGCTCGGCCGATCCGCTCCTGCTATTAATTAATCTCACAAAGGGGGCTCATTTCCTGGCATTCAAATTGACAAGAGAGCAGAGAACAGAAAACCCTTTCAAGCAGTTCCAGCTCACCGAGGGGAAGAGGTATCAGAGCGGAGAGCCCCACAGTATTTGAGGTGGAGGGCACATTTGATACTCCCTGTACATTCTGCTGATTGAATGATTTTTGTTCACGGAGAGCTCTTTGCTAATCTTCTACCTGCAAAGGCTTCCGCAGAAGGCAGCGCGGCACAAATGTCGCTAAATTTTGCCAGAGAAGATTTACAGGAGCTGCTTTCCCATCCTCAGCCTTAGCGAATGCATCTTCTCGAGCATCACACTTCACTTTAAACAGAAAGTGTTCACTTTCCTCCCACAGAAAAGCCCTTGGAAGAGGAGGAGATGAAGAGAGGCAAGAAAGCAACATAACAGACAAGAGATTAAAGCTTTTTATTCAGTATCTCTTTCGTATTCAAATTGTACTAAGGGCTCCGTGAAAGTTAGAAGCGAGCTTGTTCAGGAGGGCTTCTAAAGTGTGTACATGGATTTCATGGGAATAGAAAAGAAGCCACAGCCTGGGTAATGAAAGAAAGATAAGATGTCCTATATAAAACAACTCAAGAGTGGTTCAATTACTTCAGCAAACCATCAAGGCAAGCTTTGAAGATTTGAGAAAACACTGTTAAAATTTAACAAAAAACTCATGTTGCAGGTTTTGTACCAATAAATGTTTGTGTACTCTGTGAATTGCTTAAGCTATATTCCCCCTACATGAATATTGTTTACTAAACCAGTGCATTTTGCCGGTGCCAGCTGTAGAAAAGGAAAGTCCTCTATTCAAAAAAAAAAAAAAAAAAGAAGAAGAAGAAGAAGAACAGAAATAAAAGGCAAGGTAGAAAGAAATTACTCTGAATCATTTGTAGTCAGAGCTTAGAAAAAAAAAAAAACAGGTGTCTTTGATTAAAAGAAAATATGTTTGTGAATCAGAGGGCCCTCTCTGCAGTTTTAGTTAACATTGGGCAGTTGTGTTTTGACACAGATTTAATGCATACAGTGAAACCAATGTTGTCAGTGAAAGTCCATAATAGAGAAAGGGGGCTTTAAAAAAAAAAAAAAAAAAACCTACCTGCATTTGTAAGGTCAAAAATACTTTTGAGAAACTAAAGCCAAAGGCCTCTGTTTGTGTATACAAGAGAATAAACAGCCTCAAATATTGTGCAGAGAAAAAGCCGAACTGTTATGGTCTCCAAAATTTTTCAAACTCAAGTCACGCTAAGCAGGACATTCTCATCCAATTTGGAGTAGAGATGGCTCCTTTAAGCGGAAGACAGGTACGTCTTCAAAAATATCCCCTTCCTTTTGTTAGAATGGACAGTTGTCTCATTTGATATTCAGCCCCACTGAGATCTTATCTATCGTGTGATACTGAACCAACCTTGGACCTTTTTAGGATTTTATTCTTTCTTTCTTTTTTTTCCTGGTGGCTTCTTTTTCCTGTGCATATATTAACCGTTCTTTACATCTCCAATCGGAAATGCAATAAAACTTCAGTTCGTGGAAAATTCTTTTTAAAGAATTTTCAAAAAGCCTGCTAAAGGGCTTAAAAAGTGAGTAATGTACCCCCTCCTTAAAGTTTTGTTTGAAAACTATAGTAAAAATAAGTTTGAATGCCAATACTCATGTGCAGTTCAAAGAGATTCATACAGAAATTTCGATTTTTTTGAACAAAGGTATTTTTTTAAGTGAACTAAAAATTATCTCATAGCACCTATGAAATATTTTCAGTTCGAATAGGGCAGGAATTCTGACTTGGGTCAAATGCAACAAATCTTGTGTGCAATTGAAGTCAATGTTATAGAATTAGATGTATTGCTCAAGTTCATGCATTATGGGTATGAACAAATTCAAGATTTATGCTGTGCACAATGGGATTAATTTTTCGAAATCTTAATGGAAAAAAAAAATCTTAGCCAGTGTCTAGAAAAGTGACCTACATTTAGTTTTAGGTCTTTAAGAAAAAGGACTTTTTGCAAAAGCACAGCCAAATAGAGCACTCTTAAGTTAAAAGAGAAAGGTAGCAAATTCAATTTAAGAAGAAAAACAGTAGCTTTATGATAAAGAGACCCTTGAGTAATTAGAAACCTTAGAAACCAGGAAGTCCCTCTAGCCCATGACCCCAGCCCAGTGCCACATAGTATCGGAGTCACTGGAGTGGCGTGGCAACAGGTGGTGGCCTGCAGGTGACAGGGGGCACCACAGGTCCTCCCCACTGATCTCAGGGCTTGTTACTCTGTGGTTGGACAGTGGCTTCACTATTGAAATTGTATGTTTCTCCCAGCAGAAACCTTAGCCTTCCCAAGTACTCAGAGCCACGTTTGGAGCATGGCTTTGAAGACAGATAGAACAGATGCGGGAGGGGGTGGGCAGCAGACAGGAACACTTAGTGCCTCATGTTCTTGAGACTATTTTCTGGACAGTGAGTGGTACATGCTTCACAAAGGCCCAGTCTTCAATGCCCCAGAAGTGTGTTACTGGGCTCATGAAGGGAGGTATGGTAAAGTACGAGTTCCAGAACAGAGACAGAAAGGTAGAAAAGAGAGACACAGAACTCAAAAAAGAAACAGAAGGAATTCCAAGATTCTTTTTTCCCTTCCTTTTTATGCCTTTGGTGAGTCTTGGCCACTTCTCCAAGACAGGAAACCCCGTATCATTTCCTTTGTCAGCCCTGATCTTGACATCAACCATGGTTCATAGGAGGGCACAGAAGGTTTGTCAAAAAAAAAAAAAAATTTAAGCCGCTCTCAATAAAGATTATACTCACAGGGTTGAAATACACACTTTTTGATAATAATAATTATACATGAAAAATATTTCAGAAAAAAATTGGATGCAGGGTGTTTTATTTTTCTATCATCATCATATTTGTAAACCCAATGATTTTTAAGTATGAAGCCTTCCTTGCAGCCTTACTAGACCAACAGCAGAGATGAATTACTGTGGGTACAGGTGGTGAATGCATTCACGACATCCGAGCTTAAGTATTGCGCTGCATTTGCCAGTCTCCATAATCAATATTAAATGCTGTGTGATAAAATATACTGCAATACTCAGTATCCAATATAGACAGGACTAAACGAAAGAAATGGCTGGGCGGAATCCAGACCTGCAGTAGCCATGGAAGAAAATAATCAAAAAGTAACTTGAGAAGATAGGGTAATATATTTTCCCTCAGAGAAATCAAGCTTTAATTAGATTGTACAATGAATTAAAGAATTCGCAGAATCTTGTATGCAACAATAAAATAAAATCAGGTTTAAATATTACTTATCATAGGCCCATCTTTTTGCTGATACGTTTAGAGAAAAAACCCAGGCTTGTAGCGCATGAATGATAGCACTCCCAGGGGCACCTCTGACCTTGAATTCTCAGAAATTATTTTCCCTTGCTAAGAAACATGACCATCTCTTTCTTTTTGTACTACCTAATTTTTTTTCTAAATCCTCATTATCTCTCTTTTTCTATTTCTCCGTGTCTGTTTCCATCTCTGTGTTGGTCTTGGTCTCTTTCTGCCTTTCTCTTTGTCTCTGCTTCTGTCAATTTCTCTCTCTCTCTCTCTCTCTCACTAGTATGTGAGGATAGAAACTGCAGTAAAGGTATTTTTGCCCATTAAATTATTTTAATTTTCCTCTTGGTTATACTTAATTGTACCCATATCTGTCCGCATATTATTAACAGAACCAAAAGAGCAGTAATATGTAATATTTCAAAGATAGGGCATTTCCCCACAAATATGGAAAGATTCAGATCTGAGAGGACTTTATCCTATCACTGAATAAATGATATCCTGAGTCATTTTTTAAAATTTTTTAAGGAATTTTATTTATTTTAGAGAGAGAAAGAGCACTAGTGGGAGCAGCAGAGGGAGAAGGAGAGAGAATCTCAAGCAGACTCCCTGCTGAACACAGAGCCAGACATGGGGCTCTATCCCACAACCCTGAGATCATTACCTGAGCTGAAAAAACAAGAGTCAGATACTTAACCGACTACACCACCCAGGCCCTCTATTCTGAGGCATTTTAAAAGGTAATATCTAACTTCATTGTTTATGAGAAGTGTATTTTAAGAACTAAAGTGATCTAGACTCTGACCATTGGATATTTATTTATTTATTTATTTATTTATTTATTTATTTATTTTTTAAATTTTTATTTATTTATGATAGTCATACAGAGAGAGAGAGAGAGAGAGGCAGAGACACAGGCAGAGGGAGAAGCAGGCTCCATGCACTGGGAGCCTGATGTGGGATTCGATCCAGGGTCTCCAGGATCGCGCCCTGAGCCAAAGGCAGGCGCCAAACCGCTGCGCCACCCAGGGATCCCTGACCATTGGATATTTAGAGTACAACATGCCTTTTTGCAGAGTACAGATATGTGTAAATCAACAAAAAATGTAGTAGAGATTCCCAGTTATTGTTAGATTAATAGAGTTATAAAGAAAAGTAAAATAGTAAAGAAAGGATTCAGGAGGAATTTTTCTCCTAAAACCAAAAATAATTAGGTTTTGTTCCTTTCTTAAATAAGCAGTTAATACAGCCAAAAATTGCACAAAATTTTTCTATGTAGGTATAAAAGTAATTTCCCTGCTTCTGAGTATGAAGTAAAGAATAAAAGCAGTACTAAGATCCCCTAATGGATACCATTAGATCATGGGTCACAGGGGTACAATCTTATTCCTTGTTAGGAAAGCCAAAGTTTTTAAAAGTGAGAATCATAATGGTCATGTTTGTTAAAACAAGACTCAGTTTGAAGGATTCCTAATACCTCCAGGAATTACAAAAGAGGTTTCCTCAAGGGAACCTAAGCCCTTCACAATTGTTAAAAGAACATAATAGATTCTACAGCAAATGTCTTGGAGCTTTTATGTTCAATTTATTGATGAATCTTGATCCACCTTGATTACATCTTTATAAGCTTGGAGTGAATTCTTTTTTATTGGGAAGTCTTGCTGAAAATCCTCTAAAACACATGTCGACGTATCTCCTAATATGAAGGGACATTTGTCCTTTGTATTGTTAACCTGAAGATAGGGCCAGAAGTAAAATTTTCTTGTTGAAATGCAGTCACGGTGTAAGGGTCATTAGGAAAGTAAAGTCAAGCCTGAATGAGCATCTGCAACCAAAGGTACTAAAAGCCCTGTCCGGTTACCACTCCCTCTAGAATGTGAGCATCGTGTAGGCAAAGGGTCCATCTTCTCACTTCAGATTTCCCAGAGCATAGAACACATACACTTAGCAAATGCTCAATAATTATTTGATGTGTAAAGTCTAAAGATAGATTTTTCTGTTTTGGCTTATGTGACTGCATTTGTCAAGTGAAGCCAACATGGTTTATATTTTATCTTCTTTCTGGGTGGCTTCCCTAGCTAGAATGATTTAAGTAATGCCTTCAAGGAGATTCTGATTTAGGAAGTAACAGGAATAACTCAATTATTCCTTATCCTCTCATTTGGCTGTGGAGGCCCATCATGGCTACAGCATTCTTCTTGCTGAGGATATGGTGTTCTGACAGAGTTGCTTTAAACCTAAGAGATTCTGGAGCCTCACTTCAAATCATGGTTCTTTCTGCCTTATAGTTAACTCACAAAAATGATCAACATTTGAAGTAAGGTGAATAGAAGCACATGGTACTTCTCATACCTATGATACTACAGAGATAAATTTCTTATCCCACCTTTATGTAGAAGGGCAAGTTAACACCAACTTCCTGAAACAATGGTCATCTTCAGCACAGGCACACACGGGGAAAATATTGGTGAATCTAGACCTACCTTGAGATTTGGCACGGATGGGTCATTTGAAAACCCAAACAACTATTCTCAAAAATCTGATTTTCCAGTAAGGCAGGAGAATAACTGAGCTTAGAAATCTATGTCAGATCTCTCAACATATCCTTATCACATATGAGAATAATGTTTTAGTGCACAGATATCCCGACATGTGCTTTGGCCTCTTCCATTTGCACTAGAATTGTGGAAGAATAACTAAGGAAAATATTAAATAAAAAAAATTGAACACCCTTACAAAGGTTTTCTGTAGATTAAGATTAATTCAATCAACTGAAAACTAAAAATATAATAATATAAAGTAAAAAATGACACCCTTTATTTTTTTAAAATATTTTATTTATTTTGGTGGGGGTGGGTGGCAGAGAGAGAGAGGGAGAGAATCTCAAGTAGACTCCACACTGAATACAGAGCCTGGGTATAGACTTAATCCCGCAGCCCTGAGCCAAAATCAGGAGTTTGATATTTAACCAACTGAGCCACCTAAGTGCCCTGAAAATGACACCTTTTGAAGGAATTCTTGCCATGATTTCTTAGAATGAAGCAAAAAGTTTGCTTGAAAGACTCTACCTATTTATTGTGTGTCATTATAGTATAGGCAGAGACACAGCTTTTATAGACAGTCCTTTGCGTTTAAAAGCAAGAAGACTTACTATAATCAGAATGATTAGGGTCATATTACCAATACCAAAAAATCATTTTTAATATATCAAATCTAATTCCTCTGAATGTTATAAAGTTTTCGTAACTGACCAAATTTTTTATACTTTTGACATTTTGGAAACTGCAGAACACATTTTAATTAACTCTTTATAACAAAATCCTTATTCAACACAAACCTCATGTTATCATTGCCTGTTTCACAAGCAATAGAGGCAAATTATGAAATGAGAATTTTTCAAGTGAAAGTTTTTGTACAATTTCAACCATCATTTCAAAAAGAGAAATCTGCATGGACCAATGTTCAGTTTCCACATTGTTATAGATCTGGTTCAGCAAAAGGGAACTCAAAAGTTTAAAAGGGGGAGTATTTCAAAGTGCTTACAAAAAGACAACCGGGAAGGAAACGAAATATTTAGTTCCTCAATACATTAATAAAAAGTATCACTCAGAAACCCTTCTTCATCCTCGTTCCTTTCAGCTAGAGACAAAGGGAATTTTTTTTTTCCCTACTGTCATAACTGTGTGCTGTCGGTTTAAAGTGTGGGGTGTGGTGATCTGAGGGCCTTTGGCTTTTCATTTGTTACTATATCATTTCTTTCCTCTTCTATAAAACTTCACATCAGTGCAAAGTCCTCGGCTCCTCTTTGACAATTTTAAAAATCATATATGGATTGAAACGTTACTCGAATTCCAGAATAGGCATTGGCACTTAATTAAGTTCAATTTAACAGTGGCTCTGCAATTGTGTTTGCTGGTTAAAAGATGTCAAAAACTGGTTTTACAAGGTATTGCTGACTTTAATGGTATGATTTATTACTTGAGAAACATGTTTCTGTCATATATATGTTTTAGGAAAAAAATGGCTGCTGCTTCACAATATTATGATTTACTGAGATAGTATAATTCCAGCATAAACATATGTAGGTTCCTTAACTTGGTAAAGCACAGTTTTGTTTTTTGGAAATTTCCCATTCCTTCCCCTCCTGCCCCCCCGCCCCGTTTTTTTTTTTTTTTTTTGGAATTCAATGGAAAGGTCAGGCCTGGTGATATAAATTTGGAAGTTGTAATTTAAGGTCATTCAAGTGGACAAGGTTATCAAAGGTCAGAAAGTAAAGACTGAGAGAGCAGAGTCAACTGAAAGGAAGCCTGGGGCAGCGCCTTCATTTTGAGGTCAAGCTGAGGATGGTAATGACCAAAGAAGACTGAGAAAGAGCAATCACTAAGGTAGACAGGAAAACCAAGATGGCAGCCTGGATAGCAAGAGAAGAATCTATCTCAAGAAAGAGAGGTTGTATTTTCCAAAGATGACCAACATGATATCGCCCATTCCATATGCTTTTATTATTATGTGACCTTGCCACTTCCTCACTGAGAAGTGGGATATATAAATGATACATCTATAATTGATGTATATATTTGATATATATGAAACTTTTTAAATGATATCTTCTTGAAATTTGACATCATCATCATCACAATTTTATTAAAATATTTATACATAGATAATTAAAAAGCATACTGCCTTAAGTATATTAGGGATCCCAAAACTCTTTATGCAAGAAGGCAAAGCACTTTTCAAGATAATTAATTTTGGAGTTTACTTGTATTATTTTTACATTTCAATAAGTTGCATATTATTATGAGATCAGCAAAGTACCCAGATGGAATTGCATTTGAACATTGTTGAGCATGGAATACTGTGCATTTTTCCAATGGACTCCAATTATGGAAACACCTGCACTGTATAAATTTGTGCTGACCCACTGTGAAATTATGTTGTGTTCAATAGGCCTTAAAATTTCTCATTTCTCACCTGTGGGTAAGGTGTTCTACTTGCTATCAACTGTAGTATGACATATTTGTATGAAGATAAACCGTAGAAAGCTATTTAAAATATTCTGTATTATTCTTCCCACAATATATGTCCTTACTTAAATGTGTCCTTACTAATGGCATTCTTTAGATCTAACATAAAACCATGCCAAAATGTGTAAAGAGACATATTTCCATTTGCATAGTCTTAGAAATTACAGCCCATTATTTAGAAATAGTCAGAGGTTAAATGTCAAGCAGTTCAAAATACTTCAGTTATTTTTGCTTCACATTTCTCTTCAAGAGAGGAAAAACATGTGGTGTCAAAGCAACTAACAAGGGTTAAGTGAATGCAACAAAAAGCTGGGGTAAATATAATCCATTATTTGATATTTTATCTTCACTATGAAAAATACTGAGCATGAGTACATTTGAGATCATGACGATGATAAACTGAACTTTTCAGTTTTTATCCTGATGTTTGGAACT
The DNA here is from genome assembly GCF_048418805.1 of Vulpes vulpes. NCBI lineage: Eukaryota > Metazoa > Chordata > Mammalia > Carnivora > Canidae > Vulpes > Vulpes vulpes. Next base: position 68,325,121 of record NC_132795.1, on the reverse strand, counting down.
AGGTTGTTAGATTCAGGTTTTTTAGATTGTGTAAGATATAATTTGCAGTTTCATTATTAAAGTTTAAAGAGATTTTCTTCAATTTTAATATGAAAATCTATACCAGTGATATGTAAAACATGTAAAACAGCCCTGCCATGGGAAGACAAGATGAGAGGTTTTATTAGTGGCAAATGCACCAAATGTATGTGTACCAAAAATCTCTCTTGTGTGTCTCTCATCTTTAATCCTTAATCACTTCCAGAAACACATTCTATTGGCTCTAGTTTCCCATGTCAAGTAAAAGAGTATTTTGGAAAGAGAAATCATTGGTTGAAATGAGGTTTCCTACTTGGGTTTGGTTTAGAAATGGAATAATAATTTCTGATCTCATTTTATACTTCTTTTCTCCAAATTGGGGTTATTTCTGGATCTTATGCACCTGCAGAAAGTAAACCATATGCTGTACTCAGTGAGGTCGTTCAGACCATGCGCAGCTACTTGTTACGACAGGCATAAATCAGAGTGAAACTCACAGACTATAACTTATATTCAATTTATTACTATAGACACATTTATTGGGATAGAATTTTTACAGTCTCATAATATTCTGAGAAGCTCACCATAAACTATTAACGAGAGAGGAACACTATTAATAATGAACATCCCAGAGCAGTTATTTTCTGAAAGTTTTTGACCCTGAGAATAAAATTAGTTAAGATGGGTTTGGGATAATAAACATATACCCTTAATCTGCTGAAATACCTGAAAAGAAATGTATCAATATGATATCATCATTTCAGAAATATAAATTGCATTAAGAATTTTGTAAATGGTGAAGGCTTTTAATTATTGATACCTTTCTATTATGTTATACAATATTTATTCTCATTCCCATTTTTGAACATGTTAAACCGTTCCTGATCTTCTGCCATCAATCTGGAGTGTTTTGATATTTTACAAAATGTGTTTGGGTTTTTTTGTTTTAAATCTTTATTTAAATTCTAGTTAGTTAACATATAAGGTAATATTAGTCTCAGGAGTAGAACTCAGTGATTCGTCACTTACATATCATACCCAGTGCCCATCACAAGTGCCCTCCTAAATCCCCATCACCTATCTAGCCTGTCCCCTGCAAAATTTTATTAATTCATTTCACTTAATTTAGGTCACTGGTTTAAATGATTTTTAAAGTGTCAACTTTTAATCGATATTTTTTTCGGTAGTATTTTTTAAAAATATTGACCACATCAGTTAACTGTATTATCACTGGTCTCACATGGTATTGCAACCTTAATAAAAGTGACTTAATTAACTTGTCAGCCTTTATCAACTGCTGAGTAAATAGATAAGCCCCATTTCAGTGGCTGGCTTTCTTTTTTTCTTTTTCATCTTGCTTTATGCTGATTCTGGTGCCAAAAATACACTCATCTTTATAGGCCTCTTCATTGATCCATCACCAAAGAACCCAGCTAACATCTCCTTTCTTCGTGCAGTAAGACTGTGTCAATACAGGGACATCCATGCACACACCTTGATAAAATAACATCTCATGAATTTTCAAGATTTCTCTGTGGCAACATTTTAGCTTGAACCACCTGAAATTGCCAATATTTGTTTTGATGTACAAGGAATGTGTAATTTTGAGATCTACATAACTACATTTTTATACTTGTTTTTGTTTATAATTAAGCAAGAGAAAAAAAATCTTACTCTGTTTTCCCAGAGCCAAAACAATTCTCCAGATGCCTGATGTCCAGCCAAGCAAAGTCTAAAGTAGGACATGGAGGTTCACTTACACATGACCTGCTCCATCTCTTACATTTGCATAGGTTGTCCAGGATTTTTTTCCTTTCAAGTTTATGCAGGCAGGCATGCACACACGTGTGCCCATGCATGAACATGTACACATACACACACACATTTCATAACAATAGGATCAGGTGAAGAACATGTCTAAATGACTCAGTTGACCAGTACTGAAAAAGACTCTGAAGGTAAATGAAACTACCAGAGGCAATCAGTAGTTGGAGACAAGCACCAGGAAACTGGGGCAGAGGTGCGAGCATCCAAGAAATCCTCCATATCCTAAAGTGATACACTGGAAACAAAAAGACCTTTGGGAGTCAACACAGGACTTTTCCAGGACTCTTTCCACCCCTTGCTGTTGCTCTCCTAAGCTAGGATGGTTGATGCTTTATATATTCGTTTCTTCATACTGCTGTAACAAATCACCTGAAACTAAGGGACTTAACAGAAACTTATTCTCTTGCAGTTCTAGAGGTCAGAAATCTGAAATGGATCTCACTGGGCCAACAGCAAGGTGCTGGCAGAGCTGTGTTCCTCTGGAGGCTCTAGGGGAGAATGCATTTCTCTGTTTTTTTTTTCAGTTTCCTCACATTCCTTGGCATGTGGTTCCTTGCACATCAAAACCCACAATCAGCTCTCTCCCTGATTTATTCCTTCGTTCCCCTCTTGCATCTATAAGGACACTCACGATTACTTTGGGTCCACCCATGTAATCCAGCATAACCTCTTCAAGTTCAGTTGATTAGCAATCTCAATTCCATCTGCAGCCTTATTTCCTATTACCTAGCATATCCACAAGCTCTGGGGATGAGAATGTAGATCACTTTAATGGACTATTATTCGGGATATCACAGCTCATGTATGGATTAGGTCAGGCCACCCAATGGCTCGAAACATTACATAACCCTTTGCTTGCTTTCTCCAGCAGTCTCTTAAAATCTAAAGTCAGGTCATCTGACTCCTCTGCTCAGAATCCTCCAGTGGTTTCCAGTTTCTCTCTGAGATAATAACAAATTATGTCAAATGGACTTCGAAGCTCTTTAGGATTTGTTCCCCAGTTAATGCTCTGTCTCCTAGCACTCTCATTTTTCCTTCCACTGTGCTAGCCTTACTGGACTCCTTGCTGTTTCTCAACACACCAGAAACCTTCTGGCCTTAGGGCTTTTGCACTTGCTGTTTTCTCTGCCTGAACCACACCTTCCCCTGAATCTTACACAGTGGTCTCACTTAATCCTTTACACAAATGCTGACATCCCTGCGAGACCTTCCATGATAGCCACCCTAACTAACATGGCAGTGGCCTGCCCTCATGGTTTCCTGCCGTGCTTCTGTTTTTCATGACACTCATCAGCGTGCCACCTTTTACTCATTTACCTTCTTCAATATCTGCCTTTGCCCATTGGAATGTTAACTCCACAAGGGCAGAGACTGTTGTCTCTTTTGTTCACAGTTGTGTGTATTTCCTACACCTTGAATAACAGATACCCACTAGACATTTATTTAAGTCTTGTCCTGTGCATGTGCCTCTTAGAGGTCTTCTGGTATGTTTAAATTCAATATGTATGCAAGATAATCTCCATAACCCTGCATATTGAAATTTATATCTAATTATCTGTATACTGTAAATAGCAGTGCCAAAAATTAAACGTTCAGCAATCTCATTCATAATTGTTTATTGAGAATTACCAAGTCAGGCATTATATTTTATATACTCTGCCTCAGTTAACCCTATTTTTGAAATTACCATGTATAATGGCACTTACACATGCTAAGTTTAAGTATTGCTTTGGGAAATGCCGCCTTACATACAAGTTTGTGTATGTGTATATCTAAGAGAGAGAGAGAGAGAGAGGCAGAGACAGAGAGATTGTGTTTGAGCTCTATGTTTATTTCTCACTGCATGAGTTGCCCAAATTGTGAAAGACTCTGCCAGAGAGGAAGGGCAAATATGGGGCGGTACAAAAGGGAATAGAGAGGAAATCATGTGATGGGCTTAACATGAACAGAGTTCCTATAGAAAAGATATAAAAGGTCTTAAAAGCTAGATATCATTTTTTCAATTAAGCAAAATTATCTCTTTTAGCAAGAGCATGTTTCAGTGTGTAAGCACTATAATGCCTTCCCCTAATTAGTAACTAATCACATTAGTGCTATAATTTTTATTGGAAAACTATCAGTGATCATATAACCATGGAAAACATCAGAAACGTCTGATCATATGTGAGCCATTCAGCTTTAAAATAATTGTCAATAAAACTAACCTTTAAAGTTTTGTCATTATGGTTTCTTTAACTATACTCATGGAATGGCCTTTTTTTTTTTTTTACATAAAATCTGGGTCTTCGAACATAAGAGATTGACAACATTTAAATTCATTCTATTTCTCAAATCTATGCAGAAACTCATAAAATATTCAAACACTAGGTCAAATAGCTTTTTTTCTAGCCCCAGTAAAGTAAAATAAAGTAGGTATTGATGTATGCATATGATCGTACTATAACTGGAATATGCCCAATTTTCCTCTCAATGTAGAAATAGCATTCTCTAATACAGAAATTTGACTGACGCACTGTCAAATTGTTGTAGAGCATGGCTTTTATTTTGTTATATTATTGGTAGAATTAACAATATTTTTGATATATAGTGCAACTATTGTTTTTCATTATATTGTCTATTGTATCATTTTCAGTCTGACATTGGGGTAGAGATTTATTTTGAGGTAATTTGTAGTTGTTGAGTTGAACTGCTAATGAAAGTGCCAAGAGGAGGGCAGCCCGGGTGGCTCAGTGGTTTAGCGCTGCCTTCAGCCCAGGGTCTGATCCTGGAGACCCGGGTTCGAGTCCCATGTTAGGCTCCCTGCATGGAGCCTGCTTCTCCCTCTCTCTGTGCCTCTCTCTCTCTCTCTCTCTCTGTGTGTCTTTCATGAATAAATAAATAATCTTTAAAACAGAAAGAAAGAAAGTACCAAGAGGGGCACATAGGTGGCTTAGTGGGTTAAGTGTCTACTTTTAGCTCAGGTCAAGATCTTAGGATCCTGGGATGGAGCCCTGCATTGTACTCCATGCTCAGGCGGGGAGACTACTTCTCCCTCTCCCTCTCCCTCTGCCCCCTTCCCCCTGCTTGTGCTCTCTCTCACTCTCTCAGATAAATACATAAATACAATCTTTTAAAAAAGAAAGTACCAAGAAAATAATTATGTGAGCTTGAAGCCCTAGAGTAGTCAATCTTCTAGTCAATCAACAATCAACTGAGCCCAGTCTTCCAGGCAGAATATCTTCCAGACTGAGATTCACGTCTCACTTAAACCAAGTTAGGTTCCCTCAAGGAACTTCAGTTTCACTGGAGTAAAGGAAGACAGCACAATGAAAAGTTAATCAATAAACATGACAACCAACAATATAATAAATTCTACTGATGAGAAAGACGGAGTAAATGCTGGAAAATGCCTGGAGCAGCAAGGGCTATATTGATGAAGGAAGGCCTCTGTGAAAGATGGGCATTTGTGCTAAATTTCAGAAGTAGATTTTATCAAACACTTGTGTCATTAGAAGGAAGAGGAACATCATGAGTGCATATCTGGAAATCTACCACAAGCAATGGGACAAGGTGGAGCCCTCAAGGAACAACAGTCCAAGGTTGGTGAGGATGTTTCAGCTGGATGTTTCAAATTCAACATGGAGGTTATATACATGGAATTGTTCCCTTGTTCTACTCCCAAAGGATTTTGCATCTCTATCATAGCCATTGGACTCGTTAGCATTGAGCAATTTTACCTATACTTCTGTCTCTTCAACTAGAACTGAATTCCTGGAGGAACTCTGCTCTGTCATGCTCCCCAGTGTGCGGTGGGAATATTTTCTACTAAGTGTTGACACTCACAAGTATTCTTTTAATGTAAAAATTATCTCAGTCTTTTAGAGGGTCTTAAGTTCCCGAGTTATGGACTTGGAATCTGTTGTATGCTAATCAGGTTTGATGAAACAAGAAAACATGACTGAAGGTAAAATAACATGTGATAGGTAAACCACCAGAAGTATCTTTTACAGTGTAGAATCATAGATCTTGTACTTTAAATGATTTTATATATGGTAACTACACAGAGGAGCACACATTTTCTTAGCATTCTATGTTCAAAACCAGAAGCACTTGGAAAATCTGCCACAGACTTTATTTTTTAGATTTCCCGTTTGAGCACACCACAATGGATAAAGGAGGAGCAAGCAGTCTGACATGCTATTTATCCAGCTATAAAATTATCATAATTAGAGAAAGTGAGATATTTTGGTATTTAAAAGAGCTTATTAGTTCTTTGAATAATATTTATAAACAAATATTTGCATTTAAAATATATATAATTATATGAAGCATAATCGAAGAAACTAGTTTTAGGGTTGTAAATTAATGGTTATTTATAGTTGCCATGAAATTGATAGGGATTTTAGATATTAAGAAAGGTGTCTGTTTATAGATGAATCATATTTACTCCCTTGGGGGCACGAGAAGTGTTTAAGGATTCTCGCAGATGTTCCAAGATCAATTTATATAGCGTGTGAAGAACTGGTGACATATATATGAACCAAATGGAAGGTGAATTCATTTTTTTACCTCAAAAATAAATCAATGAACAATACAGCAAATAGGAAAAGGGATATTCTTTATTTGCATATCACAATCCAGCTGTGAATATACAACATTGATGAATATCTGTCATGGCTGAATTTTGTATATTAATAAAGATGCTGTCCATCACAAACCTACAAAACCTTGCTATTAAAACAAACAATAAGTTCTGTAAAGATTTTCAGAATTACATGTTACAGAGTTTTCTTGTAATTGTACACCTGATTTTTAAAAGGAACATACTTTACTTTAGGGCAGTTTTAAGATTACAGAAAAATTGAGCAGAAAGGATAGATTTCCCATACCCTCCTCTCCATCTTGCACATGATTTCCCCTATTATTAACATCTTGGATTGAGGTGGAACATTTGCTACAATTGATGAATCAATATTGATATATTGTTATTAATTAAAGTACATAGTTTATATTAGAGTTCACTCTGTATTGTACAACACTGGATTTTTGCAAATGTATAATATCGTGTACCTATTACTATTATCCTATCAATAATTTCACTGACCTAAAACTCTCCTGTGCTCAATCTATTCATTCTTCCTCCCCTCTCTGAATCCAATCTTTTTACCGTGTCTGTATTTTTTCTTTTTCCAGACAGGTATTTTGTTAAAATCATGCAGTTTGGCTTTTTTTTTTTTTAATCTAAGTAATGTGCATTTACTTACATATCTTTTTCTGGCTTGATATTTTTATTGCTGGTGATATTGCTGGTGATATTTATGGGCATACCATAGTGTGTTTTCCCTGTTCACCCACTGAAGGGCAGCTTGGTTGCTTACTGTATTTGACATTTCTGAATAAAGCTGTTGTAAACATTCGTATCCAGGTTTATGTGTGGACATAAGTTTTTAATTCTTTTGGATAAATATCAAGGTGTGTGATTTCTGGATTGGATGATAAGACTATATTTAGCTTTGTAAAAAAAACTGCTGAACTATCTTCCTCTTCCCAAATGACTACCATTTTGCATTGCCGTTGGCAGTGAATACAAAGATCCTGTTGCTCCACATACTTGCCAGCATTTGATGCTGCACCAGCTCTAGATTTGGAGATTATGATAGATGAGCTAGCTGTGTAGTCCTGTCTTATTGCTATTTATTTCACAATTCCCTAATGACATGCAATGTTGAGCATCCATTCATATACTTATTCGCTATCTATATATCTTTGTGAGGTATCCATATATTTTCCCACTTTTAAATTGGGTTGTTTTCGAATTGTTTAGTTTTGAGGGTTCTTTGTATATTTAGGATACAAGCCCTTTATCTAATGTGTATTATAAATACTTTCTCCCTCTATGTGGCTTGTCCTTTTATTTCCTTATGAGTTGCTTTTGTAGCACAAAATTTTTTAATGTCAATAATATCAAAATTATTAAATTTCTTCTTCATGGATTATGCATCTTGTGTTGTGTCTAAATAGTCATTAATAAATCCAGGGTTACTAGATTGTATCATATGTTATCTTATAGAAATTGTAAACTTTTCATTATACAGGTAGGTCTATGATCCATTTTGAATTAAGTCTTGCAAAAGGACGTAAAATCTGCATCTTTTGGAGTGTGGATATCTAGGTGTTCCAGCACTAATTACTGAAAAGAAGATTTATTCCTTGTGAAAATTACTTTTATTTCAGCGTCAAAGATCATTTTATTATATTTGTGTGTGCCTATTAGGGGCTCTCCATTGGTCCATTGGTCTATTTGTCTATTGTGTTGCCAAGACGTCACTATCATGCTTATTGTAGCCTTATAGTGATTCCTGACTTCAGAGAGTGTCATTCTTTTAACTTTGTTCTCCTTCCTCTTCAATATTGGGTTGACTATTTTAGGTCTTTTGCCTTTTCATATAAACTTTAGAAATTACTTGGTTGCCATCCACAAAATAACTCCCTGCCATTTTGACTGGGATTGTATTGTATTGAATCTACAGATCAAGTTGGGAAGAATTGACAACAATATTAATTCTTCTCATCCGAGAACAGGGAATATCTCTCCATTTATTTAGATATCTTTGATTGGTTGTCAGAAGACCATATCAGACAGGAAACTGGAAATCCCTCTATTTCTAAGTTTTAGTATTTCTATTCTAATGAGACATCATATTGTAATTCCATGAATACAATATCTGTGAAAACTTGTAAGTCTGTTATACAACCGTGTGTACGCCAGCAAGAGGAAGTAGAGAGCTGAGGAAATGATTGTGAAGATGCAAACCATGTAATCCTAAATAAGTGAATATATATATATATATATATATATATATATATATATATATATATATAAAGAGAGAGAGAGAGAGAGAGAGAGAGAGAGAGAGAACCAAGTATGTATTCTAAGGACCTCAGAAGAATATATTGCATGTCTTTCTGTGACTTCTTGACTTATATAAAAAGAATACAGAGACTTTAAATAGTTCACTGCTTGGACAATCACTACCACATACATGTGAAGGATCAAAGAAAAACCTTGATCCTGGCCTTGATCCTGAATTTGATTGAGTTTACTCACATGAGGAAGGTGTAGAAGTTAAAATATTTCTCATCCAAGTCTCTTTGGGCATTATCTGATGCAAAAGAGAAATAAAGAAGATTGCCAAGTTCAGGACACCAATAAAATTTTTACAGTGACCTTTTTTTCTGTCTAATAAGCAGTAGAAGGGAAGATGTTTCTCAGGTGCTATGGACTTACATGAAAAATTCTTCTAGAGGACCACGTCTGCCACTTCAGAAGATCTAGGAGAGAAGAAAACAAGCTCTCCCACAGATCCAACTACATGTATTGGTGACACCAATCAAATATGAAAGGAGACTAACCCAAGCTCACGTTAAACATCTTTTTGGATGAACAGGTCACTCTGTTGACATGACCTTTAAAGCTGGGGAGAGCATTACCAGTCACATGATCGATAAGGAAAACATCCATATTGTACAAACTAATGCTCTGTAGTACATACCAAAATGCTTAATTATCTTATTTTTAAAAATCAGTTTGTTTTCCTATTCAAGGGGATGGAAGAAGAGCTGACTGTAGTTAATCAAAATGATATGTTTTCATTTCCACAACAGGGTACATATGTTTCTAAACACCCAAATGTGTACCACAAAATATGTAGGAAATTGAGACCAATGTTTACTTATGTACAATTAATAAAAAAGTCTGGATGAAAATAAATCCCAGTATGGTGAAAAATGAGGTTGACATGAAATCTAGATGTATTGGCTAGATAAGTACAGCTGAAAAATTACACAATTACATCACTGATTGTGCATGTGTTTATAAAGTGTAAGTCACAGGTCAAATGTAAGCATTTGTTTTTATTTTGCACAATGATCATGTCCAGTGCACTATATAAAGCCCAACTAAGTAAGATTAATGCACAATCCTGATTCAGAGTGATTAGGACTTCCTGGTGGCATTTATATATTGGCTTAAATGCATCATTATTTTTATTAGATGATTGAATCAATCCTATTTGTAAATGCTAATAGTCAATGTGAGTTTAACGAAAGTCGTATCGTTAAAAAGAAAGTAGATGCTTACACCTAAGATTAACATTCTCTTCCTAATCTGAATCAGAATGGTCATTGTATCCAGACTTTTCTCTGTAGCTAGATGGATAAGAACTAATAAAAGGTCTAATAATAATCCTATATGTATCAAATTTGCTGTTGAAGCACTTTTAATAGCAGGAATGTGGAAGTGATAGAAGAGAATAATTAAGGATATATGGGGTGATATAAAGAACTTCCCACTAGTCATCTTTCTGTTCTCGTTTCTGCACTGGATGACTTTGTATCAGCCATTTTAATTTTTCTCTCTCAATCTCTATTTTCTCGTCTTTGGTTGAGTTAATTGAACAAGTTTTGGACGGGGGGGATGGGGCAGGAAAGACATAGGGAAAGGGAGACAGGGAATCTTAGGAAGACTCTATGTATAGTAGAGGGCTCAATTTCCCGACCTTCAGATCATGACCTGAGCCAAAAATCAAGAGCTGTATGTTCAACCGAATGTGCCACCCAAGCACCCCAGATGAACAAATCTTTAAGTTCTGGTCTGATTGAAAAGCTAGGTGTATGAGATTGCTAAGGAATCCATCTGGACTCTCAGCTCCATGACACATGTAGCCAGGTGATATGTGAACTACTCACAGTGGGCTTGAAATAAAATTTCTATTGTGGTTCACTGGAGACTCAGGTATTGAGTTGCCAGCACTTCCTGCCCTGGGTACTGAACAACACATACATAAGTCCTAAAAATTTATTTCCAAATAGTAAATTCATTTGAAACAGATTTAAAAGTGATTTTTTAAAGTCAGCATAGATGATGTTTTTATACATTTTTTGATATGCATGTGATCGAGTTTAATTTCATAAGACCCACTAAACAGTGAAAACCTTTATTCCCCTTGGTGGTATTATATACCCATTGCTATCAATATTTCAATCATGCCAGCGGGGCTGTGCCTTATTGGGACAGAATTCTCTAACTGTGTTTCACAGTCATAATAAAAATGGTAATCACTATTCACTGAACACTAGGCACGTATCAAGCACTGTTCTAAGTTTCCATAGAGCAAGTCATTTAATGCTCCAAACAGACCTATGAAATGGCTATTTATTTTGCTTATCTTACTGAGGAGGAAATGCAGAGATAGAAGGGAAGGTTGACTTCCCTATGAAAAATAGGGAATTGACTAAAAATACTCAGCTTATAAGTGACAGAGGTAGACTTTTAAGCCATGTACTGTACACTCGCTCACTGAGTCTGTATGATCTGAATGTCCTGGGTAGCAACATATTTCCTGAAATTATAGGTAGATGTAAACTTTCTTCATATAAGAATACTACACTCTATATACTATACTATACTATAAGAATACTAGACCCTAAACAGCTCTTGCTTTTTTGAGGTTCATTTTTTTTTTTTTTTAGTCACAGTTGAAAGTCTTAGCTAAATGTAGCCAAGTGAAATATCCCAGTGCTTGCCTCCTTAGAATCCATTGCAACTCTTGGTAATATTCCTGGATCATTTGACAAATGTCCTTGTGCCATGATAATTGCTATTAAAATGGTCGTTGTTTGTTCTGGAGCTTCTACTACAATTATAGAGAATCCTACATATAGCACAGAGCCTGGCACCAGTAGATACATTTGGTTATTAAACTTTATAATTTCCATGATCCATTTGAGGTGTGATTGCCATGTATTATATGCCTGGAATTTTACTTCCTCCTTATGGAAATTTTCTCAAAACTGAAGGGGTTCCTTTTCTTCTGATACACATTTTGCAAATGTCAGCCATAGTTACTCACTTAGTATACTTTCTTTCTTCTATGTGGCTTTTCTTGGATTCCATCTCTCCTCAAGCTGTGTCATGGTAAAAAGAGAGATTTTTTTTTTAGACTTTCTGATAAGGGAGTGCCTGGGTGGCTCAGTAGGTTAAGTATCTCCCTTCCACTCAGATCCTGGGATCGAGGCCCACATTGTGGGGGTCCTTGCTCAGTCTGCTTCCCCCTCTCCCTCTACTGCTCCCTCCCCCTGCTTCTGCTCTCTCTCTCTCAAATAGATAAAATCTTTTTAAAAAGACTTCCTGGGATGCCTGGGTGGCTCAGTGGTTGAGCTTCTGCCTTTGGCCCAGGATGTGATCCCGGGATCAGGAATCGAGTTCTATATCTGCCTCCCTATGGGGAACCTGCTTCTCACTCTGCCTATGTCTCTGCCTCTCTCCCTGTGTCTCTCATGAATAAATAAATAAAAATGTTTTTAAAAAATAAAAAAGTAAAAAAAAAACCAAAAAGATTTCCTGATAAGAAGACATTGCTCAATCCAATAAATTTTTACTGAGCACCTAGAGTATTCTAAGCCTTTTCAAGTTGAGTATGACTCAGAAGCTACTTACTAGGCTCCATTTTCTATGTAGCATTAATCAATATTTTTCTTTCTTGTACTTAATTCTGGTATCCATGGTATGTGTGGGTTATAATATAATCACAGAGACCTGCTGGTGGGTGCAAAATAGTTCTTATTCATTTTTTCACTGCATATTAACAATGGGTTTTCTGAGAGTACAGATTTTTAGTGGAAGTACACTCTAACAACCAGGAGTGAATATTGAATGATATGCAATATCTCACAGGAAATCTATAAACATAATAGTCCTATAGAAAATAAAAGATTATTTTTAGAAAATACACTTTTTTTCTTCCTAGAAATATATTTCTCTAGTGGAGGGATTGATTCTCAGGCATCTTCAGACGGTGTCTTCTTCCTGAGGTAAGCTCTATTTTCTCAGGCTGGGAATTGTGTTTTGATATGTTTTACAGATAGTGTTCAATGTCAATACGATCACTTAGGTGATCTGTGAGAAAACACACATAAGCGTTCAAATACGTACTGAGATAAATTAAACCTTCTGGGGAAGCAACATGAGTATGACGAGCACTGAAGAATGAAAAAATACCAAGCATTCCAATCCTTGTGGCTCTTCCAAGAGCCAAGGCCATTTTGGTATTGGATCATCCTTTAAAAAAAAAAAAATGTAGAATATTCTGGCTAACAGAGTCTTTGGAAATTTTATTGATGTCTTGGAAGCACCCTGAAAACACAAATATAAATATCCATTGCATGGCTTTCAAAATAAATAGGGTTAATAAAGCTTTTGTATAAAAAGAATTACTTTCTTACTTTGCCACTGACAATTTTGCTTTTGACCCGAAGATGATTACTGTTGGAAAAATCTTTCTCAGGAGTCTTGAGAACATTGTGATGTGCTGCTTGAATTTTGGTCCTTTGTGCCTCGTCCAGCATCAATAGATTTCACATATTATGATTATTACCTTTTGCATATCAAGTAGAAGATATCTAAAAAATGTTTTAAGATAAGAGGGACTGCATACAATCATGGAGAGAATCTATTTTAATAGGAAAGCTAGTTCAAGATGAACGTGAACGTGAAGGTAAATATACCTATTTATATTCCCAGATAGGAAATAGCAACAAAAAGCATTGTCTCCTGACCTTATCATTAATGGGGTGGTTCACACTCTCTCCCTCACTCAATTCTGACTAAAGACATCCTCCACAGGCTTGACTATGTTCTCCCTCTATCTCTTCTCCTCCTCCATCTGCAGCTCTGAGCTTTGGGGATGGGACGTAGGAAGACTAATTAAGAAAAAGAAAATGTAAATGAACAGAGACTAAATGAATGGAGAGAGGCTGGAAAAGGAAAGTGTTGTGAGAGCAGCATAATTTTGTTCAGAAATAGGGTCTAGATTTTAAGAAACTGAAAGATCTTTCTTTAGATGTTCATGCTCCTTCCATTTGTATTTTTCAAAAGAAGTCAAAGAAAATTTATGAGGCTGTAGGAAGTTAAGGAAGACTATAATGTAAAAGTTCTATATTATATCCATTGATAAATTTATGTAGCTCTTTTAAATATAAACATAAGTCAGTGGCCACGGATGATCTAAATTGTACCTGGTGGCCCAATGTATTAAATGACTCATTTTCAATAAAATGTCTTTGATCACTCGGTGATTGGAAACAAAAGATTAAAAGGAAAACCATTTGTGGGTCTCAGAATTTTCAAAGAATCACTGTGTCATTTGTTTGCATAAAATGTATTAATTTAGGAAAATTACAAATCATTTCTGAAAGGCCACTCAATCAAAATATGGAGAGTCATGTGCCACGAAAGACAAAAAAGATCAAGTTGAATACAACACAGTTTGAAAGAGTCCAATGATCTTATTAATAATGAAAAGATGCAAAGTTGTTATCATATGAAATTTATTCTAACCTGAAATGCTGGAATTAATTTATGACAAGTTTCATTCTTACAACTTTAAAGAACACTTTAAAGCGAAGTCTTACTCTTTTTCCTCATGCTAAAGGAATGAAATCACGTTCAAATCTTGGCAACACAGCAATATGCTTATTAGCTTTCCCTTGGAATTAGGTTTCTGACGGTTTGGAAGTCTTTCTAAAGATTCTAAGGACAAGTTTCTTTTAATTGCCACACATTTTGTCGTTAAATAGGATTGCAGAATACATCAATTAATGTTCCTGACGAAAAATGTATTGTATCTAATGATAATCATAATAGCTCACATTTACTAAGTGTTCATTCTGAGTCAGGCACCGTCAGGAGAAATTGCAATGTATCAGCTCACTTACTATCCCAGCGACCATATGTTGTAGGTCCCTGGTGTGAAGCCCATTGTGCAGACGAGAAAACTGTGGCTCAAAAACAATATTTTTAGGGTGGGTAGACAATGAAAAGAAGATTATGCCCTGGATACTGAGGTCCAAAGTGGCAGAAATCACAGTGATCACAAAAAGTAATTTGTTCAATGAAATACTTAACTAGTGAGACTCTTACATATTTTTCACTTGCTATAATGGCCTCACACCTCTCCGCCCCCACAAACTATGCATATGAGGCATCTTGATAAACACTCCAAATCAAATCACATGAACAGAATAGGTATATACCTTATTCCTGCTAACCATTTGGTTATCTGTAGCATAGACACTATTATGAGATTGTGAGATCAAGGCCCACCAAGCCTGAAAAGTGAACATCTACAGGTTACTTGCCTTTCTCACTACCCTGTGAAATGTTCCAAAATGCCCCATACAGTTTTCCCTTGTTTAAGGGGTTTTGACCTGAGTTTTTCACCACAGTGATTATGTCTGAAACACAGGTTTTCATGTTGGCTTCAAAACATTCTCATGCTCTGGATAAGAGTTCTAGCTTATGATATTCAGATGAGTTCCTGTAAAATTCCTTTATGTTACAGATAAACCGATTGGTGATAGGATTGTGATCCCTCCAGAGGCTTTAAAAGAATAGGAATGCTGAAATGTACGGAGTGACAGTATTTCCTTGAAAGATGCCACAAGCACGTGAGAATACTGGAGAATCTCAACGACTGTTTGTTTCAATAAAATTGACAAATTTTTCTATAGTTTTCCATGGTTTCCCCTTACAGGAGGTGGAAAATGTGTGGCTAGAATGTAACACCATGATGGGATTACTTAAAACATCTGAACTACATAAATCTACAAAGACTCTCAGAAAAGTTGCTGATTTTCTTTCATTCTAAAATATCAGCAGATGTAGACCTCCACTTTGTCATAGTGTCACATTTTAAATGAAAAATGTCACTAATGTTTTCTTGTAAATTGAATACATTCTTTTAAAAATGCATTAAAATGAAAAATGCTTTTGCTAGAGTTTCTTTTTTTTTGTTTTGTTTTGTTTTGTTTTAGTCTTAATGCTTACAATAAAAAAAGAAATATAAAGTATTAGGATTAACTTCAAAAGTGGTGTATTCTTTTCAGGACAAGGTTCCATCCTGCAGGACTTTTCTTTTAATTGCAATATAATCACTTTCACATGAAATAACTCTAAGCGAGGCCTGAGTGGATGAGTGAATACATTGGAATTCAGTTTTTTCTCTTTATTTTTGTTTGACCTTGGACAAATCACCTTGGTTTTCCTGGTTGTGAAAATAAAAGAACAGTGATTCTCATTATATACCATCTTAGGCTTGTTGGGATACTTATTACAATCAAGAGGCAGAATTTCTCTGATAAGTAGCTTTGGCAAGGCAAAATCTGACCCACAGATTTGAAAAAAAAAAAAAGGCATTTGTTGGATACTATTTTTTGTTTGTTTTTAAAAAGCTGGTTTAAAGAGGTATCTGGAGGATAAAGGATCTCTTTGAATCCTCTTAATTTTCTATAGGGTCTACCAAAGTGCCTTTAGCATACTAAGTTTCCAGTAAACACTCTTTGGATCATTAGATTAGTAAAAGCCAGTTATTGACTGTGACTAGAAAACACAGATTCTAAATGGTCTTCAGAAATAAAATTCTATGACATTATGGATTTCAAATTACCACTCAGCCACCTACTATCATAGAGGGCTTATTTTATAGTGCATGTGTCTCATACTATGCCATGTCTGAGGGAAGGAATGAACAGCAAGTTCTCAGAGCAGTATTTGACATTATCTTTTCTTTTTGACTTTATAGTATTTTTTAATTAGAAGAGTTTATATTTACAAAAAAAAATTGCGACAAGAGTACAGAGATTCGCATAGCCCCGCACTTAACTTTCCTTTATTAGTAACACCATACACTGGTATAGTACACTTGTTGCAATTAATACACTAATATTGATACATCATCATTAACTAAAATACACACATTATGTAGTAACAGTTTTTACTGTTTCACAGTTCTATCCAGAATACCATATTACGTTCAGTCATAACGCTTCCTTAGGCTACTCTTGGCATCACATTTTCAGACTTTCCATATTTTGAGGACCTTGAGAATTCTGAGAAATACTAGTCAGGTATTTTCTAGAAAGTGCCTCCAGTGGAATCCATAAGATACACTTTTCATGGGTAGATCATGGTTATTGGCTGTTGGGAGGAAGACCACAGGGATAAAGTGCCATTCTTACTACATCTTCCCAGGGTATCTGTCATCATTATGACAGATCATTGTTGATGTTAATCATGATTACCTAGCTGGGGTAGTGTTAGCTCTTCCACTGTGAAGTCACTCTTTTCCCTTTTAAAGAGATATTATGTGCAACTCACTTAAGGAGTAAGAGGTTCTGTACTACCTCCTTGAAGCTACAGTTCTCTACATACCCACTTAAATTATTTAGAATTATTTTTCACAAGATGTGTATTTACTCAAATATTTATTTATATCAGTATGGACTTGTAGTTATTTCTTTTATACTTGGGTTGTAATTCAATACTATTTTATTTGCTTTCTCCTATAATTTTTTTGTCAATTCCTTGTGTTCACACAAACAATAATGTCACTTGCGAACAAAGAAAGTTTAATTTTTTCCTTCCCAACCTATGTGTTTGTTATTTCCTTTTGTTTTTGCTTTGTTTTGTCTCATTGCACTAGTTAGGTATTCTAGTATCATGTCAATTAGAAGTGGGAAGAGAGGACATCTTTGCTTTGTTTCTGATCCTTGGGAGAAAGTATCCACTCTCTCACCATTAAGTATGATGCTAACTGTAGGTTTTATTAAGATGTTCTTTACCAAGTTGATAAAGTTCCCATATATTCCTTGTTTGTTAAGAGAGTTTTATCCTGAGTAGATGTTAAGTTTTGTCAAAGATTATCTGTATCTATTGATATGGTCCTTTGCTTTTTCATCTTTAGTTTCCTGGAGTTATGGATTGCACTGATTTTTGAATGTTGAATCAGCCTTGCATATTTGGATAAATCCCCCTGGGTGATGGTATAGAAGTTTTTCTAATACATTGTGAGGTTTGATTTGTTATTTTATTAATGATTTTTATATCTATATTTGTATGTTACATCTATATTCATGAGAATTTTTACATCTATGTGCATGTGCATTGGCTTGTAGTTTTCTTCATACATCTTTGTTGGATTCTGGAGTTAGAGTAATACTGGCTTCGTACAAAGAATTAGGAAGTGTTTCCTCTACTTTTATTTTCTGGAAAATATTGTGGAGAATGGATATCAGGTTGTTCTTAAATATTTCATGGAATTTGCCAATCAAATCATTTGATCTTGTCCTTTCTTTTTTTTTTTTTTTTGAAAGTTATTAGTTTTTATTTGATTAATAGATGTCAGTGAATTCTTGTGTTGATCTCTTCTTGTGTTAGTTTGGTAGTTTGTATCTTTCAAGGAATTACTCAGTTTCATCTAAACTACAAAATTTCTGGATATAGAGTTGTTTATATTTTTATTATTCTTTCAAGTCCATGGAATCAATAGTAGTAAGTCTTTTTTCATTTCTATTATTTTTCATTTTTTTTTCATCTCTTTCTTTTCTTTTACTGAGTTAGCTTGGCTAGAATTTATCAATATTATGGATGTTTTCAAAGAATCAGGTTGGGTTTTGGTTATTTTCTCTATTGTTTTCTTGTAGTCATTTTAATTAAAATCTGTTTTTTTCTTATTTGTTTTCTTTTGTTTATATCAGATTTAATTTTTCTTCTTTCTCTAGCTTTCTAAGGTGGGAGCTGAGAATATTGATTTTAGAAATTTCATTTCTGAAATATTCACTTAGTTCTTTAAATTTTCATGTAAGAACTACTTTTGTTGGATCCTACAAATTTTAATAAAATAATTTTTGTTTTTGGGGTGCCTGGGTGGGTCAGTTGGCTAAGTGTTGGAATCTTGATTTTGGCTTCCATCACGGTCTCAAGGCTGTGGGATCAAGTCCTGAGTCCAGTTCCATGCTCAGCTCAGAGTTTGCTTGAGATTCTCTCTCCTCCTCACCTTCTGCCTCTCCCCCTACACTATAAATAAATAAATAAATAAATAAATAAATAAATAAATAAATAAAATCTTAAATAATAATAATAGCTTTTGTTTTTTTCTCTTTCCTGGATGTAAAATCCTTGACTCAATATTTTCTTTCTTTGGTACCTTGAATTATTACTCCATTTTGTTTTGGAAGAAACCATTATTGACACAAGTTTAATGATAATCTAATTTTCTGTCATTTATATAATTTGTTGTTTTTGCCTAGGTTCCCAAATGTTTTTCTTTCAAATCCAGGAATTTTAGAATATATCTTAAGTTGGTGATTTTCAGGTTTATATAGTTAAATACATTATGTACTATTGCAATATGTAATTTTAATTGTTTATTAATTATTTTTATTTAAATATAGTTGGCGTACAATGTTATGTTAGTTTCAGGTGTATAGCACAGTCCTTCTACAAGTCTACACATTATGCTGTACTCACCAGGAGTGTAGTTGCCATCTGATAGAAGTATTCTGATTGCAATTTATGATTTTTAAAATTTCTCTTTTGATACTTCTTAGAGATTCCTTGTTTAATCTCTAAATATTCAAGTATGTTACAAATATCTTTTTTTGTTATTGATTTGTAGGTCAATTTCATTGTGGTTTGAGAACATAGGTTGTAGAATTTCTCTTATTTTGAATGATATAAGCTATGTTTTGAGAACTAGAATGTGGTCTATTTTGGTAAATGTTCCACCTGAGATTGAGAACAATGTGAGTTCTTCTGTTGTTGAATGAAGCATTCTATAAATGTCAATTAGATGGCTGATGGTACTGTTTAGGTCAACTCTAGTCTGACTATGTACCTGCTTGACTGTCAATTACTGAAAGGGGAATACTGACATCTATTTCTCCTATCAATTCTGTCAGTTTCTTCCTCTCGTATTTTGATGCTATTGTTAGGTGCACATATGGTTAAGACTGTTATTATATCTTCTTAGAAAATTAATTGTTTTGTCACCATGTAATAGCCCTCTTTCCCCATGATGATTTTCCTGGTTCTGAAGTCACGTTTGCCTTACGATAGCTATCATCTTTTGATTAGTGTTAGTGTGAAATATCTATCTCCATCCCTTTTAATTAATCTGTGTCTTTAAAAATATATATATTTATTTGACAGAGAGAGTGAAAGAGCACAAGCAGAGTGAGCAGCAGGAGCCCAATGTGGGGGCTCGATCCCAGGACCCTGGGACCATGACTTGAGCCAAAGGCAGACACTTAACTGACTGAGCCACTCAGGTGCCCTCTAGCTGTGTCTTTATATTTAAAGTGGGTTTCTTGTAGATAACATATAGGTGGTTCTTGTTTGTTTGTTTTTTAATCCACTCTGTCAATCTGTCTCTTTTATTGGTTTATTCAGAGCATTCTACTTAATGTGATTCTTTTTGTATTGCAGTGTAGTTGGTATACAACATTATATTAGTCTCAAGTGGACAACATAGTGATCCAACAGCAATATACATTACAAAGTAATCACCACCATTAACCTAGTTGCCATCTGTCACCATACCAACTTGTTTCAATATTATTAACTATATTCCCTGTGCTGTACATTGCATCTCAAGTCTTATATATTTTATGACTGAAAGTTTGTACCTCTTAATCCTCTTCCTCTATTTTGCCCATCACCCAAAGTGATTCTAGATATAGTTCGATTAACAGCTAGCATATTTGTAACTATTCTCTATTTGCTTCACTTATTCTTTATATTTTTATTAACTTCCCAACTTTTTCTGCCTTTTCTCATTTTTTTTAAAAAAAGATATATTTATTTATGTTAGAAGGAGAGAGAATGGGCATAAGTCGGGGGAGGGGAAAAAAGAAGGAGAGAGAGTTAAGCAGACTCTGCACTGAGCTCCAAGCCCTGACAAGGGCCTCGATCTCATGACCCTGAGATCAGGACCTGAGCCAAAATCAAAAGACAGATGTGTAACTGACTGTTCAACCTGGCACCGCTCTGCCTTTTCTTGTTTATATTGAGCATTTTATATGATTCTGTTGTATATCCTTTTACTATATCAATTATTCTCCTTTAAAAAATACTAATTATACTTTCATTTGTTTCTTAGAATCTTCATTTCTTTGTTTAACCATATGTAATTTTTTGTTATTGACTCCATTAGAACCATTAACATGTTAATCATCTTTTATTTTTTATTTTTTAATTTCATTAAAGATTTATTTAGTTATTCATGAGAGATACAGAGAGAGAGAATCAGAGACATAGGCAGAGAAAGAAGCAGGCTCTTCGCAGGAGCCCAATGCGGGACTCGATCATGGATTCCAGGATCACGACCTGAACCGAAGGCAGCCACCCAACCGCTGAGCCACCCAGGCATCCCAAACATCATTTTTTTAAAAATTATTTTATATTTTTAAAAGATTTATTTATTTATTTGAGAGAGAATGAGACTGCACACGTGAGTGGATTGGGGGGACAAAGGGAGAGAGAGAATCCTGAATCAGACTCCCCATGAGCCTGGAGCCCCATGTAGGGCTCCATCCCAGGACCCTGAGATCATGACCTGAGCCAAAATCCAGAGTCAGATGCTTAATTGATGGAGCCGCACAGGTGCCTCAATCATCATTTTTTTTTTAAATCTTCACCTGACAATTTTAACATCTCTGTCATATCTCCATCTGCTTCTTTATTTCTCAGACCTGTGTTTTTTTCTTGACTTTCCGCAAGCTTTGTAACTTTTTTGTTGACAGCCAGACGTAGTGTGTCAGGTAGTAGAAGCTCAGGTAGTAGGACCTGAGTCGTATAAGATTTTATGTTATTCTAGCCAGATGTTGGACTGTGTTTAGTATTTGCTGTAGCTATAGGAGCTAGAAGCTGCATTCCTCTAATGTCCTTGTTTCTGTCCCTCCTGTTGACTTTTGACTTCTCTAAGTTTGTGTCTTGCAGCTCTTTCAGCTGTAACACTGTTCACACAGTAGAGCTGTTTGCTCTGGTAGGAAGCTGTGGCAAAAGGAAGTATTCTATAATCTTATTAGTCAATCTCAGTTTTTTAATGGACTTATGTCCCTGACCTGTGACCTTCAAAAGTATTTTTTGCTCTTTTCCCTCTACTATATGAAACAGAAAGTCTATTGGAGGTTGAATGGGAGAGATATTCTTTCGAGATGTGGATAAGACTGCTACATTATTTTCTCCCTTTAGAGTGTAGGCCTTTGTTATGGAAAATGTTCTAGGTGTATTTCCCCATGATTATCAATCTTCTTTCTCAGCCAGAGCAATGAAGGGATCTTTCTTAGTTCCTCACTGTGACAACCAGGTGGAGTTCCTGGAGTTAAACCCATCAAAGTTTGAAGAGTCCCTTAGACTGCAGCTCCCAGGAGTTTTTCATTCTCATGCTGATCAAGACTCAGCCTGTAGCTACTTATTAACATTCCTATTTCATTGTCCCCACCTGTTTATGACTTCAGTGGCTTCTGCTCCAGTTAAACAAATCTCAGTAAGGATTCTTTATATTTGCCTCTGGTTCCAGATTTGAGGACGGTGATTTGCTAGTAGTTCTCTAAAAAGTCCAAGAAAAATTGTTGGTTTTCAGTTTGCTCAAATTTTCTTGTAAGTACCAGAGTGATGTTACCGAAGTCCTTACATGTTCGAGCAAAAACTGGGAATCCTGCCATTATCTTCCTTCATTCATACTTTCTTTTTATCAAAGGCTTAAGAACTTAACCTTTCCTCAATTCCTAGAGGATGTATACACATGATCGTTCTGATGTATTTAGATAAATTTTTGATTTGGTATAATTTTTTAAAAAATACATCATTTTTCTTGACTTCTGTTCAGACATTTAAAATTTTTATAAAGAATATCTTATTGTAAGCTCAGACTCAACATCTCATGTAAATAATTATATGATAAGACCTCATTTAGGTAATCTAAGATTTGTAAGACAGAAAGGAATGAATCTAATATATTGCTTAAGCAAAGACTCTAGGATGAGTCTAAAAAAAGCACTCAAGTGTGTGTTTTGATTCTTTCTGTGTTGTGTGGGTGAATTTCCTCCTTTCCAAGGACACTTTAAAGAGTGGTTTATTGGATCAACACAAGAGCTCTCCTTTTTCAAATAAAATCCATAGTTTTGGGTGTTTTTCAGGAGTGATACTTGGGTTTATGACTCTAGAAGTTTTAAACTTGATCCAGTTACCAAATGCAAAATAATCTTGGAAGGAGTACATAACAGTCCCATATCTTGTATCTCTTTATTTTTTCTCCTAGGAGAATGGGAGTGGAATCAAAATAAGAACAATCATAGAAAGGCATCACTTTCTGTTGTTATTGCTGTCATATAATACAATTTCAAAATTCCCACCACCTTGCCCTACAATAAAAGAAAATCAGGAATATTTGGTACAGATTAAGAAAAGTAATTTACTGTGTATATATATATATATATACACACGCACACACACAGTATGTATATATATATACATATATGTACAAATATATACGGGTGTATATATATATATATATATATATATACACACATAATGTTTTAAAGGTTTCTCTTTTGTTTGGTAGAAATTCATGTAAAAATCATTAGTATTTTCCAAGATACACAATTTTAGTACAGCTTTGAAGCAAAAGACAGGTAATCCTGCTTTCTATACTTAACTGAAATAAGCAATAAGGACTGAGAGCAATAAGAAATGCTCTGAAACTGTAACATATGATTTATTTAATTCAGTTGTGAAACTAGACTGCCTCTTTCTAGGGCCTTTTTGAGAGGGTCTCACTCTGGCATATTCAATCAGTGTTATAGCTGCAAATGGTTACAGGTTGAAAGGCAAAAGTTACAGGTACTTTATAGGAGACTTTATATAGAACTGTTTTTTTTATTTTAAGTTTTTACTTAAATTCTAGTGAGTTAACGGAGGGTAAAATTGGTTTCGGGTGTAGAATTTAATGATTCATCACTTACATACAACACCCAGTGTTCATCCCAACAAGGGCCCTCCTTAATACCAGTCACCTATCTAGCACATCCCCCACCCCCCTCCATCAACTCTCAGTGTGTTCTCGATAGTGAAGAGTTTCTTATGGTTTGCTTCTCTCTCTCTTTCTCTTTTTCCCCCCATCCCCTATGTTCATCTGTTTTGTTTCTTAAATTCCACATATGAGTGAAATCATATGGTCAACTCATCTTCGACAAAGCAGAAAAGAATATATAACTTTTATTGGAAATAGTGGACGGCTCATTAGAAGTTGCAGACAGTACAGCGAGCTTCCTCTAATGTAGTGTCATAATCAGAATCTTGACATTGGTCTTGATACACTTTTATAAAAGCAAAATATATACTTATCCCAGCCTACAAAAACAGTTATTGAATATAAATTATGAATTTTTTTACACTCTATCTGGTGTAATAGAAATCCTCAATAAATAATAAGAATATAAGATCATTCTCAAGGCCTCATTATTCTATGTGAGAAGGGTCTTTCGACATTAGGTAGAGCAGAAGATTTCTTACTCACCTCTTTGATTTTTTTCCTTTCATTGAGCTCTGTAATCTGAAAGCTCCAAGGAACAAGCATTGCAAGGACTCAGATTAATGATTTCATGCAACAGCACCCGTTGCATGAGAAGTACTTCAAGTACTGCCCCACAGATGTTTGGTGAGCATGGATGAAGAATTAAATACAAACTGGGAGTACCACTGATACTCCATTGTCTGAGAGTCAGACATTTGACTTTGGCCTTTATAACTTTCTGTGAACTCTAGGCATGCTTTTTAACTTTTTGGCTAATAATATGCTTCCTGAAAAAAAAATATGCTTCCTGAGAAGTAGGAGAAGATGATTTTTGTCCAAACGAAGGTAGCCAAAAAAACAGGGTAATTTCTTCCCTATTTTTTGTAGGCCAAATATCAGCAGTTCTATAGAGTAAATTATTTAAAATGAGAAACATGAGAGAGAAAGCTGGATTTCTAAGTGAAAATTTCTTCCAAAAATATTTTTGCCCTTTTTAATCTCTAGTAGATATTATTGGCAATATTAGGGGGAGGGAGGATCGTATTAGTCATGTTCTCCCCCTACATTTCCTTCCTTTTGCTAAACGCTGCTCAGTGTGCATCGCTCTGATGCTGCATTACAAAAGCTACAGTTTTAAAATAGGTTCTCTAGGTAATAGCATTTCTGACAAATTAATAATGTGATGCTTTCCTCGGCCCATGAGAGTTTTCATTACATATTCCCCAACTGTTATTTACAATACGATGACAACTCGTAATTTGTCAAGAAGTAAAGAACAGCAGGAGGAGTTCCAAGAGATACACACGAACCAATATCTAACATAAGAGGCGTGGGCCCTGGTCATTTTGAAAATTCACAAGTCATTACCTCTTTATGACTTCCTTCACTATGTTTAAATCCTCTCTGGAGACTCATGCATGCATAGACTAAAGCAAAGGCTAACATATAGGTATAGGTAAAAAACAAACAAACAAACAACCAATAAAAAACTTCTCATGCATTGGTGTAATCGCCAAAATCTCTCAAGGAAAAATTATGGTGGTTCTTTAAAAGTTAGGACTCTCTAATATAACTCAGAGAAACAGCAGACTCATATATAGCTCACAAACGGTCAGCTTCCTCAAATAAATAGTGATTTATGTCAAGTGAGTAGTCAAAGATGCTGATTTCATTTTTTTCCCCTCTCCTACCTTGTGCTCCTGGTGAGAAGAGGAATAGCATTTTCTAAATAATTTATTTGGAAGGTTGAAGATGTGACTGGCTGGCCTGAGCTGGAAACACAACATTCCAATCTGCCACTACCTGCTGTGGGGCCCTATTAAGCACTCTTCAATATTTCAGTATATATTGTGTAATTAACTTGCCATGATGTGAAACTGGAACTATAAATGCCGGCAGAAGAGGGAACATTTCAAGCTGTTATTATGTAGGAAAAGACAAAAACAAACTGTAATCGAGGTCAGAAAAACTTGGAGCCCATGTGAGAGAAGATGGGAATGAAGACAGGCGAGTTCCTGAATTAGCAAAGAGTAAAGGAGATTTAGAAGGAAAAAAAAAAATGAAATAAAGAGGTAATGAAAAAAGACCTAGTGCTTTGAAAGCCATAAAGAAAAAAAATAGAAGCAGTGAGGTAGAAATTTATGGTTTACAGCTTGTACTAAAAGCTTATATGATTAGAATCAGAGAAAGCGAGGTTCTTTTTAAAATGACTTTGGCGAGTATGCTGTAATACTCTCTAATAGCTTCTGCAAACCCAAACCAGGTATAAAAAGACAACGTAAAAATCTGTTGCCAAAATCTGGAAGACATTTCTACTGAATGCAAAGCTTATGAAACAACTGCTTCTGAAAATTTACATTGCTCACGGCCCCATGCTCTGCTGGCTGAACCGAAGCTAGCTTGCTTATCTAAAGGTAAGGAGGAAGGTCCTTTACTGATTCTACACACTCTTCCAGATTTCATGTGAAGTCCACAGTCTGTATGAACAACATAATAAACTACCTTCCTGTGGTGTGAGTGTGCTTTTCTGATCAGAGAGTTGTGTCATTTCCTAATTCATCAGTGAAAAACTTTACATGGCAGCAACTGGGTGTTTGGGACTGTGAGGATTGGAGTGGGTATGGGAGACCAGGTGTGTTGAATCTTGGGATGACTATTTTCCACAAGCAAAATGGCTGAGGAAAGGGCAAAAACCAAAGAAGTACATATTTGGATGTAGTATGTTCTGGGTATTAAAACATAGTTTTCTTAGTCCATGTCTTCAAAGTGTCAGAGATCAAAGTAGTGGGTTGACCCCTATGATCCTGTGATGAGCCATAAGAAGAGGACAAGATGGAAGCCTGTGTGATGCTGTGTGCTTGACTAGGGGCTCGAAAATCAATTTGCCACCTATAGGTGTGTGAAGGGGAATCTAGGAAAGTCTGAGTAGACTGAAAATTAGAACAGGAAACTACTGGGAGAAATGCAGAAGCTTCAGGAGGATTCGATCCTCAGATTGCTTTGCAAATGTGTTGAAAGACTTCCCCTCTTCTCCCTTCTTTTCTTTCTTTGTTCTATTAGCACCTCAGATAAAGGTACTGGATTTAACCAGACTCTTACTTAAGTTTTTCCCTTCAGCACCAAGCACATTCCCCCTTGTTCTTCCTCATAAACAGTCCACTATAAAATGTTTAATATGGGCCTGCAGATTATAAGGTTTTGAAGACAAATATAGAAGCATGACTTTCTGTATCTATTTTATTTTTATTTTTAAAAAATATTTTATTTATTTATTAATGAGTGACACACACACAGAGGTAGAGACATGGGAAGAGGAAGAGGAAGAGTCCCATGCTCTATGGGACTCCATCCAAGGACCCCCAGATCATGACCTGAGCCAAAGGCAGATGCTCTACCACTGAGCCACCCAGGTGCCTCTATATCTGTATCTTAACTCACATAAGCAGAGTTGAACCATAGATCTTACACACGTTTTTTTCTTTCCTTAGATTTATTTGCTTTTGGTGCAGTGGGTTAATTGTTCCTAAGAATTACATGATATTTGGGGTGCCTGGGTGCCTATAGTATAGGCTGTGAGGTTGCTCCCTGTCCCATCTCCCTTGATGCTGCTCAGAATATACTCATCCAAGTCCCTTTGCTACATGGATTATTGGGGATGAGGGAGGAGGCAATGAGAATTCCAAGGGTGTAACACGGGTTGTACAAATTAAATTTCATCAAGTGCCAGTCAGATGACCCTCAGGAATGACTATAGCAGTTTATTCTTCTACTTGTGTGCCAGGAGGTCTCCGTTTCTGCCAATGCTTGGAAAAATTCTATTTTAGTATTATCTGAATTTTGCTCATCTTTTGGGTATAAAGGATTATCTCATTGCATTTTTAGAAAATCTATCTAATTAGTGAGTTTAAGTATCTTTTTAAATCCTGTTAGCTATTCCATCAGCAAATTGCCTCTTCTATATATCTTAACTGCTTTTCTTTTTGGTGTCTTGTCTATTTCTTGTCAATTTTTATTAATTCTTTAAAATATTTTAAATGTGGATGTGCTCTGGTTGAAGTTGGCAATATCTTCTCCTTAAATGACATCTGTCTGTTATTTTTCTCTACAATGAGTCATCCTAGATTTTAATGTGAACGTGGCAATTATTATTTACTCACATTTTCTAGTTTAGAGTCTTTTTAAGGAAGTTATCTCCTCACTTCTATCAGCCCCAAGGTGGATTAGTTTCGTCTTGGGTGGAACAGCAGAATCTGTACATAGTTAATGGAGAGATTTGACCACATGCAATCTTGGATGCTAGTTAAACATTCTGTGTAAATCTGTTGCCTCTACCTCTAGATCTGGCCCTGATGTGTGCTGAGTCAACAGTTAGAAGAGGTGATGAACATAAACTGGGGGAAAGCAGGAAAAACTGTTATCTGTGTGTATGGCCTGAAGTCCACCACATGGCTCACTCACTGCCTCCATGTCTCCAACTTTGATGATTTGGGTAAGGATGCCATTGCAGAACCATCGCATGTCGTTCACATACAACCACATGCAAACCTGGCCCATGATTTGGAGAAGCTGAATGAGGAGACCCAATGGGATCTGCAAGGCCTGACTGTAGCTACATACCAACCAGGAAAGCCAGCTGATCTGTAAGAACATGTAAGAGCTGTACTGACCCCTGACATTGCATGAGCCTTCTCAGAGTCAGGAGAGCTAGTTTTTGACTCTGCCTCCTAGATCACTTCTCTTGTGGCCAATCCTAACCCAGAACCAAGCAGAGAATGAGATTCTGGGAAAGACCTCAGAGTAGCTAATTTGATATGACTTAAAGCCTCCACACAACAGCACTGATACTTTCCCATATTCTTGCTACTTGTATATCATGGACCAGCAGTATCAGCCTTACCTAAGGTCTTGTTAGAAAATGAGAAAGAGATACAATTTTTATTTTTTTACTTATCTTAATTTTGATTTTATATTTTAAAGTATGCATTTGATGTAAGTTTAAATATATTTTTATTATATATATTTTTCTCCCCATGATATGTCAGATTCCCATCATCAGATTCCCTGGTCATCAATCTTGTCCCCTACTTAGCTGATTATGGAACCTCTTTGTTAGGCACCACATCTTCTAGATATAAACTCAAATCAGATCATTGATATATGACAATGTATCTATTCTGCTTCATTTTGTTTTGACTTATTCCTACATAATGTCACCTGAAATTGTTTAGCTTTTTTAGTTCTTTGGTTTTGATATTAGTGGCTTATCAGTATGTTTAAATCTAATTAGGGGAGTTTCATCTCTTTGCTTTTATGTTTATGTTTATGTTTCTCAGATGTCTGTTAATAAGATTAAAATCTATAAATGTGTTATGAATTCCACATTATTTTAATTCTTAGGTAACTTATAGTTCTATTATTTTGATTAGTATCTACTTTCTAAGTGATCATAGCTAATACAGTGACGCACTTTATTTATTTTAAAAGATTTATTTATTTATTTATTTATTTATTTATTTATTTATTTATGATAGACACAGAGAGAGAGAGACAGGCAGAGACACAGGCAGAGGGAGAAGCAGGCTCCATGCCGGTAGCCTGATGCGGGACTCGATCCAGGGACTCCAGGATCGCGCCCTGGGCCAATGGCAGGCGCCAAACCGCTGGGCCACCCAGAGATCCTCCGCACCTTATTTTCTGAGTTTGTGTATGGCAATTGCAGTGAACAGTGCTTATAGATTCTTGCACTTTTCTGTGGTTATTTATTTCTACATAGGTAAACACAGTTTCTATAAATAAAGTTTTTGTAATACCTCTCAATGTTTGTGTCACTTTTTTTTCATTTCACTGCATTTGTTAAGCCATATAGAACTATTTTTAACAATAGTTTAATAGGAAGCACCTTTGATCTTTGTTTTGAGTCTCAATTAGTAGAATGATGCTTGATAAGATACTTGAAATAAGATCTTCAAGTTAAGAATTTTTTTTTATTTCTAACATTCAGATACATGTTGAAATTTATCACACTCTTTTTTACATTTACTAAGGCACGAACATCTATTCTCTTTTACTTCATCAATTTGTTAAGTTACACTGTGATTTATAACAGCGAATCCTAAAGGATCCTTGGATGATTTAAATGAACCTATCTCAATTATGATGCATGCTTTTTAATGTATTTTCAGATTACTTTCCATTGTAGGCAGACTTCTATTCCCTACAGCAATGCCAAATTTATTTATTCTCAGGAAATTTTTTTTAAGATTTATTTACTCATTTATAGATATATATTTTAAGATTTTTTCAAAGATTTTATTTATTTATTCATGAGAAACAGAGAGAGAGAGAGAGAGAGAGAGAGAGAGAGAGAGAGAAAGGTAGAGACACAGGCAGAGAGAGAAGCAGGCTCCATGAAGGAAGCCTGATGGGGGATTCGATCTCTGGTCTCCAAGATCATGCTCTGGGCCAAAGGTGGCGCTAAACCGCTGAGCAGCCCAGGCTGTCCTATTTTTTAAGATTTTAATTATTTATTCATGAGAGAGGTAGAGGGAGAAGCAGGCTTCCCACAGAGAGTCCAATGCGGGGCTTGATCCCAGGATTCTGGGATTATGACCTGAGCTGAAGGCAGCCGCTTAACCAACTGAGCTACCCAGGTGCCCTATATTGCCAGGGAATTGTTAAAGATTTTTGTCCTTTTAGCTTCTCAGCTTCATAGTCACTATGTACAGCCCATAATTAAGGGTCAGGGAATAATGTATCTTCTTGAGGGAAAATATCTTTATAAATTATTTGGGAAATTTTGAACAGAAAGTTTGTCTCTACTCTCCCACTTATTTATCTATCATTTGTTTATGTCAATGTGGATTTATGAATATTTATCCCCTAAGCTGACTTCCAATGCTATTATGCTTATTTTGTTGCTCAAATTATTTGTGCTCTGGCCATCGGGAAATCTTTCAATTGGCTCCTGTGTTCTTTTGACATGTCTCCAATGTTTTGTGGCTTTTTTGAGCATTTCCATACTTTCTGGAGTTACAAGATGTTTCAGTCTCATCTTGCATATTTCCTGCCCCAGTCTTAACACCAGCCATTTCGTCAAAGAGCGCTGGTTCCTTTTGTTGGGAATGGTGTTAGAAACCAGGATTAGGGTGGTGGCTTTGTTTTTTGCTACTGATGTGTCATTTCTTCTAGGTTCTCTTAGCAATAGAACTAGGAAATAAATGTGTGCATTCTAATCCATTTAAGTCCACATCAATCTATTACTACTTCTGTAATATGTATTTATCTATATCTATAGTAAAGAAACTTGAGTGTAGGATGCCCGGGTGGCTCAGCGGTTGAGCGTCTGCCTTCGGCTCAGGTCGTGATCCCAGAATCCCAGTATTGAGTCCCATATCGAGCTCCCTGCATGGAGCCTGCTTCTCCTTCTGCCTATGTCTCTGCCTCTCTCTGTGTCTCTTATGAATAAATAAATAAAATCTTTAAAAAAAAGTAAAAAAAAAAAAAAGAAACATGAGTGTTTGCTGTATCTCTGACTCTAATCTAGGACCGTGTTTTATTCTAGCCTTCTCCCTTGCTTATCTGTAATGTCCCACTCTGATGTGAGACACTTGACACCCATCATCCTACATGTATTTATTTGTTCAATACCCGTATACATGTACAGAAGTTTCAGAATGATTAATTCATATCCCTATAGTCAAGAACTTTATCAACTAGAGTACATTGTTTATGAATAGTTCCTTTTGTCTACAGTCTTATATTCTCTACTCATTTCTGAAACTACTTACATCGTTGATTTATTTTGCCAAGTTTTATAATTTTTCACATGTGTATCCTGCACACATTTTGTTAGATTCACATTTAAGTATTTCTTT
This sequence comes from Vulpes vulpes, assembly GCF_048418805.1. Lineage (NCBI taxonomy): Eukaryota > Metazoa > Chordata > Mammalia > Carnivora > Canidae > Vulpes > Vulpes vulpes. Next base: position 68,293,512 of record NC_132795.1, on the reverse strand, counting down.
TTGAGATGGGGCTAATGTGTTGTACTTTTTTTTTATTTTCAAATTTCAAATTGTAACATTCATTGCCAATATGTGGGAAAGGAATCGACTTTCATACATTCATCTTATATTTTGTGACCTTGCTTTACTGGCTTCTGGGATATTTTTGTTGATTTAAGGGTAGATTTTTTTTTTACATAGACAAAGTTTTATTTCTTTCTTCCAACCTGTTAAGTTCTGATTTCTTTTCCTTGTCTTACTGTGCTAGCTTGAACTTCCAACAAGATGGTGAAGTAGTAGGTGGCTGGGTGGCTCAGTGGTTTAGGGCCACCTTCAGCCCGGGGTGTGATCCTGGAGACCCACTATGGAGTCCCGCATCAGGCTCCCTGCATGGAGCCTGCTTCTCCCTCTGCCTGTGTCTCTGTCTGTCTGTTTGTCTGTCTCTCTCTGTGTGTGTGTCTCTCATGAATAAATAAATAAAATTTTAAAAAAATAGATCCTTGCCTCATTTCTGATCTTGAGGGGAAGCATCCTATTTCTTATTATCAAGTACAAATAAGTTGCAGGAATTTTTTGTAAATATCCATTTTCAAATTGAGAAAGGTCCCCTTTATTTCAAGTTTGCCAAGGTTTTTTGCCATGAATGGTGTTGGATTTTGTCAAATGTTTTTATTATATTTATTGATATGATTGTGTGATTTTTCTTCTTAGACAGTTGGTATTTTGAGTTACATTGATTGAATTTTTGAGGCACCTTGGTGGCTCAATGGTTGAGCTTCTGCCTTTGGCTCAGATCGTGATCCCGAGGTTCTGGTATGGAGTCCCACATCCGGCTCCCCATAGGGAGCCTACCTCTACTTCTGCCTATGTCTCTGCCTCTCTGTGTGTCTCTCATGAATAAATAAATAAAATATTTAAAAAGAGAATTTTTGAATGCTGAACCAGCCTTGCATACATGGGATAAACCCCACCTAGTTGTAGTATATAATCCTTTTTATATGTTGTTGAATTTGATTTGATATTATTTTCTTGAAGATATTTACTCCTATGTTCATAATAGATATTGGCCTGCAGTTTTCCTTTCTTGTAATTTTTTAAATCTAGTTTTGGTATTAGACTAAAGTTGGTCTATTGAAATGCTTTGGGAAATGTTCCCTCTTCTTCTATTGTTTCTGGAGGAAACTAGAGAATTGGTATTATTTTTCCTTAATTGTTTAGTAGGATTCATTTAAGAAAACATCTGAGCATGGTGGATTTCATTTATCTTGTTTTTAGTTTTTTAAATACTAAGATAATTTTGTTAAAATATGTAGGACTAATTAAGTTTTCTAATTTCATTTGGATGAATTTTGATAGATTGTGTTGTCCAAAAAACTGATTCATTTCGTCTAAACTATCAGATTTGTGGCACAAAGCTTTTCGAATACTCCAGATTACTGAACCAAGGGATCAATACTCTTTACCACTTCTTTTATTTCTGATATCAATATTTGTGTGTTTCTTCCATTTTCTTCGTTAACCTGTCAAGACATCTATTAATTTTATGATTTTTTCAAAGAGACCGTTTTTGTTTTGTTGACTTTATCATTGTTTTCCTGTTTTCAATTTTGTTGGTTCCTGCTCCAGTATTTATGATATCCTGAGTTCTGCTCCCTACAGGCTTAATTTGATCTCCTTTATCTAGTTATCTAAGGGAAACTTAGCTTATTGATTTTAGATTTTTTTCTAACACATGCATTTAATTCTATAAATTTCTCTCTAAACATTGCTTTCGTTACATCTTCAAGACAAAAGTGGTGTTTTTATTCTTATGTAGTTCAAAATATTTTGTAAGCGATCATAAGACCTTCTTTAATCCAGACATTATATAGCAATATGTAGTATAGTTTCCAAATATTAAAAATAATGTTCTGGTTTGTTTTTTCTGTTATTGATTTCTAGTTTAATTCTGTTGCAATCTGAGAACATACTTTATGTGGTTTCTACTCCTTTACATTTGTTACGGTGGATTTCTACCTTGGGGAATGCCCCATGTGTATGCCATTGTTTTGGACGGACTGTTCTACAAACATCATTCTGATCATGTTGATTGATATTACTATCCTGTTGTTCATGTTCTCTATCCCCACTACTTTCCACCTGCTGGGACTATCTATGAGAGATGTGGAAGATATATTGTTGAAAATAATATCAAATCGAATTCAACAACATATCAACAGATATGTGGATGTATCTGTTTCTCCTTTCAGTTCTTTTACTTTTGCTTCACATATGGAGATGATCTGTTACCATGTACATACATGTACATACATGTTTGGGATTGTTACCCCTTCTTGGAGTAATGTCCTCTTTATCTTTATGTTCTGTCCTTCTCCTCATAACTTTCCTTATTCTGAAGTCTGCTTTGTCAGAAATTAATATAACTCCTGGGCCCCTGCGTGGTGCAGTCAGTTAGGCATCCAACTCGGTTTCTGATCAGGTCGTGATCTCAGGGTCATGGGATCAATCCCCATGTCAGCTCCATGCTCAGCATGGAGTCTCGTTGAAATTCTCTTTCCCTCTCCCTCTGACCCTATTGGTCATGCTCTCTCTCTAACTAACTAACTAAACTAAATCTTAAAAAAAAAAATATACAGCAACTCCTAGTTTCTTTTGACAAGTATTAGTTTGACATACCTTTTTCCATTCTTTTACTTTTCACCTGGATTCTACATTTTTAATGGATTTCTTATAGGCAGCATATAGTGGGTCTTCTTGCTTTTGTTGTTTTAAATCAATAGACAATCTCTCCTTTAAACTGGTGTGTTGAAACTATTCACAAATGATAGTGACTGTTGATATAGTTGGAATAAAATCTATTGTCTTTATAAATGTTTCTATGTACTGCATTTGTTCTTTATGTCTTTTTCTGCCTCTCTGCTTTTAATTGAGCTCTTAATATTATTACCCTGTAACAGTATTTTCAATATTTCATTTCTGTTCCTCTGACATTGCTGTCTTTCATGTCTCTTATCCATATGTTATAATTGTTCAATACATATTTACTATTATATTAAAATTATCTTTTAATTATGAATAAAAATTAAAAGATTTTATATACTTTAATTTATTACTTCTCAAGTGCTTTTCCTTTCATTACGTAGATCCATGTTTTTGACCTAGATTTCTTTCTGCCTGAAGAACTGCTTTTAATATTTTATTCAGGATGAGTCTACTGGCAATTAACTTTTTCAGTTTTTGTTTATCTGAGAAAGTTTTTATTTCTACTTCACTTTTGAAGATTTATTTTACTAGATGTATAATTTTAGCTCACTGGTTTTTTTCTTCTTCAATAATTTAAATATTTCATTCCATTCTCCTCTTGTGCAAAGAAAAGGCCAATGCAAATTTTATCATTGTTCTTGTATAGGTAAAGTATATTTTCTCTCTGACTTCCTTTAAGATTTTATCTTTGTCTCAGGTTTTCTGCAGTTTGATACATACCTTAGTGTTTTGTTTTATTCTTTACATTTAACCTCCTTTGTTTTCTGACCTTCCCAGATCTGTGGTGTGGTATCTGTCAGTGATACTGGAGAGTTTTCAACCACTATTCCTCCAAATATTTCTTCTGCCTCATTCTTTCTTCTCCTAGTATTTTCCTCCCTCCATTTCACTGTGTAAAGTTTTGATCGAATGATCTCCAAATTCAAATTATTTCCACACCTGTGTTAAGTTTACTAATAAATACATCAAAGGCATTCTTCATTAAGTTACTATGTCTTTCATTTTTAGATTATTTCTCATAGTTTTCTTCTCTTTATTACTATTACTGTCTGGTTTTGCGTACTTTCTATTTTTTCCATTAGTATCCTTAACATATTAATTATGGTTATGTTAAATTCTTTTTGTTCCAATATCTGTTTTACAGGAGTCTGTTTCTAATAATTGTCTGAAACTTCAGATTATGTTTTTTCTTGTCTTCTGGTATGCCCTATAATTTTTTATTGAAAGCTGGACATGCTATACTGGGCAATAGATAATAACACAGACACTTAGCACAAGGATTTATGCTAATCTGTTTAGAAGTCGAGCTGTGTTTAAGGTTTGTTGTGGCCAGAGGTACCAAAGGTTTCAAATTCCTTCATCATTTTGATTTCATATTTCTTCATGGGATTGTGGCTTCCCTTTTTACTGTTCCTTAGAGAAAGGCTGTGCCTTTGACTGCTCTTTTAGCTCCCTATTAATATTCCCAAAACGTGTTGGTGTGGTAGTGTACGGATTAAGTCTCAGTCTTGGCTGCATGTCTCAGGTGGTTCTTCAGAAATGTTTCTACACCTTTTTCAGGCTTCACCTTATCTCCTCTTTCCCGCTTCCTTCCACGGCGGTAGTGTTCCCTTTCTGTTTCCTTGAAACCCAGCCCTTTATGACTTAGGTGAGGCAAAAAGTCTGGAACTGGTGGGGGTGAGGCAGCATTCTTTTCCTCTCACTGGAATAAGTTTTCAGAGTTGCCCTCGGAGTTTTCAGAGTTCCTCCTACTTGAAGCTCAAGAGAAGAGTCTCAGAATATCTCGCAGTGACTACTCTTCCACTCCCCTGCCAGACCCATGAGGGGATCTTTCTCAGTTCTACATCCTGCAGATCTACTGGGGTTTCTGGAGAAAAAGTCTGCAAAAGTATAGAGCTCCCCGCAACCATGACGCCAGTCCACTGGAGTTTCTCAGACGCAAACTAGTTCACCCTCAGCTTCCAGGAATTCTGTAATTACCATTTAAGTGTTCCTACCAACAAGTGGATTCCATGTAAGCAAATCTTGAGTATGCTCAAAATGTGCCTGTTGCTCCAGACATTAGAGTTGTGGTAACCTCAGTTCTCTGAAGAGTCTAGGAAATTGTTGATTTTCAGTTTTTAAGCCTTTAAATCTCCCAGTGGTTTTTTAGCCACATATTCCATGGAATGTTCTTTCAGTGTCATCATAACACTCATGGTCATGCTTGTTTTCATCTTGGTGCCTAAGTGACATTTACCTTAAATTCCCACTTTCTTCTTCTGGAAACTTCATTGTCTTATCATCTTGACCTCTGTGACATCTCATTTTCCAGATGTTCTTCCTCTTCTGCTGGCCTCTTTCTCTTGTTCTCCCTTACCAAACTAAACATTGAAGTTTTACGGGACATGGTAGTGGGTCTTTCCTTCTTTTATTCATAAGAATATCATTTTTCATGACTTTAAAAAATTATTCATATGATAAAATCTCCTAAACTTATATACCCAACTAAACCTTTTTTTTAAAAAAAAATATTTTATTTATTTACTCATGAGAGACACAGAGAGAGAGAGAGAGGCGAGACACAGGCAGAGGGAGAAGCAGGCTCCATGCAGGGAGCCCAATGTGGGACTCGATCCCGGGTCTCCAGGATCATGCCCTGGACTGAAAGTGGCACCAAACCACTGAGCCACCCGGGCTGCCCAACCTTTTCTGTTATAATCAACCGTATAAGTTTTATATGAAACTTCCTTTTGGGTAAGCCATTTATAGACATAGTGAACTTAGCATATCCACAAACACCTGACTCCTTAACCCCACCTAAAACTGTTCATTTGCTAGTCTTTTCTTTCTCCATAAACGGCATGACTATCTGAGTTGAGCCATAGATCTGGAGTCACCATTGATCTTTCCCACTGCTTACCCCATGCAGAAAGTCTATCTGCAAGTTTTTATTGTTTCTGCATCACATTTTTCCCTATTGCCACCATCTCAGTTAAATTCACAATCACCTCTTGCTGAAAAAATTTCAAAAGCTCTATTATTGGTCTTTTCCTATTCTAATGTCTTCTTGCAATCTGTTTTTCACATAGCAGCCAAAATTGCTTTTTTAATGGTTTATTTATTTATTTAAGAGATATAGGGGAAAAGAGAGAGAGAGAGAAAGACAGAGAGAGAAGGTAGAGGGAAAGGGAGAGAGACAATCTTCAATCAGACTCCACTAGCTCAGAGCCTGATGCAAGGCTTGATTCCAGGACCCTGAGATCATGATCTTAGCTAACATCAAGAGTTGGATACTCAACCGACTGAGCTACCCAGGCACCCTGTAAAATTACTTTTTAAACATTATTTAATTATCTGATTTTCCTTTAAAAATCCTTTCAAGAGATTTCCATGGCTCTAAGAATAAAGTCTGAACTCATTTCTTTCTGGTGTTTTCTATCATTATACCAAATATATGTCCTTTATTTCCCTCACAGCAATTTCCCTAATGTGTAAATATATGCAGAATCTATTTCTGTTTTTCCATTCTCTTCCTCAAGCAGATTGTAAGACCTATGATATATCAAGGACCAGATTTTGTTGTTTCCTGGTTTCAATGTTGTAAGTATGAATCAACTTCATTATTTTAAAATCTGAGAGATAGCTACTGTGACCAAAGGGATATTTGACTGGAATAAGAGAAGAAAAATTATATTCAAGCAAGTTCTGGAGCATAGATTTTTTTTTTCTTTTTCACAGAGTACAGATATTTTTTACTATGCCACGGGGTTGGGGGGAAGCAAAGGATGTATGTGAGCACCCTTTGAATAAAGAAATAGGGAGATTATAAGCATATAAAAGGAAATATGATAGAAGATGGAAAATATTGAATCTTTCATTGTTAATATTTTCCTAATGTGAGAAGGAATCTTTTTCCTTTTGATCATTAAAAAAAGGGAGAAAAATATTTTCTAACATAGTTTATATAACATTTCCTTATATTTAAAAGGAACAGATTTTCATTTTAAGCAAAGAAAAACATCTGGCAAAATTCTGAGAGGATCCGAAGTTAAACATTGATGCTGTAGGAGATTGTGTGATGCCAAAAATACACAGGGACATGGGGTGATAAGATGGCCACAAAGTTCATTCAAGATATTTGACTTTCTTAAGGAGTAGTCAAAATGAAAATAGGAGTAGTCAAAACGAAAATAATATTATCTAAAAAGTCTCTCAAAGAACATGTCTGTGAACCTTAGTTTAAGAATAACTGATGGAGATGAATTCTTTTTCTGAAACACAAGGATATGTCCTATCAGGATTTTCAAACTGTTTTCCTGACAGGTTGAGTTGCTTTAGGGATTCTGCAAACAATAAAATATATTCTATCAAATAATGAAGATTTTGACTGCCTGAGGAAAGCATTCATCACCTTTAAATGTTTTATATAGTGAAGTTAGGGGAAGAAAAGAATCTTGTTGCTGAAAGTGTTTGAAAAATCTCGGTTCTGGATGATCTCTCTGGGCCATTTGAACAAGGGCAGTGCCCCCACAAGATGGAAAAAAGCATTTTTTGAACAGTGGTGTAATTAAATAAGTTCAAGAAATATGTGCTTAAGCGACAAATATTATTGACTCCAGGAATTTTAATATGCTAGTCCAAGTGATGGTGAAAATTCAGGAGAGGAATATAATATGTTGTTTTTTAATTAAGTCAACAGTTGTATGTGTGTTTGCTTATTTTGTTTCATTTCTTTATTTGCAGGGCACCAATCTACATTTGTGAGGCAATAAGTAATGGAAAGATTTGGGAAGCATTGCTCTAAATAATACTAGTTAGAGTAACTTGTAGCTATTAAATGAATTCAATATATCTATTATATATATATGTATATACACACAAAAATATACACATACATATACATATAGCCTTGCATGTTCAACACATACTCAATTTTCACATTGTCATAAGAAATAGTTGGTATCCTTACCCAGTCTTATAGATGAGGCCTGAAGATATTATGTAATGTGCCTAAGATTATACACCAATGAGTATGACACCAGCATTTGAACTTAGGCTTGCTTGGCTTTCTATTGTTCAAAATTTAGGTGCATGATTTACTTCATTTTTTTCAAAATATAGCTTTGATCTACCAGTTTCCTGCATTCTAAGCCTGTCCATTGGCTTCCAGGTTTTCATTTACTGGATAGCTATTATTTCAATTGGAATAATGCCACAACTTTGCCCTGTGGGGCAGATGTACTAGATAAACTCAAGACCTTTCTAATTCTGAAATTCTAACTTCTCTGAATTTTCACAATACATATGTATCTTTGTTTCCTAAGTTATTTTTCCTATCATTTTTTTTATTTTAAAATTCTTTTGTCTAAGACACTTTCTTGTATTTTTTCCCTTTGTGTTGTGAATCTCAAGTATCTTTCTTTTTAATCAGAAATTAACTCTTTCTCTGTTTCATTGTGTCCCCACCTTCCTGTGGTAGGAGGGTAGAGGCTGCTTTGAAGGAGAAAAAGCCAAAGTCATAAAGTTTATAAAGAAATAAAATTATGTAATATTATTATTTTTAACTTTGTATTTTTAAATAATTAAAGATTATTAGGAAGTTGCAAAGATAAGGCAAGAAGATCCTATGTACCTTTCACATGGTTCCCCCCAAGGATTACGACTTAAGTGGTTGTACGATATCAAAACTAGTAAATTGACACTGGTACAACGTAGGTTTATACCTCCGTTATTTCATCACATATGTAGATTCTTGTGGCAACCACTGCTATAAAGATACAGAATGGTTTTATCATACTGGTGTGAATTTGAATCATTGACTAACTGTGCTATGGATCCCAGATGGCATTTTTGAAGCTGTGTTTTAAAAAAATGGAGCCCAATGAACAGTGCCTTCCAAAGATTAGTAAGATAGGAAAGAAAACTACTTAGATTTAGAAATCATGGAGCAAAACTCTACTTGGGCATCAGAGAATGAGAAAGAATCATCAGAGACATCTGACAGACAAAACATGTAGACACTAAGATTCCTTAAACTACAAATGGAATAAAGAAATAAGTGGGATAGAAACCTTCAACTCAGAAACTAACCAATTTTTAAAGATCATCTAAGTGGTCCCTTCTCCCCCCCAACATCCAACTTCGTGCCATTTAATGTCTGGAAAGGTGCATACCTCGAGAGAAAGATGCACAGCCTCTCGTGGGAGAGATGACGACACCAACCACTGGCTATCTATCAATCCAGCACTGCCCTAAGAGTTACCTCAGATCAAAGCCTGCATTTCTACCTATTTGACACCTTGCTCTAAGTCTGGAATACTAAATTGCTATTTTTAGTTCTCCAGTGCACTTAAACTTTGGATAACACCCTTTCCGGTGTACCATGCACAATTATCAGTTCAAAAGTGTATTTTGTCTCATAGAGATTACAATAATACATATTTTAAATTGCAAATGCTGCTGTGATTTCAAAATCATTGCTTTGCTGCATTCATTTGTGGTTCTAGTCCTATTAGCTCTATTATGTCAAAGACTGACAACATTCTTTAGAAAATAATTATTAGTAATGCTCTGTTACCTTCTAGGTACAAACACTTGGTCCCAGATTTTCTGGTGCAACTAATGTGAGATTAGTTTGTTTGTTTGTTGAGCTAAAATATATATGATAAAATGATAGTCTTTTCAGATTTCTTATTTATTTACGAGTCTAATGAAGCTTGGTTGTGACTCTAATTAATGGTACAAAGAATAGGCACAAAAACTGTGAATTTCTTTTTTTTTAAATTTTTTAATTTATTTATGATAGTCACAGAGAGAGAGAGAGAGAGAGGCAGAGACACAGGCAGAGGAAGAAGCAGGCTCCATGCACCGGGAGCCTGATGTGGGATTCGATCCCGGGTCTCCAGGATCGCGCCCTGGGCCAAAGGCAGGCGCCAAACCGCTGCGCCACCCAGGGATCCCTAAAATTTCAAAGGATGTTTGTACCAAATTTTCATGATACATTAAAAAATAAAAATAAGTCTGAAACGGATTTTGGAAGCCAGTGTTCTGTTTTAAGGTAATATTTGGTATATAAATGTAGTTTCCAGAAATATTACCTGTAGTATGAAAAAATAACCCACAATTTAATTGTAGGGACACCTGGATGGCTCAGTGGTTGGGCATCTGCCTTTGGCTCAGGGTGTGATCCCAGAGTCCCAGGAGCCAGTCCTGTGTCAGGCTATCTGCATGGAGCCTACTTCTCCTCGCTCTTCCTATGTCTCTGCTTCTCTCTCTGTGTCTCTCATGAATAAATAAATAAATTCTAAAAAAAGCAAAAACAAAACAAAACAAAACAAAATTTAATTGTAATTACAAAAACCAATATGATAATACATCACTGAAGCTTTAAATAGAAGATTTAAATTGCATTTAACTGCACTTCTGTAACTTCAGTAAATGTAACTTTTTGGCACATAATCTCTTTCAGAACCTGCTTTATCATATATAATTCTACATTTAATAATCAAATGTAATTTAGCATAGTAAATTTTCTCATAGACTATGCCTAATTAAGCACTTTTTTTGGGGTAAATTATTTTTTAAGGAGTTTATAATACCAATTTAACTAAGTTAAGGGGATTAATACATACAAACTTTCAGTTATCCAATAAATAAGTCATGGGAATGAAAAGTACAGCATAGAGAATATGGTCAATAATATTGTAATAGCATATGGTGACAGGTGGTCATTACATTTACGGTAAGCATGTGTAATGTATAGAACTTTCAATTCTCTATGCTGTACACCTGAAACTAATATAACATTGTGTGTCAACCCTGATAAAATTTAAAATAAATATTCCTCAACTTTGGAGCAGTTAGAAGTTCCAGTTTTCACTGTTAGTGCTTTAAAATAAAAATCTTCAGAGATAGAAGGATTTCCCAGTTTACTATTTCAGATTTCAGTACAATTTCCCAATACACAGTTATAAATTGTTTTCAATGTATCTTGATGAGTGTTAATGGTAGCCCCTGTAACTTACTGAATATCCTTCCTGAAATTATACGGGGTATTTTCTCTTAAATCCTGCTCTGGATTTCACACTTACATTCTAATTTACTTTTATTGAAAAGAGTTTCTAAACATCACTTGCATTCTTCACATTTAGTCCTGGGCAACAGTACGAGTTTTAGAAGAAATATTTGCTAGATGGCAACTTCGTAGAGATAACCCAAAGTCAATCATAGGGATATTGATTAGTGCTGCCAGGAAATGACACTGGCCTTAGGAGGGGACTGTTATATAGGCCTAGATTTCCAAGGGTTGCACAAAGATAAGAATGTTGGCTAGAGAATCCATTCAGATGTTGTCTCTTTACCTTGTTGTGATTGGACATGCTCTAATACTTTTCCTTGTTTTTATGTTATTATTATGATGCCATCATATAAAAACACCGACATCTTATTTTGACATATGATTAATATTTTTATTTATCCCATATTGTTTTCTCATGCTGTTTTAAAAGTGTATAAAATTTTGCAACTAAAGTCCTAAGAAAGGAGCTGTTTTATGAATAAGAAATAATATCAAATAAGTAAAAATCTTTTCAAAGAACAAATACATAGGTAATACATCTGATCCAAAATCAAGCAAATCCAGCAAGGTATGGCCTAATAGAAGGGGTAGATAGGTAGGGTTGACACATTTTGCAAATAAATGTGTATAATTCTCACTTAAGTTTGAAATTCAGATAAACCATGATTTTTTTGATGTCCCTTATAATATTTAAAATATACTGATTTTAAGAAACATCATGTGTTGTTTATCAAGCAACTGCCAATTTAGCTGTGTCCTCTCTTATCTGGCAACTCTATTTAAGACAGGAGACTCACTGGAATTCCAGTATTTTGGCACCTACAGCAATAGAAGTTTCAATTATGGTTAGATTAACCCGTCTTAATGTTCCCATTCTCATGAAGGCCATGCAGTCAAATAACCAGGGCAGCAAATTTTACTTTATTTCTTTTTAAATTTGAATTCTTCTCTTCCAGATTTGTTGCATTTCCTATCATTATTTTATTTTGTGAATTCACACACACAGAGAAACACACACACAAAGATATAACCACAGAAGCTAACCAGTTTCTTGCAATATTTGAATCTAGTTGTAAAAAGAAATATATATCTAAGATTGTTATTGCCTATTTATATCAGAGCGTTTATAAAAGGTTCTACTAAGTAATGAAATGTTAGATGGCTTGTCTGATTCGAATAACCAAACTTTAAAAGGAGCTTATTCATTATTATATATAAAGCATTCCCCCAAGAGCACAGCTGTGCAATTTAATTCCATTGAAACCTACTCCCACTTAGCAAAATATTTAGATACATAGACATATAGATAGAGAATCATAATAGGGCAAGGAGGAAATAGACAATGATTAAAGGATAAATTCCGCTTGCCACAACATATTTTCATGATTTACCCCCCTATGAATCTACTGCCTTTGGGGTGTTGTGTGCCAGAAATAGCAGTTAGAGCATGTTGTAGCTGAAACATATTGTTGCAAATGTTTTATGGCCTGCCTTTCTCCTGATGAATCTCCTGCTTTTTGAATAAAAATCTTTCAGTCAAGTAACCCATCAGACATCAGTATCAGTGAACAATCACCTTTCTTTCCTAATATTATCATTTGCAGCCCATAGAGCTGCAGCTCCAACAGCTGTGTTACAGGAAACACAGAATTTTGATCAAAGGTCATTGATATTGATAGCACTTACTTAGCAGGTGCCTTGGCAATCAGTTTTAATGAGTCTGAGCCATATTCATTTCTTCTCCTGCTGCTGGTCTATTGAAACAAAAAAAGAAAGAAAGAACATAAAAGGTGGCAGAGGTGTCAAAGACGCCATAGGCACAGACTTCCTTGATAAGCTTTGATTTAAAGAGCTAAGAGGCAAAACCCAAAATAACTCCTGATATGTATCTTCTCCCTACAGTGGCAGTTAGAAGAGACTTGGAAAACTCATCTTCCTTGAGTGATAGTCAGTAATGACTCAATATGACTTTGACCTCATTGTTATTCCATTAGGCACACCTGCAAAGTGCATCCCCAAGGTAAAATTTGAAGTGATTATTTTAATCAAGAAGTGCCAAGTGGTAGCAACATGGAGGATCACCACCCAAAATTCTAGAACTTTAATGCCATTTTTAGGCAGTCTCATAGATATGAATGAATGAATGAATATATATATATATATATATATAACCAAACTTATGAATGAATATATATATATATATATATAAAACTTTTTTGGTACAATTTAAAGTCAATCCTGCATGTCCTCCTGCCCACCACCACTGGGTTCTTTAGGCCCTTCATCTATTTTTGTCCAAGCATCCAGGTTTTGTTAAGTGACTTGATCGGTGGCAATAGATGATAAATAAGGTAGTAAGTTGTTGCCAAATCTGGATGGGAGGGTCAACAAGCACACAGGTAATGAAAGGAGATATTCAGTAGTAGATATAATGAAGTTGTAGTAGATATAACTATCGTGACAGAGGAAAACTACAGTAATAGGTAACAACTTCTAGGTTACACAGTCTCTGTATGCATTCATCCAATCAATCATTTGTTCAAAACTATTATTTGAGTACTTTGTGTATGTATGTGTGCATGTGGTAGGCATGAAGTTGGACAATGGGAAGACAGCGGTGAACCTGAAGTTGACCACTTTGTCCCAATGCATCCCAGGGGCAATTCTGTATTGACTTTCGAAATCTGTTCATAACCAGAGTTAATGTAAGTTTGACTTGGGGGTGAACCAACTAACTCTTGATACAATTTTTTAAGAGTTCTGTAGTAGGATCTATGAGTTTAATACTTATTTCATATGGATAATTGCTTGTGAAAGGGATAATATCCTTTTTTGACATAGTGGAGTACATCAGTTCTCTATTGCTGTGTTGTAAATTACCTCAAACTTAGTGACTAAAACCAACAAACATCTATCTCATTTACATTCTGTGGGTCAGGAATGCAAGTTTAGTTTAGCTAAGTGGTTCCGGCTCAGAGTTCTCGCCAGGTTGCAGTCCAGATGTCAGCCGGGGCTGCAGTTAATCGAAGGGTTGGCTGGGCGGGCAATCCACTTTCAAGTGCACTGCTGGGACCAATAGCTGAAGACTTGAGTTCCTCACTGCATAAGCATCTCCATAGGGCCACTCAGGATATAGCAGCTGGCTTCTCTCAGAACAAATGAACTAGGGCAAGGGTGAAGACCCAGGAAAAAAGCTGCAGTGCCTTTTCAAACCTAAAAGTACAAATGACACACCACTGATTCTCCCACATTTTATTGGTCATACAAAACAATCCTGTCTGGTGTGGGAGGGCATCCCATTCAAGGGTGTAAACAACCAGACGGCAAGGACCATTGGAGATCATCCTTGAGTCTACTGACACCTAAAGCTTTCATACTTCTAAATGCAGAAAAACTTTAACATTTTTATTTGTGGTAGCTAACATAATCAATGGTTATTTTTGTCTTTTTTTTTAACAAAACAAAATGGCATAATGATTTTCACCATATTGCCTCATTATTTGATTAAACTTGATTAAAATAGTGTACAGAAACTCATATCTGTACACCTTTCCACACAGTTCAGATGAGATGTTGCTCTTCTATTTTCTGTTAAATAATATTTTTCTCCTTCAAGAAATATGGGATTGCATTAGTTTTCTATTGCTGATATAAAGTAATATATTACCATAAATTTAGTGGCTTAAAACAACACAGTTTTTAATCTCAGAGTTTCTGTTGTTCAGAGGTCCAGGTGGACTTGTTTGGGCCTTCTGCTTATATTTTCACAAGGCTGAAATCACAGCGTTGGCAGCATTTAATTCCTTATTAGAGACTCTGAAGAAGAATCTCAGGATCTTGGTTGGATTTAGTTCCTTTTGGTTGTAGGACTGAGGTCCCTATTTATTGCTGACTCTCAGATGGAGACTCATTTTTGCTCCTAGAAGCTGTGTTCTTTCCCATGATTTCCATGTGCTTTTGCCCAGCAGTGATGGGTTGAGTCCTCACTTTCTATCTTGCTGATATCTCCTTCTCTCCCATTTCTCTGACTTCCAGCAAAGAACTTTCTCTGCCTGTAGAGGCTTATGTGATTAGATTGGATCAACCAAGATAACCCCAGAGAATCTGTCTTAAGGTCCATAATCAGTCCAATATTTGCAGATGAGTATTTTCCTTAGCCTGCTTCCTGCAGTAGCATTTTGAGGGTCTGACAATCTTCTTTCATTTCTGTCCCTTTAAGTCCAAGCAAGTACTGGTGTAAAATTCTCATAAGTCTTGTGGGCTTTGTGTAATTTCACAGAGGTTCCCCCATAAGACAGAAGCCATGTCCACAAATCTTTCTGAGATAACACCTTCTCTATCTTTGGCTTCTGCTGACATTGCTGAGAGTCTACACTCTAAAGCTTCCTATAGCGCTCAGCTTTGATGAAAAGGATCTCTGAGGCACGTCCTTAATCTCTTCAAAGAGCCTTTTGTCTGAATCAGGTTGTGTGGTCTTTTGATGTCTCTGAGGTTTTCATAAAACATGGCCCAGCCACAAATTTAGCTTTTGCACTGAGCCACAGTTTTTGAATTAACCTCTTAATTTCATTGTCTCTTTCCATCTGGATTGGCCAAGAAGTTCCCAAATAATCAAGTCTTGGTTACTTTTGGTTTAAAACTTTTTCACTCAATTTATCTCTCTCCTTCCACATTTCATTACAAACATGAAGAAACCAGGAAAGCTTTCAACACTTTTCTTGGAAGTACCCTCAGCTGATTATCCAGACTCATCCTTTTACAAGTTGTGCCTTCAACATAACTACAGGACAAAATTCTGTTAAAATTTCTGCCACTATATAACAAGGACCTCCCTTCCTTTGGTTTCCACATGTTCCTCTCTTTCTTCTGAGACACCAGCACCTATCATGTCCATTTGACTAAGAGTCTGTTTATGACAATGTAAGTATCGTATATAGATGATACATACATATTTTCTCTCTAATGGTCCATCATTGACTTGAAACTGTTGTGAGCTCTATTGATACTGGTATAGTATCCCTCACAAAATAACATATCCTTTCGAAAACTTAGTGATTTTATAAATTTAGCCCTAACATAATACACATGTATTATTTTTCTGAAATAAATCCAGGCATATTATCTCTCCTAGTTAGGACTAATAATGTAGTTGATAAAGGCACTCTTTCTTTATAAGCCCAAATACTGTCTTGCCATCATTCCAAACAATGTACTTCAGGCTACCATTAATAACCCCTAAATTTTGGCACATGGAAACAAAACTATTTGTCAGATATTAGTGCCTTATTCTATTATCTGGCATAATCATTGTAATAATAGCAATCAGAAACAGACCTAAGAATGCAAAAGCAAAATAATGAAGATGTCTTACATTATCACTTGACATAACCTCTCACTTAAACTCCATGTTATACAAAGACAAATACTTCCTATAATTTTTACACAGAGAATATTATTTTTATAAAAAATTAGGGTCATTACCAAAACTTCAAGCAATACATAATAATCCAAACAATAAGCCAAGAAATAATCCTTTTTGCTACTCAGAGATGAATGTTCAATATTTATTCCAGGTCATTTTAGATATCTCTGCCATCATGTATATAAAAAAGAGTAATAAATGTATATACAGGTGGAATCATACATAGAAAAAAATTGCAAAAACAAAACAATGTATATGCATTTCATATGAAATACTAAATTTTATGTGAATGACATAAAAAAGAATGAAAATAAAATTGGACTAGTTGTTCACAACAAGCAGATATTTATTTACCTGAGAGATTTGCAAAGGATACTTCTAAAAAAAAATAAATTTTTTGGGGGGGAGGGTTGCTGGTGGTTAGGGCTACTTGCTTCTGTTTGGTAATTTTAACTTATTTCAACTTTAGCAGTATTTACTATCTACCTACAATGAAGGGAGAGTAAAGATGAAGTAATAAATTCTGTTACATTTTCTTATACAATCCGGTCTCATATTTTCTGATTCGTACTAGTTGTGGATTTATTTTTAGATTGTCAACACATCTTTTTGAGATTTTATTTATTTATTTATTTATTTATTTATTTATTTATTTATTTATTTTTGAGAGAGAGAGAGAGCACTAGTGGTGGGGAGGGGCAGAGGAAAGGCGAGAAGCAGACTCCGGCTGAGCAAGGAGACAGATGTGGGACTTGATCCCAGGACCCTGGGATCCTCACCTGAGTGGAGAGCAGATGCTTAACCAACTGAGCCACCAGGACACCCCTAGATTGTAAACATATTTAATAATACTAGTATGTTGTACATCCAGAGTGTTAGCACTTTTACCAAGTCCACATTCATTTCCAGCACCTGTTATAGAGTTCCCAGTGTTTATTTCGTTACTGGGCGACTTGAATGTCATCTGCAAATGCTAATTTTATTTTCTTCAGAAAGGATTATTGGTGCCCGTCTAGCAGTTTTTAACTTAAAGGAAAATTCATCTGCTTATAAAATTCTTGGTATATTCTTTGCTTGGATATTTGTTGACACTGACCTATTTACTGTATACAGGAATTGACTCTGGTTGTGGAGAAGCTTCAGTTGAGATAATGTTGGCCAGTTGAAGTGATTTATTTTTCTGCTTAATTGCTCCATTGTGTAGATTTGAAATTAAGTGACTTCCCCATTTTTTAAAAAACTGGAAAAGAAAACTCTCTTTGGGTTATAGAGCCATACTGGGAATTCAAGACATGTTTTTTTCTAATATATTTTAATATTTTTTTTTCTCTTCTCTTTTCAGTTTTATTCATCAGAAACACCAATCTTTGGATGTTGGATCTATCTAGAATCCATCATGATAATCTTTGTATGACATTATTTATTTCACTTTATTTTGTATAATTTCCTTAAATCTGCCTCCATAGTCCCATAGAGTAGTCATTTTTTTTTTTACTAAAATTTACCTTTTACCTCTAGAGTGGTATTACTCCTACCTGCTGAATTCTTTCTAAATTCTACCCGTTCACTTTTATTTTATTGTGGTATAACTTACATGAAGCAAAAGCCAACCATTTAGCTTACTGGTCTGTGAATTTGGAAAAATGTATAACGTTGTATAACCAGCACTGCACACAGAAAAATATACTGAATCATTCAATCACACTAAAAGTTCTCAAGTGCTCCTTTATAGGTAAGCTCCCCTCTCCATCCCAAGGTCCTGGCAACCACTAGACTTTTATGTGTCTATAATTTTCCTTTTTCCAGAATGTCATATGAATGGGATAAGACAGGATGCAATCTCAAGTCTTTTTTTTTTTTTACTTAGCATATTACATTCACAATATATCCATATTGCTTTGAGTGTCAGTACTCTATTCCTCTCTACTCATTGATTTTTTAAAAAAGATTGATTTATTTATTTCAGAGATTGAAAGAGAGAGTATGAGTGGGAGGGGCAAAGGGAGAAGAGAATTTCAAGTAGACTCTGAATGAGCATGGAGTCTGACGGGGGCTGGATATCACTACCATGAGATGGAGACCTGAGCTGAAACTGAAGTTCAGATGTTAACCAACTGCACCACTCAGACACTCCACTCCATTCATTAATTAAAGGACATTTGGATTATTTCCAGTTTTTGATTATTTGTTAATAACACTCTCAAAATATTCACATATAGTTTTTTGTGCCAATATGAGTTTTTATTTCTCTTTGGTATACACCTGGAGGTGAGTCTGCTGACTGCATGCTAAATATATATTTAACCTCATACAAAACTGCCAAGCTCTTTCCAGAGTGGTCAAACCACCAAACTTACAATAATTGTTCCGTATCCTCACCAACACTTGGTATTGTCAGTTATTTTTTTAATCCATTCTAAGAGTTTGGAGTGGTAGCTCATAGTTTTAATTTGCATTTCCCCAATGAATAATGGGTGTTGAGGGGTTTTTCTTGTTATGTGTTTATTTGCTCTCCACATCTCTTATTTGGTTAAACATCTGTTCAAATCATTGGACTATTCTTCTCACAAGGTTATTTGATTTCCTATTTATGATATTTGGATAGTCTATACGTATTCTGAATATATATGTAGATGTACCTTGACAAATCTTTTTTCACTGTCTTGAGGATTATCTTTTCATTTTATTAATAGTATCTTTCAAAGAGCAGTAGATCTTAAGATTGATGAGGTCCAATGATCAATTATTTTTTCTTTTATTGATCACGCTTTGGTGTTATATCTAACAATGTTTTTACCTCTTTCAAGTCAAAAAATATCTTTTCCTATATTTTCTTTCACATGTTTTATCATTTTAGGCTTTATGTTTGGCTGTATGTTTCTTTTTGAGTTTATTTTTGCATGTGATGCAGGAATAGGAAGAAATTTTTCTTTCTCTTGCATTTGGATATCCCATTGTTCCAGGTTCTTTTGTTGAAAAGACTCTTTTTTTCCATGTAATTACTTTTACACTTTTGTCAAAAATCAATTTACCTTTAGTGTGGGCCATTTTCTGGACTCTGTCATGTGTGTCGTTCTTTTCCCCAATATCACACTGTCTTGATTACATGGCTTGATAGTAAACTGGAAATCAGGTAATATGAGTTCCTCCAACTTGTTCTTTTTTCAAAATTGATTTGGCTATGCTGCTTCATTTGCTCTTCCATATAAATTTTAAAATTAGCTTGTCAATTTCTTAAAAAAGGAATCCTTCTGGGATTTTGTTTGGTACTGCAGTGAATCTATAGATCAGTATGGAGAAAACTGACATCTTAATAACATTGAGTCATCCAACCATTAACATGTTATATCCTGAGTTATTAGGGTGTTTGCTTTTTTTCATTAGTGTTTCATACTTTTCACTATATTCTTCCTGTATTTGGATAGATGTGTATTTAAATATTGCAATTCTGTGTTATTATGTCTGTTACTTTAAAAAATGTATTTTTCCCATTTTTATTGTTGCCCTATAGAAATTAAATTGATTTTTTATATACTCATATTCAGTGACCCTGCTAAACTCATTTATTATTTCGAGTGTTTTTCTTTGAGATTTTTTGGAATTTCTACAAATATAATAATGTCATCTGTGAATACAGAAAATTTTATTCAGTCCTTTCCAATTCGTATGACTTCTATTCTATTTCTTGCCCTGTTTTAGTCTCCAGGATTTTTAGCAGTGATTAATTGGAGTAGAGTTGAGACAAGTATGTTCATAATATTGCATTAAATATACTTATACTAAATATATAATTTCTGAAATACAAATTTAATGCAGTATCCTATATTTTACATGGCAACCCTAAACAAGAGTGGTAATACTGGACACTCTTGGCTTGTTTACTATCTTATAGGAAATACACTAAATCAGTCATAGTTAATTATTCTTGAATACTAAGCTTCTTATAGATTCTCCTTATTGGTTTAATTGAATTCCTTTTCTTATTTTGCTGAGATTTTTTTTTTAATTGGAAATGCTGCTGAGTTTTCCCCTAATATTTTTTCTGCGTCTTTTGAGATGATCAAACTGGATTTTTTCCCTCTCTTTCCTGTTTATATGTGTATTATGTTGATGATTTTTCTGAATTTGGACATAGCTCTGTATTCCTGAGATAAACCCAGCATGGTCAGGATGCACAAGATTAAATTTTCCAACATTTTTATGAAGATTTTAGTGGCTGCCTTCATGGAAGGTATTGTTGTTTTCTTATCTTTGCATGGTTTTGGTTTTGACATCAGTGTACATTGGCATCATAAAATGAACTGGAAAAGTGTTATCTATTCTTTCATTATTTGGGAACTTGTGGAAAATTGATATGATTTATTCTTTAAACACCAGGTATAATTTACCAATGATGTCACCTGGCCTTGAAGAGTCTTCTGATAGAAAGATTTTTAACTATGAATTCCATTTATTTAATAGATATGGGACACTTCAGGGTACCTATTTCTTTTTGAATGAGTTTTGTTTTTTCTTTCAGGAAATTCTTCCATTTCAACTAGGCTGTTGAACAAATTTAAACTTTGTTTATGGATATCAAGTTGTTAGTACTCTTCCCTTGTTATTTTTTTAATGTGTGTAGGCTCTTTTGTGAAGTCCATATTGCATTTCTGATATGAGTGATTGTGTTCTCTCTCTCTCTCTTTCTCTCTCTCTCTCTCTCTCTCTCTCATTGTTCTGGTCAATGATTTATTGTTCTTTACCAAAAAGATCAGAATTTGTTTTGGTCTAAGTTGCAGAGAAGATAAATTTCAATAAAAGTTTCTGTGCTGAAGTTTCATTAGGAATACAACCTACAACCTTGGGGGTGCCTGAGTGGCTCAGTAGGTTAAGCATCTGCCTTTGACTCAGGTCGTGCCCAGGGTCCTGGAATCAAGCTCTGAGTTGGGAGTCCAACTCAGTGGAGAGTCTGCTTCTTCCTCTCCCTCTGCCCCTCCCCCACATCACTCATGCTCTCTCTCTCTCTCTCTCAAATAAATAATATTTTTAAAAAGGTATAACCTCAGACCTGTGTGAATTAAGAAGAAAAGGAAATGTGACCAAGAAATAGGGAAAAGAAATACAAAGTGTATGCAGCTTTACAAGAAAACCTAGCTGGTTTCTGTCTCGGTAGGATGCCTTCTACACAGGCCACATGGACCCACTTCATCTCAGAAATGTCTTCTAAGAGTAGAAATGGAGAATACTTTTTTTTGCTTGCTCTTTTTCATCTTCTGTCTTGGGTTGATCAGAATTTGTTCTATGCGGCCTTGATTCCCAGCTTCTCCAGGGAGTGGAGGACAGATCTATATGCCTTAACCAGGTCCAGCAGAAAGTTTCCTATAACTCCTTTTCTTTGTGCTTTGTAAAAATCTTATGTAGGTGTACTGTTTTTTCCCCATTTAGTTTAGAAATACTACACAGCTAGAACTCATAGGAGCTTATATTTAAATCCAAGCACTGTGACTTCAAATCTGGACCCGTCTGGTATAGCACCTGTTTTCAATAAGATTCTGTGGAGATAAGACAAAAATATTTTTACCCTGCTGGAATTTAATATTAGCTGAACCACTCAGTCCGTTAGGCTAATGAGCAGACCCCGAAACACATTCCTACAAAACAAAACAAAATCCAGAATTCTTCTGAATCATGCTGCCTTTCATAGTCTATAACTTCACAGATGATGATCTACCATTGGCTGAAGTTCACATGAAAATATTTTCATGATCCCTTTTTTCCCTTTTTTTCATACTGTCAACATTTGAACAACATGGGTTTAAACAATATGGGTCCACTTATAGGTGGGTCTTCTTTTGATAAATGAGTACAGTACCATGTGTTTTCTCTTGCTTATGATTTTCTTGATAACATTTTCTTTTCTGTCTAGCTTACATTATTGTGAAAATAGTGCATACTATACAGGTAACATACAAAATATGTATTAATATACCAGTTATGTTATTGGTAAGGTTTCCAGTCAACAGTAGGTTATTAGTAGTTAAATTTTAGGGAAGCCAAAATTATACCTGGATTTTCAACTGTGTGGAGGTTGGCACCCACACCCCTAATGTTGTTTAAAGATCAGCTATATAGTGTCTGAAAGTGTTGTGCAAATCTTAGTCAAGTCTCTCCAAAGTCAACATTATACTCTTCTATTCATCAAAATGTCTTCTTCTTAATAAGAATCATCATTCTATAATTTTCTCATGCTCTGCTGACAACTTTGAGGACCAATTTGAAACGTAAATGTACACACCTTGTGAAATCCACATGAGGAAGAGAACATCCATAAAACATCCATACTGTACTTTCCTGAAAAATCTTTTATCTTCACATTGGTTGCAGTACAGAGCGGGGTTTTAATAGATACTTCAGCAAATTATAAATTGCAGCATGTCATGGATCTTCAAGGTGAATATTCAAAACTGTCAAGAGAGTGCTTTTTTTCATCTTTAATAAAGTAGGCTGTTTATTCAAAAAACTCACAGGGACAGACTAAATCCTGTAACTCGAGATAATCTAGATACTAGTTCTTTAGATTTGTTTTATCAGATAAATATAATTGGATCAATGACTTAAGAATGATATCAGTTTATCTGCGAATTGTTTTTTGTTTCATTCATTTATATATATGCCTTTGTGTTTGGGGAATTCAAATTTCTTACCCTCAGTCACTGAAATGTGCTTTACTGCCTTTGCCAAAAATGTAACATCAATATTAAATTTGTCCTGCATAATTATAATGATATAGGTAAGATTAGAGTTTAGATAATTTCTTGAAGATTTACCAAGATAAACAAAATCACATGTTTCTTTAGTTGGCTCTCTCTTTACCAAATTGGGGCCTTTGGAGATTATTACTACTTAATGTACAGATTAGTTACTCTGTCAAAAATTTTTCTTTTAATTTTGAAAGGCATTTGTAAATTTCATCTGTCATTTCCCTCAAACACGGAGTACTGGCTTGAATGATCGTTCTCTTAGCATGGGGGAGAAGAGTTAAATGCTCTATTAGTTCTAGGTTTGTTTCATAATAAAAATTTGGATTGGATAGCTACTGAAAGAGTCATAAGATCTTTTCTGTGCTGGTGGATTTATGAAAACAAATGAAATCAAACATCTCATGTTGGACACAATTTTAAAAAGCATACTCCACAATAACAGTATAAGTCATACATCTGGACTTTTCTGAATATTTTTCATAAATTTCCCAGTAAAATTACAAAGTAGAAGAGGATTGTTCTCTGCATCTTCATAACCAATTGCATGTCTGTGGCCTCTGCTCAACATGTAGGGCAGGTGTTTGTGGGACCAGAGAACACCTAGTTCAGAGAGGCTCAGCATTGCTGGAATGAGTATTTGTTTACTCAGGTGGGGCTGGAGAAAAGAGTTCCGAGTTCTATCCTTTTTACTTCTTTCTAGTTATTTTTGAAGATTTTGATTTTGGCTACCTGAACATATGATTATGCATTTCCTAAACATAGCAAATATCAGATTGATGACATATAAGAGATCAGCCTGAAACTGAATGACAATTTTGCTAGTGGATTAATGGATTCAAATACGTATATTTAACACAAAGCCTGCATTTTAATGACAAGTTAAGTGCCTACTTTTATTCTCAGATAATTGGAAATGGAATTAAAACAAATTGCAGCAAACAGGACATTGCAAGTGAAAATGTCAACTCAGCATTGCTGTTTTTCCTGAGACACCACCGTCTATGTGGAAGTGAAATCACCTGTGGTAGCGGAGCTATGGGAGGAAGGATGGAGGAGTGGAGAGGAATGCTTTCTGATAAATCAACCACAGACTCAACACGCATCATCAAATTTAATATTTTAAAGATTCATGAAGAAAGAAGTGATGCCAAATGCGTTTTAAGAAAAATATCTGTTTAAATGCTATTAATGGCAAAGCAGAATATAGCAAGGTGAACCACACTGATAATATTAAATTACCCCAAGAGGTTCCCCAGTCAGAATCCCCGTGCAGAAATCTGCTTGCCAACTGTCGTTCCTTTTCCCATTGGTTTAGTTAAGGGTTGAAGTTCTTCTTGAAGTTTCTTTTTTAATCATCAGATCCCGACCTTACAGTTTTCGCTGACTACTTTCCTTCGGGCTGTCTTTGCTCCTGTCAATTTAGGATTTCCAGGGAATTATTCTTCTTTGAAATGCATATTCCAGGCTTGAAATGCTGGCATATGTACACTGTAGAGTAATTGTGGAGGGCCAAATGTTTAATTACACATGACAGCTGGAGCTGTAGGAGTCCGCGGCTTTGCTGGAAAACACCGTATGCCCTCTGCAGCCTTAAGAGAAGGAACACAATTTTACAGATACATATATATCCACATGTTATCCACAAGAGCTGCTCTTCAGCATCACCAGCTACAGCTTTAATAAAATTTCAGTCATTCACACTTGACTGTATTTAAGTAAACAGTATAAAAGCGTTTTCCCTCAAAACTTAACCATACAAGTTTACCAGACACGCAGCTAACAATTCCAGAAGGCCTTTTTCTTCCATAGGAGGTTTTTGAAGATCAACCCAGAAAAACCCCATTTGAGTTAGAAACCAAATGGTGGAAAGACAAACTATAATTTGTAGGAGCACATGATAAGAGTGATGAATGATCCAAAAAGGGTGCAATGGCAAACATCGAGGGCCACAATTCTCATTAAATTGCCATTTCTAAAATATGCTCATCTTTTTGGCAGTTGCAAATTACTGTATCTCTGGCAGTTTTATATAATCACAAGAGAGGAAGCCACGCAAACGTAATCATAACATTTAGGTAGGTTAAAAATACAGTTTAATTAAAAATTCTCTTAGATGCAGTGACATGTAAGTTTTGCCAATAGCTGTTTCTCCCCAAATATAACCCCTTGAGCATCACTAGATGATTGTGGAACATTACTTGATAGTTTTGATGGTAAGAATAGCGCCGGCTCAGTTTTCAGCATTGTCTTACAGACTTGAGATGCTTCATTTAATTCTAATAACTACTCTCTGGATCCTCTCGGACTCTGGTACTATTTATGTCCCCATTTTACAGATGAAGAAATGCAAGCCCAAATAGATTAAGACACTTGCTGTGGTAACGTAAAAATACATGGCGAGGCTGGAATTCCAGAGCCAAATTTCTCTATACCTCCATCAGGTTATATTACCTTTAGTATTTATCTCTGTCTCTATCCATTTGTTAATGAAATGGAATATTTGCCAGATGTGTGTGTATGTGTGTGTGTGTGTGTGATAACAATTTATAATGTTAACTCCAAGATAAGCGTTTAAGTGTGTCCGAATGGTCTTACCCCCAAGGAAAGAATAATTTAAGCAAGACAAGCAGAAGGACTCTTTCAAATTTAGATGTGGTTTAAATTATCTATGGCCAGAAAACAAAACAAAACGCATATAAAATAGAGATTCAACCAATATGGTTGAACAATAATTTTGATGTGATTGAATCCTACTTCTCACTTCTTTCAGTAGAAATTTTTAAAACACATCTCAGAATTTTCTAGAAATTTGTGAAGGCCTGAATGCTTCTTTTCTCAATTATCACTATACTTAAGAGGTAGCTTTGGTGAGCTACCAAGAGTGGCATTGTGTTCATTCTGCTATGTTTACAAGCACCTGTCTTTTTTTTTTTTTTTAATTTTTTTTTTTATTTATTTATGATAGTCACAGAGAGACAGAGAGAAAGGCAGAGACATAGGCAGAGGGAGAAGCAGGCTCCATGCACCGGAAGCCTGACGTGGGATTCGATCCCGGGCCTCCAGGATCACGCCCTGGGCCAAAGGCAAGCGCCAAACCACTGCGCCACCCAGGGATCCCACAAGCACCTGTCTTGCTCAACAAAGCTTTCTTTTAACCGGAAGTATGGGTAGATACTTGGTGGTTGAGAAAAAAACAATCATTTTGTTTTGTTTTAAATTCTCCATGAGTGTGTATTCCTCCTGCAGTGCAAGGTAAAAGAGAACAGGAAGGACATGAGAGCTTTAAGGGAGTAACTCTGAAGGTAGACTTGGAAAGACACCTTCTCTAGTCATTTCATAATTGAATAAAGGTAAATGACATTCTGGCACTGTCCGGAATGCACTTGGCAATCATGGTTTGGCATCATGTTGCAGAGCTTACCTGCAAAATGAAGCATTTATTTAATTTTAAACAATAGAAAAACTATGACATTTATTCATTTGCCAACTCTGAAAGTATAAAAATGTAAAATCACTTCAAATTGTGATATATAATTTTTAAATGTATTCCATTTGTGTAATTGTATTGGGTCCAGCTGGTATTTTAAAGTTTTGTGAGTCATTTCTTTCTTCTTTTTTTATTATAAACTGGAAATTGTTTTGCTTAAAAATCTTTCTTTCACTCATACGTGGAATATAAGAAATAGTGAAAGGGATTATAAGGAAAAGGAAGGGAACTGAGTGGGAAAAATTAGAGAGGGAGACAAACCATGAGGGACTCCTAACTCTGGGAAACAAAGTGTTGCAGAAAGGGAGGTGGGTGCGGGGGGGGGGGGTGAGATGACTGGTTGATGGGCACTGAGGAAGGCACTTGATGGGATGAGCACTGGGTGTTATACTGTATATTGGTAAATTGAACTTAAATTTTAAAATACTTTAAAAATCTTCCTTTCTTTTGTCTTTGATATGTGAGCATTTGCTTTATTTTAAAATTAGATTTCAAAAATTAATAGTAACTGGATAGCAGACAAAAAACAGTTCAAACTATTCTATACTTTAGGTAAGGTCATTTCTCTCTTTTGTACCACTAAAAGCCGAGTCTCTTGGTTACTACTCTCTACTGTTTAATCTATGGGGACCTCAAGCAGGAGTGTTACCTGGCAATGGACATAAAACTGTTGAAAATATTTTATTGAAAACTTTATAATTAAAAAAAGAAAAGCTTTATTTACAAGATATGATTTTCACCAAAAAGGGCCAAATTATCTTTCTAATTGCCAGGAATTGGGATTCAAACTGTCAAGGACCATCAAGTCTAAGTTGATGTAGTTTATATTAGAACAAACAACAGGGGTGCCTGGGTGGCTTGGTCAGTTAAGCATCCACCTTTGGCTCAGGTTATGATCTCAGGATCCTGGGATCAAGCCCCACCTCATCAGGCTCCCAGATCAGCAGGGAGTCACTTCTCCCTCTGCCCCTCCACCTGTTTGTCCTCTCTCTTTCCAATAAATAAATACTCTTAAGAAAAAAAGAACAAACAACAAAAAAACAAAAATACCATCAAAGTATTCCTTAGACCCTTTGCAGTGTAAGAAAAGTAGCCTGATAACGAAGGTTATTATGAGCTGGGCAAATCCGTTAGAAAAAAAAAAAAACTCACTGCAGGGTCAAGGTAGGCATTTCTTGAGGCATTTCATTTTTAGGGAAGAAGATATTTTGCTGGAGAGTGTTTGTAATGAAGTTGATCAATTAGCATAATTTGGGCCAATCAATCCTTCCTAATTCTTCCAATTAACCAGATCTAACTAGAAATTATCTGGGTAACATAGATGAAACAAGAGGTTTGGTCTTAGTTATCTGGAAAGCAGAATCTGACAGACCTGCCCAGAGGTTCTCATCCACCTCCCACTTCACTCTGAAGATCTTCTTGTATCCCCAGTCTAGTGCCTTTGTTGGTAACACACATTCTTCAGGATAAATACATGCACTTGATAAAAATTTGAATACTGAATGTGCTGACCCATTTTTAATTTGCACATTGAAAGCTTAAATATGTAAAAATAATACTAATCTTAATGTGATTTTAAATAATCTGTTAAAACTTCAGGCAGTAAAGTTTAATATCCACTCTTTGAGAAATACATGATGCATGTTCATCAAAATTCACTTCGTACAAACAAATACAGTCAAGTGGCATAAAATCCATTTGAAGTTTAAAATTCTGTGCCCAAAATAATGACGTTACAATTTGAGAGCTGATTTTCAGTTGACCAAATCACTAGAAGGAATTAACTGGAGCGATAGATATTTGTAAAGATTTCTCTGCTTTTCAAGCTTTTATAGTACATTTTCTGCAGAGTGTAGAACAAAGGGTCCCACATACATACAAAGGTTTCCAGGAATGAGACAGAATTTGCAATGTGTGAAGGACATTATGGCAAAAAGTAGTGAAAGTACAATAATTTTGGAGCAAAATGACTTTTTGTTTTTGTTCTAGTACTTTCCAGCTAAGGAAATACCCAACTTTTGGCAAGTCATCTAATCTTTCTGTGAATTGACCTGCACATCTGTGAAATAAAAAATATAAATACCTACCATAGCTAGTTCCCCTTACTAAAATCCAGGTGGTACTCGTTTCCTCCTTTTCTCCTCGCTGAGACTGACTGACCTGCTAGACTTTGGGGCAATCAGAAGGGTTAATCCACTTGCGTTGTGGCATAGCTGAGGGTGCTTTGTAGACCATTTTCTTTGTGGTCCCACTGAGAAGGTGCCAGCTTGTTTTAGTTTAAAGTGATGAAGTAGAAGCATATCTCCCTCCCCTTTTCTCTGGCTGCCATGTTCAGTCAGCTTCTACCATGACTATGATGGTATGAGAAGTGAATTTTAGGGCAGTCATAGACATTGAACTTCACTTTTATCACTTCAGAGAAGGAAGATTTGCTCAAGGAAGGTTTGACATTCCCTTCATGTTGCGTGAGTTCTCCTCAGATTCCTGCTTGTCTATACTCTTCTCTTCAAGCTATTTAGATGGACTAATCCAGGCCTTCATGAACACTTCACATTCTCAACAGAAAGAGGTCTCCCAACTTGGTTCTTTCTTAGATCCTCAAAATCAAGTGCCCCAGACTTTAGCCTAGGAAACAGACTCTTGCATACATCTAAACAGAGTCTTTAAGATGTACTAGGGATTTTAACCAAGTGAACTCGTGAACGTGTGTCTTCCAACCATTAAGAGATATGAGAGGTATGGATGTACTATTTCCTTTACCTATTAAGAAAACACCTTATTTGGAAAAAAAATACCAATTTTTCCTAGAGTTTATAAATACTTTTGGACAAATAGACACCCATTTTGGTACAAAGGACTTTGTTTTATTAATAACTCTGGGACCTAGTAATGTCACATACGCAACTATAAAAACAAAACTAACTTGTTCTCATTGTGGCACCAGCTCCTGGTCAATTCTACTCAATTAACACTTCATCTCCTGCATCTAGGGTGGGATGGTCAAGTAACCATCATATGTGATCACGTGTGGATATACTCCAAAGTGTTGCACATGAGATATTATTGTAGAAACAAAGGCTAGTTTCCATCTGTATTCCCTCAAATGTAAGATGTCATCATTTCATAATATACACCATTGTTATATGAACCCATAAGACACAAAAACATCACTGCCATTAACTGTCATAAAACAGTGGTTTTAGGATAGATCTCAATTTCAGAGATGTGAAAATGTGAAAAATTATGCATCTTGGAATCTATAAAAGATAGCAAATGGGGGATAAAAAACCATACATTTACCCAATGGGATACTATCAAAGTAGACTTAAATGGCATATAAGCATTTCTTAACATGCAGCACAAATAATTATTGCAACACAATATAAAATAGATTTAGTTTGAGTATTTTGACAGTTCTTTCAGCTTTTCTTACCACAGTCTGTTAATCTGTATATAATTTTGATTTTTTCCACCTTAAATCCCTTTGTCCTTAAAGCCCTTTTTTTAAAATTTTTTTTTTATTTTTTGGAATTATGCTTACCTTTGGATTTAAGAATTCTTAAACTTATAAAAAATTTTTTTTGTAAAAAAAAAAAAGACATATGGGTGTGTATGCATATGCAGGTGTTTTAAGGAGTCACAAAGGAATAAGGCCAGAAATAAGCTATGGTTTCTCTGTGTGCCTATTCACTTGGTGAGCTATTATGTTCAGAAGGAGCCTTCACAGTAGTTTTCCTTGGTCTCCAATACTATGCTTTGCATCCAATCTGGCTTCTGCTAAGATGCTGGTTTCACTAAGATAACAATACTAAGTACAAACAATATGGACAGCATAGACAATACTCATAAATGGAAACATTTTTTAAGTTTCATTAAAAAAATGACAGAAGAAAACTGTGAGTTGGCTAAGGATTAACTACAGAATATGAAAAGGCTTTGGAATTTTAAAGGTGGTTTAAATAAAACAGGAATGTATTTCAACTAGCATCGATTCCTTTTCTCAACAACTCAATTCACATCTCTTTTTAGATTATCACTCATCTTTAAGAAAAAAAAATCCTCCTGTAGCTCTTTGCAACTGTTAAATGTAAAATGAAATATTTTTACCCTGAGAGGTTAATATTGTCTGTGTGTTTGAGATCATGTGTTTGTGAGGATAAGGAATCCTAGCCTCGCTTCTAATTTACTACAGATTCAGAAATACATGTGTTGACCTGCAGGCCCAAGCTCAACAGACCAGTATTTAAGAAAAAGCACAGGAAGTGACACAGAGAAAGCTGGGACACCTGTCCGGGTCACTGTTGGCCCATCATGCTTAACTAATTTTTCAGTGATCTCTGACCCAGATTTCCACAGTTCCACAGGGATTTATATCTTTCATCCAACAAATCCTACACCTGCATTCAATTAATGAAACAAAACTCAACTTTGTTATCTGATGAACTGAGCAACTAGAGCCATCGAGACAATTGTTTTATTATTGTATTGACAAATTATCCTATTAACAACTGGCTACTACAAAAATCAATTAAAATCTTGGCTGAGAAGTTTGAATATAGTTGGATAAGTACAAGTGGGAATTAAATAGTGCATTGATAGGTTTTTTAAATCTAGTTCATAAATTAGCAGCAACCATATCAAAAGCAGAAATTTGTCTTGAAAATAAGAATGCTAAATTATAACAGGGCATATGGAGCTGTTCAGTATTTAGTGTCATTTTATTTCATGTTTCTCAGTGCTTGCATGAATACCGATGCTTTATTTTCTTCCCCTCCAATATGTATTTCTAAATATTTCATTTTTAGTGATTCCTTACTATCATATTTGATAAACCACTTTGTGAAATATTTAATATGTGGAGTAAACATGTTTGGATCTTTGAACTTTTGGCCATAAAAATGTGACTCATTGATTTGCTTACTTACTACAGTAACTGCTATTCATTTAGAATATTGAGATAGAATCCATGGACAAGGGGATTTAAGACTGACTAGTATTTTGACTCAGGAATCAAAAAGAACTATTGTCTTTTGGCAGAAAAAAATTTTTACTTTCTTTTAGTTACTGATAGAGAACACCTGATGATAGCTTGGCATTTACTTCTGCCCTCTAAATACTCCTCTTAGACTATACATTCGGTAAAAATAAGTAAAAATTAGAATGTTCTATAAAGACAACATTATGCTTGCAGTGTTTAAGAATCATTTAATTGAAACTCAAAGTACACTTTGGTAAAGAATGATCAGAGAAACCACCCATGATGGAGAAACAATGAAATATTCAGTGCAAAAATACATTTCTTCCAAAGTCTATAACCTTTAATGACATTAAAGCTATCACCAAACCTGGTAAGTATTACTTTGGAGGGTGGAGGAAATGAACTTCACCTAGTCACTGATGTATTACACTCAAAAGTAACTTAGAAATGTATAACTTGAAAATTTGAAGAAGAGTCATTTTGCCACTGAGCATGTGCCAAATGGTTCATAAAGTTGTCAGTATGTTCTTTCCCTATAAATAGGCTTGCTGATTGCAGAAAGCACACATTTGTCTAAATGATACCTGATCTCTGTCATTCACATAAGTGATAATTTTTTTTTTCTCTTGAAAGATGTCATCAGTCAGCTCTGAAGAGGGAATATTGATAATCAAGTGAAAGAACAATTCAAAAAAAAGATAATGAAAAAAAGAGGATGTTAGAACAATTGCACCCCATTCAATCCCTGAATAGCTTTGTTTCACCCCCAGGAGTAAAGAGACAGTAACTTGAATACAAAAGGCAGCAATAAAATGCAGAGAAAAAAAGGAGACTCAGAAACTTCAAGGCCGATGTGAAACCCAAATCCATATTATGGATTAAGAACCTAAAATAACCACAATAAAAATCGATTGTTAATATATAGTGCATCCAATTAATATTTTACAGTCATATCCATAGTACTTCTACATGTCTTCTTTTCTCTGGTTCTCTTTCTTTCTTCGTTTTTTTTTTTCTTTTTATATATAACATTATATTAGAATCAGGTGTAAAACATAATGATTTAATATATGTATATATTGCAAAATTATCAGCACAATAAGTCTAGTTAACATCCATCACTACACATATACTGTTCTGTTAATAACTTTATTTTTCTCTTTTCTTTAAAATGCCCTAGGGCTCCTGGCTAAGTCTCTGACTCTTGGTTTCTGCCTGTGTCATGATCTCGTGGTCATGGGATCCAGCACCAAGTGGGGCTCCATGCTCAGTGTGGAGTCTGTTTCCAATTCTTTCTCCCTTTGCCTCCCTTATGCCCCTCCCTGCTTTCTCTCTCTCTCTAAAATAAATAATTAAAAAAATACCCTTTAGTGATATTCAAAATATCTAGATAGTAGACATTTGTTTTCCAAATAGTTTTATAAGATTATAATTATGTAGAATAGGCATCTCATCTCCTTCTTTGAACTCCATTGCCCTTTAGCCAGGTTGAGTGGTTTGCTAACTGAGGTCGAAGAATCTCATAGGCTTTCTAGTACATTTTATCACTCTCCATGCATGTCCTCTCCACTTCAACATACATCCAGATGCCATGTATTTTTTAAGTGTAACTTATAATGCCATCTGTACCATGAAACCATTCTTCTGCATTCCTCAGAGAAGTTGGCTGTCACTTCTTATAACTGCTTGAGCAACTGAAATCTATACAACTCCTCTGAAATATGCCCCCAAGGAAACACTGAGAAATACATGGGCAAAAGAAACACAAGAATCCCAAAAAAGTACTGTAATGGTTGTCCCACGCAGCCTGAAGAAAGAGTTGGGAAAAGTGGCCATATAGGTTGATTTCCTTATCTCTGTAGAGAATATGTGATTCTAGAGAGATCCAGACTAAATGGCCAGGCTGAACCAAAATGGACATGGTGTCCATAAACAGCTGTGAAGCTAGAGTAGTAATCAAAATGTATCATTTGTAAGGAACTGTGACAAGGCTAGTTGATCAGGAAGTCTCTAGGGCCACTGAAGTCCTAACTGATATATAGAAGCTTCCTACATATACAAAAACACACTCTAGCTTTCAGGAAAGAAGGCCTGATTAGAATCACCATAATGGAAAGTCATTGCCTTTTCTTCAAATTCAAACCCTGGATCTGTTTGTGGCCCAGTATCTCTTGGATGAAGGATAGGCCAGGTATACCTAAGGGGTGACTCCACCATGATACCTCAAATGTAGTATAAATCCATTTCTTAGACCCAAAGACTTGTAGCTCTATGTAATCCACTGGGAAATTCTGGGGAGCAGACTTAAGGGATCAGGTGATGGATATTTGACCCAAACCCATCATAAAGGTTGGCTCTATTTCTTGCATATAGATTTGGAATGGATATTCTTAGCTTTTAGTAAAAAAAAAAAAAAAAACTCACTTTGGCTCCACGACCCATGGAATGAGGTAGAAAGAGTCAAGCCTCTTAAAACACATTCA
The DNA here is from genome assembly GCF_048418805.1 of Vulpes vulpes. Taxonomy (NCBI): domain Eukaryota; kingdom Metazoa; phylum Chordata; class Mammalia; order Carnivora; family Canidae; genus Vulpes; species Vulpes vulpes. Next base: position 68,259,601 of record NC_132795.1, on the reverse strand, counting down.
CCAATATTGATTAAAATCACTACTATATGTCTTAGAATATTTATGATTTAGTGCTACAATCATAGACTTGGATGCAGACATGGAAATTTCTCTAACATTGATTTTTAACTAGGTGGTTTGACCAGAGCTGATAACAGGTGGGTCTTGTATAAGAACAGATAATGACTCAAATTTCAATCACTATTCAAGATATAGTCCCTTTTTGAGAGAAAATAAACCTTGGCTGAGAGCTATCATTCTGACAATTGGTTTTTATCTATCCCATTAAACACAGAACATCAGAAACAATTTTCTCTTACCTGGAAGGAATAGTTACACATCTTTCCTGTATTAACTCAGAGCTAAGTCAATCCTCCATCTTTGTATCATAATTAAATCTTTGAGCAACATGATCCTCTCAACCTTCTGCAGAATATCACACTGATCCATTTATTGATGGAATCAAGATAAGAGGACCCAGTGCCCAGTGAGCATGAAGTACAAGAACCTCATGGTAAGAAACATAAGTGATTGAACTAACATAGATGTAAACCTCTGTAAAACACTGGAAAATGTGTTCCAGTATTTGAAGGACTAGTGATCTGGAACATGCCATAGTTTGTCATACAATGTACTCACTACTTCTAGATAGAGGCACAGTGCCTGATAAGCCTCTGAATTTTGGAGGCAGTTCAGGCTGAGTTAGGTATGCTGGCTGCTTCTGCTTATTGAAGAATCCATAAGGGCTGTCAGCTTTGAATGAGGCCCAGGGAGAGACCTTCCTTTGGTTCTTCAACTATTCTAGGCTTTAGTTCAATGATTTAGAACAACTTGATACAAAAGATCTAGTGAGCTCTATGGAGTCTCTGGCGTTTTGATGCAAAGCCATGCCCTCTGTAGAAGACAATCCTTTCTTCTAGAGGAAGAATTCTTGGCTTTGCAGCTGGATCCTGGTAGAGATTGATTACCTGGCAATCTATATCAGGAGACCATATGAATTACTGTTCTCTTACCCACCAAGTCTTAGTGATGGATATGTCTACCACTCCACAGTGATCTCCATAATTGAATAGGAGTGATATAAACAGGACTGCACCCAAACAGGTCCTGAGAGTGCAAGTAAATTGCCTGAATAAGTGAGTCACACTCTTAGAAGCTGTATTCCTAAAAAAAAAAAAAAAAAAAAGGAAGCTGTATTCCTAATTCTAATCCACACACAAATGGAATCATAGGGGTTGCCAGTGACCAGTTGCTTGAGAATGAATAAAAACACAACTGCCTGGTTTAACATACATTTTCCTTAAGAGAAGTGGATTAGAAGTGGTTGTTGCAGTATTTAAAACCATATTTAAGGTGTCTCCAAAGGACAATGGGGAAGGGAAATTTTCCCAGTTGGCAAAGTTCTTTGTGAGATATCTGATCATGTATGTTTCCTGTAGGAGGGGTGCAGAACTGCACTACTTCCTGCATCTTGCCTAGTGTTAATGTTACCTAATGATCAGAAACTTGGAAGATTTTAAGATTGGGGGATTGGTAACAGGAAATTTAGTTTTCTCAACAAGGCAGATGGGTATCTTAAAAAATAAATCCAGGAAATATGTGTGAGAATATATATTAAGGGTGTGGGGCAACAATGGAAGGAACATAAAATTGGATTCAGGATGGTTTTATTGATATATGCCCACTAAGCAGATTCCAGATTTTAGTTTTGTAGTTTGACAGGTTAGAAAATGCTCTAAGAGTTTGGTTAGTTGGGGGGTGCTTGGGCGGCTCAGTCTTGATTTTGGTTCAGGTTATGATCTCAGGGTCCTAAGATGGAGCCCCCAGTCAGGCACCCCACTCAGCATGGAATCTGCTTGGGGTTCTTTCTCTCCCCCTCCCTCTACTCATCACCCTGTTCTCTCGCTGTCTCTCAAATAAATAAGCAAATAAAATCCTAAAAGAGTTTGGTTGGTTGTTTGGCTGAAACACGCACCAATAGGTGTCCTACACTAAATGCAGATGAAATGAATTTTCCTGGTATATTCTAAAGAAAAGTATCCAAAGGCTTATGGCAACTGGGAGGTTAGAATGAATTTATCATGTATGACCTTCTCTCTCAACCTGGAAGGGTAAGAGGATGTACCTTTTACAAGTGTGGGAAATATATTCGAGAAAGCAGCCCTACCACCCTTAAATAGTTCTGTGGCCACTCTTCTCTCGTAAGTCAAAACTTACTAGAACTGCTGCTGGTAGGATGTTAGCTGTGGGTTTAATCCTTGTTTGTTTTTGTTTTTGTTTTTACCTAAATGGAGTTGCTATTTAAAACTTTTACCTTCCATGCCATATTCCTTTTGCCCTCAGCCAGCACCTCGGCTCCTAAAATAGCTTTAGCTAAGCCTGTGTTTCAAGTAGATCTGAGCTCTTGGTCATTCCAAATTTACTGGAATTAGATTTTCCCCAGTTAGCAACATACCTGAATCTTCAGTGGACCTTTGTCAGAGGAATGGGATACATGGTAGTATCGGTGACTCCCATTTGATACAGCATCTCACTTTTCAGTGAAATCAGTTCCTCAGTCATAAATAATGATGTGCACAGGTTGTCACTGTGGTAGTGACAGCCTTTCAGTAATTCTCATGTCCTGGCAAAGGGAGAATTTTCTCTTGTCTCTTCCAGCTTCTGGGTTTTCCAGGCTTTCCTTCGCTATTAGCTGCATAATCCATCTCTGGCTCTGCTTGACATCATCTTGTCCTCTGTGTGTCTATGTCTTCTCTTCTTCTCTCCTTGATAATGACACTTGTTATAGGACTGAAGTCCCATCTGCATCATTTGAGTGATCTCATTTTAAGATTCTTAATTACATCTGTAAAGATTCTTTTAACAAATGAGGTCACATTTCACAGGTTCAGGGGGTTAAGAAGTAGGCCTATCTTGGAGCCCCTGTTGGCTCAGTTGGTTAAGCATCTGACTTTTGACTTCAGCTCAGGTCTTGATCTCAGGGTCATGAGTTCATGCCCCACATTGGGTTCTAGGCCGAGTGTGGAGCCTACTTTTTTTTTTTTTTTTAAAGGCAGATCTTTTTCAAGGAGCTACCATTCAACCCCCTACATTCACTCATTATTTTTATATCAGTAGTTCACTCCATTGCTAATAGTCCCCTGAATAGATACAACACGATCTGTCTTTCCATTTGTCTTTTCATGGGCATTTAGATTGTTTCCAATTTATGGCTCTTGAGGGAGAAAATGCTGCTCTTAACGTTTGTGTGTGAGTCTTTGTGTGGAACCCATGTTCTCATGTCTCTTGTGCAAATGCTAAGAAGACACTGCCTGCAGATCTCCTGAGCTTTCTCTCTTTGAAATTCCTTTCCTGCTAATCTACCCTACCTTAATCTCATCTGTGTTTTTTCAACTCTTGGGGAGTGATAGGCTCTGTTTCAGTACCCCATCTCCACAGTGCACAACTGGTGATTCCCTCTGCATACTCTGCGTGTCAATCCCAGAGATCATGTGCTTTTTCTCAGTTCTTAACGGTCAGGGACTTATTCCACCTATTGTCCAATGACTGAACACCCCTGTTCCATATATTTCATCTGTGTGTTAGTTGTTTAACACAGGAGACTAAATTGCTACCTATTACTCCCTAAAGTCTGGGGGGGGGGACTCTACTCTTACACTATATTTTATTCATTTGATTTATAAGGTTAATTTCTTATGGAATTTAATAAACAAAACAGGTGAACATAGGGTAAGGAGGAGAAAAACGAGAGAGGCAAATCACAAGAGACTTAACTATAGAGAACAAAATGAGGGTTGAGGGAGGGAGAGTGGGTGGGGGATGGGCTACAAGGGGGATTAATTTTAAGGAGAGCACTTGTGATGAGCACTTATATGTAAGTGATGAATTACTAAATTCTCCTGAAACCAAAAAAAGAGGGAACATTATTTTCTTTAATGGACAAGACATGCAAAATTAGATTTAAACATTTGCATTAACTTTTGTTAGGCTCTGAACATTTTGCCAAATCCTTTAGAAATAGTATTCTCCTTCCCTAGATGATCTTCTTGTGACAAACCTACTTAATGTTGCTACTATCATGCACAGAGAAGCTCAACTCATTCTAGGGTTTTGCCTTCCTGACAGTTTTTACAGGTTTCTATACTCTATGGTGTGTGTGTGCGTGTGTGTGTGCGTGTATGTGTGGACATGTGCCCATGTGCATTTGCGTGTGCAAGCATGCATATGTGTACTATTTTTATTGTAGGTTTTAAAGGGAAAGGAGATTTATACTTCACAGGGACATCCCTTTACTGAATTTTCTTTGTTGAATTATTAGTAATTTTCTCACTAATATGAAATACTGAGTAAGATTTCATTTGAAAACCTTTCAAACAAAACAGCATGCTCACTGTATTACAGCTCATTATTTGGTTTGATTATATACATTAGCAAATTTCCTGGGAAAAATACCCAAGGCCTCACTAAAATTGGCTCTTATTGTTTCTGAAGATAATTTCTAATGTAATATATTTGGAATATTCTTGTGAGACATTAAAAATGAACATTCTCCTGGGAAATCTAAAATCAATTCGTATTTTCCATACCCCAACAGTAGTCATTTAAATAAGATTACTCGAACGTATTTATGGAATCTGAAAAGAAAAAGTACAAAATCAAATCTTTGAATTGAGATAAATTATTGATTAAACTATGGATGTGTGTCTGTATGTTTGAGAATACACATATATGTGAGTGAATATATATACGTTCCTATATATAGGTTGGTACATACTTACAGAGATAAATAATATGTGACATAAATCAATATAAGTGCCTAAAATAAATAACCTTATAACATTTATGATGACACCTATATAAAATACATTACCTATATAGGCAAATCTAAAAATACATATAATTAATCTAAATGATTATGCATTGCTGTATTTTTTTAAATTTATTTATGATAGTCACACAGAGAGAGAGAGAGAGAGAGAGAGAGGCAGAGACACAGGCAGAGGGAGAAGCAGGCTCCATGCACCGGGAGCCCGATGTGGGATTCGATCCCGGGTCTCCAGTATCGTGCCCTGGGCCAAAGGCAGGCGCTAAACCGCTGTGCCACCCAGGGATCCCTGCATTGCTGTATTAAGTATAAAGATCATAGTTCTTTGATATTCTGCAAATTTGCCCATTGATATATTTTATTAAACAATTGGAAGAATGGAGTTAGTTAACTGAAATAAATTCCTCCCCAAATACTTGCTGGAAACTAGTTTACTGTCTTGTTTTTAAAAATAAAGTTCAGAACATCCTACTTGCTGGCATATGAAACTACTCACATGGTATAGTACCCATGACTCAATTTGACCAACTAAAAGTGCCACACGTGAATACCAAACCAAGATTTAACTTTTTAGTAACATTCTGTTGTACTATTCCATATGCCATTCATCAAAAATATTTGCAAGAGATTTCTTACTGATTAGAATTTGCTTATTTGCCTTATCTTCCTTATATTTTGGAAACATGTTAATTGTAAATTTAGTCTTATTAAATAAATTCGAGTTTCAGCATATGCTTTTCTTAAGTTTTAAATATTTTCTTCCATGAACATAGTGTATATTTACTGCAGAATTCCAAGTGTTTAGGAATTCTCTTTAGATAATTTTTAAAAAGATTTTATTTATATATTCATGAGAGACACACAGAGAGAGGTAGAGAGACGTAGGCAGAGGGAAAAGCGCTTCCTGAGGCAAGTCTGATGTGGGACTCAATCCCAGGACCTGAGCCAAAGGCAGACGTTCAACCAATTGCCCACCAAGCCATCCCTTTTAAGATAATTTATTGCTTTGTTTAACCACCTTTCTGCTGATTGTTGAAGGAAATTCTTTCTTTTATGTTTTTTACTTCAAACTTGATCAATATCACCTGTTAGATAAAATGTATGCCCATGTGTTTAATACTGTGTAACTTTAGAGGCATTTGTGTATGAACAAGAAAAATAAATTTCAACTCCCACACATTGGATGCTTGAGTGGGATGTAGATCTGATATTGTTGTGAAAAAATAACAAGTAATGAGACAGCTGACTGGCCTTCTGAGGGATTAATGACACCCTCTCCTTGGCTGCTGGTTGTCCGTCTGCAGGATGAAGAGTATAAAGCTCTCAATACTGAGCATGGCGTGTACAGCCCTCCATGAGGTATCCCACACCTGCTTCAGCTCATTGCCAGGCTTCTCCTCTTCTGCATTCATCACTCTAGCTGTAGTGAAATATTTCAAGTTTCCGGAACATTCTATCCATCTATCCTCTGCTGAAAAAGCTCTCCCAAACCTTGAGTCTTCCTCATTTCACTTCACTTGGCTTGCTCACCCTGGGTGAGAGCAGTTCTCTAATAGAGCGTTTTGTATAGGATTAATTCATTCTGGCTTTTCCTGGCTAAGTTCCCAAATTTCAGTGTAGAAACACAGTTCACACTTGGCATGTGAAAGAATGGGCCCGGCAGCTGGAATATTTGTCTCCCTCGACCTTCATCTAAATCTTCAGAGGATTGTCATCTCCAGGCCTGGCAGCTTTTTCAGCCCCCCCCATGAAGAAAGAACAGACAGAAATGATGAAAAAATATGTTTCAGTAACAAGTAAGTATGCTATAATCTAGAATTCGAGTGACCTCATTTCTAACATTTGGAAAGTTTTTTTTGTTTTTGTTTTTTTTTGTTTTTTTTAATCATTGAGCTAACGATTTCCACATCTAATGAAAACTCAAATTCCCGCTTGAAATTCTCATTGGAATTTTACATCCTCAGTCCTTTGTGATATGTAAGGACTAACTCATCAAACATATATATCTGTGTCTGTTTGTTCACATCCCCATGAACAGCTTGGCAAAAAAACATATTACACAGACAGTCCTGTCTGATGGTTTCCAGCCAACTCCAGCAAATAGAGGGGGACTTCCTGGCCCATCTTTCAAATTCCTTCTTTACTGTGCAAACACCAAAATGGGAATGTCCTTCAGAGCAATTAGGAACTTTGTGTTCTTTAGCTCAAGATAATTATGGCTGACGATCCCTCTTTCCTTTCTTCTCTGTTGTTATTTCTCCTTTGAAGAATGACTGCCTATGTCCGGCCACTGGAGGATGTTAGGTCCCCACGCTTAAGCAAGCACCTGTGGGATTGCTGTTCTCCCCCAAGCAGAGCTGAGGGGTCTTCTGCCCACACCTTGCTAGAGCACACTTCTATTTTTTTTTTAAGATTTTATTTATTCATTCATGAGAGACACAGAGAGAGGCAGAGACACAGGCAGAGGGAGAAGCAGGCTTCCGGTGGGGAGCCCGATATGGGGTTCTATCCCAGGACCCCGGGATCACGACCTGAGCCAGAGGGAGATGCTCAACCAGTGAGCCACCCAGGTGCCCCGGAGCACCCAGGGCAAGAACCCAGGGCATGCCTTAATGGCTTCACCCATCGTGAGGCTGGAAAGGGCCCAAGGCTCAGGCATGAGTGGGGAGTCCTGCCAGCCTGGAAAGTGCAGGGTATGGAATGGGGTAAGAAGAGCATGGCCTCCAGAATGGAATTTCTCTGGTCCTGATCTCTCAAGTGAAAGCACAGGCTTTAGACTCCCAGAATACAATGAACCCCCTAGAAGAGGGGGCAGAAACAATCTGTTAATAGATTACTTGGTCATAGGTTATTTTATTCTTCAGGATTTTCTAAACTGTCTTTTCATGCTTGGCTTTTCAATTCGTGATGGGTCTCCTTGGATAGATGGTGTATGCACTTGGAAACTAATTTGAAATTTTAACATTTATTTATTTTTTTCTTCCTGATTTTTCCCCTTAGTTTCTTATCCACTCAGACTCATATGTGTTTCACTGGGGTCACGTGTTATATTGACAGGCCAAGGCAACAGACCCAGGCTTTCTAGCTTTCCTTTCTCAAAATATACATGTGGTGAGACCCTTGATTTCTGCTGTTGCTTGTTTGACCATTTTTCTAGAAAACCTGAATAGGTTAGAGAAGGTGCCACACCAAATTGCTATCATTCCCTGTAAGGGCAATTTTTCACTCCTAGGCCTTTGTGCTTTCTGATGATCTTCCCTGGCTCACCCTTACCTCTCTGCACTTGGCTACTTCTAGTCCATCAGATTTTAACTCAGAAGCCATCACTTCCAGGAAGCCCTTCAAAATCCCCTACCTCTGGATTACTGGTGACTCTTTTGTGTGGTCTGGCAACGTGTAGTTATTTGCGCATCAGGGCTCTTACTGAACTGCATTCCAGGATCATGTTTGATGGTCAGTCTCCCCAGAATGGAGACTACTTAAGTTGCTTAGACATATTTTTTGCGTTTCATTTCTATGTTTGTTTGGTTGTGGGTTTTTTTTGTTTTTTGTTTTTTTTGCTTAGACATATTTTTTGCTTTTCATTTCTATGTTTCCTTTCTTTTAAGATTTTATTTATTTATTCATAAGAGACACAGAGAGAGAGGCAGAGGCATAGGCAGAGGGAGAAGCAGGCTCCCCAAGAGGAGCCTAATGTGGGACTCAATCCCAGGACCCAGGGATCACGCCCTGAGCCAAAGGCAGACACTCAACCACTGAGCCACCCAGGCATCCCTCATTTCTATGTTTCTTATCAATAAAACATATTCATGCTCCATATGCACTTGATGAATTAAAACACATAGTATGAATTTGATAAAAATCTATTTCTTCTCCCTCTGTTTTTATTTAGTATTAAAGATGTGGAAATAAAGGTTCCTTTCCATTGATGTTTTAACAGAAAAATGACAAGCATATTCAGGTTAAAAACATGTTATGAAATATAATGAAGCCAAAATGTTCACATCTAATGATTGAAGTAGATGGCTCATCTCCTGATAATTTAGAAAAGAATACCTGAGAATAATAGACAAAAAACAAAAACAGAAACTTGAGTGTTTCAGTCTCATAATGTGCGTCTCTGTGTAGGATAAAGCTACATAGACACAAAAATGCACTTATAAGAAAGCTTTCCTTTTACTGACATAAATTTTAGCTTCATTTGCTATAAATCCAACATACAGAGGTGTCTATCGGAAAAACAATTTCTGATTAGGTTAAATCCAAGAATTTCAATATAATAATTACAAATATTGCTGCTAACAAACATTTTGATGCATGTCTTCACAGACATCCAGAAGAGTACAAGTATAAAATATTAATAACCCTGCAGTAAAAAGACTACAAAACAAAGTACAATTTTTAAAGAGTTACTATTCATATATTATGTTAGTAAAAATTCCTGTGAAATAATTAGATCCAATGAATTATTCAATAAAGATGAAAAGTATAGGAGTTTTTAAGGATCTATGATTTAAAAATAAAGTATGTTAGTTTAACCAGACTTAATTATTTCATTAAATATTTAAAGCAAAATACATCCTAAATTATATTTGGATTTAAAATAGTTCTGTTTTCAAAAGTCTGTAACCATTTTGTAACAAAAAATATCCCCCAAATACATTTGTTTTCATGCTTGTGATATCTTGCTATTTTTTGGTTTGCTTATCTTTAAAATAAATTACCAAATTCTGTAAGCTGCATTAAAATTTGTCTATCCATTTAAACAGCGGCATAATTAGTATTATACAGATAGAATAAATATGATTATTTAGAAATTTATTTTACATAATCATTTAAATAATGGCAGCATATAATTTTTAAACATTATCAACATTTTTGTAAGATATTTCTCCACATTTACTAGTGATAGTTTAGTATAATTTAATGATAATACATGGACATATTTACCCAAACTGAAATTTTCCACATTGCTATGTAGTAAACACATAGCTTAGCAATTACTGTCATTGTATTACTTTTGAGTAGGAAGGCTAATGCAATAAGACGCAGCCATAAAACATAAAGCTTTATTTGTTTCTGTTATATGTCAGAACTTTTCCTCATTTATGTCTCAAGGCAAAGTTAACACCATAATGATTTTTAAATAAAGTGATTCTTAACATTAGCTTTAAGATTCAGTAAAACTATTACACCCACACAAATACAAGTATTTAAAAAGGGGGAGGGAGAAAATCACTTCAGTCACGAAGTGATTTTATTAGATATAAAATATATATAACACCTGGCTTATGTAAATTTTATCATTTTCAGTTATTTTTGAAATCAAAATACCATGTTCAGGGATAAAAGTTAGGAAGGTAAAGTAGCAGGTTAATTGTACCACATTTATTATTAAAAGCATGTGCACATTTTAAAGTGTGAGTGCAATAAATGTAGAAAGTGAAATACCATGGTCACAGAATCTTACATGAAATGATTTTTCTAGAGATGATCTAGCTTATGTCTAAAATACTTTCCAGATTACTATGTGCTTAGTCATTCATTTTTTTTAAGGCAATATTTAAAATAAGCACATCCTGTGTGTAACAGGTGCAGCTGATAGGGCAGATCTAATAGGATCTTTCTGTTCAAACTCTGTTTCAGAATCTATACTGCATCTTTGAAAAATTACATTATTCCATAGCTTTTCTTTATCCAACAAGAATGAACAGCTCAATATCCTTGGCGGGATTTATCCTTCGAACCACTTCGTAATCCATTCCTCTAGATGACACAGAGTGCTAAATTAGATGACTCTTCAAGTAAGTACAAGTCAGACACAATACTCTCCTAATTGTGTGACAACTTTTCAGTACAATAGAAACTACACCCCGTAACTACAATGTTTCCTGAATGTACATTGTAAGATTAAATTGTTAATACCAAGCCCACAATGTGGTCAACAAACCTCAGAGGCCATATGGTGATGAGACCTTGCATGAGCTACACAAGGTCCCTGGTGACAGGAGGTGATTTGGTGGTGGCTGACGTATAGTCATGATGACAGTCTCTGAAGGGGTTTTTTTTAGAAAACCATTGCCTTGATTCCTTTTCCATAATAGCACTTCTGAATTCGGGGCTGTCATTTTGGGAGGCAGATAGGGTGAGTAGCAAACACCAAGAGGAGGATGAAGTAAAGGCCTCCATGACTTAAGGAATGAGGTGCAAAGGGAAATTCAATCATCTTTATGCTAAGGAGACTCATAAAAACCTCGTGATATTTAGGCCTGTCAGCACCTTCTGCATTTTTTTGCCCCTTGTGGCACATCAGCCACCCGATGGGTAAGAATTCCATCGTCTGCATTTCCCTGTCATGACAGACTGAGTATCCAAACACTAGTCATGATCCAGCTTACCAATTTTGAATTCTTCTCCTCATTTCTCCTGGCCTCTGTTTATTTATTGATTTACATGTTATAAAATCATTTGATCAGATCATGAATTCTTGTTTGTTGAATGGTAGTCATGCCATTGTACTTGCCAAGCAGTTGTAGACAGGCAAAGTATATTATTAGGTGTCCTATTAGGAATTGTGTTTTCAAAACTGTATTTGTGAACCACACTGTGTTCCCAATTAATGAAATGGTATGAGGTTTGGTTCATTGAGATGACTAATGAGAAAGAAGCAAACATTACACCCATTGTGTATGTGAGAGAGAAAGAAACACATCAAAATAAAGGAGGGCTGAGCCCCACCTTCAGGAGGCACTTCTGAAGCACTTGCTCTTCAAGATCATGGCCTCATTATCTCTCCCTTCCTGTCTCTATCTCTAGCCTCTCCTTGCTCCACTTTATCTTGCACACCTCTGCCACTGTGCCCTTTCTAAAATGCAAATTCAATCTTGTTTCTCTCGCGCTCAAGGTCTTTCAGGATAAAACAACACTTTCTCAGCGGGCTTCCAACCTAACATTAGCCGTCTCTGGTTTATAAGCTCTTCTCTGGCCAGTCTGGGCTACCTGTGACTGCCTAAACACTGCTAATCCCCAGCATTTGCCCATGCGATTGCGCTGCCTGACCCTTGTTCCTGCACGGTGGATCACTTCATCCTTGGTGCAACCACGGCACTTGCTTCTGTGAATTGCAATGATTTGTATCCTGTCCTCATCTGTCCCTTCCATTAGAGGGTATGCTTCTTGAATGAAAGCCCTCTGTATTTATGCTTCTATTCTCAGGGTCTAGGGCATAGTAAGTGATCTTTAATTTTTTTTTAAATGACTGACTTAAATGCTTGTAAAAGGTTTTCTACATAAAGAAAAGAAACTAATATAGGTTACTAGACAAAAACATCTCAGAAAAGAAATATTTTCAGAAAACATATACCAGCTGGTGATGGGTCTAATCTTTATGGACAGCTTTTTCTACAGCTGATTTTTATTTCGATCTTGAAAATGTTCCCTTTGCCATTGAGTTAAGGGGCTGGAACTGCTGGAATGGGCTCCCTCTTAGAAGGCTAATATAGGGAAATGCTACAGTATTCCTCTTTGTCTATTCTTGTTTTCCACCAGTGGAAATAATATATTTAGTCCTGGGGATGGGGAAATGGCTTTACAACCTCACGTTGCAATTGGCCCATCATTGCTTAACAAATGAATGAGGGAACAGGCACGATCTTAGGCTGGAGGTAGCTTTTACTTATAAGCAGGAACAGATAAGGACACCCACATCTCCTGCCCCTTTCTCCTTTGCCATTTCTTGAGAAAACCCTACTTGATGCCCATCTGTAAACAAGGCGAGAGGCATCAAGGAGATCAGATGTGAGGAAGAACAATAGGGCAGGAGAGGAGTGGGTCACGGCATCTCACAGAGTCCTCTTGAAGGGCAGTTGCTCTATGGCCAAGTACAGGCCACGTGCAAGAAGAGAATAATTTGAGGACTTTGTATTCATGCCATAGAGATACTACAAAAGAATCTTTCCAGTCACCCTCTACTCCCCCCATACACACACAGGAGGTTACCTCCATGGCAGATAACTTCATGGCATTAAGAACATCACAGTTCTAGTTTAAAGCATTGGCAGAAAAGAAAGAAAAAAAAAAAGGAAGGAGGTGGCCAATCCATTTAGAAGGTTGATGCAATAATGTTTTTAAGATTCACCACTTTGATCTTATAAGCAGCTCTTTGGTAGTCTTAAAGGGTAGCCTCACCTAGAGATCCTAAGCTTTATGTGAAATAGAGATAGAAAAGTAATTCGAGGGAAAAGATGTTACCTGACAGGTTCGAAGAAGCCAAGACAGAAGAGGTAAGGATTCCACATGGCCTCTTTAAAGAGCGAGGGTTTCCCCCCTCTAGTCTCTTCTTTGGTTTATCTAATCCACACACACACAAATGAAAAGATGCCGGCTTCCCCCATGTACCTTGAGCGAATCATTTTCCCTCTAAATATCAGTAAAATCCCAGCACGAAACAAATGAATTTGAATTTAAAATAACACGGTGAACCAGCTCGGGGTCAGCTGCTGACACAAGGGTGTAAGGGTGCTGACGCTGAACTTGCTGATAATGCTGTCACCTGGTGTATATGTTGACATTGAGACTGATGAGAGGGCAGGCTTGGATCTATCAAAGAGGCTGGCAATAATAAAAAGTAACAGGAGCACATAAGAGAGTAGAGGAAAAGCTACAAACACCACAGCTATGCAGTCGCATAGGGCATAGGCTTCTTACATTTTGACCCACCAGAGTTATTGAATGCTGATACGGGGTACGCATGCACGCAGAGACGAGGAACAAATTGGAGATGGCAAGAAGTTCACCTTGCTCACCTCTAAAAAACTCCAACAAAAGGAATTGAAAGGCTGGGGCTCACGGCTTATTAAAGATACTATATTGAAAGGGATTGGCCTTAGTCACTAAGGGACCTGCCTGAAAACCATGCCTAGTAGCAGGGTCATAAGGCTCAAGAAGAAGGGAAATGGACAGTGATATTAGATTATAAATAAAGGCTTTTGCATAGTAATGGGTATTGATTATTTTCCACGTGGAAAATTCTCAACAACTCAAAAATCTTCGTTAGACTTTAAAATACATAGGAAAGAGGCTTTAGGGGAAGTTTGCTTTCCAACTCTTTGCAATGAGAGTAGAAGGAAAGGGGGTATTTGAAATATTGAAGAGGACAAATTGTTTTCAAACATCCCAAAACCCTATGCAAGTCATTCTTATTAAAACGAAAAAAAAAAAAGTGTATGCTAATTTCAAATAACTTTTAACCATTGATTACTGATCATATTATTAACAATCTCTTTGGGAAATGGAAATGGTACCTGATTTTGAGATGGTATAAAGTCCTAAAAGTACCATGGCTTTATTTTATTAATTTTACATTAGAACATTTAATCGGCTTAGTCAAGTTTCTCCTGATTGGTTTAAGATGCTGTGATTTTGCTATTTACTTAAGAAATAGTTCATAGGTTTTATAATTTGTTTATAATTTTTGCACGCCAGTATGAGGAGCTGTATTAAAATATTAAGACTGTCAAGGAATCAATGGTATTTTCCCCTCTTTCTCTGTAAAGAAAAACAAGGAGACTCCAATAAATGTAGAGTTTGTGTTTGATGCTTTAAAATAACCAGAGGTAATGAAGAATGTTCACTATTTGTCTGATAAAGTTAGCCCTTCCCAAAGTATGTGTCTTGGTATTTTCAAGTGTTGAATCCCCCACAGAATGTTTGCATTCAAATATTTTATGTGGATACAGAGAATCATTACTGTTGCTTCCATGAGGAAAAAGTGCATTAAAGTTACAACCATAACAACAACAGCCAAAACTATTTAATTGGCAACTTCTCTCTTGCCAATCCACTTTTTTCCATTTGTATGTTACATTAAATAGCTCTTCACTACTGGACTATTAAAAGGACTGAAATGGCCTTTTGTGCTCCATTCCTAAATTATCTTTGAGCATCACCTTCATCACATCACTGCCCTGCTCAAAAGCTTTCCGACACCTGAGTTGCTTATTTCCTCAATGAATCAGATTTTTCTTCCTCTCCATTTAGAGAGCAAGCCCGGGGCAAACTGAGCCCTCTTCCTTTTGTGCCTACTGTCGCCTCCATCAGAGTTTACTCAGTCCAGGAGTGCAGCTCACTGGCCCTGACACCAATGCTCCCACTTTTCTCTATACCTTAGGACTGCTTCAGGACAAATACATGCACACACCGTGTTTGTGGTGTGTGTGTGTGTGTGTGTGTGTGTGTGTACATTCAGATATACATATGACTTTATGCTTCAAAGGAAGATGAGTATTGGATGAAGGGAGCAATACATGAGACACATGAGATCTCATAAAATCTCAGATTATATCTATTGCTTTGTTGGGAAAAAAGAAAAAAGAGAGCTAAGAAACATAGCTTTGGCTACAAGAAGAAAACTGCTTGTGTGTGTGTATGTGTGAGTCATTTCATTTTGTTCATTGAAAAGTTTCTGGAGAACAACAGTAAAATATGTGCTCACAATTATTAAAAATCATGTTTAATATTTTTATGTTATTCATGCTCTTGAGCAAATTAGGGACATATTCAAAGCTAACTTGTAGGCTGAACTACTTTTTGTCTAAATTATAAAAATAGATGCCCCTTGAGGTTCGTCCATGTATCATTCTTTGGTAGCAGGGACTGAATATCTTGATTTGTCATCTGGCCATTAATAATACATATGTCCACCATTGTGTCTTATCCACCACATGGCCAGATTGCATATGGCTAGGCTGCAGAGGAAGTTCACAGGATGGGAGCTAGCTATAGACAGCAGGGGGCCAAGAGAAGGGAGGCCCTGAGAAAGAACATCCGGGCCTGGTATTACAAAAGCAGGATGGCAAATTCCTATGCATTACCATCCACCTTTTTTATTTCTCACCCCTGCTACTATACTTCATTTTAAAAAAGAAGTCAATTTATTTCCTCAATGGATCAGATTTTTCTTTCAAGAAAGGATCCGAACTCTTTTGAATTTCGGATATCTGGAGGTAGGTACATTAATATGAGATCATTTAAAGCTATTAATTTCCTACCTTGAAAGTAATTCTGAAATAGTTCGCATTTCCTCTACAACCGACTGTCCTCCAACTGCACTGAATATATCAAAGGACTTGGCTTCTTTCTCCTTTTGACCCAGGACCTCTCTCCTTTAAAAAACCTTGATAATCATTGACTGACCTCAATGAAGAACGTTGTCAGGTTTAAACTCACGCTAGATGTTTGGGGAGGGGAAAGAAAGATCATCTGAAGGTAAGTGCCGTGTAAATTCTGGTTAACTCCCAGTCACTCATTTTTTTTAAGCAAACAACAAAAATTTAAAAATTAATCTAGGGTAATGGAAGTGAGAAAAACAACAACAACAACAACAAACAACAATCCAGCAGTGAGAACGGTGGGAATTTTTAACTAAGCAGAAAGTATCCCCCAAACATGTATTTCTGGGAGTGGGATCCCTTTAATGGGATTTTAAGTATTTTTTTTTTTAAAAAAAACAAATACCGTACGTATAAGGAATTAAGTAACCAAAGAGAGAATTTAGACCTAAGCAGACATAACAACCCGCAGTGAATTCATCAGAACTTTCACATAAGCCTTTGTGGGCAGTTGGCCAGGCCCCGCGCATTATCTGCGGGACTCACTGAGTCACTGCCGCTAATGGAATTTAGCTCCTGTTTGTTGTTGCCATGGCGATGCGCTATTCTGAGGCATGTCATGTTCACAGATCAGTAGCAGCCGCACTGTTGCAGACACACAAGTGCTCTCAGCTTTTGACCATCAACAGGAATTCACTCTGCAGTCAGTCTGTCAGGAAGGAAGTCGCTACGGTGAAGGAGCAGCAGAGCTGGGTCGACCAGCCCTTCCTTCTTCCTTTGTCACCGCTGCGCTATTATCATTAAAATAACCTTGAATTTTCATGAATTCACTCATTCACAAACACTGTCAAAGAAGGTGCAAGAGTTCAAGAGAACCCAGAGGGTCAAAGAGAGGACTAGTTTTAAATCTGTGCCTATTGAACCTGGAAATGACATCGTCTGTTAGATATAATCTTATTCTTACCATAGCAAATCAAATCGTGCTGACTGGCACCAGCGTCCAAGGCGATTCAGCATCATGAAAGGTGACTGGGAGCAAAGGGGTCATATCCTTTGTGGCACTGCTCTGAGAAATAGACACAGACGTGCGTGGGAATATTCTACAAAGAATAGATTTCTCCCCAAAGTGAAAAGCAAATCCTGCCAGCAGTCTATAGAGGGAGTGGGTATTCGTCGCTCTAGATATATTCAGATTTCAAAACAAAGGTATGATTACGAGGCTTTTAAGATTGAAAATGTTAGAACAAGTCACAGGTATTGTGCAAGATGTTCTGATTTGTATACAAGAAGCGATCAAGGGTAAGACAAGATGCAGTTTGCTAAAGGTATTTTTCCCGGTTGGAAAAAGGCTTTTTTTTTTTTTTTTTTTTTTTTTTTTTTTTTTATTAAACTAGGGATAATTTCCACAAAGCGTGAAACACGCAAGTAAATCAGGCAAATTGAAAAACACTTCCCTAAATGTTTACCTATGTTGTCCAATACAGAGTCCGGGGTTAATTATCGCAGCGCAGCTTCACATTTCCTCAGGATTCTCTTTTATGTGGGGGCTGTGCTGCTGGTCCAGAACGTGGGCATCTGGAGACAGTAATAACACTGCACCATGCTGCTCGGGGAATAGCAGCGGAACTTGGTTCTAGGGGTAGAAACATGAAATCAGAACCAAGTCTTCCTGAATTAGGAAATCAGTCCTGCTGCTTACTGTGTGTGTGTGTGTGTGTGTGTTTGTAATGGGGTATGTTGGGTAGGACAGGGAGGTGGGGAGAAAGGACTTCTTAATCATGTTTGTTTCTCTCCTGGTACAGCAGTTCAAGGACAGTATTTTGCCGAATTTGATCAGAAGTTAAGGTTACATGACCCTATTTTCCTGCAGATCCCTGAATTGAGGTTAATCAGAGAGCAAGCCTGTGGGGGAGGCAGCCTGGGCAGCCTGTATTACTCACGCTGTGTTTAAGAATGATATGGTGAAGCTTTGTCCTCTGCCTATCTGGGCCATGTGGTCCAAGAGAGGGATGCATACTGAAGAAAAAAAAAAAAAACAGACAGTAGAGTCATCCCATTATGGCTCCGATTATGCGAGCTTCAAAGAAATGACATTGAATACCTCAGTGGGAGCATAAACACTTAACATTAATATTAACAAAACCATAGACAATTAAGAATGGCTTGGCAGACTTCTTTCTTCCATGGAACTTAGTCATTGGAAGCCTACTACCCTAGAAGTGCTTCTTCTGTTTTGGAGAAAGCAAATCCAAGGATAACTAAGTCCCTCACACATCAAACACTTCTTTAATTTTTAACATGCTACTAAATTATCAGATTAAATGCCATGTGAGGGATGCCTGGGTGGCTCAGTGGTTGAGCGTCTGCCATCAGCTCAGGGTGTGATCCCATAGTCCCAGGATCAAGTCCCACATCGGGCTCCCCCAGGACCCTGGTTCTTCCTCTGCCTATATCTCTGCCTCTGTCTCTCTCTCTCTCTGTGTCTCATGAATAAATAAAATCTTTTTTATTTTTTATTTATTTTTTAAATTTTTTTTAATTATTTATTTATGATAGTCATACAGAGAGAGAGAGAGAGAGGCAGAGACATAGGCAGAGGGAGAAGCAGGCTCCATACACCGGGAGCCTGACGTGGGATTCCATCCCGGGTCTCCAGGATCGCACCCTGGGCCAAAGGCAGGCGCCAAACCGCTGCGCCACCCAGGGATCCCCAATAAAATCTTTTTTAAAAATGACATGTGGGTTAGTCTCAGATGTCACTTTCACTATATCCTGTAATCTGTAACATCGACACCACTGAAATATAGCAAAATGGTCCCCAAATGAAGAAAAGAGCAAAAAAAGAGACACATGAAAAATGAAAAGGTAAAGGAGTTTCAAAAAGTACAGTCACCTCTAAGTCCAGAAAGTGTTGAAAGATCAGGACTGGGCAGGATGAGTAGAAAGAAAAAACCAAGAGAGTCTACCCTGTTGTATATCACACAAAAAAAGCCCAAAGCAAGAGGATGGCCATGCAGATGGAACCTACTGAATCCATGTCAGGCAAGAGTCTGACGCCCATAGGAAGCTTGCGTTAGGCATTCCCATATCCTGAATCCTGAATCAGTATCACGTTTAAGAAATGTAAGCAACAGGGGTGCCTGGGTGGCTCAGTGGTTGAGCATCTGCCCTCGGCTCATATCCTGATTCCAAGGGTCCTGGGATCGAGTCCCACATCAGGCTCCCTACGAGGAG
Organism: Vulpes vulpes; assembly: GCF_048418805.1. Taxonomy (NCBI): domain Eukaryota; kingdom Metazoa; phylum Chordata; class Mammalia; order Carnivora; family Canidae; genus Vulpes; species Vulpes vulpes. The sequence continues at coordinate 68,240,455 of NC_132795.1, read as the reverse complement.
CCTGCTTCTCCCTGTCTCTTTTTCTGCCTCGTGTGTGTGTGTGTGTGTGTTTCTTAAAACTTTTTTTTTTTTAATTTTATTTATTTATGATAGTCACAGAGAGAGAGAGAGAGGGAGAGAGGCAGAGACACAGGCAGAGGGAGAAGCAGGCTCCATGCACCGGGAGCCCGACGTGGGATTCGATTCCGGGTCTCCAGGATCGCGCCCTGGGCCAAAGGCAGGCGCCAAACCGCTGCGCCACCCAGGGATCCCCTGTGTGTGTGTTTCTGACGAATAAATAAGTTTTAAATGATGGGCCGTTTGGGGAAACCGGGGCTCCAAAATGGCGGATCACCCCGCCAACCCTCTCCAAGATGGCGGACTTTCCTGCCATCTTCACTGCGGCCTCCAGGCCACCACCAGGAAACTGAAACTTTCCACCCAGGAACTTCCCAATTGGGAACTGTCCATCACAGGCTTCTCCCACCCCATGCCCTCCATACCTTACCTTATATGGACACAAGCCTATGCCCTGCCTCAACCCGATAAAAGGACCCTGCCAACTCCCTCCCAGCGCAACTTCCCCGACTCTCTCTTTCTCTCTCTCTCTCTCTCTCTGATTCGTGGAACCTCGCCCGAGGGTGCTTGCAATAAAGTTCATCTCTTGCATCCACTTGCCTTGTAGCCTCTTTTCTTACCACCGGTGGCGGGAGCAACTTTACATTAAAGATCTTAAAAAAAAAAAAAAAAAAAAAAAAAAAAGAAAAGAAAAGCAAAAAAACACCTGTTTTAAAGATTGATAATGAAGGGAAAAAGTGGCCTTTTTGTTTTGTTTTCACCACTTCCATTACTGGGCTGAAGAAAGCTCATTAAGTCAATATGGGAGGGACCACTTTTGTGTACCAAGACCATGGTTACCCTAGGGGCTACCGTGGAGCCCAAGTTCCAGAGCAACTCCAGAAAAACATTTAGGCTGGTTCAGTCACCCGGGACTGAGGGGGACTCAGGTCCCTGGAGCCATGAGAAAACCTCAAGTGCTAGCTGAGAGTCTTTGCAAGTCTTTCTTCCTGGCCATGCACATGCCTGAGGAACAATCCACTGCCCAAGCCAGGCCACCGTGATCAGTTACTCAGGGTCACTCACTCACTACAAACATGTGAACAGTGGGTGGGATGGTAGGGGTATGATTAGATCCATATCTAATATTAGTCATAATCTGTTTGTAGAAACAGTGTCCTAAATCAAGACCAGCTATATAAATTGCAGGGCCCAGTGCAAAAAAGAAAATGCAGGGCCCTTTGTTCAAAAAAAAAGGGGGGGGGATTTTTTTTTTTTTTCTTATGTGGCCAATCTCTCTCATTCTGTCTCTTTCCTAATCTGTCATGGTCAGTTTTTATTTGGTATTCCAAACTATGCTCCCTTGGACACAGGGACAACTCTAAGGTGAAAGCAGACCCCACATGCCTGGGCCCCTGCTGGGGCAGAAGGCAGGGAGCAGGGAATGCCAGCAGAGAACTCACCCCAGGGAGATGGGACCACACAGGAGGACAGACTCCAAGCCCCCAGCACATGCTCCATTGTCCCATTCCACTTAAGAAAACAGAAAAATCACAGATAAAATTATAAAGAATTTCAAGATAGTATCTTTAGAGCATTGAACCAAGAGTGGCTCCTCTCCTGTGTGACTTTACTGACCCCACAGGGCCCCAGAAGCTGGCCCTGCTTCTAGGGCAAACAACCCTATGTAGTTTTGGACGAGTTTTCAGGATTCAAATGCTTCTCTTCAGGTTTTGAGGAATAACAAGAACAAATAAATGCAATATTCTTCTTTAAAATGGACTGGGGGGGGGGGGACTAGGTTGACTGTTTCAAGTGTCCCAGTTTTTTCCTCTGTTTTAACACACACTGAAATATATTTGAAGACATAAATCATGTACTTACAATGTATGATATGATGGAGGTACAGTGTTTATACCACACATTTCTTCAAATTATTCAGATGCCATGATGTTTTAAAACCAGTTAGGGTTTCATGTGGGATTGCTTGTCAGCATTCACGTTGCCAAGGCATTGCTCTCTATCTTTTGTCGTTCAGATCAATTTTCCACTACAGCCGGCAATTTTTAAAAAGTTGTCAAAATAATTGTTTCTTGATAATATCAACCAGAAGCATTTATGCTCTCATACACAAATTAATATAAGCCATTGGGGAGGCCTCTCTTAGCTGGAGTGTCATTGCATGAATGGTATTGCTGAGAGCCACAAAGCAAAGAGAGCATTGCATGTGGTTAGCCCAAGAATGAAATCACATAACAGAAAATAAAAATAAAATCAAACCTGTTAGCGATTACAAGCAAGTGGCAGTGCATATTTCCTCACACTCTATCCAATTACTTTATTGTCTCAGGATTTTTAAAAATTTCCTCTCCTTATAAATGCTTTCTTATAGTCATTTGATACCAGCATATTTATGTTCACTTTTATCCAACACAGGCTGCAAATATGCCCTTCACTCGACCCAGTCTATTAATTTTGAAATGCCTAAAGCCAAAACTGACAGCGGAAGAAAATCTTTCTGGGTTGTAGCTCCAAACTGCTGGAATGAGCTACCTGCTTCAGTAAAAATGCACAGCCACATGACTTCTCTTTTAGGAAATGTTAAACTTTCTGTAGAAGGCAGAAAAAAAAAGTTTGATGAGAGGATGAATGAAACCAATTTCTCATTTGTCTAGATACAGAGTCTGAATGTGCTTTGCTTGTCCTCTATTTATCTGTACACAAAATCATGCTAATATAAATGTTGGTCTTAGACTTATTACTTATATTAGACATTTTATAACTCATTGTTGTGATATATATTTCTGATAAATGTCCATTACATCCAAATATACCAGAATTTCCCCTGGGGACTGTTGTTCTTACCCTCAAAAATTGAGTGCAAATTTGAATGGCTATCATATTTCATAATTATTATTAATGCCCACAAGGTCTATAAAGACATATTTTTCCTAACTCTAATCCTGATATTGAGCTCCCATCTTTCACTTTGTCCTGTGTCCTTTAGAATACTGCTCCCAAACCAAGTCATGGCCCCTCCAACCTTTGCTTCAGGTCTCATCTTCCACATTTTATACCAGTAAAGATATAAAGCCTCTATGGATCCCATTCAAATGAAGTGTCTCCAAGACGGGGGCAAACCCATCACTAACCTCAGCAAGTGTCTGTGCATCTGGTGTTATTGGCTTTATATTTTCCCAAGGTACCAGCTCCTTTGTCTGCCTTTCTACCATTGTGATTTATTTATTTTGGGGGGATCTTGAAGATATTTTGGACTTCAGGTGCTTCTATTGAAAGAAATATCCTTAAGCCCTCAACGTCTGACATGAGACTTTTATAGTAATTCCCCATACTCTAGGCGGAGTGCTGGATATTGTTCATAACTTAGCTGGAAATGATAGTCAAACAAAATTGCTATCTTGTATTTGAGGATGCCGAAGGAACTACGAGGGGGAGGGGAAGGAGGTACAAATGTATCTGAAACCATTGTACTTAGCATGGACACTGTTCTTAGTAGTTTCCATACCTCCTGGTTTGTTTTTTTCCAAGCCTGCGCTTGGCTCCTCAAGTCTGGGCTTCTCTGTTCAGTTCACTCAGCAAGTTCCCACAATGGGCTCTAGGGACAGTCATAGACCCATAAGTTGTCGTGGAACATAAAGGTTCAATGGTCCCAAAACTCTGGGGAGCACTGAAAGGTGTATCTCTCTTTTAGAGATTCCCATTTTAAGGACTGCCAAGTCTTGCTGAAAGAACCTTGTTGAAATGCATTTACCAGGTTTTCCTGGGATGATTAGACTCCAGAGTCCTTGCATCAAGCAACCACCAGGGAACATGGTTTGGGGGACCCTGCTCTTCCAAGTGAAAGGGCACATGCTCAACATGGAGATGACAGCCCGCTCTCCCCACTGGACTCATCTTCCACACCCCTCTGCCTTGCACTTTGCCCTTCATCAGCAGCAATGCTATATCCTTTGATCCCATCATTAGCTAGAGCCCACTGCCAATGCTCCTCCAAGCTGCATTTTCTACCTGGAATGCTCTGTCCCCATGCCCTGAGCCTGCCTCTTCTTCTTTTTTTTAATGATATTTTCTTTATTTATGAGAGACACAGAGAGAGGCAGAGACATAGTCAGAGGGAGAATCAGGTTCCCTAACAGGGAGCCTGATGCAGGACTCGATTCTAGGACCCCAGGATCACGACCTGACCCAAAGGCAGACGCTCAACACTGAGCCACCCACGTGCCCCAAGCCTGCCTCTTCTAATTCAAGGCTCACCTGGCTTAAAGATCCTTTGGTTCTTCCTGACAAGGTTTTGAGTAAGATTTCCTGTGTTTGAATACTGGCTCTGCCATTGACTCGGGCAGGTCACTTGACATCTTTGCCCCTCAGTGTCTTCATATACAAAATGAGGGTAACAAAGAATATCCACTTCATGGGTTTGTCCAGAGGATTGAATTATTAATCTATATGAAGAGCCTAAAGCAGGGCCGTGCACACAGTAAGTGCTCAGTGAGTGTCCTGAATGCTGCAATTTTCCTATGCATGTCTCTATCATTGCACAGTGTATTATCATCATCCCGTTGTGTTATCTTCTTATGCATCCCTGCTCACCATCAAATTATATGCAGCTTGAATATTGGGGCTGTAGATTGTTCATTTTTTCTGTATCCTAGAGTCTAGCACATAGTAGGCATTCAATAAATATTGAATCATTAATTTAATAAAACTGTACGAAGTTAAACTTAATGAAATATACTAGATCTCCAATCCCAGTATATTTACACTATTCCATAATGCTGGAAAACCTCGGCTATCAATGCTGTGACAAGCTATCTGTCTGTAATTTGCTTATAGTAAAACTAACACCATCGGACAGGTTTGGTCCACCAGCATTTGGTTTAGAATGTTAAGTACCATGTGAGGAAGCTGATGTTGTCCTCACAATGCTGGAGGAGATAGAAAATATATAAGACAATTTCTCTGGTCTCTTTCATCTAAAAAAGTCTGTGGTTTCATGATGATGAATAGAACAGAATGGAACCTGAACAGAGTTATTTTGTACCCTTCCACTTTGTGATGAGACAGTAGCAGTGGTTATTGCCTTATTTACTGGCTTCCTTAATTGGGAGTAATATGCTGTAAAAGGAAAAGGGAAAATAATAAAATACTTATTTTCAATATTTCGTAGTTCCCTGGATTTCAGATATTTCTTGTACTTAAAAAAGTATTGTATTAAATTATTTTTCAGTTGTGCATTTATTTGTTAGAGTTTTTTCAGCTTTACTGAGGTATAACTAACAAAATTGTTTATTTTTAAAGTATAAAATGTGATGATTTGACATGCATATTTTGTGAAATGATTACCACAATCAGGTTAATTAACACATCTATCAACTCACACAGTTAACTTGTTTGTTTGTTTTTAGTGAGAACACTTAAGGTCTACTGTATTAGCAAATTTCATGTACACACACATTACTACTACTTAGAGTCACCATGGTTTACATTAGGTCCCCAAAGCTGATTTTGAAGGCTTGGATCTTTTGCCCAGCATCTCTTCGCATCTCCCAAACCCCAGTCCCTGGTAATCATTATTCTACTCTCTATTTTTATAAATTTGACTTATTTTTAGATTCCATGTCTAAGCGAGATATAATATCTGTCTTTCTCTGGATATTTTCACTTGGCTTAAAATCCTTAAGGTTCATCCATGTTGTAGATGACAGGATTTCCTTTGTTCCCATGGCAAAATATATAAATATATATCTCACATCTTCTTTATCCATTCATCCATCAGTGGACACTTCGTTTGCTTCCATATCTTGGCTATTATAAATAATGCTGCAGTGAACATGGGGGTGCAACTTATCTTTGTGATACTGATTTTGCTTCTTTTGTATATATACCCAGAAGTGGAATTCCTGGATCAAATGGTAGGTCTGTTTTTTATTTTTTTTGAGGAACATGCTATACTGTTTTCCATATTGGCTGTTCCAATTTATGTTCCCATCAACAGTGTACAAAGGTTCCCTTTTCTATAGTTTTTTGCCAATACTTGTTATCTGTTGTCTTCTATAAAAGTCATTCTAACAGATGTGAAGTAATATGTCATTGTGGTGTTGATTTGCATTTCCCCAATGATTTCATATACCTTATGGTCATTTGCATATCTTCTTTGGAAAAATGTCTATTCAGGACCTTGGCCCATTTTTAAATTGGGTTGTTTGTCTTCTTGCCATTGAGTTATATAAGTTTCTTACATATTTTGGATATTAACCCTTTATCACATGTATGGTTTGCAAATATTTTCTCCCACTCCATATGTTGCCTTTTCGTTTTGTTGATTGCTTCCTTTGCTGTGCAGAAGGTTTTTTTTTTTTTTTTTTTTTAGTTTGATGAAACCCTACTTTTTTTTCTACTTTGTTGCCTATGCTTACTTATGGTATCACACCAAAAAAAAAAAAAAAAAAAAAAAAAAATCACTGCCAAGATCAATGTTAAGAAGATTTTCCCCTATGTTTTCTTCTAGGAGTTTTAAGGTTTCAGTTCTTACATGTGAGTCTTTCATCCATTTTGAGTTAATTTTTATAAATGGTATAAAACAGGGGCCCAGTTTCATTCTTCTGCATGTGATTAGTCAGTTTTCCTAACACCATTTATTGAAGAGACCTTCCTCTCCCCAATGTATATTCTTAGTGTCCTTGTCACTGTTCAGTTTAGTGTTTATGTGTTGGTTTACATCTAGGCACTCCATCATATTCCATTGGTCTATGTGTTTGTTTTTATGCCAATACCACACTACTTTCATTATTATAGCTTTGGAATTATAGTTTAAAATCAGAGTGTGTGATAGCGCCAACTTTGTTGTACTTTCTCAAGATGCTTTGGCTTTTAGGATTGTTTCAGGAATTTGTTTTTCTATTCCTATGAGAAAACGACAAAGGAATTTTGACAGAGACTGCTTTGAAACTGTCGATTACTTCGGGCAGTATGGACATTTTAACAATATTAATTCTTCCCATGCACAAACATGAGGTATCTTTCCATTTATCTTTATCTTCTCCATTTCTTTTATCAGTGTGTTACATTTTACAGAGTACAGGTCTTTCACTTCCTTGGTTAAATTTATACCTAAGTATTTTATTCTTTGTGATGTTCTGGTAAAGGGAATTGTTTTTGTAGTTTCTCTTGATTGTTTCTTGCAAGTGTATAGAAACACAACTGATTTTTGTATACTGATTTTATATCCTACAACTTTTCTGCTTTTATTTATTAGTTCCAATAGTGTTTTGGTGAAGTTGCTAGCTTTTTTTATATATAAGAACATGGCACCCGCAAACAAAGACAATTTTACTTTTCCTTTTACAATTTGGATGCTTTATTTTTTTTTGGACTAACTCTCTGGCTAGGATGTCCAATACCATGTTGAGTAGAAGTAGTGACAGTGGGCATCGTCTTACTCCTCATCTAATCATTGAGTTTAATGTGAACTGTAGACTTGTCATATGTGTCCTGTATTATGTTGAGGTACACTCTCTATATATCTAATTTGTTGGGAGATTTTATCATGAAAGTGCACTGAATTTTGTTAAATGCTTTTTCTGCATCTGTTGGGATGATTATGTGATTAGTCATTCTGTTAATGTGTGTATCATGTTTATAGATTTTTATATGTCAAATCACCTGTGTGTCCTAGGAATGAATCCCACTTAATCACAGTGTATGATCCTTTTACTGTGCTGTTGAATTCTGTTATATTTTGTTGAAAAAATTTTAAATTATTCACTAGAGATATTGTCCTATTGTTTTCTTTTCATGTAGTATCCTTGTCTAATTTTGGTATCAGAATAATGCTGGTCTCTGTTTGGAAGTGTTCCCCTGTCTTTTATTGATTTATTTTTCAAAAATAAATTCTGGCATTAATTATTTAAATATTTGTAGAATTCACCAGTAAAGCCATTAGAACCTGGGTTTTTCTTTCTTAGGAGATTTTGATTACTGATTTAATATCCTTGCTTATTATTGGTCTATTCAGATTTTTCTATTTCTTCATGATTCAGGTTTAGTAGGCTGTACATTTCTAGGAATTTATCCATTCTTAATCCTTCATATTTCTATAGTATCAGTTGCAATGTCTCCCTTTCTATTTCTGATTTTACTTATTTGAGTTTAACTTTCTTTTTGTTAATTTTGTTAAAAGTTTGTCAATTTTGTTTACCTCTTCAAAAAATAGCAGTTTATTTATCTTTTCTATTGTTTTTTTTTTCCGGCTTCTTTTTCATTTATTTCTACTCTCATCTTTGTTATTTCCTGCCTTATGCTAACTTTAGGCTTAGTTTGCTTTTCTTTTTCTAGTCCCTCAAAGGTGTAAAGTCTGGGTGTTTATTTGAGATCTTTCTATATTTTTAATGTAGTAACTTATCACTATGAACTTCTCTCATATTTTCATAAAGTAGACCCTAGGGTTTCATTTAGTGTGCTAGAGCCATGTACTACATTCTAAAGGGTGTCTTAATGACTAAAAGGGTTCATGTTGACTCTCTAAATATCTGCTGCCGTATATATTAAAGAACTGAGATACAATAGTCTTTGAATCTACCTTCCTATGTCATAGCAATATACACATGGTAAGTGACCAATAATATTTAATGTTATTTTTAAAAGAAAGATTAAAATCAAATGAAGAAGGTGGATTTTTTAAAGTAATAAATGAAAGCTATTTAAATTGATATGCCATGGTTTGAATTAATTTAATTTAAAATAGTTTCACTGTATGTTTCTGAAACCAATTAACAGCAATTTTATATATATATATGGTGTGTGCATTATATATATACACATATATACTTTTAAATGTACTACAACAATGCTGCAACTTGAATTGATATAATAATCTCTAATCTGATTAAAGCAATGTTTTCATTGCTTAACAAGTATTAATGAATATGATTTTCATACCCACACTATTATTGCCCCATTTAAAAGATAAGGAAATGGAAGCACAGATTGTTTAAATGATTTGAACAGAAAGTAACTGACAGCAGAGTTGGGATACAAACTGAGATTGTCTTATTCCAGAACCTGTGTTCTCTCCTCTACATGGCACTGCTGTCTTAGAATGACACTTGGGTTAGAGTTTATATTCAGATTTTTGTGGATTCATAACCTGAGTGATAGCACATAATCCCCAAAAGTGTCTATACAATGGGAATTACTTCCCCTGGAACTGTTACTCAGCAATTAGAAATGACAAATACCCACCATTTGCTTCAACGTGGATGGAACTGGAGGGTATTATGCTGAAATAAGTCAATCGGAGAAGGACAAACAGTGTATGTTCTCATTCATTTGGGGAATATAAATAATAGTGAAAGGGAATATAAAGGAAGGGAAAAGAAATGTTGGGAAATATCAGGAAGGGAGACAGAACATAAAGACTCCTAACTCGGGGAAACGAACTAGGGGTGGTGGAAGGGGAGGAGGGCGGGTGTTGGAGGGGAATGGGTGACGGGCACTGAGGTGGACACTTGACGGGATGAGCACTGGGTGTTTTTCTGTATGTTGGTAAATTGAACACCAATAAAAATTAATTTAAAAAAAAAACAATGGGAATTACTTCTATTTCTTATCATCTGCTAATTTTCTCCATGATTCATCATTACTTAATTCTTCTAATTTGACTTCCTTCTTTCAGTAGATTGCTTTTAAACTTTGAAAAACATTGTGCTTCATGTAAAAAGAAAATCACCTTAATTTCTTTTCCTTAGGAAGCTTGATTTGATAAATCAAGCCACGAATACCTTTTCCCCCTCAAAACACAACTAGTCAAAAACATACTGCCTTGCAATATGAATAAGACTCATTTCTCATAGGTAAAGTCTTCCCTGAATCTAAGTTAAAGAAGTGAGGCACTTGAGCGTGGGGCCTGCTTAGGATTCTCTCACTCCCTCTCGCTGTGCCCCTTCCCCACTCTTTCTCTCTTTAAAATAAATAAGCAAATAAATAAATAAATAAATATTTTTAAATCTTTAAAAATTTTTTAAAAAATCCAATATTGTACCTTCTATGTCAAGAGTGCTTTAGGCTGCCTATACTTTTGTTTTATTTTAGATTAAATTTCTTCAAACTTCAATATTAGAATATCAAGTAAGAAAACATACATATTTCTATACTTAAATACTATTTCTGATAATTTACAAATAACCTGTGAAGACCATAGAACCATGCATATTTAAGTAGGACTCATTTCCAGAGATAAAAACTTGATATGTGTGTGTGCATGTGCTAATATGTTCAAGAATGAGTTTTCAAACAGCACATTTTAAATTTTGCCCCATTCACAGTAACACTGGGAAGCATATGTTAAATATATTCAGTAAAGAATAGCCTCACTGGACTAAGAAGCTTTCAAAAGGGAAGGGGTGTAAAAGAAACTGACCACATCTCAGAAGTAGGTAACGCTCTCTGTTCTAAATAAGCACAAATAATTAAATTTGACTGATAAAAGCCACTGTGGCTGCCTCAGTCATGGTACTTCAGGTCCTGAAACTGTGATAACAAGCCCTGTAATCCTTCGTGTGATCCCATTTGCTTGGAAAATAAATATAATCTAAGAGATGAAGGCAATAACGGATATTTTGGTGTTCACTTAAAGAGGCTGAGGACATGTATTTCTTTTTTTTAAATCTTGATTCTTTTTTGTTAAGTTCTATGTGATTTTTTTCTGATGAATAAAACAATATATTAGTCATAAAGTTCTCAGATTTATTGCAAATAGCTGGCTTTGTCTAAATTACTTCACTCATTAATGATAATCCATTTGGTCATAATAGAAATACATTTTAATCTATGAGAAATTATACGATCTGGCCTATTTCATATGGTACAGTGGGGTCATGTGTCCCTCCACCTGAGGCCAGAGGAGCTGTCTTGCAGGTACAATAGGTACATAACCATTTGTTTGCTCAGTGTCTTATTTGACATATCTTCAAATTAGAAAAGCTTACCTTCTTTTGCTCTTCATCTTCTCCATAAGGTAACCTCCTAATGCAGTGAGCCACAGAATTTGACATGATAACCTAACATGATCTTCTGTTACACTTCCGGATAGAAGAACTGGAAACCCTGGGGATCCTGATGCTCTGGGGCAAGGAGGGGCCAAGAGCTGGTGTGACAGGAAGGGCGGGCCGAATGAGGGGGCGAGGCTAAGTGAAGAGGTGGTGCTGAGAGAAGGGGCCGGGCAACCTGAAGGAGCGGGTGGTAATGCAATAAAGGGGCATGATTCTGTACTGTCACTTTTTTCCCCTGGACATCTGCTCATCTCCAGTGCCGCTTAGCAATCCTGAATCTTCATACTCCTATTCCTTTCCCTCCCGACATTTAGCCTTGCTTGCCAGATTGCCACCTTTTTCCTAATTTGTCTGCTTTTTCATTAGAAACCAGTTGATGCCAACTGCTTCCTGCCAGAACACTAGAATTCTGCACTGCACCTTGCAGAATGCTCACACCTTGGGGCAGACAGAATGGACAACCTGTATGAAATCCCCACAACAAGTGAGATGACCATGGGCCTCCCCAGCCTCACTTAACAGTAGCATCAAATAAGGTGACATAATGCACCTCACAGATTTATTTCTAGAGTTAAATGAGATAAATGTAGAACAACCGGCATTGGAGAGCTACTCAGTAATAGTTGGTTCTTTCCTGCCCTTGCAAGAAACTTTTGTTTGCTTGGTTTTTACAAACAAAGGAAAAAATGTATTATATATATATAAACAAGCAAGGTCTGAAGCTTGACTGGAACAACTGTTCTGTGGCTGCATTTTGACTGCTTTCGTTGGTTCCATTAGCACTGGTCAAGTTGTTCTTGCCCCTTCCTCTCACTCACTCACCTTACAATCCATTCTCCTTTCTTCCATGAGACAATGGATTCCTGAGGACCACTTTAGCTGTAGGACCTTCATGCTCAAAAGCTACAAATATTGTCATTGGCATCATGAGAATATGATATCCTCTGAATGACTCTCAGAACTTTATGTGATTGCCAATTAGATGTCATTCTCACTGCTTGGGTGAGGGTCCTCTGTTCTCAGCAAACTGCACTGCGCACTGTTCTCTGAACATGGCTGCCATGGCAGCCTCTGCTTTGACTACCTAGTGCCCATGGCACATGGTGCCCTCATTGTTCTGCCTCCTTCCAGGAAAGCCTGCCTGCTTGCAGGACCTGCATTTTGTGAAGTTGATGAAATCTATTTTGAATACAGTTCTAAGGATTCTTGGTAGTTTTGAATTGAAAAGTTTATACGTGTTATGTAGGCCATCCCCATTTCACCTTAGGGATGGATGAGATAAACTCATGTTCAGATTCTAAAAGATTCTAAAGTTGTTCCTGTCACCTAATTCCCACAGCACTTTTAGGAAACCCACAAAATATATTGACACTGCTTGTACACATTTCTTAGCTCCAGTTACAGACTGAATCGTGTCCCACCAAAATCCATATGTTGAAGTCCTAACCCCCTGTGGGACTGTAGGTGGAGACAAATCTCTAAAGAGAGTAAGTAAGGTCCTAAGGGAGGGGTCCTAACCAATAGGATTGGTGGTCTTATAAGAAAAAAAAGGGACACCAAAAAATGCGCCCACACAGAGAAAAGGCCACTGTGAGAACACAGCAAGAAGGTAGCCATCTGCAAACCAAAGAGAGAGGTCTCAGGAGAAACTAGCCCCCCTGGCACCTTAATTTTAGATTTCTGGTGTGAGGAAATGAAAGAAAATAAATTGTTTTTAACCGCCTCGATCTATGGTCTTTTGTCATGGTAGCCTTAACAGACTAAGATAGCTTCCCTATGAAATTAAAAGCTTCTTAGTGAAACAGTGTCAGAATGTCCCAGGGTTTGGGGGGTGTGGTTTAATAAATATACGTACAATGACAGAATTTCACCAGTGATGACATCTTTATACACACATGTACGCACGCACACAATACTGTTAGGCCACCCACTAAGTCGTATTTTCCTCCTTCTTTTCCTTCAAAGTACTGCTTACTCATAATCACTTTACTTGGAAATAAATTATCCTCTAAATTAGAAATATGTACCTTGCAAAAGCTTAATATCAATCTCTCTAGGTGAATTTCATTCCATTTATGTTTTATAAGCTGATGTGGGTGCCCCACTGAGTGCCACGTTCATTATCTAGATAATGAACAAATATCATTTCACTATAAATATAATATGAACCATTTTTGAAACAGCCCCCATTGTGGAGTTATTTGTTTTAAATAAGTCTTATTTCAATGACAAAAAAAATGTAAAACTGGTACAGTTTCAGATAGGGCAGATCGACACAATTTGTCATAGATTAAAATGTATTTATATTATTGCCAAATGGATTATCATTGAAGCAGAAGTGATTGAGTGCAGTAATTTAGAAAAATCTGGCTATTTAAGATAAATCTGAGAACTTTACGACCTATTGTTTTATTCATAAAAAATCACATGTAAATGTAACCCCCCAAAATCAATATTTTTGAAAGGAACTAAATGTCTTTAGCCAAGTTCACCACTCCTTAAGCTATCTAGGACCAAAATATTCCTCATTAGCTTCATTGCTTAAATCACATTTATTCTCTAAGTGAATGGGATTACATGGCTTGTGATCACAGGTTTGGGACTCAAAGCACCATGACCAGTATCATGTGTAACATATTCCTTTGGAATCCAGAGAGGTCCCGCACACATTAATTCCCCCAACCCTTCTTAAAAGCATTCTCTGTAGTTAGTCTGTAGCATCTTTATTAACGTGAAGTATTTCTTTTTTGGAGGAAGCGAGTAAAGGACACATTTCCTGTAATAATTGCCACAAGGCCAAACAACTTTTTTCAGTAATCTGATTTGGCAATGACCAAGCTGGACTAGTTCTCAAATGGTAAAAACAAAACAAAACAAAACAAAACAAAACAAAACAAGAAACACAACTCATGTATCTTCAAAACAAAAACGCCCCAAAAACCACAACTCATGTATCCTCATTATTTCAACAATCCAAACCAACCTCTGACAAAAGAATTTAAGGTAATATTTAAAAAACAGTAATGTCTTTTTTATATGCACTCTGCCCTTTCTCAATGTTATAAAATATCCCCATGTTGACTTACTGTACATTGATTTTAATAGGCGTTCTCTACAGAGCAATATGAATATCATTGGAAACTGTATAATACAATTTTCTACTCCTGAAATGCTATAGAAAACTGCACATTTTATACTGACATATGCCCCATCAATAATAGAGTTTTTATATCTTATTTGTAGCTATTGATCTCAACAGCATAATGAAAAATTGATTGCAGCGAAGCGCACCATTTCTTAAGTATAAATTTCAATGTCAAATTATTTTTATCTATGCTTCCCAATTATACATGAAACTTATACATTTATATATGTTTGCTTCTACAAAACTCTACCACAATAAATTAGACATGACAAGAATCTACTGAGTCAATAGAAACCAGGTTTCTCTCGCTAAAATATGATTCCAAAATTAAATACTCTAGTTTCAGACTAGTTTCATTTCTTCATTATAAAGAGAATTAACGTCTTGATATATAGTATCACCTTCCCATGCAATTTAACAATTTGAAATGAGGTCTTAAATCTTCTGGGGGTATGAGCACACACACGCATGCACACAGACACACACACAGAAAAAATATGCACTCAGAAATCCATGCACTCATTTAGTAGCCCACATGACACTGTAAATGAGGTGCCTATTCTTTGTTATCTCTTGAGACCTTATTATTTTAGAGGGAACATTCTGCTAGGAAAATCTCCAGGTATAAGGTCTGACAAAACATAAGAGGGGCATCATCTCTGCTAGTCAGTGGTGGTCCCAAGTCTGACATCAGAGACATAGAATGAATTAGGTCAAAATGCACAAATCTAAACAAAATCTCCAAACTTTCTATCCATAGTGAGGAAGATCTCTACAGTTTTCCAGGAAGAAAAGGGTCCAGTATATGAGAAAACTCATTTCTTACATTAATTTGTCTTCTTTATATTATTTTAAATGGAAACTATTTTAAAACTTTTCAGTTTTTCTCTAAGATATGTGTATTGAAAAACATAAATGCATTATTTAATGAAATTAATCTCACAAAAGAAAATGCAGGGCGTACATATTCCTCTCATGAACCCTTCTGCAGTATTTACATGTAAGTGTGCTGTGCCCTGCAAAGGTCATTGTCGAACCTCACTCACTCACACTCACTCATAGCTCAGTTTAGAGAATAATTTTGCCTTTCCAATCTTTCCCAATGAGTATACAAAATCAATGATAGCTATTTGACCATGGGGCTTGGAGGGCTACTGTATTATGATTTAAAAAAAAAAACAGATTTATAGAGATCTAACTCACATAACACAAAACACACTTATTTATACTATAGATAAATAGTATATTCACAAAATTGTGCAACAGTCACTATAATCTAATTTTAGAACATTTTCATCATCCCTAAAGAAATCCCATTGCCATACCCAGTCACTCTCCTTTGCCTGCTCTGGCAAACACTAAATTATTTTCTGTCTCTATGGATTTGCCTATTCTGGATGTTCATATGAATGGAATCATACTATACATAGCCTTTCGCGTGTGGCTCCTTTCACTGGCATGTTTACTGGGTTCATCCGTGTTCATCTATCAGTACTTCATTCTTTTCTATGGAAGAGTGATATTTCATTGTATGGATATACTATATTTTATTTACCCAATTACCTGTTGTTGGACATTTGGGTTGTTTCCACATTTTGACCATTAGGAGTAATGGCTGTTATAAACATTAGAATGTCAGTTCTATGAGGAAGTAAGTTTTCATTTCTCTTGGGTATATAACTAAGAATATATTTTCTGGATTATATGGTAACTCTGTTTGACTTTTGAGGAACTATAGACTGTCTCACAAATGGCTGTACCACTTTACATTCCATTAGCAATATATGAGGGTTTCAATTTCTCCATATTCTTCACAACATTGTTATTTTTAATTTTAAATTTGCTGGTCAGTGTGAAATTGTATAATGTGATTTGATTTGCATGTCCCTCATGATGAATAACGTTGATCATCTTTCTTGTACTTATTGGCCATTTGTATGTCTTCTTTGAAGAAAAGTTAATTCAAATCCTTTTCCATTTTTAAATTGGGTTATATGTCTGTTTATTGCAGAGTTGTAAGAGCTCTTTGTACATTCTTGATACAAATCTCTTATCAGATATATAATTTTCAAATATTTTCTCCTACTGTATTTTTTTCTCATTTTAATTTCAGTCAACCTTCTGCACATCGACACTGCTGTTCCACCATTGACACTAGTAAATAAATATGGCAAACTCCTACCAAATGGAGATGACTCTTCAGGTCTACATGAAATAGGTGACTGTAGTAGATTTAGAGGATGAGAAAGAGAAGTATAGCCTGTACCAATACAGGATGAATTCCTGTTGTACCATCCCAATTTTCAATTTACTTAGCAAAAGCGTCAGAAAACTGTCAAGTGTCAAAGTCAGTAGCATGTCAACAAAAATCTGTGAAAGGGTGTAAGTAAATGAATAGTCGAGGAAAATATGCAATATTAAAAACCAGGATCTTTAGAGGAGACTGAAATGCTATAGCAACTGAGTATGAGAAAACTAGCAGATTTGACTGAGGGGAAGTCATAATTGTAACACTTTGCTATTGACAGATGGGGGCCCAGAAGGTAGCTTGGAGTCAAAACAGAGCCACCAAACATAGGAATAACTTGTGAAAGAGCGGGTGAGATCAAATGCATGTTTATAAAAAGATAATTATTTTAGAAGAGGATCTAAATAAAGGTTCCTCAGCTGTGAAGGGTTCAAAGCAACAATTATTTTCATTCTCTTAATTTTTCTGTTAACTGACCTCGATGGTCCAGTTGAGAGCAGCCACATTTTGCTGCTTACGGGTATACTTGCTCTCTGCAAAAAAATGACTATTCCATAGTGGGAGAGTGACAACGAGTCAAGAAGTCATGATTCCATCTAGGATTAAAGCTGGAATCTCATCACTCATTCCTTTGTTCATTTCATGAGTACTTCATCAATAATCGTATGTACCTGGAACTTTGCTCGATGCTGGGCATAAAATACTAACCAAGATAGAGACCAGGCCCTCTAGCAGTTTATAGCTTAGTGGAGGAAATGACAAATAAAAATGCAATTTTGTGTAGCAAAATTTTGTATCCCCCGTGGCATAAGCCTGCCCTTGTCTTAGGTCTTGGGGTAGCTAGCCATTAGGAAGTTCTATGTCAGTTTTGATTATATAGAGGAAGGATGTTTTGTAACATATGAAAGGGAAACAAACAAACAAAAAAGAATGTTCCCTTGGAGGTACAATGCGATTCTCACCATGATGGCTCTCTTCGTTCGTCTTGCAAATAAACAAAACTTGTGAACCCAGAGACTTGTTAGGAAGTGTATATATATATATATTTATTTATTTTGAGAAGATGGATAGGGAGAAACATATCTTATCCTTATTATTACAGCTCCTTTATTTACCAGGACACCAAGGAAAAAGATTGGACTCTGAAGCCAAATTGCCTTGGTTTAAATCTTGACTTTGCCACTTAGCAGCTGTACATGTGATCTTCAGCAGGTTACCAAGTTTCTCTGTGCCTTAACATTTCCGTTTGTAAAAAGGGGATATAAATGTACTTAGATTATAAAGTGTTAGTGTGTTGAATGTAAATGAACATGTAGAGTTTTGCAGAGAGGATCTGGATTATAGAAAACACTCAAAGGTTTCTATTCAGGTTGACCTCAATGTACAGTTTTTCCAGGAACAGCCAAACAGGCTTTTATGATTAAACTCCTCTGTAGGGGGATAGTGGGACACTATGGGGGCCAGGGGATTCTCTCTGTAAGGGCTTTTATTGCACAGTTGACAAGAAAGACAGTTCACCACCAGTAACCTTAGGAAGAGGGCATCTGTGTTGCCTGGGGCAATTGCCAAATGACATTTGTGGAAGAACTGTCTTCCTTTCTTCATTCCACAAAAATGTCTTGACAGACTATTCTATGTCTCATTACTGTGTTTTACTTCTTCATGAAATGTGTGCTCATCTGGAATGATCTTACTTGTTTCTCTGTGTATCGTGTCTTTCCACATGAAAAATTAAACCCTGTGGGTGCAGGCCTGCCCAGGGTTCTGTTCCCAGGGTTTGCAACCCTGCACAATACAACATAGGTGGTCAGTAAACATTTTCTGAACGAATTAATGCCTGATGATGCACTAGCATTGAGGCAGGGGTGCTCAGTCTATCAGCTCACCTTCTGGATGGGAGGAAGATATGTGAGCATGTACACCCAGCTCAAGATTCGATTAGGAAAACCCAGCATGTCCCCACCCTCTCAGTAGAGACAAGCTGTCTCAGTTGCCCCAGAGTTCAATACACTGCTCACAGAACACAATATTTCTGTTTTTGTTTTTGTGGGTATTTTTTTTTCCTAGATAGACTCATGTAACATCTGGACCCAGATAGAGGCAAGCTATGCTTTACTAGGAAAATGTATAACTCAGATGTTTGGATTCTATGTGTATCAGTTTGAATACGCCTCTCCTTCTGTGGGGATGAAATGCTTAGTGCTAACGGCACTTGCTAGAAAATTAACTTTACTACTCAATGACTAAGTTCACATTGGCTTTCCAATATCCAAGTGTTTTCCTTGACTTCTCTTCAGAAAAAGAGAAGGGCAAAAATGTCAAAAACCAGGTGCTTTCTCATAAGTTTCTTTTACAATTAGGTTTTTCAGGTTAAAAATAGAAAGTTATAAAAAGTAGAAGAAAAGTTCATTTCTATGTCACTTTAAAACAAGAAAATACTGAAATATTCACCCTTTGCATAGGTTTTAAAGGCCCCCAAAAGTTGAGTTGCAGTTTGGTTTTAGAGATTTTATTTATTTATTTATTTATTTATTTATTTATTTATTTATTGGAGGAGGGGTGAGAGTGAGAGAGAAAGAGAGAGAGAGAGAGAGAGAGTATAAGCAGGGGGAGCAGCAGAGGAAGAAAGAGAAGCAGATTCCCGGCTAAGCAGGGAGCCCAATGCGGGGCTCAGTTCTAGGACTACAGGATCATGACCTAAGCTCAAGGCAGATGCTCAACCAACTGAGCCACCCAAATTCTCAGTGGGTGGAATCATGTAGCATCCTTCCTGTGACTGGCTTATTTCAGTTCATACAATGCCTCTGAAGTATATCCACACTATCTCACATGGCAGGACTTCCTTCTTCTTTAAGGCCAAATAATATTCCATTTTATTCCACAGTTTCTTTATTTATTTTTCTGCTGAAGGACATTGAGGCTGTTTCCATATCTTGGCTATTGCAAGGGAGGCTGCAGTATGGAAACAGAGAGAAGAATGGTGTTTGCCAAGGGCTAGGGGAGAGAGGAAGGTTCAGTTTTGCAACATAAGCTACTTCTCAAACTATACAACATGCTGCCTATAATTAACAATACTCCATTATGTACTTAAAAGATTGAGAGAGATCTCACCTTAAGTGTACTTAACACAATAAAAGAAAAGCAGAACAAAGTTCATTTCTATATTATTCTGAAAAGAGTACCTGGCTTCTTCTTTTGATCAAATTCTCACTTTTCATGTGATTAGTAATTGCTCAAAAAAAATGAAAACTAAATGCCAGGCATTGTCCTAAACCCTTCAAATCTAGTGCTGCAATCTTAAGTGGCAGATAGTACTATTATTTCCATTTTATGGATAAGGAAACTACATCCAAAGATTAAATAACTATTTTCGGGGAGCAGAGGGAGAAGAAGAGAGAGAGGATCTTAAGCAGGCTCTAGGCCCAGTATAGAGCCCCATGCAGGGCTTGATCTCATGACCCTGAGGTCATGACATGAGCTGAAATCGAGTGTGGGATGCTTAACTGACTGACTGCTCAGACACCCTGAAAGATTAAATAAATTGCTTAAGATCATATAGCTCGAAAGATGGTATAGCTGGAATTTGAACTTGGGTCATTCTGACCTATGTAATGGATGTTCTTAAGCATTACCCAATAATGCTTTTTGTTTGTTTTTTTCTTTTCCATTCGTTGATTTGAAATAATTTTTTCTAATCATTGGCATCTGTTCCCTGTTATATTTTGTCTTTTCAACCATTCCCAGCTATTTAAAATTAGCCAGAATAAAGTGGAACTTGGAAGTTAGGCTACTTGGCCATAGTTTTAACTGGAATTTCTGCCCAAACTGCCTGCCCTCTTGTTATAGCAATTCTTTAGTGCTACCACAGAATCACTTCTTCCAGTCCCTTCCTAGGGCAACCTCCTCAGTTTCCAGTTTCTCTCACAGTAATCTCAGGAGGACATTTTCTCTGTCAAAACTCAACCCCCAACACCTACACCAGCCAGGCCAGGGCTACTCCTCCCACCCCTGCCACCAGAATGTCAAAATCCTAGCTTCCAAAGTTCCAATCAAACTATGTGATGGTATCCATCTTTGTACTTTGTGAAATATTAGTGGTTCTGCCACACTCCTAGACATCTGGTAGTTTGACTGCTTCCAATTCATGAACATCCTCTGAAGAATATTCAGACTACTTTGGAACCTTTTTTCATCATATCTTTTTTGTGACATTTCTGGAGATTTCATGAGTATGTAATGGAGAGCTTTCTCATGACACGGAGGAAAAGGAGTTGTGTATATGAATCAGATTTTCTATAATTTTAGGGACACTTCTATTCGGCCCAAACAGTCTTCTCGTTCTCTGCTCCCTCCCCATAGCTGTACAGCTGAGGGGCATTGTTCTGCTTTCTTATTTGTAACTGCTGTTTTATTTTTTTTCAATGTTTTTCAGTGTTGAGATCTTCTTTCTAACTCTTTTGGCCAGCTTCCTTGATAAATTTTCCTTCCTTAAATGGTGCATTATAGGTAAAAACTAAGCTTTTCTGAACAAAGAGAGAGAGAGAGAGAGAGAGAGAGGAGAAGAAAGAGAACCTTCTTACTAAATGTTACCTTCTGATTATAGGAGAGTGTCCTTCAAAATGAGTAGAGAGCATTACTTGGAGAAAATTGGTGTTACTACAAAATTAGAGGGCAATGTAACACTATTGGCAATGGCAAATTTGATATTTTATCAAGCTAGCATTACTGCAGGCAAGTCCAACAGTGAAGATCTATGAACTTGCAGTCCAGTCCCTGGTATAATAATTAGCAGGAGCTCTCTTCGGTTCTTCACAAAAAATAAGAAGAGCATCATGGAGTGATTTTTGAAGAATATGAAGTATCTTCGCTTCTAAATTGTTCTCTAAAGAACATCATTTCTAAAGCAATGCCATTTGCGGGGGTGAGGAAGCGGGCGTTATTTCAAATTAAATGTTATGAAAAACACTGAGTTAAAGTTCAATAAGTTCCTGCAGCCCAGTGACTCCTGTGAGCTTCTATCATGCTAATATGCTCTGTAAATCTCCAAAAAGGGTAGGTTGTGACAAAGAATAACACATTTTCCAAGCTTATTTAATTGCAGATGATTAACTCAAAAGGTCATTTTGTGGAGCAGTGTTCCCCATTCTCCCCCACAACACATTGGGAAACAATTTTTTCAGATTCAGACAAAAATAAGAAAACTCTATCTACATTATTTCATTTTAGTTATTCAAAAAATTACTTTTTTTAAGTTTTTATACCATCAACCCTCACTAAAATGTGTTACCACAAACAGACCCATGATACTTGATATGCAATTTTTTACAAGAATTTTGTCAACTCTGTCCACTACCTCACCTAGTATAATTTTTACATTGTCCCCATGAGGGAACTTTGCATTAGGCTACATGACCAAGAAAAGCAATGCCCTTTAGCTACTTCATTTTTTCCCCAAAGCATGTTAAAATATTACTAATTCCATTTTCTTTTTTTACAAAGATTTTTTACTTATTTATTCATGAGAGACACAGAAAAAGAGACATAGGCAGAGGGAGAAGCAGGCTCCCTGAGGGGAGCCCAGTGAGGGACTCAATCCCAAGACTCCAGGATCATGACTTGAACTAAAGGCAGACTCTCAACCACTGAGCCACCTAGGCATTCCACTAATTCCATTTTATTTATTTTTTAAGATTTTATTTATTTATTCATGAGAGACATAGAAAAAGAGAGGTAAAGACATTGACAGAGGGAGAAGCAGGCTCCCTGCAAGGGGCCCGATATGGAACTCGATCCCAGGACCCCAGGATCATGTCCTGAGCCAAAGGCAGACGCTCACCCACTGAGCCACCCAGGAGACCCAGTTCCATTTTCTTTGGTGCTATTTTGGATATAAATTTTGAATTATCTTTATTAGCCTTTTGGGACTTCAAGCAGTGATGTTTCTAGCATATTTGACACTTGGAGGAATCATTTTTATAAAACATCCTGTCTCCCATGCAAAAGAAAAATTTTTATATTTTGATGTTTTCTTTTGCTTTAAAAATGGTGATAATTTTAAGACAAGAAAATTTTAAATTCAAAGATACCCACATTCCATAAAAGTATGTGGACTGAGGGCACCTGGGTTGCCCAGTGATTGAGTGGAAAAACAGGTTGTTTTTCCCTTTGCCCCATCTTGAACATGGTGATGATATACAAAAATTCTATAAAGTCCTTTTGGTAAGTGATGTGGATTGGATTGTGTTCCCCCGAATTCCTGTCTTGACTTCTTACCACCTATCCCTCAGAATGTAAGTAACATGATTTAGTGAGAGACTCTCTAGAGGTAATCAAGTTCAAGTGAAATCATGAGGATGGGCCCTAATCAAATGTGACTGGTGTCCTTATGAAAAGGGGAAATTTGGACACAGACACAGTTGCACAGAGGGACAATAATGTAAGGAGACTGGGGAGAAGACAAGTTGAAAATAGAGACCCAGTCAAAACCCTTCCCTCATAACCCTCAGAAGTAACAAACAATGCTAACCCATTGATTTTGGACTTCCAGCCTTCAGACCTGTGAGAATACAGGTGTTTAAACCACCCAGTCTGTGGTATGGTGTCATGGCAGCTCTATCAAATAAATGCATTAAGTATGAATATAGACAAAAATACAAGAGCCAATCATATTATCAACACAAATGTCTCAACTCCAACCTCAGTGGACCTCTCATTCTGGTTCTGCACTTTTTCTCATGGACCCCATCTCCTTTCTACCACTGACTTGGCCCTCACACATTACCATTGTGTGTTGGAGCATCTGACTCCAACCTTGACCCCTTGATCTTTAGCACTTGATTTGGCTACAAATATTATTTTAAAAGCCAAACAAATTAGAAGAGGAACTACTGGAGAAGGTTAATATCATTCCCCATATTTAAATCTGCCCAAGTAGCTTTCTTCTGTTTTAAGAAGTTGCTCTTGGCATATTAAAAGCCAAATCCAGGGCAGCCGTGGTGGCTCAGCGGTTTAGCACCGCCTTCAGCCCAGGGCCTGATCCTGGAGACCCGGGATTGAGTCCCATATCGGGCTCCCTGCGAGGAGCCTGCTTCTCCCTCTGCTTGTGTCTCGGCTCTCTCTCTCTCCGTGTCTCTCATGAATAAATAAATAAAATCTTTACAAAAAAACAAAACAAAACAAAAAAGCCAAATCCAGATACCTCTACTATAGAGCATATATCCTTCATTCATAAGTTCTTCTGTAATGAGGTCGATTATCAGTACACTCTTCTGTTTCTAAAACATCTCAAATACCCTTCCACTCTCTTTTCTGTCAACACATAACAATATTCTAGTGTTTTCTATCATTAAACAAAATGAAACAAACAAACAAACAAAAAACACAGCACTTGGGCGCCTGGGTAGCTCAATCAGTTAAACATCTGCCTTTGGCTCAGGTCATGATCCCAGAGTCCTGGGATGGAGCCCCGCATCAGGCTCCCTGCTCAGTAGGGGGTCTGCTTCTCCCTCTCCCTGTGCCTGCTGCTCTGCCTACTTGTGCTGTCTCTGTCAAATAAACAAACAAAATATTAAAAAACAACCAAACAAAAAGACCCACAGGACTTAGAACACTGCTCATAGCAGAATACTTGGATTCCAACCTTCTCATTCTACACAACTATAACAGATCAATAATATGTATAAATTTATATCCTGCAGGATCAGAACAATGATGATGATCGGCTGTGATCCTGGAGAGAAAGGAACAGATGAAGTGAGTTCCACAGTATCTTGGCTTTCTTCCTATCAATATATATTTTTGAACCACTGCATGAGCAAACAGAGCCCCAAATGGACTGGCAATCTTGCTGGGTGGAGAAGACAAAGTGTGGGATAGTGATACAAAGGAATTTCACACATAATCACTGATACACGTGACAAAAAGGACGCATCTCGAATCTAGAATGTCAAAAGGAAGAACATACAGAAAGCAATCACTTATTTTACGATTCCATTTGTATGAAGATCAAGAACAGGTAAAAGTATTTCATAATGCTGACAGAATTCAATATAGTATCCCTCAGGTGTATTCGTGTGAGAGGGGTATGGTCCCTGCTGGTGTGACCAGGAGCACTATGTGTATCTGTGAGGTCGTTATGTTGGTGAACACAATATTTTGAGAATAATGTGAAAATATTATTAAACTGAACGCAGCAGTCTGTGTATGTAAACCTTGACAAAGCCCAATAATAAAAGAACTGAAAAAAACAAGTAAAAGGAAAGACTACCCTCATTCTTAATTCCCACTTTATGCATATGTCTCTTAAAATCATAGTCACTTTTATAAAGAACAATACTTATTCCCAGTTGTCACTGATGGATTGTTCCAACCTTGGAAATAATCTACCTTCGTCAGTCTATTTGAACTATTCTTGTTACTAACCGCACTAATTGGTTACCAAGCATAATGAATTGTATTCACTTCTTTTTTTATTTTTGTTAATGGTGACTCTACTCTTAGTAAAACTATCTTTCCTTTGCTTTTCATGAGGATACTTCTGATTCTCTGCCAATCCTGACATCCTTTTCTACTCAAAATTCCCTTACTCTGCTTGTGCTCATTACTTAAACCAGTGATTCTCAACCATGGCTGCACATTGAAATCACCTGGGGAGTCTTGACAAAATAATGATGTTTGATGCCTGGATTCATCGTAGATCGGTTAAATTAGAATTTCTTGAGTTGGAATCTGGATTTTTTGGAATTACATATCTCCTAGATAATGTGTTCTCCTTGCACCTCCAGTGAAACTACCACTATTTTGCCTCTCATCCGCAGCGTACTTTGTCTGGACTGTTACAATGGTCTCCTTACTGGTTTTCTTTCAATGTATCATTTCACTAGTGAGAGTGTGATTGCTCTTAAATAGAAAACTGATCATGTAATTCCTCTGTTGAAAGTCTTTGCAAAGTTGTTTAAAACTTGCAGGATATTATGGAATAGCTTTGAGGCTAGTTTAAGTGGTTTACAGAGAACCCCTTTTGATTCTCCCTTCCCTATCCATTTATTAACTGAAGTGAGCACTCTTCGTAATGGAATTTATAATAGAAAAAGAGGTCTATCTAATCAGATCATGAGAACATTAAAAGGGGAATATTAGAACTAATACCATTGCCCCTTTCCTCTTTTTTTCACAAGCAGAATGATTTAAGGATCTGGGTTCTTTTAGCAGGGTGATGTAGCTGACAATAGGTATAATGTAAATTGACACCTGTTGGACCATCACTTAGAGATCCAGGGTCTTATTTTTACAGATGAGTGGGGAATCCAAAGAGCTGTCATCTGAAGAAACTCATTTATACTTGTATTGTTTATATTGCTCTCTCCTCAGTCTTCTTATCCAAAAAAAAAAAAAAAAAAAAAATCACATCTGTCTCTTTTGTACACTTGTATGGAAGCCAGAGCTTATTTCATGCTGGTGTAGCCTCCCAACATACCTCAGAGACTTGTAGACAACTTGAATTGATGCAGCCTATTTCTCTAACCAGGTAGTATTGGTTAGGAAAAAAAAAAAAAAAAAAGTATTTCTAATGCACAGTGAATGAAGAAAAAAATAAATGAAAGAAAATCTACCCTAAACATAGATTTCCTTTTTTCTTTCTTTACAACTATAAAATATCATGTATAAATGTGTTCCACATATATAGACACATACACATATATGTGTCTATGTATTTTCTACACATACACACACACACACATGATCTCCTTCTTTTTCTTTCATTTTAATGGAGGGAATTAAGTACCAAACTTTAAGACATTTTGTATACACAGGATAGAATCCAAGCTACCAAATTCCCTATTGCACAGGTTCCTGTCTATCATCATGTGCCAGTTATCAATTTATTTTCACTTAGCCAAATTCATCTTTTGCTGCTTCGTGACAATGGATCTGGGCCCTTTAGATACTTTTCCTTTGCAGCTGGCACAATGGTATGCTGTGAATCAACAGAGATCAATGAAGAGACACTGCAGAAGAAGAGTTCTGCTTCCTAGTTCTACTGTGCTCACCTGATAGGCTTTTCCTCCAGCAGCACCCCCAGCATCAAGCTCCTACAGTGCATACAGCTTCTCCATCATCAAACTCTGGCAGCAAGGAGAACTTCAGTGCCATGCTTCTAAAGGCCATAGCAGCCAGCAGCACCCAAGGTCAGCAGTTTTCTAGTTCCTGCTTTGGGTAGATTTTGTAGCAGAGTGTCTCTAGCAAGACATTTCCTCATGAATAGCTTTCCTTGGTGCACTGGAGGGTGAATTTCCAGCAAGTTCTGAAAGGTGTATTTCTGGTAAATTCTGATAGCATGATGCCACAGCAATCTCTCTGCCATGAGTAAGCCACGGTAATACCCATTCAAATCAGGTCTGTATCTCAGCCCTGCAGGTGGATGCTCCTTTGGATGTTTTATCTAAACCCCAGAAATGGTGGCTCCTCCATATATCTACTATTCCTATATTCCCCAGGTCTCTTACTTCCTACCAGTGAATCCCTTGTTACTTTAATCTAGGGGTTAGCCTACTCATTTTTAAAGGTAACATGTAAATGGATGGCTGTGGTTGTGTACCAGTAAAACAAAAGCTGAGGATCCCTGGGTGGCTCAGTGGTTTGGTACCTGCCTTCGGCCCGGAGCATGATCCTGAAGTCCCAGGATCAAGTCCCATGTCGGGCTCCCTGAATGGAGCCTGCTTCTCCCTCTGTCTCTCTCTCTCTGCCTCTCTCTCTCTCTCTCTCTCTCTCTCTCTCTGTGTGTGTGTGTCTCTCTCATGCATAAATAAAATCTTTAAAAACAAAAAACAAAAAACAAAAGCTGACATCAGAATGTGGGCCCTAGCCTGACAGCTCCTTATAGTTTGTAATTCTTTATAATAAACTTTTTAAAAAAATTATTTCTTTATTCATGAGAGAGGCAAGACAGAGGCAGAGGGAGAAGCAGGCTCCCTGTGGGAAGCCCAATGCAGGGCTCCATCCCAGGACCCCGCAATTACTCCCTGAGCCAAAGGCAAATGCTCAACCACTGAGACAGCCAGGCTTTCCTATAGTAAATTATTTTTTTTCCAAATAACTGTAAGGTTTCTTGCTCCTCATTGGGCCCAGATTCACACACATCACTGGCCATGTCATTAAGGCTCTAGTCACATGGTGAATGCTCCAAATGTTCCACCATACTCTCTTCTCGCTCATCTCATTCTTCCAGGGAGGAGACTCTTTCAAATTTTAACACTCAAGTTTCAACTTGGGCTTTTTCTTCATAGGCAGTCAGTTGTTTTCCTTCCAATATCTCTGGCCTACCTGAAAAATGGGTCTGGGCAGACACTTTGCCCAGAAAGCAATTTGCCAATCTTCACCGTGGCAAAGCATTATTGATTCTTAAAGAAATCATTCAAAGTTCGTCTCTGTTTTGTATTCCTTTCTTCTTTTCTTTCTTTTTCTTTTTTTTTTTTTTTGAGGTGTCTTTATGCCCTCATGGGACAGAAAACTATAGGGTTTGGGAAGCAGGGAAGGACTTAAGAAATCAGTTTGGCTCCCTATTTGTGGTGATGAGGATTTTACAGCTAATGATTCACAAATTCTCTTTGATGTCAGGAAGTCTGTGTGAAAAAAAGCAGCCTCCTGATACAGAGAATCTTGGACTCCCCAAACCTATTGATTCCAACTTTAGGATCCATTTTAATAATAGATAACTTGCAAGTTTAACCTGAAGCAGATTGGAAATGATAAATTAGATTGTGGAGAGGGACAGCTTTCACATCGAAATAAATGCACAAAATGAATGAGTGGATGGATGGATGGATGGATGGATGAAGGAATACCAGGCTGATTTCTGCCTGCCCTTTCTCTGCTCTATCTCTTGCTGTCAGAT
The DNA here is from genome assembly GCF_048418805.1 of Vulpes vulpes. Taxonomy (NCBI): domain Eukaryota; kingdom Metazoa; phylum Chordata; class Mammalia; order Carnivora; family Canidae; genus Vulpes; species Vulpes vulpes. The sequence goes on along the minus strand of NC_132795.1, from coordinate 68,212,064 downwards.
CAGTCACTTTTTTCCTTATTTATTTATTTACTTATTTCTTTATCACTATGTAATTGATGCAATATATTACATTACTTTCCAGGTGTACAACGTAATGATTCAATATTTGTATAGTGGCAAAATGGTCACACACAGAGTCTAGTTCACATCCACTGCCACACATAGTTACGGATTTTTTTCTTAGGATGAGAACTTTTAGGATCCACTCTCTTTAAAAAATCTACTCTCCTAGCTACTTTCAAATGTGTAATATTGTATTATTAACTATAGTCACCATGCTATACATTAGATTCCCCAGGACTTATTCATTTTATACCCAGAAATTGGACCTTTCTGCTTTTTTATTCTTTTCTGTGATGATCAGTCAGGTGTGGCTACAGGAAGAGACACAGAAGATGTTTTGGAAAAGAGAGTTTATCATATACACATGACATAGAGCAAAAGGCACAGCACATCATGCAGGGCCATGTAGCAAAACACCAGGGGGGTTAAGAGGCAGAAGACACGATTGAGGGCAAAGTTTGGGCCACTGCCTTTATTGGTTGGTGTCTGTGGGAAGGGAAAGGAAAGCAGGGCAGGGTAAGTAGTTTAGGATTGGCCAATTTGGATCATTTTGATGGGTTCTAAGCTAGAGGGATGGTCCCTTGTTACATGGTTCCTGGCTCTGGCGTGACTAAGAGGAATATTGCTTTCTGGGCTGCATGGGCCAGGTGGGGGAGTTTGGGCTGTGGACTGATTTGCTTGCATATCATAGACATGCTCCTAGCTGAGCCCTTGCTACCTTTAGGAACCCGTTAGATCTGGGAAGGGCTGTTGCTCCCAAGCTAGGAAGTTTTTATAAAAGATGTCAAAGCATCGTAATATAGAGGACATTTATTTATATAGATATTATTTATCTATATGATAATTGACATAATTATTTATATATAAACAATAACATATTTTATAGAAATAGACATGCACGTACATGTACATATAATACAACCTCTTCTATCAACACAAAAATCTGGCTTCTATAAGCCTACTTAGGTGGTGCTGGAGCAGTGGAAAATATCTTAATGATCCATTATTCTTGCAAAAATATATGTATTGTGCATCTATGATTGTTAGCATTGACTGTTGTGTCACTCCTGATCTCCCACTGTACATACGCCTCTTTCACCCATATACAGTATGACTTGCGGCCTCACAAAAACTGGAATCTTTGTTTTTCTCTCTTTGGTAACACTAATCCCATTGACCTTTGCTGTACACTTAATGGCTGTTTCCCTTGTAGTAAGACCTTTGGAGATTTTTGAAGTCTATGTAATTTCTCCATATAATTCACTTTTTCTATGAGTTTACTCTTGCTGCTTAATGTATACAAGGAGTGAATTTTTGGTGTCCAACCCTGTCTCAGATTCAATGAGGACAGCATGATGGCATAGAAGTTTGAAAAGATAGAAAGCATGAAAGGGCAGCCTGGGGCCTTCAGCCAAAAATAAGGGTAGATCATGAGAGACAATGCCTAAAATTGGAAGGGGTGTTTGAAGTTCTCTTAGGCACGAGGTCATGGCATTTGCTGTGCAGCAACTTACGTTGTTCTTCAACCTTGGCTTAGTATGCCAACTTCAAGAGTTTTCTTCCTATGAAGCTTCCAATCCCCTTTACCTTGTATAATTCATTTTTCTAATCTTGACTTTCTCAGACATTTAGGAAAAGAAAATGAAGCCCTAAATGCCTTAAGGATTCCATCATTTGTAATGAACTAACTTCTCTCTAGAGTGGTACTAGCTACCACCATCCTTGAAAGAATTAAGAAAATAGTTAAATCATTTTTATAAGGCTGGATTTCTGTGTCCTCTATGTGACCTAATAAATAATGTTTGTTTTGCTTACTTTACAAGTATGCTCTGTGGGTAAAGTGAAATGAAGCTTTTCAGAGTGGTTAATTAATGGTAAATTGCCAAAATAACCCTTCTTCACATGAATGTAACCAATGGGTCAGGTTTCTCTTTAGCCTGCGAGTCCACATAAGCTATGGTTCATCCACTAGCAGCCTGGAGGTAGGATTGATTAAGTCCTTTGCCACCAAGAACCCCCTGCAACAGCCCTTCACTCCAATCTCAGCACGTTCCCTGGAGCAAAAGGGGTTCCTCTCTGTGGTGTGGGACAAACACAGGAGCCAGCCTGCCTTATTCTAGGCCACAGGAGCCTGGGCTTGTATCCTAGTGGGTAAGCGGAGCACTTTCTCAACCAAGTAGAACCTTAACGTATCTATGTGCAAGCAGGAATAAATCATCTTTATATTATTGTTGGAGTCACCAAGAAAATAAGTTATTAAATGGCACGTCTTGACTTTCGTTTGTCTTTGGATGCTTACTTTTTGATTTGAATTTCAAACATTACTTGAAATGAACTTATTTTAAAAATGGCTACCACAGGAAGCTTTCAGAAGGTTGAGGCTTGATTTGGGAGCCAGAAAGGGGTTGGTAACAAGCCTTGGACTTGCTTATTGACCTTAGTTGTTGGAATTCATCCAGTCATGCTTGCCTTTTATATGTTTCTCCCAGATTACCAGAGTTGTGCAGCCCAAGGAACAGGTAATTTCTCAGTTATCAGGCTTCTCCCTTCCTAAGCCCAGGATGAGCCAGACCTTCCCCTGTGGATATAACTACCCAAATACCCATGCTACTTCACAGCACAATGTAAAGAGCAATTACACGAATGCTTTATGATGCAAGCAACTGAATACCTGAACAGCAAGTTGGAGGTAGACCCACATAAGAATTTTTAGATATCAGAAATAAAACAGGTATTGATGCCACCTTTGGAGCTGTTAGAATCTATATCTACATTTTTGTCATGTTGTTCCCCAGTTGGAAGTCCCAAACTCTTCCTTTGATGATCCAGGTTCTATCTGATATCTAACGTACAGCTAAATTCCTTCAACGTCAAGAAATTTCATCTGATTTCTTCCATGCCTAGTGATCACTCTTTACTGAAAATGCTGGCTGTGTCCCAAAACTTAAAACTTCAAAATATAAAAAAAAAAACAACTTCAGAGTATATTATCATATATTGATTATTCATCATTTCATAAGTTTTAACTATAATCTCTAAATTATTGATAAAATACATGAATCACACACACACACACACACCATTTCTCAAAGTGTGATATAAGAACCTCTGAGAATCTATGAGACCAGTTCAGGAGGTCCATAAGCTACCATCTTTTAATAACTGGATAAATGGGATTTCTTCATAAACTTCCAACCAAAATCATGCTAATCATAACAGAATTGAATGCAGAAGCAGGTATGACAACACAGTTGTATTCCATTAAATCAGACATTAGGTATATTTGTAAAAATGTAAAACAATGCGATTCACCTTGCTATTTTTATTTTGAAATGTAGTTACTTTAAAAATGTTGTTCTTTATGTAAACATGAATTAGAGTCATTGTTATTTTAAGTGAATTTATAGTTTTAAAGTCTTAGTTTTAATTTTCATCATTTCTTATATCAACAGTATAATCCACAAACACAAAAACTCCTTGGAGTCCTCAGTGGTTTTTAAGAACTTAAAGGGGTCCTGAGACCAAAATGCCTTGAGAATTTCTGCCCTAGCTCATTGCAGCATTGTGATTTCTTCTGAGATTGGGACAGCTCTGCAGACAACCACCATATGCAGTAACATACAGCTTCATAACCAGGATTGGGTATGGTCTAAAGAAGGCAAAAATTTTGAACCCCAGGCTTTTTGATGTGGAGGAAAGGAGATTCTTGGCTTGCTGTGTAAAATTGGTATGTTTATGATGTGGAAGATATGAGAGAAGGAGGACATTGTTGAGAAAGGATAAGCCAATGAAGCACAGCAGGGGGCGGCAGTGAAATGTGTTCCCTCTCCCCTGTGGGTTCCTTTTCCTCCTTGCAACCCCAGTTTTTCTGCACACACACACCCCCAAAGTCCCAGTAAGAGCATATAGGAAGGATGATGTTAGCAGGTAAAAGATGGTGCATATCGAGTCTCCAGATTTTCCTAGAGACATCCATTTATTGGTGGAGTGTCTCTGAAGTAGGAAGGTAGGTGCCCAGAGGGTGGTTGTCCTTAAAATAAAAATAAGAGGGAGGATGAGGGACAGGACAGCTAAAGATGCTTATCTTCCAGGGAGGAGAACACAGCTCTAAATGAAGCTTGGAAGAAATCTTTCTGACCAAAGGCCTATTTTTAAAAAATTGTGTATGAATTATTTCTTTGAAAATATATACACTGCTCTTTTATAAATGCTTATTTAGCATAGAAGATTTGTGATCTATGTCACTTGCTTTTTGTACATAGACAGACTGCATATCTGGACCGCTTCTACGGAGTGTTTTTCATTTTTGTACACCCTTCTTGAACACACTTATCCATTTCAACTAATTAAATTATCTATTGTATCTATAACCCATCCACATTTTTCTTGACAGCAGAAAGCTATCTTCCCCTGAATATGTTTATCCTCCATTAAATCTTTGCCTTGACCTGCACTCTCCTTACATATTCATCTCATTTCTTTTCTTTTCACTTTCAAACGATTTCCCAAATTCTAATGTAATAATGTAGTCCTGTATGAATAGAGGACTGAATTCCAAGTCACAGGACTCACATCTGCAACTCTCCAGTTATTTGATCTTGAACGTTCTGTCCACTTTTCTGTGACTCAAGTGTTTGATTTGCAAAATTATTGTAATATATCCAATTTTTTCATATCTCATAGAAAGTCTCAGAGGATAAAGGATAGCATATATGAATCTATTTTGGATGTAAGCAATGTACTAGGCAAGAGGCAATATCTATAGCATCATTATACACATTACTCTGACATGCTCTGACCTTTCTACCCTCATTTATTGTTCTCAAGCTCTAGTTATCTTGTTGTGAGTAAAACCTTCATTCATTCACTCAATAAGCTTTCAGTGGCTTGCTGACTATGATCCAAGCATTATTTTGGGAACCGTATATGTAAGTTAAGTAAAATATGACTTTTATGGCTCTCTTTACCATAAAGAAGCTACATATCATTTTATAAAACAAATATACAAGCAGAATGTACTAGCCAGGAAAGGCTAGGTCCTGCTGTAGTAATAAATAACCCCCAAATCCCAGTGGTTTAACCAAAATATGATAGTCTCCAAACATGACCAACAGCAATCTCCCCCCTCCTTGGATATTGATGATGAACCCCCATCAAGGTGTGGAGCTTTTCTCCTCCCATTGAACCTAGGCTGATTTTGTGACTTGCTTTGACAAACAAGGTATACTAGGTCCAGACCTAGTTGTCAGGAGACCTCGTAGCCTCTGCTCTTGCTCTCCTGGAATACAGCTATTATGCTCTAGGGAAATCTACATAAATCTATTGGGATAAAGTTCCTGGAGAATTCTAAAGTGCTGTTGTTTTAAGCTCATATATCTTGAGCTCTTTGTTATCTAGGAATAGAGGACTAAAACAATGCAAGGTTTATTATGGGTTGGCAAGGAAGTTCTGTTCCCTTGAGATCCATAGGATCCCAGATTAACAGAGGGCCCACATTATTGCAGCTACCCCATCAGTAATACAAGGCCTTCTTGGTCACTGCAGCAGAGGAAAAGAGTAATTAAATGTGTTTATGTGCTGGAAGTGACCCCTATCACTTCTGCTCACCTCCACTTAGCTACATCTGGTAATACGGTTCCAATAACTGCAAGGAGGTAGAGCTGTATAATCTTCCCATGTGTGCACAGAGGTAAAGGAAAACTCAACATGGATAAGCTCTAGAATTATATGTGACACAGAGCCTCAAAATATAGTGCACAAAGCACTGGCAGATATAAAAATGTGTTCTCTTCTGGGCAAGTCAAGAAGGGCAGCTTTGATGAGCTGCCATCTGAGCTTCCTGTGATAGAAAAGAATAGGCCAACAGAGAAGGGAGGTAGGGGCCTTGCAGTCAGAGGGGCAGTATGTTGGGCAGCACAGAGAGGCATGGTGAGGCATGGCACATGCTGATAATGGTAAGAAGTACAAGTAGTTGGAGCATAAATTAGTTAGTTGGAGATGAAGCTAAACACAAAGAAGAATGTTTTGCCTATCTTCAATGCTACTAGGTCCCATTCTGTAATCAATCATGACTCCGGTGGAAGAATTGAAAAGAGTAACAATCAGGATACATCACATTTTAAGCAGGAAAACATACCAGTGGGACTTGGGTGCAGATGAAGAAAAATTGGCAGAATAATATATTACAACAGTTTAGTTGGGTTATTCGAGAATCGATATGAAGGGCAGATTTTACAGGTAGTTCTGAAGTAGAATTGATAAGAACAGGTGGCCATAAATGTCCAATATCTGGTAAAAGAGTGGGGGGAAGGAGCCAGGAATTATCACAGGAGTTACTGTTTAAGATAGGACATTGTGGATATGGGATTTGTATTGGGTCTGTGGGGAGAAGGGAGAAAAGGACATTGGGTTTTATTTTTAAGCCATTAAGGAAGGAGAGTCTATGGTAAATTCAGATGAAGAATGATACAGGACTGAGCAGATAGCCCTGAAGCTGGAACAATTTCAATGATGAAGCACACAGGCAAAAATCACTCAAGAAGAAACACATGTGGATCCAGAGAGACATGCTTCACCAACCCTAGAGAATCCCAAGCTCAGTGGTAGCTGTAGAAGGGAGCCTGAGAGAGCCTTAGTGGGGTTTTGCTGGGTTCACAGAGGTTCGACTGCCATATTGTTTGAAAGTACACCTTAAAGATATAATATGAAAAGGTACAATCACTACAATAGTTAGTTGCCTTCCTTTTAGTTCACTAAACTAGTTTGAGTTCTCATTTTTTTTTAAAGATTTTATTTATTTGAGAGACAGAGAGATCAGGGGGAGGGGCAAAGAAAGAGGGAGACAAGCAGACTCTCTACTGACCTGGGAGCCTGACACAGTTTGTAAACCCAGGACCTGGATATCATGGCCCGAGTCAGATACTTAACCAACTGAGCCACCCAGGTGCCTTGAACTCTCATTTCTTTTTAGGATTTAGGTTTCACTTCTTATTGGAGATTAGTTGACAATGACACATTTTAGGAAAAACAGTGCATTTTGATGAATCTAATAACCTAACTTCATCATTACAGATTGGATACTGCTGGAGTTGGGGAGAATGGTCATGTCCATCTTCTTTTTTCTTTTCTTTTTTCCATTTATTTTACCGAGAGAAGATGAAGAGTCACCTTCTGGCTTCTGGTTCCCGACTGCCTCTGATATAGACATCTGCCCAAACCAGGTTCCTGAAACAAGTGGCTGAGTAAGTAATTCCATCCAAAGTAGAAAATGGTGCTTTTGCTTCCATATTTTCCCTGATATCAAATTGAAGGTTATGGGGTGGCTGAACACAGGACTGGCTACCTAAGCAAGTTCCTTCCTTTTCCCCCTGTTGGAAGGATGGGGCTTACTGAACTCTGCTTGAGGCCTGTGGTTAGTTTGATGTAGTCAGTCTAATGTCATTAGACAGGAAAACCTGCACTTGAGCCAAATTACACAAGTGTGTGTCCTGGCACCGGCTTTAATGTGCACCTGGGTTTCAAAAAAGGAAAAACAGAAACCCAGATTCCTTTCTTTTCCTTTTGGGGATTCAACCCTAACACCATTTTGTTTAAATTTCATAGGTTTAAGTTTCATCAAAGTAGAATTTGTTTATGTAAAATTACATACCAGATGTTCACTGCTGTGGAAGTTGTGGCATATATTATTGCCGATGTGACCCTTGTGGATTCCACAATTATAAACCGAAGCAAGGTTGTTTATATAAGGTTTCAGCCATAGACAGTGTAGAAATGTGGTAATGTGGGGCCTGTGCTCCCCAAGCCAGATCTCCTTTATTTTTTTTACACATCTCTTTTAGAAACGGATATCTTAGAGCTTGTAAAAGTTGGCATTTGGAGAAGTGCAAATTAGTGGCAAGATTTTATATATTTTTTAGGTATTTTATAAGTCTTGCTGCCAGCCCCTCGTATGTGGTTGGAGGTGAGATAGAGTAACATATGAGGTCATGGAGCTTTCAGTGAGCTTCTTCTTGAGCAGTGATTGGCAGCTGGAGTGCACAGCAGCTTCCCATGTAAGATTCGTTGAAACGCAGATCCCCCCACCCTGAGATTCAGATTCAGAAGTCTAAGGAACAGCTTGAAAGCTGGTGTTTCTATCAAGTTTCCAGGTGATGTTGTTGCTATTGGTCCAAGGACCCCACTCTAAGAACCTGCTCTGTGGCAGTGGTTCTTAATGCTGCCACAGAGCATGTCAGACTTAATGCATGTCAGACTTCTTGATTCAAATTCTTTGCAGAGAGGTTTCACCTTTATCATGGCCGATTGATTTTATGACCAAAACAAACTTACCAGTAACCAGTGGCCTATATAGTCTGGAATGAAAAATAAACTAGGTCAGTCAACTGCTGCTTCTTGGGAATTTTAACCCAAGAGGGCTAAATCTGAGAGATGGTGGGTTCCAGTCCTGTTGCAGCAAGCTGATCACATGTGCTGGTGCTTCTCAAACTGCATCTTGTGGCAGATTCATCTAAGGGCTTTGGAACCACTGCCATAGATACATAGAATGAGAGAGCAGAAGGAGCGAATCGCAGATGAAATACATTCATAGAAGGTCCAAGGAAGCAGACGACAAGAGAGGCATCTTCAATATGTTGCCTCCAAATGAACAGCATCAACATCCCCTGGGAGCTTTTGAGAAATGCAAACTTAGGACCTTAACCTCCAGCCTACTGAGTCACAAACTCTGAGGATGGGACCCAGCAAAATGCCTATCAAGTTCCCAGTGTGATTTGGATGCACCCTAAGTTTTGAGAACCGATGAACTCGACTGTAGGTGCATTGACCCAGCTTCTCTGATTCCGGAAGCAAACTTCAGATCTTGTACATAGAAGACAAAACCTGGGACATACCAAGGATATATACACCAGATTTCCTAGGGGTGAGGCCCAAGCATCACATTTTGCTCAGGTCATTCCAACCTGCAGACTAGTTTGAAAATGACTTCCTTAGTCCCAGATAAATAATATCCTAGGCAACTGAAAAACCCTCGTGCTATGATTTTGAAATTACAATCAGCAATTTTTAGTGTCAAGGAATACTGAAGAGACTCGATATACCTGTAGGGGGAGCAGTCGTCCTCGCTGTACACAAAGGGAGGGAAAGAGCTAGGTATAGCATTCCCAAAGGAGGAAACAGAAACGTAGTGAGGCCATCATGCTAGTAAATATAGAACCAAGATGTCAGTAAAAGCTTGGTAGCCCTGGAAATCATCCAAAGATTAAACGAGGCAGCCTGGAAAATAATGCGGTTTCCTTCATGGAAAGAAGACAAGCGAGTCTGGATGACCATCTGCACAGATGTTGTCAGAGGAATCCCTGAAGTGAGCAGGAGTTAGGACGAGGTGCTACCGTAGGTCCCGTGGAGTTAAATTCGCTAACATTTTGTGGACTCTCATTTCGTTATTTCCGAAAATCAGAAAGATAAACTAGGATTAAAATCATCTAACAGAATCATTTAGCCTTGAAATATTATTTGCAAATCTATTTGTATTTTATCGGAATTCTGCTATTTTATATAAACCTCTTTGCACATTTCTAATCACGAATTGGAAAATATCCATAATTAGTCTTGTCAATATGCTTTCTTAATATTTAATACCAAAATATCGAGGCAATTCAGGGAAAGCAATAGTAAATTGATATTAAAAATTCCATCTCTATTCCAAACTCTTCCTTGAAATCCGGACTCCTATACTTAACTATCTACTTTGCTCCTACACTTGAGCTGAAAGGCATGCCTTAAATCAAAATCAAACTCTGAACTTCATTCTCTGTGTTAGATTTTTTTTTTTTTAAGATTTATGTATTCATTTGAGAAGGAGAGAGAGTGTGTGCAAGCAGGGGGAGGGACAGCAGGAGAGAATCTCAAACAGACTCTGAGCTGAGTGTGAAACCTGACATAGGGCTCCATTTTATGACTGCAAGATCATAACCTCAGCCGAAATCAAGAGTTAGATTCTTTTTTTTTTTAAGATTTTATTTATTCATTCATGACAGAGAAAGAGAGAGAGAGAGAGAGAGAGAGAGGCAGAAGGAGAAGCAGGCTCCATGCAGGGATTCTGAAGTGGGACTCAATCCCAAGACCCCAGGATTACACCCTCGGTCGGAAGCAGGAGCTAAACTGCTGAGCCATCCAGGGATCCCCCAAGAGTCGGATTCTTAACCAACTGAGCCACTCAGGTACCACCCTATGGAAGATTATTGATCAGTGAGTTCTCTCTCTTGCCCTGCTATCAGGACCATCTCTGCCCAAACTTCCCTGGGAAGAGTGAATGTTCCTGCCCCAGGGATGTTGGTTGGGCTTGGGCATGCATATTGTGCTTTGGCCAATAGAATATGGAAGAAGTGGCAGTTCCAATTCTGAGCTGGAGCCAAGGAAGGACTGTACATGTTTGCTTGCTTCTAATAGAGCTTCATTCTCCATCATGAGAAGAATGAGCCCATCCAATACACTCCTGGTATTTCAGCCCAGGCCTAAGATAAAACTTGTGGCGCTGTCCAGGTTTCTCCAGACTTGCAAGCTGGAGAAGAAACTTAATTTTTTTTTGCCATGACTCTTCCATGGTTTGATTGTTTGGTGGCCTAATATAGTACCATATTGGTTTCTTCTACAATTTTTCCTTTTATTTTTCTTTCATTCCTGTTAGGCAAATCTTAACATGTAAACACATATTAAAAATATGAAGATCGAACATTTACCTATCACCAAGCTTAACAGTCATAAAAATATGTGCTGTGTTTGTTTTTCTGGTTTGTTTGCTTTGAAAGGAAACTCCAAATACCACATCACTTCAACCACCCCCACACAGAACTTCAGTATGCGACTCAAAACAAACAATATTTTATTTTATAACTCCAATGCAACTAGCATGTTTAACAAAATAAAGATTCATTCTGGGGCATTTTCTGGTCCATTTTCTAGTGGGACCACTGGAATCTCCTCAGTTACTTTTAAGTAACTTTTGATTAAAATATTATCCCCTTCCTTATTATTAATTTGTTTTCATATTATGGACTTGTTGAAGAAATCAGATCAACTATGCTATAGAAATAGGTCATGTTTCCATGTATTTCTGTTACTTCATGAAGACCTCTGGCTTGTTCTTGCAGCCCAGAAGTATCAGTGAATTGGAAGATAGAACTAAGGCTTTATTAGATTGAAATTCAAATATGCTCTGAGAGGAGAAGAATGCTTCATAGTTGGTGCTGTGTACTGCATACTGTATCATATCAGTAGCTGTATGAGGCCCATTTATCTCAAGATTAGTGCAGGGAAAATATATCATTTACCTATTTAATAGATACACAATTCAGTATTTTTAATAATAATCTATATATATGAGAGAATATATACATATATTCTCTCATATATATATATCATTTGTTTACAATATTACTCTTCCCCCCCCAAGATTATTTTAAATGTGTTATTACTGGGGTGCCGGGGTGGTTCAGTTGGTTGAGCAGCCTGATTTCGGCTCAGGTCATAATCTCAGGGTTGTGAGACGAAGCCTTGCCTCAGGCACCATGCTGAGTGTGGAGCCTGCTTGGGATTATCTCTCTCTCCCTCTGTCCCTCCCCATTTGCTCTCTCTCTCTCTCTCTCGAGATATCATATATCTTATGAAATATTTTAAACAATATTATGTCTTCTGGTCTTTACCAGAGGTTTGGTAAAATTTCCATATGAAATCATCTTGGCTTATCTAAAGAGAGAGAGAGAGAATATATATATATATATTTTTTTTCCCCTTCTTACACAGAAGGTGGGGAAATATATACATTTTCTATTTCTTGATTTTTTTTTTACTTTAGAATGTATTCTGCAAATCACTCCATATCAGTATATGCAAATCTTTTTTATTCCTTTCTTTAGCTGCATAATATTCCCATGGGTAAATATACCATAGTTTATTTAACCAGTCCCGTGGATGGACATTTGAATTGGTAATCTTTTGTTAATAAAAATAATGCCACATTTAATAAAATTATACATTTGTTCTATTTTATTTTTGCAGATGTATTTTTGGGATTGAATCCTAGAAGCAGGATTGCTGAATCACAGACTAAGTGTATATTTCATGCTGTTAGACACTGCCAAACTCTCCACAGGGGCTGTGCCATTTTGCATTTTTGCTGGTAACATAGGAGAAATAAGCATTCCTCCCTGCGGTACCATTGGAGTAAGGTAACAGACTCCTCCATGTCTGTAGAGTTACATTTCTTTTATTATTAGTGAGGTTGGGTGTGTATTCAGAGTTCAAAGGTTATTTGTATTAATTTGCCTTTGACTCATCTTTGCCTCTCTTATTTACTCAAGGAATTGTTGGCCTTTATCTTCACAATTTTAGCAGTTTTTTAATATATAAAGGATATTAACCTTTTAAAATACTTTATCATTACCTTTTGCTTTTGTTTTTGGGGGAAGGAGTTCATAAAATGTGTTATTACTGGGGTGCCTGGGTGGTTCAGTTGGTTGAGCAGCCTGATTTCGGCTCAGGTCATGATCTCAGGGTTGTGAGATGAAGCCTCACCTTGGGCACCATGCTGAGCGTGGAGCCTGCTTGGGATTATCTCTCTCTCCCTCTGCCCCTCCTCATTTGCTCACTCTCTCTAAAATACATAAATAAATCTTTAAAGAATGTGTCATTACTGTTAAGTGAGATTGTTTTTCACTGTTCTTTTATTCAATCTTTGTCAGATTTTGCAACATATGTAGTCTTTGTCATCAACAATCCATTTAAACAATAAACACTTTTTTATATCTTATGAAATATTTTAAGCAATATTATGTCCTCTGGTCTTTACAGGTTTGGTAAAATTTCCATATGAAATCATCTTGGCTTATCAAAAATATTTTACTTTTACATTTTCTTCTTTCTGTGGATATCGATGAGCTTAAATGTCCTATTTCCACTAGGGTTGTTCTGCTAAATTATATTTTCCTAGAAACTTATCTCTTTATCTAGGTTTTCAAATTCATTTGAGTAAATTTGTACAAACAGCTTCTTTAAATATATGTATTTGAAATTTCATTTCTTTATTTTTTGTTGTTATTGCTTTGTATTGTTTTTAATTTCATTTGTTTACAATATTACTTCCTCCTTGGTATTTTTTAAACATTTGATTTAAATTCAATTTGCCAACATATAGTATAACACCCAGTGCTCATCTCATCATGTGCCTTCCTTAATGCCTGTCACTCAGTTGCCCCATCCCCCACTGACCTCCCCTTCTACAACCCTTTGTTTCCCAGAGTTAGGAGTTTCTTATGTTTTATCTTCCTCTCTAATTTTTCCCCACTTATTTTCCTTCCTTTCCCTTATGGTCCCTTTCATTATTTCTTATATTCTAAGTATGAGTGAAACCCTATGATAATTGTCTTTCTTGACTTCACTCAGCATAATACCCTCCAGTTCCATCCATGTTGATGTAAATGGTGGGTATTCATCCTGTCTGATGGCTGGGAAATATTTCCCTGATATATACTACATCTTCTTTATCCATTCATCTGTGGAAGGACATCATGGCTCCTTCCACAGTTTGGCTATTGTGGAACATGTTTGTTGCTATGAACATTGGGGTGCATGTTTCCCTACATCTGTATTTTTGGGGTTAATATTCAGTAATGCACTGGCTATATCCTCCTTGATATTTAAAAATTCTTTTTTATTTGTGCTTTCTCTCCTGTATGGATTGAATAGCTACTTATTTGGTTGATCCACTGATATTTCAAAGAACCAGCATTTGGTCCCATTCATTGGTTTTCTATGTTTTCAATAATTTCTCAGTAACTACTTCATTATCTCTTACTTCCTTCTGGTTTCCTTTCCTTTATTGTGTTCTTTCTTGTATTTTTGAATAGGAAACTTATTCCATTTATTCTAATTTTTATTATTCTAAATAGTCAGTGCTTTGAACTCTCTGAGTCCTCCATTACTTGTGGTCCATGGACTCTGATGTCAAATGTATCTATTAATATTATTTTCTAGTTGATCCTCAGTTTCCATTTGTACTTCCCCTTTGGTCTAGGAGTTCTTTAATAGTGAGTCTATTTTTTTTTAAATTTTCATTTTCTGTATAGTTTCCAGGTAGGTAGACATGTGTGCATGTGTGTTGGTTATTGTTACTAATTTCTTTTTTATGGCATTGGGATCAGAGTATGTTATTTTTATTGTTTTTATTTATTATTTTTATTTCTCAAACGTAAATAACACTGTCTTTATGGTCTATCAAATAGTTTAACTCATGAATGCTCCATGTACACTTGAAGAGAAGCTTTGTTCTCCATTATCAGGGTTTCAACATATGCATGCATATATGTGATTTATTTTATCGATTATGAAACTTAATTCATATGGTTGGTGAGTACTTGAAATGTGGTTTGTCCACATGGAGATCTGCTATAAGTATAAAATACCAACCAAATCTTAAAGACTTAATATGAACAAATAAAAATATGTTACTAATAATTCTTTTAATTTATTACATAAAATAAAATAAAAATAATTTGGATAAATTAAATCTATTTTAAAGTTAATTTTAACTTTTATACCTGAGTTTTTGGAATATTAAATTACATGTGAGGCTCATCTGTGCAGTTTACATTATTTCTCTCTGTTCTATAACCTTTTTAAATTTTTAGTGTATTTAGTTTAGTTTCCTATGGTTGCAGTGTTTTTCTCTGTGCAACTCCTATGGTTTCTGCTTTATAAGAACTACTGATTTGGCTGTGTTATTAGACACATAGGTAGTAATATTTAGTGCCTATTCATTGTTATGACTTGCAGTGTTATGGAATGTCTTTTAAAGCTTTGTTTAATGGCTTTGGCCCGTAGGTAACTTGTCTGGCACAAAAATCAGACATTAAAATGTACTTTAATTGTGAAGTTTGCCAAATTACAACATTGCCTATTTATGTTGTGCTTATTTGAATAATTTATGTTTTTCTTTCCAAATTGGTTACATAAAGACAAAATCATTTGTGGATATCTATATATTAAAAAATATTAGACAAAGATCTATTTTTCTATTATGCTAAAATCATAAATTTCTTTGCTGCCTGAAAAAGGCTCAGATCTTTATTTTGCTGTTTTACAAACCAAATAAAATCAGCTAATGGGTTACAATTTTTTACTTTCAAATAGTTGTTTTGAGATTCTGTTTCCTTAGACTGAAGTATATAGATCTTAGAGCTCAAAGTCATAAATTGTAAAGCATAGAGGATCTTCATGATATCTGGCTATTCTCATTAAGTACAGCTAGGAGACAAAAATTAACTTCTCTTTTTCATAGCAGCCATTGTCAGAGATTAAAATTTATTATTAATTGAAAAGTCCTTCTAACTTGGAAGAAGTAAAACAACAACAATAAATACAGTCCCTGGTATATAGTAAATACTTACTGAGTGTGGTTTCTTTCCTCTAATTGTCTAGGAAGTTGGATATTCACAATATTATTAACAATGGTACTTTGGTTGTTTCTGCAACTGGGAGTATTACGTGGCCATGATGTTAATAAGCTTCATTGGCAGCATTCATAAAATTAGTAGATATTAAGTTCCTCCCTCACTTTTTTTTTTAGATTGGGGGAGGGGTATTGGGAGAGGGAGAGAGAATGTTAACAGGTATTATGCTCATTGTGGAGCCCCACATGGGGCTCTTTCTAACGACCCTGAGATCATGCCCTGAGCTGAAATCAAGAGTGGGGAAACTTAACCTCCTCAGCTACCCGGGCACCCCAATTTGTTTGTTTTATTTAAAAAGTAAGAAGTTGGTGTTTTAAGTGAAAATATAGATGGATAATCAGCTCTAGTGGAAACAGTACTGGAGGCAATTAGCACTAAAGGCTAGAGGAGGAAGATGAAAGGCAAAATGATAAGGAAGAAGGAAATAGGAAAGATAAAGATTTTAGAATTTAGTTTCGCATGAAAGATACAGAATTGTGTTTGATTTACAGGAATGAATGGCACTTGGCACATTTTTGAAAATCAGTACAGCTTTAACAGTGATACAGTTAACACAATAATTCAAACATAGTAGAACAGAAGACCAAGGGTGGAGAAAATGAATAGGAAGTTACCTCAAAATGCCCCATTCCCCTCAGTCCTTCCTCTAATAATTACAATGCTGGACATAACACAGCAAACCAACCAAGAAGACCTCTGAAAGGTGGAAAGAAGGTAGACCGTTCAGGGAGCTTCAGATTTGAGGAATAATGGGCAACAAGTTCCCTGGGTTTCTTTATTTCCCCCACATACCCTGGATAGGAAGCTGTAGGAGCTGCCAATCAGAACCAACAAGCATGAAAAAAAAAATGGTCCAAGAAAAGCTCATTCCCCCTAGTAGAAGGTGGGCCCAACAACATAGAACCTGTTTGGCAGTACTGTATCTCCATTGATCCCCAACAGAAAGTTGGGACTCCCACCCACCCAAGCAGGCAATGCTCTGATCCCTATTCCCAGGAGGGTCTATCTAGCTGTGAACTGAGTCTCCACACCCACCCAGCTGCAAAGAGACCACAAGGCCATGTGAAGAGGGGCTTACTTAAGTAGAACTAGGGTCCTTTGATTCTACTATCCATGTGATTTCACGCACCACAGGCATTTCCTGTTAATTTTATTTAAAACAGAAAGAATCTAAAGAGAGGAATTTGGGAAGGGGGAATGGTGGGCAAAGAGTCACTGAGAGTGATGAGAATAAGGTCACTGTGTAAAGGTATCTTGGAAGTAAATGAAGAGAATAAGGGCACTATGTGAAGGTATCTTGGAAGTAAAATTTAGATTGGTCAAGAGAGAGAAGTTGCTATAAGACTTCTGGAAAAGGACCCCTGGTGGCGCAGCGGTTTGGCGCCTGCCTTTGGCCCAGGGCGCGATCCTGGAGATCCGGGATCGAGTCCCGCGTCGGGCTCCGGTGCATGGAGCCTGCTTCTCCCTCTGCCTGTGTCTCTGCCTCTCTCTCTCTCTCTCACTGTATGAATATCATAAATAAATAAAAATTAAAAAAAAGGAAATTGAAAAAAAAAAAGACTTCTGGAAAAAGGGGGATCCCTGGGTGGCGCAGCGGTTTGGCGCCTGCCTTTGGCCCAGGGCGCGATCCTGGAGATCCGGGATCGAGTCCCGCGTCGGGCTCCGGTGCATGGAGCCTGCTTCTCCCTCTCCCTCTGCCTGTGTCTCTGCCTCTCTCTCTCTCTCTCTCTCTCTCTCTCTGACTATCGTAGATTAAAAAAAAAAAAAAAAAGACTTCTGGAAAAAGGTGCAAGTTGAAGAGAAGCATAGTTTTATATGGGAAATAAAGACGAGAGGACTTTCAGCTAAGAGACAGAACTTGGTGACAGTGTAACTGATGACTTTAAGAAGTTGAAATGATGAGTTGTTCATATGTGAAAGGGCCTCCAGGTTATCCAGGACCCTCCTCATCTGCAGTCTGCATTGATGGACCTTCAACCCAGCCCACACGTGAGCAAAACTCACACCAATTCATTGACCATTGTTTTGGGAAAATGTGTTTTTCTTTCAATTTTGGACTCTTCTGGAACATAGGTAATATTATTCAAGGCAAGACTCCCAAAGAGAACTATACAGATGTGTCTCCAGGAGGTCCATCATAAACACTGAGATGAGTATGATTGCTACGGTGTTAGAAAACCACAGTGTAGGCAGCAGGGGCTGGAAGAATGATGGGCTATGCTGAAGGCGGAACACATCAACTGACTTTTTTACACAACTTGCTGACTGTGTCTGATTCTTAGATGATATAAGGGTCAAGCAGTCTAATCAAATTTGTGCTATTCTATTATACACTCAGATGGAGGAGATTCCTTTTGCGGGCATTTGAAATCCATATGGAAGTACACCATCAGCAAATCTCCTTGTCTCTCTCCTCCCTTCCCTCTTGCTTTTGCCCCTAAGGGCCACCTACATGGTCTTTCTCTCCCTGTCTCTCTCCCTCTCTCTCTTTCTCTCTCTTTCTTTCTTTCTTTCTTTCTTTCTTTCTTTCTTTCTTTCTTTCTTTCTTTCTTTCTTTTTCTTTCTTTCTTTTCTTTTTTCTTTCTTTTTCTTCCTATTTTAAATGTACAAATCTACTGATGGGGATTGGAAGGGACACTCTTGTTATCGTGAGAAATTACAGCTGGCCTGCATCTGCATTCAGAAATCACAAAGGGAAGTAAAAAAGCTATGCCTGCATGATCCAGATGTTGATAAATATAAGGACCCAGAGTGCCCTTCCATCCTTCAAAAACATTCCGATGCCCAACCTACAATCAGAAATAAGACCATCCAGTAGTAATGAGTTCAACAGTAAAACTTAATTACTATAGCACTCAGAAGGCCAAGATTCAATTACATTATATGCTTTTAATTGAAATATGGAAAATATCTCAGAAATCAACTTCATATTTTCCCAGGATCAGAATTCTCTTTTAAAAAAATAAAATAAAAGCTCTAGTTGGTAACAAATATGTTTGTTTTTCTTGCTTAATAATTTCTAGTTTAGAGGAGAAGTTAATATCCTTTAAGTAAAGGACTAATATCTTTCTATGGCAGTGCCTTTCTTTCTTTTTCTTTTCTTTTTTTTTTTTTTTTTGACCCATCTGGTTTGTCAGAAAAGTCCCCTACCTCTGATATTTATACAATATCATGCAAATGTCAAAATCTGAATGTCATCTTCAAAGACCCTTTTATGTCAGGCAACCCCTTTATAGGGAAAAAATAAACAATTTTATGTATGCATGCTTGATGCCAGTCCAATTAATAAAAGCCTTTTTTGCTATGCTTGGCTACAAGCAAGTTTCTCTTTTGAAAATGAACAGAGGGAGAATGAGATAAAAGGTCTGTATTGTTTCCTTGCAAATTTTACAGTTTCATTTTTAATTTGTGTTTGGATGTGAGGATCTTGGTGCAGATGGTGTGATAGTCCACAGTATGTTCTGAGAACCTGAAATGATAACAAAGATATGCAAATTGAGAGGGTGCTTTGGATGAAAGCCAAGATATCCAATTTCACAATAGCTGAAAACAAATTGATGTGCCCAGCAAACTACTCAGAGTAGCACTAGGAAATGTAACAGTGCCAAAACAAATTATATTAATGACCTTAGCAGTTTGTTGAATTCTATTGGCCAGCTTAATGTTGGTTACATTTGTCTGCATTGGCACTTCATTTACTGCACAAAACAACTTTTCTAAAAAAACAAACCAAAACAAAACCAAAAAAAAAATACTTAATGAAAAATCAATCTTCATAATTGCAAAAATATATTATGCAATCATTTTTGCACCTAAGGAATGCTTAGTGATATTTAATATATAAAAAAGTAAGAAAAAAATGCAAACACTTTAAATTTAAGGAAAAATATCAGAAATTTATTATTCTTAGGGAAAAGGTGTGTTTTACTGCAAATTGAATATAGCAGTCTACAAAACAGGGCTTAGTAAGTAGTAAAGTTCCCATTGCTTCATCAGGAAGTTTAGTCAAAATGACAAACAAAAATGGCTTTCAACAATTTTATTGATATTAATCCATGTTTTAAAATTCAGTGGTTCAGAGTATAAGATGTGGTATGTCAGAAGAAAGGAACAAAGAAAGGAAGTCAATAAGGAAGGGAAGGTAGAAAAATATATTATAAAAATGGAAACTCATGATTATAAAATGGAATTAATAATATATTATATTCAATTATCAGTATATATGCAATATAGGCATGACTTTCTATGTGGAATTTTAAAAATTGATTAGAAAGCACTATTTGGAAGTTATTTTTCTATTATATCTAAAGTTGGCAGCCTGTTTCATAATTGTTGAAATCTAACATTCTGGAATAAAAATGTTGCAAATGAGAATGATATTTTAATCATAAATCCTACTACAAATATAAGTCAAGATTGATGGAAGATTCTGAATAAGATTAATATTTACTAATGCAGGTATATTTTCAAGGCAAATGTTTTACAAACTGAAGCCAAATTTCAAAAGCCTGTCTTCTTTCTTTTCTTTCTTTCTTTCTTTCTTTCTTTCTTTCTTTCTTTCTTTCCTTTCCTTTCTTTTTTTTTTGATAATCAATCTGACCTCTCATTACAAATGAAAATCCAACAAACAAATATAAGCATAATCGTAGAGAGTGCAGTTAGGCTTTCTAAATCAAGAAAGTGTTTTTATAAGCTGCAACTGTGTTGCCTTTTCCATTGTTCATGCTTTTGCAAAGTAATTTATATCTAAACAGTTTACAGCTCCAACCCCTTAGAATCCAGAATTTCTGACAAATTCACCACACACTTGTTGCTCAGAAATTCGTTTGCCAAATGCAGGAGCTATGCAAATAGGTGAGTAAAAATCAAGATTATGAAAACATTACGATTTGGGACTCACCATGAGAATAAAAAACACCAGGTAACATTATTGACAGCAGAACTGTACATTTCTCAACACATCAGAATATTTTTAGTTAAAAAGCATTTTTAAAAGGACCTTATCTTCCTGTAAGAAGGCAGCATATATTCAAAGGACAATAATCAAAGAGGACAGAGACACAAATGTGCATTCCCTAACAGAACTGATCACTTATTCAGAAATGTTTAGTAAAAAACTAGAAATCCTTTCTTAATTTTAGGATATTATGATTTTTGTCGCAGAGTTTCTGTTTTTTTATTCCTGTCTTTCATAATGTGGGTTTTTTTTTTCGGATTATTTCAGATTTGAATATTTTAAAAAGAGAAATGACAAGCAATGGAGATCACTTTTCTTCAATAAGCAGACAGTGCTTCAATAAGCAGAAAGTGCTATCCTTCTGGTCACATACTCTGTGTCTTTTGATACTAGTTCAAGGTCAGCTCGGCCTTTACATAATAATGCAAAATTTGAAAATTCCAAGTTTGGTTGTGTAAAGAGCAACAGGTTAACACATAACTGTTATCACGAGGAGTAGATATGAATAGTATCTACGCAGGATATCTTGCAGCTAGGAGCCAGAGGATTGGATATGTAATGAGACAGTAGTATATTTAATAATAATAAAACAAAATCTCTTCTCATCACGAGAATGATTCTGTAGAGGAGTGCTCTTGATGTACGTTAGGCAAATATGAAAAAAAAAACACCTCTATCTGCAACAAATAACAGCTCTTATTAGCTCTTTAATCTAAGAAACATCAAAACATAGAGTTTCCGATAAGCCCCCAAGTGACCCCTGGTTTAGGGAGAAAAAAATGCACTAAAAGGAAGATCTTGGAGCTGTCCATCAATTTCCAAGACACACAGAAATCCTGAGCAGTGAGGCAATGTACTCTCTGTCTTCATGCATAATACATACCAAATAGGTGAAGTAGTATGTAAAGTGAATTTTAATTGGTTATAATTGTCATTTCATTTAGTAAAGTATTGTCTGGAGACCAGGATATCAATTAGCACTCTATGGACTCTGTTACTTATGAAAATATGCATATAGAGAGACAATGTGCTCAAGCAGTAGATATTCTTTAATTAAGAATATAGACAGTAAATTAAAGACCTTTAAAGTATCAATTAATTGCTATATTGGTAGGCTTTGAGTATCAACTTGGTAAAGTCTAAATCATCACATCTGATTTAAATGAACCAAGAAAACCTGTTTTGTTCATGATTTCTTTTTTTTTTCTCAGGGCTTTCACTTGTTATGCATGAAGAAAAAATTTAACATTTAACAAAAAAAACAACAACCCAGAGGTGTCTGATAATGGTGAAAATATTCTTCTTTAATTTTAAGCCTTGATATGTATGCATTGCATGAAAACATAAGAAAACAATATTAAGTCAAGAGTCTCCCATGAAGATCTCTTTCATATGTCCTTCATTTCCTCAGAATTAATGGATGTTCAGGCATCAATAAGGTAGAAAAGAAGATGATTGATGTATTTCGTTTTATTATTAAATTGTTGGTAACCAAGGCAGCTTTTCTTTTTTTCCATGGGGATGAAGAGGGACCTGTCCCTTTTTAGCCACTTGCTCTGAATGACTTTTATACCCAATATCAGTGAGAAGAGAGGATGAATGTCACCTCTCTTCTCTTCCTCCTCCTGCTGATGCTACTCCCTCCTTTGATTGACAGCTACTAATAACCTTCCTGCCCTAAGTGCCACGGAGACACTTTATTAGGACAAACAGCCAAGGAAATCTAGGAATGGAGCCAAGTCTGCAGTGAGTTATTATCGGGCTTGTATTTATCTCAGCTTTGTAATTTTTTTCAGTGATATGCAAATCCTGAAATAGATCTTCTGCTGTTGAAGGACAGGTCCCTCTGTTAATTGATCCACTGAGATTCACTCTACTCTCTTTTAGCTCTCAGCCAGGGAAACGTGCTACATGAAAGCAGTTCAGAGCCGTAAACAGGTCACAGAAATTCTCTATGCGCTCCTTCCACAAGAAGAACTTCCACACCGAAAATGAATTTTAGTTTCATTAAAAAAAAAAAAAAAAACACACCTCTCTTCTCAATCTTATCTGCCCAATGGATCAAACTGATTTGTTTATTTGTTTATTAGTTTTGTAGGATACTCTTTCAAATTATCACCAAATGTAATTTCAGATGGGATTCACATTTGCTGTTGAAATACGCCGAGCTCACATACATTATAAATACATGAAAAACCAATTCAGGGAGAATCAACATTTATTTTTTTTTTAGGGGGAGGAAGGAAATGTAGAAAGGATTGCAAAGTAGAGAAATCAGAACTGCTTCTTTGTAAAGCAGAAATACAGGTGTACACTCCTGTGCCTTTCAATACTGAGAATCTTTGGCACTTGTAATTTTGTTTCCTCATCTCCACTGAGCATGTGTATATGTATCCACACGCATGTCTCAAGAACCTTACCTATCAGACATCAATAATGTGGATAGCAATAATAGTAAACACATCTATATGGCATCAACATGGCCTTGGTAGCTTATTTGGCATGTAAAATGTTTCTATGGCACGTGAAACCAGTACTGGAACAAAGACAAATAAAAATTATGAACTAAACAACTAAATATTGATTGGTATTCTGCACAGAGTCTACGGCATTAAAGAAGCTGTGGACACAGAATCAGAAAGACTTGCTGTTGAAACAACTCCCTACCATGTCCTTTTCAGGATTCGATAAAAGCGTGTGTGGAATTGCTCTGGAAGGTAGCACTCCAAGATAAGATATAAAAAACCGTAAAAATTAACCCCTGCCATTATACTTTATAATGCCATAATTTTTCCTAAAGTGTGATCAGATAAGTTTGGGGAATAGCCTACATATATGGAGATTCACAGTGCACATTAGCGAACTAAGTGCTTGGATAAGGCTATCAACAGCTATCCTATTCAACAAACGATATTCAAAACCCGTTTGTGCATGGAACCTTTATATCAAGTGTTATCTATGAACATTTCCTTAGATCAATAGAAAGCATATCCTATAAATTCAGCAGTTGAACATTTAGCAATTTTCATGAACATATGAAGCTATAAGCATGTTCCTGATAGGTAATTGCTTATTTATGAGCTGTCTTCCTCTCCACATGGAGGCCACAGGTACACTAAAAACCAAATCCACTTCTGTTGGCTTAGAGTGGATATTCAGGCTCCATCTCTCACTTGGTATGAATGAGCTCCTCTCCTCTAGAACAGCCTTTTTCAAGGGTGTAGCGGCTGATCTTGTCCCCCCGGGATATTGGATAGTATCTAAAGATAGTTTTGGTTGTCAGGACTTGGGAGGGGAGTGCTACTGACATCCAGTGTGTAGACACCAAGGATGCTGTTAAACATTCTGCAATGCCCAGGGAAGTCTTCCACAACAAAAAATGATCCAGCCCAAAATGTCAGTAGTGCTGAGGCTGAGAGATCCTGCCCTAGAATTCCATCTACATTCCCTCTTCATAATAAGTGTTTTGTGACATGTGGCTTTGGGATGGTCTCTCCAGCAAGTATAGCATCTCTCCAAGCTCTGTCTTGTTGCTCAGCCCGCAGGCGCAGCCTGTACCCCCAGGTTCCTCCTGTCTACAACATTGGATTTGACCATGGCTAGAACATGATCTTTCCTGCAGAAAACATATATGCTTTTCTGCAGAGTAAGAAAATTTTGATTTTTTATTTCTGATTATAATTTATATTTTAATATTGGCTAAATGTGTCTGTTTCCCAATAATATTTCTCTTGGAATTACAGCAGCTCCTAGTGAATCTCGAATGAACTCACCGAAAAAATGGTGTCTCTAGATACAGAAATCACTGAACATGTCAAAGGAGTACTGGTCATGGTTTGCACTTCCATTCAAAAAACTCACTGGGCAGTCCAGGGAAATCACCAAATCTCAGATTTGTTATTCATTCATTCCTTCATCCATTCTTTTCATAATTATTGTTTGTGATAAGACCTATTCTGCTGTAACATGATTATCATGTTCCTGAGAAACTGCTAATCAAAGAGCTATTTCAACAGAATTAATTTTTATACTTTTTGTAAGTAATACTTAAGAAGAAATAATACAAGTGTTTCTATTGCTTTAAGTCTGTTCTTTTAATACACAGATATCATTGAGAAAGCCTAACATTTGACATGTAGGGTTTTTTTCTTATTAAGAATATTAACTTTTCCTGAAACTATTAGGCCTATCAGTATCTGTTCTCACATTCTCAACTTTTTATCATCCAAGAGGAATTAAAGCCTTTTAAGTTGAGCAGTGGCAAGAATCAAGGGAACTATTTCCAGATTTCTTCTAGCTCCCAAGAGGAATTAAGCAATGTGGCCCACACAATGAAAATTTTATAATATCATCAATTGACCAGATAGTACCTTGTTTGCTTAAAGAAAGTATAAACCAAAGGAGAAGTACTCCTATTAAGGTGATACTAAAAATACAAAGAAAATTATCATGGCCTGAGACATTTAGCATTTTAGTCTAGCCAGGGGGCGCCTGGGTGGCTCAGTCTGTTAAGTGGCTGCCTTTGGCTCAGATCATGATCCTAGGGCCCTGCTTTTATTTTTCCCTCTGGTCCTTCTCCCCAGTCCTGCACTCTTTCTCTCAAATAAATAAAATCTTTTAAAAAATAATTTTTAGTCTAGCCAGGAAACATGTATTTCCAACATTTAGTAGGTACTATAACAAATTCCACATAAAAGTGTAATATTCTGTTATTAGTCTCAAAAAAGGAAAACAGGGCTTCAGATAGCCTGTTAAAGAGAAAGAAAGTGAATTTTCAGTACCCCAAATATCCTAGACTTAATTTTTATTCAGATACATTTAACAAACACTCACTGCACTTTGTATCCCAGGAGCTACAGTACACTTAAAGGAGTTTGCCAAGAATAGTACCACTGTATACATTGGTTTAAAATAGTTTACCCTCCAGACTGAGTGGGATTGCACTCCTGCTCTAGTTTCAACAAGCTCTATTACGGGAAAATTGCTTAACCTATCATTGGGCGGGGCAGGGGGTGGGTGTGGAATAAAAGAATAAATTCATGAACTGGCTCATGGGACTGTTGTAGCATAGAGAATAAATGTGGAGTTCTGAGAAGAGTGTGTAGACTATTGTAACGTGTACAACCAAAGGTACAAACTGTTAACTAGATTTTACATATGACAGCTAGAGCTAAATGCAAAAGTAATCATTTTTAATCTGGAACCCACCAAAATCAGCAGAGAACCAGTAATATTTCTCTTGGATTTACAGAAGCTCCTAGTGATTACCAATCTATCATAACGGAGCACAAAGTTTATGGGAGGGAAACTTCCTGTACCTCCTAACACGAGGTGGAAAGCCTTACTGACTATATTTGGACTCACAATTCATTACTGAGTTCAGCTGTTTGCAGATGAGGACACAGCATGAATGAATGTTTTGTAATCACCATTTACCTACTTTTCAACACATCAGAGGGATTGAGTATAAGGTGAAGTAACAAATGAGGATATCACCACATTTCCTTACAGAAGCATAAGCATTTTTCACTAGCCAGGTATTTCTCTGTCCAGAAAAAGTAGCCTCCTTGGCTTCTCAAGGTATTTCACAAAGTAAAAGCAAAAACAAAAGTGAGAAGAAAAAAAAAAAAACCTGTAATCCTAGAGGTAGAATCAAGGCAGTTTGGGGTTTCCCTTTAGTGAGAAGTAAATGGCTTCAGCCTGGCTTTAAAAAAGGATAAAATGTCTCGTAGTAGAATGGAAATAAGGTAAGAATGCCTTACTAAAGTATGTAAAGTGTTATTAAATGGTTCAAATCTGTGTCTGTTGATGGATGAATGGATAAAGAAAATGTGGCATATGCAAAATGGAATCTTATTCAGCCGTTAAAAAAAAAAGAATTAAGGAAATCTTGCTATTTGCAACAACATGGAAGAACCTGGAGGACATTATACCAAGTGAAAACTGAGTGAAATCACCTAGACACAGACAGAAATACTGTATGATCTCATCCATATGTGAAATCTAAGAGTTGAACTCATGGAAGCAGAGAGGAGAATGGTGGCTGCCAGAGGCTGGGGGATGAGGGAAATGGGGAGATGTTGGTCAAAAGGAACAAACATTCAGTTAGAAGATGAACAAGTTCCGAGGATCTCATATTCAACATGGTGACTTTAGTTAATAATATCGTGTTGTATGCTTATAATAGATCTTAGGTGTTCTCACCACACATGCAACACAATAGGTAACTCTGGGTTAATTGGTTTGATGGTGATAATTATTGTACAAGGTACACATCTATCAGATCATCACATTGTACATTATAAACATATATACATTTTATTGGTTAATTTTACCATAATAAAACTGAAAAAAAGAAGCAAGATAAGAAAATATATCTTTTTCAAAAATTGATAATTACACAGTTTTGGAAGCTATAAACCATGAAATATTCTTTAAGAAAGAAAAGTGCATGGCCAAGAATGTGTTAAATTGATGAAAACAGAAATAAGAAGGTACACAGGACATCACCTTAACTCAGCATCAAACTGAAGAACAGAAGCACATGTATGTAATTACAAGTACACACATATAGCAAGTAAGCTTTCACTACTCTTCATTTTAACAAGGGTGATAACAAGATGAATGAAGCAGTTTCTTATAAAGATAGCATCTAGAACTCGAATTAAAATGAGTAAAAAAAAAAATCCCCAGAGATGCCCTCTCTAGAATATTATTCTAATAAGAATTATTACTCAAGGCAGATCATACTACAAGGTTCTAGGAGGTATCTAAGAGCATAAAGGGAAAAGACCAGGATTACAATCTAAACTAACAAAAGGCCATCTTCTGCCCTAAGGCTACAATGTGCAACCAGGGTCTTTATCCTTGGGCTCCTGCTTAATTTGCTAAGAATTGTTTCACAACTTTTATAATATATGTAGATATGAATAAACTGTGTATACACATATGCACACATATATATAATATGTGTATATGTGGAAATGTATATATGATGTGTTGGTGTGTACATAGATACATCTGGATATGTACACACATATCACTTTTTTGGGAGGGACATATATTTCTGGATATACTGTACTCTGAGAATAAACATTTTCAGATATAGGTGCACAATAAAATTTTAAGACACCATGTACTAGGTAAAATAGAAATTTGTCACAATATTATTTTATTGCTATCTTGGTACTATACCCTGGACTTCTGCAAAGCAGCATCATTGACTGGTATTCCTCTGAGTGAAGCACAGTCACATCCAACCAGCTCTGCAAGGTTCCACTCACCACTCATACCCACAGAAGTGTGAGTTTAAGGAAGTTCTCAGAATATGTCAGTTACAGCTGTCAAATGGCACTTTCTAAGAAACAGTACTACTCATGCATAATGACTAATAATGGCATGATAAACTTATATTAAACACAGAGGTGTGAAATATGGGATGTGGGCAAAAATTTGAATCACTGGTCAAAAGAGCAGATATGAATGACTGTGGAAAAATATGAGTTGTCTTATGAGCAATCCCACCCAAGCCCACACCCTCACTGGTATTACTGGTATTATTATCACTGTGTGTTAATGATGGTCAATATGCATTTCTTAGGGCTTGGATCAAAACCCTAATAATATAGCTCTTTAAAAAGAACACAGAAAACTATTGCTTTCTGGTTTTTTCTTTTTGCTCAATGTGTATTTGCAAGCAGATTTTCAATTTTTGAAATTTGGGAATTTTGTCTTTTATTTCTTTGGAACATCTAAGAAAAATACCTAGCACAGGTGTTTAACCAAACAAAAATAAGGAATAGCTCTATTCCTGCTTCTGAGTTCAGAACATTCCTCAGCTGAATACTGCTAATTGACCAAGGCTCCACTTCCTTTGGGATAAAATGTCAAGACATTTGGGCTTGGCCCCAAAGCTCTCCCCGGTATGATTCACATCTCTTTCTCTTGCATTCATTCTCATTATTCTCCTCTCTCACTTCATTTCCAAATTACTTGAAATTCCCTTTAAACTATGTATGTGTTTTTCCTCCCTGCCCCAGCCCCTTCCGGATGTCATGTCCTATTCATCATTTATGACCAAGTGTCAAGGCCATCTCCAGAATACTTTTATCACATGCCTTTATCTTCAGCATTCTTGCTCTTGCCCATTGCTCTATGGGGCTCCTCCCCTGTGCTCACATGCCATGATACTTACGTAGCCATCACAACATCCATTAATTTATATTCTATCTGTGTCTTAGAAAGACAAGGGAGTGCCTTTAGTTTTGTTATGTTTGCCTACTATAGTGTCTAGCGGTTAAAAGGCCTAAATAAATCTTGAATGAGCAAATGAACGGATGGGTTTGCATTCTTTTTTCCCTAAGCATTGGAGCATTATAGTGTCCCGGGAGCTTATACCTTAGTTGTGTTAAATTGTGTTTTCTGAACTGTAGCATTCATTATTATGCTGAGTGGAATTTACTGAACATTTGCTTGGAGAGCATGAACAGACCTAAAGCTAACCTCAGAACAATTACTACATATATGATATGTAGATGTGTAACATATGTATATATTTTGTAGGTATATATATATATAATTACAATCACTATTCATATATGAATATCATATATATGAATCAGTTTGCTCAAAATGAATGACCAAAGAGTGTGACTTATTTTATGTTTGTATAAAATATGACGATAAGAAAACTGCATTATTGATTCAGACAAACTTCTCATTGAACTTCACAAACCACTGAACATGGCCAGTATGTTCAGCTCTATTTCAGGAAAGAAGCAGATTCTGGGCATTAGAGCTGCTTCTTTCTTGGAGCCAAGGAACAGGAGCAGAGAGGGCACATGAGCATGTTGGGGGTGGGTGTGCACACCAGCACACACAGGGAGTGGATAGGAAGGTGGATGGGGACAGGACTGGGTAAGAAGCTAAAAAAGGTGATGGGGAATGTTAAAATGAACAATCCAGGAAAAAATAAACCAATGCAAGAAGAGGGCTGATTTCCATAAAATCTGGGAGAGAATCTGCAATGTTCTGAAACCCAAAGATGCCAAGATAGCCAAGGAGTTCCTTGTACAGAGCCAAGATTCTGAGGTCTGGGGGTTGAGGTGAAACAAGCAAAAAAAGATTAAAAAGAAATAGAGAAGATAAGAATTGGACTTCTAGAATACCATCTTCCACCAGTAAAACCCCAAATAAACATTATTTTTTAAAATTATGTGACTGCTAGTAGTAGTTACACTGCGTACCTTCTTAAAACTTGCAAAATTAGAGATCTGAAAGAATGGGATAGACTGTCTTAAAGATTCTCTCCATAGATTACTTACTATTATTATTATTTTTTTTTTATTTTATTATTTATTTATGATAGTCATACAGAGAGAGAGAGAGAGGCAGAGACACAGGCAGAGGGAGAAGCAGGCTCCATGCACCGGGAGCCTGACGTGGGATTTGATCCTGGGTCTCCAGGATCGCGCCCTGGGCCAAAGGCAGGCGCCAAACCGCTGCGCCACCCAGGGATCCCACTATTATTATTTTTAATGGGGAATGTTTATCACTATGGTGAATTCATCTCATGGATATCACCATAACACACTGATCAAAAAAGCAGGCAATGGCAAGTTTTGGTAAGAAAATGGAGAAATTGAAACTTTCATATGTTGCTGGTGCAGATGTAAAATGGTGAAATACTTTCTAAGACAGTTGGCTAGTTCCTCGAAAGATGAACCACAGAGTTCTACAAACCAGCAATTCCACTCCTAAGTATATGCCACAAATAATTGAAAATATATGTCCTCACAAAAATCTGTGCTTGAATGGGCAGAGCAGTATATTTCATGATAGTTACAAAATGGAAGCGATTCAAATGTCATCAACTGGTGAATGGACAAATTGCATATGGTATATTCTTACAATGGAATATTATCCAGCTGTCAAAAGGAATGGAATACTGCCACCTGCTACAACATGGATGAACTTTGAAAACATTTTGCTAAGTGTAGAAAAGCCAGACAGGAAAGACTACATAATGCATGATTTAATATATATATTAAATAAATATATAAATATATAAATATAAATATACTAATAAAAATAAATATAATAATAATAAACAACAATAATTATCATATAATTATATATAATTAATATATAAATATATAAATATAAATAAATAATAAAAATAAATATAATAATATTTATATATTAAATAAATAAATAAATATATATATTCATATATATATATGAAATATACAGAATAGGCCAGTCTATGAATTCAGAAATTGGATGAGTAATTGCCAGGTGCTGAGGGTGCAAGTAACTGCTAATGAGTATGAATGGGGTTTATTTTTGAGATGCTTAAAATGTTATGGAATTAAATAGTAAAAGCAGTTGCATGTAAAACTATCATAAAACTACTGTAAAACAAAGTGACTGGATTGTACACTTTCACAGGGAAAATTTAGTGGTATGTAAATAACAATTTAAGGAAAATAAGGACCATTCTGTAAAATGACTGGTTTACCCCTTAAAAGATGTCTACATCACAAAATATGTATATATATATAAAAGGCCAGCTCTTCTAGTTTTACTTTATTTTCTTCTTGTAGTTTTAAAGACCATATAAATTCAGCATATGATCTTTAATACTATAAGATAAAAAAATAGATAGGGCTTTATTATGACAATTGTCACTCTATATTGGATACTAGCATCCATGTCATTTCCTGAGCAGAACCCTTACATTGTAATTGTATAGGAAAATGTCTTTGTTCTCTGGAGATGTAAAACCCTTAAGAATTCAGGATTTTGGTACTCTGATACCTGCAACTCTCAAACGGTTCAGTGACAAAAACAATTTAAAAATTACATATCTAATGATTAAGTAGATGTTACAAAGACATTAGCAGATAGTGGATATAGGTGGAGGGCATATAGGTGTTCATTTTACTGTGTATGACTTGCCTGCTGTAGGTTCTTAACTTTCCCCCAAACTGAGGGAAATAAATAAAATAATAAGGGAAAACCATTAGACATAGATAATCTAATATTTTTAATCACACCTCAATGCATCATCTGTGCAACCATGGATGGAGACCACCACGCTTAGAACAAAGATTTGCAGTTTCCAGGGTCTAGTGGTTTTGTGTGTTAAACCTGCTTTTACAGGTCTTAAAGGTTTTAAAAGTTGTAGCATCCATTTTGGTCACCCTCAAATAAAATGTCTCAGTATATCAGTTTGCCTGCTGGTTCCTTTCAAAATCTGTTAAGTAACAGCACTTTGGTTAAAGAACAAATGAAGCCTTCTGTTATTTGAGAAGAAGCCTATAAACATCATTAAGTACTGTTAAGAACAACTTCGAGTGGACATAAAGTGTGGTCCCAAGTTAGCAGTGTTCTCAGTTGAGCAATGCAGTCAACCTGAATTTCTTTTTGCTGGAAAGGATTGATTATGCTCTGACTTCTCTCTGAGCATGATGCAGGATGCTCTGTGTCACTTCATAAAGCAGTGAGAACACACTTGCCTAGTGTCTCCTACTGGCATCATCTCCTCTAATGGGGAAATTGAAAATGGAAAATTTGTGGTCCTGTGATAAACTCCTTTCACCTACAAGTACAGATTGAACTAATCCCGCTAGATAATGAAGCAGAAAATAGCGAGGGACATTCTAACAGGAACGAAAGAGCCCCCTCCCCCATATAGATAATGATTAAAAGCCCCTTAGATTTTTCTCACCCATGTTTTCCCCTGACCTCTATGTGTTTTCTATATTCAATCTAGACTGTTTTTCCTTTTGTATCACTGTGTATTTGTCACATTAAAATGAGAGGAAACACTATGCATTGTATTTTATATGTTATTTTATGTAAGAAATCGGAAATTCTTTTCAATTGCTGGAGCAAAGGAACAAAGAGAGAAAACCATTGCTAGGCATTGGACCTAGAAATAATAATACCGCAATCCAATTTTTCTGCCAACATGTCACCGAAGTACACTATACAGGGAGTAAGGCAGGTGAAATTGAAATGCTGATGGGTGTGAGGAAGGTCCTGCATCCGGAGAGCGTTATGCATCCTAAGGGGCACTTCTGACCATGTTCCATATTGGAGACTTCTTTCTGGGCTCCAAGTTGTTGGGAAAAAAATGAAGTCAGAATCTCTGCCCATGCCATCAAAAATAAAATAAAGATAATATTAAGGCTACACTTCCATTGCACTCCTTCATTGGAAAAGGGAAAAAATAGTAATAATGTTGAAGACTGGTGACCTCTTTGCTAGATAGGTATATCTAAAAGCACAGAGCACTTAGGTTTTGTTTCACATATTTTTTAAGTCCCCAGGGTTAGACAAAACCTATGTGGGCTTTGTCCTTGCCTCCCTTCTTCCCGGGACTTCCTCCCTCCACGCTCCTACCCTCCTCCATCTATATTCCCTCATTTTTGTAGTTGCAAGAATAGCCTCTGCGGGCAGGGGGGGATCGTGGGTGAAACCCACTGACATGGAACTCCATGGGACCAACACACGGTAGGTAATACCCCAGGTGACTCTCCCAGTATTTCCAAATTGCATGCAAATTAAAATGACAAACTGAATTATTTTTTTAAAGCTTTATTCCTGTATTTAGGGAAAAATTATTTGGTTTTGAGATTTAAAAAAATAAAAAAGGCTCTCAATGTTTTCTGTAATGCCTCAGCTAAATCAAGTGCCCGCTCACACTGTTTTATGTCACTTTTAGTGTTATGGAAACTGCCAGTGTCATTGACTTAATTACATTTTCTGGATGACCTGTACTTGATCTATTGCTTTAATGTTTATAATTAGATTATTTATTTATTTACCGTTTGCCTGGCTCCCACCTCTAAACATTGTGATTTCATTCTTATGTTTGTAACCTGGACACTGAGAGGTTTTTAAAAGTCCCATCAGGTGATTCTAATCTTTACCAAGTTTGGGAGCAACTGAATTAGAAATGGTAGTAGTATTTATGATTTTTCCTACTGTTGGCAAGTAGACATGCACCACAAAGTATTTAAGGACAAAAAGCATTATGTGTTGATTTTATTTAAAGTAACATACAAATATATATAATATGAAGTAGTGAGGGATTGAGAAAGCCAACAGGACAAAGTGGAATCACTTGGTGAATCTGGATAAAGCAGGTATGGGAGTTCCGGGTGTTATACTAGCACATTTTCTATAAATTTGACATTACTTCAAAGTAAAATTTACCAAAAAGAGTCCAAACACTCATGTCCTGAGAGAATATTGGACACATTTTGACATTTTCCTTTCACAACTCAGTAATATCTTTTCTTCCTCTCCTTTTATTTCCTTTTACTTTTTTTGTGTGTTAGTCTAGCAAGATTATACCTGCTTTTACAAATCGGAGAATTCAAAATATTTTACTGCAAATGGCTTTATATTTCTCTAAAGCAATAACTTATGCTTTGGAAAGAAGCTAAAAGCTCCCTTGAAATTTTGGGGGAAGAGGATGTTGGCCCTCGAGTTTTATACCCAGCCAGTGAAACAAAGATGATGGTAAATTTAAACATTTTTCAAACATGCAAGTGCATTTCAGATATACAAGGACCAAAATAAGTTGACCTCTCACATGACTCTTTTTAGCAAACTACTGTAGCATGATCTTCGGCAGAGGAGAGAGTAAGCTCAGAAGACAGAAGTTCTGAGATGCAGAAAATTCTGTCTTTGCATTATAAAACATCAAAAAGTTGGCCCAAAATGAAACCTATAAGCAAAACAGTGAGTGCCAACTGGAAGAGGAAAACGCAGTGTTACTTGATGTAGCTCTCAAGGAAAGGAGCAGAGGAATAATTTGCATTAACAAGTCCCCAGGAGAAGCCTATGCCGCTGGATTGGGAGCCACACTTTTGACAGCCACTGTCCTACTGAGTCAGTGCCTCTGTGGCCGTGGGCTTTTTGCTGGCTGCAGGAGTACATCAGCCGGGCTGCGGAAAGGCAAGCCAGAAGAGCCACAGCAGCAGCCCTCAATGTGGAGGGAGTCCCTGGATAAATACCCAAGCTTTCTTGCCCTTAGGTAGGAAAACTCTGAATCTCCAGATGGGTAATTGGCTTGATGATGAATTCTTTATGGGCTTCTCTCTCTTCCCTGTGTCACTTCACTAATTCTCTACCAACGTTTCTTGAAATAACCTCTCCAATAAGCTACTTGCACTTGAATGGCACAGATTCAGCTTCTGGAAGAACCCAAGCTATCATAGTGAGTGCTCAAGAAAATTAGTTTAATTAAATGAGTATAAACACAATTTAAAAAAATTAAACTTCACAGTAGTCCATTAAAATTCTTTAGTATAGGCAGCTGTTTACTTTTCTTACACACTGCTGTTCAGATGCTTTATCTACTGCCCAAGAATGAACAGTGATGCTGTATTAGAATCGCTTTTTAAAATGATTTTGAAAGTCACGTGTTAGTCATTTTGATTTATTTTCTTCATTTTGGAAGCTAATTACCAATTTGTTTCATTGAAATTTGAGTGGTCCTGTGGAAAGTAAAATATGATAGTATTTACTCGCCAGTTAGGATACTGTTGACAGGCTCAGGACTGCCACAAAAACTTGAGAAAGAAATTTAAATGATCTTTATTGATGCAGACTTCCAAGGGGGAACATTTCTACCCACTAATCTGGGAACAAGGAAATCTGTCAAACAGGAAGCACTTTTAAACGTTGAGACATGAGAATAATGCTCGTCAGTTTCCCTTGGTGGACAAAATGAGAGAGAAAGGTTTAGATCCTTAAAGAAAAGAGAAAGAAGTGCTTTTCAAAGCCTGGGTGATACCGCAGGTGACAGGGACCCCACTGCCTGAGGGCACTTCCATGGGCCACTGCAGCCTTCCTCCCACCTGCTGGTGAAAGGGTGGTTTTATCCTCAGGCAAAGCTATACGGATTCAGTGAAAACCCCTTTCTAACATCAGATGGCATGTCACAGTGCTGCACACTGTCTTCTTGCCGAGCTTATAATGAGTTTTTCTCACTGCTATTACCTGAGCCCCAAAATGCACATTAAAGAACACTGTCAATTAACATTTGGATCAAAATGTGACCTACATTACTACTGACATAGTTTCGTGGAGACAGTCCTGCAGAGTCCAAATGTCTACTCATATATTTTCAACCCTCTATTACTAAGAAGGTATAATGTTCAATTAAGAGGAGATGATCCCTTAGGACTCACAAAAACATAAGAATTCTGTATGTTACTATTAAGTTATGTGATATCGCTTAATAAATTGGCAGTTGCCTTGTAGTCCTGCTCCTATCACTCAGGATCAAGAGAGATTCAGAAAACTTGGGATCAAGCCCCATGGAAAGCCAGACCAGCTTGGCTGAATTTTGCATCCTCTCTCCATGTCCCCCACCCCTCAGTGTTCCTCATAAAAGGAAGATGCTCGATTGCATGACCTCAAGGCCACTTCCAACTCACAGCCACTTACCTCTCTCTTGTGTTATCAGAATCTCAATTTCTGTTGGGCCTTCATGAGAAAAAGCAGCAGAATGGAGCAGGGGAAAGTCTGGAGTATATCTGCTGATAAAAGATAACAAAATATAAAAAATAATAAAAACGTAACTGGCCATCAATATAACAACAACAAAAAAGGCCCATGTGACTTCGCACTATTTCTTTCTCTCATATAGGTGGAGCTGTATGTCTATAGATTTTTTTTCTCTGTCTCCACTGAATGGGGAGAGGTTGGGCCCTAAGGTGCCTGTGTAAAAGTGAGTGGGACAGAATTTCCACTCCCTGCTCTGATGTGTAAAGGCATGGAAATTTTACTTTGGTCTGCATAACAAATAAAAATGAAAAAAAAAATCCCTGAAAATCAATTGTTTTTCTTGGGCTCAGCAGAGAACTGGGGTAAACTGCCATCCAGAAATCTGGAGATTCAGATAAATCCAGAGATCAAGAGTTACAACCAAGATCTTCTTACCTGGAAACAAAGCTGGTAGCACCATAAACGGATGAAAGCACACAAATGGTAATTTCCAGAAATAGCTGGAAGCTACATGTGCACTATCAGGAGAGTGAGAGTTTTCATAGGCTTTACCACCAAGAACTCCACTGGTTTCTCAGTATAAGGGTTTGAGCAAGATTTCCTCTTGAGTCTAGCAGAGGACGGGAAGAATAATCATTATGAAATGAATGAACTCCCAGCGCCTTCTAGATAATGAAGGCCTTCTTCTCAGGGAAGAGACCATGCCAGAGCCATAATCTGTCTAGCCAAAGGCTATTTCCCTGACTCTAGACCCTTCTAGACTTCCTGTCTCATTTAAGGGCTTAAGGGCTGGAAAGACTGGTGAAGTAAACAGACTGTGGACAAAGGTCCAATAAAGGATTTAATCATAAAATTATAGATGATTCCTCCTCCACACCACACCATCACAGGGCTCAAAGAACAGCAAGATGTGGATCCTATCTAAGGAGAAGATCTTGAGAAGCAGAAAGACAAGAGGAGAGACAAGCACACTAGAAAAATTTGAAGCACCTGGCACCAATAACTATGGCAAACATTAAATGCAGTCCTTTCTAGCCAGATTAGCATAAAACCTCACATGAGAAGCCTATTACCACAGTTCCTATACTTGAAACAACCTATTCAGATTTCAAGAAAAAAAAAAAAAATACAGGCACAAAAAGGCAAGATAAAACTCAAATCAAGGAGACCAAGCCAGTCAGCAACAGAAACAGGGTAATATACAAGATATGACACAGATCTTGGAATTATCAAAGAATTTAAAATAACTATGGCTGATATGCCAAAGGCTCTAATAGAAAATGTAGACAGCATACAAGAGATGGGTGATGTAAACAGAGAGATGGAATAGCAAAAGGAAATGAAAGAAATTAAAATACTGCAACAGAAATGAAGAATGCATTAAATGGGTTTGATAGCCTGAATTAGACCAAGAAATACATTACTGAACTTATATCAACAGACAGAGAGAACAACAAAAGAGCAGAGTAGAACATAAGAGAATGGTGGGACAATTTCAAAAGATGCAGCTTATCCATAATTAGAATACTAAGGGAAGCAAATGAAAGAACAGAACAGAAAAAATATTTAAAGTAATAGTGGCCAAGAATCACAACATTAAACTCCAAAATAACACTGAATACCAAACCACAGATCCAAGAATCACAAAGAACACCAAGCAAGATAAAAATATAAACAAAAATCTATACTAGGCATATCACATTCAAATTGAAAAAGAGAAAAAGAAAATGTTCATAGAAGACAGATGTGGATGGGAAAACACCTTATCTGTGGGTAAACAAAATAAGAATTATAGTGGACTTGTTATCAGAAGCCAAGCAAGTAATAAGAGACTGGAGTGAAGTATTTAAAGTCTTGTAAAACAAAATAAAACAAAACCTACTAATCTAGAATTCCCTATACAACAAAATTATTCTTTGAAAGTTAAGGAAAAATAAAATAGATGAAACTGATGGAATTAATTACCATCCATAAGAAATGTTAAAAGAAGTTCTTTAGGAAGAAAAAAAAAGTATATAGACTAGAAACTTGATTTATATAAGGAAAGGAGGAATGTCAGAAAAGTAAAATCTTTTACTTTTCTTATTCTTAGTTGATCTAATAGATAACTTTTTAAAATTAATAAAAGTAGCATGGATGATTATAGCTTATAGATAAGTGAACTGAATGACAGCAATATTATCAGGGATGAGAATGAGGAATTGGGAACTGGGATGTAAAGGCAATCTGCCCTACAAGTGAAACAGTGTGGGTTATTCAAGGGTAGACATAGAGCAGTTTAAAAATTACATTGCAAATTATAACCACTTAAATATTTTAGAGAAATGCAATTGATATGTTAAGAGAAAATATATAATGGACTATAAAAGAATTGGTAAAACCAAAAAAAAAAAAGCAGAAAAAAGGAAATAAAAGAAACAAAGAAAACAGGTGCAATGAATAGAAAATAGTTACAAACATGGTACATATTAATTCAACTGTATCAATAACCCCTTTAACTATAAATGGTCTACATACATCAAATAAAAGATAAAGATTTTCAGAATGGGTATGTTGTCTCCAAGAAATTTACATTAAATATAAAGATTCAGCTAAGTCAAAAGTTAAAAACAGAAGAAAGACAAACCATGCTAATAGCTATCAAAAGAACATTGTAATAGCTTTCTGAATTTCAAACAAAGCAGACTTCAACAACAAAAAATATCAGGGATAAAGAGACACATTACACACTGATGAAAAAGTCAATCCTAAGAAGACAAAGCAATTCTCAATGAAGAGCTAATAATGAAGTGTCAAAATATAAGAAGCAAAAACTGATAGAACTACAAGGAGAAACAGATGAATCCATGATTATGGTTGGAGACTTCCAACATCATTTTCACTCATTGATATCTCAAATAGGCATCACATAAGATTATAATTGACCTGAACTATTTATAATTTATTATAAATAGTTGACATTTATAAAGTGCTAAGTTCAACAATAGGAGAATATATATTCTTTTTAAGAGCAAAGGAGACATTCACAAGATAAACACATTCTGAGCCACACAATACACATTAACAATTTAAAAGAATTAGAAATTGGGTTCCCTGGATGGCTCGGCAGTTTGGTGCCTGCCTTCAGCCCAGGGAATGGTCCTGGAGACCAGGGATGGAGTCCCACATCAGGTTTCCATCATGGAGCCTGCTTCTCCCTCTGCCTGTGTCTCTGCCTCTCTCTCTCTCTCTGTGTCTCTCATGAATAAATAAATAA
Source organism: Vulpes vulpes (assembly GCF_048418805.1). Lineage (NCBI taxonomy): Eukaryota > Metazoa > Chordata > Mammalia > Carnivora > Canidae > Vulpes > Vulpes vulpes. Next base: position 68,172,757 of record NC_132795.1, on the reverse strand, counting down.
AATATTTTTTAAAAAATAATTAGAAATAATACAAAGTATATTTTGAGACCATAGTGGAAATTAACTAAGAATCAACAGCAAAAAGGTCTCTAGAAAATTCTAAAATATTTGAAGATTAAACAACACACTTCAAATAACACATTGGTCAAAGAAATCACAAGAGAAATTTCAAAAATATTTTGGACTAAAGGCAATTGTACTTTTATCAAAATTTGTATGATACAGCAATAGCAATGCTTAACAAGAAATGTCAATCTTAAGAGGCATGTATTAGAAAAAAAAAGATCTAAAATCAACAATCTAAGTTTTCACCTGATAATGTAGAGAAAGAGCATAACACATCCCTAAGTCAAACAGAAAAACAGAAACAATAAAAGTCAGAGTGTAAATCAATGACATTGAAAACAAAATACCAGTAATGAAAATTGACACAACTGAAAGCTGTTTTTTGAGAGTGATTTTGTTTTTGTTTTTGTTTTTACAGGGCAGGGGAAAAATCAATAAAGTTGATAATCCTCTAGCAATGCTATTGAAAAAAATTAGAAGGCTCAAATTTCTAATATCAGAAATGAAAGTGGAGTTTTTATGACTGTTAAAAGAATAATAAAGGAATACTATGAACAGATAAATATATGACCACAATTTGATAACTAAGTGAAAAACTAAACATTCCTTAAAAGATATACACTGCCAAAATTCACACAGGAGAAATAGGTCATGTGAACTGGCTATAACTATTAAGGACTTTGAACTGATGATTAATAGCCTTCCATTAAAAAAGCACCTAAAAAAGCATTAAAAAAGTCTATGTGCTAGCTCTACCTTATCCTAATATCAAAATTATATAAATGCATTAGAAGAAAGGACAACTACAGGCCAATTTCTCTTATGGACAGAGAAGCAAATATCCTCAACAAAATATTAGCAAATCCAATCCAATAATGTCTGAAATTTATTGTGTGTTCCAAAACCTCGTGGGATTATTTCACATTCAAGTCTATTTCACCACTCAAAAATCAATCAATACAATCCACCCTATCAGCTGGTTAGAGAAGATCATATGATCATAATACTTAATGAAGAAATAGCATTTGTCAAAATTCGATGCCCATTCCTGAAAACAAAACAAACAGAACAAACTTCAGCAACTGGAAGTAAAGGGAAACATATTAATCTTGACAAAGAATATCTAAAAATATTTTACAGTTAACATGATTCCTAATCTTTAGAAACAAGATGATTTCCCAAGTAGGATCAAGAATGAGGCAAGGATGCTCCTCCTCATACCTATACATCAACTGGAAATCTTAACTTTGGTAATAAAAATGCAAAATGCATGGAAGGTGTACAGATTGGAAAGGAAGGAATAAGTCTTTCTTCACAGATGACCTGATTGTCTATGTAGAATATCTAAAGAATCAACAAAATACTCTTCGAGTTGATGTGAGCATACCAAGGAAGCAGGATACAAGATAAATATTGAAACATCAATTGCTTTCTTACATGTATAAACAAAGGAAAATTAGAATTTGAAATAAAAATCACTTAATAGTGCCAAGTTTTAGATAGTTTTAATTTTATCTCTTCTGGGAAATATTGTCAGATAAAACACTGGCCCATGAAAGAAAAAAATTGATAAGTTGGATTTTATTAAAATTTATAACTCCTGTTAAGAGATTAGAAAGACAAGGCATAGATTGGGAGAACATATTTACAAAACAGATATTCCAGGGGAACCTGGGTGGCTCAGTGGTTGAGCATCTGCCTCTGGTTCGGGTCATGATCCAGGGTCCTAGGACGGAGTCTCTCATCGGGCTCCCTGCAGGGAGCTTGTTCCTCCCTCTGCCTAAGTCTCTGACTCTCTCTCTGAATAAATAAATAAAATCTTTTTTAAAAATCCCACACATATTTCACAAAAGGCTTTGTATCCATCATGTACAAAGAACTTTTAAAGCTTAATGAGAAAATGAACAACTTAGTTAAAAAAAAAAATAGGTAAAGGATCTGAGTATGCACATCAAAGATGTATGTAGGCCAAAAAGCCAATGAAAAGATGTTCAAGTCAACTTGTGTTTAAGAGATGGAAATTTAATTATGAATGACATAATACTCCATACATATTAGTGACTAAAGTTTTTTTTTTTAATTGATAACATCAATTACTGGTGAGGATATGAAGAATCAGGAACTCTTATTCATTGTTGGTAGAATACAAAGTGCTACAGACACTTTTGAGGACAACTTGGCTTCTTATGAAACTAAGCATAATTTTAACATATGATCCAGAAATCTCACTCTTCTGTATTTACCCAAAGGAGTTGACAGACTTACCATACAACCCAGCAATTTTATTCCTTTAGGTATTTCTCTAACTGGTTTGAAAACTGATGGCCACTCAGAAACTTGCCATGTGAATATTTATAACACCATTCATAATTACCCCAAACTGGAAGCAACCAATATGTCCTTCAACAGGTGAGTAGATGCAAAAATATGTTGTGTCCATACAGTAAAATATTATGTAGCAATGAAAAGAATGAACTCTCAAGCCAGGAAAAGACATAGAGGAAATTAAATTATATATGGTTAGGTCTCAGTGATTCCAAACTGTAGGATCCCATTTATAAGACATTCTTAAAAGACTTCAGAACCAGTAAAATTTTAGAACTAGTAAAAAGGTAAGTGGTTGCTAAGGTTTTGGTGGTGTGAGGACAGTGGATTGAATTGATGAAGGATAAGGTTTTTGGTTTGTCTTTTAATCCAATTACCTTATTGATGTTATTTCCTTATACTCTGTATTCCCAACTGTTATTATAAATAAATGATTCCACTACAATCATGAAAGACTATCCTTTCTCTTTTAATTACTTTGGTATCTTTGTTAAACATTAATTGAGTTCTGTCTGTACCTGCACCAACAAGAGGGTTCTTTGGGGATTTTTGGTGGTGGTGGGGTGTTTTTGTTGTTGTTGTTGTTGTTGTTGTTGTTGTTTTAAGGGCAGTGAAGGTATATTCCCTACAATACTGTAATTGTGGATACATTACACTATACTTAAAAAAAAGACATTGAATTTTATAGCACAAAGTGTTAACCTTAATGTATTTAAACGAAAAAAGTCATTTAGGAAGTCAAAGAGTTAGAGGATGGTATGCAGAACGTGTGAAAATGATTTAATTGTATTACAAATATATGCAACTACCTCACTGCACAGGGTAGGGGAAAAAGTGCTGACGTAGGTACCTTTGAAAATGCTACTCTCCAGGGAAAGAAAATTAAAGAAGAAAAGAAAATGAGTAGAGTCTGCAATATTAAAGGCAAATGGAGGGCAGCCCTGGTAGCTCAGGGGTTTGGCGCCGCCTTCGGCCGGGGTGTGATCCTGGAGACCCCGGATCCAGTCCCATGTCGGGCTCCCTGCATGGAGCCTGCTTCTCCCTCTACCTGTGTCTGCCTCTCTCTGTGTGTCTCTCATGAATAAATAAATACAATCTTAAAAAAATAAAAATAAAGGCAAATGGAACTCTATATATAAACATTGCATTCTAATAAGGTCCTTGAAACCAAGGAAAATCTTCGAAACTGCCACAGTCAAAAAGGACATCAAGGAGATATGATGACTAAACGTAATGTGGGACAGAAAAAAACATAATTAAAAATTAAGAAAATCCAAATAAAGTGTGGATTTCATAATAATATTATATCAGCTTGGTTTGTTCATTGTAGCCAGTGTAGTGTAAGATGTTAATAATACAGAAATTGTGGATACCTGGGATCTCTTGTACTATCTTCAGTCTTTCTGTACATCTAAAGCCTTTAAAAACTTTTTTTCAATTCAAGGAGCAAGTTAAATTTGAATTTGGATAATGAGTGACTTCTAGTATAAGCATGCCCCATGGAATATTTGGGGCACACTTATCCTGGAAATAGTCACTTATTTGGAGTTTGCATCTAACTGAGCACCTGTGTTTTATGAAGCAACCTTAAAAAAAGAAAAGAAAACCAAGGAGAGTATTGAATTAAAGACTTATCAGTTAAAGAAAGCTCTAAAAATGACATCCAGAATTTTCCTGGGAAATTCATTCCTTTGACTTTTTATGGAGTAGGTCCTGGCATGAGGGAGGGAGCATGCTGAGTCCTTCCCCTACAGCTGTCGGCTTCTACGTGCTTTTCCAGTGGTGTTGTCAAGGTAGGAGGTTATTTTCAGAGGATTGACAGGACTATTGAATGCAGAGGGGCAGAAGCAAACATGTGGGCCGTATCCCCTAGAATTTAATCTGCACATTGAAAGAGAAAAAATATTGGCACCTAGAGTTGAGCAGGGATTCTAATGAAGGTTATTTAAGAGCTTCCATGTGTGTGAATGTCAACTGAAATCCAATTCTGGTATTCACTTTCAATCATTTCACACTGTTCAAGGAACAGAAAACATATCTAGATGTATTAACAGAGAAATCTTTTCTCATTCAGACTGAAGATTTTTCTCGTTTCTTCTAGATTCTTCTGATCCTTGTTTTGCACATCTTACTGTTTCAGTGTACATTGATGCTGTTCGGTCTATCCTGGTCCAAACTCCAGTGTTCACGTCTGTGATACAGGCCTCCATTATGAGTTGTGGAGAAATCCCCTAGTGGTCTTTATAGCAGCTGCTCTAGCATTTTGGTTGTTTCTGGAACATATCAGGCTCAGTGCTGCCTCAGGGCCCGTTTCTTCCTTGGTGGAATGTTCCACATCCCCTCTATCAGCAGAGTTCATTGCTTACTTTCTTCAGACATTTTCTCAAATGTTACTTTCTTGGGCAGGCCTGCCTGAGCCACACTATCTAACATTTCAATATGCCACCATGCTGGGCATTTCTTGCGTTTCTTTACGTTTTTTTTTTTTCACCTTCAGCCATAACCATTAATAAACAATTAGTGTTGCTTATAATTTTAGTTATTATATATATCTTGCACTGATACAGACATTGTGTGAGAGCAGGAATTTTTTCTCTGTATTCTTACTGTATAAGATATGTTGCACACAGTAAGTTCTCAATAAATAACTGTTGAATGCTAAGTGAATGTGTGGACTTTACATAGCCTAGTTCTCACAAACTCATTGACAAATAACTGGCAATTACTATCTACTCCAGAATGGCATATTTGTATGTGTTCACCATCCCTCAACTTAACTTTTCTTTTCTTTTCTTTTCTTTTCTTTTCTTTTCTTCTTTTCTTTTTTTCTTTTCTTTTCTTTCTTTTCTTCTTTTCTTTTCTTTTTTCTTTTCTTTTCTTTTTTTTCTTTTCTTCTTTTCTTTTTTTTCTTTTCTTTTCTTCTTTTCTTTTCTTTCTTTTCTTTTCTTTCTTTTCTTTTTTTCTTTTCTTTTTTTTAAGATTTTGGTTATTTATTCATGAGAGAGGCAGAATTAGGAGAAGCAGGCTCCCCACATGGAGTCCGATGTAGGACCCGATCCGTAGACCGGGATCAGGCCCTGAGCTGAAGGCAGATGCTCAACCCCTGAGCCACCCAGGAGTCCCATCCCTCAACTTTCTAATGTTGACTCTGCATCAAGTGTGTGCTTTGTTTTTGCTCTTCTGTGGCAATGGGGGTGGCTAGATTGGTACAACAAAATTGCCATGGGGGAGAAGCTTAGCAGAAATAATAACAGAGGAGCTGAGAAAGAAAAAGTTCATTTAAAGGAAATGGAGGGAAGCAAGAATCAGAAATGAAAGAGTAAATTGGGATTATATTTTGAAAAATAAAATGTCCTTTACATCATACTCGATGGTCAAGCATACAAGGCTTTTAAATAGAACGTGGTTTTATTAAATTGGGGCTTTTCTGGTGACTGGGGGGCAGCTAGATTAAGCATGAAGAGACAGGAGGCATGTGGATAATGTTTCCACAACACAATTAATTTATTTTAAAGGGAGAACATAAAGAAGTCAATGAGTTTCCATCTGGATTTTTCTTAGTTTGGAAATCTCAAGTTCCTAACAGATTTTTATCATGACCTTAGTGTATTTTTGAGTTAGCAAGCCCTGATAGAAAATATAAAACTACATTTTAAATATTTTTTTAAAAATATATTTCAAGTGGTGATAGAACATTTTCTTTGTTATAAGAACATTTTACCAATCTGCATAGAAATACTCAAAATCTTGGAGAGTCTCCTCCATTTTGTTGAGGTTTCTACCATCTGCATTTTGAATTTTGGTTATTAAAATGGAACAGCTTTGTGGCCTACTCAGATTTCCAACATCTGCCTCTTTCATTTATGTTTTTTCTTTTTCTAATATCCAGGTTGAATTGAGTTTTAATGGATGGTACTGATGTTAACTTTGCCTTCTATTCAAAAATAAACTTTTTAAAATATGAATCTACATCTTTTCCTCTCACTCCATCCATTTGCTGGTAAGTAGGCATTTTGTAAAATGTAATTATTACAGAGGAGCAATGCTGTTCTTTATTTTGCACAATTTACCTATTGCAGAGCACAGCATACAGCTCTATAATGCATAATAATCATAATGGGTTACATAGACCCTCTTGGCTAGCTCTATTTTTGCATATGATTCATTTTAATTTCAGAAGCACAAAAGGGATTATGTCTCTATTGGAATGTCTTGAGTAAGCCCTACAGCAGGGGAGCTGCAATGTCATTTGTTCTATGAAAAGCATGCATTCATCTATTATGGACTGAATCTAAAATATAAATATAAGATACTGAAGGCTCTCTTGTTAAGAAACTGGTCATATGCATTTTTTCCTACTTTTTAATAACCAGTACACATTTTCCCATGCAAATCATTTATTTCATAAGTAAGATCCAGGAAACTCAAATTGGAAACTGACTTAAAATCATTACCCCAACTTCCTTCTTCAGATATCTGCCAGCTATTTGTGACATTCTGAACAAGGTAGTCTACAGTCTCCATTTTTTATTTGGATCACATTAGTTTTTGTTAAAGCTATACTCTCAACGGACTTACTGTGTCCACTTTCTCTAAAAATTTCTCAGTTTTATTGAAATTCTTTTCATTTGCCTTCTGAATTTAAGTTACAAAGACAGAGATTAATAAGATAAATTGCCTTTTAAAGAATGAGATCTATAACAACCAGTAGTGATTGATGGAATTTGAGATACTTAATATGGAAATGAGAAGATGCTTGCAAGTGACCAAAAGGACGAAGAAAACTATACCCACAAATCTGTACCAATAGGAAGCTGGGATAGCAATATATTTATCATAAAAAAAATTTAAAGCTAAATAAATTGACCTCCCAATGTGGAGTGGAGACAAATAACATTACAAAATAAATAAGACAAATTTACAACAAATATGGGAGATTTTACACAGGTCTACCAATAAATCGTAGATAGAGCAGACAAATAACTTGTGATAGCGTGAAAGGCTTAGAAAGTGGCACTGAAAAATGTGATCGAATAGATAATTGATAGAAACCTGAAATGAGCAAAGTGAGACTATGTCTTCCATATATGTCACACGACACATTTATGAAAACTCTACAAAATATTTTTAAATGAAAAAAAAGTTTTAATGTTTACATACTAGGTCATAAACAATGTCTAAAAAATTTCAGATAATTAATACATTACAAACCATTTTTTTTGGCTAAAATGCAATTAAATTGGAAATTAACAACAACAATAATAATCATACAAAAGAATTCCATTATGGTTGCCAGCTTTCAGGATTGCCCCAGTGATCCTTGATTTTTGGGATTCAGCTTTTGTGTATCATCTTCTCCATGTTGTGTTACAGTTGGTCTGAGTCACTAGTAGATTATGACCAGAATTGTAGTATGTCCCATCTGTGAGTAGGTGACAGAGGGCATCAAGGCATCCTTTTTGCTATCTCTTGGATTACTTTTTCTGAAGCACCAGGGAGCAGCTTGATGAGGAGACAGACAAGATGAGAAACTCAGGGCTCTACTGAAAGCTAGAAAATAATGGAAATCTCCAGAGCACAGCTATGTGAGTGAACTGTTCTGGGAGTGGATCTCCCAGCCTACAGCCTTTGAAAGGACAAAGCCCTAGCCAACATTTGACTGAAACTTCATGAGTGAGACATGAACCAGAGCCAGCTAACCACACCACTCCCAAATTCCTCACCTCAGGAACAGTGAGAGATAACAAACATGTTGTTTTAAGCCCCTAAGTTTTACGGGAAAATGTCAGGCACCAAGAGATCATTAATACATTCATGCACTTGGAAAATTCAGATTTTATTCCTAAATAATTTCTAGGTCAGATTCTTTTTTACTCGTTTGTGGATATTTTCAAAATTATACTAATGTAAGAACATAGTGAAAGAACATAGTGATTTTCCACATATGCATTAAGTATTTTTTTTAATATTCAATATTTTATTCAATCTAGGTTCATCTTTCTTGCCTCAGTATTTTTTTAATTATTGCTCTCAATATTTAAAAAATGCTTTATACAATGTAACTTTACTGTAAGGCAATACTCTATAATGCAAAACACAAAAAATCACATTTTTAATCACAAATACTTGTGTATTTTTCATTAATAGAGGAGGATCTAAAGAAAATAAGACAACAAAACCATTGGATATTCAAATCTCTTGGATTATCTACTAAAACATTTCTAAGAGGGTTTCGTGTAGATTAAGGTCTACACACTACATCTTAATATGCCTTTTAAGCGTTTTGTACTTAATCATTTTCCTCCTTTTTGCTACCCTGTTTCCTCACTAATGAAATTGAATCCTTTGTCAGAATGCTGAATATCTGTATTTGGTTACTTGCTTTCCTGTGATGTTATTTCCCTTCTAGGTCTTTTCTATTTCCTGTCAGCTAGTAGTTTTTTTGTACCTTGAGACTTAGATTTCCATTCAGTGTGTGTGTGTGTGTGTGTGTTTGTGTGTGTGTGTGTGTGTGTGTGTGTGTGTGAGATGTGTATGACAATTGATGGAAATGTCCACTTTCTATGGTATTATATATGTGTATGTGTGTGAGAATTGAAAATGATGTACACTTCCCATGGCATCATCTCAGAGAACATATGGGAACTTGTGACTCATTTAGTGCTGTTAAGATTGGCCCATGGATTTAGGAATTCGTCAGGAATCCATGTTGGTGGCACATCCCTTACAAAGTTTGCAAACATTCATCTGATGACTTTGGTAACTGTGGGTAGTAACTGCCTACATTTGTTATGCATGTAGAACAGCAAAATGGTGAATTTCTATCATTCATTTTGCATTTATTTGCTGAAATTTTATTTTTAAATTTCTTTTGCCAACTCTGTTTACCATGCAGGAAATTTTCTTCAGAAAAAGCTGAATAAATACTTAAGAATTTCAGTTATTTACCTTTTTTTTTTTTTTTTTGGAATAATGCTACATGACCAATGAGTGTCTTTATTCTATTTGGATATCATTTTGAACCAAATAATTTTTTTTTTGTATTTGCCTTTTTGTATTCATTGCAGTCACTACTCTTTTTGATATTCAAACTCTTCCAACTTGGACTAGTTGAAGCCCTTTCAGATAGGTTAATGTATTTTTTGTTTATATGATATCAATATTTATTATCTTCCAGGTTTTGGGGTAAAACTGGATGTTCTATGCTTATGTATACACATCCTGCTCCTGGTCTGGATTCATCATTTCTCCAGGAAACTCTGGGCACTAAAGGTTTCTAGTATTTTTATTTCTCTCTTCTAGAAAGTATGTAACTAAGCCTAATTTTTAATATGCTGATATTAAAAATAAATTTTTAATAGTATTAGTCAAAAAAGAGAACAAATTTGCATGTGTCAAAACTGTACAAACCACCACGTTCCTACTTTTGTGTCCCTACCTCAGAACTACCTGGCAATTGAACCCACGTTGCTCTGCCAGCAACTTTTACAAATATATCACATGGACACAATGGTCCAACTGCATTCAATTATCACCTGCATGTTCATGATTTGCTTGATAAAAAGGCGAGTACAATACTTAAAACCTTTCAATTATCTTGGTGTCATGTTTTAATCTTTCACTTGAAAACAGCATTTTATTATTGCCCATGCATGCAGAAGCTTATTTTCAGGTCCTTAAGTTTGAGGACAAACTTCACTAACGATTTAAAAAGTAGAGAACACATAGTTTGTGTAACTCATTAGAAAGCTGACTTCCCACACATTCTCTGGATAGTTCTCCCTTCTACTAAAATAAAAACTTACGTCAATGACAATTCAAATGCTTATTATCCTACTTTATTCATAGTCCCTTACACAACTGATTGGCTATTTTCCTGCTCAGAATTAAGGATTATTGAAGCTTGTGTAACAAGGACTTTGTTCTTCATAATTTATTTCCTGTTACTTGCTTATGCAATGAAGCATTATAATTTGTAGTTTATTACTTCATGGGACTTATAACTTCATTTACTGCACAAAGAAAAGAACAGAGATGAGTCAGGAGTATGAAAAACCCTTCCCAGGTAATGAGAAAGTAAATCAACTTACATTTCTTGCAAATTGATAAGTAGAAAGTTTTTACTAATGAGTCCTATAATTCTGACAAGGCAGTGTTTATTTACAGAGTTCCCTGCTAAGAAATATGATCATATAAGGTAATCATTATACACTGAGATTAGGTTCCCAGTAAATAAACTCTAAATTGAATTACTTCCATAAGAATTAATATAAAAAATCTAGTATGCTTTCATATTTCCATGTCTCAATAATCTTAAATCCATTAATACTTTGTGTTAGTTTGCAATCTCCTTAGGAGCTTTCCAGGTACAATCTGTAACTGCCTCCATAGGCAGAGGACAAGGAGACCCCAAAGAAAGACATTGGTCACTCCAGATTGATAGGTGGCAGTTCTGATAAGCAAAGAAATTTACTTATGAAGCTTTCTTGGGCAACAGCAAGACAAGTAGATTCCCCACACCTACCTGCCAAATCTTAAAAGTTTACAAGAGGCCTTAACTGAGTTCATTCATGTATACCATCCTGATGGTCTTAAAACCACATTTCTATCTCAAATCACGGAAAGCAGGTAAAACTCACACTGTAGGGATAGAGGAGGAGATGAGGAGCCTCTGATTGCTGGGGCCCAGCCAGTGGGTCAACTAGTGGTCATGCCCTCTCAGTGACCCCCTTCAACAGTCCATTCTCTTCCACAATGGGAAGAGGACCACTCCACCTGAGTGGTCAACAAGTGGTGCCACTAACATGGAGGTGGCCCATTTGGTGGCTGTTTGACTATATTGGAGGCAAATACCACACCAACAATACAGACATATGCAGGAGAAAACACAGGTTAAGCCAATAATTCCCAAAAATCAGTGACAATTTTTTCCATCAAGAATCTCATGTTCTGGGCAGCCCAGGTGGCTGAGAGGTTGGTTTAGCACTGCCTTCAGCCCAGAGCCTGATCCTGGAGACCCGGGATCGAGTCCCATGTCAGGCTCCCTGCATGGAGCCTGCTTCTCCCTCTGCCTGTGTCTCTGCCTGTTTCTCTCTCTGTGTGTGTCTCTTGTGAGTAAATAAGTAAATAAATCTTTTTAAAAAATTGTGCAAAAAAAGAGAAAGAATCCATGTTCTGAACCACTGATTGTTATAAGTCCTCAGGCTGGAGGTTGGATCACTCAGGGCATTCACTTGTGTTCTCATGTGATTTTAAAAAGATGCTACATTAGCAGACTTATCAGATATACACAGGATTCTGTTGGATTCCCAAGTATTCTGTGGTATAGATGATTCCTTGAAAGGCAGTAATCATGCCCAAGTCCATGCTATTTTGGAGGACAACTTTAATCAATGCTCAAGTCCAATTTACATTTTTTTAAATGATTGGTGAGTTTTGTGTTCTAAGAAAACTTTGCTGATCCCAAGATCATGAATATATACTCACATGTTCTCTTCTAGAGTAGGGAATATCAAACATTTTCTGTAAAGGTCTAGTTGGTATGTTTTAAGCTTTGTAGGCATTATTATCTTTGTTGAAAATGCCTACCTATAACTGTAGCCTAAGTCCTCAATAAACAATACTTAAAGAATGAGTGTGAGCATGGTTGTGTCCCAATAAAGCTTTATTTGTAAAAACAGACTGAGAGACAAGGGAGGGACAAGATGCCATAGACTCCATTTTCCCAATTCCTTCCCTCTACTTATAACTAAATATATCGGAAATTATTCACCAAACAATCATAAAAGGACTCTGAAGGTGAAAAAAAGGTGGGCTGGATAGGGAACTCAGGACTTGTAGGATCACCTCACCTTGAATACCTTGGTTTTTCTTTTTGATCTCTCTTATGTCCCTGGTTGGGCACTAGAGAGCCTGAAATCCACAGTGCCAACAAGAAGGGACAAAACAAGCAAACATATACATACCTAAGTAAAACCTGCTCCTTTTGGCCAAAGCACTAGCAGAGGAAAGCCCAGAGGGACTTACCCAAAGGCAGTAGCAGGCCAGATGCCAGTAGAGGTAGGGGTGTGGAGCAACTGATTTCCCACCCACTCCCTGACAGCAGCAGTGGCAGCCAGAGAACCCATCCCCACGCCATACTTGGTAGGCATGTCTCAGGGTTGTCACCCAGTGGCAGAAGATTACCTCTGTCTTCTAATTCTCAGCTCCCCAGGCCTAGCAGATGGGAAGGTGCTTTGTTTGTAAAAGGGCAAAATGAGGAATGCCTTGGTGATGGAACGTTTCTCTAACTTGACTATGACAGCAGATCCACAAACCATAGGTTGATAAAATTGCATAAGATTCAATACACACACATGTAAAATTGGAGAAATCTAACTAAGATCAGGGGATTGTGTCAGTGTGAATATCCTGGTAGTGAGACTGGCTACTGTGAATGACGGCGCAAAGATGAATATCTGTTTACAAGTTTTTGTGTGAACATGTTTTCAATTTTCTTGGATATTTACCTAGGAGAGGAATTATTGGATGTAAGATAACTCTAAATTTCTGTGCAATTACCAAACTGTTTTCCAAAGCAAATGCACCATTTTACTTACCCACCAAAAATATATGAAGATTCCAGTGTCCTTACATGGACATGGGTGTGTTCCTTGCCAGCACTTGTTTTCATCCTTCTTCTTGATCATAACCACCCTAATGGAAATCAAGTGTGGTTTTATTTTAGATTTACATTTTCTTTTTTTTTAAGATTTTATTTATTTATTTATCCATGAGAGACATAGAGAGAGAGAGAGAGAGAGGCAGAGACACAGGCAGAGGGAGAAGCAGGCTCCTTGCAGGGAGCCTGACATGGGACTCGATCCGGGGTCTCCAGGATCAGGCCCTGGGCTGAAGGTGGCGCTAAACCACTGAGCCACCCAGGCTGCCCAGATTTACATTTTCTTAATGTCTAATGATGCTGAACATTTTTCCATGTGGTTACTAGACATTTGTAAATCTTCTTTAGATAAATATTTATTCAAACACTTTGCTCAATTTTTTATTTCATTTTCTTTTTTCATTTTATTTGAAGAGTTCTGAATATTATTGTTATATGACACATATGATTTACAAATATTTTCTCCTGTTCTGTGGTGTGTCTTCTTTACTTTCTTGACAATGTACTTGGAAGTAAACACTTTTTAAATTTTGGTTAAGTTCAATTTATCTATCTTTTTATTTGGTTGCTTGTGATTTGGTATCATTGCCTAATCTAAAGTTACAAAGATTCAGGCTTATGTTTTCTTCTACGAATTTGTAATTTTAAATGCTCTTACATTTAGATATTTGAACCATTTTTACTTAATTTTGGTCTTAATTCCAGACAAATATGGACTGAACTAGAATTCCAACTGCATTTTTTTCACAGATGGATATCTATCTGTTGTCCCAGCACCATTTTTTTTCCAAAGATTATTCTTTTCCACATTGATGTCTTGAGCCTTGTTGAAAATCATTGACCATAAATCTAAAAATTCTTCCTTGAGTTTCTTCCACTGTTTTATATATCATTATGCTAGTACCATGCAGTCCTTTTTTTCTCTCTCTCTTTTTAAAAGTTTTTATTTTAATTGCAGCTGGAGAATGACATAGACTACAGTATTAAATTAGTTTTAGGTGAATGCCATGTAGTTTTGATCACTGCAGTTTGCCATAAGTTTTGAAATCAAGAAGTGTAAGTCTTCTAGCATTGATCTTCTCTTTCAAGACAAATTTGGCTATTCTGGATCCCTTGAATTATCACATGAATTTTGGGATCAGTTTGTCAATTTCTGCAGAAATGGTATCTGGAATTTTGATAGGGATTGCACTGAATATGCAGATCAACCTGGGCAGTGTTACCATTCTACTAATGTCAAGCTTTTCAATGCATGAGTAAGGTATGTTTTAGGTCTTCCTTAATTTCTTTCAGTGGTGTTTTGTAGTTTTCAGTATGTGAATCTTTTACTTTTTTTGTTAAATTTATTCCTAAGTATTTTATTCTTTTTGATGCAATTATGAATGAAATGTTTTCTCAATTTCATTTTCAGATTTTTAAATTTAATATATATAATTGATTTTTGTAAGTTTATCTTAACTAATTTATTAATTCTATCTTTTTGTGAATTCTTCAGGATACTCTATACATAAAATCATGCCACCTGCAAATAGAGATAATTTAAATTCTTCCTTTCCAATATGGAGATTTTCCATTTCTTTTGCTTGCCTAATTGTTCTGACTAGAATGTTCAGTAAAATGCTAAATAGAAATACTAAAAACCGACATTGTTTTGTGCCCAAATTTGGGGGAAAGCCTTCTGTTTTCATCCTTATATATGATCATTGCTGTGGGCTTTAAATGGATTATGTTTTATCAAGTTACGGAAGTTCCCTTCTATTCCTAGGTTGTTGAGTTTTCTTTTCTCAGGAAGGTATCTATCTGTGGTATTTCTGAATACTAGATGTAAATTTAAAAGTACTTTAAAATAAAAGGATTAAAAGGAAAAAAAAAAGACAAATGAAGGTCCTTACTGACTCTTGTTCTAGGAGCCTATTGCTTTATTAGTAAGCCCTATTACTTTAGCTTCCACTTTTATATCTCTGAGCCACCTCAAATACCTTTTATTTCATAAATTTAATGAGTTGTATGAGGTAAGGTAATCAAGATTAAACAATTGCAGTGTGATTTCTTTGCACCATATACGAAAAAAAAAAATTCCTTCAAAAAAACTTACGTTTCCATTGGAAAATGGACATGAGGAAAATGCAAATTACCACCATCACTGGACATGAGGAAAATGCAAATTACTACCATTATAAGGTATTGCCACATATTTCCCAGGATAAATATAAAAAATGTGAATGTGGATAAGGGGCATGCTTTATTTGAATGAATGTAAAATTGTACAATGTTACTGAAAAAAATGTTTAACAATTTTGACATATTAAATACATTCTAATATACATCCTACCACTTCCATTCCTAGATACTTGCTCAAGAAAAATGAATCCGCATGTCCACTAAAAGGCCTTACAAGAATTCCCATAATAACCAAAACTGGCAAAAAAATAAACGCCTTTCAATAGGAAAATGGATAAACAAATTCTAATGTATTCATACAATGGAATATTGTACAGCAATAAAAAAGAACAACTTACTTTTTTGTATGAGTATGATATATATGTGTGGCATAAACATTGTGTGTGTGTATATATATATACATGACAATATATCTGTATACATATATATTTGACATATATAATGACATGGGTGAATCTTAAAAATATTACGTTAAAGAAGTAAGACATGAGTAGTACACAATATATGCCTTTACTTAAAAAAAATTCAAGAAGTAAAAATTGTAAGTGGCTATCATTGAAGAGACTGATATTGACAAACAAAAGATAGAAGAGAATCTTTATTGTTATGAAAATGTGCTGAATCTGGGTGATATTAAGGGCCGTGTGCTTATGTACAACATTATCAAGCTTTATTCTTAATACACTTTCTTCATTTTACTGAATGTAAATTGTGCCCCAACAAAAGATGGCATAAAGAAGCAGAAGTGGCAGGAAAATTATTAAAAGGCTGTCACTGTGACAAAATAACATATGGAAAATATTTGGTTCTTTATTTATTTTCTAGAAAAAGGACATGTCTTATATTGAAATTTGCATAATTAGTGCATTCATTAATTAATTTAACAAATATTTATTTGGCACCTACCTAGATGCCAGGTAAGTAAGTTCTTATTACCAATGCAAGTGAGGAATCATACTTTTGAAAATTTTCCAGTACTTAAGGATTTTTATATTAAGTCATTCTAATATTGTTGTACAATGTATCCTTTTGCTTATTTTTAATACTTGAGTAAATACTTTCATTAAATTTTCTTGACACATAGTCCTGATTTAAGGACTATAGATTTTGAGGTTTTGAAACCCATCCTATTATTATGTAGTTTTATAAATAACTTCAAATACTTTGTCATTTCTCCTCTTTTTCTTCCAATTGTTCCACTTCTCAACTTTTAGTCAGTATTCCTCTCTTTCTGGTCCAATGTCAGGGATTTTTCCATTTCTATCTCACAATCTTCATGATTCTGTATATTCTTGGACTTCTCATATTTGCTATTTCACAGAAACTAGACACACACACAGAAATGTAAATTACAAAAGCATAGAAAAATGTAGGGTCACAATTTAAGTTGTTTATAACACTTTTATATTACCAGTAAAATTTTAAAAATAACCCTGCTTAAAAATACAGAATCTATTTAGCAATAAATGATGGATAGAACCATCTTTTGCTTTTGGTCTTAAGTACTTTTTCCTTGGTACTTTTTCTTTAAGTACTTCTTTCCGTGTTTTACTTGATTGATCTGTATATAGTTCAGACCATAAGACAGAATATATGATTCATCTCTAGTCTGAAGCCCCATTTGAATGGCACTTTATTTACATTAGCATTCCTAATTACTTAATGACCAATCAGATATGGTTCATTGCTAGTAAGTGTAGAAACATGTTGTCTGAAGGATGTAGTTTAATTAGTATACTCCTAAAAACATGTCCCTCGTGACCATTGGATGTAATCATTATTTTATGTATTTAACTGTGAAATTCATATTTACTCAGCAGGATAGAGAACAGCTTTTTACTTCTCAAAGCTGGTTAATAGAGCATAGTTAGATTTTTAAAGGAGCCTGCAAAATCTTAACAAAAGCAGATACGTTTTTTTAAAAAAAATAACCCTCATCACGCTAATAAAACAAGTATTATTCATAAATACTAATATCATGTCCATAAAACAGGAAAGGAGGAATAAATCTATGAAAAAGCTTATTGTAATTCCACCCTTAATAACATAGGTTTAGGAGGTTCACAGTCTTTTCCAAACCACTGAGTTTATTTAGATATTTCTACTCTTCATTAATAATTTTGAAAATGACCTAATTTCAAAGGTAATTTGTGTCTTTCCTCCTATTGCTTATTCATTAAACAACAACCAAATTAGATATATTTTGTATCTAGAAAGCGCAATGAACAAAACCTGAACTTAGAGCCTTGGGGGAGATCATTGATTCTCCTTCCAAATAGAGTTTTCCAAACAGTTCGATCATCCATAAATTGTCATTTGACTTGGCATATGAGAAGCACCGTATTTCTTAACATGAGGGGTGTCACTTGTAATAATTTACATATACATTCAATAAGATTAGTTTGCAAGGATTTCAAATAACCAGTAACAGATTACACTGTGAGCATTAACCATCATGTAGTACTCTAGCATGCCTCCATGAGCTCACCGTCATTCCCTGTCCATGGTTCTGATTAAACTGTGACTCCTGCAGATGTCTTGGGGCTCCTTCATTTGCTTCATATTTAGAATTTGTCAATAACTCAGCAATTGATCTTGCCATTATCACTCTTATTTTCCGGAAGATGTTTCCTTGCTCAGTTCCTTCATACACTGCTTTGGGAGCATATAGGCAACATCCTCACAGCTGTCTCCCATTTGAGGTACTAATAGCAGCAATAATAATAGTAACGTGATATTGGCAATGTTATTAAGTCAAGCATAATATTAGAAATATTATTTTAGGCCTTATTATGTGCCAAACATCTTCATAATCATTTTACATGCTGCAACTTATTTACTCCTCAGAGCTATCTACTCAATTAGGCATTATTATTCTTCTAGTCTTACAGATGAGGAAATAGAAATACTGAAGGCTTAATACCTCCCTGAACATCATTCACAAATAGTAACCATTCACATCAATATTTAATAAACCCCTTTAGAAGTTATAAATAGAATTTTTGTGATTTTGAGGGATTAAGGTTGCTACTGTTATATTCGATCTTTTTAGTATCAGAAATATCTATGGTAAGAATTTTCAGGAAAAAAAAAGAATTTTCAGGAAAAATATTGAAATACCATTAACTCTTAGACAACACAGGTTTATAGTGCATCAGTCCACTTATACACAGATTTTTTATAAATACAGCATAGTCTTGTAAATGTATTTTCTCTTCCTTATAATCTTCTTAGTATCATTTTCTTATCTCTAGTTTATGGTGAGAATACCATATAACATACAAAGTAGATATTAATTGACTGTTTATATTATCTGTAAGGCTTTTGGTCAGCAGTGGGTCAACAGTCAAAAGTTATATGCAGATTTTTCACTTTGTGGGGTTCAGCAACCCTAATTCCCATGTTTTACAATGGTCAACTATATCTGTAAACCCTTCCTGGAGCCCTTCTTCCACAAATAAACAAGGTCATTTTTAACTTCCTCTTTTTATCTCCATGACTTGAGGTTCATTGGTGGTTGGGTGGCAACTGTCTTTCCTGACAGGCTTTTTCTAAGTAAATGTCATGAAGGAGCCATTAGCTGGGGTTTAGATGTCATAAAGCCAAGTATCTGAGAGCCTTCTTCATTTTCTGAACTCTTGCTTTGATTATAGTTATTAATGAATCTATTTCTTGCTGAAGATTTCCTAATTTCTTTTTTCAAGTCACACACAAATACAAAATAAAAGACTGGTATTTCCATAGATTTCAGAAAGTATTTTCTGCATTAAAACTATCAACTTCCTCTGATGATGAGCAAAGGCAGCTAAAGGTACTTTCAAATGTACTTTAAAACAGCTCTTTTAGGGCATCTAGGTGGCTCCGTCGATTGAGCTTTCAACTCTTGGTTTGGGCTCAGATTATGATCTCAGGGTCATGGGATCTAGCCCTTTGTCAGGCTCCTCACTCAGTGGGGAGTCTGCTTTAGATTCTCTGTCTTCATCTCCCTCTGCCCCTCCTCCTGTTTGTATTCTCCTTCTCTCGAAAACAACAACAACAACAACAAAAACACAGTTCTCTAAAACACTCGCCCCGATTTGGAGTCACACACACTTGGACTCAATTTTTAGCCACAGTAACTACTATAGGCTAGATTTGGGGCAACACGTTAAACTGTACTGGGTCTTGTTTTTTTATTTGTGTTCTTGTCTTATCATTTTCTGTTATTAAAAAAGTGATTAATAACACTTTACGTAAGGATTAAATAAGATTATGTATATAAAGTAAATAAAGTTTTTAGCATTGAGTAGGTGCTCACAAATTGACAGCTACCATAAATGACACCTGGCATAGTAATCTGAGTGAAAAAAGAGAAAAAGAGAAGTTCTGTCATCATTTCAATGGAATTAAACCAACCAATAACTGCATGAGAAATCCAAGTCAAAAGATATTTAAACATCACATTGACTAAACACCTGTTCTGACTGGCAACAAAAGTAACTCATATGGAGAAATAACAGAATCAGTCTCTTCCACAAAGTTATCCTCAGAATTATACATTCTCTTAGCATGCTTAGGTTTCAGGCCTGTCTGATATCTATTCCTGACAGCACACACACACACACACACACACACAAACACACACAATTTTCTAATTAGACTTATGCTGACATATTCCTGTTTAATCCTCATATGCCTTTTACTTATAAATTTTTCCAGTGTTAGAGCCTAAATCACCTAGAGGATGTATTTTTAAATGTAGAGTCCTAGGTCACACCATGAAAATTCTAATTTGGTCAGTCTAGGGTGAGCCTCAGGACTCTACATTTTAACGAGCTCTTCTGGTGTTTCTAATTCAGTAGGAGCCCACACACACTTTGAGAGAACAGGCCTTAGAGTGCCAGGACTTTGTTTGAATTTATCACATGAGACACTTAGGAGAACACACAGAATTACTTCAAACCTGCAATAAGTAGACAACTTAATCTAGTTTCAATATCTTCATTATGTGGAGAAGGACTACAAGGCCCAAGGAGATGCAGTGATCCAATCATTAAAATAATAGCTAATATTTGTAGTGTGTAATCAAACACCATGATAAGTACCCTGCCCTTTTTATCTTATTAACTCTTTAATAATCTTATTATTCTCCGAATTGTATAGATGACAGCCAAAAGTGAAAGAGTACACATACACACACACAGACTATATGATATATCATTTGTTCCATGTCACAAAACTAATGAGTTTGGACTCAAAACACTGAACATCAGACTCCATAGTAAAAAAGCAACAACAACAGCAACAAACATTTACCAAGTGCTTATTATGTACCAGATACTTTTCAAAATGCGTACATTAGTTATTTACTTGTCACAACAAAGGTGGGGATATTATCATCCCCATTTTGTGGAAGCAGAAATTGAGGCTAAGAGAGAGTAAGTAACTTGCTCCAAATCATACAGGATGGGGGAGCTGAGATATGGACTCCTGGGTTTGACCTCAAAGCCTGTGCTCTTAGCTCTTACAACAAGGAATTTGAAGTTACCTGGCTCTCACACTAACCTTCTCTTCATTGCCATAGATCACTGAACATAAAGAGTAGCTCCCCACCAGGACCCACCAAGAAATGCATTATATCATTGTTATATGAACATGTACACATATGTATCATTTAATATTCCTAATTGCATGCAACAGAAACTGATTGGAACAAACTGAAGCTGAATAGCAGTTTACTGGCTATAGAGAAAAAAAACATGATAAACACCTACTAATATACTAGACCGGAAAAGCAAGAGGAGCCTCCTCGGTCAAGGACATGCAGCAGGAATAGCCTGCTTCTGATGCTGCCACTGGTCACATATCTTTTGCTGCAGAATATATCCAAGCCACTGGATGTTGCCACAGTAAATGAATGCTAAACCCAAGATTTATTTCTAAGCACAAATACATACATGGCCAAGGATCAGTTGACTGACTGCATTTACCTTCCAAGGTGTGGGGAATATTGCTGGCCCTACCTCCCAACATGGAATATTCTTCCAATCAGAATGGTAACTGGATTCTGGGCAGCCAAAGACAACAAACTTCCAGCAGCAATATACATAAACAAATGTCCAGTTAGAAATATCCAATATGGTGCTCTCTGACATAAAGTGACATAATCAGAGAGTCCCTTTCAGGTTAGCAGAAAAGCATTAATCCCATTTTGAATGAAATAGAATGAAATTCAATAGCAACATGATGTTAATAAAAATTTAAAAGTTGAGACAATTGCCAGTCATAACAAAATATAACTTAAATTGCAATATTGAGGCAAGAGTCAAAATTTAGATGATTTGACATTGTATTTGTGGATTTAGATTAAATGTGTAAGTAGGTCACTATAGTTAAAGCAATAATTTAAACTTTTTCGAAGCTTTGTATGGAAGAAGACAGATAGAAAAGTATTGTGCTGAACCCAGACTATTCTGGTCTTTTTGATGCCTCACATGGGGTCTTAAGAATGAATAACCAAGATATTAGAAAATATTCTGATGTTGAATTATTGTTTGATTTTCTTTTGAGGGACAAAGGAACAGAGCATAGCTCTGTAGGTGAGAGCAGAGTTTTCCTTGAAGCAAATCAAATTTCCCTTGTCAGTCATTCTAGGAGGCCATAGGGAGGAGGGCTCTTGACTTCAGGGAGGGAAGATCTTTTATCTGTTAGGCTTGGGGTAATTGGCCCAGAAACCATAGGATAGAGTCATCTGTACTTATTTTTGAACAGCTTTATTGCAGTATAACTGATGTGAAATTAATTAGATCTATTTAAAGTGTATAGTTTGATGAGTTTTGACATAGGTATGTATGCACTTACAAAAACATCATTACAATCAGGATAATGAACATACCCCTCATTTTTACAAATTTCCGTGTGACCTTTGTAATCTATCCTTCTGTCCCATCACCTACCCCTGGACCCAGGCAACCACTCATGTGCTTTCTGTCCACTTGCAGTACATTTTTGTTCATTTTATACAAATTGAATTGAACAATACATCTGGCTTCTTTCTCTTAGCATCAATTATGAGATTCAGCTGTTTTCATGTGTGTCTCAATTAAACATATTTAATTCCTTTTTATTGCTGAGGAATATTCCATTTTATGGATATACCACAATTTGTTTTTCCATTTATCTGGTTATGGACGTTTTGGTTGTTTCCATTTTTGGGCTGTTATGAGTAAAGCTGCTCTGAATATTTCTGTACAATATTTTGTGTGGACATACGCTTTTATCAGAAGCAGTGTAGCTGTTGCATATGGAAGGTTTAAGTTAACCATTTTAGGAAACAATGAAACTATTTTCCAAAGTGGCTGTACCATGTAGGAAGCTTTCCATATCCTTTCCCACATTTGGTAAGGCCAGCCTATGGTACATTTGTCATAACTAAGGAATCCGTAACAGCACATTTTTACTCACTAACCAATTTCTTTAGAGTTTGCTTGTTTGTTTGTTTGTTTGTTCTTAATGTTGTTTTCTTTCTTTCAAGATCCCATTAACGGTACCACATTATGCTTAGGCATCCAGTCTCATTGGTTTCCTCTGGTCTAAGACAGCTTCTCAGAGAATTGGTCATGATTTGATAGAATGACCCTTAGTTTGTATTTGTCTGATGTGTTTTTTATGGTCCACCTAGGTTATGGGTTTGGGGAAGGAGGAGCACAGAGATCAAGTGCCATTCTCAACCCATCATATCAAAAGTGCATATTATCAGCCTGACATATCCTGGTGATATAAACTTTAATCTGGATCCAACAAACCTAGATGAGGTAGTATTTGCTAGGTTTATCTACTGTGAAGTCCTGTCCTTCCCTTCTATACCTTACTCTAAGCGCAGAGCACAGTCCAGACAAGACACTAAATGCAAAACACAAGGGCTTGAGAGTTATGCTCCACCTCCTTAAGGGGGAAATATCTATGTAAATTATTTGCACAGAAATTAGTCTTTCTCTCCATTCTTTTGGACATGGCTCATCTCTTTTACTTGTTTGATTTTTAGTCATTTCATTAAATTCTGGAACTCTGCTATTCAGAGAGACCTTTAGAGTGTCCTTGGTCTTTCCCTTTCTGCACTGTAGCCTATAAATTCTCACCAGTCTAGGGCAACTGTAGGGCTTATTTTATTACTTCACCTTTCTCTCAAGGACCACTGCCCTAACCTGTCTGGTGTCCAATGTGTGCAAATATTTGTTTCAATCTAATGTTCAAAGAAAGAGTGTTAGGTGAATCTCTGCTATATGCCATAGTCAGAAGGGTAAGTCTCTAGAACGACCTATGAAAGAATGAGCTTCCATTTCCTATGTTCAGACAGCTGTCAAGAAAGGCAGGAGGAATTCTGAAATGAGAGCCTGTGGGAAACCTGAAACTGGGTTATTAGTATTTGTGCAGATTTACCTCTATTACATTTGGAGATTTATGAAGATCTTTATAAGTTAAAATCAAGGATCTACAAACTCTGTTGAGGGGGGAAGAACCATCCCACTGAAACATCCCAAGAAAGTGCTATCCCTAATCCTGAGGCAAGAGTCCACAGTGGTGACAATTGGGAACAGTTTAGTCCACTGGAAGAAGTAAGCACAAAGTGTCTGCAAAAGCAAAGCTAAAGGACTGTGTTAGTATAATCTTCATGTCACGTTAGTGTAATCTTCACATCCATAGAACTGAACAACCACTCAATGAACAGAACTGGAGTGAAGTTTCCAACAAGAAAAAGGTTGTCATCATCAAGTGCCACCTTCAAATTGCCCAATTCCAGGCTTCTTGGGAAACTCTATCAATGTGAAACAATTGTTTTCAAAAGGCAATTCCTTCAAGAAAAGGGGAATGAAATATGAATGATCCAATCATCCTTGCTTCAGCATTGGTATTACATTAATGCATTAAAGTAGGTGTTGATAAAATTTTTGATAAATATCCTCTTTTAATTAGAAAGGCAACCAGAAGGACATCGAAAGATGTTGAAGAAATATCAAATATTTGAATAAAGGGAAATAGGCATTAATATAAACAAATTAATTCTTTATATGTCCTTTAAGAAATCAGTGGATATTGTCTAAAATGTATAACGAAATTATGATAACATGTGCCAATAGGAATAATAAACACAACTACAAAGATAAATAAAATCAGAAGCCAACAGAGAATCATCTGTGTCCTTTGTGACTAGAGTAGACCTCCTACAAGGCCATATCAAAATTTTTTCATCTTACCAGGTGATCTTGTTGCTTAAAAAAGAAAGAAAGAAAGAAAGAAAGAAAGAAAGAAAGAAAGAGACTCAGTGTGGAGTCTGTTTGAGGTTCTTTCCTCCATCTTCCCCTGCCACCTCTGCTCTCCTCCCCCTGTTATCTGTCTGTCTGTCTGTCTCTCTCTCTCTCTCTCTCTCTCAAAAAAAAAAAAAGGATCTTAAAAAAAAGAACAAATTTCAATGAATTTAACAAATACAAGAAAGAAAGAAAGGAAGGAAGGGAGGAAGGAAGGAAGGAAGGAAGGAAGGAAGGAAGGAAGGAAGGAAGGAAGAAACTGGTACATTAAGGACTGCATCTTAATGATTTTTTAAAAGATTTTATTTATTTATTCATGAGAGATACACAGAGAGAGGTAGAGACACCGGCAGAGGGAGAAGCAGGTTACCTGTGGGGAGCCTAATGTGGGACTCGATCCCATGACCCCTGAGCTCAGGATCACACCCTGAGCTAAAGACAGATGCTCAACCACTAAGTCACCCAGGTATTTCTATTTATGATGATCTTTATGTGGAATATTCCATGCTTCAATATTTGCCTTAATGACCAAAATACATAGAAAGAAAATTTTTAAAATTTTACCTAAAACTATCTTTGGGTCTATAAAATCTCTGTGCTGAATTTGAAATTATTACCAAAAATATGTAAATAGAAACTGAGAATCCTAATTTCAATGTTTAAGAGACATTGAAGGAGCAGAGCAGATTCATAATCTATTCTATCCATATTCTTATTTCTTGGTGACCTTGCAAGCAGGCAAATTCCCAGAGCCACTGTGGCATCTTGTACATATTTTAAATTCAAACCACCTGTTCAAAAGGAACCAAACAATTCATTGGACAGCCAAATAAGGATAGAATACTTAAAACTGATTTGAGGAAAGCAAGGTTATGAAGAACAATGTCACCAAAAGAAAAAGCCACAGAATCTGGTTTAAATCCAGGGACCAAAGGAAAGTAGTTCCTTATGAACAGGAAAATAACAAAGAAAAATAACAAAGACAAAGCAGGGTAAGGCATAAACATTAATACTTCATGTAAATGCACAGTTGCTAAAATTTTGTGTCCCCAAATAAAAGTTTAATGAGTTATAAGTTCAGTGATATAGCTTGGTATCATATTATGTAGACTATCCCTGAATAGAATACATTTATCTAGCATAGATACGTTATCACAAATTTTGGATTTGCTGGCTCATATAATTCAAAAGAAATATCAATTATAAAAATGAGGCCAAATTTATGGGGTGCCTGGGTGGCTCAGTCTGTTAAGCATCCGACTCTTAGTTTTGGCTCAGGTCATGGTCTCAGGGTTGTGGGATTCAGCTCCAAGTCCAGCTTTGCACTCAGTGTGGAGTCTGTTTGAGGTTCTTTCTTCCATCCTCCCCTGCCACCTCTGCTCTCCTCCCCCTGTTGTCTGTCTGTCTGTCTCTCTCTCTCTCAAAAAAAAAAAAAAAAGGATCTTAAAAAAAAAGAACAAATTTCAATGAATTTAACAAATACAAGTGAATGTAATAGCAGGAGGAGTCTGGATATTAAAGAAAGAGAATTGACAAAAAGGCAAGAGAGAAAGATAAAATTGGTGTAAAATATTCCTCTTGCTTTTATGTGGGATATTTAATTGGTAGAAATCAAACTGCCCATGATAAGAGCAAGTGATTTGGATAATACAAAATAAAAATAGAGGAACAAAGATACTGAAATCTCAGGTGTGATCAACGGAGAAAGAAAAATGTTAGACAAGCAAAATAGAGATATAATGGAAATATAATTGAAAATATGATATTATAGCATGCATGAAAATGAAAAAAAATATGCATTGATTTCAAAACTGTTAGAAAAATCAATCCAGTCACCAAAGGAGGAGAGAATAAAAGGACACAGATAAATAAGTGAAAAAATTAAATAAGACAAGTGCATATTTGGAATAGACTCGCAGGGTGAGCACCATTATTTTCTTTATTTAAATGGAAGATAATTTACATTTCTTATCTATCTGTCATCTGTCATCTATTTCACTGGAAATACAACATCTACTTGATATATTGGGATCCATTCCCTTTTATATTTATTGAAATATATCCTATGCTAAAAAATAGGAAGCTGTGTTTATTCAATGTGATATAAAACAATACATATCCACAATTTTCAAGTTGAAGAAATCAAGTATCAATTGATGAAATTAGAAAAATATTTGCTTAGTCTATAAATAATGACACAGTGAATATCAGGTGCAGTAGAGAAACATTGGTATAAAATATAATTATCTGAGTGTTGACATAATTTACCTGAATTTGTTGTCTAATGTCTCCTGGCATGCTAAAAGCATTTAGGAACAGAGAATATAAAGCAAGCAAAATTACATTTTACATTGACAAATAAATGAATAAAACAAACCAATATTAGGAAGACCTTTGACACTTGTGTTACTTTGTGGGGAGGGGGGAAAGGTCCCTGTAAGTGTAATCCGATTTTTCAAAAGAAATAACATTATGAATGAAGATTACCTTGATTACGGGCACCATGCCCAGCTTTATTTAACCCTGGGCACATTATAAAATGTATGAAAAAATTTTAGACTCCTGGCTCTAATTGAACCAAAAATATGTTTTAGACTAAATTTTGAAAGTAACTAACATCATAAAATAGAATAGTATTAACTTAACAGTGGGAGATCACAGAATAAAATTTCATTTATTGCTCTATAGTTTTAAATGCAGATGGGCCCTTTGGAACCCATGATTTGCAAGAATTAAATGATTCCTGAAAAAGATTCTGGATGGGCCATGAAGAATAAGTGCCTAGAGGATATGAAGTAGGAGCAAGAGACACCCATGGGTGAAGAGCATCACCAGGGAGTTGTCCCAGGAGGTGCTGGGCAGTCTGCCTGAATGTCACTCACAGCCAAGCTGAGGGGTGTGGGACTGAGGTAGTAGAGCCATCAGGAAGCCACTGGCCAAACGTCGTGGGTTTTCATCTGTATAAACATCATTGAGATAAGCAGACAGAGGAATAAAATAAGTGATTTTTAATGAGCTCAAACTATGAGGCGGAGATTATGAAAAATGCAACACACATTGCATCACTTATTTTTTTGTGTGTGTGTTGGACAATGATATGCTCATCTCTTTACAGATGTAAAGCCCTAATCTAGAGGATGGAAATAACTTGCCCAAAGACATAGCCCCGGTATGCCTAAGAGTCCAGATCCAAACTAGAGCTGGGGTTCTTTAATGCAGCACTCAACGGATTTATTTGTATGGATGAAACATTATTTTATGCATCAGGAGAGACAATTTTTCCTGAAGATTTTACCTTTGTTCATGTGCTTTTCTTTGTGAAGAATGTCCTTTCTGTGTGGATTCCTCTGAGCCATTCCTGTGAACCCCAAAACATGTGCAGTTGTTATCTCTTTCTCAGTTTTTCCTATTTTACTGTGAAATTTCTTCCCGCCTTGTCTTCTCGGTATTGTTGTAAATGCACTCAAACATAACACTCACCATTTTTACATAATCTTTTCCTTTCAATCTCCCCTTGCCAAATTCTGAGCTTCTAGAAGAGATGATTTCTGGTTTTGTTTTGTTTTTTAAGTTTATTTATCTCTTAGAGAGAGAGAGAGAGAGAGAGAGGGAGAGAGGCATGTGCACACAAACACGGGAGGGGCAAAGGGAGAGGGAAGGAGAATCCTCAAGCAGGCTCCTTGCTCAGCATGGACAAGGGGCTCAATCTGACCTTAAGATCCTGAGATCATGGCCTGGGCATGGGTGAATCATTGACTGAGCCACCCAGGCACCCCTAGAAGAGATGATTTCTGGCACACTCATGCCATGTCAGCTCCTAACAATGATTAGTAGAGAGAAAGCACCAAATACATAATTTTTATTGATTGAATAAATAATTATTGGAGAAATTGGTAGCAAACATAAATAATGTAGTGAAGTGTGGGCATGTGTTTTTTTTTTTTTTTTTTTGGTGTTTTGTTTTTTTCTTTTGTTTTGTTCTTTTTTTTTTTTTCTCACAATGCTGTATAATGATGCTGGTTCTATTTGCTGTCAGAATCATCAAGTGAAGGGAACTTGTGGCCCTAGAATTTAGAATCAAGGGAATGATAGAATTGAGGCAATCTTAATGTGCTTGTGTGTGTGTTTCATTCTTTTTTTTCTTCCTCCTGAGATGAGAGCAGGGTAATTACACAGGGCTTAGTGCTAAGAATATTTAAAAAGTTTAAAAGTTTGGCAGAATGGGAAGATTATTTTAAAATTCTCACCAACTTCCCAGTTGTGCGCCTGTTTTAGTCTAACTAGCTTTCACCCATACAGTCAAAATTACATAAAACAGAGCTGTTGAAGATGTGCTCTAACAATTTTTTTGCAATTTCTGAGCTATCTAAATGCTTCTTTCCAAAACACTTGTACTATTTTCTTGTTGATTCAGCACCGGATTGAAGTGTTTTTTTTTTTTTTTCTTTCTTTTTTTTCCTACCATCAACTTAAAAGCCTACTTTTTAATTGAGATTTATTTCTCATGCAACTGTGAAGGTTTTTTTTCATTGTGTGAAGGTCTGAACTTGACTTTCAATTCATTTACTTTAAAACCTTGAGATGTCTTCCATTTACATACCTATCTCTCTCAGTGATGAACTCTATAGATGACATTCACAAACTGTCAATTCCCTTTATCTTTGTTCTGTAGTAGAACAGCGATTCTAAGGAAAGAGTAGGTACAAATTGCTGCTGAAGGCTTTATCAATGAGGATCATTGTGTACAGCTGGTTAATTGTATTAGCGATGTAACCGTATGTCACTACTTCTGCAGATTTGCACAACAGTTGAGTTTCCAGTGATAATGCAGGGGAGCCTTACATTTGCAAGTTTGTTCTCTCAACTCCTTTGGAATTGGCTTTGTGGATTTTGACAACTGTTGCCCATCCATATTATCTCCTTCTGCTTTATGCATTGCTCTCCCCTTTCTTCTGAAAGAAATAATTTAGCTTGGCACATCGCAAAAAATAAGGACTGGATTTCCCAACTTCTTTTGTAAATAGGTGTGGAGAAGTTGAGGGCTTCTGTCAGAAATACCTTGAGATGGCTCCTAAGAATCTTTGAAGAGAATGTCTGTGTCTGCCTTTTGCTCTTTTCTGGATCTTTTCTTTCATGTTGTTTGGAATGTGGGTATCTGCCAAACTGGAAGGCGAAGCTAACTCCAGAAAGGGTGGTGTAACAAGGGCAGCTGCAGGGGATCTCAGATGCTGGTGGATAACCAACCACCTCCAAGCACTTGCATGGGGAAAACATGAATGGTTTTGGTTCGCCTGCTTTGGGTTTCCTCTCAGAAACCCATTTGTAAAAACAAAAAGAAAACAAAACAAAAAAAAAAAGAAAAGAAACCCATTTGTAGCTCATAGGGTACCAGTTTGTTGCTTACTCTCAGCCCTCTTTTAATGAAAGTCATGCATTTCACAGCCTTAAAAGAACATAAATGAGCCCATCGTCTTGCCCGCATGGTACAGCTCCCCTTAAAACATGATAACTGAGGTACCAATAATTCAAATACCAACGCAGCTGTTTGTTGGCCTTTTTTTTTTTTCCTTTTTTTTCAAGATTTTGAATTTCATGACTGTGATTAGGCAAGAGTGGCCATCAATTGAAATCCATTTAGCAGGGGTGTAAATGGACCTCAGGGGCAGGAGGGCGCGCATGCCTACCCAGCCCATGGTCTGAAACAGGGAGTGTGCCTCCGGGTCCTCAGTTCTCCTGCAGCCCTGTGAGAGGCTATTCAGCATTGCCCCCTCTGCTTCTGTTCTGTGAAATGTTCTCATTTTTGAGGCAAACTAGTCTTTCACTACTTCTCCTCTTCCTCCCTCCCTCCTCCTCCTCCCTCCTACCCCCTTTTTTCCTCCCCCTCCTCCTCTTCCCCTTCCTTCTCCTTCTTTTAATATATTGTCCCTTTGTGTTTCATAGGAGTTTTTCAAACTATGCATTCTTGGTGCTTTCTTGAACCAGAAATGGTTCTATCACTTTTTTAGTTTTGGGATTGTTAGCAACTTGCTCTATATGCCTGAGCCTATTACTTGATTTGTACTATAAATAGACCTCAAAGGGTTTTTGGAAGCTCAAAAGGAGATTTACAAATAGTAGCTAATCTCCTTCAGGTATCTGATCTGCTCAAATGACAACTCTGCAACCTTCCCCAAACACCTTATTTATGATATATCCCTCTGCTCCACTGGGTTTCATTTGACTCCATAGCTCTCATTGGCCTCAAACATTGCATATTTCAGTGGTATATGCATTCTTAGTCTTACTGACTTATTCCCAGTACCTAGTGTCTGGCACATAGTAGACACTAAATAAACATTGATTGATGGAACAAAGAACAGAATGTGTAAATTAAATATTTACATTCTGCATTTTTCTATTTTGTCTATTACAAGTAATACTAATGTTAATATTTTTATACCTGTACCTTTGACTATGAGTATGATGTTACCTTAGGATAGACTTATAAAGATTTATAAATTCTCTTCTGTAGCTACATGCTGCCAGCTGATACTACTTCTTTTCAACCTAAAAAAATCTTTACTATTTCTTTATTGAAGTTCTACTGTAGGTAAATTCTATCAAGTTCTACTTCTTTGAGAAATATTATTATCTCTTATTATTATTTTTAAGGACTTTATCTATTTGAGAGAGAGACAGAGACAGAGAGACAGAGAGACAGAGAGAGAGAGAGAGAGTATAGGCAGGGGCATAAGGAGAGGGAGAAGCAGGTGGGGGCCAGATGCAGGGGCTCTATCTCAGGACCCTGGGATCATGACCTGAGCTGAAGGCAGATGCTTAATTAACTGAGCCATCCAGGCACCTGTTTTTCTTTAAAGACTATTTTTCATAGGTACAGGATTCTGGGTTGACATTTTCTCCCCTGCACCCCCTTTGGGCTTGGTAAACATATGTTTCATTGTTTTGTCGCCTCCATTGTTTTTATTGTGAGTTCAAACATTATTTTTATTGTTCTCAGGTAAGTAATGCATCTTTTTTCCTCTGCTTTCAAGTAATACATTTAATATTTAAGAGGTTTTTAATTTTTTTTCTTAGAAATCATGAAGTTATTTAAGTGAACTCTTTTAATAAATTTGATAAAAAAATTAGTCCAAAATCTCCTCCCTGTTTTTTGGCCCCACCTTCATTTCTCTTCTTTTGGGACTTCAGTTTTCTTCACTTTTTCCAATTTGTGTTCTCTTTACTATTCATCCCAGGTATTCTGTTGCTCTACCTTCAACTTCACTTACTTTTTTTTCTTCAAAGCTCTTTACAATTTCCCATCAGACCAAGCTTTTCATGATATTTTGTTTTTCAGTTTCA
The DNA here is from genome assembly GCF_048418805.1 of Vulpes vulpes. Taxonomy (NCBI): domain Eukaryota; kingdom Metazoa; phylum Chordata; class Mammalia; order Carnivora; family Canidae; genus Vulpes; species Vulpes vulpes. The sequence continues at coordinate 68,140,900 of NC_132795.1, read as the reverse complement.
AATTTCCCTTTGGTGCTTTTTGATATTTTCAGTTCCTATACTAATCCTTCTAACTGGTCCATTATTAAAATCATATTTTCATATAAACAGTTTCATATAAATATTTGTTTCTTTAAATTTCTGTCTCTGGGACATCTTTGCATCAGTTTTTGTTGGCTGCATATTTGTCAATTATGGCTAATATTTGTTTTCCTTTTCTTTGTCATATATATGTTTTAGTATTGGACATTTGGGATTACATATTGCAGAGTGATTGTGGAGATACTATAGAGAACATAAATGCTATCTTTTTTTAAGATTTTATTTATTTGAGAGAGAGAGAAAGAAAGAGAGTGTGCTTGAGTGGAGGGAGGAGCAGGGGGAGAGGGAAAAGTTGACTCCACACTGAGCAGGGAGTCCCACATGGGGCTCGTTCCCAGGACTCTGGAATCATGACCTGAGCCTCAGGTGATTGCTTAATTGACAGAGGCATTCAGGTACCCCTAGGTGGTATATTTTGTGAAGAATTTCAATTCTTGTTCTAATAGGCAAGAATTAGTTCATCACCTTGAACTCCCCCCAACCTCCATTGTTATAGAAGGTATAATGAAAGACTGATACATTTACCAATCCATTTAAAGTAGGAGGCATAAACTCCACACTCTCATAGGTAGACATCATCTGAAATCTGTACTCTGTTCTTTTGATCTTCCAGTTGTTTCTCTTTTTTAACCCTTTTAGAATCCTCTCCTCCCACACATACAGATCACAGATCACCTAAGGAATTGTGGAGAGGGGATTTAAAGCAGATTTTGAGTCCTCCACAAACATTATTCTGTGAATTACCTATTTTCTGCCTTCTTAACAATTTTTTACAGTTCTGGTAAATCCCACACTCTGACACCTTAAGCTGAAAAGGCCTCTGATTTCTATTAGAGTTCCAACTGACCTGCACCATGAATACCAAGAGCCTTGATGGAAAAGCTGTAGAAATGTGGATCAGACCCAACTTACTTTTTTCTTCTTTTAATGGTTGAATTCCCTTCAATTTTGGTATTTTTTTCCTTTTCTTTCATTTCTTCAAATAGTAAGTTTTTGTAATTTGTCTGAAGTTTATAATTGACATCTGTTCCCAGATGCTGTGAACAATATTGTTTATTGTAGCATCTGGTACATAATAATAACTAACTAAATGGTGGTGCCTCTCTTAAGAAAATATAATTATAATGCTATTTAATTAATAATTGAGAAGATAATTTCCACGATGATAATAATTATGCAAAAGAGGCCTCTAGTCCAACACAGACTACTTTTTCATGACTTAAACTAGAATTCTTGCTTTGTTTTTTGGCAAATTAATGAGAATATCACAGGTAAAAATATTGTATTTTGTACTCTACTTAAATAAAACATTTTATAGGGATTGTGTACTCATTTTTAGGAGGCATCTTACTTTTAGGATAAAATAGATTAAATCATACATAAATACATGACATTTTTCCTGAAATTTTACCTAATAATTTCTAGTTACTTCAAATATAGTTAATTCTGTGAAGAGATGATCTGTCTAGAAACTATTCCTCTGATTATGATGAAAATAGAGGTAAATTTTTAATAATAATGTGAACAAGCTATAATAGTGAATTTCTCAGCATCATCTTTTCTTCCCTTTTTTGTCTTCCACAGATATTTTAGCAGCAATGGTCTCTACAGCAAATTGATTGGCATGTCAATGAGGTCTGGCAATGGGATAAAGGCAGGTATGCAGTGTTTTCTATTTTTTCTTTTCTTCTTCTATCTCTAAATGCAGATAGAATTACTGGAGCATAATCTTGACTGTGAGAGGACATTTTTAGTATTATGGCGTAGAAAGCTAAAAGGATCCCATGAACATGAGGACTTCATCACTAGAGCCACCATACTAACTCTGCATGACCTACTTCTGAATTTTACCATAAGAAAGACATAGATTCCTATTTTATTTAAGCCACTATTATTTTTTGTCTCTTTTGTTAGGAGTTATATCCAATCCTGACTGAAGCACATTTACCCCCCAAAAGTATGCCTGGAACAACTTTGTCTCTTCCCTGGCATTCTCTGCTCTTACCTGCAAGGTATTTTAGAATCAGAGTGTTCCTCCAACACAGTTGCATTATATTACTATATTGGGGTATTATGAAATTCCAACGCAAGAGGCAGTAATATCAGTTTTGACAAACAACTGAACCATAAGATAGGTTCGATGAATGTAACCAATTTTGCTAATGCTGAGCACACTTAAAACTGTATCCTTAGAATATTTGTCTTCCTCATTAGTTCACCCAACAAATAGTATTGTGCATTGTAGCATCAGATACAGTAATAGCTCAATAACTGGTAGTACATCTATTATAAATATAATTATTGCATTTATTTAATTAGTATTCAAGATGATAATCTCAATGGTGATAATCAATATGGAACAGGGATAGGTCAGCATTTGAGGAAGAAACCTCACAGCTGAATATTCCTTAAGTTAAATCAAAAGAAGAAAGTGATACTTTTTTCTTTTCTTATCCACTTACGTTTCCACAGACAAGGTACCCATGTTTGTGATTTCACAATCTTTCAAAAAAGAATACTTGTATTATTGTCATACCACCAAGAAAGACGGAAAACATTCAATGCTTAAAGTGACTTTCATCCTGGTGTGATGATGACTGAAAATGATGGTTCATTAGCTAACATCTAAAGTGCTTTTCTATAGTATCTATGTTAATAATAGGGTAGGAGTTCATCATGATTATTGGTACAAAAATTGTAAATTAATTAATAATTATAGACTACTCACAGCAATATGTTTGATAAGAGTCCTACCATTCTTATTGCTTGCATAATCTTTCTAACAATTTTAATCACACTAGATTTTTATTGTTTTTATTTAAATAGATGCAATACATTAAGCTGTAATGACTTTCAGGAATTATATTGTAGTTTAGTAATGTTTCTGAAATTATTCACAATTTCAGCTCATTTATATGTTGGTTGGCTTACTGTGAAATAGTGCCAAGTCACAAAATACACACACCCATGTACACTTGCACACACACCATGTGGTGAACAGAAAACCTGACTCCATCATAGTAATCAGGCCCATGGAAATAATTAAGAATGTCATATGATATATGACAAAGCTGGATGTGAATATTAGCTCATTAAACTTCTCAGAACCTCAGTTACCTTATTTATAAGTATAATTGATAGTAATCCTTATAGGATAGAGGTTTTTGTGCCTGGAATGCAGTAAGCCTTTTATTAATATTATGTTATTATCTATAAAATTATCGACAATGTAGACGTGCTTAGTAATTCATTTCAGAATATTACTTTAAACATTGCACAGAAAAGCACTTTAAAAAATGTCTGATAAAGAAGCCCATAGCCTAAAAATTACTTCCTGTTATTTATTTGTTTATTTATTTGTTTGTTTATTTATTTATTTATTTATTTATTTATTTATTATCTTTTAATATTTCAAGTTTTTATTTAAATTCTAGTTAGTTAACATATAGTGTAATATTAGTTTCAGGAGTAGAATTTGGTGATTCATCACTTACATATAACAGTGCTCTTCACAACAAGTATCCTCCTTAATCCCCATCTTCCATTTAGCCCATCCTGTCACCTACCTCCCCTCCATTAACCCTATTTGTTTTATTTATTTATTTATCTATTTATTTATTTATGATTTTATTTATTTATTTGAGAGAGAAAGAGCACAAGTGGGGCATTGCTGGGGGGTGGGGGTGGCAGCCGCAGAGGGAGAAGGAGACTTCTGTCCAAGCAGGGAGCCCAATGCAACTTGGGGCTACATCTGAGGACCTGAGAAGGCAGACACTTAATTGACTGAGCATCCTGACACCCCTCTATTATTATTTAAAAGCTAGGGTAATTTTACCACATTCTTGAAGGTTTTCCTAGATTTGTCACACCACATTTTCTTTATCTAATCTTTGAATTTTATGCCATTTTTAGACTATGCCATATAATTTATCACCCTGTTACATTATTCTCTATAATAAATAAATTTTGTGTATTTTTTTCTATCCCTAAATGGATTTCAACGTCTTTACAGATTAGCAGAGTCGTCATTATTGTAAGCTATTAGCTTCATAATGGGGCTGGACAGGTGAAAGATCCTGAAACATTGATTAGTAAAGAACAAATATTTCTCTGAGCAGAAAAATAAAATAAATTTCTGTTATCAGCAGATGAAATGACGATTATAAAAGTTTTATTTTGAGGAAGAGGCGTCTGTTGTCTACTTCATTTATAATTAAAACTCTTCACATAAAATTCTGTATTAATCCTCCCTGTGAGAAAAGGGCTCTACTGAAAATGCATTTAATGCCAGGCAGTGAGATTCTTGCACAGAAAATCCTGAATTAAAGGTGATGATGGTGATATTCAATGCCTTCTGATTCTAATCGTACCTATAAATTGACAAACAAAACCTCTAACAATTAAAGAACAATACAGTTGATATCCATCACTGGCTCTGAGTTTTGGAGAAAGAATTAGAAATTTGATTATTAATAGTGCAAATTAAAATTACTCCATTACTTTCAGAAAGTGAAAGAGAATCAGTTTAAACTTATGTTTGTTTGTTTGTTAATTTACACTGTGATAAACTATGTAGGTGAGGTTTGGTGGGGTGAGGTCCAGAGCCCACTACCAAGAAAGAATTCTGGAGCTGGTTTTGGTTGAAAATGGTGGTTTTATTAAAGCATAAGGAGGGAACCATGGGCAGAAAGAGCTGCTGCACCAGGGTTGTGAGGGGTGACTGATTATATACTTGGGAGTTGGGGGAGGTAAGGAAAAGAGAGGTTTTCAAAAGAACTTTCATCTGCTAAAGAAGACCCACAAGATACTGGAGGTCTTGCCAGTTGTCAAGTTAAGGCTGCATTTCCCTCCAGCAAAACCTTAACATTAAGACAGTTGGGAGCTTCCTGGAGGAATGTCACACATACCCTACCCCGAGCATTGTGGGGAGGGGGTGGGTCACAGGGTGTCAGCTTGTGCTTTGTCCTCAGCTAGCCTCTGCTCCCTCATCACTATCACTGCACACATGGAAACCGATCTTGGAGCTTTGAGTTATCTTCTCCACTTCAATACTTATACTTGGATAGGTTTTGAAATCAAACTGCTGAAAATCAGGAATAAATAGATACTCTTAAAGGCCACGCAGAAAAAGACAGATTTCCAAAAGATATTTTAATGGAACTTAATCACTTGATTCTCAGTGCTAAAATGTTAAGTACAAAGTGCCATGAAGCAAATATATTCATCAAAAAGAAGAGCATGTGAAGAGGCCTGCTCTAACAAATGTCAGGATAATCATGATGCCTTGTGAACTAAAGCACTGTGATATTAACACAGAAATAAACCTGTAGACTCATATAACTGATCTAACCCAGAATCAGACTCATATATAGAAAATTGTTATTGAGCAGACATTACATATAAGTGGATCAAGGGGCGGAGAGGGCTTTTAAATAAAAGGTGTTAAAATGACTATCTTTAAAAAAATTGTATCTGCTAATGCTTTGTACATAAATTAATTAGGGATGATTAGAAACTTAAATGAGTAGGCAAAGCTTGAAATTAAAGACTTTCTGCAACTGATGATGGGAGAAACAGGCTAGCTGAGGACAAAGCACAGCTGATATACACAGAGGATGCCTACCTAAGATGGGATATGTGTGACATTCTTCAGGAAGTTTCCAATTGTCTTAATGTTAATACCTTGCAAGAGGGAAAAGCAATCTTTAACTTGACAATGGCAAAACATCCAGTATCTTGTAAGTCCTCCTTAGCATATGAAAATCCTTTTGAAATCTCCCTTTTCCTTATTTCCCCCAACTCCCAGGTATATAATCAGCCACTCCTCACAAGCAGTTCTTCCTGCCCACAGGTCCTGTCCTGGTGCTTTAATAAAATCACCATTTTAACCAAAGACATCTCAAGAATTCTTTCTTGGTCTTGGGCTCCGGACCTCACCTATATTCCAAAACTTTGTCACTGGGACGCATAAAATTTTCTTAAAACCAGTCACACAACATTATTCCTTTTAGAAAAAGATTATTTCAACTGTACTAAAATTAATAGTTATCAAGTGTCATTTTAAAAAATGTAGTTTAAGCCAGATGAAAAAGGACATATGCAATCTACATAATTAATATTAAATAATTAATACCATATTTGAAATCTATAATGTATAACAAAACTCTGCAAAAAAAAAAAACCTGCAAATAAATAAGAAAAGGCAAATAGTGAAAATGTGGGCAGTAGCCAAGAAGAATTTCACGTAAGAAAAAAATTGATCTCTGGGATGCCTGGATGGCTCAGTGGTTGAGCATCTGCCTTCAGCTCAGGGGGTGAAGTGATCCTGGAGTCCCAGGATGGAATTCCACACAGGGCTCCTCGCAGGGAGCCTGCTTCTCCCTCTGCCTGTGTTGATGCCCCTCTCTGTGTGTCTCTCATGAACAAATAAATAAAACCTTTTTTTAAATTAATCTGGATTAAAAAATAAGAAAATTAATCACCCAGAGGCTCAAAGTAATATGCTATTATACATTCCTTTATTGGCCAGTATTTTAAAATCTGGTATTCCAAAGTGCTGGCGAGAACATGGGGCAATAGGACTTCTCAAGGGCTCTAAGTTGGAGTGTAATTAGTAAAAACATTTTGAGAAATTATTTGTGGTTTAACCACAACATTAAAGAAAAATGTGTCCTATAAATCAGCAGGTCCATTGTTAGGTACACAGAGGAAGTCTTGCTGATATGCATAGAAGATGTACACAGGCATTCACAGCAACTTGTATATAAAAGCAAAACTGGGAAAAACTTAAATGCCCATAATCAAAAGAATGTATATAATTCATGTATTTACTATGGATTGAATATTTGTGTCCCCCCCGCCAATTTATATGTTGCAATCTTAGGCCCAGAGGTGATGGAATTAGAAGCTGGAGACTTTGCAAATTGACTAGAACATGAACGAGATTAGTTTCCTTATGAAAGAAACGCCACATAGCTCTCTCACTCCTTCTGCCACACAAGGACACATGAGAAGGCAGCCCTGTCTCTGTGAACCAGGAAATGGGTAGTCAGCAGACACTGGATTTGCCAGGGCCTGGATCTTGGACTTAGTCTCCAGAAGTTTATATAAACCACCTAGTCGTGGTGCCTGGGTGGCTCACCCGGTTGGGTGTCTAAGACTTGATTTTGGCTCAGGTCATGATATCAGAGTCATGGGATAGAGCCCATTGGTAGGCTCCATGCTCAGTGCAGAGTCTACTAGAGATTCTCTCTCTCTCTCTTTCTTCCTCTTCCCCTCCCCACTACTCATGCAGTTTCTCTCTCTCTCTAAATAAATAAATAAAATCCTAAAACAAAACACCTAGTTTACAATGTTTTTGTTATAGCAGCCCAAATGGACAATAACAATATTCGTACAGTTGAATGCAATAGCTACAATGAAAGCAAAAGAACTGTTAGGTTTTCTTTTAATGAAAGGCAGAGAAAATTAAAGACTGCAGAGCCAGGCAGTAGGTTCCAGAGTGCTTTAATGGGGAGCGCTCCCGGGGAGGTTCCGGGACTCAGAGAGGCCAGAGTCAGGGAAGTTACACCCAGGCAAACCCGCAGGAGGCAGAGTCTTCCCCGGGAAGATGGGAGCAGGGCGGCATTCCGGTTAGGGCAAGGGTTACAGGTAAGCTAAGTTAGGTAGGGTGGCAAGGCGGCCTTGGCGGGAAGATGGGGATAGGGCAGCAAGGCGGCATTTTTGGGAGGTTGCTGGCCTAGGGTTGGCAATTTTGAGGTCCCCAGTCTCACCAGCCCAATAAGAACTATTTCTGAAAACATGAATGAATCAATCATAAAATTGAGCATGATATTCAAACATGGTATTGAATTCAATTGGGAAAAGGCTTTGTATTCTATAAAGTTTTAAACATGCAAACAAGTATTTTATAATGTCAGTGATATACACCCACATAGATACACTGTAAAACATGCATGGGAAACATAAACAGTGAATTTATGAGATACCTTCCTCTGGAAAGCAGGAACCTTTTAATGTAGTTTAAATGTGCAATTCTTAGGGCACCTGGGGGGTTCAGTCGGGTATGCATCTGCCTTCTGCTTGGGTCATGATCCCAGCGTCCTGGGATCAAGCCCCACGTCAAGCCCCCTGCTTGCTGAGGATCCTACTTCTCCCTCTGCCCCTCCCTCTGCTCTTGCTTTCTATTTCTGCCTCTCAAATAAATAATAAAAATATAATCTAAATGTGCACTTCTCCCTTTTTTATTATTTATTTATTTATTTATTTTTTATTTATGATAGACACAGAAAGAGAGAGAGACAGAGACACAGACACAGGAGGAGGGAGAAGCAGGCTCCATGCTAGGAGCCCGAGTGGAACTCGATTCTGGATCTCCAGGATCAGGCCCTGGGCCAAAGGCAGGCGCCAAACTGCTGAGCCACCCAGGGATCCCCAACAATTCTCCCTTTTTAAAAAGAGTTTAAAGCAAAAGAAAATCTGCATTATTGAAAACGTGTGTTCATTGTGTATTTCTTTATTTTTAACCATGTATTTAATTTCATAATAAAAAGTTTACTTTAGACAAAAAAAAAAAAAAAATAAGTGACAGACGCAGGAGTTTGGGATACATCAAATATTCTCTCTTAATACAAATGCTGTTCTGTCTTCCTTTTGGTTTCAAATGTTCACTTGCCTGGGTGGCTCTGTTGGTCAAGTGGCCAACTCTTGGGTTCTGCTCAGGTCATGATCTCAGGATCCTGGGGTGGAGACCCTAGTTGGGCTCTGCACTCAGTGTGGACTGCTTGTCCCTCTCCCTCTGTTCCTCCCCCTGCTTATACTCTCTTTCTCTCTCTCAAATAAATAAATAAAATCTTAAACAATAAAATAAAATGTTCACTTGCTTCCTATGACTGCTATGAAGCCTCACTATAAATTAGTGACTTAACACAAATATATTATCTTACAGTTCTGAAGGTCAGAAGTGCACAATGAATCTCATGGGACTAAAATCAACACTTTGCCTGTGCTGTGTTTTTCCTGGAGAAAATCTGTTTCCTTTCTTTTTCTAGTCTCTTAACACCACCATCAACCCTTGGCCTGTGGGCCCTTCCTCCATCTTTGAAGGCCATCTTTCCACCGTTGGCTTCACCTTTGCATCTCCTTTCTTCGACTCACTTCTCCTGCCTTTCTCTTCTCAGGACGCTTGTGATGAAATGGGACTACCTATGTCTTTAATTTAACCACATCTGCAAAGTCTCCTTTATTATGAAAGCTAATATGTTTCCAGATTCCAAGGACATTTTGGTGGTGGGGTCATTCTTTAGCCTGTCACACCTCATAATCCATGACATTGCAGGTTCCCATGCCCTTCAGAAACAGTAGAACTGGGTGGGCTAATTTAAGTTATTCATTTTTAAATGTCTGTATCAATGCCTGGTGAGGAGATTTGCAAATTCATCAATGCACATGTCTCATAGCTCCTCAAATGCCCTGAATAACATTTGCTATTTTCTTCTCTTCCAGCAGCACATAGAAACTACAAAAGCTTCATTGTCACCTTTGTGACAATGCATTTTCACATGCGTTGTGAAATTAGTAGTTTAAAAATGCATTTTTAAACTTTTCCTTCACATTCAATATTGTGATTATTTTTCATTATGCTCGTAAACCTTCACTTGCAACTTTTTATATGTTCTCAGACTTTTACCTTAGTCTACTCATATATATATATATATATATATATATATATATATATATATGCAAATAAAAATGCTCTGAAGAGTATCTCTTTCCTAGAAGTGATTTTCTGTAATACTAACTCACTCATTTTAGGTTAGAATACTAAATGTCACCTCTCAGTCTAATAAATATTATCAGTATTCATTTATGTTGTTGCTATGCTTTATTGGTATCCCTTGCTATTTTAGCTTTTTTAGCTAAAGTCATAGAATCTTTAGGATCTCCACCAGTAACAAGCAATATTTTTGCATTATTATTTACCTGTTATTGGCATTAGCTGTCTCTGGGATGGTGGGAGTTGGGAGTTCAAGAGGGACAATTATGAGCTCACCGAAAGCAATCCTGTAATACTGACACAAGTAATGTTATTCAATATCCACTGTAGTGAAAAGCACTTTGAAATATGAACAGTGGTGATTATTAAAATATTATTATGATATTTATTTATTTATTTTAAAAGATTTATTTACTCATTTTGGAGATAGAGAGAGAGGGTATGGGTTGGGAGGGGCAGAAGAGGGGCTGAGCATGGAGCTGGAGGTGGGGCTCCACCGTGGGACCCTGTGATCATACCTTAACTGAAATCAAGAATTGGCTGCCCAATCAACTTAACCACCCAAGCACTCCAGATTATTATGATATTTAATTTTTAATTCATACAAGACAAGTGTCTAAAAATGGTTTCAAATCAAACGATTCTGTGTTTATATTAGGGAATGCTTTGGTCAGTTATTTATTACATTAACTAAACTTTTGAACAAGGCAGAAGGAGCAGTGATAAAAGTAGTCCTATTGCTTGGGTGATTTCCACTCTCAGGGTACCCTCAGGAAGTCAGGAGGCTCTGAAGTCTGACCAAAGAGAAGGATTACCAGGAGATGCCTAGCAAGGCTGGAGGATTCAAAACGGATGCTGATGGATCAAACAGAGACTTTCAGAGCCTTCACTGGGAAGGCTGGAGCAAGCTGTGATTGTGGATGACAAGGTAGCATGACCGGGTGTACCAGTTTTTGATATATGTCCTAGAAGCATTCAAAGACAAATTTTCACTTAACACAATTTTGAGGAACTCAGAAAACAGCCAAATATTAGATAACTCAATGTAAAAAATAAAGAATTTACCATATATGATGCTATATCCAATTGGATTTGACTTAGACTTTTTCAAAATGCATTTTGATCATTTATGCAATTGTTCATGACTAAACAGTTATATCACAGGTACTTTGAAAAGTCTAATAGTTTGGATTGCTGCCTTTGAAAAATGTACAAACATGAATTTTGCCTCTAACCACCTCAAAAACTTCTCTCATTTCCAGTTCCTTTCACATTTTGTTTTATATCTTTTTACTCTTTATGAAAATTCCACTCATTCAACTTTGTTATGTTAATATTGAAATCAGACAGGGCACCTCTTGCCAAGAGAGACCATGTTGAAGGGGTTAGAAGTGTGTGGTGTCATTGTAGCGGAAGTGCATTTGCTATCAGTGCACCTGGACTGGAGAAAAGCCTAGCATGAAAGGTGAGGAAGATCAGAGGACAGTCTGCATGGCCACTGAATGCCAGCCTGAGAGGATGCTGTGGGTGACACTGAGTTACGAGCTGACAGAGGCAAAAGCCAAAGTATTTTTCCCTTTATAGTCTATTCAGCATTTCTGAAGCTCACATTGATGACTACAAGGTAGGACACAGAGAAAGTGCTCAAAATGTAGGTTTCAGCAATGCTCCATGTTAGACTAAAACTTTCTCAATGGTAAAGGAAATGAAATGAATCAATAGAAGAATACTCAGACACATGCATAACTATTGCTAAAGGATCTTTTCCTGATGTGTTTAGAAGAATATTGACTGCATTTGATGATTTGGGGAGAACTTGGGAAGACATATCAGAGGAAGTCAAGTTTGGAGAGAATTGAGGCCATGTGGGATGTTGGAGAGGTAGGACACCCAAGAGGGGATGAAACTAAACCAAAGGTAGAAAGTATTTTATGTAAAATGTCATGGTGAAACAGAACACCAGATGCAAGCAAGGATAGCTCAAAGAATAGGCTAGGAAGAGGAGCATCCAACAGAGAAGAAGGGTAGGTTTGACAGAATAGTTCCAACAACCAAACAGCTCCCTTATTACTCCCCACTTCCCCATATTTTCCTCCAAGTTCCACAACCCCAAACCAAAGAGGGTTGTTTGAGTTTCTTTCATTGAGAACTTTAGACCATATTTCAGATTTCTGTCCTTACCAGGAAAAGTTGATATGAGTTTGTAACTGAAGGAAAAAAAAATAGTATATAAACGTCTTAGTGAGTGTAAAGTACATGTGATTCAATTAACATGACAACTCTAAAAGAAAAATCATCTTAAATAAGTAATATATGCATGTGGTTGTCCATATGAATATAAATGCATACACAGATAACCATATTAGTAATGTTATTTTACATTTCTGAATACAACATATATTTGTATGCACACACATACACTAGTTTACATTTGATTGATGCATATTATAATAGTAATATACACCTAGTTATACGATTTCAAATTAGTTATGGGTTCAAAAACATATTGGATTTTATAACTCTGTTCAGCAGATAATTTTATTTTTTATGTAAGTATGATAACTTAGTGATATATCTTATCACATTTGAGCATAACTAAAACTGAATGACCAAAATGTTATCTCATCATCTCTGAATAATAGCCATCATTTTCATTCTCATTTCAGTAGAATACACTGAAACAAAAGCTATTGATCAATATAATGGAAGTCATATATGTTACATGAAACAAAATGCATTTTTTACTGTATCAGATCAGGTACATCTTTGATAGGGCTATAATTCCCATTATCTATTATATATAAAAAGCAAGTCCTTTTGTATTTATAAAAATATGGCTTATTAACTTTTTTAGAAATGTGTTTGTTAGTGGAGAACAAGGAATAAAAAAGCTAAGTTTATAATTTTTGACAACTGGAAGTTTTTTGAAATGTTGTTCATCTAAAACGCTTATCTCTATGTAACTCCTTGAGGACCTCCACACCCCTCCTGGTAGTCATTTTTATTGGTCAGGAGTCAGAGAATTCCCTCTGCATACTTACCCACACGTGGTATGATCAGGTATATTAATTTTAGCCATGCAAATTTGTTAATTGCATTTTGTTTTAGTTTCTGTGTGGCTTTAGTGTTGCACATCTTTTCCTGTGTTTATTTGGCATGTTTGGTGAAGTGTCTATTCAAATATTTTGCCTTTTATATGGAGTTATTTGTTTCTTATGGGTCTAGAGAATTCTTTAGGAGTCTTTTATCAGATACATGATGTGCAAATATTTTCTCCTAGTCTGTGGCTTCATTTACATTAAATGAGAAGCCTTTGAAGAGAAAAATTTTTAATTTTGATGAAACTAATTTATCAATTTCTGTTGAACAGCTCTGCTCTAGAAGATAATTTACCAAAGAATAAGAATCTCATGTGTATGCATGTGTGTGTGTGCAAATGGAAAATCTTTCCTTGTTTCAATTTTCTTGTTTGTAAACAAAATCATACTTTGCATAGGTCTATATCAGTGAACTCACAGAAACTCTTCCTCAAGTCTCATATCTCATGGGCAAAACAATAAGAATGCAGGAAGAGAAAGAAATAAAAGAGAAAAGCAGGAAAAGGCAGAGAAAGAAAGGAAAAGAAGTTACTGTTTGTGAACTGATTGTGTGTTGAGTGCCAGACAGTTTCCTTGAAATCCCACAGGGACTTTGTGAGGTAGGTGCAATTATTCTCATTATGCTGTTGTAAAAGCCAGTAAACCCCAGAGATGGAATGTCATACCTGGGTCTCTGATACCAGCTTCTTTTAGACTTCGATACCCAGTCACAGAGAAGGACATTATTAAATCAGTGTCTATAAAATGGTTCTTGGGAATAGAAATGATGCACTAGATGTGAGTCTTTTATCTATTCCATTGCACTATGTTAGAAGTTAAGGAGCTAAATGTCTCTTGATAATACACATTTTAAATCTCTCTGAACATCTTGATTATCTTTTACAAAACACTAGTATCAGGTTGTTCTTATCAGTGTACAACTTTTACCAAGTCTACTTTCATATCTAATTTCATTCAAAGCATTATATTTTTATTAAATACATAGAACGTGTTATATCTTCATCCACTTATGTAAAGCCAAATTTTAAAAATAAATGAAACTTTGTTTATCTGCATCACTTAAGCCAAAGAGATATCTAAATCAATATATTTTTTAGGTGACCTGGTATGGACAGCCATATCATTCAGAACTCTGATGTTTTACTTAGCATTATGCTCTCTAGCTCCATCCACATCATTGCAAATGGCAAAATTACATCTTCTTTTATGGCTGAGTAATAGTCCATTGTATATATACCACATCTTCCTTATCCATTCATCATTCAATGGATATTTGGGTTCTTTCAATAATTTGGCTCTTGTTGATAATATTAAAAAGTACTCTCTAAAAAGCACTGTAATCAGAAATTTTAAAACAGCAATAAATAATAATCTTCATGCACAATCACTGGTGACATTTTGGGTAAAAGCCTCTGTATTGTTTAGCCTGCACATGTTCATGTAGTTGGGTCTGATAAGCCAGGCTTTCCTTAAATTTTTTTCTATTTGAAGATAGATGTCTAAAAATTATACTGCTCTTAAGAATTTGTATTATTCTTTCTTGCTATTTTTTAATTAAAAAAATTTACATTAATTTTTATTGTCTTCAATTGTATTTCCTGTTATTTTTTTAAGAGAAGAAAATTCTTTCTTAACAATTCTTTATTATCCATTACTGGGAAGCCAAACAACAATCTGTAGAAAATTGTGTATTGTATGTAGATCTCAGCATTTGGCTGCCTTAATTATTTTTTAAAAGATTTTATTTATTTATTTATGAGAGACACGGAATGAGAGAGAGAGAGAGAGAGATAGGCAGAGGCACAGGCAGAGGGAGAAGTAGGCCCCATGCAGGGAGCCTGATGTGGAAATCTATCCTGGGACTCCAGGATCAGGCCCTGGGCTGAAGGCAGTGCTAAACCACTGAGCCACCCAGGCTGCCCTGGGTGCTTTACATTTATTGTTCACAACTGCATAAGGCCACTTTTGTGTTATGCAGATAACAAAGAATTTAATCTTGTATTCCATCACATAGGTAGGATATTCATTAATGATTTTTAGTTATTATCTCTTGATAGATTTTTCCTTTTTCTAACTTTTAACTCCAGAATGTTTACTATACGTTTCTTAGTTTAACATTGACAAAGAAATCATAAAATCTTTTGGATGTTAAGAAAAATTCAAAAAATAAAAAAATACATTTATTTCCATTTTATGATGTGAGGTTTTAGCTCTTCTTTTTTTCTATGTCTCAGGAAAGTCCAATGCTTTGCATTGTTCAGTTCTTAAATGATGCCATATGACTTGTCTTTGAACAAATAATAAATTATTTTCACAATTTCTCTGGAAATATAGTATTACATTCTACTTACAGATACATGAGGTGAATACTAGATGATCCTCAATGAAAAGTAAGGAGCATAGGAAAATTCAGATTCATGCTTACTATAAAGAATGTATATTCTTAATTTTGGGGAAAAACAGAACAAAACAAAATGTAACTTCTTCTTCATGACTTGACAGTTAAACAAGTGTATATATTTTATTTTATTTTTTTTTTAAGTGTATATATTTTAAAATAGCTGTTTCATAATGTATAAAGATGCCATCATTACCTCAGGTCACCATCAGTTTATTATACATATGAGGGATAATCTATTCAGCAGTTTCCATATTTTTCAAGTCAACACTAAACAAGTCCTAGGAAAGTGATCTGAGTTACCTCAAAGAAATGGGTACATAATTTTTATTAAATTCAACTCACTGCATTGGATAACATGAAAAAAACGGGAGGGTATATGTCTGGTTGATCAAAAACCACAACTTTTCTTCAAAACTTCTAGAACAAATTGTATCTGCAAAAATTAGACTAATTGATTCTGATACATCTATAGACAATAATAAATCGATTCAAGTCAGGTTTAGCAAAACAGTGACTACAACGTAGTAGTAACTTCATAATGATGGACTTGTTTTGCTGTGCACATTAAAACAGGAATAAGATATTGCTGCATAGATTATCAAGTTACATAAAAACAGTAAGAGACCTCCAGCAATATACATTTGTGTTTATTAATCTTTCTTTTATATGCACTGGAATTTAGTGTTGAAATATGAAACTAAGTGTTCTGGTGTCTTACCAAAGTAGTATTTGTGTAAAAACGTAAAAAAGGTCTGCTATGCAAAATGTAGTTGTTCCTGATTGTTAATTTTCATTCAGCCTCGTTCCACCATAAAAAAACTATTTAAAGCATTCATTAACTGTTAATTTGAAGTACCTCAGACAGGAATCTCTAAACATCCACTGATATTTTTCCAATGGCCTCCTAATCTCTGCAAGTTGTTGTCAAGTGCAAAACTAGTTCATCAATCCTCCATTTCAGTTTTTGAACAAATGCAAATGACTTGCCTGCAGATGTAGAATGGAGAAGCAGGGTGTGAGAATGTGTTTAGAGAAATACACTTTTCTGTACTAGCCTCGTGAGACAAGCCCCTCTAATATCTTCATGTCTATCAGAAAGCCACACAAATTTTAACTATGCTTTTATATAATAAAGAATTTATGGTGTATTTTGCATGCATGCTCATTGTCATGCTTAAGCTACTACAGTCAAAGTTTTCAACCCTCAAGATTACTCCCTGGTCAATTTTCAGTAATTGTTTCCAAGAATAAAATGATCAGCTTTCAAAATATCTGGTTCTGAGTCTATGAAGATATTTTTATTTCATGTGTTAATTTGTATAGATATTGAACCATATGATTTTCTATTCCAAACCTATCATGAATCAGTCATATAATATAGCTATTGGTTTGTTTAAATTAAGCTTGCATTTGGGAGGTCTTGTTTGGAAAAAAATTATGTACATATTCTAACAATATATTGCACAAAGTGTTGAGAAAAGATCTTAAAAATTAAACAGAGTCACCAAATAATTGATACAGTAACTATATATATAGGTAATTGATAATGTCTTTTGAATAGTTGTTGTAAGTCAGATTCCCAGATACTATTCCAGGCCTACAAAGTCAAAATTGCTGTGGAAGGTCTGGAAACTCCATTTCCTTATGTTTCTCCAGGTAATTCTGATGCTCAGATATGTTCATTTAAAAGTTGTTGGAAACTGTGAATGATCTTTTAAAGGAAAAATATAATTTATACTTTGTTGTATTAAAAAGAAAAAAAGATAATTTCATAAGATCTTATGTGTGTATCATTTATTTACTTATAAACTAGTGCTTTTTAAAAATTCCTACTTTTATGTTATTTTTTTTTAAAGATTGTATTTATTTATTCATGAGAGACACAGAGAGAGAGAGAGAGGCAGAGACACAGACTGAGGGAGAAACAGGCTCCATGCAGGGAGCCTGACATGGGACTTGATCTGGGGTCTCCAGGATCATGCCCTGGGCTGAAGGCAGGCGCTAAACTGCCAAGCCATCCGGGCTGCCCTTACTTTTATGTTATTAAGAACAACCAAAAAAGGGAACACATTTTATTTATTTATTTATTTATTTTTTTGGGGGGGGAACACATTTTAAATACAATATTTGGTGAGTCAAAAATACTGGTGACCTGAGCATAAAGAATTTCAATTTTATTCTAAATATTCAGTGGCCAAGGAAAACATTCAGGGCTACTAAATTTATTTAAAGCAAATATTGTAGCCATGTATATATATTAGAAGAAATTAAAATAATATGGAGATAAAAGGGAGACATAGAAATATTAAACACACAGAGTTGAATAATATAATACCTAAAATGATAATTCCAGTGAATGATGTCCAGAACAAATCAAATATATTACAAAGGAAAAGATCGGCAAGTCCAAATATATAGACATAGATATGAGAGAGAGAGAGAGAGAGAGAAAAGTAGAGAGAGGAAAAAAACGGGAAAAAGAAGATAAAATGATTTTTTATGACCAGTGAAATAATATTATTATGTCTATCATAAGTACAATTACAGCCTCAGAAAGGGTGGAAGCAGATAATATTTGAAGAAATAAAAACCCAAAGTAGTCCAAAATGAATATAAACTAAAACTCAAAAAAAGAATTCAGTGAACTCTAAACATGATAAATAAATAATAAATAAATGCACATGTGTGCAGGTGTACTCATACACACAAAACACACACACATTTTAAGACATTTAACTATCAAATTCTTAAAAAACAGCCAAAAAGAAAAAAAAAAAAACATCGAAAATGCCAGCCATGACTAATGGGGTAGTAGGCCCTGGCACATTCCATCCATAGGAAGAAAAGCTAAGAATGACTGAGGAAGACTAATTAGATGCTCATAAGACAGAAGACTACCTAATGACATCTAAAAGATATGCTGAAAGAATGTTAACACACAATTCTATATCCAATGAAAATTTCTGTCAAAACAGAAAATGAGGAATGACCATCAAAATGGCAATTGGCTGTTTGAGCTCTCATTCCCCAGCAGAAATATTGAAAACTAGTAAGAATCAACAAACTCAACCTTTTCAGGACTCTAGGGAATGGTTGAAGGGTTATAGAACCAAGAAGTGATGAATAAAGAAGGCAGCTTCAAAATGATAGAACTTAAAAAAAAAAAAAAACTTAAAAAAAATGATAGAACTTTGTGACATTTTTCTTGCCCTCATCCCACCACATAGTGGAAGTCTTGAAGATGAGTGGAATGTGAGGGCTACCACAAGGAACCCAGTGACCTTATTATGGAGAAAGTAGAGCTGATCTTACTCACAATTCATTGTTAATGCCTTTTCTAACTGATCTGGTTAAGGACTAACACAAAATGCTCTTTGGTGTTCCCTAGCTCAGAACTCAGGCTGGAAAAGCACTGGGCATTGCTTGAGAACACTAAAGGGGAACTAACAACCAGCAGGTGCCTGGGGCAAAAGACTGGTCAATACATAAAATAGACTGCCTCAGAGCTGAAAGCGAAAGCTGGAAAGTATTTCTTTGGGATAGTCAAAACATTAATATACACAAGAAATGCAAAAGGTTATGCAAATGCCTAGGGTAAGATGATGTTCAGAAAACAAACAAATAAACAAAACACACAAAAATAAAAAGCACCCCCCCCCAATTTAGATAAGCCTAAACTTTCGCTTCAGGCTGATGTCTAAACTCAGTTGGACCCTAGCTAAGTGTTGAAGGAGTAGCCTAGCATAGGCTAGCATCAAAGCCCTACAAAAAGTATGTTTCTTTTTAATTGTTTGTTTTTATATCTATTCTCTCTCTCTCTCTCTCTCTCTCTCTCTCTCTCTCTCTTTAGCACTGGGGACTCAAGAAAATCTCTGCTGAATCATTAAATGAACACAGATGTTAGTGATGATGTGTGACAAAGAGTAGTCTTTGCAAGTTAATATGGGAAAGTCACTAATAGTTTGGAAAGTCACTACCCCAGGCTTCAATAATTAAAAAAAGAAATTTAATAGCTAAATCTGGGAAAGGGGGATATCTCATATCCAGAGTTATCATAGTATAATATCCAAATGTCGAATTTTCAAGAAAAAAATTACAAGGCATACAAAAAAACAGGATAATATGGTCCATCAAAAGAACACAATAAATTGACAGAAACCAGCACTGAAGAATCCCAGACATTGTAGTTAGCAGAAAGAGACTTAAAGACTGTTGTCCTAAATATACTCAAAATCTAAAGAGAAATAGAAAAAGAAATAAATAAAATTGGGAAAATGTTATATGAGCAAAATGAGGGTATCATGGAGAGATTATATAAATAATATAAAGGAATCAAACAGAAATTCTGGAGCATGAATATTATAATAACTGAAATGAAAAACTCATCAGAGGGGTTTAGTAGCAAATCTCAGCAGCTAAAAAGAAAGAATTATTGAACTTGAATATGGAACAATTGAAACCTTCCAGTCTAAGAAGCAAGAAAAAAAATAAGAAAAGTGAACAGACTTAACATATGGGAGACCAAAAGGCAGTTCTTCATGCACACTATAGGAATCCCAGAAGGAAAAGAGAGAGAGCAACAAAGTAATATTTGAGAAATAACAACTGAAAACTTCCCTAAATTGCTGAAAGGTATGCATCAGCAAATCCAAAACTTCAACAAACTCTAAATAGGAAAAACTCAGAGACTCCTTATCAAGACAACTATCATGAAACTATTGAAAAAAAAGGAGACTCTTAGAAGAAGCGAGAGAGAATGACTCATCATGCACATAGATAAATAGCCTCTTCGCCATCAGAAACTATGGAGGCCAGAAGATAATGGGGTAATGTATTTATAGTGCTGAAAGAAAACACAAAACAAGATGCCAGCCAGGAATTCTGTCCAGTAAAACTATTATTCTCAAATGAGGGAGAAATTAAAAAGTTCCTAGACAAACAAAAGCTGAGGGAGTTTGTTACCAATGGACTCACCCTATAAGAAATGATGAAGGGACTCTTTCAGGTTGAAATGAAAGGACACTAGACAGTACTTAAAAGTGATGAGAAAAAAATAAAGATTCCAATAAAGGTAAATACATGGCAAAATGTAAAAGCCAGCAACACCGTATTTTTGGTCTATAATTCTATTTCTTATTTCCTTTAGGATTTGAAAGAAAAATGCATAAAAAATTATAGATGAATGTTATTGAGCTTGCAATACGTAAAGATGAATTTGTAACAATTATGGAGTGGGGAGGGAGGAATAAACTACATAGAAGCAGAGTTAGTATATTGCTATTGGAAGAAAACTAATATCAATTTAAACTAGATTGTTAGAAAATTAGGTAGGATGTTAAATGTAACCATTATAAAACATACACAGAAGGGAATGAGGGGGAATCAGAGTGGTTCCCTACAAAAAAAATCAAATCAGCATACAAAAATGTAATGAAGAAATGAGGGATACAGAAGCATGAGACATACAGAAAACAGCTCAATGTAGAGGTGAGTCCTTTCTTACTGGTAATCATGTTAAATATAAATGGATTAAATTCTCCAATCAAAAGGCAGATATTGACAAAAGGTATAAAAAGATGGTTCACCTACAAGCTGTTTATAAAAATGCATGTCAGGTCCAAAAATATAGATTGAAAATGAAATGATAGATATTCCATGCTAATAGTAAACAACAGAGAGCTGGAGTGCCTATACTATCAGATAAATATACTTCAGAGAGAAGTTGTTACAAGAGACAATGAAGGTCATTATATATTGATAAAAGTGTCAATCCATCAATAAAAATAACAATTATAAATGTGAATGCATCAAATAAGAGAGCACAAAAAATAGGTTCAGGAAAGATTGACTAAATTGAAAGTAGAAATATAATTCTGCAAGAATAGTTGAATAATTTCTGACCCTACTTTCAGAAATGGCTAGAACAACTAGCCAGAAAGGTCAATAAAAATATATAGGCCTGGAACAACACTATAGCCTGGCTAGGCCAAAAGACATTTATAGAACTTTTCATCCAATAACAACAAAATACACATTCTTCTCAGGTGTCAAAACATTCTTTAGGATAGATCATATGCTAGATCATAAAAAGGACTTTTTTTACACCAGATACAGAAATTAATAGCAAAAGCAAAACAGGAAAATTCACAAACATGTTAAAATTAACAGCACACACCATTAAACAACTGATATGTCAGAGAAGAAATCATAAGGAAATTTCTACATACTTGGAGATGAATAAGACAAAAATACAACATAGCAAAACTTATTAGAAGTTATTCTTGAGAGGAAAATTTAGGAATAAATTCCTACATAAAAAAATATATTTTGGCTTCAATCAAAAATCTTATTTTCTACCTTAAGGAACTGGAAGAAGAAAAGCAAACTAAACCCAGAGCTAGAATAAGGAAGGAAAGAATACAGCTCTGACTGGAAATAAATAAAATAGATAATAGATAATAGATAATAGATAATAAAAAGCAATAGAGAGAATCAATGAAAAATAACAATTGGGCCTTTTTAAAGATAAACAAAATGGACAGATCTTAGTTACACTGACAATCAGAAAGAGTACATAAATGATTGAACCCAGAAAGGAAGCAGAGGCACTGCTACCTCTCAAAGAGAAATAAAAAGGACTATAAGATAATACTATGGATAATTGTACACCAACAAATTAATCTAGGTGAAATTGACAGATTACTAGAAACACGCAAATTACTAAAACTGGCTCAAGAAGAAATAGAAAATGTGAACAGATCTATAAAAAGTAAAGAGATTGAATCTATAATAAAAACCTCCCAACAAAACACAGGACCAGATGGCTTCACTGGTGGATTCTACCAAACATTTAAAAAAGAAATAACGTCCTATCCTTCACATATTCTTCCAAAAAATAGAAGAGGAAAGAACACTTCCTAACACGTTTTATGAGGTCAACATTACTTTGATACCAAAGCTATGTAAAGACATCATTAGAAAAGAAAACTATGGACTTATATTCCTTATAGCTATAAATGCAAATATCCTCAACAGAATACTAGCAAAACAAATTCAACAGCATAGTAAAAGATTTTACATGGCAAAGTTAAATTTATCCCAGTAATGCAAGAGTGGTTTAACAATAAAAACAAACCAAAAAACAAAAAACAAAAACACCACGTTGCAGAATTAAGGGGAAACAATAGCACATGATTCCCTGATCTTCTCAATGCAGGAAATTCATGCGACAAAATGCAACATCTTTTCATGATGCAATTCTTTGAAAACTGGAAATAAAATAATACTTAAGATAATAAAGGAAAATTCTGAAAATCTGCAGACAACTTCAAACTCAATGTTGATTAGTATAATCTGAAAGTTTCTACCCTAAGATCTGTAACAAAATAAGGCTGCCTGCTTTTACCAATCGTAGTCAACACTGTACTAGAATTTCTAGCCCAAGCAGTTATGCAGGAGAAAGAATAAAAAGGCATCCAATTGGAAAGAAAGAAGTAAAATTACAGATGACATGGTCCTATATGCAGAAAGTCCCCCAAAACCTGTAAAGAAGGCTACTACAGCTAGTAAATTCAAAATCAAAGTTATAGGGTATAGTCAAAGTTGCAGGGCACAAATATCAGTTGTGTTTCTTCACTGTAGGAGTGAATAATCTGAAAAGGGAATGAAGGAAAGAATTCCATTTAAAATAGCATTCAGGAACACCTGGGTGGCTCAGTGGTTGGGCATCTGCCTTCAGCTCAGGGTGTGATCCTGGGGTCCTCGGATTGAGTTCTACATTGAGCTCTGCACAGGGAGCCTGCTTCTTCCTCTGCCTATGTCTCTGCCTCTCCCTCTGTGTCTCTCATGAATAAATAAATAAAATATTTTTTTAAAAAAATTAAAAAATAAAAAAGCATTAAAAAATAGTATACTTAGGAATAAATTAAACCAAGATGATGATAGATGCATACTTTGAAAACTATACAGCATTGGTGAAGTAAAATAATTGAAATAATTGGAAGGACATCTTGTATTCATTGAAGATAATGGTTTTCTGTTTGTTATAGTTTTTGACTGGGGAGTGGCAGGAGTGGGAGAGAGAAAGAAAGAATGCAGGCTCCATGCTGGGTCTTGATCTTACAACCCTGAGATCATAACATGGGCAGAAATCAAGAGTCGAACACTTAACCTACTGAGCCACCCAGATGCCTCAAAGACAATGAATTTAATATGCCCATATTACTAAAAACAACCTGCAAATTAAATGCAATCCCGTCAAAATTCAAAAGGCCTTTTTATGTAGAAATGGAAGAGCCTATTCTCAAATTCATATGTAATTACCAGAGATGCTGAACAGCCACACACACACACACAAATCTTTAAAAAGAACAAAATTGGAGTTCTCTTACATTCTTTTTTGAAATCTATCTATAAAGCAACAGTATTCAAAACATAAGGATAGACCTATAAACCAATGAAATAGAATTGAAAAGCCCATACATAAAGCCTGCACCTAAGGGCAATCCAATTTTGACAAGGGTGCCAAGCTATTTCAATGAAGAAAGTATAATCTCTTCAACAGATGGTATTGGATCAACTATACAGCTGCAAGCCAAAGAATGAATTGAAACCCCTTCCACACACCATATACAAAAATTAACTTAAAGTGGATCAATGACCTAAATATCAAAATTTTAAAAAAAAGAATACATTTTCATAACCTTGGAATTGGCAAATAATTCTTAGCTATGGCATTTGAGTAAAACACCTGAGTGAAAACATGAGGGAAGGAAAGTAAACTGAACTTCACAAAATTGAAAACTTCTGGGCATCAAATGACATCATCAAGAAAATGAAAAGAAAACATATAAAACTGGAGAATATATTTGAAAATCATGTATCTGATAACTTTGCAATACTCTGATTTTTACCTCTTAATAATTCAACAACAATAAAGACAAACAGCCCGATTTTTTAAGTTGTGAAAAATAAGTGGAATAGACATTTCTCCAAAGAAATTACACAATGTCTAAACAAACTGTGGGATATGCATATAATAGGATGAGGGTCAGCCATAAAAAGGAATCCGGAGTACTGACATCTGTTGCAACAGGGATGCACCTCAACACATTATGTCACATGAAAGACGCCAGGCACAAAATATCACATATCTAGGACTCAATTTCATATGAAATACCCAGAATTTGATGAGTGCCTGGAGACAGATGGCAGATCGGTTGTTTCCAGGGGCTGTGGGGAGGAGAGAACAAGGAGAAACTCCTTAATGGGTCAGGATTTTACTTTGAAGTGATGAAATGTTTTGAAGCCATTTGCATGTGGTGGAGGCACAGTATATATACTGAATTTATATACAATAAAATAGTTAATTTTATACCATGTGAATTTCACCGTAATACCTTCTCTTTTAAAAATATTTGAAGCCGGGCAGCCCCAGTGGCTCAGCAGTTTAGCGCCGCCTCCAGTCCAGGGTGTGACCCTGGAGACCCAGGATCGTGTTCCCTTCCAGGGTGGGCTCCGTGCAGGGAGCCTGCTTCTCCCTCTGCCTGTTGTCTCTGCCTCTCTCTGTGCGTCTCTCATGAATAAATAAATAAAATCTTTTTTTAAAAAATATTTGAAGTCTTCTGGAAAAAATGGCTGATTTTGAGACTGGAGTAAGAAATATTTAGGACAGGTCTGGAATGTCTTAGGGGTCAGAAAATGCCATCTACATATAAAGGTATGGGGCAGCCCAGGCAGCCAAATCAAACTGTTCCCCCTGGTCAAAGCTTGAACGATTTGAGAAACAAAAGAAATCACATTGTATTGGAATACAACCCAAAGTATAAAATATATTCATGAGTCCTTATTTTTAAAAGCAATTGAATACATAAATAAAACAGGCAAATCTCTCTTGTAGAAGAATTCTATGGATTTTTTGTTGCTCCTCCCACCCTTAAGTTGATGAACTTAACTCTGTCCTGCATTAAAGGTTGGGCTGCTTATATTTTCTTTGCCTTTGCAAGTGGACAGAATGGAAAGGGGAAAAACAGTAACTTTAAAGTAGAGGATTCTGACAAATTAAACTACAGCAGAGTCAGATCAAGATAAACTTCAACTCTGATAAGAAATGTTGACAGCATGTACGCTGGATAATACTTTACCTCTGCGGTCATCCTCCTAAAAGCCCATAGACACAGTCCACTTCTGAGAAAACATGAATCAACTCTCAATTGAGAGACTCTACAAAATATATTGCCAACAATCCTCAAAACCCTCAAGGTTTTCAGAAGGGAAGAAGTCTGAGAAAATGGCACAACCAATAGGAGCCTAAGGACACATGGTGACCTAATGTAATGTAACAAGTATGGGATCTTTGAAGAGAAAAAATATTAGGTAAAAACTAAAAACATCTGAATAAAATTTGGACTTTAGTTAATGATGTAATAATATTAGTTTCTTAATTGAGACTAATGTATCATGCTATTGTATGGTTTTTAATAGGGGAAGGTGTGTCGTATTTGGGGACTCCACACTATCTTCTTAAAGTAGTAAATCTCTTCTGTAAATCTAAAATGCTTCTAAAACAAAAAGTTTATTAATCAAATATATGGGCATATAGAAAAAAACAAAAACAAGTGTTAAAATTATACTTTACAATTCCATCTCACTTTCACCATGGATTTGGTAACAGATTAAGAGAATAAATCTTGAATATTTGTTTCTAAAATTATTTTAGAAGAGCCATCTGGGTTACATATGAAATTACTGGGGTAATTGTAGACTTTTTATTGGGGTGTGTGTGGGTGTGTGGGTGTGTGTTCCCAACATAACAGAGAAGTAGCACAATTATTTAAACTTCTCTGCCACATTTACAAAACCATGCACAGGATATTTATGCAAGCCAATAAATATTAATCTAAGCTATACACTAAGAAAATACACTAAAATAGATTTCACAAACTAATAAGGATTTAGTACCTGTTATTATAATCAACCCTTCTGATTCAATTATTACATTGTAAGTGAGGGGACGTGAAATAATTTAAAAATCATTCGCAATTCACTTTCCATGTCTTCCCTTGCCAAGTGGCTGTTAATAATTGCTCCTCCTTGAGTGAGATGAAATGTTATATTCCCTTACAATTTATGTTTTCAAATTTATTTTTCTGTACTCTTCTAGGATAACAGCTTTCATCCAAAACATTAAATTAAGCTTTAAGTTATGGAAGCATTTGTGAAATAACAAATCTGCATTCAGCTTCCTCCTTTCACTGCATTACTGCACGTCATGGTGTCAGAATCTCTCTGCACACGAAGATATACTGTGAAACTTTGCTATCTGTTTATTGATGAATCACATAATCATTTAACCACAATTAGAAACAGAATAAATTGTAGCTGCTTCAAATTCTGTTAGCTCATGAAGATGTACTTGAATGTCAAAATATATTCGTAGGAAAGGAAAAAAATAGCATCAGTAATTTAATTGAGCTGAATTTTTATATTTCACTAATGGGTATAATCACTGTTCCACTGACAGCGTAAGTCATTTTTGTGCACAGTGGGAAACCACTGGGAAACGTATTTTATCCTTTATAGGCCATGGTAATATGAATTTGTCCATGCCATCCACCTCCTATGAGCCAAATCTCTTTGAAAGCGATTTGTTTTCTGGTAGATTTAAAAATGCAAATTGTTATAATCTTAAAATTAATTTTCCTGGCACAAAATTTTACTCCCTTCGAGATACCTCTTACCTAATTCTACATGACTCTTCTCTTGGAAACACATATAATAAAGTATTTTCCCAAAGTTTTTTTCAGAATGTTTTTCAGGAGAATTCCTAACTTTTTTCAGACTTTGTTAGTTTACAATAAATAAAACAACACGATCTGGGTTCAATCTATTCTTCTAAAGTATTCAAAGCTGTGGTGTAGTGATTTGGAGCACAGATTTTGGAAACAGCCTATATTACTCCAAACCAAGTGTCTGGCCCTCATTATCTATGTGACTTTAGCCAAGTTACTTAGTCCTGTTGCAACTTAGTGTCCATATCTATAAAATGGAGATCATCACACAGGTCTTCTATTCCTTATCTGAAACTCCAGATGAATTTTGGAATTGAGAATTTTAAAAATGTATTTGAAAGTAATATAGTATGTGTACCCTATATTATGTATAATTCTTAGATGGATCTGGAACTGTACTCGTTTAAAAAAATTCATAATTCCTAAATAGACACATATCGTCAGGGTGACTGAGTGCCTCAGTTCGTTAAGAGGCTGATCTTGACTACAGCTCAGGTCATGATTTCAGGGTCATGAGATCCATGTCCAGCTCTGCACTAAGTATGGAGCCTGCTTAAGATTCTCTCTTTGCCCCTCCCAGCCTTCCCCCGACACAAAATAAGAAAAAATAAAATAAAATAAAATAAAATAAAATAAAATAAATAAAATAAAAACACATGTCAAGTGGGATATATTAAGAATATAGTAGCAGTATGTCAATTCAAGACTATTTGCTCATTTCCAGTAGGAAGGGACTTCTGGCATTCAGAATTGAGAACAAGGAATTGTGGACCGGTTATAAATATGCCATACTATTTGGAAAGTTAAATTGGTTGTAATATGTTTAAATACTTAGAACAACACTAGACACCTGCAGATGACTCTATATATTTTGGTTCTAAAATTATCATTACTGGTCTTTTCCTGACAAGAATCCACCACTGCTGCAGAACCATCTACTACTGTCACCTAATCCCATCGACCAAATCTGTGCATTTCTGCCCTATACCTTTCATAACATTTCTTCTCTAATATCTTATTTCAAAAAGTTTTCAAAACCAAGATGAATTCAATTTTATTTTTAAAGAAATTTTAGAACTCCTAAATGATACTATTTTTCTTCCTGTAACTTAAAAATGCTTATTGAATAAAACTTTCACTTAATAGTTAAATATATATGTAAACATAATTTTCTTGTCTTGGCTGTATTGTATGGATATTATATATTGTTACTTATAGTTATATATTTTATTTATAAATACACAAGAAATGAATAAATACAAATAAATATATTTTAATAAAATTTAAAGTAAATAAAAAGTTTTTTTGTGATAAAATGTATATACATAAATTAGACCTTGCCAATTTTGGGTTCTTATCAATATTTTGTTGAGAAGTTAGATCCTATTAAACACATATCTGTCTTACTTGTACACTTTACACAAACCGTAAACTCCTTAATTTCAGTAAGAAGACCTTTTCCTTACAGAAAGTTCCAGAGAACCTTAAACACAGTGGGTTATGTGTTAATATGTGTTAATGGCTTGTGGCCAGGCATCTAACTTCAAATAGAGACCATCTAAAGTAGAATTATAACTATTTTTAACTAAAAGAATTAATTTTAAGAGTTCATTTAAAAATATATTCTAAAATAATACTTCAAAAAGCATATTATATTAATTTATATTTAAAGTTTCTAAACCAATTACATTGAGTATTTTCTCAATATTTATTTGTAAAATGATGTTGTGTCAACCATTTTGTAGTAAGTTGACTCATTATCTGCTAATTTTTTACATGATAGATCTGCACTGCTGAAAGAAATATGTTTTTGAGATTTTTAGCAATGATAGAGCTGAAATTTCTCTAATCTCTAATTAAAAAAAAAAACAAAGAATAATGGATTGGTTTTATAACCATGAATATGGTTGAAACACTATGGTACATTGGTTTCAGGGATACAACATAGTGATTCCACAAGTTTATACATTATTCTATGTTCACTACAAGTGAAGCTACCATCTTTCTCCATACATTGCTATTACAATATCATCGTCTATTTTCCCTATGCTATGCCTTTTGCTCCTGTGACTTATCCATTCATAACTAGAAGCCCTGTATTCCCAATCTTAAATCATATCAATGTATAAATTTAGAAGAGGGTGGTACATATTGTAGAGTACATGGTAGGAAGTAGTGAAACCAAGAGATATACCATGACAGGACAACTGTAACAGGAGAATACAATGATCCCTGAACCAAACATATGGTGCCCTGTAGTGTAAATGGGGCCTTTAGTGAAAATATTTTTACACATAATAGTAATACCTAATAGAGTAACTATTTTTGCAGTAAAACATCATTTCAAATTGTTGCATTTAGTTGTGAGAAAACTCTGAAGTATATCTCGTTGATATTTTTATGAAGGTAGATATATCCTCCCATCCTAATTAATGGAAAATTATCCTATGGCCCATTACTCACTATCTAAAAAATTTAGTCATTTAACTTCATTCATTTACTTGAGAGCTCCAGAAAAATGAAGTTTTACTAGTTGTAAACTAGTAACTAGTATCAAACTAGTTACTAGATATAACTACATGCAAACTAGTAACTAGATGTAAACTAGTGACTATTACTCTCTTTAGGTAATAAAATAATAATAAAATAATTACTTTGAAAGGACAGTTCCATAATGACAAGAACAAAGCTTTTGGTATCAGAATGGCATCAGCTTTGTACCACCCCACCTTGTGTCATTTTGGATTTATGCCTAAACTTCAATTTCTATCTATAAAACATAGACAACTATGCCATTTTCATTGGGCTATTACAGGAGTTAAATGAGTTGGATACAAATTTTGACTTCAATTACTTGTTCAAGTGACATTGAGTCCCTTTTCCTTTCTTCATTTCCCTCCTTTCATTTTTTCATGTATGAATGCAAGGGAAATGGATTTTCCTAAAACAGATAGTAAGAATACTACACAGTCACAATCTGTTCAAAAATCTAGATGGCTTCTCTGTGTAATAAACCAATTTGATAATTCTAGAATGAAAATAGCAATCATTAACCATTAAAACATTTATGGTAACTCTTTCATTAATATTGAAATTACACTGAAACACACATTGCACATATTGGTCATTGCACTCATCTTCCACATTGTTTCCCTAATCTGCTTGTTTCCCTAAGTTTGTTCAAGAATGCTGCTAATCTAATTTGTGCATTTTACACTGATTTCCAAGGTAGGATTTGGCCTCCTCCATTATTTGCGAGGGGCTAATCAGGGTCAAAAGATAAAAGAGACTTATGGAATGTGATCAGACACTGTTCCAGAGAGATAAGAATGTTTTAAGTGAGTATTCTAAAGGCAAACTGACCACAATTTCAGGTGAGAGATGAATAAAGAATGGGCATTTGCAAGATTCTGGGAAAGTAAAGAAATATGCACGCAGGAATATTAAAGGGAGAAGTATTTTTAACTGCAGTACACACATACAAATTAAATATTAAAACAGGTCCTTAGGAAAACAAATCTGAATTTTAAAATGCAAACCATTGGCCAAGATGTATTAAAAATCCATTTAGCATTTTGGAAGAAAGCTTCTGATTTTTCAGTGTGTCTAAACTTTAAAGAATACGTGTCCAAAGTAAGAAAATAATAATGTTGATCAAAAGGCTGGATTTCTTGTAAAGAACATATGATAAAGCAGTAAATGAGAACTTAGAGCTTTTCATACAACAGCAATTTGAAAGATCTTTCTCAAATAGAATATACGTAGGACCAGAGGGAATGGCTTTACATGTTATTGAAAGTTAACACAGCAACATCTCATCCTTCTGCTCATTCCTGTCCCATTTGTCTCTTATAAAGCAATATAAAGAAAACAAAAAGAATAATCTCAACATTATCAATCACCAATCTGTTTGAGTAGTTCTTGGTAGTTCATATTTTAAAATCATAGTAACACTAACATCGAGTATTTTTCAGAATTATTTAGCTTGTGTTAACTTTACTTCATGCTTAAGTAACAAACTTTCAGCAGTTCCAGGGACTCATCACTGGGTTTGATGGGATCATGGAATAATCATGCAGCAGGCAGGTCAGTGCTGGCTAATTCAAGCATCACTGCTAGTGTGACCCCAGTCTATGGGAAGATAATATGATACACAGCTTCATCATATAATGCTGAGTTATAGCGTCTATGGCAATCATATATGCTTTGTTTGGACATAAACCCAACAATCATGTAAACAATCCAACGCAACAATGCAATACCAATACCCTTTTCACAGAAGTGCAAATTTGAAAAAATTTGGGAGTTGAAAGATTATTTCAGCATGTATTTTTTTAAAAATATTTTATTTATTAATCACACACACACACACACACACACACACACACACACACAGAGGCAGAGACACAGGCAGAGGGAGAAGCAGGCTCCATGCAGGGAACCTGATGTGGGACTCTATCCTGGGTCTCCAGGATCAGGTCCTGGGCTGAAGGCAGTGCTAAACCGCTGAGCCACCCCAGCCGCCCTCAGCATGCATCTTAAAAAAAATATTTGTAATAAGGTTACTTCACATAAAATGCACAGATCTTTTCAGTTTAGTGAATTGTTAAAATTGGTAAAATTGGTGACTTGAATAAAGGAATATTCCTACCATCCAAACAAGAAATAGAACATTTGCGTTACCCAAGAACTTTCCTCAAATTCCTATCATTCCATCTCTGCTATTCCCCGATGCATCTAATGGAAACATTGCTGACTTTCAAAATCAGAAAGAGATTTTGCATCCTCTTGGACACCATACAAATGGAATCGCACAATATGTAATTGCTGTGCATATGTCTGAGTGCTTTTGCTAAACAATGTTTTATGAGATTCATTCATGTTGTATATTTCAGAAGGTTTTGTTTGCTTACTTTCTGTTTTATATTTCTGAACAGAAAGTTACTGTACGAATAGACACAAATCTTCCAATAAGTCCTCTGACCTTGTCTACCTTTCATTCTTCCACAAACATCCTGTTGTTCTAAATCTTTGCTAGAATTTAGTGTTGTCTGTCTTATTTCAGCTACACTAATGGCATCTGATTGTGGTTTTACAGTTAAAGTTCTCTGCTAACTAATTGTGTTGAGCACTTTTTCTTTTGCTACTGACCATGTACTGTTGGATATATTTTCTATCTCATGTCTGATATTTTGCTTATTTTTTATTGGGTTGATTGTTTTTAAGATGTGTTGGGAAAGAAAAAAAAAGATGTGTAGGGATACTTCATATGTTCTAAAAATGAAATTTTGTCAAATATATGTACTGTGAATACTTACTCTGTCTGTCGCTCTCCTGCCCATTTCTTAATTGTGATCTTTGTTAGTGGACCTTATAAAATTATTATTATTATCTTAAGCTAATAGGTTTTATTTTTAAGATCATGTAAAGGTTTGGGATGCCTGGGTGGCTCAGGTCCTGATCCCAGAATGCTGGGATGAAGCCCTGACTCTGGTTCTTTGCTCAGTGGGAAGCCTGCTTCTCCCTCTCCCTCTGCGCCTCCCCCTGCCCATGCTTTCTCTTTCTTTCTCAAATGAATAAATATATATCTTTTAAATATCATTTAATGGTTTAAGGAAAACTTGAAAAAAAATAAGGAAAACTTGAGTGGAAAGTGCAAAATGTCCAAATACACCTGATCTCCACCGTTTGTGTGAAAGGCTACTTCTTACGCACTCTTTTGCTTCCAGAAACCTCTAAGATAAAGAAAATACATCTTAGTTTAATTTAAGACTTGTAGAATGGACCCTGCAATCATTCTGTCAGCTCAATTATTCATGTACAAAGATGTAGATTACAGTTGGAATTTAGGATGCTGTACTTAAAACATAGGCCTAGGTTTAATTCTCCAAAATAGCTTTATTACATATTTTCACTTGGGTGATTAATGACTACTTAATCATTTTATTTTTCTGCTCTGTTATTTATCCAGTTTTGTAAGAAATCTCAGATAAGAATGGAAGTTAAGAGTAGGACTCAGGCATGAAAACCATATTTCTATCCCTCACAAATTATAAGATGATATTAATGGCTGGAAACTTGTGCAAACCAATGCATTTGAATTTAATACAGTTATACTAAGTTCCTTCTTTTATATTAAAATGTTGTATAGGTACAAGAAGGTATAAGTCAGTCTTGGAAGCATTCATATATAAAATACATCTGCTTTTTAAGCTAATTAAAAGTTTATTTTTTTTAATTAAAAGTTTAATATAAGCCAACAGTGTGATGAGTCTATGAAAATGTAGTAATTTTAGAGTTATTAACAAAGTCTAATTTCAATACTCAGAAATTGTAGCACATTGATTCTTAAATGATCAAGATACATCTGGAGAATTTGTTTCATTATGTATACTAATTTTGAAGTAATATGTGTTGAACAATAGTCATGAAGTCATATCAGAGAGCAAGTAGGTGGCAGGCTGGGTGAAACAGGTGAAGGGAATTTAGAGTATACCTATCATGATGAGCACTGAGTAATGATGTATAGAATTGTTGAATCACCAGACTATATACCTAAAAGTAATATAACACTGTATGGTTAACTATACTGGAATTAAAATAAAAAACTTAATTAAAAATAGTCATGAAGTTAAGGGCAAGTCAGATTTTCTCTACTGGCAACTACAGGAATGTTTATGTACAACATCATTTGGTGGTGTAAAAGAGCTTCACCTTTCTAACATAGGTAATGGGCTATTTTAAGAGAGAACATGTATTCCTTCATTGTAGGTATTCAAGTTTTCCTAAAGGAAAAATCTTCCAACTTTCTTAGTCAGAAAACTTATCAGAGAAAAACAATTGTAAAATTTCCTCTATCTTTAACTTTCTTTACATTCTTTCATACCACTTTGTATACAAGGAAATACTGAAATCATCATTTGCCAATTAAATCTAACTGGCTTTTATTTATTTATTTTTTCTACTTTTTTTTTTTCTATTTTTTTTTTTCTAACTGGCTTTTAAAAAATAGTATATAAGTCATCTTATTTGCGATAACTTACAAAATAATAAAGAATAGCGAAAATAACATTAGTAGGTATTTTGAAAACAATGTAAGTTTGGCAAATCCCCTTGCATCACGTAAATTTTGGCTCAGCACAAATATCAGAATATATACTGTTGTGTTTCCTTTTAGAAAAATGAGATGACCTAGGTTCTTGTGCAAAATAATACATGATGAAATCTTTCTTATTAAATAGCCAACTTGATGGCACTATCAGAATTCATTCATTTTTTGCTTTAGAAATATATAGTATTCTTATCTATTTTTGAGTTTAAGGAACTCTATCTAGGATATTGTCAACTGAGAATTCAGAGTCTAGGACTTCATGTATAAAACTGAATCATCATCACAAGTCTAGAGTGCTGCTCTCTGTCTCTTTACTTTCATCTTCTGATTTGTCTAATTAGGAAACATACTCATTTAGTAATTTTTTGACATGTGTAGAAAATGAAAAATTCTGAATTCTAAGTTTTGCTCAATGAAAACTAAGAATGGACTATGATGGACTATACAGTTATAGTGCCTCCAGACTCCTTTTATATCTTCTTAAAAGACATTTGGGAATTTAGCTCATACAATTAAAAAAAAAAAAGGAAGAGGGCAGCCCAGGTAGCTCAGTGGTTTAGTGCCACCTTCAGCCCAGGACCTGATCCTGGAGACCCAGGATCAAGTCCCACATCAGGCTCCCTGCATAGAGCCTGCTTCTCCCTCTGCCTGTGTCTCTGCCTCTGTGTGTGTGTGTGTGTGTGTCTCATGAATAAATAAATAAAATCTTCAAAAAAATGAAATTAAAATTAAAAAAAAGAAGAAAAGAAAAATAATGATTTATTCAGTATTGCATCATCTTTCTCAGAGATTCCAACATTCTTCCATTTTCTTATTATTTAGTATTTTATGGTATAATTGATAAGTAATAATGAATGCAAATGAAATTATATAGTATCAAAATATTTTTAAGATACAAGCAAAATAAAATGATTATGATCACATGGGGTAACAGATTTATACCCAAATTCAGTGGTGTGATGATCTTGTATGACATTTGTAAGGTAAAATGAGCTTTATTCAAGTGTTTAAATAAAGTTTGTCTTTGGAGGATCTCTAAAAAATAACAAATCATGAAATATCAATCCTTGCAAATGGTTTGAGTTGCCTTAAAAAAACCTTTAAAACCTCAAATTGAATCTAACGTAACCATAAACAGTTCAGGCTTTTTTGAACATTTGACTTTTAAATGAAAAGAAACATATAAAAAGTAAATTTATATTATACATATATTCAAAAATTACCTCAATCTAAGTCTTGAAGTCTATACTAAAAGCTGAGTCATCAAAGATAAAGTTACAGTTTGGTATTTAAGGTAAAAAGTATAATAAGAATACATCCGAGACAGATTTTCAGCAATAAATATTTAAAAAGTCTTCTAACCAGCCAATCGATTCATTTCTTTATTTAAAATTGGCCTTTAGGAGTGTATTCCTTTACGACTACAGTATATACTCTGGCAAAGTACATGATCTGTCCAGCTTTTATAAATGAGATAGTTTTGCTTGTCTATTGGTATATAAGAAACTACCATACAATTTAGTGACCTAAAACAGCAATTATATTTTGCTCAGGATTTTATGAATCAAGAACTTGGGAAGGGGCTCACCTGGGCAGTTTGATGTCCACTGGGAGGGTGACAAGTGGAGTATCTATGTCCAATGGAGCTCATTTGATTACATGGCTGGCATCTTGTTGCTCCTTGGCTTTGTTTTCTCCATGGGATGTCTCACTTTCCACATGGCCTGAGTTTCCCACAACATGCTGGTTATAGGACTTAGATTCCCTTAAGAGCAGCTAGATTCCCCTTGAAGAATATCTCCAGAGACCTAGATGGAAGCTGCAAGCTTTCTTAAGACCTAATCTTGAAAATCCCATAATGAAATCTCTACCACATTCTTTTGGAAAAGTGATAAATTCATCCTATTGGTCTGGGACTTTGACAGTTTTAGAGTTTTTCATTTTATAAGAACTCCTATGATTCCAGGTAAACCTGAGCCTGGGGTTGATCACCCTATCTATTTGTCAACCAAGTTATTTATTAAAGCTGGCCTAGATCCAAGGGAGAGAGGATATAGATTCCATTTCTCAAGCAGAGAGGTAGCAAAATGTATGTGGTCATGTTTAGGCTATGCTAGTCCTTTATAAGGCTACAAACTACTTAGAGTCCTTACACATTCAAATTACAACCATTATGACAACTACTTCAATCTTGAGAATCAAATTCTTACCCACTAAATGATGTCCAGTATGGATGAGGCTCTTGGGGCCATTTCCTCAAGTATAGTTCTCACTCTGAATTCCCAAATTACAGAGAAAGACAAATTGCATACCTCTCGCACTTGTGCAATTTACAATAGCTGATTCAGAGATAGGACAATTGCAGTAAACAGTCATATTTTTTTAATGGAGAGAGGAGGAACCAAGTATTGGAAGTTACCCAAAAATATATAGCCATATCCTTCTCTAGGGCTCAATCTAAGTGTCTGGGAATGGTTCCCCATGGCTTTTGGCACCTACTTTCTGGACTCTTGGGTTCACCCTTTGAGTCATTTTTTCTTTTCTTTAAGAATGGCCTATCTTTACAACAATCTGGTTTTCTCCAGTCTGATCCTACTTATAGAAGATTGGGAGGCCAAAAGTCTCTTCATTTGGAACTGGGTCTGTTCTTTATAAACCAGGCTGTTAAAATCTCTTTAAAAACTTTGTTACCTTCCTGTGTATCAAATTATAGTCATCTCCACTAGACAAAAGTGACATGGATGTTTCTTTCCAAGCTTTTCTCTGTCTTGGGCTGAGTGTCAGAGTGCTTAGTTAAAATACTTAAAAGCATTTTGTCTAGTTTGAAGAAATACAGAGCAGACCATTAAGATTCAGAGAGGTCTCTTCCTCTAGTAGAGAGGAACTAAGAGGCAAACACTTACTAATCTATTTCTGCTAGGAAAGCACGCATATCTTACTGAAGTCTCAATAAGTTAAAAAAAACTTATTAATCTATTTATTAGAGAAAGAGAAAGAGAAAGACAAAGAGAAAGAGAAAGACAAAGAGAAAGAGAAAGAGAGAGAGAATGAGCCGTGGGGAGAGGCAGAGGGAGAGGGAGAAGCAGACTCCCCACTGAGCAGAGAGCAGAGATCAGGACCCTGAGATCACAATCTGAGCTGAAACTGAGTCAGATACTTAGATGACTGAATCACCCATGTGCCCCAAGAGTTTTATTTTTAAATTCAGGAAGTCTTTCTTCCCTTATATTTCCTCTACGTTCTGCTTAAAAATGGAAAATTCACTTTATTTTTGCTCCCTCTTATCCATGTTTTATCATATTCAGCCAAAAGAAGCAATTTGGCCATTTCAACGATCTCCTTGAAAATCTCCTTAGTCAAATGTGCAAGGGTCCCTTAGTCTATTTTCTATTGACTTCATTGCCACAAACAACAGTGTTGCCAAACTCTACTACATAACAGGGATTATTTTTTCCCCCAATTTTCAGTACCAATTTCCTCATTGTTCTTTAAGCTCTCACTAACAATTTCCACTACGACCAAGGACAGTTAGGGGGAAAGTCTTCAAATTAGGCAACTGTTTTATTTATTCACTCACCAATTAGTTTTTGAGAGTTTATCATGCACAAAGCCCCACAGGAAGTGCTATAGGAAATGTGAGGTACTTGGTACCCAATGCCTGGGTCTTGAACACCTAAATTAACATAACAAGAGGCAGAAAGTGATAAGTACTGAATAAAAAGATGGTCAAGTAAAGTTCTAAGGGATTTCAGAGGAGAAAGATTTTGTTCTGTTTTGTTTTGTTTTCCAGCTGAATTAAGGACTTGGCCTACAAAGATCTGGAGACAAATACTGCAAGCCACCAGGGAATTCGTTTGAATAAAGACACAGAAATGTATTTGGGAAACACTGAATCTATTACTTTGGGTGAATCACAGGGATGGGAGGTATGGGAAATAAAAAGGAAAGAAATGGAGCCGGGGCTATAAATATCAAACTAATGATTTTAGGATACTTTTTCCCATAGGAAATGGAAAGGCATCGTTGTTGTTATTATTTTTAACTTTGATTTATAAAGACTAATCTGGAAGTACAGGAAGGACCAGAAAAGAAGCAATGAGGGCTGGTCATCCGGAGCTCTGGCTTTATTTCAGAAGTGGTGTTTGATGGCCTATCATCGAATATTGGCAGTGGGAATGGGGAGAATAAAGCAAATCAAAGAGAATTAATCAAGTGTTCACTGTAATTCATTATCTCTTTTTTCACTC
The DNA here is from genome assembly GCF_048418805.1 of Vulpes vulpes. Classification (NCBI taxonomy): domain Eukaryota; kingdom Metazoa; phylum Chordata; class Mammalia; order Carnivora; family Canidae; genus Vulpes; species Vulpes vulpes. The sequence continues at coordinate 68,102,398 of NC_132795.1, read as the reverse complement.
TATTACTTATCTATCTTTCTATCCATCTAAATGAACAATTCCTCATTATACGAATTGGTAGCCAGCATTCTCTGATTATTGAAACATATTTTAGGACAGCAACTACCTGTTGTAAAAATATAAATATTATATATATGTGTGTGTATATATATATATATATATATATATATATATATATAAGTTTTGGAATACTTCTTGGATCTGGAAAGTTACTTTAGTTGAAAGGATTTATCAGTAAGTTTTCAGTTATTCAGCTGCTAATGAGCTTCTTAAGAGAACTGCATTCAGATCAAGGAGATCATGGTTGAACACTTCTAGAAAACACTGCTGCTTGTTGTTGACTGGAATCAAGATAAAATTAATCATGCTCTTGACTTTTCCCTCAAAGTCACTGCCAATCCCAGTGACTTAAATATAAGAAATGTAAAATCATCTTGGACAGTTTTGAAGTTAGATTGCATTGGCTATTGGACATATCTAAGGGCTAAAAGCGTCTTAATTCATTTTAAATGTTTTATAAAAGGAAATGCATTTATTAAAGAGACTTCCTTTCTATTTCTACCTTTTCTGATTATGTAATTTTTTCACATAATGAAAAGGGACTTTGGTGGGGGGGTCACCATATCCGGTGATGAACAGCTCTTTAACCTATCAGTGTATTGGCTTTAGTTTTGACTCCCTCCACCTATTAAAATCAATACCTGAAAAATTAACCATCATTAACATCCTGATTTAAAAGCTTTAGTCTCTATATTCTGCCATAAAACCCAATGAGTATAGTGTTTAAGCAGTGTCATCCCAATATTTGGCCTGATACTAAAGCAGAAATAACAATAAACTTGGTTTAAATTATACAAAGAAAACAATAGGCAATTAAATCATTAACACAAAATGCTTGAAAAAAATTTTTTTTTCTAATGGGTTGGCCTAAATTAAATGATTTCAAAGAGGTGGGAACTAATTTCTTTGGAGGACAGACCAATTATTGAAATTATTGCAATTATTGAAAAATAATTTGCCTTTATAGAAAGATAAACATAAGTTAAAAATGCTATTTTTCCAGCACCATTAAGAATTAATATCTATTAATCTGATAGGTGATAACTGAATATTTCTTCTAAAATGTTTTTTGCCTTTTTTGAGAAGTCTATTGTTAAATATTCTTTTATTTTTCTTTCTTTCCCTAATATATATCATTATTTGATATCAGATTCTATGTTTCAATCACCCAAAATACATTTGAAACTAAAAACTATGTGGACATGCACTACCACTAGTCTGAGTGAAAAACAAAGGAGAAAACATGAAAATCAACGAAGTACTGGAAATAATCCCAAATGATATTTAAAGAATGATAAAATTTGGAAAATAAAGTCAGCACTGATGCTTGCTTGGCTAAGGATCTGAAGCTTGGAAATAAGAAATAAAAAGGATCTAAGCCAAGTCACAAAGTATCTAAAACTAAATGAAACAGTACAAGCATGTGTAAGTGACATTTTTTGATGAGTGACATTTTAAGAAAAGTAGAAATGCATACTCTTTTTAAAAATGTGAGATAGATAAGATATTTAAGATTTAATCACTCTTGAGAAGTACAGGGTATTCAGTCACCCTGACTTGCCCTAAGACTGTACATGATTTTTTTTCCCTCCGTGCTCAGTTAAGCATAAATTCATAGATTTCATGGTTAAGAGAGCTTGAGATGAGATGCTGGTTGGTGCACTTAGTCCTGCCACTTCTTATCGGACCATCTGCTGTCACCTCAAAAAGCCAAGACTGTATAATCCCTGTAAACATACAAACTATTCCTGCATTTAATTTCAGTTGGAAGAAGGACCCCATTATGTGTATTGATTTTGAAGTGTCACTATCTTCTTTTGATGAATTCTCAGTACCTTATAGCTACTGACTGCCTTTCTGTGAACACAAGATTAAGTATTAAAAGTGTTTAGTCCAAACTTCTTACATAGATATTTAATAAATTTCATGGTCTTAGAAGTTAATCCAATTTGCATGAAATGCTGCCTATGATTTAAGTAACATTTGTTATTGATGGACCCAAATGTGCTAAAGCTGGCACAGAGTTAGCGATAAGCAGGAGCAAGGACAGCTGGTTACTGAGACCAGAGGTGCTGGTTTAGAAGTCTCAAAACTCTCTTGGCTAAAAACTGGATTGTACCTGACCAGTGGGACAGGTGTGTGTCCTTGCAGTTAGGGTATATATATATATATATATATATATATATATATACTCTGGCATGTTGGGGGCATGTGGGGTAGGGATGTGGAAAACCAAACGAAATCAAGTAATTGCAGTTGTGGGAAAAGGACATGTATAGAGGCTGTATCTTTCATTAAATCTTAGCTGCATGTTTTATTGCACTCCATTCTCAAATCTATTAGTTCTTTAGGGTTCTTTAGGATCTATAGATAATGCCAAATCTACATTGAATAAACTTAGAAAACCTCATATTTTAGTCAACTAGTGAAAATTAAAGATAAAGAAAACATTTTGAGAAAATCTTGGAAGTTTCCAGAGAAAAAAATGACATATTCTTTAAAAGGCAAAAAATAAAATAAAATAAAATAAAATAAAATAAAATAAAATAAAATAAAATAATAAATAAAATAAATAAAATAAAATAAAATAAAATAAATAAAATAAAAGGCAAAAATAATTCCAAAGATGGCAGACTTTTTATCAGAAACTATGGGAGGCCAAAGAAATGTAAAGACTTTTTCAAAGTGCCTAAAAGAAAAAAAAAAAAATCAGCTTAGACAATACCGACAAGGGCTAGTGAATAAAGATGAAATTAAAAACAAACAAACAAAACCTAATCTAAAAGAAGATAGCAGAGGACAAAAGAGGAACAAATGACAGAGTGGACAATAAGGAAGCAAATAATTAATAAGACATCTAACACAAAACATCATAATTACATTGGATGTTAATGTATATGCACCCCAATTAAAAGACAGACATTTTCAGAATGGGTATAAAAAGGAAGGCCCAACAAGCAGTCTACTATTTATAAAAGATACACTTTAAAATATAAAGAAATAGATAATCAGAAATCAATGGATGGAAAAAGATGTACTGTGCAAATAGTAAGTAGAAGGAGGATAGAATGGTAATATTAATGTCAGATAAAGTACACTTGGAGACAAAGCACATTCCCAAAGATAAAAAGAGATTTCATAAAAGGCTCAACTCATGAGGAAGATATAACAGTCATAAATGTGTACATGAGACAAAAAATGACAGATTTTTGCAATCATAGCAGCAGATAATAACCAGGTCAGTTTGAAAAAGACAGAATAACAGCAAAGGCATAGAGAATTTGTATGTTTTTTACAACATTGACCTAAATGGTATCTATAGGACCCTAATATAAACTACACATCCTTTTCAAGTACTCATACATTCAAAAAGACAAACCATATACTAGGTCATAAACAAGACTCAATAAACTAAAAAAAAAAAAAAAAGATTACATTAAGTATGTTCTCTGATAACAAGGAAATTAAAATAGAAATTGATGAAAATAAGATATTCAGAAAAACTTTAGTATTTGAAAATTAAATAGCATTTCCCAAGTAATATAACTGTTGAAGAAGATATCACAAGGGAAATTGGAAAATATCGTGAAATGAATGAAAGTGAAAACACAACATTTCAAAGTTAATGAGATGCAGCTAAAGCAGTCTAATGGGGAAGATTTATAGATTTTGATGTGTGCAATGGGAAAGAAGAAAAATCTAGGACCAAAGAGCCAAACTTCCACTTAAGAAGCTAGTGACAAAAGGAGTGAATTAATCCAAAGTACAGAAAAGAAAAGATCAAAAATAAATAAATCAGTAAAGTATAAAATGTGCACCAATAGAAATTAGCAAAGGAACTGAAAGTTAGTTATTTGAAAAAATAAATTAAGCTGATAAAAGTTGAAGACAAGTCACAAATTGTCATTTTCAGAAATGAGGAGACAACATTACCACATATTCTGTAGATATTAAAAAGGTAATCATTTTATGAAAATAAACTGATAACAGGTGAAATTAATTGAACTGAAGTATCTCATAGAAGTAAATTACTAAAACTGGCAAAAGATAAAACAGAAAATATCAATACTACTATATTTATAATTTTTAAAATTACAAACCTATCCACGAAGAAAACTAGGTTTTCCAATAATTTTGTTTTAATTTTTTTTATTTATTTATGATACTCACACAGAGAGAGAGAGAGAGAGAGAGAGAGAGAGGCAGAGACACAGGCAGAGGGAGAAGCAGGCTCCATGCACCGGGAGCCCGATGTGGGATTCGATCCTGGGTCTCCAGGATCGTGCCCTGGGCCAAAGGCAGGCGCTAAACCACTGCGCCACCCAGGGATCCCTCCAATAAGTATTATACAATATTTAAGATCCACAAAACACCAATTTTACACAAAACATTCAGCAAGTAGAGGGGGTACATATAATTCCCAATTCATTTTATGAGGTGGACATAAGTTGTACCAAAATCTGACAAAGATTTTACAAAATAAGAAAATTAGAGACTAATGTCCCTCATAAACAGGGATGTAAACTTCCTTAACAAATTGTTAGTTAATCAAAACAACAACAATGTATACAGTATATAATTTACCATGACTAAATAAGATTTAATCCAGGAATCTAAGTGTTGTAGGCAGGCTTTGAGGTGGTTCCAAATGATTTTTGCCTTCTGAAATTCATGTTCTTACAATCTCTTGAGTGTGGGCTATATTTAGTGACTTACTTCTAACTTCTGACATTAGATTACTAGAAAATCTACAGTTTTTGTCTTGCTGTTCTCTCTTTCTCTGGGACTAATCACTTTTGGAGAAGCTAGCAGTCATATTGTGGCAGTCCTCTGTAAACAGCAGCCAGTGAGAAACAGACTTCGACAATATAGCCCAAGAGGAAAAAAGGCCATGTAAGTGAGCCTGGAAGAAAATCTTGCAATATATCTTCATATGAAAACACAGCTCCAAATAGTAGTTCAACTGAATCTAATGAGAAATCTTGAGACAAAGACACTTACCAAAGCAGTGCCTGGGTTCCTGACCACAAAATGATGATATAATAAATGTCCATTGTTTGTAAGTGCTAATTTTTGGAGTAACTTGTTATGGTTTAACTTTAAAACAATCAACGAATCTACCAAATTTAAAAAATGGAGGACAATCATGTTAACATTTTAATTGATGTAAAAAAAAAAAAATTAACAAGTTCCACATGAATTCATGAATAAAAAACCTCACCAAACCCGGAATAGGAGACCCCTAAGAAAGAACATCTAAGAAAAATCTGCAACTAACGTCATGTTCAGGGATGACATGTTGAAATGTTACCTCCCCTTAAGTTTGGGAAGCAGACAAAAATGTATACTCTCACTACTTTTGCTTGATACTTCACTGAAGAATGAATTAGTACAAGAAAATAAGAAAAAGAAATGAAAGATGGGAAGGTGAGAAAAGAGAAATAAAACCATCTCTATTTGTGGAGAACAAGATTGTTTACATAGTCTTATTTTGACTTTAGAACTAACAAGAGAATTTGAGAAAGCACGCAGAGTAAGAAGTACATAATAACAAATCAGGTGTGTTTCATATACTAACAACTAACACTTGGGAAAATTAAACTTAAAAACAAGTACATTTACAGTTTTGTGAACAATCCTAAAAAGACTCAGAATGAATAAGAAATGATGCACAAGGTATTAGCACTGAAAACTATAGAACATGGCTGAGAGAAATTAAAAAAGACATAAATTAATGGAGTAATAAACCATGTTTATGGATTGATAGATTCATTATTAAAAGATCTCTATTGTCCCCAAATTCATCTATAGAGTCAAGGCTGTCACATTCAAACCACCACTCTGCAGTTTATAGAAATTGACGAGCTGATTCTAAAATTTATATGGTAATGCAAAAGATCCATATTAGTTAAGTCATTAAAATACATTTGAAAGACTTGCAAACTACCTGATTTCAGGAATTACTATAAGGTTACTGCAATTAAGACAGTGTGATTTGCACATGAAAATAGATATATAGATTAATGAAACAGGATTGAGATTCCAGAAACAGATACACTCATATATGGTCAATTAATTCTTGATAAAGATGACAAGACAATTCAATGGGGAAAGGAAAGACCTTTCAATAAATGATGTTGAAACAACTGGATAGCCATATAAGAAAAGAAAAAGAGAAGATTGACCCTTACCTCACATAATACACAGATATTCATTCAAAATACACCATTGATCTAAATGTAAAAGTTAAATTTATAAAACTTCTAATAGAAATGAGAAACCCTTACTAACTTGAAGAATAAAATGATTTCCAAGATAGAGCTCAAAAAGCATGAATTAAAAAGAATACATTTGATTTTATCAAAATTAATAATTTTTGCTTTTTGAAAGACACCATTGAAAAGGGAAAAGTCAGGCAATGGGATGAGAGAAAATGTGTTTAGCCTACATATTGAACAAAAAATCTGCATCCAGAGTATATAAATAACTCTCATAACTCAATAGTAGAAGGTTAAAAACCACCAGTATTAAAATGGGTGAAAGATTTTACAAAGTAAAATATAGAAATGTCCATTCTATTCCAATGGACACAAGAAAATACCATTAGGAATCAGGGCAATGCAAATTTACAGTGAGATTTCTCTAAATATCTACTGGAATGGCTAAGACTTTTAAAGACCCAAAATACCAAGTAATACATGAATCACTCATATATTACTGATAGGAACATAGAATGGCATAACTATTTTTGGAGAACTATTGGCAAGTGTTTGGAAAATATAAGTAGATACTTTCTATACAGTCCAGTCATTCAACTCTTAGATATTTGTCCAGGAGATATAAAAATGCTTCAATCCATATAAATACTTGCAGGTCAATGTTCATAACAACATAGTCATCACAGCCAAAACCTTGAAATACATTAAAAATGTTTACTAACAAGTGAATGAATAAGCTGAGGTGTACCTTTAGAGTAGAATATTACTTCAAAACAAATAGGAATGGACAACTGTTACACACGATAATAGAGACCAATTCAAAATCATTATATGGGAAAAGGAAAGAAAGCAGAAAAGACTACCTGCCATATAATTCCATTTGTATAAAATCGTAGAAAGTTCAAACTGATCTATTGTGACAAATAGCAGATCAATGATTGTCTTGGGCTTGGGATGGATGGGGTTATGTGATTCTGAGGAGAAAAAGAACATTTTTAGAGATGATGGAAAGATTCTGTATCTTGATTGTGACTATGTTTACGTGGATGCATATTTTTGGTAAAGGTCTTCAAACCATTAATGGATAAACTTCTGCAGGCTATAAGTCATACGTCAATAAAATTAATTAAATAAAGCTTTATTTTTATTTTTTTAAGATTTTATTTTTTTTTTGAAATAGAGAGAGAAAGAAAGAGAGAGAGCAAGTGGGGCAGGGGGGAGGGGCAGAGGGAGAGAGGAAAGCAGACATCCCCCTGATCGGGGAAACAGACACAGGGCTCAATCCCAGGACCCCAAGATCATGACCATAGCTTAACTGACTGAGCCAACCAGGCGCCCTTAAATAAAACTTTAAAACCTGGAGTCCAAACTTTTCTCAGAGAGAAAAATGAAAGAAGCCACGTGAATGTAAAGATAGCACCAGAAGGAAATATGAAAACACTGTATTATTATTATTATGGAATATACTTCCCTCCAAAATAAACCAGGCTCGTACAGTGTGTGAGGTCCTGTGCTCTTCACTGTGATGGAACAAGACTCAGACGGAAGGTCGGAAAGCACTTTCTGGAAACTCAACATCAGTGATTTCCATGACTCACAATCCAGTCCTTTCTCTTACATCCTTATTCCAACTAGAGAGGTAGAAACAAATAATGGAAATACAAGAGAGCCCTCTGTAACTGTTTAAGAGTTGGAGGCAGAGCTACATGGAAATCCGGAGGAGAAATTATTTCCCAACTGAACCAGATCAGAAAATCTGCCACAGAAGAGCAAACACTAACTACAGCTCTTGGGGACAGTCGAGGACCAGGTAGCTTGAGGGACAACAGCCAGACAAGGAAACCATGAAAGTTATCAGAGGGAGGGAAGGGAAACCAAAAAAACTGTTGGAAAGTAGAAGGTAAGTGGAAGACGAATATTCTAGAAAGGCAGCAGCCCAGCTTCTTTGTGCTTCATCTGTGCCAGTATCTTATTGGGTTATTTATTTGTAAAGTTCAATACATCCCAGACGTGCATTAACAATGCCATTTTCAATTTAAAGTGGGTGCATGGGCTCTGAATAGTTATTCTGATACGCTCAACTGGGAAGTCTGCCATTGGTAAAATGAGACTTCACACATACATTGTCCCTTGGCTAACTCCATTATAGACAGAAGAATGCCTACTCATCAATTAGTCAGACCGGTTCACTGAGGCAGAGAGCGGCCACACAGTGATGATATGGATCAGTTTTACAAAGGGCTTTCAAAGAGCATTAGGCCCACAAAAATCCTGTGGTCCACCAAACTCGGAATAATCCGATCAGCCCTCCAGCATGCCCCCAGGACTCACAGCCCTCCATGCACTTGGCAGCTCCCATTCTGTTCCTGTTCACCTCTGCAGTGCTTCCAAGTTTGGTCGGGCACCTCCCACACGCACACCAGATGTCTTCGCTTCCTGCTCCACAGAAAAATGAAGGTCAGTAGTCCTGAAGTTACTAAATAAACTTGCCCACTCTACCTCAAAATTCTTTTTTTATGACAGGTCTCTCTTCCCTTGCCAAGGTTAATTTGCCCGTTCCTTTTTTTTTTTTTTTTCCCCGACTGCCTTTTTCTGAATATTAACTATTTTCTCTCTTTCAAACTTTTCCCTTTCCGTTTAAGATTTTTCATGAACTCATGCTGCCTTAAAAAAAAAAAAAAAACCTAATGTATTATTTAATATATTCTTCACAAGGGCTCAAACAGAGACTTAATTTAAAAAACAGAAACAAAACAAAAATGACACCACAGCTTCAGATACAGAGTCCTAGACAGAAATGAAGAGAAGGACAGACCATGTAGGGAGAAAATAAAAAGACAACACAAGGAGAGTTGGCTGGAGACCTGCTTTGAGTAGGTTTCTGGCAGGTAATTCTTAAAGGCTGTGGGGTTTTTCCAGAGCTCAGCAGCATGTGTGTTCAAAAGACTATCAATGTCGGGTTCTCCTAGCAGGCTCTGGATGGACAGCAGGATGGTCCTGACATCATACAGGGCAGACCATTTGTCCTTCAGGGTGTCCAGGCAGATGTTACCCTGGGTGTCCACACAGGGGTGGTAGTAGGGTGTGAGGAACTTCACTGTGGGTGTGTTGTAGGGGTAGCCACTGGGGAACTCCAAGGAGAGCTTATACCTCAGGTCTTTATATACTGTGTCAGCTGCTCCGTGGATGGTCCCCACCCATTTGAAAAGGTTGTCTGATTCAGGGAAGGCAGAAATTCCTTTGTCACCAGACATCATGAGGGTCATCAGCTCCTGCTGAAACTTTAAAAGTAAAAGCAAGAGGAGAACAATCTTTCCTCAAGTTAGTATTTTATTCAAGTGTTTTAAAATATAGTAGATTATTAGAAAATTTGAGGTATACTGAGGTCAAGATACCAGGAGATTATTGCTATTCAGAAATAAGTTTACTAGTCACAGTCCCTCCAAAGGAGGGGAACACACTAACCTAAGAGGCCGGGGGCCACAGAGCATAGCACCTGGGTTGGTCATGCATGTGTGGTGTCAGAGGAGCAGGGGCAGGAGGACTAAGGGCAAGCCTTTGTAGTGGTTTCCACACAAGGGAACAAAAATGAGGCAGAATCAGCAGGTTTAGGATTAGTTGTTCGATGCTTTCAGAGAGCTCTGTGGCCCAGGGGTTGTCAGTTATTTCAAACTTGTTCTTAAAATAATCAGGGCAGGTGTATAGGAGCCTAGAGTATGAGAGCTCAGTAAGGGGTGTGGTTGGGCGTGGGCTCTGGGCTTGCTGGTCTGCATTTGAAAAGTGCATCCCAGGAGAAAGACTAACTCTAGATGGGGGTGCGAGGAGGGACTGCTGGCCCAGGAGGGAGGAAGGAGGCCAAGGCAAGGGGACTCAGGCATGTTTTCAGGCTGTCCAGGACAAGACATATCCCAGACACGCATGTGGGGCAGATATAGAAAAATAAGTTTTCAGAAGCTAGCGAAACGGTCAAGGCACTCAGCTATCCTGCCAAATTCTTGTTTCCTTCAAAATGGAAGGCCTGTGGTTTCCACTTTAATATTTCTACTTCTTGCTCAGTACTCAGCCCAATCCATCTGATTCCCAGCCCTATAAAGACTTTGAAACTGCTGTAAGATCCACGAGGAGTTTCTAAATGTATCCCCAGCGTTCCCACTGCTCTTCCACAAGGCCATTGGCTACATTCCGGAGCTTATCATCTCCTGTCAGAATATTTAAATTGCCCTGTACACGTCCATGCATCTCGATCCAACACTTCAAGTCCTAGAGCTGCCCTAGATAGCTCTGTAAAGCACACAGCTCCTCAATCACTCCCCATTGCCTGCTGCAGGGTAGACAGCACCCCCCGCCCCCAACTCTCCTAAAGGAACTTTACAGCCTTTCTCCCTCTGCCATTCCCACTCTACACCCTGCAGCGTAACTTTCTACATTTTGGCCGTGTCACATGATCAAACACTCACGTGTGCCATCTTACCTTACAACATGTAGGGAGCTTTGCCTGGAAAACCACCCAGTCCCCCGCCCTCCACTACTACCTATCTCAGGCTCATTTATTAATGTGGTAGCTTGACTGCACCGAATGTTCGGTTCTTGGGTTCTCCCATTGTGGGCAGGGAGTCCCATCCCACACATCACACATGGGGCCTAGGACCAGCCATGTGATGTGCAGCCAACTTTAGTAGCACGGAAAAACACAGTAGAAATGAAGGACCACCCAGCTGACCGGAGGGCACATAAGAAATAATAAACGGCTGCTATTTTTAAGCCTCTAAGTTCTACCCTGGTTTGTTACGCTGCCATGACTAACTGATTAACTTTTACACAGACTGGAATCTTCCAAACACCATGTGTTAATCATTGTTATGTGCCTACTACCTAGCAGAAGGCAGTTGCTCAAAATTGTGTAATGGATCAATGGGTGGATGAAAGAGTATACATTTACCAATACCCACGCCTCTGCTTTTAGATGTTTCTAGCAGTTTTGACCATATGTATTTGATCTCTTGTTAAAGGTTGAGGAATGACAGATCTACCACAAAGATGAATCTTAATTTCATTATGAATGTAAGTTTGCATTAAAATAAGACCAAAAGGGGGCACCTGGGTGGCTCCGTGGTTGAGCATCTATCTGCCTTTGGCTCAGGTCATGATCCTGGGGTCTTGGGATCAGTCCCACATCAGGATCCCTACATGGAGCCTGCTTCTCCCTCTACCTATTTCTCTGCCTTTCTGTGTGTGTGTCTCTCATGAGTAAATAACTGGAAAATCTTAAAAAAAAAAATCTAAAAGTAGTACGGAATATTTTCATTGTTAGTTCTTAGAAGGCCCAGGTATATAATATTATCAGCAACCTGTGCCTATTCTAATGCTTGATTTGAAAACCATAATGACATTGCACATAATGAAATTATAAAATTCAAGGTAATGTTACCACTTGTGAGCCAGCAGGCCATTTTAAACTAAGTCATGAATTGACTTGAATTTGCATGAATGTGAGCTGCAGACCCTATTCACCTTCCACTCAAATACCAGTTTATTTTATGGAAATTAGAAGGGGGGGGGGTATTGAGGAGTTTTCCAGTAGTTCTCTTTGTAAATTAACTTGTAATGATTCTTAAGAAGTTGCCCTTCAACATAATCTCTCTTCTACTTTAGTTATTCAAACATTAGCGTCTCTTATTTTAATAGAATTACAATAGCATTTCGAGCCCTTGTTGCCACATGCCATAAGATTACTAATGACAGTTTTTAGGTTATCTAACCAGTCAAGCATTCAGTCATCCACAAATTTGGCTATGTTTATTATTAATGAAGCTGCACAAACCCTGGTGTATTGTTATACATTTAATTTTTCAAATATTGTGATAATATAAACAACATACAAGAAAAATGTTTTTCATGAATACATATAAGATTAATTTTCTTTTGCCTGACATGCACTAATTCATACATATATTAATTCAACAAATATTTTGAAGGCCAAGTGCGTTCAAGCTTAGGAAAGCAGAGATAGAAAATGCATCGGAAAAGAGTGAGATTTAAATAATTACAACACCATGAGTGTTATTACTGATGTGCACACACAATCCTGGGGAAATAGAGGGATGGGAGGGGTCCACCTATTTTCCTGGGGAAGATGGTTTTTGAAACGAGTGATAAAGACTAAGTAGTATCTGGAGTAAAAAGATATGAAACAGTATCCAAGATTGAACAAAATGGAATGAATAATGTCAAAGACATGGGAAAGTTGTTGCTTTTACTGAGAGTTCTCTGAGTTTCCAATATGGTCCCATTCAGAGTGTGGGGCATGGACCAGGAGCACATCCAGAGAACTCATCAGAAGTCCAAATACTCAGACGCCTTCCCAGTCCTGCTGAATCAGTCTTGGTGGTGGGACAGAGGAATCTGTGTTTAACAATTCTGTGGTAATTCTAATGCATGTTAGGCTAATACATCTAAGGCTCACAAGTCTGATCTAGGAAGTGATTCTTAAAGTTAAGATGTCTCAAAATTACTTTATGGGGGCACCTGGGTGGCTCAGTGGTTGAGCATCTGCCTTTGGCTCAGGTCATGATCCTGGGGTCCTTGGATAGAGTCCCTCATCGGGCTCCCTACAGGGAGCCTACTTCTCCCTCAGCCTGTGTCTCCACCTCTCTCTTTGTGTCTCTCATGAATGAATGAATGAATGAATAAATAAATAAATAAATAAATAAATAAATAAATAAATAAAATCTTTAAAACAAAATCACCTCATGGCTTTGGTCTCCATTCCAGACTGTCCGATGCAGTAGGTCTGAAGTAAGCTTCAGAATTGAATTTCTAACAAGTCCCTGATTATGCCAATGCTTTAGGTTCAGGGAACATGCTTTGAGATCTAGTGATCTAGGGATGTGAATAACTGATGGTGAATTTTCTTTTTTTTTTTCTTTTTAAACATTTTTCATTTATTTATTTGAGAGAAAGAGAGAGAGAGAGAGAGAGAGAGAGAGTGCATGCATGTAGGCAGAGGGTCAGCAGAAGGGGGAGGGAGAGAATCTCAAGCAGGCTCCTCTGTTAAGCACAGAGCCCGATGTGAGGCTCGATCTCATGATCCTCAGATCATGACCCCAACTGAAATGAATAGTGGGATGCCTAACTGACTGAGCCACTCAGGCACCACTGAGAGTGAATTTTCAAATGTAGATTGGGGCCAGTTTATGGAAGGACAGTGTGGGAGGTAGAATTCTAAGGTGGCTCCTAAGATTACTGACTCCTGGTGTACATGCACCTTCTTTCTACTATTTCGAACAAGTGCTATTCCAAGTATTGCTGCTTTGAGGGGATTTTGCAGATGTAATTAAGGTACCAATCAGTTGAGTTTCAAATAAGGAGATTATCCAGGTAGTCCTGAACTAATCACTTGAGAGTGTTAAGCAGTTCTAAATATCAGAAATGGAATAAGAAATACAAAACAGGAGAAGAACTTGACTTGCCCCTGGAAATCTCCTGTTTTGGTTGTTTCTTTCTTTTTTTTTTAAGGTTTTATTTATTTATTCATGAGAGACACAGAGAGAGGCAGAGACATAGGCAGAGGGAGAAGCAGGCTTCCTGTGGGGAGCCCATGCGGGACTTGATCCCAGGACCCCGGGATCATGACCTGGGTCAAAGGCAGATGTTCAACTGCTGAGCCACTCAGGTGCCCCTAGAAATCGCCTGTTTCAAAGGATGCAAACAGCCTATAGAAGTAGGGTATGGCCCCAGGTGATAGCCAGGAAATTGAATTTCAGTCCTATGACTGCAAGGAGTTTTTTGTTTTTGTTAAAAACAAGAATGAATTGGGAGGTATATTTCCTTTTCTCTAGAGCTCCCAAATAATGACCACCTACCTGCCTGACACTTAGCTTTCATCTTTGTGGTGTTCTATACAGATAAGCCTGCCATGACATGTCACACTTCTGATCTACACAAATGCTAGTATTGTTTTAAGTGACTGTGTGTGTGGTAATTTGTTGCACATTGATGGAAAATAAATTTCAAAATAAAATGGCACCCTTAAAAAAATTTGTACCTCAAGTCCAATTCCTTAAAAAAATGGAGAGTCATTAAATATTTCTAAGTTAACGTATATTTTTTCGTGTTTGCCTTTAAAATGTTCAACTCCAGGAAGCATGAGGGACAAGGTTTAAAGAATGGAAGAGTGAAGCTGGGGTGTTGAGGCCATAATAAGCATCCATATCAACAAATTGACCAATATCTGAGGGAAGCAAGTAATAATGAAAATAGTAGAAATAGATTTTTTGATGGACTTAGTATGGGAGAGGAGGGGAGGAGGTACTTAAGAGTGCTTCTAGCTGAGTGAATCTCTTAAAGCCTAAGTAGAACAGAAGTTCTAAATAAATTGCAAGAGAGCCTTTAAGCAAGTTCAGAATAATAATGTATTATTAAGTTTTAGACAGAGAACATTAAAGGGATTCAAATTACTTACCTGAAATAACAACTTAAGACAGAAACTAAACATTTTTTGTATGACCTATTATTAATTAAGTTGCATCTACTTTTATTTCCAATGACTACCAAGTTTTTTTTCAAAATATGCATGATTTACCTTTAATTTCATTAAAGATCAGTGTTTTCTTCCCTAAAATGGTGATATGAAGACTCTCAGGACTTAGATGTCAAAGAACTGAAAATCTTCCAAAATAAATGTTTCTGCAAACGAGCCATATGCCCCTGGGTTAAAGGACAATGAGAAAGTCTTAACCAGTCATATGGTTCTCAGCTCTTACCCTGATAAATGGCAGGTCAAGGAGGGTTGTGTTTAATAGTATATTCCTCAATGAAATGTCACTTTTTCCTCAATGTGTCCTCTGTGTGAACTAATTAAAATTATGTTTTGCTGCAATGTCAGCACACTGACTTGCTGACTTTCTTGTTGTCTTACCACATGGTACAAAGTGAATGCTGTCGCGCGATAAACCTGAAATCTGAAAGGCCCTGTAACATGGGATGTAATGTAAGCTCTTTGCAATCCACAGTCTAGCTGCCTCTGTCTCTGTTATACATTATTAACACTCACTCATCTCATATGTGGATAGAAATTGCACAAGTTGAAAAGGCACAGCTAACAGCTTTGTTGCCCAAATCCAGATAAATAATTCCTATTTTACTAAACACACTCCAGTCTCTCAGTTCTCGGTGGAAACTAGGGAGGTCTTACACAGTTGTACATTTTTAACTATTAGAAGACTGTGCTTTGTAAATTTCACTTAGTCCTTCAAATGATAAAAGCAATATCTGAAGAGTATTTTCAATAGCTTCAAGAATATACTATCACTAAATACAAAAGAAATCTTTCTTCTTCCTTCTCCCTCTTGTTCATTTCTCATCTGACCACTGAAGCCAATGGTCAGAATTTCCTGGATATGCTTGCAGAACTTTCTCCTTGCTTAAGAAACGCATGGTGGATATGATTTCAAGAGTATATTTCTTGTGATGCATCTGTCTTGATCCTCATCACATATTATTCAAGTAACATGATTTTTTCTGCTAAGCTCTACCATAAAGATGAACATAATATTTAGGTGAATTTGTGTAATGATCTACAATATCTAGTACTTGAATAATGTTGACAGAAAGACACATGAGTCAATAGAATAAGTAGATATGATTTATAATTATGCAGATTATTTTTTATTTAATTGGACGCCTTTATTCCAATTGTTATAAAATAGAAAAAATTGCTTTAATTAACCTTTATGCATGCACGTAGCCTCTGCTGAGGATTAGATCTTTGTGAAAAGCTGCCAAATTTCACAATATGCAATCTTGGAAATTTTCCTGGACTAAAAGTTACTATTTATTATTTTGACAACTGAAGTGAAATAAACAAGCAATTAATAGATTTATCAATGCATTATTACTTGCACTAGGAATAACTGAATGAAATTTGTTACATTGTAAGAGATTATAAAATATTATGTAACTCCGGTGTGGCAAAGGTAAGAATCTTCTCTTACACGGTATTTCTTTTTTTAAATAATACTATCTTCAGAACAAAGTACAGAGTCATTGAAACCTCTGACACATTATACATCAACAATGCTACCAAGAATACATAATTTTAAAAATTATCCACGGTGATTAAAGTGCACAAAACCCACTCCTATATGCTGTGAAATTGAGAGCCACCTCTACAGCAATTTTATTGCTGAATCAAAATGATATCCAAAAAGAAAACTGTCAGAAATATTTATTGCATTTCACTTATACTGCCAATATTCTTAACTTGACCTCAGAGGCAATCCCTACAAAGTTTAGAACCTGGTGGTGTAGTGTTTATGAAAAGAGCTAGAACAAAAGGTTTCCTTATTTCTAAGTGGACTACATCATTCCTTTGTTTGATAACCTCAAACACATCTTAATCTACTGCTTTTTTTAGTGATACCAGCTGTAAATCATATATCAATAAGCTCATCTTTCTGCCTTTTCTTCAACCAAATTTTTCTACTCCCAGCACTAATGCATAGAAGTTGCCTACTAATGCATAGTAGAAAACGTCTCTAAATATGCAAATCTTTCAAATTTAGTTCATTTAATTCCATGTATTTTGGTCAATGTGAGTGCTAAATGCACAAAGAAAACCAGTTTTCAATTCAACAATCCAATTAAGGAAATATTTACAGAATCTATAATAGAAGGAAGATTTTTGTTGGAATGCTGCAAAGACAAGTAAGACAAGATTACTGCACTGGGGATTTAACTTATTCATGCTTTCATTCAAATGCTAATTTAGAGTTTACCATACTCAGATGTTTCTGAGCCCCACAAAGTCCATACAATAAATTCTTGTAGTTAAAGGACTTGTCAGTGTTTAGAAGTTATCATTTCTTGAATGTCTACTATATGAGCAGCACTTTGCAAATATTACCTCTCATTGTTAGGACAACTCTAGTAAGCAGATTAGGAAAAGTGTTCAAGAGAATAAATCATACAAGTTGTAGAATATAAGGCTTGGCTTAGAATCCTGTGAGTATGATGCCCACGACATATTAATGATGGCCACTCTTCCCAGCTAGAGCTAATGTGCATTTCTCTACCCACTTAAATCTGGGCTGAGCTTGTGACTGCTTTAATTGATAAAGTACATTAGAAGGGGTGCCTTGCCAGTTCTGTGTCTCACCATTAATTAGACTGCTTGGTCCTTGTGCTTCCTCTTGGAACATTTGCTCTTCGAATGCTCCCTCTAGGAATCCAGATACTAGATGTAGGTGCTCTGGTCAACCATAGCTGAGCTCCTGGTTGATAACTCTCAGCTTCCAGCCATGGAAATGAGCCCTCTTGGGCATACTGGCCATTAAAAGTGCACATTTTAAGCAATTCCAGCAGTTAAACCCATAGGGCCATTAAAAGCTAAGCCTTCAGTTCCATTAGAATCCAAAACCTTATAAGTCAGTGTCTCAGCTGATTTGTACCCTTTGAATTGGATTTTTCTTTATGGGAACTTCAATGTCTTTGTATTAAACTTCATCTATAATTTTTATGTACATTTCTACATACCTACGCTATGAGAGTCATCTGTTTTTTTGAGACTCAGTCAGTGTGGTTCTAGAATATTTTCCAACTCCTTTCAGTAGTATGGGAAATTAAATAGAACATATTAATGTCAGGTGCTAATGAACTGACAAAGCAGACAAAGGGATGGTGGATTCCAGGTAATAATTGTTGAAATCAATGACAAGGGAGTCAATTCTGCTTGTAAGAGGAAGTTCTCCTGGAAAAATATCACGACATGTAAGAGGAGAGCAAATACTGTGTTTGGTGTGAATAAGAAGTGAAAGAGTTAAAGACTACATATTGTGATCCAAAAGAGAATGTGAGTTCCTATTCTGAAAAAGCTTTACTTTTGCATGGTGATCAGATTGAAAATTCAGATGTACTTATATATATTTTGGTGAATATGGAGGCCATTGGCAATGAGGAATTCTATGAGCTACATTTGGAAGTCATTAGTAAGGGAAAGCAGAATAATTACAAAATATGAATTCAGAAGAAGACGAGTAAGTAAAGAAAACAGAACAATGACCTGGGATTATTATTAAGAAGTTTGGACTTTAACAGCAGCTCTTCTTAAATCTCTGTTGAGTGAGTCAGCATAGGAAAGATTCAGCGTTGCATCTTTTTTTTTGGGGGGGGGGTGTTGTTTTAGAAGAAGGGGTTGGGGGACAGGGAGAGGGAGAGAGAGAACCTTAAGCAGACTTTATGCTCAGCAGGAAGCTCCACATGGGGCTCCATCCCAGGACCCTGAAATCATGGCTGAATGAGATCAAGAGCTGGAGGCTTAATGGATTGAGCCACCCAGGCACCCTTCAACCTTGCATCTTTGATTAAACTATTATATTTATTTTAAAAAAGATTCACATATAGTCAGGCTTTATGAGATTTAAATTATAGTCAGGGACATAGTTTCATGTTTTATAAAACACTATTACTTGTTTTTTGTTGTGTTTCATTTGTTTTGCATAAAACAGGAATAATTCTCTAAAGCAATAATTACCCAATAGCATCCAGGTATTAGCAGTAAGAACAATGGTAAAGGGGGAGCGAGGCAAATGAGTACTTCATTTTACAGTCTACCACATGATGAAGAGTCCAATATCTATATCAATACAGGTAGTACAATCAAAAAAACCTGATTTGGAATCCTGCCCCATGCCCATAAGCTATGTGGATTTAAGCAAACATAATTACCCCTTAGAATCTCAGTTTACACATCCATAAATTGGATATAAGAATAGATATCTCAGAGAGTTGTTCTGACAAATAAGATAATGTCTAGCAAAGTACATTGTAAGTTGTCAGTATAAGTAATTTTATAACTGAGCATAATCCAGAGCAGTTTCTTCGGAGGTGATGTCATCAAATTCTTGTCTATTTAATAGAAATGAGTTAAATGTATGTGGTGCATGAGAATGAAATGACTGTTTACATTGAAACAATGAGGAAAATACCAAGGTGAGAAGAGGAAGAGATATGTCAAATGAATTTCATTTTATTACAACATAAACTGTATAGAATTCTGATAGTGGACAAAGAAGTCTCGATAATCTTCAGAGACTTTTTTTAAGATTTTATTTATTTATTCATGAGAGACACAGAGGTAGGCAGACAAATAGGCAGAAGGAGAATCAGTCTCCATGCAGGAGCCTGGTGCAGGACTTGATCCTGGAACTCTGGGATCACGTCCTGAGCCAAAGGCAGACAATCAACCACTGAGTCACCAAGGCATCCCCCAGAGAGTTTTCTGTTAATTTAGTCTTATTAAAATATTCATTACAGATACTATATTACATTCAACATATATTCATGTGATTTCTCACATGCTGAGTGCTTTCTTAGACCACCTTTGATGCCTCCTACTCTTCAGTTCATTCCTCTTCTAAGTCCCCTTGATCTTGCAGTGTCTCATGCCTATCTTCTTTTCAACACTGCCCTGGCCATTGCTTCCTTTCAGGCCTAATTCATCTCTGTCTCAGTGTATGTGCTTGCCCCCCATCCACTTCCAAAGCTTTTAACATTCTGCTTTTTCACACTTTATTTTGAACTTCTACCATTCAATGGCATGAGTGAGAGAGCAAGTCACTCCCCAACACCAAAACCTGCAAATGTTTCTCCAATGCCCACACTGTACAGTGTCATGCTTTGTGTCATGTTTGGCCTTTCATGATCTGACCACAGCTATCCTGCCAATTCATCCCCTAAAATTACAAAGGATATGCAATTTTTCAGGAGCATGTGTTCGGGGTGAGTAGCCAAGTGGTACAGATTTGGTAGGGAAGTGAGTGAGATCAGTGGGCTGGTAACCCAGGGGAAATGGAGGGACCAAGTGGCTGACATGTCTGCAGTGAGACATCTGAAAATATGGAATTAGTGATCTGAGGAGGTAGGTATTCAAATTTAAGGTATCCGTGGTTGAGCAGTTCTGGGTGTTGATGGGTCTAGAATATGACCATGGGCATGAGCAACAACTCTTGCAGTGAAGTGACTTGATATGATGACTTTGAGAAATGACGTGGACATATGGGGTGCCGCCTCTTTTCTCTTTATGATCTACCTGATTGTAGGGAGTACACTCTGATCAGCTACCCACCATCCATGTTAGAGACAAAAGCTCTGCCCGCTTTGGGGAAGAACTCATTGTCTTGCACTACCTGTGACTGAGGGCATGAAGGTTGTCTTTTTCTGGGGTTACTAGGAAGCTCATTGTTATTCTTTTACCTAAGCCACATTCTCCAAAGTAGCCCTTATTAGTAATGATTTATACTCCATTATAATCTGTCTTATCTTTTGACTGGACTCTCAATAAGTTCAGAACTGGAAGATTACTTATTAATTTGGTTATTATGTCGCTTCTAGGCAAAGAGTTAATATTTGATTGACAGTGAAGTTGTATTCATTTTTAACAGTGATAGAAATATTTAATGTGCCCTGAGATATAACTTTATAGTCAGCCTTTAGGTCAAATGATTCTAGACCTAGAATAAAATGCATTATATGGCATGGGAAAACCCCAAAGTAGCTATGCCCCAGCTGCTAAAATTATCTAGTTTATAACATCTAGATTTATATAAAGTAAAAGTTTGCTAAAGAAAAATAAAACCTTAGAAAACAATTACAGAGAGAAAGAGAGTGAGAAATTATTTTACTAGTTTGCATAATCTTGGTCCAAAACTCATTATTACAAATTGGGAACAATTGACCAGACAATAATTTCCCAAATAACATGAAAGATTTTTGACTTGTCTCAAAAATGATGGAGGGACACCATACACTTCCAATACTACCCTGAACACCTCATTCAATTCTCCACACAGTCTCATATTTTTCTCAAGAAATGGGTAGAGGAATAGAAGTTTCTATTTTGAGGGAGACACCAGTATAGATACTGTGAACAATGGAGAGGTACTCGATGGAAAACTTGGATAAACCTATGAAGCCAAGATGCACAGGAGTAAAAATCTTACCTGAGATTTGAGTGTTTACTATGTACAGGCATTCTTACTAGCTTATAACATATGAACTAGTCTTTCATAAACCTGAAAATACCTTATGAGTTATGCAATCTTATTTTCTACGTGCATTTTGTGGATGAGGAAACGTAGGCACTTGAAGTTATTTTCACCAGGTCACACATTTGGTAAGTGGTAAAGCTCGTTTTCCAATCTATAAAGTCTAACTCCAGAATTGCTTTCTTGAGCACTATTGTATACTCTTCCTCATGTTTGGGAATCTCTGTGCTCACACATCCACACCCACCTAGACATCAAAATAGAACCACAGGAACAGTCACACCTAGATATTCTCCATTTTGGCCCTCTACCTTTTCATGCTCATTGATGAGCAAATTTCAAACTATCTTTCTCAACATTCTAGTGTTTGGAGTCGTGCAGGGCTATCTCACACATCTCATGGATATTGTTCTCTATGCTATTCATGGAGCCCACAATTTTATCGTTCCCTGTCCTGACACTGCAGAAATTCTCTACTATGGAATGCCTCTCTGCATCCTGCAGCATGCATGATAATGCCTGATAAGCACCACCATGGAATTATCCGGACCTGATGGGACCAGTACAGAGCCTCACTTATGCAAGAGCCACTGGCACTTGCCTTTGTCTGGATTAAGACTTGGTAATCCCAAAGAAGTCCAGTTCACGTTATCTAAGTCTCCTAGAGTATATTTTAAATAATCATTTAGCTTAAATTTAGAGAAACATTGTAAACATAGTAGTTTTCCTATATCCCATTCCTATATTGTTTTCCTCTACTATTAACACCCTATGGTAATATGATATAGTTATCACAATTGATGAATTAATATTAATACTGTATCACAAACTAATGTTAATAATTTATTGAGATTTCCTTATTTTTTTTAACCTAATATGCGTTTTCCTTTCCAGAATTCCATCTAGGAAAGCACATGGCATTTAGTTACCATGTCTCTTTAGACTTCTTGGCTGTGATTTCTCTCATTTTAAAAATTATTTTTAATTAATTTATTTAATTTGAGAGATAGAGTAAGAAGGGGGAGGGGCAGAGGCACAAAGAGAGAGAATCTCAAGCAGGCTCCACACTGAATGTGGAGCAGGACAATCCCACCTCATGGGTCTCAATCCCACCCCGAGATCATGGCCTGAGCTGAAATCAAGAGTCAGTCACTTATCTGAGTCACCCAGGTCACTGACTTCTCTCATTTTTAAAGACTTCTAGATTTTAAGGAGTAGTGCTCAGGTATTTTGTAGAATGCCCCTCCACTGGGATTTGTGTGATATTTTTCTTATGGATAGAATGGGGTTCTGAAATTTTAGGAGGAAAGCATTAGTAAAATGCCATTCTCATCACATCCTATTAAGAATACATAGTATCAATATGATATTGCTGTTAATATTAATCTTGATCACCTGGCTGAGGTCATATTTGTCAGATCTCTCCACTGTAGTTATTATTTTCCTTCTACTCCATTTCCAAACTTTACTTTTTTGAAGGAAGACACTATGCAAAGATCACATTTATAGGGTAGGGAGCTGTGCTTCACATTCTTAAAATAAATTCTTTTGTGTGGGAGATTTGTCCCTTCTCTTCCATTTATTTATACATTCAATTAGTTTGTTTTCCCCATATTGATTCATGGATATTTCATACTTTGGGTGTAATCCAATGCTATTTAATTTTGTTATTCAAATTGTTCAATTTATGGCTAATAGGGGTTCTTTCCATTGGTTCATGTGTCTCTTTGACATTGAGCCATCATTATGGATATTTTTTTGTTGTTTTGTTGTTTCTATCATGATAAGATGACCCAGGATCATCTTATATGTTTCCTGTTTCAGTCCTATAATCAGCCCAGTTGGCCATTTTTCCAAGGAAATTTGGTTCTTTATATTGGAAAAATCAAAATCTGAGCACTAGATATATTCATTGCTACTTTGGTATTGTTGGCTCTAGGTGACAGAGCAAGGAAGTCTATGTGTGTATCCTAGCTCATGTATATACACTATAAATATTTCTATACATAACCATCTGTATCAATATTAAGCTAAACATGAGTTCATACAGATCGTTCAGCTGACAGAACAAGGAAATCTGTGTGTATACTAGCCCATGTCTATACACTATAAATATTTCTATATGTAGCCATCTGTATCAATATTAAGCTAAACATGAGTTCATACAGATCTCTCCAACATTGATCCTTTACCTCCTTGGTCATTCTAATCTTCTAGTTTCTCTTATCTTTAAATTTCCACACAGCAAGAAAACTGGTTTTGACCTTCCATCCTCCATTTACATAACTGTTCAGTTCCAGTAAGCGTTTATAGAGGTTTCAAAATTGTTAATGCACATGTCTGGTGAGAAACACCTTTATCAGCTAGAATATAGATCTTATGTGCATTTTTTGTGTTTATTTTTACAAACTGTTCATTTTGGTAAGAACTTAATACTAAGTATTTTTCTTTATGCATTTTACAGATGTTTCATATACTTTAAAAATGATCAGATGGTCTTTATTGTCACATTCTGCATTTCATCCTGGGATCCTTTTTTTTTCATCCTGGGATCCTTTTATGCTTAAGTGAATTATTATTATTATTGTTTTGTATGCATTAAGGTTCACTCTTTGTGCTATACAGTAATATGGGTTAATCAAATGCAAACTTGCATGTATCCACCATTACAGTAGTATATGCACTTAAAAAAAAAGAAAGAAAGAAAAGAAAAAAAACTCTATGCTCCCTATTTCTAAAACTGCTGGCAACCACTGATCTTCCTACTCTCTGTGGTTTTATGTTTTCCAGAATGTCATATAATATAAGCCACCTATTATATAACCCTTTCAGACTGGCTTTTTGTATTTAGCTATATTCATTCAACATCCATTCATATCTTTGCATGATCTCATAACTCATTTCTTTTTATTACTGAATATTATTCTATTGCCTGGATGTACCATAGTTTGTTTATCCACTATATACTGAAAAAGATCCTGGTTGCTTCAAGATTTTTTGAAGATTATGAGTGAATTGTTATAGAATTTTCCATGCAGGTTTTTGAATGAATGTCAGTTTTCAAATAACTAAGTTTTAGTTGGGTAAATAACAAAGAATGCAATTGCTAGATTGGATAGGAAGACTGCTTAGCTTTTTGAAATTGCCAAATTGTCTTCAAAGTCACTATACTATTTTGTACTTCCACTAGCAATGAATGAGAATTTCTATTGCTCCACAACCTGGGCAGCACTGGTGTTGTTATTTTTTTTTCTTTTGGATTTTAGATATTCTAATAGATGTGTAGTAGTATCTCATTGCTATTTTCATTTTTAGTTCCATATTGACAAATAATGTCAAGCATTTTTCCATATGTTTGTTTGCCATCTTCATATTTCCCTTGCTTATTTTTCAGATCTTTTCAGATCAGATATTTTGCTTATTTTTTAATTGGGCTGTTTGTTTTCTTATTTTGACTTTAAATATTCTTTGTATAATTTAGATGTAAGTCCTTTATCAGATATGCATTTTCCACATATTTTCTCTCAGTCACTGACTTGTGTTTTCATTCTTTCATGTATCTTTCAAAGAGCAAGATTTTTAAACTTTAATGAAGTCCAACTTAGCAGATTTTCTTTCAGATATTGTGATTTTCATGTTGTATCTAAAAACTCATCATCAATCCCAAAGTCACATTTTCTTCTAGAAATTTTAAATTTTGCATCATACATTTATCTATTTTGTGTAAGAAGGTCTATGTCTAATGCTCATTTAAACAGAAATGGGGGGTGGATATGAATGCCCAATTGTTTAGCAGCATATGTTGAAAATACCATTTTTTACTTCATTTAATTGCTGTTATAATGCTGTCAAATGCACTTGTGTGGATTTATTTCTGGGCTCCTATTTTGTTGCATATTTTTTTGTTTCACTAATACTATGCTGTTTTTATTACTATAACTTTATAATATGTCATGGTGTTCGGTAGTATTAGTTCTACAACCACGTTCTTCCTCCTCCTCCTCATCCTTTCCCTCCTCCTCCCCTCCCCCTCCCCCTCCCTACTCTTTCTCTTCTTCTTCTTTTTTTTTAATTTTATTTATTTATGATAGTCATACAGAGAGAAAGAGAGAGAGGCAGAGACACAGGCAGAGGGAGAAGCAGGCTCCATGCACCGGGAGCCTGATGTGGGATTCGATCCCGGGTCTCCAGGATCGCGCCCTGGGCCAAAGGCAGGCGCCAAACCGCTGCGCCACCCAGGGATCCCTCTTCTTCTTCTTCTTCTTCTTCTTCTTCTTCTTCTTCTTCTTCTTCTTCTTCTTCTTCTTCTTCTTCTTCTTCTTCTTCTTCTTCTTTTCTTCTTCTTCTTCTTCTTTCTTCTTCTTCTTCTTTTCTTCTTCTTCTTCTTCTTCTTTCTTCTTCTTCTTCTTTTCTTCTTCTTCTTCTTCTTTCTCCTTCTTCTTCTTTTCTCCTTCTTCTTCTGTATTTTGTTGACCCCTTTAGGTCTCTGGCTTTTCCAAATAAACTTTAAAATCAGTTTGTTGATATTTAGAAATAGTTTGCTGGGATTTTTGCATTGAGATTTTGTTGAATCTATAGATCATGTTAGTAAGAATTGATGCTAACAATTCTAACCTACGAACATTGAATCTCTCTCTTTCTTTAACTCTTCTTCAATATTTCCCATCAGTGTATTCCATAAAGTTTTTAAACATGCTTTCCTTACTGTCATTTTAGCCTTCAGCTGTAAGGATAGGTGGCATCCTTTGCTGTAACAGAGACCAGAGGCTCTGAGAATACAGTCTCTCTTTCCTTGTTTTTAGGCCCTTGATCTTAGGCTTCTCTTAATGTGCCACAGCTTTCTTGTATGATGAATTCCTTCCCCTGTGTTCCAACACACAAAGATCCTTCCAGTCAGGCTCAGATTTGCTGGTGCACTTGGATGAGCACCACTGATCTACCAGCTGAGATCCCTGATGTGCTTCCCTTGAACACTAGTCCATCTGTATTGCTGTTTGGTCTTGGTTGGTAGTCTCCAAGTCATGGTAGCTATGACAACTGTCACTGACAAAAAACTTGATGAATGTTTATAGGTTGAATGAATATATTAGTGGATGGAAATACTGAAGGTTTCTGGAAAAAAGATGCCATAGTTGCATGAAAAGGCATGAAAGATGGATTTGGGTCACCACAATTTTCACCCACTGTCCTACTTACACAAGAGCTGGTCTTGACAGTCCTCTTAAAGTGTCTTGTTTGGACTCATCTCTGTGCTCACTTCTCTAAGGCAAATGCCCTCTTCCATTCACACTTCTTACTGGCTTGACAGCAGGTCTTGCTCTTGCTTCTCTGTTTGGCCCTATTCCAATTTTACTACTTCACTCTTGCAAACTTTAATCCACCAGGATGCTATATATATGCCATTTTGATAACCCTAGTTTACAGTTCTTTTTTTAATTGTTTTTAATTTTTTTTTTTAGTTTACAGTTCTTGAGAGTTATCATTAATTATGTTTTAGTCAATTTTTGTACATATCTTGTTTCTCTTTAGCAAGTATTTTAAAGAGTTTAGTTCCAATTCTGAATTTTCTGGGTGTACAACTATAGCAGTCTTCATGTTTAAATATGCAATAAATACATTCTCAATGTTTTACCTATGTTTCTGCCAAAAGAGTAACTGTACAAAGAGTCCAGCTGCTCTGATTAAAAAGTACTAATTGCTTTAATTAGCATTTTTGAAAAAAATAAAGTCATCTTATCCCTTTTTTTTAATTGGAGCTAATCCTTAAATTAGTGAGTAGGATGCAGTCAAATCTCAGTTATAAACAGAAAGTATTTCTTTCAAGGTCTTAAAAATACAATCAGGTCTAGTAGTTCATAAAGTACTTTGTTTACTATTTTCTAATCTCTATTTAATTGTAAACTCATCCCATTTCCATAAAACGTATAAGACAAAAGAGTACTGTTTAGATTCATACATTTGTTATCCTCCAACTGGTAGAAGGCCTAAACCCCAAATACAAACAGTTAGAAAAGAGATGATAAACTATTGTCACCCTCTGATTTGTATTCTCAAGCCTGCTTGTATTCTCAATCTGCTCACCTACTAATGGACTAAGGATTGCATGGATGCCAGGCACATCACAGAAACATTTCAGTACTTAGTAACTGAGTGCTATTTGAAATGAATTCCTCATTCTTCCTTATTGTTTGGAACACTAGGCAACGTTACTTAGTTCTCTTCCGTGCAGTCCATTTCTTACTGCCTCATTGTGGCATTTATTTTGTAGTTTTATTAAGTACAATCAACTGGAAGAAATAGGGAAAAGTATAACTATAAAAGTCATGTTTCTCTTTGCTTCCTATAAAGCAGAGGTCAGGAAGCTATGGTTTATGGATCAAACACAGCCCACCCTTGTTTCTTGTGAATAAAGTTATATTGGTGCACAGCCATCTCATTTGTTTATACATTATCTATGCTTGCTTTTGAACTGAAATGGCAGTCGAGTAATTGTGGGAAAGATGATATGACCAACAGATATTTGTTATCTCGCCTTTTAAAGAAAAAAGTTTGCTTTCTTCTGTTGTAAGAACTTGATCACCATAGAAGTTTCCTATAATGCTGAGTCAAGAACATCTTATTTCGTTAGCTTTAGTGCCAATCTATTTCTAACAAACTATTCTCCTAAATATTTGAATAAAGGCACTAAGTCATTGATATGAAATCAGATTTTATATTGTCATCAGCAATAGCTTTTATAATCATCCTTTTAAAACTTTTATTATATTCCATCATTGTTGGTAAACACAGTTTAAGAATGTTGTATAAATGATTCAGAAAACCTTGCTTTCTCAGTTCTGATTTTCCTAAAGAGAAGTGTTTTGCTCAAATTTACAAGCAATGTGCCATTTGTTGTCAACCTTTTTTTTTTTTTTTTTTTTTTTGCATCTTATACAGCATGGGCTTGACAACACCATAGGCCAATGTCTCTTCTCATTGAAATAAAGTATTAAGTGTTAGGTCCAGGACAAGGTGATATTTCAAAGGGCAGTCTATTTATAAAGTGTTCTTTTCTGGTTTCAAATTCTGCATTTTATACAAAACTACAACTGCTGACTTCAAGAATAAGTTTAAAACTAAGAAGTAGAAATCTAGAAATGAAGAACATTCTAAATATGCTGAATCTCAAAGCTTACAACTGAAATCTTCGAGGAAAATTGTTCCTCAGCTTCTGTGAACTGAGGCTTCTATAATCTCCAAAATACCTATCAAATT
This sequence comes from Vulpes vulpes, assembly GCF_048418805.1. Classification (NCBI taxonomy): domain Eukaryota; kingdom Metazoa; phylum Chordata; class Mammalia; order Carnivora; family Canidae; genus Vulpes; species Vulpes vulpes. The sequence continues at coordinate 68,073,825 of NC_132795.1, read as the reverse complement.
TCTTCCATCACTTCTCTTTAAGTCCATGTTAAGGCTGAATTTTTAATCTTAGTTAGTTTCTTTTTTCTTTCATTTCTACCCCTGCTCATATTTGGCTCAAAAGCTAAGATCTATCCCTTAATAAGATGATATTTCCATCTCCCTTCTACTTTGACCTTGCTTTTATGACTTATTCTCATCTCTTTGTACATCTTTTAAAATCTCAATTTTACCATCTGGAGCCATCCAGTCATTTCCTTTTCCCATTCTTTCTTTGATTTTCTGTCTTTTAATCATTTGAAAGGCATGTGTGATTTCTTTGGTTGTCTTAGTTTTCATTGCCACTTCTCGCTGTGCCTGAAAGATTACCGTTTTTCTGCTACACTAAATCCCTGAATCCCAGACAACACCTTTACAGAATGGATGAATAGTATCAACTGTTGTTTTTCTATACCTGGAACAAAACAAATTGCTGCTGGGGTCATTAGGAAAAGAATCCTTATACTTAACTGTGAGCCATGGTCTCATTTCCTTTCATAGGATTCTATTACCCATATGCCACATATGACAATTTCAATAATGCATGTCCAAATTAACTTCAAAGAAATTCAATATCTTTCTTGATATAGTTGATTAAAAAAATAAACTAGATTTAGCTTAGTAAAAAAAAAATATTGTTTTAAAAAAAACACTTGCACCAAAGATGAGAGCATATCTGAACCTCAGGAATGACCAGAGAATGGAGCTCCCAATCTTCCTATGTATCTCTCAAATGACTGGCTTTATAATCCCCTAAAGCAGCCTGGTTTCTTCCACTCATGGGAACATTTGATGTCTAGCCTCTAGGTTCACCAGCTGGAGGGGCTGAGCCTCTTCCTTGATCCCAATGAGGAAAGTTTTGAGTCTAAGTGGTCAGGCTTGGGTTCTGGACCAGGTAATGTAATTGAGATACAGAAACCATGGTTACCTCTGGTCAAGGGCAATGCTGTTTTTCAGAAAAAAAAAATATTGCTCTTATAAGAAAATAGGATGTTCACTTCTGACAATTAGTGTGTAACGTTTTAATTACTATTTTAAAATTAATATCTAATAGCCATTTTAATTACTAGTTAATTACTACTTTTTCACATCCCTTTTCTTCTCTAAAGTATTATTTCTGTAAGGATATGACATAAATCTTATATCTGTTTTCCCAGTGCCTCATACAGTTGCATAAGATCAAATCAACAAATTTTTATTGAATTAATGAATGAATAAGGGTTTTGTAAAGATTTATTTTGAGGAAAACAAATAGTGTAAAAATAAGAGGGGAGCATTATCTCATTTACTGTTGGTGACTGCGTCATTTTTCATCCACTTGCTGCTCTGTGTAACTCAATCCATTACTGCACTGGATTACAGTAGTGTTTTTATCCATCCTGCTTAATGTGATCCAGAATCCAATGCCAGCACAGCACTCAAAAAATAAAATATAATAATGATATATTTCCCATGCACTTTCACCATCTCCCAGCCAGAAAGAGGCTATAATTTATGTGCCATCTTGGACTAATAATTCTTTCCTTCAGGACACCTCAAATTTTATCAGTGCTCTTGACCTTTCCCCTTCCACTCTGACAGCCATAGAGACTTCAACTTGGCTTCAGCTTGGTTGTCAATTCCAGAGGGTTCCCCTATTTTTTTGTTAGGTTTCTTGTCTCACAATCAAGCTAGGGAGGCCCTGTCATAAGCCATGGATTTCTCCCCCATCTTCCTCCTTTGCCAGCTCCCTACAAATTTGTCACTTAAATAAAGACATGGTAAGAACCTGAGTACAACTACATCCAGATTTATACATAATTTAGGAATTGGTGTTCTTCATTTCACGGTTTTCCCCCCAAAATCCAAGTGTCCAACACACCATCAGTTTGTATTTTTTCACCGTGCCAGGGTACTTCAAAACCAACCATATTAAACGTAGTGATCTCTTTTCATCTTTCAAAGTCTGCTTTTTTCTGATCCCCAAATTTTATTGCATATTCAAATACTTAAATCAAAATAAACTTCCAAAGATCTCAGATAATGTAGCACTCACAGATAACAATGGAAATGCAGATCCTATTGTGATCATATTAATATTTCTTGAATACTGATTTATTATCATCAAGTTTAAAAGAAATGGAATTAGAAACCAAGATTAATGGTTTAAGCCCAAATTCTGATGTGACATTTAGGTGAGTCACTTCTCTTTCCCTCTGCCATGGGTTGAGCTAGAACAGAATGTCCCAAAGTAATGTAATAAATACCTAGTTCAGTTTGTCCCAGACTTAGGAGTTGGGAGCACTCAGCTGAAAATAAATAACACCGCATGGTCCGTACTCTAAGGCAAACAACCAATAATATGCTAGATACTGCCTTGCCAATAAGGTGGCAGAAATGCCCCTATCATTATTAGTTACCTCTCCCAATCTGTATTTAAAAAGTAGGGAGGACTGAGGAGCAAACAAGAGAACAATCAGAACATCACCTATGGGTGGATGACTATAAGAAGCAGTGGTTCGCTTTGCATTCCCTTCTGGGATGTCACCTTAAGCAACAGATGTGCTCACCATCCCCTATGCCTACTCATCAGGGAGAAGCAGATGGTGAGGGAAAGCATAGGGTAGCAATGCCAGAGGTCTACAGCTACAGACCCAGTCCTGGATATGGCAAGATTGTGTTAGTTTCTTGTGAACATTGCAGAGGTTCCTACCTTGAGAAGCCTTGCCAATACTACATGCCAGAGAAAAGACTCCAGTCAAGGGCCCCCAGAAACAAAACTGAATTAAGGGAAGTCCTGATGAAGGTCATGGGGAGGGGATTTGACAGGGCCAGCCAAGGGACGCTGTGATTGGAGGCTGTGACAGAGCTCTCCAGAGATCCCACTCTATACCACTCTACTTTTGGACACTTTCTCCCAAAGGAATTAATGGAAAGTTATCACTAGCATAAAGGTGCAATAAAAACCAATGCAAAAAAGATTGTGGTAGTTCAGAAAGTGGGTTGCTTTCCTAACCACCTCTTTATTTTTTTTAAAAAAAGATTTATTTTTTTATTTTAGACAGGGATATTGTAAGAGAGAACAGTACACATGAGCACGAGGTGGAGGGAGAAAAAAAATCCCAAGCAAACTCTACTCTGAGTGTGGAGCCTGACATGGGGCTTAATCTCACAACCCTAGATCATGACCTGCTCAGAAACCAAGAGTCAGATGCTTAACTGACTGAGCCACCCCAGCGCCCCATATTTACCTCATTAAAGAGTCCTTACCAGTAGAGGATACAAAATCAACCAGAGGGAAAAAGGAAAAAGTAACAGTTTCACACCCTCTTTTAGCCTGTGTTCCTCACAGTCCAGCCTGCAAGTCCAGAGCTACTTCAGGGGAGCAGCTCTGAATTAAATATAACATCTAAGTTTTATACTAAAGAGACTAGTTTTAATTACTGAAAACTGCTGGAAAATAAAGAACTTGACATTTGCTCTAGATATCATGTGACAGGATAGATTCAATACAGCACCAAGTGATGAGAAACAAAAGTAATAAAATATCAAGCATATACTTCATACAACAATGAATAAAATATGAAAATCAGGCTCAAATAAGAATTAGGAATTCAAACTATAGCCTTGACTCAATTCCCAAAAATCTCAAACAAGATACTTCCTTCTATGGCCTATTGTTAATTTGGACAAAATAGTTCTTACCTTACCAAGCAGGCTAAAACTCTGAAGCACATAAGAAACTGTTTGCCTTGTGTATTACCATGTGTATTACCACACTTAATAAAGTTGTTAGCTTTCCCTTGCTGCCTAACAAATCACCACAAATTAAACAGTATAAAACAATATCAATTATTAGCTCACAGTTACATGGGTTAGAATTTGGGGGTAGGTTCAGATAGTTCTCTGCTTAGGGTCTCATAAGACCACAATCAAGGTGTCAGCTGGATTTGTCTCCTCCCTAGGGGCTCCAAGAAAGAATTCATGGACAAACTCATTTAGGTTGTTGGCCAAGCTCCATTTCAGTCCCTTGCATCTGGAGAACTGAATCTCTTTCATTTGCTTGCTGATTGATAGCTGAGGACCATTCACAGCTCCTAAAGGCTACCCACGTTCCTTGTCATTCAATGTCTCTTCTCTTCAAAGCTACCCACCATACTTTGAATTCCCTTATACTATGAATCTTTTACTCCTTTCATGAGCCAGAAAAAAAATGTTATTCTTTTAAAGAGCTCATCTGATTGGGTCAAACCCATCTGAAAAAACCCTGTATCATAAGATGACTGATTGGAGACTAACAGATTCATCACTTGGAAAGTGACAGGGTATGGTTGGCAGGCAAATACATTCTGTGAACCTTCAAGTGTTTGGTAAGTTCTCTGTTCTTGAGATTTACTTATTAAATAATGGGGAAAAAGGACAGCCTTGGCCAGCCTATGACAGAGAGTAGCATGTGGTGGGGATGATAGAACTTAAATTTCACAGAAACTATTGTTGATCTTTTGTAGAATTAGATTACGAATAATATATATTGAGGTGGATTAAATTATGACCCCTCAAAAATGCCCCATGTGGGTATTAGGGTGTCCATGGCCTAATCACCAGAACATGTGAATATGTACTCTATGTGGCAAATGACTTCAGAGATGTGATTAATCTTGAAATGAGGAGATTATCCTGCATTATCTGGGTGAGACAGATATAATCACAAGAGTCTTTATAGAGGGAAGCAGGAGGATCAGGGTCAGTAGTAAGAGATGGGATGATGGAGGAAGAGGTTGGAGGGATGCAAGCAGGGGGTCTGGAATTAAAGAATGCAAGTGGTCTCTAACCACTAAGAAGATAAGGAAGTGGAGCCTTGAGATCAATGCAACCTAGCTGACACCTTGGTTTTAGACCTCCAGAACTATAAGACAATGAATTTATGTTGTGTTAAGTTACTAAGCTTGTGCGATTTTGCTACAGCAGCAGTAGAAAACTAATATGCTAATGAAATATTCTATCTTTTTTTATTGGTGAATACTTCAGACATTAAAGATGCTAGTGGAAAAAATGACGTTTTAGTGCAATTTTTCTGGACTTGGGAAGAGATTTGTAACTCAAATAACAAAACTGAAATAATCATAAACACATATAGTAATAGCCACCGTTTATCAAGCACATCCTGATGTCCCAGACATTCTGCTAATCTTTTAAATTACATTAACACTTATAATTGAATTCTCACACAACCCTATGAGTTAAGTGTTAATATCTACTTTATATAGATAAGGAAATGAGGTCTAGAGAGGGAATTAAGCTAGTCAATAGGAGAGTTTTCAAATGCTGCTGCTGCATGTCTATTATCAGAGAGAAGAGGATAGGGAAGAAATAGCCTTTTTAAAAAAAATGTTATATTCTAGAATGAAACATAAAATACTTCAATTTTTGTCGACATTCGCTACTTTGGGGAAAAAAAGGATGGGAGGGCAGTCTCCATTAATTGTATAGTATCTTCAATGATAGCTTTAAATATCTCACTGTAAAGTTCATTTCTTATGTAGTATTGACATGGAAACCAATCCGTTAGATAAGCCTGATTTTTCTGCCATTATAAATCTGTCAACATGGGCAATTCTATGGTATATTGATATTCTTTTATATTTATTTCACAAGTGCCTTTAGGAACCCCATGATATTAGTTTACACATACATCTGCATTATGTTGCAATGGCAGCGATTTTTAAGATAGCATTTCTGAATTCTGGCTCCTATAATATTCAATCTTTCAATAGCATTTTACATCAAAGAATTCCTGATAATAGCAATATGGTACTAACTTCAGTGTGCTTAGAAGGTCTCAGTATTGAAATAAAAGAAAAGCAGTTATTCAGCCTAACCCAACCATATATATGTGTATTCATTCCTAAGAGCTTAAAAGATATATAACCTATTTTAAGGAACTACAAATGCGATTTCACAACTGATGTAACATTTTCAGACATCTAGTATTCTTCTTTTTTGGAAAATGTTTTGATGGCTAACTAATATTCATCCAGACTAGACACCTTAATATGATAAACATAGGTATTAAGAATACGATTTTTTTTGTATATCAGATATATATCGTAATTCCACTTTATTAATTTTCAATAAAAGATAGAACTTTTGAGCTGACTGGAGACTTTTTTGCAGCTTCTCAGAGAATTCTATACCAGGAAGAAGGCTGGAGACAGATGGCCAATTGTTTGTTCTTTAGATCATCTTTTTTTCCTAGACTCCATGTAGACAATCACTTTTCCTTAAACATGCAGTTTCCTCAGACAGAGTCAGTACATTTATAGGAACACAGATTTTTTTAAACATTATGATTCTAGCCATGGTTCATCTGATTGGGCATTTGCATTTCATAAATTTTCATCAAAAACACTTGCAAACTATTCTTTCCGTGGGACACGTTTCCTAGTTGTTAGCCTCATCATTATTGTTAATTCTTCCTAATTTTGGGGAAACCCTTATTGCTATTTCATGATGGCAGAATTTATTAACCTGCTGGGGTTTCTGTTTTTCCCTCCTTCTCTACCTGTTTTTCTTCTCTCTCTTATTCCCTTTCCTTAATCCCCTATGGCTTTCTTCTCCAGGCTTGCATTCTTTCTTTCCTTTTGGGAAGAGTCTATTTTTCTAAACCAGATTATAAAATGGATCTTATGTAATATTTGTCCAACTACCAAGCCTTCTAATGTATTTTCCACCTGAATTCCATAAAACATAGCAGTATGAGGGTGGATATTTTATATCTTATTTTGTATAATTTCTTCTTGAAATAGACCCTCCTACCTGCATGATCCATAATTTCCGCCTAAGACATCCCCATCAGTGTCAAATTAATGACTCATAGATGATGTCCTCTTATAATTTCATCAGATTAAGTTTTTTAACCGAATTATTTGGATGCTATGATAAGATGGTAGGGAGCATATACTCATCCCAGTCACAGTGTAGTCTAGTGGAATCACACACCATCTTGTACCGAGGAAATAACAAGTCTGAAGATGACATCAGAACCATAGATAAGTTTGGGAGGCAGAAGGAGATATGGAACATGGGAACTGAGAAGGTGGTGGAGCCACTAAATGAGTCCCAAAAATAAACCCTTGTCATTTTAAGGCACTAGTGTTAGATTTACTATATCATGTAGCTGAAACTAAGCCTAAGTAAAAATGTATCTATTGTTTAATGGTGCATATATCTTTAGAGCTTTTTATGTGTCTCCAGCAATGTGTTTTGGGGCAGAAAAGATGATCTGCTATGTTATCTCAAAATAAAACCTTTGCAATTGTAAGTCTTAAATTATTTCATCAGGGTCAAAAGACCAATGGAACTAGATTTTACTTCTCCTGCCTAATAAAGTTGAAAATGTACCTTGATTCACTCATTTCAGAGGTACAGATGACCTTTCTTGTGCATAGGAGCTCATCCATAGTTTTATTATTTGAGAATAAATTAGAAAGCAGTTATTGTAAATTGTCCACTACAGTAATTTCCTTATATATATTTCTGCTTGGGTTGTGAACCATTAAACAACCAATTGAAATGAGATGCCTAGCAGTGAGGAGGAAATTTTGATCAGAGATTCTCTTTACATAATGAGAAATTCCCATGGCCTAGAGCATCTTGTTTTTAAAGTCTTTGGATTATTGATGATTGTCCAAGAATAGCATTAGCTCAAGCAATCAAAAGTACATATCTGATATTACCACATTAATTATTTTTTGTCCCAGCAGAGAGAAAAAAATCATTGCAAATGAAATGATTATTTGCTATTGCTTTTAGGACACAACTTAGTTTGAGAGATGTCAAAGTTATTTTTTTAATGACTTTGGAATCAAGGAAACAAGTTATTATTTTATGAAATAATAGAACCAATAAAATTAAAGAAATAAGTTAGCGCCTACTGATTGTAAAGAAGCCTTCTAGATGACAAAAAGAGATAGATGAAAGAAAGACTAATATTTAAACTGAATGATATTAACATGATTCAAAAGCTTGGTGAATAATAAATTAAGACTATCCTTTAGATTGATACATACAGCACATCCAAGTTACAATATGTATAATGCAGATATTTATTAAAACTTGCCTTAGTTATAAAATGTGAATAGGTTTATCAGTGATGTATCCTGGCAATGAGATAATGTGGAAAGTCCTGGCCTGCTCCTGCCCTCCTGAAATGGGCCTCTTTGACTCATAATGTGAATCATTCTGGTCTGTTCTGTGGTAGTTTTCTTTTAAGCTGTAAGAAAAGGTATTTTAAGCATCATTGTGTATGTTTGTATGTGTGGGTAAAGATATTTTAACTTGGTAGTCCTTTTATGCTCAGCTCGAGAAAAATCTAATACAAACCACCACATTATATACATATTAAAACTATAATTACAATACATAGTTGCATACAATAATTTTAATGGGTATGTACTGCAAATTTACTCAATGCAGAGTCTTATCGCATACAAAGTAAAGATATGCCAAATAAACTTCTAGTTGTCATGTTCAGCTTTACCCCATCTTCTCTGGTATTGGAACCACCCGATTTTTGCTGAGTGCAGAATGGCCCACAAAAAAATTTTATGTTTTTCCGTATTCCTTGCTGGGTAGTTGCAGAAACATTATGAAATCCCACCCCAAATATGCTTTAGATGGCAAAACTGATGCTTTTATCTACACACACTAAGAGTGCAAAAAGCATTATTACTCACATAGTGGGGTTTTCTGGGCAGAGGAGGGAGGAGGGTGACTCCAGAGCAGATCCAAAATGGCTTGAGTGAAATGGTGGTAAAAGGATACTAGTTTGACTTTTTTATGGTGGTTAGGCAGTGGGGCTAGAGTGAGGGTTCTCATATATGGGAGAGGCTTTTTTGGCTTGAATTTCCACCAGAATTGGTGAAAAGCATTTAGACTTTCTCATCAGCTTGCCATGAAAGGCAAGAGGGAGGAGTGAGGCTTAAAAAATGTGAATAGCAAACGTAAGAAAATTAAGTCAGACTCTGTTACAGTAGTCATGTATCAGTGGGCAGTGTGCAAATAATGTTTTCAACTTCTAGGAAATATTTTTAAAAACATACATTCCCTTAAAAGTCATTGTCTCCTTTTAATTTCCTGCAGGATAAAATGCAGTCTTCCTAGTTGGAATTAGATTGATTGTGGTAAATCATGAGGTCAGACTGCAAATAAAGGTCACCTATGAAAAGCACTTATGGAAGGGCAGTGGGTCTCAGCACTCATGGAGCATTACTTACTCAATGCCACTGAATTGTGGACTTGTATAAGACAAGTCTATTGCCATTTCATTTAAGCCAAAGCTATTTTTATTTTTCCACCACAACCAAACTTAATCTAAACCTATTCTATTCTATTCTATTCTATTCTATTCTATTCTATTCTATTCTATTCTATTCTGAGAGTCAAAGAAGTTACAATGTAATTTGGACAATCTGGAATAGGAAAACTTCATTATTAGACATAATACACCAGTATATCATAAATTAATAGATTTTACAGAAGGTAGTATAGAAATTATAGGAAGAATTCAAAATAGGGCTTATTGGTAACTACACTAGCATATCATAAATTAATAAATTTTACAGAAAGTAGTATAGGAATTATAGGAAGAATTCAAAATAGGGCTTATCAGTCACTACAGGGATGAAGCAGCTTCCAGGAGAGGATATAAAAGTTAAGTGGTATTACAACACATCAAGAAAGAATGGCAGAAGTGGTTGAGAAGGACATTCTGGGGACAAAGAACAAAAGTATCCTTAGAAGAGAATAGAGAGTAGGATTTGGTTAGAATAAATGCAGATTTTACATATAGGTAACACAGGAGAGAAGACTGGGAAAATAGGCTGGGGATATATCATAAAAGTCATAATTATTAAGGTTAAATCTAATGGTTTCTCTTGTTTTTCAAGGCAATCCATGAATGAATCAGTAGTAAAGTGATCTTAGTTATGTAGGGCCATTTATCCACTAGCTGTGACAGTAGGGTTTGGTTAGTCTTTGTAATATTATTGGCAGCAGGACAGAAGGAGAAGAAACAGCTAGAACCTGGGACTAAAAACTTCTCAGAGAAACAACAGGTTCATGGAAACTTTCCAGTAGCATATGCTGAGAATCATTTTTGGGGGGGAAGTGGGAGAAAACAAAATAAAGTTGTTCCAATTAATTTCAGGCTAAGTGTTGAATAGTGCATCTTAATATTGCTAAAAAGCACAGTATCGGCCTGAGCCACAAGTGGAATTGTATCTATCCATGTGGTCTGCATCTGGAAGATTTTTCATGAGTAATTGGAACCAGGCATTTCTTTCAGTACCAGCTCATCAAGGATGATTAAAGAAAGACAGAGAATCCCAGTCCCATGAAGGAATCAGCTATTGAGTCAGAATTAAGTCAAGGAAAAAATATCTAGGCAGAAGCTCATAACCTGAACTAAAGGATGTGGAGTGGGAACAGAAGAATAGGAATCATCCAAACAAAATTTAGTCAAATATAATTTCAGACTAAGGAAAAATATTAATAAATATTTCTGAAAGCTAGACACAGGAGAAGAGGAAAAGACTGTTAGAGCTATCACATACCTGGGTAGGGGAAGTACACTGAGGAAGGGATGGGACTCAAGCTGACAGTGTAGAAATATAATAGGGAGCACCATTGTATGAAATTATATATGAGATAACAAGATTAACTCAGTGATTAGATTATGTTCATAGTCTCCAGATTCCATTATTTACAACTTTGTTTCCCTTCACCCAATACCTTTTCTCCTCTTTGGCATGGTTATTCTTGATTAGACATTTTCTGGTCTAATCTATCAATTTACTTAATTAGCTATTGAGCTCCCAATCTATCTACTAGATTTACAAATGCCTTGGAGGCAGAGGTTGTTTTACCTCAATTTGCATTCCCTAAACAACTAAAATTTGTGTATAATAGTCATTTAAATATTTGTGGGAGTTAAATTAATTAACAAGTGTTTAACTGGGTCAAATGGTGCAGAAGGTGATGGGAACGAAAACTTGAAAAATAGAGTAATTCAACTTTTTGAGTACTGTCCACCGTGCTGAAGACAACTTTAATCAAGATTTAATTTCTGTCCACTGGGAGTCTATTGAAGGATAAACAGTCAAATGGGAGATTATAATATCATTAATTCAGATAAGGGAATCATGTGATGATATATGGAAGCATAAGAATTTTACCTGGCTTAAGCCATTGAGTTTAGTGCTATAGAGGTCACTGTGTAGTTTTCAATTGCTACTATAACAAATTTTTACAAATTCTGGCTTAAAGAAACACAAGTTTGTTATCTTACAGTTGTATAGGATAGAAACATGACGTCTGTCCCACTAGGCTACATGTGAAGTGTTGGAGGGGAAGTGTTTCTAAAGGGTCTCAAGGAGGATTTTTTTCTTTGCCTTTTCTAATTTCTAGAAGCCACCTGTATTCCTTGGCTAGGGATCCCCTCACTCTCTTCAAAACCAGCAACACTGCATCTCTATGACTCTCCTTTCATCATCACATTTCTCTTTTCTGACCTCAGGTGTGAAAATTCTCCATATTTAGGGACTGTTGAGATTAGATTGAGTCCACCAAGATAATCCAGGATATTGTACCTATTTCAAGATCCATAATTTTAATCACATCTGAAAAGCCCCTATCTCCATATAAGGTAATATATGCTTGGTCCTGAGGGTTAGGACATAACAATCATTAGGGGCGTTGATCTGCCTATTTGAGTCACTGATATCTCCTAGAATATCAGTTTTAGTTCAGTCTGTAAAAGAGGTTAAGATATGTGTGTGAAAGCGGAACAAAAGTAGTGAGTAAAGTGTAACATTATATAAATCATAGATAGAATAAAGTACTTCAATGTCACTGTTTTCATTTTACTAATGAATATATTCGTATACCAAATGGCAAGAAATCACCATATCTAGTATGAATGCCAGGTCTAAAATATAAATGCACTGGATGTTGTAGTATCATTATACATATACCACAGGATGAATAAAGTCTTCGATTTTTGTTTTGTTTTGTTCTATTTTAACTATATATAGTGCCTTTTGATGATTTGAATATTCACATTTCAGATAATGGTAACTGATTTTTCATGGTGGTAAGAGTAGATGTACGATCCCAGGAAGTTATATAAAATATATATATATATATATTTAGTAAGCAGTATGATAGTAACAAGGGGGGTATAATCATTATTTAATTTTTTAAAAAGATTTATGAAATCCTTAAAACATTTATTTATTAGTTTTAAAGAAGGTTAAGTACTTACAAAGAGTTATTATGTTAGATCTGTAATTCTGCCATTATAGATTTGAAATTTATTTTATAATGTCTAAAAGAATTTGGTTAATGAAACTGATAATTCTCTTTAAATAATAGGGAAATTTTATTTTTAAATGTATAAGTAAATCAAAAGTTAATTAAAATGAAGAAGGGGGGATCCCTGGGTGGCGCAGCGGTTTGGCGCCTGCCTTTGGCCCAGGGCGCGATCCTGGAGACCCGGGATCTAATCCCACATCAGGCTCCCGGTGCATGGAGCTTGCTTCTCCCTCCGCCTGTGTCTCTGCCTCTCTCTCTCTCTCTGTGACTATCATAAATAAATAAAAAAAATTAAAAAAAAAAAAATTAAAAAAAAAAAAATAAAATGAAGAAGGGATTGATTATGTATATATTTAAAGATTTTATTTATTTATTCATGAGAGACGCAGAGAGAAAGAGAGTCAGAGACACAGGCAGAGGGAGAGGCAGGCTCCATGCAAGGAGCTCGATGTGGGATTCGATCCGGGGACTACAGGATCACGCTCTGAGCTGAAGGCAGATGCTTAACCGCTGAACCACCCAGGTGTCCTGGGATTGATTTTATATTTACAAATACTACTACATTTGAAAATGTTATTGGTTTACATAATATGATCTATAAACTTAGCTTAAATGCTTAACACAACCAAAATTTTTTTTAAGATTTATTTATTTGAGAGAGAGAGAACATGAATTGGGGGAGAGGCAGAGGAAGAAGGAGAAGCAGACTCCCTGCTGAGCAGGAGCTGGATGGAAACAGAACTCCATCCCAGGACCCTGTGATCATGACCGAATATAGATGATCAACCCACTGAGCCACCCAGGTGCTCCTACAACTTCAACTTTTAAGGTATAATTTGAGTGATTTTACATACAGTTGATTGAAAAAATATATGTTTAATGTAAGCACTCCTTTTCATGCCAAAGAGGTCTCCTTGATAATTAAAATATAATTAATTATAAGGGCATTACCAGACATGAAAACATTTCAGTAAGACAATGTTTGTTACAACAAATTTATTATTTAAACACAATTTTGAGAAATGCTAAATTTTCAACATTAGGAATTTACTTAAATAAATTAAGGCCTATCCATAAAATGGAATGCTTATCATTGAAGAATATCAGTCAATGAACTTAAATTTAAGAAAAAATTAAGAAAAAATTCAGTATTTTTATCTCTTGGTGTTACATAAAACTATGCATATGTAAGCATAGAAATAAAATTAAAATAGAGGGGCAGCCTGGGTGGCTCAGTGGTTTAGCACCGCCTTCAGTCCAGGACCTGATCCTGGAGACCCCGGATCAAGTCCCAGGCCGGACTCCCTGCATGGAGCCTGCTTCTCTCTCTGCCTGTGTCTCTGCCTCTCTCTCCCTCTTTCTGTCTCTATAAATAAATAAATAAAATCTTTAAAAAAATTAAAATAGAGACATTCAGGATTCCTTTTTCTCCACATCCTTGCCAACATTTGTTTCTTGAGTTTTTTATTTTAGCCTTTCTGACAGGTGTGGGGTGATATCTCATTATAGTTTTGATTTGCATTTCCCTGATGGTGAGTGATGATGAGCATCTTTTCATGTGTCTGTTGGCCATCTGCATGGATTCTTTGAAGAAATGTGTGTTCATGTCTTCTGCCCGTTTTAATTAGATTATCTGTTTTTTTTTGTGTGTGTTGAGTTATATAAATTCTTTATATATATTGGAGACTAACCCTTTTTATAATGTATGCCATTTGAAAATATCTTCTCCCATTTAGTAGCAATCTTTTAGTTTTGTTGGTTGCTTGCTTTGCTGTGCAGAAGCTTTTCATTTTGATGTAGTCCCAGTAGTTTTTGTTTGCTTTGTTTCCCCTCTCTCATGCACTGTTGGTGGAAACGCAAACTGGTGCAGTCGCTGTAAAGGACAGTATGACGTTTCTTCAAAAAATTAAAAATACCCTATCATCCAATAATCACACTACTGGGTATTTCCCCAAAGAATATTAAAACGCTAATTTGAAGGGATATACACACCCCTATGTTTAGTGCAGCATTTCAATAGCCAATTTATGGAAGCAGCTCAAGTGTCCATAGATAGATGAATGGATAAAGGAGATATAGTGTGTACACACACACACACACACACACAGGAATATTATTCAGCCATTAAAAAAATGAAATCTTGCCATTTACAACAACATAGATGGAGCTGGAGAATATAATGTTAAATGAAATAAGCCAGTCAGAGAAAGATATATACCATATGATTTCACACATATGTGGAATTTAAGAAAAAAGACAAAGGGAAAAAAAGACACAAACAAAAAGCAGACTCTTAACTACAGAGAACAAACAGATGGTTACCAGAGGAGAGGGGGGATGGGTAAAATAGATGAAGGGGATTAAGAGTGTACTTAACTTGATGAGCACTGAGTAAATATACACAATTGTTACATTATTGTATTATATACCTGAAATTAATATAACACTGTATGTTAACTACACTGAAATCAAAATTTTAGAAAATCTTATAAAAAATAAAAACATTAATATTTTAACTGAGGCCATCATGGGTGTGGCATAGATTGCTAGTCTTCCCTTAACAATCTTTAGTGTCTTTCTCACATTATTACAAAAATTCATGGCAGTGTCCATTCAGAATATAGGCTGCATGTCCCAGTGATGCTTATAATTAGGTGTGATAATATGACTAAGTCACAATTTCTGAGACTCTTTAAGAAACACCCACATTCATCATTTACTCTCTTTGTTACTTTCACATTCTGCCATCTGGGATGTGGAAGTTACCATGTTGGAGTGAACCATGCAGTCAAGGTTTTTTTGTGGCTCAGCATCGGAGAAAAGCTTAGCTCCCTGACAGCATGGCATAAACCTCTACATGACAGTGAAATAAACTTCCATAATGTTGAACTCTAAAAAATGTCATAATTTGCACTTAGACACAATCTCTAACTAGGTGTTAAGAACACAGACAAGTTTAAATTCTTCATTGGCCATTATGCATTTTCCAAATTGCCTTCAATAATCACTTAATATAATTATAAGTATAAATAATACATTTTTTAAAATAATTTTATCCAAGGGGCACCTGGGTCACTCAGTAAAGTGTCTGACTTCAGGTCAGGTTATGATCTTAGGGTCCTGGGACTGAGCCTCACATCCAGCTCCATGATCAGTAGGGAGTCTGCTTGCCCCTTTCCTCTTTCCACCCCTTTCCTGGCTCATGCTCACAGTCTCTCTCTCCCTAATAAATAAATAAAATATTTTTTAAAATAACGTTAAAAAATAAAGTAAAATAATTTTATCAGAAACCTAAAGTCAAATGTGATATTATGCACCTAAAATTTGAGTTAATATCTCATAAAGGAAGAAACAATTTCCTTAACCTGGAATATTGATGTGGTTTTCTAATAATGGTTTTTTGCCACTACTAATTGAGTTATTTTTTAAAAAGATTTTATTTATTTATTCATGAGAGACAGAGAGAGAGAGAGAGGCAGAGATATAGGCAGAGGGAGAAGCATGATGCTCCCTGCAAGGAGCCTGATGTGGGACTCGATCCTGGATCCTGGGATCAGGACATGAGCTGAAGGCAGACACTCAACCACTGAGTCACCCAGGTGTCCCTCGTCTTGAAATATTTAAATATATTTTCACCCTAATTCACTATCAAATGAATGAAATGTGTAGGACTTGTTGATTGCAAACGATTTTACTTTGGCTCCTCATATTTGAATGAGGAGCCCTTTCAATGCTTGTCACTTTATAACTTTAAATTTGTAGTTTCTCTTGTTTTATATTATTTAAAATATAAAAATTAAAAGAAATAAAATTTGGCATAGGTATGCTTGCATCATGTGTGGTTAAGTACTTTCAGATGATTGGTGTTTATGAGCCATGTTGTCAGTGAACATTTATTACATTTCTATTGGATATCAGCTGTGATGTTGGGCAGAAAATACAAATATTAAAATGATACAGTTTATGCTCTTCGGATATGTCACATGTTCAGAAAGGGGCTGCTATTAAGCCCATGCGAGGATACATTTCCTACTACCAGTCATCAAAAACCTAAGTCTTATTTAATTAGAAAAGACTAAGCAAAATTTATACAACTATTGGACTTAATTAAATACACACTTATGGATCCTCTTAAAATAAAAAGTGAATTACACCATACTCTCCTTATTTAAACCTCAATATTTTGAACATAAATTTATTATGTAGAATATAAATTAATAAATGTATTTTTTCTTACAGGTAGATAGTAGTACTAAAAGAAGGAGTTTATTTTCGTCTAATTTTGAGCTCTAGTGATAATGTTGTATAATTCTTAACATTTAAACTGAATTACTGGAAATTAATGAAAACTTCCAATTCTGCTTTAAAAAATCTCTGGCATGCAATTGAAAGGATAATGGCATTTTAAATATATCACAGTCTTAAAAATATTTTAATTAGAGGAAAGATAATGCTCAGTGTGCTATACCTTAAAAACAAACAAGATTCATAATCATCTGAGAATGTTTAATTGGAACATCTTATCATAGCATGTGGAAAGCATCACTTCCCCACCCATATTTATTTTCTCCCCAGGGCTAATGTATATACTAGTGATTACTTTATATGTTAGGTTTTTAAGGATGGTATTTATCAGGTATCCTAGAATGTTTAAAATAATTTTATTTATTTATTTATTTATTTACTTACTTACTTACTTATTTCATTTTAAATATTTTATTTATTTATTCATGAGAGACACACAGAGAGAGGCAGAGACACAGGCAGAGGAAGAAGCAGGCTCCATGCAGGGAGCCCGACTGGGGACTCGATTCTGGGTCTCCAGGATCAGGCCCTGGGCTGAAGGTGGCGCTAAACAGCTGAGCCACCCGGGCTGCCCTAAAATGATTTTAAAAGAGTTTCTTTTTTTCCTTTAGAGAAAAGTCAAATCAGTATAAGTATCTATGAACAACTGTACAGGTAGATCAGTTCAGTGTGCAGATAAAGTCAGGAATTTATCTGAAGGATGTTTGTATTTTACTGTCTTTCTTTGGTTAAGTCATAAACTCCCCCATATTCCTGGGTTGTATTACCAGGCCCTGTAATTTATCTATTGCTATGTAACCACTCCCAAACATAGTGGCGGCAGATAATAGTGACAAAGAATGTTACAACTTCAGTCTTTGAAGGCATCTAAACCTAACAATCTTATTTTTCAAATGAGAACAATTAAGATCCTAACCTTAACTAAGTTGTTAGTTTTAGACTACATTCTCATACAATATATACTTTATTAGAAAGAAGAAAGAGGAAGGAAAAAAAAGAAAAAGAAAGAAAGAAAGAAAGAAAGAGAAAGAAAGAAAGAAAGAAAGGAAGGAAGGAAGAAAGAAAGAAAGAGAAAGAAAGGAAGGAAGGAAGGAAGGAAGGAAGGAAGGAAGGAAGGAAGAAAGAAAGGAAGGAAGGAAGGAAGGAAGGAAGGAAGGAAGGAAGGAAGGAAGAAAGAAAGAAAGAAAGAAAGAAAAAAAGAAAGAAAGAAAAAAACAGAAAGGGAAGCAAACCATTAAGAGACCCTTAAATATAGAAAACAAACTGAGGGTGCTGGAGGGGACTGTGGGTGGGGGTTGGGGTATTTGTGTGATGGGCACTAAAAGGGCACTTGATGTAATGAGCACGGGGTGTTATCTGAAACTAAAGAATCACTAGATTCTACCCTGAAATTAATAAACAGTACATGTTAACTAAATTGAAGTTAAGTAAAAAATTAAAAAAAAACAACTTTAGTTTTGGTATTAAACTTCCCAAGACATCATTGAACTTGATACTCTTTGATCTTGAAGGCATTATGTAGCTTTAATAAGTAAACAAAAGTAGAAGTAAACAGACTACATGTAACAGAATCTTTACATATATTTGAAAATATTCTCTGACATTAAGATTAATGGAAAAAGGGATCCCTGGGTGGCGCAGCGGTTTGGCGCCTGCCTTTGGCCCGGGGCGCGATCCTGGAGACTCGGGATCGAATCCCACATCAGGCTCCCGGTGCATGGAGCCTGCTTCTCCCTCCGCCTGTGTCTCTGCCTCTCTCTCTCTCTCTCTGTGACTATCATAAATAAATAAAAATTAAAAAAAAAAAAGATTAATGGAAAAAATTTTATTGCAGTGTCAAGGATAACTTTTTTTATTGACTAATGGATAAGGAAGATATACAGACTTAAATGACAACAGCACAAATTACATTTGTTAACTCTAAGCAATAATTTTGAACAGAGATTTTGTAGCATTTTGATAAGATATATTGGAACCAAACTCCTACATTTGAAAAGTTTGATGATCATAGAAGTAGGTAATGTAACCCTGCCATATGTAAGTGTTATTAGAATTCTCTCTAGAAGGTTTTTCTCTTTAAAATAATTCTAATAATACTTTTCCTTAAGAAGCTTGCAAGTGAAATACATTTTTTGCTTTACGTAAAAATACGAAGATATGTAAATGTTTATTCTAATACATAGGTTCCTATCTGGGTGTCAATGGTGTATCAGCCCTCAGTATCAATGGTGAGATTCCAAACATAACCATGAATATTAAATACAACAAAGAAAATCCATTTAAAAGTAGTATAAAAAAAATAAAAGAATGCAACAATCTTTTAAGTAAGGCCATACACTAGATCCCAAAACTTTTTAGAAAGAAAATTGTACTGCTGTATACAAATATGCAACATGCCAGGAAGAGATATGGAATACATTATATGACTACCAAAACATATTTCTAATATTTCAATTTTGTAGTCTCTTGGCTCAGAACAAAACAAAAACAAAAACAAAAAAACAAGATTAGATTAGTGAACAATCTAGTCCCTAAACAAAACTCAGGTCGAAATCATCCACAATTCTGTCAGCAATAGGATTAGATTGATTGGGCTGGGAGAGGAAGTAGCAGAGAGAAAAAAGGTGTTGTGGGATTTCAGAAAAGGAAACTTATACCCGAACCCCTCCCCAAAGTTGGGACCATGATACTGGATCACAGAATCCCAATGCAGAAGCCTGAATGCTGTGCCTATTTACCATTTGGTGGCCTGTGAGGGTAGTCAGCCCTGTGTCAAAAACATTACCTTCTCTCTGTGGGACTTAAAGTAGACATAGCAAATGGGTGTGTAGGCCTGTGGGGAGCTTCAAAGATCCCATGCAATTCAGGACTGTGAAAAGAGTCACTTCACTGACATGTACACTGAGAATGGTGGAGTTGGGTGAGAGAGAGAGCTGGTGGCCTGAAAGAGTCTCCTGGTGGCAGAGTGGATTTGGTGACATTGAGCTGAGTGCAGATGGGGCTGCTTTCCAACTCCAAGGACCTGAATGTCTCAATAGGTGCCTGTAGAGTGGGATTGACAATCATTGTTACCCTTCTAGAATATAAGCTCTATTTAGGTGAAGATACAACTGTATCCTCAGGACCAAGCATATGGTTCACACTCAATAAATATTTGTTGGTGAATAAATAAATCACATCTTAACACGGGATACTGATTTTGCATTGTCTATATTTGAATCCAGAGTTTCACTGCTTACTATCTAGATGTTCTCAGTTCACTCCTAAGTAAAATGCAAATTATGCTTCCCTCAATAACAACATAAATATAAAGAATGTCACACAGTACTGGACAAATAGAGATGCTTAAAATAACACATTAATTATTGTTGGAAATTTGTAAGAATTTTTCATAATAGCAACCTTGAGAGCTTGTTGGACCTAATTACTTGAGCAGAATTCCGGGTTAGAAGATCTACCAATATTGGAGCAACTGAAGTTTTTATTTCGCCCTCAGTGTTGCATTGGAGAAATTGTTCTCATCAGATACCAGAAACAGATAAGCCAACAGAAAACTTGAGTACAGAATATGTATATGCATTAACATAGTATCAGAAACAATATTCAAATATCTAGTTTGGTAAGTGGGTAAAATCTTTCTCTATTCATTGGTTTTCTAACCAATAGGTGGCTACAGCCACATCAACTCCCAGACTCACTTGCTGCCTCTTATTGACACAAATGCATAAGCCCACGGAAGCATGCTCAGCTGCAGACCCATGGGATTCAGCCTTTTCTGGATTGTACTGAATAGCCTGAAGTAAAAGACAAACAAGGTGCCTGGAGCAAAATTTCTTGATTAGCAGTACACAGTCCTTTAAAGTGATCACATGAACTTTTATCTGAAACATAGCTTGGAGCAGCTAAAGATGGGATCTGTTGCTATGAGAACTGCCAAACAGCTCTGGTAAATTCCATGTGTGATAGATAATAACCTTTGTATCATTTAATATTGGATTTCCTGTTTCTGATGGCAACAAATAATCCTTACCTTCCTTTGGTGAGCAGTTCCTTCATCCCAAAGCCCAAAACCATGTGTGAAGACATTTTAGCAAAGGATTTCCAGTAAAGCCTACAGACCACATAGATCTGACCTAATCAGTGATTGCCCTGGGCTATCTTCTGTGTGCTTTCTGCTTTCCACATTATCTCCTGGGGTTGTTGTTATCTAACGTTTGTAAATATTTCAAAAGTTGGAGCTGTGTGTAATCAATTGTAAATGCTATGGAGCTAGGGATCACATCAATGGTGCTGAAAAGGATGCATCATCATTAAAATTATAATCAATCCATTTTTATTTCTCCTAACATTTTTTCTTATATCTTACCATGTTTTGATCCAATGTTTCAACATTATAAAAATGGCATCTTTAATCTTAGAGGAAAGTTTTTAAAAGAGTCAAAAAAAAAAATTGGGAGGAACTGATTCACTTTCCTTAATTTAGCACCACCATGGTTCACCAAATTCTCCAAGAGATCACATTGCCTTAAGTATTGTGTAAGAGCATATCCATATACTGGCTCTACTGACTACCCTCATCTTTTGACACAAAAAGGTCTAAATTGGAAAAGCACCAACTAACTGTAGTTCACAATCCATCTTAGAGAAGGAATGATTCTTTGAAGTGTGAGAAAAATATTTACCATTTAAATAATTTTTTTTTAAACTCACATTCTTATATAGTGGACCTATTCAATTGTATAACAGAAAATACTTCTATTGTACTGTGCTGAGAATGTCTGTGTAATTTTGACCAGGTCCCTGAATATTCATTGTGAATTTAAAGCATTAAAAACAATTTCTTTCCTACAAATAGCTTCTATTTTATTTGAGAGCTATTTCATTGGTTAATATGGTTACTTCTGCTTTTTCAAGGACTCTCCACACACACAAGACAGCATTTCTGAGCCAATTGTAGAATATGATGATGTTGAAAGAAATCAAAGATCTAAATAAATGGAAAAATATTCCATGTTCATGTATATGCAGATTCAATATTGTTAAGTTAATGTCAGTTCTTCCCAAGTTGATGTATAGATTCAACAGAATCCCAATCAAAATCTCAGCAAGTTACTGTGTGGAAATAAAAAACTGATTCTAAAGTATATATGGAAAGGCAAAAAGACTCAAAATTATAATATGATGATGATAGGAATAAGAAGGATTTGTGGGTAATATCCTTAAGCTTTGGGAAACCTTCAAACTCTTTATAGAATGTGATTCAGGCTAGGAGCTTCAGCTGCAGGGCCAGGAACCTGGTCATGATTCTATTTCATGGGTTAGGGCAACCACTTACCCAAGCTGCTAGATCTACCTCTACCTCTATCTACAGCTGACCCTTGAACAAGGCGGGAGTTAGGACCACTGAATCCCTGCACAGTCAAAAATCTGTGTATAACATTTGAGTCTCCCAAAACTTAGCTATGAATGCCTACTGTTGATTAGAAGTCTTACCAATAACATAAACAGTTGGTTAATGAATATTTTGCATGCTTTGTGTAAGATATACTGTATTCTTACAACAAAGTAAGCTTTATAAAAAAAGGAAGCTTTATCCACAAAAGTGATTAAGAACATTATAAGAAGGGAAAATATGGTCATAGCACTCTAATGAGTTTACTGAAAATATCTCCATATAAGTGGACCCGCATGCAGTTCAAACCTGTGTTGTTCAAGGGTCAACTGTATATTATATCTATGTCTATGTGTGTCTGTCTCTCTCTATGTATCTAAGATTCAGAAATCACCTGTAAGCTACAGGCTGGGAAGCCTCCAGCGACAGGGGGAATACGCACACATAATTCTGTGGGAGATATCAGGGAATATGAAAATTGCTGGAAAGAACTGAATGTGAAATATTAGGAACAGAGGAAACTTGGAATTGAATCTAGCATCATAATTGGTCTCACACTGCTTTTGCACAAATCCATTGCCATGGGAGATAACTACTTTTCCCCATTGGTGAAATTAGAAAATCAAGCAGAAACTATTTTATTTTAAGCATTCTTTCAAAACACAAAGAAACAAGCATTAGAAATTATGAGAAGTTTGGAAGTATATTTTTCTATGGCTTTGAAATAAACTGCTGAAACCCATGCACTCCAACAAAATTTATCCTCTCAGAGTGAATTGGTGGTATCTGCTAGGTCCTACTAGACTAGTGCCCATTGGAGCAATTAGCATTAATTAGCACATTTATTGTTGAGGTTGGATGTGATCCTGTGAATGGGATGGGCAGAAAGGAAAATCTTATCTCCACTAGTGCTGATCCCTCCAGAAAAGAAGATTGGAATACTTGTCAGGAATCTGTAAGGCCAGTTCATTGCCAGTACCCTAATGGCAGTGGTTACAGAGTCTGTCTCCAGTGGTTCCTGCTGATGGCTCTGGTGAACATTATCTTTATCCAGAAATGGAAAATGAGATTCCAAAGAAATGATGGTGTTATTTACCTTCATGGTCAAAAGCCTCCCAAGGGGCTCTAGTGAACATTTTACATTTTAACACAATGGAGACCACTAAGGACTACGTATTCCTCATGAATGTGGTTCATTGAAATATATGTGGAGTTTCCCATGTAACACAAGATTGCAGAATGTCTTTGATTCTAATAGCCAATGGCAGTTCTCTTTCTTCTTCTATGCTTTTAATCAGGAAGATCTCTTTCTCATCCAACTGTGGGTTAAAGAAATAGACCCGAAATCAAAGTTCCCCCGTACTTTAGATGATAGGGGACTTTTTTCCTATATAGAATTATTATTCCCATAATACGAATGTGAGAGATATTGCAAGTCAACTGAATAATGTAATATGAATGAAATTTAAGATCTTTCGTTGATTTATAAAGGCTATGATTCCATTCTTTCTCCAATTAATTTTAATGTTTATTTAATATATGAATCCCCAAATTATATTAGTATTAATGAAGCCTTTCAAGTCATTTTAGTTAGTATTATCTTATGACCATAAACATGGATAGGAAAAATTAAAGAATGGTCTAAAAATATAAAATGGTACAATTATTTAAAGTCAAATGTGGTGATATTTATTAAGATTAAAATGACTACATTTTGGGGAATGTACTTAGGATAAACCAGCACCAGTTCTCAGAATATTAGAATATGTGGGTATATCTTAAAATTCTTTTTGCTAGCTCTAACAATTCTGATATATATAATACATGGATTATATATACAGTACACACACATGCATCCTGATATATATTGTAGAACTTTTGAACTAGCAAAAGAATTGAAATGAAATACCTAGCAGTAGTCTAACTACTGGTCGAAAATGAGTACCATACTATTATTTACCATGTAATCACTCAAATAATGAATTATTGGTATATGTGTGAAAGCATTTGTGTTATAGTAAGTTAAAAAGTTCTGTAGTATAAAAAAAATCTGAGGGAAAGTACATGACTAAATGAAGGAAAGGTCATGTGGTTTCTACTTTATGCCCTTATGTCCTCTTTCTTTTCCCATCACGAGGAGGATATATTTCATTTATAATTATAAAATAAAATTTAAGTGAAAACACATAAAGAGAGTAGACTACCTTAAATTCATCTTTGAGCAAGCTGAGAAACAAACCAATAAACAAATAGTATACTTATAGAGTAGCAACAGCAGCAAGAAAATTAGAACTTTCAACAATATGACTTGGTATATTTTCCACATTGCCAAATTTATTATGTATGAGACATTCAAGAATGGAGGTGCTGCCTTGCAAATGTTAAAAAAAAATGTATTTTTTTCTTTTCAAAATATTTAGTGTCTACAATTCATCAGTGAACCAAGTAAATCATGGCTTCTTCAAGTGCAAGGATCGAAACCAATTACCATTAGTGACCATCGGGTGCAGCCGGTCCTTTCTGTCCTGTTGCCTGAATCTCAATGATCTCCCAAGTGTGCCCATGCAATTTAACAGAAAGATCAATATACCACAGCAGTTAGCAGCAGCTCTCTTGAAGTGCTTCACAAAACATGCTACATTTCTCTACCGAATAAATGTCAAAACATTCCAACAGCTACAATTCTTAGGAGAAATCGTTCTTCTGAAACATTATTGACATACTTTAACCCACATTTCCCGCTGCTCGCAGGCTTCCTACTGGCCAGTCAATTCTGATTTGGCAAGAGCCACATCGACGTGTGTCCCCTGCTGACTTGCTCGGGTGGCATGGAAGATATCAGAATCTGGTAGATAGGTCTTTAGGTTCAAAGGTCAGTGGTCTAATGCTGACCCAAGGCCAAGGTGATGGCAACCTCTCTCCAGAGACTTGGCTTCATCTCTAATATGCCCTTGAAATCAATCAATATCATCACAGAGCTTGCCTTTCTAAGCATAAAGACTGCCTGATCTAAATGCTTCTAGGTTACTTCCTGCAAACTGAAAGCTTAAAAGCCATGTAGGAGGAAGATGGAACAGATTTTATTTCTCACTTCATGGGATTACTGTTTTTAAACCTTACAGTGATTGTGACTTTTCTTTGTGTATATAGAGATTTTCAAAAATATGTAACAAATAGAAATATTTGTACATATTGTGTATATACATATATGTAAATACACACACACACACACACACACATAGATGGAGAAAGAGAGAAAAATAGATTTATTTTCCTTTCAACGGGTTAGTCTTTGTTGTTTCACATCAGAACTCACACTGTGACAGTGGTTTAATTGTCATGCAATGCTCTCAGCTATGTTTAAGTTCTTAGCTGCTGCTGCAAGTTCAACCTGGAATGAACATTTCTTTTGATGTTTGTTTTGTCTTCACTTTGTGCCCCTATAATTAGTGTTTCCCCTTCATCTTTTGGCAATTTTTTTATTTGAATATGTGAAAATCCTCCAGATTGTATTATGAGAAGCAATACTACATATGTGTAAGCAGAAAACCATTAGGTTAGCTTAAGCTTTATTTTGATGTTTACAAAACAAGGAACCATTTTGTCAGATGGCTGCTCTTCTTCATTTCAGGTTCATGAATACATGGCTCTTAGGACCCAATCAACACTATCACCAATTGGATCACTCTCAAGACATAAACTGCAGATGGGCAGCAATGAGAATCATTATTAAAAATAAGAAAAGGGATAGCAACTATTATTCTGCCGAGACAGATTCTCTTAAAGTTTTTGGAAACCAAATTTATTAGCTAACTGTAGTTCTCAATAGAGCAGGTTTGACTAATTTGGGAAGTTATATACAACAGGTGTGCTGAATCAGTGGCTGCATTGGGCTTCTCCCACACCTCTGCCTGTGGTGTTTAATGTATCCACAGTTAATACAGATCTAATCAAGACGAACTGATAAGAAAGAAAAGGTCTCTGCCCCAAAATAAAATGCTACCATTACTTCTAGGGTGAAAACTTAGTGGACTATGAACATTTATAGAAGCATGATTGTTAAGACAATCAACAAATGGCACTGGACTCTTAGCCTTGGTTTCTTCAATAAATATCAGCAACAGCAATCTCAGTGATAAATTTTCCTTGGACTCCACTTTAAGTTATCCAGTCTCTTCTAAGCAAACAGGAGCCTCTTATTATTACCCAGCATTAATTAATTGATAAGAGATTTATTAAACCAATATTTTCATAGTTGTTTGTTCGTATCCACCTCTCAAGACATTATCCAAACACATGGATCTAACATCAAAATGAAAGAATCACATGATGTTTCAAGTACAACTTCCTCAGTAAGGTAGAAACTAGATATTTCAGGGAAAAAAAAATCAATGTCACTTTCTCTCTCCAAACACACACACACACAAAATCAATAATGTTCTAAATAACCATCTCACATATGTATTTTAGATTATGAGAACCCATCACTGAGATAATATGCAAGAATTACCTAAAGCCACAGTGACACCACTGTGAGGTGAGATCAAACATACAATGCTATCCGGAATGAGACTTACCGTACCTCCTCACGCATATACACAGATGAGTTTCCTTAACTCAAATATGAGTCCTGATAGTTAGCCAAGAGTTAAATATTCTAATCTCATATAGCTTGAAAATTCCTTAAAATAAATTATCTCTAATGAAATAGTTATTATTGACATCTGCTCAGTACATTACAGATGCTATTCTTTAACTAAAAAGAAATTAAATCTAATCCCGTTATAAGAGGATTATTATAACTAATATAATAATGTGTATGTAGGGATCCCTGGGTGGCTCAGTGGTTTAGCACCTACCTTCAGCCCAGGGTGTGATCCCTGAGTCCCGGGATCGAGTCCTACATCGGGTTCCCTGCATGGAGCCTGCTTCTCCTTCTGCCTGTGTCTCTGCCTCTCTCTCTCTCTCTCTCTCTCTGTGTCTTTCATGAATAAATAAATAAATAAAATCTTAAAAAACATAATAATGTGTATGTATATTTTGCATTCCACAGTATTCCACAGTATTCCAAGTATTTTGAGGGAAAGATTGTTTTCTGCTCCATACTATGCAAAATATACCATAATTATATTTTATATCCTTTATGAATACTTACCAACTACCTCAGAAGTTGCCTTCAAAACTCTAAATAGCCACTTCTTAAATAGTCCTGTTACATTTCTTATATCAATTTGTTTTCATATAAATTTTCCGTATCAGGAATCTCTCAAAGGTTAAGAAATCATTTTATGTTTGCTTTCTCAACTTGGGGTTGTCTGAATCCAAGACCTATGTTTTTAAGCCACACAGGCTATTCTAACGTTATCTTACCAAAAGTATCCCAAAGTAGGATTATGGTCATTGGAGGGAAAATTCTTATCGAAAGGGAATTATGCCTTATTAATCAGGTTTGGAGATGACATCAAGTTGAGAGCAATTAATAATGCAACTAATGGCATAGTCGGCATCCAGAACTATTTGGTCAAATTAGAGAAGGCTTTTCATTTTTACTGACCCAGAATTACATAGTGGTTACAATAATTGGTTCACAGAAATTACAAGCAAATGAGGAAAACCCCATGATTGGAGGTCAGAGTAGGGGGGATAAAAACTTAGCCAGCCAGAAGTAGTGGTATGAGGGAAGAGTAGGTAGATGTGTAGTTGAAGTTCAGGTTTCAGAATTCATTCCCCTATTTCTGCTGTGTGGTCCTGGAGACATCCCACAGCTTACTCAAAATTCCCTTTCCTCATCTGAAAGATGAAGATGATAACAGCCACTTTCATTTTGAGGATTAACTGAGATAATGTATATTGTTGAAGAGACCCACCAGGCAAAACAAATAAAAAATAAATGCACACATCAGAGGATATCATGCTGAAATATTAGAACACCATAGATTTAAAGGAAAAAAAGCCTGTAAGATTACAGAGAAGAGGAAAAATAAGGCCATATACCAAGTAACTAAGGGGAACAGCATTTGACTATTCAATAGCACAGATAGTAGCCAGATGTGATGCAGCTTCCCTTCAAATCCTGAGAGAAAAAAGACATTCACCTAGAGTCCTATGTCTTGTCAAATTATCAATAAAATATAGCAACACAATAATGTGTTCAGGATAACTTAGCTCATTGGAATCCTTTTTTAAGATATTACTGGTGAGTTCAGTTTAATGCAGAAAAGAAAAAACAGAGTATGGCAAACAGGAAGACAGCAAAAAGTAGCCTCAATATGGCAGCTGCATAGAAGCCCCACAACCTGGCTTAGTAAGACAAGGTCAAGAGAAGAAGTCTCCAGTAAAGCGCAGAGTATTGGCAGGATTACGTGATGATTTTTAAGCAAGTAAAAAATATTTGTGGTAAAAACCATAAGAGAGACATAATAAAACATAATAAGAAGTGTTATCAACTACAGAAGAAATTGGATGAGGCAAAAAAATTCACTCATAACAGGAAACTTGATCCAAGTGTGAGAAACACTATCATTGGACTGTTACCATTAATAACTTCCTTTAGCAGAAATTATGATTATTAGGAATGGAAAAAAATAAGGATTTATTTCCACACAAAAGCTAAGACAAAGTGTGTGATTCAAGAAATGCAAAACCGTAGGTTAGGGCAGTTAATAATAATTTCCTTGAGTTCAAATATTTGAAGGACTATTGCACTATAAAGAGGTCAGTCACTTTTTTTAATGATTCCAAGAGTCATCAAAAGGACAACAAAGTAAATCTTATGGGGAACATATTTCACCTTAGCATAAGAAAAGATTGTCTGACATGACATAACTTTTGGCAAAATGATTCCTCTGCAACAGGAATGGCCATATATCAGACAACTGACTGATGGAGATTAAAGACAGAAATCAAGAATCAAAAATAGTAAGGTTTGTTCTAAATCACCTCTGACATATCTTGTCTTGGGCTCAGTGACTCTATGGGAACCATGTGAGCCATCATTATGATGAGAAGGTTATCTCATTTGGTCTACCCAATTTGGATACTCTAGGATACCATAAAACTCTCTCTGAAATCTCAATACTGAAAAATTTGATGAAGAAATTCTCCAGTATCCCCTTCACCCCACCTACAAGTAGTTGAAGCATTGAATGTATTTTATTATTCAGGGGATGGTACTGAATACTCTCCTGACTCCAAAGTGCTCTTCTGGGAGGTAGAGATACAGATTTGAACAAGACCAAGAAGGTCCCTCTAATAAGGAGCTTGTATTCTTTGGCTCATCTAGATAGACATAAAATGGAGATAGAGATGTCCTCACCAAACCAAAGAAAGATCTGGAAATATTAAATCTGCCAAATAAAGCTTGTTAAAACCACCAAATAAAGACTGGAAAGGCACAGCACAGCCTAATATATCATCCCGTGTTGAGCTGTATAGTTCACCCAGCCCAGTTTACTGAAGGTTTGATTCAAATGCTTAATGTGATTATTTTTTTGTAATTTAAAGTTTTTAGCTACCAAAGCACTGTAAAAACTGGAGACATCTTTGTTGCAGTTGATGTGATGTAGTGGTAGATGTTCAGGGTGGGAAAGAATTTTCAGAAGCTTAAGGAAATATAGTTGTCATAAACCTGTAGAGAGATAAGGCAGAGGAAAATTAGTTTTATGGTGGTCAGTTGACTCTGTTTGATGGGTTAAAAAATAGAGTTCTGCTGTGATTGGGAGAGGATTTCACTCTCCAGTGTGCTTTAGGCCAGGCTACTCCAAATCAAGTCTAACCAATCCCTCTGTACATTGTTTTCTGTCTGACACCACCCAGGATGGCCTGTAAGTTCCTAAGGACAAGAGGTAGTTTTTCATTCATTTTACTTTTCACAGCATCCAAACATTTGGATTACACCTAGAAGATGCTCGTTTTTATTTAGGACAATTGGAGGATATCTACATAATCCCTTTCCTTCCATATTGTGGTTTTTAGGATGATTTCAATGAGATTTTGAAATTTTGGTCACTTTTAGAGTTACATAAGGACTAAAAAAACTAGAAATATCATCAAACATGTTTAATTCATTTTACTGAATACCAGCACTAAAGTATTAGAAAAAATAATTAATTCCTTCTAGAATTATCAATAATGTCTCTATTTTAGTATGTTTTTTGCTAGCTACTGAAAATCAGAAGGAACTCACTATCCCTGCCCACATACTTGCCATATGCTAAAGGCTTATGATAAGGAGTCTATACATCATATGCATATTATTACATGTAGTCACAGCAAATGACATGAGTGGAACAATTCATAAAAGCCTTGAATTCCTAGGCATTTGCATGCTATTAATTCTTTTAACTTTTTTTTGACAGAGATTATTTTTTGAAATTTCTTTTTAAAAAAATTTCTTTGACATGTCAATAAAGATGGTGATTATTCCTCCATGAAGTGGAAAATACAGTTGAGTTACATCCAATGCTCAGGAAGGTGGTATAGCAATTTTATCAGATTTCTGTAAGAAAAAAATCAAAATGGTCATGTTCACATCAATTAATAATAAAAACATATGAAATAATATTTGGTCATATGTAAGAGTGATAATCAATTCACCTGCAGTCTGAATTACATCTACCATAAGTACTTTGAAATGTATTAACTGTAGGTTATCATGGTCACAAAGTTATATATTTTTTTTTACTTGTGTTGGATTAGTTTCCCTTTTAATTAAATCAATAAGTTGTCCTTCTTACCTGAAAAATCAACCCAAATGTCAACATCCTAATAGAGTTGTAAAAAGGCTGAAGAAAACACTATAATCAGATGACCAAGGAAGCATATTATTATTGATAAATAGATACAAAAGGACCAAACGTCCTTCTTCTATCAGATAAGTTTTCAAAGTACCACATGCTTCTTCCAAAATAATCTCTTCACAAATAAAATATTTAAACATAAATGAAATGTAAGAAACTTTGATTTCCTATAATATGTTTTAAGTGAATCTAAACTTTATACCAATGAAAAGACAAAATGGTGGACACCCAGGTCTCCAAACTCTTAAGGAAATAAATATAAGACTAAGGCCAGGGCCAGGCTTAAGTTTATGCTGAAGAAGCAGCTTTCAATAGCATGAGAATATTTCTTATCCATGATTCCCCAAAAATATACCTGAGATAAAAGTTTGATTGAAAGATCTTTTCAGAGTTGTCCATGTGGGTAGACAAAGGGAGACCACTTGTCCATTGGTTGCTACCTCTGCCCCATTGGTTGAGAGTGTCCCATAGGCATGAACTCCTTTGTATATGAGCTCATCACACATGTGGAAGTACCAAGAGGGAGCTGTCAAAGTAACCAGGTGAAGGCAGAAAGAGATATGTGTACAGTTGAGAAGAAATACTGGTGGCACAAAATCATTGGGAGCCCTCAGGTTTTATTCACTATATCTGTAACTGGAATTAGAAAAGAGGCTACCAGAGTATCAGGTGAGCCTCAGAAGTATTGAAATTAGAGTCTGGAGGTTTCTCTTACTGATATCACCTCTCATAGACCCTCCATGGAAAATGAGAGGCCCTCACAAGATGGTCCTCAACAATGAAGATCTCGGTTACCATTTTTTAAAATGGAAAACCAACACTTAATATTTAAATAAATATCTCTATTCACAGTATTATGAGTATTATGTAAACATACCAACAAAAATTATAGGAAGCTATGAAATCGTGTAAATGACATGAGCAAGGAAGATTCAGGAAAAACTCTGAAAAAGAAGTGTGTGAGCAGAGATCTGAATAGTGAAGACAAATGAACAAGAGATGGGAGTAAATATTTCTATGTACTATGTTGTACGATGGCCTAGGGGCAAATAGCAAGGTTACCATCTGGTACTGAAGGAAGAAGTCAGAAGGATGAGGTAAAGCATGCTCAGTCACTCACTCTGAAGGTTCCAGAATGGCGCAATGAGGTACAGAGCACCATGTGCGCTGTGCTTCATTGGGAAGACCTTGTTTCTTCACTGTGCTTCCATGTTATTGGGTTAGCATGCAAGGGCTTTGTGAAACTTTTCCCTTACTTAATGTTCATCCTGAAATAAGGAATGTCCTTTGTTTTTGATGCTGGGCCACAAGACATTTTTGTCTTCTTTTCTGTTGAATGAGGTAAGGAGGGGAGAATATAGACCTCTAAGTAAGTGTAGTGACTCAGTCTGGATCTAAAGCATTTTTCTCACCATTTCTCCACACATTCCACCCTTTGCAATAAGGACCCTGGGGCAAGGCACCCTGGGGCAAGATCTTGGCACCATATGTTGCTATGTGAACTTGGACAAGTCAGCTATCTTCTCTGTGCCACAATTCCTCCATCTTTAACATGGGAATACTAGAACTTACCTCACAGGGTTGTTTTAAGAATTAAACAAGCTAACGTATGTAAATCAGTAGTATAGTGCCAGTTTGTATATTGCCTACAGATATTATCAAGAATATATCATCCCTTAGTGTATTAGTGGATCAGATTATCTGAAGGAATGTCAGTGATTTTTATCTCAGATCCATTGAAGTGCTCAGGAAAAGACCAGGGCTTTCTATGTGGTTGTTGAAGGATCCTTCAATGGGAGAATCAGGTGGGGACTCCAGTTCTTCCAGACCCAGGTAGAAGAGGAAAACAAATCTGTAAAAACAAAGAAAGAAACAAACAAACAAAAATGAGAGACATAGAACTAAGGATACAAGTCTTTATTTTTAAATGTGAAACAAGAACATAATAATAAATAGTTATTTAAGGGTTTTTTTGCATCTGTTCTGCATTTTCTACCAAAGACATCTCTATTACATTATTTAATATGGCTTTAAGAGCCAAACACAACACTATTTTGAGAAAAAAGCTTACTTTTGCCAAAAAAAAAATGACAATGAGAAATAAAAGAGCTTCCTTCTCACCATGACTGAGAGCCAGTTTGGAGCAAAATATTGTACTAGATAGATACCAGGTACTTCCTTAGTTTGGGATTTCTGAAGAAACTACCTTTTCCAACCATTTAATCTAACTATACTTGTCTTTATATTATACTTACATTTGTGTCTTTTAGGGCTTTGACATCACAAATATGGTTCCAGGGAAAGCAACTTTACCAAAGGGGGACTCCTTCAGAAGAGAAGATTCTCAGGCCCCACCCATGACAGCTAAAATTAGAACTTCCATTAGAATAAGATTCTCCAGTGGGTCATATCCTTAAAGTTTGAGAATTCTTACTATAGGTGTGTTACTCAGAAATTAGTTTTATTTTGAAATGGGTGGGTATAAATAAGCAGTTAATTATTTGAGTGATGCCAAAGTAAACCTAGGTAAACTTTCTCCACAAATTTCTCACAAATATGCTTTGAAGCTTATCTGTGTGTCAATTGTTTCTAACTGTATTGAACTGGAAGTGACTTCAGAGAGTCTCAGCAGTTTAAATTTCGCAGTCCTTCGTCCATCTTTGCTGTCCTAGAGTTGAGATGAAGCAGCAGTCTTCATACCATGTCCAATGGGAATATTAGGAATTGGGTCTGTAAAGAAAGAAAAGTCTGAAACACCCACCCCCCCACACACACACACACACAAATGCAATTTTCATATTGGTGGGACTATGAATACATTTTGACTTCCACCACAATTATAACTTTCATATATTTCTACTTCTCCTACCATGATTGTACAGCTCCAGGTAATATAAATAGCGACATAAAGATGTATTTACTTCTCGTCAAGCACAGAGATATAAAGAGAAGTCAAGATGATCTGTCTCTGGTTTTGTTTTCCAAAGACCAGTCTACTCACCTCCTTTCCCTTGACATCATCTTTATACTATCAGATGCACAGAACTAAACATAATGGTATTCTCTTATGAAGTTATTTATAACCTCAAAATGGACGCAAACTCCTCCCTGTTAGTGAACTCTGCCCTTTGTAATTCTAAAAAACAGATTTATAATGCAAACTTCTATTTTGTTTATTAATTTTTGAAGAATAAATAAAAGTGATAAGCAATGGGCTATTATTTTATCAGTGTTCTTGTCAGGATTACTTCACTAAGTGGGAAAAAAAGAAGAAAGCAAGCAGTGGATACTATGCATAAAACCATACTCATCATTAATGCATTTTTGAAAATAATAAATGTTAAAATGTAATGTTTTTTTTCTGGAAAAAATTATGAACTAACATTTTTATTTATTCTTGATTGGCACCTAAAATGAATTCTCCCTCAGATGCAAAGATTTCTTAAATATAAATAAAGAACACTGTGACAAGTTGAGAAAGAGACCAAAGAAAAAGTAAAATTTGATATTTCAGGACCTCTAACAACATTTTTTTCCTGTGTTATGAGCAAAGGGTCCCAATATTTATTTTGCACTGTGCCCTGCAACGAATTAACAGACTCACCTACTTCGCACCTAGCTTCCATATGTTTTGAGGAGCAGACTGAGATGTCTAATTAGCCAACAGAATATTTCTTGCTTCAAAACACCCCTACTCCCACCCTGCTGCCCGACTTCAATTCATGCAACAGTTATTTGTGTTTTCCCATTTAGAATTTCAATTTGCTCATTTAGAAATAATAAAAATAAAATTAACCCTCTTGTGTAGAGAGGCAATTTAATAGAAATGAGAGATTAAGGAAGTCAAATGATTTTCTCTGCCTTTTAAGGGAAAAATAATGCTAGAATGTTGTTAGGAGGAATGCCTAGAGGTTCCTAATCTCCTTCCCCATCTTCTCAAGAAGATTCATGGGCAGGGTAACCAGCCACCCCAGGTTTTCTGGGACAGTCTCAGTTTCTACTCATGGAAAAATTATCAATACTTCTCCTCCCTTTTACTCTCAAAAGTGTTCTGTTTTGGGAGATTAATTATGTAGGCACCATACCTGTGGACATGGTAAGTGCTATGATGGGCACAGGAAGGGTAGATTCTGGGTACCTGCTCTTGGCATATCTCAACATCTTCCCAGAAACTGGAGATGCAAAAACTTATCATGGGGACTTTCTGAACAATTGCCATATGTAGTAACATTCTTTCAGGAAAGCAGCTTTCTTTGTCCATAGCTTGCAGCTGGATGGAAAGTGATTTATTTTGACTCTTTGGTATGAAGAAACAGACACAGTCCCATCATAGATAATATCATGTGCCTGAAAGATAGAAGTAGAGAGAGGCAGACCGGAGGTGTGGGGGCACAGTTCAGAGGCAATGAATGGATTGGACTGGCAAGGAGGGGGGCAGGGTTGGGTTGGAAAGGAGTGTACTTATCAGTTGATTTATCTACAAAACCAACTAAAACTCAAGGACAAAAAAATGATGGACATTAAGGATATTGACACAAGTACAAAAAACATCAAATAAGCAAACAAAGAGTAAGGTGGACTCCAAACATGATATTTTCCAGTGGACCAGTGGTCAATAACTGCCCTATTTCTTTTCTCTCTTAACCTTGTTTTCCACAGTCTAACACTGAGATTGGGTTCTCCTGTGTTTTTATAAGCTTTCTTGCCAATCTCGTACAAGGAAGAGAATAGGAATTTTCAATAGTCCTCAAGGAATGAGAAAAAGAGAATCTTCCCAGCAGCCCTGAAAATACACGTTCTAATGCTCTACTTATCCTATGTAGGTATAGGAACATTACTGCTGTTTTAAACTAAAACTACACATAAAATATAAAACTACATTTTTAAAAATCAAGAGAATGAGAGACATGAGGCTCACAATACAGTGACCTTGGATGCAGGATCTGGGGGGATGGGATTGGAGGAAGATGAGGAACATCACAAACTGTTTAACTGTGAGCTGAGGGGAGTTCGGGAGGCTAGGTCATGAATCACTGAAAATGAGCAATCCAATTCTTACATGAAAGGAAACCTATATGTATATAAAAGAAATATATACTTTATTGAAAAAATGTAAATCCGGGGATCCCTGGGTGGCGCAGCGGTTGGGTGCCTGCCTTTGGCCCAGGGCGCAGTCCTGGAGACCCGGGATCGAGTCCCACGTCGGGCTCCTGGTGCATGGAGCCTGCTTCTCCCTCTGCCTCTCTCATTCTCTCTCTCTCTCTCTCTCTCTCTCTCTGTGTGTGACTATCATAAATAAATACAAAAAAAAAATTTAAAAAAAATGTAAATCCTAGTATTATGAAATAACATTTAAAAAAGAAACTTTCCATAACTTTGTTATATTTCCAAAGTCTTAATGTTCATAATTATTTATGAAAAATCATTTAAAAACAAAGGATAAACATTTTTTAAAGTCAGAAATTTTAATTTACTTTTTTTCTTAAGTTCACAATTTCATTTTCTTGTTCTATATACAATATCCCAAATTAGCAAGATGGCAGAAGATTAGGGTCCCCAAGTCACCTGTACCCACCAACTTACCTAGATAACTTTCAAATCATCCTGAAAACCTACAAATTTGGCCTGAGATTTAAAGAGAAAACAGCTGGATGCTGCAGAGAAGAGTTGCATTTCTAACTAGGTAGGAAGACAGAAAAAATAAATAAATAAAAAAGAATCAAGTGGGGGAGAGGCCCCCATGAGGAGCCACCTAAGGCCCAGGGAGCTGCAAGAGCCTCCAGGACAGGAAAGCCCAGTCCTGGAGAAGTGGGAACTTTTAAAAATCCATACCAGATTCTTCCCAGTGGGAAAGGCGCTGGCAGGGAACTTGGTCAGGATCCCAGGAGGGTCAGTGGAGCCTCTAGGCTCCCAGGGTCACTAAGAGAGGAGGTGCGCCCTGGGGGGAGAGGGCACCACACCCCACGGACCAAGCCCGGTAAAGGGCTGGAGTGTGCCCAGCCAGGCCTCGGGAGCAGCTCAGGCAGCGGCTCAGGGCGAAGGGGGCTATGTGGCCCGGGAGCGCGATTCCAGTGGCACAGGCCCCAGATCCCAGGGTGCTGGGGAACACAGCCCAGGATCCTGCACTGTTCTTGGGACAGCGAGGACGCTCCTGCCACCAAGCGACCCGGAGCTGTGCTGGTCAGCGCCCCCCACCCTGGGAGCATACAGGCCAGTGCAGCCTGGGAGCTGTGGGAGTTACTGCAGGGGCTGACTCTAGGACTGGAGAGCTGGCCACCACCAGTCTTGTTCTTCCTCCTTGTGTCACCCTGTGCCTGGGACAGAGCAGGGCCACCAGGGAACAGGGGCATCACAGGACAAACAGCTCCCGCTGAGCCCAGCACCCAGCCTTGCAGCTCCCCCAGGGGCACACTCCTGAGAATCAGCACAGCAGGCCCCTCCCCCAGAAGACCAGCTGGAAGGACTGGGGAGAGCAAGTTCTTGACTGAGCAGCACTGAAAAGCTCAAGGGGAAGTCAAGGGATTTACAGTATATAGAACCAGAGGATGCCCCTCCTTGTTTATTGTTTTTGTTTTTGTTTGTTTTTTCTTTTTCTTTTTTTTCTCTTTTTTTTCTTCTTCCTTTTTCCAATACAAATCGTTTTTAGTCACTCTGCACTGAGCAAAATGACTACAAAGAACTCACCACCAAAGAAAGAATCCGAAACAGTACTCTCTCCCACAGAGTTTTAAAATTTGGATTACAACTCAATATCAGAAAGCCAATTCAGGAGCACAATTATAAACCTGCTGGTGGCTCTGGAAAAAAGCATAAAGGATTCAAGAGACTTCATGACTTCAGAATTTAGATCTAATCAGGCCAAAATTAAAAATCAATTAAATGAGATGCAATCTGAAGTGGAGATCCTAACGAGGAGGGTTAATGAGGTAGAAGAAAGAGTGAGTGACATAGAAGAAAAGTTGATGGCAATAAAAGAAGCTGAGGAAGAAAAGATAAAAACAGTTAAAAGACCACGAGGAAAGGTTAAGGGAAGTAAATGACAGCCTCAGAAGGAAAAATCTACATTTAATTGGGGTTCCAGAGGGCGCCGAAAGGGACAGAGGTCCAGAATATGTATTTGAACAAATCATAGCTGAAAACTTCCCTCACATGGAGAGGGAAACAGGCATTCAAATCCAGGAGATACAGAGATCTCTCCCTCAAATCAATAAAAACCATTCAACACCTCAACATCTAATAGTGAAACTTGCAAATTCCGAAGATAAAGAGAAAATCCTCAAAGCAGCGAAAGACAAGAGATCCCTAATTTATATGGGGAAAAATATCAGTTTAATAGGAGACCTCTCCACAGAGACTTGGCAGGCCAGAAAGAGTTGGCAGGATATATTCAGGGTCCTAAATGAGAAGAACATGCAGCCAAGAATACTTTATCCAGCAAGGTTCTCATTTAGAATAGAAGGAGAGATAAAGAGCTTCCAAGATCGGCAGAAACTGAAAGAATATGTGACCACCAAACCAGCTCTGCAAGAAATATTAAGAAGGACTCTATAAAAGAAAGAGGAAGCCCAAAGAAATAACCCACGAAACAGGGACTGAATAGGTATCATGATGACACTAAATTAATATCTTTCAGTAGTAACTCTGCATGTGAATGGGCTTAATGATCCCATCAAAAGACACAGGGTTTCAGACTGGATAAAAAAGCAAGACCCATCTATTTTCTGTCTATAAGAGACTCATTTGAGACCTAAGGACACCTACAGCCTGAAAATGAAAAGTTGGAGAACCATTTACCATTCAAATGGTCCTCGAAAGAAAGCAGGGGTAGCAATCTTCATATCAGATAAATTAAAGTTTATCACAAAGACTGTAGTAAGAGATGAAGAGGGACACTGTATCATACTTAAAGGATCTATCCAACAAGAAGACCTAAGAATCTTGAATATTTATGACCCTAATGTGGGAGCTGCTAAGTATATCAATCAATTAATAACCAAAGTTAAGGCACACTTAGATAATAATACACTTATACTGGGAGACTTTGACACGGCGCTATCTACAAATGACAGATATTCTAAGCACAACATCTCCAAAGAAACAAGAGCTTTAAATGATACACTGGACCAGATGAATTTCACAGATATTTACAGAACTTTACATCCAAACGCAACTGAATACACATTCTTCTCAAGTGCACATGGAACTTTCTCCAGAATAGACCACATATTGGGTCACAAATCAGATCTTAATTGATACCAAAAGATTGGGATTGTCCCCTGCATATTTTCAGACCATAATGGTTTGAAACTAGAACTCAATCACAAGAAGAAATTTGGACGAAATTCAGAAACGTGGAGGTTAACGACCATCCTGCTAAAAGATGAAAGGTTCAACCAGGAAATTAGAGAAGAATTAAAAAGATTCATGGAAACTAATGAAATGAAGATACAACTGTTCAAAATCTTTGGGATACAGCAAAAGTAGTCCTGAGAGGGAAATACATCACAATACAAGAAGCATCCCTCAAAAAACTGGAAAAAATTCAAATACACAAGCTAACCTTGCACCTAAAGGAACTGGAGAAAGAACAGCAAATAAAACTTACACCCAGAAGAAGAAGAGAATTAATAAAGATTCAAGCATAACTCAATGAAATAGAGACTAGAAGAACTGTAGAACAGATCAACAAAACCAGGAGTTGGTTCTTTGAAAGAATTCATAAGATAGATATGATAAGCCATTAGCCAGCCTTATTAAAAACAAAGGAGAAAAGACTCAAATTAATAAAATCACAAATGAAAAAGAAGAGAACACAACCAATACCAAGGAAATACAAACGATTTTAAAAACCTATTATGAGCAGCTGTACACCAATAAATTAGGCAATCTAGAAGAAATGGAGACATTTCTGGAAAACCACAAACTACCAAAACTGGAACAAGAAGAAATAGAAAACCTGAATAGGCCAATAACCATGGAGGAAATTGAAGCAGTCATGAAAAACCTCCCAAGACACAAAAGTCCAGGGCCAGATGGCTTCCCAGGGAAATTCTATCAAACTTTTAAAGAAGAAATAATACCTATTCTACTAAAACTGTTCCGAAGGATAGAAAGGGATGAATACTTCCAAACTTGTTTTATGAGGCCAGCATCACCTTAATTCCAAAACCAGACAAAGACCCCATCAAAAAGGATAATTATAGACCAATATCCCTGATGAACACAGATGCAAAAATTCTCAACAAGATACCAGCCAATAGAATCCAATGGTACATTAAGAAGATTATTCACCATGACCAAGTGGGCTTTATCCCTGGAAAGCAAGGCTGGTTCAACACTTGTAAAGCAATCAACATGATAGATCATATCAACAAGAGAAAAACCAAGAACCATATGATCTTCTCAATAGATGCAGAGAAAGCATTTGACAAAATACAGCATCCATTCCTGATGAAAACTCTTCAGAGTACAGGGATAGAGGGAACATTCCTCAGCATCTTAAAAGCCATCTACGAAAAGCCCACAGGAAATATTCTCAGTGGGGAAACACTGGGAGCCTTTCCCTAAGATCAGGAACACGACAGGGATGTCCACTCTCACCACTGCTATTCAACATAGTCCTAGAAGTCTTCACCTCAGCAATCAGGCAACAAAAAGAAATAAAAGGTATTCAAATGGGCAAAGAAGAAGTCAAACTCTCCCTCTTCGCCAATGACATGATACTCTACATAGAAAACGCAAAAGACTCCACCCCAAGATTGCTGGAACTCATAGAGCAATTTGGCAGTGTGGCAGGATACAAAATCAATGCCCATAAGTCAGTGGCATTTCTATACACTAACAATGAGACTGAAGAAAGAGAAATTAAGGAGTCAATCCCATTTACAATTGCACCTAAAAGCATAAGATACCTAGAAATAAACCTAACCAAAGAGGTAAAGGATCTATACCATAAAAACTACAGAACACTTCTGAAAGAAATTGAGGAAGACACAAAGAGATGGAAAAATATTCCATGCTCATGGATTGGGAGAATTAATATTGTGAAAATGTCAATGCTACCCAGGGAAATGTACACATTCAATACAATCCCTATCAAAATACCATGGACTTTCTTCAGAAAGTTGGAGCAAATCTTAAGATTTGTGTGGAATCAGAAAAGACCCTGAATAGCCAGAGGAATATTAAAAAAGAAAATCAGAGCCAGGGCCATCACAAGGCCAGATTTCAGGTCGTACTACAAAGCTGTGATCATCAAGACAGTGTGGTACTGGCACAAAAACAGACACATAGATCAATGGAACATAACAGAGAATCCAGAAATGGGCCTTCAACTCTATGGGCAGCTAATATTCGATGATGCAGGAAAGACTATCCACTGGAAAAAGGACAGTCTCTTCAATAAATGGCACTGGGAAAGTTGGACAGCCACAGGCAGAAGAATGAAACTAGACCATTTTCTTACACCGCACACAAAGACAAACTCAAAACGGATGAAAAATCTAAATGTGAGACAAGAATCCATCAAAATCCTAGAGGAGAACACAGGCAACACCCTTTCTGAACTTGGCCACAGCAACTTCTTGCAAGATACATCTATAAAGGCAAGGGGAAAAAAAGCAAAAATGAATTATTTGGACTTAATCAAGGTGAAAAGCTTCTGCACAACAAATGAAACAGTCAACAAAAGTAAAAGACAACCTACAGAATGAGAGAAGATATTTGCAAATGACCTATCAGATAAAGGGCTAGTATCCAAGATCTATAAAGAACTTATTAAACTCAACAGCAAAGAAACAAACAATCCAATCATGAAATGGTCAAAAGACATGAACAGAAATTTCACCAAATAAGACATACACATGGCCAACAAGCACATGAGAAAATGCTCCATATCACTTGCCATCAGGGAAATACAAATCAAAATCACAATAAGATACCACCTCACACCAGTGAGAATGGTGAAAATCAACAAGACAAGAAACAACAAATGTTGGAGAGGATGTGGAGAAAGGGGAAGCCTCTTGCACTGTTCATGGGAATGTGAACTGGTACAGCCATTCTGGAAAACTGCGTGGAGGTTCCTCAAAGAGTTAAAAATAGAACTGCCCTACAACTCAGCAGTTGCACTGCTGGGGATTTACCCCCAAAGATACAGATGCTGTGAAACGCTGGAACACCTCACCCCAATGTTGATAGCAGCATGTCCACAATCGCCAAACTGTGGAAGGAGCCTCGGTGCCCATCAAAAGATGAATGGATAAAGGAGATGTGGTCTATGTATATAATGGAATATTACTCAGCCATCAGAAATGACGAATACACACCATTTGCCTCGATGTAGATGGAACTGGAGGCTATTATGCTGAGTGAAATAAGTCAATCGGAGAAGGACAAACATCATATGGTCTCATTCATTCGGGGAATATAAAAAATAGTGAAAGGGAATAAAGGGGGAAGGAGAGAAAAATGAGTGGGAAATATCAGAGAGGGTGACAGAACATGAGAGACTCCTAACTCTGGGAAACGAACAGGGGGTGGTGGAAAGGGAGGTGGGTGGGGGGTTGGGGTGGCGGTGACAGGCACTGAGGGGGGCACTTGATGAGATGAGCACTGGCTGTTATGTTGTATGTTGGCAAATTGAACTCCAATAAAAAGAATTCCAATATTATGTCTTTTATCACCCTGTCATTTTCTGCTCTAAAATTTTGAATAAAAGTTTAATATTAATTTTTCTAGTTTCCTATGACCATAAGCTCTATGTATTAAAAATATGGATTGAGTTATTTTTATATTTAATATTAATGAAATCAAAATGTATTAAGTTTTTAATCACAATTTATAAACATAAAAATAAAATTTTAACATAAGCATTTTAATCAGAGTGGAGTAATTAAAAATTAGTGATTATGGGATCCCTGGGTGGCGCAGCGGTTTGGCGTCTGCCTTTGGCCCAGGGCGCAATCCAGGAGACCCGGGATTAAGTCCCACATCAGGCTCCCTGCATGGAGCCTGCTTCTCCCTCTGCCTGTGTCTCTGCCTCTCTCTCTCTCTCTCTCTCTCTCTCTCTGTGACTATCATAAATAAAAATAAAAAAAAAATTTAAAAAAATTAGTATTTATATGGATAAATTTAAAAATTTTTTTAAAAATTCTAGTATAGTTAATTTACAGTGTTATATTGGTTTTAAATGTACAATATATGATTCAACAATTCCATACATCACCCTGTACTCATGCAATCCTTAATCCTCACCACCTATTTCACCCATCTGTCCTACCCACCTCCCCTCCAGTAACCATCAATTTGTTCTTTAAACTTAAGAGCCTATGTCTTGGTTAGTTTCTCTCTCTTTTCTCATTTTTGTTTGTTTATTAAATTCCACATACAAAGGAAATCGTATAGCACTTGTCTTTCTCTGGTGACTTTTTTTTTTTTTTTTAGCATAATACTCTTTAGCTCCATCCATGTCCTTGCAAATGGAAAGATATGTTGTTTCTCGTGCTTTTGATTTTAGCCATTCTGATAGATGTGAGGTGATATTGTGTTGTAGTTTGATTTGCATTTCTCTGATGATGAGTGATGATGAGCATTTTCCATGTGCTGTTGACCATCTGGATGTTTTCTTTGGAAAATGTCTATTTGTGTCTTCTGCCCATTTTATAACTGGATTATTTGTTTTTTGGGGGGTGGATACTACATTATATAAGTTCTTTACATATTTTGGATACTAACCCTTTATCAGATACATCATTTGCAAATACCTGTTTTCATTCAATAGGTTATCTTTTAGTTTTGCTGATTGTTTCCCTAGGTATACAGAAGCTTTTTATCTTGATGTAGCCCCAATGATTTATTTTTGCTTTTATTTCCCTTGCCTCAGGCAGGAGACATATCTAGAAAAATGTTGATAAGGCTAATGTCAGAGAAATTAGGCTCTCTTCTAGGATTTTTATAGTTTCTTATTTCACATTTAGGTCTTTAATCCATCTTGAATTTATTTTTGTTTATGACCTAAGAAAGTGGTCCAGTTTCACTCTTTTGCTTATAGCTGTGGAGTTTTCCCAGTATGATTTGTTGAAGAAACCATCTCTTTCTCATTGGATACTCTCTCTTGCTTTGTCAAGTTTAACTGACCATATAATTGTGGACTTATATTTGAGTTTTCTATTCTATTCTATTGATCTATGTGTCTATTTTGTGCCAGTACCATACTGTTTTGATTAATACAGCTTTGTAGTGTAAGTTGAAATGTAAAATTGTGATACCTCAGGCTTTGCTTTTCTTTTTCAAGATTGTTTTGGCTCTTTAGGGTCCTTTGTATTTCCACATAAGTTTTAAGGTTTTTTGTTCTAGTTCTTTGAAAAATATTGTTGGTGTTTTGATAAGGAATGGGTACTCTAGACATTTAAATAGTATTTGTTCTTCCAATCCACGAATATGGAATACATTTCCATTTCCTTGTGTCATCTTTGATTTTTTTCACCAATGTTTTAT
Organism: Vulpes vulpes; assembly: GCF_048418805.1. Taxonomy (NCBI): domain Eukaryota; kingdom Metazoa; phylum Chordata; class Mammalia; order Carnivora; family Canidae; genus Vulpes; species Vulpes vulpes. Next base: position 68,029,464 of record NC_132795.1, on the reverse strand, counting down.
AGTTTTAGAGTACAGGTCTTTGATTAGGTTTATTCCTAAGTATTTTATTATCTTTAGTGCAATTGTAAATGGGATTATTTTCTTAATTTCTCTTTCTACTGCTTCATTATTAGTGTGTAAAAATGCAACAGAATTCTGCACATTGATTTTGTATCCCATGATTTTACCGAATGGAAATTAAGGGCAGCCCTGGTGGCTCAGCAGTTTAGTGCTGCCTTCAGCCCAGATCCCGATCCTGGAGACCCTGGATCGAGTCCCATGTCAGGCTCCCTGCATGAAGCCTGCTTCTCCCTCTGCCTATGTCTGTGCCTCTCTCTGTGTGTGTCTCTCATGAATAAATAAATAAAATCTTTAATAAAGGGAAGTTAAATAAAGTTTTGCTGGAATGAGCAAAAGAATTCAATACTATTCTATTCCTCATTTATTTATTCTATTTCTATAATTGTAAACTACAAGAAAGTTTGTCCATAATTTAAAAATGAAAATGGTATACTTTTTGCTACAGTGATTCCATTTCTTTACAATTCCTCCGTGTCCTTTGCCAAAAATTTCATAGCGATCTGTCATCAAAAAAAATTTTTAGAGGTTTATCAATTTCTTGCTGGATTAAGTATTTTTTGGAGTTTTACTAAAGAAAAGACTTGGAAATAAACTGAGTTACGAAAGTATTCATTACCTCGACTTTGGGGGTTTCCACATTTGTAATACCTATATGAAGATTTCAAACTGTCCTTTTGTTTGATATCTCAAATACTTTGCATGCTGGGGAAATAAACAATAGGAATGCTAAGGAAGTGAGAGGAGAATTGAGAGGCAATGTGATACTATGGAGTTCTTAGGCACATCAGTTTTAGGAAAGTACATATTGTAGCTGAGAATCTGGGAACTGATTCCCTTAAAATCTTTGAAAGGGCTTAGGATATTTTAGGGGTACACATTTGGAAATTGATTTCGGAAATTATTTTGGAAATGCCAGATCCACTAAAAAGTGAGAGAGGGAAGAGAAGCAGGAGAAAATCACCAGGAAATATTTACCTCACTAAGTAGACCAAAAAAAAAAAAAAAAAAAAAAACATATATGCAGACCAGTGATCAAGATATTTAAAACACAACCAGAAAGAAAAAAAAATAAAAGAATAAAAAAGAAAGTTAGAAAGTGGCAAGATTTTGCCTACATGCCTATTGAAGGAAACTAGGTCAGTGCTCCACATGACACAAATTCACAAAGATGGTAATCACAAAAATGCTATTTCTGATATCATAATATTCAGACATAATCTCAGGAAGTTAAATCTTTAATTTTCACAGTGAATTCTTCTCCACACAACATTTTATGAGCTATTCACAGATAACTGGACAATTCGATTTCCCTAGTTTTCCTTAAACCTGAAACAACACACCACAGATGTAGCATGTAGATCAACTAGCTTTTGAAAAAATAAAATAAATAAAACACCTAGATTTGCACCATTTCCAAAACTTGTGCCACAAATACTGTCACTGAATATAATTTCAAATTACCAACATGATGTCACTGCACAAGGAAATGGGACAAAAATGTGCAAGTTCAGGTTTTGTGAGAAACTACAAACAGGCTCCTGCACAGCACTGTGATAGAAGGGTTCCATTTGTAGTAATGGTACACTTGCTTGTAGCCAACTGAAATACAGGAAAAATTAAGAAAAGCTTATTCATTAAGAAAAAAAAATGTAATCAGGAAATGACCAAGGCGATTGGGAACTTAGGGACCGAGATTCCAGGAAAAAAGAAAACTTATTTAAATGAGACCAACATTCTATAGATCTATTTACTGAAATCACTTGATACTTTTAAAACACTCCAAAAGAAGATTTAAGAAGCCAAGAATTAAACAATTCTAAGAGTCCTATAATTTTTCCTGATATTTTGGGAATTGCACTGGCTTAGGGGAAAAACATCTGAAATTTAGGTCTATTAAGGTAGCCAGAACTTGTGTATGAGGAGGGGAGAAGAGGGAGTTACTCAGTTACCTTAGAGAAGAGGGTCATAGAGAAGTGAGCCTAAAAGTCTGACCTGCCGTATCATTCAAGATATTCTCTATATGGCCACTAGCCATGAGAGACCAAGAATAAAAACAGGAGCCATGAAATAGAGGAGTTTAATACAGCTTTTGGTTGTCTCAAAGGGCTGAGGAGAAACAAATTAAGTATAGAGCTCTTTAAGTGATTCTGGAAAACTGTAGATTTTCAACTGAGATATATGAAATATGAGACCTAAAAGTGAATAAGAAATAAATGAGTCTTTACAAAAATGGAAACCTAGTCCTGAAATAGCTTAGCTTTTGATTGGATTAAGATGATTTTCTCCCTTTTAAAACTGATGGTAGGAAGATAAAATTTCACTCAGAGTTCATACCTGCTTTTAATATAAGGTTTCTGTTATTCATTAAAGAGTCAGTGAACATTCTAAGATATATGACAGTGAATTATACCAATAGGCAATCAAGCTATTAGGATCATTATACGCAGTTTTCAGAATAATTGATTTACATATTCAAGAACATAGATGACCATAAAAACAATATAAATGATGAAGTTATATGCATTTCTATTGTAGAATAGCAAACTACCACAAACATAAAGGCTTCAAAGAGCACACATTTATTTTGTTCTTCTGTTTCCATGGGTCAGGAGTCCAGGCACAGTTTAGCTGCATTCCCTGTTCTGAGTCACACAGGTCATAAGCACCATCAGACAGGCTAGGTCTTCACTTGTAAGTTCAACTGGAAAAATAGTCGTCTCTAAGCTCATTTGGGTTGTTGGCCAAACTGATTTACTTGTGGCTGTGTGACTTGAAAATAAAGTAACTGAAATTACAGACTCAACACTTTTGTTTAAGAACAAATTAGACATAGCTAAAGAGAGGACTCTCGATCTGGAATACAGCTAAGTAAAAAGTATCCAGATTGAAACGGGGAAAAATATTTGCAAATCATATAGCTGATAAAGGACCTACATCTGCAATACATAAATAAGTCTTTTTTTAAAGATTGTATTTATTTATTCATGAGGGATACAGAGATAGAGAGAGAGGCAGAGACACAGGCAGAGGGAGAAGCAGGCTCCACGCAGGGAGCCTGTTGTGGGACTCGATCCCAGGTCTCCTGGATCATGCCCTGGACTGAAGGCAGCACTAAACCGCTGAGCCACTGGGGCTGCCCCATAAATAAGTCTTAAACCCAACAGTGAGGGGGGAAATCTAAGTTAGAAAAAAAAAAGAGGAAAAAATCTGAACAGCTATGTCACCAAAGAAGATATATAAACATAAAGTAAGCAGACCAAAAGATGCTTAATATTATTTGTCATTAGGGAATTGCAAATGGAAAGTGTTTTGATGCCATTATACATCTATGATAATGGTTAAAAAAACAAATCTGAGCATACCCAGTGCTGACAAGAAATCTGTGTTAGTTTTTTAGGGCTGCTTTAACAAAGTTCCACAAACTAGGGGAACTTAAACAACAATAATGTATTGTCTTGTACTGCCGGAAACCAGAAGTCCAACACCAAGGGGTTGGTAGGGTTGAGCAGTCTGAGTTAACAATATGTTTCAGGCATCTCTCCTTAGCTTGTAGATGATCATTTTCTTATGTCTTTTTACATTATCTCCCCTCTATGTGTGTTTCTGTGTCTGAATTTATACCCTTTTTAAGAACATACCAGTCATATAAAATCAGGGGCCATCCTAATGACTTCATTTTAACTTGATTACTTGAGTACCTTTGTAAAAATCCTGTATCCAATAAGATTACATCCTGAGGTACTGAGGGTAGACTTTCAACATGTGAATTTTGAAGGGAGCACAATTCAACTAGTAACAAATACCAAGCACAAGGGAAGCTTATCTAACACCAGTGGGAATGCAAAATTGTACAGCCACTGTGAAAACAATTTGTGAGCCACTTGTGAAGATAATCATACACTTACATATGATCTATAATCACCTCCAAGCTACTTCCATAACTTAACTGAAAACTTACATTCATACAACAGAATTCAGCAATAATAACAACTGAATTACACAATAACTTTGATGTAAGTTAAACACATTTTTCTAAGTGAAAGTAGCTAAATTCTAAGGCTCCATATTGCATACTATGGCATTCTGAAAATAGATAAAACTATAGGAATAGAAAACAGACTAGTGGCTGGCAGAGTTTGGAAGAAGCAGATTAGATGACTACAAAGGAACCCCAAAACCAATATTCTAGGGTGAAGGAACTGGTTCCTGTGATGGATACCTTATTTTATGGGTTTATCAAAACCCACAGAATGTACACACACACACACACACACACACACAAACACACACACACACAAAAACAAATTTAACTGCTCAGATAAAATCATAGTACCCAGGATATTCAGTGATCCTAGGATTGAATGCAGTGTGACAAATAGCTCTAACTGTAATACAAATGTGGGATAATGCTATGGAGGAGGGTGGAGGTGAGTAAGGAAAAGGTTAAAGTAAAGGCAGGGAAGATAGGAGGCCCCTGATTCCCCTAACTAGTCTCACAGAAATCCTACATATGGGGAAATGTTATAGATGAGATATTAACTAGAGAGAAGGGAACGTAGAATCTACATTGTTTGTCCTAAATATGGATGAGATATTTACATGATGGTTACAAATCCACCTTGCTCATCTTAAATGTTATAGACCAAATTCCCTGATCAGTGTTCTATAAAAGACCAACCATAAAAGCCCTCACAACAACTCATTCAGTACTCCTCTCACTCCAGAAATTTTTTTTCTCTTCTCATTTTCACTTAAAAAGCTTTCACTTCACTTCATCATTTTGTGCCTGTGAGATTCATTTTTTGACTCCATGAGACAAGAACTCTGCAATCCTGCAACAGAGGAAAAAAAGGTTGAACTAAACAACCATGGAAAAAAGTGCTTTAACCTGAAGTTATAAGGTTGAAAACAAAAAGGTCTGCATATAAACATTGCCATCAAGTTACTAAATTTGTTTCTCACATGGTCCAGGTTAACAATTCAGAAACAATTTCTCATGGACAGTAGAAGTAAAAAATACATGCAAATAAAATATAGACAATAGGAATCCAAGTTTCTCTATAACAGAGAAAAAATTACAAGCAACAAGAAAGAAAGGCTAGAATAGACCATGCATGGACCTGAATTAGATTCAGGGATTTCAGTATTAACTCCTGTGCACTTTAATATACAAATGTATAATAAATAAACAGATGTGGAAATAATTATAGATAGAAGTGTATATGCTGATTAGTATAAATGCATATATATCCTAATTGTGCCTCTTGAGAGGTCCTAAAAACAGCGACACCCCAGTAGCAGCATATATACACCCAGCACCCGGATCTTGGTTTCTTATACATTCTTCATTAAAAGAAACCAAGGCTCTTTGGAGAAAGGCCGAAATGTAGCTCTGGGAAGAAGACACAAGATGAGATTGTAGTGTTTTGTAGTGCTAGACAATAAAGAATTGCTTAAAAAAAAAAAAAAGATGAAGGCATGCCAAAGGGACACAGAAGCCAATCTGAAAGATGTCTTTATGATCAAGGCCGGAAATGTGAAGAATATATTAAGTATAATATTGGATTATAAGTGAAAGAAGAAACTAAATATCACTAAGTGGAAATTTTCTACTAGAATACCACAGTAACATGGCATCAGGCAATGCTGAAATTAGTTGGGGAAAATTTAAAGGATATAGTATGCTTGCGAAGCCTCAAAATATCTCCCCTATATTTACCAATTGCTTGGTTGTTGTCATACACGGCCACAATTCATTGAAGCTGTTCCCAGCACGAGATGGGATTCAACGTCTGTCTACTTGAGCAAGATCTGGACTAAGTGACTTACTTTGAATGAGAAGAGAGTGGAAAACTAGTAATTTGAGAAAACTGGTAATTTTGCAGTAGAGAAATCAGGCTGTTTTAACTGGTGATCAAGGTAAACACCACTAATGATAAATCATATTGGTATCAGGTGTCCCTGATATGAAAGACGGGAAAGACATATCTACTAGTTTACTTCACTGTAATATTAAATAGTGGGAATTATGGACAACCTAGTCTTATTCTTGATTTAATGGGAAAGATTCTGGCTTTTCCCAATTAAGTAACATACTGGCTTTTCTGATATTCTGAATATATATATATATATATATATATATATATATATATATATATATAATTACATTAGGGAAGAATCCACTAATTTCTATTTTATTATATTTGTTTTTAAATCTTACAGAGGAGTTTATCACAAACACAAGAAAGCACAAGAATAGTGAGTTATAGCTCAATTATTCACAATTACAAAATACACGTTTGTGTGCAGTAAGTAGTAACTGGGAAATAGATGCTAATAAATATATATTCACATACATGTGCATATGCATGTATGCATATGTTCACATATATTTCCCACTCTACACATGTATGTATGTATATACATATATGCATTAGTGCACATACATATGTGGTATATGAATATTATTGAAATGGTTTGTTTCTGGGGCATCCAGGTGGCTCATTCAGTTGAGCATCTGGATTTTGATTTTGGCTTAGGTCATGATCTCAGGATCATGGGATGGAGCCCTGTGTCAGACTTCACACTCACCTTGAGATTCTTCTCTCTCTCCCCCTCTCTGTGTGCTGTCTCTCAATATATAAATAAATAAAAATATTTGAAAGAAAACAAATGGTTTGTTTCTAATTACATTTGTAAAAATAAAGATGCAATCAACAAAAAAATTCAAATTGCTCTTAACTTTACAAAATGATACTTAACTTTATTCATGATAGAAAAATTGCAGTTCTGTGATCCCTGGGTGGCGCAGTGGTTTGGCGCCTGCCTTTGGCCCAGGTCACGATCCTGGAGACCCGGGATCGAATCCCACGTCGGGCTCCCTCTGCCTATGTCTCTGCCTCTCTCTCTCTCTCTGTAACTATCATAAATAAATAAAAATTTAAAATAAAAAGAAAAATTGCAGTTCTTTTTTTAAAGATTTATTTATTTATTCATGAGAGACACACACAGAGAGAGGGAGAGAGAGAGAGAGAGAGAAGCAGAGACACAGGCAGAGGGAGAAGCAGGCTCCCTAGGGGCAGCCCAATGTGGAACTCAATCCGGGAACCCAGGATCATGGCCTGAACCAAGGGCAGACACTCAACTGCTGAGGCACCCAAGCATCCCCAAAAGATTTCATTCTAAAGTACCCATACCTAGAAATCATTTATTATCTATTAGTTGGTGAAATGAAAAAAAAAATCAGTAAAACCTTCTGTTGATGAGACTTTTATACATTGCTAGTAGGTATAAAAATGTTACAAATTCCATGAAGAAGAGTTTAGCAATATCCAGCAAAAGTGCATATGCATCTACATTTTCCTTTGTAGTCCCAATTTTAGCAAACTGCCCAAAATTTAGCCTCGCAAAAAATATTGGAATACTTATGCACAAGGATGTTCACTGCAGAAAACAGAGCAAAAGACTGGAAACAACACAAATGTCCATCATTCCAACTGGACCAACCAAATCAACTCTAGCACATTCACACAGTGGACTTTAGGAAGTTGTGAAAATAAATAATGAATATTACTATATATATTAATGAGCAATCTCTAAGCTATTTAGTAAGTGTGAATCAAAGTAGGAAAAAGTATGTATAGTGTGCTACTATTTATGAAAGGAAATAACTAGGTAGGAAGGGAGATATAGATAGACAAGAGGATAGATAATAGGCAGATACAGATGTACAATTATATTTTCAAAAAATAAAAAGCTAAATTGTAAAAGCATTTTTATTTTTATTTTTTTGAAGATTTATTTATTTATTTGAGAGAGGGAGATACAGCATGAGCAGGAGGATTGAAGGAGAGGGAAAGAGAATCTCAGGCAGACTCCGCCCAGTGCAGGGCTCAATGTGGAACTCTATCTCATGACCCCGACATCATGACCTGAGCCAAACCAAGAGCTAGACGCTTAACAGACTGTGTTACCCAAGTGGTAGCTTTAAAGTAGCTTCTTATAGGAATGTCTTTAGAGTATTTCTTTTATATACTATGTTTTACTGAGATTTGATGTCGGAATCATTCAAATATATAATTATAAAAGAAAATTAAATTCTAAAAACAATCCCTAAATTTTAAGAAGCCATGAATGTAAATATGCATTCTATTAGTGTCATAACTATCAGATAAGAATGATGTAAAAAAACTTTAAAACATAGTAATTAACTGTACACTGTTAGTGCACTGAGAATATGAAAAAGAAATCTTAAACTGTTTCTTGTAATTATATTGTTGGTGGTAGTGTCAGTATTACTTTTATAAAACTGTTTTGTGTATCATAGATGATGTGGTAAATGAATAACATAAGGTATGCTGATTTCATTATTCCCAAGGTCATTGAGAATGGGAACCCACTGGGGAGGAAGGACAAAATAAAGTTGTAATATGGAGGAGTCTAAGTAAAAGCGAGTTTATAATCCAGAATTTCATTTGCTAGTATCAGTATCAACCTGTGATATATTTAGTTCTATCCTTCCTTTGCCCAGTGAAAATGCCTAAAACAATGACTAATTCAGTTATCACGAGCACCCCAGCACCCAAATCATTGACTTCTAATACTACCTCCAGTGCTCCCTGAGGAGATAGTAGGGATATACAAAATAAGCCTGAAGAGCTTATCAAACAAGATAATAAGGAATCTAACAAAGAGGACAGAGGGTCATGTCAAAAGGGCTGTGTCAACTGTAAGAGGTCCCCATTACAAAAAATGGGATAATTTTAACATCAATAAAGATAAAGGCAATGAATTGAAACATATTGAATATATTTAAGTCATTAAGTTGATGAAGATATCAAAGCAACAATATTAAAACAAATATTATGTATGTACTACTTACTGAATTATTCCAAATAATAAATGAATAAGAAATGACAAAATTAGAATATGAATATTTTCAATCCCTGACAAAATAATGGAATTTCACATTTATTGCAGTGGTTGCTCACTTCACAAACAGGGAGAATTCAATATAATATGCCTCTTGATGGAGACACGTAGTACTTTGAATTAAATAGGGAAAGAAAGGGGAGAAGAGGGGCAGGGAAGGAAACAGAACAAAGAGATCTGATTAAGCCTCTAGATACAACAGTCAATTTATAGGAACTACAGAAAATATAATGACACCATGGAGAAGCTATAGGAAAAAATGAAGGATGCTTGTGAGGAGTCTTCTAGGTTAGGTGATGGTCTTTTTCTTTGTCTGGATGGCCCTCCCACTCAGTACAAATTCACTGAGCTCTCCATTTATAATCTGAAATTGTTTCTGTATTAATGTTATCTTTTAACAGAAAGCTAAACATAATGATTAAAGAATCCGATGCTTACATCAAGAACTCAACATTGTCAAGGATAGTATGCCAAGATAGAACTTCCAAATGTTTGCAGCTATTTGAAAGCACAATTATATACATAAGGAAGAATGGAAATCAGCTAAAGGTATAGTGAGAATGGACTTCCTTAGATAAGTTGACTTTTTGAAATAAAATTAATTTGTTCTTAAGGTGAGATGAATTATTAATATATTATAACCGGTTATATTAATATAACCCGGATTACGCAGACTTAATATATTAGCTGTGATCCTTAGCTTGTAATGATAGACTGCCTTAAACTATATTACCATTCACAATAAATAATGGTAAATTTTTAATAAAAGAAAAGCAACAACAATAAGAACAGCTTTTCTGAACTCTCTGAACTGAATGAAAGGACAACTGTCCACCTCTCTATGGAAAGGAGAATTTACTCATCTGTAATTTTATGTATATCACAAATATATATACATATAATGATATGAAAGTGAGAAAAAGAGAGAGAGGGGAGTTGAAATGTACATCTATCTGCTTGTCCTATATGAGTGAATTTGAAGTATTTTTTATTTTTATTTTTAAAAGATTTTTAAAAAAGATTTATTTATTTGAAAGAGAGAGAACATGTGCACATGTGTGAGCAGGGAGAGGGGCAAAGGGAGAGGAAGAGAGAATCTCAAGCAGACACCCCGCTGAGCACAGAGCCTGACTTGGGGCTCCATCCCAGGACCCCAAGATCATGCCCTGAGTTGAAATCAAGTCAGTCCCTTCACCAATTGAGCCACCTGGGTGCCCCCTGAAATATTTTTCTCAAATTGTGGGATAGTATAAAAAACAAAAGTCATGATACTGTCTGGGCTTCAGTAAGTCATTTTGCCCTCACAATGTATGCATTCCACAGAAATCAACATCGCCATGCTTGCTAGTTGGCCTACAAACTGCCCCCTTGCTCCATGTTTCTGGGAAATTCTTACTTATCCTTCAGAATTCACTCTGAACTTCACATCTTCTTGCATTGTGCTATTATCTGAAAGTCCTAGGAGTCTGTGACTAGAGCAATTTTCACAGGGGTGTGCATTCCCTTTGAGAAGTTTGTTCCTCTTCTCCCATTACGCTTCCGAGGGCAAAGCTTTAGTCTTATCCTTTAGTAGTAATGGAAAAGTATATGAACTTGCTTACTGTGCTGCGGTATTCCACTGACTGTGGATGTGGGCAAGTTACTGCTGCTATCTAAACCTTACTGTCTTCACATATCAACTAAGTTTAATTGTACCTACCTTGGAGGATAATGCTGAGGCTCAGGTGGTGTGTATGGTGTCTGGTGCAATGCACCACACATTTTCGCAGTTCATTAACAAGAGGCATAGTGTAGAGGGTTTGGGGGCATGCAGCAGGCCATCTCCTTGCTTACCATGTGCCCAGCACAAAAAAAAAAAAAAAAAAAAAGTCTGTCAAATATACATGCGAACTCTTGAAACAAGTGAACTTTGGTGTTCTTTCTGGCATTCTTGACTTCAGTCTTTGGAGGTTTTCCATACAGAATAAATGATTCTATTACTTAAAGTTCATTTACTCCAACAACAAACAGCACTTCCCCCCCTCCCTCCAAATTCTCTTATATTTGTTTTGTGTAAGTGTCTTCTCTCTATTCATAAAATGCTTGCCAATGAGCATGAGTTGTTTAGCAAATGTTTGCCATGTCCCAGGCTATATACCTAAAATATACCAAACCTTTAGCCTAAATTTCAAACTTTACATAAGGACATATTCTTTTCCACAAAGGCTTAATTATATCTTAAGTGGTCAAAAGGAGATTGTCCACTAACTAAAATATATATATATATATATATATATATATATATATATAGAGAGAGAGAGAGAGAGAGAGAGAGAGAGAGAGAGATGTACTATTTGTACTATTAACAGGTCACTGCAGTAGAGGGTAAGAGGGTAACTTGGAGTAGGCGGGGCAATTGTTGATAAAAGGGTAACATTATGCATTTCTTCTTCTAGCACCAATATAGTTAATTTCAAATATACTGAATTTTAAGATGCTGAAACTATGTAACACCAGGAGATTCTCCATAAAACAGAATCCCCCATCTGTCTTATTCCAATTTTTTTTTTCCCCTTGTAGATCAAATCTCAGAGACAAAGCAGACAGAAGTAGCTCCTTAATCTCCTTGCTAGGCACACTCATTACAATTAAAAAAAAATGAGTTAAGAGACAGCTCACTAAATTAGTCATTTTTAACGACGAAACACCCATCGGACATTTCCATGACTGTGGTGTTGTTTAGAGAGTTAACTTAACTTGAAGTATCAATTTCTATGTACTGAAGTGAAACTCGCCAAGTCCAGGGGCCCAGCTTGCAGAAAAGGTGGCATTTTTAAATGAAAATATATTACAATACTAGCATCTCTCTCCTCACTCCTCCCACAAATTATTCATTCAGACAGCTTGTGAATTGGATTTGCAACTACTGCTATGTCTTACACAATACAAAAGAGAGAATGCCTGGTGGACTTCGTCGGTTAATTATACAACACGTGATGTCAGATCTCACATAATGTTCCATTGGCTGGGGTTTCTATTGCTAAGCTTTTACAAATATTAACTGTGTGCTTTCTCTGTGCATTTGGAAAGCTCTAAAAAAAAAAAAAGAAAGAAACAACAACAAGTAACACTTCTTGGATCTTCCTGATGTTATTGAAGAGTGTGCTTGCAAGATGGTGAAATGTCAGATGTACCAGGACATCAGTGAAGCTGGACGGCTTTGATCGTGACCCCCCACCCCCACCCCAATCAACTTTGGATCACCTCCTAGAGGCAAATATGATCCATTGAAGTACTGTGAATACAGGTTAATTTTAAATGACTGAGGAATAAACTAAAAGTGTTTTCACCTCTTTTTGCCTTTAATCTTTAGTTCATGCCATGTGAATAGTGTGGATGGTTAGAAACGTCTCAAAATGCATTCTAAATTCATAATTTTCTGCCTCTCTTAATTATCTTTGCACATTTTTCTTGTTAAACTGATACCCCCAAAATGATGATAGAAAAGCTAGAGTCAGCTCCTGCCAGCCATAAATCAACATTTTTTTGGCACAATGAGTTTTCATTTATCTCTGGTATGCAGCATTTAAGGATTGATGCATTCTAACTGTACTTTTAAGGACAGATTTTCATGTGAATACAAGCACTGGCATTTAAACAAAGAAAATCATTAATCTGAATCTAAACTTTATATTAACCATTCAGAGTTTTGCTTTCCTCTGTTTGTCTTTGTCCTTTTCTCTCCTCAAGGTCATTTTCTGCCATTTCCAAAGGCATTTTAAATTTTACTCGGGGTCTTCTGTTGCCTGTTAGACGAAGGCCTAAGTGATTATTTTTCAGTAAGGAAATAAAAGTTAGATGAACCTTGACATACCACTCAGGGTATAATTCATATCACCAGGATTTACCTACTTTAGAAACTAAACAGTTAACCTAATCATCTCATTTTATTGCTAATTTAGAAAAGCTTTCCCCCCCTAAGTACACTCTCACTTTTCAAAATTCACTGCTTATGACCTGAGCCTTTTATCCATTGCGCTATTACCAACAGCTAATCCCTCTCACTTATTGATAATTGGACAAAACTGAACAACGTGCCAACTCCTGAAAACGGCATGCCCCTGAGGGTTCTATTCAGTTATTCCCGAAAAACCACATTGGTTTCCAAGTTTGGTTCTTTTGTGGCATATCAATGGGAAACAAGTGAGAGATTTTCTCACTGCTTAGGAATTTCGCCAATTCTAACCTGCTTATTGCACATTCTTTCTAAGGAAAAGCATTTACAGTTTACAGAATTCACAGCTCTTCCTTTTCTTGTAGTTCCATGAATTGTCTGCAAGTCCTGTTTACTGAAATAATTATTTTAGTGCATATATTTAAACTATAATTATACAATAAGTATTTCTTCCAGAACTTAGTTTATTTTGTCGATCCAATGCAAATTCAAAGGAGAGATGCCCCCATGTCTGGGGCTCATGCAGATTTATCACAGGATTAAGCCACAGGCACTACTTTCTATCTGCTTAATTAGTTCTTGAAATTATGGAAGCCTATGATTTGACGCCACATAGAAATCAATGTAATACTTTCTTAAGGGAATATTTCATTAAATTGTGAAACTGTATTACAACATACATGCAGGTTTAGGTAGTATTTTCTATCTTTAAGCTTAATAAACATATTTAATGGCATCTGCTTGCAAGAAACAAGCCTTTGGGGCATATGTTAGGCAGCCAGGACAAAGACTTTGGCAACTGAATTATTATAGAATGAAATTAAATGCTTACAACAGGGTAGCATTCAGAAATGCTCACAAAGAGGGTACAATGCAGTTCACACATTCAGGGCTTGAATTTATGCCCTTCCCTATTCAATGGGGAGTGTTAGCTGCCTTTCAGTGCTGCCACACAGCCATAGAAAAATCAGAGCCCGAGAAGGAACACACAGGCCTTCTCTGCTTTGGTTCCTCCTCAAATCTTTCTTTCAATTTTTCACCCTAACATGACCATGTTTTCTGACAGCCTTGAACATACTTCACATGTTGATTTCTCTAGAAGTTTGATATTAAAACACAGATGGGAAGCCATGCATTTTATTAAATTTGAGCACTTATGTTTGGAAGGATTGGGAAAGTGGCCAACACATGGATTCAAATGACACTCAAAGTTAGAAAATTGGCCATTTAAGGAAGTTAACCGACTCAAGACACAGGAAGGAAATAAATGGAATGCAAAAAAAAAAAAAAATCATGACAAACACATGAGTGGAATGATGGTATTAAAGGAAAGATTGTGTTGCTCCTTTTAAAGAGATATTTAAGTACCTCTCCAAATTGATTCTTTAAATCCCCAAAATAAAGCCCATTATAAGTTGGGTGTCCACGATTTTCTTTCAAGTTGCTTCCACGTTTTAGCTGAGAGTTGGTTTCTGACCTCACTTAGCGGCCCAAACGTCAATGTATCCATTCATTCACTCATTTGCTCATCCACCAAACAGTTTGCCCCTGCTCTGCATTAGACACAGGGAAATAAAGTATTTCTATTGAAAACATTTATTTTCACAATATGTAGCAAAGCCATGATGTGTTTTCACCAACAAGAGAATCCAGGAGTGACAGAATGGGACCTCTGTCAGAAAGGGAGCCACTCACATATCAGGACTTCCATCAAAGATCCAGAACATTGGATCTCTGGCATTTATCCTCTGGGTTCTTCTGGGAAATCAAATACTAATGCCAATAGCATTCGCCATATGTAATAAATTATTTTTTTCCCCATTCCTTCAGGTGGGAGCAGTCATGAATCTTGGGAGACTTGAGAAAATGACCTAAAATTATGTTTTGTGTTCCATAATTCAGATGAGGAACCTCAGTAGAGAAAAGCCATAGGCTCTAACATGCCACCTGCCCAAATAGGGCTCTGTAAGGTGATTTTAAGCATTTAAACAGCTAGAGATAAGGAGGGGAAGAAAAGGTGACTATAAGAGTGTTTTGGTTGTGGTTGTTTGGCTTATCTAACAGAGATAATTAAATTATATTGCTTTCCTATGTGGCTATTTTGCCTGTTTTGTGAGTTCCCTCTCTCTCCAGCCAGATGGCTATTCCACACTTGTCTGCCTGGCTTTGTGCTTGGAAGCTAACCTCCATGGGCTGTTCTCTGGCTTCGAGTAGGGTTCTGCCAATGAGAGGCCCCAGTCTGGATGAGAGGGTTGAGAAACAGACAAGTTGGGGGAGGTTTAATCCCAGTTTGGGCCCATACGCCATTTTTGTTACCAGTCTGTCTTCACCTTTGCAAGGACTTCTGTCCTGTGAGCCTCTTCCCTTTTCTGGCCTCTGAGGGGAGGTAGACCAGGGGCAGTAACACTATTATTTGTTCCCCGAATCCCACCTATACCTCTTTTTTTCCCTAAAGATTTTATTTATGAGAGAGAGAGATGGAGAGAAGGAACAGGGAAAGGAGCACAGGAAGAGGGAGAAGTAGGCTGAGCAGGGAGCCAGATGTGGGCCTCGATCCCCAGACCCCAGGATCATGTCCTAAGCCGAAGGCAGATGCTTAACTATCTGAGTCACCCAGGTGCCCTCCACCCAAGACCTCTTGAAGTCTCCTCACCTCAACGATCTCTGGAGACCACTTCTGGACCCGACGACTCAAGAAAACAACAGAAGAATACTGAATACTGATTTTCCTGATACTTTGATGTCATTGATCAGTAGCATATTCATTTATTTGGGAGAAAGCATGCTTCAGATATATTTGGAGAATAGTTCTTCCCTGATTCTAAGCAATACCAAATTACTGTATCACTTGCCTTAACAGAAATGGTTGAGGGATCAATAGTTATCTTTCGGTTTACTTTAATTACACAGGAAAATATTTGTGTTTCCTATCCCACAATCACAGAGTATTTTCACCTTAAAATTTCATCGACTGCTAGGATGTTCTAATGTTTTGCTACAGGCTGGATTTTCAAGGTCCTCTTTCCTTCTTCATGATAGATCCCACTATTTCCATCTCATTTCAAGAAGCTGTGCAGTTGAGGTCCTACCACAGCCAGAATCTCCCTGGAGGCCACAGGATGGCATTACTCTTCCAATTTTTGTCATATTCATATTATTGACTGAAACTAACAGTGCATACTCTGACTAAACATTCACCTCAAAAGAGAACTGGAAAATAAGGGTCATTGGCTCACAGATTTCATGATACAATAAACCTCAAATTTGAGAGAGTCATGCTCCAAATAGAGCCCTTCTTTTTAAAAATATTTTATTTATTCTTTCATGAGAGACACAGAGAGAGGAAAAACATAGGCAGAGGGAGAAGCAGGCCCCCTGCAGGGAGCCTGATGCGAGACTTGATCCCAGGACCCCAGGATCATGACCTGAGCTGAAGGGAGACGCTCAACCCCCAAGCCACCCATGCATCCCAAATAGAACCCTTCTTGGGGTAATTTTGCTCCTGTTTATTCCAGTAAATAAATACAGTGGCTAAGGCAAAGCTAATTTCTAAGAATTATGAATAATATCTGTTGCTTACTTTTTGCCTGAGGTTGTGATTTTTCAGTTCTGAGGGTTGCCTAGCAGGTGATCTCTGAATGTTTGCATTATGTCTGACTCCATTTACTCCAACAAAACAGTCTTACTCCAGGACTTGGATTAGTATTTTACATAGAATCCCAGGGATATCAGCCAATCTGTTTCATCTTGCCTTTTTAGTGTTCTCCATATTTATAATATCATTTTTAAAACTTGTCTTAGATTCTTTCAGTCAGCAATGAGCTTTAACTTGTAAACCACATTTCTTTACCAATTTACATAAAAGCAACTACTCGTATCACTAGCCAGGCAGCTGAAATAAGCATCCAAACATAAATAATAGCCTGAAATGAATATAATGTTGTAAGCCAATTATACTTCAAGTAAAAAATATATATATATATAAACAATGCCATGAGTTCCCAAAATACATGTGATGTATCTCTCTCTTTCATGATGGCAGTATAGACAGTGTTAGGTGGGATCTTTGTCATTTCATTTTGAGTCGGGTTTTTGCCCAATTGTCCAGAAGCCTATAATTTAAGCTGGGGAAAACAGACCTCAATACACTTATTTTCAGTAGTCCCCAAGCTGTTTTATCCTAATAAAACAAAATCTTAAAACAATTGACAGAGTCTCACAATTAGGAAAAAAAAATATAATCATGGAATGCTTTAGTTTTCTTAGCTAATAATACTAAAGGCAAAGCAAGGGATTCAGTAATCAAATAACACTTACAGTCCACTTATTCAATTTATTTCTTGGAAACCAGAGCTGCCTGTTTGAGATGTTATGGGGCACTGTGCCTGAGAACAAACCACGGAGACATCAGTGCATTGCTTTTGATAAAAGAAAGAGGTACATATAGCACCTAATAGGAGTATAGGTATCGCTCAAGTTAGGACCCAACTGTGGTGTGAGGTGAGATTTACCCAAACATTCTCTAACCAAGACTAAATGGTGATAATAAACCCCAGTCAACCTTACAACCTCAGCCAAGCCAGCTGGAGCAAAGGGTCAGGAAGGAAAGTGTTAAAGAGGTAATACTATTTAAGCGGGGTTGCAGAACTCCTATTAAAAATGGCAGTACTATAAATGTTCTAGTATTGTCAGGAATGTTCTGTTGGATGACACTATGCTGTGATTTGTACACACAGCGGACCAGAGTTGATGGGTGAATGAAATGATCCATAACCCTCTCTGACACATTTAAAGCAGTTCGGCTGCACACAGAGAACAGTCCATCATTTGCACCCTTCTGTGAAAGCTGGCTTTACCAAGTGTTTCAATGAAATATGTGCAACTTCCCATTTAAATTAGTACCACATGAACCATGAAGAGCACCACAGGTATCTGTTGTAGTACCAGCCTAATGCAAAAGTGGCCTGTCTTGTAATGCTCTAACAGGAAAGACATACAACCATTCATCTGTAACATATTAAAACCAGAAGAAATAAATTACTCCACAGATGAAGAATTATTGCTTGTGAAGAAAATGTGCAAAGGTAGTCCTAAAAAGCAGCTTTTACTAAAAAATTATCGCAATAGCATTTGAATTCTTAATGCATATTAAACTGAGGACTCGTAACCATAAATCATCATTTTTAAATGGAGGAAATCTGGTTAAAACTTTTAGCAGAGATTTGTTTCACTTCTTCACCACGGTGTTAGCCTTGGCATTGATAGCAGGCTGCCTGAGTTATGCCAAGAGCATTGCACCAGAGAGATTGTAACAAAGGCAAGCAACAAAAAGAGGAGGTGCCCATTAGTTGTTGTTTTAATGCCTATTTCATCACGTGACATAATCCCAGGGAGGTTCGCTGCTATCGATCAACGAGGCAAGCTCTCCCTCTGCTACGAAAAACAATACTGTTCCAGGAGCACCCTAATGAATGGAAATCATCTGCCGAAATCCATGTGATTTAAGGGTAAAGACACAGTAAGAACCATAAAAACCATTCCCCTGTATACAGCATACACTGCGAAGAAACGCAAAGGATTGCAATTCAGTCAAACTGCTTCCCCAGTAAACTTTCAATGCTTAGACAAAAAGAATAATGATGGAGTCATCTGTTGGGTTATGACAGCAGATTTGGTGCTTTGCTAAATGTTTTACACACATGATCTCATAGGATCCTCACAACAGCCCCTTAAGAGGAGATGATTTCAGCACCACGGTTCTCCAGATCTGGAAACCAGGTAGAGAGAAATGAGGCAAATGAGTCCAAAGTCACCCACGTGAATCCTGGAGTCAGAACCGGGCAGGGTGCTGTTCTGGGCATCTCAGGGTGCTTTCAGGAGAATCTTCTCTCAGCAAGCTTGTGATGTGGCTCGAGCACATACCATCATTCCATTTCACATAGGGGGATGGATAGTTCAGAGGCAAGAAGTGGCCTCCCCAAGTCAGAACAAGAAAGTGATCGGCCTGAAAGTTACCACTTCAGGCCTGTGCTTTGCCTGCAAGGGCCCCAGGCTGGTAAATACACATAGACCTGTGTCACCCCTCCTTCCCTCCCTCCTTTGCTTCCCCTAAGCAAATCCATTCCACTTCTTCACTTTTAGTTAGCAAGAGATGCGTGGAAAAATGTTTTATTTTATTTTTTATTTTATTTTATTTTATTTGGACAAATATTTTAAAAGGAGGTTAACTAATACGGCTCAATAAATATAAACGTAGTTTCTGCAGAAATACTTTTTTCTCTTATATCTATAATGGATCTGTTGTTCCAGTAAGTCAGGCTATGGGTACTGGAAAACAACCATGTAGAAGGCATTAATGAGACAGTGTTTCTAGTTCCATGTAAAATTGTCTCTTAGCAGCTATTGTTCAAGATAGCTTTAATGTTTTCATATTTGAGATGAATATTCATACCTCAGTACTCACTGGATTTTTGTGGGACACAGAGTATGTAAAATAGGTGGAATGCTGGGCCATTGAAGAATTTCCAGAGTAGCTTTTATGACGGCTATAAGTTCAAGATAAAAGCATTTTCTCAGGAAGATTACCACCTTAGAAAGTTTATAATATGTTTTTATGATAAAACCATGATAAACGTGTTTTCTTTGTGGCAGATGCACATTGCCCAAGTCGAAACTTTGCTGCTAATATTAAGCCCAGTGCTTATTTGTGCAATTGTTTCCTTCCAGCATGCCACTCGTGATGGCACTCATGGTGCTGTGGACACTCACATCTAAAGGAAATGTAATCATCAGCTGTGAATTATCAAAGCTGTCACTTTAAAGTTGGGTGTCACCTATTGTATAAAACTCTGTCACCAGGTATCCAAAAATTCAGTCCCATAGCCACAGCATTGAACTGAATGGCTCCTAAATAATCAAAATCATGTGAAAAGGCACCTGCAGCCCCTGTTATTTCCCAGGAGCTGCAATATTAAGAGTTTTGGGTATTGGAGTGGAAAAAAACCCAGGAGGCAATTCTATTTTTCCTCCAGTATTTCTTATTCAGTTTTCTCCAAAGCAAACCCTATCTAACCCAAAGTAAAATAAAATAATAAAGTAAAAGTAGCATAAATAAAATAAGAGTAAAAAAATTTAAAAGTTTGCTGATAAAACGTTGTGACAATGTTAATTCCTCAATGTAATGGAGTGCATGAATGGCAGTATCCCATGATCTATCTACAAACTGTAGACATTCTAGGAAGAAAAAAAATGTATCTTACTATTTACACTTAGGATTTATTTTTAAGACAAAGAGGCACATCAGCTGCAAACATCAGGAGGAAGGTAGTGGGACCTGCACACTATGCAGGAAACCACTGGAGCACTCAGAAGTAAGGTATAATGAAGAGATTCCTTCTAAGCGTGAAGGCAGAGTTAAGAGAAACAAGAGATGGGAGTCACTCTGCAAATAGCAATGGCAGGACCACTAATGTAGATACATTTACTCCAAATGATAATCCAGGCATGTGATAGGGAGCAACTCTTCTTTTATACAAATTATTTAATTGGCTGGAATACTGTGGCACTTCCTGTCCATGGCAGCTAATTGCTTCTCTTCTGTAGGCTCCCTCATTACTCTGTTTCCATTACTAGGATAGCAACTGCCAACTTGCTGGGCTGTTTTAAAAGGAGCCATCTCTTCCATTTCTAGATTGTGTGCTTCTTAAAGAGAGGATCATCTCATTTCCAGAACTAGAACTGAACCACATATTGAACAGAGGGCACATCCATTTGAATATTGATATATATCAATCCGAACTCAATTGCATGAACATGTACATGTGGTGGGGGTGTGTGTAAAAGCACAAAGAACAAGGCACTGCATGTTCAAGATCTAACTCCCAGACTTCTGGCAGGTGGGGGCGGGGAGTGATGCAATTGTGAAAAGTATAATGAAGTTGATGCAAATAAAACTGTGATTATGTATTGAAATCTACAACTGGACTATGCCAGTGCAATGTTCATAGTTGCAGCTCTTTATCTGTTTGCTTTGCTTTGGGTCTAGTCACACCCGCAGATCCCATTTTCTTCCTAGCTCCAATTATCACCAGCCAGTTACTACAAAATAATTGCCAAATGGTCTCTTAACCCTACGTTGGTTATTCACGTATCTCAGTTCCCTCCTGTTCCCTTCTCAATTACACTGCCCACACCTCATTACCTCCCCAGATCTTCTCCCAGTGAGATCCACCGAGAGCCACGGGGCTCCTTGGTTTTTGTCCTCGGAGTGTCTCTGTGCTCCACTCCTAAGCGCTTTCTCTGATTAAATTTCTTGCCAACTCTAACTGCGGATTTACACTCCAGCTAGTTTCTCTCTGCTTTTAGTTTTTCATGCCCTCACTTACCCAGGACATGCTGCTCTTATTTTCCCCAGGTCCCCCGTCCTGGGATCCATCCTTCATCCGTAATTTCGCCTGCTGCGTCATAACGCAATGTCACAATGTCTTAGGATACAGGGTATTAAACTCCAGTTCCCACAGGCCTTTTCCTGTTCTTCTCTACGGAGCCTGTCATCCTCACCTCTATTAATGTTGGCTCCATTTTTCTCAGGGATTGAAACGCTTGCTTTACAATGGTTGGCAAATGATTAATCTGGGAGTTTTTCCTTATTTCCATGAAGATCCTGTCTTTCATTCGGGCTAGTTCGGGTCATTTTTCCCAGCACTTCTCTGGGTACTTACTGACAACTTCCCCTGTCCTATTATCTTTTATCTATTTGAGTTCTTCCAGCAACTCTTCCTCTCCACCATGCACACAACTCATTGATATGCAGAGCAGAGGTAGTAGATTAAAGTGCCATCTTCATTGGATCTTAAATTGATCGAATCACTTTTGTCCCCAGGAATTTTTAAAAAGCACAATGCATAATTTATTTTGTTGTTTTGTTGGTGACAGGGAGACAGCTGCTGGAGCTGATGTTGAATCTGTGTGACAAAAGTTTTAGTACTTTTTTTTTTCCCCTGAAAATATTGAGGCCTAAAGGAGAGAGTTGCAGGAAAAAAAAAATCTCTTTTGTTTGTGAAACTATATAATCCTAGTTATAGGTTAATTTTGAACCATCATAATATATGTATGTATACTATATGTGTGTGTATATATATATGTATGTATATGTGTGTATATATATATATGCCCTTGAACAATTTGTAGGGGAGTCTAACCCCCTACACAGTCAAAAATCAGCATATAAACGTTTGACTCTCCCAAATATTAACTACTAATAGCCTATAATTGACCAGAAGACTTAACGGATAGCGTAAACAGCCAATTAATGCATATTTTGCGTGTTATATGTGTTATTTACTGTATTCTTACAACAAAGGAAGCTAAAGAAAAAGTAAATGTTATTACGAAAATCATAAGGAAGAAGGAAGTATATCTACAGCACTGTCCCTGTTTTTTATCTAAAAAAAATCTGAGTGTAAGTGGACCTGAGTGTTCTGTTGTTCAAGGGTCAACCAGAGATATATATGTAGTATGTACACACACACACAAACATGCATATATACAGCTGTATATATGTACATCTAGTGTGAACTTATTTACAGTGTAACTATGTAAGATTCTGTAATAATGTCTGTAATTTAATTTAAGAGAATCTCAAAAAATTTTCAGGGACTCTTTTGCTACCATGGTTTGCTCTGGCAGAGGCAGCACCAATGGTGCTGGGAGAGAACTCGTTCTCTGCATTCTTCACGCTTTCTGCCAGGATCTGATATCCCATCCTCCGTCTTGTTTATTTTGTTTGTGGTAAATTATCATCTTGGCAATGTGCCTTTGAAACAGACTTCATTGATACAAAAACGTGTCTGATCTGGCCGGCATGAGGAGAAAGACGTATAATTCCTCCTCACAATGATTCCAAAGGGAATTTGGTGAAGGGCATGGCTGAGGTAATGGGATAATCTCAACTCCAAACCAATGCATATTCAATAGTCTTTGCAGTTTTCATTTTCTCAAATTGTTTAAAAATTAGTGATGACTTTTTTTAAAACCACTGTGCTCACTCGTGAAGTGATTTATACCAAGAACCCAAATAATGCTCAGTTGAAATGGGATTCAGTGTAAGCTCATTTGATCTGAAGAGACTATAATTCTCATATAGGAAATCTTATCTTCTGTAATGGGTGGAATTATCTGAGGAGTATACCTAATACAGCAGTATGCACTTGATGGGCACTCCACAAAATTTCATTAAGGAGGATCATTTAGAGTGATCTTTTTAAAACTGGGTGCATAAGGAAATATTGCCACTATTAAGGGTAAGTGAACAAAATGTTTTCAAATGGCAGAAAAAGTGTACTCCATTTGCTTACATAAAATAGCCAAATTGCTGACAATACTGTCACCTGTCTTTCTAATTACCATGTGGAAAGAAGTAGTAACAACTGTGGCACACTGACTTAACCAGTATATTGTTTAGAAATATTGGATTAACTCAGGTGGACACAATCTAAATCTTTTTTTCTGGTCAAAATTGGTATTTCAAACCAATGTAACAATGTCTTTGTTGTATCCATTTATAAAAAAAAAATTAAAGTAAAACAAAATATACATTGCAAGTTTGGGGCTAAATTGCAGACTAATAATCTGCGTACGCTGAATTCTGTCTCCAATTGTGGAAATACTTTACTGAAAAGTAATCCCAGTGAAGGAAGAATTGTAGATTTGATTATTATAGTATCTAATGCCTGTATTCCTCAATCTTTCAAAATATCTGTAGTTGACTCTGTATCTATATCTTTTTCCTATATTTCTATACATTAGCTCTACCTACATATGTTTTCATACATAATCAGACATGAGCCAAAGTACACTGATATTTGAATTTGGAAGATTTTATAACATTTAAGCTGTTGTGATATTCTAACTATAATTTGAGGGAAAGAGAATTACAAAAAGTTAAAATTCCAGCATATCTCAAGTAGGAAGAAAAATGGTAAATGCTGATCCCAAATGTGGTGAATGGAAAGAGAAACCCAAATCTGAATAAAGAATTTACTGAAGGTGACTATAGAGTAACACACACACACACACACACACACACACATGCACACACATGCACTCAATATTCTTCAAATCAAAGTCCTCAGCTTGGTTGCCTGTCAAAGATGCAAAAGGCTACATAGATTTTTTTTTAATTTTCTCTGGAATTTAACTTACTAGAAATACTAGACAAATTCAGTGAAAATAAACATTTCTGTCCTGTCTTGTATAATTCAAGAAGGTGCTGGAAATACGTCCGTAGGACAGAACTTAAAGAAACAATTTTGAGGCCATAATTGAAATTATGGGAAGCTGAAGTTCACTATCAGGGATGCTCGTCTTTCTAGTTCTTTAACATAGTTTCAGTCATCATATTCTAATTCACCGATGAAAGAGAACTCAAGAACAAAACTACCAAGGAAAACTTCTTAGTTTCTGATTATTATCTAAGATTAGTGCATAATATTACTATCTAATACAACCTAATGTTAGATAATAGTACTTACTGGTGTCTGCCTAAGACACAATTTATAGGGTCTCTCTGGGAATCCATTTTATATTTCTACTGCAAATAGTATCTAGAGAGATAACATTTGGTATTATGAACATAGGATATACTAGCAAATAAGCATTTCATATAAATTTCATTATACCATAAAACAAGAAATGAGCTAGTATTTCAGTAAGAATAATTTAAAATATTATTCCTTATGCATTTTAAAACTAACCATTTACAAGTTCTGTGACTATCATTTTCAGAATAGGATGATTTTGGTTTCCAGCTTCCACATTTGAATTAGTGAAATTCATTTATTCATTTGAACAACAGGTATTGTACGTGGCGCTGGGGATACAGTAGTGAATAGGATAGATAAGATACAGCTTCCATGGAGCATACAGTGTAAAAGGGAATATAATCAACAAACAAATAGCTACATAATTAAATATGCTATATAAATTTGTGATAAGGACTGCACAAAAAAAGCACAATGCACGTTGAGAGGTATTAACAGGGAGACCTGACTTATTTTGGGGTTTGGGGAAAGCTTCCCTGAGGGTGTGACAATTAAGCTAACATCTGAATTGTTACTAAGAATCAACAGGGGAAAAAATGAGGAAAAATTACCTCATTCTGTGCCTTGGAAGCTATGATCAGAATTTTTAGAATGTTTCCACTGCCGATTGGAAAGTCTTTGAAGGGATTTATGCAAGAAGAAATATTACCATATTTTTCAAGAATATCCTCATAATTACTGTGTACATAATAAATGAAAATATCTAGAATTGTACTGTCTAATATGGTGGTTCAACATATATGTTAAAATAATATTTTGGGTATATTGGATAATATATTAATAAATTTGATTTCATCTTTTTACTTTTAAAATGTGATTTAAATTGCATACATAAAGATTTCTTGTTTTTTAAGGGTTTATTTCATTTATTTTGGTGGGGGAGGGACAGAGGGAGATGGAGAGAATCCTCAAGCAGACTCCCTACTGAGAGTGGAGCCCTACTCATGTCTCAGTCCAAGGACTCTAAGATCATGACCTGAACTGAAATCAAGAGTCAGATGCTTAACTGACTGAGCTACCCAGAGGTCCCAATAGTATAAAGATTTCTGCTCTGGACAAGATGGAATTGACATTTTTCTTCCTGCTCCTCCCCACTAAGTATAACTTTAAATCCTAGAAATGATAAAGAAGAAATCAAGAATATTCCTGAATAAAGAGTGAACAAAAAATATTGGAGACATTGTCAGTGAAAGTACATTACTGTTGCAGAGTATCACACAAGCCATTCCAATAGAAGAAAGTAACCCAGGCCTGACATTTTCTGAATCCAAACCTATACGTAGAATGTGGCCAAAAGGAGGTTCATTTCTTCCCTTGATCGAATGGGAGATCAGCTGACAAAACTGCGATTCCATCAGAATCTCCCAAGGCATTTACTGCGAACCCTGCTAGCAGTAAAAGACCAAGAGAAAATTTCTCCTCATGCACTGAACCTGAGATTCTCTTCCACCACCAAGAGTCACTGTGTGGCCAGAACACAAAGGCAACAAGAAGCCCCACCTGGGAAGCATTCATGGGCCAGATCCTCCCTTCCCTCATTTAGAAGCAACAAGTAACTCACCCAGGGAATCTCTACCATCATAAGCAGTGCCAACAGCAACCAGTGACAGCCTGAGCAGCAGCAAATAAATTGAGCTGAGCAGAAGAGTACCAGGAAGGCTCTGAAAAATAAATGGTCATTAAAACTACAGCCTACAAAAGTAGGTCAAGGTCTGAGGGATAAATACAACTGGGTGGCTGCCTCCTAAAATAAAAGATATAAATTGGACTCAGAGTCTCCTCACACAATAACCAAAGTATCCAGCATGCAACTGAATATCATCTGTCATACCAAGGGATAGGAAAATCTCAATATTTGAGAGAAAGGATAATCAACTGATGCTAACACTGAGATATATCAGAAATATTCAGGAAGAATTTTATTTATTTTTAAGTATTTATTTATTTATTTATTTATTTACTTACTTACTTATTTATTTATGAGAGAGTGTGCTGTGGGAGCGAGCAGGGGGCGGGGCAGTGGGAGAGAAAGAAGGAATCTCAAGCAGACTCCCTGCTGAGCGCAAAGCCCCACACGGGGCTTCATCTCACAATCTGAGATCATGACCTGAGCTGAAATCAAGAGTTAGAAACTCAACTGACTGAGATACCCAGGCACCCCACCTAGGAAGAATTTTAGAACAACCATCGTAAAAGTGTTTCAAGGATTAACTATAAAGTCTCTTGAGTCAAATGAAAAATCAGAAAATCTCAGGAATGAAATAGAAAAGGGCCATATGAGGAATCTTTGTGGTGATGGAGCTACTCCATATCTTCATTGTGTATGGTGATGAGCCCTCACATGACAAAATTGCATTGAATTAAATGCATGCAACACACATATGTTTGTGTGTGCACAAGTATACGAAAATTGGGGAAATCTGAGTAAGACTGGTAGATGGTAATATAATATAAATATCTTGGTTGTAATATGATACTATAGTTTTGCAGGATATTACCACTGGGGGAAACTGAGTCAACAGTAGATGGAACTGTGAATCCATATTATCTTAAACTAAAATGTTCCATTCAAATATTACATATGTGATGTGCATTATATTCTATCATTTACTGCTGGTGTACAGCAGTTAATTAACAAGTTCAGTGGATTCAGCAGTAGCCTGGGTGAGAGACTATGATGGAATGCACCAGAGAAGTGGCTCTCAAAGAGAAAAGACACATTGAGTTTGACAGAGGTCAATGATAACAGAACTCTTTGAACAGTGCTTCCATATTGTGTTATGTCAAATGAAATGTCCTTAAAATGAAAAAAAAATTAAGTGAAATGGAAATGTTTTTAAAAGATTTTATTTATTTATTCATGAGAGACAGAGAGAGAGGCAGAGACATAGGCAGAGGGAGAAGCAGCCTCCCTGTGGGGAGCCCAATATGGGACTTGATCCCAGGACTCCAGGATCACACCCTAAACCAAAGGCAGACCTCAACCACTGAGCCACTTAGGTGCCCCGGAAATCTCTATTCTACCCCAGTTTCCTGTCTGGCCCATAATAAGTGTTCATTGGCTAATTTTTTTAATGGGATGAATTATAATTGAAATAGCCCAAAATTATTGAAACAGCATAGATATATAACCATTTGAATTAAGAATTAGATATTAGTATAGAAATATTATTTGAATGTAGTTGTTGGGGATTAACTCTCAGCAACACATGCTGATTGTCAAGATGGCTCAGTGTGGAAAAAAGAAGCATCATGTCCCCATTTGAGGTAATAATATGTGTGTGTATGTGTCTCTCTGTGTGTCTGTATATTTAACTGACAAAGCTATAAAAGTTTACTAATCATGAATACCTTTTTGAAAATTATTAATAGAACGATGGTATTTTTAAATGATGTGTGACTTATAGAGATGGAAGGATTTTATGGTAATATCTTCTATCCTGGAGATTTCTCTGTGCTCACCTGACTCATCCTTGGTAAGAAAGACTAGTGTGAGAATTTCACTGCTGTAATGGTGGTATGAGGAACCTTATGGACCTATTCTACCATGAAACAAACATAACAGGTAAAAATTATGTTTTTAAAGAATAGGATATCTGGAAATTATCCTAAGAACAAAACACAAATAGAGAAACATTTATTCAAGAAAATCTACTAAATCTCAGTAAGGACACAATTCTATGAATGATGACCCACTTACTCACCACCCTACCCCACCAGCTCAGCTTGATGGAGGCTCTACTCCAGGCGGATATGACAAGGATACGAAGTTCCCTCTCTCCTTAATCCCCAATGAAGGAATATAGTATGTCACCTGGAGAGAGAGATCACCAGTATTTCTCAATCTCTCCCCTCCAATTTACAGAGGCTAAATTCTTGGTGAGGTCAACGCTCCCTTCCTCCACTT
The DNA here is from genome assembly GCF_048418805.1 of Vulpes vulpes. NCBI lineage: Eukaryota > Metazoa > Chordata > Mammalia > Carnivora > Canidae > Vulpes > Vulpes vulpes. Next base: position 68,001,032 of record NC_132795.1, on the reverse strand, counting down.
ACCTCCCACTAATAAGTCAGGGGTCAGCCTCAGGAATGGCAGGCTGAGAACACTGGAGCTCTGATAGTCTTTATCGCAGCTTCTTTGTAGGGTGGAGATTCCACAGGAGGAGAGGGAAACCAAGATCTTCTTATCTGAAAAAAAAAATACAGGGAAATTAAAACCAAGGGCACTCTTCAAAACATTGGAGACATTCATGGTAATCAGTTACGTGGGAACTGGTAGATCTAAGAGAGGTACAAACTAAATCACAAACCATAATATATCAGAGAGAACTAGGGAAAAAGACATTTAAGCAGAGCATTCTAGAAATAGAAAAAAAAATGTGAAAGACTGGTCTAAAACACTGCCCTTATCTGAATTTACTTGTATCAGATTGTAGAGCAATATATGCCTAAGGACATTGTTGAAAGTAATAGGGCAATCAGCCAGCCATTAATGGGGCATAATAGTTGATGTAATAACAATAAGGCAAAGAGTTTAACAGACATATTAGATAAGGAGAAAGTCAAGGAAAGCTCAGCTAAAATCTCAGTAATCCCAGGGTAATTGAGGTGGATAACAAAGTCTTTGCCCTTTGAAGAGTAACATCAGAAATTTTACAACACGGGGGAAAGTGGACTAAAATAGTCTAGCCAAGACTAAATAAATAAAGACACCAATAATAAAAGTAGATTCTGGAAATAAGAGTAGGGAATCAGTATCCAGAGTTACTGCAATATTACTTAAAAGGTTAAGTTTTCAACCACATATTATGAGCCTGAAACAAACAAACAAACAAACAAACAAACCAGGAAACTGTATCTCAATACAAGAAAGGTAGCAAGCAACAGAAACTGACTTAAAGATAGGGCTCAGATGTGTATGGTTGAATAGTGAAAGATTTGAAATCAGGCAACCAAATACATTCAAAGAAGTAAGAGAATCCATGATCAAAGAATTAAAGAAAGCTGGGATGATAATGTATCATCAAACAGAACAGGAAACCCTAGAGCAACTATTTAGAAAACAATTTTTAAAAATTGTAGTAAAATATTCGTTAAAGGGATCCCTGGGTGGTGCAGCGGTTTGGCGCCTGCCTTTGGCCCAAGGCGCGATCCTGGAGACCCGGGATCAAATCCCACATCGGGCTACCGGTGCATGGAGCCTGCTTCTCCCTCTGCCTGTGTCTCTGCCTCTCTCTCTCTCTCTCTATCATAAATAAAAAAAAAAAAAAGAAAGAAATAAATAAACTAAAAAAAAATATTCATTAAAGTATTAACATGTTACACAGGAGGATATTAATGTAAAAAATATAAAAAGAGGAATAGAAGACCAAAAAATGCATGGGATATATATGAAACAAAAGGTAAAGTGGCAGATATAAACCTAAATCTGTCAGTAATAATATTAAAGGTGACCGGACTAAATAAACGAGGTTTTTAAAATTCCATATTCTATACTGATGTTAAATCTATGCTTTTTTAAATTATTAAGTTATACTTTTCAGAACAGTTTAAACCACAGTAAAATTAAGCAGAAAGTACAGAGAATTCCCATATGCTTCCGTTCCCCATACAAGCACAGCCTCTCCCACTGTGAACATCCAGAACCAGAGTGGTACATTTATTACAATCTATAAACTGACATCAGCACATCATTATCACCCAAAGTCTGTAGGTTATATTAAGATTAATTCTTGGTGTTGTATATTCTATGACTTTAGATAAATATATACTGACACGTATTAACAATTGTTGTATTATACTGAGTTGTTTCATTGCCCTAAAAGTCCTATGTGCTTGGCCTATTCATCTCATATGAGTGACATCGTATGGTATTTGTCGTTCTCTGACTTATTTCTCTTAGCATTATTCTCACTAGCTCTATCCATGAAATCTTGCAAATGGCAAGATTTCATTCTTTTTATGGCTGAATAATATTCCATTATATATTATGTATTACATTATATAATATAGAATATCTTTATATATCTTTATGTAATATTGTTATTATATATGAATATATAATATCCATATAATATATAATATTATAATACATATATAATATCTTTAGCCATTCATCTATCAGTGGACATTTGGGCTGCTTCCATAGTTTGGCTTACAACAGCCAAATAGTGCTGTAATAAACATAGGAGTGCATGTATCCCTTTGAATTAATGTTTTTGTATTAGAGGGATAAATACCCAGTAGTACAATTCCACAGCTGGCAACCACTGTTTTTTTTTTTTTTTTTTTTTTTTTTGCTGTCTCCCTAGTTTTGCCTTTTCCAGAATGTCACATAGTTGTAACCACAGAGTTTGTAGCCTTTTCAGATTGTCTTCTTTCACTTAGTAAGATGCATCTAATTTATTATTTATTTATTTTTAAATTTTTTTAAAAATTTATTTATGATAGAGAGAGAGAGAGAGAGGCAGAGACACAGGCAGAGGGAGAAGCAGGCTCCATGCACCGGGAGCCCGATGTGGGATTCGATCCCGGGTCTCCAGGATCGCGCCCTGGGCCAAAGGCAGGCGCCAAACTGCTGTGCCACCCAGGGATCCCTATTTTTTTTCATGTGTTGGTAGCTCCTTTGTTTGCAGCATTGAATAATATCCCATTGTCTGGATGAGCCTATTTATTCATCTACTGAAGGGCATCTTGGTTATTTTCAAATTTTGGTAATTCTGAATAAAACCTTATAAAGATTTTTGCGTGAACATAAGTTTTCAACTCCTTTAGATAAATATGAGGGAGTGCATTTGCTGGACCTTGTAATAAAAGTACATTTAGTTTTTAAGACACTGCTGAACTGTTTTCCATAGAGGCTGTACCATTGTGCATTCCCACCAGCAATAGTGAAAGTTCCTGTTGTTCCACATCTTAGCCAGAATTTAGTTTTGTTAGCATTTTAGATTTTTGTCATTCTATTAAATGTGTAGTGCTACCTCATTGTTGTTTTAATTTGTATTCCCCAGATGATATATGATGTGGAACATTCCTTCATATGCTTACTTAACATCTGTATATTTCTTTGCAACATGTCTGTTTAGGTCTTTTGCCCATTTTTTAAATTGGGTTGGTCATTTCCTTATTGTTGAGTTTTGAGAGGTTTTTTTTTTTTTTTGCCTATTTTAGGAAATAGTTTTTTTTTTTTTTTAAGATTTTATTTATTTGTTTATTTATGAGACATACACAGAGAGAGAGAGGCAGAGACACAGGCAGAGGGAGAAGCAGGCTCCACGCAGGGAGCCGGAGGTGGGACTCTATCCTGGGTCTTCAGGATCACGCCCTGGGCTGAAGGTGGCGTCAAACCGCCGAGCCCCCCGGGCTCCCCCATTTCTATGTTTTATATTCTGTTACATTGATCTGTTTTTCTGTTATTTCACCAACACCACACTGTCTTGATTACTGTACCTATATAAAGTCTTGAAGCTGGATTATATGGGTTCTCCGATATCAAGTTGGCTACATTGAGTCTTTGCCTTTTTTATGTAAGCATTATAGTTTTCAAATATCCACAAAATAATTTAATAGATTTTTATTGGAACTGTATTGAATTTATAGGCCAAGTTGTAAAGAACTGACATCTTGACAATATTATCTTCCTGCCCATATACTTGGAATATCTATTTCTTTAGTTCTTTTTTGATATTTTCATAAGATTTTATAATTGCCTTAATAGAAATTTTGTTAGACTTATATTAAATAATTCATTTTAGACAGCATTAATGTAAATGGTATTGTGTTTTTAATTTAAATTCCACTTGCTCATTGCTGGTAATAAATTAATATATAATGACCTTGTAACTTGTACAATTATAACATTGCTATAATTGATTATTAGTTCCAGGAGATTTTTTTTTTCTTTTTTTTTAATCAGTTCTTTCCAATTTTCTCTGTAGACAATGATGTCATCTGTGAATAAAGAGAATTTTATTTTTTCTTCCTAATTTATCTTGTATTTCCTTTTCCTGTCTTAGTGCATTAGGTAGGATTTCTAGTGAGATGTTGAGGAACAGTGATGAGAAGGAATAGTTTTGCCTGGTTCATGATCTTAGTGGAAAATTTCTAGTTTCTTATAATTAAATGTAATCTTAACTGTAGATTGTTTTGTAGATATTTAGGAAATCCCCATCTATTTCTAGTTTGCTGAGAGTTTTTATCATGAATGAGTGTTGGATTTTGTTAAATGTTTTCTGCATCTATTGATGTAATCATGTGATTTTTAAATCGTTAGCCTGTGGATGTGATGGTTACATTAATTGATTTCAAAGATTGAACCAGCCTTACATATCTGAGATAAAATCTAGTTGGTTATGATGCATAATTCTTTTTATGCATTATTGGATTTGAATTGCAAATATTTTACTGAAGAATTTTGCAACTGTGTTCATGAGAATTATTGGTCTTTAGTTTTCTTGTAATGTCTGTCTGATTTGGGCATTAGGGTGACTCTGGTCTCATAAAATGAGTTGGAAACTATTTTCTTTGATTAGGAATTAAGATAGCACACAGAATAGAATTGGTAATTTAGAATGATCAGTTTAGAATTTATTTCTTAAGAGTTTTGTAGAATTCATCATTGAATACCTCTGGGAATGGTACTTTTTGTTTTGGGAGGTTTTTGATTATTGATCAATGTCTTTAATAAACGCAAGCTATTCAGAGCACCTATTTCTTTTTCTGTGAGGTTTCAGCAGATTGTGTCTTTCAAAGAATTGTTTCATATTAGCTATCAAAATTGTGGAAATAGACTTGTTCATAATATTTCTTTGTTAGATTATTATGTTCATGAGATATCTGATGACCATTATTTTATTTCTAATGCTAGTAATTTGTGTCTTCTCTCGGTTCTTAGTTCGCTTGGCTAGAAGCTTATTGATTTTATTGATCTTTCTAAAAAATGAGCTTTTGGTTTTGTTAATTTTCTCTATCACCTTTTCTTGTTTCTAATTTAATTGATTTCTGTGCTGCCTTTTTTTTAAGATTTTATTTATTTATTCATGAGAGACACACATACACAGAGAGAGAGAGAGAGAGAGAGGCAGAGACACAGACAGAGGGAGAAGCAGTCTCCATGCATTGAGCCTGACGTGGGACTCGATCCTGGGTCTCCAGAATCAGGCCCTGGACTGAAGGCAGCACCAAATCGCTGAGCCACCTGGGCTGCCCTTCTGTTCTGACTTGTATTATTTACTTTCTTCTGAATAATTTGTACTTAATTTATTCTTCTTCTCCAGTTTTCTAAGTTGGAAGGTTAAACTATTGATTTTATATCTTTATTCCTTCGAATATATTCAATCAATGTTATAAAATTCCCTAGAAGTACTGATTTCACTGTTTAACAAAGCTTTTTTTTAAGGGTAATTTTATTTTTTTAAATTTTTTAATTTTAATTTTAATTTTTTTATAGATTTATTTTTTATTGGTGTTCAATTTGCCAACATATACAATAACAAAGGAGAATACAGGCAACACCCTTTTTGAACTTGGCCACAGTAACTTCTGGCAAGATTCATCCATCTTCATGGATGAGAAACAAGAGAAACAAAGCAAAAATGAACTATTGGGACTTCATCAAGATAAGAAGGTTTTGCACAGCAAAAGATACCATCAACAAAACTCAAAGACAACTTACAAAATGTTTAACAAAATTTTATAATTTTTATTTTCAAGGTAAAATTTTTCAGAATAATAAAAAATCAAGATCTAATTACATACTCCCTACAAAGAGACAAACTAGACTCAATGAGACAAACAAATTGAACCAAGAGTAGAAAATGTTATGTCCATTGTGATAGTTTCCTATGGTTAATTTATAACAAATTAACACAACCTGGATAGTTTAGTACAACACGAATTTATTTTCTCACCTTTCTGGAAGTCTGATGTCTGAAATAAATTTCACTGAGCCAAAATTAAAACATTAAAGAGGCTGCACTCCTAATGAAGGCAATATAGTAGAATCTAATCTTTGCTTCTTCCAGCTTCTAGTGACTGCTAGATTCTTTTCTTTTTTGGCTACAAAACTCATATTTCTGCTTTTCTGGCCGTATTGTCTCTTACTCTTCTCTGTGTATAGGTCTTCCTCTGTCTCTCTCTTATAACACTTGTAAATGGATTTATTTATTTATTTATTTATTTATTTATTTATTTATTGTAAATGGATTTAGACTTTTGCCTGTAATCTCATCATGTCGTCTTGTAATTTAATCATATCTTTAATCATACCTTCTACTCAGGTAATGTTTTTAGGATTTAAGTCTTAGGAATTAGATTTTAGGTTTTAGGAATTAAGTTCTGCTATTTTTGGGTGATCATTAGCTTACTATATAATGCAAGTAGCAACCATAGAAAGTTATACTAAGGTTTATTTTATAGTGTTATGAGGGTCAGTAATGGGGAATTTAGGAAGTAAAACCTGATATTTTTGGGTGATCATAGCCAGTATACTATATAATACAAGTAGCAATCATAGAAAGCTATGCTAAGGTTTATTTTATAATTATTAGAGTCAATAATGGGGAAGATATAATAATTATAGATATATATGTACCTCACCACATATTCCTAAATTGCATGAAGCAGAATCTAGCAGATTTGAAGGAAGAATTAGACAATCAAAAATAGTATTTGAAAACTTTAATAGCTTACTTTCAATAACAGATATAGCATCTAGTGAGAGATGAAAAATAAAATAGAAGATTTGATCAGCATTATAATCCAACTAGCCCAAATAGACATCTGTAGAACTTTCTATGCAAGCATATTATATACATTTTCATGTGCACATGGAACATTCTCCAGGATAGACTATATCCTAGACCATAAAATGAATTTTAATACATTTAAAAGCTTTGAACAAAGTATATCCTCTAACCACAATGGAGTGAAATAGAAATGCATAATAGAAAGAAATTTGAGGAATTTATATATGCAAAAATTAAACAACACAGTCCTAAATAACAAGGAGGTGAAGAAAGAGATAAAACTTTTTTGAGATGAGTTAAAATAAAAACTTGACATACCAGTGTAAGCTCAACTAAAACAGTTCTGACAGGGAAATTTATATCTGTAAATACTGATAGTATAAAAGAAAAAAGATCTCAAATCAATGACCTAACTTCCTTCCTAAAGATGTTGAAAAAAGAAGAGACAATTAAACCTAATGCAAGCAGAAGGAAGGAAATAAAAAAGATTAGAAAAGAAATTAATAAAGTAAAGAATAGTAAGCAATAAAGATAATAAATAAAACCCAAAGTTGGTTTCTTGAAAAGATAACAAAGCTGGCAGTTGTTAGCCAGAAAGTCCAAGAAAAAAAAAAGAGAGAGAGAAGCCTGAATATACAAATATCAGAAATAAAAGAGGAGAGTAGCCCTGGTGGCTCAGCGGTTTAGCGCTGCCTTCAGCCCAGGGCCTGATCCTAGAGACCACATCAAGTCCCACATCAAGTCCTACATCAGGCTCCCTGCATGGAGCCTGCTTCTCCCTCTGCCTGTCTCTGCCTCTCTCTCTCTCTCTCTTTCTCTCCTTCATGAGTAAATAAATAAAATCTTAAAAAAAAAAGAAATAAAGAGGAAATATTACTAATGATATAGCATTAAGAGAAAAAGGAGGATGGGTAGCCCCGGTGGCTCAACAGTTTAGCCCTGCCTTCAGCCCAGGATGTGATCCTGGAGACCCGGGATCAAGTCCCACATGGGGCTCCCTGCATGGAGCCTGCTTCTCCCTCTTCCTATGTCTCTGTCTCTGCCTCTCTCTCTGTGTGTGTGTGTGTGTGTGTCTCATGAATAAATAAATAATAAAATCTTTAAAAAATTTTTTGATTTTGGCTCAGGTCGTGACCTCAGGGTCATGAGATCGAGCCCCTCTTCAGGCCTCACTTTGGGCATGGAGCTTACTTAATATTCTCTCTCTCTTAAATAGATAAACAAATAAATAAAATCTTTAAAAAATGATTAGAAGGGAAGAATATGAACAACTATGTGTTAATAAATTTGATATCAAAGGATAAATATAGGAGAATTCCCCAAAAGACACAACTACTATAATTTACTGAAGAAAAAATAGAAAATCTGAATCAAATATTAATAAGCATAAATAAAAATAGTATGTTTACAAACTTCTAAAAAAGTAGAAAAGAAAGAAATACCTCTCAACTTGTTGTATAAGGTCATAATTGACTGATACCAAAGTCAAAAAGAGGCATCTCATATAAAAAGAATTACAGATCTCTTACAAATATAAGGGGAAAAAACAAATTCCTTATGAATATAGCTGTGAAAATCCTCAATGAATACCAGCAAATAGAATCCAGCAACATATAAGAGGATTATCATTAAACATATCTATATCGTTTTTAAGCAAAGATTAGAAGATTGGTTTAACAACCAAAATTCAATTAATGTTTTGAGAATCAATCATTTTATGTAAAGGAATAAGGAATCTGGGGTCCTAGCTTGGTAGGAATACTAATTCTGTTGGGAAATTTCATCTTTTTTTTTTTTTTGGGCCTCTGCTCTACTACAGCCTATAGAATAGGGCTGACACATGCTCAGTGCTAAAGGAGTTGTTGAATGAATGACAAGCACTGTGCTAAATATAGTATTCATTTAATCCTCTTAACAGCCACATCAGGTAAATATTATTAAACTCATGTTACAAGAAACCAAAATACTAATTTGTCACAGTCTATGCCCGTGAGATAGTAAGGGAAAAATCCAAAAATGTGGAGGCAGTGCAATTACCATTATTTTGCAAGAACTGCCAAATCTGCAACAATTAAAAATAAGAACTTTCAGACAAAGGCTGGAGCACCCAAATTTTTGTCATATATTCACCTGATAGACATTATGAAAACGACTTCACTTTTCTAACATTCATAGCAGATTTCTCTTCTTCCTGGATGCTACTAACCATTTTTATTTAGATTTTGGGTTAGAAATGTAATTTCAAATTCCTTCTAGAAAAACCATAATTCTAGATATTCAAATTGGAAAAGATAAATCATTATTTCACTGTATTCAGATCATGTACATTAGCAATTATTACTATTACCATATCCATTCATTCATAAAAAATAAAAATAAAAATAAATTGCTGAAAGCTTGTTATATATAAAGTGCTTTACAGGAAATATGGATATAAGTGGTATATGAGACATATTCCAGAACATCAGAGAACTCATAGTCTAGAGGTAATGTTTAAGGGAAACAGAGTCAGAAAACACATAAATTTATAATAATAAAATAATCTGGAGAATTAGTGTAGTGTCTTACTGAGGCTGGCATTCTCATTATATTAATTCCTTTGTGAGTGATCCAAGTGAAAAACATCATTTCCTTTTTTTTCTTTTTCTTTCTAAAATGGGTAGGATTTAAGATAGTGTAGCCTCTTGAGGTTGAACAGTTATCTTTTAAGACTTATCCTTACCTTACTGTTAAAGAGAAGCATCCTTTCATCTCTGATTTATTGGTTTTAGCTAAAAGTTATTTTGAATGAAAATATCTTTTTATTTATTTATTTGAGAAAGAGAGAGAGAGTGCACACAAGGGGAGCTGCAGGCCGGGAGGGAGAAGCAGGCTCTCTGCTGAGCAGGGAGCCTGACTTGGGGCTCCATTCCAGGACCCTGGGATCATTACCTAAGGCAAAGGCAGATGCTTAACTGTCTGAGCCGCCCAAGTTCCCCTGAATGAATATATCATATTTCTCCCTTTATTTCTCTTTGATGGCTTTCTCATTAGTAAAGTTCTCATCTGGTCCTCAAATGATAATATATTTAACTAATTGATGAAGTTAATATTGACCCGGTATTGCAGGCCCAAAACTAACTTGTTGTGTTAAAATTAAGAAAAGCAAAAAAAAGCATTAAAGATAGCAAATCTTTATAAACATGTCCTAAGTTTTTATTTATTTACTTACTTACTTATTATTTATTTATTATTTATTTATTTTTTGCCCTAAGTTTTTAAAATCACATGTATCTTAGCTATGTTTTTAAGAATGGAAGAATGAAAGAATATTTCAGGTCACACAATTATTAACGTACAAATAAGGCATTTTCTTACTTTCTCATAGGCCAATAGTCAAATTGTACAAAACTATTATAAACTATGTATTCCAAATGTCTATCCATCCTAGATTAGCACAACTCATATCCATTTCATATTATTTAACACATGCAAAATAAAATATATTGAAGCACATTTTCCCCCAAAGACTTCTCTAATTCAATGATAAAAGCAATGTTGTAATAATACTCATTAAACACATTTGGTTTATTGACATCTATTGATGAACAAAATGAAGGGTAGTCATCCTTAAAGGGCAAATATATCTTAATGATTGTCATAGTGGGATTAATGGCATATACTTAATGATAACATTTTCTGCTCCAAAATAAGGGAAACTCACAGAATAATGCTCAGCAAACGCATTAGAAAATGAAGATATAGTATACCTAATGCACAGTTTATTTCATGTTCTACTTGTTAATTACCCATCGCCAAAACGTTCATTTAGACTTATTTTTAAATGATATTTAAATCATCTCTTATTGATGTTGGACAAATAAGTTACTTCCTACTTCCATAAAATTAATAAAATGACATTGAGGATCACTGTTAGGCATTTTGGAATATTTTTCAAAGGGATCATTTTTCTTCTCTCCTTATGGGGTTGATAGCACTAAGTGTTTGTATTTTGAGTCTTTTCAAGGAAGATGAAATAGAAGTAAGATCACTATACCTGAGATTCGGAAGTATAGACATGTGCTTTTAGTAGTTGAAGTGGAAATAGCATTGAAGGTCGACTAGAGAAAATTTCACTGTGAGATTGAGGATGCTCAACTTTTCCCACAATTTCAGTTCTCTCTTCCCATGAGCATAGTCACCATGTTTACCACAAAACCTGTGTAATGCTGTGTCAGCTAGAATGGGCTCCAACAAGATATAACACTAGGTGCCATCACCACTTCATTCCATTTTTAGCTACTAGATATCCATAAACAGATTTTGGGCAGTTATAAGAACAAATAGCACATCCTATGTATTAAAATTGGTCCATCTTTTCTTTCCATGATAAGTAATAATAACCACTTGCAATGTCTCTTTTGCCTGACTCTGTGGGATGATTCACATTCATTGTATCATGTAAATATTCCATATATTGAAGCAGGCACTCAGTCTGCTGTGTTGATGAAGAAACTCCTTTCTAAGTAAATTATTAAAGTTACACACTAGCAATGCCAGTGTTAAGATGCAAACCTGACATGTGCTCACTCTGAAACCTGTGCTTTGTAAACATTCTTCCTCTCCTATTTTGTTGTGAGATTTGTATTTGTATTTATATAGATGTGGGGATGAAAACAAGCTCATAAAATAGGTTGCAAATGCATAACATGGGGGCAAATCTCGCTGTTTTAATTCCCTCTTCTGTAGGTAGATGAATACCAATTCAGAGGGTGTTGTCAGGATAAAATGAGTTAGCACATGCTCTGCTCTTAGGAGAGTCTGTGACATAGAGGAGCCATTCTATAAATATTGGCAATTATTCTTGCCATCACTACTCACTCCGCCCCGCCCCCACACATACGCACAATGCACAGCACCCAGCAGTCTAGACTGCAGGCTTTAGAATTAGCCCTCCTGGCCTTAAAGTCTTCACTACTGACTCCATTTTTTAAAGTTATTGCTTCAATTCCATTTAGTTAACATACAGTATAATATTAGTTTCAGATGAACAATATAGGGATTCAACCCTTCCACATATCACCCGCTGCTCACCACAACAGGTGCACTTATTAATCTCCATCATCTCTTTAACCCCTCCCCCTACCACCTCCTCTCTGGTAACCATGAGTTTGTTCTCTATAGTTGAGAGTCTGTGTTTTGGTTTGCCTCTTTCTCACTTTTTTTTCTTTCCCTTTGCTTGTTTGTTTTGCCTCTTAAATTCCACATATGAGTGAAATCATACTGTATTTGTCTTTTGATGACTGACTTATTTCTCTAGCATAATACACTCTTACTCCATCCACATTGTTGCAAATGGTGAGATTTCAGTCTTTTATGTGGCTGAGTAATATTCCATTGTATATATACCACATCTTCTTTAGCCATTCATCAGTCAATGGAAATTTGAGCTCTTTCCATCCTTTGGCTATTGTAGAAATGCTGCTCTAAACATAGAGGTGCTTATAACACTTTGAATTAGTATTTTTTAATTCTTTGGGTAAATGTTTAGTAGTGTGATTACTGGATCTTGGCATAGTTCTATTTTTAATTTTTTGAGGAACATCCATACTGTTTCCAGAGTGGCTGCACTAGTTTGCCTTCCCATCAACAGACAGGAGGGTTCCACTTTCTCCACAACTTCCCCAAACCTGTTGTTTCATATTTTGTTAATTTTAGCAATTCTGACAGGTGTGGCATGATATCTCATTGTAGTTTTTTTTTTAAGATTTTATTTTATTTATTTATTCATGAAAGATACAGAGAGAGAGAGAGAGAGAAGCAGAGACACAGGCAGAGGGAGAAACAGGCTTCATGCAGGGAGCCAGATGTGAGACTCGATCCCGGGACTCCAAAGGCAGGCGCTAAACCGCTGAGCCACCCAGGGATCCCGTCATTGTAGTTTTGATTTGCATTTCCCTGATGATGAGTTGATGAACATCTTTCCATGTGTCTGTTGGTCATCTGGAAAAATGTCTATTCATGTCTTCTGCCCATTGTTAAAACTGAATTATTCATTTTTTGGGTGTTGAGTTGTATAAGTTCTTTATATATTTTGGGTACTAACCCTTTCTTGGATGTGCTGTTTGCAAATACCTTCTCCTGTTCTGTAGGTTGTCATTTAGTTTCCTTGATTGTTTCTTTTGTTGTACAGAAGCTTTTTATTGTAGTCTCAATAGTTTATTTTTGCTTTTGTCTCAGGAGACATATGTAGAAAAAACTTATTATGGCTGATGGTGAAGATGACTGTGTGTGTTCTCCTCTAGGATATTTATGGTTTCTTGTCTCACATTTGCGTCTTTAATCCATTTTGAATTTCTGTGTGACTTTCATGGGGGTGTGTGGAAATTGACCTCTGTCTAACTCAATTTAGTCATCTGGAAAGCAGATAAATTGGTAGTATGTACTTCATAGGGGTTATGTATATTAAATGAGATTATTTAGACAAACTGTTTAGAATAGTATTTGGCATTTAAGAAGCACTCACAACTCCTGTCCCTGATTCACTTCAACCTGTTAAAATGAGATTTTCTTTTGTATGTATTTCCTTAGTTGATGATGCAAAGAAAGGTAAAGTGCCTGTTACACAGCAAAACAGAAGTCATTGTTATCGCTGAAAATATAACTCAATGTTCATACCACCTTTTCCCTAGCCTTCCTCGGATCAGCCTAGCATTGGGGTCAAGTTGGGTCCCTCTGCTCTGTACTATCTCTGAAATTGTCTGTATTTGACAAGCTCTTTAATGGAAGACTAATGACCTAAGTGTGTTTATTCCCCAATGCTAAAAGTTAGTTAACTCTGATCCTATTCTCATTCACCTTAGTTTGTACTACATCGTCTCCACCAACCAGTTAGAGACAAAGGCATCTGGAAGTGGCTTTGAAGCACTCAGTTGTACATTGCATTTGCTATTTCTCCTCAAACATAGAAAATGCTTTAAGTGGGCAAGGTAAGGAATCAAAGGCATGGAAGACAAGGAAACTATATTATATAAATATAAATTATCCTTTTTTAGAGGATACAATTAAAACAATTTATTGTACTGTGCATATAGTGAGACAGTACCTCATATATATTCTTGAGTCAAGAAAAACTAAAGAACTTGTTACCAAATTTTAAAAAAAAACCTTTATTTATAAATCATTGCTTTGTGAAATTACTTTTGCAAGTAGATGGTCATAGGCTGTATTTTCTATCTCACTCTCTTTTCCATGGCTTGTTGGAAGTAACTGAACTTTGTGGCAAAATTAGGTGTGCTACTAGTAGTCATCCATCTCTGAAAGACATTTGCAAAATTATTCTTTGTTTTTGTGTCTGTTAAATTACAGTTTTCACTGAACATTACCTAATGGTAATCCTCTACAGTCTATAAACTTGTAACAATCCTTCATGAGCTAACACCTCATTAAACCAGTGTCTTGATTCAGAAAAGTGCATAATTCAAAACAACTGCTACTCCCTAGCCAAATAAAAATTGTAATATTATCAAACAAAATATCAGGAAATCCAAACTGGCTAATTAAAGCAATTTTTTTGGTTCTTTGCATTTTGATTTTAATGAGGTTTTATAAAACTGATCTTGCATATTTCTACCACAGAGATACAAATCCCTCCATATAAATCTCTTTAAGACATATATTAATAATCTAGAGAAAGCTGCACAAAATTGTCTTGGCAATATAAATTGTCTTGTGTTCTCATATACTCACATATATATCTGCATAATATGGGTATCAGTAAAATGGAATATATATGTATCTGTATAAATTATAAATATTCTTAAGGTTACAAACCAAATCCATCCAGACAGTAGATATCATGTGGCACTATTCTAAGAATCCCATGTTTAATCTATATAAGACAATGGTTAGTCACAATTTTGCATTATTATTGCACTTATTATATAATAAGTTTCAAATAAATATTTGTTAAGTATGTTAATGAATCTTGAAATGACTATTTACTCTTACTATACGCAAAGTGCCAAATTCTCTTGAAAAATCTGCATGGTATATGCCCTATGATACAGATGAATCTTAATCATAAGAAAATGTCAAAAAACCTAAGTAAAACAAATAAAGCAGATCATGGCAAATGCCATAAGAGAAGCTTGACAGAATGCAAGATTAAAAGGAAAGAAAGTCAGCGTGTCTCGGGGAATTTTGAAAGGCCATTAGTAAATTTGGGAAATTTTAGTGAGGGCAAAAAGATAAGACATAAAACCCAATATTTGCATTTATTAAACATAGAAGGGAAAAATCAGGTAGCTTAAAATTTAAAATTCTGCAAAGGATTTACATGATGAGAAACTAGTTTTTCTCTTGACAGCTATGACTGGGAGTTTTCTAGATTTTCTACTTTTACATAAACATGTAGAAATGAACTCATACATGCTTTTATTCAAGTACAATTTCTCTGTCTTCATTTTTTTCTTTTCATTATTTTTTGCCTTCTCTCTCCCTTATACATATCCCTTCTTCTCTCACTGGTCTATCAGCAAATCAGCCAGGCAGCACATGTGAAATTTCAATAGGCATGTGCTCATATGTTTCCCTGTAGATATGGTTGTAGAATGCAACATCTGTAGATACATGTACACACTTTAAATATTAAGTCATATGATACATAATTCTCTGCATTTTGCTTTTTTACACTCAGTAATTGCTTTTCATACTTGTAAATAATAACTTATGCCAAATTATTTCTGTTGAATTCTGAGTATCGTTTCATGCTATGGATACACTATAAACAAATAGTACAATAGATGACTACATGCATTGAAATTTTGACCTCAAAAATTTTTCTTTCTATAGCATAGAGATTCCTGACACTGAGATTTGCTTTGCAAAAATATTGTAGCACTTACTGTTTTCACTAGCAATGTGTTATGCTTCCTACACACCCCTATCAGCTTCAGGTTTTGGTTTTGTGTGTTTGTGTGTTGTTGTTTTTTGATCTTGTTTTTTTTTTCTGATTTTGTTTATTTTTTGTTTGCTGGTCTCTGGTGAGGGATAAAATGATGTTGTCTTGTTATATTACTTTGAAGTTCCATACCTACTGGTATGGGTTTGTTTCTCTGTGCATATACAAATATCCCTTACCCATTTTTCTATTAGATGCATTTTTTTAATTCCAAAAGCTTTTTGTGTATTATAGATATTAGCTTTTTGTCCCTTTCTGTTATCTTTAAAATCTATTATTTATCCTTTCTAATTAATTTTGATAGGGAAAAACCCTATAGAGATAGCCTTAGGTTTTCAGCTTCAATTAGAAAGTTCTTCCCACTATCCACACCTAGATTGTGCAAGTATGCTCTTAGAATTTTTCACAAGGGTTTTCACCTTCTACTTTTGTCATACATGAGGCTTTAATTAGTCGAGAATTTGTGTTTACATGGTGTAATACATGAATACAGTTTTAACTTCTTCTAGAGAGATGCTTGAATGTGTCAACTTCATTTATTATATAGTTTTGTTCTAAATTTAGTTCTTTTTTTCCCCCTTGCTTAGAAAAAAGTTAAAAGTTAATGTCCCAGGAGTCATGAGCATGAGCCTGGGGGTAAGACAGATTGAGTCATAATGCTGTACTCTTTGTCATAGCTTTGTAGCACACAGTAAGTTGCTTCTTTTCTCTAAATTTGGATTTTCTTTTTATTGAAGAGGGTCCAGTGATACTTCTTCATGTTGTTGAGAAGATTAGATCAGATATCATATGGAAAAATTAGCACTCGGCCTCATACACAGTGCTTCAATATGTGCCATCCCTAATCATTTACTCTTTATCACCATGAACATCATCTGGTTATGCCTAATAATTATTAGTAAGCAGTTAAAATGCTGAACCAAATAAATTGAATCACTTCATTATCTAATGGTGGCCTATGATGTGCTGTGGGATTGCACCTATTAAGTTCAGAGGAAAGGACCCCTGTTTGCAAAATGCCCAAATTCTCTACAAGGAAAAGTCAAACCACATCACAATTGCTGATTCTTCTGACCACATTGATGCAGAAATGGCTAATCTCCCAGCCTCAACTGACTAAGGTTACCCCAATGTTCCTAAAGTTAGGTCACTGTTTTCAAAACTATCTTGCTGTTAGAGCTATCCAAATATCCTTAAGGTTATACCAGTGTTCCTAATGCTATTGTACTGTCTATATGCTGCCCAATTACTGATGGGACTATCTCACTGTTCAAAAATCAATCCAAATGATCCCAAGGCTATCCACATTTTCCTAAGTTATCCTAATCTGAAGACCATCTCACCTCATTGTTTCGAAGCCTACCTTAACATCATAGGTACACACATTTTGTCTTAGTGAGAAATATAAAGACAACTTAAACAACTCTCCAAGTTGGGTTTATTACCTGTAAACAGGGAAAGCTGATAACATCGACCAAAGAAGTAGAAGAAAATATTGCCACAACTGAAATTCAACCCACAGCCAAATTTCCAAAAAGCTATCTACAAACATGCTTTTAAAACTTACAGTATGCTCACAAAGCAATAGCTATATGTGTGACTCTGGTTCCTTATATTCAGTGAGGCAGGAGCTCATCATTTAAGCTTCTAGTAAAATATCAAAAATACCTTTTCTTTTTTGTTAAGATTTTATTTATTTATTCATGAGAGACACAGAGAGAGAAAGAGAGAGAGGCAGAGACATAGGCAGAGGGAGAAGCAGGCTCCATGCAGGGACCCCTGCATGTGGGACTCGATCCCAGGACTCCAGGAACATGCCCTGAGCCAAAGGCAGAGGCTAAACTACTAAGCCACCCAGGCATCCCAAAAATACCTTTTCTTATCAGACTACCCTAGATGCAGTTTCAGCAAGAGGAATCACAGAAAATCAGGTAGACTTTTCCGCCAATTGTAGGCTCACTAATGTCTTTTCTGGATGATGCTTAGGGTACAGCTTTAGTTACAGGTCAGTTAAGGTTTGTGGATTATATTAGCCAAGTCAGTAAACATGCCCAAGGGACATGAAGGAGAATCTCAGGTTAAGATTTTTACAGAGGCCAAACTTACATTTGGAGTGGACAAAAAGAGTGTGTTCTGAAACCTGTAAACACTCCCTCAGGACGTTTGACATCTGTTTGCCATTCACTTCCATAGACTGACAGCTTTTCAAAGGCTGTTGCAACTCTCAGAGCTCTGTTCCCTGCTCTTTGTTTAGGCAAAATTTCAGTTGACTTCTGAACTCTTCCAATGCCCTTGTTCCCAAATGGAAATGTAGGCTTTCTCTGGATAGTACAATTTGTGGATATTTCCATTTATGTGCTTTGGTAGCAGTTGCATCTGGTGTGGGGGGATGGACTGGGGTAAGTAAATATGTCATGGGCAGAGCACTCAAATCACAGTTCAAAATGACCACATGGTGAGCTCAAAGATTGTTCAAACCATCTATCTGCTTAATCATGCTGAGAAAATCATATCTCCACCTCAGGACCAATAAAGGAAACTTACTACCTAAAAACACCTGTTTTGCCTTTCTTAGTAGGGTCTCCCAGGAAGGGCTTGAGATAAGGGCTTTCATGCAGGTAATTTCTTTGGGGAAATTATTCCAGAAAACAAGAATGGGAGATGAGGAAAAGTAAAACACAGAAGGAAGAACAGCTAATATAAGCATTTGGTTTTAAGGTGTTTCCCACACCACCATAAGTGACTGGGGCTCCATCCTGTATGATCCCTCTGAGAAGTGCTAGAACGAAGCCTCACAATTGTTGGCCAGGGACAATTGAAGTGGGAAGCATTCGACTGTCATTTCAAGGGTTGCCCCGAGGAGTGTTAATTCACTTGGACCTCAGGCTTAAGGGTTCCTCTGGAGCCAGGAAAACCATGGGGCAGAGAGTAACGAATGTACAGTGCAACCGAGATGTGTTTCCAGTTGCACCGGGATGAAGCCAGTCACCGTAGCAAGGGCTGGAGTTAGAAGTGGGCTGAGATGACATGAAGTGGGGTGGAGTGTAAGAGGTGTCCAATATGTTGCCACAACTTTGTAAAATTGTGCACCAACTGCATCTAAGGTAAGCTTTAAAAATATAGTTAGTTTATGGCTGCCCAGAATCCCGTCCTTGCATTATACTGCATTAAACCCTGTCTCAGAAAAGCAAGCTGGTGTGTAGATGATTTTCCAAAAGCCAGAAGTCATGGAGAGTGGAAAATAATATTGTGAAATAGGAAAGAATGTTTCTGACATTAGAATGAATACTCTCTGCAGGCAAGAGAACATTTGAGATGGGTGCTTCCCATAAGACATCACAAGCCCTTAAAATGTAATCTTGCCCTGGCCTTGTTTCTTGCTCCTCAAACGTGGGTGGCTGTGAGGCAGGTGGTCAGTAGGTAGATTACAAATCTCGACGCTCCACCTCTTCTTTACATTGCTAATATTCAACTTCTGGCAGCAGCTTCCAACCCTTTGTCACTGGACAGGGGTCTGTCAGTCATGGAATAAGATGAAAAACTCAGATGTGGTTCAGTGTTGCAGAAGGACAGGAACAATGATCAGTCCAAAATACAAAACAGAAAATTCTATCTAGAAGAACATATTTAAAGATGTTTCTGTTACAGTTTCTGTCAAATACAGTAAGCCAACACTCATCAATTTCTAGTGATGCACTAGAAAATGCCCAAGGTTTTGGGGACTTGAAAAAAAGCTTTCCCATCAGAGAGAATAGCAAGAATTCTACTAGAAATTAAAGAATCATGAACATCTTCTAACACTCACAGCAGTGGCCTTTTTCAGTTTTGATTTTTTTTTCTGTCTTCTGATAGCCTTAAGATTGGCAAGTAGTTCCTTAAAAACTTACTTCCATCAAAAAATGATAAAATTAATAACCACAATTGTCTTTAGTACATGTTTGGAAATATAATTCTGGAAATCTCAGCATTTTTAGCATTTTCTTCAAGATCTATAAAATTGAAAGCTCTCAAGATGCACAGAATTGACATTCTTTTTTTCTAGATGTTTCTCAGAAAAAAAGGGGCATTTGAAGTACACCGAGCAAAGTAGGAATCTAATGTACAATAGTTTGTGCTAGATATTGTTCTATGCAAGCCTCTTAAAGTAATGCATTATGCTTTTGCTTATAAGAGATCAATAAGTACTAGTCCTGTTTTACCATTTCACATGCCTTTATGGGCAATAACAATTACGGGCTTCTTCACATGATCATATTTAAATATAAACAACTTACTGTTTGGGGACTTGTGTGTAGTATTGTAGTGAAATGAATGCTCTCATTGGACTTAATGAAATCTACACTTGCACAAGCCTGGGAAATCATTACAAATAAGGTGAACGCAAATAAAGCAAAACACAATTATTAGGTTTATTTTCTAAAATAAAATTAGTTCCTCTAAAAGTCATAGACATGGTAACCCTGCCATAACAACTTCTTCTCCAAACAACACCTCCTTCATACATTTATAAAGGTGGCTTTCATTTCTTTTCTGTTCAGCTTTCCTGTGGCCTTCCTGGTATTTAAAACCTCACATTTGCTCTGACCTTGACTTCATGAAGTGCTTCCTATGCTGCAATGCGTGGATCTATCAGCTTTATATTGAAGATTCCTCTGACTTAAGGCTTTAGAAGGAGATGTGCAAATGATGAACAAATGGATTTGGGGAGAGTGCATATTAGAGCAAGCCCATCATCATCCTTGGGAAAAGTCATTCTGGAGAATCTTCGAACAATTTCGTGCCAATGGAACACCCCGCTTCTGAGTGGGTCCTTGTACATGAAATGTTTTTTTTTTCCACTGAACGTATTTACTGGCTTAGGCATCAAGTTCTTTAGTGCAGAGGTAAAATGTTCAGTTACAGCATTTGCTTTTTCTCCATGTATCAGCCTGGTTTTAATACCTGAGCAGAGTTCTAGTTTAAGATTGGGAACGATAATGAGTTAAATCTTACAGTAGACTTAGAGTCGAGGAATAAGTGAATATACAAAAACACACTCAGTAAAAAAAATAGGTGAGTATCTTAATACAGTGATGAAAAATTACGGTGTGAGCAGGGAGCAGGGGCACCTGAGTTCCTGGGGAGTACAGAAATGCTCTGGTGAGGACGTTTAGTGAAGTTGAACCCCAAGGAGAAGGAGGACTTGCCAGTTGGTGTTGGGCGCCCACTCATCGTCTTCACCACAAAGCCTCACCGTCCCTGACCATCTGTGGGTTGTATAGCCATATATTTAGAACAAAGCCGGAGAGATCATAATAATTAGAGCTGGGCACAACTACATTTTTTTTCAATACTATTCAATAGGTAATAATGACGATGTCATTACTAAGAAACTGGCAAACACTCGAGGCTTCATTTACAAAATTGGGATGAGATAATGAGGAGCACTATGACCTCATCACACACTTTCGCCAGCAGCCCCCCTTTATTCGACTGATCAAACCGGGCAACGACCAACGACCGTAGAGCAAAGCTGAATACGTTCCAGTACTTAAATCACCACTCATTTTAATAATGATTGCATGTAAGTCACCTGCTCTGCTTTTGAAACTACACTAGGGGGGCATGGTCTTCATTTCTCTTCTGGAGGTGAAAAGAACATAACCCCAGTGAGATCCCGTAGCTGCTGAACAGGAGCTTATAGACCTACATGCAACTTACAGTTAGTTCTCCTTAATAACTTTTCTCATTCTTGCTTAATGGGAGCACAGAAGGCAAAACCGACTGCAGAGGATAGGTTCTGTTTTGAGTAACTGGCTTTCTGTAAGCATGAGCCTCCATAGACAATCCTGGGTATGACACCTCAACATCAGACTCCTGCACTTGAGTTAGGTAGAAGTCATGTCCAATATCAAAATATCTACATGTCTATGTTTACTTATTTTGTGGAATTATAAAACCAAGATAATATATTTTCCCAAATCTAGTATTTCATGAATCACTTTCAAGTATGATTTGAAGACATGAAAATCCTTCATCATGAAGCCAAACATTCATTCACTAATTAATATCTATAAAAATATTTGTGTTTGTGTGCCTAGATATATATGTTTGAATGTGTTTCCTTACTTACATTACTGTATGTGCATATCTGTGTATCTATGTATCTATCTATCATCTATATATCTATAATGTCTCCTGAATGACAGGCATTATATACACATGTCCTAGAGTGATGAATTATATAGTGCCCTGGGGTAGCTCTCCAATCAGTAAGGGAGAGGAAGAAGTAAATATATAGCTACAAAATGTCAAGCAGGACCTGACCCTGAGGGACCCCAGACTTGGCTTTAGGAAGAGGGGCCTCCAAAACAGAAGGACAGCTTTAACAATATCCATCATGGGCCAGTGCAACTCCGTCTTTACGCTTCACCTTCTCCCTGCAGACCCCAGGGTCTCACTCCTGCTTTGATGGATAGGGTTTCTGTTTGCTCGTGTCTTTTCTCTGGCTTTGGCTCTTGATTTAACGGTGTCTCTGGCCTTGTGGATTCGCTGCATTGTCTTCTTGTTCACAGCTTGTCTCCTTGCTCCAAGTCCCTCGGCCAATTAAGAATGATCGCATTGTAATTGACATCCGGCTGTGCCACATTGTGAATGGAGAGAACAGAAAGGAGGGATATGATTTAGAGAGGTATTAGGGAAGACAGGATTTGGTCCATACTAGGTAAGGGAGCTGTATGGTGGTAATGGTGGTGTGTGTGTGTGTGTGTTTAGAGAATTAGGATGAGGGAAAGTGTCCCCGAAGAAGGATGGATTTTTAATTTAGGAAAATTTCTTGTTGATGGTGATAGAAAATAAATTAAAGTGGTAGGCAGTGTTGAAATGAAAGAGTATTTTACGTTAATAGATGAATAAAGCAAATATAGCTTCCTAGTTCTTACAAACATAAGTTTATCTAAAACAAGTATAGAAACTAATATAAGTGGGACATCTGGGTGGCTCAGTGATCGTCTACCTTTGGGTCAGGTCATGATCTCGGGGTCCTGGGGTTGAGTCCTTCATTGTGCTCCCTGAAAGGAGCCTGCTTTTCCCTCTACTTGTGTCTCTGCCTCTTTCTGTGTGTTTCTCATGAATAAATAAATAAAATCTTTAAAAAACTAGGTATTTAGCTGGAGCATTTTCAAAGGAAGGTTCATTATTCTCAGAATCCTTGAAATTAGCCTAGGTTGGTCAATCCTCCACTGCCTGTTACAAAGTAGGTCCAATCTAAGTCCCTAATGCCAGACATTCCCTCTTATGGGGTTCAGTCATGCACTCAACAAATATTTTTGAACACTTACTATATCCAAGAATGGCAAACTAATAATAAAAAATAAGTAAATCAATACTGAATACATCAAGTGGCAGTATGTTCTACGCAGATAAGGTAAAAAGAGAATTGATGGAGTGATGGAGATGGGGATTGCATTTTAGTTACATTAGTCAGAAAAGTCCTCTCTGGTAAGATGGCCACAGAATACAAGCCCAATGATGTCAGGGAGAAATCTGTGATACTATAGAACAGGAAGATAAAGACCCTGGGATGGAAGTATGCTTGGTGTAATAGAAGAATAGCAAGGAAGCTGCAGTGGAATGAGGGAAAAAATTGTAGTGAGGGAAATATTTGATGAAAAACTTGAATTAACTGAGATGGATATCATGCAGGGAAAAGTGTTCTGGACAGAATAAGCAGAAAGAGGCACTTCCTGGGGAAGACTCCCTTGAAGAAGTGAAGTGTAGGCTGAGTTCTAAGGTGGCTGTGAGAATGGAAGGAAGGAAGGAACAGGGTGAGGGGGCCCCCATTTAACAGCTCGCTTCAAGGGCTGAGCCTGAATGTGTGAATGTGAAAAAAAAAAGATTTCTTTTTAAAAAAGATTTCATTTATTTATTTGAGAGAGACAGATAGTAAGAGAGAGCATGAGCGGGGGGGGGGAGGATTTGGAGAATCAGGCTCCCCACTAAGATGAGAGCCCGACTTGGGGCTCGATCCCAGGACCCCAGGAACCATGACCTGAGCCAAGGGCCAACACTTAACTGATGGAGCTACCCAGGGACCCCAAAAAAGAAGCTTTCTTGATTTCAGTTTACCTAAAATGAGTGCACTAAGCACATCCCCCTCAGACGGTGTTGTATGAACCTTGAATGCCCCGTGGAGGGGGCAGGATTGTGGAGGGAAGAGTCACATCTGTTGCATTAAAAATATTTTCTATACTGGGAGCAGACAACTGGGGAAGCACAAAAGGTAGATATGGAATCAAAGAAGGTATCATTTTGCGTCTGCTTGTTTGGCAGATGTGGACAGTATGATGGCATGTTTGTATCCTGGGAAGAAGGATCTAGTAAATAGAGAGAACATAGTGTTAAAGGAAGCTAGAAGACAGTTGCGGGACCACAGAGCCGAGCAGGTGAGGGGAGGTGGGTCCAAAGCCCATGCAAAGCGTTGGTGGTATAGTGGTGAGCATAGCTGCCTTCCAAAGCCCGTGCAAAGCCAACCACCTAAGTCTGGAAGACTGGATGTTAAGAGGATATGGGAAATCTGTTCTGATGGCCGTTGGTAACCAGCACTGGTTTCTCTCCACCTAGCCAACCATCCGAAACCTAATTCAGACTTTCTATGGGTTGCACGTTAACAAATTTTTACTTTGTTTTCTTTCCAAAAATCATAAGGCCACAGTGAGTCACTATCCCCAAAACTGCCACCTGTATCCTATTCATGGCAAATCCTACAACACTCCATCATTCCAGGGTCCCCATTGGCCCAAGTTTCATTTATCCTCCCTTGGAAAACGGATATGTCGATTAGTCTCTACCTTTTACAGTAAGTCTTGAGACCTGAAACCATGTTGAGGATTGAATGAAAACCAGTCTGAGACTTAGTCACAGTCTCCAAAATGCTTCCTACAAGGCCAGTGATTGTTAAAGTTCTGTCCTCAGAGCACCAGCACCAGTATACTTGGATGAGTTTTGAGAAATACAAATTCTCACGCCCCATCCCAGAGCCGCTAACTGGAGCACATCCCTGGATGTGGAGAACAGCAAGCTGCACCTGCTTCAAGAAGCCTTCCAGCTGACTCCAAGGTGTGTTCCAGGCTGAGAGCAGAAGGAAGAAGAGAAGAATACCTATCAGGAGAATAATTAGAAGAATCTGCTTTTACCCTTTCTCTGCACCTCACCCCTGCAACTAATTCAGAAAAAAACACATATTGCATACACTCATTATAGACAGTTTGGAAACTGAGGAAATTGGACAATATTTGAAAAGGCCGGGCTGGGTCTCCTATACTCAAAGACAACTAGTGTCAACCTTTTGTTCTTTTGGTTCATAAGAGGACGGCAAGCTCTTCATTTATCACGCATACAGCTGAGGCTGGTTACTTTCATTGGTGAACTAAAGGCATTTACTGTATTGGGATTAACTTGAAGCCTCTGGACCCATTAATATTTTTGTTTAGCAAAATGCACTTTGCTTGCAGCTTGCTTTTTTTGAAGATGCGTATCTCTCTGTGGCCAGCCGCACGCTATTTCCCAGCTTTCTATGGGCATCCACAAATGATTTCTGCAGTCAATAGCATCTTATAAGTAACTACTCATTCAGGCTGAATTGATGTTTGTGCTAACTAGAAAAGAATGTTGATTCTGGCACTTTGTTACCTTTGCACCTTATAAATAGAAGAGATTTAGTCAAAGAAGCAGGGATGTTAGGGACTCCCTGAAGCTTTTTGCAAGGGAGGCTATGAAGGGAAGGGAACCCAGAGCCTGGGAAGAATTAGCACATCTACTGCCAACTCAGGCATTCCTCCCCCTGGCTGGGAGCTGGGAGGTGGGAGGTGGTGAGGGTGGGGACTTGCACAGATGTCTATCACATTAGCCATCCAACTCATTGGCTAATTCTCGCCAATGCATCTCTTTCTTTCCATTACCTCAGCGCTCTGCACTTCCCTGGTCTTATTCTCTTTTCTTCCCATCTTCTCTTTCTGCATCCTTTACTCTTTGATTCAGGAAACACAATAAATATCTCTGCACCATCTTGGCACCATCTCTCTCCTTTGCATTAATAAAAAATACTCGCTTTTGCATGCACATCTTTATTCTCTTTTACCCTCTTATAGGCAAAGACTGCTTCCTTTTAGATTAGCTCATGTAGAGGATTTAGAATGTTCAGATGGAACCTACACAGTCAATTTTCTTTTACATTAGTGATTTTGCCAAATAAGTTTTATAGGAGACTGACAAAGGACAGACTGGGGGAAAAAAAACATCTCTTTTATAAGGACATAGAAGAAATCAGTTTTCACAGCCACTGCTTAAACAAAATTTTTTTGAATTTGCATCTCTAAACTTAAACACGCTTACACCCCCTCACCTGAGGTAGATACAAGCCAGGAAAGCAAAAATAGAGCAAAAGGATCTTAAGAGTGAAAGACAACATTTGTCACCACCGAATGTTTTATTGTACTATCAAGTGGCAGGGAATACATGTGTATACTTTAAATTCTATTAATTGCTTAATGTGAGCTGAATGCGGTATGTTTTATCTCAGTTGCTTATTGATTTAGCTTCATTGGCCTTTTTACTATTTTGGAAACTTACTCGTAAGCCTCAACTTCTCATGAAATGGTACGTCAGGTCCAGTAGTTTTTTCTGGTTTTTGTTTTTTCACTTTTTTTGGGTTTTTTTGTTTGTTTGTTTTCTCATAGAGAGGGATGCAGGAAGGGAAAGAGGGAGAGCCAGTGCAGAGCCTGATGTGGGGTTTCCATCCTACAGAACTGAAATTGTGACCTGAGCCAAAACCAAGAGTAGGACACTCAACCGACTGAGCCCCTAGGTCCAGTAGTTTAACAGCAGTGCAATTTTCCAATCTAAATTTTGCCTGCTTTAAATAAGTAAAACGTTTATATTTTTCAAACACAGAATTGTCATTTTTTCTGGTAGATTAAAAGACAAGCTGCTTCATGGCCTTAAGTGGGCAACACATTTCATCAATGAGCTGCCCTTTTGCTGCCTTCGTTCTACTCATTCCTAAAATTAAACAGAGTCATCTCAATCTCGTACCAATACAATTAGGAAAACATTCATGTCAGAAAATTATTTTAAATCATGATTTTCCCATGAGTGCCTTCAGGTGTTCTTTTCAGTACAGGCGGTTCATGCAGCAGATGGTCTACCTTGTTAGTTTCTCTTATTATCACCTTGTCCTCTGGTCTGAGATCAGGTCAGTCAAGGACAAGTTGCCTTGTTATCCAAGTCCTTGCTTTTGTTTATTTATCAGGAATATGGCAGAGAATGCAGGATGAATGGGCAATGGCAATTCTCTATATACTCTAATGTTTCTCAGTCTGTGGTTCTGTTAGAAGCATATTTTTTGCTAGTCATGTATTACTGTTTAAATATTTTTATAGTTATTATAATGTTGTATTGGCAAGATTATCATAACTGGGTGCTACTCACATGTTTGGGCTGGTGCTACATCACTGTGTCACAAATTTTTTTTATCATATCTGCACACTCAAACCTGTGTATATGTGAATGTGTGTGTGTGTGTGTGTGTGTGTGTGTGTGTGGTGGGGAGACATATATGATATTGGTATCCTACTGGGTTCTTGAGTCAATTCATAAGGAGTTCAATGGTCTAGCAATAAATCAGGACACTCAAGGGAGCAATTTGGAAGATGTAGTTAAGATTAAATACTTCATACTTAACTGTTTTACTGACTAACACATTGTTAGCTAATGGTTCACATGGCATTTTCACAAAGATATCTGTCAATCAGGTCTACCATTTCCCATTGTAATCTGCAAATCTTAAAACCACAATCAGCATGGAATGGAGGGAAGCAAATGGCCAACTCCATTTTTGTTCTCTTACTGTCCTCCAACTCTTATACGGTATCTATTTTTCTAACATAATGATGATGAAATAACAAACTGAGGGTCTTTGGAAGGGAGGGGGTGGCAGATGGGGCAACTGAGTGACGGATATTAAGGAGGGCATGTGATGTGATGAGCACTGGGTGTTATATAAAACTGATGAATCACTGACCAAAAAAAAGACAGTATGTGTTTTTTTCTTTTGGAAAATTGATCAAGTGATAAGTTGATCACTAATAAATAGAGAGATGTATTCTGTGTGTGTGTGTGTGTGTGTGTATGTGTGTGTGTATAACCATCCTAGTTAGTCTTGATACCAAAGTAAAATATTTTTTCCTTGAGAAAAAGAGGGTTAAAGGACCAGCAAGATTAAGGGATCCTTATCATTGTTAACCAATGAAACCATACAGGGGTCTTATTTTCTATTCTCTAAAATAATTACACTATTGTAAATGTCTTTTTTTCTCTTTTGGAGACTTCGTCTAGTACCGCTTAAAGAAGTGCTTGCTGCATAGGAACATACATCAATTCATGGGTAAAACTTCCGCATCATGCTTATTTTAAGGCAAGGTTTAAATAAAAGCAAGAAATAAAGAATTGCTACAAATTTAAAATTCCCACTTCAGGTGGTATTATCTACCCTCTTGGAAGACAAATTCATTCTGGCAATGCCTGAGATCCTGAGCTGATTTCTCTAAACTATAAGTGGGAGAGGTCCAAGACCAATGAGAAATGCAACATTTGTCTCAGAACCAGCAGGTGTGACAGTCACTTTAGAGGGATATCTAATGAGCCACTGAGGTTTGTTAATGAAGACACCCTTAGAAGCATGGTCTGCACCTCAGCTAGATGCACAACATGGTGCTGCATGTGATCCAGGTGGTGGGAGTGGGGGGAGGGTGGGCGGGAGGGGGGTGGCAGATAATAGTGCAACTTGGGTTGGATGCCTTTCTAGCATGAAACTTTATGACTAGTTAAGTATCTTCATCAAAACAGTGTCTAAATATCTATTTCAGGTAGGAACTAGGGAAGCCATGATCCTTGACCCTGCTAATACGTTAGGAAAACAGCTTTAAAAAAATCCATTTTTAAATGGTACAATGCAAAATCTAATGTAGATAGAAAATCTGTCTATGCAGTAGAGAGCAGATGACATCTTCTCTGATAACTTATGAAAAAATATCTCAAGGGTTTTCATTGATTATAGCTTCAATAGCTACATTTGGAATATTTTTAGTCAAATCTTAGACAGGAGGTGCCCTCAGGAATGGATGTGGCCTCCTCCACATCTTGTCTTCTCTGAGACATAAAGTGGGAAAGAGGGAAGGTCAAGTAAACAAAGATATTGAGATAAATAAGACATGTTAAAAGTGCTCATATCAGAAAGCATCTGTCACCTTAGAGAGATGAGTGTAATTAATCTAATGCCTATCAAATTGCATTTAATATTTTGAAAATGAGCCCATTTATTCTTTACCAAAGAAACAAAATCAAATGGAATCTAAAATTATAGAAACATCATTTTTGTAACTTACTTTTCAGATAGTAATTTATTAAAACCCTTTGCTTACCACCATTGGTTGTTTATTTCTCATTGTGTTGCCAAGGAAATGTGGATGGCTGTGTAATACGGGTGAGATAAAATGCCAAGAGAGTCTTCATTCTCCTATCTGGCAAACCCAAGGGTAGTTCACTTTGTATCTTAGTTTAATCGTGGGGTTTCTGTCTCTCCACCTGGGAGGGACCCCAGATTACCTTTAGTCTACCATGTAACTGCATTAGATCATGAGAGAGTGGATTGGGATATTACTTCTGACCCCACATATGTTTCTCCATGTCCCTGTTTCTGAAGAATTCATCCACAATTTTTATTAAAAACTGAAAGTCATTATGTGCTGATAAAACATCTCTGGTGCTAGTCTACGAAAGGAATAAAAATAAATACAGTGGGTCCGAGCAGACTGTCTTGACTGACTTCAAATCAAATTTGTGAAAAAAGCAAATAATGCAAATAAGCTGATGATTAACTTTTCCCTCCACTCCGGGTAAACACACAGCTGCTGCTGCTGGTGCTTTTTAGGTTCAAAGGTGATTCCATGGGCAATGATTTTCAATGTGAATACATACAGCCGGGGAGACTGATGTGTGACCTTTACTTTTCAAATCAAGTGCATGTGTAATCTGCTCATGGTTAATGCCTGCATCCATATTCAGGAGAGACATTGACTCCCCTTGGCCCTGTCCCCAGGCCCAAGTGTTTCTTTGAATACCGAGCTGACTCTCCACAAAGCCTCAGAGGCAAGCCAGCGCACAGAGCTGCCCACACCTTGCCCCATAAGACGCACAATCCGTGAACTTGCTTTTAGGATACTTCATGTTGCCCTCCTCATATCATGGTGGCCCCAGGTTTGGGCCCTGGCATTTCATGCAGTTTGCTTTGGTTCTCTTTAGCATGGTGATGCTCTCTGTGCAGGCTTATCAATTATTGGTTGCCTGTAGTCTTAAAAGTAACGTGGCAAGAAGCACTGTTGCTAACTTATGACATGCCTTTTCATTCCACAGGATTGAATGATTCCCACACATTTGAAACTCCAAATAAAGAGGTGGGAAAAGAGGAGAAAAAAAGGAAGACAACCCACATACAGATTTCACCTCGCTAACGACTTAATTGGTATCACCCCTGGGGTGAAATGTTGTAACACCCTACAACTCTTTATGACAGGAAGTGAAAATTCCATATCCAATTGGAGCTACAGGGATAATTTAGGGAGGCAGAATGCAATTATCCAATTAGGAATTTAGCCAGAACAGAAAGGTTAATCCCTCTAAGTCCTTTCAAAAGAGCCCATGGGATCTTTAATGACGACAAGGGGTCAGGACCTGTGTTTTACAACTCCAGCCAAAAAATTATTCAGACTTCTCTCTCCCACTCTCAAAAACAGCCAGGCTCAAATCCACCAAACTTCGAGAGAAATCCTTCCCAATATCAGAACTTTCCAGAACTGGCGGTTTTCTCAGTCTTCTCCACTCTGGGTTATGAAACCGCTACATAAAAGTTGTTTTAGTTTCAGGAGCAAGTTTAGTCTTTGGCTAGCGATGATTTTGTGGCATGGGCTGCTTTCCTCACAGAAGACAGAGTGGCATGGAGTTGGATGCTGACTCAGAGGTTTGGAATGCGTCATTGGTGCCTGGCCGGGCTCCAGCTTTGGGCTTAGAATCTGCCAACTTGGCAGGCTGGGGAATTTGCTGTGGCAATTTTTCAAAAAGGGAAGAATCCGTCCAAGGAGAGGTTGTTTCTACATTTTAACTACCAGGATAAGTGACAGGGTCCTCTCTAACAAACAGTCTGGCCTAAGACAGAATGAGAGGTTGTACTCAGAGAAGAACCCACGGCATATTTGCAAGAATCTCTTGTAAAAGTAATATACCTTTTGGGCATTCGTTCCAAAGTGCCGGCCAAAAGAAATATGAATTACAAATTTCAGTCTGGGAGGCGCAGAACACAGACTTGCCGGATGCAACAACAAATGGTACTTTACAGGTCCTCCTATTAGACATACAGTTATGTCATGGATATTTAGAAGTGAAGCAATTTTTCTTTGGATGCCAGCCAATACACGATCATTAAACACAGCTTTTTGGATTCTTAACTCTAATGTGTCTAGAGAAAGAGAGAGAGAGAGAGAGAGAGAGAGAGAGTCCTCAGTCAATAAGCAAGTATAGCTTTAGTGGCTTACTTTTAAAAAAAAAATCAGAATTAAATTTTTGAATATGTCTCTTTATAAATTCCAGTTGACCCAAACACTTTGATAAAAACCCTAGGATGTTTCTGAGTATTGTTTACTTTTCTAAAAATTTCAATTTGTACTGATGTCCTACAAAGTAAGTTTCCTAGAAGGTTTAAGATGATATTTACAGAAATTTAGGTAATGAATCATAGCAGAAATTACAGGAATTAGTTAGCTTTTGTGAACGATAGAAATGAATACAGTCCTATCAATGTATAACTTGATCAAATTATAGGACTACTATATACACATCAGATTGAAAGCGTTTTAAAATTAGTGTTAGAAAATGCGTCATTTTTTTCTTCATCAGAGCAGTTAAACATTTAATAATGCAGAATAGAACACATACAAACTTTATGTCACCTTACAAGTATCATTGATTTTAGCTTTTTACTAAATTTCTCAAGAAGACAAACATTTTGTGTAGGGGAATTTAAAAGCACCTAAAAAATACTTTCTCTAGAAAACAAAAAGGAATCTGTACACAGAGAAAAGCAAGTTGCTACTCTTTGCATAATACTACATACTACATGGTTAAATTTATATTGAAATATAAAACTATAAAAAAGAAATATAAAATTATAAAAGACGTTAATTAAAAGACATACAATAAGAAGCCTGAGATCCCCAAGACAATTTCAAGCTTCTTTTAGAGTACTTTTGGTTTCTCTTAATATTTAATTTCACAAGACCTAATGACACCTGAAGAGATAAAAATCTAACATCCATGTATTTATGATGTACCATTTATACATTTCCTATTTGTGCAGACAGATTTTTTTTTAAGTCATGGCCCTATCTTTTTCTAAAGCAGTGTTTATTCTATTCTACTCCTCTCAGAAAGATGACCATTTAAATCATGAATTTAATTATGACTTTGGGACAAATGTTTACTTTTTTTTTTCAGTTACAGTAGATGAAGGGAAAAGATTTCTAAGATGAAGATTTCTGAGAAGTTCAAGTATGTGTTTAAAATGTTGATTTTATTATCAGATTGGTGAGGCCAACAGGTCAGGAGACCATTATCACTGAAAAGATAGTTTGTTATTCACAGATCCCAAGAGGTGGGGACAGGCAAACTATTCCTGGCCTTGCAGAGAAGCACCAGGGACAGTCAGGAGGCAGAGGGAGCAAGAGTAGACTATGATGTATTGTGGTTTCTGTGGGAAGGAATGTGTGAGGCAAGGTAAACGAGTTTAAGATTGCCTACTTCCAATAATCGTAGCAGGCTCTGAGCAGTAGAGGCTGTCCTTACTTGTCTGATACCAGGACCTGGGGTGGTAAAGAAAGAGGGACAGTGTTGAAGTGGAAGAGTCTACAGAGGATGTGGCTGGGGTGTGAGCACTGGATTGGTTGGTTAGCCTTGGAAAGCATACTCAGAAGCCAGTCACTTACTATTTCTAGGAATGGGTTAGTCCTGGGAGGGGCAGTCTCTCCAGGGTTAGCCAGGCTCCAGATGTCAAAGCATCAGAAAATTAAAAAGCCATGATTAATACAATATGCTCTTCATTTTATTTTGTTTTAAGTCAGTATGACAATCAAAAAGCTTTTTCAAATTGCCCAATAAGCACTCATTTTCTTTAATGTACACCCATTTTGTATTCATTTCACCATAACCAGAAAGGATTATTTAACATCTGCTTGTATAATGAAGTCACTCTTTCCACAGGATCTCTCTCCTGTGCTAGACACAATGATTTCCCTTGGCAGACAGACCCCAAACTGATCCCACCTTTGCCCACTTTCAGCTGGGTGATGGTGAATAATTCACCCCTATGAGCCTAACTTTCTTCTTGTGGAAGATGATTCTTTTTATCTCTGAATTTGAGGATTCAATGAGTTACCACATGGACAAATGGCTGTAGGGTGCCCAGTGCTCAGAGAGTACTCCATGAATAGGGACTCTTACTGTAATTATTCTCTATAAGTTGACAAACTGGAGCCAATAGGATTTTGATGAAACGGGGTCTGGGAGTAATGTCACTTAGTGCTTACTCATGACTGTCCCTTTATAGTTTTCCTAAAGTTATATCAACCATTTCATAGAAAACCTTTGCTCGACCAGGTATGAAGAGGTCCAGCTTGTGAGACAGGTATACCCAATATGGTAGAGCATCACTACTCACTGTTAGCCTAGCTAGTGGACACCAAAGAAAATGGAGGTCAAAAAGCCTTGGGTGAATGCAAGGAAGACTCCTGAGAGCTTATAGCAAGGGAATATACGGGATCTAGTAGAAATGGACCAAGCACCTTAGGAAGCTCATAGCCATGGCATAAGACTGTCCTGGAAGAGCTAACCATGTTGCTCTATCACTTGTGAGCTGTAGGACTCTGAGCAAGCCATATAACCTCAATGAGCATCAGCTCCTCTGCTGTAAAATGGGACTAGTGGCATTTGCCTCATAGCAAGAAAACAGTATAATTTATGGCACATAGCAACTGGACCATGTATAATATTATTGTGATTATGAAGCCATTTCCATCATTTTAGATGAGATGGAGGTAATACAGAAATGTATTTCTATTTGGAGAATATAAAGCAAAAATCAAAATTTGGCTGGGAGGAGCGCCAGTATTTATGGCAGAATGCCATGGATGCATTTACCATTATTGCCTTCATCACTGGTCACAACAGGACCACCACATACTCACTTAGATCCTTTACATTTTAAATTATGTGATATTTCCTTATGTTTTTAAGTCTTTTCCCCCCTTAGTGTATTGACTTTTACACCCCTTACTGAATTTTGATTTTGGGTTATTTTTAAGATTTTATTAATTTATTTATTAGAGAGAGAGAGAGAGAGGGAGAGAGTGTGCACAGGGCACATGCATGTGCAAGTGGGGGGGAGGGGCAGGACAGGAAGGAGGGGGCAAGTAGACTGCTGTGTTGGAAGCCAACTAGGGGCTTGACTCTGAGATCATAACCTGGGGCAAAATCGAGTCAGATACTTAACCAACTGAGCCACTCACATGTCCCTGAATTTGTTTGTTTTTATGAGACCCTTTCCTATTTACAAGACCATTCTGAGTTTGTTTCTGCTTTCTAAGTGATTAGAAAACCCATGCGACTTAGTGTTCCAGGGTAATATGAGCCTACTCTGCTTCATTCATCTCAGGCATCAATTTCATTTAAAGACAGCACAGCATGAAACCAAGAGGTTAGACGACTCTAGTTCATAAATTTATGATACTCTATTGATAGTATTTTAATTTTCTTAAATATAATTATGCCCACATGTTAAAAAAGATACATGATTTTAAAAACACAATTTTCTAAGAAAAAAGTTAAAAAGGAGAAATATAAGTTGTTTTCTTTGTTAATTTTTCCTTAATTGAGGAATGGAAGTTTTGAATAAAGAAAAAATATGTCTCTCAGTATTAGGGCATGTGGGTATTCTCAGCTGTTTCATATAGAGTTACAGTGCTCTGTTTCTTGATTAGTGTTTTTCAAGAATTCATACTCTTCCTGCATCCCAAACTGATCCATATCTGATTTCCAGTTTATCATAGGCCACATAAAAGTCCCCCTATGTAAAGCTCTCCGTTCTCTTGTAGAAGGACAGATCCTTTGTTGTAACTTTATTTTTCAAATTTCCCTGAGAATACCACCTTCAGGGGAAAAAAACCCATCAATTCATTTGTCCCTAAGTCTCTAAGAGTCTACAAAGCCATGTAATAGGAATTTACATAGATTGAAATAAATATTTGTTTTTTCTGACACTAGAAGTTTTCAAATGCCTGGCTCTAATGAGAGCACAGACAAGCAGACTTCTTAATATGAACATGAAATCAATATATACTAAATAGATAGTTCCATTGCTAGATTTTTTTCAGTTAATAGTTCTTTTTAAAGAGACAGTTTCTCAAACAAACTGTAAAGAACGGCCCAGTGAATGTCCAGTGATTGATACGTGTTAAGTTGCTCATGTTCCTAAAGACTTTTTTTTTCTTAAAATTTTGTTCACTGTGCAAGAATTTTTTGTAACATAACATGTGCAGACCTGTACCTATACTGAGTACATGGCTGATATGATTGAGATAATTACAGAACTCTGCCCTATAGGCAGGCACTTAGAGGTTCATTGACTTGGAGTTTCTACTGTCTTCTATATAATCGAAATCCTGCTGGCTTATACAAGGAAGTCTACAGTGCTCTGAGGCTAGCAACGACAGACATGAAGGAAATAAGGAAAAATGGATGGGAACATTAATGTACTTCCTTGCACTTCTCAGAGGCCTGCAGTTTTGAGTCATGTGATCAGTTCCATGGCCTGTGTCCTGTCCTAGTTGATCCTACACCAACACTGAGTGATTCCCTATGCTCTCTTCCCCTCTTCTGGAGTGATTCTAGAATTCACAAGTCAAGGTTGTACAGAAACAAAGGATATCTTGAAGATTCCCAGATCACTTCTTGGAAGGAAATCTCTGCAAAAAAAGTTTCTTTAATTACTTTGCATGATGACAAATACACTTTTTCATTAAACCACTGAGAATTGAAGGTTTGTTTATTTGCACAGACAGGTCTCACTAATATAAAGCCCCATATCCCAATGCTGGTATTGCATATATATAGATATTTCTATCTGTCTGGCAGCAAAACTGGATTTCAGAGCATCTTTCTTTCCTCTAAGGGAATGCACCAATATAATTTTATTTCAAATATTCAGTGATGAGCCAAGGTTTTGTTCTCCATTAAATTCCTAATACCCAGCAGAGCATCTTTAGTTTTCACTGAATCTAACCGTTCTGTTTTTTTTTTAATGGCAAAATATACTTAAAGTTTCCACATATATAAGATAAATAACTGATATTAATGAGCTAAAGACACACTGGAGAATGGAAGTTAGTTTCATATCCCTGAGGATACTTCTTTCTTAAATATTTAATGGAATTAACAGTGGAAGCCATCTGACCATGACTATTTTTGTTAGCAGTTTTTTTTTTAATTTTTAAAATATTTTATTTATTTATTCATGAGAGATACACAGAGAGAAGCAGAGACACAGGCAGAGGGAGAAGCAGGCTCCTTGCAGGGAGCCTGCTGTGGGACTGGATCCCAGGACCCTTGGATCACAACCAGAGACAAAGGCAGATGCTCAATCCACTCAGTGCCCTTTTTAGCAGGTTTTAAAACATGTATTCAAATTCTTTCGTGGACATAAGACTATTCCAATTTTTGATTTCTTCTTCTGTCAGTTTTAATAAGTTGACATTGTCACTGATTTTTTTTATAAGTAAACTGTACCCCCAGTGTGGGGCTCTAACTCATGACTCTGAGAACAACGTTTGTGTCCTCTACCAACTGAGCCAGCCAGCTGCCCTTGTCTGATCATTTTAGATAAATTATCAAATTCAGTAATATAAAGTGTAATGTATCACCAAAGGATACGTTAATACCTGTGGGACAATTGGGATGTCCTCTTTATTGCTGATGTTACATATTTTTTTCTTATCATGTTTTCTTGTTAGAAGTTTATCAGTTTCTTGATACCATAAAATCTCTATAAGACCTAGTGGTTTTCTATTACATTAAATTTTTCTTCTAATAATTAAAAAAATTACTATTTATGACTTTTGCTGTTATATTCTAAGTCACCAAGATAAATGTTTTCAGCCTTTTCCCTTTATAATATATGTATATATAAATACAGCTTAAGACACATTCATAAGTTTGGTAGCTTTTTTAGTACTTAGTTGTACTAAGTACTTTTTAAAAAGTTGTTAGTATTTTATAATATCTGTTGTGATTTCTTTTTTGACTTTGGCTTCATTTCCAAACATTTAAAATTTTCTAAGTATCTGTTGAATTGGTTTCCTGCTTAATTTTTTTCTTTAATTGTTTGGAGAATATAACATGTATAGTTTTAATCTTTGGAATTTGTTTAGCTCTGCATTATGGCCTAGCAAATGATCAATTTTATAGATGTTTGGTATAAATTTGGAGCCATAAGTTTACATCTGCTATTTAGATCATGTTTTGTAACCATTTTGTTGAAATCTATATTCTCATTGATTTTTTGCTTCCAGATCTTTGTAGGTGTGTTAAAAATTTCTCATTATAGCTGTAGTTTTGTTTTACTTCTGTAAATCTTTGCTTCATACATTTTGAGACTGTACTATTTATTTGCCTGCAAATTTTAAAGTCATATATTCCTGGAAAATGAAAACTTTATCATCATTAATTTTTATTTATAATATCTTATCATGCTCCACTTTATATCTTTTAATTCATTTTGCATTATAGCATACTTACTCTAATAAATATAACTATACCAGCTTTTGTTCTGTGATTATACAGTGTAGCTTTACTATTAACCCATTCTATATTTCTCAATCCTTATACATAATATTTCCAAGTTCATATGAATTGATTTTCTTTATCTTCTTTCTTTTTAATGTGCAATATGCCAATCCTTGCTCCTGTTTTTGTTTTTCTGATTAGAATTTTTTCAAGTATTTATTTATTTATTTATTTATTTATTTATTTATTATTTTTTAATAATAAATTTATTTTTTATTGGTGTTCAATTTGCCAACATGCAGAATAACACTCAGTGCTCATCCCGTCAAGTGCCCCCCTCAGTGCCTGCCACCCAGTCACCCCCACCCCCGCCCTCCTCCCCTTCCACCACTCCTGGTTCATTTCCCAGAGTTAGGAGTCTTTATTTGTTTTACTTAATGTTATTATGGACATATTTGAGATTAAATGGTGATCTTCCCATATGGTTTCTATTCTCTAGCCTTCCATGTTCCCTTCCTTTTTATTGCTTTTTTGAAATTGCTGATGTATTTTGGTATTATTCCACATTCCTTTTATTAGTTTGTTAGGACCATTAGTAATTATATACACTATTTTAAAAGAATATTCCCAGAAACTGATTATCATATGCATTATTATTTATTAACATCTATCAAACGTTAGTACTTTTGCCACATTTTATACATCAAGGATCTTAATTCACTTTAATTTTGAGTAACCACACATTTTCATATATATGTTATATGTTATTCTTTCATTAGTATGATTGAAACAACAGTTTCACTTAAATTAATCCACATGACTTCACTCTTTCTCCTTGGTTTAGCTTTTACCTTGGATCATCTTATTTCTTAAGATCACCTTTAGTGCACCTGGGTGACTCAGTTAAGCTTCTGCCTTCAGCTCAGGTCATGATCCTAAAGTCCTGGGATCAAGCCCCGCATCTGGCTCCCTACTCAGAGGGGGTGTCACTTCTCCCTCTCCCTCTGCTCCATTTTGTTCCCCTTCACCTCTCTCAGTTGGTTTGAAGATGTCCCCAAACTTTCAATTGCTACTTTTAGTATTGGCAGTTACCCAAAGAACCAAAACATCCCCACTTTAGGGTGTGGATTTCATGTCCTCCTTCACTGCTGGGGAATGGCCCTATAGCTCTCCACTACGTTGATATTCTTCCTACATCTTCAAATCTATTTTTTAAAATTAGATCTTTTATTTTTAAATTGCTCTCAGCAACAGATTTGATCAGAATCTGTTTAGCCTGCTATTGCTGTAAGTAGAATCAGGAGCTTCCATTTTGGGTTCCCACTTCTTAATAAACTTGTCTCCTACTTGTCTCTCTTGATCCCATCTGTTTCCTGTCCAGCAGCTGTTTGCCTCTTTCTGCCCCTAGCACGCCCAGCATGGAACACAGCCCCTTGACTTTTATTGCCAATAAAAATGGTAAAGTTAAGAAATAATTCACTAGAAGACATCCACAAAGGGAATAACTTCTGATTGAAAGTTGGAGTTTTGACATCATAGTACCACCCAGAAACCAACTTAAATTAGGTATCTCCATTCCTAAAAGTCTTTTAGCCTACTTGTACCAAAACATTCTCCTTGGCCAAAATTTCTCCTCATATCCCTTCATTCCCAGTCCAGGATTTGTTCTAGCATAGATAAAATATACTTTTCTCATACATAGCAAGAGTTTGTAAATAGATGACATTGGAAATATATTTTACAAGTTCCTTATTTTTTGGACATTTCTTCCTCACTCATTACTGCTGTGAAAGGAGTCTGTTGCAAACTATGATATTCTAGAGCACTGGTGCACGGTTTTGTTTTTGTCAGGAGGCCAATTCATGAAAAGTAAAAATATTTATATGCTACTTTGCAATTAATCACAGTAAAAATGTCTTTACCATGTATGGTGAAATAATATATATTATGTAAACAGAGATTGCATAAATTTTGGAAGGGAAGAATACATATGAGAAAATTAACCATCTTTTATTGCCACTAACATTTTAATACTTAGGGCATTGTTGAAATTGGTGACATAGAAGCATATCCTTAGCTTTTCAGGATGTTGGGGAACATGAAGCAGGGGCTCTCTGTTTAACATAAAAAGATGGCTTCTGAGTGGAGTAATAATTGAACTAAAGGAGAACATAATAGGACTCCTGATGATTTTCTCTAAATATTAATAAAATAAATGTCAGATGGTGAAACTTTAGTAATAATTTGAAGATAAAATAGTGAACATGGAAAACCCATATATATGAAAAGCAAAAGAATAATAAGCTTTATTGAATTCTTATTCAATAAAGACCTTGTACTAGATATTTTACATAATTATCCTATTTAATCTTCACTAAAATCTTCATAACCCCACACCAGCATACAGAAATAGAAAATGTCCTCAGGATTGAGTTAAGCAAGCATATTAAACAAAGTTATAAATTCTGTGCAAAAAGAGTATTATAGCAATTGGCTTTTTGGATTAAATATATTCCTAATTAAGGTACTTAGATGTCAATGATTTTACCTTTTGTCTCTAAGCATTATATTTTTTCCTTACTTATAGGCAACAATGATTTCCTAGGCTCCCTTGAAAGCTGGTTTTTATTTATGTTCTGCCAACACAAGACACCAGTGGGGCATGAAGAGCACGGAGAAAAGAGATTTTCTTATCTTTATCTTTCTCTGTTTATCATAGATTCTAGAGAAGTGGGTCCACTCCTCCATGAACTAGACTTAGGTCAAATAGCCACCCTTGGTCCATTTCATGGTCCCAACAATAAAGGTTGGGTAGGCGCTTCCCCATGATCCCAGGCCAGCATGGTAGTACCTGCCCCACTGGCCCACCTCTGTCTTGGGTAATTAGGCATCAACTACAGGGCTTCTCTGTCAAGGTCCACGCATGGCTGCATCTTTATCATGTTTTATACCTGGTTTCAGACATATCAGCCCTGAGCCCTGGGTTCTGGTAACACCATCTGCTCTATATTGTTACCTTTGCTTGAGACATCTGCCTCTACTGATCTCTAACTTATCTGACCTTTCCCCTTCAGCCCTTCCAACACACACACTATCTAATATAAGTTATGTTTTATGGACTAAAACTGAAGAATACACCTGGTAATATTCTGAAGAGCAAATAATTATGAGACTGGACTTAGGGAGCTATTGCTTAGAACCCAAAAAGATAAATTTCATTTTTTCCCATATGTCATAACAATGTCTTTATTTTCCTAAACAAATACCCTGAATTGGGAAAAATCAATGATCAAGAGACCTAGACAAAGATCAGTATTTACATAGGGATGGCTTGAAGACTATTCCTTTCCTCTTCAAATCTTGTCCATGTCCCTAAACAGCCTTCTGGCAGCTGATTATCTGGTTTCATACTGCATTAAAACAAACTCAAGGCCAATAAGAATGAACTACCTCAATGTCTGACACCATCAAATGACCTGATATCTTTAAATATCCTTTATCCAGGCCAACCATCCCATCTCCTTTCTGGATCCTTTCTCCCCTCAAGTATTTTGGATTGCTAATTGACTTTCTCTTCCCATCTATATTTATATCCTGGGGCTCTTTCCTCTTAATATATAAATATGGTAGACAGAATGCTCCCCAGCTGATCCATGGAACTCTAATCCCTGGAACCTGTAAATATGGAAGATACGTGGCAAAAAAGAAAACAAAGAAAGAAAGACTTTGCAGATACAATTAATGTTACAGAGTTAAAAATAGGGAAATTATTCTGGATTGATCAGATGGGCCAAATCTAGTCATATGAGCTCTTAAAAGAAGGGTATGAAGCAGAAAGGGAAAATCAGAAATATTTGAAGCTGGAGAAACATTTAATGTACCTTTACTGGTATGAAGTTAGGAGGGAAAATATGACAAGAAAGGCAGATGTATGAAGAGCTGAGATACTCCCAGCTGACAGTCAAGAAGGAAACAGAAAATGGAGCCCTAGAGCTACAGGAATTTAATTCTGCCAACAACCTGAATGAGCTTGGATACAAATTCTTACAACACAGTCCGACAGACACTTTGATTTTGTCTGTGTGAGCCCCTCAGCGGAGGACCATCTGGTCTAAACTCTGATGGACTTGTGACCTATGGCACTGTGAGAGCCTGAATGAATATTATGTTTATCCACTCAGTTTTTGGGTAATTGATTACAGTGTCAATAGGAAACTACTAGAATAAACATGAACAGTTATTTTCAAAACAATTTACAAATTGAGCCCATCCAGCTACCATCTTATTTTTATCTTCTCCTTTTGTCAATCTTTTTAAAAGAAAATTCCTGGGGCACCTGGGTGGCTTGGTTGGTTGTGTCTACCCTAGGCTTAGATTATGATCCTAGGTCCTGGGATCAAGCCTGCATCGGGCTCCCTGCTCCATGGGAAGGCTGCTCTCCCTCTCCCTTTGCCCCTCCTTCTGCTTGTACCCTCTCTGTCTCTGTCAAATAAATAAAACAATAGATAGATAGATAATTAGAAAGATGATAGATAGATAGATAGATAGATAGATAGATAGATGATAGATAGATAAATGAAAATTCCTTTGCTCACTTCCTTTATTACCTGTTGGCCCTGCTATGACAAAAATGCCACAGACCAGGTTGTTTAAACAACAAAAAAATTGTTTCATCCCAGTTCTGAAGACTGGAAGTCCCAGATGAAGGTGCCACAGTGCTTGGTCTCAGGTGAAGCCTCTTCCTGTCATTTGCAGAGGCCACCTCCCTGCTGTGTCCTCACATGGCCTTTCCCGGGTATGCAGGCATCCTTGGTGTCTCTTATTTCCCTGTCTTCTTATAAGGTTAGCAATCCTGTTGGATTAGGATTCCACCCTTATTACTTCATTCAAACATAATTATTTCCCCAAAGTCCCTTTCTCCAAATACAGTCACATTTGAGTTTGGGGAGAGGGCACAACTCAGTCTATCACACCTTTCCCTCCTCACTATTGAAACAGCTTCTGCTCTATCCTTTCATTGAAGCTGGTTTGACACAAGTCATCGGTGATATTATATCCAAAGGAACTTTCTCCTTTCCACAGCCAGCTCTCTGCCCACAGAGTCCTCCAGACCAGAGAAGTTTAAGTCATAAAACTTCAATGACACATCTCTTTCATTTGGCTTTCTATCCAATAACAATAATAATACATTGCACAAGAATAATATTTATTTCCAACAATGCATTGGTTTGAATAACCTCAAAAATTCCATATTAAGAAAGGATTTCCAATGTACCTCTCTTATCCACCCTTTAAAAAGTAATACACATCATAAACATTTGAAACAAACGATGCAAAACGACAATTTTGATTTCTTATGAAATTTGGCAACATAAGATCTATCTGATTTAGCCAAGTAACTAAATGAATTCAATTTAAAACATTCATTTTATATGAATTAGAGAAACCCCTTCCACAATACAAAACTTGAGTGGTGGTAGCTAAAACCTGTAGGATTTCAGAACCTTGAATACGATGACAAACATGGGTACAGGAACTAAGTGTGATATGACCCAGATTGATAGATGTTCAGAAGACCAGAGATCCTCTAAATGTTTGTGGAGTTTTTTTCTGGAAAATACAAGATATTTCAGAATGATAATAATATTAATGGGCACCTATCTCTGGGGACATCTTTCTGTCCCCTTGTATAGCTGAGGGTGCTTTTAGAAGTGATAAATGACTCCACTGGAACATTCAAAGGAAGCACGTGGTGAAGCCAGGAAGTAGAATCTAGATCCCTATCCCCAGACATCACTCACTCCTCCTCTCTCCAAGCTGTTTGCAATGATCATGACAATGGTGTCTGGGGTGGGTTTTCTTGAGATACTTCTCAGGATAGGAAAAGGGAAAGAACAAAACTTTCCACATTGTCTCCTTTCCGGATATCTAAAATACTTTTTGGGAAAAAATTGTAGTTTTTGGTGGTCGAAGTGAACTCTAGGTGCAGAT
This sequence comes from Vulpes vulpes, assembly GCF_048418805.1. Taxonomy (NCBI): domain Eukaryota; kingdom Metazoa; phylum Chordata; class Mammalia; order Carnivora; family Canidae; genus Vulpes; species Vulpes vulpes. Next base: position 67,957,491 of record NC_132795.1, on the reverse strand, counting down.
TGTTCCCCCACATGCTATCAAACTCTCTGAAAGGGGTTTGGATTAAGAGGCAATCATTTCCATTATCCTTCAATTAATGCAGAAGTGAGTAGTTAGGAAAAATTTTGCTTCTTTTCACTTGAAATGCATCAGGGAAAGGAATGCTAAAAAATTGGCACTTAAAAAACGTAAGTAGTTTTATAAGAAGTATGCATATATTAAGTTCATCTGTATACAAGCCAAAATAAAGAGTGAATCAAATTATGAAAACAACAGTCATTTCTCTGGTTAAGTTAACCTATCCCCAAATCTGACACAATCACACACAACTTTGTAGGTTACCTACAATGCCCCTGTCTCAAATAACACTTTACCTGAAAATATTTGAGACAATCTCTAAATATACAGATAAAATACAAAACTCTCTTCTGCATATCCAAACAACAGTTTAGAAAAAGCATACAGTAAGTGACTATTGTTATAATAACCCAGAGAAAAATATGTGTTTTATGTTATACTACTAAAATGTTTCCAGCCTAGTTTTTATATTGACTTTAGAAGAGTGAAAATATATGGTATTAGCTCATGAGTCATATGAAAATAAGTTCGTATCCTAGATTTTCCTTCTGTAACTAGCCCTATCTCACCCAGAGTGCTAGCTCCCTATTGTTAGCTGCAAAACCCATCCGCTCACAGAAGAATCTCTGAGGCCTCTTCAAAGTCAGGCCATCTGGCCCTGCAGTCTGCAGGGAAGTAGGAGTCTGCCCACCATGCTGCCCCCATCACCTGCTCTGCAAACACCCACTGGTACCTAACAAGGCTGATCAGCCTGGGGCTCAGGGCCGGCTGCCTGAGCTCTCTGGAATCCCTGGAGAGACTTCAGAATGTTATGACATCCTGTTTTATCCTTCCATTCTCCTGCAGAACAAAGGAAGTCTGTTTGTTCTCCTTGAAATTTTTACTTAATATTTCAGTTTACTGCATTGTTCTGTAGTGGATGCCCACTTCAAGAATTGGGAAAACAAATGGGGCACCTGGGTTGGTACAGTTGGTTCAGCATCAAACTCTTGGTTTTAGCTCACATCACGAACTTAGGATCCTGAGATGTACCCTTGCATTGGGCTCCACACTCAGTGGGGTGTCTGCTTGAGATTCTCTCCCTCTGCCCCCACCCCGCTCACATATGCACTCTCTCTCTGTATCTTTTTAAACTAAATAAATAAATCTCAAAAAAAAAACAAAAAACAAAAACAAAAACCAACCCAGAATTGGGAAGACAATGAAACACACACACTCAGAAACACAATGTGTACAAGATCTATCTGATACAAAAACCTATCCTCTGTCTAGGATAAACCTTTAACCCAGATGTGTGTATGTGCGTGAACAGAAGGGGTAACAGAGGGTACACATGTATGCATTCAATTATTCCTTTTTCAGAGTTGCCTGTGCAAAGTATTTCAATATGACATGTTACAGGATGCAGAATTTTAATTGAATACTGTGCAAATCTAAGTAAAATAAAGGACAGTCATTATAGAATATGATAATTATACAATATAACCTTCTTAGGTGAATGAGCATTTCATTTTTATGGGCAAAAAAAAAAAAATTCTTGGTCAAGAGCCTGAAAAATCAACTGGAATGATCACCTTATACCTCTGATATAATGCTGCTAATCAATCCTCTGCCACTTTGGACTTTGGGAAGAAAGGGAAAGTGATCAATATTTATCAAGCACAACACTATTTTCCTGATCCCCTTAATAGTAAAGTATATCACAGGTAACGTGACTGAAGGGTGGGAGAAATAAAAATGGGGCATAAAATCAGCCCTGCCTAACTGTAGTTAAAAAACAAACAAGCAAACAAACAAACAAAACAACTTGACAATGTTTTTCCTATCATTTCTATTAAAGAAAATAATAAAAGTAAGGACTAGCAAGTAAATTGGCGTATTAGCCAGGATCCTCCAAAGAAACAAAGCCAACAGTGTGTGTATGTGTGTGTAGAGAGAGAGAGACAGAGATAGAGATGGAGACAGAGAGACAGGGGCAGACATAGAAATAGGGAGAGGAATTTATTTTAAGAAATTGCTTCATGCAATTGTGGAGGTTGGGCAAGTCCAAATTCCACCCAGTAGACAGCAGGCTGGAGACTTAGGGCAATTGCAGTTTAGCTCAGAGTTAATCAGCTGATAGAATTTAATCTTTCTTGCTTGGGAAGGTCGGTTTTTACTTATTTTTTAAAATTAAGGCCTTCATCTGACTCCATAAGGCCCTACCACATTGTGGAAGATAATCTGATTCAGTCTACTGATTTCGGTGTTAATCTCATTTAAAAAAATATGTTCACAGAAACAACTAGAATAACACTCAACCAGCTTTTTGTGTAGTGTGACTGAAACTAGCTGACACATAGTAATCATCATAATCATATACTTCCATGTAACAAACTACAAAAAACGTCATGATTTTAAACAGCAAACATGTAGACAATTGGCATGGTGCTCAACTGTAGACAACTGGGAAGTTCTTCTGATCTTGACTAAGCTCGCTGATGCTTTTGTGATGCAGCTGCCAGGTTGGCTGGGGCCTGGTTGTTCTAGGATGCCCTCAAATGAGATAAATGCTCTCTTCTCCATGTGATCTCCCATTATCTAGCAAATTAGCCCACACTTGGTCACAGAGCAGCTGGGCAGGGTTCCAGGAGCCAGAGAGCAGAAGCACACAAGGCCTCCCAAGTCTCCTGGCTCAGAACTGGCTCATTGATTCAGTTATTAGCCAAAGCAACTGATGAGGCCAACCTGATCCAAGATGTGCCAAATAGACTCCACCTCTTGATTAAAAATTAAATAAATAAATAAATAAATAAATAAATAAATAAATAAATAAAACACAAGAATGGATGAAGATGGACATGAAGTGGTGATTTGTGGGTTTTTTTTTAAGATTTTATTTATATTATGACAGAGAGAGAGTACAAGCAGGGGGCACAGGGGAGGGAGAAGTAGACTTCTGTGTTAAGCGTGGAACCCAATGCAGGAGTGAATCTCAGGACCCTGAGGTCGTGACCTGAGCTAAAGGCAGATGCTTAATTGATGGAGTCACCCCAGTGCTCCTGATTTATGGGTTTTAAACAATTAAAAAATTTAGGGAAATTCTGTCATTTATCTTTATATCAAATACTTGGTGTACTTGCGGGACTTGGGTTGGCCAATCTCATGTTGCTGGTGCTTTATAAAGGAAGGAAGGAAAGAGGGAGAGGAAAAAGGAAAAAGAGACAGCCAAAGTGTACACGGAATCAAGATCATTTCAAAAAATGTTTATTTAGAAATCTAAAAATAGAGATACATTGGTTTTTAAATGTGGCATCAAGGGAAGAAACCTACCCTCAGTGAAAAAGACCACAACAGTGCTGGCAATTTCTCTCCTGCATTTTTTTTTTTTTTTTTTTTTTTTTTGTACAAAGGGCAAAACATCTCATGCACATGGCTTGCCCTCAGTCTTGGTTCTGTGCAAGGATTTATGCAGTGTCCAAGCAAAGAAGCAGCAGCCCTTACTTGAAGTTTCCAGTTTGAAGGCTCCCCTTCCCCTCCCCTACTCCTCAAATTTAGGTTTGCTCTCTTATATTTTACACCGGGGGAGTTGGGAGAAACAGATATATAAAAGCCAAAGAAGTCAATGCTTGGAAAGTAGGCCAAAGGGGTACAAGGTATTCAAATCTGAAGTCCCGAGGGGTTTGCTTCTTCATCAGGATTGTTGTTGCCCGCACTTCCAGGCTTCTACAGAACAAGATACACCAGCAGAGCATGGAAGGCCATCTGATATAAGCTGTAAGACATAGTACCCCGATTGTACCACCCTGTGGCTACCCTCGGAGCCATGCAGCAAGCAGTGGTTAGTTTGTAGTGAGGTAGGCTGTAGCCAGACGGCACACCTGCCATGATTTCGTCTCATTGCTTCGAAGTTGGTTGGTTCACAGCAAAGTGTCCCCATATGAGGCCACTGAAAAGGCCAAATCCATCACTTCCAGCTGGTGTGTGCTGTGCAGGACTGGTAGGGAGTCAGAGGGATTCCATCAGACCCTGCACTTTGTGCTCTGCACAGCTTATGTTCCCCTCTGGGCTGAATTTATGACCTTTCTGTCAACTGCTTCTTTAATGCATAAGGCTGCATATTAGTGGCATGATTCAGACACTCAAGCACTTGAGTGCCTACCAGTACTAGGACCATGCAGGGGTGTGCTGACAGTCAGCATGGGACATTATAATTTAAAGCCTAGCCGATTGGGTGTCCGGTCCCTCACTGAGCAGCTGGCATACTTCATGCCATCCTTTCCTCTTCTATGAAAAAGAAAGGTACGATGTGTCAGATCCCAAGAGAAGCAATATAAGCATATATCAGCAATGTAAGATCCCAAGATAAACAATACTTTTATTTTGAATGAATGATTTTCCCTTTTCTATTTTTATGGCAGTTGTATGGCTAGCCAAGTATTAATCTATTACATAAAGGGAATTGTTGGCAGAATTTTCCCAGGATCTTTATGTCATCAGGAATGTGAAAAGGTTTACTACCAATAGGATATAAAACCTGAAACCCCTGAGACCTTGCAGTCCTTAAGAAAATAATATGCGTCAAACAGCAGAAACACACATTTCAGAAATCCCTGCTCCCCATTTGTGGAAGCGCCTCAGCAGCCCATGGTCATTCCTCTGGACATTTGAAGGAACCCAAAGTGAGGGGTCTCCCCTGTGGGTCTGGACTATTCTTTCGTGCATTTAGATCCAGCCCCCTTATTGGATATCAGCTGCCAGCAAGTCCCCACAGAACATTCTTTCCATTGTCACACCTGCTGGTGTGTAGGGGGGTGGGAGGGAGGGGCTGCTCCAGGTTTTTGTGCAGTACGCTTCATCTGGGGCTCCCAGCAGTATACCACCTAATTACAAGGGCAAACTGGTTCCTGTCCCTTCAGTGGGCTGAAGAGAAGCTGGGACCTGAGCAGAATGGAAAGAAGCATCTGGGATCCCTGGGTGGCGCAGCGGTTTGGCACCTGCCTTTGGCCCAGGGCGTGATCCTGGAAACCTGGGATCAAATCCCACAGCGGGCTCCCGGTGCATGGAGCCTGCTTCTCCCTCTGCCTGTGTCTGCCTCTCTCTCTCTCTCTCTCTCTCTCTCCCTGTGTGACTATCATAAATAAATAAAAATTAAATAAATAAATAAATAAATAAATAAATAAATAAATAAATAAATAATTTTTTTAAAAAATGGAAAGAAGTATCTTCTCCCCCAGCTTGTGTTCTTCCTCCCTAGGGACCAAAGTGGATGTGTTGGTAGCTACAATCATGCTTAATGGAGTCACTTATGAAAACAATTTCTTCAAGTTCCGAATTTGCCTGTCGCTCCAAGGACTCACCCCCAAGTGCATGGGAATGGTCAGAAGACCACTCTCAAGTACAGTTGTGGGGCAATTTTGTGTCCTCCCAACCTATTCACCCTATCTTTTCCTCTAAACATGCTTTAATGCCTTAATTCTCTTTCAGTGGAGAAAATTGCTAAATCCAGTAAAGACAGTAAATCCAGTTTTTACCTCAGACACACTTCATGTTCAGTTAAAGCTCAAGTTAAAACCACAACTGCACCTACATGCATGTATAAATGACACAAATTGCCAAGTATCACATTTCAAAAGGTGTGACTTATTAAAAGAAATAGTCTGTGCTCAAATAAAGCTGGGATACATGGCAGTGTAAACCTACTATCAGAGGTTTGTAATGCGCAGTACACCCAGGGCACAGAGCACTTCTGCATAAGGAAAATCATGTGACTTTGCCAGCTTTGCCAATACACATTTGACAACAGGCACTCTTTTTTTTTTTTTATCATTTTCCTAATATCTATTTTCTGAGAAGTCCATTCATGTTGCATAGAGCAGAACCTGGCCAATGCTACTCTGAGAATATTCTAGACAAATTTTGTTAATGAATGCTTCTGGTCAATTACTTGCTGAATTAATATGAGGAGTGTAGTCATTCACTTTGTTGCTTTCTAAATTCATATCAGACCATTTTTCACACTTGGAAGTAGAGGGATGCAAGGGATACACAAACTGGATGCACAGACAGTGGTGTTCTTGAGTGACCAGGCCTCCGACCAGGGCCCTGGACCTTGTTGCAGTCTGGGAAGGTAGGGACACAGTGGCAAGATCCTTCTTCTGTCAAGGGAAAATGATAAACCAGTTTCTGGTGAAGTCTCCTAACTTTAAAATGTTGGCAACTAAATTTATTTATTTATTTATTTACAAAGAGAGAGGAAGAATTTCATATGAAGGCACTCTCTTCCCCCCAACCAACAAAATAAACCAAAGCAAAATACTTTTGGGATGAATCCAATCTATGGATTGCCGAGCTAATCTCTGGAGGTCCATAATTCTGAATCCAGAGGGTCGGAAGTAGAAGAAAATTCTTCTTAATTCAAGCCGTATTCCTAAATTCTGACTGCTTTTAACTGTTGTATATAGCCCACTTATTGAAGCAAATAACAGGGTGCTTGGTATTATTTTATTACGTGCATGAGTTTGTGATTGATCTCCAGTGAAAAGGGGAATTATGAAGTAGGTGTTTGCAGAAACTTGACTCTCAGGTGAAATTTTTTTATACAGTGAAAGTCAATAGTCCATGCTTTAGGCCACACTCCCTCTGGGGATGTTAAAGACTGATTTAGTTGGAACTATACCTAAAAATAGAATTTAGTGATAAACTTTGTCATTATATTATTGCTTTAAATATCTGAATTCTAATACATTATCATCAAGGGTGAAAAGAATGTTATTTTAGAGAAAACTACAATTCAAGGGAAGCTTCAATATTTGTTTAGGGCGCTTGGGAATTATTTAAAGCCCAAGCAGAAAAAGCGTATCAAATGCAATTACCCGTCAATGGTCCATTTGGGGCTTATCCTTGACAATATTTTCACTGTAGGTTGTTTCAACTGTGCCATCCAGCTCTACAACCTAACCTTAATAAAAATAGTCCAGCTATTACATACATACACACACACATATACACACCTACACACACACTATGTATATATATATTATATATTCCATAAAATAATTTCATTTGACATTGAATGGATAATACGTCATATCGTATGACCCTTGCTAATGTCAAAATGATTTTCTGGATTGTTCATCATTCTCTATTAGCATACGATTTGCAATAGACTCTGATACACTATGGAATGTGTTTATCTCCTTCATACTTCACTTCCAGAGAAAGTCAATTCAAAATGACACCCTTTAGAAAAAAATAGCAACTTTTATTAATATGCAACTTGTTTTATGTCATAGTTAATTTTCCCGCATTTTGTTATCATTCTGTTTTGTAAACTATATATACCTGACAAATGGTAATTTTATTTTTTTTATAAATCACATTAAATTTTTGAGGGGGGCATTAATCTTAAATGATTTCCTTTTTATAAAGGATATATCAACTCTGAATATGTCTTTTTAAAGTTCAGGATTTTATATTAATATATTGAGAATTAATTATATTGATGTGGGCCACAAATACATTAAATATATACTTGAACTGCATATACTTGAATAACATTATTATTGTTATCTTTGCCCTCAATTTAACGATTCTTCAGTTATTTTTCCATTTTCTCTGTAGTTTAAGAAAAGTGATTTTTGAAAGAACAGAAATTATAAACTTCCCTTGTATTCTCTTTGGGGGAATAAAAAGATGATTTTTTTTTTTAATCTAGAAGAGATCAAAGAAACAGGCAAGAAGAAGAGAGTGGCTGGCAGAGCTGAGGAAGGACGGGAGGAGGCAGATTTTTGGCAGAACTGAATGTGTTAATCTGCAGTGAAATTAGCGATTTAAAAAAGTATTTCTCAGCTGCACATCTAAAAAAAATTTATGGGTCTAATTTTCCTTTGGAAATTTAAAATGTTACAAACTCATAAGATATAATTATCCAAGTTTTTCCACCCTACACTCACCATGCCCACAGAAAGGAGTGGGGATTATGTATGGATGCAAATGGGATGACTATTGCAAAGGATTTAGAAACATTTCAATAAACATACTTGCAAATATTTTCGGTATTTTAAAAAAGTAGGACACATATGTTAAATTCAAGTGAGGAGGGCCTAAAAGGGAATCTCCAAGTGCACAGTTTGCTTCTATATTTGTGTGAACCATTTGGTTAAGTATTTTACAAAATATCTACACTTTATTTTCCAGTCCTTATGGAATTTTCAAAATACTGTATATCCTACAATAGACTTTTCAACATATGTGTAAGCTGTAGTGTGAAAATAATTGTGGAAATAATTCTAGATCTATATAATTCCACAACCTACTTGCCTTGAATTGGCGGAATGTGTTTTTCATGTAAGTATGTATCGAAAATGTTTAAGTGTTTCACACAAAACTCCTCCTTGAGATCTAAAAGCATCTCTGCAATTGACGAGGCTTTGCCAACCTAAGGAAATTAGCAAAGATAACATTTAATAACACCAACCAAGAAAGCTCTTACTTTTGTCAGGTTTCTTTGAAATGTTTAGAAGTTTGGGTGAAATATAGACGTGTGTAGTTAACACACTCATCCTCTAGCTTACAACATATTTGCTAGTAAGGACCTCTCTGGACACCTGGGCTTTCAAAAAATTAATTATTTAATGACCTTTCTAGAGAAATTGAAAGATCGCTAAGGAGGAATTCCATCCTCTGTTAGGAAAAATCTTTCCTCAGATTGTTGGGTCCTCCTATCCCTCTGTTCTTGAAAGTTGCTGGGAATAGTGTTAAATAGCCAAGGCTTTTCTTTAACCTTTTCTTTTCTAAATTTCCTCCTCCTCCAGCTTTTCTTTACTCACTTAAGATGTTACAAAAATTACCAAAGAAAAAACTAGCACTCAGCAGAACTATACACATGTGGATGCTAAATAAATACTTTTGATGATGATGAATGTTGGCAAGTCTCCATGGAAGAAAGACCTTACACAAAAGATGTTATAATTATTATGTTTAAATGATTATGCTATAATTATTATGTTAAAAATCTCCCCTGCTCTCAGAGCTGCTTGGCGGTGGCAGGGCTGTGACATCCCCATTAAACCTCATCTATTGCTAAGGCACTTGCCACCTTCACAAGCGATGTAAAGACGGTAGCTTGGCCAAGCCAGAGCAACCTGCCTGACTAAGGGCGGAGGGGTACATAGAAGCACTCTTTTTCTCTCCCATTTCTACTCACGTCTGGGAAGGCTTCTGGCCACCAAAGGATTACATTTCCTAAATCTGGTTCAATGTATTGTCTTTTTCTAAGCCAGCTGCTATAGAAGATTTTGACAAGTTCATTCACATGAAGTTTAGATGAGGTTCAAAATGTTGTCTACCTCTCTCCTGGAGTTATATAACTTTTAAAGAAAATAGGATAAAAGCTAAGTAAATGAATCTCTAAGGATGAGATTTTTTATTAGGGGGAGTTTCCCTGCAGAAAATCTTTGCATTTAGGGTCAGTTATCCACAAATTTCCAGCACCCAGAGATGCTAACACCTACATGCAAATATATTCTGCAGAGCCATGAATGAATGCCATTGTGATGAACCCTGGATGTTGTGTGGAGGTATCAAATCACTATATTGTACACCTGAAACTTATATTACAGTGTATGATACTAACTGGAATTTAAATAAGAACTTTAAAGGGTGCCTGAGTGGCTCAGTTGGTTAAGTGTCTGTCTTCAGCTTACTTAGCTCATGATCCCAGGCTCCTGGGATGGAGCCCCTCATCAGGCTCCCTGCTCAGTGCAGAGTCTGCTTCTCCCTCTCCCTCTGCTGCTCACCCTGCTTGTGCTCTTTCTTTGTCAAAAAAATAAATAAAATCTTAAAAAAAACTTTTAAATAAATAAAAACTTTTAAAACCCTGAAAAACAAGGAAAAAAAGATATTCTAGAGAATTATTATTGTTGTTGTTGTTGTTGTTGTTATAATTAGCTTTTTGGGGCTGGTATACTATTTCCTAGATTGAGAATAACAGACACACTGGATGAAGAGTCACAGACTCTTGTCAGTATGTTGATGATCTTTCACCAACCTCAGAGCATTCTCTAGAATCCTGGCGAAGGCTGCGTTCAGCCAGGTTTTCAGCTATGGCTAAGGCAGCAAATGTTCAGAACAAATGGACCTCTCTTTGTTGACATCCAGTAAAGTTGTCAAGATGCATCTGGCTGACGATATTTGCCCTTTTCCAGGTTACATCAAAGTGCATTTTATCCCTGAGAACCAAAACCCACTAATAGCATTAATTTTTATCTGTGTTGATTGATAAAGTTTTAAAGAGTACACAGAAGAGCCACCATTTTCAATGCCATGCCTGTACTGCCTGCATTTCTGACCTCAACCAGGGTACAGTAGTGGTGGCAACACAGGTTTAGAGGCACACCAGATAGACCCTCATTCACGTGCAACCTGATACCTTCACTTGCTGAACCTAAAGAGCCCATCACACCTCCTGATACATAGAAGGGTCTGGTTCATCACAATTGCCATTATCATTTATCACTCCTAATAGTCACAGTCAAATATATGAAATTCTTCACTTAAGATAGGAGAGAAGTGGGATCAAGGAATAGATGAGTTGAAGGCAGCACAACAAATCTGTTAAGAGGACTTTCATGAGTATATTCAAGCAGGAAGGAATGGCACAAGAGCAAAAAGACAAGTTCACAAACCAAAGTTGGAGGATTTGGGATTAATTGAAATCCTCAAGTGGTGCATGGTAAGTGACTGCCTATTTAGAGCCAACAGATAGGTTTCCGTGAGGTTAAGGAAGCGAAAAATCCCATACGAAGCTACTGAGATGTTAAATTCTAATTAGAAGTGTTAATTAAAAAAAAAAATTCCAATTTCATCAGTGAGAGTGCTTTTGTTGTTCTGATTCTCTTTGCTACAGTGAATCCTAAGTATTCTGACTCACTTTGTTCCAATATTATTTACCACTTCTATAGGGTAGAGAAATGTTGACTATGGCCACAGGAGCATGGAGCATTAGAGTGCTCTCTCTCGGGCTGCCATGGTAAGAGGCCTATGGGTACTTTTATGGAAAATTCCTGTTTTCATGTCTTTATACTCAAGCATAGGAATTCATTGTGGCTCAAAGTTTAGCAAATCAAATGTGGGACTCTCAGGAAGAAAAAGTATCTATGTACTTCTTCACAACATCTTTTTGCCATTATTTTCTGCTTCTTAAAAACCTACAAAAACAATTCAATGAATTTCCCAAATTTAAATGAGGTTATTTTGTATTGTGTATTAAGGTCAATATAAAGTAATAATATTTAACATGACACTTTGCAGACCATTAGTCCATAATGAGGATTAAACTTTTTGAATAAGCATGGAAATATTAGCTACATGCATTTATTTAAAAATTAAACATTAAATTAAATCTAATATTTAACAGATTTCTAAAAATATGCAAGTGGACATTAATGTTTTTATTTCAATACTAGTAATCAATGCTCCAAATCATTTAATGTAAACCTAAATGTTTTCTATTGTGGTTTTTATTTATGCTTGATTAATTCCAATTTTATTGTAAATGTTAGAGAAGAAATTGTTATATATAATATTTAAAAGGTGTTTCAAATACAATCTTGAGCATAGGACAGCCTATTCAGTAAAACAAACCGTATAATTTGTTTTTACACTGAATGCTTATTTATTTAGCCACAGTAGTCATTTTAAACTATTGTAGTTAATATAAAACATTTTTAGAAAATATACATACATTTCTATTTAAATACACATTTTTTTTCCAAAGAGATGATGTCATCTCATATATATTTAGGGTGGTTCTTCCAATGCTAATAGAAAAACCGAGAATGTATTTGAAAAGCCAAGATATATTAAATCCCCAAAACCCATCATTTCTAAGGTGCAGCTCTTTGAAATCATCTTGCTATATTAGAGTATCTAGAATAAGAGGATGATGTTTCATTTGTAAATTATTATAGAATACATGTAAACTAGCTCAAGAAAAAGGGGGAACAACGTGCCACTTGTTTAAGCTCTTCATTCTACCCTATAAGTATCTTCTCATCATTTTTTGAGGGAAAAAGACCTTTGTCCATCATTATTTATGGGATATAAGACCCTCTCATTCTTTCATGCTGCCTCCTTTCTGTTCAGAGCCCCGAGTTACAATGGCCTCCTCTACCCTGTCGGCCTCATCTCACCCCAACCCAAGGACAAGGGCAATCACTTTCATTTCCAGATTTTATATCAAAACATAGCTGTCCTGGATCCCATTTTTCCAAGTTGCTTTTGTCTGTAACAGACCTAAAAAAGTCCTAGCTTAGGTCTTTAATATTGTAGAATTTTCAGGTCTCAAGATAAAACAGTGAGTCTCAGGACATAAATAGTTTTAGACCACTTCAACATACAGCATATGCAGTAGGTTCCACATGACAGAAGATAAGACAATACTTTCATCACTAATTTCTGTTTATTTTTATTAATGAGCAGTCATAATTTAAAAATATTTTGGAAGCATTTTATGACTCTAAAATTATGACACCATTTTCTTCAGGATTAAAACCGTCATTATTTTAATAGCTCAAATCAGAAGGCCTCTAGGGGGAGAGATGGAACTACTTGTTTTGATAAGAATTCATGGATGCAGTAGGCTCTCTGACGACATGGGTGTTGGCAGGTGCTGGGGAGTGGAGGGTGTGGGGCAGGCTGATCTGCATGACACAGAAATACAACTGTGTTGGTCTTGTTTTCACGGAAAAAAAAAGAGGAAAGCAAAATTAAGAGGAGGAAGAAAGAAGACAGACAAAAGACTGAGGGAAAAAAGGTGGTAAGAATCTATGATTTGGTGTAGGAACAGTGGAATCTCCCTGAAGAGCCATGACCAGAAAACATGGCAATGGTGCTAATTGTTTTGTTCAAAATTACCTGTATACTTGAGATGTCACTCTTTCCCACCCAAGCCCCAATAGAACCTATTAGGCTAGTGGAGTTCTATCCATTTGAGAAATTGGTGGTACTTAGATGGGATGGGTTCTGTGTTTAAATTAATGTAGTACACAACAGGAAATTAGGCACCAAGGGATAATCAGGAATCAGATACTAAGAAGTCGGGGAATCCATGTTGATGTAAACCCCTTCCACATTTACAGAAGTCTAGAGGAAATAAGTACAAACCATGGTACTTGGAAGTAGAACTCATCCAATGTTACTTTACTGTGGAAAAATAAAAGACATCAGATCATATTCCTTATTGGACAAAACAGTCATCACACATCAAGTAAATCTGATGAAGGTGACTTTACAAATAAATGTCACATATCTTGATTTCATCACAGTGTCTGACAAAGTATTTTGTATACACATACATATATATGCAAAATAATTAAAGGCTGGCACCCTTAGCTGAATTTGCAGTTGGTAGAATTGTTGTAGTAAGCATTGAACTGACACCATCTTAGAAGGGTTTCCCATCACATATATTGGCCAACTCACGTGTAGACTAACACTTCAATTTAGAGAATGCTATCAAGTCAAGAAAACTCTGAGAGGAACAACTAACCAGGAACTCACTATTGAGCATTTAAAAACTTTTAAAAAAGATTTTATTTATTTATTTGAGAGAGAGAGAGAACAAGAAAGAGAGAGAGAGTGAGAGAGAGTGAGAGAGAGGGCTTGAGCGGGCAGGGGGAGGGGCAGAAGGAGAGGGAGAAGCAGGATCCCCACTCAGCAAGGAGCCCCACATGTGGCTCTATCCCAGGATCTTGGGATCATGACCTGAACTGAAGGCCGCGGTTTAACTGACTGAGCCATACAGGCACCCCTTGTTGAGCATTTTTAATGGGCCACATATTAATTCAGTTTATTCTCATGAAAGTCTTCTTTTCTCTCTTTTTTTAAGGATTTATTTATTTATTTTAGAGAGAGAGCACACAAGCATGAGGGGGGCAGAGGAAGTGGGAGAGAATCTCAACCAGTCTCTGACTCCCTACTGAGCACAGAGCCTGATGAGGCTTGATCTCACCACCCTGAGATCGTGACCTGAGCCAAAACTGAGAGCTGGTCACTTAACTGAACGAGCCACCCAGGCATCTCCACAAAAGACTTCTTAAGTAGGTACTAATAATATCACTATTTTCAAATTAGGAAAGGAAAGTGCAGAGAAGTTAAATAACTTGTCTAAGCTCTCACAGCTAATAAGGGTAAGGTTGGGATTCAAATCTAAATTATGTTCATAGTCTGCCTCCTTAACCGGTAAGGGTCTATAAAACATGTTTTATGAGGAATTATTGAGGAAACTAGAACTGCTTAACAGGAAATCAAAAGACATTTTCAGAAAAGGGGAAAAGAGACTAGTATTAAAACAAAGTAGCAAATACTTTCTGAGACACTCTATGTATGCATCACATGTGAAAATCATTCCATCTGGGACAGGCACAGTTATCAGTTCCCGGCTACCGATGTGAAGTTCAAATTGCACATCTTTGAACTTGAAGCATCCTAAAAAAGCCTTCACTGACAGTAAATTGCCTCAACCCTGAAAAATAGAAAAGGGAGTTAGAAATATTAGCTAGTATCACCCTCAGGAAGTCGAGAAGAGTTCTCCTAACAGGAAAAAATACAATTAAATCTAGGTGATTGCATATATCACCGAAAACGTAAAAATTGGCATTTTCTAAATATGTTTTTGTTTGTGTGGTTTTTGTGGGTTTTTATTGTTTTATGTTTTGTTTTGTTTTTGCTTAAAATGTGTGAGGAGCCGCAGGTGTCCAAGCACTTCTGGGTCACTTGCAGGATCTCTGGGCATCCAGGACTGCGAGTAATGATAATCTTTTCTGTGTTGGCCAATGTGACAGTGGCCTAGTAGCCTCTGGCCACACCCAGACAAAGATGCACATCCATATTTGAAGCTCTACGTGTCAACCCCACCCATTGCAAAAACACCAGGTAGGGAAAGCCAGTTTTGCTTCTAGCTTTCTCATTCTGAACTCCTATCTTCTTGGAAGGAGAGGGTGACTCAGTCTTTATTTTGGCTATTATACTTTTTGAACCCTCTCTCCTTCCCTCTTATGAAAACATGTTCTTATGAAAGAGTCTGATGTCTAATATAGATATCTGCAACTTAGCATGGTTGCAAGAAAATTCACTACCTTTCTCATTGCTCATCGACAACACCATGTTGAATCTTAAGTAGCAGTGGAAGAAATATTTTAAGCAGGAATTTCTAAGTCAAAATTAATATGTGTTTGTGTGTGAGGGAAGTCTGAGCTTAGGAACATAAAAATGATAGCTGAGCTTACTTTTGACTCATGATTTTGAATACATGCATATTTTCATTCTGTTATCATTTCAATACAAGGTTTAACTTTTAAAGTGGGCTTCTAGAAAATATGTATAGATTATAAAGCTATGTTTCTGCTGGCATCACAACCAAGGATTCACGTCACAATGGACACTACCATGAGGAACATTAGGGACAACTCAAATGTGGATGGAGCCAAGAGAAATCATGTTGAACCACCTTAAATTTTACCATCAGCAGCTAAACATGGCAATTGAACACATCCATTTATCAATGCTTCTCCCCACAAACCAGTGTGATTGATTACCATACTGGAAGGAAATTTAAAAGACATAAATGAATAAGACCAAAGACAGCAATGGTTTGGACAAGTCCATGGTAGGAAAGCAAGTGGAGAAGGGAGCCATTGAGAATGATGAAACTTGAATGCCTGAAGAGAATGTTACTAAGGAGAAAAAGTCTGTGCTGAGGAAACACAGAAATTCTGGTATCAGGAATTTCAGAAGGCATTCTGATACTTGGTTAAACATGTAATTAAAAAGAAGTTTAGACAACAGATCTTCTTCACTCAGGATGGCAAGCAACAACCTGGGAGTGGAGGGTTCATTCTCTGGAGAAATTCAGTTGAAGAAGCTCTGGTCCTGGGCATCAATGGGAACAGGAGAGTGGGGAGGTAGGGCATAGGACTGAAAAATAAGGAGGTCAAGTGAATCTCTATATGACAAATGGTTGGATCACTGCTCTTTTCCTACTCACATGTGACAAATGGATGGATCACTGCTCTTTTCCTACTCAGCTCCAGAAATACTGGGCGCCGGTTACCCTCTCCTCCAGGGAAGTGTTTGGAGGACTCTCCCCTGCACAATCTGTTGGTCTCCAAAGAAAAGCCCCACAGAGAATGATGTTTATATGCCCTTCCACACCCCCTATCCATGCCCCGTAGGTGAAACTCATCAATACACCAGCTCATCACAGAGATAGTGTATCCAGTCATGATTTGTATGGTCATCTTTAAGCATAAATAATTAAGGGCACCTGGGTGGCTCAGTAGTTGAGCATCTGCCTTCGGCTCAGGTCATGATCTCGGGGTCCTGGGATTGAGTCCTGCATCAGGCTCCCCACAGGGAGTCTGCTTCTCCCCCTGCCTATATCTCTGCCTCTCAATATGTGTCTCTCATGAATAAATAAATAAAGTCTTAACAAATAAACATAAATAACTAGTCAAGGATTATTGAGAAAGTCTTCAATGTGAAAGGCCAAAAACAAGGTAGGAAAATTTAGAATGAGGGAATAAATGTATATTGGGTTTAAAATATGCTCAGGTGATGAGAAAACACTTTAAACAACTACAGTATTCTGGGAGTAATCCGATTAAGGTATTATTCCACCCATGAAATATGCACAGGAGGTCAGAGAAAGAGTTTGGAGTAAACGTGATGAATTTTAAAAGACAACAGAAGAGTTTGAAGAAGAAATCAATTAAACAGTCCAGAACATAGAACAAAAGATGGGGATGGAAAATAAAAGGAAAATGCTGACAGTTTCTCAGAAAGAGACCAGAGAATCCCCAGGGAAAAGACTGGCAAGGAATGAAATCAGGGATACTTCACAGTACACATGCTTCTGAATTGAAAGTGCCTACTGAGTACCTGGCATCGTGAAGAAACCAATTTTCACTATGGCATACTCAGGGAAATTTAAGAAACTGTCAGATAAATTAAAAATAAGGAAAATTTTTCAAAGGAAAGATGAATGTCATCTACAAAGAACAGAAACCTAAAGGCACTGAGTTCCTCAAAAGCAACATAGGAAGCCAAACAAACTAAAATATATTCAAAATTCTGAGGGAAAATGAATTTTATCCTATAATTGTACAACCAGCTTAAGTATGATTTCATTAGGAGGACAAGATAAGTCCTTTGAGATTTCAAAAATGTAAAAGAAAGAAAAAAAAGATCCACTGCGAATTCTTTTTTAACAAACAACTGGAGAGTACTCCTTCCACCAGAATAAATCAAGAAATAGAAAAAACAACAAACAAGCCAACAAACAAAACACATAAGATTCATTCAACCCGAGAGAGAGGAGAAAGGATTTTCCAGGATATCTGCAAAGAGAAGTTCCAATAGTTGGCAGCATGCAAGGAAAGGGACCAGATACTTCGGAGCAGGAGGATGGAAAGCTTTACAGAAAGTCTTCCTAGTATTGAATAAGGAGATGGGGAGCATTACATGATGTGTTAAATATAAATGAGAAGAGTTTCACAGAGTCATAGAATTTGTGAAAATTCATGTTAAGTGCAGTGAACAGGCAAATGAAAAATCTAGGCATTGTTAATTATAGGAAAAGCAAAAAATTGTAAAAAGAAAAGATGTGCAATAAGTGTTTATTATTTGGTTTAGCAAATACATATTCATCATAAAGCTAAATATCAATTTAAGCATAATTTTTATGGTAGCTATTTTGGGGTATAGCAGGAGGTAGTGTTATATAAAGTCTTCATTATCATTTCCCATGATTAAATGTTAAAAAGTTAGTAAAGAAATAGCAGTATAAACATGTAAATACTATATAAATATAAGATACAGCTAAAGGACTTAAAAGAGATTACCGTGGAGAGGATATTAGGGAGGGTAGGAAAGCAGAAAACTGATATTTTGTTCACATTTTTGGGGTACTGTTTTCCTTCTTAAACTCACTTGTATATTATTCTTTTGCAAACAACCTAAAAGAGCTACTTACTCCTCACATCCAAAGATAGGAATACTTGACCAGATCACATGGCCATGTTTCTGCTTCATTTATATAAATACAGCATTTATGAGCATTCATTTTCACCATTTCCTGGAGAAAGACATTCTGGTTTGGGTTTTTCTTAATCTACAGGGTTTGTTGAAATAAGTCATACTAACAAACATATCATGTACAGGGGTACCTGGGTGGCTCAGTGGGTTAAGCATCTGACTCTTGGTCTTAGTTCAGATCTCATGGGTCATAGGATCGAGCCCCCGGGGTGGGTGCCTCCCTCAACAGAGAGTCTACTTGAGGATCCTCTCTCCCTCTCCCTTCCCCCATTCATGCGCACTCTTTCTCTCTCTAAAATAAATAAATAAATCTCTAAAAAATATTATGTGCAATGGCAAAAACATTTTAAAAAACACACATGCGTGCAGCACTTTCTATTGATACCCACGAGGACTTCTTGCCAGATTCACTGGTGAAGTCAAACATTGGAAGGCTGCATCCATACTTTAGTTAAACTTCAAGGAGCAATTTATCAGCAGTGTGGTTCCTGGATGCGCCCAGTGACTTATCGTTGTAACTATCCTGCTCAGGAATTTCCACTACTCAGTCACCTTTGTGTATCTTGGATTTACTCCAAGTTAACGCCATGAGGTGGTTTTAAAGCCTTCCGCTGTGAAGCCTGCTGGGCTGATGTCTGCAGAAAATGATTCATAGGTCATTTACACTCTTTATGTATAGACTGAAGAACTTTCTTTTAAAGGTATTTCTTTATATTTATCCTTTTGGAAGTTCACATGCCAGTTTTCAGCCCACTGACACGGGCTTTTGAAATACTGCAGCTGGCATCTCAGTCACTGTGAACTCACCGACAGGATCATTTATAACACTTTCACATGAGGCCAGCACCCACACCACGCTTGGGAGAGACTCACTATTTTGTAAGAGAACAATAATGTCCTACATTTCTACTCTATTTCCCTCCGGTTTACTGTCCCTGAAATAGGTCCCTCTGTGGGCCAATCTGGCCGCTCAAGCCCCTGGTGATGTTTTGATTGATTATAAAGGAGTTTATGGATTTAAATCATTTTTATGTTTTGGGTGATCCTTTATTCTTTGTCTAGACTTCAACAGATCATTTTGTTATTATTACCGACCACTGCCACTCTTGCTTGCAAGGGATGGAAATCCAACTCAAACCAGCTTGCCAAAGAAGGGACTCGACTCAAGAGAGACTGGAACCAGGCATCCTAATATCATCTGGCCCATTTTTTTTCTTCCTGCATCATTTTTATTTTTCCTTTTGAGAAAATCATTTTAGATTTTCTGGTTCATACAGCAGAATTGCCTCTTAGTTCATGTTGATCAAGTTTATAGGAGAAAATGTACTATCATTTTTTTGATTTGCGTTTTTATTATTAGTGGAGGCAAGCATATTTTCTTACTTATCTTAATAAACCCACTTCATTTGTTTTATTTGACAGAGAGCACACTAGAAAGAGAGAGCAAGCAGAAGTTGGGGGCAAAGGGAGGGGCAGAAGAAGCAGGCTCCCCACTGAATAGGGAGCCCGATGTGAGGTTCAATCCCAGGACCCTATGATCATGACCCAAGCAGAAGTCAGACACTTAACTGACTGAGCCCACCAGGTACCCCTTACTTATCTTTTAAAAATTGTTTTGAATTTTATCTTTTTATTTATCAATTTTTAAAAATTTGTTATTTGTAAATTTTCCCTTTACTTACTTGTTCTATTTTGAGGGGCAGGTGGTAAGGAATATTCATAATTTTAATTTCTTTTAAGAGATTTTATATTTTTAGAATATCAACCCATTTTTTTGTAATACAAATCCCCAGTTTATATGTATCTTTAGCTTTTTATGTGGTAGGTACTGTGAATCAAATTTGCAAAATTTCTATTTTTTTCCCGTTATCAACTTTTGTGTCATGTCCAGGAAGTTTTCAGTCATTGTATAAATATTCCTCATAATGTATTCTAGTATTTCTATGGGATTTAAAACCATTTCAATCTTAGATGTGTCTAGAATTTACTCTGTAAGATATGAGGTAAATAATGATCTTTACTTTGAGTTCTTTTGCTATTTGTTTTAATAATTTTACTACCCACTCCAGTCTTTAAAAAGGCAACTCTATCATATTCTCTCTCCCTCACACACACAGGGTTTAGTCTGGGCTGCCACATAAAATAACCTGTGGCATAAAGTAAGTATTACTCATGGTTTTATGATTTAGAGATTCAGAAAGGGCTTAACTTATCGGTTTGTCTCTACTTCATGTGGCATTAGCTTCGGTGGCCGCTATTGGAGGACCCAGCTGTAAGATGTCCTCTTCCCTCACTTGTCTGGTGTCTCCTGTTTTTTGGCCTCATTTCCTTTCATGACAAATAGCATCTCATCCTCCAAAGTTTCTCCATGTGGCTTAGACATTGCACCACATAACAGCCCCAGAATATTTTCTAGGCTTCCACAAGGCAGGAAACAAAGCTTGCCAGGCCAGTCGTGGCTAAGCCCAGAAATGACACAGCATGACTTTTGCCATATTTTATCGGTCAATGCAATCACAGAACCAGACTCATGGACATGGACAAATAAGATTACATTTCATTCTGGGGAAGAGGCAATGCCCATTATAAAAATGTACATGCAGCAGCAGATTTTTGTGGCAGCTACCTATGGAAAATACATTTGAGTACACTTGCAAAGATAATATGTACACAAATACAAAACATTAATTCTTATTATTCGGGAAGATGATATGTCATTCGTCTTATTTGATGTTAAGTATTCAGTTAAAATAATAATTATTGCATGTCTACAATGTGTATGGCAGGGTTTATATTAAGGCACTGAGGTTGAAATAGTAAACCTTTCAGAACAGGACCTTCCTGAAGTTTATAGATTTCCATGTGCCTCAGTAAACTTTTATTCCGATACTGTTGTACAATAGTTCTCATATTTATTCAGCTTTATTCCTATAAAAGCAAAAGCATCCTTATAAAAGAAAATATATTCTTGATTCTGTTCATTGTCTCTGTCTTCCTCATTAAATTTCTCTAAGAAACAATTTGTTTATATATATGACTATTTCTTTTGCGATCAATCATTTTATCACTCAAAATTCCAGCAGAAAAGAGAAGTCATGCTCAAGACGTTTAGGGAGCACAGTTTGATGGAATGATGCTATAAAACTGTGAGCAGGGTTAAAGGAAGCAGAAAAAATATGGTGAAGGACTCAGGGACGAGGGGCAGCAAGAGACCATTACCACCACTTACTTAGCCTTGAGAGATAAGAGGATAAAAAGTGCAGAGAACGCTTGGAACCATGAACAAAGGACTGTCTTTCAAAAGTGTAACTATAGCTACAGCTATGCCTAGAAGCACAACAGAGAGAGTAGGGTGTATCCTGGCTTCTTTTACTTTGGGCATCCAGCCTCTTGCTAGCACCTCCTGTTAGTAATCCCAGCCAGGAACTAGAGGGCAGAGAAATCCAGGTGATGTAGTCCATGGAATCAGTTATAAGCACAGATATGATCAGAGAATCACCATGAGGAGACCTTGGGGGAGGCAGTAAATAGAGAAATACCAGCCCAGTACCCAGATCAAATTCGTATTTGTTTCAAAGGTGTTGAATCCAGTGATCCCACTTCTGGGTCTGTATCCAAAGACATCGAAATCAGGATCTTGAAGAGATACCTGCACTCCCATGTTCATCGCAGCATTAATCTCAATAGGCAAGGTATGGAAACAACCTAAATCAAAAGTTGAATGGATAAAGGAAATGTGATATATATTCAAAAATTTGGAACTGCTGTCATTTGCTACAACATGGATGGGCCTGGAGAACATTGTGCTAAGTGGAGTATGGCATACATAAGACAAATACTGAAAGAGCCCATTTTTATGTGAAATCTAAAATAGTTAAACTCATAGAAGTGGCAAGCAGAATGGTGGTGGAGGGGGAGTGGGGAGAGGGGACCTGAGGGAGGTGTTGGTTGAAGACTACCAAGCTTTAGTTATGCAAGATGATTCAGTTCTGGACATAACTTATCCAGTATCTTAACATGACTGTAGTTACAATATTATATTGTTTACTTAAATATTTGCTCAGAAGATAGGCAGGCCTTATGGTAAGTGCTCTCACAAATAAATAAATAAGGGGGTGGGAGAAAACTTTTGGAGGTTGTACATATGTTTATGACTTTGTTGTGCTGATGGTTTCCATGGGTATATACTTATCTCCAAATTTATCAGATTGTATACATTAATCATGTACTTTTCATATGTAAAGGCTTGATCAAGTGGTTTTACAAACATTCAGACACATACTGATCAGACACTACAAAAATGAAATTAAGAACATTAAAAAAACTAAAAAATTTAAGTAAATAAATGAATGAATGAATGAATGAAGGTATTATGATCCATTTTTCTTACTTTCTTTGTACATGGATGAAATAATAATTTTGCCTCTTCTATCTTATCTTTGATAGTGAAAATTTAAATAAAGTGAAATAGTCATGTTAATGATAAATGAGCGTGCATTTTAGTTTGGGGGTTTCCATCCATTTCATGAATTGAGATATTTTCTTTCCATTTCACAGATGAGGTACTACAGTTCAGAGAAGTTAAGCAACTCATCAGGATTATACTAGCTAGTAAAAGTTGAAGTAGGAACTTAGTCCAAATCTGATTCCAGGGTCCTCATTCTTTTAACCATTATGCTTTAGGGCCTCTTTTTTTTTAACATTTTATTTATTTATTCATGAGAGACACACAGAGAGAGAGAGGCAGAGACACAGGCAGAGGGAGAAGCAGGCCCCATGCAGGGAGCCGAAGTAGGACTCGATCCTGGGTCTCCAGGACCACGCCCTGGGCCGAAGGCAGGAACTAAACCGCTGAGCCACCCAGGGATCCACTTTAGGGCCTCTTTTAATTTTATTTATTTATTTATTTATTTATTTATTTATTTATTTATTTATTTATAGTGATTAACTCCTAAGTAATTGTAGTGAGAATGAGAGAAGGCAGCTTGTTTGATTATGTGTCAGATGGTAGAGAATTGAGCATTTCACAGTGAGCCATGACGTGAGCTCTTTGACAAAGGTATGTTTGAACATATTTAGAAAGAACAATTTTGTTGCCATATATATTGCAAAATTTTTTTTGACTAAAGCAAAGTTCTCAGTGAAGGTCAACATTCAGGGAGTCTAGAAGCCTCAATATGCATGTGATTCTCTCTTAACTCTTACTAAGTGTACTTCCAGTACCTGTTTTGTCCACCATATGCTAGGCATAGAATCTTATGTCACAAATTATAGCAACAGAATATCTATCATCTACATCCTATTTTGAGTTTGGGAAATTATTTAACCCCTCCTGAGCTCAGTTTGCTTGGGTGGGAAATAAAGTCAGTTTAAGGGCCATTCTAGTTTAATATTTCTTTATTCTTCTTGGAGGCTGTAGATGTGAAGGAGAGTCCAGTGAATTCATTCTCTGATACCTCTCAACTAAATTTGGAGGCTCTGATAGCTAGACACATTCTAGGCACCTGTCCTATGCCATGTTCTTGATAGTACATAGTCTGAGAATTTCAGTTTGTTTACCCAGAAAATTAGAGAGATTTTATCATATCCTCCCCTTTCATTTTTTTTTTAAAGATTTTATTTATTTATTCATGATAGAGAGAGAGAGAGAGACAGACAGACAGACAGAGACACAGGCAGAGGGAGAAGCAGGCTCCATACAGGGAGCCTGACATGGGACTCAGTCCCGGGTCTCCAGGATCACAACCTGGGCTGAAGGCAGGCACTCAAGCCACTGAGCCACCCAGGCTATCCCATATCCTCCTTTCAAATACATGCATATGTACATCTCTCTTCTATAAATAAAATTTGCGTATATATGTATCTGTGATTCTAATATCTGTGCAATAACCAAACATTCAGTTTTTAAGGGTTGGCTTTATAGCCACTTTATGGGAACTGTATTCATTTACAGAAAGGATTCCTAGGGGTGCCTCGGTGGCTCAGTAGGTTAAGCACATTGAATTCTTGATCTCAGCTCGGGTCTTGATCCCAGGGTCTTAATTTCAAGCTCCACTTTGGGTTCCATGCTGAGCGTGGAGCCTATTTAAAAAATAAATAAAATAAAATAAAAATGAGAAGGACTCTGGGATGCATTAAACTCCTAAATACACAAAGTAATGATGTTTCAGTATGTGAATAGTTACTATAAGGAATCTGGAAGGTGCCTTTTCCCTTATTTTTATATTTATGAAGATATTTGTTAACAAAGACTTATTTAATTCCTGTAACTATCCATCGGGACAACCTGCTCTCTGATCTGATGGTGCAATGTGTAATCATCATTGAACTGTATGTATCCCGTGTTTGTGGTGTCTAGAGAGGAGATTCTCACAAGTCAAAGGAGCAGTGTATTTAGTTTCATGTATTTTAATTTTAAATCCTTAATGCTAGAAGAACCAATCCATCTTTTTGTTCCTCTTCTATTTCCCTGGGATTAGATAATTATGTGTATATTCAATTTATTCATTAATTCACACAGCCTCTACACCTTCAGTAAAAAATGGAGAAGGGTAAAAGGCACTCTTGTGATAATCCGAATCTTTTCTTTTTTTTTTTCTGGACAATCTACATCTTTTAAACAAAGTGTTATGTACACGGCTAGGATGTGTTTTGTCTTTCACTTTCTTTTTAAATTCAGATTATGAGCTGATTCATTTTATATAGATTTAACCTTGTTTGTGACTCTTGCTACATATAAAATTGAAAGTGATGTGAAACCTGGAAACAATTAAAGTTCATCTCGTAAGTGATAGAAAACATCACTGAGGCTTCAATTGCTTCTCTCCCACTGTTAGGGAAATAGAATTGAAGATGTGCTTTTCTACCTCTGATTGGTGTGAGTAACTGAAAGTGAAGGATTATTTAGCATACAGAACCTTAATGGAGCAGTTCAGGATTTATTATGTAAAACGCTCCCTTAAAATAGTATACTTTAAAATGGTTTTGCTTTAATGGGTGGGGAAAAAAATCTCTCTAGGCTTTAAAAGTATTTTGCTTGAATATACGCAGTCTTCTTGTCTCAGTCATATGTGGCTTTTAAATTTTCCTTTAAAAAGGTGCAACTTAAAATATTGCATTATAGGATTTTCTTTGTTCCAGCTGTGATATCAGGGAAGAAAAAGGAAGAAATATTTGATATGACTTAATCCCTTTTCTAAGACAACATTACTGTATTTGCCTAATTTTCAAAAGGTCCCATTCATTTTTTTTTTTTTTTTTTTAGATTATGTTGTCCCTTTTCCCCTCTCTCAGGAAGTGGTATTAGTCCTAGGAAGGGTTCATAAATTAGATGTGGCTGCTTCTAAAACATAGGCTGCATTTCTGCGTGTGATTATGATGGAAACACCAGGCATTCTAAAGTGATGATAATGTTAACTAGTTTGACTAGTTTAACAGACCTAGAAGAGAGGGACTTTGATTAAACCTCTTTTACATATGATGAAACTGACACTGGGGAGGTTAAATAACTTGCCCCTCAGATAAAACAACTACTACCTGATAAAATGTCACTTGAATCCAGGCCACCTGGCTCCAGCAGCTTGGGCACTGTACAAGGTGAGCCTTGTCATCAAATGCAATTTTTATTCTATTATTTTATGCTATTGTTTCTCTTCTCTTTCACTGGATAGACAGATACATTTCTTATAGAAGATCAAATTGCTTTTCTTTCTATATTTATTTGTTTGTTTACTTCACAGTTTAATGCCAAGTAATAGTTTTCATTGGTTAAGGAGACATGAGTTTTGGGCTTGGACAACTTGCTAAATCAGGGATCATTGCTTCTCCCTGCGATCAGGCTGGTCTGGGTCTTCTCAGAGCTGTCTTTTCCACCACATCAGCTGCCTGTTTCACCTGTTGTTCTTCTAAATCACTTTACTTCTGAATTCTTACTTTGCCTCTCTGGTGTCTCTGTAGTTAACTTTTGCTTAAGTGTTTCCTTGAGGCCATTCATTCCTGTTAAGTCGCTAGAAGGAAATGTGATATTTTAGGGTTATTTTCACCAGAATAAACATCAGGGAAGTTTATAGGTTCTGAGACTAAGAAGTAGGTCTGATTGTGGATCTCAAAACAAATATATGCTGAAGTTGACTTTTGCCCGAGTGTGAGCTCAATATGGGCTTAATGAATTTTTTAATTGAAATACCAACCCTTCAAAAAAAACCATATTTAATCACAAGGTTAAATTTAATGTAATGTTCAGTTGTAGAACATATAGGAAGAGAAAGAGAATACAGATGGTCCTCTTTTTGAGTAAACATAAGAAGGCCTCATATGTTAATGGGGATTCTGTAGAGTGAGAAGGACCAGAGAGTAGAATGATACAGAGGAAGAGTAGCTGGTGAACATTGAATCAATCTGTTGTTACAGTGTCGAATATAGACCTGGCTTACTCTGCAAGTCAGTCCTGGATAATGTCCAAATTTTGGCTCTGAAGCCTCTGCTGTTGTTTAGACTGTATCAAAAACCTCAAGTTGGAGGTATAGAGAAGGGATATCAGAAGTGGGAAGAGGTAGCGAATCCTTGCAATAAGCTTATGAGTTACACAACACACTAAACCAGGAAAAACTATCAGGGATTATAACATAACAGACATTCTAATGCACCAGGAATCATGACAGAACAAGGGTCTGGTCAGCAGCCATGAATGCAGAAGACAAAGATATCAATGGGCAGAGATTTTCCTTAATAGGGCTAAGACTGGGGAGACAATAGGGAACCAGGGCATTTATGGGATGATTAAAGTAGTAAGTCAGCAAATGGGGGGGACACAATCCTGGTGGGCCCCAGCAGTCTGGCTGTCAGAAGTCCAACATATCACATGGACATGGGGAGTTACATAGCAGCGGCCCCAAGACATTCCTTGGAAGGCATAGTAAGAAGGGGAGCAAATCAGTAAGGATGTGAAGCTTGGGAATCAAGTCTAGGTTCCACCACTTGTAGGTGTGTGCCCTTGGGCAGGTCACTTGATGTCTTTTCTGTAAAATGGCAATGTAAGAGACTATGTCAGAAGTTTTTCTGAGAAACACCTAAGTGTTGCATATATTATGCTTAGAATAGTGCCTGGAATATCAATATATAAGCAAATATGTCATTTTTATTCAATCTGTGGCAACAAAATATATATTTCTTACAATTCTGGAAGTTGGAAAGTCCAAGATTAAGGTGCCAGAATGGTGTTCTGGTGAAAGCCTTCTTCCTGTTTCATGATTGGCACCTCCTTTCTAGCAAAAGAGCCTACCCCTCTCTTTGGCATCTCTTTTATAAAGTACTAATCCTATTCATGTGGGCTCCGCCTCCATGACCTAAGCACCTTCCAAAGATCCTACCTCCTAATACCATGAATGAATTTTTTAAAGATTTATTTATTTATTTGAGGGAGAGGGAGAGAGAGAGAGCATGAGACATATTGGTGGGGGGAGGGAGGGACAGAGAGAGAGGGAGAGAGAAACTTAAACAGACTCTTTGCTGAGCACGGTGCCCCATGCAAGGCTCAATCTCATGATCCTGAGATCATGACCTGAACCAAAACCAAAAGTCAGATACTCAACAAACTGTGGCACCTAGGTGCCTCTCAACATATGAATTTCAAGGGCGCACAAACACTCAGGCTATATAGCAATATAGCTAATATTATTGTAAATAGTAAATTTTGTGAAAGTTGGAATAAGTTGAGTTTGACTGTAAAGACTAGAGGTAGATGATTAGAATGAGAAATCAGCATTCTCTGGACAAATACAAGAGGAAATGCAAGGGAAAAGATATTGAGATGTTAAAAGAGAGGCGATCTAGCAAGGGGGAGAGAAGGCAGAGGAGCCCACGTGATGATTAAAACCGATGAGTTTCACAGAAGTCACTTTGGGAATAGGGATGTTATATAAGATTTTTAGGTTGTTGGAGCTATTTAGTGTAATTCTATATACTCCCCCAAATACTTAGCAAAGCCTGGTAATCATACAGAGGCTTTTTAGGTGAGTGTGTGTGTGTGTGTGTGTGTGTGTGTGTGTGTGTGTGTGTGTGTTGTATGTGTATATGAACCAAAGAAAAAGGCTGAGTCCACATCTGGGTTGATGGGATAAAATGGGAACCATGCACTTTAAGGAATAAGAAAAGAAATAACTAATTCGTCCTGGGCAGGAGCTCAGAGACAACAAAGACTTTGAAATTATAAAATTCCAGGAAATGGACAGAAATTTTGGGAAAGGCATTATCTAGATTTTAAAGAACAAACAAGGAGAGCTGAGATAATATCTGGGCCATAATTAATTTAACAAATATTTATTAAGACCACCCTCTATACCAGACAGTTTCTCAATCTTGGTAATAATAATGATAATGATAATATACAGATATGGATTTTGAATTCTTTATCATGTATGAGGGAGACGAGCAAATAGACATTAAGAATACAATATAGTATTAATAGATGAAAGATAATTTTACTCTGCCCAAAGAAGGACAATTGATCTCCTAAACCAGATGATGAAATGCTGGCTTTTTACCTGAAATATAGAAATGAGTCACTCAGATGCCTGTAAGAGAGCAAAAGGATATCCAAGGACTTAAAAATTGTGACATAAAAGTTGCCCTCCTAAGAACGGCAAAAGATAAAAAGATGGTAGGAAGGATGCAAAAGAAAAGTAGCAGCAAATGTTATATTGTAGAGAATCTATTGTAACATAGTATGGAATTTAAGTCAAAACTTTTGATGGGGGAAGGCCCAGGTAGATGCTGACCTAGACAATCTAATAAAATAACCTGCTATTTCAGGATCATGGGAGGAAATTCCAAGGAATGATGTTTAAAAGAAAATGGATTCAGATTCTGTAGCTTTATTCTACTTGAGAACATGCAGATTCCTATCTGTACCCCACACCTTCCAAATGGTATTTTCTGAGAGTTGGACCTGGGTTTCTGCACCATTGGCAAACATGACAATTGTTCTTCATGCATGATAAAGTTTGAGGATAATGGTTTCAGGACTATTCAGTAAGCAACCCCATTATCTTCACTGCCTGGATTGTCTGGAGGGAAGGAACCATAAGAGTGGCCACGTTGAGATATGAACCCAAAGTGACCTGGTCAGGTTTCTCCATTTGAAGGGTCATTGCTATGTTAAAACAACACAAGCCTGGAAGCAATGAGGCAGAGTAGCTGATAAAAATTGTACATTATAAGGGTTTAAATGAGGGTATTTCATGTGTTTGCTGAAATATTCAGGCCTTTTCATAAATCATTAGTCCATATTACATCTTTTTGAATATGGAAAATAAAAATTTATTTTATATTATTGAAAAAAAATTCCCAAAGTCATCCTCTTATTTATTAATTGTATAATAATTTATTTATGACTGTGAATCATTGTTTCAAAAGTTTATAAAGTAAAACTTAGGAGAGATTTTTCATGTTTTCTAAGGTCTAAAACCCTAGAAAATAATATCCAGCTATTAATATTATTATTATATGTCTGTCACAGTGACCACCACTTAGTGAATTCCTAAAATTTTATCCTTAGAAATAGGCTAAATACTTTAATGATTTACAGTAGTCTTATCTCATGTTATTCCCATTTACTGATAAGACATGATATTCTTCTCAAGTAAGATATGGATGTTAGTTTAACATGCTGCCATAATCCATATCATAAATAGCAGCTAAAGAATTATCATTTATTTACAAAGTCAAAATTTAAGGAATGAGTGGATGTTTCTGACAATTTTGTATTCTTTGTGGGAAAATATCTTCCAGGGGATCCCTGAGTGGCGCAGCGGTTTGGCGCCTGCCTTTGGCCCAGGGCGCGATCCTGGAGACCCGGGATCGAATCCCACATCGGGCTACCGGTGCATGGAGCCTGCTTCTCCCTCTGCCTATGTCTCTGCCTCTCTCTCTCCTCTCTCTGTGTGTGTGACTATCATAAATAAATAAAAATAAAAAAAAAAAAGAAGTTTAAAAAAAAAAAAAAAAGGAAAATATCTTCCAATAAAATTTAAGATATTTAAAAGCCTGTATTTTTAAAACTTGGACGAAGATTTAAAAAAAAAATTGGAGGCAGAGAGTATAAATTGATGGGATAAGCTGACAACAGAATGTGGTACTGTTCTCAGCAAATCCACTGATCCTGGGAGACTATAATCTGAATGATGACATAGTTTGAATGTGTGGGGTCATGAGACAAAGCCTAAGATCCTTCATGATGAGAGGTCAAAGAGAAAACACCTTTCTCCTCATAGAGTTGAAACAAAAGGGTGATATCTTTAGGATGAATTTGAAATGAAGGGGAAAACATACTACATGTGTATGGAATCTTGATATATATATATATATCGAGGGAGTAGAATTTCTTATTTGGACAAAGGATGGGTTTCCTGCAAATTGAGATGAACAATTGGCTATCCATATTAAAAATAAAAATAAAATAAAAATAAATCCCTACCTCACACTATACACAAAATTAAAGATAGGACAAAACAAATGTGAAAAGCTAACTTTTACACATTTTACAATATATAGAAAAATAACTTGATAGTGACAGAGGGAAGGATTTTTTTCAATAGAACACAATAAGCAAACCTGATATAAGTACAAGATTGAATAATTCAACCACATTAAAAGTAAAAAGTCTTTTTTAGTATCAAAATATGCAGAAAGTAATAAAGCAAGCAAACGCTGAGATTATATTTGCAACACATATAGTGTATGGATGTTTAAAAGTTTAATAATTTGAATCTATTTTTATACAAATCAACAAGAAAAATCTTCTGCATCTAAGAGATGGTTCAAGAATACCAATTTCAAATAAGAAACATCTGTAGCCAATATACATATTTAAAAAGCCTAGTCTTATTAGTAATCCAGTTGATGCATTTTAAAAACAGATTGAGATAACATTTTACACCAATGATATTGGCAAAATTGCAAATTGGACAATGGTAGATGTTGGAAAGAGAAACAGATTTTTTTTTTTTGAGAGAGAGAGAGAGAGAGAGAGAGAGAGAGAGATTGAGAGAGAGAATGAGAGGATGGGTCAGAAGAAGAGAGGGAATCTTAAGCAGGTTCCAGGCTCAGGGCAGGGCTCCATCTCACTACCCTGAGATCATGACCTAAGACAAAATCAAGAGTTGGACGCTTAACTCACTGAGCCACCGAGGCACCCCGAGAAACAGAAACTTTTATATGCAGTTGGAGGGAAAGCCCCTTGGTTCAACCACTTTGGAAAAGGTTGTTTCCTAGTGAATTTGAACACACACACACACCCTGTGACCCAGCAGCTCCACTCCTGGGCATGCACACATTACAGATGCTATCTATTTAAGGACCCCTGGTCCTGTAGGACAATATTAAGTGTCTTGTTGTCATTTAAACTTCACTCATTGTGATTGCTCATCTTAAGTTATAGTTTCTAATTCTTAGAGAAATGTGATTTATATTATTCAATTTTATTTTTATGCCACTGTATTATTTTAATGACTTTTCCAGAATTGTTTTGGTTAAGCGAAGCATAAAAAGAAACCCTGACTTTTAATCGTATTCATTTTGGTTTAATCACATGTCATGTTATGCACTTGTAAAAATTATTTCAATTATTAATATGGACCTATTCTAAAAGAAGTTTTCTTTCCTTTCCTCTTTCTCTACTTAGAGGAATTTTTAACAAAGTAATTACTGGAAATTAATTATTTTTTCCTTATTTTTTATTACTATGATGAGGCTTTCACATTTTTACAGCGATGTTAAAAATGCCATTGTAACCAAATTATCATGTACAAATGCTGATGAAAACTATCAGTTATTCTTCAATATTTTAGAATGTAAATTGATAGTTAAACGCAGTTCTAAAGAAGACTGCTAGCAGAATAAAAATATGATGCTGATGTACTTTCACTCAACAACCAGCATTAGTTCTCATTTCATAATATTTACCTTAGAGATCTAAGTCACAATATTTTCTTGAGTGAGATTTCATTGTTAAACACACCGTAATGAGAAGTGTTGACATTTTATTGAAAACCACTCTATATTGCTAATCTGCTATGAATATTGCCATGGCAGTGGGGAAAATCTGTCAAAATGTGTTGGACTATATTCTGTCTTGATGAAAAAGAATAATTTCTCACAGTAAGGCTCTTATTTAATTATAATTCCACAATAAAAATGGGTTATCTTTCACCCCTTGCCTTCTCCTACTTGACTCTTATTCGTTCTTTGAATCTCAGCTAGAATGTTCTTTCCTTCCCCCAGAGAAGCCTCCTTTTTGTCCAAAGTCAATGTTAGTTGCTGTGTGATTTCTTGGTTACCTGTCCTCTTTCTGCACGACATTTTTCACAATTGTTTGCCCCTTTCCCCAGCATCTATACTTTAGGATAAGTGGGGCCAAATTTGTTTCTTTACTAATATGTCTACATACGTTTAACTTGCAATGCCACTTGTGTGCAATTGAATTAACCACTCCTGGTTTACATTCCTTTATGACTACTGGACAGTTGAAGATGATAAAGTGTGACATTTCATAGCACTGAAATCCATTAGCTAATTTTTTTTTTTTAATGAGAGACAGAGAGAGAGAGAGAGAGAGAGAGAGAGAGAGAGGCAGAGACACAGGCAGAGGGAGAAGCAGGCTCCATGCAAGGAGCCTGACATGGGGCTCCATCCTGGGTCTCCAGGATCAGGCCCTGGGCTGAAGGTGGCGCTAAACCGCTGAGCCACCCGGGCTGCCCATTAGCTAACTTTTACGTTGCTTCTGCACGGACTTTAAGAAATTGAAAACTTGAAGTGAATTATTAATTTGGGAAGCACAGGTGCATTCCATCAGGTCTGCAAATAGTTTTCCATATGTAACATAGTAAACATATTCATTCACCTATGCATCTCACTGGGTAAAACAGGAAAAATCTCTGTCCTAAGATTTTGCAGTTGAGGAAGGAATAAATATCTACAAACACAAATAACATCAACTTTGCTAAGTGAGATGTCTAATTTGTTTAAAGGCATGCAAAGTACTCTAGGAGTTCAAAGATGGTGCTGTTGCTTTCTGTTCAAGCCGTCATGCATTCCATGAAGGAGTCTCTGCAATGTGCTTTGAAGAACTATAGAATAGTCAAGAAGAAGCAAGACTGCACTGAAAGTAGAGGAAGCAGCATTGCCGAGAGTGGATACCGGTTGAAGTATGGATTAGCAGGTGAGTTGGAATGGCCAGAGGTGAAGATATCAAGCAGATGAGGACCCTGATGGGTGAGGCGGTTCATTTCATCTGGGGAAATGCTACCTTAGAGAAGAATGTCAGCAGCTTAAGGAGAAGGAAGAGGAGTGGTTTCATATTTCACACCCATAGCACACCCACCATTTCTACTGATACACTACTCTTTGGGACATGCCTCCCCAGACGCCCTACTGATTACAGCATGTTGTGTTTCCCAACTCTGTGTTGGTGCAAAAACAAAAGGAGGGAGCAGTAGTTGAGTAGCACTGGCTAACACAGTCAGTATAACCAAATTTAATTAATATTTTGTCCATTAAATAAACAATTATTGAGCTCTCTTTAAGTGCCAGGAGAAAGTTATAAATATTAAAAATCAAAACAGAAATAAAAACTGCCACCAGAAAACAACCGAAGAAGTTCACAGATTCATAGAAAAGAAAGTTTTGTGACCTTGATGGTGATGCATATAAGTACTTTATCTAACATGATGACTACATTGGTACAGTAATTACTAGTAGTCCAAAAAATTGAATTATGATATTTAAATACATTTTAATTCTCCTTTTTGATTTAGTCCCTAAAAACCTCCTTACAATACAAGTTTTCATTTTATAAAACCTGGGGAAAATAACCGTTAGTTCAGAATTGGCAGTTGCTTAAAACCCCCAAAGATACAAATGTAGTGATCCAAAGGGGCATCTGTACCCCAATATTTATACGGCAGCAATGCCCACAGTAGCCAAACTAAGGAAAGAGCCCAGATGTCCATCGACAGATGAATGTGGTGTATATATGCAGTGGACTACTACTCAGCCATCAAAAAAATGAAATCTTGCCATTTGCAACTACGTGGATGAAACAAGAGGGTATTATGCTAAGCAAAATAAGTCAATCAGAGAAAGAAAATTTTTCATATGTTCTCACTCATATGTGGAGTTTAAGAAACAAAACAGTAGATCATAGAGGAAGAGAGGAAAAAATTAAAGAAGTTGAAATCAAAGAGGGAGACAAACCATAAGAGATTCTTAATCATAGGAAACAAACTAAGGGTTGCTGGAGGATTAGAGGGGAGGTGAAGTTACCAGGTGATGAGCATCGAGGAGCACACATGATGTAATGAGCACTAGGTAGTATATTCATCTGATGAATCACTGAAGTCTATCTCTGAAACTAAAAATACATTATGTTAATTAATTCGATTTAAATAAAAACTTCCATAACTATTAAAAAATATACACTTAGTACCTAGAATGGTATCATATCTATAGTAAATACTCAAAAATTATTAGCTGTTATTCAGATATCTGTGCGACTTTTGGCAAATTACTTCTGAAAGCTTCTATGTACTCATCTATGACAATATGATACTGTAATATTGTAATTTAAAAATCCAGATGATATTTAAAAAAAAGAAAGCCTTCCTTACCCTAAAGTTCATAAGGATATTCTAGATTTTCTCCAAAAGTTGTAAAGTTTTTCTTTTCACATTTAAACCTTTAATCCATCTGTAACTGATTTTTGTGTTTGGTGTGAATTAAGGAAATACACATCAATTTTGGAAGTAGTATGTTCCATTTAACCTTGCTGTAATTCCATATTGAATCATTAGATACAGTTTGAGGAGAATAGGTATCTTTTTAATATAAAATTTTGACTCATCTTGTATTTGTCCATTTTCCCATCAACAGTGATAGGTTAGTTCCAGCTTTTTCCTTTGACAAAGAATACCTCTGTGAACATATCCAGCCATGTCTTTCAGTACATGTTACATGTGCACGAGAATTTGTCCAGAGTATGCACCTTGAGTGAAATCATTGCATCATAGGAAAGG
This sequence comes from Vulpes vulpes, assembly GCF_048418805.1. Classification (NCBI taxonomy): domain Eukaryota; kingdom Metazoa; phylum Chordata; class Mammalia; order Carnivora; family Canidae; genus Vulpes; species Vulpes vulpes. The sequence continues at coordinate 67,922,293 of NC_132795.1, read as the reverse complement.
TGAACTTGGCATGAAGCTTATAAAACTAGTTTTATACTCAAAAAAACCCAAGAAGAATTGGCAATTGCTTAAAATAAATGCAGGGTGGGGGAATGGATGAAAGAGATAAAGGGGATTAAGAGTACACTAATGGTTATAAGCAATGAGTAATGTATAGAATTGTTGAATCATTATATTGTATACCTCAAACTAATCTAACATTGTGTGTTAACTATACTTCAATAATAAAATAAATGTAAAAAAGCCTAATTCTTTTAAAGCCCCAATTAAAATATATTGAATTTTTTTCTTTTTCTTCTTAAGATTACTTAATTATTTTTTTGAGAGACAGAGAGAGAGAGAGAGAGAGAATGAACAGATGAGGGACAGAGGGAGAGGGAGAAACAGGCTCCTAGCTGAGCAGGCAGCCAGATGCAGGCCTCAATCCCAGCACTCTGGGATCACAACCTGAGCCAAAGGCAAATGCTTAAGCAACTGAACCACCCAAACCCCTTTCTTTTTCTTTTTCAAGAAAGCAGTTGACACACAATGTTAGAATAGTTTTAGGTGTATCACATAGTGAGTCAAGTTCTCTCTTCTTAAAGCTCTGCTCACCATGAGTGTAGCTCCCATCTGCCACCATACAATACTATTATAATATCAAACACTGTAGTCCTTTTGCTGTTCCTCTTATTCCTGTGACCTATTCATTCCATAACTGGAAGCCCATATCTCCCACTCAGCTTCACCCATTTGTCCTTCACTCATCCATTCCTCTCCTTCCCCTCTGGCCACCGTTCTTCGTATTTATACATCTGATTCCATTTTTCATTTATTTGTGTGTCTGTTTTTTAGATTCTACATATGAGTGAAATTATGTGGTATATGTCATTGTTAGTCTGACTTATTTCACTTAGCATTATTCCCTGTAGGTGCATCTGTGTTGTCACAAATGGCATGATCTCATTCTTTCTTATAGTTGCATAATATTTCAGTATGTATGTGTGTACATGTATGCATATTACATATATACACACATGACTATATATATGCTACATCCTCTCTGTTTATGGACACTTAGGTTGTTTCCATATCTTGGCTGCAATAAACATAGGAGTGCATATATCTTTTTAAATTACTGTTTTTGGGGAGGGGCAAGATGGCGGAGGAGTAGGGTCTCCAGGTCACTTGTCCTCAACAAATTACCTAGAAAACCATCCAATCATCCTGAAAATCTACGAATTCGGCCTGAGATTTAAAGAGAGACCAGCTGGAACGCTACAGTGAGAAGAGTTCGCGCTTCTATCAAGGTAGGAAGACGGGGGAAAAGAAATAAAGACACAAAAGGCCTCCAAGGGGGAGGGGCCCCACGAGGAGCCGGGCTGAGGCCGGGGCGAGTGTCCCCAGGACAGGAGAGCCCCGTCCCGGAGGAGCAGGAGCTGCACCGACCTTCCCCGCGGAAAGGCCTCCCGGGGAATTGGAGCAGGATCCCCAGAAAGGCGGGGATGCCCTCGGGCTCCCTGGGACAGTAACAGAGGAACTGCGCCCCGGGAGATGCGCCGAGCTCCCTAAGGGCTGCAGCGCTCGGCGGGACCCGGAGCAGCTCGGAGGGGCTCGGGCGGCGGCTCCGCGGAGGGGGCTGCGCGGCTCCGGGAACAGCTCGGAGGGGCTTGGGCGGCGGCTCCGCGGAGGGGGCTGCGCGGCTCCGGGAGCAGCTCAGCGGCGGCGGCTCGGGCAGAGGAAGAAGCTCCGCGGAGGGGGCGGCGCGGCTCCGGGAACAGCTCGGAGGGGCTCGGGCGGCGGCTCCGCGGAGGGGGCTACGGGGCGGGAGCGCGAATCCAACAGCGCAGGCCCCGGAGCACAGGGCGCCGGGACACAGCCCAGGATCCGGCCTCCCCCGGGACAGGCAGAGGCCGGGAGGGCCCAGGACAGCGAGGACGCTCCTGCCTGGAACTGAGCAGATCAGCGGCCCCGCCCGGGAGCCCCCAGGCCCTGCAGCCGGAGAGACCCGGAGCTACTGCGGGAGCTGACTCCAGGGTCCCAGAGCTGCCCCCGCCACTGTGGCTTCCTCCCGGGGCCTCACGGGGTGAACAACCCCCACTGAGCCCTGCACCAGGCAGGGGCAGAGCAGCTCCCCCAAGTGCTAACACCTGAGAGTCAGCACAGCAGGCCCCTCCCCCAGAAGACCAGCGAGACGGACCAGTTCCAAGGGAAGTCAAGGGACTTAAAGTACACAGAATCGGAAGATACTCCCCGTGGTTTTTGCTTTTGGTTTTTTTTGTTTTTGTTTTTGGTTTTTTTTTTGTGTTTTTTTTTTTATTTGTTTGTTTTGTGCTTTTTTTTTTTCTTTCTTTCTTCTTGATTTCTGATTGCTTACCCCGCCCCACCCCCCCTTTTTTTTCTTTTATCTCCTTTCTTTCTTTTTCTTTCTTTTTCTTCTCTTTTCCCCCCCCTTTTTTTTCCTCTTTCTCTTTTTTCTTTTTCTCTTTTCTTTCCTTCTCTCTCTTTTTCTCCTTTTCCCAATACAACTTGTTTTTGGCCACTCTGCACTGAGCAAAATGACTAGAAGGAAAACCTCACCTCAAAAAAAAGAATCAGAAACAGCCCACTCTCCCACAGAGTTACAAAATATGGATTACAATTCAATGTCAGAAAGCCAATTCAGAAGCACTATTTTACAGCTACTGGTGGCTCTAGAAAAAACCATAAAGGACTCAAGAGACTTCATGACTGCAGAATTTAGATCCAATCAGACAGAAATTAAAAATCAATTAAATGAGATGCAATCCAAGCTAGAAGTCCTAACGACGAGGGTTAACGAAGTGGAAGAACGAGTGAGTGACATAGAAGACAAGTTGATGGCAAAGAGGGAAACTGAGGAAAAAAGAGACAAGCAATTAAAAGACCATGAGGATAGATTAAGGGAAATAAATGACAGCCTGAGGAAGAAAAACCTACGTTTAATTGGGGTTCCTGAGGGCGCCGAAAGGGACAGAGGGCCAGAATATGTATTTGAACAAATCCTAGCTGAAAACTTTCCGAATCTGGGAAGGGAAACAGGCATTCAGATCCAGGAAATAGAGAGATCCCCCCCTAAAATCAACAAAAACCGTTCAACACCTCGACATTTAATAGTGAAGCTTGCAAATTCCAAAGATAAGGAGAAAATCCTTAAAGCAGCAAGAGAAAAAAAGTCCCTGACTTTTATGGGGAGGAATATTAGGGTAACAGCAGACCTCTCCACAGAGACCTGGCAGGCCAGAAAGGGCTGGCAGGATATATTCAGGGTCCTAAATGAAAAGAACATGCAACCAAGAATACTTTATCCAGCAAGGCTTTCATTCAAAATGGAAGGAGAGATAAAGAGCTTCCAAGACAGACAGCAACTGAAAGAATATGTAACTTCAAACCAGCTCTGCAAGAAATTTTAAGGGGGACTCTTAAAATTCCCCTTTAAGAAGAAGTTCAGTGGAACAATCCACAAAAACAAGGACTGAATAGATATGATGACACTAAACTCATATCTATCAGTAGTAACTCTGAACGTGAACGGGCTTAATGACCCCATCAAAAGGCGCAGGGATTCAGACTGGATAAAAAAGCAGGACCCATCTATTTGCTGTCTACAAGAGACTCATTTTAGACAGAAGGACACCTACAACATGAAAATAAGAGGTTGGAGAACCATTTACCATTCAAATGGTCCTCAAAAGAAAGCAGGGGTTGCCATCCTTATATCAGATAAATTAAAATTTACCCCAAAGACTATAGTGAGAGATGAAGAGGGACACTATCTCATACTCAAAGGATCTATCCAACAAGAGGACTTAACAATCCTCAATATATATGCCCCGAATGTGGGAGCTGCCAAATATTTAAACCAATTAATAACCAAACTGAAGAAATACCTTGATAATAATACACTTATACTTGGTGACTTCAATCTAGCTCTTTCTACCCTGGATAGGTCTTCTAAGCACAACATCTCCAAAGAAACGAAAGCTTTAAATGATACACTGGACCAGATGGATTTCACAGATATCTACAGAACTTTACATCCAAGCTCAACTGAATACACATTCTTCTCAAGTGCACATGGAACTTTCTCCAGAATAGACCACATACTGGGTCACAAATCGGGTCTGAACCGATACCAAAAGATCGGGATAGTCCCCTGTATATTCTCAGACCATAATGCCTTGAAATTAGAACTTAATCACGACAAGAAGTATGGAAGGACCACAAACACGTGGAGGTTAAGGACCATCCTGCTAAAAGATGAAAAGGTCAACCAGGAAATTAAGGAAGAATTAAAAAGATTCATGGAAACTAATGAGAATGAAGATACAACCGTTCAAAATCTTTGGGATGCAGCAAAAGCAGTACTGAGGGGGAAATACATCGCAATACAAGCATCCATTCAAAAACTGGAAAGATCTCAAATTCAAAAGCTCACCTTACACATAAAGGAACTAGAGAAAAAGCAACAAATAGACCCCATCCCCAGCAGAAGAAGACAGTTAATTAAAATTCGAGCAGAACTCAATGATATTGAGACCAAAAGAACTGTGGAACAGATCAACAGAACCAGGAGTTGGTTCTTTGAAAGAATTAATAAGATAGATAAACCATTAGCCAACCTTATTAAAAAGAAGAGAGAGAAGACTCAAATTAATAAAATCATGAATGAGAAAGGAGAGATCACTACCAACACCAAGGAAATACAAACGATTTTAAAAACATATTATGAACAGCTGTACGCCAATAAATTAGGCAATCTAGAAGAAATGGACGCATTCCTGGAAAGCCACAAACTACCAAAACTGGAGCAGGAAGAAATAGAAAACCTGAACAGGCCAATAACCAGGGAGGAAATTGAAGCAGTCATCAAAAACCTCCCAAGACACAAGAGTCCAGGGCCAGATGGCTTCCCAGGGGAATTCTATCAAACGTTTAAAGAAGAAATCATACCTATTCTACTAAAGCTGTTTGGAAAGATAGAAAGAGATGGAGTACTTCCAAATTCGTTCTACGAGGCCAGCATCACCTTAATTCCGAAACCAGACAAAGACCCCACCAAAAAGGAGAATTACAGACCAATATCCCTGATGAACATGGATGCAAAAATTCTCAACAAGATACTAGCCAATAGGATCCAACAACACATTAAGAAAATTATTCACCATGACCAAGTAGGATTTATCCCTGGGACACAAGGCTGGTTCAACACTCGTAAAACCATCAATGTGATTCATCATATCAGCAAGAGAAAAACCAAGAACCATATGATCCTCTCATTAGATGCAGAGAAAGCATTTGACAAAATACAACATCCATTCCTGATCAAAACCCTTCAGAGTGTTGGGATAGAGGGAACTTTCCTCGACATCTTAAAAGCCATCTACGAAAAGCCCACAGCAAATATCATTCTCAATGGGGAAGCACTGGGAGCCTTTCCCCTAAGATCAGGAACAAGACAGGGATGTCCACTCTCACCACTGCTGTTCAACATAGTTCTGGAAGTCCTCGCCTCAGCAATCAGACAACAAAAAGACATTAAAGGCATTCAAATTGGCAAAGAAGAAGTCAAACTCTCCCTCTTCGCCGATGACATGATACTCTACATAGAAAACCCAAAAGCCTCCACCCCAAGATTGCTAGAACTCATACAGCAATTTGGTAGCGTGGCAGGATACAAAATCAATGCCCAGAAATCAATGGCATTTCTATACACTAACAATGAGACTGAAGAAAGAGAAATTAAGGACTCAATCCCATTTACAATTGCACCCAAAAGCATAAGATACCTAGGAATAAACCTAACCAAAGAGGTAAAAGATCTATACCCTAAAAACTATAGAACACTTCTGAAAGAAATTGAGGAAGACACAAAGAGATGGAAAAATATTCCATGCTCATGGATTGGCAGAATTAATATTGTAAAAATGTCAATGTTACCCAGGGCAATTTACACGTTTAATGCAATCCCTATCAAAATACCATGGACTTTCTTCAGAGAGTTAGAACAAATTATTTTAAGATTTGTGTGGAATCAGAAAAGACCCCGTATAGCCAGGGGAATTTTAAAAAAGAAAACCATAGCTGGGGGCATCACAATGCCAGATTTCAGGTTGTACTACAAAGCTGTGGTCATCAAGACAGTGTGGTACTGGCACAAAAACAGACACATAGATCAATGGAACAGAATAGAGAACCCAGAAATGGACCCTGAAATGTATGGTCATCTAATATTCGATAAAGGAGGAAAGACTATCCATTGGAAGAAAGACAGTCTCTTCAATAAATGGTGCTGGGAAAATTGGACATCCACATGCAGAAGAATGAAACTGGACCACTCTCTTTCACCATACACAAAGATAAACTCAAAATGGATGAGAGATCTAAATGTGAGACAAGAGTCCATCAAAATCCTAGAGGAGAACACAGGCAACACCCTTTTTGAACTTGGCCACAGTAATTTCTTGCAAGATACATCCACAAAGGCAAAAGAAACAAAAGCAAAAATGAACTATTGGGACTTCATCAAGATAAGAAGCTTTTGCACAGCAAAGGATACAGTCAACAAAACTAAAAGACAACCTACAGAATGGGAGAAGATATTTGCAAATGACGTATCAGATAAAGGGCTAGTTTCCAAAATCTATAAAGAACTTATTAAACTCAACACCAAAGAAACAAACAATCCAATCATGAAATGGGCAAAAGACATGAAGAGAAATCTCACAGAGGAAGACATGGACATGGCCAACAAGCACATGAGAAAATGCTCTGCATCACTTGCCATCAGGGAAATACAAATCAAAACCACAATGAGATACCACCTCACACCAGTGAGAATGGGGAAAATTAACAAGGCAGGAAACAACAAATGTTGGAGAGGATGCGGAGAAAAGGGAACCCTCTTACACTGTTGGTGGGAATGTGAACTGGTGCAGCCACTCTGGAAAACTGTGTGGAGGTTCCTCAAAGAGTTAAAAATAGACCTGCCCTACGACCCAGCAATTGCACTGTTGGGGATTTACCCCAAAGATTCAGATGCAATGAAACGTCGGGACACCTGCACCCCGATGTTTCTATCAGCAATGGCCACAATAGCCAAACTGTGGAAGGAGCCTCGGTGTCCATCGAAAGATGAATGGATAAAGAAGATGTGGTTTATGTATACAATGGAATATTACTCAGCAATTAGAAACGACAAATACCCACCATTTGCTTCAACGTGGATGGAACTGGAGGGTATTATGCTGAGTGATATAAGTCAGTCGGAGAAAGACAGTGTATGTTCTCATTCATTTGGGGAATATGAATAATAGTGAAAGGGAATATAAAGGAAGGGAGAAGAAATGTTGGGAAATATCAGGAAGGGAGACAGAACATAAAGACTCCTAACTCGGGGAAACGAACTAGGGGTGGTGGAGGGGGAGGAGGGCGGGTGTTGGAGGGGAATGGGTGACGGGCACTGAGGTGGACACTTGACGGGATGAGCACTGGGTGTTTTTCTGTATGTTGGTAAATTGAACACCAATAAAAATTAATTAAAAAAAAAATAAATAAATTACTGTTTTTGTTTGCTTTGGGTAAATGTCCGGTAGTGGAATTATTGAATCACATTGTATTTCTATTTTTAGAGGAAACTCCATACACCCTTTTCCATAGTAGCTTCACCACTTTACATTCTCTCCAACAGTGCATGAGGGTTTTTCTCTACATCTTCACCGACACCTATTATTTCTTGTTTTTTTTTTTATTACAGCCATTCTGACAGATGTGAAATGATATCTCATCACGTCTCGATTTGCATTTCCCCAATGAATAGTGATGTTGAGCATCTTTAAATGTGTTTGTTAGTCTCTGTATGTTTTCTTTGGAAGTTACTTGGATCTATTCAGGTCCTCTGCCCATTTTTTAACTGGATTGTTTGTTTTTTTGGTGCTGAGTTGTAGAAGTTCTTTATATATTTTTGATATTAACCCCATACCAGATATACCATTTGTAAATATCTTCTTGCTTTCAGTATATTGCCCTTTGTTTTGTTGATAATTTTCTTTGCTCTGCAAAAGCTTTTAATTTTTATGCAGCCATGAGATTTATTTCAATTTTACGGCTTCGTCTTTGAGGGAAATTTGGTAATCTTGAATTAGAGAGGAAGGCAAACCATGAGAAACTCCTGCCTCTGAGAAAGAAAGGGTTGTAGAAGGGGAAGAGGGTGGGAGGGTAGGGTGACTGACTGACGGGCACTAAGGAGGCCACTTGATGGGATGAGCACTGGGTGTTATACTATATGTTGACAAGTTGATTTAAATAAAATGTTTTTTTTTTTTAATTTGGTAATTTTGATATTGACCTTACTTCACTGACATAATTGAAAGAAATTTTTACATTTAATTCCATTTACTTGAGCATTTTTCCATTCATTCATTCATCAAACATTACTGAGTGTCTATCATGTACACAATGTATCATCTGTCATTCTAAACTTGGTGAAATAAGCATACTATGGGGTATATTTAAGAATACTCTATCATTAATTTTGAACATGAGGCAAAATTTCAGTTTTCTTAAATTGTTTATTTGAATAATTCAAGGAAAAAATTCTCAAGCTATTCTAATTATTAATATGTATTGCATAAATTATATAAAACTACATGAGATAATTATTTTGTCCCACGTCCCTTCACAAATAAGATTTCGTTCCTTCCATAGGAGTAGTTATAAAAATACCAAGTGTGTTGAGTGTGTTCTAGTTACATTTCAAATTTACGATCATTTAATACCCAAGTCCTCTCTGAAGTAGATTCTATTATTAGTAATATTTTACAAATAAAGAAAGTACAGTTGCAAACATTCAGTTCATTTGTCTAATACAACTCAGGTCATCTGTGGTTAAGGTGTACAGAAAGCCCAACCATTCTGAGCCAGAGGCGGCACCTCAGACTGCTGTTCTAGTGCTCAAAAATATTTACAGTAAACTCTTGTTTACAACCTTTCCCTGTGAAAGAGGTAGTTATTGAATTCATCATATGTGGCCAGCTTGGTGCTAAACCTGTCACAAAAATTCCGTACAGTCCTTCAAACAAGCTTTGCCAAGTGTAGTGCTTAGCTAAATTCTGATCTCTCTGGCACTGCTTGTTTAGATTCCTCAGACAAAAGGTCAATTCCTAAGATATCTACTTTTCAATTCTTTGTGTCTCTGTTTATTAGCTCCCTGGGTTGAATGAAGTAAAAATCTACAAATATTATGAAGTTTTTCTGGTTTTAGCTTGTGTTGTTGTTGTTTTAATGAACACATAGCCTTATAATTTTTTGTTTATCTTGAAATGGCCATAATACAACTTCTGAACTAGGTCTCATCAATTTTTCTGACGGAAGGTTATTTTCCTTGGAGAGGGACAAAAAAACATAGTTAGAAATAAGGTCAAATAGACTGTGCTCTTAGAGACATGAAATCTTCCATGTTGTTTGCCTTCCTAACAAAATACTACTCAAAATGCAAGTGTCTGTAACCTCAGAGATTAATACATTTTTTTTTCTTTGATTGTTTGTTGTGGTTGCTTTTATTCAAGTAATGAAAACAGAACAAAGCAGGCTGTGTTCAAACAGCAGTGATTCCGTAGTCTTTACAGATATTGTCCGAATCTAATTGGATTTTAATGAAATGATATTTCCTTTGTGATAAGTACATAAAAATTATGTTTTTAATTAACATCACAAGGTATAAGCTATAGATACCAAGTTTCAACAGAAGTAGTAATTCTTTAATGTTTTCTTCATTTAAAAAAAAAGACAGAAGTAGTAACAACTTGGGAGAAAAAAAATGAATAAATTAACTGGACAGTGATTAGCCTGGGCCTTTTCATCCTAGGGGTTGTGCCAGATTGACAATGTCTATTTCTTTTACACTTAAAACCTTATTAGTTTGTTTTGTTTTGAAATACTTTCCAAAGGATTGTTTTTCCTTTTAATCTTTGTCACTCAACTTTAACAGTGTTTGTACAGGACTGCAAATAAACTAAGTTCAGTGTACATTGTGATAGTAATTTTAAGCAATGTTCAATGTACTGAACCCTAAAACTCAAGCAAAATGAATTTTTTAACACAGAATGGTAGGCTTGTGAAATGCACCCGATTTTCCATATAAAAATGTTATCTATCTGAGAAGAAGAATAGTTGATTTTCAGGGGAAAAAAATGTGAGGAGGGAAGGCTGTTCTAGAACACTTAGGAGTAAATAGTAAAAAGGATTTCTCAGCTGTATAATTTCAAAAGTGGCATGAAAAAAACCCTGGAAAGAGAAAACAAAGAACAAATTGTAGCAAATCAAGTTCAATCAGTCCTGTTCACATTTCTAGTAAGGATAGATTGTCCTGCTTCTATTAGTTATTAATTATATTTTCATTACCTGCTGGTGACCTGTATTAGTGATCCATACAATGATCTATGCATTTAGTCACCTACTAATTAACAAAATGATCACACTGCTTTATTTAATGATTGATTATGGATTTTTTTTTCTTTTCAGTTTTTACCTCTGTTCATTGCATTTAAGTATACTCTATGGATAAATTTTTAAAAACTTCTCTGATATAGTTAATCATTAGTGCTTACTGGAATGTAATAGTTTTCATAGGGAAGGACATATCAAACTAAAAGTTTCCTCATCGAAGTAAAATGAAGAGTGTGCCTCCTACTCTACAGCCCAAAGCAGATGGTATTCTGATAACCTCTTTCCTGGTTTAACAATTCTTCCCACTCAGTGTCGAAACCATTTTAAGAAAACTAAGTGAGCATGTGGAATCAGAACATATCATGAGCCTCCATAAGACTGAAAGGCTCAAATTTTCAATTAAAGAAGATTTCCAAATTTCTAAATCCATTGAGAATATCTGTACTTTCATTCACTTTCTGTAGAGCTGAAATAGGCACAATCACTCAACTTTAAAAGATTCTTAAATGTGAAAGAAAAATAAACAGAGACTCAATTCACATTCAAATAATGCAAATCACCCAAGTTCAAAGAGTTCTATTAGTGAGCATCTCAAACAAGTATTTATTTCCAAAGATATAGATTTTTGCTGGACTTTTTCCCTTAACGTTCTTAGCTAAATATTTGACATTTTATAAACATTTCCATGTGCTAGAAGTTATTGTTTGCTTGTATTTTGGTGATGTGTTTTTTTAATCAAAGTATAATCTGCATGAGTAAAATATATAAATTTTAAAGGTACATGTTGATGAGTTTTTAAATATTTTGAAACTGTGTAACCACTTACCAAACTGAAATATAGAATATTTCCTGCAACACTTGAGGTTCCCTATTGTCTTATCTCAATCAATAACCCCCAGAGTGACCAGTATTCCTACACTATCATCATGGATTTGCCTTACATGGAGCTACAATGAAATAATATAAATACTTTGTGTCTGACTTTTTGCACTCAGCATGTCTCTGCGATTTATGTATTAATAATCTACTAACTATATAGAATAATCTACTAACTATATAGAATTCCATTCTGTGAACATACCACCATTAATTTATCCATTCTATGTTGATGAGCATTTAAATTGTTCCAAGTTTTTGTTTGTTTGTTTGTTTGTTTTTTACTATGGATAAAATTGCTTTGAACATTCTTGTACAAGTCTACTGGTAGACAGAAACACTTTTATGGGAGTTGAATTGTTGATCCAGGAGTCACTGAGAATCTCCAAGGGCCAGAAAGAGGAGAGAAGGAAGAAGGGGAGGTGGATGAGGAAGAAGGGAACAGGAAAGACAGGAACAGCAACATCATGAGCTAAAGGCAGGTCAGTGTGGTGTTTCCTTAGGGAAATTACAGGTAAGCACTCCACATTGTGGGCTAAGCCCAGAGTTCATCCTTAGAGGCTAAAGCAAAAGACAAACTGCCTCATTAGGTTAACATCAGGGAGTGTGCTACAGTGGAGATTTACAAGCCTACGTTACTGGCAAATGGAAACCCTCTCTGGAAAGTGGAAAGAAAAAAAAAAAAAAGAGCTTCCAGTGAAAAAATTCTCACAACAATACCAATCCTCCAGGGAAATAGGTGACCTGAAGTAAGAATCGGGAAAAATAGAAATGACAAAAATGGACTCCTGGAGAATTCAGATATTGAAATCATCAGGTATGGAAGATAAAAATAACTATATACTAACTGTCTAAAATATGCAGCCAGATGAGTGCACTATACTATATAGTCTTTTACTGTAAAAAATACATTTATTTATTTATTTATTTAGAGAGTGAGTGGGGCAGTGGGGGAACCTGAGGGGCAGAGGGAAAGGGGAATCTCAAGAAGACTCCTTGCTGAGCACAGAGCCCAACAAGGGGCTCTATCTCATGACCCTGAGATTGTGACATGAGCCAAAACCAAGAGTTGAACCCTCAACTGACTGACCCACCCAGATGCCCCCAAAATACAGCATTTAAAAAGAAATTTACATACAGTATATGCTAACACATTGCTGGCAGAATGCAAAATGGCACAGCCACTTTAGAATGCAGCTCAACAGGGTCTTGGAGCTAAATGTACACCTAACCTCTGACCCTGCCATATCATTTCTTACTCTTTACCCCTTAGAATGAAAACTTATGTTCACACAAGACCCTCTATACAAAGGCACGTAACAGATTCATTAAAAAAAAAAAAAACACACACACACCCTAATCTGGAAACAACAAGGTATCAGAAAACTGGTACATGAATTAAAAGATGGAGGTACATCCATCCAATGGAATACTACTTAGAAATATAAAAGAAACGATGATTGATAATTCAACATGGATGAATCTCAAAGCATTACACTCAGTGAAAGAATATTTTATGAATGAGTCCATAAAATAACTCTGCATGGAAATCTAGAAAAGGCAAAGTTAGAGGGACATAAAACATATCAGTATTGCCAGGGCCTGGGTTTGGGAGAGAGTATTTCTTATTAAAGTTTCATAGACAACTTCTTGGCAGATGAAGAAGGAGAGACCATGTAACTATTCTATATTTTGATTGTGGTTACATGACTGTATGTTCTTGTCAAAACTCACAAAACCAAACACCTGAAAGGAGTATATTTGATTGTTTCTAAATTATGCCTCAATAAATCTGACATTAAAAGGCAACTACAGGCAAATATTCCTTCTGAGTTACGAATTTAAGGTTATCTCAGGATTCAAGTTTGTAATAATGATTTTAAATGCATAATACAGATTCTGAGATTAATAGATTAAGACAGGAGAAGTACAATATTCATAATAGATACAACCAAACCATTTGAGGACAGTCAACATGAATTTATGGTGTAAACACAATTCAAGGAAGTAAGAAAAGGAAACTTCCAATCAGATAAAACTATCTTATTTTTAAAAAATAAAATCATATGCCAACATGACTGTAAATGGGTAATATGTAAAGCATCCTCTTTAAAAGTCTCTTTAAGAGAATAAGAAACAGATAATTCCTTCTATTTAACATTGAAATGTGGGTCCTGGACAGTGGAGTGAGAAATGAAAAGAAATAAGATACAAGGACTGAAAAGAATAGAAAAAGAAGTCATTATTCAGAGACATATAGTCATCTACAAAGATAAATGCAAATAATATATAAACAGATTATTATAATTAATAAAAGAGCTCATGAGCCGAGCAGAAATTCTGTAAAAAAAAAAAAAAGACATTGCATTGCTCTATGTTTCATTTTAGGAAGATAAATGATGTTATGATGTTTGCAACTTATTTCTTTAGGAATATTAAAATAAGTCCACCACTTCAGGATTGAAGACCAGAGATAATCAGAAAATATATTCAATTAATTGAGAGATTCATCTATTTATGAATGTCATTCAAATCTAAATATCTGTAAGCAGACTTTTATGAATAATTTTTAGAAAAACGACAGCGAAAAGAAGCCTCGACACAAATCAGTTTCCCTGTGAAACAGGCAGTCTGTGAAGTGAGGGGTTATCTGTCATCAGCATGGCTAGCCAGGCATGTGTGCAGAGGTTAGAATAAGAAGAGCTTCAGAATGCCGAGTCAGTATGGCCAATGCTTTCACAAATTAAATTAAATAGCAGCACTTCACTTTAATATTCCCTGAAAAGTAAAATTTATAGAAGCCTCAGTTTTATATGATTGTTTTTTCCAACAAAATCTTCATTGATTAGGGATATTAATTTCTTTCTTGAAAGCATGTCAGTAAGCTAGAGAAGAAGCATTTCCTGTGCATCGTGTTTTCCAAGGGAAAGCGAGTTATTAAAAAGTGAAAAAAGTAGCTTAAAGCCCTGAAACATTGTAAGTAAACTTATTATTCAAAGTGTCTGTAATCCTAGATGCTTACACCTAATTAGAACCAAGTAGTGCAGTACCCCACCTGTATTGTTAAAGCCAGCAATGACTAGCAAAAAATAGCTTGGCTTAATCAGATGACATGATGTAGAGAGGGCAAGCACTGTAGTCAAGAAACAGACTTTCAAATTAAAACACTTCTTTGGAAAACAGATGACTAGGCAAAGGAACATACTGGAAAAATACTGCTGGCATCTTAGAGACTTAAGAGACAATGTCATCACCCATAACATACCAAGAAGCAGGCAGAAAAGTTAAAAGGATGTCTTCCCTAACAGAATGAAAGCATGTAATTGTAGACATCTAACAGTCGTTTGTTACATGCATTGGAGAAGTGTGTAACACCAGGAATACATTTATTCTGGGAAATCCTTTGGCTTCATGAGAAGCGTAATTTGAATTTGAACGAGCTGCTCTTGAGAATTTTGGAATCAGTTTAATTGCTTATTTAGAATCATCACTCATAGTTGATGATTTTGAAAGAGGCCCTGAAACTCCTCAGCGTGGCAGCCACGGTTTTCCACCACCACATTCAACTTGACCTGTTTGTTCTGCCTCTTACCAACCCCCCAGCCCCGCCCCGCCCCACGTTAGCTCTTACTCTGCAATTGTTGTATTGCCTTTTCTCCTTAGTGCTTTGCCCAGAGCTAGACTATATATACTGCTCCAATTCCAACCAGGTTTCCCTTTCAAAGACTTGGTAAAGGTTTAGTCCTGGTTCTTGATAACCTTTTGCTGACTTTTAATGCTCTTCCTACATGCAAAAATATATTTATTACATAATAGACATCACCCACTGTTCCAGACACTGGACAGGCAATGATACTCAAAAGAGTTAGAATTCCTATTTTGGGGGCATCCCTCTAGTGGAGGCAACAGTGTACACATAACAAGTGAACAACTACAATATGTCAGTGGAGAAGAGTATGGAAACAAATAAAGCAAGGGAGTGAGTAGCAGGGAGGGTTGATTTTTTCTAGTGGTAGTCAGGGACATCTCATTGGCTGAGATGAGATTTGAGTGAGTAGTGTCCTGAAGGAATTGAAGGAGTACACACGGAGGATGTGGGTGGAAGAACATTCTGGGCATTGGATGAGCACAGAGGTGAGAGGTTGGCCACATGACTACAATGGGGTGAGGAAAGGACAGTATGGTAACAGAGGAAAGGTACTGAGTTGTGGCAAGCTCTGCCATGTGGGATCTTCCAAGCCTTTTTAAGGACTTGGTTTTAAGATGGGAAGGGAGGCCCTTTGTAAAGTTGTTGCAAATGCAACATGTTGCAAACATGACTTGATAAACGTGTTTAATAGCTCATGAATTCAATCCAAATTAATAATATGATATGGCGCTCAACTATTAAATTATCTAGGGTGTTTTTGTTGGTGAGGCCTTATGTTTGAAGAGTGGAGAGTGAAAAAATAATGTATACACTTAGGGTAGGAATACACATAGATACAACTTTTCTAAAGAAGAAATTCTTAAATGAAACAAAATTATCGGGATCCCTCAGTGGCGCAGCGGTTTGGCGCCTGCCTTTGGCCCAGGGCGCGATCCTGGAGACCCGGGATCGAATCCCATGTCGGGCTCCCGGTGCATGGAGCCTGCTTCTCCCTCTGCCTGTGTCTCTGCCTCTCTCTCTCTCTCTATGTGACTATCATAAGTAAATAAAAATTAAAAAAAAAAAAGAAACAAAATTATCTTTTCAACAAAGTTCATAAGCATTTTTCTAGAATATTATCTGCTCTGAATTTATTCTAGGGATAAAGTGTAGACTAGGATTTAAGGGTAGGTCAAGATATTTACTCTTGATTATTTAAAGGGGAATTGAAACCCTGAAAAATTAGGTGCCCTGTAATCAGTTAAATAATTACCACTTAATGATTGAATTAAATAAACATTCTGTAAACTTCTTGTAGATAAAGATATTTCAGGGATGCTTGGTTGGCTCAGTCGGTTAAGTGTCCAACTCATGATTTTGGCTCAAGTCATAATCTCAGGGTCCTGGAATCCAGCCCTGCATCAGTGCCATGCTAGCTGTGAAGTCTGCTTGGGGTTCTCCCTGTCCCTCTCCTTCTGCCCCTCCCTATTGCATGCTCTCTCACTCACTTTCTCTCTCTCTCTCTCTTTCTGTCTCCAAAATCAATCAATCTATCTATCTTTTAAAAAAAGATATTTCAGTAGATTGGAAGAGTGCCCACTATATGATAGTGAGAAAAAATATCTAACTGCAAATGTCAATAGATTCTAATTAAGTACATGTAAAAAAAGAATACTGTCTATAGAAAAATAAAATTCAACACTAATAACAAGTATTACATCATCTCACCCCTCCCCAAGATGGGATAATTTGATTTCCAAATATAGCTACCCAGTCTAGAAACTTTGCAGCAAAGTGTTGTTATATGACCAACTTCTGGCCAATGATCAGTGAAGAGATGTGATATTTGATCAGTGTTTTAAAAGGAATCAATCTATTCTCTCCCTCTCTTTCCCTCTCCTCCAATTCACTGGAATTAAAACATTATGGCAATAGCCAGTGTAGCCAACTTGGAAACAAGACAGAAACTCCACAGTAGTGAGAGCAAAGCAAAAGCGATAGAAAATTCTCTGGTGACTGGGAACTACCATAGCAGCTTTAAAGTATCTACCCAGGATTTTATGTAAGAAAAAAACAAACTTCCAACCTATTTATATTACTGTTATATTGAGTCTCTCTTTTAAAAGAATTGACCCCATATTCTAACAAATGTATTTATCTTCTTGATACTTCTGTACATTTTCTATGTTTCCACAATAAATGTGAATTATGTCATAAATCTAAAACTAAATGTGTGAAGTGAGCACAATATTAGGATGCATGTATAGAACCACAGAATCAAAAATGAGAGAAGATCTTCCTGGCCTTATGTTAAAAAAATAACCAGGTAGAAAGTAAAGGAGCAATAACAAAATAGTGCAACACATCATAATTGGATATCCTGTGAAATGTTATGGAAGGAATTGAGGTATTTTTATCTGAAAACATAAAAGAAAAAGAAAGACATGATTGCTGCTCTTAAATTTTGAAAAGTTGTTAAATGAGAATCACCTAGTCAAGTTTTCATTGTACCCAATGCCCCAAGTTAAGAAAAATAGTAAGGTGCTATGATGCAGAAGGCAACACAAACAAGGAAGACCATTAGTACCACTTCACTTCTCAGAAAAGAAGTGTCTTATCCTCCAAAGGAAGTGAGAGTTGTGTAACAGGAAATGATCACCAAGAAATTGTTTGCCTCATCCCATGGATTCTGTACTTAGTAGACTATGTAATAAATAGGCTGTGAATCCCAGGAGATTTCTGGGCATTTCGGCTCTTAGATTCTCTGACTACATTAATGGAAACCATATTGTGTACTATGTATGGAAGTGTAACCTAGCAGGCTTCCTTATTGATTTGAGTATAGAGCAAGTAGCTTATTTGTTCAATTTCATTGGTTGTAGAGTTGACTTTTAAAATAACTGTGCCATCAAATAATCCATTTCATAGAATTGATTAAGAAAATATAGATGAGCTTATTTGTTCAATTTCATTGGTTGTAGAGTTGACTTTTAAAATAACTGTGCCATCAAATAATCCATTTCATAGAATTGATTAAGAAAATATAGATGAAATAAATATGATTAAGAAAATATAGATAAAAATATATACCTCATCTATATATTCACCCACTGAACTGGGTGGTTCAGTCAGTAAAGCATCTACCTTCAGCTCAGGTCATGATCTCAGGGTGCTGAGATCGAGCCCCACGTCAAGCTCCCTGCTCAGCAGGGAGTCAGCTTCTCCCTCCCTCTGTCTTTGCCCCTCCCTCTGCTCATATACTCTCTCTCTGTCTCTCAAATAAATAAATGAAATCTAAAAAAGAAAAAAGAAAATATAGAGACACTATATTGCCCTGGACAATGTAGGTATTCTAAACTGAAGTCTATACTGTGTATGGAACATCTCACTCTTTTCTCTGCATTCTATAATAACCTACTTAATAAAGAGCTGCTGAGAACACTGATAGTGTGGTCACAAAGCCTCCAAAAGCAAACTTCGGAAGAATCCTGTGTCTTATATCTCAGTGAGTCCCCATGAGAGCAGGGCTTTATCCACGTTAGTACTATTTGACACCTTCCTCCCCAATCCTGGGATGCATTAGACTATAAAGGGCATCTTACCTTGTGGAGACCTTGCTCAGTCCTTCTAGAGCTATCCAGGTGACATGACCTCATGACTGGTCTTTGGACTTCACTCTCGTCCCTCACACCTTAGTACTTTTACAGAATTATCCAGCTTGTACTGGAATTGGTATGAACACAGAACAATTACCAAACATATTGCAATGGCCAACTATAGTTATTCTAAAACCGGGGAGAAAAAAAAGATAATGACTGAGCAGCTGGGTGAAGTATCTTCAGCTTCTCTGTTGGAAGAACCATAAAAGAAGGAGGGTGGAGAGTAAGTAGTCCCTTGAGAGACTCAACAGAGGCAAGAGCAAACAAGCTTGGTGAACCCTGCCCTAGACATGTACCCAAGTCCCGCATTTTTATGGGCATGCACACTGAGGCAGTGGCTTTGCTACTACAGTCACCAGCTGTCTCGGGAGGCTCTTTGGGGGAGAATTGCTCATCACCCCAACTGGGCTACACACTACAGAGGAAACTGCCCTCTGCTAGTGTGAGAAGTGCTGAGATAAGACTTTGCTGCCAGGCAGGTGCTGGCTGAATGCAATTTCCTTGTGGAGTGTCTAAGCCATAATTGGATACTTGCAAAAGCTTCTGCTGGTGATGGTGTCCATGTTGCTATTGCTGGGAATCATGAGAAGTGAGGAGCAATCTCAACGGGAGCACACAGAACACTCCACAATCCAAGGAGCTCACCACCGTGTCACCAGCTATAACACGGTCCTTTTCTCCCCCTGCTGAGTAGAAGCTGATAGGAAGAGATTAGAAAGCCTGAAACTATAATGGAACACCAGAGGTCACCAAGGGGAGAGGAAACCAAGGTCTAAATGAGACAAAAGAGGGAAGAAAATAAACTTATTTTGGAAAGCTTTGTTAGGAGTAGGTTCTTAGCTTTTTCTTTTTTAAGATTTTGTTTATTTATTCATGAGAGACACAGAGAGAGAAGCAGAGACATGGGCAGAGGGAGAAGCAAGAGAAGCAGGGCCCCACAAGGAGCCCAATGCGGTACTCGATCCCAGGATCCCAGGATCACAACCTGGGAGGCAACCTTCCAGGCATCTGCCTGGAAGGCAAATGCTCAACTGCTAAGCCACCCAGGCATCCCAGGTTCTTAGTTTTAATGGACTTTTTGTTTAAGAAGCTCATCCGAATCTTGTCATTTGTGACAATGTGGATGGATCTAGAAGATATAACACTAAGTGAATGCAGTAAGAGAGAGACAAACACTCTATGATTTCACTTAATAGGTAGAATCGGAAAAACCAGAACAAATGATCAACAGAGAAGCTGCAGGGGCAGCCCCAGTGGCGCAGCGGTTTAGCGCCGCCTGCAGCCCAGGGCGTGATCCTGGAGACCCTGGATCGAGTCCCACGTCAGGCTCTCTGTATGATGCCTGCTTCTCCCTCTGCCTGTGTCTCTGCCTCCCTCTCTCTCTCTCTGTCTCTATGAATAAATAAATAAAATATTTAAAAAAAAAAAAAGAGAAGCTGCAAGCGGAATCAGGGAACAACCTGATGGTGGCCAGAAGGAAGAGGGCTGAGCGGATGGACAAAGTGGGAGAAGGAGAGTGTGAGATGAAGCTTCCAGTTATGGAATGAATAAGTCACCCGATTAAAAGGTACAGCATAGGGGATACAGTCAATGGTGGTGCGATAGTGCTGTGCCGTGCTTGAGGGTAATGAACTACACGTGTGGTAAGGATAACCTAATGAGTAGAGATGTTGTACAGCTGAAACTAAGGTGACATTGTGCATCAGTGCTATCCACACGCACACAGAGAAGCTCATCCCAAGACCAAAGCTTGCTGTAGTCTAGACAGGTGTATCCGGTGTAGAGTGAGAAGAGGTGCAAGGCCTTCAGAGGCTCTGACTGCAGAGTCCAGCTAAGAGCCCCTGACCAAAGGCCTCAGCGGAAGGGCAGGGAGGATGGAGCATGGCTCCTTTGTTGGGCCAGGGGACAAAGTGAGCTCTGCATGCAGTTTTCTCTGGCAAGCCTGCCTGGATTGCACAATGGAGCACAATGGGGGGATTCTGCTCATCACCTGAAGAAACTCCCGGGCCTCAGGAACCAGTTGGCTGATTTACAGGCCTCCCTATTAAGACATAATATTCAGAGAGAGAGAGAGAGAATGCAAGGTGAGGAATGTCATAACAGAAGTACGATGACATTCCCACAGAATATGAGAAGCTAGTAATCCAAACTATTTTCCTCTATTTTGGGGGTGTTTTAATAAACCATAAATGAGAAAAATAAAACCTTTCCTACAAGCGCACAGGAAAATGAAACCTCCATGGTTTGGTTTGCCTCACACCCAGGGAACTTGGCTGCCCTCACCTCGGGTTGGGTGGCATGGAGGTCCCAAGTTATAGCATATGAGAGTCTGCACATGCAGATTTATTTAGTGTTATTTGTCATTCAAATACCCAATTTCTTGAGATGACATGTAGAAAGTATAGTGCTGTGTGTCCCTCACTGAGTGTGTGTCAGTGGTCCCAGAATTCAGCCTGTGGTGGCGGAGGAGAGTCCTATGAAGGAAGTCATGGAAGGGCGCCTAACATTTACATTTAAGCTTTGAGAAAGCATAGGTTTGGGCTTTCCCATTATTACTGTGATTTTTGGCGACGTATAGGAGGAATCAGATGCTCGAATCATATTTTATTACAGTGACTTTATTCAACAAGGACAGTTCCAAGCAAAACCATCAGTGTTATTGGCCAAACCAAGGGCTTCGTAGTCTAGTGGCGCCACATGTCAATTAGCTACAACCAATGCCACTTTGCATCCCCCACTGTGCAGGGCAGTGGGTGCGAGTGTTTGCCAATGGCACATACCTGGACTCCTTGTTTCTTCTCTTTTGTAGAAGCCAAAAGACACTGTGAGTCAGAGGGAGATGGTGCTCAGCTTTCCATGCGGTGCCAGATTTCTCCAATGAATCCAAACTGCCTTCCATTATGACTCCGAGGGTGCCATTCGAGTATGAATCACATATTAACAGATTGGCCAGAATACTGCAGAGAATAAGTTTGATTCGGGTTGAAAGGCAAGAGCTCTGTACCATGCCAGATTCATCCACTTACAGAGAGCTTAAGGACTGTGCGTATCGTACCTTTGTCACGAGGTGCCAGAGTTTGAGGCTCAATACCATGAACTTGGATGAATCTGTGACAGATGCTTGTCATTCACAGCTGTCTGTGCCTTCAAAACCACTAATAAATAACGGTCAAGGAATGCATCTCCAGAGTGGCAAAGAATTATGTGCTCTGCACTCTCCAATGACATCCTTTAAGGGGGACTGTTTTGCCTTTGAATCATGCAAACTCTTGGAGGAAGAATCATTCTGCACAAAAGCGTATAAAGAGTAACTAGAAATGGGGAATAATCAATTGGAATCCGGAGTGGCTGCTCTGGATTCTGGCTTCAGGGCAAAGTCCAAAGCTAAAAATACATTTTTTACACTATACCCCACATTCTTCAGATCCATAATTTACAGCCCCTTTCTATACTATATTAATTAATGTCTTTATCTATTACAGTCACAAAATGGGTGTATGTGTGTGTGTATTTCTTTTTGGTCTCAGAGTATGTTTCGCTATTCCCTTGTTATATTAGACTCCTAGGGCTGCCATAACAAATTACTGCAAAGTGGATATCTTAAAAAACACAGAAATTTATTCTCTCGGAGTTCTGAAGGCTGAAAGTCTAAAATCATGGTGTTAGGAGGGCCATGCTCCCTTTGAAGACTCTAGGGAAGAATATTCCGTTGGGTCTTCCAGTGTCTACTGGCTCCTGGCTTTCCTTCACTCATAGTGGTATAAATCTAATCTCTGCCTCCCTGATCACATGAACTTCTCTGTGTGTCCTCTCCTTTTCTTATAAAGTCCCTGAGCCATGGGTTTAAGACCCACTCTAATGCACTATGATTCCATTTTAACTAATTCCATCTGCAAAAATTACATTTCCAAATAAGGTCACATTCTAAGGTTCCAGACATGAAATTTTGTGGCAAAACATTCACTCCCATGACAGGAATTGATATGAGGGAGGGGCTGACTTTGGGCATCCATTTGGTTTACAACTAACAAATGTGAGGAGAGATAACGGTGATTCTATGCTGCTATGGTATGTTAGTTGTTGCTAGAATCTGCAAATCAAAAGATTCCAGAATCTCATAAAGAGACTATTGGGTATACTTGGGGAGAATCTTGAGGACAATAGCATCTCACCAGTCCCATGGCTCCTATTCATGTGAAATGATATTGAGAAAAGTGTAATGTTGGAAGGCGTTACTTCTCCAAGCTATTATATTCTAGTCCAGGATGTGCCCCAGGGAGACCAGCTACAAGTGGAGACCAGCCCTGAAGAACTCCCTGGTGGCCTGTTGATTTCACTGATGGTGGATGTTGGGAAACACCCCCACACCACCACCACCACACACACATACACACAGATACACAACCCTGAAATTTCTAGAAGCCAAGTTTGTCATTATCTCTCTTGGACTGCCCTGTTAACACAGGGACAGTAGCTTCTAGATGTAAGCTTCTGTACCAGCAACCAAATTGGTGCAACCAAATCTCTTTATTAAAAACACAGAGAAAAAGATCAGAACACATAAACGTATATTCAACTCACAAAACTAATGTGCTTCATTTTACATTGTGTCAAGTAGTAGTTAAGTAAGAGGGATTGGAGAGATGAGAAAATAAAAGAGGAAGCTCAATAGAGAAAGCACAAATAGAGAAAGAAAAAGAAAAAATAAAAGCACAAATAGAGAAAGAAAAAGGAAAAATTTTAAAAAAGATGGGGAGAGAAATGCCTTAAACATCAATTTAAGCTGGAAGAATTTTTTTAAAAAATTTTATTTATTTATTCATGAGAGACACACAGAGAGAGGCAGAGACACAGGCAGACGGAGAAGGAGGCTTCCCATGGGGAGCCTGATGTGGGACTCGATTGCAGGACCCCAGGATCGTGACCTGAGCCGAAAGCAGATGCTCAACCACTGAGCCACCCAGGCATCCCTAAGCTGCAAGAATTTTAGTTGAAAAACAAAAATATTTAATCTTCACAAAAACCTGTGAACTACTTTATAAATCAGGAAATTGAAGCAGAAAGAGGAAGTTTTCTGGGGAAACTAAGCAGATCTTCTTTCCCCAGATTCTAGACTTTCTTTTTCATTACAAAGTGCTGGTGGGGAGGTAAAACATCTACTATTCAGTCCATGACCACTAGTTATATTTATAACGGGTACTTTGGAAGAGTTTTGCACTACCTAGTAAAATTGAACATTCAGCCCCCCTGTGATCCAGTCATCCTTCTTCCAGGAATAGGCTCCAGCAAGAATGTGCCAAGCAGCCCCAGTTATAATGGCACCTAAGTGGAAACAACCCATATGTTCATCAATTAAGTAACTGAAGTATGATTTGTTCTTACAGAACAATTATCAACAACTGTGGAAAAAGCACAAACTGTATGTCTGTGCATGAGAATGGATGAGTCTTTTTTTTTTTTTTTTAGAATGGATGAGTCTTTCAAATATTAGGTAGAGGGGAAAAAGTCCAGAGAGATTTTGTAAAGTTCAAAAAGCAGTCACAATTAATACTATTAGCATAATGTGTTCTTGTAAAGTTATGAAAAAAGAAGGCAAAGAAAGTAAGTGATTACTCTGTGGTAGGGAGGTAGGAAGTAGAATTGGGGAAAGATATAGAAGGACATGAATTTGTTAACTTTGAGATGAATAGTGAGGTCTTGGATATTCTTGATACTTTCTTTTTGTACATAATATGGTGAGTTTTAATCCTTCCTATTTTAAATAATAAGAAAATGAAAAAGTGGATGCCTGGGTGGTGCAGTCAGTTAAGCGAGTGACTCTTGATTTGGGCTCAGGCCCTGATCTCAGGGTGTTGAGATCAAGCCTCATGTGGGGTAGGTTCCAGACTCAACTCAGAGTCCACTTGAGATTCCCTCTGCCTCTCCTACTGCCTGCCTCAACCCCCCCTCTTTCTCTCTCTAAGAGAAATAAACAATAAATCTTTTTAAAAATGAGATAATTAAAAAGATCATAGAGTGAGTGAGGCCACTGAGGAGATGGAGAAGTGAGAAGGAGACTCTAGGCTGAAAGATTAGGGGGCACACAAACTGCTGAATGAACATTTCAGGAATAAATTAAGGGGTGGAATGCACTACTTTTTTTTCTTACTGATCCAATGATCCAATATACGTTTAATTCAGAAGAATTCCAGAATATTCAATTTTGACTTCTATATCTGGTGAGAATAAAAGGTTCTAATCCACAAGGGGAGAGAAAGAATTATAATTGCAAATGGGATGAACTAAAACAAATCAAAATTTAAATTAGCCACAAATAGGAACATGAATATGATATCCATGAGAAAATTATTTTGGCTACAAGTTCGGCTATAAAGTTAGTAAAAAAAATAACTGGTATTCTCAATGAAAAAGCAACTTGTAAAGTTGAAGTTCTTCACAGGGAGCACACAAAAATCTCACACAAGGCACTTAATCCATCTTGAAGCTTTTATTTAAGAATGTGTGGAATGAACAATGACCCAAATGTATGTACCTAACTTTGAAATCTGATTTCAAAATATATTCCAGTTATCAGAAAAAACAAATCAAATAAACATTACTTAATTTATTACTTAATTTTATTACTGATACTGAGGTAGTACCAAAAATCCCCACCTCTATATTCTATTCTATATTTTTTCTACCTCTATATTTAACTTAATTTTCAATAATTGTACTTTAATATACGTATGCCATAGTTGTCATGTGGTATATGTAGCACAAGAGTAGCTCAATAAAATTTGTTGAATACATGTATCAAATAAAGGGTCTGTGATAGTTCCATTGTATTCTGGGAATCTCAGGTTTGTAGATTTGCATACTTTTTGTGTATTCTTTTAGGATTTGCATCTTATTTAGAAACTGAAATTCACAAACTTATTTCCTTTAATTTTCTGAATACATTGTTCTATATGTGTCTATATCTACTAATGTGTCTATATCTACTTTTATGTGTCTATATCTACTAATTTTTTGAGGGCATAGGTATACCAATGAAACTCAGATTAACTGCAACATTGACAAGAACAAGAGACGTAGGAAATGTGAAAGGGAAACTTTTTTGGCAGGTCAATATCACCCTTTGAGTTAAGATAAGGTCATCTATTTTTCTTTTTTTTTAACCTTTTCATGTTTTTTTTGTTGTTGTTTAAGAGAGAGTTATGAAAGAGAGAGCATAATTTATTTTTTATTTTTTATTTTTTGTATTTTTATTGGAGTTTGATTTGCCAACATATAGCATAACACCCAGTGCTCATCCCGTCAAATGCCCTTTTAGTACCCATCACCCAGTCACCCATCCCCCCACCCACCTCCCTTTCACTACCCCTTGTTCGTTTCCCAGAGTTAGGAGTCGAGAGAGCATCATTTAACAGTATTTTTTTAAAAGATTTTATTTATTTACTTGAGGGAGATACAGAGAGTATGAGCAAGGGGGAAAGAAGAGAGGGAGAGGAAGAAGCAGACTCTGCTAAGCAAGGAGCCCAACCTGGGGCTAGATCCCAGGATCCTGAGATCACAACCTGAGTGGAAGGTAGATGCTTAACTGACTGAGCCACTGAGGTACCCCTGCTTATCTGTTTTAAAAGTAAGCAATATTAGCACTTGCTCACCACACTGAAATAAAGAATAAATATGTGTGTAGTTTGTCGAGACATGGTCAAGACAATAATTATAAATACATTTGAATCAGTATTAGAAAAGAAGCATGCTTTTTTGATTATTTTAATTTTATTTACTTAAAATGCATTTATTTGAAATGAAAACAATACTAACTTGAAATGAAAAAATGGTTATTTAAAATTTGCTATTTAATAATATCATAGCTCATTATTCTAAATAAGCTTTTTGAAGTCATAATTACCAACATAAGAAGAGATTTTGTGTCAAAGCACAATATTTTATTAAGAATACACAAGGAAGCAAGGAAAGGAAACTTCCATTTATTGAGAACAAGATAGATGTTAGTCTTCTCAAATGGATAATTTCATAAATTATCCCAGCAGGTCTTTATAGGATATATTATCCGTATCTCAACCTGAGTTTCAGATAAATAATTTGTCCACAGTCACACAGGCCCTAACAAGATTCAAATTCTCTTCTGGGGCCCCCAGGTGCCCCAATCTTTTAAGCAACTGCCTTTTGCTCAGGCCATGATCCCAGGGTCCTGGGATAGAGCCTCACATTGAGCTCCCTGCTCAGCAGGGAGTCTGCTTCTCTCTCTCCCTAGGGTGCTCCCCCCGCTTGTGCTCTCTTTCTGGCACTCTCTCTCACAAATAAACAAACAAACAAACAAATAATAAAATCTTTAAAAAACAAAATAAAATTGCTTCCAGTGCAGAGTGTTGTTCTTTATTTTGCAACAAATGCCTATACTTAAGTTCTGAAAGAAAACAATATGTTGACATCCTTTCTATCAAAAAAAAATTCATGCAAATCTTTTTTTTTAAATCCATTTTGCTGACAGTTGGAAAGACAAGGGAGAGGGAAAGAGAGTGTGTTAGAGAGAGAGAAATATAAATACTTAGAGGGGCATCACAGGCAACTGGGAAGATAGATATACTTCTGATCTTTATACAACACTAATATAAAGCCATAATTGACTCATGTTGTTTGTAGTTAAATGCAAACTAAACATATAAGTACTGTCATTGGTGCCTGGGGTGGCTCAGTCAGTTAAGTGTCTGCCTTCAGGTCAGGTCATGATCCCAGGATTCTGGGATTGAGCCCCATGTTGAGTTCCCTTTTCAGTGCGGATTCTATTTCTCCCTCTCCATCTGCCCCTCCCCCTGTTTGTACTCTCTCAAGTAAATAAATAAAATATTTGAAAAAAATACTGTCAAATTATGATTCTGTCAGCTTACTGAACATCTAAGACTGAAATCAAGATATGATCTTGAAAAATAAATAAAATAATAATCATAAATAAAATTAAGGGTCAGAAAAGCAGTACAATAAACAACCTCAGCTATCAATTATGAAGTTGTTCCAGAAAATGAACAAAGAGAGGAAGGTGGAAAATCACACACACACACACACACACACACACACACACACACGCACACACGCATACATACATAATCAAGGCGAGTGTTTGTTTCACTTTGCCTGGCACAGTGAGGCAGATGCTAGAGCCAGACCAGGAGGCCGAGTAGAGTGAGAAAAACTCAGAAGAGCCACCTCAAGGAAGGAGCTCACAAGATCCAAGAAAATGAATACTGGTTTATATATGCCTGGGTTGAAGGTTTTTTTTACTTTTTTAAAGAATGTATTTATTTATTCATGAAACACACAGAGAGAGGCAGAAACATAGGCAGAGGGAGAAGCAGACTCCAAACAGGCAGTCTGATGTGGGACTCGATTCCTGGTATCCAGCATCATGACCTGAGCCGAAGGCAGATGCTTAACCGCTGAGCCATCCAGGTGTCCCTTGGGTTGAAGGTTTAAAAACATGGTGACAGTTATGTGATTTACTCAACATCCCTCAGTGAGTCAAGGAGTGAAACAGTGTCAAGGAGTAGAACACTATTTATTGAATCAGGATGGGGCATTTGGAAGATACAGGAGTAAGTTAGAGAGTTTGGGCAAGAGTGGTTCCATTGGCAAATCATGTTCTATAGATTGGTTAGAGAAGGGACTCCAGGTAGCCAACAGTGTATATATTTATGTGGTCAGTGGCCTTGCTAGTTTTGCATGCCATTCTGGCTGTGGACTTGACATAGTGCCTATCACATTTTTAGCACTTGAAATGCATGTTAAATAAAAAAATATATATAAATCAGAAGTTGAAGGGCTACAGGATTGCACACACTTCTTGATGGCAAATTACCAATGTATGATTCATATTAAAATCCTAAACTGTAAAAATGTGCTTTATGATAAAATTACCATGGAAAAAATAACTAGATTTAACACTACACCCTAATTTTTATGTTTGTGTCTTTCAGTGATCTGTGTAATTGGCTGGAAATATCCATCAGTACAGTGATTGCAATAACACTATAGTTATAAAATATGTTTGGTTAACATTTTTGAATTCTAAACTTTCATTACATATTTTATCCTCAAATAGCAAATTATCTAGTTTTTTTTTTTCTTCTATACTTGACTGACTTATTTAACAAAAATTTTTTGGTCAAAAATTAAAATATTTTTATGTTAAGCTTAAATTATTTTTATTCTTTTGTTTTAAGTCTACTGTGTTTCCTTCACAATATTAAGATGGTTAATGATTTACTAGGTCATCTACATTATATCTATGCCTCTAATAATGATTATATCTGTCATTGAATGATTTTCTACTAAATCCCTGATATTCTACTATGCCCTTCACTTAACTAATGCCTAAAGCTCATTTCCCAGTCCACCATATAAGATGTCATCTTCAACTTACAGATGTAGAAACTGAAGCTTGTGGAATATATAAGTCTAAGTCTTTGCTCCTTGTAGATATTTTTTTTAATTCTAAAATATTTGGAGAAAATTTGCATTTGTTCAAAACATTTGTTACTATTTTGCTATTATGCACGTTAATAGCTTTGAATTAATATATTTTAAACAGCATTAAATGACTTCAAAATTTGGTCAGAATAAAAGTTTTGCAAGCTCCTGTTATACACTGAAATATGAGAGTCAATTCCTTTCAGCTTTTAATGTGAATAAAACTGTTGGCCACTCTTCTAAAAGGTCGGGATATTGAGAAAATTTCTTGATGAACAGCTGCCATTACATTTGGCCTCCTTCCTGGCTTTCTGAAAGGATGAGTACTGAATGCTGACCTCTTGACCACTTTGGCAATGCACTAAAAACAGATCTATCTAGGAAGTCAATAGTCTAATAGTTACTAGAATAGGATTGTCAAATTAAGCAAATAAATACAGAATACTCACTCAAATTTGCATTTCATATAAAGAGCAGAAATACTTTTTAGTATAAGTATATCCTGTTCAATATTTGGGACATACTTATACTAAAAAAAGGATGCATTGTTGGTGTGGAATTCTAATTTAGCTGAGTGTCCTATATTTTATCTGACAAGCCTATCCTGGGAGCATTGTTTACCAGGATCGGAGAGAGCAGGGAAACATAAATATAGATTAGCAAATGTCTCCTGAAAACTGTCCAGGGAAAGCATATTTTTAAACGGACATGAAATTCTCCCAAATTCTTAGGTGAAATGCTTCTGATTCCTCTTCGGCATGGGGCAGGGGGAAGATCCTTTTTCACAGGCTCATAGCAAACCAATTCTTGACAAGTGGTTATTGGCCAAAGGCAGTATGGAGTGTTTGGGAGAAAGCCAAGTGGAAACTTAATGCATCCTTAAATGAAGAAGGGGTTAGGGGAAAGCAATTGGAAAGGTGTTCTTCTGTCCATGAAGGATCTATGCAACATGAAACTGAAACATCTTTTCTTTAAGCGTCTTGTCATTGGGTTTACTACAATGCAATCTTACTGTTTTTGAAAAAAAAAGTGTTGCCTGGGCTAACATCTTTTGTTTGGATTCTCTATAGTTTTCTACTGTTAGGTGGTTTCTAGGGATCTCGTAAATTAATACTTTAAGGATAGAGTTTTCTCAATAGGCAGATAATATTAATGATAAAAATAAAATTGAATTAGCCTGTAATAATAATTTAGTCTTGCACAGTGAGCTTATTCAGTAGGTTTAAAGTGGATTGCTGTCTTTTCAATCACCCCTGTCCAAACTGCAAATATAAACACAATATATCCTCTAAAGATTCATACAGGGACGGGGATATTTGAGAGTGCCTCTGCCTTTATGAAAAATAAATCTGCCTTTAGCATCTACTAAAATATACATTGAAAGTTTTGAATTAAAAGGTAAAAAAAATTTGTAACCATTAATGAAAATCTGTTCCCTGAATAGAAGGGAATTAAAAAGACAACAAATGTATCAAATATCAATTGGAAAAAGAAGATGAGCTTCATTTGAATTTTACCTGGCCATTACTCAATAATGCAGACATTTCAATTGTTCTATCTAGATGTTGAAATAAACATTTTAGTGAGGTCAGTGGAGTGGGTGGTCTGTAACAGATATTTTGCTCTGCTCATTTGATATTCTGCTGGAAGCTGGTAGAGGTAATTAAGGGGAAAGCCACTTCAAATCTTTTTGATGAAGCTCCTGATAGCATAATGTGGGTATATATTTTTATAAGTAAATATAATTCACCTGAAAAAAATGAGTAGGGTTTGAAAATGCATACATGAAATTACCTAATTTTGCTACATCACATATATTTTGCTCTGTGATCTACTCTTTCTGCTTCTTGCTTTGTCCCTAATAAACCCATCAGGCAGAATGTGGCCAGTCTTGGGCTCTGTCGTCTGGCACTTCACCATCTCCAGCACAGTTGCTTGAGATGGTAGGAGCTCTGTAAGTGTTTGTTGAATGAACGAAGACATGAATTATTAATTAAATCAATTATATGCTGACTGTGCTCCTTTCCCAAGACTGACAGCATTTTCTAGATGAACCCAGGGCCATTTACAAAAGCAACTAGATACACAGGGCTCCTGCACATGGAATCCAGACTGTCAGTGAAATATTCATTTTGGGGCGCCTGAGTGGCTTAGTGGGTTGTGTCTGCTTTCAGCTCAGGTCATGATCTGAGAGTCCTGGGTTGGAGCCCAGCATCGGGCTCCCTGCTCAGTGGGGAGTCTGCTTCTCCTTCTTCTCCTCACCCTAATTGTACATACTTTCTCATAAATAGATAGATAGGTAGATAGATAGATAGATAGATAGATAGATAGATAGATAGATAGATAGATAAAATGCTTTAAAAAAAGAAATATTCTTTTGTAAGATCCAAAGTTGAACTACAAGTATTTCCAGAGCAATTAATAATGCTTTTCTTTAGCTGCTTACCTCTTATGTATGATGTTGGTACAGGCTGGAACCTCAGGAAAATTTCTTGATGAACAGCTGTCATTACATCTGGCCTTATTCCTGGCTTTCTGAAAAGATGCATAGTGAATGCTGGCCTCTTGACCATTTGGCAATACGCCAGAAACAGATCGATCTTGTAGGTCAATAGTCTAATAACCCCTAAATTAAGATTATCAGATATAGCAAATGAATGCAGAATACTCAAATTTGAATTTCAGACAAAGAATGGAAATATATGGGGTGCCTGGGGGGCTCAGCAATTGGGCATCTGCCTTTGGCTCAAGGCGTGATCCTGGAGTCCCAGGATCGAGTCCCACATCAGGCTTCCTGCATGGAGCCTGCTTCTCCCTCTTCATGTGTCTCTGCCTCTCTATCTCTGTCTCTCATGAATAAATAAATAAGATCTTTTTAAAAAAGAATGGAAATAAAAGAAGATAGATAGAAGATAGATAGATAGATAGATAGATAGATAGATACATACATACATACATACATACAGGATAGAAGATAGACAGAAAACAGATAGATAAAAAATTTTGCTGTAAATACACTATTTGATGCACAGGTATTATCCTAAAGGCTGGCTTAGATGATTGTTCACTAGACTATAATAGGACACTTAATGACTGAAATGTACTGATACTTATTTTAGGGTTTCAAATGTATTCAATACAAAGATCAGATCTTACCCTTGGTCTTACACTATATGAAGTATTAAATACACATGATTGTTCCTTTTTGAAACACTTTTTCATTTACCCCATAAGATCTTATACTTTCTTCGTTTTTCTCCTAAGTCATTAACTATTCTTCTTCCATCTTCTTTGCTGAACCCTTACTATCTTCCTGAAGACTAAATGTTGAATTTTCTGGGATTCAGTATTTGGAAATATTTGGTTCTCTGACTGTATTAATTCTTAGGCAAAAGGTCATAAATTTTTCACAGTTTTCATTACCCTTAGTATCTCAGTAATTTTTTCAGAATATTTTCAGTCCATTGCTTCTCAGCCTTTTGGCTAAAATCAAGTACAGAATACCCCAGGCCAAAAGAAAAACCTACCGATTCCATATTTTAAGCAGTTAGCTTCAAAAAATCACTATTCACTTATGCCCTGTGATAGGCTGACAAATGGTCTCCAAAGATACCAGATCCAAATCTCCAGAATCTGGGAATATGTTACCTTATATGGCAAAAAGGACTTTGATCGTATGATTATTTCAAGGGTCTTGAGATAGGCAGATTGTCCTGGATTAGCTGAGTGGGCTGCTTATAATCACAGAGATCCTTACAAGAAGGAGGAAAAATCAAAGGAGACAGAAGGTAATGTGATACTAGAAATGGAGAGATTTGAAGATGCTGTACTGCTGGTTTGGATGATGAGGCAGGGGCCGTGAGTTAAGTCCTACAAGGGAAACAACTATAGAAGATAGAAGAGACAAGGAAATGAATCCTTGCCAGAACCTCCAGGAGAAGAGTAGTCCTGCTGACATCTTAGTTTCAGCTTAGCGAACCAATTTAGGACTTCTGACCTCCATAATTGCAATAGGATAATTTTGTGTAGTTTTAAGAAACTAAATTTGCAGTAATTTATTACAGCAGTCATAGAAAACTAATACATATTCTAACTACTACACAGTCATATTAAAATGCAATGTATTTGAAAGAAAAATAATATACTTATCTTGTTACCATTGTGGTATGTGCACCTGTTAGGTACTGTGCAAGTTCTCACATCTTAAATCCAGCTGGACATTACTATCCTCACTTCTTGTACCATACTGATTTTCATGAAGTACTTATTTATATATCATAGTTCACAAAAATATAATGTCATTATTGAATGTGGTGTGATCTAACTTTAAAACTGTAAACTACTTGACATTAGTAGTTTAGATGCTATCTGACATAAAGCAAAAATCAGTATTTTTCCCTCAGAAATTTGAATGTCCTGTGACAGATTTAGGAACACATTTTGGCATACATTTTTGTACTAGGATCCTAGACGATTGAATCTGGTCCCACGATTTTAAAAGCATCTAGTATTGATTCTTAATACCCCTAGCGTGTATATCCAACAGCCTATACTTTATCTCATCTTGAATAGCTAAAAAGCATCTCAAATTAAATATGTCCAATACAGAATTGCCATTTCCTCCAAAGTGTCTCCTAGCCTTGATAACCACACTATAGCCTTTCACCCCTTACTTGCGCTGTTGTTGATTTCTTCCCTAAGTCAATGGCTGGATCTAGGTTCTCCAGAGAAACAGAATAAATTAAACATATGATAGCTGGCATAAGAGAATATTTATTTCGGGAATTGACTCATCTGATTATTGAAGCTGGAAAGTCCTGCAATCTGCCATCTGTAAACTGGAGAATGAGAAAGTGAGTCTGAATCCAAAGTCCTAAGAATCAGGGAGCTGGTGGTGTAAGTTCTGGCCCAGGTCTGAAATCTAGAAAGACAGAAGGCTGAAGAATCAGGAGTAATATCCAAGGGCAGGAGAAGATGGGTGTTCCAGCTCAAGTAAACAGAACAAATGTACCCTTCCTTAGCCTTTGTGTTCTATTCAGGTTTTTAGTTGTTTGGATGATGCATTGGTGAGTGTGGATCTTCTCTACTCAGTCTACTGATTCAAATGTTAATCTCCTCTCTAATAAACATCACAGACACACCCAGAAACCGTGTTATACTAGCTATCTGGGCAGCCCATAGTAGTGTCAAGTTGACGCATAAAATTAACCATTGAAATGACATTATCATTCTCTAGTTACCCTGGCCAAAAATTGAAGTCTTCTTTGCTGTCTGTCTCTCACTTCCTTTATCCTCTCCATTAATAAGTCATATCAAGAAGGACTTCAGCAGTTCCAACCAGGTGTATCTCCCCTGGATCTCTACCATTGTCTCCTCACTGGCCCACTAACCTCTCTGTTTACCCTCATGTCCAGCATGGTCCTTTACGTAATGTCCATCAGAGCATGCAACTTCTTTGCTCAAAAGTCAATGACTTTGGATAACAAAGAATTACTACAGAGCACTTTGTATGGTCTACAACAGTGACCCTCAACCAGGGGCGATTTGCCACCTAGAAAACGTTAGCCAAAGTTTAAAGACAGTTTTGGTTGTCACAGTGGGTGGAGATGGGTCAGCAGAGGCCAGAAAAGCTACGAAAAGAAACTGCAATGCACAGGATTGCCCCCCAACAAAAATTATCTGGTTCAAATTAAAATGACACTGATGTTGAGAAACCCTTATTTACGTGAGATACTGTGATCTGGTCCTTGCCAAAAACTCCCACTTGATTTTTACCAGTGTTTCCCCTTTGGGTCAAAGTGAGTTTTTTATTTCTTCAGCATATCACTTTCCTACTTTGGAGATGTTGTTTTGTTCTTTCCCTTGCCTAAAATATTTTCATCCCAGATATGCATACTTTATTTTATTCAGACCACCCAAAATGTCACCACCATAGAGCCATGGAATTAAGTGCACATTGTGCCTGAATCGGGTTCTCACACAATGAACTGCTCAGCCGCTTGGGTCTATTCTGCTGTCCTTCTATGGCTAGTGGACTAATTCATAGTTTTATCCATTGCTGTATATGGTACCCAGTCCTGACCATCTAATCAGCATGGCCTGAAGACCCAGAATCCACCTCATATCCTCACTTGAGCAGGAAACCAAGCCAGTAGTCCTACCCAACTGTTCCCAACCAATAGCTTCCTCCTGACCTCAGAGCATGGGCAGTGGCATTACCCAAATATAGACCAGGATAAAATGAGCATATTAAAAGAGAAGTTAAAAAAATACCTTGAGGCAAATGAAAATGGAAATACAATATACAAAAATGTGTGTAATACAGCAAAAGTATTTCTAAGAGAAAAGTTTACAGTTTCTTGTATATAAAGAAAGAAGAGCTCAAAAAAAACCCTGCCTAACTTTACACTTTATATTTCAAGGAACTAGCAGGGGGAAAGGAACAAACTAAACCAAAAGTTAGCAGAAGGAATGAAATAACAAATATTATGGTAAAACAGAATGAAAGAGAGAGTAGGAACAATAGAAAATATTAACAAAAGTAAAAATTGGTTCTTTCAAAAGAGAAACAAAATTGACAAAACTTTAGCTAATCAGGAAGAGAGATATAGGGAGAGAGGGCCCAAATAAATAAAGTAAGATATGAAAGAGGAGAGATTACAACTGATACCACAGAAATACAAGGAATCATAAGACACTAATATCAATAACTATTTGTCAACAAATTGGACAACCTAGAAAAATAGATTAATTCATAGACACATACAACTTACCAAGACTGTATCAAAAAGAATAAGATCTGAGTGGGTCAATAATGTGTAGAAGATTGAATTAACATTCAAAAACCTTTCAACAAAGAAAAGCCCAGGACCAGATGATTTCACTAGCAAATTTTACTAATC
The DNA here is from genome assembly GCF_048418805.1 of Vulpes vulpes. Lineage (NCBI taxonomy): Eukaryota > Metazoa > Chordata > Mammalia > Carnivora > Canidae > Vulpes > Vulpes vulpes. Next base: position 67,886,309 of record NC_132795.1, on the reverse strand, counting down.
ACTTAAAGAATGATGAATACTAATCTTTATCACACTATTCAAAAAAAAAAATAGAGAGAGAGAGAGAAAGGAGCCCTCCTAAACTCATTTTATAAGGCCAGCATTCCTTTGATATTGAAGCAAAATAAGTACACTACAAGAAAGGAAAACTACAGGCCAATATCCCTGATGAACATAGATGCAAATTATCAACAACATATCAGCAAATTGAATTCAGCAACACATTGAAAGTACAATACGCCAGAATTAAGTGAGACTCATCCATGGGGTGTAGATCAACATACATAAATAATGTGATACATCACAGTAATGAAATGAAAGATAATCATATGTTCATATCAATAGATGCAGAAAAAGCATTTGATAGGCACACCTCAGGGGTTGAGCATCTGCCTTTGGCTCAGGGTCTGGGGTTGGGGACTGAGTCCCACATCAGGTTCCCTATGAGAGCCCACTTCTCCCTCTTTCTATGTCTCTGCCTCTCTCTCTCTGTCTCTCATGCATAAGTAAATAAAATATTTTAAAAAAAGAAAAAACATTTGACAAACTTCAATTGCCATTCATGATAAACTCTCCCAACAAATTGGACCTAGAAGGAACATGACTCAACACAGTAAACCCTACATATGATACACCCACAGCTAACATCAAATTCAGCAGTGAAAGTTTAAAAGCTTTTTGTTTTATTAAGAAAGGACAAGAATGCCAGTTCTCATTACTCCTATTTGACATAGTACTGGAAGTCCTAGTCAGAGCAATGAGGCAAGAAAAAGAAGTGAAAGGTATCTGATTCGGAAAGGAAGAAGCAAAACCATTTGCAGATGACATGATTTATTTTTTTAATTTTAATTTTAATTTTTTAAAAGATTTTATTTATTTATTCATGAGAGGCAGAGAGAGAGAGAGGCAGAGACACAGGCAGATGGAGAAGCAAGCTCCATGCAGGGAGCCTGATATGGGTCTCGAACCCGGATCTCCAGGATCAGGCCCTGGGCGGAAGGCGGCGCTGAACTGCTGAGCCACTCAGGCTGCCCAGATGACATGATTTCATATATAAAACATCCTACACTTCAGCTAAAAATTTACAGAGATAATCAACAAATTCAGTAATGTTGCAGGATATGAAATCAATATAAAACAATCAGTAGAATTTCTATGCACTCAAAATTAGTTATCTGAAAAAGATATAGGGGAAATAATCACATTTACAATAGTATCGAAAACAATAAAATACTCAGAAATACATTTAACAAAGGAGGTGTAAGATTTGTATATGGAACACTCTAAGACTGTGGTGAAAGAAATTAAAAAGGACACAAGTAATTGGAAAGACAATCTCTGTTCATGGACTGGAAAATGGATACCATTAAACTACCATATTTCCTAAAACCATCTATAGATTCAGTGCAAGTCATGTTAAGATTCCAATGACATTTTTTTACTGAAATGGAAAAACCAATCCTAAAATTTATATGAATCTTATAATACCAAAGACCCCAAATAGCCAAAACAATCTTGAAAAGGAAGTGCAATGCTAGAAGCATCACATTTCCTAATTTCAAATTCTATTACAAAGCTATAGTAATTAAAACAGCATGGCACTGGCATGAAAAACGACACATAAGCTGATAGAAGAGAATCAAGAACCTAGATATAGACTCCTGCATGTACATTCAACCAATATTTTACAAGAGAGCCAAGAATACTCTATGAAGAAAAGAAAATTTCTTCAGTAGTGATGCTGGGAAAATTGGATATTCACATACAAAAGAATGAAACTAGACCTCTACCTTATATCACCAAAATATTAATTTGAAATGGATTAAAAACTTAAATTTAAGACCTAAAACCATAAATTTCCTAGAAGAAAATGTAGAGATAAGGTTCTGACACTGATCTTGGCATGACTTTTTGTGTGGAACACCTAAAGCAAAAATTACAAGTGAGACCATAGCAAAATAAAAAGCTTCTGCATAGCAAAATAAACAATCACCAAAATGCAGAGTTGGATAAATATTTGCAAATTACACTATCTGATAGGGAGTTAGTATCTAAAATATATAAGGAACTCATACAATTCAACAGAAAACAAATCCAATTTAAAAATGGACAGAGAACCTGAAGAGACATTTTCCCAGAGAATACATATGAATGGCCAGCAGGTACATTAAAATGTGCTCAACATCACTAGTCATGAGGAAAATACAAATTGAAACCCGAGGAGGATATCATCTGTTAAGATGACTAATATAAAAAAAGTGAGTGATATCAAGTTTTGGTGAGGATGTGTGGAAAATAAATTAAATGGCCATAATCTATCCATGACTATTATATTCCTCTCCTCCTCCTTCCCCTCCTCCTCTTCATCATCATTATATGTAGAAAGCTCCAGATCAAACCTCAAAAAAATGGCAAAAGAAAACCAAATGAGCAAGTATATTTTCAGGTGTCCCATACACTTCACACGAGGCTAGAAAGCATAGGGAATGTCTGCATCTGATAGGAAATTCAATCAAGAATATACGTCTCCAATGAATTAAAACAACATGTTATAAATGGAAGAGCTAAGGAGATCCAGGTAGTAAGTGATGAAGATTCTGGAAAGACTGTGAACTGGTGAGAAATTCTCCCTTGTGGTTACAGCTGACCAGATGAGAAGAGAAAGGTTCAGGGAAATCACAGCAACGTCCCCCATCCATTCACCTGAAGGAAAATTTTGCAAAGCTACCCATTTTTTCTTTTTTTGTCTCCTCTTCTGGTTTGGTGAGAATATCCATCTTTTTTTAAATGATTGATTGATTGATTGATTGATTGATTGATTGATTTGACAGAGCATGAGTAGGAGGAGGGGCAGAGGAGAGGGAAAGAATCTCAAGCAGGCTTCCCACAGAGAGCAGAGCCTCATTCAAGGCTGGATCTCATGACCCTGAAACCATGACCTGAGCTGAAATCAAGAGTCAGGCATTTAACCAACTGAGCCACCCAGGCCCCCTGAGAATATCCACTTCTCAAATAAGATTCAAGACACATAAAATGGAAAATGGGAAGGCAAAATAATATTGAATAAGAGAATAAGACTTCTCTGTAAGAAAGCTCTTTCACTTTTAGTAAAGCAGAGCAGTTGGACTATTGGAAATTCCATCTATTGCAAATATCAGCACTGGTAAAGGCTGGTGATGTTTACCTTTGTTCAATTAGCAATTATTGTTTACATTGTCACATTGTACCACTAATGATGTCTCCTTATTACTGAACTAAAATTCCTCTATGAGATACTGTAGAATTTGGAGATGTATGATAAAAGGAATACAGTAATAAGAACAAAATCCTATTTAGCAGAACACGACCCTGCTCTGTAACTCCTATCTTGCTGGACGTTTAACAAACATGACTTAGCGCAAGATTATGTGGTCCAAGAATATCCTAGGACTGAAGAATTGGGTTTAGCTCCCCTTGTCAGGGTGCAATTAGTTCTCTCTAAGCCTGTGTATTGATTTGGAAATTGCTTTTTTATATGATGTAAAGGGATTGTCTAGAGACTACTGATGCGTGTTCATATCATTCTATGTTCTTTCCTTGCTCGTCAGCAATGGGCATGAAATCTGCCATTATACACATCTTTTCTCAAAAAAGAAATATGGAAACCAAAGAAGGCCTCAGACATGAAACTTATCTCTTCAGACTTCATCACTGGGCCCCTTTGTTCTTACAGCGGGGGGATACGTTCTTGGTGAAGACAGAATGAGTCATGTTGTAGCAGTAACACATTTTGATCCTACAAGTGAGGATGCTGACTTTCCCAGGAGGCAAAGTCATGAAATAGGGGTTTGGTCAGTGAGGTGTTTGGCTGCCAATGTTTTGAGCCTGGGTAGATGCATTGGGGAGTAAGGTTGAAATTAGGATAGTCTGCATTTGAGATTTAACTACATTTTTGATTCAGTGTATGGCTTAATGTGACCCTCTACCTTTTCACTTTCCAACAATCTCTACACTTGGGGGGAAATGTGTGGCACCTGTTTGAGTCATCACCAAAGAATAATGAGCAAAGTGAAGAGATGGGGCATATGAAAAATAAATTTTGTTATGCTTTCTTGTGGAATACAGTATAGAAATATGAATATTTTTGGAGAAGGTATATTTTGATTGGAAGTCTGACATTTGTGCTTCATTCCCCTTCCCTGTCTGTAGATTATATATCCTATATAGATATATATGGTTGGAGTAGTCCCGCCAAAGGCTTGCTTTCCTTCCTTTGGCTGCTAACCTAATCAAACATTCACTCTGCTAACAAAGGTGGAACCAGGAAAGTTTTTCTTGTATTTCAGTTGCCACTTGAAATCAAAGACACAGCCTCCCTGGGATCATTCAGAATGCCTTGTTTATATTTGGCATTTGCCCTAATGCATAGGTCTTGAATGCTTTGAAAAATATATCAAGTCTTTATCTAGAGTAGGGGTTTCAGTTTCTGAATTGGAGTCTGCAAATATGCTCCACACAGTTCATGGTATTCACCAAATATGGTTTATAAAGGGTTAGGTTGGCACCATTTAGATATGGCATGGATGCAAAATGTTCCTGAAGCTCCCCATCAAGGATGCAATTGTTTCTAAGTTTCAGAACTGAATGCTTCATTAAATGCCGGAGCATGTGACATAATGGGGTGCCCAGTTGCTAACTTAATATTTAGCTACTCAAATTCACAGACAAACACCTTGATGCTCCCCTCAGGTCTCCACAATTAGCCACGTTTGTTCATCTTTCCTAATACGTCTCAGTAGACAGAGAAGAATGCAGAGTTTTAATTTGCTAATCACCCAGTTGGATAGGGGCTGTGGGGGGAGATGCTAATCGTCTGCAGACATCTGTAATGACCCTTGGACAAAACCGAGGAAAACTAAATCAAAGCTTTGACAAGGGCAGGAGAGCGGAAACAGAAGCCCTAATTGTGGCCATGTGAAGTGCACTTTCCCTTTTGTATCTTTTGTAGTAGGATCGTACAATACCGTGTCAAGTAACTTTTATGGACAGCACCAAAAATGACTTTTTCCATCTTTTGGGATAAATGGTCAAACCCCATCTGTGAAATACGCGAAGAGAGACCGACATTATGGTGCAAATGTAGCAGACAAAGGGGTTTGGGCGAGCTTTTGCCAGTTAATTTTGGCTAACCTGCAGAAAGCCTATTGTCAAGCCAGCCATGCTTCACTGAGCTCCTTCCACTTTTGTTGTCATGTTTCCTCTTTATGGTTAAGTGAACCTCAAAACAATGACAAAGAAATATGCACTGAGTCACATATTCTAAGAAATAGACTGTACTCTCTTCAAATCGAAATAACGGCACCTTAATTCTTGGATTTTCCACATTTTCATTGGGAAAGCTCCTATTTGGTTTCTTTGACTCTCTATCAGTTCATGCAGTTCTGCCAAGGGGGGAAGCTTTGCGGGACACTGGCACTTTAGCACTTGAAATATTAAGATGAACAGAACAAGCAAAAAAGGTAAGCTTGCTTCCTTGCAGTATTTTGAGTGTCTGTTTCTTTGCTGGTGAAGGTTTAAGTTTTCTTGGTTGAGAGAAGTTTTGTTTACTATCCAACCTGCGTCAAATAAACTATTCTTGTTGCTGTTTTTAATGGCTAAAGCCCGGGAGGGGAAAGAAAGAAAAGGAAAATCTAAAGCCACTCCACTTATAAAACAGAGTAAAAAGCCATGGGTTTTGCACTTCAGTCTAGTGGTCTCCTTATCAGAGGTGGGTCTCGTGTCCTCAAAAAAGCATAACTTACTGAATTTCCTAGGTTCAGGATTTATTATTTTTGGAGAGCTCCCAGTGAACTCGTTTTTGAGGACACAACTCGCGTTAGGTAATTCAATCATGGAAAAACATAAGCATGATCTAAATAAGCTTAGTCTAAAATCAAAAGAGCTGTCAATTATGTGACTATTTCCGATTCTTTGTTGCACTTTCTTGTCGTGACTCAAATAACCCTGATAAATGGACGTTTTAAAGCATTTTACTTTAGAATGCCCTCCAAACAGCTAAACTTCAGAGATGTTTTTTTCTTTTTTTTCTTTTTCTTTTTTTTTTGTAAAAGTTGCTACGTCCTCTCAGGGTGGATGGCTGACATTTACATTATGTAGCATCTCATAATTGCCCTTTGCAGGGTTGTCTCGTAGAGAAAGGATCTAATGGAGAGAGGAATCTTTTTTACTTTTCTCCCCACAGCAAGTTCTCCGCTTTCAGCCCTCCAAAGTCTCCAGTATTGAGTTTTCTTGCTGGAGGAAAGGCAGGCAACTTTCTCTAAAACACTTTCTAAAAGCCCTCCATCAATACCTCGGTCGTACCCTCCACAGTCTGGACAGCTCCTCGCCCTGTCCCTCACTGTGTTCCACCCTGGATGCTCAGCAGGTGCCTCTCCACATGCATCCTGAGCCAGTCGTCTTTTACCATCCCCAGGGAAATGCAAAATGCATTGATTTCTCCAGCTCTGTGTTATCTGCCCTACTCACGCAGGAGTAAATGGAGTTCTTAGGTGAAGGGCTCACATTGCAAAACTTTCACCTCTCCAGGAGTTGCACATGCCCATTTCCTTAGATGAGCAACAACAACAAAAATAGAAACTCAGTTTCTATCAAAGTATTTCAAAGGTTGCTTGGAGTATTTCTGAATTAGGAAAAGAAAGTTTAAAAAAAAAACAAGTCTTAAAGACAAAAGCCGTCAAATTCAGATTTTGCAGCAAGTAGCTTTACTTTCCTGAGAGTATCTGCCTTGTGAAAAAAAAAATCGATATACAACTGGCAAATACTTATGAGGACAGCCTCCCAAAGAGATGTGGCACCCATGTGACCAACTGCATCTACTTTTGAGGGTGAAGAATCCAAACACAACATTCAGCATTACCATGTTGGTAGGCTCAGAAAAAAGGCAACACATTGTCTTTAAATTTCATTTTCAATCTCTTCTAGGAAAGACATAGATTCATGTGGAAGTAAAAGGGCTGATAGCTTACCGATGTCATGTTTTGAACTCAGAGGATGCTGCCATAGAATGGCAGTTCAATCCCTTTTAAGAATATAGAAAATAAAATATAGAAGGAAATAATATTCATAATGTTATTGTTTGGAAGGGATATTTCATAAGACTACAGATACAAAGGTGTAATGAATACATATTTTTAATAAGGTTACTATGGATATATGTCATGTTTAATAGGATTGGAGAGTTCTCTGGTCCATGAACATGAGGTAACTAGGAGGGAAAATTCACACAAATGGTCCATGACTTCTCATCTTGGAGTCAGAAATTCAAGGACTGTCCTGGTAACCTTTTTAGTAGCTTTTCTCATTATTATTTACTTTGAAATCTGAAATTCTCTGTTTCCCGATAAGAAAAATGTACATAAAACAATATCTGAGCTAAAAACTGTTTGATGAACTGTCATCTGCAGTATTATTCTTTTCATAGTTTCTAGGAGTATCTGATGGAGATACAAAGTGAAATTTCTAAATTATACTATGAAAAGATTTTAGGGAAGCTTTATACCTCTCTAAAATATGGAATTTCTACAAAGTTTGGTTACTTTGAAATTTAATTAACAGCTTATTTAAATTTTAGGAACATCATTTATATTTCTTTTTCTATACCTCCTGTATGCAATACTCCATGGTAATTTTGTAAGTGTTGTAAGTTTATGTGTTGGGGTTAATTGAACCTAAGTGCAAGAAGGAATCAGGGGAAAAAACTAGGTTAAAAAAATGTCAATTTCACTTTTCAAAGGGACTTAGCATTAGTTTATAATGGAGAAAGCATTACAAAATAGTGGAAATGAAAGTACTGTGAAGATTGTGGAGCTATACTGGGTATGGTCCAGCATCATCTGCTCTTAAGATCTCACTTGGGTAATTCTTTCCTGGTCCCAGCTCACACTGTACACCCTCTGATTTTCCAATATTTGACCAGTGTTGATCACATTACTTTTTTGATGAATATTTGGGGTTTTGACTGTTTTACTAGATAACTGACTTAAAATAATAAAAGTTAATTTCTGATTTCTTTTTCCACTAAAAGCAATACCTGCTAATAAAAATCAATGTTTTCTTTTTTCCAAAGTCGGCTTACTTAATCTGGAACTTAAAGAGAGGGTATGAATGTTACTTAATTAACTAGCATTCTATAGGTACATGTGTATTAATATGAGAGTTTATAGAGTACTATATTTGTGCAAAATATAAGCAACTGTTATATAATATGCATTTGTGTGTGAGCATATGAATTTCCTAATAAAGTGTCTCTCAAAGTTTCATACACACACACATTTCCTAAGGTTTTAATAATGATTACATACAAAGTCAATGATCCAGACCAAATCACTATTCAATGTAGGACATGAGGGCATCCTCTTGTATTGAATTATTATCATTGGGAATAAAATTAATCTAGAATGAATAGAAATGTGGGTTTTGTTTTTTATTTTGTAACTTGTATGTAATTTTCCATAGATTCCATCCATTATCCTACTTTGATAAACTATATCTTTATTGCTCTTAATTTGTTTTTATACAATAGGAAAAGATATAAATACTGGTCTGAGTATGATTTTGATCTGGATTTGCTTATATATCAGTGTGGCTATCTGATATAAAGATGAGAGATAAACACTGTCATCTTTAAAACTGTACCTATTGTACGGAAATTTTGTTACCTATAATCTTATTAATACACTCCAATTATACATATGCTTAAATCTCATTAGTTAATTGTAAAGATTTAGACTTTTCTGAGCTTTGATTTTTCTATCATTTAGTTGTGTTATTGATACTCTAACATTTAAAAAATCATAGAGTTTCCACTTTTGCTCCTGAATATTCACTTAAGTAAAATATAATCATTGAAAATTAATTGGTGGAACCCAGCTATTCCCACCATATATGTAGGTATGTATAAAACTATGTACCAAGACTTTCAGTAAGCAAAAGGTAATGCAGGAAACCTGCTTTAGGGAATAGGAAATTAAATGGTTAAAATTAACTAAAAAGTAATTTTTGTTTCACGGGACCTGGCTCTCCTGATTTCAACTTTCATATGTATTTTGTCTTTCAAAGAAGGCTTACTCTATGTAGTATTTAAATGGTCTAATTCATCTCCCTTTAACCTATTGTTCATTTATTTTATTCAATTTATTTTTATAATTATTTTATAATTAAAAGTACTCCCGCTCTATGTGAGAGTGTTATAACTTGAGTAAAGCAAACACTAACTCAAAGAACAACATTAACTTTGGACTGAAACTAATCATAGAACATTATAATCTCGAAGCATGATTCCTAAGGAGGTTATTACAGAATGAATAAGTTGATTATGATGGAAATTTCCCTCCTGGTGTCATTCTGGTCCTCACTTGCATACACTGCAATAGAACCTCACTAGCACTCATGTTCTTCAATATTTGCTGGTGTAACAATTCACAATCGCAGTCTCAACAGTGATGGTAACACTCAAATGAAATTGTTCTACATAATTTCATGATATATGAAAGAGATTAAAATAATTGAATTGCTTTAATATATCCCATTAGTGCTTGAGATATCTTGATTCGCATTTTCTTTTTAAGCCATATAAAGGGTAGTTTCTGTCCTAGCAAAGCAGTCTTTCATGAAGTTGGGGGTGGGGTAGAGTGAGTCAAGACACTGAGAGAGAGGGTGTGAGGAAAAAGAGAGAGAGAGAGAGATCAGAAGTTGACGTGTATTTGAGGGGACAGAAAGTGATAGTCTCTGGCTCTTAATATGAACCTGTGGGTTTGGATGAAAAGACATCATCCATGCAAAACTTTAACTTTACATTTTAACTATTATTTAAAGTACAAAAAGCCAATTTTAAGGGAAAACAACCCACTTGTTTTGCCCCTTCATATCTGTGTTTGGGGAATATAAATGTCAAGGAAAAGACATATACTATTCATCCATCTTTTGAGATTACTTGACAATCTCAGTGGTATTAGCCAGTGCATCATACACCTGGGCAATGTTTAGAACTAAAATAATGTGTGTTCTTCATTCAGAAAGAGGGTCCATAATGAAAGCTTTGTCTCCTTTTTAACACAGAGAGATTACAACTGAGTGACTATTTGCTAGTATGATAATTTGGATTTAAGATCACCCCACTGCACCAATATCAGGATGCAATTAATCACATGACGTCCATAGGAGACTGAGCACAAGAGAGAATTGAGAAATGAGTACATTGTAAGTCTTGCTTAATGTCGGGGGAAAGAAATGTGGTGGGACTCTACTCTCTATGACTTGGCTTAGGAATGTAGAGCTGCTATGGCTACTTGCTGCCAGGATCATGTCGCATTTACAACACCAACAATGTTGTCTTGACAGAGTTTGCCAGATGATTCTGACCCAAACTTCAAAGGCTAAGAAGTACTCTCAATCATAGTAAACAGCATTAATATCCACACCGCCCCCCACGCACACACAGAGGAAATCATTACATGCAAATGCATCCAATTCTTCTCCGAAGATGTTTCTAACCACAATGATTACATGGCAAAAATCAGAATTATCTTAAAATCCAGCCTCTGTATGGTAAAAATTGATGAGACACACATTTTTTCCCCAGGTGAATACAGTCTTGACATTACAATTTTCTCTTTGAATCAAAAACTTCTACTGAAAAGAAATGAACCCATGTGAGCCCGACTTGGGTGAAGAACACTTTACCTGAACTTTGCTCTAAAAGATTATTCAGCATTTTGACTGTGATAGATAACTGTTCTTGGTCAGGCTTCCTGTGTTTGCATGACACCCTTCTAGCAACGGGAGCAGGACAGAAAGTCTCCATGTCCTTCCTTCTAGTCCTTGGACAATAGAACCGCTTCCATGACATTTTGAAACATTTAATGTTTTACTACTACCACCAGGCATTTTTCTTTGAAATGAAATCAGATTCAGAAAAATTGGGTGAAAAGAACTCAAGATGTGCATACCAGACAGCGAATAAAGTAATTCCCTTTAAGTCTGTGATATTGCCACTTACCTTAGCAGTCTTGATTCTCCTTCATAATGGTAGTTGCTTAGGACTTAAAGCCACAGAAAATATAAAATACCTATGGGACATATTCCAGTACTGTACATTAAATTTGAGGATTTTACATGTGATAAAGTATGTCAGTGTTGCTTACAGGGAATTCCAGTGATACCTCAGCTTTCTTGGACTTATTATAAATCCTTTGTTGGAATTATTGTGGCTGGTTCAATAATTCAGATTAGCCCTCATGTTTATTAATGCACTACATCTGTGCAAACAACATGTCAAGCAGAGAGTTTATTGTAATTGCCTGAGCAAACAGAACCTGAAAGAAGCAATTTCCAGTTACAATGTGCTATGACAAGTAATGAGGTAATTGGCATTCTGTCCTGATTACTTCCACCTTCTTTTTCATCAGGTCTATATTGTGTGTGATAGATAGTTTTATAAGAAATGAAGGTGTTTGATAATATGGTTCGCTGCTGCTTAAGGTTAGTGATTAAAGACAATCATCATTTTCTCTCAGAGATCTTATTAGCTTTAACATTATTTATTCATATGTGTAAGAATGTGCCCAGGACCCAGCTCCTCGATGCACTGCATGCTGTTAAAATGTAAACGCAAACTGCCACCAAGTGAATGCAGAGCATGTTCTAGGTTTCCAAGCATGATGGGACACGGCAACTTTTGGCAAACGGAATCGACGCACTAACAGTGCGGGTTAGAATAATGGCTTCGAGCCTGCATCTGTAGCCAACATTCACCTGCTTTGGAATAACAGAAGCAGAATGATATTTAAGGGCAAGATGGCAATGTGGTGCTGAATTCTCATTTCCAGGATTTTATAACTTTCTATAAACATTACCCTTTGCTTCTAGCCCACAGTGAGGAAAAAGATGGAATGCATCCCATTTCTAGACCCAACATTAATAGTTTAGAAAGTGTCAGTCTCAGATTTTTTAAAAGAAAAAGAGAAAAAAAATTGAGCAGAAGGTATTTTTGGGAGAAAGGAAAAAAAAGTTTTATTTTTGTTTCAAGGGAGTTTTCCCCCTCAATTTAGAATGTTCGTTCTTGGCACTCTCTATCTCTGGAGGAAAAAATAAAGTACAGTCCGTTTAGTTGAAGAAAATGTCTTGGGAATGACCCACATTTACTCTCCTTATGCCATCACTTCTATGCTATCTTTACATGTGTGTTTTCCCAGCTAACTTACCTCCCGTCACCTTCCAGGCTTCCACCTGGGCACCCTCCCTGTGCACCCTGATTCTGCTCTCAGGCCTCTGCTCATCCTCTACCCACATCACAGGGACAGGGAGATCCTCATTCGCATGTCTGTCTTTCTGGCCAGAGACTATGAACTCCATGAGGACAAAGAGATCCTGTCTCTAACCTGCAGGCAGTGTAGCCTGTGGACAGTGATGTCAACTTTGGAATTACGCTGTCTGGGATGGAACTCCTAGCTCCGTCACTCACAAGTGACATGGAATCAGACCAGTGGCACAATTTCTCTAAGGTTTTATTGCTGCACTTGAAACTCTATTTTTTTTATTATTTTATTTATTTATTTATGGGAGAGAGAGAGAGAGAGAGAGAGAGAGAGAGAGACGCAGAGGGAGAAGTAGGCTCCATGCAGGGAACCCAACGTGGGGCTTGATCCCAGGACTCCAGGATCACTCTCTGGGCCGAAGGCAGGTGCTAAGCCGCTGAGCCACCCGGGAATCCCCGAAACCCTGTTCTAAGGCTCTTAAAACTGTGCCTGGCACATATAGACTACTCAGTTCATATTTCATGAATGAACACATGTGGATTTGAGACAATTCATCTTTCAGATTTCATTTTCTAGAAATACTCTGTGTTCCCTGATATTAGTAAGTCAAGCAAACACAAGTCAAGCAAACATGGGACGTGAAATGTTATTTATAAATATTGTAGATTCTGAATATACTCCACTCTATAAGGTTGCTAACAGGAGACATAATGCAAGTGGGAGAATGTGTATATAAAGAAAAATAAACTGTAGCATTTCTGTGGTTTACCTCCTTACCAAGGACCTAGAAGGGCATCCACACTCTGGGAAGCTCGGTGGCTTATCAGGCTAGAGTTGAAAAGCACAGGAAACCTTCAGCAGCTGGTGACCTCTCATTAGCAAGATCATAGGCTGCACCACCTCATGCGTGTCTTCTAGTGGAGAAGGGATCTCACTTCTGTCCCTAGTGCAGACGTATAACATAATGACTATTGGGGTGAATGAAGGAAGGTCTGTATGAAAATCTCCATCCAAATATCTGCTGGTCAGTAACTGATAACAATCCATATCTTCTGATGTGAGGGGCCCCATCCAGCCACTAGCAATAAAGAGAAGTCTTCCACTCACTCATTTGCACATTTCAGTACCAACTGAAGTAACTTAGTCATTTTGCATACATTTTCATTTGTCCTAAAATGCAAAGAACTCTACAGAAAGAAAACTAAGAGAAATCACTTCTGCCTCAGGAGGTAGAGGGACAGGAGGAGGGAGCCAGCTTATAGGACAAGGCTGTAGAGGTGGAATAAAACCCTAAGGAGGACAGGCATGGTTATGGAGGGTGAGAAACCACACCTGTACACACAGCCTTGTTAGCTTTATCTTTTCCATTTATTTTTAAATTTTTTCTCTCTTTTATCAATATATTTTTAAAGATTTTATTTATTTATTCTTAAGAGACACGCAGAGAGAGGCAGAGACATAGGCAGAGGAAGAAGCAAGCCCCCTCTTGGGAGCCCAATACAGGGATTCCATCCTAGGATCTCAGGATCATGACCTGAACCAAAGGCAGATGCTCAACCACTGAGCCACCCAGGAGCCCCTATCAATATTTTTTTTGCAAGTTTGTCATGTGCCAAACCCAGCACCTAGCAATAGTACCTACTTAATAAAAAGCTGTTTTCAACGAATGGGTAGGTGGATAGGTAATAGATAAAGGTTGTGCCAGGCACTGGTACCCAAATATCTTATTGTTACCAAAGACGCTCAGAGGGAAAAGTCCAGAGCTCTGCTTAAAGATACCATTGATTGCCTGTTAAAATGCTGTGTGGTCCTTTATTAGTGTCCACTTCTCTGATGTAGGTAATAGTAGCCACCTAATTTGGAGATTGCAAACCTAAAAGGAATCCATCCATTGTTCCAGTGGTAGCTGAAAAAGAACTGGCCAGCCTCCTTCCCTGTGCCACTAAGAAAATGCTCAACTGAGCTCTCCCAGCCTAGAATTGGAAAATCAAACATGGAATGCTGACTCTTGCTTGAGAAAACTGGGGATGGTGGGGAGGACCCTCCACAGAATGGAAGCTAACTTGTGCTCCATTTTCCAAAAGCTTTGAGAATATATGATGCATGAGGTGACAGGGCCAATGGAAAGTGTAGAAAACTTTGCCAATTTAGACAGATTTCATTGAAGTAGCAAAGAGTTGTGTTAAATATTTTGATAAGATAAAACTATCAGTCCATATTTTGTGGCTAACACTATGTGCATCCCAGAGGAGAGGCACACAAAAGAGAGGGAGGGGTCAAATTAATTAATTAGTAAGTGATTAATCAATTAAGGAACTGAGAAGGCCAAAACACAGTGGGCAAAAGTGTGGTTATTTGCAGAGAGTGTGGCTGGCTCTGGGCAAGTGTATTATCCAGCATTTATTTACCACTTATTGTGTACTGGAATGTTATGTTTGCACTTGCTAAAATGTTAATTCTCACATAAAGTCCTGAGAAAATTGAGGCTAAGAAGGTCTGAGATAGAAAAGGCTTTATCCATCCCCAAAGTCCATGCATTTTGAAGCATTCCGCATTTCCCCTTTGGAGGCGTGTTAGAACACTAGAGGAATAGCTGGTCGGTACATAAAGGACGGGAAGCAGAAAAAGCAACAATAGATGAGTTTGTACAGAGGCCTGGCCCACACCAGCCCTCCGTGGGGATCTGAGGAGGGGCCGCGGTGCAAGGTGCAAAGGTGAGCCGTGGCGGGGCTTTTGCTGGAAAGAGACTTTGACAAAGGTAGTGCCTCAGCTCAGCAGGGTCTGAGTGCAGGGAGCTTGAAAGCAGAGATCCAATGATCCCAAAATAAAAGAAGTGAGCGAGAGGCCAGGGACACAAAGAAAAGTGACCTCGCCTAGAAGTAGCTCTGTAGCAAGAAAGGACACAAACTTGACCTCACAGATCCTGAGGCTGGCATTGATCAGAAAAAGGTCTACAGCCTCCAGAATGGGCTGCTGTTTGAGCTCAGTGGGCCACTAAATGCAGCAATGAGTCTGAAAAGACACAGACTGCCATTGATTACAAGAAGCATGCTGCGTTGGCACATATCATTGCAAATTTGGTAGAATTGGAATTAATTTCTGCAAAAAGGACAATTTAAAAGGGAGTTGTATCTATCCCATGCCCAAGAAAATTGCTTGGGGAAAATTTGAAAGATTTTCTATACATAGAATTAAAGGAATATAGCATAAGAATACATTTTATTAGTTCAAATTTCCAAGCCCTTGATTCAGCTAAAGAATGAGTAAAAACATTAGTTCTGGCTATTGTCTGCAATAGTTAGACTCCTTAGTGGAATCATGAAATACATAAAATTGTATTTAAACGGTGATATTCTTCTTTAGTTGCCTGTGACTAAGTAAAAAGTAGCTTTAAATGTATTTTAATTGGATATTAAAATCCACTAAATACTTCAAATGTTGAAGTGTACAATCAGGAATTTTCTTTAAAAATGATTAGCATTGGCCCTAAAAGTATATACAATGAACTTACTAAAAATTCTGTTCTAACAGGTATTACCTTTTTAGAAACATTACACTGTCAACCCTGGCTACATACAGATTCACTCAAAAACGAATACAGTGAAAAAAAAAAACTATATAAATAAACAGGTTTGACCAAATATCTACAGCTAAGCCAGCCGAATTGCCAAAATAGAAGAGCTGTTTTATTTATTGCCTACTTTTTCAAACACTCCTTTAGTCAGTCAACAAACATTTTGTAGCATGTCAGTAAGTTTGCTAAAGGAAGATAATGAGATCGACTCTCATCTACTCACTGTCTCACTCGTTCTTATTTGTCTACTTAGTCCAAAAGTCCCACAGAATGTATGTTCTTCATAATTCTCAAATGATCTCATCATATTTCCACACTCACTAAATTAGTAAGTCATCACTTCTTGTCTAGAGTTCTGGCAGCTTCCTAACTAAACTAACTAAACTATCCTCATAGCGGAAGAGAGGAATGACAATACAAGATGGCATGAATCCATCTTTGAATTCCACACGATTCAGTATGTCTGGAAGAAGAAGACAAGCAGGCTGGTGGTGCAGCAAGCTCTGCAGAGGTAGAAGGGGGCTAAATAGGCAAGTATTGTGTTGGCAAAGCTAGGAAGTTGAAGTTCTATTTTGGATGGCATATGAAAACACTGAGGCTTTTCTCATCAAAAAGGATGAATCTTGCCATTTACAGCAACATGGATGGATGGACGATATTATGCTAAGTGAAATAAGTCATACAGAGAAAGACAAATACTGTATGATCTAACTTATATGGGGAATCTAAAGAACAAAACAAATGACTAAACAAACCAACCAAGAGCAGAATCAGACTCATAAATGTGATGGTTGCCAGAGCGGAGGGGGTTGGGGCATGGGCAAAATGGGTGAAGGGGAGTGGAAGATACAAGCTTCTAGTTATGGAATGAATAAGTCACAGAACGAAAGGCACAGCATAAGGAGTAAAGTCAATGGCATTATAATAGGATTGTATGGCAATAGACAGTAGTTAGCTATACTTGCGGCAAGCATGTGGTAATGTATAGTTTTGAATCACTGTGTTGTACACCTGAGACTAATGTAACATTGTGAGCCATCTATACAGCAATTAAAAAATAATTTAAAAATAAAAAGAATGCTCTCAGTTGAAGACAAAAAGAAAACACTGAGGATTTTAAACACAGGAGTGGAATTATACAATCTACGTTTAGAAATTCACATGGTGGATCTCTGGGTGCATGATGGAGTTTTTCATTTTTGAAGTATCATACAAACTCAAGGTATGATTAATATTAACTTATTTTCCTCACTATTCTTCTCTCTTGAAGTGAGGCATGCTGTCCTTTGTATCATTCCATTTTGGTTTACTTGATTTTATTGTGGTGTTTCTAGTATGAGTTATAATGCATATATTAGGTGTGCAAAATAAAGAAGATCCTTACCTCACATAAATATCAGTTAATATGAGTTAAAAAGTTAAATGTGAGAAGGGAACACATTACAACCTCTAGAAGGAAGTCCAGAATATCTTTAGGTGTGCAGAGTGAGGAAGTTCACGTGTAATCCGCAGAAAGCACTAACTTACCTTACATTAAAATCAAGAACCTCTATACATCAAAAGGATAACCATAAGAAACTGAAAAGAAAAAGGATAATTATTATACGGTTTCACTCATACAGGGAATATAAGAAATGGTGAAAGGGATTATAGGGGAAAGGAGGGAAAATGAGTGGGAAAAATCAGAGAGGGTCACGAAACATGAGAGACTCCTAACTCTGGGAAACAAACAAGGAGTAGAGGAAGGGGAGGTGGGCAGGGGGATGGGGTGACTGGGCAACGGGCACTGAGGGGGGCACTTGATGGGATGAGCGCTGGGTGTTGTACTGTGTTGGCAAATCGAACTCCAATAAATAAATATATATATATATAAATATATATAAATATATATAATATATATATAAATATATATATAAATATATATATATATATAAAGGCACAAACTGAGAGTTGATTTTAAACACATGAACTAATACGTCAGAATACCTGAATAACTCTAGTAAATTCACATAAAAATCCATAGAAAAATAAGCAAGAATGTAAGTCAGTCAGCATTTCAAAGGAGAAGAAATATGAAGATCAATAACTATATGTGAAGACATTTGATCTCCTTAATAAATGGGTAAATTAAGTCACAAAGAGATACAATTTGCAACACCAGATTGTTAAGGAAAAAAAATAAAAGTCTAACAATGCCAAATGTTGGCAAGGATATGGAAAAACCAGAAATTCTAAATGCTGCCAGTGGGAGTGAAAATTGGCATAACCTCTGTGGAAACAAATTGGCATTATCAAGTTAACTCCCACACATGCATGAATTAACATGCTAGAAAATGTTTACAGCAACATTGTTTGTGAGACCAAAAATAACTAACTCACTCCTTGAATAAATAAATGCATAAAATTTCTATAACTACATCATGAAATACAATATAGCTGCGAAAACGAGTGAACTAGAGCCACATGCCACAAGATGAATCTTAAATACACAAAGTTGAAAAAAATTAGCAAGTTACAAATTATTCCTCATTACAAAAGGATGTAAATGGATAACATCTTCTACGAGCTTCAGAAACAAAGTAAGTAATACATGACTTAGGGACATCTCCAAGTTTCACAAATCCATCAATTTATGCCATTATTATTATAGTAGTATTAATTTAAATTAAGGATTACATTTACCTCTCAAGGAGAGGTGAGAGTTTGGGAATTGGTAGGGGAGGGCCATGAGGTTATCAGTGATAATAATAAGTTTCAGTTTCTAAAGTTGTAGTATAGCTTCATAAGTTACATATATGGTCCCTATATTCTTTCACATGGATCAAATTCTTCCCAGTAAAAAATATAAGGATAGAAAAAAGTGAATGAACGAGTGATGTTTAGTATTTCTTTACTTCTTTTTCTAAAAGATTTTATTTATTTATTTATTTATTTATTTATTTATTTATTTATTTATTTGACAGTGAGAGGGAGAGCATGCACACACACAGGCATGCACACCCGAGGAGGGTGGAGGAGCAAAGGGAAAGGGAGAGGGAATCTCCAGTGGACTCAGTGCTGAACTCAGAGATGGAGTCGGGTCATGGGCTCAATATCAGGACCCTGAAGTCAAACCTAAGCTGAAATCAAGAGTCAAAAGCTTGACTAGGTCACCCTGGGACCCCAGTATTTCTATCTGATAAAGAAAGTAGTGGCATCACAATTTAATCTGAGATATGGAAAAAGGTCTATGAGTTATGTCTCAAATGACTAGCCAATTCTCAGTGATTTATCACCTCTGTCTTGGTTTAGATGTCATCATTTTGTTCATGAGCCTGATACAGCTTTGCCTCCGATTCCAACAACACCAGAACCAAACACCTCTTTAAAAGGTGCAAAACTGACGATGACCTCTCTCTGTCTCTCTCTTTTTTCTTTCCCTTAGAGAGAGAAAGAGAGAGAGAGAGACAGGGAGAGAGCATGAGTATGGTGAGGGGGCAAAGAGAAACGGAGAGAGGATCTTGAGCAGACTGTACACTCAGGGCAGAGCTCAATCTCATGGCCCTGAGATCATGACCTGAGCTGAAATCAAGAGTCAGAGGTTTGGATGCCTGGATGGCTCAGTGGTTGAGCATCTGCCTTCGGCTCAGGGCCTGATCCCGGGGTCCTGGGTTTGAGTCCCTCATCAGGTTCCCTGTGGGGAGCCTGCTTCTCCCTCTGCCTATATCTCTGCCTCCTTCTCTGTGTCTCTCATGAATAAATAAAGTCTTAAAAAAACAAAAAGAGTGAGACGCCTCACCAACTAAGCCATCCAGGTGCCTCCCATCTCTTTAAGTCTTCAGATTCTCCATGGCCCTAAGAAGGAAGCTTAATCTCTATAACATGACATGCACCATATTTTTCTCCCAGAACCCAATTTCCACTCACTCTTCTAGCCTCATTCCTATTCCCCATATTTCACTGGCAAGGAGGCTCCAGCTACAGTGAAAACACTGTTGAACACTTGTACATTGCTTCCAAAGCCCTGGATACCCTTCCAAGCACTTTATGTATATTAACTCATCTAATCCTCGAAACAATTTTACGAGGTAAATACTATCATTATACTCATTTCTAATTTCTACAACTAGCAAGATAACATAGGAGTTACATTATACTCATTTCACATTTAGAAAACAAGTCCAGAGAAGTAACTCATCTAGGCTGTAATCGAAAGTTAAATGGCAGGTCTTGGATTTTTCTGCTTGGAATGGTTGACCCTTTATTTCTGACAGTTTGCCTGCTTGATTCCTACATGGTCATCCAGATTTACATTAATTTAAGACTTTTCTGATCCCACCCTTAATACAAGAGCAGATGTTTTGATGTCTGTGTGTTTTTGCAGCACCTAGTAGGTGACTCTGACACAAAACTCTGTCATAAACACCTCTCCAAGATTTCACTTGCACCATTATTACATCGTCAATTCCTGGCACACAGTTGTACTCTGTACACACTGATTAAATTCATGAATGAATGAAAGCTTTCAGCTAAATTGTGACCCTTTCCAAATTTTAGAGAGTCTTATCTTTTCAAAAATACTATTTTCTGAATTTCCTATGACTTAGAGTGTTCTAAATGTTATTATTCTTATAAAACAATAAGAAGAGTATTTAGAAGCCATGCAAGCAAGTTCTATTTGAACGCGTTCATGATTCACTGTGTTCATATCAAGTTATGAGTTAAAAACATCATAATAAATAAATAAATAAAATAAGCTTGAAATGATAAAAAGGGGACTTAAAATTTCCCTTAAAAAAGGGGACTTTAAATTTTCCCTTAAATATATTTAATGTGGTCTATTTTCTGCAGGTAAGTTTAGTACTAAGTGACTTAAGTTATTAATTATGGCCAACTGAACTCTCCTAGAGAACTAAGTCATCTACTCTAGCTGTAGAGAAAAGGTTTAAGATCATAACACCAGGAAATAAAAAAAGGTTATGAGTTTGCTCAAGTCCTTATCACCTTAAGGTGTATTGGAGTATTTGGCTGACTGTGGTCTGTGTAAGGGGCCACCAGGCATTGAGTGAGAGAATTTTTGAAGCCATTCAACACTCACAGAAGTCCTTGGTAATGGTGATTGTAAATAAAGGGATAGAAACCTGCAGTGTTAGTCACAAGGCTGCAGACCTGATGCATTTGCTGTTGTTTTCTATCATTTCAATTTAGTGTAATATTTTCTGATTCAGGGAATTATCAGTACTTTCAAGAGCCTGGAAAATACCACCATGCCTGGAACACAGAATGGGCTGTATCAACAGCAAAACACAGCCCAGTCTTCTTGGGTAGGGATGCAAAAAATTACCATGGAGATAATGAAAATCAGGCAATCCACTTAATGTAATCTTTTGGTGATTCTAAAATTAAGAAGTATCCTATAACTATTCCCTCAGGTAAGTGCATATGTCATTACGAGCTCTTTGTAAAAATCATCAAAACATTAAAAAACAGAAAAGAGTGAAAATCAATCTTTTACTTATTCCTTGAAGTCAATGAGGCAATAACTTTCTCTCTCTTGCTCCCTCTCACGTCCTTTCCCCTTCCTTTTTATTCTTCTTTGTCAAGAAATTTAGTTATTTAGCTCCATTGGATCATGTTCTTGTTGCCTGATGTAATGATACGGAAAAATGGAAAGATGGAGGGGAGCATAGGGGATATTGATAAGTGTATGGAATTTCTTAGAAAACATCTAAGGGGAAATATACTTTCAAATGAGTTGTAAAAAGAGGAGCATAGCTATTCACTTAAAAGTGTCCACTGGAAGACGTCAAGCAGGTGGGGGAAACAGGCAAGGAATTGCTAGAACTTCATCTGTGCTCACATGTGCACCGACAGCTGGGCTAGTGGGAGATCAAGAGAACACATGTCTGCAGAAGAGACTGAGCAAGTACATCAACATGACCTGCAGACCCATGTGCCCCATTTGAAGAAACTCATTTGCAAATCTCTCAATAGTTTCATGCCTTCCTAAGGCGTTAAAATGCTCCATTCAGGATATAGAGGTCAAGGAGGGAATCCAGGTGGAAAGCATGTGCCAAGGGCTTTTGATCATTTCTGATAAAGAAATAAGAACACTGGTGATTGCATTTAAAACATTAAAACTATATCAAAGCTTCAAATACCTCTTTATCTAAAACTATAGGTCATTGCAATGAATTAAAATATTCTTTACATTTAAAATATGTTTCTTGTTTAACTATTTCTGCAGTTTTACAATACGTAATGTATTCCAAGTACTTTGGCGATCTTTATTCTTTAACATTTCTAGACACGTGACTCTATTAAAATTAGGATAACGTCATCAAAAAAGTCTTTACTTTGTACCTACCAGGTGCATGGCACTTTGCTGAGACAGAATTTACTACTATTTATAGTGTGATATTGCATATAATATATTTTTAAGGTCCACAGATAACTATGCTGCCTGCCTGTGTTGTCAATAATAGAAGTTCATGACATTTGATTTGAGTCTTTGTAAGAGGCAATGTTATTCTGATTTAATAGCTTCCATCTGTTCTTCTCATTTTCATTGCTCCTTTTACAGTTTCCAAATTCCACCCTGTACCCTCCAGGGAAATTTTCTCAAGCATTGATTCTATTCATCTATGAATTGGAGGGGGGGGAGCATTCTTCTGCAACCTTATGGTTTTGTTTATTGATCTTGATTGTTAGGCAACTTGTTGACATGCAAACACTTGCTTTTTTATTTCTTACATATATATTTTTGTGTGTTGGTAAGTGCTTGGTGTAATTGCAAAGACTTAATTCCTGGACAAAAGTTGTGTTGCAATGTTCCTTTACAAAGTTTAATAGAGAAACATTCCATGAATAAAGATACATAGAAAAGAGACCCCTCCTATATTATTATTTGTTTACTGAGTAAACAAATAGTCTACTACTATAAAAGAAAATTACATGTTTAAATTTGTCTGAAATCAAACAATTTGAATCTAAAGCTTAATTTACAATTATTAAAATGTATTCCAACATTAGTCAAATATTAGCCACTGGGAAGGCTCATAGCCATATTGGCAACATGTGGCATTACTTTTAACCTTTTCATTTTGTAAATAGATACTATATTTAAATTAAACTGGATAAAAATAAGTGTAGTTCTACCTTGACATTATATGCCATCTTATTTCATGCTAGATCTCTGAAGTAAAAAATTGAATGTACATTATTTTTACTCTGCTATAGCAAAGGCTTTACAATTGCATTTATCTCCCTATGGTTAAGAAGTAAAGGAAAATATGATAACGAATATTTTACAATGACCTATCATTTCTTTTTTGAGAAGCCATGTTTTATGATATACTGATGCTTGAAATGCTTTTGGTCTCAATATAAAATCTCAGGTGGAGAGGTGCCTGCGTTGCTCAGCCATTTAACCATCCAAGTCGTGGTTTCAGCTCAGGTCATGGCCTCAGAGTCTTGGGATTGAGTCCCACATTGGGCTCCGCACTCAGTGCAGAGTCTGCTTGTTCCTCTCCCTCTGCTCCTCTCCTTGCTTGCTCTATTTCTCTCATAAATAAATAAATAAATAAATAAATAAATAAATAAATAAATAAATAAAATCTTAAAAAAAAACCTCAAATGGAGAAGTGTATAGGTATATTTCAAATTAACAGTAAAAAGTGTCATTAATCTCTACCTTTGGTAAAGCATTCCCCATATTTATTGGCTACAGAGAGATTAATATTTTCAGGCACACATTTTGGAGAAATTTACCAGAGAACAAAAGGAAATATGACACATGGATGAAATCGACTGGGTTTAGGTGATAGGAACTGTCTTTGTGGAATCATGGAAGAACCGCAGATCCATATGGAGACCTGGACTTTGAAGTTTCCTTCTGGGCTTCTCTGATTGCCATTTTCATTCCTAAGGGTCATTTGAAGTCTAGCCTGGCCTGAAGCCCTTTTACCTTAGCTTTCTAGACTCTGACAATAAATAGTTGTATAACCTCACAAAGTCAGGTTTTGCTTCATCTGCTTCATCTGAACACTTCCTTTCAATTGAGAATTTAGAAATTGAAAATCAAATTGATGCTTCATCTATTATTTTGCAGTGGGTTCCATTTTTATTTTATAATATTATTCTCCAGATATTTTGATAAATAAAATAATTGTCCTAGCAAACCATCCAGGCCATTTCTAATCCTGTATATTCTCTAATATGTCCTACCTGTGCTCCCATTTCCTTGCTCTGCATTTATTTACTATATTAACCAAACTAGATTATTTCATATATACTTTTACCCTTGTCATCCACTTAACTAGATTTTAAGTTCTTTGGTGCAGAAGACATGTCTTTTTCTTCTCAAAACACGAGGCATGGTGCCTTATACATAGTAGGCTTTAAATACTTGTTTACCATGATGAAGCTGCAAGACAGTCATTCGTGTCTGCATTTATGAATGTATTCATTCATTCCACCAACATAATGAAGACCTATTATATGCCTGCCATAGGCAATGCTTGAAATGTAAATAGATACAACACTAAATCCAGAGAATCCAAACAGTTTACACAAAGTTTGAGGTTGTAGCTCCTGCAACAGTGAAAATATTATTCTAAAATAAAAGCTGTAATAGATTCTAGTTGAATGGATGTTCTAAAAAAAAAAAAAAGAAATTTAGATACCTAAATCCTCCCAAATCAATTTCACACCTCAGCAACTCCTACAGGTTATGCCTGATTAATTACTCAACTAGATCCTCTATTAATCAGTTATTTCTCACATTTTGAGTAAAAGATTTTTAAGTTCAACTATAAGTTTCTCTAAATAATTTAATTTTTGAAGATTGGTTTTCTTTATCGCTAGCATGATGTTAAACTACTGTTTTTCTTTTGTTTGTATATTAGTCATTGTGTGGTAAATATTGATGATACATTTCTCTGCCTTAAAGCAGTTTTTTCTTTCTCTAGTACAGATGTTTTAGATGCTCTTTTTTGAGCTAATTGATGTGTGTGTGTGTATGTGTGTGTGTTCTTGGACTCACTGTTGAGTCATCCATTAAAATACCCCAAACAACAAAGCAAATTAAATGTATTATAAAAGCTTTACTTTCAAAACTCACCTAAAGTACAGACCTAGATACTAAGGCAATTTGTTGTATAACAAAATTATAATCATTGCTGTCTGATATTGACCACCAATCTCAAAGTTCCATCAATTTTCCCACTCATTCATGTTTTATTTCATTTTATGGATGGTATTTTCTGAATTTAAACACAATTTTATTTATTTAGATATTTTAAAAAATTATTTAGTTCCACTGAATTTTTTTTTCTTTTTTTTTTTTCTTTTTGTTCCATTGAATTTTTATTCCTGTTCATGCCAGGATTAGTAATACACTCACATTTTAAATTCTAGCACATGACATTTCCCTGTTATTCTTATTCTCATGTTATTTTTAAATAGGTAATGAATAATCATTTTAATAAAATACCAATTGCTTTGCCTTTCTACTGGAAGATCTACTCTAAGTTACATTATAATACTTTTTGAAAATAGTGTTTTATTTTTTTAGATTTATTTATTTAGTTTGGAGAAAGGGGCACACAAGGTGAGGAGAGACAGAGGAAGAGAGAGAAGGAATTCTTAAGCAGACTCCCCACTGAGCGTGGAGCCTGATGGAGGGCTTGATCCCAGAACCCTGAGATCATGACCTGCGCTGAGACCAAGAGTCTGACACTCAACCAACTGAGCCCCCCAGGCTCCCCTGAATATGCTGTTTTATACTAATTCATATCACTGAATCAAGTTTCTCAATAAGATTATTAGAATAAATTTACATAGTAATATTTATGAGTCAGTATTTAAAAAATATGTATTCATTTATTTCACAGTTAACTTTATGACTTGCTGGAAATAATAGCCATTCTTTCAAGAGTAGCACACATTCTTTCAATGGCTGGTACACATTATGTTTTGTTGGTATGCTATATTTAAAACCAAAATTTTATTTTATTTTTTTTTAATTTTTATTTATTTATGTATTATAGTCACAGAGAGAGAGAGGCAGAGACACAGGTAGAGGACGAAGCAGGCTCCATGCACTGGGAGCCCGATGTGGGATTCGATCCGGGGTCTCCAGGATCGTGCCCCGGGGCCAAAGGCAGGCGCTAAACCGCTGCGCCACCCAGGGATCCCTAAAACCAAAATTTTAATATTTTATTCATTTATTCATGAGAAACACAGAGACAGAGACAGAGACAGAGACATAGGCAGAGAGAGAAACGGGCTCCTTGCAGGGAGCCTGATGCAGGACTCAATCCCAGGACTCCAGGATCACACCCTGAGCCAAAGGCAGATGCTCAACTGCTGAGCCACCCAGGCATCCCTTAAACCAAATTCTTATCTTACTCTTAGATGTAAGTAAAATCCACTTTTTTAATTTGAAGGAAACCAATACTACTTGATTTTCCCACTAGCTGGTTCTTTCAATGTCCTTAGTGCTAACGTTTTGTCTTTTGAATGAATTTCTATAATTATTTGCTGGAAAGATTTTTTGTTGCTGTTTTTTTTTTTTCCTGAGAGAGATGCCATACAGCCTTAAATGATGAAATCTACTAAAATATACAAGAGACTTGGAGATGTAATGGGAGAGGTTGAGAGGAATTCCATACAGGGTGATCTTCACATACGAATAACAAACTCTTTTAAAATGTACTTCTTTTTCTCAGTCCTATAGTCAACAGTCTATATGCATATTTTCAAACTTTTTGTGCTAACAAAGATGATGAAACCAAAACATTTTAACTGGTTTTAGCATTAGAAACTTGAATGCATTCATAAGAATCTTCACAAAGGAAAGAAAATGAGTAAGTCAGGATCTCCCAAAGTATTATCAAATCCATATATGTATGTAAACAGTAATAATGTTGAGTATATGCTATATTGTAAGCACAATATGCTGAGTACAATAAACACTTAACAAAGAGAAACTTCAAGACTCTTGTGATAAAAGTAAAATAACATAAATAAGTGTAAGCATTAATAGTCAATGGCCTGATATTAATTATATAAGTTTTATGGCATTTCATGTAGAAATTTTGACCTTTACAGAATATCCTATAATTAAGGCAATATGATGTGCAGGATTTTGAGGTAAGTTTTACAACAGAAGAACAACTTATACAAAAGTATCATTAAGGTAGCCTATATTAATATTCCAGAAACGTTGAGCACCATTACAAAACATTCCAGGAGAGTTCCAGTGTCTGTGTTGTCAGGTTTTATGAATAGTAAATTGCCTTCACATCCTTTCTCACTTCCAGTACCAGTAGCCATAATTCATAAGCAAACACTTACAGTTGTCCAACCTTGAAGTAAAAGAACAATTTTTGTGTTTACTGCTGAAAAGATGGCAAATGGTTTGGCTAGTGACTCAACAGAGGTACTAATGACTATTTGTGAGTAGTCTGAGGATGGGGCATATACTTCACTGAATATTGCTAAGTGGGATAGAGAGGTGAGATTCTTACAAACAAACCTGTCTGCGCTTCGAGAGAAGGTGGAAGGTAACTGAGAAGGCTGGCCTGTAAATCACTGACCTGTTGTGACCCGTATCGAATGGAACATTTTCTACAATTATATTCACTGTTTTCCAATTGAATTTTTTAAAAAATTAAGATTTATTTACTTATTTTAGAAAGAGTAAGTGAGCGGTGAAGGGGGCAGAGGGAGAGAGAGAGAATTTCAAGCAGACTCCGTACTGAGCACAGAGCTGGATGCGGGGCTTGATCTCACAACTCTGAGATCATGACCTGAGCTGGAATCAAAAATCAGATGCTTAACACACGGAGCCACCCAGGCGTCTCTCAATATTTCTGAGAACTAGAACCTCACAACTTAATATGATGATCGTGACATTTTGCTTCTCAGTTGTATTTAAGGAGCATCTGATCAATAGCTATTTGGGGAAAACTTGTATTCTGTGGGCTCTCTCTTTCTCACACACACACATACACATGCATATGCAAACACACTCTTCCTCTCTCTCCATCCGACTCCCAGCCATAAAGCATCTGCATCTGTTACTTTCTAGAAACATTTTGCATATTCCAGTCATTTTTGCTAGGCTTTTGTGTTTCTTAGTTGCCACAATTTCCCCCTTCTTCCAGCCACAACCTCAGGCACTTCCTACTAGGGAATGACACCAAACAACATGTCAAGAGCCTTTCAAAATTGCTGCCAGACTTTAGTGACATTCTTACAGCATATGGAGTACTGATGTGCTGAAAATATGGCAGAAAGCTACCTGATGCTTACCGTGTCAGGAAGTTCCAGTCTGGCAGAGGGTTCTGGTTCAGATTTGCAACATAAACAGGACTTTAACTGTTTTTTAACAAAGCGTCTAAGTAAAAGTTACCAAAAGTGTCCTTTTCAATCAGTTCTTCATTCCAGCTCCCACCGACCAAGCTCTGCCAATAGAAAAGGAAAAATTCAGAGAAAATAAATATTAAAATTATCCCTAAGCGATCTTGGCTAATAGAATAATTTAGTTATAATTTAAATGTGCTGTCTGTTATCTTAGATCCAGACAACATCATGGGAAAACTACATGCTCTTTCACGTGAAGCAAGTGTCTCATAAAACACAACACTCATAATTGCAAGAGAAAAAAAATATGAGTTAGGAAACTCAGTAAATACCCATTCCGAAAAACATGTAGTAAAATAATTATTTGCTTAGCTGGGATATACCTTTGAACTCCTTATTGAATTAGTTATTTCTTCAACAATATACATCATATATGCATGAATATATATATATGAATTCACATCCATACTATGTGTGTGTACAGTACCTTAATGCTTTTTATTATTTTATTTGAAAATTACAATCATATTAATAACATTTAGAATAACATCATATACAACAGTTTCAGGCAGATGTGCTCCTGTATGATTTCCAGGTGGAGATAAGTTTTCCCATTGATTCTATATTTCTGAAATTGAAATATAATCTCTTATGACAAAAAACATAAAGATTGAAATGAAAAATATTAGAGAATGACATGGGTCTAGATCTTGTCCTTAGAATTCAGTTTCATTATAGATTTAAATCAATAACCTTTCAAAAAGGTCTTGCTATATTAATATAGCCATTTAAATAATACCCCAGGCAGTCTTTTTGTTTGTAATATAGTTTTGGACATAAAAAGCAGGTCATTTTAATAAACACTGAGACTTCGAACAGTTTCCTAAAGTTCATAAAGCTTTGACTTTCATAAAATGCATAATAACAAGATTTATTTCATAAATATTTCTTATGAACTAAATAAGATAATGCATATGCATTTAATAGGACAATGCTGATGTGCTCAAAAATATGTCATCATTTTACTTAAACTGTTTGCTACTTTTTATTGATACAATATTATCTGAAACAGATTTTTGAATGGTTGTTAACATTTCACTATTTCTATGGCAAACAATGATTAGATGTATTATTAGAATGTTAACTTCTCTCTCATTCATGTGGGATTATCCTCAAATCTTATTTAAAATTCTCCTATGGCATTTCTGAAGTTGGTCTCTGCCAGTCTCTCCCCTCATTCCCAAACCTTAATTAGCCAAATTCACCTTACCTTGAACATCCTGGTCAAATCTGCAGTTGGCCTCATCAAACTTTTGAATCTATTTTTCATTAATTTTTAATATAACCCTTTCCCTCCAGAGGTCTACTTTGGAATAGTGACATCCTAGAATGAAGAGTAAAAGTAGTTATTTCGAACCTTCAAGAAAAAAATAGTTCCCACCATGTATAAATTGCTCTAGCACAGAAAGAAATAAAAATTTTAACAACACCATTTATAAAATTACTGTTTAACCATGATACCAAAAATTGACCAGAAAAAAACAATCTGAAAAACCTTGAAAACACACTGTCCTGATAAAACGCATTTTAACTAAAATATTAGTAATAAAATAAAATATGTAAAAAGATTAATGCTTCATTGCAAATATAATTTACTTAGGAAACAGATTAAGCTTGTTTATTACATAAGCCAAAAATAATGAAATTCATAGTTACTTCAATGGTGTAAGAATCTGCCCCAAATGTTTAAAATTAAAATAAAATAGTGTAAATATCACCTATACCTATACTGGCACTAGAAGGACCTGTTCTTGACATGAAAGGTACCTAATCCCAAGATAACACATTGTATATACTCAGTGGAGAGGGAAAGACGAAGAGACAGAGAGAGAGAGAGAGAGAGAGAGAGACAGAGACAGAGAGAGAGAGATGAGAAATTAAATTATGAATAAAGGATGGATGCCTGTTTTCTATTGAGACAATTGCAATATGATATATGAATGAATGAGGAATATAACCATTGTAAAGAAGGAAACTTTTCACTATTTACAGACATCTTCTTTATCCATTTGAAAAACTCAGGAGAATCAACAGCAAAAAAACACACAAAATTATATTAACAGAAAAGTTCAATAAGAAGACTGACCACTAAAAAATAAATGAAAAGTCAATAGATTTTCTAAAATGAATTGGTGTTTGCCATGGAAGAAAATTCCATTCAAACCTATTACTAAATATAGACGATCCTGGAATCAAAACAAATAGGAATTATTTGTATAAAAATCCTACAACTATTTGCTGAGGTATATAAAATATAATGATGAGCGACATAAGACCATTCATTCACAAGAAGAGTGGAGGAAGGATGACGGAGAGCTACCAATTTGTTTCAAATTAATGAATCACTCTGCTACTTGACATAGAAAGAGAAAGACCAGGGTAGGAAGACCCAGGTTCTTCCCTTCCAATCAATCTCTTATCCGTATCCCCCATTGGCCAAACTGGCCAAACATAACCAGAAATAACAAGCAAGTGTACATGCAGCCATCCCCTTCAAGTGGAAAGGAGACAAGACCTGGGAGCAAACACATGCACATTCATTTTATCACTCACCCTTTGCTATTTTTATGCTGTAGTTTTGTGACTTTACCCTTTGCTATTCTTCTACTCTGACTAGATTTCAATCCCATCAAAACAAGTTTATGTTTTTCTCTTAACATGATTCAACTGTAAATAAAACAAATATGCTCTGAAACCTTACAAAAAGGGGATCCACATGCTATTATTCACAATACACACTTCTGGGGGTGCTAATTCCTCTTCAGCCAAGATCCCACTTGAACATGCTGTGATCTAAAAACAGATTATTAAATTAAACACTACCGACATTATTCTTATAAAACAGTTCAGTAAAAGGGAAGTATTGGTTAATATCTACAAAAAAAAAACACACACACACAAAATTATGAGCTCTTGTTTTCCTTCCTAGAACTATGAATTAGCCTGAAGTTGTTCTCTGTAAAATTCCTTTTCCTACCGTCACATTTCCCTTTCTTTAGCCAGTGCACACAGATTCTAGAATCTCAAGTGAATGTGCTCCCGTAGATAAATTTGATATGATCCA
The DNA here is from genome assembly GCF_048418805.1 of Vulpes vulpes. Taxonomy (NCBI): domain Eukaryota; kingdom Metazoa; phylum Chordata; class Mammalia; order Carnivora; family Canidae; genus Vulpes; species Vulpes vulpes. The sequence goes on along the minus strand of NC_132795.1, from coordinate 67,854,970 downwards.
ACTTTATGTTCCATATCCTTGGCTTTATACCCTTAAAAGAAATTCCACACATACTTCTTAGATATGTAACATAAATTGTCACAGTGTTGTAATTATTTTGCACTTGTATTCCTGTGCCCGTTGGTCTCTGATTCCGGTTATAGGTCTGATATGAAAAAGAGACAGTGAATATGAAGCCTGAGGGCAGACAATAGGACTTTTCTTGCAAACAGCTGTTTGAGGTGGGGTCATGTGAGGTCTTCACCTCCAGAAGAAGAAAATCACATCTGACAGCCGCTTTTGCTGGAAAGGCAGGCTCAGTGTAATTTGGAGGTACAAAATTCCCAGAATTTTCTGAGTCCACTCAAGTGATCACATCCATATCTTTCTCACTCCTCCCAAATCCAGATCCCAAGCTCTGCACAGAAGACATGGTGAGGCTTTGCCTGCAGCTTGGTTTGTGATTCTGCTACAAGGACTATCCAGATACGGGGCTTGAGTTTTTTCACTATTTCTGTACTACAATTATAAAAAGTAAGACAATTTTAAGCATTACCAAAATTAATTACCAAAATGACAGTTTGGCGAGGTCTATTGTTCTAAGAAAAGAACTAATTCTCCGGTTTGTAAATTTAATGTCACAATGGTGAACCTTCTAAATATTTTTTAAATATTCATAGAATTTCTTAATGCCGACCCTTTTTTCATTGCGTTTGCTCTGGGCGCCTTCTCTTTACCCAGATTAGCCCTTGCCAGCTGTTGAATAATGTTAGTAGTGTTTTCAAAGTCTTTTTTTTTTTTTCAGTCCTTTGGAAGGTAGTCTCTATTTCATTAGTGGCCACTCTATATTATTTATTTCTGTCTTTTTAGTTGCTTTAAGTTGTGGTCTACATTCCGACTTCTTGAAACAAATAAGATTATTGATTTTCAACTTCATTCTTTTCTAACCTATGCATTCAAAATGACTCTATGCATTATTATAGCATCATACAGAATTGATATAGCATGTGTTTATCACAGTGTAGATCCTAATTTCTATTTTCATTTTTATTTCTTATTTAATCAATGAATATTACCTAATTTTTAAAACTTTGAGATTTTTCTTAATAGCTGTTCATCACTGAGATGTATTTTAGTTATATCATGTCAAAGAACATAGGTCATATAGTTTCTGTCCTCTGGCATTTGTTGTTTAATGGGGCTAGCATAGGGTCAATTTTGGTAAAAACTCCATGGATGTTGGCACATACTGTGTAATTCTTTTGATTTGGTGTTTTACGTATTACCAATTAGGTCATACTTGTCAAAAACACTGTTCAAATCTACACTTGCCATTTTTTTTGTCTGATTTTTCGTCCTATTACTGGGAAAGGGTTGCTAAAATAATCCACTATATGGTCTTTGTACTTCTTTTTGTTTTGGAAATTATCACTTTATATACTTTGATGGCATATGCTTAATTATACATAACTTTAGAGTAAGTTCATCTTGTGTATTGAAACTTTAATCATCATCAAGCATCCCACTTTATACTTTACAATTATCTTGCCTTAAATTATATTTTTTTGAAATCAGGATATCTACCTAAGCTCTCTCTCTTTCTCTCTCTCCTCTCTGAATGAATCATCAATTTATCTTTATGTGAAACTGGTTTATTTACCCTCACCTCTGAATATTGTTGCCGGATATATATTTCATCTCTTATCAGTTTTGGAAAATTCTTAACCATTATATTTTCTTAAACAGCTTCAGTCCCGTTCTTGTTCTTTTGAGACTATAATTACATTTCCCACATGTTAAGCCCCTTTCTGTGTTGTTGGTCGTTTTTCTTTCGGTGTGATTTTGTCTGAATTTTTATTTTATCTATCCTTCCAATTCATCATTTGTACTTTATCATTATTTAGAGCTCTACTAAATTGTATTTAATCAGTCATTAAATCATCTGAGTTCCTGGTTCCAGCTTATTGTATGTGTATTTATTTTCTACTGCTATACATACTTAGCACCTTAAAACAACACATATTTATTATCTCATGGTTCTGTGGCTAAACCTCCTGATGGATGGTTTTGATTGGATTCTCTATGTAGGGTGTTATGGGATCAAAATCAAGGTGTGGGTCATATGGGGCCCTTATCTCTGGAGAAGGATCTGATTCCAAATTCTTTCAGATTTTTGGTCATTTTCAACTCCTTGCTGGCAAAAAACAGAGGTCCCTATTTCATTTCAGCCATCAGATGAAGGCTTTCAGCTCCTAAATCATACGGATTTTTGACAAATGACCCCTTCCAACCTCAGAGCCAGGAATAGCAAGTTGACTCGTCCCCATAATTTGAATCTCTGACTTCCTTTTCTGCCACTTACCAGAGAAACTTTTGCTTTTAAACTGCCCATGTGATTAGGCTATTCTCACTTGGCTAACCTCCTTAGTTTAAGATCAACTAGTAATATTCCTAATTGCCTCTGAGAAGTCCCTTTAGCCATACGTCCTAATGTACAGGAATAATGCAAGAGGCCATCTAGAAATCTGCCTTCCATAGGATACTTCAGTTATAGAATCTCCATTTGAGTTTTTCAACTTTTTTTTTTTAAGATTTTTATTTACTTATTCATTAGAGACACAGACAGAGGCAGACACAGGCAGAGGGAGAAGCAGGCTCCATGCAGAAAACCCATTGTGGGATTCGATCTCAGGAGTTTGGGATCATGCCCCGGGCCAAAGGCAGACACTCAATCACTGAGCCACCCAGCTGTTCCTAAGTTTTTCAACTTTTGATAAAATTCTTCAAGTCTTTCAAAATTTCTTAAACATGTTAATTAGTCATAGTGAAAGAATGAGGATTATTACTCCAAACTACGGACAGTCTTGTACATGTTTCTGTTATATTTTGTCTTAATTTTTGGTCATTTGTTTTCTTTCCTTTTCTTTTTTAAAATTTTAAATATGTATTTATATATATGTATGTATATATTATGTATACATTATATATGTTATATATATTATTGAGTGACTAGAATTGTGTATAAAATTGTAGATTTAGTTTTGTGCAAGCTTTTGTGGACATGTTTTCATTTATCTTGAGTGAGTATCTAGGAGTGGAAGTACTTGAGCCATAAGGTAAGTGTATACTTAACATTACAGACAGTTGCTAATTTTCAAGTGGTTCTATTGTTTTCCTTTTCCTGCAACAGTTAGAGTCACAGTTAGTCTGTATCTCTGCCAACACTTGTTTTTGTCAGTATTTTAAATTCTAGTCATTCCAATGAGTGTGTAATGATATATAATTATGCTTTGGCTTACACTTAACAATAAAGATGTGAAGCACATTTTCCCATGTGCATTGGTGGTTTGTATACATCCTCTGCAGTAATATATGTGAAAATCATTGCTATATTTATTTTTTTAATATTTTATTTATTTATTTATTTGAGAGAGAGAGAGACAGCGCGCACAAGTGGTGGGGGGAAGAACAGAAGGAGAAGCAGACTCCCTGCTGAGCAGGGAGCCCCATGTAGGGCTCAATCCCAGGACTCTAGGACCATGACCTGAGCCAAAGGCAGCACTTAAAGGACTGAGCCACACAGGTGCCCCTTTATCCAGTTATTGAATTGAAAGGGTTCTTTATACATTCCAGATCTGTGGTTTTTTTCCAGATATGTGTATGTCATGTGAAGTATGTGAGTATTTTCTCCCAGTGAATGTCCTTGTTTTTCATTTTAATAATGTATTTTAAAAAGTGATTTTAAAAATCTTGATAAAGTATAACCATGTTTTTCCTTATGCCTTTTTGTTCCCTATCTTAGAAATGACTGCCTACTCAAAGTCTGCACAGATAGTATCTCATGCTTTCTTTTAGAAGTTTTTCTAGTTTTACGCTTTCCATTCCATTTGGGATTACAAACCAATCCAAGTTCGTTTTTGGCACAGTTTGTGGTAATAGTTGGAGTTCAGTTCTTCTAGGTAGCATTGGGCTGTCCAGAGCCATTGGTTGAAAAGACAATCCTTTTCCTTCATTGAATTATGTTGGCATTGCTATCGTAAATGACTATACATATGGTTCTATTTTTAGACTCAATTTCGTTCTTTGATATATAAGTTTATCCTTACACCAATACCACTCACCATTGATCACTTGAACTTTGTAGTTGATCCTGATTAAGTAATGTCAATCTTCTAATTTTGGCTATTCTAGATTCCCTGCATTCCTACATAAATTGCAGAATCAGGGGCACCTGGGTGGCTCAGTCTGTTAAGCGTCTGCCTTCAGCCCCACGTCATGACCCCAGGGTCCTGGGATCAAGCTTTTCCCTCTCCCTCTGCTTGCCACTCCCCACTCTCATGCTTGCTCTCTCTCTCTCTCTCTCTCTGTCAAATAACTAAATAAAATCTTTGAAAAATAAGTTGCAGAATCAGCTTGTGAATCTTTACCAAAAGAAAGAAAGAAAAAAAAAAAACCATGAAGTATTTTCATTGAAATTGTATTGAATCTATGGATACATTTTGGGAAGATGGTCATTTGATAATGTTGATTCTTCCAATCAACAAATTTTATCTCTCTATTACTTAAGTCTTTCCTAATTCTTTCTCTTTAGTGTTTTATAAGTTTCACTGTACAATTGTGTATTTGTTTGTGGCAATGTGTCTGATAGTCCTTCCTTGAAAACTTGCACTAAAATAGCATGCTATTCACTATCTAATTATCCTTTTTTATTTTTCTTCATAGCAGTTATGTTATCTATCATTCCATCATATATCAAATTGTTCATTTTTACTGATGTCTTCACCCCAGGAGAACAAGCTCCATGAGGGTGGATCAAGTATTTCTCTCATTACTGATCTATTGCCAGTGCTTAGGAAAGTTCATGGTTCATACTTGACATTAAACAGACATACATAAAAAAATGAAAGAAGATTTTTACTCTCACTACACTAAAGTCTGCTACCAGGAAAACTGCCTTATGTCACCTCTTGTATCTAGGACCTAGATTTTTCTTTCACACTTAATCTTGGACATCTCAAATCTGCCTTAGGCCCATGTATCTCTGTGATCCATCATTCCCTCCACCCTGATGGGCCTGTCTTTGACAAATATTTTCAGAAAGTGAGGCTTTCCAGGGAGGGTCATTCTAAATCATTCTCTTAAATGTTGATTCTATTTTCTTTATCACTGAAGAGCAGGAGAAAATAGGGTTTGATTTCTATTATTAAGATTATTTTGGATTATTCTACATATCCACTTTTGTTTTCTACAGGAGTGAATTGGACTCTTGGCTTTTTAGTCTGTGTCAAAGATGTGTTCTCTTTCATGCTTTAATGATGAGTTCTTCAAGGGCACCTGGTGGCTCAGTCAGTTAAACATATGCCTTCAGCTCAAGTCATAATCCTGGGGTCCTGGGATCGAGCCCTGCATCAGACTCCCTGCTCATTGAGGAGTCTGCTTCTCTCTCTGCCCCTACCTCTGCTCATGCTCTCTCTCCCTCACTCTGTCTCAAATAAATAAATAAAATATTTTTAAAAATAAAGTACTTAACTCATTAGTTTGTTACATTGGGCCTAACTTAATAGATTAGTTTTATGTATGTTTAAGTGACACACACACACACACAAACTCACGCACACACACTCTACTTTGAGCAGTGTCTACTATAAGTCTCCAGGACTTTCAGTTAAGTACCATAACTTTCAAATGGCTATATCTTCAATGAGGTATAAGAAATAAAAGCATGTAACACTTTAATTCAAAAGTATGTGCTACTTACTCTGATCATAATGATAAATAAAGGATAGCTGTTTACAAAAAGTTACTTATTAAATAAAATGAATAAAAATCCATTTAAAGATAAGTCAATTTAAGCTTTCATTCTTTTTTAACTTCTAATATATGAACATTGTAAAAGTGGGAATATAAGTGATGGTGAATATGAATTTTCCTTTAATTTCCTTTCTATATCATTAATTCTGAATTTGCCAGAATTCAGAAAATCTATCCTGAAAATGATTTCCTTAGAATCTTTGGTATATAAACTTTGTTTATCAACTTTAATAATAGTTTTTCAAGCCACAAAACTATCTCAGAATTAACCTGCACCTGTGTTTCTAACCAGGTTCCTACTACTCAAAAAGAAAGTGAAAATACAACACAAATCACAAGCATTTTATTTTTATAAAAAACAAAAGTGCAATGGACCAGAGAATAAAATATAGAATCCAGTCATATAACGAAGAGGTGACTCAATGCAAGGATTCATTTTATGTGTGCATACTTTAGAGTTACACAGAAAAGATTTAGAATAGATGTTAAAGGATATTCCGTTACCTTTACCTCAGTGATATAAGCCATGCATTTGTAAAACTGATAATAATATAGAGACAGCATAATATAAAGTACTAAGAAAACATGTCTAGCCTCTGTTACTGTCTTCTTGAACTGAATTTCCTTTCTTTTGTAGAAATTGAGCTGAAATAGATGGTTTTCAAATATTTTTCTGTATTGAAATTTTATGTCAAGCTTTGGCAACCTCCATCAAAAAGAATTTTGGGGATTCCACTATTTTACACAGCTTCCAAACATTAATTGAGAATGTGAATTTCACTTGGGGAAGCAGTTTTGCTTCATTTGTTAATTTTTATATCCTCAAAGCCTAGCAGAGACCCTGACGCATAATAAATACCTAATAAATATTTGTTGAATGAAGAATGAGAGAACTGACCTAATAAGCCTCAAATATTAAATGAAGAAAAAAAACAAAATGAAAATTACCACAATTACAGAGCCTCATGTTCTAAAAATTCGGACACTGTTAACTCTGATCTAAAGAATTATAGGATTTTTAGGGATCTCAGGAAAATTGTGTCTTGCCCTAATACATATTAGTCCAAACCTAGTTTGAAGAAGAACAAGTGATCTTGGGTATTTATTTTCTTAGTACCTTAGTATTTTAAAAATAAAAATACACTTCTGGCATTTGACAAATGCTATCAGAGTGAATAAATTGGGAATTAATCATAGGCGGTCATTAGGGCTTGATGTTTGCTCGTCTATGTTGAGACCGAAATCAATCAAATGAACTAGCCTCTGTGCAAAATGTCAGTTGATTCCGGGCTTACAAACAATAACGCTAATAAAATTACTTTTATCGAGTTCAGATATTATTAAATTAATGAAATACATTGGGAAGGGTTTTAAAAATCAATTTTATTTCCATACTCATTTTTTAACTAAATAAAATTTACTTTAGACTTTGTTGTTATTCTTTCATTTTCCTGTTTGTTTTGTTGTTTACCTTGATACATTGATATTTTTCCTGCTTGATCTATTGCAATAACCTTTTAACAGGTTTCCCTGTCTTGAGGGTCTCATCCATTCAACTTAACTCAAATGGATAGCACTACTTCTATCTCCTCTGATCAAAAACCTGCAGGGACTCTCTATTACATAAAGAACAAAGTCCAAATTCCTCTCCCTTCAAGAAATGATCCCTGCTGCTCCTCCCTGCCTCTTAAATATATTTCAAACACAAGCATTCTCCCCATCACTACCGCCAACATCTTAGCTCAACTACCACCTGGATCATTGCAATAGAAACCTCCCTAAATCTGCTCTACCCTTTTCCTCCTCTACTTACAACATTGTACAGACATGAGTGAATTTTCAATTAAGCCCAATCACATCTTCACCCAACCGCCCTGCTTATTACAGCCTGATAGTGTACCTGTGTGCTCTTAAATCCATTCATGATGTTTTCTGTGCTGCTCTTTATTCCAGGGCACTGTTTCCTAAGGCCTCTTTCCTCCTGGTTGGTTTCCTCATAGGTTGTGAAAAATGAGATGTCACTATCCCAGCTGTAATATCAGCTTCTGTCCAGTAGTCACTTCCTCTGTGACCCCAGGTATCGCCGTGAAGGCCAACCATGGCTTTCTCTTGTTTAGCTTCACCACACCACTTCTTCCCTCTATCCCTTCAGCAGAATGGTAAGCGGTGTCTTCTAGGTGCACCAAAACTATAAGCTGCTTCACTATCCTCCTTTTGGTTTCTCCACTTTCCTTTCACCTTTGTCATCAAGTCTTGCTGATAGAATCTTCAGTCTAAGATATCTGAAACGGTTACTGTTTTAGTGCTGGAACCCTTATTGGTAAATACATCTTCTCATTGTATTTGGGATGGAATTCAGTGGCTGTACCATAGCCTTTGAGGCCCTCTGTGATCTGCTCTTTGCTATCGTTGGTAACCTTACTCCAATTACTTAAATTACCTTTAATCATACCCTATATCTACCGCCAAGAAGACTCTTGCTTCTACTGAGTCCAAGAAAATTCGACTCATCTTTTAGCTCTAAACATGAATGAAATTCTTTACAGAAGAGCCTTCCCTGACCTACTCAAATGATTTTGTTTTCTTTTGTGCCTTAGATTGCTATTAGCTGGTTCATTTTGTGGTGAACTGATTAAATTAGTATCTTCCCTACTAAGCCATGAAACTCAAAGTACCACAGATCACATGTATACCAAGGGACTAGTACAGGGGTGGTTACATGGGTGACACTCAACAAATATGTGTTGAGCTCACATTCAAATTCACCCTTTGGACAATATTAAAAGTTATTGAATGTTAGGAACCAAGGATATAAGAAATTCCTCTGTTGGTAGAGAAGAGAACTAGAAGGCATTAAGTACTGCGAAGAATGTGAACACAATGACATAGCAACATCACACAGATAACTCTAGCATGGCCCAGGGGAGGCTGACGCAGTCAGAATGACCAAAGTTATACTGGTGAACTTGGGAATAGAGATATTTAAACTTGAGAGTCACAATTGTAAATTCACCTAAGAATCCACGAGTATTAAAAACCAATTCCCATGCCTCATTCTCAAACAAATCAATTAGCAATTCTGGTGTAGATCCTTGATTTTCTTTCATTACTCTATTCTGCAGGTAGGATTGGAAAGAACTGATTTGTTAAAGACTCGATATATGCAAAAGCATAGAAATGTTAACAGAAGGTGAGTAAATGAACTTCATACAGCACACATCTGTGTGGACTGCTGAAGAGATTATTTGAAGAAGATAAAAGATAAAACCCCAAGAAGTAAGACTATAGCAATAAGCAAGGAAAAAAATTGGAAAAAACTATTTTTTTCCAGTTTATATGTTATAACGATATAAATGGGACACCACTGGAAAACTTTAAGCAGGGAAGGGAGAGATCCACTCAGGTCACAGTTTGAGAAAGATCCCTGGATTAGCTGCGTGGAGAATAAATTATCAGACTAGCCAAATGTAGTCCCACGTAGATATGTTTTGGAGACTTGCCATGGGGACTCATGACAAAAAGCCAGTGAGCTACATCTAAGGTGCATTTGTAAGGAGCTGCTTCTGTTTTAGTTGTAAATTCTGAAGTCTTTGTGATAAAGAAATTCATTTCATGGGGCACCTGGGTGAGGTGACTCAGTAAGTTAAGTACCTGCCTTCTGCTCCAGTCCTGGTCTCAGGGTCTTGGGATGGAGCCCCAGGGTGGGAGGGATACCAGCTCAGCAGGGAGTCTGCTTCTCCCTCTCCCTGCCCCCCTTTGTTCTCTCTTTCTATCTCTCTCTCTTTCAAATTAATAGAGGATCTTAAAAGAAAAAAAAAAAGAAATTGAGTTCCCAAAATACATTTAAAATGAAGAACAATACAATTTTAGGGTTTTTAAACCTCCAACATACTTATTTCACACAGTTCCCACAGCTTCAAAAGCCCGAAATTTGATGACACTGTACTCAGTGTAGGTGACAGGTGTGATGATGTCACTCACTGCTCTTGCAACACTCCTGAGCACCTGAGTGTGCATGTACAGCTCACGGGACGTTGAGTGTTTGCATCTGATTTTGAGCCGCCTTCTGCTTTGTGCCATCAATTTGAAAATGAACGGTCAGTGGTGACATGGGGGGAAACCCAAGCCACTCTTCCTTTAGTTTCTTCTGGGCTTTTAGGCTCCTGAAGGCCATGGACCAAAATACAAATCCTGCCCGGCCAGGAGAGAAAGGGACGTGCACATCCCCTAAGTCACTGTGCCTCAAGGCTAAGAAGCTTGAAACAGTATCCTCTGGGCATGCCCTTCGCGAATGAGGTCGGTGAGAGTCCTCCTGAGATTTCTGTCTGCAGTCTCTGGGGGACCACTGGTCCACAGCTCCATGGGGTTTTCAATGGAGAGACTCAGCCAGTTCCTCCAGCTGCGCTCCATTGAATAGGGCCACCCTGAGTAGTGACTTTTCTTCCACCCCCGTAGGAGACAAATAAGCACATGGCGTATTTGGACTGGTGAGTGCCCTTCTCTCTCTGTGCCCCATGTGGCCGGTTGTTTCAAGTGCCTCTCGTCCAGGCTCTACACATCAGTTAAGCTCGGCTTACTCAATTGCTTGCAGGTAGCTGAGTGTGCTGGATGTTTTAGTTGGGACTAATCTCTGGTTCCCATATGGGGACAAGAGTATTATCACACTTCAGCCCACTAAAAAAAAAAAAAGAAAGAAAAAGAAAAAAACAAAACAACCACTCCTAAGTGGGGAAGTAAAAGCTTTGCAGGTGTTCTCCTCCCTAATGGACCCAAACACTGCAGCTTGTGTATACTTTTATTTGCAAAGTGTTTTTCTCTGTCTGCATGTTTAGAATAAGACTAGTATAAAGCACTGCTGTTTAATTACTAGCAGGGCCAAAGGTTTCATTTTAATTCGAGATTATTTAAATAAAAACATTATTTATAAGTGAAGTACTGTTTTCTGTCCAAACATGTAAGAATGCTGCTTCTAGCTGGGATCCAGTGCTGCTACAGAAGAATTAAGTGTTGTTTTTGTATTTGCGTTGGATTTTTTTTTTAGAAATGGGATTTCTATTAAACCACTCATTATTTTAATCATGCCCAATTTTAAGATAAAATGAAACAGTGGAACACCCTTATGTACGAGTATTTCATTTATACCAATACTGATTATCTTATACACAAGCAAGATGTCAATATTATTGTTTTTCCATCTAGTTGATAAAACCACGTGATTGTCATCATAATCATTATCCTGATAAAAACATACATTAACACCACCTTCTATTTACATATTACTTGTTACTTTTTGAAGCCTATATACAGTCATCATTAATCAACAAATATACTTTATTCTGTGCACTCTGTCTTACTGTGTCAGGGATTGTGGTCAATTTGGAAAAAAATTGGTAAAAACACTTGAAATGCTTACAGAATAATATGAGACTACGATATCTTCTGTACCTACGTATCCTTCTATGTAATTATATACAGCCTCTTTACCAAAAGTACTAGGCAGCTTACCAGATAATATGAAAATTAAGTCACAAGTTCTCTACCCTCATTCAGAGCAAGGGAAAGACCAATACAATAATTTGTTAAGTGTTTTCTTTTTCAAATGTAATCTTCTATGGTATGACCTTTATGTCTAGTACAGAAAACTTTTATGCTAGAGTTAGGATTTGAGTTCAAATTCTGTAGATGTATGAGCCTAGTGAGGCAGAGAGCAGCTCTGGAAAAGGACAGACGTATTTGATTCTGGTCACGTTATACTGGAACAAACGAAGGCTGAAGGGCCTTAAGGAATTTACCCAAAATCACTCACCAAATTCTTTTTTTTTTTTTTAATTTTTATTTTTATTTATGGTAGTCACAGAGAGACAGAGAGAGAGGCAGAGACATAGGCAGAGGGAGAAACAGGCTCCATGCAGCGGGAGCCTGATGTGGGACTCGATCCCGGGTCTCCAGGATCGCGCCCTGGGCCAAAGGCAAGCGCCAAACCACTGCGCCACCCAGGGATCCCCCACTCACCAAATTCTATTGAAAACTTGTACCTTTGTTATTTATACTTACATGCGTATACAATATAGATAATATAATATAACACAACTAGAATGGGAACATAAACTAGACAGGTAATTTGTACATGTTACAAGTGATATAAAAGTTTTGAACTGACCCTATATATAATTGTCAATATTTCACTGATGGAGGAAGAAGATATTATTACTCTATAATGCAATCATGTATTTATTAGTATTTATTAGTCATTGAGTCACAACAGTAAGTGAAAGAGACATGCTCCTTCCTTCTAAGACCTTCAATTCTCATTGAGGGAGACTGGTAAACGGAAATGAGTGGAAAAAGAAATATTAGTAATTGCAGTTTGGGAAGGTGTCAGGATGAAATCTATAAGGAGGAACAAGGAATAACAACAAAGGAGGCTGATTTTATTTAGTTAGGTCAGTCAGGAAAGAGACGACTTAGGACAAGGACCATTACAGCCGAGACTGAAGGGTTGAGAAGGTATTACCCTTTGTGAAAGTAGGGAAGCAGAGCTGGCATGTGCAAAGATACTGAGGCTACAGGGTGCTCACTCCAGCTGAGGAACTAAATATCAGTCTCCATATAGCATCCAGCTCTTTGTATATTTGCCTGTCTTGGCATTTATCAAAATGTTTTCAAATTGGTGGTTTATGTGTCTATTTTACTCAACCTAGGTTATAAGTACCTTAAGGACACCTAAGCATTAAACTTACTTATTCCTACAAATATTGTTTGTAAGTATGAGTTATCACTGTTTTCAAAGATCTCAGGTGCATACTTTTGATAAACCAAAATGAAAGGCTTAAGAATTTTCTGGAAATACTAGCTTGTATATGTTATAATCTCATTTTTGGAAATAAGTGATTATGATTTTACACTTTAAAGTAATGTTATTAGGGCAGCCCAGGTGGCTCAGCAGTTTAGCGTCGCCTTCAGCCCAGGGCATGATCCTGGAGACCTGGGATCGAGTCGGGCTCCCTGCATGGAGCCTGCTTCTCCCTCTGCCTGTGTCTCTGCCGCTCTCTCTCTCTCCGCGCCTGTCATGAATAAATAATATCTTTAAAAAATAAAATAATGTTATTAAATATTTAAAAATGACAACCAATACAGATTCATATAGAAACTTTTGCAAAGCAAAATGAGAAAAAAAAGTAGAAAATAATCAAGTTTCCTATGAGCCCTAATCTAAAACCATTTGGGCTTTATGTGTAACTTTATGAAACCTAGGCACTTGGGTGTGTACGTGTCTGTATAGAGATATAAATGTAGATATGTACATACATATATGTTATATATAATACACATTTAATGTAGAAATATACTGTGATATCATCTTTAAACCTTTACATTTTTTGTAACATCCTATTTTCACTTAAAATTATATCCTGAAGATATTTACATACATAAGAAATCACAGTTACTGTGAGAATTTTAAAATCAAGAATGTCCACCAGTTTCTAAATGCTTTCTTTGTTATTTTTATTGAGGCTATATATTTTCTGTGTTAAACTTTTTCTGTAGTAAAAACATATTGGATCATTGTGTAATACTGAAGCAATTCTATAGTACTAGGATAAGTCATACCTGTTTATGGTTGATTTTTAAGTGCCTTAATTTGATTTGGTAATGTTTTCTTTAATATTTTTATATCCATATCCTGAAGTAAAATTTGATAAACAGTTCTCTTTTCTTTTTCATTTTTACATGTTGATAGTCAGACTTTTTCTAGAATTCTAGAATGAATTGGGGGACTTTTTACTATGCGTATAAATTTTTGTATGATAAAAATAGTGAGTGTCAATTTCATGATAGATTTCTGGTGATATTTGCCACACATTCTTTGGCTTTGGTATATTCAGCCTGTCTAGTTTCCTTTGAGTTAATTTCAGTCTTTAATCTTTTGTAATAAAAATAACTTGTTTCACGTATAGTTTTAATTTTCAGATGTAAAATTGTACCCAGCACTGTGGTGGTGATCTTTCTTGTTCTTTGCTGTTTCTTTCCTTTTGCCTTTACCAAAATTGAAATTCTCTACTAGGTTTCTTGCGTTCTTTCTAGCAGTTGGTAATGTGCGGATTGAAGCAGTAGGACAGGGAGGTGGCAAACATATTAAATGTATTCAGTTGGCATCTCTTTCAAAGAAGAGGCATTGCCTACACCTCAGAGTAGTGCAAAGTAATTTCAGTATTATTGCCCTTCTCAATCCTCAAACCCACCGCTCCACTGGTTCCCTGGTCAGGGTGGTGGGAAGAATACTTATTATAGGAATGTAAGTAGATGCTCTTTGGTCCCTTGAGTAAAGTACCCAGCCAACCACACATGTCCCTGCCTCTGCCTCTGATACTGGATTTCTTTTCCCCTTCTGAAAGAACACTGACAACTAAATGCATTTGAATAGCCTTCAGCTCTGATCGGAGCTCATTGTCTATTTATTCATACCCATTTTATGATTGCCAAAAGGGTTCTAAAACAGCATGTTGTTTATATATGAATTAAGATATTGGGATTAACACAGGAACATACTGAAATGGCACTTTTAATAACTTGAAAGTTGTTCAAGACTCAAAAATATCTTTCTTCTAAAAACACAGTCTGAGTTGCCTAATATTTTCTAGGACTAGAATTGCATAACAGAAAAAGAAAGTCAAGGGCAAGGAAGAGGATAAACTCTGTATTTGGAGACTTCTAAAACTTTCATTCCTTGGTCCATTTATTTTCTTCTGTGATAAACTCCTGAAATAATTAAACTATAATTCAAAAAGATATATATTTCAAATGTTGTCTTTCTCTTATCTCGAAGTTCTGTTTGATTTTATCACAGAGTACTTACCACAGGAATCGTTTCGGTAAAAATAACAATAACTGCTAACATTTGTTGATTACTTATATCTCAGGCACTACACTAAACTCTCTGCCTGAAGTAACCCATTTCATTCTCCTGACCACAATAGGAAGTGGGCATTATTAAGAGCATCTAGGCATGGAGGGGTTAAACAACTTGGCAAGGTCACACAGCTAGTTAGTGGTGATCCAGAATAAAAACCCAGATAGTCCAATAGAGAATTGATGTTAACAATAGGTGGATTCATTTTGGGACAATTAAAATTAACATTTTTAAGTAAAGTCTCAAAGTCCCCTTGGTGATATATGATATTCAAATTCTACTTATGATTATAGGTCATAAAATCAAATATTGATCAGTGTGAATCAAATACCACTTTTATAACTCAAGTTTAAGAAGTACAGAAAGTGACTTTTTAGCTGCATTATCAAGAATGTGGAAGAGAGGCAATACATTTGACGGTATTTTTAAAGCCACATTGCTAATATTAAGTAGAAAAGTCAGTACCAGCCCTGAAACCTCAGAGGGAATGCCAAGGAAGTTTGGTTGGGAGTGTTGTTGTTATTCTTGTTTTTTTACCCATGACATTACTGACTGCAGCTGTAAATGATCTTAAAACGTGCGACTCTTGCTGTAGGATTCTCTGCCTATATCTCTATTTGCAATGCTCTGAGAATTTATTTTGTACAATGAAGTTCATCATACTCCTGCTTCTCCAGAAAAAAAAAAAAAACCCAGGCAGAACACACCCCAGGTATGTCACTTTTGCTTTTTGTTGCCACACACCTCCCTAAGGGAGTAAGCACCAAGCAGACTGTATCTTCTTTGTAAGCAAAGGGAAAAACATGTGATACATCCTCCTCTATTAAATGACTCTCCTTTTAGTAATAATTTATTCATGCTGTTGTTGATTAAGAAGACATTTTTGATAATACACAATGACTCCTTTGCTGTCTGATGAAACAAAGATACATAAACAATAACCCAGATCGTAAAATGTTATAACATACTGGGTGACGCCAAGTCTTCCTTCTCTCCCAATTAGTCAAGCAACAGATGGTCAGTGGATGAAGTGGAAATTTAAGAGCCTTCACACAATTATATCAACTGCACATCAAACTATCTGAAAGGTAGTAGAATGATGTACTGCATCTTGTTTTAACCATGTTAAGAACAAGGTTTCAGATACTTTTTTTTTTCATATAGGAGGTCACCTAACAGTCTGGTCAACCCAACACGAGAATAAGTTTTAGAACTCAAGCTTAATGTCCTTTCTTGCATCAGAATGCATTCTATAAGCTCTTGTGACAAGACAAAAAACAGGGCCTGGTTGATGTTGACTTCCAATGAAGACTGAAGCAAATCTAATATTCTGGGACAAATTGCATATTGTGTGTAGCAGGAAGTCAGTGAGGGAGAAGGAATAAGCCAGGGGCTAGTTTCTCCATCACACTAACTCCATTTCCTGGAGTAAATCAATCTCACAAGCCTCAATCTTCCCATCTACAATGACAATATAGTCTCCTGAGTCCTCTTGAGGGATATTTGAAGAACCCCAACTAAGGGCTGGTAAAGAATCTTTCCACTTTTAACATGCTGTCACTTTTATAATTCATTAATAACAATGTTATTTCTACCTCTATTCAGGAATAATTCTTGGTGATATAGATGTGCTATCTATGCATTATTTAGAGGTAGCAAGATTGACACACAAAAATGTAACATTCATGATGTTAAAATGCATTTGAGAACTTCAGGTTGATTTCCATTTATCCATAATATTAATGTTAACATGTTATTGTTAATAATATATCATCAAAACTCCCTAAGCAAATTGAATTATCTGTCTTGGCATAGATGTGGAAATTAGTGTCATCCCATTTAGTGATTGGCAAACTGTTCCTTAGATGAACATTCTTTTTTGTGACATTCTGTTTTAAGTGAATGCATTTATTGTTTACTTTTTCTCCCTTGGGCCAGATATAAGATACTTGAAGTTAGCTTCAGATCTCAAATAAGTTTTTCTACCTAGTATCTAGTCTGACATTATAGAGACATTCACAATTAGTAGAAAATAACATATCTGTGATATTATTTTGGAGAAAAATAAAATTTGTAAAAGTTCATTTTAAAATATTGCTACTTTACTATTTTACATTTCTCTTGCTAGTAAATTTGACAACTTTGTGCGTGTGTGTGTGTGTGTGTTCTCCAATAATACTTCACTTAAAAAACAGGCAGTGGGTTGACTTTATTGGCTGATCAACAACTTTATACAACTGATCAATATTTGACATTAAGCTTGCTTTCTTCCTCTTTCTCTCTTGAAAACTTTGATCCAGATCTTTTCTTATTTTATTTAAATCTTTTCTTATTTTTTCATATTTAAAATAGTACAAACCATTATGGAAAAATAACAAAGAGTATAAAGAAGAAAATTACATTAGCCAGAGATAAGTATTTTTGTTCTGATTACAAAAATAATACATAAATAAATTTGAAGACTTATTAAAAGGATTAACCTTCACACAAAACAGGTGCTCTATTTTCCTAGTACAATGATTCAACATTAATATGTTACCACTTCTCTTCTTTATCTTCATTGTATATTATTGCATTTTCTAGTTTATAACTGCTGCTTGTTTTCAAGGATATTTACGCATTGTTTCTCACATACAATCTCCCAAATAGTGATCCCAAATGTAGAAAATATAAAGAAATGGTGGGAAAACTTAGTACATGAAAATATACTAATAATTCCAGACAAAGTACTAGGGAGAAGCAATGTCTAAGGAGAAGCCAGGAAGTCTGTAACCTTGTATTAACTATATTTTAGAAAGGGAAGCAATTCAGGAAAATCCTGGATTTAGAAGGCATTTATAATTTAATACACGTTTTGGCCTTTACACACGTTCTATAGTTATTGCTGGGCATTTGAATATCTCAGGAACAAATCAACAATGCATTAAAATTAGCTATAAAATAACTACCGTCTTTGTATTAATTATGAAATTAAAATGCTCCAATGAACCTTGGGAAAAGTAGTCTTCCCCCACCACTCATTGCCAAGAAATAACAAAGGAGAGAGTTCATCCCAAAGAAATGACATTTATAGCAGAAATCATTGATGCTACAGTACTCTTGCAGATAAACTCTGCAGAGTTGGAAAAGAATAAGGCTATTTTAAGGGACTGTGTACCCCAAAACATTCTAGTAAAACTATCTATGAAGAAATATAGTTATTCATTCATCAAGTAAAAGTCAAGTAACAGAAACATCTAAATAGTTAATTTCTTAAAAGAAAATCTGCATATATGATCTTTATGTTGTCAGTTTTGAATCTCTTCTAAGGCTCCTAATGTTTATGTCTTAATAGGAGGAAACCTGTGTGGAGAAATTTTAAGGACCTTTCTTCTATTTTAAATCACCACTTTCATGGGGAAACAAATGGCTTTGAAAACCAGGTTGTGAGAAGACTTTTATCCAGAACTGACACTCTCTGTGTTATTTAATGGAGTTGGTTCAAGTATTGAGTATTCTTTAAAACCCTCTTGCATAGAATGCAAAGAGAAATTTTATTTGAGGGATTTATATTTATATTTATATTTATGTTTAGCCTCATATGAATATGTTATGGGGAAGTAATTTGCAATTAAACAAAGAAGTTTATTTTTTAATAATTTTTTGGATTTCAAGTGCAGTGAATGCCAAAGTGTACCCTACATTCTATCATTTTTGGGAATAGGGCACTGCAAAGAATTTGTCTTCTTAGAGACCATCTAACTGATCCACTATAGAGTTGAGAATTACAGAGGGGCCTGCTTCCAATGCATGTCTGCCATTAGAATCACTACTGGCTTGATATGCTGTTGTTCCAATAACCAATGTGAAGAATCAACAGTACAATTGGAAAATTCATTCAACTAGCAAATGACTGCTTAGGGAGATTAGCTGGAGTCCTCTTCTCTTAACTTGGCTAAGATCTAAATTTTATTAAGAGAGATAGAGTAAAGATGAAGTGCACTGAATCATTAAGCCGTGTCAGAATACATAAGACTTGAGAAAGAATTGAAAACAAAGAAGTTTGCAATTCCATTAGAATTTCTCCCAAAGAAAGGGGTGATATGACATGGTTATGAAAAAGTAATCCATCCATTTGCTTGTAAGTGTATGAAATTGTAGGTATTTCCACATACGTGGTTAATGTTTTGTTCATGCTAAGGAACATGTGCTTAGGATTAATCAGTGTGGAGACTTTGTTAGATTTCCTCGTCTTCCACCACCTGCTTTTCTCCATTTTTCTACTTGTGTCTCCATACTGAAGGTCACACATGCTTAGCATGGGACTCTCCTAACAATGCTCACACTTTTGGAGAGAACAGTGCACTAATTAATCAACTTAAAGCATTCAATTTTAAGCATCCAATTTGTTTGTTTGTTTTTACATGAAAAATCTCTACCATGTCTAAATGTCTTCATAATGGGTTATCTATTCTTCATACTCAGAATGCTTTTTTCACATGTATTTTAGAAATTCAAAGGGAGTAACATATAAAAAAGAGATTATGGACAAAGTTGAAAGTGAAATATAACTACAGCTGAAAATTGTCATGCATGCTTTTCCTTAACTATTTTGATTAGTGGTTCATATTTTTATTAATAAAATAAACAAAAGTACTTCACTTTTCTGCTAATATTGACCTGGTCAGTATTTTAAGTACTCTCAAAAATTTTCTTCCTTTGATTATTAAGTTAGTCAATAGTAGCAGCCATTAATGGTAAACGCACATTATTTTTTTAGTTGCAAATGACAACGTATAAAGTAATTTTATACACCATTTGGAAAGATTTTGTCTTATTAAGCATTGGTGGACATTTAAATTTTCTTTTATTCACTTTTCCATGGATTCTTTATTTCAAAGAAGTCAGGGCATTTTACAAATAACTAAAATTATTTAAAATTACTTTCAAAATAACTTTTAACAGTACATGTGGGAGCAGAATAAATAGTTTTTTGTATCATAACCAGGACTCCAGTTATATGAGATCTCTTTCAGGTCTGAAAACATTTAGCTAGTTTGTTTTCCATCCCACATGTCTTAACTTCCCACACCATAGTCCTTTCCCTGAAAGCAATTACACTGGAATGGGCATGAGATGTATCCTACTATTTTCTGAAGACTCATGTGAGCATGCTAGGGAGAGAAAGTTGTGGCTTAGAAGTCAGGCTGCTGGAGAAATGGAGAATGTACCAGGCTTCTACTTTTAATTCCCTCCTCTTCACAGGATACTTGATAGTCATAATGAAA
Source organism: Vulpes vulpes (assembly GCF_048418805.1). Classification (NCBI taxonomy): domain Eukaryota; kingdom Metazoa; phylum Chordata; class Mammalia; order Carnivora; family Canidae; genus Vulpes; species Vulpes vulpes. The sequence continues at coordinate 67,835,002 of NC_132795.1, read as the reverse complement.
TTGAATTGCTGGAATCACATGACCTATCTTAAAAATAGAGAAAGAAAGTGAGGATCTGGGTGGCTCAGTTGGTTAAGCATTGAACTCTTGATTTTGGCTCAAGTCATGACCTCAGGGTCATGAGATCCCCTTCCCTCCCCTGTGTAAGACTTTGCACTCACACCTGGTGTGGAGTCAGCTTGAGATTCTCTCTCCCTCTCCCTGTGCTCCTCCCCCACCTTGTTCTCTCTCTCTCTCTCTCTCTCTCTCTCTCTCTCTCTCTCTGTCAATAAATAAATAAAGTTAAAAATATAACTACTCTGTGCCCCAGCAATTACACTGCTGGGGATTTACCCCAAAGATACAGATGCAGTGAAACGGCAGGACACCTGCACCTCAATGTTTATAGCAGCAACATCCACAATAGCCAAACTGTGGAAGAAACCTTGGTGTCCATCGGAAGATGAATGGATAAAGAAGATGTGGTCTATGTATACAATGGAATATTACTCAGGCATTAGAAACGACAAATACCCACCATTTGCTTCAACGTGGATAGAACTGGAGGGTATTATGCTGAGTGAAGTAAGTCAATTGGAGAAGGACAAACACTGTATGGTCTCATTCATTTGGGGAATATAAAAAATAGTGAAAGGGAATAAAAGGGAAAGGAAAGAAAATGAGTGGGAAATATCAGTGAGGGTGATGGAACATGAGAGACTCCTAACTCTGGGAAACGAACAAGGGGCAGTGAAAGGGGAGGTGGACGGGGAGATGGGATAACTGGGCACTGAGGGGGGCACTTGATGGTATGAGCACTGGGTGTTACGCTATATGTTGGCAAATCGAACTCCAATAAAAATATACAAAAAATATAATTAATTAAGTAAGTAAGTAAGTAAAATCTCTTCTGAAAATAGAGAAAGACAGTTATTTAATGAAAGCAGTATGAGTAACTAGTGATCCAAATTTAACTATAACTAGCAGATCTTATTTAATGACCTGCTTTGACATTAGGTCTAACACTTAAGATTTCATCATTATTCATTTTGTTGAATTGGTGTATTGATATAATTAAATTATCATTCTACTCTAGAAAGTTCTAAGAAAAACATTTCCAGCCATTCTGCTTACCTTCATTGCTTACAGAAGGTATCCATTTATAGGCAAATGAAATAAGAATCTTTCATTTGAAGAAGAGAACCCAGCAAATGTATGGAGAGCTCAGTTGGACTTGATATCCAACTTAAAATTAATGCATTCATTATTCTCTCATTCTGGTGATGTTTAAGCTGACAATATGGTCTGGATCTATTGCTTGCCATCGTAAATATTCCCAACATTAAGGAACACTTATTCAAATAACAGTATAAGCGCCGCTTTATCAAACTAAAGTGTTAAGGTTGAATAACTTTTGCATTTACCTGGATATAGTTACCAGGTTGAAAATATTGGAATAAACTACACTTGTAAAAATGAAATGGATTTTAAGTATAGACTATTAGGTATTATTTCTCCTTTTTAAAAGCTCATTACAAAAATAATAGGTTTTTGAGGCTATTGTTTTTGTTAACAACTTGTAATTTTTATTTTTCTGTTGGTCTTTATACCTTGGTTTGTGTTTATAATAGGCTACAACCCCTAACTTCCACCCACAACATATATTAAAGAAAAATGCTAAATGACAAAAATGACAAAATTGGCCTACCACATTTATTTACAGTAACAATCCCTTTACTATCTATTTTTTCATAAGATATTATTTACTTGAGAGAGGGAAAGAGAGCATGAGCAGGGAGAGGGGCAGAGGGAGAAGGAGAAGCAGACTTCCCACTGTGCAGCTATATACCAAGCCTGACATGGGGCTCAATCCCATGACCCTGAGATCATGATCTGGGCTGAAGTCAGATGCTTAACTGACTGAGCCACCCAAGCGCCCCACCTTCAGTTTTAGATCATTAGCACTAGTGCTATAACACATTTTAGTTTGAGTGGTTTCATACAAAAGTACAGTCACTTATGGTTATTTATGCCTTGAGAAGCCAGCCATTGTCTTTTGGCCAAAGTCTAGGAGTCACTGAGGAAGGTTTTAGTGTTCCTTAAACTCCTTAGAACACATATCCATTACTAATGTCAGCCAGCATTTTAATATCTGACATTGAAATATTTCCCTTTGCCATGCCTTTACAAATCCCAAATATCCAATAATTTTCATTTCATAGGATGATTATGAATTTATATAAATATGAATTATTTCTTTTGTCATGGGAAGGAGGTTGTGATATACTATAAAAGCAAGACTTAAAGTAAAAAATGGTGAAAGTATTGTTTTACTTCTACCTCGAAAGACTTAAAGCCTCCCTTCTCCTGTGTTTATATTGCCTCTTTCACATGGGCATTGATCCCACAGAGAGATACTCTTTAGTACACAGGATGCATAGAAGTCACAATGGTAAATGAGGGAATCATTTTCATGCACAAGGAGTAAAGAAAGTCAAAATGGAGGAACGATGGCTTTTTTAGGACTTCCGTAAAGTAGAAATTCAAAATGCTGTTCGAAGTAAAATGTCTTCTGTAGAATAAAATAAATAAGTAAATTCAGCACTTGGTCATTTCTTAGCATACAGTAGGCACTCTGTGAATGTTTATCAATGAAGGAGCAAATGATCAAGTGTGTTCACAACTCTTCAGTGCTAGATCTTGAGTATGAAATGGTCATTGTCTCCTGATCATGGGAGTTCCTTGGTTTCTCTTACAATTTGCTTGCTCTGCTTCCACTATTCAGACTTTCCAACTTACCCCCCTTTGCTAGACCTTTCCCTGCTGGTACCACATTATGCTGAAATGCTTTTCAAGCTTTTTTTTTTCTTTTGGAGATTTTATGTATTTGAGAGAGAGAGGGAGAAGAGGCAGGGGAGGGACAGAGGTAGAGAGAGAGAGAAGGGGAGAGAGAGAATCTCAAGCAGACTACCTGCTGAGCACAGAGCCTGATGCAGGGCTCTATGCCAAAACCCTGAGATCATGACCTGAGCTGAAATCAAAAGTCAGACACTTAGCCGACTGAGCCACACAGGTGCCCAAAATTAGCTTTTCCAACATAATCTTTCACTGTTATGCTGTGAGTTCTCTGAAAGCAGGACCAAAGCTGTATTTTTCATTAAGCCTCGTTTCCATTTGAGCCCAACTGCCCTTTCTCCCCCTTCCTTCTCTGTTGACTGCTAATCCTTTCTGATTATAGCCATATGAGGGGTTCATTTCCAACCCAAGTCTTATTGTGTTAATATTTTATTAAAATGATTAAATGACTTCCCATTGCAATAAGGCAATATCTAAAATTGTCCATTATCTGATCTTTGTCTCCTCCAGATCTATTGTGTACTTCTCACGCCTTGTGCTTTCGTCTTACTGCTTTTCTTTCAGTGCCTTCACTGTGTCAAGTTATTTTCTATCTCAATTCCTCCTCTCCCTGGAATGCCTCAATTTACTCCCAGCTCTGCCTGGCCAATTACAATTCAGCCATAAGATCTTCATAAAAGTGTTAACTGTGCATGGGAATCTTTCCTTAGTTTTCCTGTTTTAGTAAATTGATCTGCAGCACACTGTGCTTTTTCTTCTTATGAGTGGTTGGAATTTGTAATTAGATATTTATTTGTGTGAACCTCCTCAGATTAGGGTCCATGTCTTTCCTATTTAGTATAATAAAATCAGCTTTTATCTTAGTAGCTGGCACAGAGTATATTCTTATGAAATATTTGATTAGTAAATAAATCTTGGTTTTGCTCCCAATTATGAACACTCTAAAGGAAAGAAGACAAAACCAAAAGAAGAAGGGGGAAAAAAAGTGGGAGGAAGAACAGTTGGTGAACAGTTTTAGAAGACATGATAAGAATTTGACTTTGAATGGTAACACAATTTCAAGTGTCATGTGCACTGGAAAAGTGAACGAAGGAAATAGAAGTTTGCAGATGCCTGATTGAGTCACTCCATACCCACTAAAGAAGAACCTCTTAAGATGGGGCTCATCCATCTGCATATTTTAATGTCCATAGGAGATTCTCCTATGAAGCTGCCTTAAAGAGCATGCCCTGGAGGAAGCAGGGATCTCAGGAGGCTGACTGAGGAATCAGAAACACATCTTCTTACCTCAGAACATCTTCAAGGGACCAACAAAATACTTGAATGTACTGATTGTCTGAATACATAGCCAGATGTTTTAACTCTGTAAGCAACAGCAAATACATGCAAAAAAACATAAATAAATATGTGCTTACTAGTTGTTCACCACACTGAAAAATAAGCAATTTGAGGCTTTTGCCAATATGCAAAAGTACAAAAGGACTTGCTAGAATCTGCTTCTTCTACTAGTCTTCTCTGAACTAGACATAGGTAAACCATTATCCAATTTTCATTGTTCCCTTCAAGATGTTCAAGAGATACTATTACAGGGAAGATACTAGGATATTCTGTGCCTAATCACGAACAAAGTGAAAAATATCCTTCCAACTTAATCTAAACATTATTGACCTATTTCTGAAATCCTTTTTAAAATTCAATTCATTAGAGGGTTTAAGGGGTATAAACAGCTTAAAAAGGGGCAGAGCTGCTGCCATATATGGTAACATGCTAATCATAGATATTAAGAATTATCTACAGATCTAGACATTGTGTGATTTATATATAGTGCAATCAAACACTGCAAAGACCAAACATATGAGTTAAAAATGTAGATATCCTGGTTCCTCATAATTTTAAAAAATTTTCCTGCAAAATTCTTTCTTAAAAAACAGAGAACTCGGGATCCCGGGTGGCGCAGCGGTTTGGCGCCTGCCTTTGGCCCAGGGCGCCATCCTTGAGACCCGATATCAAATCCCACGTCAGGCTCCCGGTGCATGGAGCCTGCTTCTCCCTCTGCCTATGTCTCTGCCTCTGTGTCTCCTCTATCTCTTTCTTTCTCTGTCTCTCTCTCTCTCTGTCTGTCTCTCATGAATAAATAAATAAAATCTTTTTTTTTTTTTTTTAAGTAGAGAACTTACTGTTACTACCTCAACTCCATAAGTGAAGTACAGGTTTTGTCCAATGAGGGGCTGAACTGTCTTTTGTAGGAGGAGAGGCCAACTTAATAGAATGCCCCCTGCAGGAGCAAAAATTGAAAATGGATATTTTCTGGTATCCTGCTTCCAATAATATCAGCCAATCATGTCTACTTAAGTTGAGATCATTAATTCTGTGAGAGAAATTGCCAGCCTTGGGAAGAATTTGGATGACAAAGTTAAACTCTCAAGGCAACTTTGCTAGGATTACTATATTAAGTAATGTATAGGTAAGGATTATTTATATAGGATTTGTTTCATTTCAATAGAATTCTGAAAGTTTTGCTTATTCTGTAAATCAGTTCTGTGGGGCTACCAGCATAAGGCATATTCATGCTCAAAATATGACTATTATGAGAGAAAGTGATTTAGCAATTGTATTTTACAACACAAAATCACCCTAAGTTATACTATATGTATATGGTATAAGGAGTTGTGGGAAAAATGTGTTTAGATAGAATAATCCTCTTGTTCTAGCCATGTATTTAATTTAAAACATATTTTTATCCTTTTAAAGAAATAAATCGTTTTTAAAGCTACCATTCTTTTTATTTGATTACATTAGAGGAAGTGCTCTCTTACCTAATATATATGTTTTGAAATTATACTATATGCAGAAGATTCCTTTCGTTAGATGATTTATTAGAATAAAAACATCTAATATAGTCACAATCATCACTTTCAGATTTTAAAACAAAAAAAGCAAAATGAAAAATTTCTTTGTGGTAAAGTATTTACAAGATTCTAGAGGGACAAGGAGAACAAGAATACACTAGAGAAGGGCCTAAAACTAAAAAAGAAAAAGGGAAAAGTAAAGAAAGGAAGAAATTGCATGAGGAAATAATTACCAGTTGGATAGTTATCAGATATGACAAAGTCATTTAGAAAAATCAAACAGTCTAAAAGAGACTATAAAATCAGTAATTTTGGTTACCAGAAATAAAATTAAAAATACAGAATATCAAATTTTGTGGTAAAAACTGAATTTCAAAACATAATGTATTGGTTAAAAAAGAAACTAAACACAGCTGAAGAATCAATGAGTGAATTTAAAGATAAATTTGGGAAAATTATGGAAATGAAGCAAACAGAAATGAAAACATAATACAGTATTTAAGATGTAGGAAAGAAATTCAAACGTTTGTGAAATGGATTTACATAAGTAAAAATAAGGAGAAATGGATGAGCTATTAGAATATACATCAGCTAAAGACTTTATAAATGAGAGAAGATTTGATTCTTCATTTTGAAATAAGCCACTAAATTCTAAGAGAAGAAAACAAGAATAAATCCATTCCTAGGTAAGTAAGGAGAATAAATGATAAGGATAACCGCAGAGTAAAGAAACAACTTTTAATAATAAAAGGATAGACAGAGGATATTACATCAGCAATAATAGTATGCACTACGTAAAGGGATTAGTATTTTCAAAATTTTCCAAAAATTTTCACACAGTGAAAATAATTGTCAGTTTAGTATTCTATACCTAGCTGAATTATTATATAGACCAAGAAAAACGAATACTTTTAGGAAACAAATAAACATATTACCATTGACAGACCTTCACTTAAACATATAGTCCAGTAAGAAAATTGAACCCAAATGGACCTTAAGGATACACAAAGCAGTGTTTAGCAAAATATAGTAATTGTTCATTAAACATAAATATGTCCTGATTCTTTAATGACATATGTATAAATATATATAAACAACAATGCCAATGTTTATTGAATGTCAATACACATATAAATTAAAAAGTTGAATAATTCTAAATATTTTCAGCAGAGCATACATAGTTAAATTCAGAATTTATTAAATGAAGACATGTTAAAAACATAAATGTAGGGCAGCCCGGGTGGCTCAGTGGTTTAGTGCCGACTTCAGCCCAGGGCGTGATCCTGGAGACCCTGAATGAGTCCCACACCTGGCTCCCTACAGGGAACCGGCTTCTCCCTCTGCTTTTGTCTCTGCCTCTCCCTCTCTCTCTCTCTCTCTCTCTCTCTGTGTGTGTCTCATGAATAAATAAATAAGATCTTAAAAAAATAAGTGTATCCACTGAAAGACTGGAATATAATTTCGAAATTAGAAGAAGAAAAGTAGGGGCACCTGGGTGACTCAGCGGTTGAGCGTCTGCCTTTGGCTCAGGTTATAATCCCGGGGTCCCAGGATTGGGTCCCTCATCAGGCTCTCTGCAGGGAGCCTGCTTCTCCCTCTGCCTAGGTCTCTGCCTCTCTCTGTGTGTCTCTCATGAATAAATAAATAAAATCTTTTTTTTAAAAAAGAAGAAAAGTTAAAGGAGGAAACTAAAGATAATTCAGTAAATTCAGTATAAAAAATGAAGAAATGAGAAAAATATATACAGACGTCATCAAAATGATGGCAAATAGAACAAACATAAATTTCAGAAATAAGCATCTATATATACGTGTGTATATATAAAGTTACAATAAATGTAAAATGTAAATTATTTTTAAACTAGTATTTATGAATCTAACAAATTTCATGTAAAATTTTCAATAGATAGCTGTGAAATATAACAGCACAAGAATGTTTAAGATGAAGGGTAAAATTCAGAAAACCCACAAGAAGTTAGTAAAGATTTATTAATATGAGGTCAAATATCAATTTGGGATAAGAATAAGGAAAAGAATTACTGTAGATATATATAAATATGTAATTATACAGAAACAGTTTTGGGGTTTTTGTTTTTTGTTTTTTGTCTTTTTAGGAAACTGTTCTAACAATGGACCTGAAAATATATGACAAAATATCTTGTAAATATCTGGAACCTGGAATGCTAGCTAAAAGAATGACAATGTAACACTTCCAACAACTAATAGCACAGTGATACATGAACCTGGATAGTTTTCAGTTTCATCAGAAAATACTGGAATGTGCATCATGACTAAAACAAGTACAAGTTCTCTTTTTATGTTTCAAAGTCTCTACAACATTTAGAAGTTTTGCTTCCTTTACAACTCCAGAGTTGGTAATTTGGCCACTTCAGTTTTATTGATTTTCTGTGGCTATTTCCCCCTCCATTTTGTTAATTTGCATTTTATCAATATTGCATCTTTCCACTTATTTTTAGATTTATCCTTTTATTCTATTCACTTTTTAGCTTTCTAATATGACTGCAAACTCATCGATCTGAGCATTTCTTGTTTTCTTGTATATGCATTTGATGCTGCAACTTTACCTATAATTAGATTTATTTGCATCCTATGTATTGAGTTCTAAATAGTTCATAGTTTCTGTTATAAATATTATCAGGAAATCTTTTTCACATTCCTGATGACATACATTTTCTTTTCTATGATATATAGATTCTTTTTGTCCTTGATCAAGATAGTTCTTGGTACATATTTCACGTATACTTGAAGTAATTAACTATTATTGTGTAATTGTGGGTTGCAAGTATTCACTAGATTGACTTTAATTTTTAGATTCAAATTCTTAGCTGTCATCCTCATGCTTATTAATAATTTGGTTCATGTATTCTGTGAGTTTCTGCTAGGAGAGTTTCCAACTTTGCATTGAGTTTTGTTTTGTTATTTACTAATGAAGCTGAAAACTGTCCAGGTTCAACTGTCACTGTGCTATTTCTAGGTCTTCAATTCTGTACCAGGTTTAATAACTCTACCTATTGTTACTTTCTTTCTACCATTTGCAAAGTTAATTTTGCATTGACTAATGAGCTAGATGAATAAAGATAACTTCAAAACTTCTAAGAAGAAGTAGAGGAGATTTTCTTTATGATTTCCATACATGGTCAGTAGGATTAACAACTACTGGCAATATATAAATAAATTGGAAATGAGAGGTGCCTGGGTGGCTCACTCGATTACGCATCTGCCTTTGGTTCAGGTCATGATTTCAGGGTCTTGAGATTGATCCCAGAGTTGAGTTCTGTGCTCAATGAGCAGGCTGCTTCTCCCCCTCTCTCTACCCTTCCACTCCCCACCCCTGTGCTCTCTCTCTTTCAAACAAAGAAAATATTTTTTTTAAAAATGAACATACCATACAACTCAGTAATTTGAAGTACTTATTCAAAGTACTTACCATAAATAAACTTTCAAAAAGTAGAAGCACTGTTATTGCAGCATTGCATATAATTAAAAAAAAAAAGGAAAAAAAAAGTCCAAAACAAAGAAGAGGGAAAGTAGACAATAGACTAGTCATAAGAAGACATACTGCAAAGCACTCAAAATGAGCGGAATATCTTAATGCAACATGTACAAATCTGGAAGACATGATATTAAGAGAAAAAAACTTCAGAATGAAAAGTTCTTATAAGGAATCATGTAAACCATAAAGGCAGTAATTTAGTCCCTATATATATATATATATATATATATATATATATAGGGACTAAAACATTTGTAATATGTTATATATATGTTATATTTATGTTATATATATATTTAGTAATATATAATATAAATATGTATTTAGTAATATGTTATATGTATTTAGTAATATATAATATAAATATATATTTAGTAATATGTTATATATATATATATTTAATCCATATGTATATATGGACTAAAACATTTGCATTAAAGTATAAAATATGCACCTAATTGATGCATGCCATCCTTGGAATAGGTTGCTTCAAGAGAGGTGGAGGATAAGTAGAGAACACTTTGAAAGCAATTGTGCCCATAATGATTATGCATTAAATATGTACACTTGTATTGCATGGGTAAATGGGTACATGAGCATTTAATTGTTTTTCTATATTCTCGGATATATAAATATATGATAGGATTAAAATAAATCAAATTAAATTAAGCAAAGTCTGGATTTCAAGTGACACAAATAAAACTTAAGAAAGTTAAAGCTAACAGAAAATTTGTTGACTGGGGACTTAAAATTTATAGGCAGCAGGCATCAGGCATAGATGGATCCAAGTACTCAAATAATATCATAAGTAGTCTACCTTATTCTCATTCTGTCACTGGGGCCTTAATCCTATGTGCTTTCTTTCTTCCTTCTTTATCTAAGTTCTCCTTGTCTTATTTCATTCTGCCTACACCTGTCCACGTGATGACAAAGATTGTCCCAGGTAGCTTCCCTCTTCTAAAGCCTCTGCGTCTCACTATCTCACAAAGAGATAAAGCATTAAGACCAGCCTCTCAAAATGGCACTAAGTTGAGTGGTTCTTTCTTGGACAAAGATTGAATGGTCTCTCACAGACTATGGTGAAGAATTGGGTTGGTACTCAACTAGTATGCATTAGTCAGACCATATTGATTATTTATGGCTAGCATCTCATTGGTTGGTAGCCTTTCTCAGCAGTTCAGCTCATGTGCTGCCTGGTTCTATTTTTATATCTTTTGGAATGGGGTAATTCCATTGGCTGGCTTGTGTAGGTGGTATGTGAGGTAGGAGTTCTGAGTAATCATTTAATGGAAAGGAAAAGGGAACTCCCAGAGGGAAGTCAAGCATGGCAGACAAAACAAATGATAGCATCAGGATATACCGAACAGTAAGCTGACATAAATCCAATGTTAATATGAAGCTTCGATATATTCATCTCAGGATTTGATAGATTGACAACAAAAAATAAGGATGGAGAAGATTGGAATGAGATAATAAATGAGGGAGGACTAATATGTTTGTATTATGTGGAGGACACAGCTTCTTCTCACACTTTCATGAAAAATTAATTGTGCTATGAATGAAAAAATATCTTCAAAAATATCCCACGCTAAAAGTTTTGCAGGCTACAACTTCTGATCAGACGCTATTACAACTAGTTAGTATTTTACAAAATTGACAAATGCCCAAAGTACATGGAAAAAAACTTAAAAATTTCTCTTCCAAAAAAGTCTTAGGCCAAAAGGAAATAAGTATATACCTTCAAAAATAATGAAAAGAAGCATTTAAGAGAACACATACCCCTGACTGGATATGATTTTGCCTCCAAAGCCGTGCTCATTATTCTAAAGCTTTGGTCACTAGCAGCACACCATTATTCCCAATCTTTGCCCTCTCTCCAGGGCTTTGTATTGCTTCACTACCACAAATCCCTTTAAGAATCTTGTGGAAGCTCTTTCCCCTTGAAAAATGCACAGGTGCAGTCATAAATGAATTCATGTACACACACATACTCATACATATACACACACTGCATATATTTCAAATATACCAAAATCTGTGCATCCCAAATTAAATTTTTTTTCCTAAGGTTTTTGTTTTGTTTTTTTTTTGCATCAGAAACAAACAAACAAAACAATCCAGAACGTCCTTTTGTCCCTTTGACAAACCTTTAGTTATTGTCCTAGTTTTATGTTCCTGACCCTCGTTCCTTGCCTAGGTCTTTGCCTCTTTTTGTCTGGCAGGGGGAAATTCTTCATGGGAACCCTTAAACATGACTGGATTCTGTTAAGTCCAGTTTTAGGAAAGGGAGTAAGAGAGCCAGTGTCTTACTTTCTAACTTCAATTTCTATCTCTCTCCTGCATAATTCACATCAGAAATTCTTGCAAGAGAGACTTCATTCTCTGCCCTCACTCCTTAAAATAAGAGTAACCTACTCTCAGTTCTCAAAAGAAGGCTCATTGTAACTCATCACTCAATAAACCTAAAACTCCTAAAAGTGGGTTAAGTGCATTAGATTTCATTCCCTGAGTATGTTATACTTGTGCTTAAGGAAGGGTTCTCAGAGTCCTAATACAGCTTTTGATTTTTGTTTATTTCGTTTTCCTGTGATATAATAAAAGATGATAAATTTATTTAATCACCAGAGGAATGCCAATTACAAGATAATTAGCGAATGGTTGAAATGAAAAGAACTGGCATTACCATGTGTTCACAGAAATGGGGAACAACTGGAATTTCCAAATATTACTGATAAGACTATAAATTGGTACAATCACTAAAGGAAACTATTTAGCAATATCTATTAAAACTTAGCACATTAATACACTATGACCAGCAATTCCAAACGTAGATATGTACTTAGTATGCAAATATTCAGATGGAAGAAATGCAGAAATATTACATAGCAACACTATTCTATACTAGTTAAAAATAGAAGCAACTCAAATACTCATCAACAATAGAATGGATAAATAAATCATTGTGATTTCATATAATAAAATGGACAATCTGCTACATGCAGTAACTCAGAAGGAACTATGGTGAAACATTACCAGACACAGTGAGTGCATACTGCGCGATTCCAGTGGGCTTTAGTGATGTTAAAAATGTATACACCATGTCTCCCTAAATAAATATATGCCTTCAAATGGAAGGAGTCAAATTTCTTGTTTAAATATATCTGTCTCAACTTGACTCCTGTAAAGATAGAGCAGAGATACTTTTATGTACAGTTAAAACCCTGGGCATTATTTGTAAGACAAACACAAGTGACACTGAAAGGAAGAAAGAATAAGGCAGAATGTCTAGCAACCTCAGGACCAGGTGAAAGCCTTGGTAGTTAAGGCCTCTGGATTTTTTTTCTGCTACATACATCCCAGACATAGAGCTGAAGATGCCAGTAACCCTGACATGCCAACAGGCACAGACAAGAACGTCCCAACAAAAGTCTACTTTCTCTCTAACCAAAGGACCTCAAAAGGGGAAGACTAGCAAGGTAAACAAACAAATAACTACTCTACACCAGACAAATGTCCCAGAGGAGACTATGATCCTGCCCCCACCTATGCTGGCAAAACCTACATGGAGACCCTAGACTTCCACTCTCATGAGTTACAACTAAGTGCCTTAATGTCCCACAAGGGATAGTGTCACAGGCGACCACATAGACTGAGACTTTCATCTCTAGCCAGTAGTGCACTCTCTCTCTTTCCATGGTGATAGTGGAGACTATATGAAATGCCTGAATTCCCATCCTCATTCAGCAGTAAGGAAACACCTCTGTACTCACTGGGGGTGGTGTCAGGGGACAATTATTAAAGAGTTAAGACTTTTTCCATTCATCGTCCAGCAGGAACAAGGCAACTCCCATCATAAAATCAGTGGAGATCAGTTGGGATCCCCAAATCCCAACTCCACCCCACAATTATAAGGTATTTCCCTTATCTCAGGAGTCAACAGATGTCAAGTGGAGGACCTACTTCCACCTGCAAGAAATAAGGCAGTGCCCCGTCCTCCTCTGCTAGAGGAGCTAACAAAACTAGTTAAGCAGAATGTTTAAATAAGATACAGGGTCTTATAACGCAACAGGAAAATACTCAGATTTTACTTATAAAATTCTTGTCATAATAGGAACCCAAAAGATCTCAAATCGAATGAAACAAAATAATCAATACAAACCAATATTGAGATGACAAAAATGTCAGCACCACCTTTAAAAAGATATTGAGGCAGCTATAATAAAAAGAAAAGCAAACATTTTGAATATGCTCAAAAAAATGGAAAAATACAAAAACCTCAGCAAATAGAAATTCTAATAAAAAAGAAGTAGAAGAAACAGAAGCAGAAAAGCAATAGAGAAAATTCATGAAACAAACAGCTGGTTTTTTGAAGTGATTGATAAAATTGGCAAACTTCTGGCAAGATTGACAAAACAAAACAAAACAACACAAAACAAAACAAAACCCAAACAAAAAGACACAATGACCAATATCATGAGTGGAAAAGTGACAATCTTTGCACACAGAGTTACAGTTCAGTAATTATTATCATGCTTTGCCACTTAAACCATTTCTACTAGAACCAATGGTAACTGTGAATGTACATCCTAATTACTTTTGTGCCTCTGTATTTATCATAGCTAGGAGAGATATGTGTGTGCTTTATGTGTGTGTGTGTGACTTTAAATCTGATGGATGTCAGACCATTTCTTAGGTCAGACTTTCACAAAAGGTATTAAAATGTCTTTGCATTTTACAGTCTGTGTTCCTATGGAGTATTTTTTTTAACTATTACTTTGTGATGTCCCTATTACATTAAATTATTGAAATCATTTGCTTAAAGAAGCTACATCAATGGTTGATAAGAATCAAAATAATGTGTTTCACCTTTAATGGCAATTCCAAACAATGAATTCTAATAATGAGCTCTTCTAAAATGTTAGGGCTCTTAAATTTTTTATGAGAGCTACATTCTCAAAATAAATTTGTAGAATCCCAGTAAGGAGAACAAAGAAGTAACTGTCACGGACCTGCTACTTACTGAAGCCCCAAATAGTATGTGCTCAGTTTTTTTTGTTTGTTTGTTTGTTTGTTTTTTGTTGTTTAGTCTCTACACCAATGCTCAGGAATAATGGGGTAGACATTCTTATTCTCATTAGCAGTAAGGATATTGAGATTTAGTGATACTGGATTTTTACACCAGATCTGACAACCGATAAATGCAAAAGTTAGCATTTCACAACCTACAGCCTTCAAATATATGAGACTGTCTCTCAAATAGTGGAGACAAATAACCAGGATGTTTAAATTATTTTATGTTACTTTTTAAAACTCTCATAAATTTTTGGCCTTAGTTCTATACACAGAAGAAATCTTGAGAAAACCGAAACTGGCTCTGTTGCTATGTGGCCCAATCGAGTGATCTCAGATGCTGAAAATATATTGGTATTCTCCCAATTTGTTCTTGAACGACATCCCTTGAAATATTATCTGACAAAGATGTCCTTCTTTTTGTCTAGATTTGTCTCAATAGTGATCTGCTTGTGTGGATAGTGCTGAAAATAAGCTTCCCACCGTTCTTCTGGCCCCCTAAAAAGCTCAGTTCCAGCATGTCACTGGTGATTTATGGCTACTCACTACTTGGCATCATCAAGGGGGTAGAATATATATTTGCCCTCAGGAAATGAAAAGGAAACATAAATAAAAATCGCATGGTTGATTGGCCTGTTTCTGGTGAGGTAGGCCACACTGAATAGAAATCACTTTTTCTTCTCTTTGCGTAGCTTGCTCTATCACTACAATAAATGGAATTTTTGTCTGGATGCCTTCCCTTACTCCATTTTAAAAAATATAATTACATCCAAAAGAAGGGAAGTCCAATTAGGTCGTGTGTGGTCAGCAAAGATCAAATTAGAAGGTGTCTTCCGTTGAGAGAAAGGGGAGACCATGCCTGGCCAGGGGAGTGCCTGGGCCTCGTGTAGCCACCATCCCGACATGATTCTAATATGTGCTGGAATAAGAACTGACTACAGCGGAGGATGTATGTTGAGAAGGAAAAGGACAAAAAAACAAACAAACAAACAAACAAAACAGTTAAGTAGGTATATTACAGAGCATTGTGGGAACAATCCAAAATGTTTCAATACAAATGAATCAGCAAGCACAATTGAGGTTATATTTTCAAATATATGTTCTGATCACCTGCATTAGGAACAATGTAATAGTTGCTAAAGATACATCAAAAATGGTTTCTTATCTTTTGGTAATGCCTTAGTTTTCAAGATGTTTCTCTTACATTTCTGCATTTATTGCACTCAGCAGCACTCCAAAGTAAAAGAAGCCAGAACTATGCTTTTTTTTCCAAGACTGTAATAGACTCAGGCTTAGAAAAGTTAAGGATCTATCCACTTGGTTCCAGGGAGAGGTACCAACTGCTAGCTTTTTGCATTCTTCATGATGTTGCATGGTGGATGGATTCAGACGGCTTTCCTTCCCCATCTTGATGATTCTACTGTGGTGGAAATTCTTCATGTTGTAAAACAAGTATACTTTCCATTGCTGTTGCCTCCTTTGGGAAGGCCAGGTGGCAAGAAAATAAAAGACAGCTAATATGCTGACCAGCTACTATGGGCTTTTAGCTTTAAACGGTCATAAAGCTTATGAGGTAGTATTATATCCCTATTTTGTATACACATGCACAGAAACATACACACATATACACAATAATAGTGCTAAAAGAGGTGACATACTTCCTCAAGAGTGTACAGCTAGGTGGTAGAAGCATAATGGCAGACTCAACTCTGCTATGCTTTTCTGAACTTTGTTCTTCCCAAAGGCATTTGTACAAAGCTTTCCTATAAAGGATCATGGAGAGGGAATACAAATATTTTTATTTTACATTATTTTTAAATTTGTTATTTAAATTCAATTTAATTCACATACAGTGTATTATTATTTTCAGAGGTAGAATTCAGTGATTCATCAGTTGTATATAACACTCAGTGTTCATTACCTCAAGTGCCCTTCTGAATGCTCATCACCCAGTTACCCTACTCCCTCACCCATCCTTCCGGCAACCCTTAGTTTGTTTCCTAGAGTTAAGAGTCTCTTATGGCTTGCCTCCCTCTCTATTTTTTTTTTCTTATTTTTTTCCTTCCTCTCCATTATGTTCATCTGTTTTGCTTGCTAAATTCCACATATGAATGAGATCATATGTGGGGATCCCTGGGTGGCGCAGCGGTTTAGTGCCTGCCTTTGGCCCAGGGCGTGATCCTGCAGACCCGGGATCGAATCCCACGTCGGGCTCCCGGTGCATGGAGCCTGCTTCTCCCTCTGCCTGTGTCTCTGCCTCTCTTTCTCTCTCTCTGTGTGACTATCATAAATAAATAAAAATTTTAAAAAAATGAATGAGATCATATGGTATTTGTCTTTCTCTGATTGACTTATTTCATTTAGCATAATATCCTCTAGGTCCATCTGTGTCATTGCAAATGGCAAGATTTTATTCTTTTTGATGGCTGACTAATATTCCATTGCATATATATACCACCACATCTTCTTTATCCATTCATCTGTCAATGGACATCTGGGCTCTTTCCCTAATTTGGCTATTGTGGACATTGCTCCTATAAACGCTGGGGTGCATGTGCCCCTTCAAATCACTATGTTTGTGTACCCCTTGGATAAATACCTAGTAGTGTAATTACTGGGTCCTAGAGTCTATTTTTAACTATATGAGGACCCTCTATACTGTTTTCCAGAGTGGCTGCACCAGCTTGCATTCAAAAAACCAGTATTATGAACAAACTAAGGCTCAAAGGAAATATGTCCCCTACCCATGATCCTAGAGCTAATAAATGGAGAGTTAACAGATGAGGGTTAACAAGCCAGATATTGGCAGAGTGTCCAAGGCTAATAATGCTTGTGCTCTTTTAGATTATTCAACATGATCTAGAACTTATGAGTTGAAGTTTGAGAAGAGCCCCAATATTTGCTAAAACCTTGAGTAATGTTAGTCTTAAGACTATCAGCCATTCTATAAGTTGCCTCAATAGCACTCAAAAGCTACTGAGCTTTTGGGTTCTCAAAAGATATCCAATTAAAGCCCTAGGAAATCATAAAAACATACTATAGCATAGTGTGTGATCAGATAGAAATTACCAAAGAACATATAGTTTTAGAGAAAAGAAGTGTTCATTGACTGCAGTCAGCTGCTTCTCACGTGGTAGGGATGCAATAAACGCACTTGTACATCAAGAATTGGTGGTGATGGTGGTAGTGTTAGTAATTGGCATGGGCGAGTTGGTTTCTCATTGAAGTTCTTTATGTACAGGAAAGGAAGTGCTCTCCCCTCCATGGAAACAGGGGTTGGAGTAGTTAAGGGAACAGGAGATTGAAAACCATCTTTATTCCTCATTTATATTTTAGTTTAATTTTACATCTATCTTATTGGTGTGTTGGTGTCTTCTGTTAAGAGAAAAATTGGATGAATTTCATGCTAGAAACTCTTAAATTATCATGGTAACTACTCAGAAAAATATAGACTGTCAGAACAAAAGGAAAATTTAAGGAAGCATCCCTTTTATATTTGCTAATGTCTCATAGGTGGAAAGATGTAAATAGACTTTTAATAGTTATCTTTGACAGTATTGCTTCCCTGGGGAATCTATCCACAAAGGTCACCCATGCTATTCCTAAATTATCCATCCATTTATGCAAAGATCAGGACCACTAATGATTTGCAGAGTCAACAAGAGCAGCATCCTTCCTCTCTTCTTTTTCACTGTCTCCAAGCTATCTCTATTCATGCCCCCTCTTTATTTTTTTAAAGATTTTATTTATTCATGAGAGACAGAGATACAGGCAGAGGGAGCGGCAGGCTCTGCAGGGAGCCTGGTATGGGACTTGATCCCAGGGTCCTGGGATCAAGGCAAAAGGCAGCCAAAGGCAGATGTTCAACTGACTGAACCACCCAGGCATCCTCATGCCCCTCTTTATTCTCCTTTCTGTCATCTGATTTTCCTTCACTTTTACCATATGTGTGACTCATCTTCTTCTTTGGTTTCACATTGTCTGTGTTGTGATATGCACTCACTCATCCCAAATACCAGAAGTTTGCTGGAGAGAAAGTGCACCTGATTACGTTATGGGATGGAATCAGGATGTCTGTCCATGAGCAAGATCCCATGGGTTATATTCAGAAGTCTCTCAGCCACTCCCCTGTTACTGTTTACCTTCTTTTTGCTATTATTGTTCTTTCTTGAAATGCATCCTCGGTGTCACCATCTGTAGTGTGGAAATAAAAATAACACCTCCTCTAGTTTGTATAGAGGGAGTTACTGTTCACAAGTATGGGTTTTTAAGTTACACACCTGGGTGAATTTCAGAGTTCCAGCATTTACAGCTGTATGACTTTTATAAGTTACTTAAACTCTGTATGTCTCTATCTATATAATAACATATGAAAATGTCTTGTAGGCTTATTTTAAGATTCAAGGAAAAATTACACTTGAAGTACTTAGCATAGTGCTAAGTATTTGCACACAGTACTCTTGTATAATGCTAAGTGTTGAGAGCCCTTTGTTGAGTGCGTTAATAAACAAAATAACAGCACTCCCCAAAGATATCTGTCTGAATCCCCAAACCAATAAATACATCACCTTACATGGTAAAAGGGATTTATCAGTTGTGAATCAGTTAAATATCTTTAAAGGAAGAGGTTATCCTGGATTATCTAGTTGGCCTCAATATAACAACAAGGATTCTTATAAAAGGAGAGCATAAGGGTCAAAGTCGTGAAGATAGGAGATATGACAAAGGAAGCAGATGTTGGAATGACACTTTGAAAGTGAAGGAACCACTAGCCAAGGAATGTGAGCAGCCTACAGAAACCAGAAAGATCAAAGAACAGTCTTCCCCCCAAAAGCTCCACAAGGAATAGAGCTCTTCCAACACATTATTGTTAGTCCAGAAGATTCATTGAACACTTCTGACCTCCAGAACTAAAAGATAATATGTTTATGGTGTTTTAAGCCTCAAAATTTGTGTTAATTTTTTACAGAAGCAATAGAAAACAAAGATTAGAAAAATGAAAAATGTAATTAGAATTGTTCTCATAAAAAAAAAAAAGAATTGTTCTCATTATCCTCTCTATCACCTTCTGTCTATCCTTCCCCATTCATGCTTGGCTCCTTATCTCCTTAACCACCCACCTAAGAGAGATGGTAAGGGAAGGTGGGAAAGAGACAGGGAGAACAAGAAGGACACAAATGGTTGGATGCAGAGAAGGTATTCTACAGCTGTCTTTCTTTATCTAAGACAAGAAAGCAAAGTCATAAAATCAAACAAGCCACCAGCAACAAAGTCTTAAAATGCTTTTGTTTCATTTTCTCACTACAAGACATCTAAACCTCACTTATTCCTCAAATCAACACGACCTGGGTTCTATGCAGACCACTCCTATAGAAAAAAAAATTTGCCATCTAATAAGCAACATGTTCAAATCCTAAATTATTACTCCCCCTTCCACCTCTAAAACAAAATTCTAAACAAACAAGCAAAACAAAACAAATGATGATCTTATATGTATCCCGCATTCAGGATTTTGAGAAATTCACTTAGTCACTCCAATTATGACCCTTAATATATTCATCAACCACTCCATCACCTCCACTACTCTTAGTAGTATTTTATTAAAGATAAGTATCTTCAATCTGTTTCCCTCACTATGCTCATCACCTCTTGCCTGAATGTTAGCCTGAAGTATTTTTCTGGGGCTCTGCCCCCTTCATTTTAGCAATCTTGCTACCATGCCCACCATCTCAAAACACAATTTTGACCTTATTGAAAGTTATTGATGATGACAGAGGCTGTTGAAGCTTGAGTAATGTAAGAAGAATAACCAGATGGTAGGGAAGGGGTAGTGATAATCAACCAGGTGGAAATGTCAGAGTAGAAAAAAGAGAGGCATGGAGATAATGGTGATAGATGACTTAGATACAGGAGAATAGATCAAGTATATTGAGAACAGTAGGAGCAGTTTCCTCATTGTTTCAAAAGGGAGTTGTACATAAAGGGTACCAACTAGAATAAATCTGGGATGTTGGATTGAAATGGAGATGCCAGTGCTAACTCATTATTTTCAATATAGATAAATAAATATGGATACGCATAAGTGAATGTGTGGGTGTACATGTGTGCATGCATGTATTTCTTCCATCCAATGACAGATATTAGAAGAGGTATTACCCCAAGAGCACATCTCTATCACCTAGATCTGGATTTATAAACACCATGTCACAGGTCAGGGTTCCTCACAGAAGTGACTGCAAGTGCTAAGGCTGGAAAAATACAAGATCTTAGAACATCTTAGTGCCCCTAGCAAGCAACGGCTCAAGACATGATTGTGATATCCAAAAACTCAGAACAGTCTCTCACACATCAGAGATAGCTCAATTTGATTATCAAAAGAAATAATGATCATAAGAGGTTCTAACCCTCTGGTTAAATTAGGAATCAATATGTGTCTCTGGATATAAACAAATAAATAAATGGAAACAGCCATTCTGATGAAGAATGGGATATTGATATTGTCTCAAAAATGCTTTCCACAAAGTCTTTATTAAATTACACAGGGAAAAAAGAATTGTTTTACATTAAAGAAGTCTGAGAGATGCCCCTTAAATGATGTGATCAAAGATAACATCAGCAATAATGGGACAAGTTGACATGTTTTGCCATGAGGCAGAATGCAGGGACAGAACACTGCATCCCCCTGCTAAAGTTGAACAAACTGGTTCTGAAAGTAAAACATAAAATAAAATAAAAACATTAGACAAGCTCAAATTGAGGACATTCTACAGAATAACCAGCCTAAAACAGTTGAACATGTTAAGTTCACGAAAATCAAGGAAAGGATGAGGAAATACTCCCAATTGAAGGAAGTTAAAGAGCATAACAACTAAATACAACATGCATTTCTGGACTCGATCTTTTTGTTAAAAGGAGCATTTGGGAGACCAAGACCACTGGCAAAAGAACGGAGTCTGCCAATTAAGTGCTAATAACATACCAATGCTAGCTTTCTGATTTTGATGATGGCATTATAGTTATGCAAGAAAAGTCCTTATTTGTAGTTACTACTCGGCAAAATGTTCGATGTAATGAGGCATTATGTCAGCAACTTACACTCAAAATATTCGGGAAAAAATGTTATTTGTACTATATTCATTTTTACTGTATGATTGAGATTATTTCAAAGCAAATGTTTTTCAAAAGTGTTTGATGACCTCCTATTGCTTGTAAGACATAATCCCACTGCATTAATATATCATTCTCACTCCACCCTGGCCTATCATCTTCTTTCTGAAATATTTATTTACTTGCATTTACGTTGGCTGTTTATAAACTTCTAAAATGAACAAGCTGGTATGAAGTCTCAATGTTTACAGAGTCTTGCAGGGAAAGTGACTTGCTGAAATCTTGCTGTTAAGTTTAGCTTAGGAGATGTAGATAATGAAAGAAAGAAATACAGAGAGAGAAAGAGTGAGGAAGGAAGGAAGGAAGGAAGGAGGGAAGGAAGGAAGGAAGGAAGAAAAGAAAAAAGAAGGAAGAAAAGGAAGGGGAAGAACTAGAAATCTTGCCCCAGAACAGAAAAATTTGGTGGCTGGCTGCTAGTAAATCCACCAGACTCCCCACCATGCACTTGCTTAATAAAACACCTTCCCTTTCCCTAAAGAGTCCATATTTTATGGTTTTCTGTTTTCATTCATCTTTTCCATATACATGTTTGGCCTTTGCCTGAACTGCAACCCTTTTCTTCTTTTTAATAGAGAATGTCTGCCCATTATTCAAGATCATCAATCTTTTCAGGGCACGACTAGAAAGAACATGTAGTTCTATTATAACTCCATGTTACACCATGATTATTTGTTTACCAATGTGTCTCCTGACCAGGGATGAGTTTCTGGGGGTTAAACATTAAGTCATACTCATCCTGTAGTCCCCAGGGGTACTACAGTGCCTGCTGCATTGTGAATATTTATTGCTAGTCATTGACTAACTAAATGAATGAATGAATAAAGTCATGAATGAATGAATGACACAGCAGACTTGAATTAGAGTGAAAAGTTATCAACTAATTTTGTTCTTTCTTACTTTAGTAAAATTAAGACCATAAAGCATTGCTATGGTTTGTGAAAGAGTATCAATGTGAGACTTTTGTGTATTTTTGCAAAGGTAACAACCATTGTTACCTTTGTATGAACTTTCACATGCTTAAATATAGTTATTTTGTTAGGATTTGAATATGTTACATGGTGGGAAGTTGATGATGATGATGATGTGAACCTATGAGAAAAGAGAAGCTGGGATAATAAGTGCTCTTAAATATTGAGAAACTGAAACCTAAATCAGACCAATGGGGTTTACTATGGTCAGACCACCTTCCTTTCACCTTACTTTTCACTTTCACTTTATAACACTTGGAGGGAAAACAATGCATAGTATTAGCTTGTGACATTCCGGGTGCAGGGGAAAAATCACTATAGATTTGTGAGTTTTTGCCAATCAGGATACCTCAAAAATTGCCAAAGTATTGCAAAATAAAAATTTATTTGTAATTATATGAATATCATTATAAAAATATGCTCCCTATTTAGAAGGTTTCATGGCTGTCCTAAGAACTCTGTAAAGTCATAATTTGGTACATCGTTGGTTTTAAATCACTGATTTTAGAGAGTGTTCTTAACATATATTTCTGCTTGATAAGTCTTCTAAAAAATATGATATTAGGGGCACCTAGGTGGCAGTCAGTTGAGCCTCTGACTCTTCACTTCAACTCAGGTCATGATCTCAGGGTCATGAGGCAGAGCCCCCAGTGGACCTCCACACTCAGTGGGGGTCTCCTTGAGATTCTCTCTCTCTCTCCCTCTGCCTCTGCCCCTCTCCCTTCCTCACTCTCTCTTTAAAATAAGTAAATAAATCTTTTTTAAAAAATACGATCTAAAATACGTCAAAAGCTCTTTAATTATATGACTAAGCCTTACTCATCTTTATATATCTGCCTTGGATCCAGACACTGCCCTTGAAGTTCTGAGTTCTTATTCCCAAGTGAGTAAATAAAACTGATTTTATGAGAGCAGTGCAATAGACCCAGCCAATAATATTTGTGTAACTTTAGCTATCTCTTTGAGTTTTACAGTATTCTGTTCTTCTAGCGTTTGTATCCTATCAATGCACTACAATAAAATGTATGAATATGTTTTGATGGTGGATTATTTATATGAAAGCCGACAAGAGTTAATTACAAAATGTGTATAAGAAGATGGACAGTTTAGGCTTCCTTTTCTGTCTGTTTAATCTAAACCAGGTTCTAGGTATTAGAGAATTTTTAATTTTTTGGTTTATGTTTTTTTTGCATTAGAAAAATGATATACACCCAACCTTTTGAAGTAAAAACATTCAAGTCAGGCTTAGGTGCCCCCAAAACCACACTGTGATGATGAAAACAAATAGAAGCTTTGTACTCATGTAGATTTTCCAATGAAGTTTTAAAAAAATCTTTAATAAACATTCTCTCATTAATCCCTTTACCAGGCCAAGTTGCAGAATGTGGAGTTGATAAAGCCACAAGTCTATCAAAATAAAGAGAAAATATGTTTTATAAGAAAGCCATCTTTTTTTTTTGATGCTTTTTTAAGAAAAGAATTTATACTAATTACGTGTCAGCTTTATGAATGTTATTACAGGTAGTAAGAGTTTGAGATGGTGGATCCCAATTTCAGTTACTTCATTAGTTTGTCCACTTTGTACAGAATAATCCTGTCCACCCCGACCACCTCACACAGTTGTTATAAAGATCAAACGCCTGTGAAACTTCTCTGTAAATTTTAAACTGCTTTTAAAAAATCAACTGAAACCAGTTCAAAAAAAATAGAGGAATATTCTGCAAGCTGCTAATCAGTGCTGAACAATTTGGAGGATTGGTGATTATGTTTTGGCAATCAGATGGCCTCCCCTGTCCCACCCATGCTCCTTTCACATAATTCTTCCCACCACAACAAAGTGGCATAATCATCCCACCTTAGAAGGCCTAACGATTTTCTCTCTCTCTTTGTATTAAGACCAATATATTGAAAAAGAAAGGCCTCCAAGTACTTACAGAGTTTGCTTATAGGTGCATCTAGGGACTGTATTCCCCACCTGCCTTCTTCAGCTCCTTGGAGGCTGTCCCACTACAGGACCTGTACCTATGCCATTCCCCAGAGCCCCCACGTCTGCACTGCTCTGTTCATTACACACACAAACACACACACACCCCTCTTAATTAATTCCTCCTCATCTTTTGTATCTGATTACTTCAAGAGATCATCTTTCACTAACTTTTAAAACCAATTTTAATGCCCTCCATCTTTAGAAGACCCTGTAGCACTGGGTCCCCCAGTATAACACTTTTTTAAAAAATATTTTATTTATTTATTCATGAGGGACACACAGAGAGAGGCAGAGACACAGGCAGAGGGAGAAGCAGGCTCCCTGTGGGAACCCTGATGCAGAACTCGATCCCAGGATCCCAGGGTCACGCCCTGAGCCTAAGCCAGACGCTCAACCACTGAGCCACCCAGGTGCCCCCAGTATTACATTTTTAAAGCAGATGTACTTGCACTCCTATGATTATTTGAGGTATGGCTCTTTCCCTTTGTAAATTTTAACCTCCATGTGAACAATGGCTTTGTTTTTTTTTCTCATCAATACATCTTCTGTCACAAGTACCAACACCTGACACTAAATAAATATTAGTTGAATAAATGCATTTGAGAAAAGTGGATCCTGAAGAGCATAGCATATTGAATCATCTTCTTTGATAAACTCATCTAAAGTTGAAGCTCTCCTGTTTACTTCTGAGAACAGATCCATCTACTACCAAGAAAGGATAAAGAAATGGCTAGTTTCCATATTGAGTTGGATTAGACAACTTTGAATTGAGGCATGACAAGAGGTAACTGAGTTAATTGGGAAATTTTTCCAAATATGTGTTTTTCTGAAACCTGGAACATTTTCTTTCTTATATTACAGAGCAGGTAATAGAAAAATTTCACATCAGTAAAATTTGATTGCACAGATGAAGAAAGTGAGGAAGAATTACTTAATTTAAAACATTTTACCCAAAAATAAATAAATAAATAAATAAATAAATAAATAAATAAAACATTTTACCCTTAAAAATTAACCCACTGAAGTAGCATTTCTAATCCACTCTCATTGATAAATGACAATGGAGAAAAGAATGTACTTTGTCCAGATCTATAGCTGATAGAAGGTAACTTAAATTATAGTTTTTCTTTGTAATTTAGGATACTTGTCCCAGAAATTTCAGAAATCCCTTCCTATTTTGTTCCACTAAGGAAAGCCTTAAAATCAGTTTAGATTTTCTGTTTTTACACCAACTAATAGAAGTTGAGAATGTGTATTGGGTATCATGAGAAACTCTGAAGGTACAAATCTGCTTCAGAGGACCATGCTACAATGCCTTGTGGATCCTTAAAGTTGTACTTGTATGAGGAAAAGTGATGGCAACATGAGACATGACCTGTCTGTCACTGTGCCACCATTCCACCATACATGTGAGGCTGACCACCTCCTCCCCCTGAACCCTCATTTCCTTCGTCTTTCCTTTAGACTGTGTGAGCCCTTGGGTTATAGTAATAAAAACCCACCACATCCAAAATAAGATGAGACAAAATGATTATTCTAAGTATCCTTCTCATCCTACCACATGTGTTAGGGAGGAAATTATCATTACTCAGATTTCACATTGATTTTACTTAAAAAGAAAGAAAGAAATGTCTATTGTGACAGATCATGTACATCTTCCCATATCTGATTTATTTTATTTCCCCCAAGCTTCAACTCCACACTTTGACTCAGATCTAATGCAATCCCCAAGGAACTGCCTTATTTCCGTCTCTGATGAGATCAGATGAGCCCCTGCAGGACCCCTTTTCAGTGAAGCAGGAGATAAGTATACTTGATTTTCCCTAGTTAGCTGCCTATAGACATTTGGAAAGATTTCAGACTAGGATTCTGATTAACCTGCAGAGGCAAAATTCTGTCTTATTTGTATATTATATTTGCATATTGCTTGGTATCTTGTTGAAAATACACTTGATGTTATCTGCTTACTGGTAGCCAATACCAATGTCAATTTTTAAAAATTTAAAAATTTTCTAAATATGCTTTAAGGAGAATCATTGTAACCATTTTTTAAAAAGATTTTACCTATTTATTCGTGAGAGACACAGAGAGAGGCAGAGACACAGGCAGAGGGAGAAGCAGGGAGCCTGCTGTGGGACTGGATCCCCGGACCCTTGGATCATGACCTGGGCTAAAGGCAGATGCTCAACCACTGAGCCACCCAGGTTCCCTTTCATTGTAACCACTCTGATCAATGCTTAATGTTTCCCCAAGAGAGGCAATTAAGTTCCCCTTCATTTCCTTTCATTTAAGCCGATTCTACAAAATATCTGTCCCTAAAAGGGAGAGGAACTAAGTTACTCAAAATAGATAAGTCATGCATACATTTATCTGTTCCCTTCACCAAAGAGTTTGGTGAATTGGGTAGGACCCCAAATCTGAACAACTGCAGGTAGGTCATGCTGAGCATTGGTCATTCCTCATATCTAAGATACTTCAGTACAGTTACACATAATTTAAGCCCAGAATAAGCTTTACTATTTCGTTTCTAAAAAAGAAGAAGAGGAAGAAGAAGCAGAAGCAGAAGAAGAAGAAGGAGGAGGAGGAGGAGGAGAAGAAGAAGAAAGAAGAAAAGTAAATGGCAAAATACTTTTGGAACAGCAAGTTGTTTGTGTGTTACATTAGATGCTTAGATGCAGACTTCCTAAACTTATACCTTAAGACTTTAAAACTTGTAAACCCATAGCATTAATATATTTTTGTGGAGAAATAAGAAGGGTGCATGCTTTGAATTTCAGGATAAGGCTCAATGCATTTTCTTTCTAATAAATTTTTGAACAACTTTGGGGATTAGAAACATTTGTGAGGGGATGGCAGGTGGGGAGCCGCGGCTTCATATGATATTTAAGGGAGCAGTGACATGGCAAAGGGCACTACCACCCGACTTGTTTGTTCCACAACTGTTTCTGACATCTAGATGAGGGATATCAGTTGTTATCAGCTTTATCGATGCTGCTGCTGTTGTTAATGTCCTCATTTTGGATGATATCTGTATAGAGGGGCCACTGCACTGGCCAGCTGTGGAGTCCCCAGGGAGTCCCTAAATGCTTTGGGGCAGCCCTTCAAGATGCAAGTGGAGTGGCCCTTGCTCTTTCTTGTTCTAGCTATGTGAGATTTAGTTTCCAGCCTGGAAAAAAAGGGGGGGTGGAGTCTTATTACATGTTGTTTACAGTTCTGTTGCATTAGTTGGTTTCTTTTATTAAACCAGATACAAGTTGTGACATGCTGTTAATTCAATCACTAATAACTAGCTCAAATTGCAAATCTATGTCAGCAGGTTGGTGTTGATTAAGCTGTGGCCGCCACTAACATATTGTTTTAAATGCTTGATAAATTTTATTTTCTGCGGCGATAGACTGCATGGTTTATGTGTGTTCCCTTTGCTGTCTGAGCCCAAGGAGTTGCCCAGACGTCCCTCCGTGGGTCCTCTGCGGGCCTCTCTGCTTTCCCTCCCCTGCAAGGCGGGCTGGTAACCACTAGAGGGGAGGAGACAGCCGGCTTTATTGAAGGCTTCCCCGCAGAGCCCCGGGAAGCTGTCAGCGGCCGGGCAGCCCAGAGAAAGGGTGTGTAGTGTTGTTATCAAGGTTTGCAAAAAAAGAAACAAAACAGGCTCCGTGCGGCATGCTGGCAATTCACCTCGAAGGCAATAGAACCGAGGGCAAGGCCGGTTAGAATGTCGGAGTGTGCTTGCCTGTCAACCCATCGGCCCAGGCATCAGCAACATCATCTCTGAGATCCCAGTTAACCCTTAGGAAAACAAACGGCTCTCTCCATCAGGACGGTGGCTAATGCACACACATGCTAGGAGGAGGAGTGGGGAAGTAGGAGGAAGAGGATCAGACATGACTGGGCTGCTGGGGTAAAGTGGAAAGTCAGCAGACGGCTCATTTTCTAAAGTACTCCAACATCTGCCCCCTGTTCCCATCACTTCAGGCCCCACGTCCTATTGCTAAGGGGGAGGCTGCAGGAGGAGACATCAGGGAAAGTGGAAGATTGATACCTACAGTGAACAAAGGGGGTGACGGAGAAACTTTGTTGAACCTTCCTGAACATTCCAGACTGCAGTTGATTTTAAGACATGTAACTGAAAAAAAATTGTCATTCGGGATTAATGAGAGACCCCCGTGGATATCATTCGAATGCTACTTTTTGATTTAAAAAAAAAATCCAGCTTGACCTTTTTAATCTTTTATTTTTTCTTAAAAAACAGAAAAAAATACTTAATATTAGTATTGTTAAAGTGCTATAATGTAGAACTGGAGGCTGTTCTATGTACTCTCCTGAGTGTAATTGCACTAAGATCATTCGGTTTCCATTTGGAAAGCCAGTGGCAATTACTGGAATACAATGTATCATGCATTTGCTCAGTGGATATAAAACGTATATACTAATTCGCAATAAAATGTAACAGCTGTCAGTGCATTTTCTGCTCTGTTACTTCAATAAATTGGAACTCTGAGTAGAAAATGGGAATATTGCATTTTTACACACTCTGTAATGTGTTTGCTTTTTGCAAATACAATTTATTTTTTTCATGACAAAAATTGTGGTTTGTTATTACTGCTAGTGGATAAATATTCCTATATCAGAATGAATTACATATGGTATCTGTAAAGAAGTAGTAATATTTTCTGCTTTTTATTGTAGCCTGTCTCCAGTAAACAAAATACACTTAACCTACTTCTGTCACAGACTGAGTGTGTGTGTGTATTTTTTTTTTCCCCTTGCAATGGCTGTGTGTTGGGGGGAGGGAAAGGAAGTAGGAGTTGTGGGTTGTTGTTTTTTTTTCCGCCCTACCTTATCAGGTGTCTAGGTTGATCATTAGCATTTATTTCCAGATACCATCATTCCCTTCAGAGCTTATTTTTGCTTAAGTGTCCAGGAGCTCCCTTCCTACATTTGCTAATCAGGTTTCTTTAGAATATGAAGCAGTGGCTCTGAGTTTTATTTAAAATAAAATGCCTGCACATTTCTGTAATTTTGTTACTTGAGGTCAGACTTTTCACAGATAATTAGCCTTTTACACACTGTGAAATCAACCTGCATTGGTTATTTGGCTAGACTCTTTGCTTCTGTTCTTTATTTCCCAGAAGGTTAACGTGTTGAAAATCTAGCTTCCAGCTCGGAGTACTGTCTCTTTGTGTTGCTAATTATCCCGTTGCATAATTATTAATATCAGGAGCAGGAAGAGGAAACAAGCACACCAAATAGTCGTGAACGCTGGTGTTCTGGCAGGAAGCAAGTCCTGCATTAATAAAATGTGCCTGTACCAATATCACAGGAGATAGGAGCGTTCCTTGTTAAGGATCATTTATTAACTGAGATCATCTTTTAGTTCGCCTTGGGGTAATGACTAATGTCAATGGCAAATTTCACAGTTGTCTAGAGAAATGAATTAAATTTGTAATAAAAAGCCCTTCGGCTTGTTGTACATGTTCATTTATTGGAGTAGTTGAACTGAGAGAACTGTAAGGCAACCAAGAACATCGGCTTAATTTTCCTTACATATAATAGTGACCTTTAGCTCCATATTGAAAAAGTTACCTATTATGGACTGGCAAATTAAATGAGAAGTTCCTCTAATGCAAAATAAACTAGATGACTGAGCTAAGTTAAACGGCCTCTGAGCCTATAAGATTCTTCCTAGAAAAATATTCTTTCTTTTTTAATACGACGCCTCTACTTAAACCATCATAAAATAAGTCACTTGACATATAAGCAGGAGAATAAGATCATTCAAAGTGAGATCTCATACGGCGTGACACCTATTTTTATTTCTGCAAGTTCTTTGGGTGGTTTCGTTTTGTGCTCTGATGCAGAGTTTTTAAAAGTGTTGTTTTAACACTCTCTTTAATTCTAAATACACAGTGCGTTTTTTATTTACTTGGCATGGCATGTTGTTACTGTAATTATTTATGGAAGTTTTTGTGTTGCTTTATGTAGTTAAGGAAAAGCATATTTCCCAAGAGGAAGAACAATTACACCACTGTCTCTTTTTTTTTCTGATTTAGAAAGACTCATTCCAGATTCCTTTTCTGGGAGTGAATTGGACTTGGGGAATGATAATTACTTTTAAAACAAGCACTATGACCGAGCCGGGTCTTCTCATTCGATAGCAGAAAATATAGAACAACCAGACTCCTTATGCAATGTGTTATCTGCACCGTAGTGCACTTGAAACAAATTATCCTAATCGAGACACCAGCCCAGCTAACGATGGCAAGGGAAAAATTGACATTTTTTTTTTCAGCAAGTAAAGATAATCGCAATATTTATGTAAATTGAAATGTAATATTTCTTTCAGGGAGGTGAACTTTCATCACATGTTTTCCAACTTGAAAATAATGCCTCAATATTTTCACCTTTAAATCATATTAGTCAAACCTATTCACAGACCTACAAAGGCTCCGTTCCCTTTTACGACGAGACAGACTACGCCCAGAAAAATACACACGTACTGCATATTCCTGCCACACTGGATGTGCTGCTAAAGATGAATAAGCATCCCGAAAGGACCCGTGGGAAATAAAAACAACAATAAAAAGGAGCAATGAGAAATATAGTTGATTTTAGTTGCCCTCGTTTTTAAACACATATGAAAATGCTCGCTTGGAGCTTCCTCCTTCCCAAATTCTAGGTCTCTGGAGCTAAAACAAAATGCTTACTTTTTCTCAGTTTTAATTCTTTTTCCTACTACTTCTCTTCACGAGTTCCCTTTAAACCTGATGTTGGAGTCCTGCTAGACCAGCTATTACATCATGCAGGGGTGGTTGGGGTTACCCCAAGATTGTTTTGTTGCTAGTTTGTTGGGTGCACTCTGGGGTATACCGTGTGCTTATGCATGACTTAGCAGAACCTCTGAAATTTGGACGTTTCTTTTTTTTTTTTTTCCCCTCTTTAATGCAGATGCTCCCAGCATTCCTAATAAGGCCAGGGAAAGAGTTCACAGTCCCTTTACCCACTTTCTCACCTCAGCCCTTTCCAGCACGGAACCTTATTCTCTGTGGATTACTTGGATGAAAACCAATTAGGGAGCAGCTCACAATATACATGCATACAGATGATTCCAGATTGAACATTGCCCGGGCCCACTAATCATAGACTCCATGATGCCCCGAATGGTATAAATAGTAAAAAGTTGAGAGGGAAGGGACATGCAGCATTGAGAAAAGACTCCGGATGCCAAATTAGAGCTAATGAAACATATAAGTGAAAGTGTGCATTCCCCTCCCTCTGCCTGCTGTTTTCCTTCTTTGTGGAGATATGCCCACAGGCCTCCCCAAGTGTGTTCCCCTTCGCTAATCCTCCCACAATGGTCCCCATGAAGTTTCCGAGGGGTCCCCCATGCCCTTCTTTCTATGACTGTCAGTTTCTGACTAATAAGCCAATCTGCCCTCCCTGCCTTTTCCAGAGGGCCTCATTCTCGAGCTGGGAGGGGACAGCGTCTCAAAGGCCAGGACAGGGGCGAGAATTCCTGAATGGGCCAATCAGTATTTAGCCACCACGCTTTTCAGCATGCTTACTGGGAGCAGTGCAGTAAGGATCGGGGAGGGGCGGGAGACACCAAGCTCTCCCAGTCGGGACTTTTGGGACATGGTTGGTTTATTTCATTTATTTATTTATTTATTTATTTATTTATTTATTTATTTATGAGATTTTATTTGCCTATTCGTGAGAGACACACAGAGAGAAGCAGAGACACAGGCAGAGGGAGAAGCAGGCTCCCTCTGGGGAGTCTGATGGGGAATTTGATCCTGGGACCCCGGGACTACCACCCTGAGCCAAAGGCAGATGCTCAACCTCTGAGTCCCCCAGATGCCCCTGGGACATGGTTGAGAAGGCTAACCTGAGTGGCGGAGACACTGTGACCAAGTTACTGACTCATGTTCCACTTCTGATTCATAGCGTGATAAGGATCAGCTTGCAAGCTTTTTGGCATATGCTTGAGGGGCAAAGAAGTCTCTCTCCCTTGCTCTCCAGACTCTTGGCGTACTCTCCCCCGGGTCTTTCTCTGTTTCTATCTCTCTCTTTCTTCTTCCACTTCGTATAATCTATTTTGATAGTTTGCAAGCTAGAAACGTTAAGGTGAGACCAATACTTTTGCGGTCACATATTTAAATCTGTTTCCCCACCTTGGGTCTGTCTCCCTAATAATTTTACGTATGCTGAGTTCTTCTGCTAAAATCACATGGAATGAATCATCCCTGAACTTCACAGGGGTTATATGATTTGTGCACATAGTGTTCCCATGAAAGCAGACTCAGATTTCATAACCATGAAGGGGTTATGAAATAACCAGGGATAAATAAGTTACTGTGCAGAAGTAACCATCATAATTCCTTACCCCCATCCTCCGTCCTCCTTTTGTGACTACAGGGACTGGTAAACTGGAGTGCATGAGGTGGTCGTTACAAAGTTGTTGAAGTGTCTCCAGACTGTGGCAGAGGACTGCTGTGGTCTGTTCTAGCCTGCTTTTCTCTTCTCTCCTGGCCAGTTTCACTAACTTTTTATGGGATCAAAATCTATGAGTCTTTTGGTAAATTGGGATAAAGGAGAAGCAAATGTCTTCTACAATTTTTTCCATATACTGTGGTATTTGAACGACATTCATAAGTATTTTAAACACCTAAATGGAAAGATGTTGCCTGGAGCAGGGCTGGTCTTAGGGAGTCACATTTTGGGAGAATAGAGGGTAAAATGTGTTTTTCTGTGCACACTGGGATTACTGATTTTTTTTTTTTTTGGCTCTCTTCTCCTATTGTTCTGACTTTTGTTGATATTCTACAGTAAACATCTTTTATATTTAGGAGGAAATATTGAGAAGAAAATTTCTACAGTGTGCTGGTTTGGGTGAAAGCAAGAATTGTGGCGTTTAACAATCCTAGGGTCATACACTTGCTCTTCCATTTACTGATTTCCATCAGTTTGTAGAATGCATCATGTTGCTGTCTTGAAGTCTATACATAGTCTGTTCCCTCTACCAGGAAATAAAGCCGAGTCTTGAACAACACAGGGGTTAGAGGTGCCGACCCCCTACATGGTTGAAAATCCATGTATAATTTTTGACCGCCCCCACCAAAAAAATCACAAAGAGCTACTGTATTGACCAGAATACGGGTAACATGAATAGTCACTTAACACATATGTTGTATTATGTAACTGTACTTCTACAATAAGTACAGAAAAGAAAATGTTATTCAGAAGATCATAAAGGAGAGAAAACATATTTACTGTGCCATTATGAGTTTATCACTTAGAAGTGGACGCAGGCAGTTCAAACCCATGTTGTTGGGGGTCAGCTGTACTTACACATCTCCCCACATCCCCAATCACCTCAGATTTCTCACTGTACCTCCAGTTACATGTGACCCCTTCAGAAAGGCTCTCTCCACTTAACGAATAAGGACCCCCACTTGGTCCATTTCCTTTATGAACTGACACTTTAATTACATGTTGGTATGTTTCCTGGGATAGCTTTTGTCCTTCACACAAGACTGTAGGTACTCTTGAGGCACCGTCCCTACAGATTTGTTCATCATATGCCTGATAATCACATAAGGACTGGAGCATGGTAGGTGCTCAGAAATAGGTGGCAGCTTAATGAATGACGAAATTAGTTGTAAGACCACAAATTCCTCACCGTTCTCATAAGCCTCAATGTGGCCATGTTTAGAATTAGAACACTACCTTATTTACAGAGCGGTCATAAAGAAAAAAATGAGATAATATTTATTTTTTGTTTTCTATTTTAAAAAGATTTTATTTATTTGTCTGAAAGAGAGAGAGAGCATGAGAGGGGCAGGTCAGGGAAAGGGATGGAGGGAGAGGGAGAAGCAGACTTCCTGCTGAGCAGGAAGCCTAAAAGGGGGCTCCATCACAGGATGTCCAGATCATGAGCTGAGCTGACGGCAAATATTTAGCTGACAGAGTCACCCAGGTGCCCCCAGATAATTTGGATAAAGTTCTTGGCCAGTGGTGGCAGCTAGTATTAAGATTATTATGCCTTGTATTGTTATTTTGTGAAATAATAGTAATAATGATAAAGCAAAGCAGAACGTTTACAGAATTTTAAATTCAGAGTTTAAAAAGTGAAAATAAACCCTCTACAGTTTAGGAAGAGCTTATAGCAACTGGCTCTTTTGGGGGGAGGGGCAGGCACAATGGACCCTCACTGTCGTGCATCATCCCACTCCAGCTTTGAGAACCCTGGTGTGTCACTACCCATTCACTTACTTACATGTCCATTTCCAGTATACCTGTAGAGTGGCATCAGAATTGTTAACCCGTGTACCCATGGGTAAAGTATTTTATCAACTATAGTATAGTGATTTTGTATAGTTCTTTTTGCCTTACTCTTACAAATTCTACTCAGATCCAAAGTAGCTTAGGTCAGAAACCTTTTCCCCACCTCTTCAGTAAGGTTATGTCCCAACCTTAGTAGAGTTAGAGTCTATTATCACATTCGCCATAGCATCACCAAAACCACGGATTTGTTTATTGTCTCCATTGTTTGCTTTACCAGGATGTCATTTAATTGGAACCATATAGTACTTAGCATTTTCAGACTGGCTTCTTTCACTCACGAATATGTATTTAAGATTTATCCACATCTTTTTGTGGCTTGAAGCTCATTTCTTTTTAGTGCTAAATGATAAATATTCTATTGTATGTAGATGCTAGAGTTTGTTTATTCATTAACCTATGAAAGGAAATCTTGGTTGCTTCCGAATTTTGGTGAGTATGAATAAAGATGCTATACACAGTCAGGTGTGGATACATACTCAAATCAGTTGGATAAATATCTAAGAACCTGATTGCTCGATTTAAAATAAAGACCATGTTTAGCTCTGTAAGAAATTTCTAATCTGTCTACCAAAATGGCTGTGCATTTTTCACTTCTATCAGTAAAGAATGAGAGCTACACATCCTCACCAACATTAGGTGCCATCAGCTTTGAGTTTCAGCAATTCTAATATATGTGCAGTGGAATATTGTTTTATTTTGCAACTTCCTAGTGACAGTTGGCATTTAGTATCTTTCATATGGGTATTTGCTACCTCATATCCGAGATGAGGAGTTTGTTCCAAACTTTTGCTACTTTTAAAAATTGGGTTATTGGTCTCTTATGTTGAGTTTTAAGGTCCCTTGTATATTGTGAATACAATTCCTTTATCAGATATATGTTTTGCAAGTATTGTCTTAGAACTCATAGTTTGTTTTTTTATTCTTTTAAATATCTTTCATAGGACATAAGGTTTTAACTTTAATAAAGTCCAGCTTATCACTTTTTCCATGCATTGTGCTTTTGTGTTATATCTGAAATATAATTGCTAATCCAAGGTCACATAGATTTTCTCCTAGAAGTTTTATAGTTTCGCATTTTATACTTAAGTACATGGCCCATTTTGAATTCTTGCGAAAGGTGTAAGGTTTGTGTTTCTGTTCATTTAAAAAAGTATGAAGATCCAATTATTTCAGTACCATTTATTGTAAATAAGTGTTTTTTTTTTCTCCTTTGCCAAAGGTTAATTGATTATATTTGTGGGGGTTGATTCTGGTCTCTCTACTTTTTTATGTGAATCCAAGTATCTTTTTTTGCCTATATACCATGGAATCTTGATTACTGTAGGTCTTCAGTTAATTTTAAAACTGAGTAGTGTGAATCATCTAACTTTGCTCTTTTTCAGTATTATATTAGCTTGTTCTGAGTCTCTGGCCTCCGTATATAAACCAAAATAGCTTGCTGAGATTTTAATTGAGATATTGCTGAATCTATCAATCATTTTGGAAAGAACTGATATTTTTACAATATTGACTTTTATTTTGAGAGCAGGTACTATTTCACCATTTATTTAGATCTTCAGTGACTTCCTTTTTTGGAGTTTGGCTGTTTTTTGCTTATAGATACTATCTATATTGTGTTAGATTTATACTATTTACTTATTTCTTTCTTTCTTTCTTTCTTTGGTACTACCATAAAAGGTATTTATGTGAATTTCAAATTCCAACTCTTCATTGCTGGCAAAAAAGAAAATAGTTGACCTATGTATATTAATTTCATATTCTGCAATCTTGCTATAATTTCATATTAATTCTTGGAGGTTTCTTTTGTTTGTTTGTTTCATCAATTCTTTGGGATTTTCTACATAGCTAATGAAGTTATCTGTATTCACAGATAACATTGTTTCTTCCTTTCCAGTCTATATGTTTTTAATTTCTTTTCAAGTCTTATTAAATTATCTAGGACTTCCAGTATGTTTTTGAACAAGAGTGGTGAGAAAGGACATCATTGCCTGTGTTCTGATTTTTGGGAAAAAGTGTCCAGTATTTCACTGTAGTGATTAATTTTTGTGTGTCGATTTAAATGGGCCACAAGGGGTGCAGATATTTGGTCAAACATTATATTAGTGTTTCTGTAAGGGTGTTTTTAAATGAAATTAACATTTTAGTAGGTAGACTGAGTAAAGCAGAATATCCTCCCCAATCAGTTGAAGACCTGAATAGAACAAAAAGCCTGAACCTTCTCCGTGTAAAAAAGAATTGCTTTAAAGGTGGCTTTATTTTTTTAAAGATTTATTTATTTATTCATCACACACACACACACACACACACACACACACACACACATAGAGGCAGAGATATAGGCAGAGGGAGAAGCAGGCTCCCTATGGGGAGTCCGATGTGGGACTTGATCCCAGATCTTGGGGTCACTCCTGAGCAGAAGGCAGACACTCAACCACTGTGCCATCCAGAGGTCCCTAAAGATGGCTTTAAAGCTGAGATATAGGTTGTCCACTGCCTTAGTACTTGAACTAAAACATCAGAATTTCCTGGATCTCATTTCTGTTGGCCTTGGATATGAACTACATCTTTGGCTGTCCTGGTTTTTAGATTTTAGGACTTAGACTAGAACTAAACCATTGGCAGTTCTGAATCTGCAAGTTGCCAACTCACCCTGAAGATCTTGGGACTTGCCAACCTCTATAATAGCATGAGTCAATTCCTTTTTAATCTATCATCTATCTATCTATCTATCTATCTATCTATCTATCTATCTATCATCTATCATCTATCTATCATCACCTATTTATCCACCTGTTACCTATCTGTTTATACTATTGGTTCTGCTTCTCTGGGGAACCCTGTCTAATATAATACTCACCATTAAGTGTAAAGACAGCTGCAGGTTTTTGGTAAAAACTTTCATCACATTAGAGAGGTTCCCTACTATTCTTTGTTGCTCTGATTTTTTTAATTGTTGATTGATGTTGACTTCTTTATATGTCTTTTCTCTGACCACAGAAAAAATTTTCTCTAATTTATTTATTTTATTGATTGAAAATTTATCAGTTAGGGGGCCTTCCAAAGTAGCAATTGTATTTTTGTTGCAGTCATTGGTGATAGTTATCAGCCATTTACAATTTTATATGAATTGATTACTTTACTTTTCATATACCATTTTCTAGGAAGGTTTTAGTTCTTTCATTTTACAAAGTGGTATAAAAAAACTATTTGCCCCATAGTACCACAGTGTAAAAGGACAAAGAGCTATGAAACCTTTAGAAAATAAAGGTTTGCATAGACACTGCTCATTCAATATTTTTATCAGTATGATTACAAACATTATAATTGTCATTTGTTAAGCTTAGGGATGACATATATAGTAGTTACCCTAGAAAGTACAGGTGCAGAAATATAAATACAATAAGTCTATGAAAATAAGAGTGGAAGAGTGCCCAAGACTAACCAAATATTATAAAAGTTTACCCACGTTTGCCTCTGCAGATGGAAAGTCTTCACCTTTTTCTTGCTCCTCTTGACCCCTGGTGCAAGATCCTAAGACACAAATGGTGGTCATTAATAATAACCATCTGTCATATGAAGGCTTATGCTTTACTTGTAGAACTCAACTTCCCTTCCTTATATTGATTTCCCTGGAATGAAAGTGAACTTCAATTTCCAAACTAATGTGTGGGACACGATTTTTTTGTAATTCTGAGGTTGAAGCCAGGGAAATGAAAAATACACTTTCACTAACAAGCACTGACTCATTCAATGTCAAACAGAATAGATAAGGCACCTCAATTGGGGTCTTCTCACTCATATAACTGGCTCATTCTGGCTATATATATATATATATATATATATATATATATATATTGCTTATTTTGTGCCTTTGAACATATTGTGTACATTTCATGCATTCTGGGAGAGTCATGTAGGATTACAACACAGACAACCAGAAAATGATATCTAAGAAGTCTAAGGATTGCATTGGATGGTTAATGGGGATGGAGCTCTTTTAAATTCTGAGAAGAAAGCCATATTTTAGGAGAGCTAATTGTTTTGTGAACTATTTAAAAATGTATTTCAACTTTGTCTTTATTTATGTGCTCAAGCAAGAATGAAACTAGATTCATTGTCATAATTCAGGTTCTTCCATTCCTGCAGTAGGAAAAGGAAGAATGCCTTTCTGAAGAGAAGCTACCATCTGCAGTCCAGCTAGGATTTGTCTTGCGTGTTACTACCTGAGAGTTGTACTCATATTGTTTTTCTCGTTGCAATTGCTATAGTCATCCAACAAAGCAAATCAGAATGCTTCCTGGACATTAGCTATAAACTGAACAAAAGAAACAAGAAAAATAAAGTGGTGATTAGTATAAGAGAAACTGAAACATAGTTTTATAAACTCTATCTTTTTTCAGGAGTTTTAAGCTACATATATTAATTAAAAACAGATCTGTTCATCCATCTCCTACTCTTCATAACACTTCATTTAGCATTTCAAATTTTGTTCTATCAAAGCTATTAAAAAACTAAAGGAAGGAATTTGAAATTTCTTACCTTCCCTTGTTGCAGATTACTAATTTGTATTTTACTGCAAAAGGAAAGAAGTAACTGGGTGATTGGGTGGCTCAGTGACTGAGCATCTGCCTTTGGCTCAGGTCGTGATCCCAGGGCCCTGGGATCAAGTCCCACATCAGGCTCCCCATGGGGAGCCTGCTTCTCCTTCTGCCTGTGTCTCTGCCTGTCTCTGTGTGTCTCTCATGAATAAATAAATAAAGTCTTTTAAAAAAATAAGTCATATATGATATCCCAAAATATTTAATATCCATTTGGGATTTTGAAATCTTAATTTATCTACAGCATTCATGAATGTCAAATTGTTTTTGTTGTTTAAATCGATGAATAAATATTAGTTATAGAAGTAGTTATGTGTAGAAGAAATCCTACTTGCCCCGGTCAGAATGCTTGCTCTACAAGAGTTGTCATGTGGTTTTGGGAAAGACGTGTACCCTTTCTGAGCTTTAAAGCTTCCATCTGTTATAACATTAGGACAATTAAATCTACATTTAGGACTCTTGTATAAATTAAATGAATACTTTATGTGGGATACTTAGCACATTTTCTACATAATAAGACCTATTTAAACATGTTTTTATGTAACCAAATTTTGCATCCTCAAATTTCATAATATTCTACATATCCTACGTTCTTTTGCTTGAAGACTCAAGAGAAAGCCTAGTTTCTTTATTTTTCTTTTTGTGTTCTTACATGGAGTTAATTTTCTTTTCAGACCAAATTACAGTCTGTTTAGTACAGAACCATACAGCATCAGATGGATTTGCTTTGGAGCAACTGAACCTTTATGTGCAGCATCCTTTGTTCTGGTTGTGAAAATAAAATGTGAAGAGTTACGTCCAGGTGGAAGTAGGGCAGGGCTGCCTTCTAGGGATACAAAAAAAGAGCAAAACATTATTTTAAAAGCCCCAGTTTTCTACCT
Organism: Vulpes vulpes; assembly: GCF_048418805.1. Taxonomy (NCBI): domain Eukaryota; kingdom Metazoa; phylum Chordata; class Mammalia; order Carnivora; family Canidae; genus Vulpes; species Vulpes vulpes. The sequence goes on along the minus strand of NC_132795.1, from coordinate 67,794,790 downwards.
GTAGTTATAGAGGCAGGATAAAGCCTCAAAAATACCTATCTCAGATGATTTTAAAAATACCAATTCTATAAAGAAGGTAGGCAATGTCACTTTCATATTTTCCCCTCCAAAAATCATACACAAGTTCTAATGAATGGATTCCAGATTTTGTAAACTAATATTATTTTTCTCCATCATGTCAATTACCTGGCATGTAATGAGTGGATTCTAATTTTGGTTTTACTGCCCATAAGATAGTTTTAAGGAGCCACCTGAAGACCCATGTTTGTGCTTCATGTGCTACACATTAAGAATTAATAGGAAAAATAAAAGTTAAATGTCATGAAACATTCTTTATTCACTATGTTCACTAATTAGTAAGTAATTCATATGAGAACATGCTTACTTTTACTTCAATTAAATCTGGTTAACTAAAAAAAAATCAAGGCCAAATCATTTTTACAAATGTTGATGAAGCTAGCTCTATGAGAATTGATCCCCAAACCATTTTCCTATACTGTCTGTTACAGAGCTAGACATGTTACTGAAGCATACGGCATGTTGATAGTATATAAGGAATAATTAGAGATTTTATGTTCGGTATGACAGTAAAAAGGCATATTGAAATAAAGGAGAAAAAGGCTTTTGCCCTGAATTAGTTTTGTGTGTATCAGGGTGTATTTGGGTACATGCTTACATGCATGCACACACACATACATGCACACACACACAGACACACTCATCTATATTCTTGGGAAGCCACAAAGCGTGCTACTGCATAACTGTTATTTAATGAACGTATTCTGAATGCACTACATACAATTATTATTGGTATTATGTTTAGCATTTCTGTAAGCACCAACATCCCGCTCTGAGCCATGCAGAATGATGGAGCAGTACATCACATCTGCCCTGTAGGCACACAATCTCAAGTCAAGAAACTGACAAATATGCTATGCCTGAGGAAAGGGGGAGAAAGATGGGTACTAGTATAGGGCAGAGACTAGGAATGCATTATATCACAAAATTCATTTCAATCATCTTTCGTCCTTTATTTTAATTTAGCATTAACTTTATATAAAAGAAAAATGTCATTAGTGGACATTAAAAAAAAAAACAGAAAAATACAAGAGAGAGGAAATGCCTCATTGTGTAGTGAGTTGGAACATTCTTCACAATAAGACTTATGTATAAAAAAATATAAATATGGGAGTGAGATAAACAAATGAAAGTGACACACTGTATTGAAAATCTACCAGAACAAAGTTAGAGTGCGGCAAATATAAGCAAGGAAGTCCTATGTATATGTGACTATAGGCAATATATGTTTATTTTCTTCTGAGAGTCAGAGAATCATTTTAGAAAGTGGTTCATATATATACATGCTTGTGTATATATCTAGAGACCCTTTTAAAATGTCGCTGAAGTCTTATGACTGCATCAAAAGGTCAGTCAAATTCAATATGGAGAAATACCTGTGTTTTCTTTACCCCTGACTGTTGAAATAAGTAAATGTATTCAAGATATCCTGGGGCAATTTTACCTACTCCCCCACACCGTTTTATTAATTGTGAAATTTTATTTAATCATTACATGTGTTATGTTCTTTCTCTACTTCCCAGATGTTCAACTATATTAACCAAAAAAAAATATTATCATGAGTCATAGACATGCTCTATGTTGGACAAGAGTTTACCTTTTTAAAAGACAAGTTATAAAATGGATGCAGAAATATTTAATTTCTCCCTCTTTCTCTCATGGCAATTCTGATTTCTTTTCTTAAAAGAAGAAAGAAACACAAACACTAAATTTGTTTTTTGTTATTTTTAATCTGCATCTTTTTTGCTAGCCATTAGCTCCATCATTATTCAATTTAAATTGAGTCATTTTGAGTCAAGGTTTTTGGGGGTGAGGGGTCTGTTGTAGGAGATATGGGGAGAATTGAGAAGATAAAATAAAATAAAAACAGAAGGAGGCAAATCATAAGAGACTCTTAATTATAGGGAACAAACTGAGGGTTGCTGGAGGGGAGGTAGGTGGGGGAATGCGGTAAATGAGTGATGGGCATTGAGGAGGGCACTTGATGTAATGAGCACTGGATGTTATATGCAAATGATGAATCACTAAATTCTTCCCCTGAAACTAATAATTTACTATTATTAAATTTGAATGTAAATAAAATCTAAAAAATAAAAAATAAATTTTTTAAAAAAGATGATTCTCTGAAAGTCTGACCATCAGGGATATAACGTGGTTGACCAACATCAGGCTCATATTAGTTTTGCATTCTGTCAGTGACTAGAAGTCCTTTGGGGTGTGGGATCTGGCAGTGTCACTGTAGCTGAGAGCTAATCTGTGAGGCCTTGGACTGGTGGACAAACTTGTCCATCAGGGCTCTTAAAACTTCCACCCAGCCTGACCCAGTGGTGGCTGCACCTGTTTTGAGAACATCCCAGTCCACTGGCCAAACCCAAATGCACTCATTTCTCTGCTCTCTTGATGCCCCAAATACTGACCCTCATGTTTTAAAGAGTTGGAATTCTATGTGAATAAGGTTGAGAAAAAGATGTGAAAAAATATATTTTAAGTAATATTGAACTATACATGTCTTTGTACCATCTAAACTTCTTTCTAGAAGAAAGGAGAGCTGTGAGGAAATAAACAAAACTAACAATCCTCTTTGTATCACCCACAGCATCCTGCACAGGGTAGTACTATGAACTCTGTATATGCACATGGAATAAGAGAAAATCCAAGTGTGACTTGTTTTGATCTAGATCAACCCACTATAATGTGGTAGTGATTGACACTCATTTCCCAACATGATCCTGTTTCTTATGTGATAGACTCTCTTCTTATTTCTTCTCCCCAAAATTAAAGTCGTTCACAAAATTATCAACAATGGAATTCCCATTCATCACTTCTGATCAAATGACATCTTTTCTTCAATTAAAGAAAATCCTTGAGTGGGGTTTTTTGTTTGTTTTCATTCTATGTCAACAGTAACATTTGATGCTTTTGGTAATGGCAAAGAAACTGCTATAAAAATTTTTCTGTCTAAAATTTAAATAAAAGTCATCAATACTATTAAATTATTGGTTGCTACCTTTTACTAAATCGTATTTCAGGTAGCCTTTTATAAGGGAGAGTTTTCCAAAGGAAATTATAGGGTGACACAAAATTGAAAGAAAATATTCCCCCCGAGAGCCCTTTTATTTTTCTGAATCTTAAATTACCTAATGTTAAAATACTTGAATTTTAATATTTTTGGATCTATTCAGCATTGTAAACCTCCTTGAGTCCATTTATTTTTCTTTAACTTATACATATAATATGATGAATTATTTGTCTTTGAGAGCTTCAAGATATTTAGCAATAGCACTTGAACTAATTAAAAATGACTAAAGAATCTTTTCACTATTTGATTATGTTTGCTGTGTTTATTTATTTATTTTTTTGTGTCTTTGCTTTACCTTATTTTAGAAAAATGAATTTAGGAGCCTTCATATGGAATTACTTCTAATCCAGCTCATCGTGGGGTAGATTGAAATTCAACCAGTGTCTTACTTAGGTTTTATTTTACAAAATAAGTGGAATTCACTGGTAATCTTCAGAGTGTTTCTCTATACTGTTAATCAGCTAAACATAACCATCAATTATAAATGCAAATTTTCAGGGTTAAATTGAGTGTTCAGATGCTCTAATGTAGCTTTTATTGGCTGTACATTGCCAAGTCTACACAACACAAAATAAAGTGTTGGGTCAATATTTATTTTTGAATTGGTGCTCTACAGAGAGCTAATATGGGGGTAATTCAGGTCAAGAAAAAAGAAATAAGGGTGTTACAAATGCAATAAGAAGGGTTTTTTATTTGCGTATTTTTGCATGAATTATCTGGATTATGTCAACTGTGTAGACGTCTGTCTGGGAGTAGGATCTGGGAAGTTTATTCAAATGCTGACATTTACAGGGGATAATATGAAGAGACTACAGAAATCAGAAAAACATATTTTCACATGTGAGGAAGAGAAAAAAGTCATGGACACTTCAGATTATTTTTTTCATGGTCATTCCTTGTCCACAATTTTCTGATGAAAGCCTAATTAATTACCCATTTTCCTATCAAAATTTTATAAAGAAAAATAAGCAGAGTTTAATCACACGGCCCAATTTCCCCCCCTTTTTTTTATCAACATTTCCAGAATAAGAATCATTTATAAGCTTACCAGCAGTATACCATAGTGACAGGCTTCCAAACAAGGAGAAATAATTTATTAGCTCACAATGTTTTTCCAGCCTTCCCCCCACCCCACCCTGAGGTGGTGTATAGGTTGTGCAATGAATAAATTAAGTATATTTTCTGCCTTGTGCTTGGCATAAATCATTACTTTTCCAGGACCAAAGAGTGAGTGACTATTTGCAATACTATTCTGAGTTAAATAAGGTTTGTAATCAAGTGGAGTGGGGATTTCACTTTATTTATTTATTGAAAAATATTTATTTGCAAGATAGCTGTTATGATTAAAATCATACTTTCTATTGTGAAAAGAAAAAAAAAATGTGACCAAAAAAAAGAGCAAGAGAATGAATCACCAAATTACATTGGTTTAGTGAGTTTTAACTTAATGTAAAGATTTCTTTCCCTTTGGTTATAATTACAGCTTTTACACAAAACAGAACATATCCATAATGTTATTTTTGTTATAATTATCACAGCTAATGATATCACAATTTACAAGGAGGATTTTCTTCACAAAGATAGTTATGCACATATAAAATGTATCTTATTTTTATAATATGCTGTTTCATGTATTCCAAGGAGACTATTACTGTAGAATATATTTTCATGTGGAACCACTGAGTCAATGTTTTAAGGGAAGACAATTAAAATACTATTCAATGATGTATATTTATACATTACATTTTATAGCCCTTTTACATCTTAATAAACTAAGACAAATTACTTTTTTTCTTTAACGGGGATTTTAAGAAAAAAATGAAGATCATAGCCTCCTCTATAGCTCTTTTCATGCTCAAGGCATTACATTAGACTTTCGAATCAGAGCAACAGATGTGAGCCAAGAGTTGCCACACCAAGCAAGTTATTTTGTGAAAAGGGTCTAGAACTCACTTTTGCTTATTGGCCCTAAATCTTAATTAAGGTGGAGCAGGATGATTTTCCAAACAAAGTAAAAAGTTTGTCAGAGGATGAAAAATGGTCAGAAAAAATAATTTTAAAAAAAGACTAATTTAAAGCTAATTTAAAAATAAAGATGTTAGCATAAAATCAATGATACACCTCCATTAGAGATGATGTGGATGATAAATTTATGATCATGGGAAGGTGCCTACAGTATATTCAAACCTAGACAAAGCAAGTTATCAAACCAGTGTATGAATTATAACTTTTCTAAAATTTCACAGATTTGCAGAAGTAAATCTGGAAGGAGAAACACAAAGATTTTAACGTTATTTGCTTCTCAGAATTAAATTCTCATTGCATCTTGCATGCTATATGTTCTTGCTGTTCTATAACAACTGGAGTCAGATTGCTTCCCCAATAAAAACTGACTTTGAAATTTCGAAGCACATATTAATTTCAGAATCTTTTCACAGCTTAGTATTGGAGGTGCCAAATTACTAATATTTGATAGCAAAGTAATCACTTACTAAAAGCAATTTTAATGAACTCCTTTAGTCATCAGTTTTAAAAATTAAAAGTAAAAATTAAAAGCAACTTTTAATTTATTCGTTTGTGAACTCATCAATTCATCTATGTTGCATCAGTGACTGTACCAAGCTGCGGAGGTAGAGCATAGAAACAGGTAGGCATTGGCCATGCTCTCCTGGACCTTCAAGCGTAGCTCTGGTGATGAGATAATTTAATTCTGAAGACACTACCTTTTATTTAATGTTGTAGTTTCTGCTCTTGAATGCTTAACTAGCGTAATAGGAGAAACAACCTTTTCAGGGTAGTGCATAGTGTTTTTAACACCCAAATTGTATTAAGGGAACAGCGTATATATGAGTGTGTATAAGTGTGTGTGAGTGCGTCTCTGTGTATGTATATGTGTGTATGCACGAGTGTATATATGAATGTCAGTGTGTATGAGTGTGTTTGCGTATGAGTGTCTGTGTTTATTTGATGCATTCTAAAAGGAGAAAAATCAGAACTGTAACAAACAGCTGCATACAAAGAGTTCACAGATATGGGAATCTAAAAAAAAATTTAACTTGACCCAATGTTGTGATATTATCCCAGAACGCATGAAGAGAAAGAGAATTGACAATCTTAAGAAATGACGTAAAAAAAGACTTGACAAGATAGAAAGAGTATTGGTATATTTTAGTAATTATTTATTCATTTTATTTACTTGCCAACCAAAGATATTAGAATTTCTTCACCAAGATTTTGCGGAAAAGTGTTGAGAATATTTCTGGACTGCCATGAACTAGGTATTTCAAGGTGACTAAATAAACAAAATGCATCATGTTGCAAGTGTTAATAAGTAGGGAAGATTGTGTGTTTTTTTTAAATTTTTTCCTTCAAAATGATTTAAATTCAATAATTATTTGACATTTCTGTTATTACATCAAAGGATATAAGGAGATGAAATTCTAAAATGCTTGTGATTTTTTAAAAGCAAAACTGAAAATCCCTTCACTTAGTGCTCTCTCAAACTTTCCCTTGGGTTTTATGGGGAGCCGGGGGCTGTATACACAGGGGACCAGAAATAAGATTGAGAGTCATGTGATCATGTGAGTAGAACCAAAGGGCAGCTTGTCTGAAGCATGCAATATTTAAATCAGTGGCCTGTTGCAGAAAGCTTTAATCTGACTGGGATATTTAGTTTGGTAGTGTTCAAAAGAGTTTAGAGTTTTGTTTTCTGTTGATGTTCTTCCTTTTTGGAGAAAAGATACGCTGCACACTTGATAAATATTTATACATTGTGATAAATAATACAATGCACCTCAGATGATGACAGCCTCTCAAACAGGTACAAATAATTTACCAGATCATATATGGGTTTTTTTTTTCTTATGCCGTTTTGTGTCTAGGGCCATCAGGTTGGTTGGGTTAGAATTTAAAGAAGAGAGGAGAAAAATGGTCATTATTGTTCAAAGTAGCAGTCACACGAAAAAATGTGAACTGTCCCAGGCATTATGAGAATGAACTCTAACTCTCTGCAATGATTTAGGCATAGTGATTCCAGGCAGTAATTTGTGGGGTTTTGGGTCATTTTCCCATTAATGAGATGTCCCATAGTCAATCCTTTGTCTCTCATATTTGTAGTGTGAGACTTCCTAGTTAACATCCAGTCAGTGTGCCATGTTTAGCCCAGAATGAAAGCACTGTTAGCATGTGAGCCTCAACATTTATGAGGTACATACATATATGAACAAAACAGACTGTTGGCCAAACCCATTATTTCTCAATGATACTCTTAAGACTGGCAGGACAAATCTCAAATTTCCTATCTCAGTGGAAAGAACTATCCTTTCCAGACAGAAAGATACTCTCTTTACTGTACCACATTCACTTCAAAGAAAATTTTTAGCTGAGTTAAAAAGAGGACCCAGTTGATGGCTCATTCAGTGTCACTAAATGATGGAGGTTCTTCTCAGGTTCTTTGTCTTAGATATTCTGCTCTTTGTTATAATATTTTCCAGTATATGGTTTCTTCAGTGAGCTCTGGATATAGAAAAAGCTAAAACTTACTTTTCAAAATATTCCTGTCATCCATTTTCACCAGAATCAAAGATCTACTACTGACCCTGAAAGTCACATGCTGTCCTGGCACTCGAGTCCACCTACAGAGAATTTTAAATGAAGTACATTAAATAAAAAACAAAATCCTATTTAGAGAGAGACTTCAATGAATTGTATTCATGTGACCCTCTGAGGGACAGAGAGAAGTCATCTCTACTTTTGCCTGGTTCTCTGTTAGTTATTGGTAAGAAAGGAATGTTGAAATGAGATGAAGTTGGGAGGGTAAACAGACTAGAGGAATTTCTTCTGAGAATTCTGTATTTCACCTCTCATATGGGAGCCTTTAAATCATATAAAACAATAGATTTCCTCTTGAATATATATAATCTAAACATCTTATTGAACAGTAGAAATTCAATATAATGACTATTGTTTTCTTTTTACAACAAAGACATTTTGTTCCTCTAATTGCTCACCTGTATGTTACTCTCAATATGCTTCCATACCTTCAGTTATTCCCCTTGTTTCTGGGAAAAACACTGAAGTTTTACCAATGAATAATGACATAGAGAAATACATGGTATGCATAACAAAAACCTTGCAGTCAGTACAAAAAGACTGAACTTTCAAAAGAATTACTATTTTTTTTAAAGAGTTATTTATTTGTTTATTTATTTATTTATTTTAGAGAGAACATAAGTAGGGGGAGAAAGGAGAATCTCTGCTGGAGATTCTCTCTAGAAAGGGAGAGAGAATCTCCAGCAGACTCCCCATTGAGCATAGAGCCCCACAGACACGAAGTCTCATGACTCTGAGATCATGACCTGAGCCAAAATCAAGAGTCAGGAGCTTAACCAACTGAGCTTTCTGGGTGCCCTGAGACTTACTAACCTTAATACCAAATGAGAGATTGGGCATTTTAATAAAATCATGGGGAACATCGCGGATGTAGGGCATAAGTTCTGATTTCACAAAGTTCTAAGTATTGAAACACTCATTCCCACTTGGTGTACTTGGGAAATGGAAATGTGGCATGCATTCATGAACACATTTGGGGATGCTTGTTTGGGGAGCAGCACCAATCACTAATCGAATTTTGATTGGATCAGAAACGGAAAGTGAACATTGAGGTGGGATTAGTGGTAAGCTGTAGGGAAATCATGTCCAAGGAGGGACTGTTTTGTGGTTTCAGCTGGAGAGAAACTCTGTAGCAGCTGGAGAAGAGACAATTCTGGATGCGATGATGAAGGAACACCAGAGTTCTGTGATGAGTTATTGACTTGTTATTCCTTGAATGAAATAGAGACTGGAATTCTTTAATGCCTTTGACTGCAGGACCTGGTATTTCCTAGTTCTTTTAGGAACTGTGGTCTTACTCGGGTTTCTTTTGTGCCTAAGGCTAACTAAGGCACCATATCTTTTTTTTAAGTTTTTATTTAAATTCTAGTTAGTTAATATGCAGTGTAATATTAGTTTCAATATGTGTACTATATAGTGTACAATATAGTGATTCAACCCTTCCATATATCACCCAGTGCTCATCATGACAAGTGCCCTCCTTAATCCCTTTGACCTATTTTACCCATTCCCCTAACCCCCATGTTCCCTCTGGTAACAATCAGTTTGTTCTCTATGGTTAAGAGTCTGATCCTTGGTTTCTCTCTCTCTTTTTTTCCCCCTATGCTCACTTATTTTGTTTCTTAAATTCCACATATAAGGGAAATCACATGGTATTTGTCTTTCACTGACTGACTTATTTTTTTTGGCATAATACTCTCTAACTCCATCCATGTAGTTGCAAATGGTAAGATTTCATTCTTTTTATTGCTGAGTAATATTCCATTATATATATATATATATATATATATATATATATATATATATATATATATCACATTTTCTTTATCCATTTATCAGTCCAAGCACATTTGGGTTGTGTCCATAATTTGACCATGGTAGATAATGCTGCTATAAACACTGGGGTGCAAGTATCCCTTCATATTAGTATTTTTGTATTCTTGGGTAAATATCCAGTAGTGCAATTGCCAGACAGATTTTATTTTTTGAATAAATGTCAGGTGTGTCTTCTATCCCATGCACACTATTTTGACTTTGGCATGGAAATGCAGGACTGTGCATTCAGCTTTACTCAATTTTACTAAATTGGTTTTGACCATAATTTTAATCTATATATAACTCATATAATTATATTTTATTTTTGAAAAGATAATAGTATTTGCTGCCTAAAGATTAGAAAATATTGGGAATGAAAAAAGAAATAATTTAACCCAAATCTCATTATTCAGAGAAAGCATTTGAAATAATAGCATGTTTTCAGCCAGTCTTTTTTTCCCTAAGCTGTAGATGATGATAGATAGATAGATAGATAGATAGATAGATAGATAGATGATAGATAGATAGATATATGCACATACAATGCATATACACAATTTCATTCCCTTAGAAAAAAAAACTACCTCATGGTATTCATCTTCAAAAACACACTTTGAATGGTAACATAGCATTTGATACACAAAGCTTGGTCAAAGAGGAAATGTTGAAGAAAACAACTAGAAATGGAATTTTTCTTTCTGATTCTTATCAATCAATTAGTCAAGTCTTGGCAATTTTTATCTAAATATCCTTGTATCATGCAATTAACATTTATCTGTCATGTCCAAAAGAAAAGTCAGAGAGTCATTGTTTTTCCTAAATGCCTGACTGAAATCAAGTTATAACTCTGTCAATGGCATTCCCCTCATCTACCACTCGTTAACCATATCAAAAATGGAAATGAGTTTAGTTTGGCATAACTCATAATGTCATTTGGGAAGAAGGCAGAAGGAGCAGCGCCAACATTAATGTGCACTGTGTGAATAATTTACTTTAATTTCAATTAAAGCACCAGGATGAGATGTAGGAAACCTTTTCTGTGGCTGCTCTCAGCTCTGGGATTTAATTTGGTTAGCAGAACAATTTAGATAGCTTAGGGACCTAAATTTGGAGCCAAGATGTTATGGGTAAGGATACAAAATAAATAGTAGTCTATGGTGTCTGCAGGCTTTACAATAGATTTAAAAGCCAGAAGGAAAACACCAGAACGGTTTGTATGACCAAAGACTGTAAATTAGTAATTTCTATGAAGGGCAAGTAAAAAGTGAAGATAAAACGGGTCAAGGATAGCTCTGAAGATTCAATGAAATGAAGAAGTCAGGGGAATGTGAGTTCATGGGGGAAGCACAGAGGGTGCACATGTTGCCTTTGTATCTCAAAGATCTGGGGCTGTCTCTCTGTTGGATCCAGATTCTTATCTTTGCTAATTATCTGAAACTTTTGGCCAGTTTCACTGAAAGTCTCCCAAAAAATTCACCACTGTTTTCTGGAATAACTAAGCTGATTGTATCATATTTCTGATGTATAATTTCCCTTTTCCCTCTTAAATTTTCCTCTGCTACTTTTGTCTTGCCTGTTATGTATCTGCAGACATTGAAATTTATGTTTTACCTGCACAATCTATTTATTGAAGACTGACTCAACCAGATATTAATCAAGGTCCCCTCTGTTCTAGCACTTGCCACACTTTCTACTTAGGGTAACTTTGAATCTATAATGGTATATTGGATATTTTCCCATATCCTCAAGATTAGTCTGGAAATCATGGGCAATGCAAAGACATCTAGCACACCAATATATGATCAGGGACAGTGTGGATAGTGAGGCATTCACTTCCAAAGACTGTAGTGCAGAAATATCTGCCGTTTGCCCAAGATGACAGAGTAAGTAGAAAATGATCTGGTTAATAAAAGCCAGAGCTCTCAAGTCTCAGACTACTTTTAGCTACCTCAACCAGTCTACCTATGTTACTGAATGAGGTGAGATGTAAATAACACAAACTTCACAGATACGCAATGTTATTCATTTAGGATCTACTTTATGCACAATGAGTGCTATTATCTAGTTTTGAAAGCAGGCCCAATACTGAACATACTTGCCAAATATTTAGAGAGTGGCTAATTCAAATTTTATGTATATTAACAAAGCAGCCTCACATTTAACCATCCATCACAGGGGTTGCAAACCCCAATCCTTGAGCCAAGTCTGGCCCACCCACTGTTTTTGCAAATAAAGTTTTATTACAACATAGCAATATGCATTCCTTTACATATTTTCTATGACTGTTTCTGTGCTAAAACTGCAGAGTTGAGTGATTGCCACAGAGGCTGTAAGGATCTGCTTCTTTACGGAAAAAAATTTCCAAGCCCTAGTCTTCCACATTAGACTATACACAGAAATTCAAGTGAGGGATCAAGTTATTTAAGTTACTAAAGACCTACTAAAGCAGATCTTCCAACATACATTCATTCAATCAAATATTACAGAGTCCTGAGAATAGAAAAACAATAGAGCCCACATACCAACCCTTTTAGGATGTGGCCAATTAAACAAAAACTTATCAGGATTAAATTCATAAAAATAACTGAAAGAGAGCTGAGTATTTGCTTTGCATGACCAGGGTAAGCATAAAACAAGACTCAAAAGACAAGACGACATCGGTTGATATAGACGGAGGAAAGGAGCTAATGCTGAAATCCAGTTGTGTCTGTTTCTTTTGCCAGGAGATTGTGGGAATTGGAACCAACTTCCTGACAAGAGACTCTGGTTGTGGAGCTCGCATAGTGCCCAGTCAGCAAAGTAAGGAGCATCAGCATCTTGACATGCAACTCTAGACACCACAGGGTGGTCAGTGAGATGCTCCCTAACACCTGTTCTGCCTTTCAACTTCTGAATTCTATAATTCTACGATTCTATCTACCTGTTCAAAAAAGAAATTGCTGAGGTTTAAAATAAGAACGCCAGGTCTCACAATTGCAAATGTTTCGATTACAGGAGATTTTAGAAATTCCAAAGACTATCATGGCCAGCTTTATTTGTACAGGTGATAAATCATGGGTTGTTTATGATCTGCTGTTCTTAAGCACATTTTTGCCTTATTTCCATGGAATGCTTTTGTCTAAAGATGAGCAGAAATCACCCAGTTATTTTCAAATGGGAAATACATGCATGGTTTATTCATATATACTCTTAAGTTTAAATATTCAACAGTTTCAAGTAAAAAAAAATCTTGAAACGAATCAATTTCCCTGCTATTCACTACATTGAATATCCCTTCTCACGCCATTTGCCCTATGAAGGTAGATGTGTATGTAGCTCTAGTGATGGCATCACAAAGAATTGTCAACTGGTTTCATTTCTTCATGCATATTCTCAACAAATACATTTGTTTAACAACCTCTGGTTCTTTCCCTCATCTTCCAATAATGACTTTTTTAAAAAAAAAATTTACCATTGAGAGAGATTAATTCATCCGAGAATGTCTGCTTCATTTGCTCTTCTTTTAAAATGCAGTTATCCCTGGGCAAAGAAACATAATCTTGTAAGTGGTTATCAAGTCTCTTAATTGTCTGATAGAAGCAAACCATGTAGTTTCAGACTAGGCAGAAGGAATTTAAAGGAACTCAAAGTGAAAGGGTGTAAGAAGGACAAGTGGATCACTAATCAGATTTCATGGATAAGCTAAAAAGCTAAGGTGCCATAAGCAAGAGATCCTATAAATCAGTTTCTTAAAGAACAAAGAAATCATTTCTCTCTTCGGTAGTCATAGACCAGGATGAGAACATGGGCTGCTTTGCACTGCATAGTCACACATTTTGTTTTTCCACCAATAGCATTTTAGAGAGGTGTGGATGAGCAGGTAAAGCCAGCAAAAAGTGGTTGGATTAAAGATGCATTACCTCTCCCCAGGTTTCTAGACTCAAAAGTGACTACTTTTCCCTTTCTGTATTCTTTGGAAGTAAGTCAGTTTCATACTCAGGGGGAGAGAAATTAAGCTCTATCCCCTGGGAGGGTATATCTTCATTTATTATTTGTATTCTGTAAGAAGTTTTGCCTCTTATCCTCATTTACTTATTTATTAGTCATTTGTTTATATCACAATGGACTTGTTGATAATTACTTTTATTCTTTGGCCTATAATCCAATACTGACATTATTTATTTTGTTGCTCAGATTGATCTAATATTAGATGCTGGTAGTTTTCATTTTGAATTCTGTGTCCTTTTGACATACATGCATAAATATATATACTTCTGTATTTGGGGGCACTATAAGATGGTCCAGGCTCATCTTGTATTTTCTTGATCCCAGTCCCAGAATCATCCATTTCTCCAAGAAGCCCTGATTCCTCTATAATTGGAGAGCAGTATTAAGAAGCCAAGATCTGGGCACTAGGTATTCTTTTGTCTAGTGGAATATCACTGCTTCCAGGCACTTTCAGCAAACACAGATAGGGAAAAAGAAATATATATATATATATATATATATATATATATATATATATATATATATATATATATATACACACACCCAATGTGTGCCCGCACATGTATATCTGTATCTATAGGTCTATTAAAAAAAACCTGAGTTTACACTGATATCTCTGACTCAAATCCTACACCAGTGTTCATTCAAGCACTCTCCTAGTTATCTGTGACTTTTTTCTCCCAACAGCAAGAGACTGGCTAGGGATGATTATAGTTGAAGTAAGCCAATTGCACTCATTGATATAGTGTACTATTTTATTTGTGGTTCCTTTTCTTACATATTTTCTTTCTTTCTGACTCTTTATTGGATGGATCTTGTGGCATTTATAAAGTTATTACTTACTGTTCTTACTGATTATGTTTACTATGAATTTATAAAAAGGTATTTGGTTCTCTTTTATTCCTTTAGATACTGTTGGTGCCCTGAAACTTGTTCTTGACCCCTCCTCCTTGTTTACCAAAGTCTAATTCGAGGTGATTTGTGAATACATAGGCTGTTATCAATAAATTTATTCTACTTCTCATTTAGTATCTTCATTTTCTTCTTCTGCTTTGTTAGCTTTAGTATTAATGTATCTATATTGTGAGAAAATACGTTTACATTCTCTCTTTTTTTCTTCTTTTTTTTCTTTCTTTCTAACATTTGCAATTGTTGATTTTGGTTTTATTTACTTTATATTTTTAATTCTATTTTTTAATTGAATTACAGTTGACATACAATGTTTATATTAGTTTCAGATGTACAACATAGTGATTCAGTAATTCTATACATTACTCAGCACTCGCCTCGGTAAGTGTTGTCACCATCTGTCACCATACAATGTTATTACAATATTATTGGCTATAGTCCCTGTGCTGTACTCTCCCTATCTGTGACTTATTTATTTTATAACTGGAAGTTTGTGCTTCTTAACCTCCTTCATATATTTTGCCCATCCTCCTACCCCTCTCCCTCTAGCAACCACCAGTTTGTTCTCTGTATTTATGAACTGGGACACTGGGATCATAACCTGAGCCAAAGGCAGACGCTCAACTGCTGAGCCACCCAGGCACCTCCTAAACATATTTCTGCTTTTCACTAATATGCGATTGTCTGACATTTGTTCTTTTCTCAGGAAGAAACTGTGGGAAAAATACTTCAAGCTCTTGCACAAACTTTCACTATTTCTGTAGACTACCCTTTGAATAATACTTTGATTAGGGCTAAAACATTTGACTCTTTTATATTTTAAATATCTAAAACATGATGCTTAACATTTTGTGGATATGAAGTGCTGGTTTTGATATCAGTCTGATTTATTTCCCTGATTAGTGGCTTCTATTTTTTGCCTAGATGACTAAAGTGGTATTTTATCTTTTTTTTTCAAGTATTTTTATTAAAATATGTCTCAGTGAAACAAAGTTCCAATTTAGTACCTAGGTTCATTTTCCTTCTCCCCAAGAAATAGTCACCTTTAATTTTCTGATAGTTTTGGGGGATTTTTTGTTGTTGTTGTTTCTTGGTTAACTCCATTAGTTTGGTTTTCTATGTATTTTATAGACAGACACTGGAAAAGATATTCCATCTTCCTTACCTTTGTCCTGGATGCATAGTAATCTTTTTTTTTTTTTTTTTTTTTTTTTTTTTTTACTTATTCCTATTTTTTTCTTTTGCTCCTTTTATAATGCCAGGTAATTTTTTAAATCTGGTTTCATTTTAAATTTTATTTTATTTTACCACATTGTTGAATGTACTTCCCTTGTGGTGTTGCTTCAGTTTGATTGTCTCCTTACAACACAATACCTATGCTTTGGAGTTCACCTGAAGTTTTTTCTGTCATCAGAATTAAGTGAGATGAGTTTTTGTACCTTAGGAAACTGATGTGTGAGATTTTCGGGTTGATTTGAACAGTATTCCTGCCTCTCTGATCTAGGCCTACCCCTCTGTGCCATTTCAATTTCTTTTTGCAACATTGCTTTTTCTGTTAGCCACCTTCACTATTCTGAACTGCTTCTATTCTGACCTTCAGTAAATGAATCTCTTATCTCTCCTTTATCCGTTGTTGTCTTTCTGCCTTGGCCAATATAAATTTCACCTGCAACATTTTCCTCCACCTTCCTCTTAGTAGGTCTTTGACATTCTAAAGAGGATAGGTTTTGTTTTCTTTTATGTGGGTATTTTTAAGGTTTTTGAGAATCACACCAGCCATCATCATTGCTCCTCCTATGACCCCTTAGGAGAACTCCATGGTCTGTTTTTAACTTACCTGTTATTTAGAGCAAAAAAACATAATACCCCTCCTAGTTTCTCTGGGTTTTTCAGATAAGCTTGCTGAAGACGCAGCTCAGAGACGGGTTCTTTCTTTTTGGGGGTGATTATTTGATGGGCGTCTCTATCTTAGGCTGGTTTTAGGACCATCTGGACTTTCCTTTCTGTTCCTTTCACTATCTATGCAGTTGTCAAAACTGCACATAGTCACACTGGGCCCCCATTATGGGGAAATTTATGTACCCACCCACTTATACCTCAGGGCTCTAAACTTGTCATTTTAAAATGTTAAATAAATAGTATCACATGACATGAGATCGGTTTTATGTCATGCATCATATTTCCCTGAAAATGTACCCCAGGTGTTGCAGATAGTTTGTTCCTTTTTTATCACTGTGTAGTATTCTGAGCTATGTATCACAGCTTATTTAACCGTTCATTAGTTGAAGGACATCTGGACTCTTTCTAGTTTTTGGCTATTATGAATAAAGGTGATATGAACATCTTCAAAATGTAGGCTTTCCTTTTTCTGGGACAAATGGCCTAAAGCACAATTGCTGGGTTATGCAATAATTATGTCTTTAGTTTCATAAGAACTGCCAAACTGTTTTTCTAGTGTGGCTGCACCATTTGCTTTCTTACCAGCCATATATGATGAGTGTCCCAGTTTCACTACATCCTCACCAGTATTTGATGTTGCAGCTTCTTTTGTTTGTTTGTCTTATTTTAGCCATTCTGATAGTTACCTAGGAGCATCCTATTATGACTTTAATTTGTGTTTCCTGATGACTGATTATCAAATATCTTTTAACATGCTAATTTGTCATCTGTATATCCTCTTTAGTGAAATGTCTCTTTATGCCTTTTACCCATTTTCCAGTAGGAAGGCTTGTTTATTTTTCTTTTCTTTTTTTTTTTTTTTTTTTAGATTTTATTTATTTATTCATGAGAGACAGAGAGAGACAGGCAGAGATATAGGCAGAGGGAGAAGCAGGCTCCCTGCATGGAACCCAATGCAGTACTTGATCCTAGGACCCAGGATCACGACCTGAGCCAAAGACATGCTCAACCACTGAGCCACCCAGGTGCCCAAGGCTTGCTTTGTAATGTTGAGTTACGATGATGTATTATATCTTCTAAATACTAATTCTATGTCATATATGTGGTTTGCAAATATTTTCTCCCAGTTTTTAGCTTGTCTTTTCATCCTCTTTATGGATCTTTGATATGGAAAAAATGTTTGATAAGGTTTAATTTATCAATTGTTCCTTTCATGGGTTGTACTTTTGGGGTCATCTAAGAGCTCCTTGCCTTTTCTTAGATCCCAGTGACTTCCCTCCATGTTGATTTTTCTAAAAGTTTTATATTTTTATATTTATATTAAAGTCCCTGATGCACTTTGAGTTAATTTTTTTGAATAAGATGTGAGATTTCATTGAAAGTTCAACTTTTCCTCCCTAGGGACATCCAACAGCTCCAGCATGATTTGCTGAAAAAGCTATTCTTCTGTCACCAAATTCCTTTTGTATCTTTCTTAAAAAATCAGTAGAGCATATTTGTATGCGTCAGTTTCTGGGCCTCTATTTGATTACATTGACCTATATGTCTATCTCTCTCCCGTACTACACCGTTCTTGATTCCCATAGCTATATAATAAGCCTTGATAGGAAGTAGAGAGATTGCTAGTACTTTATGTTCATTTATCAAAGTCGTTTTAGCTATTCTAGGGCCAGTGCTTTGCATATAGATTTTAGAATAAGATTATATATGTCTAGGGGTGCCTGGGTGGTTCAGTCAGTTATGCATCTGCCTTCAGCTCAGGTTATGATCTCAGATTCCTGGGATCAAGCCCTGCCTCAGGCTCCCCACCCAGCAGGGTGTTGGCTTTTTCCTCTCCTTCTGCCCCTTACCCCAGCTCATGCACTCTCTCAAATAAATAAATAAAGTCTTAAAAAAGAAAAGATTTTCTATGTCTACATAATACTTTGGTGGGATTTCACATTTATATATACATATATAGAGAATTAGCATCTTTAATAGGTTGACCCTTAATGATCCATGAACAAGGTATAACTCATCATTTATTTGTCTTTTTAAATTTCTTTCATCAGTTTGTAATTTTCAGCATATAAATTCTGTGCTTGCTTTAACTGCATACATTAGTATTTCATTTTCTTTGGAGCAATTATAAATAGTATTATGTTTGTAATTTTGTTTTTGTAGATTCACTATTTGTACATAGAAATACCATTGATTTGTATACATTGTTCTTGTATTTCGTAATCTTGTTGAACTCACTTAACAGTTCTAGGAATTTTTGCATCAGATTCCTTGGGATTTTCCATGTAGATAGTAATACCTGCAACAACAGACAGTATTATTTCTTTATTTTTAATATGTATGCCTTTTATTTCTTTTTCTTGACCTATTGCAACAGCTATAACTTTCCAATAAAAGTAGTTAGAGCAGACATATTTGCCTCTTCCTCTTCATTGAATCTATGGAGAAATAACTCGGTCTTCCTTCTATTTACTATGATGTTACCTGTAAGATTTTTGTTAATGTTCTTTAACAAGTTGAAGCAATTTGTCTCTATTTCTTACTTACTGAGATTTTTAAAAAATAATGACTGGTATTGGATTCAAATATTTTTCTGCAAAAATCAATATGATCATGTGCTTTTTCTTTTTTAAAAGATTTATTTATTTATTTATTTATTTATTTATTTACTTATTTTCGAGAGAGAGAGAGAACAGAGGGGAGGGGTAAAGGGAGAGGGAGAAAGAATCTTAAGCAGACTCCACACTGAGTGTAGAGCCTAAAGCAGGACTCCATCTCACCAACCTGAGATCATGACCTAAGCTAAAACCAAGAGTTGGATGCTTAACTGACTGGGGCGCCCATGTACCTCGAATATGGGTTTTTCTTCTTTAGCTTTCTGATATAGTGGATTAAATTGATGTTTTAATATTAAACTAGTTTCACATACGTAAAATAATTCCTATTGGTCATAATCATTTTTATACATTGTTGGAGGGAGTTTGCTAATATATTTTGGGAAGTCTTCCATTTAAATCTATGAGTGATATTGGTTTGTAGTTTCCTCAATCATCAAACATATTTAAGAAATAGAGAAAAGTGAGAGAGAGATTTCTTATAAGAAACTGGCTTGGGACACCTGGGTGGCTCAGCAATTGAGTGCCTGCCTTTGGCCCAGGGTGTGATCCTGGGGTCCTGGGATTGAGTCCCACATCGGGCTCCCTGCAGGGAGTCTGCTTCTCCCTCTACCTGTGTCTCTGCCTCTCTCTCTCTCTCTCTGTGTCTCTCATGAATAAATAAATAAAAATTTTAAAATAAAAATAAAAGAAAGTGGCTTACACAATTATAAAGCCTGTGAAGTTCACAATCTGTAGTGTGGATCAGCAGGCTTGAGACTCAGGAAAGTCAGTGATACAAATGAAGTCTAAATGAAGGCTTGTGAGTTTTCTTCTGCTCAAGGAAGTCATTCTTTTTGTTCCATTCAGGCCATGACCAGTTGGATGATGCGAACTCACATTATGGAGGGCAATCTCCTTATTCAGTGTTCACTGATTTAAAAATCAATCTCATCCAAAAACATCTTCCCAGATGACACACATAAAATTAACGATCACAATGGTATGGTTTTTCCTCTCAGCATTGCACTAGAAGTATCCTATATATTTTGATATGCACAGTTTCAGTTAAGTTTTCATTAAGTTCTGTGCATTTTAAATTTTCTAGACTTGTTCTTTTACTCAGGGATTACTGGTAGGTGTGTTGCTTAATTTCTATGTGTTTAGAAATTATCCTCTTTTTGTTAGTGATTTCTGGTTTGAGTCTATTGTGGCAAAAGAAAGTCCTTGACATGATTTCTCTCTATTTAAATTTGTTGATATTTTTCTTTTTCTTTTTTTTAGTAGGCTCCCCATCCAATGTGGGGCTCAAACTCATGACCTGGAGATCAAGAGTTGACACTACTGATTGAACCAGCCAGGGGCCTTTTGTTGAGAGTTGTCTTATGGCCCAGAAAATAATCCACCTTGATAAATATTCCGTGAGCACCTGAAGAAAAAAAACAACATGTATTTGATCTTATACTAGAGTATTGTACCATTCTCTTCCGGCCTTTACAGTTTCAAATGAAAAGTTCTATTGTCAGTAGAATTGGTTTCTGACACGTAATTTCCCTTTGGCTTCCATTAAGATTTTATTCTTCATTTTTAGTTTGTAGAAATTTACCTATTGTGTATCTTGGTGTGGATTTCTTTGTACTTATTCTTTTGAGGATTTTCTCACCTTTTCTCAAATCATATTTTTCAACAAATTTGCAGAGTTTTCAGTGATTATTTCTTCAAATACTCTTTCAAACCATTCTCTTTTCAAATCTCCTCTGAGATTTCAAATTGTCCATTATTGCCTTACAAGTCCCTGAGGCTTTGTGGGTTTTTTTTGTTTGTTTGTTTTTTGTTTTAAGTTTACTATGTTCTCTCTGGTGTTCAGATTGGGAAAATCCTATTGATCTGTCTTTAGTTCTCAGGTCTGCTACTGCTTGTCCTCTCCACCTTCTGATTGAGCCAATTGTTTAATTCTGTTTTGTTTTATTTTAAATTTTGTGTTATTGTATATTTCAGTTCTATACTTGGCTCTTTTTTATAATTTCTATTTATTTCCTGAGATTTTCTCATTTTCTTTTGTTTCAAGAGAATTTGAAATCTCTAGTTGTGACCTTTTTATGATGGCTGCTTTAAGAATCTTGTCAGATAATCCCAACAACTGATTAATTTTAGGATTGGCATCAGATCATTGTCCTTTCTTATTCAAGTCACAATTTTCTTTTTTCTTGGTAGATGAGAGATTTTCAGTTGTAACCTTTATATTGTACCTATTATTTATGATTTTTTGAGTCTTATTTAAATCTTCTATTTTTGCAGAGAATCATTTTGTTATGTTTAGCACATATTGGTGGTTGGAGTTCCCATGACAATTTAATCTTCAGGATGTTTATAGTTTTATTTTGGTTTGCTTGGTTTATCCGGTGCTGCTAGGGCTTCCACTGGCCTTCTCTGGTACTATGGGAAGGAGCAGACAGGATTTCCCCATTAGGTTTTCTAGGTATCTCTCAGTAGGGGAGGGAGTCAGGCCTGTATGGATAAAGAAGCTTTTCAAGGCAGGCAGCTCATGTGGCTGTGCCTACGAATCCATGCTTCCTGGTGGAGGACAGTAGACTCAAGCCCATGAGGACAAAGAGGCTCCCCCAAAAGGGAACTTGTTATAGCAGAATCTCCCTGACTATTAAGGACAGAGAGTATGGCCAATCAACTTTATGTTGAGGTAATGTCCTCAATGCCTCTGGCATCTCTAGGTAGGGGACAGGAGTCTTAGTCCCTTGGGCACAAAGGCCTTCCTTAGCTGGTCTTCTTGCTGTGGCTAAATCTCTCCGGGCAGATCTCACCTTCCAAATTCATACCTCTCTGTGAGGAATGGAGTCTCTGGCTCTATGGGGAAGAAGAGTACTCTCCCTTGCTGTTGGGGTGTTAGCTCATCTGACATTGTTCTAGCCAAGAGGGAGATGAGCCAACCTATACTGCCTCTGCCTTCTTCTGTTAGGTCAATAATCAGAAACACCGAGCATGAGTCATCTCCTCTGATGAGTGGGGAGATTACATTCTCTCTAGTCCTGGTCTCCAAAGCCTGCTTTTCTCACCTCTTTTCAGAATTCTCATTTCTTATATTATTTCAAGTGTTTTTAGTTGTTTAGTGGAGACTACCAGGGAGAAACAGTTCTAGGCCATCTGGTCTAGAATAGAAGCTTTTTTATTTTGAGGACTTTTTTATATGAAATTTGGAATATTATATAGACTATTCTACAATGAAAATCTTGACCTGACAGAAAGTTCAGATTATAGGCATGTTTTGAAGCTGAGTCAATAGGACTTACTCAATGCTTAGATGTGGAGTTTGAGGGAGAAATAATAATTAGACAGGATTTAATTTGAGATCTGAAAAACTACATGAAGAGTGGGCCATTAACTGAGATGGTAAGAAAATTGAGAGAAGCCAAGTATCCTAATATAAAAGTTCTGTTTTTACACATTAAGTTTTAGGTACTTATCACTCAACAAAATTAGATTCAGTCATACAAACAGCTTATTAGATGAAACTAGAGTTCATAGTAGTGGCCTTGTTTGAATAAATAAATATGGAAGTCAGTATGTACATGGCAGGTGTAATATTAAAATAGTAAATATGTTAAGATTTTAATTTTAGTATATGTAGTAGCACTAGGACAAGTACTTTGATCCTGTATCACAAATTTAGAAGTCTATCCAATGACTTGCTGTTGTTCTTAAGAGTCTATTAACCTTTACAAAGAAGGAGATGAGTATACCTAATTTTGGAAACTAAGTATAATTGTATCACTAAGCAAGTCTCCAAAAATCCAGGGAGAGGAGATTAACTTGTTTAGAACTTGATCACTCCAAAATTTCACTCTTGTCCTTAGTTGAAATGATAGGGAGTATCTATTCAAAGTGTAAGAAGACTAAATGAGAAATCTGAAACAGACTTGAAAAATTATCATTTCATTGTAGGAGACACAAATCCATAGAGTTCCTTCTGGAGACAAGAGGACAATATTGAGCATTGCTGGTTCAAGCAAACAATAAGGCAGGCCGACCTCTCACACAGAGGACACACACTGTATAGCCCCAAGGCCCATGTATACTTTTTCTTTATTTTCCATTATAATACAAAATCTTTTCTAAAGAAAAGAAAGAGAAAGGAAGAAAGGAAGGAAGGAAAGAAGGAAGGAAGGAGGAAAGAAGAAAGAAAGAAGAAAGAAAGAAAGAAAGAAAGAAAGAAAGAAAGAAAGAAAGAAGAAAGAAAAGAAAGAGAGAGAGAAAGAAAGAAAGATTACTTAATTTCATTTTTTTTTCTTTCAGGGAAAGAAATAGACTCAGGGAACCTGGTCCTATTCAATTTTAGGAAAATATATTAAAGGCTTTTTATAAGAATCCATGACACAAAGGAAGCCACTAATAATTTCAGAGCAGGCCAGCATTGCCACAGAAATCAATTATTGAATAGTCTCTGGATATGGGTATTTAAGAAGTAACCTTGCATTTTAAAAACGGTGGTTAAGTGGCTGCCTTAGGCTCAGGTCTTGATCCTGGGGTCCTGGGATCAAGTCCCACATCAGGTTCCTGGCAGGGAGCCTGCTTCTCCCTCTGCCTATGTCTCTGCCTCTCTCTCTGTGTCACTCATGAATAAATAAATAAAGTGTTTTAAATAAACAAGCAAACAAACAAATAAATAAATAGATGGTACACATATACAAGTCATGGCCAGAAGAGACTTCAATGGAATGTGTGAGGAAAGTGATCAGAGGAATTGGGAACCTATGATAGTTCCACTTTTCTTGATATCCTGCCTTAAACACATACACACACACACATACACACAGTTTTATTCATTGACTAAAAAGCCAAAAAAAGAAAATCTCACTTAAGTCCATGGAAAAGCCCTGTTACAATATGGCAATACAGTCTTAAAACACATTCACATCTTATTTACACACTAATTTAATGTTCTTAAATGGCAGGCAAAAACCACTTTTAACTTTCTCCAATCTATTTGGTTATTTAGGACATTTCTTTGTGGCAACAAAAAGATACTAAGAGTCTTTACTTTTTCCCTTCCTAATCCCCGGTCCTGTTGTTTTTCTCAGTATAAATGGTCTGGAATCAATCACTTTGCAGCCCCATGTGCTCCCCACCCCCTGCATAATGTTAACTAATTTTTTTATTTCTAAGCTGTCTTTGCTGTTCTAGAAAACAAAACAAAACAAATTTAGTGCAGTAGCCACAGGTACCAATAGCTATTGCGCCCAGGTCTTCTGTGGTCACAGAGCATGATAAACTTCTTTGAGGCAAGGTTTAAAACATACAATGGATCTAGATTCCATGATCACATTTGGAAACCATATCTTTTTATTCCCTATGTAATTCTGGCATCCTTCAGAGTTCTATCACGTTTGTTTTGTGTAAAGCAACTTCCCCTTTGATCGCTGATGCATTTTACTCTCTGGAACATGTTACACCAATGCGGCAATACTTTTTGTTTTCCATCTCTTTTCGGAGAACATTCAACAGGGACTGTGTTCTGCAGTGCCTTCAGAACAAGGGCATTGATCTCTCTGGTTGGAGTTTTAGGCCACCTTCTCCTTGTCACTCTCAGCTGTAATTTAAGATATCAGCTTTAAATTATTTAGCAGTTTATAAGTATAAATAATTCACCAGTCAACAACTAAGGTGACAGCCCATTAATCAGCCCGCGGACGTGCGCACAGGTGTCATGCTGTGGTCTGTGCTGTGCTGAGTCCTGATGAGGTCGACATGCTTGGAGCCGCTCCCCCCTTATCCCCTCAAAGATGTGACCCATCTCACTTGTGGATTCAATTGATTGATGCTCGAGTTGAGAGGTGCGCTCAGGCACTCTAACCTTCAGAGACCGAACTAAACTTTTTTACAAGTGTAGATGCAATCTTGGCCTTTCTGTGGCCCACTGGCTCCAACTCCATGATGACATCATCAAAGGAGATGTGTGGAGAAAATGGGTTAAGTCATTAACATTACATGAGAAAGCTGTGATTTGAAAATGAAGGATGCATGGTAATATTGGATGCTTATTTTTGTCTTCTTATTTAGGCAGATGCATGGCAGCTTCTTTCTATAACCTTTGAACACCTTGTTTATCCTTCAGGTTAACAATGGACTTTATTTTTGGTGTTCTTGCAATAAGGTTATATAATAAAACTAGCAACATACGTTAGTTTAAAATCCACCTAAAAATAAATAAATAAATAAATAAATAAATAAATAAATAAATAAATCCACCTAAAATGTGTATGACTGGCTGATGAGGATATCTTTTTGGCAGAATGACTCACTACCGAAGGGTAACTGGTAAAACCCAGATCATTGCATGGTTCGGCAGGCCTCTTTTGGGGTATTAAAATACAATGAAATGAACAATCTATAGAGCAGGTGCTTATCTGAACTCTATTCATCTCCAACTGCTCTTTTCTTCCAGGCTCTCCTACACTAACTCTCTGAAGGCGCAAAGTAAGCCCCACAGTTTTGTCTTGCCCTCCTTCCCCAACAGACTGCATCTACCCTGCATTAGCGCAGCTGTCTCCATGAGAAGGAGCCCCCGTGACATGACCTCTCTCTGCCATGCTCAGTCCTTATGGGTATGGGCCCCACTGTGGCTGGAGAAGGACATTCCTTTCCCATCTCTGAATTTAATTAAACCAGAGGGATGCCTGGGTGGTCAGTGGTTGAGTGTCTGCCTTTGGCTCAAGTCATGATTCCAGGATCGTGGGATGGAGTCCCACATCGGGCTCTCAGCAGGGAGCCTGCTTCTCCCTCTGCCTCTGTCTATGCCTCTCTCTATGTGTTTCTTATGAATAAATAAGTAAAATAATTTTTAATTAAATAAAAAAAATAAACCTGGACCAGAGATTACACAGTTTGTGTTCAAACCCTTTCAATGCTCCTCTGAAATCAGCCCCTTTAGCTTTAGCTAAGGCATGTGCAGAGGCTGGTTTTCAGGTGGTGTCCAAAATTCATATGGAAATTTCATATGGACTATCACCCAAACAGCAATATAAGCCCTCTATTTGGAGTCTTCTCCTCAGTCTTCATCTTATACTCATCTTTGGCCCTGGGCAAGTAATCCTCACTAGTCAGAAGCTCTTGAGGCAAGTTCTGCATAGACTCAGACCCTTGTCCACAGAGTGCACCTCTAGTTTTCAGCTATGATCATCACTTAGTCACCTGTCCACAGTCCAATCCCAATTATGTGACTGTCGTTGGATAAAGGCCTATTATGTGCCAAGCACCAAGAAAATAATTTTGCAGACCTTTACCACTCAATCCCCCTAAGAACACACATATACTGACAGAAGTGCTTGAGGTTACTGGACTAAGTGGTAGGAGAGTGAGAATCCAGTTTAGGTTTGTAGAACTCCAAATCCAATGCTCTTGAACATCCACTGTGTCACCTTGAGTCCAATCTCAACTCTTGCAGTCATTGCTCCTTCACTTCTGTCTGAGATGAACCCCCACACTCCCCCCACACTGTTCTTACTGTCTCTCAACTGCTTCTGTCAATGGAACTTTCTCATTTGGCCAAAAAGTGACAATGCCAGCCTAAAAATGCCCTTGCCCCCAAATCTGTTAATAATCATTGTATGAATCTATTTATTTGTCTCCTGTTATATTTATTTAGGTCCCAATACCGGAAAAGTCAAGTGATGTTCTGTTCTTTCTTCCATGGTTCATTTTAGTATAATTTGGAGGAAAAAAAAAAGTTTATTTTACATCAGATTCTAAGTAGAACCACAGAGCAGACTGTGTCCCTGAGTCCTATAGCTCCAAAATGTAGCTCCTGGCTTGTGCAGCTTTTCTTTTCCTGCAGGTCCCTGTTTTCTTGGTGTGGGCACTGCCCCTTGAGATGTCACTCTGTGTCAGACTTTTGCTCACACTTTGTAAAGAATGAGGGAAATGAGCCTGAGGAATCACACAGCTCGGCAGAGCCAAGTATGCAAAATGCACCTAATAGTCCTTGGCCTCTTCGAAGTAAGGATTTCCTTCGGGAAAGTTTTCTTTAGGCCTTTTTCTGTTGTCAACTTCTTGAACCCTTCCATCTCTCGATACTCCTCGTGTTTTTCTTCTCCTTGAATTTCTATTTGCTAGTCCCCTACTCTCTCTCCATCCTTGGCTGCCCAGGGAAAATGTGTCCATCTTCCACTTTATTAAGCATTGCATAGAAGATGTCTCTTTGTATTGACTTGTTATGTTAGCTCTGCCCGGAACCAGAGATTTCTCAACCAAAACCTCTGTCAAGGGCCATTCATGTTTTCTTATATAAAATCAGCCATCTATATAAGAGATAGAGTATGCTGTGTCTCCAAAAGGCAGTTCTTCATGCATAATGGTCAAGCAATTATTTGCTGAATGAAGAAACACATTTTCTTATACTTACCATTCCCTTTGGTATGCAATTAAAAGTAATCTGACTTGTATTGTAAGGATATAAAATCACCCCAGCTAGCCTATACCTCTCTTAAGCACACCACTTTACACTCACTTTGGAACTTCCAACACAACTCACTGAAATAGCAGACCCAGACCCAAGCAACAGCCAGTTATTTAGATATTTACTGAATTAATTTTGCTCAGCAAACAGTTGCAATCACCCGCCACTCTAAAACCTATCCTGGAGGGGGCCTAGAGAATATAAATACATACACATGCAGCACACACATGCTGTTCCTCTCTATATAGGAAGCTTACCCACACCCTAAGTTCCATTCCTCAATAATTCCTGGCCCTCATTGAAGACTTACTTCAGTTAAACTTTAGTTCACGGACAAATCTTCTTTTGGGCTTAAATCTGTGCCAACAATTGCATTTCCTTTATGTCTCTACATTCAGCACAGACACCGCTTCTGGCACACAAGTGCCACCCAAGAGGTACTTAATTTAAATAATGATTTTATCCTTAATGAGTTCACTTTGAATAAAAGCATGATAGTCTTATCCTAAGAAAAAGCAATACTGGTCAACTGTTTCCCCATCTAATAAATGGGGAAAATGGTAGCACCATCAATCATTACACTTGGTCAAAGCAGACATTGAATATTTAGACCATTATGGACCAGTGACCATGCTTAAAAAATATCTTGGTGTGTTCTATTATTATATATGTCTCAAGTTTTCCCATTAATCGTTGACATATTACCATATACTCAGCATTTTGGGGACATTCATCCTAAACAATAGTATGAAAATATGTTTTATTTGTAGAATAAAAGCTTTTATATCCAGATGATAGGGTGCTTAGCAGAATAGCTGGGATAACTCTCACCACCTGTTAGGAAAATTATGAGAAAGTCTATAATACATATGGATGAAAAAATAGGAAGTTACAGTTCTAAAACTCACTTAGAGTGAGGCAAAATGCCATACTCAATAACAAGATAAGACCTTAGCAACCACTTCAATTCTAGTAATGGTGACTTTTTCATCCCTATTATACAAATGGATGGATACCTTTGGAAAATGCGTATGATAAAGAAGCATTTTTATAAATAATTGCTAAGAGACTGGGTCTTTGATGAACAAACTTTACTTTGTAATGTGTAAAAAATATACAGTTTTATTGGGACAAGATTCATATGGTTCATAGAACGTATATGTTTGAAGTGGTATTTTTAGTAGCCTAAGTTCTCCTGCAGCTGAAAGTCTCCTTAGGTATATTTTGTTGTCTGTGGAATAGCAACTTCCAGATGGTCAACTTCTGGAACTGTTCTAATAGGGGTGCACAGGACCTCCAAGAATGCCCACTTCAATCTTGGGTTCTGTGCTATGAACACAGCTTTTTATGAAGACATCTCAGTTTTTTCAAGGGGTAATTTCTCTTAGTGGACATGTAATTCCCCTTAATGGGTACTCATAGACTAAATATCTAGTAGGAAGGTTTTCTAGACACTTTTCTCCTCCTTCTTTAGAATATTCTCATTAACTATTAGCAGCAGTGAATGCCTAAGGAGATGAAACCCAGCAAGTTACTGTGTAAAGTATCAGGAGGTTTTGTAAAATGGGCAGATACTTTTAATATGTGGAAATTACCTAGATACCTGAGGTTTATTAATAATCATAAATATTATAGGTAGTTGAGAATTGGTGGTTTTGAATAATACATATAATCTTATTTACTATGTATAGCCTTATTAATTTTGGAGGTGAGTTTGAAATAGTGAAAAGTATGGATTGTAGGGCTTGAGGACAGAAAGGAATCTCAATCTGAAGGAAACTCTGAGGACAGAAACAATGGGAGATTAGCAGAGGTAGAACCTAAATTTTCATCTTCTAATACAAAGTCCCTTGAACCTCTAGGAACATGTTTAATCCAGAACACCTGCATGTGGCATGGTTGAGAAGTGACCGACTCTTGGTTTCGGCTTAGGTCATGCTCTCAGTGTCCTGGGACTGAGCCTCCCCACATCAGGCTCTGAGCTTAGCAGAGAGTCTGCTTGAGAGTCTTTCTCTCCCTCCCCCTCCACCTCTCCTGCTTGTGCTGTGTCTCAATCTCTCTCTTTTTAAAATAAATAAATAAAATATTTAAAAAACAAGCAAAAAGAACACACTTAATCCATCTCCACAAAAGGATATGAATATTGAAGTACAGATATTTAACTTTGGGCAGAAATGATATTTTCACTAAAAGCCAATCCAGTGCATGCAATCATATTTATACCCATTCATTTGCCTCACAATTACATTTCTAGAAACCCTCTGATGGGTGAACATCACCAGAGGCAGGCAGAATTGTCATAAATTCTATGTCATTGGCATCAAATTAATGAAAATTTGACAGAGCCATGAAAACATAATCCCTCATGCCATTCATCAATCCTACAAAATGTGCAAGTTTTTACTCTTTGGCAAAAACTAGGCATGCAGTAAACAGAAAGTGTCCCGTGGAAGGTACTAAATGAATCCCCAGGCAAGTAATCCTTGTAACAGTTCTTTAATTTTTATTGAACAAATTTAATGAGTATTAATGAATTTCTCATTAGTTCAGCAGACAAGACTCGATGATATTTCACAAGTACAGCTCCAAATTTTAATAATACAGTGTAAATGTTGTGATATAAAATGTTAGCATGTAAAATCCAGGAACTTTGGAAAACTGTGGAATGTACAGTGACTGATTTTTACTTTGAAAAACTGGGAGTATAAAATATTTTCTATGCACTTTTAGAACTTAACTCTTATAGAATTCAAGTTTTATAAACCTAGAACTATTTCTTTTTTTTTTAATTTGAGAGGGACAGTGAGTGAACTTGAGCAGGGGGAGGGAGTGGGTCAGAAGGAGAGGGAGGAGACTCCCCACCTAGCAGGGATCCCATGTGGGGCCCAGTCCCAGGACCCTGAGATCATGACCTAAGCCGAAGGCAGATGCTTAACTAACTGAGCCACCGAGGTGTCCCAAACCTACTATTATTTCATCTTTCATAGGTATTATCCATATTTTCCTTTTTTTAAAAAAAGTAGGCTCCACACCTAATGCGGGGCTTGAACTCGTGACCCTGAGATCAAGAGTGCACATTCTACTGACTGAACCAGCTAGGTGCCCCCTCCTCCATATTCTCTGAATAGGTAAATGGAATGTATAATGGAATAGTTTATATAAAGACCTCAAATTCTACTTCAAACAAGGTAGAGAGGAAGATATATACATACATGTCTTCACACACATACAGGTGTACATACACAATTGAATACTTAAAGAGCTATATTAGAAATTTCAGGAATAGAAAAGTGAATTAAAAGATATGTTTGCTAAAGATTAAAGAAGACTATGTGTTATCTAGTGAATATACTTAATCTCCAGTGAATTTGAAGTTCTGAAAAAAATAAACCACCATCTATTTTTCTTAGAGCACACAAGTAAGTAAGTGATATAACTTGAAAGTGAGCACAGTGCTCCAGAACAGGAAAGAATTTTGTTTTAACCTACAGCAGAATGTGTTGGATTTGGGGACCTCTGGAAGAAAACGTACAAAGCACGCTACAATGGCTATGTTGTATGTACATATGAAAAGGAGTGAGATATAAAAAACAAAACAGAAATGAGTATTTATACATGAAGCTGTGTTCTCTTAGGAATTTTGAAACCTATAGGGACCATTTTCATAGCAGAAATGTTAACATGTCTGGAAGGTAAAAGCAGCAAAAAATTTAAGAAAAAGTAAAGTTGAAATGGCATCAAATACTATCAAATGCCTTTTCTGTTGCTGTAAAGATACATTTTGACAGTGAAGGCCCAGGCTGAATGTAACAACGAAAGACAACTAAAACAGAAAAGCTTTTCCTGCTTATCTGCCATGAATCTCCAGACTGGAAAAGGAGAAGCCTGAAAAGTCCTTAATTTAAATAACATATCTATATATTCCATGAGGGAATTAAGCTCCTTACGTGTGCAGTGCACTCAAAAAATATCCAAACTTTAATGAGGTTCTAACATTACTCAAGACAGAGAGAATGAGCAAACAAGCTGAAGAAAAAAAGAGAGAGAGAGAGAGAATAGCTTAATAAAACTTATAATAAATACTTGAAATTCAAGAATCAGGCTTGTGAGAAAAAGATATTGTTTAGAAGTCAGGAGTTTGGGAGTGTATTATTTGAGAAAAAAATAATTTAGAAAATTTTAAAATCGGTTAGCAAAACCTGCTAAAGTAAAGGCATCCCAATTTCCACCTTTGTACTTTGGTTGGCCCTCTGGATAGAGAAGTGGTCCTAACAGGGGATTTATGCTTTCTATCTTTTCTTTACTTTTTAAGATTTTATTTATTTATTTGAGAGAGCGCTCAAGAGAGAGCAGAGAGCACAAGCAGAGGATGGAGGGGCAGAGGGAGAGGGAGTAGCAGACTCCTGAGCAGGGAGCCCAGAGGTGGGTCTCAATCCCAGGACCCTGAGATCATGACCTGAACTGAGGGCAGGTACTTAACCAACTGAGCCACCCATGCGCCACTTTATTTCCTTAATGGAGGCTGAAAATTTTGTCATGCTTGGGTCTGGTTATGTCTTAATTGGCTAAACCTTTCTTAGAATACTCTTTTCCCAGGCTACCTGTGTGACTTCTAGGCAAAGTCAGTGGATCAAGGCTAAAGCTGCATGATTCAGCCGACCCTGAATGCAGAATGGCCCTCAGTTCTTGCTCTTCATCTCAATTGTGTGTTACAAAAAGTAGCAGTCAAGTTTATGTCGGGAAATACTCATTTATAAACAGTAACTTTTCTTCACCAAGTATTCGTATTTTTTAAAGATTTTATTTATTTATTCAAGAGAGACAGAGAGAGGGAGAGGCAGAGACATAGGCAGAGGGAGAAGAAGGCTCCCTGAGGGGAGCCAGTTTGGAGACTCGATCCCAGGACCCCTGAGATCACGACCTGAGCCAGAGGCAGACGCTCAACCACTGAGCCACCCAGACATCCCACCAAGTATTCTTATTTATTTATTTATTTATGAATAACTATAAGAATTTTTTGAGTATTCCTAGAAGATAATGTGCAGAGAGTATAATAATAAGGAGTCTGAAAGAAATGGGTGTGAAAAACCGCTCTGTTGTTCTTCAAGACATGGTGTAGACTAAATTCAGAGTGCCGTCCATGATCTTAC
Source organism: Vulpes vulpes (assembly GCF_048418805.1). Lineage (NCBI taxonomy): Eukaryota > Metazoa > Chordata > Mammalia > Carnivora > Canidae > Vulpes > Vulpes vulpes. Next base: position 67,762,201 of record NC_132795.1, on the reverse strand, counting down.
TGCCATTCATAAAGCCATGGCCTGTTTTTTAGGTATGTGATACAAACTAAATCTGAGAATCGGCTCCTTGCTGAGCTACAGAGGGTAGCAAGAAATTCAGCCTCAGAGTCCCTGGTGCCTTGGATCTTCTCTGTCAGGGCAGGTGGAGTGGAGAGCCCTTGCGTGGTTTGCAGTTGGGGGGGTCAGTGGCTAAGACTCACCAGCCTGACCCAGAGTTTTGATGGAGACAGCCATGGACTTCCGATAGAGACAGACAGACTTCCTAATGCCATCCTAAAAGTATTCTCTCAAGAGAGTCTTCAAGGATGCCTGGGTGGCTCAGTGGTTGAGCATCTGCCTTCGACTCAGGTTGTGATCCCAGGGTCCTGGGATCGAGTCCCAGATCGGGCTCCCTGGAGAGAGCCTGCTTCTCCCTCTGCTTATGTCTCTGCCTCTCTCTGTGTGTCTCTCATGAACAAATAAGTAAAATCTTTTTTTAAAAAAAAAGAGTATTTGGTGATGGGAAAAATAGATGTAAGTTTAGTAATAGATGCCAGTTTCATTTTTGTCTTGTACCCAGACGAGAGAAGGGCCTCCCAGATTTAGCTTTTGGAGGGACACAGCCCTACAAGGAACTTCCCAGTCTTGCAGGCTTGGTACTACTGCAAATCACTCATATCAGGAAGCATTCCTGCAGAAAGAACTGTCTTCCAGAGTGTCACACAGAACAGGTGTCATGAAGGCCATTTTGTAAAGATGTGAGCAGAGCAGAGGAACAAGGAACAGTGAAGCTCTCCGGGACCCACAACAGCTGGTCGCCCTTACCAGGCTTAAACCTGAAGGTTCCCCTGGAGGAAGCAATGTGCCGAGAACCCAGAGAAAGCTGACCTGAGGACAAGGGGCACTGGGCAAGTACTGTCAGACTGAGGGCAGTCACTGCCCTTGTAATAAAATCTATGAACACAAATATTATTTAAAGATCTACAGGAACGAGTTCGTGTCTCCTTTTCCAACTTCACCTACTCCAATTCTCTCTTTTTGGTCACCATATTAAAGCCACATTTGACTTTCTTGCTGTGTCCAGAAATGGCTAAACTGTCTCCTGTCCAAGGGTCTTTTCTGGACAAGCTGTTTTCTGAGCCTAAAGCACCACTCCCCTGGAATTTAGTATAGCTGCCTTCTTTTCTTCCAGATGCCGTCTTGGAGAAGCCACCTCCCAATACTGACCTAAAGGGACTTACCCTACTTAGGTACCAGCACTAAGTTAGTTATTCTGAGTTAGTTCTTTGTGCACTAGAATTATCTCCTTGTCTGTACACCTCTATTGTCTTTCTTCCTTCATTAGAATACTAGCTCCCAGAATACTAGCTCCCTGAGAGCAGAGACTTTGCCCATCCTGTCCAATGTTCCTCCAGAGTAGGGCATGGCAGGAGCTCACTAAACATTTGCAGAATGAGCAAATGTGTATATAAATGAATTGAGGAACATTCAGACACGTATATCTAGTTAGAAATGCCTAAACACCCTCACAATCAAATGCTCTTAAGAATTCTTTCAGACACAATCTTTAAATCGTTACTTCATTTAACTTATTATTATGTTCCAAATAAATGTGCTAGACTCTGAGAGGGTTAAAAATATGTATAAGTTGGTTCTTACACTTACAATATTTAAATTCAATAAAGGAATAAGTAATTTATATATCACCATAGCACCAGACAGAACATTCATGCAATAAGAGGAATTATATAAGAAAGTGTTAAATGGTTTTAAAAACTGCAAATATGTCATTTGAATAGGAATTTGGAGGAAGTTTTATTTGAGGTAGTTATTGAAGATAGCTAATGATTTTAACAGACGGGAATGGAGTAGGGAAAGGCACAAGAACACACGTGTTAGCCAAAATGAAATATAAGAAATTGTGGACCATATTTGGGAAGAATGAGTAATACAGCATTGCTGGACAACCATAATGGTTAATATTTAGGCTGATTATCATGAACCACATGCTATATAATTTAATCTCAAAATGGTCTTATAAAATAATAATTAGTGTTATAGCCATTTTATAGATGAAGAATCTGAAGAACAAAGGTTAATTCACCCACCTAAAGCCATATAATTCCTAAACTGTAGAACTAGGGATTTGAACTAATGCAATTTGAATCCAAAGCATTATTAAAAAAATAAACCAGAAAAATATACATGGAGGGACACAAAGGAGAATCCTTGAATACAAAACTGAAGACTTGCTACTTAATCTAGAAAGTGATGGAGAATTGGGATTTTTGAGAAATATTCATCTGGAAAGAGTAACCTATTATATTTTGTATATACATGCACACACACAGACTTGAAGGAAATGCAACTCAAAGTTACTATTATTAATCTAAAAGTATAGAAACTATAGGAAAGTGTTAGTCTTCTTTTTCTTCCTGAATTCAGCCTAATTTTCAAAATTTCAACATACATCATTTTAATAATTAGAAAAAATAAAATGTGTATTTTAGAATATAAAATACACTGATGTCTAGACCATGATGTCTAGAACTGTGGCCATGAAGGTCATTAGTAGGATGGTCTTCAAGATATTGGGAAGCATGTGAAGGACTCCGGAGTAATTATGGAATTCAGAAAATAAAAGAGAAAATCTCTTCTCAAAGAGATATCTTTCACAGAGAGTGCCAAAGTGTCAGAACAAATGGCTTTCTTTACTAAGTGACCATGCACAGGGTTCTGATATCACAAAGAAATAAGTTGATAATTCAAAAGTTATTTTTTATTTTTTGGCAAAAGCTTTGTTCTTCTGTATATATGAACACATTCATGTTTTTGTGAAAAAAATGGAGGAGAATTAGGATTCCATATATATTCCACATATAAAAATACATGTGTGTGTATAACTTTTGTTTTTGTTGAAGATGAAAGTTATTTATTTATATATTCCAATACAATTTAACTTATGTACATTTAGATTTATTTATTGTGATAAGGACACTGAACATGAGATCTATCATCTTAACGAAATTTTAAGTGTACAGTATTACACTTCATATAATATTAGCCGTAGGCATGATGTTGTAGGTTTCTAGGATTTACTCATCTTGTGTAAGCAAAACCTTATTTTTCAAGAATTGATTTACGTGTGTATTTATGCATGCATCATGTATATGGTGACATCTATTTTAAAGCTTAGCTTTAGTTTTAGCTTAAACCAAACACCAAATAATCATTAAGTACATAGTAGAGGAGAGCTTCCTCATGTTTCTCGTTGTCATTGCCATTCAGGCATTATCACAATCATCTTTATCCAGTATTAATGGATAAGTAAAATGAAAATCTCCCCTCCCCACAAGTGTGAAATCTATGCTCTTTGTTGTTATATCAGCCTATTTGTTTTAATGATGGATGAAATGTTGAAAAGATTACAACAGTGAAACTTGCTCAGTGTAGAAAAAAAATTAAAATGGTGCAAGAAACTGGAAAGGATAAAATAAGTATTATTTTTATTACCACATGGACAATCACTAAAAATCTTGGTATACATTTCCCTTCTTCCCTTGAAAAAAAAGTTACACAGTAGAGACATAAAGAATATACAATTTATATATCTAACTTTAAATTGTAACATTATAGTACAAAAACTTCCCATATTATAATTGATTAATAAATACCTTATATTTCATTATATGGAGGCACCCTAATTTATTTGACTACCTATTACTTACCACTTACTCGCCCTTGTCAACAATATCCTTATGAATCAATTTATTTTCTGATTTATTTCTAATTGTATTTGAGAGATAGTGTTTACTAAGTTGTATTTTTAGATTGCTGAAGTCGTGCATGCTCATTATATTAAAATGAGATGATATGAAAAAAAGAAAAAAAATTGCCAATTTATGTGTCATCTTACCAATGCCCACTGTTGGCCACACTTTACTTCATCCTTGCAAGGTTTATGTTTAAGTGGTAATGGTTTTGCATATTTTGTATTTAACAACATATCACGAATATCAATAAATAACTGTCCAGATCATCATTCTTAATAGAGCAGCATATGGATTTATCACAATTAATTAATCAGTCTAGTGGTGTTGGGCAAGTATATGTAAGCAATTCTTTAATAGATGTTCTTGGCCTACATCATTGTGCCCTTGTCATATCTTTTTAAGATCTTATTTAAATTCCAGTTAGTTAATATACAGTGTTATATTACTTTCAGGTGTACAATAGAGTGATTCAACACTTCCATACAAAACCTTGTGCTCATCAGGACAAGTGCCCTCCTTAATCCCCAACACCTATCTCACCAACCCCTCCTCCACCTCCCTGTTGGTAACCATCAGTTTGTTCTCTATAGCTAAGAGATTAATTCTTAATTTGCCTGTGCCCTTGTCATATTTTATCACAAAAGTAGAAGTGCAGAGTATGTGTAGACGTTGTCAAATTGCCCTACAATAGCCTCATTAGGGGAGTGGCCTGCTACTTTCCCATGCTTTTCCCTAGGTTCACCATTCTTTGTAGGCTTCATTCACCTAAAGGACAGAAAAATGGTGTGTGTGTGTGTGTGTGTGCATGCGTGTGTTTCACTTCATTTGCTTATCATCAGGGCCAGCTTTTTCGTTTATCATGTACTCGTAATTTTTAAACTAATTGTTCATATATATTGTTTAATTTTTATGGAGATGTTTAGTGTTATTCTAACAGATTTGAAATTATTTTGTACATTTCAAGGCTATTAAACCTTTATTGTATATTTTTGTGTGTGAGAAAAAATGTATTCCATAGGTGTACTTTTTGCCTCTCAACTTTAATTTACATCCCAAAACTTTAAAAATTTTATACAGTCAAGACAGTATTTTTATTGATAGATTTACATTGATAATATGCTTAGGACGTTCTATCATAATACAATTAATATTTATATAAATATATATATTAGTTTTAATGGTTTATTTTTATACTGAAAGACTTAATCCAGTTGGGGGTGTTTTTGTTTTGGTTTTTTTTTTTTTTTGCATTCAATGTAATAGCTTCCACATTTGTTTGCTAATTTTAGCCTTGAAATGATAGACTCAACTAACGGACTGTAATTCTTCTACCATTCCATATTTAACATTTCCCAAATACTTAGGAGCATGCTTGTGATGGCAAAGTTACGACTCATAGATAATAAGATGACAAATAGAACATGACCTGTGTTCATGAAGTAACCAATTTATGGACAGTTTGAGGGGACAACACATCAGTCATAATAACAATTTTACACAAACTTGGCTTTATCAAAGCAATGGCAATTGAACAGGATCTTAAGTACATGGAGTATTTTATAGGAAAAGAAGAAATAGTAAGCATACCAGGCAGAAGAAAGAGATTGTCTTTTATAGTTTCTTTCCTTTTTGATTTTAAAGCAAACCACAATTTCTAATGTAATTTAATTTATTGATATCAAGAATGGAAGTTTTCTAGTTCTAAAATCATGGCACTATTATATGTTATCTCTGCCGCATGATATCCCATCTGTGTTTATATTCGCATATATATTCATTACATAAATGCTAAAGAAATGGGAACTTGTCCAGTTTCATAATTTGTAAAAATAGATCATTGTGCTTAAAAAGTTCTCTCAAGAACTTGTCTGTTTCTTTTCATTAGTTGTTCATTGTTGTTAAACTTGATTTTTACCTCATCCCCCTAATGTACTTCCACCTTAGTAGGCAAGACTCACACACAGATTCCAGAGCAAAAATCTATGTTGGGCCACTAACCCTAAGTGGGCTATAAAGTCTTTTGAATCTTCCTCATGAGTAAAAAAGTTGTGCTGGCAGTAAAGTTACAAGGAGAAGAGGAGAAGCTATGCTGACAAATGCAGAAACAATTTCATGAGGGGAAAACAAAAACAAGTCATCATTTTTCACAAGCTCATTTTTTGCTCGGACCTGTATTGTAAGCTTGCGTTGTTCTCACACCCAATGATGAATATATGTTGATGCCCTTTTCTCCTTTAAAAATACACTTCCATCTGAGTTCTGTTTGTCACAAATGTTTAGACACACAGCTGTCTATCTGCAGTGGTTCTGCATACTTGTATGTTGAAGAGTGCATTCCAGTCAACACTCTTTCTTTCTTTTTTTTTTTTAATTTATTTATTTATTTTTTTTTAGTCAACGCTCTTTCTAAGCCAACAGTATAGTCTCTTCCTTTGTTCCTGATTCAAGTCCCTTCTTCACTTTAAGAAATTGTTATTTGTGCATAGGGCTAATGAAAAACAGCAATCTAAACATGGCTTGGAAATCATAACCTAAACCTAAGGAATATTGTATTTTAATGCCCTAAAATTTTAAATACTCTTGTCTGTAGTTCTTGCAAGGATAATACTTCTGAAATGAATAATACTGGGGTTGGGGGTGGGAAGGAAGGCACAGATGTTCTATAACAAAGTGTGAGGGGAAATAAAACTGTGTGGCTATGAACACTTTTAAAGAATGAGGAAAGTCAGCAAGCCTAATCCAAGCTGTGCTAAATATCAGTTTCATGTCCTATGGAGACTCAGTAAGCAGAGTTTTGGTAAAAATGTGTGCTGAAGGCTTACAGCCATAGACTGCTATAAGAGGGGGAAATGTTACAGTTGAGACTTTTAAACTTAGTGAAATGTAATATGTTGCTTGTGGACATAACAAGAAACCGTTTTAGGGTTCTTATTTGTAGGTCGCAGGAATCGACTCTGACTTACGGCTATCTTAAACAAAATGAGGAACAAATTGATAGGATGTAGAGGACTCAAGTGATGCACAGGAGACTGGAAACCTGTTTGGGAAACAGACAGACTCCCCATTGGAGTATAGCAGCCAGAAACCAGGAAAGTTGGATAACAGGACCAGTAGTCCACGCTCTGATGCTGTAGGATCCGTGGCAGCCAACTGACACTTCCCACACACTCCATCACCACAGGCCTTCTGCTGCCCAATCGGCCCCTTCTCCTACCCTGCTCAGTTCATGCTTACATTCTTGACAGTAACTACTTTCCATCTTCTCTATTCTCCTGAGTCCAGTGATGCTCCAAGAGTTTTGGCCAATAGTTTGAAGAAACATAGTGCACCCAAGACCACTCTCACTTCTGACACCAATTGCAAGTTCCAAGAGTTTCCAAGACACCTTGAATTTTTACAAGTCACTAGAAGGGCTCATGGAACTCACTAACAGCTTACACTTATGGTTATGTAAATGATTAAAATCAGCCAACGGAAGGATTGCAGAGGGCAGAGTCCAGGGAAATACTGAATGCAGAGCCTCCATGATTCTCTCCCTACAGTCCAGACATTTTACTTTCCCTGCATTGATGTGTGACAGTGCTCATGGAGCACTGCCAACAAGGGAAGCTCCCCTGAACCCCTGTGTCCAGAGCTTTTATCAGGGATCCATCACATAGACATGACTGACTGATTACCCATGTGTTTGACTTCAGTCTCCAGGATGACTAATGCCTTATAACCCAAATCAAAGCTCCTATCCTAAATTGTCTATCTTTCTGACATTGCCAACTCTCACTCTAAATCATATTATTAGACTACCCTGTGTGACTCAAGACACCCAGACAAACAAAGACACACCTGTCAGACAGGATATTCCAAGAGTTTAGAGAGACACCATTTCCCAAAAGCCAACATCAAAGGCCTATCCTCTTTGGGGGCAAAGTTAAAATCTTTTCTATACATATATCACCTTTGACACTTGACTTTTAACATTACCTTCATTTTGTATTTTACAGAGTTGATAGAAGCAACCAGATAATAGGATTTTCACACCTCACCCCACCAAACAGACTCCATAACCTGAACCTGCACACAGACTGTTCATGGTGCCTTCTGTTAGGAGGGATGAGGATCTTTCTTTCTGTCTGAAACTAATCTGTACCTGTGCTCTGAATCCTACCCCCTGACTTTTCCAGGAACCTCATTCTTAGCAGCAAATGCATTCTCTTTCTTTCCATTGACATGCAAATGTGCTTAACAGTCTTCTAACACAAAAAATAAAATTTCTCTAATCCTCAAGCACATCCTCAACTAGAGCCTTCAGGGTATGGCCTTTCCACTAGCATTGCTCTCCTGATGGTCACCAGTGACTTCCTTATTAAAAATTTCAAGGCACTCTTCAGTTTTATCATTGCGATCTCTTAGCAACCTCTAAAACTGTATTCAAATTCTAGAAATACTGTCTTATCTTGTTCTCTAGAAAAGTGTCTTATTATATTGACCTTACTCCTCAAATTTTTGGCTTTCTCAGAATGTCACTCAAATGTTGGAGTTCCTTCACCAACTACTCTGAACACTCTACTGTCCTCACTGTGTACTCTGTTCTGGGCAATTCCATTTGTATGCTTCCACTGTCATCTATACCTCCAGTTCCCCCGAATCTCCCAAACTTCAGATCTACTTAGGTGGCTGTCATCTGCCTGCACCTCTCTTTTTGGATATTAGATAATCTCTTCAAAACTAATGTACCCAACTCAACTCACTACCTAGTTTTTTCCTCTGACACACATCAAATCTGTTGCTCTGTTAATGCCTCTTGGTTTGAGGTTGGTATGGTAAACTTCATGGCTCACAGCAGAAACATGGGAATCCTGTTTGATTATCCCCTCATTTTCCATGGATAATCACTTGCATTTCCATCATCTAGCACAGGGTTTACCACAATAGGTTTTTGAAGAAGTCAATGGCCATAAACATGAGACTCGAAATAAAAGCTAAGGATTAGCTGAGGAAGAATTTACATTCCAGGCTACTGGTTTTGTCCATGGAAGCTTTTTTAAAAAAGGAAGTAACATAATGAGACCTTACAATTTTTAGATAGCCACGATGCCAGCTCCAAAGGGCGCTTACACAATTTTTTTCATCTATCTTTTGCCATTTTTGCTGGATTATGTATTGTAATATACCTTTCACTTGTATTCCCTTTAGTTACAAAGATTCCAGTTATAAACACTGCATAAACATTTTCCTTTGGCAAGATTTACCTAGTGAGAGCTTATATTAGTCTTCGCACTAAGAACGGGGTCTCTTTATTACATTAGAATTTACACAGTACTTGGTGCCTGGGTGGCTCAGTGGTTGAGCGTCTGCCTTGGGCTCTTGTCATGAGCCCGGGGTTCTGGGACAAAGACCCACACTGGTCTCCCTGCAGGGAGCCTGCTTTTCCCTCTACCTATGTCTCTGCCTTTCTCTGTGTGTCTCTCATGAATAAATAAATAAAATCTCTTTTTAATAAATAAATTATTTTAAAAAAATTTGCAAAGTACATTCACATGAAAACTTCATTTTGTCATTGAGGTGAGCTCTGTGAATACCCATTTTGTTGATGAAGTAAGTGAGACCCAGAGTTTAAAGACATGCTAGCCATAGAAAAATGCTAGTGGAGGTAAATCTCACTAACGCCGATGCATTAATTGGGCCATGTGGAATCGCCATTCTTGTAGGTGAAAATAAAATGGTTGGATATTGACAATTTCATATGGTTCAACCTAATACATCTTGAAATAATTAAGTGACAACAAAAGACAGAATACACATAATCAATTGTCAAAATGAGTGACAAATATAATGAATGCTATGGACAGACAATAATCACATCAACTCAGGATGAATGTAAAAAAACTTAGTTATTAATTTATCTTCTATGACTGTCTCCTTTAGTTAATTTCCCCCTCAGAGAAGGGCCAATATTTATTCAGTGTCCTGAGTCAAGTGTATAGTTACCACTTGAAGATGCTGCCATAACTCTTGGAGTTAGTAGTACACATTGAAACCTACATCTCCCCATCTCTACTTTCACCATGTCCTTCCTCCCATTGTTCTCACATTAAAAACTCTAGATTTCTCTGGACCACATTCTTCTCTTTCTTTTCCCAGGCCATCTTTCTGAGACCATGTTCTTGACCTACTTTTTAAAAAAATGTCTACAACTTTCAAAATTCCAGCATAGCCTATCTTAACTAGCAGTACAGGTTTTTTTTTTTTTTTTTTTTTAGAATAACTTTTACATTGTAGTAGAAATGCATGAAAAAATGCACATATTGTAAGTGTATGGCTCAGTACATTTTCACAAAGTTAGCAGACTCATGTAAACTATATGTAGGGAAGAAACACAGTATTGGTAATAATCCAGACGTTTTCTCATGCCTGGTCCCAGTGACTCCTACTTTAGACCATGACTCTTCTCTCCTATCACCACAGAGTAATTTTGCCTTTTTTGAACCTTGTATGAATGGGATTTTTTTCTCAACAATTTGTGAGATTTATTTTATTATATAATATATTATATGATACAGTAGTTCATTCTTTTTTATTATTTTAAAGTATTCCATTAAATAAACATGCTGCATTATTTTCAGTTTATGGCTTCTAGGAATCTTGGGGCTATCAATATTCTTATACATGTATTCTGGTGGATGGATACACATATTTCTGTTGAGTATATACCCAGGAGTGGTGGATATAATTTCTGCTTCAGTAGATAATGCCAAGAATTCTTCCAAAGTGTTTGAAATAATTTATACTCTTCTTCACCGAGTTGGTTGCTGTCTGATTAATACTGAAATTCCCATGGGAGTGTAATAATACCTCATTGTGGTTTTAATTTGTAGTTTGCTAACATGAATGAAGTAGGAAAACATCATATTTATTAGCCATTTTGATATCTACTTTCAAAAATGCCAATTCAAGCTTTTTCTTTTTTTTTAAAAAAAGTGCCTGTTTCTTGATAACTCCTAGGAGTCACATATTCTGAATAGAAGTATTTTGCCCAACATTGCTAGTGTTGTATTTGTATTGCCACTCTTTTAAATCATTCTGTATTTTTCCAATTCTCGTATTGGTATATTTTGGAGAATTGGGTATATTACTTTTAATATAGCCTGGTTTACCAAACTTCTCCTTATGGATAATAGGATTTGTATAGGAAATTTTTATCTATCTTCAAGACTGTGAACACATTACCCTATGCTATTTTCTGGAAGCTTTATGATTTTTAAGCTTTCACAATTAGATATATGTCCATTTAGAGTTGGTTTTTGTTTGTTGCGTGAGACAAGAGAATTCATTTTTTTCCACATGAAGAGCAAATGGTCCTACTAATATTTATGAAGAAGACTGTCAAAGTTTTACCCACTATTCTGGAATGTCAACTTGGTCACAAAGTGAATGTCCATATGAATATGAATATGTTTCTGGATTTTTATACTATTCTATTGGTCTATTTCTATGTCTTTAAGCTAATACCATACTGTCTTTTTGGGGGGAGGGTGCAGAGGGAGAGAGAGAATCCCAACCTGACCCTTGCTGAGTGTGGAGCTGACATGGGCTTGATCTCAACCCTGAGATCAAGCTGGACACAGCTTGACTGAACCACCAAGGCACTTGTAATACCATACTGTCTTAACTGTTGCTTATTTATATCTGGAAATGAAATCATTCAACTCTATTCTTTCTCATGATTGCCTTGCCTATTCTTGGCCACATGCATCTTCATATAAATTTTACAATCAGCTTTAGAATCTTTGCAAAAAAAGTGAAAATAACAAAAACAAACAAAAACCAAAAACCTAAATACCATGCTAGGATTTTCACTGGGATTATATCAAACCAAATGAATATGGAAAGGACTGACATCTTCATAGTATTGATTCTTTCAGTCCATGTACAATAATATATCTGGATAATATTCTGCAGGATTTTTGTGTTGCAGTCTTAACTATATTTCATAGATTTATTTTGAGACATTTGATGTTTCTTGGTATTAAGATAAACTGTATTATGTAAAAAAATATTCCAACTGGTTTATTGCTGTGATAGAGAAATGTAGTCACTTTTTATACCTTGGTCCTGTAGCCAATTAATTTACTAAATGCACATAATGAGGCATATAGGTGGTAGATTTTAAATTTTTCTTTTTTTTTTTTTTTTGAGGGGGGAAGGCAAAGGGAAAGAGAGTGGGAGAGAGAGAATCTTAAGAAGGCTCCTTCACCAGCACAGAGCCCCACGTGGGGATCAATCTCACAACCCTGAGATCATGACCTGAACAGGAATCAAGAGTCAGAGGCTTAAATGACTGAGCCACCCAAGTACCCCTAAGATTTTTCATGCAATCTGCAAATATTAATATTTTTATTTCACTTTTAAAACCTATGCATTTCTCTTGCTAATTGCACAGGTGAGAACCTCCAACCCATTGTTGATAGATGTGGTGTTCCTGGATATTTTTGTGTCTTTCCTAATTTAATTTGGGGAAGTTTAATATTCTAATGTTAAGTATAATATTTACTTTTTTTAGATACCTTATATCAAATTAAGTTTTTCTCTTTACTTTCCTTCTTTCCATTTTTGCTGTTGTTTCATTTAACATTGTTATTAAATTATGAATGCATGACGAATTTTTATATTTCCATTTCATTTTCTCTCTGTCTCTCTCTGTTTTTGTTTTTCTTTGTCCATCTCTCTCATTGCCTTCCACCCCTCAACATCTACTGGGAATAGAAAAATGTAATTGTTCTCTTCAAGTTTCTTAATGGGATTGATACATGGATGGGCTTTTATAAGTTAAATTAACCTCACACTCCTGGAATACATCCACCTTAGTGGTGATAAAATTTTCTTTACATGTATATTCTTGAACTTAATTTCTAATATTTATAAGATTTGTTTCTAATATTTGTTTAGGGTTTTGCATCTATGTTAATTAGTGATATTAATGTGTAATTTTCCTATCTGGTATTGTTCTGGAGAATTTGAAAGCATCGCATGGTGGTTTCACAAAATGAGTTTGGAAAGGCTCTCCTTTCTTTGTTGTTTAAAAATTGGATAAGATTCATGATATTTCCTTTTTTAAATATTGAGAAGAACTCCCCAGTGAAGCCATTTGAGATTATGTCACTTATTTCTGGGAAGATTCTCAATCATCAGTGTAATTTCCATTCAAATTTATTAGTTTTTATTATATTACAGTTTTCTAAGAATATACCTATTTCATGTAAGCAAATATACTGGCACAGATTTGTTGAAGACACTTTTCAATGATCATTATAATGCCCACAGGATCTGTACTCTCTTTTTCACACTGACATTGGTAGTCTCTGCCCTTGATTTTTAATTTAAAAGTTTGTAGATCAGTTTGTCAATTTAGTTTTTAAAGAACTAAGTACGAGTAAGTTTATTTCAAATATTGTTTTAGGATTTCTGTTTGTCCTCTTCTCTTATTTTTCTTCTAAATTATATGAATTCAATTTAATATTCTTTGTCTAACTTAAGATACATGAAAAAATGATTTTTAGCCTTTATTCTTTTGTTGCATATCTATTAAAGGATAAGCATTTTCCTTGTAGGTATGGCTTTATTTGAGTCCCATGTGTTCAATATATTCCAGACTATTATTATTGTTATTCAATTAAAAGTATTTCCAAATTTTCTTTTTTAAATTTTAATTTAAATTCCAGTTAGTTAATCCACAGTGTAATATTATTTTCAGATGTGGTGTACACTATAGTGATTCAACATTTCCACACATCACCCAGTGCTCAACACAAGTGCATTCCTTAATCCTCATCACCTATTTCACCCAACTCCCACCTACCTCCCCTCTGGTAACCGCCACTTTGTTCTCTATAGCTAAGACTCTATTTCTTGTTTTTTCTCTCTCTTTTTACCCTTTTCTCATTTTTTTTTTGGTTTCTTAAATTCAACGTGTTATTTCACTTAGCATAATATTCTCTAGCTTCATCCACTTTTGTTGCAAATGGCAAGATTTTATTCTTTTTTATGGCTGAATAATATTCAAAGTTTCATTTTGATTTTCTCCTAGATCTATGAGTTATTTAAAAGTTGCCAAATACTTTTAGAATTCTTTAGGTACCTTTTAGTTAATGAGTTCTAGTTAATTCTACACTTGTCAGAGCACATACCCCATATAATTTTAATCAGCATGTATCTAACAAATTTTGCTCTTTCAGGCTGATGTTATGGTCAGTTATAAGAAAGAGTCCATGCTCAGCTAAGAAAGTGATGTAACTTGCAGCTGTTGGTCACAGTGTTATATGTATGTTGATTAGATCTCTTTCATTAATCATATTATTTACATCTTCCATATCCTTACTGATTTGTGTCCATGGTTCTGCCATTTAATGAGAATAGTACACAAAAGTTTTCCAATGATTATAGATTATCTTTTTGTCCTTTTAGTTCTTTCATTTTTTCTTTCATATATTTTAAATCTGAGTTATCCATTCATACAAACTTAGGAGTATTGTGTCTCCCTGGTAAATCACAAGTAATATTTCCTTCTTTACTGTGTAATCATCTCATATCAGTATATCTAATTAGTCTTCTGACATTTTATGAATAGGAGATCTATAGTACGTATTTTTTGTACATTTAAAGTGTAGATTTTATAAGCAGCATATAGTTGTTTTTAATCCCAGTTTGACAATATTTAATTTTGAATGATTTAGTTCATTTACATTTAACTATTTACATGTTTCAGTTTAAGTCTACCGTTTTTCTATTAATTTTACATTTGTTTCCTCTGTTCTATTTTTCTCTGTTTCCTGCCTTTTTAAAAAATAATCATAGTATTTATTGGTCTTAATAGACTATTTTTTAAGTGTTTTCTTTTAATTCTGGGAGAGTAAACATAGTGTTATGTTAGCTTCTCAAGTGTACAATAGAGTGATTCAGCAATTCTACACAGTACTCAATGCTCATCATGATATGTGCTCTTTAATCCCCATCACCTAGTTCACCCATACCTCAACCCATCTCCCCTCTGATAAACATCTGTTCTCTATAGTCAAAAGTCTGTTTCTTTCTTTTTTTAAAAGAGTCTGTTTCTCTCTCTCTCTCTCTCTCTCTCTCTCTGTGTGTGTGTGTGTGTCTTGCTCTTTTTTTCCTTTGAATAGACTATTTTTTGAACAGTTTTTGTTTCACAACAAAATTGAGAGAAAGAGAGTCTCCATATACACTCTGCCCCCTTGCATAGCCTCCCTTTTATCAATATTCACCATCAGAGTGGAATATACATTACAGTTGATAAGCCACACTGACACATCCTTATCACCCAAAAGCCAGTATCTACATTTGGGTTCACTCTTGGTGTTGTATATTTTATGGGTTTGGAAATGTGTCCACCATTTTGTTTTTTATACAGAATAGTTTCATGGCTCTAAAAATCCTTTGCGCTCTGCCTACTTATCCTCTTTCCACCACTACCTCCTGGTAGCTACTGACCTTTACTTCATAGTTATTCCTTTTTCAGAGGCATATTCATATATGACCATTGTGGCTAATTTCAGATAGTTGGAATCATGCAGTATGAAGCATT
Source organism: Vulpes vulpes (assembly GCF_048418805.1). Lineage (NCBI taxonomy): Eukaryota > Metazoa > Chordata > Mammalia > Carnivora > Canidae > Vulpes > Vulpes vulpes. The sequence continues at coordinate 67,746,853 of NC_132795.1, read as the reverse complement.
TTCACATTAGCTTCTTTCACTTAATAATATGCCTTTAGATTTTCTCCATGTCCTTTTATGGTTTGATGCCTATTTATTTTTACACTGAATAATATTTCATTGTCTGTATGTACATGGTTTATTTATGCATTCACCTACTGAAGGGGTTCTTGGTTGCTTCCAAGTCTTGGCAATGAATAAAATTGTTATAGACATCAGTCTGTAGGAATTTTTTTTTTATTTTTCCAACTCATTTGGGTAAATAGCAAGAAATCAGACTGCTGAATCATTTGATAAGATATGTTAGTTTCATAAGAAATTGCCAAACAATCTACCAGAGTGGGTGTATCATTTTGTTTTCCTATTGACAATGAAAGAAAACTCCTGTAGTTTCACATCCTCACCAGAATTTGGTGCTGCCAGTGTTTTTGAATTGGGTCATTCTGATAGAAGTGTAATGGTATCTCATTATTGTTTTTATTTATAATTCTCTAAAGAGATGTGATGTTGAATGCCATTTGTCTGTTAAGGTCTCTAGTCCATGTTTTAATTGGGTTTTTCATTTTCTTATTGTTGAGTCTTAAGAATTCTTGGAATATTTTGGACAGCAATCTTTTATCACATGTCTCTTTTGCAAATATTTTTTTCTCAGTCTGTGCCTTGTCTTCTTACTCTTGACATTGTCTTTTGCAGATCCCAAGTTTTCAGTTTTAATGAAGTCCAGTTTATGAATTATTTATTTCATAGGTTGTGACTTTGATATTGTATCTACAAAGTCATCACCCTATTCAAGATCCTCTAGGTTTTCTCCTCTGCTATTCTCTAGGAGTTTTACAATTACATATTTTACATATGTAAAATTATCATCTATTATCATCTTTAATTAACTTTGTCAAGGTGTAAGGTCTGTGTCCAGATTCTTTTGTATTTGTATTTGTATTTGGCATAAGGAGGTTGAGTGTTTCCAGCACCATTTGTTGAAAAGACTCTCTTATCTCCACTGCAGTATCTGTGCTCCTCTGTCTAAAAGTAATTGACCATATTTATGGGGATCTATTTCTTGACTCTCTCCTCTTTTCCCTTGATCTATTTATCTAGTCTTTTGCCAATACCACACTGTCTTGGTTACTGCACTTTTTTTTTAAAGATTTTCTTTATTTATTCATGAGAGACACAGAAAGAGAGACAGGTAGAGACATAGGCAGAGGGAGAAGCAGGCTCCATGCAGAGAGCTTGACGTGGGACTTGATCCTGGGTCTCCAGGATCATGCCCTGGGCTGACGGCAGCACTAAACTGCTGAGCCACCCGGGCTGCCCTTACTGCACCTTTTAGTAAATCTTGAGGTTAGGATTTTAGTAAATCTTGAGGTCAGGTCAGGTTCTTCAATATTGAGTCTTATGCTTTCCCATATAAACATTAGACTATATTTGCAGGTATACAGAAAATAATTACAGAGGATTCTGATTGGGATTATATTAAATCTATAGATCAATTTGGGAATAACCAACATTTAAGAATACTGGGTTTTCTTCTCCATAACTATGGAATATCTATCCATTTATTTAAGTCTTGTTTGATTTCTTTTATCAGAGTTTTGTAGTTTTTCTCATATAGTTTATGTATATATTTTGTTAGATTTATACCTAATTATTTCATTTTCTCAAAATAATGTGCTAATTTAAGTGGCAATATGATTTTTTAATAGCAATGCGTTGTTGCTGCTGTTAATTTTGTAGTTTCAAGGGTTTTTTTTTAATTCCAGTTAGTTAACATACAGTGTAATATTAGCTTTAGGTATGGAATTTAGTGATTTATCAATTACATACAATACTCTGTGCTCATCACAAGTACCTTCCTTAATACCCATCACTCCTTTAACCTGTCCCCAGCACCCACTTCCTCTCCAGCAACCCTTAGTTTTTCTCTATACTTAAGAGTCTGTTTTATGGTTTGCCTCTCTCTTTTTTTCTGCCACCTATGTTCATTTGCGTTGTTCCTTAAATTCCACCTACGAATATGGTGTTTGTCTTTCTTTAACTGGCTTATTTCACTAAGCATGATACTCTTTAGCTCTTTCTACATTGTTGCAAGTGGCAAGACTTCATTCTGTTATATGACTGAGTAATATTCCATTGTATATTTACACATCTTTCATTACGCGTTCATCAGTGGACAGACATTTGGGCTTTTTTCATAATTTGGCTATTGAAATGGCAATGTGTTTTTAATGTCAAATTCTATTTATTGCTAATATGTAGGAAAGTTATTGGCTTTATTTGTATTACCTTTATAACCTGCAAACTTGCTACAATCACTTATTAATTCTAGAAGCACCTGTACTGTTGATTTTTTCATCTGTAACTTTTTATTTCTTCCTCTCCATTCTTCTGTTGCCTTATCTAATACTGCATTTATTTTTTGCCATTCCTTTGGCCCTTTTTATGATCTGTTCATTCTTATGATGTCTTAGTGTTCCTAAATACATGAGAATTTATCTTAGAAACAGTATAGTCTACCTTAAACTAGATTTTTTCCAATTTCAGAGACTTTAACACACATTAATACAATGTGGTTTTTCCCTGCCATTTGATTTTTTGAAATTAGTTATTTTAATTGTATGTGTATATTAAACCGCAGAAGACATTGTAATGATTTTTTCATAGTAAATATTTAGATTTACCAGTTTTTACTCTTCATTTCTTCCTGCATTTCCACATTGTCATCTGAGATTGTTTCCAGTCTGCTTGCAGACTTTTTTGAACATTTTTGGTCATTTTTTTCAAGTCTACCAGTTTAAAAAAAATCTGTTTTTCTTTTTCTGAAAATGATTTAATTTCACCTTCATTTTTAAGAATGCTTTCACTGGCTATAGGATTTTAATTACATTACATTTTTAAAAAGTGTTGAGCATTATCATCTTAGTATCTTTTATATGTGGTTTTGAGTTGAGAAGTTAGCTTTTAGTTGCTCTTTTGAAAGTGAACCTTCTACCTTTCTCCTCTTCTGTGTACTTTTAATATCTATTTGAGGTTCAACCACTTTCACCGGATTTGCATTTTTTATAATCCTGTTTAGGTTTTGTCCTATCTCTAAAACTTATTAAATCATTTAATTTTTTTTAATTCCCAAAGGAACATTTCCTTAAACATTACTCTGTCAAATTTTGTCTCTTCTTTTCTTCTGGGATTCCAATTACATGTATATTTTCAGGCTCTGTAAATTTCTTCTCCTCATTGCAATATTCCCTATAGGTTTTTTTCTCTGTGTGTCAGTCTGATATTCTCTACTAATCTATTTCAGTTAATATATTTCCATTTTGCCAGTGTTTTACCTGCTACTGATATCATTTGAGTTTTAATTACATCTTTAGTTTTTTTCTACAGTGTACATTTGATTCTTTGTATGTGGTCAGCTTCCCTTTTGAAACTTTCCATCATGTCATACATTTTTATCCTATTAATCACAGTATTTTATCATCTGTGTTTAATAACACCAATTATCTGTGGATCTTCTTCTATTATTTCTTTTTGTCTTTATTTTGGTCCCATCTATTGGTATGTCTAAGGACTTTTGATAAAATTTTGTTGGAAAACTTGATATGAAATATGGTTGAGGCTTAAAATGAAGGTTCTTTGCCCAGAGATCATTTATTTTTACTTTTGGAGTCTATAAGTATAGAAATATTTTACTTCAGTCTGGTTTGGAGTTGATCTGATTTGATGCTGAATTCAGTCTTTGTGAGTGCTGGTTCATTTTCAAGCCAGCCTTACGTTTAAGGTATAACCCTTCCATGGCCCCAAGTAAAAGGCTGGGTTGTTCTTCAGTATATTCCCCTTGGCGTCTCCTAGACCCTAACTTTGTCTCCCCAGCATTGTAAGACTGCCAAACCTCTGATCATTTTCTTCTTACTTGGCCACCACTTATAATAAGCAATTTTCTTTGAAAGAGAAAGCAACATGGAATGTTGTGCCTATGTCTCCCTAGAATCCTGATTTGTCAATCTTGCCCACAATGATAGGTCTGAAATACATTATTTTTTTAACTTCATGGGTCTACTTGAAGCTTTCCTCAGCTCCTCAGCTTCTTAGCTGCTACTTAATCTTAAATGCTCAGTCTCTCAGCTCATCTTGCCTAAGAAGCAAATGCCTTCAGTGGAAAAGCGGAGCCAATGTTGACTCACTTGAATAGGTTTCCATTTCCAAGATCTTGGCTCCTCGAGTTTTGGCTCCCTGGATAGCTCTCTGATTCCATATTTTATCCAGATTTTATCTAGTTATTCCTGGCAGGAGGATTGGTCTGATCTTAGCTGGGATTTAGTACATCTTTGCCAGAAATGGATTCTGAATCTCCAAGTCACTAAGAGCTTAGATATCATCAACTTCTATGTCCTCTGTGAACTTCTAACCCATCTTTTTGCACTATCATTCATCCTTGGAATAAATATTCTTATGGCAGAAAACATACCTAGATTCAAATAGTGGCTTTGTCATTTACTAGCTATGTGACCTCTTGACATGTTACCTAAATTAACAATTAGTTTCCCTCATCTTTAAATGAGGGATGATAATACAAAGGGATTACTAACTAATGCTGCTTTAAAATTAAATGTGATAATGTACATGAACTGATTAAGAAATTCTCTTAATGGACTTTTCAATATGAACTTCTAATCCCAGCTTTCATGATTTTGCTTGGGTATTAGAGAGTTGTGAATGTCAGATAAACCACCAAGATATTTGTAGTATAATTATGCAGTGTTTGAAACATACTTATATACCCTTATAATTGTCTTTTATATAAAATCCCAATTTAACTGGGCATCCTGTATTTATCTGGCAAACTTATGTTAATTTGTCTTTTTTCATTTCCATCTATATGTCTCACCCCATCCTTGCCCATTGTCCCTTGCAAGTTTCGATTGAGTGTCTTTCTTATTATTCTTCTCTAGCTTTCAAAATTCTCATTAAAAATTGGATGCCTAGATGTCTCAGTCGATTAAGCATCCTACTCTTGATTTTGGCTCAAGTCATGATCTCAGAGTATGATCACAGGGTTGTGAGTTTGAGCTCCACCTCAAGCTCCCCACTCAATGGGGAGTCTACTTGAAATCTCTCTCTTCCTCTCCTTTTGTCCCTCCCCCTTGTTCTCTCTCTCTCTCTCTCTCATGTAAATAAATAAATCTTTCAAAAAACTCTCATAAAAAGGCATAATAGAGTTACTATCTAGTTAACATTGTGTCCTTGATCTTACCTATTGTACAAACAGCCCACCTAACTACATTTCACACTTTGGTATATGTACACCACAACCAATATTTTATTTCATTTCCCATGGTATGTCTGGAACACTGTAGATACTGAATTTATTTGTAATTTTTAGCCAAACTTATCTTCTTACAGTCTAAGCTTTTCATGTCACCCCCTTACCACTACCACACACACATACATACACATACACACACACATGCACACACACACACACTCAGTCTCCCTAGTGGCCCAAAAGGGGGAAAAAAATCCTTGATGTGGAAGAGTGGCCTTTCAAAATCATTATTTTCCTCCAGGACTCAGAATTAAGCTCTAGTCTTACCTGATCTCTTGCAGTCAGCAGCCACTGCCCATGTGTGGCCATGAGCACTTAAAATATGGCTAGTCTGAATTGAAGTGTATGTAAGTGAAAAATGCACATGGAATTTCAAAGACTTTGTTATACCCCCCCAATGACATAAAGATGTCATTAATATTGTTTTATATAGATTATATGTTAAAATAGTAAGATTAATTCCAGCCATATTTTAATTTTTTGTATGGTTACTTGAAAATATAAAATTATACACAAAGCTTATATTATATTTCTATCATATAGTGTTTTTCTGGATTGTCCTGGGCTCTTTCCCATAGGCCTTTGAGCATAAATTCTGTCCATTTATGGATAAAAGATGTCTATGAAGCAGTCCCTGAATCCCCACTATGTTCCTAGGGAATGGTATAAATAAGTCTAACAAACACATTATTGTAAGTGCAATAGTCATGTGTTGTTTCTAAACACTAGGCTGAGCTTTTCTAAGTAAATGAAAGATAAATGGTTTAATTATTCTGGTTGATCAATGGATGATGAAATTTAATTGTCTGCTACCTTTGGCACCGTATTTGGCAGATCCATTTGGTTAACAAATGGTCCCATTTCTCATATACAATATTTTGCTCTTATTCTTGTTTTATCTTTTACTTTATTACTTCTTGTCCTATCTTAAAAGGGATTTTTACCTGGACTGTTGAAACACTTTCCTGCTATATTCCCTGCTCTTGGAATTAGTCTACTTTGCCTCAAATGTCATGTTTTTCATTTTGTTTTGGCTCCTTGCCTGAATTTTCTAGAATGCGTTCCCACACATTGTGCCTAAAGCCCCATGACATATCCTATAACCTCTGCTCAGTCAGGCTCCTCAGTATAAAATACTGGTTTGCATGTAGCTCTTTCCTAATACTCAGAAGCCCGAAATTACAAGGATAGCACTTGTTGTCCATGTATATTATTGTCTGCTGGTCTGCAACTCTCGAGCTATCTTGCTTTATTGTCCATGCTTCCAGATTCTCTATCAACACAAGAGTGCACATACAACTTGTCCTCCTGCATACATACAAATGCACATCAATTTAACTTCAAATCTATAAAACATGGCTATTTTAACAATCAACTAAAGTGCCATCAAACTCTAAATCATTTCATAGAGAATTTTCACTTTGTTATTTGGGGATTTCATTTAACTTCTTTATTTGCTTGTTCTCTTATATGCTGGGCATTTGTCTAATGGAGGTGCTTTAAAAATCAAATTGATATAAATAAGGCATTTTTATTAGCAAAGCAAATTACTAAGTATTGTGAGAAATCAATTTGTAAGCAAGCAAAGGAAGCATTCAACACTTTGAATTATTTGTTATATGTCAACTGACTGTTTTTTTTTTTTTTTTTTTTTCATCTTGAAAGGAGTTTCTTCCATGTCTTCAGTCCATGGAGGCTGGAGAAGAAAAGGGATGCAAAGACATGTATAAAAATAAGAGCTAGCCATTGCCTTCTGCAAGAGTAGAATTTATTTGTGGAGAAAAGGCCATAACAAATACAAAAGAAATGTCAAAGTTGGGAAGAGAATGGGAGTTACAGGGGAAAAAATTGCCAGAGCACAAAAAAGGGTAGAAGATGAAGTCCCTTCCAGCTGGGATTGTTCCAAAAAGGTTTGGTGGAGGATGGTGGCTTGAGTGGGGTGTTAATATGAGACTGGAGAAGGTGTTCAGGGAAGGGGGGTAGTAGGCCAAAGAAGCATGGAGGCAGCAAATGACCAGACAATTTCAGCGATGAGTTGATATGACTGGGTCCAAGTGGGCAGAAGTTGTGAAGGACATAGGCAGAGAGGGATCCAATTGTAAAGTTGCTTAGAGGTTAAGGCTCAGAAACTGAACTTGGTCTTGTGGGCAGGGAGTGAAGAGCTATTGATGGATTTTGACTGAGAATGTTCTAGAAGGAGAATGGGCAGGATATATTGGCAGGGGAAAGAGATGTTGGAGATTCCATCCAGCAAGGCAAGGACAACGGTGGGGAACTTAGAGAATGAGTGTTGGTATTGCATCTGGGACACAGTAGGAACTTACTCATTCACTCACACTTTCTCTAAAGATTTATTGTATTAATAGTTGTTGAACAGACACAAATTGAATTAAAAAATCAACACTGAATCTTTGAAAACTCAACCGTTGAACCAAGAATATTCAAGCACAAGATTTTGTGTCTAGCAGGCACTCCAAACTATTTTTAGATCAAATGAATGAATAACAATGCTGAACAGCTCTATGTGAATATCTGGTGCCTGAAACCTCAAGAATGATTTTGTATAAAGACTAAATGTTCATTATAGAGATGCATTCTGATGTGAGAACATTCCACTCACCCCTCCACCCCAGAATATGAAGTGAAGGTGGCCACATCTGCAGGTGAAAACAGGGAGCTTCATTCAGAGAGAATGCACTCACATGTATAACCTTTCTATTTCAAATAAGAGTATGAAGAAAATTGAATCTTTTAAAGAATCGCCAGTGTTGTAAATCTAGTCTGCTGATTTCACAAGTTTCAGAAAATCAATTGGACCAAAGGGTTCTTGTCCAGATCAAAACTCCAGTCTACTTCAGGTTCCCTGGGTACGACAAATAGAGATGCTGTTCATGCCTGCTTGATATTCCACGCATGCTAAGCAGCCAGGAAGCAGTTCAAGGTGTTGTCCACTAGCTTGTAGTTAGTACGGATATTTTATCACCCTTCTGGACCTTTCTTCCCACTGTGAAAAAAGGCATACAGCATTTCATTATGTTAATGGGGCATGAGAGACACAAATAAAGCACTTGGTTCATACTGGGTACCTGTGAGAAGAGAATATTTTTAAATATCTGTAGGTGGTTCACTAACACAGGTAATTGAGTTTCAACATATTTCTCCTTTGAGCCTTTCCACGGTGTTCTGTCACACTGTTAAGTTGGGAAATAAGTGAAACCTTTTAAGGAAGTATTGCCTTCCCTAGCTTGATCCTTTAAAAAAGTACTTTGTTAAGTTCCTTAATGCTCCCTTTTATAGCAATCTTTTTTTTTAACTCAAAAAGCAGCAAACCCCATTTTTAGAGAAATAGCAAAGGTGTTAACACTCCCACTTAAGGTAAGTGACATCGATATTTCACAAAAGAGCAGAGGACTTGTTCAAGGCGGTGTGCACAGCAATGACATGAGCACTCCTCCGTGTGCATTAGGAGGACAAATAGCTCTCTTGGTAATTCTAAACATGTGTAAGTTATAACCTTCTCTCCTGAAAAAGGATTTTCTTCCCTCTCTTTATTGTAATCATATGCTTTTCAGTGTAGGCTTACTTTACTTTCATCTACATTAAGAATAGTTGATGTTAAGGGATGCATTTAAAATTAGGGTTTTTTTTTTTTTCCCCTCTTGCTTTTCCTGATTTAATAAATCTGTAGACCCCTCTAGAAAGAGAGAAAGAAAGAGAGAGAATATGGGACTATAGGCCCCGGGCACTGCCACAGTCTCTTGTTTTTATCTTCCAAGAGTCTCTCTCAGACCTCCCAATACTCAGGGTAGCGACAAAAAGGGAGCCCTAAGTAGTCTTAACACACCCAAAGACACTGTTCACTGTATAATAGAATTAGACATTTCCCCCAGCTTTATTGAGTTATAATTGACACATCGCATTGTTTAAGTTTAAGGTGTACAACATATTGATTTTATACCCTTCTATATTGCAAAACGATTACCAGGATCCATTCTTAACCTATGTAGTTGAAAGGATATAAAACAAAATGTAGGAAGTTCCTAAGAGTGATTGTAGCAATAGAATGGGCATCAATTCAGTGTACGATTCTTATAAATGAGGAAATCGAAGCGCTGGTGGTTCATCTCATTCTTCAAAGGTGAGATAGCTTGTTTGCAGGACTGCTGCGATTAACAAGTGGATCTAGATCTAGACTCAGCCACTGGGACTGTAACATTTTGGGTCCCCGTGCACATTGTGGGGCCTTGTGATGGCCATCCACCCCACTGAGTGGGAAGACAGCATGGTCAGACTCTTATACCTGGCTATCCGATTTCGATAAACAAAGTATTTTCTCAAATGGACAAAGGGCTAAATTCCATACTAGATTTAACCTCAGCAGTACCTTAGGAAATATGCTTAAAAATACAAACTTTACTTCGTATGTTTGGAAGAAAACCATTTTATTTGGCTCAAAAGGTATGGAAAGAGATATTTGCAATAAATCTACAACAAAGTATTCCATGTAATTCCACAGGATGGCAAAGAGGGATTTTAAATAAATCCAATCATTTATTAATTTGTTAATATATTAATTCACTTATTCATTCAACCAACAGATATTTACAGAGATGTAGTAATGTGGAGGGAGTCTTAAACAAAAGAGTGAAAGATCTCTGACCTCATGAACTCCTATTCTGGTGAGGGGAAGATAGACAATAAAAGAAGCAGATAGGGAAATTGTAGAGCATGTTTAAGAGTAAAGAGCACTCTAGAGAAAAATAATGTGAGGAAGAGGAAATATCTTGGGGGTAGGGTGGGGTGTGGGAATGAGTATGTTGCACTTTTAACAAAGATGTAAAGGAGATGATGGTGCCAGTCATTTACGCAAGAAGTACTTTGTATATTCTATCTCATTTAAACCTCACCCCAAACGTACAAATTGGTTGTTTTGTTTTTTTTTTTTAAGATTTTATTTCTTTTTTTAAAAATTTTTATTTATTTATGATAGTCACACAGAGAGAGAGAGAGAGAGAGGCAGAGACACAGGCAGAGGGAGAGCCGGGCTCCATGCACCAGGAGCCCGACATGGGATTCGATCCCAGGTCTCCAGGATCGTGCCCTGGGCCAAAGGCAGGCGCCAAACCGCTGCGCCACCTAGGGATCCCCCAGATTTTATTTCTTTATGAGAGAGAGAAGGAGAGAGAGAGAGGCAGAGACACAGGCAGAGGGAGAAGCAGGCTCTATGCAGGGAGCCTAATATGGGACTTGATCCCAGGTCTCCAGGATCAGGCCCTGGGCTGAAGGCAGCGCTCAACCACTGAGCCACCAGGGCTGTCCTTGGTTTTTATTTTATCTCAATTTAGGCGATTGAGGTTCAGAGAGGTTTAGTGACTTGCTCAAGGTCACAAAGCTAAGGTATAGAAGTATCAGAAATCTACATCCAGGTTGTCTGGTAACCTCTTCGTTAACTCAGTACCCATGATTTTACATTCAGCAAGATCTTGTTTATTATCAAATGATATGCTCTGTGTGGGGTGTGTGTATATGTGTGTGTCAAAGTGTTTAAGATGGAACTGGAAATTCACTCTAAAAGGAAAAATACAGTAATTCAATAATATTTTAATAACAAAAAATACGAGAAGCCAAATTTGGCTTTCCTAATTCATACAAGAAATACTATCAAAGGTATCAATTGGCTGTATCTTGCCACTAAGGCATGAAGTAATCCAACAAGAGGCACACACACACTTCTGTTTAGCATCTCAGCATGTGAAAAATTGTCATATTTCGTCCCTTTAAAGCAGGTTCCAGCCGCTATATCTGGGCAAAAGATTCAAGGAACAAAAAGACATCTGTCGGAGATAAGCACAATGAGGAAATAGTTCAAGACCACTATATTATCTTTTGTATTGTGAGGAATGTTCACATAAATTTCCTTGCCAGGTAGTCCTCCAAAAGTTAAGTCCCAATGGGTGCATATCAATCTTGTGTGACTTGGTTCAGGAAGCCCTATCCTTCTATATTCCTTATGCTGAAAAATCACACTCGCATGAAGACTGCATCAGACAAACAGTGCACTTTGGGATTCTTGAAGCAGCAATATCCATTTGCTATGCCAACCAATCTTTCCTTATCTCTTGAATTTGCCTCTACCACTGTGATCATTTCACATGGAGAGACTCTCAATTAGATTATTAAAGGCATTAATTCATTCCTTAATTCTTTGATTGCTTGACTTTTTTTCTTCTTTAAATAAACCCCAGCAAAAGCTAGAGTCTGTATTGCAGATGTAACCTAAGGGTCCTGGAGCAGACTTTGGAGTAAGATATAGATGTGGGAAGCTGGTTTCACTGCACAGTAAGAGACGGGCTTCTGCAAGTGGATGGAGCTTCAGTCCCTGTGTTTAGAGAGCAGCTGTTGTGGGTTCTTTATGGGGATGGCAGTGACCCACCAGCACACACTGAGAGTGCGGCCGGATCTGCTGTCACTCTTCAAGTCACTTCCTACAACATTTGGCAGGCAGTGCCAGGACAGCAGGGAATGATGGAGGTGGAGGGGGACCCAATCAGCCAGGCTGCAATTGATACCTGATTGATGAACACGTGATTGTGGAAACGACCCATTAAAAGTACAGCTTTGAGAGTGGAAGTGTCGAGCAGCACTTTCATGTGACTATAAAGGCTTGAAAATGATTTTACTTTTTAAAAGGGGAAGAAAACGACTTTCTATCTATTTATCTGTTAAAAAGAAAAATGCAAATACAATATATTTTCATATCAAGACAACCAAGCAAAAGGAAAACAGCTTTAAATTATTCAGAGAGGAAATGAATAGAGAGTCCCCAATTAGGCTGAAATATTTAAAGCACTAGCATTATTGGTCTCGAGTCCATACCCCTGCATGTACAGTAAAATAAAAATATATAAAAATGGCTATGAGATCAAAGGTGACTTAGAAAGAGAACAACTTCTCGTAGCTGAAAAGTTAAGTAAACTTAGTTATTTTTTACCTGGAAAAATGCTACTTTTTTTAAATACAAAATTTTAAAAAATCATTACATTAATTTTGAGTTGCGGTTATTTTTTGTTCCTCGATTAAATGTAGCAGTGACTATTCCCTTGCCACATAGCCTTACGCCCTCACTTATTCCTTTTCTTGGGGGGGAGGTCCCAGATTGAATCAAATATATGAGATCTTTCAAATTTACTTTTCCTGTCGAATGTGCCATATCATCCGTTGCTGGAAAGGAGAATCCATTCTGATATTGATTATGCTGTGTTAGATTTTAGATTTTTCTATGAATGTGTAAAGGCTGTAAACACCAGCAATTCCCCATGGTTTAACAGAATCATTCCTCCTCTGACCACATAATTGCTAAATTGTGCATGTCAAATGGCTTCAGGATATTCTGTCCCCTTTCCAGTAGGTTATCAAGGAAAACTTGCTGGAGAATGGTGTTGTTTGTGTGTCCTTTAAGTCAGGAACTCAAAGGTCAAGAGTTGCCAAAAGCCTTCTCACTGAGTAACTGCTTCTTTGCCCGAGCTCTGTAACGTGTCTCACCAGTGATCCTTACCATTTATTTCTAAATGTGTGTGTCTAGCTTCTCAGCCAAAGTCAAGTTTTACGGCCAAGCTTGCTTACAATTAATCACAATGATTGGCTATATAACGCATGCTTATTATGCGCCTGTATGCCAAGTGAACGCAGCAGTATTGATTGGTTTTCTCATAATTATTTTTGAAGACATTTTAAAAAATGTGTTTTTTTTCCTCAATGATTTAAATTCCCGTATAAACAATAATTAAATATTTAGGGCACAATGGTGTTTAGTGTGATCTAAGAGCCCTTCTTTGTAGTGGGGTAGACATTCCTCTTAATGAGAGTGTTTTTGTCTGACTTCAGTGGTAAGTTAGGAGTAAGAAGATCCTATTAATACATTGTGAGTAATGCTAGAATTGAGCTGTTAGATCCATTTAGTGTGTGGTTCAGAATCTCTGCTCTTCCTGAGTGTTTTCTATGAGTCATACTCCTGAGCAGCTGCCATTGGTTGTTCTCCTGGTTTAACTGCTGCTGCAAGATTAATCTTGAGTTTTGACAGTTAAAACAGTTGCAGCAATTAATTACTAGGGAATAATTTCCCATCCCAAAAGCGCAGACTATGAAAACATGTTCATAAATATGCTACAATACTTAACCGTTTCCTCAAAGTATAACCTAAGACATCTTTGCAATGACAAGCCCTTAAAACTTGCAAATTGCCGATTCCTCTAAGTAAAAGGATATGCTTGGGGGTGGGGGGGACAATGATTTTTTTTTTTTTATTCAAGTGAGATGTTCAGCATTTCATGATTCCCCTGCATACATGCACTTCACTCCAATCTTCTGTAAGGTCTTTTTCTTTGCTTAATTGTGGTGACATCATTTCAAGAAATGTAGTTTATGAAAGAACAAAAGCAAACGATGAGGAACATGACAGGACACTTACATTCAAAATACAAAGAATCTAAGCAGCAGATGAAATCTGCTGCATCTGAAACAAATGAAAGGAAAACAGATTGTCATCGAATCTTCATCTTTTTTTTTTTTTCCAAAAGTTTGATACATATTTCTTTGGGGAATAGTTTGCAAATGATATCTAGAATATGTGAAATACAATTGTAAACAGACATGCAATTTACCTAGGTTACAATCTGTTCCATGATCTTTGTTCCTTCTTAAGAAAAAAGACAGGGCACGCCACTTGGAATAGGATCGGCCCAAAATAAATCTGAGATTGAATTATTAGAACTGACATTATTAATATTTTTTGAATATTCCATGGCTCTCTGCTGATTCTTCGCATGCCACATCTTTAGCAAACTCCAGTGCCTTAATCAGTTTAAGATTCGCTGCGTCCTCAATAGCTGTTTGCTGGTATGCAAGCACCATCTCTCCGAATGGCAATAAATATGCATGGTTACAAAGAAAACTGTAGTCAGAAAATCGTCGGGCTAAAGTATTAACTGCTATATTCAGTGTTTCTTACACTCTCGTTCGCTGAACACATGTTGCCCTCGGGTCTGAAACTGAGCTACCCTTGGCCTTTTGTGGCACTTGCGCTTCTTTCTTTCACCGAGGGCGGGCGCGGTGGGGGTGGGGGTGGGGGTGGGGGTGGGGGTGGGGGAGGCGGAGGGGGCGGGGACCCTAAGGGCAGGAGGGGATGGGGGCTGCGGGACAAGAAAGGGGGACGCTGTCGCCGTCGCAGCCTGGGCGAGCCGCACGCCAGCGGCCCCGCGCCCCGCTCCTCCCCGCCTCGCCCACGCTCCGGCCCTGCGCGCCCTCGGGGCCCTGGCCCTGGCCGCGGTCGCCGCGCATCTTCTTTCACCCTTTGGGGTCGCACATGTGCCAGGGCGCTGACTGACACCGCATTTCGAAGCGGATCGTGAGACATTGTCCTGCACAAGCCATGCAGAAACTGCAGCCGGCTGCGCGCAGGGCAGGACTCCCAGCCGAGAGCGTTTCTTTCTAGGTGGTCAGGGGCCGAGCCCGGGGCCTGGCAATTGCTAGTGTGCCTGTGCCTTGCTGCAGAATCGCTGGGGTCGAAATGCAGGATGTGACACTTGCAAAGCCATGAAAAGGCAGGAGTGTATATATATATATATATACATATATATATATGTATATATATATATATACACATATATATATATATAATTTTCATGTATCTTGGGGCTGGCACGGTCTTTATCGTGGAGGGAGACCCCAGTGTAAGGAAGCAAATTTATCAGCCCTTCTCCCTACCTGTGCTAGAAAAGGCTCCCACAAGTCAGTCTTTACGGAGTTATTAAAAGGTATAGTTTGGCTAAGCCATATGCTGATCTTACTTAAACGGAGAAGAGTTTTCAAGAAAAATAAGATTGCAGCTGGTAGCTACGGTAGTTTTACTATTTTTGAACGGCTCTTTAGTATATGGTATTTTAATTCATCCCACAGATTCAAATTGGACTTTGACTGTGTACACTGGGATATACTGTATGGTGTTCTGAGTAATGCTGGTTTGCTAAAATTGCAATGTAGATTGATGCTAAAGAGGCAGCTTTGCCATTTCTAAAATCTTCTCAGGCATTTCGTACAGAATGAAAATGCTGACGGCTAGCTACCTCTGCAAACATGGGTGCTGTAAATGCATATAGGCTCCATCCTTCTACTTTCTAAGTACAGAATGGGTAATTAGTACTGCTCAGGCTGTGATAGTGAACGATACACAGTAGTCCCATTATACCAAGAATGCTGATTTTCAGGGGTTTATAATCAGGCTGCAAAAAAAAAAAAAAAAATGCTGTAGATAAAATTGGGACCCGATTTCCAGCGATGGGCAATCTTATTTTTATTTAAGAAAACGTGAAGTAAAGTAATCAAGGCTAGTCCCGGGCTACAAGAATGTGGCAAGTGGACCACGTCCAGACTCTCGGGGCTGCGGGCTGTTGCCCTGCATTCGTTTTCTTTCCCGCTTTGCACTCGAAACACGACTTTGTGTGTCCCGTGTGTCTGAATCTCACAACGTCCTCAGGTGGGGGTCTCTGCTGCCGGGAGATGGTGGACCACTTTAGCGGAATGTACTTCTGGGCTCCGCATATCACAGGGTCCCGCGGCGCTGGAGCTTTCCCATTGGCCATTTGCTGCCGTCCCCGGCCAGAGCTCTGCCCCTGCTATTGGTGGTCACGTTGTGTTGGGTTTCCTTATTAATACTCTGCTAAGCCAAGGAAAACCTTACTCAGGCTACTCCACCACTGAAAGCAATTAACCTGTAACATGAGCTCTAACATCGCTGCACACTGCAGAGAACCAACAAAGATTTGTTATTTGGCGCGATGGCAAGTTTTAATCCTCTCCCAGTAGAGCTCTCTGGGGGATTTTTAGCACATGGACATTACTGAACAGACATGTTCCAACTGCCCTGGTATGATGCACTGGATTTGTTCCAAACATGGAAAGTCTACCCAAAAGCCAGTGCATAATACAGACAATTGACTATAAAACATCCATTAGAAACTGCATTCTGCTCAAAATCTCTGTTAAGTAAAGCCTAAGCCGGTCCTAAGAATAATATAGACAGCCTTTGGATGAAAGCATACCATAACTGGGTTTGTTGAGCTTACAAAAATTGTCAATATTTAGAGCATTATCTGAAAACACTTTCCTTCCTTCCTTCCTTCCTTCCTTCCTTCCTTCCTTCCTTCCTTCCTTCTTCCCTTGCTTCTTCCTTTCTTTCATCTTTCTTTCTTTTCCTTCCTTTTTTTCATTTTTAAATTATAGGTTTTCTCCAGAGCCAGGCCATGACCCATGACTGTGTCTCTGCCCATTGGGAAGTACTCCCTGGTTTTCGCGGCATTCATTCATTCATTCATTCAGCCGAGCTACAAAGGCGGCTTGTTTAGAGTTTTGCATTGCATTGTATTTTTAAAATATATTTAAATATATTAACATTTTTTTCTGTGCCCCCACTTTCATTTTGCATGCATTTTGTTTCCTCTACTCCCTATTCAATACAACCAAGCTGATCTTACACCCAAAAGTCATGACTTATTTCTGAGAGCTTCTCTATCTTCCAGTACATACTGTTGGCTTTAAGTATTCCTCTCTTTAAAGTGTGTATATGTTGGTTACCCTCGTCAAATGAATGTAGCAAAACTAACCACAGTAAAATTTAAGTATTTTAAATATCAACTCATTTGCCTCCTCATTACCTAGAAAGAGAAGTATTTTCTCTCTCCCTCTCTCTCTCTCTCTCTCTCTCTCTCTTTTTTTTTTTTTTTTTTTAGATCTCAGTTTCTCCATCTTACCCTTTTCTCCAAAAAATAGAACAGGACTATTTTGTCAGTGAAGTAACTCCCCTCTACAGCTATATCACTGTGTCTTACAGGAGTTAGGGTTTAATTTGGCTCCTATTTAACTTCCCAGGCAATGAAATATCTGACCAAGTTATTCTGAAGATGGGGTGTTTTCTTTAATGATATATTTTGCTTCTAACTAAATTGCTTTACTTAGCAATTTGTGTTACAAGGGAAACGCTGATCTGATATTTTTCAGCATGAGGATAAGTAGATCATCCAGTGGCTAAAACCTATCTCCCTGCATCACAGAATTTTATCAGGAATGAGCACTTGCTGGTCCTGTATCTTTAGTACAACACTTAATGTGAACATCATGAAATATTAAAATGAGAAAGAGGCCTAGCAAATCTTGAGCGGGTAACTTTTAAATGAGGCCTTCAGGAACTGATCACGGGCTTCCAATCTCCTGCTACTGGCCAGTAAAAAAGGAATTAGCACTCAAGGCTTCTGGCACAATCACTGATGCTCCTGTCACAGCATGCAATAAACAAGAGAACAAACAGGCAAAAATCCACGGCCACTATTCTGTGAAGCAACACATCACTTTAAAGAAAACAGGTAGAAAGAAATGAAAAGGAAACACAATAAAAACTTTTTTTTATTTAAATTCAATTAGCCAACCTATAGTACATCATTAGTTTCAGATGTAGTATTCAGGATTTTATCAGTTATACACAATAGGTAAATCTTATTGGCACATGTGAGTGGAAGCTGGAAGAACCATGGGTTTAAACTGAGCAGAGCAGGGTTTCAGGGAGATGAACTTCATCCCTCACTCCTCTCAACAAATACATAAGAAAAATGTTATTACTCACAAATGCTTCCCAAAGAGGATGTTGTGAGATTGCAAACACATATTTGTACATAGTTAATGTAAGCGACATTAAAACGTGAGGTTGAGGTTTGTGAACTTGACCTTCTTGGATTTCAGTGTGATCATATAGTTGATTAGCACGTTTTCATTCATTGAAAAATACATACATTTAAGAAATTTGCTTATGGAGTCAAGAAAGTGGGCTGTCAAAGCCCATTTTTAAAAGAAAGCCAAGGGAGAGCAGGGTCTGACTTCCCATGTCCAGGTAGGCGGTGTGTGTAATCTACTCCCCGCCAAGGAGAGCAAGCCGTTTCATTTTCTCTGTGATCACAAGGATATGTCCTGGACTGTAGCTGGCATATTTATCCACTTCTCCAAAAGCAACCAGACAGAAAAGTTTCACATCTCCCGTGCTTCGAGCAACAGTTGCTGAAGCTACTGTGACATGCATGAAATGAGAAGAGCACACTGAGTACTGAAACACCAGTTTCCTGATTCCTCTGGCATATTTTGCCAGGCAAGAGGCAGAATCAGATCTTGTTGTACCAACAGTAGCTTCAGAAGGAGAAATGATTCAACCATTAATACTTTGACAGAAGCATTCTCCACAAGAAAATTGATTTTAGGGATCAGAAAAATATTTTACAAATTAAGCTATTATCAAAGTGTACAGAAAGAAAGAGCCTATTGAACGGTTGACTCAGGATTGAATATTATAAAAAAAATTGCCAGATGCAGAATTTTCTGGAGCAAAAATGGGAGGAGTTCACTGATTTTGTAAACAATGGAACGTCTTGAATTGAATTGTTTTACCTGGGTGAATTATTTTGCCCAGAGATCTCAAATCATTTCCTCAGCAGCAGCAGCCTGTAGTCTGAGAGACGGAGCCCTAGTAGAAAATGCTGATTGATTAAAATTACTTCCAGTTCTCTTCTTCCATGAACTCACATAAACGGTGTGCATGCAACGTCATGGAGCAGGCTGATGCCCGCACCTCTTCCTGTTTAGCTGTTGGTGGAACTAACTGCTACATCTATCACTTGCAACAACCAAACATGCCTTCTCTCTGCATGCATATGTGTGATGGAATATTTTTATCCCCACTCTGAGATGATGTGATATATGTATATCAAAATATATATATACATATATATGTGTGTGTGTATATATATATATATATATATATATATATATATATATATATAAAATCACTAGAGGTGTCAAGCCTATTAAAATCACTGAAAATACCACCCTTAAATAAAAGTGTACTGGCTTTTATTTCCATGAGGTTCTAGAAGACAAGTTAAGAAAGTAACCTTGTAGGTCCAGGGATGTCTGAGTTACAAATTCAGCCTTCCTGTTGTTCAGTGTTTGACCTGAAGATGTGTTTTTCTCACCTTTAAAAATAGTAATAATTCCACTCTGTATGTTAGAGCCAAGTGGCATTTTCTTTATCAGGTATTGTTGGAAGTGGCACTTCTAACGAACCACTGTCATTGGATACCTCGAGTTTTGCGGTGAAAATTAAGGTCATCGTTTCTAACTTGCTTTCACAAATAAAGGCTCTTGTCTAACAAACCTAGTCCTTCACGTCTTTTTAAAAGCCAATGCCTAATGCTTTAGTGATCTGAAGAGTTCAGTGGGGATTTCCTTTTCTCATTGCGGGTCGAAAAGAAGAGAGTACATCAAAATGTCTTATGACTTTCCAACTTACTTTATATAGTCAATGTTTGTGTTGGTTGGTGTTTTGGTTCTTCTTAATCTTAGGTTATTGATTCAACATCAATAGGAGGAAGTACTAACAAAGAACACTGTTTTGTCTTAAAATATCTTCAACATCCTCTTGTTGGCACCCCATGCAGATTGCCACTTTCACGAAAACCTGAAGCAGTGACAAGCCAATTACTGACCAATTTCTGGAGGTGGGATTTAAAAAGTGCCTTAATTGCTCCTTTTTCACGTAGGCTAGAAAACTGGATAAACCTACACAAATTTAATTCCAACTTTCTACAATATAAAATAAAATTATCTCTCTTTTATGTTTGCTTATACATTTTGCCTATGTATATTTAAATTTTAACTCTGTAATCTCTTTGAATTATGAGTAACACATATCCTGCAATGTATTTGTAAATAAGATTTCTATTCATTTGGGGAGGCAGCATATCTTCTTGTAGTATGAGAAGGAATGTAAATTGTCTGCAGATGATTTCTGTTATAGGTTATAAGCAAAAATACCATAGAGCAACATTTACTTTAAAGAGCAAAAGACAACCAACTTTTACTCATTTCAATACAATAAACAGTTACATTTCTCAGTTTAAATATTTGGAAAGGAGAGCTATAACATATGTGTTCTTTGTTCAAAATTCCAAAAAATGGTAGTTTTGTTTAAATTTTTGTTTGCCACTTTTCTACGAAATTTGTGTTCCAGGAAGCAGCAGATGTATAACATGCTCTATTAAAATACAATAAGATAGCACCCAGGGCACTTTATTAAAAGTAGCATTGAAATAATATTTTTGATGCCAAAGAATTGTATTCTTGGAAGTTAGTTTAGTAAAAGTAATTGGAAGCAATGGGTTAATTGTTTCTAGAGCACTTATAAGTAAATATTATTAGCAAAGTATTTTAATTACTGTACTTTATGTGGCCTAAATGTAAGCATTTATTAATACAAACCAAGCACTCATTACAAATTTGCACAGAAAATGATAAAATATTATGTATGAAATGAAGCATTAGCATGGACCATTAAGTCCTCTATTTTCATTTAATTGAATTTGTCAGTAGTACCCTCTTTAACTGAAAACCAGTCATAACCACAAAATTAAATAATAATTAAAGAAACAACTATTGAAAGAGTGTTGCTTGGAAGCTAAGGTGCCATTTAACCAAAACATAGCAATTTCATGTAAATTGCAGACCATGTAGACGCAGTTCTGAAAATTATGCATCCTGTGGTTCCGTGTATGTGTGATTTAGCAAGCAATTTCAGCATTGCAGATTAGCTACCCTAGTTGAAGGCCCCATCTATAATTCAGAAAGGTGGGACATGGTTGAAAGTTCCTATAAACTTACCAATGCTGTTACAAGGCGATAAAAGTTCGATGTAACGATTCAATTTATTGCTACCTAATCAATGGCTTTGGCCTACTAATGCTTGAGTGGACACATAGGACCATGAGTGTCTGTGTTCTCAGCATTCTTGTTAAGTCACTGTGTGTATGGGGTAGGCGATAACCTAACTAGAATTGGGACCGGATTAAGGTACACATACTTTGCTATTGGAGTATCTAGCATCTCTGACTGTGCTATGTATCTTGACTGTCTTTCCTGTTAAAACTGTAATATTACCCTTTCAGATACAATTGTTCCTATTGATTATCAACTAAAAACTTCTGATCTAAGATTCAGGTTAATTTACCAAAAAGTCCAGTTTCCTTGCGGTCACGTGTGTGCATATATTTCTATACACATGTATGCAAGTATTTATTTTTACTAGTAGCCCATCTAAAAGACCTCCAACCTTTGTCAACTATACTTTACTCTACCTAGACAAGTTCCATGTTGCACAGCCAGCAGGGGGAGGTAAGATTTAAGGAAATAGCAAAATGAACTTGATGGAAGCAACTACTTTAGGAGGCAAATAAACAAACAAACAACAACAACCAAAAATGTAATGAGCAGCATGAAGGGGTCTCTAATGTATTTGAGATAGATTTAGCATCTTAGATAAAATGCTGGCTGTCGATCAGAATTTTGATAAGCATTCTCCAATGTACTTTAAGGACTTAGATCTTGCATATTGTAAGCAGATGAATTCATTATTGGAGACCCTTTGTGATATTTTCCAACATGCAAACTATAGCTGAATTTGTGTATGTGGATCTTGGATCTGTAAGACAACTTAAATAATACAAGTGTAGCAATCAACAAATATTGTCATGAGCTTGCAGAAAGTGTTGATTTTGTTTAAAAGTCTTACAGGATTGTGTCTGCTCACCTAATTGACTACTTGTATGCAGCAATTAATAAAAACCACAGAGTAACTGAAGGATTCTGGTTTTTAAAAACATATAACATAAACTGTATTTCCATATTTGTACACAAGCAGTCAGTTAACTGTGTGGATAAACTGGATATGATGTGTGTTCTTTTTGAAAGAGACTTACATTTCCTTGAAAATAATCAAGATTAGGATTTGGAATAAAGCAGTACAATTTGCATATTTACAAACCTCATTTTGATAAACTCAGTTTAGCCCAGATGAGGGTTAACTCAGCTTGCCTACTACAAGTCTGACAAGTATAAACAGTGGATGTTTCTGTAGTTAACATAAAGTATATAAAAATGCAGATCGATGTAGAAAACCCATTAAATTACATTAAACTTGTCACCAAGGAAAGTAGAACGTTAAAAACTGTATTTTACAGTTGTAAATAGATTTTTCATTACAAAATATTTCACAGGTTTTATTTCAGCTGATCCTCAAGCAGATGTAAGGCAAACTTGTACCCATTTTACAGATTGAAAAATATAGCATGTTTTTAGTACTTTAAAATAAAACTTGGTTTCACATATTTTATGGATTTTGTTTCTTATTTTAAAAAGATGATTTTTAAACTTAATTTTAAATGTTTAAACTCCAGTTGTAAGACTAAACAATTTAGCATTTTCTATTAATTCAACTTCTTTACTATGAGAACTCAAAGCGGCCAGCATATATAAACACATCCTTTTACATTTTAGTTTCCTTGTTGCGTATACTAATATTGAGACTTAGAAAGCCATTTTTGAAAGAATTTCATTTCAGATGACCATGTGAGGCAAAAATCAAATTTCGACACATCTGAATTCTAGTTAAAGTAATTTAAGAATCTATGCTAACCCCTTCTTTCACACACACACATGGACACACCATAGCCACACACATACCACTGAAGCTCTAAGGCAAATTTACTGCATTTTCCAATATTCCAATTTTATTCTCTCTCAATCCAATACATAACCACTGACTCTGATTTCAAAAGATTTAAAAAAAAACAATAACTAGAAAGCATAAAATTCAAGGATGAGGAGTATTGTAGACATTAGATCTCTAGTGCTCACACATGCTGTGAAGACACCAAGCCACTCTGAGTGCTTCACTTGGGGAATTCATATAGAAAAGAGAGACTGCAAAGGACTTTTGCTAAAATATCTAGTTCTTACTAAAATATTCATTCCTCTAAGCTCCTGAATACTTTATAATACCTAGATTAAACTGAGATTCATAGAATTTAATGTGGGGATTTGGGCTATTTTGGGATTTTTAGATATGCTGATTTTATTCTATAATATCAATATACTTTCTTTCAAATTCATGTACAACAGTTGGCTTTTCTCATATAATACTTTGCCTCCTAAGCTTTTCCAGAATCTTTCTTTATTTTGAGATCACTACAACTCTTGATTAACTGCTACAACCAATTTTAAAAACTCAAGTGAAAAGAATATGCCATTAAACCCTCAATATTTGTGGAGCTATGATACCACATTGTTATGTAAATGTGGTCATATCCCCTCAGCCTTGAAAGAATGGGACATATGCTATGGAACTGTAGTTTCCAGAGCATGCGAGGGGGTCGGATCGATATTTTATGTATTCATCTCAATAAGCCAGGCACTCTCTTTGGCTTTGGCATTTAGAATACAGATTAAAAAGATTTTGAAACTTTGCAGAGAAAGTCCAAAGTCAGAATGATGGATGGCTAAACAGTCATTCAGTGGAGAAATTATTTTTCCCGTCAAATAGTCTGGATTATGCTGAAATTATCCCACAGCCTGAAAAATCTCAGTAGCTTAAAGCAACAATCTAATTTGCAGTTCTGTTGAAGGTTCAGCACAGGCTGGAATTAGAGAAGGAGAAGACTAGTGTTTGCCCCATCAAGACACTCGGAACCGGACTGGTAGGGGCTCTACTGTGTGATCTCATTGACATGTAGACACAAGAATGTGCTAAAACAGTGGAGGTGAGAACAAGGGATTATGCTTTGCCTTTCAGATGATTCTCTTGGAAGTGACACATGCCATTCGTCCCATCTATCCTTGACCCATAGCTAGCTACATAACCATTCCTTTTTAAGAAGTAGAAAAGCCTAACTTCCAGGGGCCTGGAAAGAGGAGAAAACTTGTAATGTCTCCAACAGTCAAATGAATATTAAAGGTATTAAGGGGTATTAAGGGGTTTTAGAAAAAGTATAAAAAGAATGTAAAAAAGTTATAGGCTCTTTTCTAAAATCAATTTTTAAATTGGAATTGTATGTGACTCTCAAAAAATTCAGTAATTACTCAGAACTTTATAAATATGTGGTTAAGAAATGGTGTTCTTCCTCTTTGTAGGCACTTAGTTCAAGTCTGGTGTCACCCAGAATGTCCATACTTGCACCATATTGTCACACATTGCTATGGCTGGCCCTCAGTGTGCCTGTTTTGTTTTGTTTTGTTTGTTTTAAGAAATTAAACTTCCACTGCATGTGACAGATTCAGTCTTCCTACACTAAGTGATCCCTGAGTCTTATAAAATCGTTGCATGATTTAATCCCTGAGTGCTTTTGTCAGGTTCTGATACTGTTGTTAATCCTTCTAAACTGCCTCCCACATCTAAAGACCAAAGCCTGGTTAGTGTCAGAGGTTACCTTTGGATAATATGCCTTTATCCAAAGGACTCTATATTGGTTACCTCAGTATAGACTCTTCACTTTGTGTCTAAAGACCAATATCTAAGGTGTCTCCAAAGAATGACTCATCTATCTCTCAGTTAGAACCATCTGAACACATTAAATGGAACAGAAAACACTGAAACCACCATTTGTAGCCATTGGCATAGACCATGAGCAGTTAAAGAGATCCCAGAAAAGAAGGCGCACCTGGGTGGCTCAGCCAGTTAAGCATCTGCCTTCGGCTCAGGTCATGATCCCAGGGTCCTGGGACACTCAAGGGTCTCCCTGTTCAGTGGGAGTCAGCTAGTCCCCCTTCCTCTGCCCCTTCTGTATGTCCCTCCTCCTTTGCTCTTCCCCCTGTACACCCCCCCTCATGCTCTCTCCCTCTCATAAATAAAAAAATAAATAAAATCTTAAAAAAAAAAAAAACAAAGCAAAACCCATTGCCAAGGATCAAAATAAATTATTTTAAAGATTTATTTTTAAGTAATCTCTACATTCAACCAGGGGCCTAAACTCACAACCCAGAGATCAAGTCACAAGCTCTACCAACTGAGCCTGCCAGGCATGCCCAAAAGGAAAATCTACATAAAAAATATATGGGGTCCCATATCCCTTGTTTGGAGTTCCAAAATCCAAAATCCAAAGAAAAGCCTCTTGTTTTTGTATTTTTTTTTCTTCTTTGTAAGTCTGGCAACAAACTCATTCAGCAATGGAACCCAACCTGAACTGAGAGGAGCTTTTAAATTTTGTGTTTGTCCATTTAGTGTAAATAGCTACACTTTTCATTGCAGAACTGTTAACATATTCACGTATGGGATATTATCTCAGATTCTACTGGGGATGCTATGAAGTATAGAACATGCGTAGGTAATACTCTGAAACATTCAGAACCCCAAATATCCAGCTCCGCGGATTTCCAAAAAGGAACTGTGTGCCTCTAAACAAAAGCTCATTTTGGTGAAAAGGAAGAGATCTGGATTTGAATCCTGAGTGCCCTGACCGTTATATGCTGTTTAATTAATTCTGCTCTCTGTGCCCTATTTCCTTCATTTGCATATCAAAATACAGACTTCCAAAGTCTCTCCGGATCTAGTGCTCCCTGACTCTATTATAATTTCACAATATATATTCTCTAAATGTGGCGCATTTGTTAACTTCTGATATCACATCCTGTCTTCTTTGAAGCAAAATAGTCTTCTAGGGGACAGGCATAGTTCTGAATTGCCCTCTGCCACACAGCTTCATGCATGTCAAGTGCAGTGTGATGAATTTACTTAGGGGATTTATTTTCTTAATCCCAGAGTGTCCACAAAAAAATATTGAAATTTAAAGCAATTGAAAATTGATTTAGACATAAAGTAGAGAAAAGAACTTTAACTTTGTATTTGCAAATTAGCTCATAGTTCTCCCAAATCATTTGGTTTTTATTTTGGCTTTTTAATATACTACATAAAACCTTTTAGACCTCTACAAGAATTGTGGTTTAGACTAAAAGAAATACTTTATGATGTTGTCTATGTAAGAGGGAAAATAATACTTTATTACAGATGTTGTGGTTGTATCCCAAATTCCCAAATCAATGTCATTTTTGTTAGAAGTGGTCAATATTATTTACACAATAAAATAACTCATTTGATTATTCCCTGTAATATTCTTGTGTACATATTATGAACCAGATTCTGCTCTTTAATACGCATAAAAATTTGACCTGACTTTAATACTTCAAATTGAATCTAATTGATTTCTAATTGACTTAATAGAATGGGTGTGTGTGATTCTGTGTGTGTGTGTGTGTGTGTGTTTGTGTGGTGTGATGTGTTTCCACATGTTCAAAACCTAGCTTTAGATATTTATATTTACTTATATTAGTATTTTTAAAGGCTCTTTTTACATAGATTTTCATTGCTAAGACATAGTTCTTTTTAATCACAAATCCGGAACATCTTGCATTTCATTTGTGAAAATAAAACCACTTCATTTTATGGGAGGGGTTATCAATATAAAAATATACCTAAATTTTAGAAAATGCTTTTTAAGTTCCCAGGTACTTAGTTATTTATTGCTACATAGCAAGTTATCCCAAATCTTGGTGATTTAAAACAACAATGAATTACGTCTTCATGATTCTGTGGGTGGATAATCTGGACATGTCCCCTACTGGTTTTTCCTGCATTCAGGTGGAGGCTCAGCTTGGCTTACAGTCTAAGATGGCCTCAACTCCCATCTGTGACAGTTGATGCAGGTTGTTTGCTATGGTGTTTTTGTTTCTTCTCCATGAGATGACTCATCATCCAGTAGGCTACACTGAACTTTCACATAGCATATTGCATTGAGGTTCCCAAACTTGTCTCAGTAGAAGCTGCAGGATTTTTTTTTTTTTTTACGATTTATTTATTTACTAGAGAGAGAGAGAGCGCACGAGAGAGAGTGCATGCGCAGGTGTGTGAGCAGTGGGGAGAGGCAGAGGGTGAGAGGAAGAAGCAGATTGCTTGCTAAGCATGGAGCCCGAGGAGGGGCCCCATCTCAGGACCCAGAGATTATAACCTGAGCCAAAATCAAGCCTTGGTGGCTGATAGGACTGAACCACCCAGGTACTTGGAGATGCTGCAGGGCTCTTAAAACCTCTACACCAGAATTCACACTAATGTTAGTTTCATGACTTTTTAGTGTTTAAATGGATGCAAAGGACAAACTGTTTAGTGGGGAGAGCAGAGTAGCAGCATTCTATCACTAAGAGGGTGTGAACTCAGGCAGGTGTAACTCAATGGAATCCTTATCTTATTGACATTATCACCAGAAGTCTTAAAACTAGTAGGAGGCTCTAAAGGCTTTCTTTGAGCAACATTATTTTCTAATTCCCTCCATTCTTTTCTTTAAGAGTGATGTGTTCTCACCACAACCCACTTTCCCTCACTTGTCAAAATATCAAGCATTCTTCTTGCTCATCCAATATTGTAGTGGGCTGCCCTACTCCAGATGGCTAATCAAAGAGAATATCCAAAACACCGTTGTGAAAGAAGACTTGCTCCTTGATTTCTTGAATTCAGACATAATATAGAGTGGGAAAAGTGATAGTAATATTTGTAAGGATTTTGCATCTCTTATCTCCAGTATTGTCAAAGAGTGCATTGCTTCAAGGGGAGAGTCCTACAAGAGCAACACGAACAGAGCATTGGAGGAAATATATCCTACTTCAACCCATGGTAGAGCTTAATGCTTTTGCTATCAATCTCATGGTATGTTTATGTTGTTTTCAGCAATGGTGTACTCAATAGAGGTATAATGATAATTCCCTCCAGAGAAACATTATAAAACACAAATTGTTATGGACACAGAATATTATCTTTAGAAGTTTAATTACATACATTTTTGGATGTAAAATTTTAGGAGAGATAAAAGATTTCTAAGTATAAAAATATACCACATTAGGACAAATTAGGATATTTAGGGAGAATGGAATGGAAATTGGGTTCAAGAAGAGAATGGAACAGTATAAAATTTCTGACTGTTAAAGAACCTCCCATGCATGTATTTTTAATTTTTTTGCATGTGTGCGTATATTTTTTTAAATGCATCATGGTCCAAACCAAGGCCCTATGGTATTTATACTTCATTGGATACATTTTTAAAAAGTGGGGCAGCAGTTTTACTTTCAAATGTCAATATTTACAACATACCAGAAATTACATTCTTTGAAAATATTTAAACTTATGAAAAAAAGATTTTTCCTGTCTTATTATATGCTAGAGAGCACAGAGATTGTCCAAAATTTTTAGGTGTTATGTGAATACGAGAGAGAGAGAGAGAGAGAGAGAAGGAAAAAAAAAGAAAGAAAGAAAGAAAGAAAGAAAGAAAGAAAGAAAGAAAGAAAGAAAGAAAGAAAAGAAAAAGAAATAAACCCACTGATCTAGTTCTATGTAATCCATTTTCCCTTAGATTTCAGGGCAAAATTAGTATCCTCTCTGTTGTCTAAAAGAGGCTGAACAGGCAGTGGGATATAGCTCAGGTTATCATTAATTTCACGGGGGTTAAATCAGGCTTAATACTATAATCACTGATGATGCTGGACCACATATGAGCCTCCAACTCTTGGACTTTTCAGGATACCAATAATCACAATGAAAAGCAGGTTTGTATTTGAGCTTTTCTCAGTTACCATTTAGATGTGCCCCAAGAAGATTAATGGTTGACATTTTTGCAGTCACGGAATACTTTAAGGATCTAACAACAACAACAACAACAAAAAGGTTGATACTATCATAATTTACATCCTTCGCTCCATACCCACATAAAAGTGCATATGCGCTCACACACAAAAGTTTGCATAGTAATTTCAGGGTTTCCTGGATGTGATGCCCAGGCTTTCATTTATCAAATTTAAGAACACCAGCTTCAAGGGAAAAGAATCACATCCTCCATCTGCTTTTATAACCTCCTACACTCTACATTATAGATATTCAGCACTCAGCAAATATTTGTTGATGATGATATCTGATATTTGTCTTCCTTGACATTGCTTTTGATAGTCATTTTCAAACAACCTAAATTCAGCATGAAAAACATTTTGGAAGGGGATGAATTCCCACTTTCAACATACTTCTGGAAGCATTTTGTAATTGACCAGGCTGACAAAACACCTAGCAGGCTGAGCCCATTCTGCTTTGTGCAAACCGTGGAGATTCTCGCTCTCCTACTTCAAAATAGTCTTGCCTCACTCAACTCAGAATCAAACTTACCATGAGGCATTAATTTTATGCAATTTATTAGATTACATATTCTGCTTTGAAATAATGTAACATCATAACAATAAGAAAAGACAATAGTAGGGAAAAAAAGACTTGTGTTGTTCTATTAACATTCTTTCTCCCTCCAGGCTTGCTTAGTTTTAGAGGTTTACTTCTGTCTAGCTTTACCCATTTAAATTCAAATCTCAGGATACCTGGCTGGCTCAGTCTGAGGAACACTGGACTCTTGATTTTGGGGTTTGGAGTTCGAGCCCCACATTACTTAAACAAATAAAATCTTAAAAATAAAAAACCCAGGTCTTAATTTTGACTATCAGAGATGCTAGTTAGATAAGCTACCTTTATTCATTGGGGAAAAAAAAAAAGTCCCACGTGAATTATAAATGTGTTGATATTAGTGTTCGTGTCCAATAGTATGAAACTGTAAATTACTTTAAACACTAAAGTTTTCTTAATTTTAATTTCCTAAAGACCATCAGGTACACATTTAATATAAAAGCAGTGTATTTTCTGCCATAAATACAAACTGATTTTTAAAGATATTTTATGGTTCTGTTTTTATATACAGAAATCCAGAATTAGTCAAATTCACACAAAATAGTCTTTTGAAAGGAGACTACACAAATCTCTTAAAGTCAACAGTCATTGCTGTTGCCACCCAAGGAAAGGCCGGTGGTCTGTCCACGTAGATCCCTTTGTCAGAGAAAGTTCCAGAATTCCACACTTATGCTATAAGCAAGGCTGAATCCAAACCGATCTGTTGGTTTAGCCATAATCATACTCATTTATTTTAGATGCCAAGAAAATCAGAGCTAAATAAATTTTGTTGACCAATGTGAGGAGCAAATACAAACCTGTGTGGTAGGTATTAAGACCTAACATCTATTGAGTGCCTAGCCTGTGACAGGTAGCATGGTTTGAAGGCGTGGTATCTTCCTTAATCCTCATGACAACTGTATGGGGCAGGTTTTATCATCCCATTTCACAGATATAAGCACGGGGCTCAGCAGTGTAATTTCTCCCAATCACATACCCACAAGACGGAATCAGGTATTTTTTCAAGTGCACGTGTTCTGGTTGGTATTTAAATATAAACAGAGAGTATTTTAAGTTAAGGAAAATTAAAAATTTGGTTTCTCAGTTTCACAGACCCAATCTGCTTTACATTACTCTGCTTTACCAACCACTAGGAAAAAATAAATTGCAGGGGTTTGTAATCACAAATGACTTTAATCTATAAATGATACCCTACATTATTAAACTCGCTGATTTTTGTCTTCCTTGTTGACTACAATTAAGGTTTTGTCATAACGTAGCTATTACACAGGCAAAAAGTTTTCATTGACAAAACCAAAATGACAACTATTACAATCTATACCTAGACACGGACTGGTGCCTTAGGGGTCTGGAAAATGTGCCAAAACATTTACCAAATTAAAAGTATTGCCAAACCCTGTTTCTCCAAGGAAGGATGGATCATAAGAAAGGGTGAAGGGATTACCAAAGTACAATTAAGAAATCAAAAAATAAAATTTCTGCTTCACATTTTAATGCTTAAATAGCAATTGGATCATGGGTGACAATGGCTCATAAATTAAAAAAAAAAAAAAGAAAAACATACCTGACATTATGTATCCAACTTGAAAATTAGGGAATGCATTTGGAAGCTTGGTAGATGGAAATAAAAATTTCATAGCAAAATAGGAATTAACAATCACCTCAAATAGTCTTTATTTTATAAAAGATTGCAGGGTGGAATTTATGTAAATTGCAAAGCCTCCAGAGGAGCTAAAAGGTTATTTAGTTGAAATGCAACACTGAGGCAAAAAAAAATCAAAATGGCAACTTTACTTACCCTTAATGGTGCTAAAATACGTTTCAAAATAAAGTGAGTGAGTTAAAATTTTAAACAGCAATATGATTTCCATGCGAAGTTGTCAAGCAGTAATGTATGCTGTTAGGGAAACTCTCTGTGCAACCTGATTAATCTTCAGAATTCTGGTTTTAAATCTAAATTAACTGCTTCACAGGTTGCATTGGAGCCTCTGTTATGACATGCAATGTATAAAATCTTTCCAAATAATGCTGGCCCACTGTACGTGGTAAATCTACTTATATTTGGGTTTGAGGATTTTTGAATGGGCATTAATGTTAGAGCTTTCATGAGAGCACATCCCTGCCTCTTTCATTACCAGTAATGAAAATTCTGCAGGCTTCTTGCTATTTGGAGTGTTTAGGAAAGAGAAATGTGTCCTATTGTCTACGAGGCATTTAATAAAGTTTCTTTAATAATACAGAAGAAAAGATTAAACAGAGGGTATAGGATGCCAAGTGTGAAGATCCTCTCTCTATAATCCTATCTAGTCTCCTTTTTCCTCCCTCTGGCCTCCCCCAGAGTCCACTGCAGCTGCAGCCTCAGCTCCTCTAGAGCCCCTGGGCAGCGTCTGGGGAGTTTTTCCAGCCATCTCTGCTCAGTCTAGGTGAGACAGGGAGTTCTGAAGACCTACAGAAGCAGAGAGGTCCGGCCGCTTCACAAACAAGTGGCCCTTTGTTGTCGCTGTTATATTCTAAATGTCAGGAGAGCAAATTTTAATATGTTGACGTTTATTACGACTTGATATACTTACATCATTAAGAGTGAAAAAATCCAGGCTGATCCTTATGTCTCTCTGCTGACTTCCAAAGGTGAACGTTGAAGTGAAAAAAAAACAAAAAACAATACGAGAATTATTGCATTAAATAATTAAAATTATTTGAAATTATATGAAATTATATGAATTATATGAAATTAAAAACGTGAAGGCAGGTGAGTGCAGACATGGACTAAGTGATTTCTTTAAATATCTGCAAGCTTATACTACACTCTAAGTCATTTTTAGAGAAGATGAGAGAAGCCTCCATTCCTTAAAACCTCAGCCTAAATCTTTTCTGTTTATTCAGAATTTTTGCCAAGTTTCTTCACAAAGTATAAATACGTGAACACAGGGTCTAAAGGACTGATGGTATCCAGGTCTCCAATTAAAACTCCAGCTACCAGCAACTCTGAATCTGTTCAGAGAAAATTAATGATTAATTAGCAAATTTTGACTTTTGCATTTTTATATACTTATACGCCAAACATAAAAGGAACAATAATAGAGTTATTTAATTTGTTCCTCTGAATATCATGTCCAAATATTAAAGATTTTTAAAAATCATGTACTTGTATGCACTGAAATGGCACAGTAGCAGAAAAAAAATCTAAAATTATTTAATAGTTTATGATGTCTATTTTAGCTTCAATATTCTTGGTGTAGCAAAATTAAAATGACTACTTAAACTGATCATTTTGTCTGACTTATATCAAAGACTTAATTCATTTATAATTTTAAATTGTGTTTGAGGGAAATTAGGAAATATTTTTAAATTCATATTGACTCCAAAATTTTCAAGCTTATAAATTCAGACAGTCTCACTTGAATCCCCAAATATCTTAATTTGCTTTGAAGAGAAAGTATTTTTTCTTTCATTCATATAATTCAAAATAGCTAAACAGATTCTACTTCAACAATTTAAATGATTCACATGTGAGAACAAATATGGAAAATCTAAGCCCCAAACAAAATTGCAGACTTAAATTATAATGATAATTTAAAATGTGTGTAATATAATTATAGTATAGGGTCTGCTATAATGAGCTCGGCGATACTATATCTATATCAAATGTGTTAGGACGGTGATATTAGATATGCCTTTCTCTCAGCATTTTTTTACACATTTCTGAATTATGATACCTGTGCCAGAATCAGTCTACTGTATCAAGGATTTTTTGGATGGAGAAATGAATTTTTTAAATTGTCAAAACATGATAGAGCAAACTTCCATTTTCCACATAGAATCTACTAAAATATGAATATCAACTATATATGAATTTTAAATATATAAAGATAGTCACATATTCATTTTGAAATATCTGTAAAAGAAAGTTAAAGATATATAAATTGATAATTCAGATTCAATAATTTTGTATAATCAAAGCAAACTGGAGACGTATTTAATTATAAATATTAATCATTATTACATCTTTCCACATAAATGCTTAACAGGCCTTTTAATACCAACGTATTTTTCTCAAACTTATAAAAACACATCAAGCCGCAATCCAGGCCCTCCTTTGACAGTTGCACCGTTGTTAATTATTAAATTAATACCATATTGTTGGATTAACAAATATACACCACTGCTCCCTATAAAAGTTTAGTGCACAAGCAGAAAACGATTACGTGGCCTGTAGTGTTTAAAAAAGCGAGTAGTTCTATGACAAAATACTCGAGGAATGACCCTATTTGTTGTTTGATAGGGAAGTACTGCTAAAATTAAAAACTCATTAATTCCAGGTGGAGGCAAGAAGGCAACGGAGAGCAGCGAGGGCAATCAATGCACGGTGAATTCAAGGAACAACAACAACAAAAGGCATACTACCCAACTGTCGGTGTCCAAAGAGTCATCCACCCGTCACCCACCGGACTGTCCACCCGCCCCATCTACCCCGCCACTGAATAACCAGGTGCACAAAACCCTGGTGCCAGGATGGGGCTCGGCTAGACCGCGTGGCTGTAGCTTCTCCCCTAGCGGTCAGACGTGCGGACCAATGATTAAAATACAGACTCTGGTGAAATAGTGTTAAATATAAATGGATATGTCCCCCACTCCCCCATCCTCCCCGCGGCGGCCCTCGGAAAGGGGGGTGATCTCAACACCAGGAGGCAGAGCAGGCTTCCAGAAGCAAGGTGCCAAGGGGCTTTGGGGGGCCCGGGTCAGTCGGAGCCATCAGGGACGGGCGAGCTCCCGAGGTCACCCTGCTGGCCTACCAGGCCCTAGTGCAGATCAAGCCCGCGCTTGGGTCTCCCTAAAAGGGCCCCGCGGGGGCAGGGAGCGGGGAGCCCTGCGGGGGGGGGGGGGGGGGGGGGCGGGGACGGAGCCGCAGGTGCGGTCGGGGCGCGCAAGTGGCAAGTGGGGCGGTGCGCGGGGAGGTTCGCCGCGGAGACCGGGAACAGCCAGATGGCGAATCATATGGAAATTATGAAAACTGATGAGATAACATCTCCTCCGCTTTGAACTCTGCTGCAAAAGACAAGATTATGTTTGGACACCGAGACATGAATCAATAAAAAGAGCAGAAAGATCAGTACAAAGACAGGAGAACGAGGTCTTGAAATAATGCGCCTGTTGCACTATCTTCCCTGCCCGGTTCCTGCAAGTCTTCCTGTCCTTTTCAGAAGTAAGTGTGCAAAAAGACACCCCCCCCCCCCCCAGGAGCCAGCCGCATTTTCCTTGCAGCTAGTAGCCTCTTACTAATGACTCGCTTCTGAATAAACAAATAGCTGCGTCAAGAGCTCTCTATCTCCAGCTCTGTGTTCTCTGCCACCCCAGTTCCAGGTCGAAGGCTTTCCCCCTGAGCAGGAGCCTGCCGGGGTCCGGGGCCTGGCTGCCAGGTGTGGACCTTGACTGATGAGGGCACAGTAACCTGCTGACCCCACCCCCAGCCCCGGTTTCCGGGCTGCCTTTTATCTGCAGCCTCGCCTTCTTTTTTCCCTCTCTCCCCGCACAAAGCCTGAGGAGCCCTGGGCTGATCACTGGCCGGCGGCTGTGCCCGCGGCCTGACCTGTGTGGACTCCCAGGCTTACCCCTTCATGTGCCTGTTGACCTCGACTTTGGATTCTGATTCAAGTTTAGGTAACGCCTCCTCTCTAGTTTCTGATTGTGGCTGGATTTGGGAACGACATGTCATCCTTCATTTACCCTTATCAGAAATTCTGATTTTGGCTTTCTGACATTGCCTCCCCACCTGGGATTCTGACACTAATTCCAGACTTGAAAAGCTTCCAGGTTTTATGTATGTACGGATGCATGCATGTAAACGTGTATGCATGTGTGTGCATATGCATGTATTTCCGCCTGGTACCCCTTTTCCTTCCTAATGAAGGTAATTCTTGATTTCTAACAATTCACAGTGTGGGCCAGGACGTTCATGCTGCAGTGCTCTGTGACCCCTAACTTCCCTCTACAGGCTGTGCTAGGTGGAAACTGGCACATTCGGTTCCTGAGGATGGGCCCCCTCTACCAGTGGGCAAGCAGGTTTCGAAAGAAGCTTGACATAGGTCTCTAAAAAACGCCCTTTAAATCAAAGCGAGTGTGCTTAAGATTCAGTGTTGTTGTTTTTTTTTTTAATAAATGATATTTTAAAGCATCCTTATAAAGACACTTGAGCGAATATAGTTATATTTCTAGCCTGTTTCCCTGGAATTTTGGATTATACAGGTTGGAGTGAAGTTATGTATAAACACAAGCTAGACTATTCCTTCCCAGCAGAAAATTCTTTCTCAGAGCCTAGTGCTGCTTGTGGTGAGAAATATGTGAAATAACTCTTTTACAAAGTAATAGAAGTTTAAGTCAAATTATGCTAATTTTTATATAAATAGACACAAATTCAGGGGGGTAATAAGATGCAATATGAATCATGCCCAATCTTCTAGACTGCCCTTATGGAAGAAAAAAAACTTTTTTCTTCTAGTTAAAAGACAGAAAGAAAGATATGTTAAGCTATTTCTCAATTGCCAATTGACTCATTAATACATATTTAAGAAATTCATCCACCAACAAAATCACCTCCTTTCCACTTTTCCAAGAGTTTCAAACAGAAATTAATTTACTGTTCTATCAATAGTATAAGATCTTTTGTTCCAGTCACTGTATTCTGTGGACACAAAGGTCTCATGTAAAATAGACCATAGAGAGTACAGTTAATTTTATAAATACATTCAGAGTTTTGCAGGGATTTTGTGATGTTTCAGCAGCATGAATACATTTTTTTTCTTAAATATCAGTTCTCCATAGTCAACTAGTTAACTGCTGCTGTATCTTTAAATGTATTTTTAAATGTCAAATGACTCTTATGGCTCTTCCAAAATATTTAAACGGAGGTTGTTTTTTTTTTTTTTTTCCACATCAAACTGTCACTTCTTTCTTAGAGAGAGTTTTAAAGTTTCTAAATGCTGAATGAACTATCTTATCACTACCATTGCCATCACCTCTACCGCCATGAAATCATGTACAATTATAATTGACTTGCTTGAAAAATGATATTTAAACACTTAAATAAATCAACGGCAGAGTATTATGTGATGAAACGTATAGCAAGTGTTTATCAAATTGGCTATAGTCTCCTTTTCTTTAGGATCACATGTATGCTGAGTGCCTGCCTCCCTTCTTCTCCTAATTTTGTTTTTTTGTCCTTCTTTCTTTCCTCTTCCTCCAATCTTTCCTACATTCCTTCCTTCCTCCCGTCCTTCCCTCCTTCTATCCTTTCTGCCTCTTTTATGCTTGCCCTCCAGCATCCTTAGTTTTAGAGTTTATGCTCATTCTGGTTTTTCCAGAATTGGATCTGCAAAACATGGCACTGAATCTGCCTTCTTCCAACCATGGTTTGAGGGAACAGATGACAAATATAGAAAAAGACAGTGGGAAAGATGGTTAGGATAGTTCATTTCACCCTTATGTTTGCCATGCTATTTTGTTGTTGCTTTGTGCACTGGGAGTCTTGTGTTGCTTCTAAAAGCTACCACAGGTCAAATAGGCTGCTGTGTCGATTCTTGGAATTCGTTGACAACCAAAAAAATAAACATTAAGACTTCTGTTGGGATTGGTATCTTCTTAATAGCTTCTTTGACAAATTTCAAAGCCTTGAAGTGGCAAAGTTTAGTGAGCTGACCTAGGGAATCATCTTTCTGCATATTTTGGTATTAAACTCTCTGTGGTGCCTACCATCTGTCTTAATGTCTGTCTGTCTGGTTGAAACCGGTGCCGTGGATCATTGCAGAAGTGGTGCCTTTGCTTCTGCCTTCTTACTAGAGCCCCACCATC
Organism: Vulpes vulpes; assembly: GCF_048418805.1. Taxonomy (NCBI): domain Eukaryota; kingdom Metazoa; phylum Chordata; class Mammalia; order Carnivora; family Canidae; genus Vulpes; species Vulpes vulpes. Next base: position 67,709,528 of record NC_132795.1, on the reverse strand, counting down.
TTTGCGAGTGCCTGACCAGCTTAACAGACATTAGGCACCCCTGCCATGAGTGCAACTGTGTGCCAATACATGGCCAAACTATCCTGGCTCTCAAATTTATGTAGACAAATTCACAATGTTGTTTGCTTGTGATTTATGATTTGTTTTTGAAATTGCAAAATCACTTTGATGTGACCTGCTATTCTCTGAACCCATTCCAGATGTGTTTAAAACTCTGGATTTGTCAAAAGAAAATTAAAAAATAATAATAATAGTAATGGTTAATATTAAAGAAAGAGAGTTCATCAGGACTTTTGGGTTTGGCACACTGTCTTGGACCGTCTCACACATTTTTTTGGTTCAGCAAAATTTGTTTGGCCAAGCATTTCCCCCTTAATTTTTAAACCCCTGAGTATTTCAGGGGAAACTTAATCCATATGTTTCTGGTTCACTGCCTCTTAAATCGTCAAAATGTTGTTTTCCAAAAGCTTTTTAGTGCTGAAAGAGGTTTATCAGACACTACACGAGTTCTCAAAAGTGTTTTTTACCCAACTTTTAGATCCCACTGGACATGAACTCAAGCTCGTAGAGTTTGGTTCTAAATTTAACATCAACAAAACTTGACTGAGATCCAAAGCAGCCTGACTGCAGTTAGCCTTTGAAAAGTACTACATTATTGGAAGAACACATGTGTTGAATGGAATGTACAAATAAAAGCACACCAAAAAGGCAAAGTTTGAGGGATTGATGGCAAGCCTTCCAAGGAATGACTGTTGTGTAAATTTCTATTTGATTAGCTTTCCTTTACTTGTTAATTCTCCCAGCCACTACTCCTGGTCCCCTCAGCTCCATTGTATCCTGGGTAATTCCATTTCATATATAAAAAAAGGAAATTAAAACAACCAAGTATTCTGATAATCTTGTCAGAGTGAAAAGGATAAGAAAAATGACAGAAGAACTTATTGTCTAGAATGCATCTTGTGATTTCCATAATTCACTAAAAAAAAAAAACTCATTCACTGCCAGTTTATTTGATTTAACATCATCCAAAGTGTAAGGTTACATGGAATAAATAGCTAATTGGGTTAATTTAATAGCAGGTTAAATCTTTCTTTTATTTTGTCTAAAAGGCACATTAAAATAGTGCAATTTTCAAGTGGTCTTGGAAATCTAAAGTAGAGTTTCTTGATAAAAAAATATATAGCTTTCCCACTGCTGGGTTTATAGTGGGAGTTGCTGGCATGCTTCCAGTTCACCGCGTGAAAATCTAAGCTGCCTGTATAAGTGCAGAATTTAGTGTTGGGTCTTAAGGTTTTGTTTGGCATCTTGCCAAAGATGTTATGCATTTAGCTGGGAAAATTGCCTAGAAGTTAATTGAGAGGAAAACACTAATATACAACCTCCCCCCTTACGAAAAAAAAAAAAAAAAAGCTACGGATATGCATACGGTGCTGTTCATTGATAAGATTTGTATGTATACAATACAGACTTAGAGTAAAGTCGATCCCAAGATCGCTAAGGATGGATTTTCACTGATTATCCACCCACCATATATCTGCTCCTTTGTGAATGTTTCGAGTCTCTCTCGGTTCAAGCTTTCCCCACAGTGCCCGCTCATTAGAGGCAGGAGGGGACTGAAGTCCTTTAAAAATGTCACCGACTAAAGAATGACTGGTTATTTAGGAATTCGGGAGAGGATATACATCCCATCTCTTATTTAAATGTTTTTAAAAGGGACGCTCTGGTGCAGGATCATGGGCTTGTCTCTCCCAGATAAGATGGGTGGAATATGCTATGCCCTAAACTCAGGTCATGAGCTGGGGAGGGGGGGCTGGGATGGAGCCCCTTGCCTGCTGGGCTCTGCTCCTCCCTCAGTGGGGGGTCTGCTTCTCTCTCTGCCTCGGCCCCTCCCCTCCACTCATGCACTCTGTCTCTCTCTCTCTCAAACAAATAAATCAAATCTTTAAAAATAAATAAATGCTTTTAAAAGGGACATTCTGGTGCAGGATCATGGGCTTGTCTCTCCAGATAAGATGGGTGGAATATGTTATGCCTTCAGCACAGGTCATGAGCTCAGGGTCCTGGGATGGAGCCCCCATCTGGCCCCCTGCTCAGCGGGGGATCTGCTTTTCTCTCACCCTCTGCCCCTCCCTTCCACTCATGCATTCTCTCTCCCAAATAAATAAGTCAAATCTTTAAAAAAATATTAAAAATAAATAAATGCTTTTAAAAGGGACATTCTGGTGCAGAATCATGAGCTTGTTTCCCCAAACAAGATGGGTGGAATTTGCTTGGGGCCCTCCTCTGAAAGGAGCCAAAGGCCTCCAATGAACCCCTCCAGCACCAAAGGGCCACCAGTAGCTGAGTCGACCCCTCAAGGTTTGGTGGCTTCCAGGCTGAGGAGACATTTCTTGCTCAGGACTTCATGACTCTCTGTGTTGCCAAGAGTCTCAGGACCTGACCTGTGCTGCCTCTGGCAGCTCCCCCTGGCAGCTTGCTCGAGCTTTCTCTCCAGCGCCTTGCACTATACTTGTCATGAATGTGTGATCTGTGTTTGACCCATCCCTGGCCCACTCCCCCTACTTGTCCTTCCTTTTCTGACCAATAATTGTGACAGAACTAAGCAGGTTCCCCAGGAATCAATGGCCATATTTCCTTCTTCAAAATGAAAGTGAAGAGTGCTGGTTGTCCATATGTGTGCATTGTCCTGGGTCCAGTAGATGTGTCGGGTAGGGGTGGGGGGGGGGGGCTTGGCCCCACGATGCCTTGGCGGTAATTCAATCCCAGCTCCCGCTACCTTCCGGCCACCGGGCCCTCCCCAGCCTCCTCCCCTCCCAGGGCTGCTCTAAGCCTCCAGGAGACGAGCAGCACCTCTCAAAGCCCCAGTCCAGCCTGAAGCCAGCAAAGCCTGCTCTTCAATGACAAAGCTCGCAGTCAGTGGGCTTCTTGGTCACTTTCCGAGCCTTTCTTTATGGGCTCACTGTGATCAGCAAGAAAGGACTTGAAGCCAGAGGGCAGTAAAGACAGAGGAACAAAGCTGGGGGGGGGGGGGTGCGCTTTGGGCTGGAAAAGGAGGGAAAGTGATCCTTTAATTAAGATGAGTGTTCTTTTGTACCTGTACTGTATCTTTTGGATGCAGTCGAGGTACAGAGGACAGGAGCAAAAGAGAAACAATGTAAGTTTGCTACTGTATGAATTCCTCCTCCTTATACTTAATCCTGTCCTTATTGGGGCCCAGGGTGGAAAGCTGATAATTTCGGTGAGCCCGAAAAGAAAGGCAGGGGCTTGCTTGAATTCCTGCCACCATCCCCTTGATAATGAACAGGCCTAATGAATGCGGGTAAGTGGTAGGAATCTGTGACCAGCTGCAACGGGGCAGGTAATACAGCTCAGATTTAATTGGGAGCAGGTATTGGAAGGCTGTATTACTTTAATTGGTGAGGGGTTTTCTAAATGGAAAGGACAAAGTATAATGGACAAATTGTGCAGTACAATAGCACTTAAGCTGGGATTGTATGCATTCGTTAATCTGCTGAGGAATGAGGCAATTCTAAACAATTTTCTCAGTGAAACCAACTCCAGAAAGCTTGTCCCTTTTGTTCTCCCTTGGGAAAATGTAAGATTGAAACAGAAAATACCTTTACCGAGGCAATCATTTGCCACGTGTGGAAAGCGGATACAGCTGTAAACTATGAAAAAGGGATCTTTGTAGTACAATAAAGGATGGAAAAAGAGATAAAGCTTGGGATAAGAGTGAGCCTGTCACTGCATCTAAAGGAGGAATAAAGTGATGGCATTTACAGTGACAGATGAGACTCTAAAGAGAAGGCAGGACAGTTTAGAGAGGGAAATTTGATATTTAAAAGAAAGGGCTGTGATAATTAAAAGTAGCATTACACTAAACTGTTACGCATATCATTAATGACAGAAGGAAACTGGTGCCTTTTAAAAAGTTAATGATTCTTATAAAACCATTCTTGAAACCTTACACTTTTAAAAGTCTGTATGAACATAAACTTGGCCCCACAGGTTGGTATTTCTGATTTCCAGCTTCCCTTAAAAATATAGAAAGCAGTGGGATGGGAATTATAGTCCAGTAATTGGTGTGGCATTATCCGCAGAGGAGTGCTCGTGTCCTGTGCAGCCAGAGAAAGGATGGGCTGAGACCAGCCATGGAAACGTGGCTATAAAAGGCTCTCTTATTGATATGTGGGTATAAAATGAACCCATGGGACATTCACAGTCAAGCTCATGCTATTTGCCTTATTTTCCTTTGATAATTTATATTTGACAACATCCAAGAGCATATCTATAGAACGGCATTTATGAGAAAAAAAAAATTTGCTTCCAGGTTTGTGGTCCAGTGACCAGCTCTGATGAGACCGTTTAACCGGATTTTCAACTGGTTTAACTTAATGGTTGAGGAGCAATTGTACTGGAGCTCTTTTAATGGGACCTTACACTTGTATATTTCATTACAGGTGGGAAAACTGGAAAGATTGAATGTCCTTTGGAGTGCACAGAGGTTTGGCAGTGGGAGAAGGAAAACAAAACGGAGCCTGGTGGGAGTGTTGAGCAGACTTTCTCAAGATCCCAGGTGGGTTTCATGTACTGCCTAATGTGAAGAACAAGACTGATTCAGCTTCCCACACTGGCTGGAAAGGCCGAATTATCTTACCCCGGCTATTGTTCCCAGCTAGGAGCAAAGCTACAAAGCTTCAGTTTGTATAAAGAATTCTTTGGGAGGGAAACTATTTTGCTATCCACACATCTAGATCCCACACACTGGACAGCACCTACTTTGGCCTCAATCTGCTAAACTACAGACCATAATGGAAAAAGCCCCCTAGTGTGAAATCACACCTATTCTCAAAGGAAAGCATAAGACTTTTCCTGGCCATTGGTACATAATGACAGAATCCTACCAGAAACACGGCAAGAGATGCTGTAAACTGTAAGATAAAACTGAATATCAGTCCCGTCAAAGCACGTTCACAAGAATGGTCAAGAGACTCACCACCCTAGCGCATCTAAAAAGATGCTTGTGATCATGGCAATTCAAATCCGTCACTGGGATTCTATGCGCAAAAAGTTAAATTCTGTCAAATTCCTTGGAGCAGGAAGGGTAGGATAGGAGTAAGGTAGGGAATTAAAAGCTAGAGTCCCGAGTGATTCTTCATTTTGAGAGTGGTGGCTGGTGGAGTCCTCATTGGTACTGAAAAAGCCTTCATGCTTTTAATTGTGTGTACGTGCGTATGTGTGTGTGCTTGCGCACATGTGTTTGAGCACTATTAAAGCTAATGAAATGTGACTAAGTTATAGACAAGTGTGACAGAAACTCAGAAAAAAAACGCAATTAGACAGGGTCAAGTTTGTGTGAAACCCATGTTCCTGCTCCTCATTCCCCCAGAATTAAACTGAAGTATTTGTTTCCTTCCCCACCAAGCCAATCTCTCCCTACCAAAAGAATAGCCAAAGAATAACTCCCTCAGCCAAAGTCCTATACAAATTGTGGCTAAAACCCATTCAGCATTGGCAATATCAACTTACACTAAATTGTACTATCCTGAGACCCATTTTCACTGGACATGTAAATAAGAAAGACAAATCCTGGGGATCCCTGGGTGGCTCAGTGGTTTAGCGCCTGCCTTTGGCCCGGGGCGTGATCCTGGAGTCCTGGGATTGAGTCCCGCATCAGGCTCCTGGCATGGAGCCTGCTTCTCCCTCTGCCTGTGTCTCTGCCCCCCCCCCCTCTTTCTATGTCTATCATGAATAAATAAATAAAATCTTTAAAAAAGAAAGAAAAATCTTGATACATACACACACATTTATTGACTACCTCCTATGACTTCTTTATTTCAGCTAGTTTGACACTGTGTTCTTCTTATCAACAACAAAATCAGCAATTGTAGTGTTTTTCAATTAGAGGCTTAAATATCAACAAAATAGAGATTTCAGTTAAATTTGATTAGGGGGAATCATACAGATATAATTATATCCCTTTCTACTATCAAGTTATCCAAAGGTGTAGTCACCAAGTGGAAAAGCAAAATAGAGGGTTGATGGACCTTGGGAGTTTTAGGAAATGAAATCCCACAGATGAGGATAACATTTGGATTTTTTGCTTCTGTATCTATCATCCTTTAACCTGCACCTTATGACACTAGGAATGGCTACAAAGTAACCCTCTACTCTCCTAGTATAGGGAGAAATATTCCGTGTAGGACATTTAGGTTTATATTTGATGTTCAATATTTATCATTTATGCTACCCATCTATACAGAAAGAGAGATTTGCATACACACACATATATGGTTTAACATAAATGTTAGACGTTACCTGGTATTACAAGACATTAAGTAGAAACATATAATGAAATCTCCAAGTAGTTTCAGTAAATGGAAAAGAGGTCCTAATTTGGGGAGGCATATTACCACTGTCAGTGAGAATAAAGGATTAGAGAGTTTAGGAATCTCATTGAAGTAACTTTTTTCCCTTCGTCTTATGAAACATCAATGTGCATGCATGGCCAGTAAGTAAATCATAAAGTTACAATATTCAATATCAACATTATTTGTGTCTTTAGCTAAGATATATGTAGATAGAATAGAATACATTAATTTCATAATGCCTGTGTATCTGTCTGATACACTTAAAAATGAATTGTATTCATTCATCAACATTGGGTAGTCTCTGAAATCTCACAAAGTGAATACTAACAGACTGTTCTATTTTGACATCATTCAACTATGTCTGGAGCATATACAAATTTTGTGCTTTTTGTGAGATGTAATTAATCAATGGAATGAAAAGACCTTCCCATGGGAAATGCTCTTCAACCGTTTGGAATAGAAATTGAAACTTGAGAAATGAAGAGAAAACAAGCAAAAAAATATTAGACCTTCTGTTGGTTAAAAAAAAAAACAACTGTAGAGAGTTGCAAATAATACCTTCTGCATAAAATTAGGATTCTACAAGTTCTGCCCACTTCATAAAAAGGGCAAAGAAAATATTCACTACACCATCTCATAGTAGAAGAAAATAGGCTTTCACTTTTTTGAAGTTCTAGTGTGGAAGACTTTTCTATGAGGAACAGAAACACTAAATCTATGCCACACTCAATTAGTGGGGCTGGAATTCATTTTAGCTTGAGATGCTTTTGTGTGGATATTTCAAGCTGTATATCCCAAGAAGTCCAGCAGAAGCAAAGACTAAACTGTCTATAATTTTAAAACACAGGGCATCCAGGTAACCTATGGAAAAAATAATACTGCTGAGGATTAGTTCGTGATTTAAAGATACAAACCACGTAAAGGAATTTACCAGCATCGAAACTGTCAGCAGATACAACTGATAGAATTGCTATCCTCGGAGGGGCTTCATCCCGGCTGAGGAGCTACAGCCGCTGGCGGCCGCGGGTCTCACAGCCGCTCCGGGTTTTTAGAACTTCAGCTAAAAAAATGGGCAGAATTTTCCTTGATCATATCGGTGGTACCCGTCTGTTTTCTTGTGCAAACTGTGACACAATCCTGACCAACCGCTCAGAACTCATCTCTACTCGGTTCACAGGCGCCACTGGCAGAGCATTTCTTTTTAACAAGGTAGTTAACCTGCAATACAGTGAAGTTCAAGACCGGGTCATGCTCACTGGCCGCCACATGGTTCGAGATGTGAGCTGCAAGAACTGCAATAGCAAACTCGGATGGATCTATGAGTTTGCCACTGAAGACAGCCAGCGCTATAAAGAAGGCCGTGTGATCCTGGAACGCGCTCTAGTACGAGAGAGTGAGGGCTTCGAGGAGCATGTACCATCTGATAACTCTTGAAGAAAAAGAGATAACTCCATCTTTTCCCAGGTCTCCTTCACTGAAAACAAAAATCTACTTACATACACTGTCACCTTAGCATCAGGGTCGGATTCATGAACTGCGGAACAAGAGGTTGTGAGAATCTAAGATGGAACCTTTCTTTCTTTCTTTTCTTTTTTTTTTTTTTTTATTTCCAATTTTCCATCCAGCAGCAGTGTGTAGAGAGAGTATTATGCAGATGCCGTTAATTTTTTTTTTCCCTGTGTTTACATCTTGAGGCAGAATAGTCTGTCTGCAGCTACCTGATGGGCTATGTAAGGGGAAAAAAAATCTGGGCTATCGGAGTGAAAAAGTGTGTTTTGTGTAAATTTTGAAAGGAAAATGTGTCAAGAGCATGGTTTTTAAACTTACTTGGGCTTCGTTTAAAACATTTTTTTTTTTAAACCCAGTTATTTCTTGACTTGCTAGCTTCAGGGAAGAGGTCCAGATTTGCGACCAGCGCTAAAGGTTCAGTGTTAGATGGCTTGTGCTGGCCGCTGTGCCATGTTCTTGTCAGAGATGAACCGTGGCACCAGAGCCCATCCTTCCTTGTCAGTCTTGACCCACAGACGTCACCATTCCTAGTTATTTGTCACCATATAATCGGTGTTGATTGGAAACTTTACCTGAAATGGGGCAGAACTGCTTGGTTGTCTTTTCCATGTAACTTAAGCATAGTAATATAAATAAAGTAATAGTTGGAAAAAAAAAAAAAGAATTGCTATCCTCAAATACAAAAATTAAAGTAATATTTAAAAAATGAGTTTAAAATAATTATGTTTAAAATTGGTAGAGAAATTAAGTTGTAATGGAAATCATAGTGAAAGAAGAGCAGGTTTGGTGGGGAAAAATCAGAATTTTGAAAGAACTACATAAAACTTCATTGCTATATATGAACTCAGTTAATTAACAGAGAAAGTAGACGTATATCTTCAGTTCCAAGAAATGTCCATCATAACAGCTCATAGAGAAACAAACTAATGAACTTATTATGGTTTTTGTTTTTTTTTCAGAGTTGTTGAAATTTAAAGAGTGGCAACTTATAAACAACATTTCGTAATCACTGAAAACAGCCAGCAACAAAAAAGAAGTGACCATGAGTGTTGAACTTGATTATGGAGACTCTGGCCTTCCCCTATAGGTTTCAGAAAATAACAAGGGAATAAATAAAAGGTTTCTAGATGTGTCCAAATGGGGATTCTTGGGAGAGTGACATCAGCAAAATGGAGGATCAAGAAGCATCATTATCTTCTTCCTTGAACATAGACCAGAATGACAACAAGATTAAGAAACAACCAGAAACTATGGGAACCAACTTATAGGAGTTCTGGCACATAATCAAAGGTTTACCGCAGTCAAGCAAATGCTCCATCAAGAAAAAGCTATCTTCAAAATGCTAAGGAAGTTTTGTAACATTTCTATTCTTAATTCCCTCACCGCCTTCAAGCACAGAGCAAAGCAAGCCTGGACACCTGTTACTCTCTAAAAACCAGAAGAAAGAGAGCAGACTTGATTTGCAAATTATTGTATATGTTCATTCTAACTTGGCTGGGAGGTACTTGAATAAGTGACTGGCTCATCTTCATCTCACATAACTAGGAACATAGGTAGGAAAAGCAACCAGCACTGCTCATTAAAGTTATGAGGACAACAAATCCACAGACACCAAAGGCAAGAAATTCTGAGTGGAGATCTATAATAGATCATCTAAAACCAAGAGGAAAACAAAACAAAACTAGAGTGAGACATTTTAGGGAATTAGGACATTTAAAAGCAATAGCATATATAGGAAAATTTAGAAAGTCATGTGCATACCAGACAAGATACATGCTCAGAAGTCTTTTTTTTTTTAAGATTTTATTTATTTATTAATGAGAAACAGAGAGACAGAGAGGCAGAGACACAGGCAGAGGGAGAAGCAGGCTCCACACAGGGAGCCCGACATGGGACTCGATCCCAGGTCTCCAGGATCACACCATGGGCCAAAGGCGGCACTAAACTGCTGAGCCACCCAGGCTTCTCCATGCTTGGAAGTCTTAAGAAGAACTTAAACTTTCTCCTCAGCTCTTCCCTAGTTCAAAACAAGCCTAGCTGATCGGTAAAAACATACACCCACAGAGAGCTAGTTTGTAAAGACTGAAAGAGATGGTTATCTTTTTTTTTTTCTCTTTTTGGTGTATTTTTGTTTGTCTCTTTCAGCTCCTGGCATTCAAGAAAATCTCTGTCAAAACATTTGCTGAACACAAGCTAAAGGAACAGAGACAGTGAGTACACACACCAAAGAACCATTTTTGAAAAAAATAGTTTGTAGAAGTCTCAAAACAAATGGACAGCCTTCAATTATCAAAACAACAGCAAACAAGCAAACAGAAAACAGAAAACTCTAGGGAATAGAAAATATCTGATGTACAATATTATGAAAATCAAATACCAATTTTCAACAAAAAAAATCACAAAGCATACAAAAGAATAGACTTTGATTCACTCAAAGGAACAAAATAACTAATTGACAGAAACTGTCCCTGAGGTACCCCAGATGGTGGACTTACTAAACAAAGACTTTGAAACAACCGTCATAAGTTGGCTCAAACAGATAAGGGAAAACATAGACAAAGAACTAAAGGAAATCTAGGACAGAATATAAATGAAAGGAAGATATCAGCAAACACATAGAAATGATAAAAAGAGAACCAACAAATTTTGGAGTTGAAAAGGACATTCACTGAAGTGCAAACTTCACTATAAGAGTTCAACAGCAGATTTATCGGAGAATCAGTGAACTTAAAGATACAACAATTGAATTATGTAGTCTGAAATGCAGAAAAGAAAAGAAAAGAAAAGAATAAACAAAGGTGAACAGTGCCCAACAGAATTGTGGGACACTATCAAGCAAACTAACATATGCAAATAGAAATAGCAAAAGATGAGATAAAGGGGAAGAATGATTATCATTTTTTAAAATTCTTTTCCAAAAAGAAGAAAGAAATTAATCCACAAATCAATAAAACTCAATAAATGCCAAGTAATAGAAACACAACAAGATCCTGAGATAAATTATAATCAAATTGTTGAAAGCCAAAGACAATATAGAATTTTAGATGGAACAATAGAGAAGTGATTTGACTTATGAGGGATCCTCAATTTGATTATCCACCAATTTCTCATTAGAAACCTGGAAGCAAAAGGGTAGTGGAATGAGATACTAAAAGTAAACACACACACACACACACACACACACACACAAAACCCTGTCAACTGAGAATTCTATATCTGGAAAAATTGGCCCTCATCAATGAGGTAACAATTATGAAATTCCCAGGTTAAAAAAAGAAAACAAACTAGGGAAGTTTATTACTACTAGACCTGCCCTACAAGAAATGCAATCTTTGAGTTGCAGTATAAAGACACTAGATAGTAATTTGAAGTGATACAAAGATGTAAAATTATCTAGCAACAGTAAATACATAAACAAGTAGGAAAGCCACTATTATTATAACATTCGTTTGTAATTCATATTTTTCATTTTCTGTAGGATTTAAAAGAAAAAATTATTTTAAAAATTATAAATCTGTTAATAGGAACACAACATATACATATATAATTTATGAGCTCAATAATATAAGGGGAGGATTGAACTTTATAGATTTACATATGCAATTTAGGTTAGGTTGGTATTCATTTAAATTTTAAGGTTATAAAATAAACAAACAAACTGAAACAACCTACTGAATGGAAGGAGATATTTGCAAAAAATATATCCAATGAGTTAATATACAAAATATATAAAGAACATATACAACTCAGCACCAAAATAACTAATAATCCAATTAAAAAATAGGCAGAAAACACAGGGAGACATTTGTCCAAAGAAGACATACAGATGGCCAATAGACACATGAAGAGCTGCCATCACTGATCATGAGGGAAATACAAATCAAAGCCAAATGAGGTATCATCAGAATGGCTAAAACAAAAAACACAAGAAACAGGTGTTGATGATGATGTGGAAAAAAAAATCTCAATTATGGATTAGAACAATGAGACAAAAAATCAATAAGGAATCAAAAGACTTGTAAATGCTATATGCCAATTAAATCTAACAAATGCATAAAGTCAATCATTCCACTCAACAACAGCAGGATACACATTTTTCTCAAATGTATTATGAAGCATTCTCCAGGATAGAGCATAAGTTAGGTGACAGTCGTAAGAAATTTTAAAAGACTGAAATTATATGGGGTATTGTTTCTGATCACAATAGCTTGAAGTTAGAAACCAACTTGAAACAGGAAACTGCAAAATTCACAAGTGTGTGGAAATTAAACATAACACATTAAACAACAAACTGGTCAAAGAAAAAGAAGAGGGAAATTAGAAAATATTTTGAGACAAATGAAAACACAACCTACCAAACCTTATGGTTTTCAGCACAAGCAGTGCTAAGAGGGGAATTCATAACAGTAAATGCATACATTAAAAAAGGAAAAAAGTCTGAAATCAATAACATTACTTTCCACTTTAAGGAACTAGAAGAATTAATAGAATTAATAAGGGAAAAAAATCTTTTATAATCTCAATTGATACAATAAAAACATTTGACAAAATTGAATACTCTTTCTTGATAAAAATACTAAAAAAATGAAGGAAAACTCTTCAACATAATAAAGGCCATATATAACCTCCCCCCACTACCAGCTAGCACCATATTCAATGCTGAAAGAAAAAAAGGCTTTAAGATCAGAAATAAGACAAGGACACCTGCCCTTGTCACTTCTAGTCAATATAGCATTGAAAATTTTAGTCAGAAATATAAACGAGAAAGAAATAAAAGGTATCCAAATTGGAAAGAGAAAAGTAAAATTATCTCTGTTCACAGATAACATAATTTACATGTATTAAGCCTTAAGGATTTCACACAGACCCCCCTCCCCACACACACACACCTCTTGGAACTTATTAAATTCATCAAAGTTTCGGGATCCCTGGGTGGCGCAGCGGTTTAGCGCCTGCCTTTGGCCCAGGGCGCGATCCTGGAGACCCGGGATCGAATCCCACGTCGGGCTGCCGGTGCATGGAGCCCGCTTCTCCCTCTGCCTGTGTCTCTGCCTCTCTCTCTCTCTCTCTCTCTCTCTCTCTCTCTCTCTGTGACTATCATAAATAAATAAAAATTGAAAAAAAAATTAAAAAAAAAATTCATCAAAGTTTCAGGTTACAAAATCAACACACAAAACAGTTGTTGCTATACACTGACAATGAACAACATGAAAAGGATACCAAGAAACCAATTTTGTTTATAATAGCATGAAAAAGAATTAAATACTTAGAAATAAAATTAAACATGGAAATAAAGGACTTGTACTGAAAACTATAGAACATTACTGAATGATTCAACTATAAGTGAAAAGACAGCCCAAGTTTATGGATTGGAAGACAATATTATTAAGATGACAACACTACCCAAACCAATCTACAGATTTACTGCAAAGATCAGATCTACATAAGTCAGATCTACAGAAATCTCTGTTAAAATTCCAATGGCTTTGTTTTTCAGAAATAGAACAAACACATCCTAAAATTCATATGGAATCTCAAGGGGCTTCATAGCCAAAACAATCTTGAAAAAGAAGAACAAAGTTGGAGGACACACACTTTCGAATTTTAAAACATACTTTAAAACTACAGTTCTTAAAACAAGGTGCTACTGGCATAAGACAGAAACATAGACCAATGGAATAAAATAGAGATCCAAGAAATACTGATTTGGACAAGAGTCTCAAGATTCTGTCCAGATGCGGGAAAGGAAATTCTTTTCAACAAATAGTGCCAGCAAATTTGGATATCCACATGAAAAAGAATGAAATTGGACATGCAGTGTACATACCAGACACAAAAATTGACTCAAGATAGGTCAAATACTGAACATAAGACCTAAAAACAAAACAAAACAGAAACAGAAAACAAACAAAAACCCACAGAGGCAAGAAAACATAAGGGCAAAAATTCATGACATGGCATATGCCAGTGATTTCTTGGATATGATCTTGAAAGCACAGGTAATAAAAGAAAAAATGATGTTAGACTTTATCAAAATTTAAAATGTGATTTTTTTTTAATTTAAAATGTTTGTGTATTAATGACACTATCAAGTGAGTGAAAAGACAACTCACGGAGTGGGTTATAACTCCTAAAACTTAAGTTAAAAAATAAAAAATAAACAAAGTACTTGTATAGATATTTTTCCAAAGAGGTACACAAATAGGCAACAAGCACATGAAAAGATGCTTAAAGTCAGTAGTCCCTGGCAAATGCAAGTCACGATGACTATGAGATATACATTCACATCCATTACAGTGGCTATTAAAAAACAAAGCAAGAAAAAAAAAAAAGCAAGAATAACAAATGTTGGAGACAATGTGAAGAAATCAGAACTGTTGTGCAATGCTGGTGATAATGTGAGATAGGATAGCCACTGTGGAAAATAGTGTGGTGGTTCCTTGAAAAGTGAAACCTTGAAGTATCATTTTATCCATTATATATATTACCTACCTAGAAGTGTATATACCCCAAAGAATTGAAAGCAAGGACTCAAAAAGATACATAGACACCGATGCATATAGCAGCTTGGTTCACAATAGCCAAACTGTACAATCAGCCCAAGGTCCACCAGCTGATGAATGGTAAACAAAAATGTGTTGTATACAGACAATTGGAAAGTCTTCAGCCTTAAAAAATGGAATAAAATTATAATACATGCTACATCATGGATGGGCCTTGAAAACATTATGCTAAGTGAAATAAGTCAAAAACAAAAGGACAAATATACTATGACTCCACTTATAGAAGATACCCATAATATTCAGACAAATAGAGAAAGAAAGCAACATAGATATTTACTAGGAACTCTAGGGAGGGACTAATGGGTAGTTTTTGTTTCATGAGTATATAGTTTCTGTTTGGTGTGATGACAATGTTTTGGAAATGAATAGTGGTGATGGCTGTACACCATTGTGGAATGTACTTAATTCCCTGAATTATGCACTTAACCATAGTTTAAATTTTTTTTTTTTTTAATTTATGATAGTCACACAGAGAGAGAGAGAGAGAGGCAGAGACATAGGCAGAGGGAGAAGCAGGCTCCATGCACCGGGAGCCCGACGTGGGATTCGACCCCGGATCTCCAGGATCGCGCCCTGGGCCAAAGGCAGGCGCTTAACCGCTGTGCCACCCAGGGATCCCTTAACCATAGTTTAAAGGCAAATTTTACATTGTGCATATTTTATCTCTCTCTCTCTCTCTCTCTCTCTCTCTCACACACACACACACACACACACACACCTTTTCACTCCTCAGTAATATAATGCTAAGCAACAATAGAAGCCTGTTTCTGAAAGTGTCTAAAATTCTAGTCTTAACAATTAAAATCCAGCAATTTCTTGAGCCAGAAATTGCCTTAACAACTGGATTGCAGTGATTTTAAGTGAACTAAATGGTTCGAGATAGAAGAAAAGGTGATTTTATTGAGTATATATCACTCAAAGTTGTTTAAAATATGAAAATAATTATTCAGCCTATGATCATAACAGATGCAGAAAAATCTAACACACATTTATGATAAAAGCCCTGAATAAGCTTACAGAAGGGCAATTCTTAGTGCTCTACAAGACAGAACTACAAGATATCTTCATAAAACCTACAGCTATTACAGCACTCAATAGATTGAATGCCTTCTCTGTAAGATGGAAACAAAGCCAGGATTTCAGTTCTCACCACTTCTATTTAATATTTTAATTGAGGTTGTAGCCAGTGTAAAAAGGAAAATAAAAATAATAATAGAAAATAAAGATATCCCTATTAGAAAGTATGAAGTACAATTGTCTTTATTCATAGACGATATTACCATTTTTGTAAAAAAATCTTAAGGAGTCCACAAAAAACTTAATGAAGGAAATAAGGATGATTACCCATGGAGGATCAATAAACAAAAATCATTCATATTTCTATAAATTAGTAACAATCAATCCAAAATGAAATTAAGGATCCCTTTCACAAAATCATCAAAAATAATAAACTGTTTAGGAATAGATTTAACAAAAAAAGAGTAAGGCTTTTATATACTGAAAACTACAAACGATTCCATGAGACATTCAAGATCATTTACCTAAATGGAAGGACACTCCATATTTTTGGATTGAAAGTCAGTATTTTCATGATATCAATTTTCCCCTAAATTGATTTATAGATTTAACACCCCCTGTATCAAAATCTCAGGGGAGGGGGTTGTTTGTTTGTTTTGTTTTGTTTTTCAAAAACTGACAAGCTGATCCTTAAGTTAGTAAATAATTGTAAAGGATGTAGAATAGCCAAAACAGGTTTGAAAAAGAAGAGTAAAGCTGTAGGACTTACACTTTCTAATTTAAAAATTATTATAAAGCTGCAGTAAGCAAGACAGAGTACAACTGGTGTGAGGATAGACACATGGATCAATGGTACAAAATTGAGGGTCCTGGGATAAACACTTACATTTATGGCCAATTGATTTTCAACAAAGATGTCAAGACAATTCAATGAGGAAAGGATAGTCTTTATATAAATAGTACAGGGACAATTGGATGTCCACATGTCAAAAGATTAATGTAGACTCTCACATCCCGTCATACACAACAACTACCTCAAAAATGAATCAGACCTGATGTAAAAGCCAACCCCATAAATATTTAGAAGAAAATAGGAGAATATCTTTGTGACATCAGTTTAGGGAAAGAGAAAGACACCAAAAGCAGAAATCATAACAAAAAAGAAAGATAAATGGAATTCATTATATTTTTTTAAAATTAAGCTTTGAAAGACATTATGAAGAAAATAAAAGATACAAACTGAAAGGAAATATTTGCAACCACGTGTTTGATAAAATACTTATTTCTAGAATATACAAAGAACACTTATAATTCAACAACGACAATAATAATAACCCCAATTTAAAAATGGGTAGAATATTTGGATAGATATTTCCCCAGAGAAGACTTATAGGTTGCTAGCAGTCAGTCACATGAAAAGATGCAAACGTCTGACTCATTAGGGAAATGTAGACTAAAGAAATACGAGATACAACTTCACACTACCTTGTTTTGTTTTGTTTTTTAAGACAATACAAAATATTGACAAGATGTGAAGAAACAAGAACCCTCATATGTTACTGCTGAACATATTCAATGGTTTAGCCACTTTGACAAAATTTGGCATGTAATTTTAAGTTAACATAAGCTTTTCAAATAACCCTCCAATTCCATTCCTAGGTATTTTCTCCATCCTCCCCAACTAGACAAAACTCTGTTTTATCTATCTTATTATGGTGTTTGCTTGTACCATGTTTACTTTCTGTCTGTTAGTAATGAATATTTATTCCAATATCATAAGAATCTGTGATTGCACTCAAGCCACATAACTTTACTGAAAGGTAAATAAAATAAGAAGGGCACAATAAAAATGTCATAGGGGTTTCAGTAAAGAAGGGATTATATTCCTTAGGAGTTCTCAGGAATGCATTGAGCTCATGAGACTGAAAGGGACCAAGAAAAGTGGATATGATCTTAAAGTCTGATGGAGAGCACAGACTCTTGGTATTATAGATATTTATAAGAAAAGGCAGAGAAGAGAAACTCCCCAGTGTATGTTCAGAAAATAGCAATTACTGCAATTTTCAATGAGTAGGTCTCTAAAGAAAAGAATGGTAGTTGGGCAGGTGAACTTCAACAGATGAGAGAACACATACACTTCAAGGCAATCTCCTGAATGCATAGAAGGATCACATTGGTTTAGGAACCAAAGTTAACATATATTTGAATAGGGAATTTACAACCCACTGAAGAAGTATTATAGGTATTATTATTATTTCAAAGGTTCCTGAAGCTTTATCTTCCAATTAGCATATTTTATTTCATTTTTTCCCAATAATCATATTTTAGATTCTGTTGTGAGTTCTTATTTTAATTTCATGGAAGTTGGTAGATTTTTGTTATGGCATGTATTTAGAAATAGGCACAAGCAATATTTCCATGTACATTCATTTTAACATGTGATAAAATATAATTAATTTCACATTGGTCATTGTTTAAAATAGTCTCAGAATTTGTGTTATTTTGTAATGGATTTGTGTTATTTTGTAAATTTTAACGAATAAGAAGTTTATGTTATTGCTTTCATAATGTCTTTGTAAGAACCATAAAATAGCACTAAACTAGGAACTTTTTCTTTCATGCACATTAATGATTTGAATGTGTAAAATATTTTATTATCCTCTAAATGCCACTAGGAGTGCACTGTTCTCACTCTCAGCTCAAGATAAATTTTTATTTTTCATGTGGGGTCACTGGCATTCTCTTTAACTTTTTTGTTGTGTCTTTCAGTAGAAACTCCAATGTCTCAAAGACTTAAAAAAAATAGGAAAATATACTGTTATACTTAATGATGGCTATCATCTTCATTCTTATGATTAGAGATAATTATTGATCAGAGATAAATATTTCTAATGTTGCATCCTCAAATATATATAATTATTTCTAATGTTGAGTTTTTAATTAGGGTATCTGCAACTCTTTTCTGAAACAAAATACTGTTTTGTCACTTTTTTCTCTCACTTTATAGGGGCTCCAAACTAAGAGTATGTTCCCACATTTACTCACTTTTAATTCTACTACTTAAGATAATAAGAAAAACAACTAGATTTTTTAATGACCTTAATCTATTTTTAGTGCATCAGTGTGAACTTAATGAAATAATGATTCTTAGTGGTTCTGTGGTTATTTTGAACATTTCTGCTTTATTTTAACTTGGGATTCTTGAGAGAATAGTTTTGTTTATCACAAAGTTTAGTCTGTATCTGGCTTACTGCAAGAAAGAAAGAGAAAAGATGGGAGAAGAAGAAATAAGAAAGAAAGAAAAAAGAAAGAAGAGAGAAGGAAGAAGGAAGGAAAAAACAAAGAGGAAGGGAGAGACAGAGAAATGGCTAAACATGACAAAAAGTTACCATCTGAAAATCATGAATTAGGAATAATTATGGCCATAACCTATGTTGTAAGTTCTCTTCCCTGAACTAATTTATCCATGCCTGTTAACATGATTGCCTTCTATGCTTTTGAGGATTTTTTTTCCTAACCCCATAAATACATTCAACATATATTAAGTCTACTATTGGATATTCTAAAAATTTGAAGGAATTTAAAGAAACAGTTACTGGTAAATTGCCTTATAGAGTTTTGATTAATGGTTTAAATAATTTATTATTTTTAAAATAATTTATAGTAAATGTGGTATATTTTAATAGAATTTCTCCTTAAAAAGTTAGTAAGAGCCAATGAGTCTTTTTTTTTTTGAGCCAATGAATCTTAAAATAAATTTGCTTCATTATAAATAGAAATTATATTAGTTGAATGCATATGTATATTTGTGGGAGGTACCAAACAGATGAAAAACATTAAATATAAAATTAAAAGTTTGTATTTAACTAAGGAAATGAAGATAATATAATAGCAAAATTTTCAGCAGAGTATAATCTAAAATTATTCAGTGTTCTCAGAAGATTTTAATATATATTTTCTCAACAGGCTCTCTTCACACAAGACAAAAATGCAGTTCACTTTATTAACAGTTAGCATATCATCTCTAAATGAAGCTCATTGCCATCTAAAATGGGTCCTGCAAGGAGCTAATGAGCAAGCTCTTGCCTGATATTGACAATTAATCAGGCATAAAAGCATTTAGGATCAGGACCCATTGACAAGCATGTAGGCTCATACAAACTTCAATGAAACATGATATGTGAACATATTTGTCTAATTGTATATCAGGTTTTCGCACAAATTCCCACCAAAACACTTAATTATCTACAGAGGTGATGCATCCGCTTCAGAATCTGTAGGAAGCTTTTTGGTTTGCTGTAACCATATATAATGGATTGAATGAAGAGTTATTAGGCTTTGTTGCCAGTTTTCCCATTTTAATTGCTATAGCAACCTGAAGCCAAAGTTGGATCATTGGACAGAGTAACTGAGTGATTAAAAGCAACCATCATTGCACCCCTGATAGAATTATCTTTGGAGCTGAAGGAAAAATAAATCAAGTATTTAAAATAATGAAAAATCTAGAATATGAAGAAAAATATTTTTTTCACAATTAAATTAGGGAATTTTAAGTGAATTTGTATTTGTATTTCCCCTTTTAAAGTTAATAATTGGAATCACTCAAAATGTATATTGTGTATCAAGTTCGAACCATTCAATGGGTGCTCTGTGTATAACTAATAAATTACTTACAACTGATTTCATTCTCATATATAAAGGGAAATAAAAACAAATGCCTATTGTATGGTTTTGTTCTTCTTAAGAAGTCTTGATTAATTTTTGAAGTTATTATATAATATTTAAGGCACCTATATGTTTTGCTGGTAAGTTGAATTACGCAGTCATCTTCCCTCCCCTTCCTTTTCCACATTTGATTTTTAGGCCTTATCTCAATTTCTCTAATATTTTAATCTCTGCTACAATTAAAGGAAAATGCAAACTTTATCATTTTAAATGTTGTAGTTAAATATAGCCTGTGCATACTCGTGACAATGAAATAGTTCCAGGTGTTTTTTGACTGTGTTCCCTTGTTATAGATAGGTTCACTGTGTTAGAATACAATGCCATTCTAATAGTTTATGCTGATGTGATCCTTCTTAGTTTAGAAGCTTGCTTCTCTTTCAAAGGGGATTCAACAAAGAATGTTGCTTCCTTGCAAATTGGTAGGAAGGTTTCCAGCATATTAAAAAAATGAAAAAGGAGCAAATTAACCCAAGAATAAAACAGAATAAGTAGAATAAATACACCAGGAAAAGAGATGAAGGTAAAGGCTCAATGAATTAAAAGCAATTTTGGGGAAAACTGGAATTGAAAGAATGGGATGTGAAAAACATATTAAAATGGATAATTTCTTTAACATTATACTGTATGGAAATCTATGGGGGACCTGGGTGGCTCAGTGGTTGAGCGTCTGCCTTTGGCTCAGGTCAAAATCCTGGGGTGCTGGGATTGAGTCCCACATCAGGCTCCCCACAGGGAGCCTGCTTCTCCCTCTGCCTCTGTCTCTGCCTCTGTCTCTGCCTCCTTCTCTCTCTGTGTCTTTCATGAATAAATAAATAAAATCTTTTTTAAAAAAGGTTCTGATAACATTATTTCTTTATACTAAAAGTATAAAGTCTACTATAATTTCACTTAAGACTGTTAAGAATAGTTTATACACTAAGTCTTTGAGACAAAAATGGATGGTTTATAAAGAATGAACAGATTTAAACCCTAATTAAAAACAGAAATTCTAACTTCAAGCATACCCTGGTCGTCTGTCTCATTGTAGGCTCTCTAACCACTTCAATAAAATATCAATGTTAATACAAACATAAAGAAAAACATCAATGAAAACAAAAATGGATGGCCAACTTATAGTCAAAATTGGAGAAATAAAAAATCTACAGTGCAGAAATGACAATCAGATATGTATTTTTTGCTAAAGATAATGCAAATATGATTGTTTGATGAATAAATATTGATAAAGATGAATACATATTTTATTAATTGCCTTCACACTGGATAGTAGTTCATAATCCATGACAGGCATCAATAAGAAATGAAGCAGCTGTACAAAAACAGGTCAGGTGGTGCCTTTGGTCCAACTTCCTTCTCCACAATCATCTTCTCTCTTCAACATTCATTCAGAAATGATAACTTCAAAAAAAAAAAAAAACACAAGACAGAAGCAGAGAAGGACATACTTGGATGAATTACATTATGAGAGGTGGGAGTTTTTTCTCTGCTTCTTCTGTCTTTGCAAGAAATTGTGGAAAAATTGGTAACATTTCATCCTTAAATATTTGGTAGAATTCAACAGTGACCTTACTGAGCCTGTTGCTTTCTGTATTGGAAGGTTATTAATTTTTATTAATACAAGCCTATTGAGTTTTTATTTCTTCTTATGTGAGTTTTGGCAACATGTATCTTTGAAGAAATTGTTCTCTTTCATCTAAGTTACAAAATTTGTGGGCACAGAGTTGTTCATAGTATACCTACACTAAAGAGTAACCTCTTCATGGCCCTGGGATCTGTAGAGATGTTCCACTTTTCCTTCCTGATATTAATAATTTATGTCCTTTCTCTTTTTTCTTAGCCCTGGCTGGAGGCTGACTAATCTTATTGATCTGTTGAAAGAACTGGATCTTAGATTTCTTGATTGTCTCTATTTATTTTGTCTTCCATTTTATTAATACCTGTCCTAATTATTCTTATTTTCTTCTGCTTTCTTCTTCTCCATCTTCTTTTTCTAATTTCCTAAGGTGGAAGAATCTTATATTTTGCTGATTTTGGGTCTTTCTCTTTTATTATATATATATGTTATATATAACCAATAATGTATATTGGATATATATCAATCGTATAAATTTCCCCATAATCACTGCTTTTTGCTGCATCCCATAAATTTTAATAATTGTTCTTTACTTTCTTTTTAATTAAAAATATTTTTAAATTTCTCTTGAGATACCTTTTGACCCATGTGTTATTTAGAGGCTTAATCTTTAAGTATTTGGGAATTTTCCAGCTATCTTTCTGTTACTGATTTCCAGTTTAATTCCATATGGTCTGAAATCAGACATTAAATAATTTTCTTTTTAAAAATTTGTTAAGGTCTGTTTATGGCTCCCCAAAATAGTCTATTTTGTTGAATTTTCCATGTCAGCTTGAGAAGAATGGGTAGTCTCTTGTTTTTGGATGAAGTAGTCTATAGATGCCAATTATATCCCATTGATTGATGTTGACATTGAGTTCAACTATATCCTTACTGATTTTGCTGGATCTATTTCTTTTCTTTTTCTTATTTTGTGTGTGAAAATTTTAAAAAGATTTATTTATTTGTTTTAGAGGTGGTAGAGAGAAGGAGAGAAAGAATCTCAGGTAGACTCCCCATTGAATGCAGAGCCCAATGTGGGGCCGGATCTTACCACCCTGAGATCATGACCTGAACCAGAATCAAAAGTCATATGCTTAACTGACTGAACCACCCAGGTGCCCCATGTTGGATCTATTTCTAACAGAGTAGTGTTAAAGTCTTCAATTATAGTGGTGGCTTCATCTATTTTCTCCTCATAGTTCTATCATTTTTTCCCTTACATATTTTGAGGTCCTGTTAGATGCATACACATTGAGGACCAGCAGTTATGTTTCCTTGGAATATTGACCCTTTTGTCATTATGTAATGCTCCTCTTTAACCCTGATAATTTTCCTTGTTCTGAAATTAGTATAGCTTTCATGGTTACTATTACCAGTGCATAGCTTTCTCCATTCCTTTACTTTTAATTTATATGTGCATTTATATTTAAAGTGGGTTTTGAAGAGACAAAGTAGAGTTGGGACTTGTTTTTTTATCTCCTCTGACAATCTGTTTTTAATTGGTCACATTGAATGTCACATTGACATTCAAGGTGATTATTGATATAGTTGCATTAGTATCTACCATATTTTCTATTTGTTTCCCTTGTCCTTGGTTTCCGTTTTTGTCTTCCACACTTTCTCTGCCTTTTGTGACTTTAGTTGAACACTTTTTATAACTCCATTTTTCTCCTTTCTTAGCATATCAATTGTACTTTTTAAAAATGTTTTTAAGAAATTGCTCTAGGGATCCCTGGGTGGCGCAGTGGTTTGGCGCCTGCCTTTGGCCCAGGGCGCGATCATGGAGACCTGGGATCGAATCCCACGTCGGGCTCTCGGTGCATGGAGCCTGCTTCTCCCTCTGCCTGTGTCTCTGCCTCTCTCTCTCTCTCTGTGTGTGTGTGTGACTATCATAAATAAATAAAAATTAAAAAAAAAAGAAATTGCTCTAGAGTTTGCAATTTATAATTACCATTATTCCAGGTCCACTTTCAAATAACATTATACTGCTTCATGGATAGTACAAATACTTCCTAATCACAGTGTATTCCTTATTCTTTCCTCCTTTCCCCTGTATTGTTACTGACATTTCCCTTGTACATAAGCATACATAATTCTGTACATTAGAGTATTACTATATTTAAACACTCTATTATCTGTTTGAACAAATACTAATAAGAAAAATAAAAGTTTTGATTTTGTCTTAATTTACGCTTTCTCTCCTTCTCTTTCTTTCTTTATGTAGATCTGAGTGTCTGACCTATATCATTTTCTACTCTATAATTAACTTTTTAAAGACATATCTTGTAAGGCCAGTCTATGGGCAAAAAAATTCTCTCAATTTTTATTTGCCTGAGAAAGTCTATTTCTTCTTCACTTTTGAAAGATAATATCACAGGATAGAGAATTCTAGGTTGGTGACATTTTTTTCCAAGACTTCAAATATTTCACTCCCCTCTCTTCTGGCTTTTATGGCTTTTGAGGAAAAGTTGAATGTAATTTTTATCTTTGTTCCTCTATAGATAAGTTGTCCCTGCCTCCACCCTGGCTTCTTTCAAGACTTCATCTTTGATTTTCTTAAGTTTGAATATGACATGTGTAGATAATGTTTCTGTAATTTATCCTGCTGGTATTCTTTGAGCTTCCTGGATTTGTGCTCTGGTGTCTGACATTAGTTTGGAGAAAATATCTTATTACAGAGTCAGATATTTCTTCTGTTTCTTCTCTTTCTGGTATGCCCATTTCACATATGTTACACCTTTTGTAATTGTCCTTCAGCTCTTGGATATTCTGTCTAGGTATTTTCAATCTGTTCATTTTGTTTTTCAGTTTTGGAAGTTTCTGTTGTCATATCTTTGAGCTCATAATTCTTTTCTTAGCCATGTCCAGTCTACTAATGAGCGCATCAGAGGCATTCTTCATTTCTGTTGCAGTGCTTTTTAATCTCTAGCATTTTCCCCTCTTTCTTTGAATCTTTCTTTCTGCATACATTATCCATTTGTTCTTGCTTGTTGTCTACTTTTTCCACGAGCGCTCTTACATATTTATCATCATAATTTTAAATATCCAATCTTGTAGTTTTAATATCCTTGCCATATCTGATTCTAGTTCTGATGTTCTTTTAGTCTCTTCAAGTGTTTTTTGATGTTTAGTTTGACCATTCTGATAGATGAGTAGTGATATATCAAATGTTTTAATTTGCATTTCCCTAATTACTAATGATGTTAAACATCTTTTCATGCACTTACTAGGTTTTATATATCTTCTTTGATAAAATGTCTTTCCATTGCTTTTTGCTCTCTTTTGGACAGGGTCATTTGTCTTTTCATTATTGATTGGTGAGAGTTCCTTGTAAGATCTGAATAAAACTTTTTTTTTTTACTTTAGTCATTTTTTTTATTTTTTTTTATTTTTTATTTTTTAGTCATTTTTTTTAAATTAAATTCTATTAGCCAATCTATAGCACATCATTATTTTTGGATATAGTTTTCAATAATTCACCAGTTGCATATAATACCCAGTGCTCATAGCATCACATGAGTAAAAGTCTTATATTGAATATATGTTTTGCAAGTATTTTCTCCCAGTTTGTTTCTTGTACTTTCACTTTCTTAATGGTATCTTTGGAAGTGCAAAATTTTTAACTCTGATGAGGTCTATCCAGTTTTTACTTTATGAATTGTGGGTGATGCTCTCAAGTTATTTCATTTATATGTATACAAGACATCTATTTATCTCTCTCTCTCTATTATCTCTTGTGTACCTAATCTTTCAATCATATCTATGTCAGTGACACATAGTTTTAGTAAGTGTAGCTTTATAGTATATTTTGAAGTCTGACTAAAAGTCTTCCAACTGTGATTATATTTAAAAATCAATTTGGCTATTCTAGATATTTTACCTTTCCCTATGAGTTTTAGGATCTGTTTGTCACATAACACAAACAAACAGAAAACCTCACAAAAAACCCTGTTGTGATTTTTATAGGCATTACATTAAATTTGTACATCAATTGGGGAAGATTTGTCATCTTAACATAAACTTCTTATGCTTCATGAACATGGAATGTTTCTTCAGAGTGTTATAATTATCAGTTTAGAAGCCTTAAGCATTTTTATTAAATTTATTCTACATATTTCATTATTTTTGATGCCATTGTGAATGAAGTTATATTTTTAACTTTATTTTTGAAGTGATTACTGTTTTTATATGGAATGATAATCGATTTTTGTATACTAATCTTGTTTCCTGTGTCTGTGATCCACTTGTTTAGTTGTTCTCGTAGTTTTTTAACTTTGTTGTTGATGTTATTGGATTTTTTTACTTTTCTATATACAGGACAGCATCACCTGTGAATAAAGACAGTCTTACTCTGATCTTCCTATTTATTCTTTATTTTTCTTGCCTAATTTCACTGCCTAGTACCTACAACATTGTTACAATAGTCTGACTCTTTAAATTTTTGACAGCTGAGAGCTTCCTTTTGTTTCATACCTTTCAAGTTTATAAGAAAGTCCAGGCTCTCTTTCTTGATAGTGGTGAAGTTTATCAAATCAAGCAAAATTTGACCTGTACAGGAACCCTCACAGCAGTTCCAGCAGCAGTAAAAACGTGAAACACTTACCATTTTCAGACTGGCTTCGGTGCCTACCCTGCTCACCTCAGAAAACATAAATATGTAATAAATCTCTTCATACCTTCTTGGTGTGTGTGGTCAGCTGAGTAAGACCTTACAGAGATTCCAAGTCCTGAAACTCATAAATATTACATTTAAGAAAAAAGGCTCTTGCACATTTGATTAAGTTAAGGATCTTAAAATGGCTACATTATCCTGGATTTTTCAGGTAGGCACAAAGCAGTAACATCAGTATCCTTATTAAATTGAGGCAGAAGGAGATTTGATACAGTCAGAAGAGAAAAAGAACTGTACATAGAGAAGGAAGCAGTGTGAAGGCAGAGGGAGAGATTAGAGTGATATGGCCACAAGCCAAGTAATGCCAGCAGCCACCAGAAGCTAAAAAGAGGCAAAAAACAGATTTCTATGCTAAAGCTCCTGGAGGAAGCATAACCCTATTGCCACCTTGATTTTCACCCAGTGAAACCAATTGCTGACTTCCGGCCTCCCCAAATTGAAGAAAATATATTTCTTTTATTTTAAGCCACTATGTTTGTGGTAATTTGTTATTGCAGCCACAGGGAATTAATACAGCATGCATGTGGCATTATGTCTCAACATGTACGGGTGGTTAATCTTGCCTTCTGAGGGATAACTACAAAA
Organism: Vulpes vulpes; assembly: GCF_048418805.1. Lineage (NCBI taxonomy): Eukaryota > Metazoa > Chordata > Mammalia > Carnivora > Canidae > Vulpes > Vulpes vulpes. The sequence goes on along the minus strand of NC_132795.1, from coordinate 67,682,474 downwards.
TGTATGTTAAATAGATGAGGAAGAAAGGATATTTTTGTCTTGTTTCTCATATTTTGTCTATATTCACCAGGGGCATTGGCTTTCCTTTCTTTTTTCTTTTTTTTAAAGATTTATTCATGAGAGATACAGGGAGAGAGGCAGAGGGAGAAGCAGGCTCCATGCAGGGAGCCCGATGTGGGACTTTATCCTGGGACTCAATCCCAGGACTCCAGGATCACGCCCTGAATCGAAGGCAGATGCTCAACTGCTGAGCCACCCAGGCATCCCAGGTTTTCCTTTCTTGCAATGGATTTGTCTGATTTGGTATCAGGATGACACTGACCACATTGAAAGAGTTAGAAGTTTTCTTTGTCTTCTATATTTTGAAAGTATTTCTGGAGTATTGATATGAATCCTCCTTTCAATGTTTAGTAAAATTCACAAGTGAAGGCACCTGGGCATGGGCTTTTCTTTGAGAAATGATTTGACTTATTGATTCAATTTATTTACTTGTTAAAGACATATTCCTTCAAATATACATATTTTTTCTGAGCCTTTCTCCTTTTCCCTTGGGACTAATATTCTGCATACATTGCTATACTTGTTGGTGACACACAGATTTCTGAAGCTGTGTTTATTTTCTTACATTCTTTTAGTAACTAAGATTAAAAGAGGAATCATGATAGATCTCTCTTTCAGTTTGTTAATATGTTTCTCTGCCAGCTCAAATCTGCTAGTGAAATTTTAAATTTAAGTTATTGTATTTGTCATCTCCAAAATTTCTATTTGGTTATGTTTAAAAACATTGTTTCTATCTCTTTATTGATGCTCTCACCTTAATAAGTCATCACTGTTATAATTTTCTGTAGTTTTTTTAGTTATGACTTCCTTTGTTTCCTATATTTGTAATAACTGATTTGAAGTCTTTTCCTAATACATCCAACATCAGTCTTCTCAAAAGAACTATGTATTGACCAATTTTGTGTATGATGGGGTCATTCTTCCCTTTCTTTGCATGTCTCATAATTTTTTTTCTTAAAAACTGAATATATTAGGTAATATGGGACTTTGGGAATCCTATTTCCCTCATTCTCTACTATTTTTGTTGGCAGCAGTTTGTTTGTATAGTAAACTTTCTGGACTAATTCTGTTATGCCATAGTCCCTGTAGTATGCAGCTACTGAAGTCTGTTTGGTTAGCTTAGTAATCAGATAATGACTGGTGAGAGACTTCCTTAAATAGCTTGATCCTGCAAGTTTCCCACCCTTTGCCAAAAGGCTTTGTGTATGCTGGGGCAATCATTCATGACTATGGCAGTTTAAAAGTCGGTATTAACCCTCACTTCTTTCTGGTGCAGAAACATAGATTGGGCTTGTGCAGTAAACGATTGGTTCTAAGTTCTTTTCTGGGCATATGCATAGCCCCTCACAGCCTTTGCTTCTCTGCAGGATATGTTAGAGCCCTACAGAGCACCCTATAAACATTTTGTTTTCAAATATTCTTTTAAAATTTTTGTCTGGTTTCTTGTTTGTCTTCACTGGTCTCACACCTTTAGGCAGTTTCTGGTCTTTTAAAATAAGTGGAGCAATGAATTATGAGGTCTTTTTTGTCTTCCTTATTTCATTCAGTGTCACGAAGCCAAGGTTCATCCACGTTTTAGCAAAAGGGTAATTCCATATTTAATATTTTGAAGAACTGCTAAACTGTTGTAGGACCATTCTACATTCTCACCATTGATGTATAAGGATTTTGATTTCTCTACTTCCTTACCAACACTTGTAATAGTCTGCCATTTTGATTAGAGTAATCTTAGCAGGTGTAAAATGGTATCTCTTCATGGTTTTATTTGCATTTATCTAATGATTAATGATGTTAATTATCATCTCATGTGCTTATTGCTTTTGTATATCTGTATTCTGAGGAATTTCTGTTCAATTATTTGGTCCATTTTTATATTGGGTTATTTGTCCCTTTATTAATAGGTTTTAAGTGTTCTTTTATGCTGGACACAAATCTTTTACTGATAAAGGGCTACCTATGATTTGCAAGTATTTTATACCTAGCTATGACTTATCTTTTAGTTTTTTATGATATCTTTTGAAATGCAATTTTTTAAAAAAATTGATGAAGTTCAGTTATCATTTTTTTCTTTTGGTGCCTCTAATAAAACATTGGCTTATTGAACAGTGTATAGATTTTCTATTGCTGCTGTAATAAATTGCTACAAACTTAATGACTTAAAACAATCCCAATTTATCATCATAAAATTCTGAAAGTCCCACGTCTAAAGTCACTGGACTTAAATTGAGATGTCCAGATGACTGGGCTCCTTCCTATAAGCTCTCAAAAAGAACACATTTCTGGATTTTTCTAGCTACTACAGGCTTTCTCCATTCCTTGGCTCTTCCATCTCAAGAGCATCTAATGGATGGTCAAATATTTCTAATATCTCTGTGACATTGACTCTGCCACCTCCATTTCTCACTTATATGGAACCTGATAATTTCATTGGGTGCTCTCAGATAAACATTCAAAATGGTCTCTTCACCTCAAGGTGAACTGGTTAGCACTCTTAGTTCCCTCTACAACTTGAATTCCTTTTTGCCATTAAGTTAACATAGTCACAATTTACAGAGATTAGGTCATGGATATCCTGGGAAGGCATTATTTTGCCTGTATACTGCATATGGTGCATTGCATTGAATGATTTTCAAATATTAAAACTTCCATTCCCAGAAGAAATATCACTTAGTCATGGTGCATAACTTATAACTGTAGATTTACATGCAGGTGTGAGAAATAATACAGAGATATCCCATGTACTCTATATGCAATTCCCTTCAAAGATAATATCTTGAAAATATGGAATACAATGCTAATCTGGTTAATATAGATAATATCTTGCAAATATAGAGTACAACGTTAATAAGATTCTGATCTGTTTCATTATGACAAAGATCTCTCATGCTGCCCTTTTATAAACACATTCATCACCTTTTCCCTCAACCCACCCAGACCCTGACCACTATCAACCAATCATCTGTTCTCCATTTCTATAACTTTGTCATTTCAAAAATGTCATATAAATGAAATCATATAGTATATGACATTCTGGGATTGATTTTTTTTACCCAATATATAACTCTCTAGAGACTTATTCAGATGGTGTGTATAACAATAGCCTCTTTCTTTTTTGAGCAATAATCCATCGTGTAGATTTTCTCCAGTTTGTTTACCCATTTGCTTTTTGAAGCACATTTAAGTGTTTCCAATTTTTTTAAGCTATTATGAATAAATCGCTATAAACATTTACATACAGGCTTTTATTGAATAGAAGTTTTGTTTCTCTGGGATAAATTCTGAAGAATGGAATTGTTGGGTTGATGGCAAGTTTAGTTTAATTGAAAAAAAATCTTCAACTTTTTTTTCCAAACTGTACCATGTTAAATTTTCATACATAACATATATGAAGCATCCAGTTTCTCAGCATCTTTTCTACTATTCAATGTTGTCTCATTTTTCTTTTTTAATCTTAGCCTTTTGGTAGGTTTGGAGTGGTATCTCATTGTTTTAAGATAGTTTTATCTAAAGGCTAAGAATGTTAAGCATCTTTCTATTTGTGCATTTGTTATCCATATATACTCTTTGGTGAAATATCTCATCATGTCTCTTGCTCATTTTCAAATTGGAATATTTGGTTGTTTTGTTTTTTTATTATTGGATTTTTCAAGTTCTTGATATAGTCTAGATATGAATCCTCTGCAATATATGTGGTTTATAAATATTTTCTCCAGATCTGTAGCTTATATTTTCATTCTTTTAATAAGGTCTTTTGCAAATAAAAAAGTTACAATTTTGATGATGTTCAAATAATTAATTTCTTCTATTTTTCCTTTTCTCTATAATTCTTGTTAATGTTGATGGATTCAGATTGCCAGCATTTTGTTGAGAGTTTTTGTGTTTATGTTGATGAGAAATATTGGTGCTGTTTTTTCATAGTAATGTCGATGTCTGGTTTTGGTATTAGGGTAATGGCTTCAGATAATGAATTGGAAAGTATTCTCTCTACTTCTATTTTTTGGTACAGTTTGGTAAAATATTGATGTTAACTGTTCTTAAATAGTTGATAATGAAGCCATCTGGGTGCGGGCTCTTCCTTGTGGGAAGTTTGTGAATTACTAATTTAATCTCTTTACTTCTTACAAGTCCCTTGATATTTTCTATTTCTCCTTGAGTCAGTTTCTTGTTGGTATCACAGCTCAGGGTGCTGTAGTATTAACCCTTCCTGATTTTTTTTTCTTTGAGAAACACTCTGGAAGTAGGGCTTTCCTGTAGAGTAAGCTCTAGTCCGGTCAGAGAATGGCAGTGCCTTGCAAGTGAGGGTTTTCCAGAAGAGAATTCCAAGAGAGAAGAATAAGTGACACTACCCTGGAGGTGGCACCTTTTGAGGAACTTATTTCCAGGTCTGCCCCTTCCAGTGGCTGCAAGGCTGCTGGCTTTGACAACTTTTGGAATTGTAAGGTTGATGGTTTTTAAGGGTACAGAGCTTGAGCAAAGAAAATGGGAGAAGGACAAACCACTAACCTTGCTATTCTTAACAAGCTAAAGCAACTTTTCATTGCTGCTCCCTAGAGTGTTACAAAATCTTGGTTAATTTCTAGAGATGGGAAAAGGTTGATTTTGACTTGCTTTTTTCTTTACTAACATTTTTAATGCTTTCATGAAGGTGTGGATTTATAGAAGTCTTCACTCCCACATTCCAGAATTTCTCCCAAATTAGACTTTGTTATTACAAGTTAATTTTAGATAAGGTAATACAATTTCCTTACAGGGAAATAATAACATAAGCATGTTCTCACTAACTTTGGCAAATCCAACATCCCTATTTTGCTGGTAGAATTGCTGATTTTCTTCGATTTTGCCAATGAGAAATTAAAATAATACAAATTACAAAATAATTGTGAATACAGAGTTAACATGCCCCATATGAACAAATTTATGGATAGTACCATAAGTAAAAAACATTTTACTTACACTCACTTTTATTTGAGTGGCTCAAATACTGGCACATATTTTTCTAATTATGAAATATCCTAGCTTCCAAAAAGTAGAGGAACAATATGATAACTTTCCATGAACCATCACTAAGCTTAAGAAATTAAACATTTCCAGTCCTTTTGTTTATGACTTAATAATCCTATTAAAACCAAATGCCTATCACAATGATCTTTTCCTGATATTCTCTAGAAAGAATGAGATTTTGGTTCTATTGTTAAAAATCAATAAATCTAAACAGGGAAAGAGCTGTGGTTGGTGATGACTTTTTTCTACAATCTTTGGTATAATTGATGACTAGAAAAACTTTAGTTAAGATTTCCAATCATCCACAGTATTTCTGACATAAAATAATGTACCAACAGTGATGATGGGTTCTTAGAAATTCTGCACTATTCAAAAGCAACAGTGCTCATATCCACATTTGCACATACTGAAAATATCATTTGGGTGAGTTTTTGATTTATGAGGGTAGAACAGAACTTCAAATGAATAGCAAGAGTAAAATTCCTACTACATTAGTCCATATCTGTTTTCAATATTATAGGAATTCATTTGAATATGTTGCTTTTGTTCCATAATCCCCCAAACTAACATTTGTATCAAAGTTACCTGATGATATAACCACAGGACAGTGTATAATGAAAATGACTTTATATTTTCATCCCTTCTCCAGGGAATTGAAAGAATTGCTGAATCAAGTGATGGTTTTAACTAGAAACACAAGTACTCACTCATACCAAACAAATGAAAACCAAAGACATAATTGCACTTTTCACCATGGTGCTCTTTATACATAATCTATAAGAAAATGTTCTACCATTTTAACAAAAAGTATTTCTGCTAATATCCTATATATCATGGATATTGCTGGCAATGATGGGAATATCATGTTGACTTTACTCCCACTCCCATCATGTCATCCCAGTCATTCTTTTCCTTCATGAGAAACCTTAGGTTTGATGGTTTGATGAGCATCACATATTTTTATAGACTACTCATTAATGACAGTGCTGGGGCCTGTTAGGTCATGCTGCTCTTTTAGAAATTGGGAAGGAATTTCTCTGAGTGATTTCTCTGACATTTGAGTAGTCAATGGGAATGGAACAGACTTTTAAAAAATCTTATTCAAAACTGACTTTCCTTTATAAAATAATGTAGGTCTGTTTGTAAACTCAAATGACTAGATTCAAATTCGGTTTCGAAGAGGATGAATCACAGAGTCAGTAAACTTAGTGGTAGGAGAAGGAGAGAAAACAGTCCAGAGAGCAGAACAGGATCTTCAACAGTTAGGTTGCATGGGCACTTGCTGAGTGGCATGTGGACTCTCCACTTTGCATAGGGGCAGGGGTGTGGATTTCTGGGGCAGAACTCAAATAAGAAGATACAAGAAATTTTCATAAGAAAATATACAAATGCCTTCCCAGTTAATACTTTGTTCCTAAATCTCTTCCCTTGATCTCCAAATGCTCATAACCATTTTTTCAACTTGCTTTTACTCCCTGGATAGCTTAATCAAAGATATTTCAAACCTAAGACATTTAAAACTAAACTCCTGATGCCTGCCTTCCCATTCTTCCCTCTCAACCCTCCTCATTCCAGTGGGTGACTCTTCTATCCTGCCATGGGCTTTGGTCCAAAAATTCAGAGGCATTCATTACTCCTTGATTTCTCTTTCAAGCCATATCTGGTCCATCTGCAAATGCTACTGTCTTTGCTTCTTAAAGGTATTCAGTATCCATCCATTTCTATTCATCTTCATTGCTACCACCTAAGTTCAAACCTACTAACAGACCTTCTCATGGCCTCCTTTTTCCCATTAATCTCTATTTTAAAAAGCAGTACCGAGGTGATGTTCTTGAGACATGAGTCAGAGCATACCATTCTTAACCTCAAAACTCTCCAATGGCTCCTCTCACATTCAGAGTATGAGTGGAAGTGTTGACCACAACCCACAAGATCCTTCCAGAGTTGCTCCATTGCTGACTTTCTGACTCAGTACTCATAATTCCCCTTCTTTCTCACTCTGCTAGAACCACTTAGGCCTCTGATCTTCTCCAAATGCCTCAAGCTAGCTCCTATCTTAGAGTTTTGCAAGTATTGTCATCTCTGCCTAGAAACTTCTCCCAAATATCCACATGGCTCCCTCCTTATCTTCCTTCAGGCCTCTGTTCAAATATCACCTCATCATAGAAGGCTCCTCTGATGCCTTTTATGAAATGGGCTCACCTACCCTGCTTCCCTAACCATCTTAACACATTTTATTTTTCTCCATAGCATTTATTATAACCTTAAATAAACTATTCAATTGAATATAAGTTGCAATAATGATAAGAATCATGGTTATTTTATGCACCATCATAAAAGAAAATACACTGACAAAGTGTGAAACAATTCCTTCTTTATATAAAATTTTAGCTTAAATCATGATAAAAGAAAAATTTTAGACTTATTTACCAACAGTTGCCCTTCTACAAAAAAAAAAAAAAGAGAGAGACGTACAGTGAAAGTAATTATGTTATTTAAAACTGCACATTAAGAAACAGGATTGTCAATATCCATCTTTTTCTACACACTATCATCTGGAACACATTCAAGAGCTTTCATAATTTATCACTTTAAAAAATAATGCTCCATTATTGTTCTTTGCTTTGGATTTTCTTCTTAGATATGGGTAGCTGTTGTAGTTTTGACTGATATTTTTTCTTTATTTGACTTAACTCAAATATATAAATCTATCACTCCAGACTCATTGCTTTGAAGCATTTAAAAAAAAATCTATTCCAAGAGAGTTGGTAACATTTCTTCCCCTCATGGTTCCATGGGGATTTTGCCCATATTGACATAGCCATGCCCGCAAAGGGTTTCACTACCTTTTATCTGAGGAAGCCAGAACACCCAGCGGTATCTCCTGAGCAAAAGAGGAAGAGATGCTTGTGATGAGCTGCCCAAAGCCACCTTCTATTGGTCTTCCTAGCCTTTCTGGGAAACTGTCGTGGGGCAGTTTTTCATTGCCTCTCTGCATTCCACTCCATCCCCTCAAGACATAGCCACAGAATATAAAACTTCTCAGTTGAAGTCTAGAATGTGCTCCTGAGCACAAGGATGTCCCACAAATCATATTAGATTATCATCTGGCCCCTTTGGTTTGGGTGTTGTCATTTTTGGTCTGTAGGACAAGGACATGGAGGTTAGCACCATCGTCGTGTCTTTCTTTTGCTGTAAGACTAGCAACGAATCCAAAGTGGCTCATGTCTTTAATGGCTGAATTGGGCCCTGGCCTTGGCCTTGCCTTTGCCTTGTATTTGGGGCTTGACACTGCCTTCGGCTGGATTTCTTGTTCTGTGTTTGCCCAATGCATTTTGCATGCATCTCAGTCGAAACAAAAACAAAAACTATCATCTTCTTTTCTATGTTAACATCTTCCCTTTCTCAGTTATATAAAGCACGTGATTATTGCTCTTTGGGACAAAAGGAACTTAGGTTAGCCTCCAGTGATACGTATTTGTTTAAGTAATATAAAATATATGCTTGGGATCCCTGGGTGGCTCAGTGTTTTGGCACCTGCCTTTGGCCCAGGACACAATCCTGGAGTCCCAGGATCGAGTCCCGTGTCAGGCTCCCTGCATGGAGCCTGCTTCTCCCTCTGCCTGTGTCTCTGCCTCTCTCTCTCTCTGTCTATCATGAATACATAAATAAATAAATAAATAAATAAATAAATAAATAAATGTATGCTCTGCTGCTCTATGTCTCTACTTTTCTGCATAAAGATAAATTTGATATCAATGTAATGCCATAATGTAATCTTTTAGAAGAGGTTTTTTATGTGGCAGATAAACTCAGAATGGACATAACTCACATAACTCTATAGAAATGTTGAAAATATGAAAAGCTATAATTGTTACATTCACAAATGTCATTTAGCCAACAGTGAGTGTAAGGTGCATGTTGATGTCAAAAGTTTTTGAATTCAAAAAATGATAGATCTTAGAATTGTCAAAATCCAGTGTTTACTTTTCTCTTTGCTTAATGACCATCTTCCAACCCTGAAATGTAAATTTTATGAGGAAAGGGACTTTATGAATTTATTCATTATTCATATCTTCCAAACCTAGAGCATGGTTGATGTATAGGGTGCCATCAAAAATTATGGAAGGTGGCAGCCCTGGTGGCTCAGTGGTTTAGTGCCTGCCTTCAGCCCAAGGCATGATCCTTGAGAACCGGAATCAAGTCCCACGTCAGGCTCCCTGCATGGAGCCTACTTCTCCCTCTGCCTGTCTCTCTCTCTCTCTCTCTCTGTCTCTCATGAATAAATAAATAAATAATCTTTAAAAAAAAACATGGAAGGAAGAAAAGAATGAAGGAAGGAAGAAAGGAAGGAAGCAAGGAAGGAAGAAAACAGGAAGAAAGGAAAGAAGGAAGGAAGAGTTTTGTTTATCAATCTTGTAAGGCTGCAGATAACAAGTTGGTGTGTTCCTATAGTCTTCATTTGGTTTTCTGATACTCGGTCACTGATAGCTAAGTAACAATAAAACTCAATGGCAAACAAAGTTGAGTAGAAAAATTCAGATCAAAGTACCCTTGAAAGGCTAATATAGGAAGAAAGTATCATTTTTAAGATCACAGAAACAGAGATAAAAGTGAAAGATTGAACTTATTCTATTGCCATCTATCTTAAGGACCCAAATCTCTCAGCCTTTCATGAGGCACTGAACTATCTTTGGTTTCATTCAGGCCATTCTTCTCACAGACATCGTAATTAAAAGTTTCATTTCCAGGATAAAATAATTTTTTTTAACGCACCTCATCTTAACCCTGAAATACATGCTTTTCTCTTTTTGCAGTGCTCATAGATTTTGTATTGTCTCTAAATGTTAATGTTACGCTAAAGTTGGCTCTTGTGCCTGCCTTTTAAAATGAGACAAAAAAATTCCTTTGCATTCATATCTTTAAAAATAAGGTATATATACAGCTGTGGGCCGAAAGATGCCAATCTAGATATGCAGTTTGACACACACAAAAGAAATGCATGTGTATTTATGTGCAAGGACTTATTTAGAAATGGCTCCACAAGGAGGTACTTAACCTTTGAGCAACCTGGGTGGGTTAAAAGAGATTTGGGGGCCTGTAACATTTATGTGAACTTTAACTGTATACATTCAAGTTGAAAGAAAAGAGGAGGAACTTTCTGAGAACATAATAAAGTTTTATTGTTCTCTGCTGTGGGATCTATTTGAGCATTCTCTTTATTCCCTCTTGTTTTCAGAGGCAATAGTGCAGAGTTTCTCATGAAAGATGTCCAATGGTGAGGGAAATATCCCCAAACTGACAATTTAGAACAGACAAAGAGAGATTAAAGGCGAGAAGTGATAAGCTTAGCTATTTTAACTCTTTGAAGATCAATTTCTCCAGTTTTCTAGGCTTTCCATTCACTCCAAGTGCTTCATGCATTCCATGTTGATAATGTATAATTCATCCTAAGTGATTAAGGGCGTAGGATTCCAATGACTTCCCAGATACTGTGCAGAGCACTGACTAAACAATCATAACTAGAAATAAAAAATGCATATCATATGTGCATGTGTGATGTGATATCATATATCTATATTGCCGAACATTAGCAGACATTGGTAAATATCTTTTGACATAAAGTATCATTAGTTTAAAGCATTCCATTTTCATGACTGTTGTGTATTGTACAAACCCGCCGCCCCCCACCCCCCGCCCTACCACAGAGATATGGAACCCAGAACCAAATGCATTAAGTATTCTAATGCAATTTCACCTCCTAATAAATTTCACTTAAACTGTGGTTTTGCAATAAAAAAAATAAGTTCTGGGCAGCCCTGGCTCAACTTTAGCGCCGCCTTCAGCCCCGGGGTGTTATCCTGGAGACCCGGGATCCAGTTCCACATCGGGCTCCCTCTGTGGAGCCTGCTTCTCCCTCTGCTTGTGTCTCTGCCTCTCTCTGTCTGTGTCTGTCATGAATAAATAAAATTTAAAAAAAGTTCTGAAGGATCCTACACTAGATCACACTTGTAAACTATCCTCTCGGCCGTAATTTATCAAATATTGAAAACTGATTTTTTAATTGCATTGTTTTGAAAATAAATATAGGCTATGCCCTGTATATAGGTATATACTCATTTATGTAAAAATATTGCAATATTTCTTTTGTTTCATCATGAAATCTCATTATTATCTACATATTTTAGACATATTTTAACATATAGAAACAAGTCTTGGAATTTGAAAGTAGACGTTGTGAAATAGAAAAAAAAAAGATACAGAATATGTAGAACAAAGGGTAGAGGAGCTATACCAATGAGCAAAAGTAGTGTGTTTTCTCAGGCTGTCCCTTTTCATGCAGCAACACCAAGATCACTAAGAACCAGTGAGTAAAGTGGCACACATTTCTAGTAGCAAATGGAAAATTTGTGGGAGCCATTCCTGATGTTGAAATAAAGAGGTTATCTGGGTTTTTATAATGCGTGTGTGCGTTTGTTGTCTGTCCATGTATAGGAAAATAAATGAGCGTATCTGGATTTTTTTATATTATATAATTTATTAGATGGAACATAGCTGGACTTGTGTAATGTAAATAACATGTAACATCCATCCATCCATACATTTTATAATTTATAATCACATTGAAATTTTATTTTATTTTTTCACATTGAAATTAAAAAAATATAATGTAACATTTATATTTTGTCATCCATAAGAAGACATGAATTCCAATAAAATTATTTTAAGTATGTAAATGTTCAGCTCAGAGAATTTAAAATAAATGTTTTGGCAATAATCTTGTGGACTTCAGTGGCTTTCAAGATCCTTTACACTAGTTTCCCAGAGAATGATTGACCTGTGTGTTTGTCTATCAACAAGAAATTATACCTATTTTATATATATATAGAAATGTGCCTTATGGAAGTGTTTCCTTATTTTAAAATAACACTAAATATGTCTTTGTGTGTGTTTATCTATGTACACATGCTTAAAATGACTTTGCATATTATAGATATACTAAAACTTTTACACAAATTTTTGCATATAAACCTATATTTTCTAATTACTTGTATGTTGTTATATGTGGTGATATAAAAATGAACATAAATTAAAACAAACTATTGACTTAAAATTCTGTTTAACATGATTTATCAACTATTTTATTGAGCAAATTTTAGACATATGAATATTCATCTATCCAACTAAAATTTGTTGAATATCAACTTAAAATTGGACAATTGATAGATATTAGAGAAACAAAGATGACCAAGATATGATCCTAGAGCTGATGATAATTTATCGGAGAAGAGGGGTCTGTAAGGAGTTCAATAGTATCTCTAGCAAATCTGTGCTTACTCTAATGGAGCATATTTCTGTTTGCTGGGAAAAACAATGCTACTGCAAAAGCTCACTATATAAATGCATGTTCATTACTGAGACCATCTTAGGAAGGTGAACTTTATCACATGCTCCTCTGAGGTCTGTGCCCAATCAACCGAAGAACTGGAACAATCACACTGTGCAAAAGGAGACCAATTTAGAAGAGTAGGACTCTGAAGAAGATGGTCCAACTTCCTTAAATGACCTTCATTAATTTTACACCTTCTGCCAATTAATTGCAGTTATGAAACCTCCTTTCTCACTCTAAGCAATTGAATTAATGTTGGTCTATTTGTATTTTCTGTTTTTTCTTAAATGGTTATTTCCAATTATCAATATGAATCTTTATAATCACGTTACAACATTTCACTAAATTTATTCCATCATTCTTTACTCAGACAAAAATGAGTTCCTATTATCTAGTCTTAAAACACCTTGTTTTTTTTTTTATGTAACAACTTGAAATATGGTGTTTGTTTAGTGATTATATTTAAACAAATATACTCCCTTTAAAATATAAGTTCGGTGAGTACAGATATCATGTATCTTATTCTTACCATTCTGTTTTCAGTGTCTCTTTGCGTGTTGTACTGAAAAGATGGAACTAGTCTTTGTTCAGTAAACAAATAAATGCATTGCATGTACATTTATTTTTAGCTTGCTGCATGTTATAATCACAAAAATGAATGAGAGGAAGATTCATGTTTCAAGAAGCTCATGGTCTATATCTCAGTGTGGTCAGTGCAGTCATAGGTGACTTTACTGGTCATTATGATAGCACAGAAGAAGGACTAACTCAACTTTATAGGAGAGTAAGCTGCCCTCTCTACTTTTATTTTTTTATTTTTTTTAAAGATTTTATTTATTTATTTGAGAGAGAGAGAGAGAGAGAGAGAGAGGAGAGAAAGAATGTGAATGGGTGGAGAGGCAGAGGCAGAGGGAGAAACAGATACCCTGCTGAGCAAGAAACCCAACCTGGGGCTGTGACCCAGCACCTTAGGGTCCGGACCTGAGCAGAAGGCAGGTGCTTAGCCAACTGAGCCATCTAGTTGCCCCCTTACTTTTTAAATAAATAAATATAAATAATGTTCTAATCAAGTAATAGTTACCAAATAGACAACTAGAAATGTATATATTACTTAAAAATATGACTTGTTGTAAAATGTTCCCCAGCACTCACTACTGAAAGCAAAAGAGTTACCAGAAATGAAAAATAGTATTTTTTAAAATTTTAATCTCATTACTATGATATGAAACTCTAGAACGTTGATCAATTGTGATTTTAATAAGAACCCATGACCTCCAGGAGAACAGTAAAGTAGAAGTATCTGAGGGCTCTATCCTTCAATATTTCATTGTACAATAAAGTTTCTGCGAAGTTAAAAATTCCTGATAGGACCCCAAATTAATGGCACCAATTGATCATGTTACTGAACCCAGGAGGCATTCCACATCCAATGAGATTTGTTAAAATATGTTACTAAGAGCAAGCCTAAAATTTTTCACTTTTCAAAAGCTGAAAATTGGTTACGAAAAGATCTGAAACATGGTTCTTTTCCATCTGCATCCACCTTAGGAGGGTATGAGCAAGCTGCATGATGTTGGGAGAATATCTAAACAGGAGCAACCCAATCCTGAAGCAGGCCACTGGCAATAGAATCATCACAACCAACATAAAAGAGAAGCCATTTAGTCATAAATATGAGACTATACAAGCTGTCTTCTAGCTTTAACTTTATCTTGATTATAGAACAAACCAGGAGCAGAATACATAACTCCTGGCACTGAACTCAAAGAATGTATTTTTCAATTAAATATGCATCTCAAATGGATTATTTCCCAATGGATTACCACATTTATGAAAAGAAAAATTAGAAAAATATCACTAACCGTCTTTAAAAAGTCTATACCAGAAACAAAATAGAAGGGAGTAGGTACAGTAACAAACAGTGTGGTAGCTATAGTAAGGAAAGACATATAGAACAATGCAGTAGAATAGAACGCTCAGAAACAAACCCCCATGTCAAACCCTCATGTCAAACGATTTTTTACCAGGGTGCCAAGACCATTCAATGGATCAAAAGGCAGTCTTTTCAACAAACGATGCTTGGAAAACTTAATCCCCATGTGTAAAAAAATGATGTGTTACCCTACCTTACACTGTATGCAAAAATTAAAATGGCTAAAAAACCTAATTAAAGAGTTAGAGCTATAAAACTCTTTGAAGAAAACATAGGAGAACATCTTTATGACATTGAATTTGGAGGTCATTTCTTGAATATGTCACCAAAGCAGAGGCAACAAAAGATAAAAGGCAACCCACATAATGGGAGAAAATATTTGTAATTCATATAACATCAATAAAGGGATTGATGTTTAGTACATATGAAGAACTCTGAGAACTCAACAACAACAAAACAAACAACTCAATTCAAAAATGGACAAAGGACTAAAATAGACATTTCTTCAGAGAAGATACACAAACGACCAATAAGAACATATAAAGATACTCAGTATTACTGGCCATTAGGAAAATGCAAATCAAAACTATAATGAGACACTACTTTGCCCTCATTAGAATAGCTATTATCCAAAAATCAGAAAATAGCAAACATTGGATAAGGATGTGGAGAAATTGTAACCTCTATACATTGCTGGTGGGGATGTCAAATAGTACAAGCACTGTGGAGGATTGTTCCTAAAAAATTAAACATTGACTCACCATACTATCCAGCAATTGCACTTCTATGTATAAACCTCAAATAACTGAAGGTAGAATTCAAACAGATATTTGTACACAAATATTTATAACTGCATTATTCACAATAGCTAGAAGGTTCACCAACAAATGTTGGATAAAGAAATTGTGGTATAGACATACAAGATATGTGGCATAGACATAAGGGTGATATCATTCAGCCTTTAAAGGCAATGAAATTCAAACACATGCTACAGATGAATGAATCTTGAAAATATTTTGCTAATTGAAATAAGTCAAACATAAAAAGACAAATATTGTACGATTCCATTTCTATGAAGTGTCTAGAATAGGCAAATTTATAGAGGCAGAGTGCAGTCGTAATTGCTAAGGACCGATCAAAGGTGGGAATGGGATTTTTGGATAATATGTACAATTTTAGTTTGTGATGATGGAAAAGTTCTAGAAGTGAATTGTGGTGATGGTTGCACAACAATGTGAATGTACTCGATTTTGCTAAGAAACTGTCACAGTCCAAAGGAGCCTAAAAAACCACATGACTAAATGCAATGAGATAACCTGGATGACATTCTTGAACATAAAAAGAACATTTGCTAAAAACCAAAGAGATATGAATAAAGTATGGACTTAGTAATACTGTACTGGGGCACATGGGTGGCTCAGTCAGTGAAGTGTCTGACTTTTGATTTTGGCTCAGGTCATGATCTCAGGGTGGTGAAACCAAACCTCACACCTGGTTCTATGCTGGACAGGAGTCTCCTTGAGATTCTCTCTCTCCTTCTCTTTCTGCCCCTCCCCTTGCTCTCTCTCTCTCTAAAAATTAAATAAATACATCTTTAAAATAATACTCTATCAATATTAGCTAATTCATTATGAAAGATACATATGGTATAATATGTACCATGTTTATATAAATATTAATATTAGGGGAAATTTGGTGTGGGATATATAAGAATCCTGTACTATTTTTGCAACTTTTCTGTAAATCCCAAACTATCCTATAGCAAAAAGTTTATTTTTAAAAAAGAAAACAAAGAGTAGAACAAACAAAAAAATCGTAGAAGTCAATCGCATTCCTTGAAGATGTAAGAACATTACTATTTGTAATTCTTAAGGAAAGTTTCAAAAAGATGTAAGATATCTTTATCACAAGAATACACAAAATTACTTCTTCATATCACTATTTGGTTTATTATCAGAAAGAGCAAATCATAACATTAATGCAAAAGAAATTCAGATTATGGAGACAAAAATCTGTGCTCAAAGAGCTAAACAGCATGCATAGAAAATTAATAAAGATGATCAAAGATCAGGTGACCAAAATGGAAACCAAGAAACAAAGATTAACCCACTGAAAAAACAAGAATCTCTCGCAACAAGTTTTAACATATTAATAAGGAAGTTTCTAACTGAATAAAAAATCTGGGGGCACCTGGGTAGCTCAGTGGTTGAGCATCTGCCTTCGTCTCAGGTAATGATCCTGGGGTCCTGAGATCGAGCCCTGCCTCGGGCTCTTGCTTCTCCCTCTGCCTGTGTCTCTGCCTTTCTCTCTGTGTCTCATGATAAATACAATCTTTAAATTTTTTTTTTAAATCTGTGAAAGTTAACTTTCTTTGCAGGCAATTACACTCTTAACTGTATACTCAAGAAAAAAATTGTCACATAGAAAGGAAAGAGTTAAAGCAGCTGGGTTGTGATCTATTCACTCCTTTTAGGATTTCCTCAGGGATTCCCCTGGGGAAATAAGGAAGGGAAGTGAACTGGTCTATACTTGCCAATTGAAATAATTACATTTCCTAGGAGGAAAACATCTTATATTTAGAATAACCTTAGCAAATTGTCCCTAGCTACAGGAATAGTTATGGCAAGTAAACTCAGAATCCATGGTTTTATGTGACAAGGTTTCCAAGAGAATGTTATATTTTTTTAAGCTCCTGTGTGTTTTGTGTACAGTATATAGTTGTATTATGACCAGTCTAAAAAGTGCCTTTGGATCTAAGTGTTTATTCCACTCTCATTTAGGATAATTATAAGTAGGGTTGGATTTACTTACTCCTACCTTTTTACTATTTATCTTCTATTTGTCACTTATCATTTTTTGTGTTTCTACTTCTTGTTTGTTGCTTTGTTTTATGTTAGAGAGATATTTTAATTTTTTAGAGAGATATTTTAATGTAATTTGTAATTCCTTTGTTGACTTGTTAACCATCTTAAAATTTATTATCTTAGTGGTTGCTTTCAGAATTACATTGCATTTCTTTTTCTTTTTCTTTTTTTAGAGAGATTTTTATTTATTTATTCAGGAGAGACAAAGAGAGAGGCAGAAGGAGAAGTAGGGTTCCTGTGGGGAGCCTGATATGGGACTCAATACCAGGACCCCAGTATCACGACCTGAGCCAAAAGCGGATGCTCAACCACTGACCTGCCCAGGTGCCCCTACATTACATTTCTTAACTTCCTAAAATCTATTTGAGATCAATAACAATTTTGATAAAATATAGAAACTCTACTGCAGTTCAGCCCTGTTTTCCTTATCTGTCTTTTGCACTATTCTTATATAATAGATAGAAATTACATCATATCTTTATAAACTCAACAGGACAATGCTATAATTATCACTTTATACAATCTATTGTTTTAAAGGAAAAGGATATATATCATATACATAACCTTTATATTTATTTTATATAAATTAATACACATAAAATAATATGTTATATTCATTTAAAGGAGAAGTATATACAACTTTATATTTATCCACATATTACCATTTCTAATAATCTTCTTTCTTGTGTATTTGAGTTAGCACCTGGTGTCGCTTTCTTTAGACTTTCAGAACTTCCTTTAGTACATCTGGTAAAGCAGGTCAGCTAGGAATACATTCTCCCAAATTGTATTGGTCCAGGAATATGTTTATTTCTTTTCATTTATCCTGGTAAAATATATATTACATAACATTTGCCATTTTAGCTATTTTAAGGTATACAATTCAGAGACATAAGTACATTTGCAATGTTTATTTACCATCACCAATATTTTCAGAACCTTTTCATTATCTCAAACAGAAACTCTGCACCGTCTAAGCCACTGTCCATTCCAATCTCCCCCAGCCCCTGGGAGCCTCTATTCTATGTTCTGTCTCTACGAATTTGTCTATTCTAGATACCTCCTTTCTGAAGACACAGCTACTCAAGTCTTGTGCTCATTTTTCAAATGGGTTGTTTTCTTGTTTTTGAGTTTTAGAAGATCTTTATACATTCTGGGCATTATTCCTTATTAGATATATGATTTACAAATATTTTCTTCCCTTTTATGGGTTGTCTTTTTCACTCATTTGATACACATTTTTAATTTTAATGAAGTTCAATTTTTCTATTTAATCTTTTGTTGCCTGTGTTTCTGGTGTCATACTCAAGAAATCATTGCTAACTCCAATATCACAAAGTTTTCCACTATTTTTTTAAAGCATTTCATATATTTAAGTCTTACATTTAGGCCTTTGATTCATTTTTTAATTAACTTTTGTACATGGTCTAAAGTATGGACCTAACTTCATTCTTTTGTGTTCAAATATCTGGTTTTCCCAGTATCATTTATTGAAAAGACTGTCCTTTCTTTATTAAATGGGCTGAGCACCTTTGCCAAATAATAATTGATCATGTATGTGAAAGTATATTCCTGAGTTCTCTTTTCTTTTTTTGTTTTACTGATCTATATGACTGGCCTTTGCCAGTACAACATTGTATTAATTACCACAACTTTGTAATAAGTTTTAAAATCAGAAGTCTTCCAACTTTGTTCTTTTTCAAGATTGCTTTGGCTACTTGGGTCCCTTAAGGTTCCATAAGAATTTTAGAATTGTTTTTTCCATTTTTGTAAAAAAAATAAGTTTTGCTTTTTGGTAAGTATTGTATTGAATCTATAAATCATTTTGGATGGTACATACATGAAAAAAATAGTGTCTTACTATCCATGAACATGGGATGTCTTTCCATTTATTTGTCTTCTGTAATTTCTTTTAGCAATGTTTTATTTGTTTCCAGTGTGTAAGACTTGTGTCTCCTTGGCAAAATTTATTCCTGATTATTTTATTCTTCTGTTTTCATAAATGGAATAGTTTTCTTAATTTCCTATTTTGATTTTTCTTTCTTTTTTAAAAAGATTTTATTTGTTTATTTATTTGAGAGGTGGTAGAGAACATGAGCAGAGAGGAGGGGCAGAGGGAGAGTAAGAAGCAGACTTCCCACTGAGCAGAGAGCCCAACTTGGGGCTCACCTCAAGACCCTGAGGTCATGGCCTTAGCCAAAGGCAGATGCTTAATGGACTGAGCCACCCACATGCCTCATATTCATTGTTATTGTAGAGAAAGACAACTGATATTTGTGTGTTGATAAATTTATTAGCCTTAACAGCTGTGTGTGTGTGTGTGTGTGTGTGTGTGTGTAATCTTTAAGGTTTCCTGCATATAGGATCATATTATTTGAGGATAGAGATAATTTTACACCTTCCTTTCAAATTTGGATACCTCTCATTTCTTCTTTATTTCTTTTTTCTTTCTTCCCTTCTTTTTCTCTTTCTTCCTTTCTTTCACTTTCTTTTTTCCTAATTGTTCTTGCTGAAACTTTCAATACTACACTTTCTTTTTTCCTAATTGTTCTTGCTAAAAAGTTCAATACTACATTGAATAGAAATGACATTTTTGTTTTATTCCTGATTTTAGGGGAAAAATTTCCATCTTTCATCATTGAGTATGATAGAAGCTATGGGTTTTTCATATATTCTCTTTATCATGTTGGAGAAGTTTTATTCTATTACTTGTTGAGTGTTCCTATGATGAAGGGATGCTAAAATTTGACATTTTTTCCTGCTTCAGTTGAAATAATCATGTGGGTATTTTCCCTTTATCTTATTAACATGGTGTATTACATCGACTGATTTTCATGTGTTAAACTAACTGTGCTTTCTGGGAATAAATCCCACTTGGTCTTGCCATATATTTCTTTTAATAGGTTGCCAAATAATGCTTGCTGGCATTTTGTTGAGCATTTTTCATCAGTATTCATAAGGCTTATAGATCTGTAGTTTTCTTGTATTCTCTTTGTTTTGCAACCATATGAGAGAAAGTTGGCTTTATAAAATACATTGAGAAATGTCCCCTCTTCTACTATTATGAAAGAGTTTGTGTAATATTGGTGTTCATTTTCCTCCAATGTTCAATAAACTCTAACAGTGAAGACAACTGGACTTAGAATTTTCCTGGTCAAAAGCTTTACATTACTAATTACAAAATTTTAAATGACGTAAGTGTATTAACAGATTTCTCAATCTTATTACAATTAATATTTGGGGATAGGTAATTATTTTTTTGTGGAGGGCCATCCCATTTATTAAAAGAATGGAAAATGTTCAGTAGCATTCCTGGCCTCTCTCCACTAGATACAAGAACACTCACCATCCCCCCATATTGTGACAAACAAAAAATATGTCTAAACACTGCCAATAGGGGGCATCTGAGTGGCTCAGTAGGTTAAGCATCTGCCTTTGGCTAAGGCCATGATCCCAGAGTCCTGGGATGAGGCCCCTAGTCTGAGTCTGGCTCCCTGCTCCCTTCTCACTCTCCCTCTGCCCCTCACCTCTGCTCCTGTTCTCTATCCAACTCTTTCTCTCAAATAAGTAAATAAAATCTTAAAAGAAATGAACAATCTGAATAGGAAATGAAGAAAACAATTCCAGTTATGAAAACAGGAGAATAAAGTAATCAGGAATAAATTTTACCAAGAAGACAAAAGATTTGCACAGTGGAAGCTAAAAAACATTGCTAAGAGAAATTAAAGGGATCCCTGGGTGGCTCAGCAGTTTAGCGCCGCCTTCAGCCCAGGGCCTGATCCTGGAGACCCGGGAACGAGTCCCATGACCGACTCCCTGCGTGGAGCCTGCTTCTCTCTCTGCCTGTGTCTCTGCCTCCCTCTCTCTGTGTCTCTCATGAATAAATAAAATCTTAAAAAAAAAACAAATATAAGCATAAATTCCTCTCTAATCACTACTTTAGTTGCAACATTCAGACACTCAAATTTTAATACATTGTATTTTATTAGTTTTGCTTTTATTTTTTCATCCATGGGATGTTTATAATGCCTTAATTTTTAATTTTGAATATTTTCTATATTTTTTTTACTATTTGTTTATCATTTAGTTGCATTGTGGTCAGTAAACATACATCATGTATGAGTTCAGTTCTTTCTATTTATTAGCTCTCATTATATAGCTCAGTATACAGTCCATCCTGACCAATGTTTCAAGTACATTTGAATATAGTGCATATTATGTACAGTCAAGCATATTATTCAATAAGGATTATCTAGATTAACTGATTGATAGCAATGTATAGCTATTCCACATCTTTATTTTTTTGTCTACCTTGTTCCTTTTTTACTGTGAGGGGAGCAATAAAGTCCCCAGCTATAATTATGTATTTGTCTCTTTTCTCACTTTCTAATTTTTGTTTTTTGTTCTCTGAATCTTATTTTTAGCATTTATTTATTTATTTATTTATTCATTCATTTATTTTACTAAGAACATTTAAGTTACTCTTCTAGCAAATTTTGATTGCACAATACAGTGTTATCAGCTATAGTCACATTATACATTAGATTCTCAGACCTTATTTATCTTACACCTGAAAGATTGCACCCTTTACCACCTTCTCCCTTTTTCCCTTATCTCTAGCCCCTGGCAACCACTGTTCTACTGTGTTTCTATGAGTTTGAATTTTCTTCTTTTGTGGATTCTACTTATATGTGATACCATGTAGCATTTGCTTTCTCTGTCTGGCTTATTTCACTTAGCATTATACCTTCAAGTTCACTCTTATTGTCACGGATAACAGGATTTTCTTCCTTTTAAAGGCTGAATAATATTCCATTATGTTAAACCACATTTTCTCCAATCATTCATCCATTCACAAACACTGAAATTGTTTCCATACCTTGGCTATTGTGAATAATGCTTCAATGGACATGAGAGTATAGATAATCACTTCAAGACAATGACGTTTCCTTTGGATATATACCCAGAAGTGAGATTGCCAGGTCATATGGTAGTTCTGTATTTCATTTCTTAACAAAATTCTATACAGTTTCTGATACTGGATTTACCACTTTACCAGTTTACCAACAGTGTACTATGGCTCTATTTTCTACACATCCTGGCCAACACTTGTTATTTGTTGTCTATTTGATAAAAGCCATCCTAACAGGTTGTGATTGTGATTTGCAGTTCCTTTAGGGGCAGGAATATTGAGCATCTTTTCATGTATCTAGTGCTATTTTTATGTCTTCTTTAGAAAAATGTTGGTTCAGGTTATTTATTATTTTTAATTGGGTTATTATTATTATCATTTGCTGTTGAATTATATTAATTCCTTGAATAGTTTGGATATTAACCATTTATCAGATATGTGGTTTGCAATTATTTTTCCCCATGCCATCAGTTGCCTTTTCACTTTGTTGACAGTTTTCTTTTCTGGAAAGAAACTTTTTAGTTTTATGTAGTCCTACTTGTTTATTTTGGCTTTTAGCATCAAACTCAAAGAGCACTGCCAAGACCAATATGCAGAGCTTACCCTCTATGTTTTTTTCTAGAACTTTTATAGTTGCAGGTCTTACTTTCAAGTCTTTAATCCATTTTGAGTCCAATTACACACATGTTAGACCATGCTGAATGTATATATATTTACCAATGAACCTTTAGAACTTTGTGCTTTCATACAGATAGCTATCCCTCCATTCTTTTAAATGATAGTGTTAAATAATATTTTAGTACCTAAAGTGACATAAAACTTTTTTCTTGTTGATGAATATTTCTGATATTTCCCTTTCCAAAACAATGCATTAAAAATAAGTGTTGTGTATTGCTGTACACATATACTATCAATATTACCTAGATATTTGGTATTGGTTATTTGAAAGATATGTACACTCCAAATCTTTGGTGGTAGAATCTGCACTTTAAAAATGCTTCATTATATTAAATTTCCAAAAAAAGTATGAAAATATCCATTTGACCACACTATCAGCAAAAAATGATACTATTTTTAATTGGTTTTATGGCTTGAGTTAAAAATAAGATTTCATTAATACTTAAATTTATATGTCTTAGCTACAAATAAATTTGAAATTTTATATACATTGATTCCCTAAATTGTATGCTCATATATCCTCTGCCCATTTTTCAAGGCTTTTTTTCTTTTAGATTAATAAGAGCCTGGTATATATTGTAATTTTTGATTATTTTACTGCTTATACTTTGCAAATAAGTTTTTTTAAGGCTATCACTTTTTTAGCCCTTAATTATTATATCCTTCTCTATACAGAAGTTTTTCTTTGCTATTTATATTGTCTACCTAGGGAGGTAATATAGACTAATGACTATGAAGAGTTCTACATCAGCCTGGCTGCATTCAATTCCTAGTGTCCTTATCCAAGTTGAGAAAGTATTAGTAAAAAAGTATCAGAGAAAATTGTTCCCATTGGAATGGGAGTAGATATTCTTAAGCTAGACATAAAACCAAGATTCTTTAAGAAATAATACTGAGAAGGGCACCGGGGTGGCTCAGTGGTTGAGCATCTGCATTCGCTCAGGTCATGATCCCAGGGTCCTGGGATTGAGTCCCACGTTGAGCTCCCTGCAGGGAGCCTGTTTCTCCCTCTGCCTATGTCTCTGCCTCTCTCTGTCTCCCAAGAATGGATAAATAAAATCTTTTAAAAAATAGTAAGAACAGTGAAATCTTCCCTATATTTTGGATGTGTTACAAGTATCAATTTACTTAAACTTCAGCAAAATTCTGAGGTATGAAAAGACCTTCATTTCACATCAGCTTTTATTCTAATGCTTCATAGCTTTCCTTCAAAGTTAATTTTATATGTTTTAATGTAAATTTTCTTATCCAAAAGAAAGCCAAAGTTTCCAATAGCATTTATTACAGTTCCTCATTTTCTTCCATTAATTTGATTGCCCTTTTATCATACTTAGATCAATTTTAATACTGTCTATAATGTTCCGGTGACTTTCTATTTATTCCTATGCCAATACCCTACTAATTTAATTACTCTGGCTTTATAGTATATTTTTAATCTATTGGAACAAGTCAAGTATCTTTGTTATTTCCCAGGGTTTTTAAAAATAATTTCCATGAGTTTTCTTTCCAGATGAAAGTTAGAATTTGCTTATGAGTTGCATTAAAATATTTCTGTTAGAATTTTTATTTGGAATGGCTAAATTTATAGATTATTTCAAGAATTGATGACTTCTTAATATTAAATCTTTCTGTTTTCTAATAAGGTAGGTCTCTGAATTATTTTATAATATCCTTTCAAATAACATGTAGACTGCTTTAGATATCTTATGAGCATTTCTAATCAAGTTAATCTACAGATATTTTATAGTTTGTGTTGCCTTAGCAAGTCAGATATTTTATACATAAATTTCCTATTCAGTTATTCCTGGAAAAAAGGAATTTTTAATGTTGAATTCTATGCAGACTTCTCTCTGATCTCCTTTATCACAATAGATTTTTAGCTCTTCTTCTTAGAATTTTTTACTTTTTTAGATTTGTCTGTCATATGGTCCAAAAGACAGTTTTTCTCTTTTATTGCAATTTTCATATCATGATTTTTTCTTTTTCTTAGCATACTGCATTGGCCAGGACATCCACTATAATGTTGTCTAGTGTAAGTGACAATAGCATCCTTATGTTTCTCTTTTATTCTATGTAAAAATATTTTTAGCTTTAACTTTATGATTTTAGGGAATACTTTCATGGCTATTTTATTCAAGCTAAATGCGTTTTCTATTTTCAGCATGCTATGTGTGCTCATTTTGGAAGGAAATTCAACTAAATCACTGCCCTTCATATATTTATTAATATTATTTATTTTATCTTTTAACTTGAGATGTCATGAAAAAAATTCTCTAACTCGAATTTTTTCTGTATTTCTAGCATAAGGTCACACATTCTTAACAAAACTGTATGTTTTAATTTTGCAATTACTTATCAAATTATGTATCTTGGGTGTCAGTCTTGATTAGAGAAAGTAGCAGGCATAGCTGAAAAAATTAGCAATGATAGATAGAGCAAAACAATTTTTAAATTTCATCTTTCTTCTTTTTTCTGATTTACTCTCTGCTACTTTATTTTCTGCTTTCTATGGCATTTTTGCTTGAATAGCAACCTAGGCAAATGTGCTGACATACATAACATTGTTTTTTAAGAGCTGTATTCAGATACCATTAGGCAACAGTTCTAGAATTTTGCTAACTTAAGTGACTGATTTTTCTTTTAAAGGCAGGAGTTCAAGATGTTTCTGATCCATTTAGGGTTAAAAAACAAAGAGTGCATACTCTAAGGGTGGATGGCTGTACAGTAACAACTGGAAAACTGGCGCTAACTTTGTTCTTAGGGACCTACAGGCTATTTTAACAATTCCCTTCTTCAGAATAATTTGAAAAATCTGAAGGACATTAAATGTGGAGGGAAATGATTGGTTGATTTCCAGGTGGTACAAAGTGGCAAATGGACTCATTCCTCCAACATTTCTATGACTGGCTCTCTGTATTAAATTCCCTCTTGCAAACTGCCTGGAATGGATCCTGACCCTACTGATAGAATAGGTAACATTTACTCAGTGTTGTCTGTCTCCCTGGCATTTTCTTAAGTATTTTGCATAATATTATTTCAACTTCTTCCAAACCTTATAGATTAGTATCTATTCGTGTCCACATAATCACAGATGTGGAACCTCAGGCACCAAAAAACTAAATAACTTGTTTCAGGTCACATAGCCATAAGATCTGTACATTCATTTGGATTTCTAGCATCATTATAATTTATTTCATGATTATTTTAATCTTCTTCTAATAGTTTATTAGTTCTGCTTTATTTTATCTCAAATTCTATCAGAAGTCGATGGAGTTAAAATATGAAATATGTAAACATTTCAAATGAAATGAAGTGGATATTTAAACATCCTGTATTTACATACGATTTATAGGGTTTCTCTAGTTTCCCTCTATTCTCTTAATTGGATTGGAATAATAATATGATGTTGTGATGAACATGAGTTTCCTCGCATCTTTATTTAAATGAGATATTTAAATATTTTAAGTATGTTCTGGTTTAAAACAAAGCACCTTTGGTAAAACATTTTCTCTCAGAACTATCTCAGAAAATTCATGGATCTCAAAACAATGAGATGTGGATGTGTTTACTACTTTTTAATTTATATACATTTAGAATGTCGGTACTTAAGATAGGTTGCTGCCAGATTCAGTGTTCCCATCAGAGGGGCATTCTATTTTAACTGTTATATTGTGCAGGCACATTCCACTGGCTATATATAACATGGGATAGAAGTGTAACTGGCCCCACGCTTGTAAATGTTATTTAAATGAAGACTTTTGATCTATACTATTGAAATACAATTTATTTCTATTAACCTTCTAGAGAGGGAAAGAATCTCAAAACACCAAACAAGATGGTATTCAAAATATAGAACTTCTAGTTAAATGCAGATTAATTTTTTAACAAGAATTCCTATGCAGTAGGCAGATAGTTCCCACATCCCATTGTGATTGACAAGCCTGACATATGGAATAGTTCACAAATTCCCAGGTGACTGACAGATGGAGAATAGCAAGGCAGATAAAGTTGCCTAGAGAGCTGAGGATGATTTCATATTCAGCGGTTTTGATCAAAAGGATTCCAGATCTCACACTAAATTTAGCACCGCTGGCAATTAGTGCATGATTTATTCAGTCCTTTCATTTGCTGGTTGACAAATGGAAAACAAGCACAAAATTAAAAATAAGTTTATTTCCAGCATTTCGGATATTTAAAATGTGTGTGTCTTTGTTTGCACATAAATTAACATGAGATGAATTTATAGTGAGATTAAATCTGAACCGGAGATGCAAGCAATAAATAAGAGCTTTTTTATGTATCGTCCGGGCAGAACAGGTGTTTGAATTAAGAAACACTAATATGTTTAGCAGCACGGCTCCACCTTTAGCATTAGGGAGTTGATGCTTTCCTAAATTTAGAATAATCTTGCCACAATTTAGAGTTCTTTCATAAGCTTCCAACATAGGTGACCATCTGTATGACAATATTAATGCTTTTCAGGGTAGTAATAATAAAAAACTAAAAACAACTCCCGTTTCCAGGCTCTTGCGCATTACAGTGAGTGACGGCAGGGCTAGAGGCTTGTCTCCCCGGTTTCTGCCTCTTGGGTGTCTATGGTGAAAGGCAGCAGGCACCCAAATCTGTCCCCCCTCATGCATTTATAAATGGAGTTCTGAGATCACAACCTTTTTTGCACTATCCTTCGAGCTAGACCGTGCGAAGCTCTGTTTCCAATCTCTCTTCCTATTTCATGAAACAACAATGAGATGAGCGAGATGTGCCGATGTCAACCTTCTGTTGTGTGAGTCAGAACACGACAATATCACATCCTCAACTGGAGGAGAACATAACTGTAAATAGCCCCTCCTAGAGATTTGCAGAGGCAGGAACATAAGTGCCCTGGCTGAAGGTGTAGTAAATGAATCGAGCAAAATCCCCATCCTATTAGTGGTTAAAAAAAACAAAACCAAAAAAAAAAACAAAAACAGAAACAAAACAAAACATGCAAAAAAATAAAAACAAAAAACAAAACAAAACAAACAAACAACAACAACAACAACAAAAGATCCTATCTGTAAGACCTTGTGATTTCAGGGTAGGTGTGTCTATTTCCTCAGAAATCCTCTTGGCACCATCTCATATAGCTGCTTAGAAAGATGAATGAATTGCTCGAAACACTGTGGAAGCTGGAACGATGTCTCAGAGTGGAAAGTACCTTATCACTCTTAGTGGAGCAGAAGTGGCCCAGTGCGGTGGCCTGACATCAAAAGCAAAGCAGAGCAACCGTTTATGAGGACATCGGGCCGGCCGCTGAGCCCCTGAGACTCCGGGAGTGGGGGGCAGATGTTTGGGATACTTATAGGTTTTCTTATTTGATTTGTATTCCAGGTCTGACATTCAACTTTATTTGTATTCATTATTCACAGTGGGAACTAGAATGGTTTTTAAAATAGCATAAAATCCACTTAAATTATAATGGAAAGAATCGTGTGCAATGTGATGCTTTAATTACTGTTAAGCTAACCTTGGGATATGGGAAATGTCAGTTTTCATTGGCCACATGAAGGCTGAGGCCAGGTTTAGCCCCCAGATATGTGCAGTCCGTGGGGGTGCCGCTCGTGGGCACAGCCCTGCCCAAGGAGCCCCCACCGAGCCTCCAATCTGCCTCCGCCGCCTGCCCACGCACCCTGCGGCACCATCACCTTTTTATGACTGTTTTCTTCCTCCCGGGTTCTCAGCAGCAGCCCAAAGACATTTCCCAGGCAAAGGGCTTCAGGCCGGTCGCATTGCTCTTTTGTCTTTCATGGATCCTCTCTGGGTAGCATGTCCTGGGTTTTCCACCCATCAAGACAGGAAAAGGGGAAATCTGAAAGTCGCTGGTTCAGATCTTAAGACTCCTCTCTGACGACCAATTCCATTCCTTCTTTAAACCAGTAGCCCAAATGCCATGCTCTCCCCTCTGGCTCCTGTGTCTTCCACGTCCATAAATTACTGTATCTGCCAACAAGGGGCATAGGTTTTGAACTTCCAGACCTTTGGAAACCTGAGAATGCCTTCCTGGGGCGGGGGCAGTCGGTGTGATGGTCTACCCAAGATCTTGTGACCAAGGTGGTCAAGGGAGTTAGGTATATGGTAGGAGTACGATTGGACCCTAAATTCTTTCCCACAAAAAGAAGATTTTGAATTTTAATTTATACCATCTATGTGCAAATTTAAGCCATATATTAACTGAGAGAAACAGACTAGAATTTTTTAAAGTCATATTCTTGTCAGAGAATAGAGATTCACTCTCTATGTTGCAGTCTGGAGGCAAGTTATGGCACATATATATTCAGATAGATTTTTTCAGTTTGGTTTACTTTTCCCAAAAAGATATTTCCTGGAAATAATACATGTAGAATAACTTGAAGGTGGCTACACTTTAAAATGGCATCTGCCCTTCCTTCAGCCCAACATAACAGTTTTTCTAAGTATTCTAGACAGAATTGCCATTAGTCAATTGTGTTTAAACTTTAAAAATCACAATCTTGTATTGTTTAATTTAATGCAATCACAGTCCTACATGGGAGGAAGGCCGTGACACTCCAACTTCACCTTTGGGAACAAAAGAAGGGAGATTTTTTTCTTCTAAGACTTTGTCATGGAGAGAGCTATAAAGAGAATCTATCCCAACTGACTCACAAGACCTTGTTTTTATTCTTGCATACTTCCTTATCATGCTAAACACCAGCACCAAATTTAAATGTTGCTGTAATATCACTTGTATGGGCTATGATAATATGATACCATAAAGGAAAGGGGAAAATGTAACACTGAGTGACTCCTATGTGCCAGAAACTCAGCTTGGGGTTTTAACAGAGTATTAACTCTTCTTTTGAATTTTCTATAGTTCACTGAAAGAAATTTTGTTTAAAAAAAATCTGAAGCATAGGATTAAAACTCAGCATTTGTCTAAATCCGTGCCATCCAAAATGGTAGTCACTTGCTGCATGTGTTTATTTACATTTTGATTTTAAAGAATTAAACTTAAAAAAAGAATTAAACTTAAATAAATTAAAATTTAACTCTTCCACTCATGCAAGAAACATTTCAAGTGCTCAGTTGTCACATGTGGCTAATGGCTACTCTTACACCAAGCAGAGAGTGAAAGTATTCATGCTCCCAGAGAGTTGTATTGGACAATGCTGGGCTAAAATGAGTCTTTCAAGGCAGGCGTTGGTCAACATAGCTTTCAAAGCTGCATTAAACCACTGGCAAGCTGCTGATTGCAGTCTATTTTCAATCCTTTATCACTTTTAGAGACTAGTCACTGACATGACATGTTTCAAACAATGTTATTTAGAAAAGAATTAGTGGTGGGATCCCTGGGTGGCACAGCGGTTTAGCGCCTGCCTTTGGCCCAGGGCACGATCCTGGAGACCCGGGATCGAATCCCACGTTGGGCTCCCGGTGCATGGAGCCTGCTTCTCCCTCTGCCTATGTCTCTGCCTCTCTCTCTCTCTGTGTGACTATCATAAATTAAAAAAAAAAAAGAAAAGAAAAGAATTAGTGTTAACTTATTCCTTCAAGGTATAGTTAACATGAACTCTTTAATAAATAGAGAATTCCTTCAAAAAGCCTTCTTACTTTATTTTTCATATCTGTGAATTGGGCACTTCTCATATTGTTTTTTCTAACTTTATTAAGACTTTATGTGTGTATGTGCATATACTCAGCATTTGTATACACTATATATATATATACATATATATATATTCTATTTCTAAAGTGGATCATGAATAACATGTTCCTCTTATTAAAAAGGGGGGGAGAAGCCTTCTTAAGTAGAAAAAAATCATAAAGCACTAATCTGTTTTTTTCAAAGATAAAAATTGTTCATCAGTTATGTATTTAGAGTATAGAAAGTCTATTAATTTCATGAAAATTGGAGTGTTTCTATATTCAGACTCCTATGGTAAATGCCTAGAAGAGTGTACTGCATTGAAAACATCACAAATCAAAGGAAACAATCAACAAAACTAAAAAAGCAACCTATGGAATGGGAGAAGATATTTACAAGTGACATATCTGATAATGATTAGTATCAAAAATCTATAAAGAACTTACCAAATTCAACACCCAAAAAACAAAAAAATCCAGTTAAGAAACGGGCGGAAGACATGACTAGACATTATCCTAAAGAAGACATCCAGATGGCTAACAGACACGTGGAAAGATGCTCAACATCCCTCGTCATCAGGGAAATACAGATCACAACTACAATGAGATATCACCTCATACCTGTCAAAATGGCTAAAATTGATAACACAGGAAACAACAGATGTTGGTGAGGATTCAGAAAAAGGGGAACCCTTCTTATACTGTTGGTGGGAATGCAAACTGGTACAGCCGTTCTGGAAAACAGTATGAAGTTTCCTCAAAAAGTTAAAAATAGAGCTACCCTAGAATCCAGCAATCACATTAATAGGTATTTACTCAAAGGGTACAAATCTACTGATTCAAAGGGATATGTACATCTCGATGTTTATAACAACGTTAACAACAATAGCCAAATTATGGAAAGATCCCAATATGCCCATCAACTAATGAATGGATAAAGAAGATATGGTCTATGTATGCAATGAAATATTACTCAGCCATCAAGAAAAATAAAATCTTGCCATTTGCAATGATTTGTATGGAACTAGAGAATATTATCTAAGTGAAGTAGGTCAGTCAGAGAAAGGCAAATACCAGATGATTTCACTCATATGTGGAATTTAAGAAACAAAACAGATGTATATAGGGTAAGGAATAAAAAAAAAAGATAGAGGGAAGCAATCCATAAGAGACTCTTAAATATAGAGGAAAAAATGGAGGGTTGCTGGAGGGAAGGTGGGCGGAAGCATAGGTTAAATGGATGATGGGCATTAAGGAGGGTGCCTGTTTTGATGAGCACTGGGCATTACATGTAAGTGATGAACCACTAAATTCTACTCCTGAAACCAATATTATACTATATGTTAATTAACTACAATGTAAATAAAAAAACTGATACAAAAAACTATTAAAAATCCCCCCAAAAGAAAATCAATATAAAAAAGAAAACATCACATATCACTAATGAAAAATGAAATAGAAAAAAGATAACTTATGATGAATTCTAAACAGTAATTATATTTCTTGCTCTATATGAAGAAAACATTCTCACTTGGAGCAGATCTGGTCCAAGAAGTATTCATCCACTTATAACTCTTTATGCCAACTCATTAAAGCTAGAATATAACTTCCAGTTTATACCATCCACCTAGTGTCCTTGCTTTAAATATTAAGGCCATTATTTCCTTTTTCAAGTTTATCCTTATCTTATCTTCTTATGCTAGTTAAAAAGTGTTCTTGTTTCTTTTCTAATATTTTATCTCCAGTTCTTATCTTTTTGTTCCTTTAACACAGAGCGATCTCTTACACTATGATTTCAAATTCAGAATCAGACATAATATCAATTGAGTGCACACACAAGAGTTTAGAGAACATATTCACTCCCCCTGAGGATTTAAAGAATGATATTCTTTGAATAATTTCCAAATAACAAGCTATACTGGCATTAAACGTAATCTTTTCTGGAAGGAAAAGAAAAACAAATATTTTCAGAGTTATATCAAAACACAAAACAACTGGGAACAAAAGTTAAAATGGTATGTCAACAAATAGATGATAGTTCAAAAAGTGAAAAGCTTGGAAGTTTTTTTTAACTTGAAATATTTTAATAGTCTCTGCCTTCTAGTAAATAGTTTATATATATCTCTCTGTAAATATAATAATTAATATTCTAGTGTGAAACTTAACAAAGAAATGAATAAGGGGACATGTCTTCCTTAGTTCGGAATGAATCGTTGTCATTGTCCATTGGGGATGTGCTCTCTGTGGTCTTCTGATTGAGTAGCTGGTAGATAATTGGACCAGCAAAATTACTGTTGAATGAATGACAGGAATAGCTGGCTGAGGACTGTCACAGAATGGCATCTGTTAATGGTAGTTTTGCTTCATCAAGAGTTGAGGATTGTGGCCAGTTCTTCACCAACTAAAAATCCTAACAAAAATGATTTAACCACTATTTAGCCTTTAGAAGGATGCATCTGTTGCTACAAGTCCTAGGTCTATGCAGACATTATTGGCAATGATAACCCCACAAAATTCTTAACCAGCCTCCATGCCCTCTAAGCATATGTACATATCTCTACTGCAACACCCACCACATTGCTTCTTCTTCCCTTTTATCTTTGTTCCTCTGTCTTCTCATCTCAATCTGCTATCCAGCATCTTTCTCATTATCTCCCACTATCTGATGCAAACCTGAAAAACAACATAGATAACACTTCGGCAATCTCAGCTGGAAAACTCTCACCAAGATGGTGCCTGACGGAAGGTGTGGCAAACTCTGTTTTGTAATCTGCCCGTCAAGGTTTTGGTACTACAACCAATAAAACTTTTTCAATTCCCAATTATATTGAACATAGGGAAAGTTACCTGTTATGTAAACAGTAAGTGTTACTAAGTTGAACAAGGATGTGAGAATTTTCTTTCTCTCCTTCCTTTTGCCCCCTATTTTTAGATTATTTTACTTCTTTTTCGGAAGAGGTTGCTTTTGCTGGGCATGCTATGTAACTGTAGAAATATTTTTCATGAATTTGGTGGAGGAAATCCACCAAAATTTTCAAGTACATTTACCATTCTGTTAAGCCTGCCAAATTATATATTTCTCTCCCAGTGAATTCTAAATATTACTGTTACTATACTTATTCTCGATGTTGGTGAAATTACCAAAAGAAGATTTAAGTAAGTTATTACATGCCTGTTACCTAAAAGTGCTGTCTCCAGAGTTACATTTTGTACTCTTTCCAAATACAAGTAAATATCATCATTAAAAAGCATTTATTATCTCATTTGTAAGGTACTGTGCTATATAGCATGAAGAGCAACAGAAGTGTTTAGTGAAGGTCCATCTTACAATTAAAACAGGCAATATTTTTGTGCACATACAGAAACAATATAAATGGTAAATCAAATTAAGATCAAGTTATGGATGGACACAGAGAAAGAGAGAGAGAGAGAGAGAGATTTTTAATCATCATGCATTTGTGGGTAAAAGCCTTTTAAAAATGCAAAATTAAGACATGAAAACACATATGCAACATCATTAGGATGGTTTATGGAAAAGCTAACACTATTCTTATGAGATATCTTCAAGCAACAATCTTGAGTTTCAGGGGCTATCTGAATTCTAAATAGAAATTATGGCAAAATGACGGCCAAAACAAAACAAACATAAGAACAAAATAAGAACAAACATAAGATGCCAAAAGTTAGAGAGAAGAAGGAAGAGAGGCAAGAAACTCTAGTGTCCCAGGAATGCTGCAGCAGTGAGTTTTCTTCATCCCACTTGTATCTCCAATTATATTCTGAAGAAACTGACAGCCTGCAAAGGTATAGAAGAAGGTATAGTCAAAAAGAGCCCCAAGGCAAGCCTGCTCTCCATAATCAAAGCACCAGGAAAAAAATGCTTTAGCAAGACAGAACACTTGGAAACTAAACAACATATTTCTAAACATCTGTGGGTCAAAAGAAAAAGTCTTAATGGAAATTTTAAAAATACATTGAACAGAACAAAAATAAAAATACAACAAATTGAAATTTGGGGGATATAGTTAAAGAGGTGCTAAGAGGGAAATTTATAGCACTCAATAGAAGCACATTAGAGAATAAATTTTATGTCAAAGTCTAAGGCCTCACCTCAAGAAACTAGAAGAATAAGAACACAGTAAACATAAAGCTAGCAAAAGAAGGGAAA
This sequence comes from Vulpes vulpes, assembly GCF_048418805.1. NCBI lineage: Eukaryota > Metazoa > Chordata > Mammalia > Carnivora > Canidae > Vulpes > Vulpes vulpes. The sequence goes on along the minus strand of NC_132795.1, from coordinate 67,647,827 downwards.
TAATAAGGATAATGGCAAAAAAAATCAATGAAATTGAAAACAGGAAAAATACAGAAATGTCAAATGTCAGGCTCATACTTTAAAGTAAATCAATAAAATGGACAAACCTTTAGCTAGACTGACTAAGGAAGAAAGAGGGAAGACACAAATTAGTAACAGGAATGGGAAAGGGGTTATCACTACAGACCCTGCAGAAATCCAAATGCTGATATGAGAGACTACCAACACCTTCACACACACAAATTTGACAACTTAGAAAAATTGGATCAATTCCTAAAAAACCACAAATGATACACAATCACCCAATATAAAATACATAGTTTGAGTATCCCTATAACTATTTGGACAGCTTAAGTCATAATTAAAAAAAAATGCTTCATATCCAGATGGTTTAATTGGATAATTCTATCAAGTACTTAAAGAAGATGCAGGACCAATTTTACACTATTCCAGAAAACACTTCCCAACCTTTTGTATGAAGCCAATATGACTGTGTTATCAAAGACAGACAATACCAAAAATTAAAACTACAGACTTCTCATAAATATAGAGACAGAAATTGGGAAAATATTAGCAGAGGTAGACAGATATATATGCATACACACACATCTTGATCAAATGAGATTTGCTTTATGGATGCAAGGCTGGTGCACATCTAAAAATTGAGTCAAGATAATCCATGACAGTATCATCCCAAAGAAAAAAAAATCTAATGACAATGTAATTTAATAGAGGAAGAGAATTTGACAAGACTCGACACATGTTTATTATAAAAACCCCCAGAAAACTAAGAATAGAGAGGAATTTGTTCATTCGATTAAAAAAAAGCCCACAAAAACTATAACTAACTTTATATCTAATGCTGAACAAGTAAATGCTTTCCCACTAATCAGGAACAGGACAAGGTTGTTCTCTTTTACCATCTTGTTCGGCATAGTCCTGGAAGTTCTAGCCAGCATGACAAGACTAAAGGGAACAGGGTACATAAAACATGAAGAAAGAAATAAAACTGCCCCTACTTGCAAATAACATGATGATGTCAATAGTAATCTTTGCAATTATCCAGAAAATTAAAATACAGAGATAGAAATCTACTGTACAGGAGTTGAATGCTGAAAAGAACAAAAAACACTGAGGGGAAAAAAAACAAAGATAAATAAAATAAATGGAGAGGCAGGATTTGTTCATAGATTGGAACTTAGTAAAATTGTCAATTCTCTTCTCCATCCCCCAAGTAAAGTTGAATACAAATCTCATCAAAATTTGGGATCCCTGGATGGCTCAGTGGTTTAGTGCCTGCCTTGGGCCCAGGGCAAGATCCTGAAGACCTGGGATCGAGTCCCGTATCAAGCTACCGACATGGAGCCTGCCTCTCCTTCTGCCTGTGTCTCTGCCTCTCTCTCTGTGTGTCTTTCATGAATGAATAAATAAATAAAATCTTTAAAAAAATCCCAGAGAGATTTTTTTGTAGATATAGAAAAGTTTATTCTGAACTTTCATGGAATTAGAAGTTAAAATTAGAATAAAGCAATTTTGAAAAAATAAAGGTAAAATGGGAGGAATAATTCCACTGGTTAAGACTAGTAATCAATACTACATCAAATTGGCAATCTAAACATAGATGAATGCAACAGAATAAAAAATTCAAAAATAGCCCAATATGGTAAAACCAACATTTTTTGGGACACAGATGCAAAAGCAATTCAAAGAAAAAAAAATAGTCTTCTTAACAAATGGTGTTAGAGCAATTGGATATTCATAAGCAAACAACAGAAATTTGTAAAAATTACCTAAACTTTAACCTTATACAAAATATACAAAGGAACATAGATTTAAATGTAAAATATGAAACTATAAAATATTTAGGGAAAAAAGGAAATCTTTAAATCCTATCATTTGGTAAAATAATTCTTAGACATGACACCAAAAGCAAAATTCAAAAAAGAGTGATTGGTAAGTTGGACCTTATCAAAATTAAAAACTTTTGTTCTGTGAAAGACCCTGGTTAAGAGACATAAAGCAGAAGATACAATCTGGGAGAAAATATTTGCAAACCATATATCCAATAATGAACTCCTATTCTAGAATATGTAAAGAACTCTCAAAACTCAATGGTAAAAATAATAATAATAACTCAGCCAATAAGAAAATGAGCAAAAGATGTGAAGAGATATTTCACCAAAGAGGATATAGGGATAACAAATAAGAAAAATGCAAATTAAGACCACAATGAGATATTATTACACACCTATCAGAATGTCTAAAATAAAAATAGTGACAACCAAATGTTGGCCAGGATGCTGATAGGAATTGATACGGACCACTCAGGACAAGTTTGTCAATTCTTTAAAAAATAAAGATACACTAACCAGACAACCCAACATTATACTCCTTGGCATTTGTCCCAGAGAAATGAAAATTTATATCTATACAAATCCTGTACATGATGGTTCATAACAGCTTTGTTGGTAATAGCCTCAAACTTGACAAAAACAAAATGTCTCTTGATTGGTGAATATTTTAACAAACTGGTACATTCACACCATGGAATACTACTCAGTAATGAAAAGGAATGAACTATTGATACACTCAACAACTTGGATAAACTTCAAGAGCTTATGCTGAGTGAGTATCTGAAGGTCATGTGTCACATAATTCCATTTATAGAACATTCTCAAAATGGCAAAACTAGAGTCAAAAAACAGATCAGCATTTGCCCTTGATTTGGGATGAGGAGAGGTAGGAAGGGATGGATGAACTATGATGGGGTAGCACAAAACCAATCTTTGAGGTGATGGAACAATCCTGTATCTTGATTGTGGTGGCTACCTGCACCTACAGCAACACCAGCATCACCTGGGAACTCATTAGAAATACAAACTCTCTGCCCTGCTTTAGATCTACTAAATCAGAAACCCTCAGGATAGGACCTAACAGTTTGTAGCTCGAGGTTATTTTAATAAAAGTAAAGTTTCAGAACCACTGGTCCAAGGCTAGTGAGTCCCAGTCTTGAGAAAGAGAGCTATATTCCCCTTGAGTGTTTGTACCCCTGCCATATGTCATGTGTCACACATTTTGTCTGTACCTTAAAGACCCTTTCAGGGCAGCCCCGGTGGCACAGCGGTTTGGCGCTGCCTGCAGCCCGGGGTGTGATCCTGGAGACTGGGGATAGAGTCCCACTTCTAGCTCCCTGAATGGAGCCTGCTTCTCCCTCTGCCTGTGTCTCTGCATCTCTCTCTGTGTGTCTCTCATGAATAAATAAATAAAATCTTTTTTTTTTTAAAAAAAGACCCTTTCATATAGTCATAAGCTCAAAATCATGAATGTTGAGATTTCAAAGTTCAGAAAAGCAAAGTTGCAGTTTTAACTTCAGAGTCCCAGATTTATTTAAAGCCCCAGAAAGTGAAATTGAAGTTGAATTGAACTCTAGATGAAAGTTGCCTTTAAATAATGTAAAATCAGAATGATAATGTTTTGCTGTCTAACTTACAAGCAAACTATAAGACAATCGTTTGAAACTATAAGACAGTTTCTCTGGAGGATCTGTAAATAGTTCAAGAACGATGAATATTCTCTATCACAATTAATTGTATTTGTTAAATATCCTCAATATTATACTTACCACTTTTGAGCCAACTCCCAAATGGCAGTTGGCCTCAAATACTATCTCTATCCTTCACAGGAGTTTTGCAGTACAGATAATTATCTCCAGATATGGGCATGTTGATTTGGAGCGGTGAGGTAATTTGTCTGTGGATCCCTTGTGAGAGATTGAACTTAGATTTGAATCAGGCTGGAGTATTCTTTTTTTTTTCTTTTTTCCAGAGTGGAGTATTCGACACGACACTCTTCCTTCATATTGTACCCCTGAATCTTTCTAGTTACAAACCGGATACCATATATATGTATATGTTTACTTTCTTAGTAAGTTTCCAGTCTAAAGCATGCATGTTCAAGTTTTCAGCCATTGATTGTTCAGTGGACAATAAACACAGCACTAGCAAAAGGAAAAAAAATGTTGGGTATATGATTGTACAAGTCCAACTATATAACTACCCCACATGATAATATGAATTTGTGCCTGGAGATGAAACTGAGAAAAAAAATCAGCAATTCACTTTTAGTAAACTTTTTGAGAAAAGCTGAATTTTATGAGTTTTCTTTGTAAAGAATGGAAAGAAACTCAATTTAGTTGGAGAAAGTAGAAAAAAAAAAACATGCCCAAAGGTCAAAGTTGAGAAAAAGATGTCAGTAATCTTTCTAAGCTGACTTTCTAGGACATATCCTCAAATAATAAGGAAATTACTATTTTTTAAAGTAAAGAAATATATTTATGGAAGGAAAGGCAAAAGTATATTTGATGATGGTCCAATTTTTCATATCAATTGTTTTTAAAAATTACTTATTGCCCCCAGATGCATGTAAGGGCAGAGGTCCAAAAGAAGTTTAGGGAAAATGATCACATAGGTCAATGGCTGATCATGAGCAGAAGGCCACTGCAGGAAAGGAGAAAAATGCATATGATATCCATAAATTTGATAATCCATAAATTTGGTAATAAATTTGGTCATCACATCTCCTCTACTGATAAGAGAAACTAACTGTGTTTAAATCCCATGACTGGGATCCCTGGGTGGCGCAGTGGTTTAGCGCCTGCCTTTGGCCCGGGGCACGATCCTGGAGTCCCGAGATCGAATCCCACATTGGGCTCCCGGCATGGAGCCCGCTTCTCCCTCTGCCTGTGTCTCTGCCCCTCTCTCTCTCTCTCTGTCTATCATGAATAAATAAAAATTAAAAAAAACACACACACACACACATAAATCTCATGACCTACATTTCTTGCCTTAGGAAAATTAAAAAATATGACACCTTATGCTCAGTTTAGGGCCCTCAACACAGATGACTCACTATGAAATAGTGACTTCAACCATATAAGTGATTCTGGTTTGGATCCAAATACAGAATAAAAGAGAAAATGCAACATTTCAAGAGGATGCATTCTTTGCAAAAGTATGATAAGAGGTGGGAGCAACCAGTGGGATAAAGTAATGGAATTCTACAAAGGCCAGATAGGAGAAATGGAAAATATTAGATGACAAATTAATGTCTACCCAAAGGTTGGGAATGTCACATACCAATAAGTATGTTCAGAGTGGTTCAAGGTCAACAGGGATAAATAAGGAGGTGCAGACAGTAATCAGGGTCAGAGAGAAGAATATGTGAAATACGAAACACTACATATAGACAGAACTGAAAAGATTATAGAAGGAATTCAAGTGTAAAAAATATATCACAAAAGCAAAGGTGAAAAATGAAAGGAAGATTACAGAAAAGTTTAGATAAATATCAGAACATTTTTCAAAGAACTAGGGGACAAGGGTCAGCATCAAGGACAGTAGAATGTTGAAAGGCAGAGAGGGGAAGTGTATTGACAAAATGATATAATCTTAAGAATTAAATGTATTCTTTCATCTGTTTTGCAAAAAAAAAACAAAACAAAACAAAACAAAAACAAAAACAAAAAATAAGAGACAAGATGGGGCTGTGAGGTAGTCCTTGATGAAAGGAGATGTGTTTGAGAGGTTGACCAAGAAATTAGGAAATATGAAAGTGAGGAAGTTGCTATATTATGTTTTTCTTTTACTGAAAGGACATCAGTAAAGTTAAATCTTGGATATCAGAGAAAGCATCAAGGGAAAATCTACATCTAAGAAGATAACTCAATTTTCTATATTTTAATCTTTAAAGTATACCTTAAGTTTATATTCTGTTTATGTTTCTTATAGTTGAGTTGAGGTGCTTCATTCTGAGGGAAAGAAATCTCTGTCTCTGCATGTATGTATGTATGTGTGTGTGTGTGAAGGATATTTACTCATTTCTCTATTATCTTTCTTTTCTTCTTCTTGAGTGTATACACACACATACACACACACACACATACACACACATCTTTGGCATATATATGCCTGAATATATATTTGCATTTATATTAGTCTACATATTTTTCTCAATACATATACATACACCAATACATATACATATATACAGAGATAGAGACAGACAGAGACAGAGAGAATTTCAATTTGGAAATAAAAATATTCTTATATTTACTAACTGGGAAATTGCTCCTCTTTGCTTAAGCATACTCTGAAATTTGAGTAATTTAAACAAGTAAATCTTAATACCATCTTCTGTTCTTTTCTCAGGAAAATGTTCTGGGTAGCTTATATTGGCACATTTTACCTAGAAAAAAATACCTGGTTTTTAGTAGGTCCATCCAGTTGTGTGAGACACAGATGAATGTAGCCTTTCTCTCCCCCCGTCCCCCAAGTCTTAGTATTCAGAGAAAATAAAAGCAAAACAGCTGGCTTTTTTCTTGGCTCCATTTTTAAGATTTCTGTAATCACTTCTGGGTGACCAGGAAATGGAGCTGATTCCTGTAAACAGCAGTTGTGTTATCAAGGGAGCTGTCACTCAATCCTGTACCTATCAAATTAACTTACACTCCACACTTTGCTAGGACTGGCTTCACACAGATGCAGTGTAGGTGAGTTTCATCTCCAATTGTGCTGCTCCTTGTCCTGCTTCTTTGACACCTCACTCTCAGAAAGTCATCCTCTGGGTGCTCTCAGGTATACAGAATGCAGAAGTCAGGGGGAGGTCAATGCTCCCATGGCAACTCTTGACTAATGGAAGACACAACCTGATGAATAAATTCCTCCTCTCTCATTCTCCACAAGTTGGTTCCAAGACATTTTATAAACCTCTCTACAAGTTCAAATGATGAGTCACCCTTGTTGGTGGCCATCAACATAACGTTTTCAAATTAACATTCCATTAACAACACTGATAGTTTTCATGCAGGGGAACACAAAAGAAACATAATGGTTAGAATTTCAATAGATAGATATAGATAGATAGATAGATAGATAGATAGATAGATAGATAGATAGATAGAAGATAGATGATTGATTGATATAGATAGATAGATAGATAGATAGATAGATAGATAGATAGCAAATAGATCTCTTTTGGTTTTTGACACTGGGAATAGACAGTGAATTAAAACCTTCCATCTCTTCTCTTGGAGGACACATTTTGACTCAGACACTCTGAACAGATATGGACTAAAGCAGAGTGTTAGGTGAGGGCTGTTTACATGTGCTATCTTTAAAAGGGGCTGCCATAAAATATAACTACCTTAGTGACTTGACAGTATGTTTGTCCATTCTTGTCAGCCTTTTACTTTTGTTCCAGGAAGATGAATATTTAGTCAGTATTCAGGAAAACTCAGAAGTCATAAATCTTCAGAATGGCAACAGAAGCAGTTTTTTTATTTTTTTTTTAATTTTATTTATTTACTCATGAGGGACACACATGGAGAGAGAGGCAGAGACACAGGAAGAGGGAGAAACAGGCTCCATGCAGGGAACCCGATGCAGGACTCGATCCCGGGTCTCCAGGATCATGCCCTGGGTTGAAGGCATTGCTAAACTGCTGAGCCACCCGCGCTGCCTGAAGCAGTATTTTTTAAAATATGATATTGGCTACATATATTGATTCCTACTACATTTGTATGTCTTATAGTTCTTTGCATTCAAAGTAATGTTCCCATGACCTCTCCTACATTTTCAACTTCAAGATCAAAGGATTTATAAAACAAAGCCAACTTTTTTTTCAAAATGGACTCCTTATTGTGCACCAGGCCCAATACCAGTTGTTTTATATAAATATATTGGCACTAGGACATACAGCTAAGAGGAAGCTATTGACTTGTGGTTTCTGGTCCAACAATTAAAGAGCTTAGAAATCATCACTACCATTCTCACAACAAGAAAAAAGCTAAAGAGACTAAAAATCAACTCCATTTAGATCCATCAGAAGATTGAGGTCACAGAAGAAACCACTAGCTCAGAAGTTGGGTAGACTTATGGATACAAAGAATCACAGCTTACTGGGATCAGAAGCCATGCTGGAGCCAGCCAACTGGGAGGCACTTACAGGATCATGCACCAATTTCTGGAAACTGGGCATGGATTGGGTTGAGAGGCCCTAGCCTTGGGGAGGCCTCCAAACTTTATAAGTTTTATTTCTAGGAGTCTGCTGAGGTTCTTATTATGAAAATTAGAGAACATTTCCCCTCTGGTATGGAGAAACAGAAAAGTAACCATCTGAAATATACCTAGAGCTTTCCCTTCTCCTTTCCCTTAAGGGAAAGTCTTTTACCCATAGCCTAATGAATGTGTGGCTACCCAACGTTGTACCCAAAATCAAATGTCCAATTCTAGAATCCTCTAGTCTTCAATGGGTGGTAAGGGACATGCCAATCCAGATTTACTAAAATACTGGGATCTAATCACAGGATTACACAACATTTCCCTACCCCTGACACCTTACCATCACATCAGTAGGTTTCCTGGGAATTAAACAGAAAGAATGCCAAGGCCCAGACCCTATTTAAGAAGGAATCTCTAGGGAAACCTAAAAACAACAGGGAAGACAAAATAAGGACACCAGAGGCAAGTTAACTTTTGAGAGCATATCTATAGCAAATAGTAAACACACCCCAAATCCAAGCCAGGTAAACATAAGACATCAATTGAAAGCCTATTTGTCCCAGTTCTTCATACCCAATGGATCCCCTCTGGTTTTCCAGAAGAAAAAAAATGTTACAAGACCTGATGAAAGACAAAAAACACAGTCTGGAGAGAAAATGCAAATCTAAGAGACATGCAGATATGGCAGGGATTTGGGAACTATCAGACCAAGAAGTTAAGATAACCATGATTAATGTTAGCTTTTCCATTAGCTTGTGTGCTAATGGACAAAGTGGACAACATGAAAGCACAGATGGATAATATAAGAAGAGACATGGAAACTCTAAGAAAGCAAGCCATTCACACCCCACAGTATTTTGGAGGATTTGCTGAGAAAAGTGAAAAGAACAGTCATACTGCCACCCACTCATTCCCCTGGATATTTAGCTGCAGTCCTTGCTAACTCCATAGAGTCATGGACTTGAGGGAGAGCAGTTTTGTTTGAGGAAATGCCTCTTCCCCTAAGCCAAGTGAAGAAAAGTTCCAAGACATCTACTCATTAAGTATTGAGGTGCCCACATGATGAAGACACTGCGTTTTTGTTTCCCATTTAGAGGTCCAGCAGGAAGATCAAGGAGTTTGTTAACATGTTCCCTCACCTATCTGGACAGATGTAGGACAATTTGAAAAGTTGTGGTCGTGGAAAAGCCCATTCTCCCCCAGACTGACAAGGCAGCCATTTTTATGGACTCCCATGGTCAAGACGTTGACTGACCCACCATAGATACTAAGTGGGCTTGAGCCATCTTTCTGGTACTCAACCCAGGAGACTTTAGAACACAGAGACCTAGGAGGATTGGGAGATGTTAAAGAGAGCTGCATCTCCCACATCAGGCACAGGGCAGTGCAATAGCACCTCTGGAGAACTTTCACCTGAACCCTCCTTAGATGCCAGGCACAGAAGACATCAATGATCTGTCAGTAAGAGTCAGAGAAGCAACATTAACTTACAGGAAAAGCACCACCAGAGAAGCCAGCTAATTATAGGCACAGGTTCCTTTTCCTCTTTTTTCATCCCTTCTGAACACATGGGCATAGCTAGTCCTTGGAGAGAAACGAGAAAAGAGAGCACCCAGAGAGAGATCATACCATGCTCTAAATAGTCAGTGTTCCAGCTCAGCTTGATTTTGGCATTTGGGCGAAGGAACAGAGTTAAATCAAATTTGAGGCTAAAGTGTTAAATCAAACAGTGTTTTAATACTTAATGTAATTGAAAAGTTAAGAAATCCACCCAAGGTTTCATTAAGGGACTAGGAACAGAGATCCAAGAGCAATGTTGAATATTGATGGGAGAAAGGTCAATTCTTTTCACATCTGCTCCAAGCAAAGATGGGACCAAAAGCCAGTTATAAAATGCCATGGAAATTAATCCTCCTATCAGCTTTGTGATGCGTGTACTCCTATTTCTCTTTCCGAAGAATAAATGAGCAAAGTTCAGGTGAGTTGAGCAACACACTCAAGGTCTACAACCAAGACAGATGGAATGTGAACCTGACATTCTTATACTTCAAAACTATATTGTTTCCACATATCCCACTGCCTTTATGGAGATTAGAATGCAGGAAACCAGGAAACCTCCTAAGTCAGTTAACACTCTGGCATTTATCTTGAACTGTATAGAGGATAGAGCCCTGTAATTCAGTGGCCCCTGGCACTTTATACATTCACACAACAGACTAATAATTGTATTATTTCTAAGGTTTACAAACACCTTAGATTTTTTTAAGAAGAAATTAATTTCAAATTACACTACCTCTAAAAAAAAATCACACGATCTCTAATATTTCCTAAATGATGTTATCAATTGTCTTTCAGTAGCCCATATTTTAATGATACTTTTGATAAAGGATCCACTAGATTTGGGGATTTTTCACTGCCAGCAGTTCCTATCCTTTTGCCATTGTAAAGCAGTAGACAGCAGCCATAGAGGCTTTGATGTTTTATTTTTATGGCCCCCTTTGCTTTCATCTGCATGATCTTATACACAGATCACTGTAACATCTCCTGTCACTAGTACTAAAAACTGGTAATTTTGCTCTCTCTGGTTTTCCTCAATATCATACGACTAAGTTCCTATTTCTCTTAAGCTTCTCGCGAATCCTCAGATACTCCTTTCCCAAACACCAGGAAGTCAGGCTCCCACAGCAGCCTCATTCCTGCCCTGTCTCTCCCACATACCTCTCTTTCGCTGGGAATGGTTCCAACACTATCTCTTAACCAGAGGATCTCATCCAGGATGTCTCCTGCTGAGTGGGAGGAGGCTGAGGATTTTGCTTTTGAGAGGCCTGCTTAGCCTCTGAGGAACACATGAGCATAGCGTAAGATTTTTGTTTTGTTTTGTTTTGTTTTCCCATATGGCTCAGAGAATTTTAGTACAACTCCTCCATCTACCTTAAGTTCATTTCAATGAGAGCAAGTCTATGGAGATGTTGATAGTTGCTCTGCATTACATCTGTTCCTTGCCTTGACTTCTTGATGCAGGTCACACAGGGCATGGTTCTAAGCATTCACGTAAAACTATTCCTGCTTACAAAGCATCAGCCTATCTTCTTTCATACCATCTTGACTGTCCAAGGATTGTAATGTCAGGCCCCTGCCGAATACCAAGTGGTCTCCTTGTTGATCTCACTGCTGGGACAGGAGCAATGATGCCTGCATTTGCACCTTTTCTCATCAATGCCAACTGTTCAGAATGGTCTGGTCACCAGGCTGATATTTTCAGGGAACTGAAAGAGGAAAAGAGGGAAGCCTACATGATGAGAGAGGAGGCCAGGTATGGAGAGACAAGAGACTTTGAACCTGGGCTGAGGACAGACAGACTTCTCAGAACCCTGAGTCAGTCTGTTTGATCAGAGCCAGAGCTTAGTAAAAACACCAAAAGTCAAGGGAGGACCTAACTCTTCCTCTTTACTGGCAGTTTGTGCATTGTCAGTATTAAGCCATACTAAAAAATCCAACCTTGCTTATATCTCTTCTTACTTGCATTTAAATTGTCCATATGTATGAGCCAAATATTTTTAAGGATATTTTGGATTTTAAGGGAGCATGCTCTGTATACTGTTGAATAGATTTTTTTTTTACAGGCTGCGTATTTGTCATGAAAATTGCTGACACCAAGCTGACATAACATTGGTAAACACCTCCATAATCATGTAAAAGTGAAATGGGAAGAAAAACTATGGCTTTGCTATGACTTTGAAGGAAAGCCAGCCTCCACCTCATTCCCATCATCAACTCGTGCTAGCAAATGAAAGTGATCAGCATATACTAGAAAAAAATGAATATGGTTTTCAATTCCCACCGATGTCATTTCTGAAACACTTGGCATAAGACCTATGAGTCCTAGAGGCTGTTATTTGGTTTTACCCATTCTGCAAATTACAGGGGGAAAATCACAGGCTGGTATCAGGTGTCCAAATCTTCATCTCAAAGGGTGAATCATAAAACTATTATAAAAAATGCATCCTGCTGCAGTGACAGCTGTCATCCCAAATCTACGTGGTGCAGACAACTGTGGCGGCAGTCATTAATGACTTAAACGTGAGATTAAGTTGTGGCATTTAACAGCAGGGACAAGAAACACTTTTTTCAAAAAGTTATTAGAAGTAAAACTTCACCCCGTTGGTAATGGATTAACCAGTTAAGGGATATGAGATCATTTAAATAATCATGTAAAGTGTTGTATATTGATATTATTGTGTGGTTTTTGTGTGTCGTTCCCACTTGTGAGTAGGTAAAGTATAAATTAAAAGGACTGTGTATTTTGTTACTATTACTTTTGATGTTGGCAGATCTGTCCCTATTTGCTGCCTTAGAACATGTGCAAAATTGCATGAGGATAAACACAACGAGTAGAATTTCAGAGCAGATGAACCTATTTTACAGGAAAGGGAACTGAGGTACAGAGAGAAGATAAATTTGTAGCTTATACTTCCATTACCAATTAGCTGCCAAGGATGGACTAGAACTTAAAAGCTTTCAATGTTTTGTCTGGGAGTGAGTTAAAAATTCTTTTGATAACTGGAGCAAAATCTGAGATTTAAAAATTTTGGTTCTCAGGATTTGCCTTAAAAATTTGTACTGTGTTAAAGACTTTACCTGAAAATATTTAGTGGTTCCTTGAATTATGGCAGAAAACCCAGAATTCTATTAGCATGCACTCTGACTTGCAAAGCCAAAAAGATCAGGAACTGCAAAACCAAATGTCCAGAATAAACTCCCAGAACATTGGTCACAAACAGAAATGAATAGGAGCTAAGGGAAGCCTCTGTGTATCAAAGTGAATCTCATCAGAATGACTTGGAATAAAAAATTTTTTTTACATAGAATACCATGCAGTAAAATACCAGCAAAATATCTTGGAGTGAAAACACAAAAGAACTTTGGACTCCCTTGCCCTTCTGTCTTCACCCCAATGATACCCTGAAAATGCTTTCACATTTTCCCTACGCCTTGAGATATCCTTTAGAACTAGAGAGGTCGCTGAAATTCTGAAATAATTTACCTTTCCCAAAGACTGTGTTGGATCCTTCTGGAAAACGTATCTGGGCATAGCACTCACCCTCCATCTCCCTGGTCAGGCTGTTTATCTAACATCTAAAAGTAGAAGGGCTAAAAAAAAAATAAAATAAAATAAAAAAATAAATAAAAGTAGAAGGGCTGAAATAAATCAACAAACTTTTGAGGATACAGGAGAAAAGAAAAAGTCTTTTGGAGCTGGATAGATTAGGGATTTCTGCCCATAAACAGACATTCTCATTCTTTTATCTTTCCTCCTTCTAAAAACCTAAGTTTTTATTCCATCTCTAGCTGGCTTCTTGAGAGCAAATGTTGTCAATGCACCACAAAAAAGGAAAAAAAAAAAAAAAAGAAAAGAAGGAAGGAAGAAAGAAACCACTTCTGCTATCTACACTATGATCTTTGAATTAAACCATTTGAACAGAAGATATGTGAGATCTGATTCCATAGGGTTTATTAAAGCAAATTGTCTTAGCAAATATGTCTGTTCCATTTGATTTTGAAGAATAATTGGTTAATGAGAGAATGATTACTTTGTTCAGACATGATTACTGAAAAAATGTTTCATCCATATGTTGCTGAATAATGGGAAATTCTCCACTGAAGGGGGTGGGGTGGGGACAATGATTAAAAGAAACAGGATAGCTCAAGAAAATATTACCCAATGTGTTACTAAAAAAATTTTTTTTAAACTGGCCAACTCTAAGTATAAGGTTTCTTTGTAAAAGCCTGGAAGTTCAACATGCTTAATAGGATGAAACTGTTTGTTGGAAAAAAAAAAAAAAAAAGCTAGGTAGGTTTCTTTGTCTTTTGAATCAAAGAACCAGGCTTCTTCTGATATATTCTGTAACCATAATAGCTGTTTGCTACCCTAGCATCCTTTGTGTAGCTAATGTTATTCAGATTGTGGCATTAAAAGGCTAAGCCATATAATGATAGCTTCAAAATATTCACCAACATTTTTGGTTAAGACCTCTCTCTGCAGGAATTAGCCACATCACAACTGGAGCAGGCGATAAAGAACACAGGATGTTTAATGGTTTTATTTTTAATCACAAATGGTCTGAGGTGGAAAAGTGGCCAGTTGACACATTCCATATTTCTCAAAAATCAGTTAAAAGTTAAATGGGGAAACAATAACTTCGTCTCAATAAATCTTTTTTGGCCACTTTACTTGCTACGTGGAAAGACACATTCTTCTAGTCCAAAGAATAGAGTTGACCCTACATCTTGAAGGTTAACTGGCTTCCACTCCCTATCCAAATGAAACAAAAATAAAACTCCAGTTTTAGTTTCACACAAGTAAAAACACACCAAAGTAAGTGACTCCCTTTAATTCATATCCGGATTTTTCTGAAAATGAATACTTCACTTTTTTTTAAGTTAAAGGCATATTTTATTCCTTTAATTGTGCTGTTTTAGGTAGTAAATGAGCAGAGGCTGAACATCTTGAATAAAGCTGAAGGTCATAATTAAATACAATTGCAACTAAGATTATCTCTCTTATGTTCAAAGAACAAAGTGTTATGGGCATCTCTTCAGGGCAATTTACTCTGCCTGGGAATCAGGGAGGTGTCACACAGTAGCAACTATTTTAGCTGGGTTTTGAAGAATGAGTAAGAGTTCATCCAAGTGAGCACGAGATGATCTGGATAGAGAGCTCAGCATGAGGGAGGAGCCCAGAGTCATTTGAGGATGGGCATTGTCCAAGAGGCAGAGAGTTCCCACATAGCCAGAGTGTTGCTCTGTGGAATTCTTATATTCAATATGAATATCTGCGTGGCAAGGCACATTTACCAGAAACATTCTGGAGCACAGCAAGATGGGTAGGATTTCAAGTATAAATCAGGTATCAGCAGAGGATAGATGTTCATAGGTGCTATAGGACTCAATATGAAGCCTAGAAAGAAGAGAAGATAGAACATTAAGCCCAGGAGGAGGCCGAAATCTAAGATACAGAAACAAGAAAGGAAAATAAAATTGACAAATAGAAAAAGAAATCAAGGGTTAAAAGAGGATAGAGAAGAAACAGTGTCCCATGTGCTAAAGAGCATGAGAATATGGAGAGAAAAGAGGCCTATGATTGTCAGCTAGGAGAAGGGGTCACATGGAAGAAATGCTGAAAAGAAGCCACTGGATCTGGTAACCTCCTGGAGGTTAATAGTAGTATTCCCAAAGGAATTTTAAGGAGAGGTCCACCATTTCCCCTCCCATCAAAGGATTATCACTCTATTGGCCTAAAGAACTGGCAGCTCCACCTCCTATCTCTTGGATGCCTGTTCTGGCACCTGGACATCATGCAATGGTCACCCCAGAAGCCCATGGAATGCCAAGCTTCGACTTCCAGGCCAAGTGGAAGCCATTAAAGAAGGATCCTCCAGCCACTCGTATCCTCATTCCAACTGCTATCCCGTGGATAGAGATGAGATGGTCTGATCTGCCCCACCCAAACTGCAAGTTCAAAAACACGATAAATAACTTTTTTTTTTTCAAGACAGTCAGCTTTAGGGAGAGTTGTGATGCAGCAATAGTAACTAGAAGAGTTGGTGATAAAATGACATATAACAGCTTTGTAAGTAGGTTGGAAATGAAGAGAATGACTTAAATAGGACAATGTTTTAAAGGAAAGTGGATGAATAGGAAGGTTTGTCAGGATTTAGGATCTTAAGCAAGGATGTGCAGGAAGATATGGGAGAGGGAAAGACGGAGAATGCAGGAGGCAGTTTTTATTATTGTTCAGCCAATGAAAAAGTGACCCCATAGGATGGAAGAACACAGGAGGCATATACAATCTTGGCAAGGAGGAGTAGGAATAAATAGAAGGAAAGAGATAAGGAGGGAAGGAACAATGGAATAGATGGCATAGCATAGAGTAGAATAGCACTGAGTAGAATGATGTAGAACATATGCAGGCTAATATTGGTTTATGGAAATCATCTTCAGAAAACCGATGTCACCCACTAGGAAAGCTAGGACAGAGAAGGACATTTCCATTCCCTATACAAGTGAGATTTTTCGGGGGGTTTCAAGAAGTAAAGTCATTTTAGCTTTTAAAGGGATTAATGACTTTGGTACTCACAGAGGATTCTTAGCCAACAGAGCCCGGGATGTAAATGGCTTCAGAATATCCAGACTCTATGCACAGAGTGAGAAACTAGGAACTCTAAGTTAAGGCAAATATCAATTCTTAACAAGTTAAACAAGAAGGAGTTAGGGACAGTTCAACACTTGTAAAAGAGAGGTTGGCAAACAATAGCCCACAGGTGGGATCTGGCCCACTGCCAGCTTTTAATACAGCCCATGAGCAAAGAATGCTTTTACATTTTAAATGGCTAGGAAAAAATCAAAACAAGAATAATATTTCATGACATTTGAAAATTATACAAAATTCACATTTCAGTGTCAATAAAAAAAGTTTTAATGGTACACAGTTAACACCCATCCATTTATCTGTAACTGCTCTTTGATTTCAACAGTAGAACTGAGTAGTTTCAATCGAGACCATATAGCCTGTAAAGCCTAAAATATTTACCACTTTCTGGTCCTTTGTGGAATAATTGGGTAGCCCTTGAAACAGAAGGTTCTTTATTTTTCCTTCATTCTTGTTTTAAAATAGATTGATTTCCCTGTATCTGTTCCCATGGAGTCAAATTTGATTGATAAAGATTTGTGTTAAAAATTGAAGTTTGTGTGTACGTATGTGTGTGTGTGTATGTGTCTGTGTGTGTGTGTTTTACCAAAAGAAATGATAATTTGGGGGCAGTTATTGATTTGTCTTTTTCTGAAAACACTTGGACAAGACCCAGACTTTTAGTTTGTGTCTACCACTGAGCTAGTATCTCCTCAACAGTTGCACAGACTGCAAGCATATGCTTGTAGTAGAAACATTATTTTTATCCATTTGCAAGTATTTATTGAGCATTGTCCTAGGCATCCAGAATGTGACAGAGAAAAGGTCAGCCAAAGTCCCCGTCCTCACAGAGGGTACATTCCTGTGGTGGGAGACAGATGATACAGAGGTAAACAGATGAACTTGAAGGATTGTGATTGTGGTAAGCCATAGATATACAATCAATAGAGGTAGGGGGCTGGTGACGTGGCTGGGCGTGGAGAGCTTATGAAGAGAGAAAAATAAATGATCCTTGAGCTAAAGCCTGAAGGAAAGAAGAAAGCAACCATGCACAAAACCCAGGGAAGAGTGTGCCAAGCAAAGGGGTAATAAACACAAGCCCTGCAGGCCAAGAGTATCAGGTGATATCTGAGGAAGAGCTAATGCATGATTGAGATTCACTGATGAATGGAAGGCTGGTAAGAGGGTAGGAGGGAAAGAGGGGATGGAGAGGTCACAAAGGAAAGTCAGGACCAGATCTTGATTTAATGTCTATTATATAGCAATGAGGAGTTTCAATTCTATTCCAAGCACAATGAGAAATAGCTAGCAGATTTTTTTTAACTTATGTTCTTAAAAAAAGATTTTATCTATTTATTCACGAGAGACACACAGAGAGAGGCAGAGGCCAGAGACATAGGCAGAAGGAGAAGCAGGCTCCCCATGGGAAGTCTGATGAGGGACTCGATCTCGGGACCTTGGGACTATGACCTGAGCCAAAGGCAGTCGCTCAACCACTGAGCCACCCAGGTGCCCCCAGCTAGCAGATTTTTTAAAAGGTTGGAGAAAGTGAGATATGATTATGTTTTCAAAACGGCCATCTATGTTTTCTTTTTGTTTTTGTTTCAAGAGGGAGAGAGGGAGGGGTGGGAAGAGGGAGAGGGAGAGAGAGAACCTTAAGCAAGCTCCACCTCCAGGGCAGAGTTGATGCAGGGCTCCATCCCATGACCCTGAGCTCACGAACTGAGCTGAAATCCAGAGTCAGACACTTAACCACCTGAGCCACCTAGTTGCCCCAGGGTCATCTATGTTGTACATTGAGTCTATCTGCTGTTGCATGAGTGGAAGCAGAGAGCTTATAGGGAGCTACTGCAGAAGTGTAGGGACTGTACAGATGGTAAGAAGTGGGAAAATATGAGTTATGTTCTGGAGGGAAAGCTGGAAGTCTTGGATATAAGATATACAAAGAAAACAAAGGAGGAGTCAAGAAAGAGAAATCAAAGTTTTGAAAATGATTCCAAGCCCATTCCAAGCCAACATTGATATAAAAGTCAAGCTAGGAGTGGGGAAGGTTCAGCCCTGGCAGTGCCTGGAAACAAAGAAGCTGGAGAATTGGAAATGACCTCAGCATCTAAGAGAAAAGGGATCTGGAGCAAGTGCTAAGATTGCTTAGCACTTTATTGAAAGCCCGTGACCAGAACGAAAAACAAAACCAAACCTGCTTGCTAGCACAAGATGATAAAAACTCACTGTGTGAAACTTTGAGATAAAAATGTGAAACCTGGGATCCCTGGGTGGCGCAGTGGTTTAGCGCCTGCCTTTGGCCCAGGGCCCGATCCTGGAGACCCCGGATTGAATCCCATGTCGGGCTCCAGCTGCATGGAGCCTGCTTCTCCCTCTGCCTGTGTCTCTGCCTCTCTCTCTCTCTCTCATTGTGTGCCTATCATAAATAAAAAAAATAAATAAAAAAAATGTGAAACCAAGCACCTTTAACAAGACTTTAACAAGAGCTCTGAATAAGAAAAGCAGCCATCAAATGTCTTGTTTTGTTTTACAGGAGACTCATATACCCTAGCATAGGCACGGTGGTTTGAACTGATGGTCATTGGTGGATCCTAGATAATGTTCCATCACATTATGTGGAAAGTAACCAAAAATGGACACACATTTACTGATAACAAAGTTCAATCTGCAAGCGAGGGGTGGTAAGGACAATCATTCTGCCTCTGTGAAAAACTCTTCTGGTGCTGAAGTCCTGACACTTGGCTCTGTGGCTGCTGTGGGGCTACCCTCATCCTGTGGCCCAGGTGGCTGTTATGGAAGTTACTTCTCAGAAATTTGGGAGGGAGGTTGAGGTTTGAAAATAAAGCCATTTTCAGTGTAACTTTGATTGGAGATTTCTTCAAATGGTGCTATGTGTATAAATATGAAAATTTTTCGGAAAGAATCATTTATTTATCTTGGAGAGAGACTGTGTGTGAGCAGGGCGGGGAGTGGGGGCAGAAGGAGAGGGAGATGCAAACTCCCTAGTGAGTGAGTGCTGAGCCCAATGCTGGGCTCTATCCCAGGACCCTTAGATTACAATCTGAGCTGAAATCAAGAATCTGATGCTCAACCAACTGAGCCCCAGGAGCCCCCAAATATGAAATATTTTAAAGGTAAACTGAGGGCATTACTTTTGCAAATGGGAGCACAAATTTAGAAAGGACTTGAAACCCTAATCTTTTACAGATTGCTCTGGACAGATAAGGGAATTGAAACAGAGTGGTTAGGTAACTTGCCTAATATCACACAGGGGAGTATCCAGGACCCAAAACCAAATGTTTCCTTATTGTTGCTTTATTAAGTCATAGTTAATAACATAAACAGTAAAAGGAACTCACACCCGAGCTGACCTCTTGTCTTAGAGACAACAAAGGGTCTGACTCAGTTAAGAGCCTGGTCTAAGAAAAACACATCTCAGGTACATCTTGAAGAGCCTTCACTGGTGATGGAAATGAGTAAAGTAGAATGAAAATATTTGATTTTAATATTACTTAAATATTATTTTCCTAAATTTCTTATAATATTTCTTGCCAGATCCCCAAAGTTCGTTCTTTCACCGTGATTTTGCGTTCCTGACGCCCTACCTGCATAGTTAGAAGGCTGGCAAATGTAAAAGTTCTTCCAGCTTTTCCATATGATTTGTTTTAAAGTTCTAGATGGAAAACTCATGTCAATCTTCATTTTATCCACATCTTTTTTTCCACCCATTATCATCACAGTATGACAAGCTAAACTCTTTTATTGCAACAGCCTTTTTTTGGTATAGCGATATGCTTAATGTTTTGTTTGTAGAGAAAAAGGGCTTAAAATGCTATTTTTCTTCTCTTCATTTAGAAGCAATCAGTCTCTCTCTCACTGAGTGCTTACTATAGGCAACCAATATCCCGAATTAGACCATATCAGCTGTGAGAGGGGGGAAAAAAAAGAAAACAAAAACGCCTGCATTGTTTCTTTTTTTCATAAGCAAAGTAGTATTTGCCAGTTAAATCCCCAGGTAGTTAGCTTTCAAACAGTCAGATATAAAATTAGCAAATGAAACATCTGTTCTTCACTATTATTTTATAATCACATTAATTGGCAGATGTCTTTAGGTAACAGAGAAAAGCATATCAGCCATTACGTGTATTTGCACGGGGTGAGGCAGGGGACCACCGGATAGCACACACCTAAGAGACCATCTCGGCAGGAGACAAAGTTGCATTGGCCTCAGAGAGCAGCCAACTTTCTCCCTCTGCAAAACCCCCTGGCAGGAAGGCCAACTGCCCACTGCCCACAGAAGCACGATGCCCCCATACACACCATTGGGGAAGACCTTACCCTTACTCCTGCCAGGTTTGCTTTTTCAATTATCATGTAGTTTGCACAAAAGCACTGTGCCAATTCAATTACTGCCTGATTAATGGAGTGTTGCAGCTTTATTTCAGGGGTCTAGCTATCTATTAATTAGCATATTGGGGCCTATACTCTACTGTTTTGTCCTGATATGCTTTGAAAAGTCCCCAGTGCAATTAAAAAACTCTAATATGCTTTAAATAGTTATTTGAGAAAACACATCCAGACTTTTTTAAACTCCTCGGGGAATTTTTAAGCACATCAGATTTATTTATAAGACATCTAAAGTTCCTTTAAAAACACATTCTCCTTTCGTCTACTAGGTTCTGGAGTTTATCTGTACCGGATGAGCAGTTCTGCATTGGGCCAGAAAGCTCCTCTTTCCTGGCTGGAGGCGGGGGGTGAGAGTGGGGGGAAGGCCACATCTGCAGCAAAGACCAAGGTTGAGAATCACATTGAGTGGTTTGCTTCTATGGCATCTTCTCCAATTTGCTTTGAACTGTAAACTCGACTGGAGATGGAATCTAACTTGAAGTCTCTCGGGGCATCAACACTAAGTTTGTCAGTATTCACTAAAAAGAAACTTTGAGACTGAGTTGTGAATAATATTGGATTTGTTTGGCTTGTCCTCCTCCTCCTCCTTCTCCTCTTTCTTTTTTTTTTTTTGAAAATGCCATTAAGACAAGGCTCCTTGGTGGGCAAATGAAGAACTTCTTCATAGAAGCCACCATATTTGTCACTTTCACATACCGATGGGTGAAGAACAGTGAGGACTCTGCCATTAGTATTCACAAATGCCACCCTTAAATTCAAGATGGAGGTAGTAAGTAGACTCTTTGCTTGTGGTAGAAAACTCCTGCAGGAGCAAGATGGGTGGTTAGAGGGCAATAGGAGAGTGTGGCTGCATTGTTAAGATCCACATTAACAAGGTGACTCATGTCATTGGCATCAAGGAATGCTGACAGCATCGTGACACTTTACATTATGAACAATACTTTAAATATATATATATTTATATATTATATATGTTTATATATGTTCATATATATTGCTCATATATATATATTAAATAATGCATGCAGATGAAGTATATGTATACCACGTCATATGTCACCTACCACTTAATAACTCAGTGCTTTCAGCCAGAAATGGGGATGACGGTCTAAAGGTCTGCAAACTTAGCAAAAGTAATAGAATATTTGCCAACTGCGTCCTTCTCAGTATGAAGAATGCTACATTATGGGCATCCAGTAAAGCAACAAATATTTCACGGTAATGTAAATCCCCGTACCCCACATCAGCTTAAGGTAAATAAATACCAAACAACTATATGTAGACTGTTGCCCCTATCCTGTAAGCCCACACAGCGGCTAATCTAGCTAGCACTGTGACAAGGATGCACACAGAAGCCAGCAGGGGTGTAGGCAGAATAGCATCCATACATGGTTGTATTTTCCAGTCTCCCAGTAGCAGTGCACCGGGAAATCTTTTCAGGAGACTGATAGGTAAAGAGGCTATCTCCCCCAAGACATGCTTCACTTGTGTATTTACCAATTCATTCCTGCACTCCTTTATTCAATGACTCCCAGGAAATGTGCAAAGAACCATGTTAAACATTATGCATGCTCTTAGTGTTGCCCGCAACTGGCATGAGACTTCATCATTCTTTATCCAGTGCCCATGAAAGGATATCAACATGAATGATATTTCCTGAGAAATGGATTCAAACATTAGCTTTCAGATATCCACTTCTACCAAGTGTAGAAGGACAAGTGGGGGGAAAAATGAACAAGAGTCTCTATTTTCTGTAATCCAGAGCATATTACATTAGTTTAAGATATCTCTTCTTTCCCAAAATACTTACTAAGAAACAAATAAACATTTTAGAAACCATCTACATTTCCTACTGAAAAATTCAGGATATGAATAGGCCAAGTTTGGGGTCATTTGCATCTGTAAAGTGCTACCTAGAAGTCAAAAAAGAAAAGGAAAAATTTTTATCCTATGAGAAATGGTACGATTGTTAAACTTATATATTTTACTGCATTCGAAATAAAGTCTAGGTCTCTAATTTTGGATGAAGTCAGCATTCTGCTCTGTATCAGGGTTGTTGAGTCTTCCTAGTACAGACCCATCACTAGTTTTCCCGCTTGAATGGCGAGTGACTTGTTCTGATTCAGTCCACAGGGAATGATGACATGAAGCATTTGCTACTAGGCAGTGAAGTGTAAGCAAGTCCAAACACTTAACATGGTGAGTGGCAAAGGATGGAGAATTTACTAAATCATACACATTGTAGGTTCAGGGAAGTGGAGCCCAGGAAAGTTCTCAATTCCCGGGAGACTGCAGTAGTGGAAGGTAGGCACAAAGCCAGCAGAGCCTTTGGGGATGATTGTATAACTTAACAACACTGGGGGAATAAGTCAAAAGTTCGTGATTCCAACTCTGGAAAATTGTTCATTGACTTGTTTTTCCATGCTTGGATATCCTGCAGGAGTGTATGTGTGTAGCCGAAACTGAAGATATTACAGTCACTAAATCTCATGATCAATGTTTCAGATTCAGTGTGAAGCC
Organism: Vulpes vulpes; assembly: GCF_048418805.1. Taxonomy (NCBI): domain Eukaryota; kingdom Metazoa; phylum Chordata; class Mammalia; order Carnivora; family Canidae; genus Vulpes; species Vulpes vulpes. Next base: position 67,624,652 of record NC_132795.1, on the reverse strand, counting down.
TCCAAAGTATTTCAACCATATCTCTCCCAATCTGAACTTTTAGTCGTGTACTGTGAGAGATGTATTCCATATGCTTCACAGCTAATTTTGAGTAAACATGCACCCAACATTCCACAAAACACCCATTTTTCTCACTTCCAAAATATAAGAAACAAAAAAAAAAAAGCAAAACAAGACAAAGCAAAAAAAACAAACAAAAGGAAAGATCTCCTGAGAATGGTTGGAAGGTATTGAAAAAGACCTAAAGGTGCTTTTAAGTGATAAAGCAAACATGTGATTTGAAAACCATTTGCCTTGGATTTAACCCATTGTTTTTTTTTTTGTTTTGTTTTGTTTTGTCTTTTTTTTAATTTTTATTTATTTATTTATGATAGTCACAGAGAGAGAAAGTGAGGCAGAGACATAGACAGAGGGAGAAGCAGGCTCCATGCACCGGGAGCCCGACGTGGGATTCGATCCTGAGTCTCCAGGATCGCGCCCTGGGCCAAAGGCAGGCGCCAAACCACTGCGCCACCCAGGGATCCCGATTTAACCCATTGTTGTGACAGAGAGATTTAACTTTCAAAACATGCTTTCCTAATAAATGGAAACCACGTCTAAGCAAACAAACAACTTGGTTAAAATAATCAGTGTTCAGAATCACCATGAGAATAATGAGAATTTCAATCATGTATTGAATCTAACTAAGCAAATAAATTTGGCTTTTCAAGTTCAAAATTTATAAATCTTTTGAAAAATTTACTTCAAAGCAGAATATTGAACTCATTCAATTTCAAAATAGTGTTAATACCCTTGATACTTGAGTAACTCTTTTCCTCAAAAATAATTTTTTAAAATGTATTGCAAATATATACTTTAATGGGCTTACTAATTATCTTGTTAGCATCATTTAGAAAGCAACTTTAAATCACCATGTCACAATATTTCATCACCTCACCAAAAGCTAAGTAGGTTTCCTATGTTGTTCTGGATTTTTAAAATGATTTAATTTGAAATGTCATTACATACTTTTGTCTAGTCAAATGATCATAAAATACTTTAAATTATCATTAGATTAAAAAAACACATACTCCATTCTCCCTAATACGGAAAATAAATGTTCTGTCCATTTTCTGTTCTGAATCGTTGTGAGGAATTCTAACTTCCTCATTTTTAGAGGTCATTTTTTAAAATGATGTTTTATTAGGTCAATGAAAAAAAAAGTTCTAAAAGATCTAAGCACTTCTGTAAAATTTGCCCTGTGTTTAGGAGAAAGATGAGCCCACTCTAGTTTTGTACTACATGCCAAGTTTCAGCCCAGAGAAACTGTTTATGGTTCAGATATAAAACCTCAAAAATATAAATGTAAGACAACCTTAACTACAGTTCTGCAAATGCAATGTTGTAATTTTATATGTTAATCTATCAATACACAGCATGTGCAAACATATGTTTATAGACAGGGAGACAAGAATATACAAATGAGGAGATAAAATTCTTGTATCTCATTTGATGCTCTATAATTTCTATCAATTTATGAATGTTTTGTTTTTGTGTTATGATTTCATTTGAGGTTGACATAATGCAACTTGTGCTTATTTGCAAGGGCCTCATCACTGGCATTCGTGGAGCTGGGGCTGCCAGCCTGCTCAGAACACGGAGAGGAAAGTCTGCCTGCTGGGACCATTACAGGCTGCACGAGGAAATCAGAACACAGTGCAAGAGAAAACTTTTTTTTGGGGGGGGTGGGGTGGGGGGTGGCGTTTGGTAGGCAGCACAGGTATGCATTCAATTTTGTGAGCACATCTGGTTTATCTACATTTCTAAATTTGGCCCTTAGGGTTCAACAGAAAATTGTGGCAAAGGAAAGATAAAATGGTGCATTAACAGTCTCCCTCTGACCCACCAGAGGAGCCCAGTTCATTTGCTGGCCATTATGAAACTGAATCAGAACTCAGAAACAAACAGGACAGTTTATTTTGTGAAAGACCACCACTCCCCTGACCCCTCATGCAGAAGACAGCCCTCCGTTGATGGCATGGTCTGTACTGCATGGTCCTCAGCCAAAGTTTAAAGAAGATCTGAGGCCCTGGTTGTTTCCTCTCTTGCTTGTACTCAAGTTACAAGATTTTGCAAAACATTTAGGTGAGGTATGCTATGGAATTAGCAGATGGCTTTAATTTTCATTTGGGATAGTAAGGCATATCCCAATTTTCCTTGCTAATGTGATGAATGAGTTTTAGGAAGATTTAAAATTCTAAATTTTATTTTGATAGTTGCATAAGGAATGAAAATTATTACTAAAAGCTAGTATCAAGTTTTTTTAGAGGCTGTGGGGGAAAGCTTTAAATAGTCTATGGTAGCAATGATATACTTTTTAAGAGAAATTTTGTTTCTAGGAGAACAGATCCTTAGGGCTAAAGTTCTCAAAATATATGCTATTTCCCCAGAGAAACATCTAAGGTCTTTAGAGTTGTTTTTTTGGATTATTTTCCCAAAATAATCTCACTTTTTCTTAATTATAAAAGAAACAGATATGCAACGTAAACAATTTAGACCACTACATATAGCTTAAGTGATTATAGAATTCCATCGTCTAAACATAATCACCACACCAATGTCTTTTTACCTAACCTATTTCTATGAGCATACAAAACAAAAACATTCTTATGAAAATGGTATCATAATATCTATATTTTATAACCCTTGTTTTTTATATGAAAAAAATTATGTGTGTAGAAGTGTTCATTCATAAACACACACATCCCTCCTCATCAATAAATATAGACTTATATCCCCAGTTTGATTTTCTGAATAGAAATTTATTTTAGGAAGATACAGTTGGTTAAAAAGTTCTCTACTGTTAGATATATAGGTTGTTTCCAGTGTTCTGCTATCACCAGGATGTGTTCTTTTTTATCGAAACAATATTTATTATTCATTCTATTTTTGTATACTTCTCTTCTTCAATTATTTCTAACAAATAATTTGCCTTTTTTTCTTACTAATGTGAAAGAATTTTTAAAAATTTAATGATGATGCTACTTTATTATATATTTGTCAGCTTTCTAAAATTTTAAATATGGCTGCCACTTTTAGCCATATAGGAAATTTTTAATGTACTTAGATGTATCAGTTTTTAAATTATAATTTCTTAAAAAAGCATTTTCATTTACACTTATAAAATTGAAGAAGTTTGACACATTTCAGAATAAAATTTCATTCCATTTGTATATTACTATTCGTGTTTATATGTAGTTACACCAGTTGGTTTATTAATTTCTGGTAACAGTTTTACAATTTAGTGTTCAATAATATTCTTTGTCTCATAGGAATTAGTGAAGCTCATACCAAAAGTTTTAGAATACGTTTCCCAAATTACAAAATTGGGAGATATTTGTACAAAAGAGATATTTAAAAAGACATGTAGGGCCTCGCCACATCCTGTTGTGTCATCTCGAGACTCTAGTAGCATAAATAGTGAAATTCCTGTTACCTCCAGGTTTATTCATTTAGCCATTTATTTTCAAAATCAACAAATATTTTCTGAGTGCCTGCTTTTAGGCAGATACTGACCTAGGTATAAAGTTATATAGAGGTGAAGGAACTCACATGTTACCCTCTTTAATGAAACTAACATTGGTTATGGGAGGTGGAAGGAGACTTAAGTTTCAAAAAATAATTAAAGTTGTTTAAAAGGAGAGGCAAGTACTACTGAAATGATAGCTGGAGGACTAAACCTAGTCTGACTCAATCAGGGAGGGTTTCCTTGAAGAAGTGACATTTTAACTGAGATTTGAGAGATGCTTTAGAATGAGCAAGGTAAAGAGGAAAGCGGATTGGATCCCAGGCAGGAGAGATACATGCAAAAGCAATGACATGGGAAGGAGACTGACACAAAAGATGCTCTGAAAACAGTAAAATATTTACCGTGCAATGACAGAAGGGTTGAGTTGTCTGAAGAGAAGCCAGAAAGACAGAGTAGTGATATAGTACATAAAACCCAGTTGACAGTGGTAAGGAGTTTGGCACTTATGCTTTGGGCAGCTGGCAGATTGCATAGACAGCCAATGAAATGGGGAAACACTTCAAGTAACAAGGTTTCCAACAAGAGTTGGGGGAAAAGATGAAGATTTTGAATTCAAATCTTAACACAAAGAATTTGAGATGCCTATGACATCATACACTACAAGTGGAGACCTTTGATAAACCTTAGATACAGGGTTGGATATATGGGTCTCAATCTGAATAAAGGTCTAAAACAGTTATTCTCAGCTGCCCACATCCTGACCCTCCAGCCCAGGGGGGATATTTGGCAATACCTATAGACACTTTTGGTTTTCAGTAATGAGAAGGGGGAGATGTGCCGGGCATCTAGAGTGTAGAGATCCAGGATACTATTTAGTATCATACAGTGCACATGATGGTCCTTCCCAACAAGGAATTAACCTATTCAAAATGTTGGAAGTGACAAGGTTGAAAAAAACAGTCTAGAAAATGGAATCTACAAATGGATAAGTTCTTGACTGGTCTTTGAGGAGATACAAGCAAATAAGATATGCTAAAACTGGACAGAAAGAAGAAGAAAGGACCAAGGATGGAGTCTTAAGAAATTCTAATTGTTAAAGTTGGGGCGAGGATCAGGGGTGCCTTCAAAAGGGTCTAGTAAAAAATAACCGAGAAATGTGGACTATGACTTGTCATTGAAAGCAAGTGGGTAAGTTATCTCTTTCTATGTAGCAAATCACCCCCAAACTTAGTTTTGCATCTTAAAATAATAAACATGTATTATCTCACACAGTCTCTGAAAGGTCAAGAATCTAGGAGCTTCTTATCTGAGTGGTCCAGGGTCGGGTCCTTCACAAGTCTTCAATAAACTTCTCAGCTGGGGTTATAGTCACCTTAAAGTTCAACTACTTCCAAGCTCACTACTGTGGGTATTGGCAGACTCAGTTCATCAGGCTCTTGACAGGAGTTTTCAGGACCTCACCTCATGGGGACTGCTTAAAAACATGTTTCCCCCAGAATGAAATATCTCAGAAAAAGAGACAGAGGCAGAGACAAAGAGAGATGAACAGAGAGAATCTTGGACCCAAGTCACGGGCTTTTCATTACCTATTCTCATTAGCATCAGATATCATGTTTGCCATTCATTAGTGACAGCTGCTAAACCCAAGCATGCTCAAGAGGAGCAGAATGAAACTCCATGTCCCGGAGCCATAGAATTCTTGCCTGAGCTTTACACAATTGACATACGGCCAACCAATGAACTGACTCAGCCTGGGTCATGGGTTGTCTTCCCGTCACATCCGTCCTGGAGAGCAAAGTCCCTCAGTCCAAATATACTGGAGTGATCACCTTGGGGGAACGGCAGTGTACTGTGCCTTGGAGAGAAGCCATTTTCAGACAAGTGCGCTCTGGGTAGTAGGGGATGTAAGAAAAAAAAAAAAAAAGCTGGATCCAGCAGAAACAATTTAACTCATTTTACCTACGGCCCCTTTGCCCTCTGTGGTTAGCGACAACCAGATTTTCATTAAGAAGTTGGCTTATATCCTATGTGATTTTTCTGAGCAAAACATAATGATGCCTGACTTTTGCAGCAAGAATTAGTTTACTGAGATCAGATAAAAGTCCACTTTTAGTGAAAACTTGAATATTTCCAAAATATTAACTGACTTTATCTCCCAAGGAAAAAACTGTATTGCCAAAAATATAGATTTTATTTTCTTCAAATGTTCTTAGTTAATAAATGATATGGCCCTGGACTAGGAATTTTAAAGCATTCTTCCTTGGTGGCCTTGAGTACTAGAAGCCAGCTTGAAGTTAAAGATAAAATGAATTTGACCTGTGACTTATTCACAGGCTAAGACAATGTATCCAGCACCATTATCACCAGGTGATTACATGTCAACTGCTCATCACATGCAATTCTTAGGTCTTTTTCTTCCTCTGTCTCTAGGTGATTTGAGGAACTACACTGCATTTGGGGGAAAAATTTACAGAATTGGAGTCTGGTTATGTGTGGGCATTTTTACACTATAAATTTTTATTGGCGAGGCTTTATAAAAATAGCTATTTTTAGGAGAAATGGATTTATTACTCCATCACCCATTGTAATGGAAATGTATACAGTGAGTCATATATTTCCACAGAAATGTACCCTGGGCCACGGATGGTACTGAGGAGCTCTGGCACAGACTCGGTCTGAATATTGGCAGGGGCCCATGGCATCTCAAACATTGGCAACAGAGGCTCATTGGAATCATAAATGCTGACCATAGGCAACTTATTTGTGGAAACCCACAGCTAATGTTGGCTCTGTATTTCCCTCCCCTACTCTCTGTAGGCCTCATAATCAACACGGCTGACAGCTCTGGCTCTTCGTGGCTCCCCAGGTGATGCACGGTAATGGAGTCCATCATAAAGCTCATTTAGGTGGATCATGCTATAGCTTTATCATGCTTTCACTACTTGTATTTTTTTAAATATCTCTCATGTAAATCAATATTACAATGTGTAAAACATGCAAGAGGCCAAAGCTCTTTCAAAAAGTATACATTAACAAACTAAAATCAAATTATGCATTTTTACAGCAATTAAATCAATATTATCAATATTACATTGCATGAAAAAAGAACTGAGGCTAATATGAACTATTTACCACAGTGATCACTAGTGGAAAAAATGCAAGATTCTTATGAACTCATGTTTTTCAGAAACATAAAGTAATTTCTTTGAAAGTAGTTCTCATCTTATTATCTTAATATCTGGGTACTCAAAGGTCCTGAAAAGGAAACTCACTTAGGTTATAGGCCAAACATATTTTTAAAAAATGACATTTCAATGCATTCGTGTCTGCTAACCTCAGCTTATTTAATAAGCAAAAGCTTTATTATCTTCCAACCTCTTGACCTAAAAAGAAGGGGTCATCTCTCCACCTAGGAGCAAGTGACTAACTGAAAAACATAGATTTGTAGATAACTATACATTGTGAACTTGGAAATTGGGTACTTTCACTTGATTTGACCAAATATATGTTGGCATTTGATTGCACATCTCACATTCAGATACATTCAATTTGGATAATGTAAAATAGAATTGCCTAATGGCAAGGTAAGGAACGACATAAAGCCAATGTGAATAAAACTAATGTTAACCTCACCTAGAATAGATTTTCACCAAGCAAATTTTGCTTTCTCAACAGTTCCATTTGCTTGTATCTCTCATGCTTTATATTTCACGAAGACCCCATCTAAGTGAGATAGTGACAGAAACAACTTTTTTGGTCACTGATTTTAAGGGGAACCTGTGACCTGAAGACTCAAAGCTTTCCAAATTCCAATCAGGCCATTCAGTGGTTGGGAGAATGTTCTAGCCCCAACTCTAAGTCTGGAAAAGCCAGGAATAGCAAGAGGAAAAGAAGTCTTCAAGGTCACTCAAGGTCAGCAAGTACGACTTGAAATCCAATACCCCTAGTACCTACTCTGCAATTTTAACCAATATCTCATCCCGCTTATCTCGTTCTGATCTGCCTAATGAGCAGCTGTCGAGCATTAAGCAAAATCATCCCATTCCCTTCCTGCTAAAAATACACTGTATATGACAACTTTCAAAAAGGAAGCAAAGGAGATGATGTATAGTTTTCTGTGTCCAGGTGCTTTATTCAGTCCATGGTCTTTATTTAGTTCTTGACACATTCCCATAGTCATCATGTTTGCTGACACTTCATGACGGCATCAGAAGTCACCGTTTTTGGGAGTGGTTGTACAAGATCATTCCACATTCATGATTTGAGGGAAGAGATGATGAGCCAGGGACAGGAAATATTTATGGAGCTAGAACAAGGGTAGGGTGGCGCCTTAAGTGACAGGGAACATGCTTTGTCCACCATTATGCTTTTTTCAATTATAATTTTCCTAGAAAATTAAAAAAGGAGTCAGCTAAGTATGTTATTCACTTCATGCCATAAGATTTTTTTGCCTTTCAAATTTATTCTGATCTTTTCCCAACTATTCAATGGCAGAGTTAGTATCCAATTCACCTATCCAATATACTAGAAGCCTTAGAAATAGGTACACATTCCACCCAAATATTTCAGCAATGATATCAAAACAGTTGACTTAATTATCATCATAATTACTCCCATATTTCCAAAATACAGCTTTGGGTTCATTTTCAAACTACTTTACAAACATATTTACAGATATACATATATAAAAAGTAATCTAGAAAACATAGGTTTAGGCTGCACAGACAGCAAAGTATATTTATATAGTTTTAGACACATATGATGTATTTAATGAAATATCTCCAACTGCTCTCATTATATATTAAAATTATAAAGCATTTTGTTCTTTAAATGTAGATTAGTAACGTTTTCATGTTATGGGCCCTATAAACTATCCATGACATTTTACATTCAGGGTTTAGGATGTGTCTGGTGATTGCCATGATAAATGCACAGTATAGAAATTAATTTAAATTGAGACACATGACGCGAACCATCACAATGGCAACCAGGAGGCAAGGTAAAGCTATACTTTAAATGAGCCCTGAGGCAGAGACATAGACAGGCAGATGTTGCAGAGTTGGTATTATTAGAAGTGCTATAAGAAGAGTGATTGGAGTGAGAATGTGTGTGTGTGCATGTTTTCTAAGAATAGGAGAGCCAAGATCTTTGGCCAGGAGAGCAGAAATATAAGAAAGAAGCAGCTCAACTTTTCTGAGTGAAAAGAAGCAGAAAATCTATTTAATAGAAGCTGGTGGTAGAAAATAAAACTGAAATGTATTTGAGTCTCTATTGTATTGTGCAGAACGGCCAGAGGGAAATTGCAGAACTAATTTGTGAATGACCTCACTCTTAAATTCATGGAAATGACTCCCACAGTTATCTCTTTGACTAGTCTGTTTCAATAATAAAGTGGGATCAAGGATGTATTTATATCCAACAGTATGTTGATTTGGATGAAGACTCCAAGAATGCTTAGAAGCAACACTAAGGAATACTGATCATTGCCAAAATTATGCAAACAGTGATGCTAAATGCCAGATGAATTACAACTAAAAGGTGTCTGTTTGATACATAAAAAAAAATCATGTGTGTGTCTAGGTGAAAATATATATGTACGTGTAGCATTTTAGAGTGAAAAGAAGGAGATAAATTCAAATTAAATTCTAAACATTATCTTGTTAATTCTACTGTGCTAATTGAGGAGAGTGTCAGAAGAAAAAAAATCAAATAAGTCTTCAAATAATCTAATAAAAATTCTAGTACTCAGTGAGGGATGACTACAAATATTGACCATGAGAGGGCAATGGACATTAAGTCATCATTTATCAAAAATTAAATTATTGAGAATTATCCCTTTACCTTAAAACCTCATCATGTTTCAAACATCTGTTGGCCCCTTCTATATTCTGCATCAGGAATTCTATCTGGATTCCTTTTTGTATTTTTTCTTTTTTTCACTCTGTTACAGTGTCTATAATTTGCTGTAAAGTAATTCATATTAGGCAGTGTTGTATGTATTTGAAGCTATACCAGTGGTTCCCAAATTTGTCTGAACACTGGAATCACCTAAAGAACATCAAAAAACACTCTTGCTTGTATCTCAGGTCCAGAGATTCTAATTTAATTGGTCAGAGATGTGGTTTAAACTTTAGAATCTTAAAAAAGAAATCTCCAGATGATTCCAATAGGCAGGTTTGGAAACCATTGAGCCATACCCTAAAGATGATTAGTTACCATTGGAAGAAATGTTGTGTGAACACAGGGTTTCATTTCACTTGAGTAAATATTTAAGAGTGGGATTTCTGGGTCATATGGTAGGTGCATGTTTAACTGTATAAGAAGCTGCCAAAATGTATTGCAAAGTGCCTTTACTGTTATGCATTCACACCAGCAATGTCCGAGAGCTCCATTTGCTCTATGCCCTCACAGTCATAGGATACTGTCAGTTTTTGCTATTAAAAAAAAAAAAAAAAAAAAACAGGTATCTAATGATATTTCATTATGCTTTTAATTTACATTTCCCTAAAGACTAATGACATTGACCATGTTTTCATGGTGGTTATTTGCCATGCATAGAGCTTTTTTGGCCAAGTTTTTGTTAAAATATTTTGCCCATATTTACTGGGTTGTTTATTATTTATTGAGTTATGAGAATTCTTTTATGCATTTTGGATATATGCCCCTTTAGATATGGCTTTTGAAGTATTTTCCTTAAGTTTGTAGTTTGTATTTCTGTTTTATTAACAGTGTCTTTCAATTACTAGATTTGAATTTTTATGTAACCCGAATTTTTTCTTCAACAAATTGTGCTTTTTGTTGTCATGTTTAAGAAATGTTTGCCTAGCACAGTTTTTCTCTTATGTCTTCTAGAAGAATTAAATTTTTGGTTAAGATTGTGAACTTTGAGTTAATTTTTGCAGGTAGTGGATGGGAAGAGTAAGTTTCTTTTTGCTTTTTAATGTGGAAGCTTAATTATACCAGCATTATTTTTTGCGAAGACCATTTGTCTCCATTCAATTGAAAACATGTTTATTTGTTATTTCTGATACCATTTTCAACACTCTCCTTAATTATGACTCTTTTCAGAAAATGAGTGAAATAATCCAGGCACTTTTTGCTTTTTTTAAGATTTATGCATTTATTTTAGAGACAGAGAGAGAGAGCATGAGCAGGAGGGGCAGAGGGAGAGAGAGAGAGAACCTTGAGCAGACTCTGAACTGAGCTCAAAGCCTGATGTGGGGCTTGATCTCACCACTGAGTGGAAATCAAGAGTCAGCTGCTTAACTGACTATACCACCCAGGTCCACCTGGCACTTTCTTCAGTAGTAATATTTGCTATTCATTTTAACTGCTCCTATCCTCGGTTAAATTCTAATACATTTTTAACAGCTTCATTGAAACATAATTGACATAAACTATATATATATATAAACTATATATATGGAGTATAATTTGATAAGTTTTGACACATATATATGCACTCTCCCAATGAAACTATTAACACGTTCAAAATAAAGAACATATTAATAATCCCTTTGTAATTCCTGCCTCTTTGGCCTCTCCTCCCATCCCCAGACACCACTTATCTAGTATTTATACAACAATCATCTATCTGTTGTTAAATAGATCAGATTATATGTTTTTTAAAATTTTGTACAAAATGAGATCATAGAGCACATACTTCGGGTCTGTCATTCAAAATAATCATTTTGGAGTTCATTCATATTGTTATGTGTATCAATAGTTCACACCATTTTATTGCAGGCTACTGCTTCATTGCAGAGGTATATCACAATTTATGGAGTCATTTGGCAATTACAAATACAGTTATTACAAACATTCACATACAATCCTTTGTATGAATATATCCCCTATTTATCTTGGGTAATCACCTGGGAACATAATGGCTGTATGATATAGATAATGTCTGCTTAACATTTTGAGAAATTGCCAAACTATTTTAAAATATGTTGTATTATTTTATAATCCCTTCAGCAACATGTGACAGTACTAGTTGCTCCAAATTCCCACTAACATTTGGATGATAAGTATTTTGAATATTACCTATTCTAGTATACAAACAGTGCTATTTCATCATGTTTTTAAATTAGAATTTCTGTAATGACTAACGATGTTACACATCTTTTTATGCTTCAGTGAAGCATACCTAGATTAACTGTGTTGTTTGTTCACCGTCAAATGTTGATTGTTCTTATGTATATTCTTGAAAGAAGTCCTTTGTTGGATGTGTGATTTATAAACATAATGTGCAGGTTTGATACTAGTCTTTTAGTTTCAGGCTAGTGTAGGTACTAGAGAAAAAGTTATTTTTAAATTTTGACGGACTGCAATTTATCAAATTTATACTTCTAGAAATACATTTGATATCATGTCTAAGTACTATTTATTTATTTATTTATTTATTTATTTATTTATTTATAACAGGATATAGAAAAAATGCATCACTCCTGTATTGCTGGTGGGAATATGAGCTAGAACAGCCACTTACACACATGCAAGTAAAATTGCATAAACAATTGCTAACTGGAAAACCCAGAGATCCTCCAATTAGTGAATGTTTCAAGGCACTGAGGTATCCCCTTCCCATAGAATACTAGTCGGCAAGAGAAAAGAATGAATTATCGTTACTTGCAATGACATAGATGAATCTCTAAGAAATATTAAATGAAAAAAGATAATTCCAAAAGGTTACATACTTTAAGATTCTATTTATATAGCACTCCTTAAATGACAAACTATAGAGATGGAGTACACAGTGGTTGCCAAGGGATAAAATTTCATAGAAATACACATCACACACACACATACACACATGCAAGTAAGACTATGGAAATTTGAGAAAGATACGTGGATCATAAGAATGCCAGTATCCTGGTGTTGACATTGTACTATTGTTGTCCAGATGGCACCACCAGAGGAAACTATGGAAGTGGTACTTGGCAATTCTTTGTCTTTTTTCTTTTTAACAATGCAAACTTTAAGTGTCTCAAAATAAAAAATTTAATTACAAAATTGTATACAAATTTACCTTGTGGTTTTGATTTGCATTTTCCTAATCACTAGTGGCAGCAAAAATTTGCTTCATGTACTTTATAGTCATTTGTATACTTTTTTAAAAAGATTCATTATCTTTTCATTATCATATCTTTATTTTCATAAAGATTTATTTATAAATAAATATATTTATTTGACAGAGAGGAGATCATGACTTCAGGAGGGAGGGACAGAAGGAAAGGGAGAAAGATTCTTTAAGTTGGACTCCATGCTGAGCACGGAGCCCAGTATGGCTCCATCTCACTCCCCTGAGATCATGACTTAAGCCGAAACCTTATTGACTGCACCACCCAGGCGCCCCAGTCATTTGGATAATTTTTTGCAGAAATGTTTATTCCTTATACATTAATTGAGTAGTCTGTCTTTTTATTGAATTGTAAGAGTTCTTTATATATTTTGTTTATAAGACCTTCATCAGATGTATCATTTGAATATATCATCTCCCATTTTGTGGGGTATCTTTTCTCTCTTGATAATATTCTTTGATGCACAGAAGTTTCTAATTTTGCTGAAGTCTATTGTTTTTATTTTGTTGCTCATACGTTAGGTGTTGTATCCAAGAATTCATTGCCATCTAAAAACATGAACATGGGACGCCTGGGTGGCTCAGCAGTTGAGTGTCTGTCTTTGGCTCAGGGTGGGATCCCAGAGTTCTGGGATTGAGCCCGGCATGGGGCTCTCTGCAGGGAGCCTGCTTCTCCTCCCTCTCCCTGTGTCTCTGCCTCTCTCTCTGTGTCTCTCACGAATAAATAAATAAAATCTTTTAGAAGAAAATAAAAACATGAATATTATATTTTTTCTTCTAAGGTTTTTATAATTTTCACTTTTTTGTTTTTTTTAAGATTATTTGTCTATCTATCTATCTATCTATCTATCTATCTATCTATCTATCATCTATCTATCTATCTATCTATCAGACAGAGAGAGAATGAGAGCATAAGCAGAGTGAGGGGCAGAGGAAGAAGCAGATTCCTCACTGAGCAGGAAGCCCCAGGATAATGACCGGAGCCAAAGGCAGATGCTTAACTAACTGAGCCACCCAAGAGCCCTTAATTTTCACTTTTATATTTATGATATCGATATATTTTATTTTTATACATGGCGAGGTAGAGGTCAGTCAAACTGTGCTCCTTTACATGTGAATATACAGTTGTTATAGAATTACCTGCTGAAGAGCTCTTTTTCCCCATTGAAGGATGTTAGCACCTTTGTTGAGAGTCAACTGGCTTGAAGTATATTGAGTTATCCTGAACTTTCAATTATATTCCATTGGTGTCTATGTCTAGAGAACTGTAGCTTTCTAGCAAGTTTCAAAAATTGGTTAAGGGTTAGTCCTTCAACTTTGTTCTTTTGCAAGATTGATTTTGCTCTTTGGGTTCCCTTCAAACCAATATGGATTTGAGGATTGAGTTTTCCATTTTTTGCAAAAAGGCTGTACGAATTTTGAAGGGATTGGATTACATATGTAAATAGATCATCTTGGGTAGTACTGACGTCTTAACCACGTAAAGTCTTCCAATCCATTAATAAGGATGTCTTTCCATTTACTAGATCTTAGCTTAGTTCTGTAGTTCTGTGCACACACCTTTTTCACCTCCTTTGTTAAATTTATCTCTAGGTATTTTATTCTTTTGGATATCATTATAAATGAAGTTATCTTAAATGCCTTTTTAGAGTGTATGCTATTGGTACATAGAAACAGCATTTAATATTGAACTTCTACGCAGAAACATTGCTGAATTCATTTATTTTTCTCTAGAGACTTGAGACTAGGATTTTTTTTTTTTATTTTTATTTATTTATGATAGTCACACAGAAAGAGAGAGAGAGAGGCAGAGACACAGGCAGAGGGAGAAGAAGGCTTCATGCACCGGGAGCCCGATGTGGGACTCGATCCCGAGTCTCCAGGATCGTGCCCTGGGCCAAAGGCAGGCACTAAACCGCTGCGCCACCCAGGGATCCCCAGACTAGGATTTTCTATGTAGGACCATGCCATCTGCAAATATAGTTTTAATCTTTTTTTTCCAATCTGGAAGTCATCTAGTTCTTTTTGTTGCCTAATTCTCTTGCTAGAATTTCCGGTACAATAATAACAATAATGAAATCATCCACTTTGTCTTCATCCTTATCATACAGGGAAAGCTTTCAATCTTTCTGAGCACGACATTATGCATGTTTTGTAAATATCCTTTATCATGTTGAGGAAGTTTCCTTCTCTTTCTAGTTTTCTGTGTATTTTTATCATGGAAGGAGTTTTGATTTGGTCAAAAGCTTTTATGCATCATTTGTGATATCAAGTGTTTCCCCTCTTTGTTCTGTTAATGTAGTATATTATATTGATGGATTTTATTATAGTGAATCACCCTTCAGTTGTTAGTATAAATCCCATTTGGTCATGGAGTACAATCCTTTAATATGCTATGAGATTCAGTTTGCTAGCATTTTGTTGAAGATGTTTGGGTAGATATCCATATATATCCATAAAGGGAATTGCTGTGTGATTTCCCTTTTTTGTGATGCCTTTATCTACCTTCGGTATCAGGATAATGCTGATATCATAAAAATGATTCAGGGAAGATTCCCTCCTTTTCCGTTTTTCAGAAAACTTCAAGAAGAATTTTGTTAATTCCTCTTTAGATGTTTGGTAGAATTCAGAAGTGAGGCCATCTGATCCTCACTCCCTTTTTTGGGAAGGTTTATATTACTGATTGAATGTCAGTTTGTTCAGATTTTCTTCTTGAGTTAATTTTGTTAAATTATGTGTTTGCAGAAATTTGTCCATCTGATCTAGGTTATCTTATTTTGTTGACATATAATGATTCATAGTATTCTTTTTTAATCCATTTTATTTCTACACATTTCTGATTTTAGTTCTTTGAGTCTTTGCTTTTCTCTATGTCAGTCTTGCTAAAAATTTGTCAGTTTTGTTGATCTTTCCAAAGAACGGCTTGTTGATTTCATTTGTCCTCTTTATTGTTTTTCTGTTCTATTTCATTAACCTCTGTTCCACTCTGTGTCTTTTCCTTCTTTCAGCCATCCTTGGATATGCTTTCCTCTGAATTTTCTAGTCCCTCAGAATGTAAAGGTAGGTTATTCATCTTAGAGTTTTCTTCTTTTTTTAATGTAGGCATTTACTTCTATAAATCTTCTGAATGCAACCTTCATTTCATCTCATCAGGTTTTTTTAAGATTTTATTTATTTATTTATTTATTTATTTATTTATTCATTCATTCATTCATAGACACAGAGAAAGAGAGAGAGGCAGAGACACAGGTAGAGGGAGAAGCAGGCTCCATGCAGGGAGCCTTATGCGGGATTCCATCCCGGGACTCTGGGATCATGCCCTGAGCCAATGTCAGGCAATAAACTGCTGAGCCACCCAGGGATCCCCTCATCTCATCAGTTTTGAAGTGATTTTCATTTCCATTCATCCCTAAATATTTTCTTATCTCCCCTGGATTGTTTTTTCTTTGATCCATTGGTTAAGAGTCATTTAATTTCTAAAAATTGGTGAATTTTCTGGCTTCCCTTCTGTTATTCATTTAGAGCTTCATTCCATCCTGGTCAGAAAAATTAGTTTGTAAAATTTCCATCTTCTTAAATTTAATGTGACTTTTTGTGGGCAAACATATGCTCTATCCTGGGGGATGTTCCATGAATGCTTGAAAAGAATGTGTACTCTGTTATTTTTGGATGATATGTTCTATATATGCCTGTAAGATCTACTTGTTCATAGCAATGTAAACTATACGTAAGTAAGTAACCTCTATTCCTTATCTCCTGTCTAGATGTTCTATTTACCGAAAGTGAGTAATGCTGTCTCCAACTGTGGTAATAGAATTATCTATTTTACTTTTTTTTTTTTTAATTTTTTTTTTTATTTATGATAGTCACAGAGAGAGAGAGAGAGAGGCAGAGACACAGGCAGAGGGAGAAGCAGGCTCCATGCACCGGGAGCCCGATGTGGGATTCGATCCTGGGTCTCCAGGATCGTGCCCGGGGCCAAAGGCAGGCGCCAAACCGCTGCGCCACCCAGGGATCCCTCTATTTTACTTTTTAAGTATGTCAGTGTTTGCTTCCTATGTATTTAGGGCCTTGTTGTTTAGTAGATATATGGTTATCTTCATACCTTCTTGAGAAATTGACTCTTTTACCAATATGTAAAATTCTCCTTTGTCTTTTCTAACAGCTTTTGACTTAAAGTCTATATTTTGTCTGATAGTATAGCCAACCCAGGTATTTCCTGTCTCAGCCATAGACTTTTGCTACAGGTAGCTGAATTTTTTCAGTCACCCTAAAATGCTTTTGAGCAATGCCAGCCAATTTTCCACACTGACTGAATTTTGAGTTGGGAAAACCATCGACAGGAGTCTTGCCTCAGTCCTTTAGGTTACCTCTAGCCAGGTAGAACAGATAAACAATAATTTGCACAGAAAGTCTATTTCAATCCCTCCCGAAACAGATACAAAGTTTCCACACTGGAAACAGGGTTTGCTTTCTTCAAGAGAGCCACAAAGCACAGGAGCCAGTATCAGAAAGGCAATTCAAAATGGCATGAAGAGGACACCAGAGTGGCTCAGTCAGTTAAGTCTCCAACTCCTGACTTGAGCTTTGGTCATGATCTCAAGGTCATGAAAACAAGCCTGGATCAGGACCTGCATTCAGCAAGGAGTCTGCTTAAGATTCTATCTCTCTCTCTCTGACTCTCCCTCAGGTTCATGCACAATTACACTCTCTCTCCTAAATAAATAAATAAATAAATAAATAAATCTTTTAAAAAATGTTATGAAGTGGCCCAAGAGGGTGATTTGTGTAGATTATGAATTCAAGTATTCTATTAAACTCTGACTGTGTTCATTTATCTTGTACTGCTGCCTAGAACTGCTCTTTAGGCAGTACCTGAATCAGTTATAGGGCTCATATCACCTCATCTCTGTCTCCTCTCTCAGAAATCATCACCCTATATTGCTTGATGTTCAATGCCTAAAAACTATTGCTACATATATTTGGTTCTGTGTTTAATTAGTTCAGGGGGAGAGGAAACCCAGTCTTTGTTATTCCATCTTGGCTGAAAGCAAAATCCCCAAATAATGGTCTTTTTAAACAATGCCCTGTCTTTCTTTCTTTTAAGATTTTATTTATTTATTCATGAGAAACACACACACAGAGAGAGAGAGAGAGAGAGAGAGCCAGAGACACAGGCAGAGGGAGAAGCAGGCTCCATGCAGGGAGCCTGATGCAGGACCCAGTCCTGGGACTCCAGGATCATGCACTGGGCCGAAGGCAGGTGCTAAACTGCTGAGCCACCCAGGGATCCCCAATTTCCTGTCTTTCTTTGCACTATTTTTAGATTTTTCTATTTTTAATTGATATTTTTAGTACTTCTGATTTTAACTTGCATTCCACTTGATTGTTTCTTATAAAAAGATATTCAAACTAATTTTTTCACAACTAGTTTATCAACAAGGCATCATCCTCATTTTACTTCATAATTTCCCCTAACCATGTAAGCATTTAAATATTATATATAGGGATTTTCATTCAAATCAAACACCCAAATTTAAGAACCACCACAGTTACATACTCAATAATAAAAGTAACTTACAAACTTCTACTGCTTTTTTTGTGTCAGATCCTGAGTTGAGTGCTTTAAATGTATTTAGCTTATTAACATTAACTGCAAACCAACATTTCTGTGAATAACCCAACTTTACAAGTGAAGGACCTGGATCTGTCATTAATCAAATACCTTATTCAAAGTCAGACAGATGGCAATCCTACTTCCACACTTGAAACCAGGTCTGAGAGTAGCTACAGCTTATCCCCCTATCACTGTTACTTGGGTCATGGGTGAAAAGAGTAGACCTTTGTCTAAACAATTCTAGTATTGGGTGCCTGGGTGTCTCAGTCGATTAAGTGCCTGCCTTCGGCTCAAGTCATGATCTCAATGTCCTGGGATTGAGCCCCAGGTCAGACTCCCTGCTCAGTGGGAGACCTACTTCTCCCTGTCCTCATTGCTCTTGCTCTTTCTTGCTATCTCTCTCTCTCTCTCTCTCTCTCTCTCTCTCTCTCTCGTTGAAGTAAATTTTAAAAATCTTTAAAAAAATAAACTTTAGTATTACAAAAATTTTAGAACTAAAAATTGTACTGTAACCACAAAAAAATATCAAAGAACTAATTCTGTGATCCTATGAAGCAATGTCCCATTTGCATGAGAAAACATCACAGATGTAGATCTGATATAGAGCACTCCCTGTTGCACTCTCCTCCTTTGTTTACTTCTCATTGCCCTGAGAAGGCTATGAGCATATCAAGCATCTAGTCTAACACCTGGTTCTTAGGAAATGTTAAATAAATGTTAAATGAAAGAATCTTTCCAATCTACTGATCTAATGCCATTTATGTTATATTTTATTACAAACAAAAATAGAGAAATGGCAGGAAATTTATTTTCTTTATATTAAATTGGTCTACCCACATACCTCCATATATCCATGCCTATACTACCTGAATCCTAGGATTTGCCAGCAGAGATTCTTAGCTGAGCATTCACTGAAAGCTTTTGATCTAATGAATGCATATCACAGGAATTGAAAACTTCCTGGAATTGTTTATAAAAATGTGGGTATATGTACTTTTTTCTTGGTAGAGGATGAATAATATTTTCAGAGGGATCTGTGATTTTGAAAGTCTAAAAATTCCATTAAATCCCTTTAAAGTGACCCACCACTTTCTTTCTTCGTACAGAAAATAGAATAATATAGAAGAAATAAGGGAATGATGGATGGAAAAAAAAACAAACAAGGAACAAAGAAAAAAGTTTCAAGGGAATATGTTCCCTTGAACATGTTCTCCAGTTTTTTAATATCATTTTTCCTGAGTATGCTACTTCTACCTTCAACCATCAAACCAAAATAGCATTGCCAAAGCTAACTTACAATGCATCTCTTCCCAAACATAAAGGGTTTGTTTCAAGTCTTAACTTACCACATGTCTTGGTATATTTGATAATGCCTCCTCTTTGAAACTTACACTACAAGCTTCTACATACTGCTGTCTTCTTATTGCTTCAGTCTGATGTTTTAGAGAATTCTCTGCAATTTACTTCCTGTAGTTGAGCTAATTAATTGACCAGATCTTTATGATGCTAATCAATTATTTAGATGCCTAGACAAAGCCTTTCTAAATGAGAGGTATAAAGAGAAGTGCCTGTTGGACATCAGTCCTTGGATGTTCAGCAGGTTCCTTGGCCTATTGATGTTCAGAGCTAGCTGACCTGATGTCCAGTATTTTGCCAAATTCCTTACCTTCCATCCTACTCAGGCACTCTTTTTCTGAGTTCTCTTTTTGCCACATAAGTCTACTTATACTCTATAACTCACCATAATGGAGTGCTCCTTTTGACTCTATCATAACAGTGATCACAATAGATTATTTACTTGATTCCTGCCTTCTAAGCTTTTAGCGGCCATGCAGTAATAATTCTGTCCTCTATTTCTGTATTGACAGTGTAATACTGTCTATCAAAACCTGGCCACACTGAAGGGTTCCCACAACAAAGGTGTGTTGAATAAAATGGAGGACGTCATTAGACTCACATGAAATAGCAGAAAAGACACTACACAAAGAGCCAGGGGACCAAGCAATAGTGTTTTCTCTCTCCCTACTTAACATTTGACTATTTTGTCTCATCTCTTTATTTCAATCAATAATGCAGCCTAAAGTTTTGTTTGATGATGCCCTGTAATTGTATGTAAAATAACTTTAAAAAATATTATTGTAAAATATTTTTAGAAATATGAATGGGTATTCAAATATAATATACCATGCACATAAGACAGACTTAGTGAATTTTATACACATTGATCCACATAGTTACATTTTGAAAAGATTTTATTTCTCTATTAATTAATTTGTTAAATTTACTGAAGTTAGGACTCTTCCATAATAGAGAGTACATTATGATGAAGTTTAATATTAATATATTGGGATATACTATGAAAATACTTTATGGGTTCCTTGGAACACCTATTAAATTCAATGAAAATGCTTAACCATAAAACCAAATGAACTTGTGCTCATTCTTTTATGGCCCTTTAACCTAGAAGACCCACCCCTGATCTACAAAGCTGGTATGACATAAAGATGGCAGATTTCCCACATAGTTCTACTCAATCTCTCACATTCTATTTCTTAAAAATTTTTAATAAACTTTAATTCTTACACATAACTTGTACAACCATCCTTGATATTGAAGAGGAGTCCATGTTTTAAAAATAAAAAGTAATTACAACTGTGGGTTCTACTCCACTTGTCAACCTGCCAAGGAATATATCTTGTTAATAGCAATACTGTTGATAGTAAAAACAAAAAACTAAAATATAGTAAAACTAGTGTAAAATCATCCCTAAACAAATTTGATGAGGGAAAAAAAAAGGAAAGATTGCATTCACTTAATGCAATTCACTTAATTCTAGGTTTGGGTAAGTTGTCCTTGAAAGAATAAATCTTTTATTTTAATAACAAAATGAGCCACTGATCCTAAATCACGTAGCTCCATTCTAAGTATTTCTCTATGGAAAGGACTTTTCTCCCTAGTGGTTCAAACAGAGTATAAGATACAGTATTTTTTTAAGTTTTTATTTAAATTCCAGTTAGTTAACATACAGTGTAATATTAGTTTCAGGTGTAAAATTTAGTGACTCAACACTTACATACAACACTTGGTGCTCATCATGACAAGTGCCCTCCTTAATCCCCATCACCTATTTCACCCATCTCCCCACCCACCTCACCTCTCGTAACCATCAGTTTATTCTCTACAGTTAAGAGTCTGTTTTTTGGTTTGTCTCTCTTTTATCCCCCTGTGATCATCTGTTTTGTTTCTTAAATTCCACATATGAGGGAAATCGTATGGTATTTGTCTTTCTATGACTGACTTATTTCACTTAACAATATTCTCTAGTTCCATCCAACTCATTGCAAATGACAAGATTTCATTGTTTTTAACGGCTGAATAATATTCCATTGTATGTATGTACCACACTTTCTTTATCCATTCATCAAAAAAATGGATTAAAGACCTACATGTGAGACAGGAAACCATTAAAATCCTAGAGGAGAACACAGGCAGTAACCTTTTTGACATCAGCTGTAGCCACTTCTTACCAGACATGTCTCCTCAGGCAAGGGAGCAAAAAGCAAAAATAAACTATTGGGACTTTATCAAAATAAAAAGCTATGGCACAGCAAAAGACTAAAAAGGCAACCTATGGAATGGGAGAAGGTATTTGCAAATGACATATTTGATGAAAGGTTAGTATCCAAAATATATAAAGAACTTATAAAACTCAGCACCTAACAAATAGTCCAATTATAAAACGAACAGAATACATGATGAATCTTTCCAAAGAAGACATATAGATGGCCAACAGACACATGAAAAAATACCCAACATTACTCATCATCAGGGAAATACAAATGAAAACTACAATGAGATATCACCTCACACCTGTCAGAATGACTAAAATCAAAAACACAAGAAACAGTAGGTGTTGGTAAGGATGTGGAGAAAGAGGATCCCTCTTACATTATTGGTGGGAATGCAAACTGGTGCAGCCACTCTTAAAATAGTATGGAGATTCCTTAAAAAAGGTAAAGGAAAACTAACCTATAATACAGCAATTGCAGTCTTAGGCATTTACCCAAAGAATATAAAAATACTAGATACATGCACTCCAATGTTATTAGCAGCATTCCCCACAGTAGTCAAATTAAGGAAACAGGCAAATGTCTATCAATAATAGTTTTTAAATAAAAGTTTCACTCAAATGCCTTCAGAACACCTCTCTCTGTTAATACACATTAAATATCCTACTGCACATGCTTTCCTAAAAATATCTTCAGACATTCTTTGGAAGCATGTAGCATAAACTCAAATTGTTTAACAAATCTTTATGTGATTGTAGTTGGTTTGTGAGTTATAAGATGAGGAAAAAATATGAGCAAAGACTAATAAATATTTTGATGCCTTACTTTCTATCTTTTCTCTTCAAAGATAATATACAAAGAGAAGGAGTAGTTTACAGTTGTCCTAGTTTTATTTATTATATATCATGTAATTGCAAAATATCTCAGTCCATATTGTTAATATTAAGTGATATTAAGATCTTGGAATGTAAATAAAATTTTTGTTAGAGAAAAACATGAAGTATTCAACTATTATAAAACAGGACTTTAACAATTTTTAAGAAGTTGCAACTATTTTGTTTTATGAAAGAGATGTAAGATAGTTTTGCCTATTAATAAATACATGTTTATATATTTAGAAATACTCCCATTATCACACATGTACAATAAATACAAAAACCCCCACAAAATAAGACTTTCATAAAATATTTATTTATTTAGATCTTCATACAAATATTTAATAATGGAGAATTCAAAATATAAAATACAATTTTTTTAAAAAATTGTAGCCACAAAGAAATCGAATAGCAAAATCTATAGAGTTGAGGGACATATCTTTCCTTGTCCACTGTACCTCTTTTTGCTGTAGCTCACTTGATTTGCACTTGAAAAACTTGAGGGACGTGTTAGTACCTTCTTCTGTGCATGAGAACACTAGATAAACATCAATTTAAAACAAAGCTCAAGGTAGGGCATCCAGTAGTGTGTACTGAGGACTTTTATAAATCTACCCAAACATTAAATGCAACAAAAACACTGGTGAAATTGTCAACACTGATGTTTTCAGGAAATTGCAAGTGATAAATAAAGGACTGATCTCATACAAAAGATTTTCAATATAAATCAATGACTGACTTCTCAGTAGAAACCATGGAGAACAGAAAACTGTAGGATGATATATTCAAAGTGCCGAAAGGAAAAGAATATGAATCAAAAATACTACATTCAGCCAAACTAAGATACCCATATAAACAAAAACAGAGGATTTCTTGCTAGCAGATCACCATATAAGAAAAACTAAAGTTAATTATCTAGGCCATGTACAATGAGAAGAATACAATGAGAGATGATAGGTTAAGAATAAACAGCACTGGTAAAGGCAACTGATTAGGTAAACATAAGAGAATATAAATGTGTTTTTGGTAATATTTTTTCTCTCATATAATTTGAAAGGAAACTGCATAGAATAATAATTACAAAAATAGGTTAATTAGCAAATAGTATTAAAAATCTAATGTAAATGATAATAATAGTACAAAGGAGAGGAAAATGGTGGAATCTTGGAACAAAACCTCTAAACTATTTAAGTTAGTATTAATCTGAGCAAGATTGTTTTGAGTTAAGATGTCAAATGCAATTCTCAGGGCAACATTAAGAAAATAGAAATTATAAATATATAATTTGATTTGCACTTTCATATGTATGTGTATATATATATATATATATATATATATATATATGAGACATAATTCAGCTTTAAGGATACACATGGTCTGAAGTGAAAGAATGCAAAAAGATACTCCACGCAAATGGAAACTAAAGAGAACAGAGGTAGCTGTAAGTTTAACAGACAAAATTGGCTTTAGGTAAAAAATGTAGCAAGAGACTGAAAAGGTCATCATATAATGATAAAGGTGTCAATTCATCAAGAAGACATAACAATTGTAAGTATATATGCATTAACTTGGAGCACTTAAGGATACTAAGCAAATACTAAGGATAAATAGACAACAACAACAACAACAACATAATAATAATAGTAGAGGACTTCAACACCTTACTTTCAGCAATAAACAGATTATCCAGACAGAAGAGCAAGAAGGAAACATTGATCTTGAATTGTACTTGAGACATGCATGAATCATTCTATCCACCAGCAGCAGAATACTCATATTTAAGCCAACACAGAACATTTTCCAAGATACATCATATGTTAGGACACAAAGCAAGTAACAAATTTAAGATTAAAATCATACCAAGTTTCTTTTACAACCACAAATGTACAAAAGTAGAAATCAATTACAAGTAGAAAATTGCAAAACTCATAAATATGTGAAAATTAAACATTATACTTCTAAACAGCCAATGTGTCAAAAAAAGAGATTAAAAGAAACAAAAGAAAATATCTTAAGACAAATGAAAATGGAAGCACAACAAACCACATTTATGAGATGCAGCAAGAGTGTTAAAGAAAGCTTGGGATTTTTTTAGGAAAAAAGAAAGATTTCAAATAAACAAGGAACTTTAAACCTCAAGGAACTTGAAAAACAAGAACAAATTAAGCATCGAGTAAACAGAAGAAAGAAAATAACAAAAATAAGAGCCAAAATAAATGAAATAGAGAGCAAAAGCACAATAGACAAGATCAACAAAACTAAGAGTTGGTCTTTTGAAAAGATAAACAAAACTTAGCTTAGACTTAAAATTAGCTTAGACTTAAATGTAATACCTATATCCATAAAACTCCTAGAAGAAACATAAAGGAAAGGATCTTTGACATTGGTCTTGACAGTGAGTTTTTGCAATATGGACCAAAAGCGAAGCCAACAAAAGGAAAAAGTGACCAACTGGGTTTGCATTAAGCTTAAAAGCTTCTGAAGAGCAAAGGAAACTATTCAACAAAGTGCAAAGACAATCTACGAAATGGGAGAAGATCTTTGCAAACCACATATCTGAGAAGAAGTTAATGTTCAAAAATATGAGAAACAATAGCAGAAAATAAATGAATGAACAAATAAATAACCTAATAAATAAAGTAAGGACTTGAAAAGACATTTTTCCAAAGAAGACATTCAAATGGTCAACGGGTACATGAAAATGTTCTCAATATCACTCACCATCAGGAAAATGCAAATCAAAACCAGAATGAACTATCTCCTGACTCCTGTTAGGACAACTTTTATCAAAAAGACAAAAAACAAGCATTGGCCGGTATGTGGAGATAAGGGAACCCTTGTGCACTGTCAGTGAAATGTAAAATTGGTGCTGCCACTGTGGAGAACAGTACAGAGGTTCTTCAAAAAATTAAAAATGGAATTACCATATGATCCCCAAATCCCACTTCTGGTTGTAAATCCAAAGGACATGAAATCAGTATCTCAAAGAGGTATCTGTCCTGCATATTCATTGCAGTATTATTCCCGATAGCTAAGATATGGAAACAGCCTAAGTGTTTGTCAACAAATGAATGGATAAAGAAAATGTGTGTGTATGTATTTGTGTACATAAAATATAATTTAGCCTTGAGATAGAAAGAATTCTTAACATCTGCAATAACATGGATTAACCAAGGGGAAAGTATGCCAAGTGGAATTAACCAGATGGAAATACAGATACTATATTATTTTCACTTATATATGGATTCTAAAAAAAAAAAAAAAAAGTTGAATTCATAGAAATAGAGTATAATGGTAATGATCAGGACCCAGGAGAGGGAGAGATAGATACTGGTCAACGTACAAATCTTCCATTATAAGATGAATTAGGTTTGGAGATCTAATGTAGAGCATGGTGACTATAGTTAATGAGACTGTGCTATGTATTTGAATTTTGCTGAAAGCAAACCTTTAGCATTCTAACTGCATATATACACACACATATGCACACACACAAGGTACCTATGTGAGGTGATGGACATATTAATTAATCTCATTGTGGTAATCATCTCACAAACTATACATATGTCAAATCAACACATTTGTACACTTTAAATATACACAATTTTGTCAATTATACTTCAATAAAGCTGAATAAAATTAAATAGTCAGCCAAAAGTGGCAACAACCCATATATCCATCATCTATTGAATGGATAACAAAATGTGATAGTCTTCAATAAAAAGGAATGAAGTACTGACACACATTACAACAAGGATGAACCTTGACAACTTTATGCTAAGTGAAAGACATAGTCACAAAAGACCCCATATTGTATTTCATTTATGTGGGTAATTTAGGATAGTCAAATTCATAAAGAGGAAGTATACTAGTAGTTTTCCTAGATAAGGTGTGACTGCTGACAGGTACAAGATTTCATTTTGGGGCAATGAAAATTATTAAAATGTAGAGATAGTTGCACAACTCTGTGAATATACCAGCAAACAATGGATGGATTTTATGGAACATAAATTCTAACTCAATAAACCCATTAAGAAATGGAACTTCCCGGTTTTTACTACATTTATCTCTTTGAATGTCCATCTTCTCCAGTAGACTATGTTACCCAAGGAGGTGGACTATGTCTTAGTATTAGTTAATCTCCAGCTAATATTTAGTTTCTGGTTTGATTCCACTGATCGTGAAATATTTACTCAATACACAAATACAAATGGTATATTTCCATATCATAAAGCTGAATTAGGGCAAATGATTGTCCCTTTAACTTTTTAGCTCTTGTAGAACCATCAGCTGGAATAATCTTGTTCCATCAAAAATACTCAATACATATTTATTGGATAGATAGTTATCTCAGTCACCATTTTTGTGGGACATAATGTGATGATGATAGTGTTGAAGGCTTTGCAATAAGACCAAACTTCTCTCCTCTCTCTCTCTCTCTCTCTCTTTGTTTTTTTTTTAAGTCTGGAACTGTCTAACCCTGTAACACACAGACAGTGTTTTTAATTAGCTAGGTAAACTCTTCGCTTTGGTAATTTGTAATATATAATTAATATCTGACATACAGCTTTACTTCTTGTCTTATTTTGTATTAATTTGTCAAAGGATATTCTAATAAATCTACTGCTGTCATACAATTTTTTTCTACTTCAGAATATGAATTATATCTAAAATGATAAAATCCTTGAAGGCAGAGTCTTATCCAACTGTAACTTTATTACCTACAACAATGACATCTCAAAGTATATCAGTCAAGATAATCAATATTTGGCAAGTTTATCAAATTTCTTTTCTAAAATAAAACTCTATGATTTCTGCACCAAATAAGGCCTCATTTCTGTGGTATATAACAAAGAGATATATCCCCTAAGTAATTCTAGAATCCTGGAATTGATATTCTTCTGCTTTTATTCATTTCTTGGTTTACATTCCTGAATAACATATGCTTCTTTCTTAGTATGGTGTTTCAGCTTTACGGAATATTTTCTTATTCTTCCACCAGGTATAGTTATTTTGTAGAAGGAGGCATTTCTCAGGTGGGTCTTGGTGGCATTTGCATGTTTTTCTGACTCCTGGCATGGCTATTGAGACCATCTTAAGGAAATCTGTAACAACCATAGAAAGTAATAACCCTTAAGGATATATACAAGGTATATAAGGTAACTACTAAGTAATGAAACTACTAATAAAATCTATGCTCAATGGGGGCATGGATCTTATTGCAGGGGCTATGAGTTTTTTAACCTATACAGATTTCCAGTATTAAATTTAGGTTTTATTTTCGATAACGTCTTATGATACTCATGCATACATCACGGGGCTTTCTCCACTTGCCTGCTTGCTTGCTGCTAGGGCTGGGTGTCCTGAGTTTTCTTGCTGCCATTTTGATACCTTCCTATTACTAGAGATTTCCTGTGATTCTGAGAAGCCACAATCGTGCCCCCCAGGGGGTCAGTGCCTTGGTAGCCTCAGTGAGTGTAAATAAATAAATAAGAATAAAAAGACAGGGCCCAGTCCCCCAGATTTATCCTCCAAATTACATTATCAAAAGCCTTCTAATAAGGTATCTGTTTAGGTTAATGACGACCTTGGGAGTATGAGAAGAAGGCTGGCTTGAATTTTTAGAGAGCAGTGTTCTAGAAGTTGCAGAAGATACAAAATAGGACCAAACTAAACGAAACAAAAGCAGTCATAATGTAAACCAGACAGGAACAGTTTTCATTTTCTTACACAGACCATCAAATGTGAGACAGAGAAGTCTGGGGATACCTGTAACTTTTAAGTGTAAAAAATTAGCATATTCTCTCAAAATATATTCTTAGCTCCAGAGTCTGGACTGGCTGAGAAAGTGTCCACCCCAAAACATTCTGTGTCCAGCTAATGGCTGTATCAGGAATTGTGCTTTCATATATCTAGGATAAGAAAGCATATTCTGCTTCACGCACTGTAATACAAATGTTCTAATTTAATGCATGAGTGATTTTGATTTGGCGAATTATTATTCATATTGTTGGTTATGGCTAGTGACTCTATGAGACTTTTGAAACCAGTGTGTCAGCTCTGATGTTCCAGGTTTTAATTTGAGTTTGTATAGATCCTCTTTTCACTAATTTTCCCATAAATGTGTCTTAACAATCCGAGTATCTCTTAGTTCTGCATGATCCCTAGTTTGCGGTCCAACATCATCTTTGCAACAGAATGAGGCACCCATCTGACTTTCTGATTTTTATGGCTGGCACTTCGGTCAACCAAGCTTCTGCCGGTGCTTCATTGAAGTGAAGTCTTCACCCATCTCTGGCTTCGATTCACCCATTGTCTGCAGTGATCTTATCTTCCGAACCACATGGCTCTGATGGTCTTCTCAGGTCTAGCCCCAAATCGAAGCTCAATGCAAAATCCTCTCATGCCAGTTGTAAGCAACTTCTCATTTCCAGTCTCCATCCCTGGTACATCTAACTCTTTCCCACAATATTTGCCATGTTGTTGTTGTTGCTCAATAGTATAGTTTGTGTGTGTGGCTGACATTTGCCCTGTCCCTGAGGGTTGGATTATTGCCATTTTTTTTATCCCATAGGATTATAAGTGAAGATATTAAGTGCTTAACAAACATGTATGAGTACATAAATGAAAGAACTAGTATAGAGATGATAAAGAGGCAAGAAACAAATGATTAGTCCTCAGCTGGGCGACCTGGGACAAATTGTGTAATATGTTTTATTAAATAGGAGTCTCCCTTTTATAAAATAAGGGGGATGGAGTGTCATGTTTTCACTCTAGCTCTAACACTGGGTCCTCTATTCCAGTGGAGACTGGAAGAGAAGCAGGCCCAGGGGAAACCAGGGAAGTTTATCTAACGTTTTGTCTTTCCAAAGCCTTTGTCTTTGAGAGTGGCATTCTGATGGAGTGCGCCAGGGGCAGAAGCCTTGCTATCCAACTGCAGGAACTGATACATAGTCTTCTCTCTGCCAACTAGGATAAAGCATAAGGGATCTAACCCAAATAATGTAGTTCTGTTTTGTTTTCCTATGTCACTTATAATCTGTGTTATCACGGAAAAGTTGCTTCATCTCTCTACATCCGATTTCATAAATTTGTAAGATAAAGATAGTAAGATCAACCATCCAGATTTCTTTCTTTTTAAAATAGATTTTATTGATTTATTTCAGAGAGAGAGTGAGAGTAAGAGAGCATGATCAGGGGGAAGGGCAGAAGGAGAAGGAGAAGCAAGGTCTCCTCTGAGCAGGACCCTGGGACCATGACCTGAGCTGAAGGCAGATGCTTAACCAACTTGAACTACCCAGGTACCCACCATCCCGATTTCTGAAAAGACTTAATTAAATTAGCAAGCATGAGGTAGTACAGTGTACATGAACCGCAAGGCCACTGGAACCACTCTCTAGGTGAAGATCAAGGATCTGCAAATTTCTGTGTGATCTTGGGAAAGTCACATAGCCTGTCTGTGCCTTAGATTTTTGTGTACAGTAAGGATCACTACAGCCATCTGATAAAACATTTCCAAGGATTAAAAGAGTTAACACTGAATTAAAAAGTTTGGAACATGAGATAAACCTCAGTAAGTATTAGGTATGTTCATTAATTACTCAATAATTAGTTCATTTCACTTTAACAGTGTCATATGGATAACAGAAGTGGCAGGCTTCCCCCTCCATTCATCCAGGGATTATAGGAGTGTTAAACCAAGAAAGACAAAATTATCTTGTAATGTACTTCTATCCCCTATAATATCTCTGCTCTCCCTTGTGTTCATATCAGTGTGGTAGAAATTTGACTTCTTTTTTGTTCTGAGGCTAATGGGTATCACTCAAATACCCCTTCCCTACTTTTTTTTAAGCCAAAAGCTCTCATTCATTATGTAGCATTGTTGAATCTAACTCATGATTTCCATACATTTGTATTGTACATTAAAAATAATCTTCATGTCTCTGATTACTGCCTTCTGGCTTTCTCCTGACCAGCTACAATCCCACGCCATTCTTCCACCTAAGTAGCACTGGGTTCACACTATTATCTTAGATATCTCTATCAGCTTCTCCTGTGTACACCAACTTCCCTCTGATGACCTTTAGGAAATTTTAAATTTCTGAATACAACTACAAATTCTAGTTCGATGTCCAAATCCTACCACGTTTGCCATGTTATATTTGCCTATCTTCTCTTTAGTTGAATTATAGGCCCAGACACAAAAGACACACACACTCACACACACACACACACATACTCAAACTATAGAATTGATATTTGAAAAATATTCGAAAGCTGAAAACAACAAGAAAGCTTATACAATTAATCTAACCCCACCTAATAGGTTTTCCAATTTTTAGAGTTAAAAGATGAGAAAAATGTCTAGTGTTAAAACAAAGCTAGAATGTTATGGACCAAGGAATCAAACAGAAATGAAAGAATTGAATGAAGTAATATTAATTTCTTGAGTATGTGGAGGCCGAGAAAATTAAAGCCATTCCACCTGAAGTTTAGCATTAGCACAAGTACAAAATTTGTTTTGGAGAAAAGTAAATCATATTTGAACTCAAACTTTGAAGTGACTATCAAGTATAATTGGAGACTGCTCATTTCAGAACCGTCAGAGCTCCTACTGTTTACTGAGCTCCCCACACCCCTCTTGGTGCTTACCAAGCACAATCTTACTTCCACCAACATGGCTACTATTATTTCCGGTATAGAGAGTAATTACAATAAAGTGAGGAACTCACATTTTATTCAACTGGATCTCATCAATTAAGATTTCAGCAACATGACCTTCTATGTCTACTCTATCCAATGGCATCTGCTATTACTTTTCCTCTTCACTTTTCTGCCTTCTACTTGTTATTACTCAGCATTACAATGTATATGCATTTGTTTATTTGAAAGTAGTACTGAAGTTCTGGGAGGGTAGGAGTCTCCTCTATTTGGTTTAAAACAGCCAACTGTGGGATGCCAGACCACACAACAGTGCCTGGCAGGCAGTAGAGGTTCCATAACTCTTTGTGCAATAAAAACATGGAGATCTGGGGGATCGGATAACTTATCTCAAGCAAATTATCCAATTAGTAGGGAGGACAAGCAGGATTCAGACACAGGTCGGCATTATACTAAGTACACTTCCCATCAGTATGTCATATCACTGCTCATATTTCCAAATGGCTGGTCCCTGTCACTAGCACTGATGGAGGGAAATCCCATGTTCTTGCCTCCAGCCCACTGGGGTCATGACCAACACAATAGCAGAAATAAATGGAAGGTCTAATCTATCCCCACAGCCAAGAACACTGTCTGGGATGCCATAAAGAGGTTGCTGCAGGAAAGGGACTTTTTAAACAGGAAATGTGATTGATTTAACCCTAACTAACTAATTGCATTTTTTAGAGAGAGTTTACACATGCCACTTCTCAGGAAGCTCTGAGGAAAAAGAGAAGAGAAAGAACATTAAAAAGAAGAGTATGCCATTTGTGTTGACTAATGAAGGCATCTCTATCTTATGTGACCACCTTTTCATGTGTTTCTTTTTAAACTGCAATCAATGAAAAGGACAGACATTCTCAGTATTAATGGACATTTGATTAGGGCAGAAGCATGCCTTCCCCATGCTAATGATCAGTAATGTTCCTCTGTATGTGAATCTCATTGCCCTGAGAAAAATACCTCTTTCATTTGCATGATTTAAAAATCCCTCTCAATCATCTAGCCTTAATTCAGTTAATATTTTTAACTTAAAAGATAGTTCAATATAACGGTGAATGTCGTCTTTTCCCAAAATGGTTTTGAATTTCCAAGTGTGATACCTTGAAAATTGGGATCTCTATAGACTTTGATGATGACATGACTTTAATGGCAAAAGGATTTCTACCCCCACCTCATTGCTTTCTGTTCTGATCCTTTTCTCAAAATTGCTCACACCTAAGCCCAGTTGGAGCCCAGGTGCCATTTCTGTAACTTAACTAGCAGCTGCGTCTTTTAAATCATTGCCCATCCATTGAAGAGGGGACATTTAAAATACATTTTTCAATAAAGAGGATATGTCTAGCAGCTGTATAGGAGCTGATCTCATACCTTCTCTTTTATCTCATATAACACTCACCACAGACTAACATAATGATCCTCATCCGCGAAAATTTGTAATTCACCCTAGCCACAGAATGGGAAAATTCAATGAAAGAAACAATCCTTTAAAATGTTACTTCTTTTCACTCATTCATATATGAAGCACCGAAACTACACAGCAAGTCATTATGAGGGAAGATATAAGAAATGAAGTAAAAACAATCCTTAAATTAGAAAAAGGAGATTGGCATGCAAAACAAAGTAAGTGAGGATACAAACCAATCCAAAATGACACCTTCTGTTTATTCTCCAAAGTGAACTTTTAGAGAAAAATAGAATCTTACACATAGTGCATATTGGTGCTCAACTTTTTTTTTCCCCAAATCAGCTTCACATACTTTTTAATATGATCGGGTCCAAGCTTAGAGACGAGAATGTAGTCCTTCTGGTAGAAAATGATTCCAAGTTTTCAGAAAGTCATAAATCCTCACTTTAATAATAGTTCTCTTGAAAGCGACGATCAGGAAAAGTGAGTATTAGCTATATTTTTGTGCTTACTACATGAGATTATAGTTTTCTTTTTTGCAGTGTACTTGTTATTCTTTGAATTTGCTGTGTCCATGAATTCATTCTAAGAAGTGAGTCTATAACTTTGTATGTTTATTCATTCATGTAATATGTTCTTTCACTCTATGCTGGATAGTGTCGGACACACCAAAATGCATACCTAACAAGAGTAAGGGGAGTGATTAGATAACATAAGACAAATAACATAAAACATGATGTTATTGGGATGAAGTAGAAGCACAGATTAAGTGCTGTGACATTTCAGGGATAGACTTATCACATCCTCTTTGAGACATTGAAGAGATTTCCAGAAGAAGGGGTGCCTGGGGGACTCAGTGGTTGAGTGTCTGCCTTGGGCTGAGGGCATGATCCCGGGGTCCTGGGATGAGTCCCGCATGGGGCTACCCATAGGGAGTCTGCTTCTCCCTCTGCCTATGTCTCTGCCTCTCTATGTGTCTCTCATGAATAAATAAATAAAATGTTTTTTTTTTTTTTAAGATTTCCAGAAGAAAAGAAGTGTTGGCTGTGCCTTCCTATGCTGGATCAAAGCAAGTGCTGAAGAGGAGATCAGCATTCAAAATAATGGTTGTGCCATGAACCAAGCTTTGTGTTGGAGAAGTGTGGAGAACATTCCGAGAGGGGACAATTCTAGTGCTCCTTTCTGCTGTGGAATTAAATGATCATCAAGGATCACTGGCAGAGAGAGACTAAAATGGGAATTTGGGGATCAGGGAAAATCGTAACTTAAGACAGCTTCTAGAGGCTCTAAATATAGGGAGAACTTAAACTGCATGCCATGCAAAAAATTCTTTTGAGATTAAATGATAATATGGCTATTTTATTTTTATTTAAAACCCACTTATCTGATTCCAGGTCACGGTGATATACCTAACACTGAGCACTTCCCATGTACAAAGAATTCTACATAAATTATTGTGTTGAATTCTTACAGTGATGCTGTGAGCTAGATATTATCATTGCCATTTTAAAGGGGGAAGAAATTAGAACCTATTGAGTAAAAGATCTTCCATAAGATTACAGGTTCTCAAAACAGCCAAAGCCAACATTGGGTCCAGGCCATTTAACACAAATGCTTACCTCTTACCACCTGGTGCCACATGGATAAGTACTTTGGCAGAGTGGTTCAGAGCAGTTACAATGAAAGGACTTGCACCTTTATAAATAGTTCATTTAAAGGATATAAACGAGGAAGGTAGAAAAAAATTAAACAGAAGCTCTTTTATTACTATAGACGTCTTACTACCAACTTAGACACTTTTCCCCTTAGGCCCTTTTTATTAGAGGCCTATCACTGACTCCAGAAATTTGGAAGGAATAAACAGCAAAGGATTATGGGATTGTCACACAAACAGCCACCACCTTATGATTTATCTAGGCGAGACTGACGCAGAGGGGGGAAAAATCTTTGCATTAGAAGGATCGTTTCTTCACTTCTAAAAATATTTTCAGACATGGCAGCTACCAACCGTGTATCAGACAGGCAGAGGATAAAATCCTTCTGTTGGCCTAAAAAGCATTAAATGCTCTGCTCAGAACTCGTTGGTAAATCATCTTCTGGGAATGCAATTCCTGTAAGCTGCCATTAGGAATTCAATAAGACCGTGTGAGGGTAGGGATGCGGAGAGCATCCCTGGATTGAAGGCTCCACCTTACCTGCTCCAGGGCTGTGCCTCCCTCACCTCTGCTCCCATTTCTGTGTGTGTGTGTGTATGTGTGTGTGTGTGTGTGTGTTTAACTTCTACTTCGTACACATTACCTCTTCTAAAATGCTAGGAATCCAAAAACTAACACAGTGTTCAAAGTGAAATTAAATCAGTGGTTTATATAGCATAATGTCATAATATTTTCCATACTATTTTCCCTTGCCTTATTAATATAACCATCAGTCTATTAGCTTTAACTGCTGCTGAAGACTGAGCAGATGTCTTCAATGAATACTTCCATCCATAATTACCCCTTCTTTTTTTTTCCCTGAGAAGTTCAGCTAATTCAGATCCTACCAATGTATATGAAAAGTTTAAATGATTTCTCCTCAAATGCATTACCTTTTTCTTATCTACATTAAATTCCATCTGTCATTATGTTGCACAGTCTCACACTTTGATTAGATCCTTCTGGAGTTTTTAACAATCCTTGCTAGTTTTTTACTAACCTAAATAATCTCACAGCATTTTATAGAAGAACTTTTTAACAGTTATGACTTTTTGCCAGCCTTGCCTTTGTATGGATTTGCTATTAGTATTGTGTATGCATAGAAATGTGTTAAGTGTGATGTGTCAGCAATGAAAAAGCATAGGCACTTAAAGCAAAAACAAACAAAAAAATACAAAAGGAATAAAATCAGATCCGGAAACCTTGTACTGCCTTTTGCTGCAGTGTTAATGTATATTTGTTTCTAAAATAATATTAATTGTCACTAAGGAATCAGAACTCACTGGCAATTGTCTTCTACCAAAAATTGTATCTTAGAAGCCTAATATCTGTGTTTTCCAAATCAATGGAAATAATTCTAATCAGAAAAACATCTGCTCCTGATCCTTATTCTTCAGATATGTTTTAAGTAAAACTATTTGCCATTATATTGTTTCCCACTAAAAGAGATAACCTGTCTGATTTCTAAAGCACAAATTGGTTACCTGGCAATTGAGAACTCCTCAGTAAGCATTTTAAGGAAGAGGGACAATTTCTTATTTTAACCAAGGTTAGAAATGAAAATTATCTAACTCATTTACTTCCAAGTTTTAGGATTATTTTTCTACTTTCCGATCAAGATTGCTAAATCCAAAAAGAATAGCTTCTTGAAGTGGGAAGGGACCAAAGATCATCTGTCTTAATCATCAACTCAATGAAGCCTTCTCTTCTACTTATTCGTTATTTGGAAATAGTAAGTGAATCCCTCAGTCTCTCTTCTTAGGATCCAGAATATTAGCATGAACAAAACAGACATGGTCCTTGCCCTTCTGAAGCATCCTTGACAAGTGACCCTATCCCTGGGATGGAGTTCTTCCATTCTTAAGGAATAATTAAATACTATTTCTTAAAGGCAAATTATTTCAGGCATTATGCTAAGTAATTTGTCTAAATTACCTA
This sequence comes from Vulpes vulpes, assembly GCF_048418805.1. Taxonomy (NCBI): domain Eukaryota; kingdom Metazoa; phylum Chordata; class Mammalia; order Carnivora; family Canidae; genus Vulpes; species Vulpes vulpes. Next base: position 67,588,261 of record NC_132795.1, on the reverse strand, counting down.
ATTGAATATTTATTAATATTCTATATAGACACTTATTCCCATTTTAAGGATGAAGAGATTGAAGTTTAGAAAAATTAATGGTCAGGCTCAGTGTAATATGGCCAGCCAATGAATGAACTGGAACTGGAATTCAGGTCTCTCTCAATTCCAAGGCCCTTGCTCTAAGCTGTTCACTCCCTTTGGATACTAATAGTTGCTAAGGATCCTGCTTTACATTGATCTGCAGTCATATTCTTGGAAACTTTGATCCATAGGTCATGGTTCTGCCATGTGAAATTATAAAAACTCATTCCTGTTTCCTACAGAAATGCCTTAAATTGTAGAAGGCGGTTTTCAAATTTATCCTATTTTTTCTCTCTCCAAACTCAATTCCCCCACAGGCTACTAGATCTCTTAGAATTATGACCAATTTTCTTTGGACTTACACTTTTTTTCTACTTTCCTTCTTGAAATGTGTCACCAAAGACTAGACACGTTTGTATCCTGCTTAGCGGTTTATTATCTCATTTGATGCCCATAAAAAATCAAGTTGTGGTGAAATTTAAACATTTGAGTCCGGATATACAGCAAGTAAGAAGGTAAGAATGGCAAACCAATTATTTTGGAGCCCACTGGATCAATTTTAAAAAGAATTACTTCTATATAAAATGACAGTGCAATGTGCCTGGGTGGCTCAGTAAGCTAAGTAAGCATCCAACCTTTGATTTCTACTCAGGTCAGGATCTCAGGGTCATGGGATCAAGCCCTTCAGCTGGCTGCCCAGTGAGCATGGAGCCAGCTTAAGAGCCTCTCCCTCTGCATTTCCACCATCTCCATTTGCTTGCACTCCCTCTCTCTCTCTCTCAGATAAATAAATAAGTCTCTAAGATGACAGTGTATATGTGCTTATTGATTGACATTTGAACATTGATATTTAAAATTTAAAACACAATGTACATTCATTTCAATAAAAATGAGAATTTACCTTCTCCAGAGATATGCACCTCACCTATAGTTCTGTTTATGACTAAGTATTCTAATCCTCCTTTGAGAATACTCTTCTGGGTGACAAACTTCTCAGATCCAAAGGAGTTCAAGAATCCTTTGTTTTCGCATAAAAATAAGATCAACCACAAGTGTGGAATATCTTTGGGAGCAATTATACTCAAAGCTATGCCACGGGGAGAGAGGAATGGAGCGAGGTATAGAGAATGCAGCTTTGGGACAAAACGAAAACGGGGAGAGGTTGTGACAAAGACTATAACGCTTGGCGATTTACCCGGGGGGGGGGGGGGGGGCGAGGCGGGGGGAGAAATCACTGGTTCCAGGTTACACTCTTCTAATGGCATTCAGTGGATGTGTGCCCGTGTCTGTGCTCATTTGACAAGATTTGAGTGAGTTTTGTGAAGCACCAGTCACTGCTCTATGCTCTGTGTTGAGAATTGAACTAGCATAAAGTCCTCTGCCTTTAAAGGATTCACATTTTTATTAGATTCATTAATATAATTATATATACATTTCTACACATATTGATGTGTCTTTTACTAGATTAAGGTCAAGTTGTTCTTGGCACTATCCTCTTCTCTCACGTCCTGAGGAATGACTCGTCTCATCCTGTAGCATCTGACACTGAGCATAATGACCACCACAACTTGTTGTGTCCCAGAAATGCTTCGAATCACACACATATCCTTGGGAGGAGCTGCTGCAAGAGTGGTTTTTTATATTTTTTTCAGGGACTTCTCATGGTGGGCACTTCAGATAAGCACATTATTTTGATTGATATTCCTTGCTGCTACTATAATGTGCAGATCATTACAAGCATTAAGAAGTCTACACAGGAGCTTATATAGGCCAAACAATAAAACAAAGCCTCTTCCCCAAGGCCAGCATTAGGGTGTATCCCAGACAAGTTTCCGGTGACAGATAAGGGAAATACACTGAGCAATGAAATCCTCCTCAACTCTCCACTTGCTCCCATGGCTCAGATGATCAGCCGGAGGATGAACTTTATCAGCACCACCAACCATGACCCTTCTCAAGAAGACCCTTTGCAAAAATGCATTATAGTTGATAAAAGTAAAAAGCAGCTGTTCCTTTTTGTTTTCTGAAAGTGCCAGCTTCTCTTGAATATTTGCATGCTTCTGAACCATGGTGGGGTCAATCGCTTCTCCTTGGTAGGCTCTTATTATTATCTTGACCGGGTCACAAATCTGTTGCCAAAACAATCACCTAGATGCTTTGCCAAGATGAGTATAATCTGGTCCCCAAAGTGCCTTTCAAGACATGCTTGAACGAGCCCCTGCTCTAACTACACACCCTGCTGCAGACTACGGCAGAGCTTGTTTACAATACCTTCCTATAACCAACTCATAACATTTTAATTTAATGGGATTTCTAACTCATGTTTCAATTAAAAGTAAAATTATTACGTTCCTTAGTTTGTGTGATTTTTTTGATAGAATAGTACATTTATATGGTAATTCTCCAAAGATCAACTTTATTTATCGGTAAGAAGCTATTCCAAGATTGTTGTATATTTTCTTTGCTTCTGAAATGTTATCACATTTAATTGCCTGATTTTATTTGGGTTGCAATCATAGTCATTAATTAGTAGGAAGGTGAGGGACAGCATCATATCTAACTATCTGTTATGGCTGCTTTAATGAGGAAAATACCTGCCATCATTTTAAAGGCATCCTGTATACTTCACAAATACAGCTTGCTGTAACGTTCTCATTTAGGCTGTGAACATCAAAGAAAATTGATGTCAGGTGTGAACAGAAGCTGTTGCATATATCTGCTGAAGAAACTGAGTAGTATGTCTGGGTAGGAGAGATGAAGGCAGCTTATAACATTAACGAAACTACAGGTAATTAGTGTAAACTTTCAATGGTCGGTATGTCTGAGGAATAAAAAAAATGTTATTTATATATGTGCCTTATAAAACCATCAAACTTTAAAGTATTTCTATTGCTTTTATTTCCTACTTCTATAAAAAGGTGGGAAATATAAAAATTGAATAATGAAGATGTAAGACAGAGAGAGAGAGAGAGACAACAGTTTAGAATCAAAAGAAAACTGTGTTTTCTAATTTTAATCAAAATAGCAACTTACGAGTTTTAGGTACCTCCTTTGCTTCTTGCTTTACTCAAAAAAGCAAATGAAAAAGTAAATGGTTGATGAATCAATAGAATGAACAGCTTTGAAAAGAATCTCTTTTAGAGCAAAAATAAGTACTTTGAATTTGTAATATTTTGAATGAATGTCTTAAAAACGAAATTTGGATATGGTGTGTGTAGGCAATATGCCAAAATAATACTTACATTCCCAAAAGGTGTTACAATGCATTATATAAAAAATAATAATAAGCTTCTTAATTCAACATCAAACTACAGATGGACAGGATCGACTGGCAATTTCCAAGAATTCTTGTTCTTGCCACTCCCCACCCCAATTGATGAACTCATCATTCCTGGACTAATCATTGGAAGTAATGTAATTGATAATAGCATGGTGTTTTCTTTGACTTTGAAAGGGTAGATTTCGAATTCTAACCCCTCTCTCTAAGGTTCTAAAGTTCCTTCTCCTTCTCCTTCTTTTTACAAAAGTAGCTACCGAGGTGTGCAGATGTTTTCTAGAAATAATCTTCCAAGAAGGGATTTTCCTCTGTGCTTGGTACAATATTTTCTATTACAAAGAAGTGGTTTTAGTCATCACACCTATGGTGTCTAATATTATTCTTTCTTCACACCTGTTGGTCAGTTATTCGTAGATTTGGATGATTAGATCCAATATTCTCAATAACTATTGATTGCAAACAGAACAGCTTTTGTCTTTTAGGACCAGATCAATGGAATTGACAAGCCTCAGTCTTAAAATTCTGCCATTCCATGTACTAAACCCTTCAACACATGCCTATAGAATTAGGGCTTAACTGTTTCACTCTGCCTTTGTGAAAAAACCTTTTTAGTGTCTGCCTTCCTAATTTTTTAAAACATTTTCTAATTGTGTAAACGAAGTCTCACAATCTTATATGCCCAAGATTCAGTAGTCTGAATCTATACTCCCCTATATGGTAGCCGTTAGACACATGTGGCTGCATATATTTTATTTGTACTTGATTAAAATTAAACTTAATTTAAAAAATAGTTCTTCAGTTTCATAAACCACATTTCACGTGCTCAGTGGCCATATCTCTTATAGAACATTTCTATCATCCTAAGAAGTTCTTTTGGACAATGTATAGGTACAAACCGGTATCATCTCTTAAGACAAGTACATCAGTCATCAAAATTGTCCCATCTAGGGCAGAAAAACCTAAGACATGAAACCAGTGGAGGTCAGAGATTCGATCTACTTATTTAAAATTCTGAAGACTTTGAATGACATTTTGAGATAACCTATCATTTTTTTCTTTTTCTTTTTTAATTAGTTAAGATCTTTCATATAGAAAACCTTTTGTCCAGCCTGAAATAATAATTAAACATAGGTATACATTTTAAGTAAGAAATTTTATACATTGTCTGGTCTAATTGGCTGTAGGAGGCCACCAAATTTTCTGTTGTATTCTTGGTTCAGTTGGCCTGAGTGACTTGCGGTATTCTGGCCTCAGTCTTCTGGTTTCTAATTCTGGCTTTACCTCTTCCTAGGTAGGTGAGTTGGAGTAGTCATTTAACCCTTTATCCTAGTTTCCTCATTTGTATGATGGAGGTTATAACATGTTTACATCTTAAGATTGTTGTGGGGATTAAATTTGTTAATATAAGTAAAGCTGTAGAGCAGTGGTGATTGTATTATATATATTGTCATGATAAATATAGTAATCTTACTGTATTTATTATGATTTCATTATGCTTTTTATTGAAGGATTTGATGATTTGCTTCTAGGCCTAATTCTTTGGCTGTGCCATATTTGAAACAAGTATTAATTAAAGATTAGATGTTAGCTCATCATTATTATAGCATTAATGGAACAATATACTTTGATGCGGGAGCCTTCGTGTGGCCATCCTCTTAGCTCACTGACATAATCCCAGTGCCACCATGCCAATGCAAAAGGGAGGCCAGATGCAAAGCAGTTATATGCCATAGAATCAGACAAACCTGGGTTTAAATCCAAGTTCTACCCTTAATAACTCTTTATTATCAGATAAAACATTTTCCTACTCTAAACCTTGGGTACTTTAAAGAAGACCAAATGTATGCTTATCGCAATTTGTTGCGATTGGGAGACTCTATATGTACCTAGTACAATTTCTGGCATAATGTAATAATTTAATTTGCCATAATTGTTATGTTATTGATCTCAAATCAGATCATAAGTCTGGGAACTTGAGGTTAAAGACCATTTATCCATTCATTTATTCATTTAGCACATACTTACTGATATCCCAGACTGCAATGTTCCTATACAAAAAGGATCTATTCAATCCACTGGAGATATAGCAAGGAACAAGAGATTCATGACTTCTTCTCTTGGATCTTATTTTATAATTGGCATGTAGGGGAATAGATTTTGAAAAATCAGATAATGATAGTTATAATGCAGAAAATGTAAATGGATTAAATTAAATATAATAGAGGTGTCCAAGAGCTGCTTTAAGTTGGAAGATCAACAATGCCCTGTCTGAGGAGGTGACACTAAAGCATGGGGCGTCTGGGTGGCTCAATCAGTTAAGCACCTGCCTTTGGCTCAGGTCATAATCTCAGGGTCCTAGGATCAAGCAGGGAGCCTGCTTCTCTCTCTGCCCCTCCTCCTGCTCACGCACTCTCTTGAGTGGTCACTCTCTCTCTCACATAAATAAAATATTTGAAATAAATAACAAAATAAAGTTATAATGCAAATAATAAAAAGATGATACAAGGTATTCTGCTGTAGTCCTGCAACCCTGGTTTATTAAATTAGTTTGGTTGAGTTTTCATTCTCCACTCCCGTGATGTTTAGGCAGAGCCTGGAATTTGAGAAATAGAACTTTGGCTGTTATTTAGAATAGAGGTTTGAGTAAACTTTCTTAAACCAACGTAATAATCTTCATCATAACTTTGTTTTTCCAGGCACAATACTAAGGCCAGCTTCATGCACAAAAGTAGGCATACTATGAACTCCTTGAAACTTTACTCCTGTTTAAGGCCCAAATAACAGGCCAATTTCTCCCCCACCACTCATGTAAAATGGCTATCACCAGAGACTCCAAGAATTCATAGTAGCCATACCCAATAGATATTTTTCTATCCTAATCCTATGAGACAATCCCTTAGCATTTTACACTGTCATTCATTTCTTGCTTCAAGTTCAATTTCTCTTCAAGTTGTCTTGATTTCTGTCACACTTCATGCTTTTTATTTTCCTACCTTCTCTTTGTCTCTTCCTACTTCTGAGTTATCCTATCAACCTTCATGCTTCCAATTACTATCTGTAGGTTGATAGTTCTCAAATTTTAACCCAGCTCCAGATGCTTCCCTGAGTTTGAGAATTATATCCAGTGGTTTCCAGTTGGATATTGCACAAGAACACCTGCTTTGCTACACCATGGTGGACTCCTTTTCACTTCCCACCCCATGCACGCTCACCTCCCACTCCCAAGCACACTTATGCTTACTTCTCAGCCTCAAGCACACTCACCTCCCACTCCCAACCACTCTCACCTCCCACCTCTAAGCACACGTGCCTCCCATCCCTAACCATTCTCATGTCTCACTCCCATCATGCTCACCTCCACCCTCAAGCACTGTCACCTCCTACTCCTAATCATGCTCACCCCCACCTCAAAACTTGCTCACCCCCTGAAAAACTCTCACCTACCACCCCAACCACTCTTACATCCCACCCCCACGCTTGCTAACTTCTACTCCCAATCATGCTCACCTCCCACTCCAAGGACTCTCATCTCCTACTCTCAACCATGCTCACTTCCCACCCCAAGCATGCTCACTCCTCACAGTTGCTCTCTCAGGGAATGGCATCATCATGCCTCCAGTCTCCCAAGTTAGAAACATAGTAAGATTTTACAGATTGTCTCTCTTTCTAGTGCCTTGCGTTCAGCTTAAACAGAAACTCTCAAAATTAAATATACCTGGTGAGTAACAACGCTGATACACACAATTTAAGTTAACACTCAAATAAATGCATTTTAGAGGTACATCTAAACAGCTCCGTATTATAGATGTGCAGATTACTCTAGAGGACTATGGCAGAAAAGTCACCTTTGACTTTCCCTTAATAAACATGTTCTTTATTTCACTTTTAATTTGACAGTAGGAAACCTCACAATTGCTAGTAGCTTATGATAGTTTATAGAGATTCCTCTACCTGCAGTTTTTCTCATAGAAAGGCCTGTGGATTTGGGGAGGAACACATAATTTATTTAAGCCTGAAAATGGAAAAAATGTGAGTACAAATATGGAAAATATAAAAGATGAAATGTGTCGGGACAATGTGTCCTGGGGAACAGATGGCTGTTGGAGGAAAGGGAGATGATTAAATAAATGTCCTCAAAGAAAAGGAGAGTCTATAATAGGAAGGCTCTATATAAATCTTCCCAGAAAGCTAAGGAAGAAAATTCAAACTAGGTGTTGAACTGAATGTATTTGTTTCTTTTTCTTTTCTGGAGCCCAGAGCCTTTGGCTAAGTGCACATTTCCTATACTTCAGTTCTTTTGTTCATTTGTCGGAGGAAAACCAAACATTGGTAAGATGCTTCTAAACGGCTTACTCCTCTTAAGGCAAAGAGTCTCAATGTTTTTAAAACTTGTCCTCATTTACTTAATCCCTTTCATGTTTTCCCACTGTCCTTTGACTTTTTAAGATTTTATTTATTTATTCATGAGAGAGACACGGAGAGAGAGAGGCAGAGACACAGGCAGAAACAGGCTCCCTGAGGGGAATCCGATGGGGAACTCGATCCCAGGACCCTGGGATCACAACATGAGCAGAAGGCAGACCCTCAGATCCTTAGCCACTGAGCCACCCAGGTGCCTCTTGACTTTTTCTATTAAGAAATCAAATTGCGACGCCTGGGTGGCTCAGTTGGTTGAGTGCTGCGCTCTTGGTTTCCACTCAGGTCATGATCTCCTGGGTCCTGAGATGGAGCCCCATGTGGAGCTCTGTGCTCTGCAGGGAGTCTGCTTGGGGGTTCTCTGCCTGTGCCCCTCTCCCACCCACCCTCTTCAAAAATAAGTAAGCCTTAAAAAAAAAGAAATCAATTCATGAAACATCTTTTACTTTGCCAATAAATTATCCCCTTACATTGACTGTGTGGCACCTAGTTGTACAGTAATAGCACCAAGCCCCACCACAGAAATATTCCAAAAGTTTCAGATATTGGGGGTGCCTAGCTAGATCATTGGGAAGAGCATGTAACTCTTGATCTTGGGGGTCGTGAGTTCGCACCCCACCTTGGGTGTAGAGATTATAAAATAGATAAACAAACGTTTTAAAAAAAAAATATCTATATTAAAAAAGACCCAAATGTTAAACCCTGTTCATTTCAATTCGCATTTAAATCCCACCTTAGAAACTGAGCCAAATGTAACAGAAAACAACAACAACAACCACAACAAAACCTGATTAATCATCAACCAGCCACATATTTCAAATGAATCAGAATGTATTTTAAATGTTCACCATCCTGGACACGTAGGGGGATGCTAAGAAAAGCCAGAGCCGCACCTCTCCTCGGTGTGCACCGTTTCCTCCCTGAACAATAGAAGAGGCCTCCCCACGTCTTTCCATGTGTTCATCCCGGCGACCTGCGTGAGTGCGCAGTAATTAAACAGGCTGAAACAGCGCCTGACCCGGAGAGAAAGCCACTGCATTCTAGGGAAGCCCTTGAAAGGTCTTCATCATTATCCAGCCGATTTTCTTTAGCTCCATGACACCAGCACAAGTCTGGGATCCTCTCTTTCCCCCAGAGGGTCTCTGCAAACAGAAATGGTTAATCTTAAATGCATATGCACAAACAACCCAGCACAAAAGCGCAGTGGCCACCCGGTGTCCTGCGGTAAATGCCTCGGGGCAAAACCCAGGGAGCTTGGGAGCCAGAGTAAAAGAAACGGAGTAATTAGGGTGGACCAAAAGAGAAGTTACGAGATGTTTGGCTCCTTTTATTTAAGGTCAAAGACATAATAAGCATTTGAAAAGATGTGCAGATGCAGGACCGAGGGGACCACCCTGACCAAATCCGTGTCATCGAATGTCACCAAGCCAGCAGAGCGCCTTCTGTGATGGAGAACTCGTGTCTCTGGCATCGGAGGTGACAGTGCCCAGGATCCTGCGCGGGAAACGGGGCCGAGATCACTTTGCAGGGAGCCCTAGTTTTAAAAGATGCTCTTAGGGGCTTCGATTAGTTTCTGGAATTTGTGACATTTGGAGAAATCAAAGCGCATGACTCTATTACGAATGGAAGGAGGTGATGTGGGAGAGGGCTGGGGACTTTGCCCAGAGCCCCGAGACCCTCCTCAGGGCCACTCAGGTGTCACTGCCCTGGGACAAAGGCGGCGCCTGAAATCAGGGCTGGGAGGCCAGCCAGCCCCCCGCGGCCCCCGCAGCCCCCGCAGCCCCCCGCAGCCCCGGGGCTGAGAGCTGCTCTCCTCGTGCCTCCCGAGCCTTTCCCACCAGCACAGGAACACGCACCCACACCACATACACAACATTTATTTTAATAACCGAAGAAGGCATTTCTTTCCGAAGGAAGGTGAACCGGCCCAAGGAGTTCTGGGGTTGGAACCATTTTACACGTATTGATTTATTGATCCTTATTGTCTTAGTCAATCATAAATCCAATTTAAAGGAATTTTGTTGAAAAACAGAAGTTGCTTTGCTGCCTGTGTTGGGTGATAAAGGTCTTTATCTTGTAGAATACACCTGGATAATCAGCAGACTCGGACTAGGATTCTAAGTGGGACATTGTACATTTAAAAAACAACAGAAAACGCAAATGCAAGCATGTTTTCGAATAGGATAAAATGTAGGAGATAGTCACTTTCTATGCATGCTAGTGAATTTAATTTGCATACAATTTATTCAATCAACTGTTCATTCCATAGTTTTTAAGGACACACTTCTATTTGAGGGGTTGAAATTGGAAATCTGGAAGGGAGAAGACGATGCATCGGATGGTTCCTCCAGGCTAGGTGGCACAAAAGTTGTTCCTCTTGATTTTACTGTTTTCGTGTTATCCCTGTTCTGTGGAAAAGCAGGCAGAAATTCAGGTTAATCTACTCGAGGTCAGGAAGCCAGGAAATGGTCAAAGGGGAATTTGAACTCTGTTCTGTGTGAAAACACCACGGCTTCTGGGCACCAGTAACTCACTGTCCCACCTCCGCCCCATGATGACAGAGGGGTTCAAAGTCCACCGGGTCAGACAGAAAAGTATCAAAGCTTATTGTACATGATCATTCCAGCATTAGGAGGGTTGAAAGCCAAGCAACCACATGTTCATTTAAAATACAGCAATTTAACTGTAGCTTATTTTCCTCTAGAAGTCTCCATTGTGAAGGGTATATTTTCTTTTCCTGAACATTTGCTCTGCTCTTATTTACTTATTTATCCATTTACTTATTAACTTAATTAAATGTCTAACTTCAAAAGAGACTTCACCCAATAATTTTAATGTGCATGTGTGCACTTATATGAATATTAATACATATGCATATGTTTATATACATATATATAACCTTTACAATATTGTAATATTCACTAAACATTAAATACAGTTAATCTCATAAAAAAGACACACAATTTATTTGAGCTTCGGAGGTTACAAGACAAAATAAAAGAATAAGCATTACTTACATAGCCCTGGGAGCTTTAGCAAAGCTTCAACATTATTATACTATTTCTGCTACTGACCCCTAAGAAAAGCAGTCTAAATCCTCAAGAAGTTCAATTTCCTCATCAAAAGATATACACTTTCAAAAATAAAAAATAAAATAAACCACAACAACAAACAAAAAAAGTACCCACTTCCTTATCAAAAGCCTAGGAAGCCTGAGTGGCTCAGTGGTTCAGTGTCTGCCTTCAGCTCTGGTCATGATCTCAGGGTCCTGAGATGAGCCCCATATCAGGCTCTCTACGGGGACCTGCTTCTCCCTCTGCCTATGTCTCTGCCTATCTCTGTGTCTCTCATGAATGAATAAATAAAATCTTTTTTTTCTTTTTTAAAAAAAAGCTCTTGGACAATGGAAAGTTCTGTTGTCCTTAGAGAACATAAGTGAAATGGTGGCCACAAAGGCATGGGGGTCAAGGTGTTAGGATTTAAAGCTAATGACACCAAAGCAGAAAGTATAATTTCCACGCAAGCCTTTCTGCTTCTGTGAGAAAAACAGGTACCTTGCTCATTGGTCCCAAATGGATATACCTCTAAACCCCTAGCCTATCTCTTTACAGATATGGATCATTTGGTCACAAGAAGACGAAGAAATTTTGTTGAAGATACAATTCTAGTCATTACAACAACAGCAACAACAACAACAAAACACAACAAAGCATGTCACCAACTGAAGACGTGTCAATATGGTAATTTTAAAGCATTTCCTCCAATTCTTGAACACTTCCCCCTTCAAATGGAGAAGTCTAATTCCTTTCCTCTTGAGTATGGTTAACATTTTAATGATTTATTTTTTAAAAGACTGATTGATTGATTGATTGATTGATTGATTAATGACACAGAGAGAGAGGTAGGGATGGGCAGAAGAAGAGGGAGAGAGAGAATCCAAAACAGATTCCATGCTTGGCATGGAGACCAACTGGAGCTCGCTCTTATGACCCTGAGATCATGACCTGAGCCACCCAGGCACCCAAGTGACTGATTTTTAATCAATATAACATATCAGAGATGATGTAGTATGACTCCAGAGGTCAAGTTAGAAAAGTCTGCCACCTAGTTCTCCATCTTGGAACATAAGTCCTTTAGAAGCAGCCACTATGTTGTGAGGAAGCCCAGCAACCCTATGGGAAGGTCATATGTGTCAAGGCCACAGCTGCTGATGGCCTGTACCTACAACCAGTGGGCTGTCTTTGAGCAATCCCAGCTGAATCCAATGGGAGCAGAGATGAGCCCCATCCAAATTTCAGATTTAGTGAACGGATTTGTTATTGTTTTAAGCCATTGAATGTCAGGATGATTTGTGACTTAGAAATAGATAAAAGAAAAAGCACTAATTTCTATGGAATAACTATTTTGTCTATAAGTGAAATCTCTTATTTGGCTATAATAATGCACTTTCCATGAATAATAGAGCCGCTAGGGTATCCCATTCTGGAAGAGCAAAAGTAATCCCTTCAAAAGCCTCACATGATAAAGACCCAATGTAAAGGATGCATTGTCTGCTCCTTCTCCCTTATTTATTCTGTTTAGTACAGATATGGGCTCTTTTCAGGCACAATGACACTATCTTCTGACCTCCTATCTAATATGTGGTGTACAAGTTCACAAAGATGTTAGAGACCTATGATCATTACACTCACATTAGCAGGGTCCTCACTGGGTTCCTGATTGTGATGCATTCTTCACAGGACATATGTGGCCATATTTTCAAAACTAAAAATGAACGTGCCTAATAAAGATAGGGCCTACAGAATAATACATTAATTAGTTGTACATTTAACAGATATGATTTATTTTTTAAGATTTTATTTTTTTATTTGATGAAGAGACACAAGCATGAGCAAGGGGAGAGACAAAGGGAGCGGGAAAAGCAGACTCCTTGCAGAGCAGGGAGCCTGATGTGGGGCTCGATCCCAGGACCCTGAGATCATGACCTGAGCTGAAGGCAGACGCTTAACCCACTAAGCCACCCAGATGCCCCAATAGATACAATTTAATAAACAGAACAAATCATATCGTTGGAGAGTGGCAAAATCACTGTATTAGTTTTCTAGGGTTGTCAAACAGAGTACCACAAATTGGGAATTGGGTGGCTTAAATAACAGTGTTTTTATCTATTTATGGTTTTGTTTTGTTTTTTTTTTTTCTCTTCACAGTCCTGGAGACCAGAAGCAGGAGATCAAGGTGTCTGCAGGGATTGTTTCTTCTGAGGCTTGTCTCCTTGGCTTGTAGATGGCTGTCTCCTCCCTGCATCTTCACATGGTCTTCCCTCTCTGGTTGTGTGTGTCCTAATCTCAGCTTCTTATAAGGACATCAGTCATATTAGATTAGGGCTCACCCTCATGACCTCATTTTACCTTAATTATCTCTTTAAAGACCCTATCTCAAAATACAATTATATTCTGAGGATTTGGGTTTAGGACTTCAACATAAGAATTTGAGGGGAACATGACTCAGCCCATAACAAGTGTGAAGAGACTTCTACTTTTCTAGTGCATACTATTTGCCAGGCCTGTACTGAATATTTTACATTTATGATCTCATTAATACCTTGTGGGATGGTTAATATTTTGCCCATTTTACAGACAAGAAAGAGAGAGAGAGAGTTTAATTCTCTCAAAATGAGGAGCTTATAAATGCAAGTCTGCATGACTCCAAAGATCATTGTATTTTTATCAAATCATGTTAGTTGTCCAATGGGTTAATTCCCATTGCGGTTTCATTTAATGGTTATGATCCTAAAAGACTCAATCACTGACTACAAGGGTATCAACTTGGTTACACTTAAGAGCATTTCCCCCATCCAAGAACATTTTTATTTTCCTAACACCCAAAATATATCATTTTGTATAATGAAAAAACATATATTATATGAAATCAAAAGAAGATATTTTCAGGTGTGTGATAAAATGGAAATGAACTAATTTTGCTATTATTCATTATATATTGTCTAGAGAAAAATCTAAAATATGAATATACATATTTGTGTATATATGAACATGAATATATATTTTAAATATAAACATAAAGCAGCCATGGTAATAATATTTACAGTGCAGAAATTGGCAAGTGCTATAAACCAGGGCTATGTTTTTTTCTGGAAGCTGTTTGTTAAACATTTACTGCCACACCACTGCTACAAAATATTAAAATGTAAGACTTTCATATCCTCAAAAAGAAACCCTATGCAAACATAAAACCAAATAAAATGGACACTATGAAGAAATGTTTAAAAATGAAAACACTATTCAACAAATGGCATCAGGAAATGCAAAAGAATGAAACTGGATGACTTTCTTATACCTACACAAAAATAAATTCAAAATGGTTTAAAGATCTAAATGTGAGACCTCAAACCATAAAAATCCTAGAAGAGAGCACAGGCAGTAATTTTTCTGACATCGGCTTTAGCAACATTTCTCTAGACATGTCTCCTGAGGCAAGGAAAGTAAAAGCAAAAATAAACTATTGGGACTTCATCAAAATAAAAAGCTTCTGCACAGTGAAGGAAACTATCAACAAAGCTAAAAGATAGTCTACAGAATAGGGGAAGATATCTGCAAATGACATATCCAATAGAGTTAGTATCCAAAATATATAAAGAACTTGTACATCTCAATACCAAAAATAACAAATAATCAAATTAAAAATGGATAGAAGACATTTCTCTAAAGAAGACATACACATGACCAACAGAAACATGAAAAGATGCTCAACATCATTCATTATCAGGAAAACGCAGATCAAAACCACAATGAAATACCACATCGAACGTGTCAGAATGGCTAAAATCAAAAACACAAGGAACAGCAAGTGTTGGTGAGGGTATGGAGAAAGGGGAACTTTTGTGCATTGTTGGTGCCAAGAACAAACTGATGGTTACCACAGGGGAGGTGGGTGGGATGATGAGAGAAATGGAGGATGGGGATTAAGAGTACACATATCTTGATGAACCCTAAGTAATGTATAGAATTGTTGAATACATATGGTACACCTGAAACTAATATAACAGTATATGTTAATTATATTGCAATTAAATTTTTTAAAGACTACAAAGTAAATAAATGACTTAATTATTTAATTAAAATTCAAAACAAATCATGGAATAAAATATGCCATAGACAAATCTATCAGATAAATAAATGTAAGTGGGATAATCTAGCCTATGAAACTTAAAAACACTCTCATTGGGTTTCAAAGGAAAATGCAATCACATTCCACATTACAAGACACTTCCTAAAAAATGTTCTTGAATGCTCAAAAATACGAAGATGTGCAAAGGAATGTCTGGCAAGTGTAAATGAAATTAAAGTAGAGGCCATAATCTTAAAACTGGCTAAACTGTGTTAACAGAAACTAATAACAGTAGCTGTCCCCAGGGAAGAAAAAATAATCGTAGGATACATGATTAAAAGATACTACAGTGAGGTGCTTGAGTGGCTCAGTTGGTTGGGCCACCAACTCTTGGTTTCTGCTCAGGTTGTGATTTCTTGGTCATGAGATGGAGCCATCTCAGGGAACTGACAGCTCAGGCAGCTAAGCAAGGAGTTTTGTGGTTTTTACTCAAAACTGTGACTGAAGTCTGGGACGTAGGTCTTAGGGTCTTACTCTAGTAAATCGTAGGGTCCTGGTTTGCAACTTTGGATGCGTATTGGAACCCCCTGGGGGGTTTGTAGAAATATGGATACCTGAGTCCTTTCCTGAGAGATTCTGATTTAATCAGTCCACTCTTCCTAAAGCACAAGTTCAGAACACCAAGTACTCCCAAGTCTGAAGGTCGGAATAAGAGTAGCAGTGAAATTTCTGTTTTAATAAACAATGGTGTTTCTAGATGATGAAGCTCCTCCTTTTGGGTTTGTTTTTCACATTCCCAGTCAGGCCCAGCTAATTCAAGAATTAAAGGGTTTTTGTTGTTGTTGTTTGTTTTTTTAAGATTTTACTTATTTATTTGAGAGAGAGAGTGAGAGCATGAGCAGGGTGGAGGGCAGAGCAAGTAGACTCACGGCTGAGCAGGGAGCCCAATGTGGGGATTGATCCTGGGACTCAGGATCATGACCTGATCCAAAGGCAGACACTTAACTGACTGAGCCACCCAGGTGGCTCAGAGAATTAAAGATTTTTAAGCAAGTAGAAAATCATATGCAGATTATCCATTTTAAGCTCAATTCAATGCAGACATCCCTTCCATCGGTTCTGGTATTATAAAATTGGTAAGCATGAACCTAATAGGTGCTAGACCTAGAGATCCAACAGTGGACAAGACAGATGTAGTTGTCATGTCAGCTCAACCCGAGTCCTTTGCAACCTGAGGAACTCACTCATTCAATGAGTGAATGTGAATTCTATGTCAGATACTGTCCTAAGTGCTTTGCATACACTATCTAATTCAACTCACAATTTATACCAATGTATTTCCGTCTAATTAGAACATTAGGTACTTACACTTAATGCTCTACCTGCTCAGCACCTGCCCAGATGTATGCAGCCAGTAAGGCTCTTAGAAACAAGATCTAAATCCAAGTCTACCCTACTTCAAAACTCATGCTCCCATCATGCATTCTGTTTGGCAATGGTTGTAATAGCTCAGAAATTTGAAATCTGGCACTGATCTACAATCAACTGCTTAGAAAAAGTGAACTGCTGCTCCGGTTCTATCTAAAACAACATAAAATCTTGTATTTACCATGATGAGCAGTGAGCAATGTATAGAATTGTTGAACACCTGAAACTAAGATGATACCATATGTGAACTATACTGGAATTAAGATTTAAAATTTTTGAAAAATAATAAAAGTTAAAAAACAATAAAATATTAAGCAGACCCTTTGCCATGATACATTTTCAGATATTGGGATCTAGAATCCAAGTTCACTTTTTTTTTTTTTTTCACTCCAGATGTCAATTATCCTGGTCATTTGTCTCTGGACTGATACTCATCGTGGCCAGTGACCCTCTTAAATCCTGTCACTAGGGATTGCGCACATTGTCATCATGCCTGATGGTTTGCTAATTGTTTCCTTGTGCTGTCGTATTTGATATTTTCAAGACCCTTGTAAGGTACCATTCTCTGCACTAAAGGTGCCAGGGATTGGTGAAATAACATAAGGCTCCCCAGCAAGTAGGTGGTGGGTAATGAAACCGAGGCAAGCCTGCCTCCATGTCTGGCATTATGGAGGAGATAGCCGGGAGTGACCCCTGGTTCTCACTGAATCAAAGCAGCCCGGGATTGATTGTTTACTGAAATCAGCAAACCAAACTATATCATATAAGGCATCAAAATGCAAAAATCGAAAACTATTATAGAAAGCAGCGAGATATTTGTCATAGAATCAAGGTAGTCTTTGCAAAGGGAGCTTCTGAAGTACTAACAACCATATTCAGTTTGGTGATAGCTACGTGGTGTTTGCTTGATAATCATCCTTACATACTTTTTTGCATTTTTCCGGTTGTATGTTCTATTTTACAGGAAAAAAAAAGCACTTCCTTTGATGTTTGGTAAAGAAAATTATAACTATTTTTATCGGCACATTTTGAAATAAGTGGCACATCTCTTTCATCTTTTAGAAGAAAATAAAAGAAGGTAAATCATATCCATGACTTCAACAACCCCAAATAAATTAAATATAATTCATCAAAACTAGCTACAGTATGTTCAAATGTTGTGTTATTATTGGGCTAATGACAGCTCCTAAAACCTATAGGCAGTAAGCTGGAATTCTCAGTTGAGTCTTATTCAAGCATCGTGGCTCTCAGAGGGGTTATTGTGAGTAGTTTGACAAAGTCCCAAAACTGTTGTGAAGAGAAGAGCCTACAGAAAGCTCAGCCCAATGCCACTGCCTAAACCTGCTTTTCTCATCAGCATATCATTTAAACTAAGCAAACCATTCAGCAAATCAGAAAGAATGTTCTGAGTAAACAGTTATTTTGCAGGGACCAAAAAGGCAGTAGTTACTTTGGGAATTCAATAGCATATATTCAAGAGCAGGTCAGGAAAAATAAAATCACGTGATTTCGAAAATAACATGCTTAATACTATTATCTTATTCTTGAGGAAAAAGTGTGCTTTAAACAGCATAAGCAAAAATAAATAATTACTTTTCCAAACTATTTGCAAGCTGTTCTTCTTAGACAAACCCTATATCTGCATGTCCACATTTTCTCAAAATTTTGGCACTTTCTAGGACACTGCCTGTGATTAAAGCCATGTATATGGAAGGCCTAGCCTATGATACAGAAGACCAAAGCCAAGGCCTATTTTTTTTTTACAGAAATAAGATCTAGGTATTTGCCAATTTGCATAGATAATTGGCCACTTAAAAATGTCTGAATCCAAATTTTTTAGATTTCCTTTCATATCTAGAATCCAAAGAAGTACACACAGACATACTCAGAGGAGACACACTTATGTCCTTCCTGGAGCCTCAGCCAGAGATCCACACATTAGAGAGTATCAGTCCTTAGTAATAGCAAACTAACAGGAAGAGTTCTGTATGATAAGACATCCGTGGACAATTTATACCCCCAAATGGATAACCTCGACAAGCTTAGAAAAGTATATATTCTAAATTTCAATGTTAACCCGAAGTCTAACATTTTAATGCTATTTAACACTATTAATTAAGGGGATATGTGGACTACACATTGTAATTTGCCTAACAAAATACGCATTGTATAAAGAAACAATATAACCATTATACCAATATCTTAATCTATTAAAATACATAACTACATGGCAACATACTACAAGGTGCAAGTCACAATTACATTTCACTGGGAATATACCCTGCAATAAATAAATGCGGTTGTAGGGGATCCTGAGGGCCATCCTTCTAGGATTAAGTAACATCGGTGGGCTATAACCTCTGAGCACTCATTTCTCTCACTCTTCAACCATATGGAGAGTTTTACATTTTTGTAAAGATGGCTTTGGGATGCCTGCGTGACTTAGTGATTGAGGGTCTGCCTTCGGCTCAGGGAGAGATCCTGGGGTCTCAGGATCGAGTCCCCACATCGGGCTCCCTGCATGGATCCTGCTTCTCCCTCTGCCTGTGTCTCTGCCTCTCTTTCTGTGTCTCTCATGAATAAGTAAATAAAATCTTAAAAAAAAAAAAGAGATGGCTTTGATGAAACATATTTCATCTTCCTTTATCAGTTGAGAATGTTGCTGTTTCAGGTCTTGAAGCAATTTGCAATGCACATTATGGTCTACCTGCGTTGGATAATGCTACTGTGGTAATACAGAAAATGAGCAGGCGGGATAGGACTTGCAGTAGAAGCCCTGAGGAAGCAAACTTCCTTGAGCTAGTTTTGAACTAGTCAGCGGAACTGCAAGAGAACTTTATTTTTTTCTGCCTCAGTTGCCAGCTCCTGTTTGATTTGAACTTGGTGTGACCAGAACCGTGGCTACCTCCTCCTTCCTGGTCCTCTGCCTTTAGCCTGAAAAACTGCTCAGTTAACCTTCTGCTTTTTTAGGAGCAGCAAAACACAATATATGCTTTCCCGTTTAGCAGAGGCTTGAAATAATAATAGTATCAATGAGTCAGGCTGGCTGTCTATTGATTGATGGCCTTACTTACGGAAGAAAATGAGTGGATGTGGTGCAAAGCACTTTATTAATCATTTTTAAATTCCAAGTTTCTGAATGGCAGTCTTTCATTATCCTTCTAAGTGAAATCAACCAAAGTACTTTATTTGCCTATATATCTTAAAATTTAAAAAAAATTAATACCCCACATTCATCTCAGATGATTCTTCAGTGGTTTAAAAAAAAAAAAGTGGCATGCTGGATTTATTTCCATTAATGAGCCCAGCCATTAACAAACCATAGAGGCAAGATTTCTACTCAGAGCTGGTGACTTATGGCCAGATGATAACCAACAAGTCTCTCTGTCTACAATCAATCAATCAATCAACCAACCAACTAATCAATCAAAGCTTTTATTAAATAATAGTAATGGCTTTAATGGGACTTTAAACTCAGAGAAAAAAACTTGTGGAATGTCTGAGCTGCACTGCTTTGAAGATATTCGTGAGGCAAAGGAGACTGTGGCTCCTGAATGCTTCAATGCTGTTTCAATTTGGGGGCATTTATAGCAAATGCATTATTAAGGAGCTTTATTGTTAGTCATTAGAACTCATGAGGTCGCTTTTATGGAAAAGTGCAGAGGGCAGGAGGGTCCCCATATTCTTATACCAACACAAACATCGACAACAGAGGAGGAAAAAAAATTCAGTTGCAGAACTGGTGAATTCACCGGAATAGACCTTTTTTTTTTTTTTTTTTTTTTTTTTTTGGAATAGACTGTTTATATATTTCTGAGCTTGGTTATTGAAAGATAATTAGCCTTTCAATATTGGATGCTCCCAAGTGCCTGACATGTATTAGATAGTCCAGAAATGAATTATAGAGGAAAAATTAAATAAGATGCAGAATGTAGAGAAAATAAATGTAAAGCAAACAAATATATGTACACCGAATGTTTCCCACCTATATTCTCTGCTATAGTGAGAAAAAAACACAACTCCAAGAGAGAGGAGGTGAAAATTACAAAAAGCAGAAATTAAGATGGAAACACACAGAAAAAAATGTTTGCCAAGGGGAAACACACTCCAGATAAAAATAAACAAAATTCTCTTTGCATTTATGTACTCATAATTTTTCCACTGGGTACATTTGCACAGTTGGAATTAGGGAAAAAAAAAAGAAGAAGAAGAAGCAAATTTCCCACTAGCACATTTGTTAGAAGAGGAAAAAGGGAAAAAAGCCCTGTAGGTCAAGTCTCACGGAGAGAATGCCAAATGTCTTTGTGTCCAGTTATTTATGGTTTCAGATAATTGTACAGAAAATATCAAATTTGCATAGTGTGATTATTGCTGATTATTTATCTAGCAGTCAAAATGTTTCAGTGGTTCCTAGGATGACAGATTGACAAGTCCTTAAAACTCATTCATTTTATGAAATTTGCATGTAATTAGGCAATAATGAAGGGATGTTTGTGGACAGAGGATTATACTACAATATGCTGGAAGCAATTCAAATGCTTGACAAAGTGTTAACATTATCTTCAGATGCAACCAAGCCTTAAATGCTTGATTCAAAATCACTAAATGTATGAATTGGGTAAAAAGATTTAGAAAATTTTCAATGGAGCAAAATGCATTTTTTTTCACTTTTTAAAATACATTCACTCTCCAGACTTAACTATATTTGGGAGTATTGTTTCACTGAAATTTGTCAGTCATGGTCTAAAACCAGACAGCAAAGGCGGAGAGAGAGACAACATGGTAAGGCAAAATAGCCCAGAGTGTCCCTCAATCCTGCACATGAACTGCATGTGGGCCCTGCTCAAGATGTGTCACTGACCTCGGCCAGGTTACTTTTGAACCTCAGGATTCGTAGATAGCGTATTGTGTAGACTTGAGTTGACAATCTATTTCCTCAAGTCTTTTTCCATGTGCTTATAATGACTTTTAAAATCTAGATGCTTCTGCAATTGCCAGGGAGGTTTTCATTTAATGTAATAATATTTCTTTTGTCCCCCAGAAAGAAGAGTTGCACATTTCAATTCATAAAGTCTTAGGATTAAAATATATAATATTAAATATATATATATAATTTATAAAATGAAAAGCGTGAAGCCAGGTATAAAGTTCATCCTTAAAAAAATGATACTTATTATTCTGTGGTCTTCTCCCTGCTGAAATTTCACACCATCGCTTCTCCAAGATTGAGGTGGACATTATAAAATCTGCATTTGAAAGTTACAGATTGTCTCTGATCTTCACACAGAACCATCTTTTCAAGTAATTGATGTATATTATGTAAAATGCTTTCTTTCAAAACCAGACTACCTGAAGTATTGGGTTATTATAGTAATTTAAATCAATGAAAATCTTAACAAAGGTTTTTGGAGAGTTATAAGAGGAGAATAAAAGTTATTTCTTTTGACTGCTGGATCCATAGTTTATAACTTGATCTAAGAAATGTGCTCATTACTTTATGATTCTACTTGGGACTTTTAAGTGTTGTTGGGTAGCATGGGGGGGTGGATGGCGTGGGAGAAGGCAACCATATTTTGAAACTCAAAACAGTAAGCTAAATCTGTAGGCACAGATTTCAGAAGGCCTTGAATGCCATTCCAAAAGATACAGATCTCAAGCAGTGAGCAATGAGGGACACTTCAGATATTTTCCACCTGGAAGTTCATCCAATCAACCATAAAGGCCAAGAGTTTTCAAAATTCAAGACTACCTCAAAAAACCATCAATTTATAAATCTCTACATCTCTAACTGTGACCCATTAATCAATGGGGGTAAATCTTAGGCATTTTATAGCAATGTGGAAATCTTACCAAAATATTAAATGGACTGGGAAATATCAATCTTAGCTAGAGGCTTGTAGAGTCTTTTCATTGGTAAGGTTGAATTCAAGGCCGGTTGTTATGACAAACTAATAGCTATAAAAAACAACCCCACTCCCCATATCATACACTTAATGTCACAAAATTCAAACTGAGTTGGTAGCAGGGCTCTGCTCCAGGCAGACCCTCATGATTCCACCATCCCTCTGAGTCATCCACAGAGCCAGTGCAACCAGTCATAGTGAAGGAAAGAGAAAGAGCTGGAATATAGGGTAGGAAGTGTTTTTAGAGTGAATTTGTTTGTGGCAATGAAATGCAGCATTTCCACTCACATTCCACGGACTGCAATCCAGTCATTCCTAGTGAGGGGGAGTCATCTAGATGTGGGCCTGGCAGTGAAAGGGCATGGGCTTTGCTGGACACAGCTTTGTCTCTATTATAGTAATGTCTAGATATTGCATCATAATGTCTGGCTGACCATAGATTGATCATTCTGCCCATTTACCACTATCTCTTTGAAGCAAAGCTCCTGAAAAGACTCGTCTCTAGCATTTCTCTCCCTATTTTCTCTTGAATCTGCTCCGGTCAGTTTTCAGCAGTACCAACCCAATTGCTTTTGTCAAGATCATCAGTGACCTCTACATTTAAAAAAATCCAACTGTTATACTATATGATTTCACTCATATGCAGAATCTAGAGAATAAAACAACTGTATAGACAAGGAGCAGAATCAGACTTGTAAATACAGAGAACAAACTGGTAGTTGGCAGAAGGAAGGAGATGATGGAGGGATGGGCAAAATGGGTAAGAGGGAGCGGGAGATCCAGGCTTCCTGTTATGGAATGAACACTTCACAGGAGTAAAAGCCACAGCCTAGGGAATATAGTCAATGGTGTTGTACTGGTGTTGTATGGTGACACGTGGTGGATATACTTGCTGTGAGCATAGTGTAACATATTGAGAAGGTGAATCACTGTGTTGTACACCTAAAACCAATGTAATATTATGTGTCTACTATACTTAAATAAAAATTTTATTAATTCAATTGCTATTTCTCAGTTTTCATCAAACTAAACCTGCTAATGGAATCTAGGGCACTTATTTGCTTTGCCTTAAAATATTATTTACCTCATCTTATAGAGCACAGCTCTCCTGGTTTTGCTTCCATCTCACTGACTGCTTCTTCTGGACTTTCTTTTCTGATTTCTCACTAATTTCTCTAACCTATAAAAGTAAAGATGTCTTCCTTGTTCTATCTACGTTCCCTCCCACATTACATATCTAGCTCAGATCTCTCCACTAGACTCCAGATGCCTGTATCCCTCTGTCTAGTCAGCTTTCCTACTTGCATTTCTAAGACATCTGTCAAACTTAACTTTTTCCAAACTGAACCCCTTTTTGTTTCCCTTGACCTTGCCCTTCATTGATCGCAAGACCATCTTTCAGCCCATACTCTCCAAACAAACAAACAAACAAACAAACCAAAAAACCTTGACTCCTCTTTCTTTTAGTCTGGTTTGCTAGTCAATCCTTTAGGCTCTGCTTTTTGACTATAGCCAGAGTGTGACCCACTCATTCCTGCCACCATCACCTCTCCTGGGATGACAGTAGTAGCTTCTTGGCTGTTGTTCCTGCTCCCACCCTTTCTCACAGTGACTTCGTTGATTCTGTAAAACCTTGTCAGATATGTCACCCACTTACTTAACACATCCATTTCTTCTCAGTCTTCCTCCCCTCAGAGGCCAAAGTCTTCACTGAGACCTAAATCTGGCCCTTAAGTCCCAGTCTGACCTCACTTGTTTCTTCTACTTTCCCCATTTATCCTTCTGTTCTAGTCACAATGGCCTCAAATACCTTCCCATGCATTCCGGGGATGTCTTTCCTCCTTCCATGGTACTTGGTACTTTTGTTTTCTCTGCCTAGAAACATCTTCCCCAAAGTAACTTTCTGGTTTATTCTGTCTCTCCTTAGGTCGGCTTGGTGAGGGCTTCTTTCCCACCCCATGTTACACTGCAAAGTGCCACCCCTGGCCCCCCAGCACTCTTGATCCCCTTCTCCCTACTATTTTCATTGGTCATATCACTGTCGTAGTGTTCAGACAATTTGTTGGTTTATCTTGTTATGATCTATTTCCTCCAAATGTCTTTTATTACATATGAATCCCCAATTCCTAGAATGCCTGGCATATAATCAATGCTCAATAAATGTCTGTTGAATGAATGAGTGAATGAATAAATTTCTCCAGCTGCTTTCAGGACCAACTTTAGAAAGAAATGCAGAAGAAGCTGCCCCTAAATTAAGATACTTCTAGAGAAAAGGAATAGTCTAAAAGCGCCGACGCTGTTCAATAGAACTCACCAGCCATGAAAATATCAGGGTAGTGGATACTAATAGTCTGCATAAAGGATTGGTATGTAACCAGATATATAATTGAGACTTTGTTAGAGGGTCAACATATGAATGTTGGTGGGATGCAGTCCAGTCCCTAACAGCTACATCCCAATAAAGGAAGCAGCAGAGGGCAGGATTTGGTCCATGTGCCATAGTTTTCTGTCTGACCTAGACATATGTTACATAAGCCCTTATTTCTGAATGTGACAATTATTTACAAAGCACAATATGGAATGGTGTATGCCATGATCACAGCTACAAAAGTACACGTATGTGCGCAGGTATCTATCTAGTTGGGTGACATTTCCTTTTGTTCACTGTGTTTATTATTAATGGAGCTCCACTGGTAACAGAAAAAAAAATGGAGGGAAAGACAAGAGCAGAAGAAAATACTGACAACAGAAGCAAACGTTTATTGGCTCTGCCAATAAGTCAGTCACTGTGGAGAGCTTTGCATAGCGGTCGGTCTCACTGAGTTGCTGTGGTTTCCACCATTTCACAAAGGAAAAAACTAGGCTGTGTCATATGTCACCTGGGGTCTCATAGCATATCTGAGGCTTTCAGAATCAGGTTTGCCTAATGTTAGAACTTAAAGTCTTAACCACTTCTGGTCTTGGATACCTGGATGATACACAGTTTTTATGGCAAGAAAATGTATTTAATTAATTATATTTCTTTTCAAATGCTCTATATCACACTCAATTGAAACAAGCGCCTCCTGTAGCTACAAACACAGTAGGAAAGCCTTGCTCTGAAAGATTGAACTGTATGAAACTCACTTTATTGTAAGTCAAAAATGGCCAACTATGGGTAATTTTGTCTGGAGCAATGTACTTTGCACCCTGAGAGTTAAGGTAGAGCTCTGGTCTGGCCTTGGATGCCACTCAGGTGGGCCTACCTCATGAGAGCTTTTCCAAGGTACACACCAAGGCCTGCCACAGTCTGGAGAGCCTGATCAAACTGAACAAGCTACAAAGATTTCCATTTACTGGGGTGCAGCCCAGGAGGGTCTTCAAAAGTATTTTCATATTCTTGGCCAGCGATGTGCTTCATGTTTGGGTGCAAAATATAAATAGGCTGGAAAATATTTGTTTATTAGTTTAGGAAATTTAGAACTTGTGTAGAATGCCAAATTGAACAGCCCTAGAGACTGAAACTCTTTATGCATTTGCCTGACTGCACCCAGAGTTTGGGGAATAGCACTGCCAGCTTCCTCCATGGCTCTGCGTCTCCAGCAAGTTTGAACTCTTGGTGGAAAGGGTTGCTTTTCACCATAAAATAATCTATTGGTCTCACGATGATTTGATTTCTGGCCTCTACACCGAGAGGTGAAGATTGGTGTCAAGTTTAATGGTCACTGGTCTGAATTCGCCACATGTCAATCATTGGAATGTCTATAGTCAACTCCAAGTGCTCAGTGGTACGTACAGAAATTACAAACCAGCAGAAACTCTTAACCGGAGACAGTGTTCATGAGGATTCCTAGTGGGAACTCAGAGAGAAAAGTCTGTCTGAAAGCTCAGGACCTAGAACTAGCTAGTGGATGTGGTCCATTCAGGGTGCTCTGGGACCCACCATCCTTATGTGTATCCTTTCGCAGATGTTCTTCCTGGCTCTGGGACAGATGTCTCATTCGAACTGCAAGGATTTGGAATGAGGCAAAGATCACTGCCTTGTCCTAACATGTAAGCCCTCAGAAGAATGGAAACACCTGCTAACTGAACATTCCAGACAATTCCCTGAGAGGACTGTCACCCTATATGTTGCTCAGAAGCAAAGGGGCTTCCAAGAAACTTCTACATAGCAGGCTGTCCCCCAGAGGGAAGACACACAATGGTTGACACCATTCCAAGGCACACTATATATGATTAATAAGCCTGTCCTTCCTCACATTCTCTCCTACATTAGGTCTCATAGAAGGGAGTAAGGTAAATAGCATGGCAGAGGATTCAGAGAGGGTAACTCAGGGTGTCCCAGGCCAATTTCTTTGCAGGGACTAGACACCAGGGTGGCCCAGGACCAAAAAAGAGCTAGTGTCCATGTGGTGTTTCATTTGGTTTTTTTAAAATTAATGCATTAAGCAATGGTAGTCATATAAAATTAGGCCAAGGCACTTTCCATTGTCACTGGGACAAAGCTGGTAACTCTTCTTGAACTATCCCTCTTCTTTATCTTTTACAGTGAATTCTCCTTATTAATATACCCTTGACACTCATTAGAGCTGAAGTTGCCATTCCAACATATGTCAAGGTGGAGATGTGAGAAGCTAGGGGATATGATTTGATCTCATCCTTGATATGATTTGATTGCTTCAGAACTCAAAGTTACTCAGCCTGTCAAAGTCTGTGCCCTCCAGCCTTCCATATACTGACTCACTTCTCTCTCTCTCTCACCTTCCTTTTCCACTGAAGCTACTCATTCTTTCTCCTTCTGCATTGATTAAGACCCACTGAGCTCCCAGCATCTCCACATATAGACCACATCCTTCACCAAATTACATGCATCCAATCTTCATTTCCATTAAAATGGCAAGGGACTTGGGAGGGAAATGCAAGGCAAACTGCATGATTCAATTTATTCTTGAATCAAAATCCCTAGAGACAGTATTTTTTCGTCTCCCTGGTATAGCAGCTCTTTGGCCGGGGTGGGGGGGGGGGGAGATTCATGAATCTGCCATTTGGGGAGTGGTCTTTCTGTCTGAGCCTCGCTAAGGGCCCTTTATCTTTTAGCTTTATCAGAAAACTAACAGGTCCATAGATAAATTCCATTCCATATTCTCATTGTAGCTCATTTGAACAGGAATTCTGTTTCCAAATAATCCTTATATGGTGGAATATATCCATATCCAAATCCCGGGAACTTATGAATGTTACCTTCTTTGGAAAAGGGATTTTTGCAAGTGTAATTAAGCTAAGGATCTTGATATAAGAGCGTCCCAGTTATCCATGTGGGTGAGAAGTCTTATGACAGGTATTATAAGAGACAGAAGAGAACAAACACAGATGAGAGGTTGATGTAAGGACAGAGGCAGAGATTGGAGTGATGTGGCCACAAACCAAGGAAGCCAAGGATCACTGGCAGCCATCAGAGCCTGGAAAAGGCAAGGATGGGTTCTTCCCTGGGGCCTATAGAGATCATGTGGCCCTGCAGACACTTTGATTTCAGACCTCTGATGTCCAGAACCGTGAAAGAATAAATTTCTGCTGTAATCCACCCAGTTTGTGGCAATTTGTTACAGCACCTTAGGAAACTAATATACCCTGGAGAGAGCCGCTCTTTCTAGTAGTTTTTGGAGATCAATGTCTTTCAATCATCTATGCCAAATAAGAGAAAAATCTAGTGTGATTTCTGATGTAATATGGAGCATACTTTCAATACAGAGGAATCATGTCTTACTAATTTATTCGACAAATATTTAGCCATTCAACAAATATTTATTGAATGTGTGCTCTTGCCAGGCCCTTTCCTAAGTCCTAGAGATGAGTCCTTTCCCTCGGGGATCTTCTGTTCTAATCTTCCTAGAGCTCTTTGATGAGGGCAGGAGGTTTACAAATAAGCAAACCAACAAAGGATAGCTGGTGGCCCTAATGCAGTTATATTAGAAAATGTCCTGCAAAAATTCTGTGCAAGATAAATATTCAAAATGGAGGTAGTTTGGTGTCAGAGCATTGCCTGATGATAGATGAGTAACCAGCTCAGAAAAAGGAACCAACGAAAAGAAATGAATAAGTGCCTTGACTAAAGAAAATATAAAATAGAAGTGATTAAAGTTTAAATTCTGTAAACAAAATTCTTTTTCTTGAAACTATTTGGAACGATGAGTATATAGTGACATCTCCAAATTGCTGTTGCTGATAAAGCTGCTGCAAGTAGCAAAATGCTAAATTGATAACAATGAAACCCCAGAAATGAGTGGGAAAATGGCAGATGAACTTTAGGACAAGCAAGGACAAGGGAGAGCCCTCCCGGGGCTGCAGGGGAATCAGCCACACTCTGGTTCCACTGATTTTTTGTTATCTTCCCTTTCTGATCATCCAGAAATGATTCTATTCTATTCTTTTAAATTTATGCCTCTCCTGTTCACCCTTGATCTCTCAAAAACAATTCCAAAATGCAGGACACAATTAAGAAGGTCATTGGAAACAAAAACAGGAATCACAGCTAAACCATTAAACAACTTGGTTGTGCTTATTGATGGCACAACCAGATTAAATTTGCCTCTTCACAGCCAGGAAAGGGTCACTGAATAAGGAATGCAAAGACATGGAAGTGTGCCATAGAACAGAGTAAATAAACAGTTTTATATGCAAAAATACAAAACACCTCGCCTGGGTTGGCGAAGGTTACACAGACATAAAAGATGTGGATGAACCCCACTGATTATTCTATGAAATCTTAGAATTAAAAGGATCTCTTTGAAGTGTATTTGATGTGTGTGTCCTGCATATACATAGATACATAGTAGGTGATTGGTCCATATTTATCTATTTATCGGCTGATCATTAACTGAAAAAAATACCACAAGGCAAATGAAAGATGGGCTGCTTCATCAAGCAAGTAAGGAATTTAAGGAAATTGTTAATCATAGATGTGAAATAGACTGAACCATAGAAATTGAATCAAAAGGAGATTCCTTTGAAGTAATCTGTATAAGCTATTGCAGGAGCAAGTTTTCTGGGGCAGAAGTAAAGGGTTGCTGAGGAAGGGGCAGGGAAAAGATGTAACCCTAACAACATTCGGTTAGCTGACATTGTGAACGTTTCACTGTTAAAAAAAAAGCAAAAATAAAGCCCCCACAAAAACCCACTAAGTTAAAGTGATGTGTATTCAGACCTATTATATAAGATCTTCACATTTTCTTCCTAAAAACATACTTAAAACTTTAAAATTTGACTTAATATATAATACTTTCCCATGAGTTAAAAGAAATTTAGAGTGTAAAATGTATGCGGTCTTTCTAACCATATATAGTCTGTCTTGCGTATCTGTTCCCCAGCTACTGTATTTGCACATTTACTTATATACACACAATTCTATCTTCTTAATAGACAAAGAAAAACCAACATATTCTTTGTACCACTCTGTATTTTACTTATTTTCACTTGAAGATTTTTTTGGTATGCACAGCACATAAAGTGTCTCCTCATTCTTTTTGAAAGTTCTATAGCATTTCATGGTATAGATACAGCATTAATATATCCAACAAGATTCTACCTTTGGACATTAAGTTATGCTCAATTTTTCTTTTTTTTTTACAATATTGCAATAAGTAGATTCTTCTATTTGAGCATATCTGTATGATAACAATTCCTAAAAGTGGAATTACTGAGTCAAAAAAAAAAAGTGTGAATTTTTTATTGTAATAGATGGTGCTGCATTGCCTCTCCATGATGGTATGACGATTTCATGATGGTATGATGATTTATATCAGTGTAATGTCATATGAAATTTCTTGTTTCTAAATAAGCATTTTATTGCCCAGCCTAGCACTCAACCCTGATGTAGTCAAGTGAGGACGGCAAATCCCTGATGATATAGGCGTATTTTGCTATCGTTAAGCAAAAGGACTAGGCTCTGTAAGACACTATCCATTGCATTTGTGTATATTTGTCCACATCATTAGCATCTACTGTGAGCTCCTGAAGGGAGGTGTCATTTCCCTTGACCTTGCTTTAGAACACTCCCAGCAGAGAGCCGGCATGTGTGGTGCTTGAGAAAACTTATTTGATGTTGATGATAATGATAAATGGCATTTTAATTTACCGAAAGAGCAAATCAAGTTTCAGAAGTCTCACAGTCTCTCTTAAAATAATATTCAACTACACAAGCCTACCCTTGCTATGCTTTTCATGGGCAGCTAATAGAAATACCTTCAATAGAACAGTTAGGTGTAAACAGTATTAAGGTGGTATTAATTATGTATTTTCAAAACCCTCAATTTTCACTGGTTCCTTAGGAAGGAAAGCAGATTTGTGTTTGATAAAGTATATCATCCTCGATTTCCTCTGTGCTTTCTGAAACACAAAGTATATTAATAAAACCCAAACTGCATGTTCAGAATACAGACGAACAGGGTCCCCCAAAAGTGATTTATTTCCATTGCAGGAGGAGCCAGTACATCACGTGTAGCTATTACGGCAGCCACAGACCAAAATAGCACTGTGTGAGATGGTTTCTGACATACAGACCAATCATGGGAGCCTCTAAGTGAAATTTTATAGCAGATCCCAGTAACTCATATAATCATGAAAACATTTTCTCTAACATCTCATGGCTTGAATCTGGGCTGCAGACAAGGTTGGTTGTGGATTCTGAGCTCTCACCTCTGGAAGCTTGCCTCATCAAAGGCAACGCAGGTCATGTAAACACGTGCCTCGTAAACATACATAGCTGTTTGTAGAACAAACAACTGGTTGAATTTGAGAAAAGCTTAAAATTACAGTACTTACACGTGTTGAACAAAAAAGGTAATTATACCTGACCTGAGCAACCACTGGAAGAAGCAAAATCAAAATCAAATCAGTGAATTAGGTTTAGAAGGATGTGTGGCTTATTAACCCTGCCTTGGCCCAGGACACAGACAGTTAAGATCCCCTGTAACCTGAAAGTGGGGCGAGAGAGATTTCTTTATGTGCCTTCTTCAAAGAGCCCAAACTAAACGAAAGAGATAAGCTCAATGTGACTCAGAATATCTCTCACAGAGGCAGGGAAGAAGAGAGAGGTGAGAAAAGGCATACACACGAGAGAAGTCACAATAGGGAAAAAGCAAAAAGAGACGAAAATGCCACCTTTGGGGAAAAGAAAAAAATGAAGATATTAAGGAAACACCATAGGCTGTGGGGTAGAAAGTGTAACATATGAATATTAAGGTTTTTCAATTTTAAAAGATATTTTAAAAGAGAACCAACCTTAATGCATGTATACAAAAAAGAAATCCTAAATTCTGTGGAAGGCTGTTAGCTATTAAGCCAAAATTAAGATGGGAAGATTCAGGAAATGCAAGGAAGAGAATTAAAGCTTTGTAGAAGAATCAATCAATTGATCGATCAATTTATTTATTATTATTATTTTTAACAATCACCCTCATATTCATTCTTTTTTCTTTTTTTAAAGAGATTTTATTTATTTATTTATTCATTAGAGATAGAGAGAGAGGCAGAGACATAGGCAGAGGGAGGAACAGGCTCCCTGTGAGAAGCCTGATGCCAGACTCAATCCCAGCACCCCAGGATCATGACCTGAGCCAAAGGCAAATGCTCAACCACTCAGCCACCCAGGTGTCCCCCCTTTTTTTCTTGATTAAATGAAATTGCAAAAGCAACTTATGAGATGTATACTATTTTATGTAAGTCTTCTGATAATGAAGCTCAGATGATTTAAGATAAATTAACTGTAAGGAGCAAAAGGTGGATGGTGGATAGTTTTCAATTATCTTGCCAAGAGCCAGAGGGTGTGACTTATGCCAACCCTGACTGTCAGTCTCGGCTCCAGTAGGAATACCACAGCACAAGCTGAGGGAAGCTGACTGAAGAACTGTTTGCAAAGATGTTGGGGGATTAAGGGAAGGAGAGGAAGGGAGCCTCTCCAGCACCCGCAGGAACTGGGAGGCAAGCCCACTCCTAGGCATTGGGGGCAAGGGGAGGGCCTAGTGACCTGACTCTGACAGGAGAAGCCTGTAAAACAACAACCACTGTCAAATTCAGCCAGGAGGGAGAAGAGAGCTGATAACCTGAAATCATTGTCTTCCTTCCCGGTGACCTCCTGCCAAGTTCTTCCCACTGGACAAAACAAGCAGAGCCAAAGGCCAAGGGCACTCTGAGGCCAAGCCCGTAAATGCCACTTCCACCAGGGAAAGGGGGCGGGGAAGAAGGTGGAGAGGAACCGGGCAAGCACAAGGGGAACTTGTAGCACAATGGGCAAACTTGGGCAGAAATACGTTGAAGATCAAAGTTATTTGTCCAGGAAATAGCTGCATCATTTCGAAAATAAGTGAAAACTCTCCAGTTGCAAATAAGAATATTTGAGCTCCTCTGCATGAGCTCTCTGGCCCTGGAGATCCCGCACTACAGCTTCTTGACCCCACTGGTCACAAATAGCCAATCAGGAGGACAGTGTCAGATCCCACATCCGGGTGCGCCATGCAACGCTCAGCTCTACTCTGCTTCCTGATTCCAGGTTAAACCTTCAGTGCTCAGGTCACTTTTAGCAATATTTCTCCACGGGAAGATGGAGAGAGACAAAGTATGTGAATACACGGAAATCTATTGTTACTATACTTTGGAGGAAAAGTCAACTTCCAGTGTAAGTCTTAATAATAGTGACAGGAGAATCATCTCCCTGATTGAGAATAATTTTAAGATTGCAACATAAAATAAAATAAAATAAAATAAAATAAAATAAAATAAAATAAAATAAAATAAAATAAAATAAAATAAAATTGCAACGTACAGAACTGAAAAAAAGATGATTTGCCCAAACTGCATAATTAATTACCAAGATTGGCATGTGGATTTATGAAGTGTGGTTGGAAACTGAGCAGGTAAAATGTGCACATTTGTTTCCACCTTTTAGTGCTTATTGGCCTTATCTTTGCTGATCTTTCTTTCTCTCCTGCTTTCTCTCCAGTTCATCAAAATGTTGGCTCTTCCTTCATCAACCACAGCCCCGACATAGGACTCATTGTCATGACCAAGTGCTCCTGCTGAAAACTTTTCCCATAACTGTCCCTAGGTATGGCTGTCCAGGTTGTGCACCGACAAATTGTACATGGTGGCCCTGCCACTTTTCCACATTCTTCAGAGAACTTAGCTGCCACAAAACCCTCATATTTCTGTGTTTCCAGTAAGATCTTCCCCCCTCCCTGAAGTTGTCAAATTTACAGCTCACTGCAGAAAATAACAGCAACCTAAAGCCACCTTAGGATCTGGCTACAATCCCTATCTGACTAAGTAGCATGTTGCATTTTTTTCCATGTATGCATTCAGAGGCAAAAACAATCAATCCTTTCAAAACTTGTTGTTCACTTAGGAATAGCACATTAGAATGGCATACGCTTTGAAGTGCCAACCTTGCAAATGCAAACTTGAGGAACAACAGCCAAAGAGGACTGTTATTCAAGAAGTAAGGGGCTAAAGGAGGTATTGATCTTGAGCTTAGCAGGAGGACAAAGAAAGGAGCTACTCACTAGGATTCCTGGTGCTGGCTCAGGCTTCACGGAGGAAGGGAGGTTTAGGTTGATGGGAGCTCATAACGGCCTTAGGGTTAGTAAATGAACTGGAAAAAAAAAAATCAAGCCCCTGACTCCCATTTTTCTACACCTGTCATCTTTCCGTCTTCCTGTTTTATCTATTCCAGAACCTAGCATAGTGCCTGACACATAATAGATTTTTTAATAAAATCTTCTACATTGATTCATCTCTACTCCTTCACTGAGACACTTACTGGGTCATCACTAAGTGAATTACTTAGAGTCAAAGCACTAACTGGTGTAAGAACTGAGAATACAGGGGTACCTACCTAGGTGGCTCAGTCAGTTGGGCATCTGCCTTTAGCTCAGATCATGATCCTGGGGTCCTGGGATGGCACCCCCACGTCAGGCTCCCTGCTCAGAGGGGAGCTTACTTCTCCCTCTCCCTCTGCCCCTACCACCCCACTCCTCTTCACTCTTTCTCTCAAATAAATAAATGAAATCTGAAAAAACAAAGAACTAAGATATAAACTATTTTTAAAAAGCCAGAAATGATTTCATTCAGCTGGAATTTTATTTAAATAAAAGTTGGTATTAAATTCTAAATTCTGGTTTTGTTTTTGGTGTTCTTTTGTGGCTTCATTTTTTTTTTTAACTGTTGCAGACTGTCTATCTAGACCTCCAGTCTCCCAAAACTTCATTCCCAAGGCCCATCATTCCACAAATCTTTCTGAGCCACCATTCTGGAATCTATAGTCTGGGGGCTGGGAGGAGGGTAGAGGGGATGGGGATGCCAAGCTGGGCACTCAAACAGGCTGGAAGAGTCTCTGCCTCACAGCCTCCCTAAGGGAGAAGGCCAAGTCACATGGAGCACAGAGAGCAGGATTCCAGACACTCAATCCACCAGCTCTAGCGGGCTGAGGCTAGCTATCTGTCCTAGATGAATTTAGATACCAGAGAAGTAAATAGAAGTCGGAGAAACTGGGGAAGGTTTTTGTGGAGCAAGTACACCCTAATTTTGGTAGTGGGATTATGAAGGACTTAGATAATTAGAAAGCATGTGGGGAAAGACTTCTTAGCTGCAAAACAGAGCACACTCCAAGGCAGAGGGGCTGCAGAGAGCCTAGCACGTAAAGGAAACTTTCCCGATGGAGTGAATGTTGAGACGGGGAGCATGAGAGTCCCACAAGTGAATACAGAATTGAATAAATTTCTTAATGAACTCATATCACTTAATTTGTCCAGCCAAATGACTACAGCATTCTGCTGGGAAATGTATCTTAATCTCTTTTTCCCTGCATGTCCAGCAAATAAATGAAAGAATAAATAAATGTTCGTTGCCCTTGTCAAAGTAGTCCTCATAAGGCAATAGGGATACAGCTATTCAAAATACTTTACTATCGCTGAAAGCATTCTAAAATCTTTTGGGGGACACTTGGATGGCTCAGTGGTTGAGCACCTGCCTTTGACCTAGGGCGTGATAGCAGGGTTCTGGGATAGAGTCCCACATTGGGCTCCCTGTAGGGAGCCTGCTTCTCCCTCTGCCTGTGTGTCTCTGCCTCTCTCTGTGTCTCTGATGAATAAATAAATAAAATCTTTAAAATATAAATAAATAAATAAATAAATAAATAAATAAATAAATAAATTTTTTTTCTGTGACCATATTCTCTCCAGTATTCTTAATCATGAGTCATGTCTTCCAGCTTCTGAAAATGGACTGGATGTTGATAAACAGTTCAAGTCATTCATAGTCAAATGGAATATAGAACAGATGAAGCTGGAGGGTATATATATATATATATGAAGCATCACAAAGCAACACAGAAGGAGGCGGGTTCCTTGTGTGGTTTAGACACGGCTTAGAAATGTGTAGCATCAAAGAATACCCCTCGGTGCAGGCCAAGAAAGCCATTGTCCCCTCTCACTGTGAAATTACCAAACTGCGATCTCTCCTACTGACCACCTCTTAAATATAAAGATTCTCATTATTTTGACAGCTTAAATCCAATGAGAACAAATAATACAAAATCTAGACAAGCAAAATGTATTCACCAGTTCAAAGTAGAAGATACAACCTGGGGAAACAGGCCCATGCCTACTTTTAGATTTGCAAAACAAATGCTCCAAGTTAAATAGTTGTGTTACCTACATATTAGATCTTCTGAGCCGAAAGAAATTTTGAATATAAAGTTTTCCAGCTACAGTTCACACTATTTTAAGGTCTGTGGTAATTCATTTTCGTGTGGTTAAATGTCATTCTCACTGGAAGGTGTCTATGTTTTTAATTTCACCTTTTTTCCTGGACTTGGGATGAGGATATAGAACACAATGGCAACTTTGTTGAGTTTTTTCTTTCAATTTATTTTTCATCCACTTTAAAAATGTAATGTTTCATGTTAACATTTGTTTGATACAGGCGATGGTGGCCCCTATATCTGTAATTTTCTCTCTTTTTTTAAAAGATTTTATTTATTTATTCATGAGAGAGAGAGAGGGGGACAGAGACACAGGCAGAGGGAGAAGCAGGCTCCATGCAAGGAGCCCAACGTGAGACTCGATCCCGGGACCCCAGGATCCCACCCTGGGCGGAAGGCAGCGCTAAACCACTGAGCCACCCGAGCTGCCCTGTAATTTTCTCTTATGTGCAGATTTGCAATATTCAACAATTATAAATAAAATTATTAGATATAATGCATTAAAATACATTTAAATCCTTAAGAAAAAGATCATGGACAATGACTTTGTAAAAACACAAAAGGTACTCCCAAACCTTTTCACCATCACTACCAAGTTAAAAACCAGTTCTAAAAAAGACCTAGTAACAGAAAAAGATAAATATGCAAACTATCTGTTACGCAAATTCACCTGGTCCCAAAAGTCTCAACCATTTCTCTGGAAGTGCAAAGAAAATGAAATCTGGTTCATTTTTGGAATAAACAAAAGGGTTCTAACCCACGTTTCTGGATTTTTCCCGCCTTTAAGATTAATCGAAGCAAATTCCTACTGCTTAATAAAGTAATATCCAAATTCACCGACAGAGCACAAGCGTGCTCTCTGAGATATTAAGAAGCTGCATTCAGATGGCAGTTGAACCTGTTTGGATCCTTTCACTAGGAAACTGATTTCCTTATTTACCTATGCCAATATTTTTTCTAGTCATTTGTCATTTACATAACACTGAGCAACCAGTACTGGGAATGTCCTAAACAACAAAAAAGCCTCTATAACAATTTTTGACACAGGGGACTTCATGGAGAAGTCCGTAAATTCATCAGCGGCAAATTCATTGCGCTTTCTGTTTAGCTAGTCATTTCCTAGTGGAACACTGATGTTTTATTTGGCGAGCAATAGCTACTGGAACAGGAGAGCAGTTGTATTCATGAAGCCAACTATTGGAAAGAATTTCCTTGCTTATTTTTCTCCTCTGTGTGTGTGTGTTTGTGCTTGTACATGTGTGTGTTTTTATTCAAGATCTTGGGTGCAAAAGCCACCTTATTTGTTTGTGAGAAATTTGAAAACATGTCTGTACATAATTTATACTTATGATCCCTCCATAGTCATTTTTCTTAAGGTTTTGTAACTTACCAGATATTTTCTAAACTATTTGATTAGCTCTTTGTACTGCATCAAATGTGTCTTACTACTGCGATTTTTCACCTAAGCCCATCCTCCACCATCGTATCCTTAACAAAATTAAAACAAGTGATCAGTTTTTCAAAGGCAAAAATGGAAGGTGGAGAGAAGGAAATCTGATGATAATTAATAACACAATTGTCCAATAAAGTGTCATTTACTAAAATGTGTGAGGTTATAGTCAGTTCTAAGAAAGAATAGTCTG
This sequence comes from Vulpes vulpes, assembly GCF_048418805.1. Lineage (NCBI taxonomy): Eukaryota > Metazoa > Chordata > Mammalia > Carnivora > Canidae > Vulpes > Vulpes vulpes. Next base: position 67,550,677 of record NC_132795.1, on the reverse strand, counting down.
TGTTCACATTCAGCCCCCGTTTTAGTTCATCTCACCAGTCATAATAATAAAAAGACAAGCTAACATTTTGATAGCGTGCCTTTAACAGATCTATCTTGCAAGTAAACATTAACTTCTGGTCTTTGCAATCACTTTTTCTATCTCTGGCTTTCATATTCTTGTCTCTTAAGATTTATCTAATTATCTCTACAGAAGAGAAAATGGTTTTAATAAAAGAGAACTATTTCCTTTTTGGATATTTGATTCATTTTTCTCCTCTCGTTCAAGAGAGACATCGTATTTGGAGTAATCTGGTATATAAAACCATCGCTCACAATTTTAGTCCCTTTTTAAGCTCATGGAGAGATTAGCATGCTTTGATTTATTTTGACAAGGGATGGTAAAGTTTTTTAAGAAAATAGTCTGCCAGAAATATTTTAAGAGCCTTTAACTGTGCTAGAAGAATAAACCATGTCAGGTGTTTCATAGGCTTGAAAGATGATCTCCAATCCCTTTTACTCTTGTTTATCCTAATGTTTTTGAATAATCCTTAAGATAATCAAGAAGTTATTAACTCTGCTATTTGAATACAGTGCACGAGAGTGACATTCAAATATAAAAGCTACTTTAAAAGAACCACAAGGCAGAAAGTGACCTTGGTTTGCTTTTTAATCCAAGTCAGAGAGCATTTAAACTCTGCCAGAAGAGTTTCACCTCATTCTTAAGATCTCTAGGAAATGAAATTATTCAGTTTCCCAGAGTAACCTACTCAAATGTGTCACACCTTCCCTCGGGAAGGCAAGATGTCCAAATGAAACTTTAATACAAAAATTGAATGTTATTCACTGACAATCTCGTTTGTAATATCTTGAGATTAGTGTAGCCAGGTAGGAAACTGAGAATGGGTGCCAAGCATGCTTTCCGAACCTATTCCTCCTTCATCACTGAGGTCAAAGTAATGCAGCATTTCTAGACCTGAGAGCTGTGCATGCAAGGACACTCCCAGGGAAATGAGCAGAAAGGTCATTCACAAACTTCCACATGAATTATCAACCCGGAAAGGGTGCCATTCATATGAAAATCCCTTTATTACTTGAAGAGGTAACTGGCATGTTATTAGGGGCAGCCCTCGCATTTTTCACAGGAAAGTATAGACTGAAAACCAGGCCTAGTGATAGAAAACTTTACAATTGCAAAAATTGTATTGTACCTGTCAAAGGACATGACATAGGTGCTAAATATGATTTTCTATAGGCAGTGACTAAGAAGCATTCCAGGTCATGTACAGTTCCCTCTTAAAAAAAATTATTACTTTTGTAATGATTAAAACTATGTAGCAAATAAGTATATTAAAAGTGACTCAATGCCATATGCCATTAGAGAATTGCAAATTAAAACAATAATGAGATACTATTAAATACCTGTTAGAATAGCCAAAATCTAAAACACTTAACAACTCCAAATTCTGGCAGAATGTGAAGCCATGGGAACTTTCATTGATTGGCAGGAAGGGGAAGAGAGCAAATGGTACAGTCCCTTTGGAAGATGGCTTGGCTATTTCTTACAAAAGGAAACATAGTCTTACTGTATGATCTGGCAACCTACGCACCTTGGTATTTACCCAAAAGACTTGCAAACTTTCGTCCACACAAAAGCCTGACAGGGATGTTTAGAACAACTTCATTCATAATTGGAGCATCCAAAATGTCCTTCAGTATGTGAAGAAATAAACCGTTACATGAAACAATGGATTGTTACTCAACTCTTTAAAAATAATGAGCTATTGAGCCACAAAATGAGATAGAGAAACCTTAAATGCATTTCACTGAGTGAAAGCAGCCGATCTAAAAAGGCTACAAACTATGATTCCAGCTATATGAAGGTCTAGGGAGGAATTAAGGAGACCGTGAAAAGGTTGCTAGAGGCCAGGAAGAGGAAGAGATGAGTTAGTGGAGCACAGAGGATTTTTAGGGTAGTGAAACTATTTTGTGTGATAATATAATAATGGATATATGTCATAATACATTTGTCCAAACCATTAGAACTGTGTGACATGTGCACAAGTGAGCCCTAATGTAATCTACAAACTTTAGTTAACTTTATTAACAATAATCTATCAATTTTGACTCATCAGTTATAACAAATGTTCTACACCAATGCAAGATGTTAACAAGGAAACTGAGGGTGAGAAAGAGGAGGAAGGAGTATAAGGGAACTCTGTACCTTACACTCAATGTTTCTGCTAAGCATAGAACTGTTTTTAAATAGTAAAGTTTATTAATCAAAAAATAATTAATTAAATAAATATTTAGGGAAAAGGAAACAAAAGTCTGTTGGAAAAATCCCGTCTTCAAGACAGTTATTCACAAGGCAAGGATTGCCTACTGCTTTTTAACAAATCATCCTCATTACTCTCACCAGAGTTTAAAGACTTAGGGACCCTATTCAAGTCATTTTCACCTACTGCAGCATTCTCAACAAATACAAGTTAACTGTAAAGAATGGATTGGCATCTCCTTAAAGCAAATTCTAGAAAGACTAGCCAACTCAACTTTTCAATTGACTCAGTATTCACCATGCACTGTGTACTCCCTGGCCAACAAAAATAATTAACTCTGCATTGTTACTACAGGTCTATTTTTCAATAGTTAATATTCCAATCCAAAGTGGTAAAGAAATTGCAAAATAAGTAATAGCATAATGGATGCATATGTTCATCACTCATTTTCACATAAATCCTACCCTTTGAAAAAAGCATAGAACTGCTTTTATACAAATAAAGGAAGATAGAAAATCATATAAAGCTGGAGACATGTGGGTTTCTCCTCCCGTAACTGCATACCATCTCCAGAGATTGGGATAATGGAATTGGGATAAATGGATTAGGAGCAGTGCTACAATGTTAAGTGATTAGGGTGCCTTTCTTTCTAGTAAGATGCCAAAAGCAAACTAAGAGAAATTCAGTGGAGTTAGAAACACTTAGTATCAAAATATTTTCATTTACCCATTGAAAACCTTCCAGAGTCACCATATAAAGAAAGCAGTAATTTTCTGGACATGACAATTGCTGAAGTTACATGAAGTCATCTGATTTTCTACACCAATTGGCATAATTCAAAAATTTCTGACAAAACATTGCAATTAATTCTTACGAAAGAAATTAACTGAAAAGAGGAAATTTTCCAAAAGATTTTATTTATTCATGAGAGACACAGAGAGAAAGAGGCAGAGGGAGAAGCAGGCTCCCTGTGGGGAGTTCAATATAGGACTCAATCCCAGGACCCCAGGATCATGCCATGAGCCAAAGGCAGGTGCTCAACCACTGAGCCACCCAGGTGCCCTGAGGAAATTTTTATATAAGCCAATGAGAGCATGGTGGTTCAATGCTACTGTTCTTTTATCTGTTTTGTTGATTTATCATTTAATAAATATGTAGTGAACCCCTCCCTCCTATATGTGCCAGATGCTGTTCCAGAAAATTGCAACACATCTGTGAGGAAACACAAAAGTATTCTGTAGCCTGAATCTTAGATTCTAGGTCTTGAGGTTTTTTACTAGGAAGTTTTGGGTGGAATTCAATCCAATATATATTTTTTGTCTCAATAAACAAAGGCATTTTTTAAGTTATCCCCATCTTAAAACTTTCAGAAAGTAACAGAGTAGTATATGTAGTATGTAGTAACAGATGTAGTAACTATATGTAGTAACAGAGTCTTCTCTGGAAGTCTAAGAATGGAAGAATGAAAGAAGAATGAAGAAGGGAAAAAATAGAAAAATAAAAAGGGATAAATGCAAGAATAATTTTATTTTAAAAATATTTGTACCATTAGAAATGTATTCATCTATGGAGGGCCTACTGTGCACAAGGATAAAATACTGAGCAAAAGATATATAGTTTTGGTCGTTCTGGAGCTTCCAGTCTGGGTGAAAACAGTCACTCAACACATAAAAAAAACATCAGTCTATAAGTAGAATTTGCAAACCATGCTATTAAAAACATATGCAGGAGGTTGGTCAAGAAAGACTTCCCTGCAAAAACAATATTTTCTCTAAGCTCTCAAGGATGAGAAAAAAAATATGACACATTATAAACAAAAGGAGTAGCAAGTGCAAAGGCCCTGAGACAGGGGATAACAAATTCTGGTCACATAAGGAAAGTAAGGGCAACTGAAGTGCAAGCTCAAGAAGTGGAGCTTTTTAATGATATATACAGAAAATGATAGTATTCAAATGGCTGTAGAATTGAAATGTGTGCATAAGCTTTCATGTACATAGCAAAGATTTTTTTTTTTAATTTTCCAAAACCTGAGACGTGAACATTTTTGTTGACAGTTCTCCTATTGATTTGGCATTTACTTGATGATAACCAGTTCCCTCACAAGGGTGTCATAATTCCAGATTGGCATGCAGGAAATGCTGATTGTTGCAACAAGCCAGCTCATAAAGGCATCTACTTGCTGTTTCTGTGGCCGTGGCAAAAATTTTGCTTTACTTCTATTTACAAATTGAAATTTTAGTTCAAAGAAATTATAATGCGCACACGGCAATCATGTGAATACATATACTTACACATAAAGAAATGGAGAATTACAGCCTGAGAATGTGGTTGATCCTTCTGGGTGGTTTTTGCTAACGTAAGGAAACCAAGTCGGTCCCTACGGTGCTCTTCAAAGAGTTGGAGTCAGAGAGTTGAATAGGAAATGAAGTGAAGTTCAGTGACCCTCGCTGGCCTGCACCACAGGAGCCAGTAAACACAGGATTTCCACTTTATTCATGGCTTTCTTTGTGGTGGTCCTTGGCGGTCTCTTCCCATGCAAGCCTTCTTTATATATATATATATATATATATATATATATATGCCTTCTTTATGTATACACACACACACACACACACACATATATGTAAACATGTCATGGCTTTACTTCTTATATATTACCATGTCATTTTTAATTATTGCCATCATGATTGGGGAGCAGTGTATAGTTTTAGAAACAAGTTTGAACTAGAATCCAAACAGGTAATACAATTTCCTTTGGGTTTTATTAGTGATAAAACTACAAGTTCTTCACCCAGGTCTTCTTGCAGAATGATATAAAATACAGCTTTCACCCTAGCCTATAATTTTCCATGTAATGGAGGTGCTTCTTTTGTCACATATCAGAAACTATACTCAAGGAAAGAGATTATGAGCACAGCCATATCATGATGTCATACGAGAGCAGCTCGACCTTGTCACCTAGATCCATTTTCATACCGTTCTAGAAACTTCTTTACTAACACTGATAAAAGGTTTAAATGACATCTCATGCCTTTCCCTAAAATTATATGTGTATGAACATATCATAAACTGGACTATAAACATATAAGAGCACATCTAAGGGGAAAATGCCAATGTTCAAGCATCATATTCTTGTAAAGATTTTTTTGTTGTGTTTTTCCATAACTGATTTCTTGATCTTTAAAAGGCCTCCCAGATTCTGTAACCATTTCTTCTTAGGCAGAAATACATATGTAATGGCATCCAGTTTCGCTAATATTGGACATTAGATTGGCTTTTTCCCCCTTAGAGGTGAAGAAACAGCTCAGATTAAATTAGCATGTGCAGACTTGGAGAAAAAGGATTGAAAAGCCAGGTGTTATAAAACATTTAAGTAAATGAGCATGCAGGGTTTTAACTTCATTTTCCTTTTCTTTTTGTATTTTTAATTTGGTCTCAGAAAAAATGTAGTTCAAAGACTCAAGACTTCATGCCAATAATGAACTTAAAATAAAGCCTAGAACTTTTCGTTTTGGTTGTGACAGAGTAACAGATATTGGAATAACTCCTCTTTATAAACAGCTTTAACACTAGACAAAGTATGAAACAATTGTATTCAGACATTTGACAATAGGCAGCAGAGTGGAGGAAAACACACAATGTGATTCTTACAATATCCTCAGCTTTCTGCTGGAGGAATTTTCCAGATTGCAGAGCAGGGATGCAGAATTCAAGCAGAGCATAAAAGTCACTCTAAGAAGAGGAATCAGAGGTCACAGCATGGATCTGCGAGGTAGCCAAAAGATGAAGGCCATGGTACCAAGGAGGATTGCATTGGGTGGAATAAAAAAGATCCTGATGCTACAAAAAGTTCCCCTTAAGTCATGGTCAAAACCCTAAATTGTGCATGTGCAGACTCTAAAGCCAGGGAGGGCATGGCAATGGGAATCTGAGCTACATGGAGATATCTGATGCCATGATATGAATCTTCAACTAAGATGCCAGAAGGTCGCACCATGAGACCTGAATTCTCTAACAGAAAGTAGATCCACTCTAGACTTGTTGAGAGAGAGAGAGAGAAAGAGAGAGAGAGAGAGAGAGAAAGCTTTAGTAGTCTAAAATAAAAAATTATTCTGACATCTATTAAAATGGTAAGAAGACTTTATTCAAGACTATGGCAATTCAAGTGGGGAGAGATGGACCTCAACTCCAAATACAAGAAGGCAGCTGGAGACTTATAGCCTAAGACCAAAGTGAGAGGATCAGTGGGTGGAAGATTAATAGAACTTGGTTAGAAATCAAGTAGGGGTGATGTTCTTGCCAGACTGGAATAACAGCTTTCTTGCTAAGGGAAAACCAAAGACTTAGATACAAAGAGTTAATTATCAAAGGTGGGGAGTGGGGAACTTGATCAGATATCAAAGGTGAGGGGATTCTCACTAAAGGCTTCTTTGCTAAAACTAGGCTAGCCATGCCAAGGACAGTGCCACGGTTCTATGCTTTGTAGAGAAGAGGGCTCAGGGAAGCCTGACTACACTGTGGTCAAGGAGAGAATCTTTGTCATAAGCATGAAGCAGATCTGCCAATAAATTCACTGCTTGCTGGAATAAAACACAACATTCCTTAAAGGAAAATGAAACAAAATCTATATACTCAACCACATAGCATCAACTGAAATATCCAGGATAAAATAAACAACTGTATACCAAAACCAGGCAAAGACATCACAAGAAGGAAAATACAGACCAATATCCCTCATGAATATAGATATGAAAATCTTCAGCTAACTAATTATAAGTAAATCAAAGCCAACAATGTGCATATTAGCAATCAAATCTCATCATCAAGTGAGATTCATTAAAAGTATTCAAAACAGGTTCAACATAGTTAAAAAACAAAGTGATTGGGGTGTCTTGGTGGTGCAGTTGGTGAAGCCTCTGACTCTTGGTTTCAGCTCAGGTATGATTTCAGGGTTGTGAGATCAGGCCCCAGTTTGGGCTCTATGTTCAATTCAGTGTCTGCTTGGATTTCTCTCTCCCTGTCTCTGCTCCCCTTTCTCTTTCAAATAAATAAATAAATATTTAAAAAATAAAATAAATGGTCATATCAATAGATGAAGAAAAAGCATTTAACAAAATTAAATACCCATGTATTGTAAAGCAAAACAATACAAACTTTCTAGCATACTAGAAATAAAGAAGGAACTTTCTCAACTTGATAAGGAACATCTATGAAAACAAACAAACAACAACTAACCACCAACAAATACCAACATCTAACATAACACCTAATGGTAAAAAAAAACTAAAAACTTTCACATTATGATAAGAACAAGGCAAGAGTGTCTCCTGTCACCACTCACTCCTTTTTAATAGCCTACACAAAACCCTCATGAATGTAATAAAGAAAAGGAAATAGAAAATATGCAGATTGGGATTAAAGAAATAAAACTGTCTTTGTTACCACATGCATAATTATCTACATAGATATTCCAAAAAAGTGACAAAAAAATAAAATATAAATTTAAAAAACCCTTGGAACTATTAAACAATTACAGCAAGATTGAAGAATGCCAATTTCCTACAGAAAAGTCAATAGTTTTCCTTTATAACAGCAATTAACAAAGAAATATGAAATTAAAAACACAATATCTTTTATATTAGCACCCACTCCCAAATAAATACTTAGGTAGAACTTTAAGAAATATGTACAAAATCTATATGAAGAGGACAACAAAACTTTAATGAAAGCAGTCAGAAAAGAGCAAAGTAAATGTAAACAAATATCATGTTCATGGCTAGGAAGACTCAATATTGTCAAGATATGAGTTCTTTTCTTTTTTTTTTAAGATTTTTTATTTATTTATTCATAGAGACACACACAGAGAGAGAGAGAGAGAGAGAGAGAGAGGCAGAGACACAGGCAGAGGGAGAAGCAGGCTCCAGGCAACAAGCCCGACGTGGGACTCGATCCCGGGTCTCCAGGATCACACCCCAGGCTGCAGGCGGCGCTAAACCGCTGCGCCACTGGGGCTGCCTGATATGAATTCTTTTCAACTTGATTTATAGATTCAATGAAATCCCAGTCATAATCCTAAGTTGCTTCATAAATACAACAAACTGATTCTAAAGTTTACATGGATAGGCAAAAGATTTGGAATAGTTAACACAGTATTGAATGAGAAAAACAGTCAAGGGAGTCACACCACCTGACTTCAAGACTGATTAAACTACAGTAGTTGATTTTATAGTACAGTAATTGTCCAGTCATACCAAGTGGCATTGGTGAAAGAATACACAAATCAAACTTAGAAATAAGCCCATACAAACACAGTCAATTGATTTTTGGCACTAGAGTAAATGAATACAATGATACAATGGAGAAAAGAAACAGTTCAACAAATGGAACTGAAAAAAACTGGTCATACACCTGCAAATATGTATATATATATATGTATGTGTATATATATATATACACATACATATATATATATATATATATATATACGCATACATACACACACAAAGACCTTACACCCTTACACCCTTCTGGAATATTAACTTAAAATGGATCATAAAGCTAAAAATGTGAAGTGAAAAACTATAATACTCCTCAAAGATAACAAGGGAGAAAATCTACTTTACCTACACTTTTTAGATACAATACCAAAGCTATGATTCATGATGGAAATAATTGATAATAATTGAAATTTGCTCTACAAAAGATACTGTCAAGCCAGTGAGAACATAGGGCACAGACTGAGAGAAAATATATGCAAATAACGCATCTGATACAGGATTATTATCCAAAATACATAAGAACCCTTAAAACTCAACAATAAGAAAATGAACAATCTGATTTAAAAATAGGCAAAAGAACTTAGCAAACACCTATCTAAAAAAATACACAGATGGCAAAGAAGTATATGAAAAGATGCTCAACATCACATGCCGTTGAAAAGCCACAACTTTAAACAATGATGAGATACCACAACAGACCCATTAGAATGACTAAAATTCCAAACACCAACAACACCACACGTCAGTGAGAGTATGGAGCAACAGTAATGTTCATTCATTGCTGATGGAAACATAAAATAGTACAGCCACCTTGGAAGACAATACAGTAGTTTCTTACCAAATCAAACATATTTTTATAATACAGTACAGCAGTCACACTCCTTGGTATTTACCCAAATGAATCCACACAGAACCCAATACACAGATATTTGTTTACAGCACTTTTGCTTATAATTGTCAAAAGTTGAAAGAGACCAGGATTTCCTTCAGCAGGTGGATGGATAAATAACCTGTGGTACATCTAAACAATGGGATGTTATTCAGTGCTAAAAAGAAACAAGCTATCAAGCCATGAAAAGACATGGAGGAACTTAAATGTACATTACCAAGTGAAAGAAGCCAATCCGAAAAGTCTAGATACTGAGATTCTAACTATCTGACATTCTGGAAAAGGAAAAACTGTGGAGATAGTAAAATGATCAGTGGTTGCTGAGGATTAAGGGGAAAAGTGAGATGAACAGCACCGATGACTTTTAGGGCAGTGAAACTATTCTGTATATTATAATGGTGGGTATACGTCATTAGATATCTGTCAAAACTCATAGATTGTGTAATATCAAGAGTAAACTCCAGTGTTGACGGTGGACTTCAGGTAGTTATGGTATGTTAATGTAGGTTCATCAACTGTAAGAAATATACCTCTCTGGGGTAAGGTGTTACACTGGAGGGCTGTGTTTATGTGTGGGCAGGGAATATATAGGAACACCGTATTTTCTGTTCAATTTTTCTGTGAATTTAAAACTGCTCTAAGAAATAAAATCTGTTTACAAATACCACTGGATAAACAAAAAAGTAGTATAGTGTGACCCGGAGATAATGGGAATGCTGACATCAGTAGGTAAGAATTTGAAAAGAGCTTTTATTAATATTTTCAAGTACGTAATGGAAGCTATAAAGAGGGAAAGGGTCATAAATCTCAGGAGGAAAAGAGAAACAAAAGCCAAAAGAAAGAGGAAAAGAAACAAATGGAAATTCTAGACAATGTCAGAGACAAGAAATATATCACACAGAGCAATTATTAAAATACTACTGACTTGTCAACAGAAACATTACAAACAAAAAGAACAAAACCTTCACAGGTGCTAGGAGAAAAATCCCAACCTAGAATTTTATATACAGAAAAAAATATTATCCTTATAAGCTTCTAGAAGAAAATATAGCAAAATATCTTTGTGACCTCTCTGTAGACACGGTTTCTTAAAAATGGCACAGAAACACAAGCCAGGAAATTTAAAAATCAATAATGTTGACTTCCTCAAAATTAAATGCTTGAGTATCAAAAGATACTCTTAAGAATATGTATAGTGAGCCACAGACTGGGAGAAATTGTTTGTATGTAAAATATATATCAAAGAATTTAGGGTCATTGTGGAACAGAGAGCATGCAACCAAAATGTCTGAAGAATTCCTAAATTCTATAATAAAAAGCCCTGATTGCATCAAAAACAGACCAACAACTTGAACACATGTTTCCTAAGGGAATGACCACCAACCCCCTGAAAAAGTACATCACCAAAAATTGTTAATCATTAGGAAAATGCATATTGAAACTGTAGTATGATACTATTCTTTGTATTTGAGCAGCTGAAATGAAGATAAATGAGTAAATAACTAAAACTGAGAACTCTAAATATTGTTGAAAATATACAATGATCCACAACTCTCCATGGTTGCTTTTATAAGTATAAAGTGGTAAAACCACTTTTGCAAAATGGGTTGTTTTCTTTATAAAGAAGTTAGATCTTTCTTATGGCCCACCACTTTAACTTCTAGGTAATTATCCAAGATCAATGAAAACATTTGTCCACCAAAAAATTGCATAAGAATATTCATAGTACCTTTATTTATAATAGCCAATGTTTGGGGGGATGTTCATCACTAAGAGATTAGATTTAAAAATTATATATATTCATATAATGAAAGACTAGAAATATAGACAATGACATTAGTAACATGAGTAAATATTGTAAATGTAAAAGAAGTCTGAGATAAGCCCTTGGGATGGAGAAACTCCCACCCCTGTGTAACCCTGTATGATCCTCTCCAGTTGAATGAGGGTAGGAACAGTGAATAGGATGGATGTCACTCTTAGGATTCCATTACATAAGACGGCAACAGTTAAGTTCCCAAATAAATTGCTTTCGAGTTAGCCAAATAAGAGATTATAATGGACGGTCTGACTTCTCAAATGGAAGCTCTTCCTGGAGAGACACTATCCCATCGACCTTGAAGCAGTAAATGGCCATATTGTGAATTGCCTATAGGGAGGGCCTCAGTCTTGAAACTGCAAGGAACTGAAAAGTCTGTCAACAACCTCAATGAGCTTGGAAGAAGACTCTGAGCTCCAAATGAAGACATAGTCCTGCAGACACTTAGAATTCAGCCTGTGAGTCCCTGAGCAAAGTACCCAAATAAGCCCTGTCTGGATTCCATACACATGGAAATTGTCATAAAGAACATCGTTTTAAGCCATTAAATTTGTGGTAAGTTTCTTACCATGAGGGTTCTCTTCTTTCTTTTCCTGTCCACTTTCTCACTCCATTGAACATTTCTAGGCTTTCCTTTAAATGCTCAGTTATCAGATATCTGGGTTCAAATACCTTGTCCTGAAGAGATTAACTAACTAGATATTGACGTTTGCTTTCATTTTTAGCTATTAAATATCTCTGAAATACTAAAAAGAAGAAAATATTCATTCTAGTCTTTGTATCATAATAACTGACTTTTAAAGCTAACCTTTACTTAATTTAGGGGAATGTCTCTCTTTTCCCTTGTCAAGAAGTCGTACTTATTTTTTGAAATTATATGTTATATTCACATAGGGCAGAACTCACATTTTAGTTTGGTCTCTGGAAGTCAAGTTAAATTTGTCAATTTAGATTATATACTTACAGGATCTGTTATTTTGGTGAGGAAGACAGGTCTCATACAGGACAACATAATACTCACAAAGGAAGTTTGATAGGAAATGCTCTGGAAGGGAATCAATGCAGTTGTATTTCTGCAGAACAGAGTGGTCAGAGCAGGAGCTCTTAGAAAACAATGGAGTTATTTAAATCCCACCTTGAGAGGGGCACCTGAGTGGGTCAGTCTCTTAAGTGTCTGCCATCAGCTCAGGTCATGATACCAGGATTCTGGTATGGAGCCCCACATCAGGCTCCCAGCTCAAAGGGGAGTCTGCTTTTCCCTCTCCCTCTGCCCCTCCCCCAGCTTTTGTTTTCTCTCTGTCTCTGTCAAATGAATAAAATCTTAAAAAAAAAATCCATCTTGAGAACTGAGTGACAGTTTGTCCAGGACACTATTGTGTTCCAAATTAAGTCTCAGGACAAATCCTGCCTTCCCACAGGCCACTGAAGTCTTTTACTTTGTCACCTTCCTCTAAAGGCTCCTTCAAAACCTTCCCAACAAACCATGATTTTCTACCATTAAAAAAAGTTATCTCTTTAAGAAAAGAAAATATTACCTTTGAATTAAACTTCATGACTATAAAAATTCTAATAATTTATTGGCATATTTCATAGGATGCACAGTCTCAACCTTTTAACATTTTGTCTTATACTTAACCATTTAAATTTCTTTCTTCTTGCCATCTTCATTGTCTTGTTCCTTTACAGATAATACTATATTGTAAAAGTAAACTCAGATGGCTAATGAAATCAACAACTTCACTGTGAAACTTGCCTAAAGATCTATGTTCAGGGACCAGCCACTTAATCTGAATTTTCTCAATGGTAATTATCTCCCTAACAAAAGCACTAAAAGTTCAGAGAGAAAGGCCGCGAAGTGTTTTCATTAAAAAAATATATCCATTGCCAAGAAGAATTGCTTCTGGAATGTGGGAGGTGGTGTAAAATAAGCATTAAAGGGCACCTGGGTGGCTCAGTTAGTGAAGCATCTGCCTTCGGCTCAGGTTATGATTCCAGGCCTGGGATCCAGCCCCGCATCAGGTTCTGCACTCAGCGAGGAGTCTTCTTGTCCTTCTCCCTCTGCCCTCCCCCTGCTCATGCTCCCTATCTCTCTCAAATGAATAAATAAAATCGTTAAAAAATAAAATAGAAAGAACATTAAGAATTTAAGAGTAATTGTATTCTGTGAGTCACCCAAATATACTCGCTCAAAGAGAAAACATGAAATATGTAGCTTCCTAAGATTCTGGTTTACTAGCTAGACTTAAGGAAGAGACATTTGAATTTTGTCAAATATCTTTTATCTATGGAAATAATCATATGATATTTTTCCTTCAGATGATTCAAATGTCAAAATGTATCGTTGGATTTACAAATACTGTAACTGCCATTATTTTATCCCTGGAGTCAATTGCACCTGCTCACAATTAATATGTCCTCTTAATAGTTGTGCATAAAAGAAAATTATAAACCAACACATTGACATATGTATTGATGCAAAAAATTTAAGCTGATTAACAAATAAAATCTAGTAGCTCATTATGAAAAAAATACATTTTGACTAATAAGAGGATTTACTTAGAGCAGCATGTAAAAATGTTACCAAAATAGTTATACCTATAACACATGACCAATTAGAAGATATAACAGAAGGAAATTTATTTAATAACACAAAAGGATAAAATGTTCAAGCATAAATTTTAAAACATGTCTAAAATTTAAAGAAAATGTTAAAATATTTCTGAAAGTTACATGGATAGATTTGAACAAGTGCAAAAATACAACTTATTTTTACACAGGCAGATTTATATCTTTAGGATCTCAGTTTTATGAAGTTGTATAAATTTATTGTGACTCCAACAAAATAACAATACCCTTTTTAAGATATGAAAATAGATTATAATATTTATATGGGAAAAAAGAACAACAGGAATAGTTGAAAATTCCTTTAAAAAATAGGTACAAAGAGCAATTAAATAGTCACCTAATAAAAATAGCAACCTATTTTGTGAAGGAGAGCTCTAAATTAGAGATACTGCCAGACTTCTCTGAATATATAGTGTTATACAGTTTGTGGACAGACATCAAGTGACTATAGAACACAGGATGTGGACTGTACCTCCATACATGTACACATAGGAAGATAGTCAAAGACAAAGAGAGCTGTAAATATATCTAAAAATATTCATGGGCCTGTTTGTTACTGGTAATATCTGTTACTTTTAGAACCATTTTGTGTATATTTTCAGATGATGCAAATAAAAAAAAAACTATACTAATGTTAGGAACAAGTATTTTAGTCTAAGCTAAAAACATAGGTATAAAATCAAACAAGTTAAGTAAACTTCTGCATGTAAAAAATAATTATATAGATTCATGTTTAATTTAAAATATCTATCTACTAGCTCTGTCTTCTAAAAAATGTGCACAATCAGTGATAATCCAATAGCAATGAGCACTCCTAGTGCACAGGTTGTGTTCTCTAAATGTCATCCTCCATTAAAATGACTAGGGCTTCTTAGGGTGGTGGCTAATTCTGGTGATAAAATAGGAAATATACATGATGAACTCAGAATGTCTTGTGTCAGAAAACAAGAAAGTGATCAAAGACAGATAGGGTTGAGCCTGAAGGACAAAGAAGGCAACATAAAGATTTCTCATCAGCCAAGAGCCAAGGATGGAACAATTTTAGCATCAAAAAAGAATAATTGATTTAAATATATTGAATATGTAAAATCCTATAAGTTCACAATGATATGAGAGAGAGGGATGGAGGCTGAAGATATGAAATATCTAGGGCACTGACTCCTTACACTGAATATTGAAAATTGTGAATGAATGGGAAAAAATTAAGCATTTGTCCTGACCTCCCATATACATTCTAATTCACAATGCCTAAACTAGGCTATTTGATAGGATGAGTTTCTCCTTTACAGAAGAAATGGAGCTAATAAATGTGCAAGGAATGACAAAATTAGAAAATCACCACTTTGCATCACCTAACAAATTAATTCAGTTGTGGAGTAGTGCTCAGTGAGATAAGAACATGGATGAGAAATTTGGCAGTGAAAAGATCAAAATTTCAGCACCTGAAAATTATCAAACTCGGCATCTCTAAAAATGGGACAACCAGACGATGTGAAATACATAGCAACTGCTTATGATGGATTTTTGGAAGAAACACAAAGGTTGTACCTGAACTTGAAACTAATCAAGCCTCTAGAGCCTATAGGAATTTATAGGCGCGTGCACACCCACACACACACACACAGTAAATATAGTGGAAGGGAATAGAGCAGCAAGCTAAATTATAACAAAAGGAAGGAGAGGGAAAAATGAGAAACAGAGACAATCTGCAGAACCACCACCTATTTCCTGCTGCAAGTCATTGGCATAGAAAATAAATATGTGGAAAGAAGGGAGTAGAGGGGGACCACTCTAGATTTTAAAAGTCTTAGGTGTCACAACAAGTAAATACAATGTGCAAACTTTTACCAAATACCAAGTTGAATAACTTTTGCAGATATTTGTGATATAACTCATACCAGATAATGATTGTTACCTTTGTCAGGTAAAATACAGGCAGTCTTCTATAAGAAAAATTGTGTTTTTCTAAGATGCATCCAAAAATATATGGGAATAAAAAATATATACAGGAGTAAAAAGACATGACATCTGAGATTTGTTTCAAAAACAAATTTCAAAAAAATGTTTAAAAAGCAAATCTTTTAAGCAAAGGACAAGAGGAAACAATACAAAGGAATAAGTGAGGCAAAGGTAGCATAATTTGATAAATGTAAAATCTGCTTGATAGTCATGCTGCTCGTTATACCATTCTCCCTACTTCTGTGTGTGTTTGGAAATGTTCATGACATTTCTAAAAAGATTTTCACAGAAAGGCAGCATGGTATCTCAGAAAGAACAGTAGTTTTGATATCAGGCAGACCTGAATTCAAATCTATCTCTCCTCTTTACTCTATGGCTTGGAGAAAGTTGTTCATTCCCATTTGGCAATTTCTACTACCCTCCATGCCTTATCTGGCAAACAGGTAGTAGATTTTCTAAGCTGATAACTGGAAAATGGGGGAAAGAGTCTCCTCTAAATGAAGGTGCACTGAGAAGGATGAGTCAGAGAGTTTCTGACTGCTTGTACCATCTCCATTTGCCTTTTAATCTCAAATGAGTTTCTAGTCTTTCTTAATCTATGAAGGTTTTATGAAATTTCCCAGTCCTATTTAATGCTAGTCCAATTATCATCAACAAGAAACTCTACTATGGAGAATTTCCCCAAAATAGTGCTGTTATGAAGGAAGCTAGCCTGATTATTGAGATATATTCACAAAATTGTGGTGTGTAATTATTTCACCATATAATTATGGTGAAATATTTCACCATATAAATATGGTGAAATTATGGTGTTTTTTCACCATATTTTGAATGGCCAAAGTGAATTACAGGCCATTCAGCCAGCTATGCCTACTGATATGAAGGGACTAGAGAAGGTCCAGAAGGAATTAAAATTAAGGAAATGTGTATATTATGAGAAAGCTTTAGAAAAACTGGGATAAAGCATTGCTTGTAGAGAAATGTAATGATACTACACAAAATTATGTGTGGTAATTTCAAGCAGTAGGGACTATACACTACACTGTATACTGTAGGACACAGAATAAGAGGAGCTAACATAGAAAAATAAATCATGTCTCTTAGCGACAACCTGCCACACAAACTACATAGGGAAATTTAACAAACATTATCTCAGGATGTTAAGGAATGTTTATTCCCAAGGATGAGTGGAGGAATGAATATATATATGTGAATATATATATATATGAATATATATATATATATATCAGCTCTGAATGCACCATTTCAAAAGAAGTTTTTGAGAGTCTATTAGCAAACAAACAAAATAACAAAGTAACAAAAAAGAGGCATGAATAAACATGGTAAAAGTGAAGGCTAGAAGACACAATTTGATGGAAACTTCTTAAAAAGAAAAAAGTGAAAAAAATTGAAATTCCTTCGCTGAAAATTGTTCATTAGGAAATCAGAAATTGCAACATTAAGAAATCAGAAATTGCAGCATAAAATACATGTATTCTATTTGTTCTATTTGTTGGGGATTTTAACTGAATGCTTGCAAAGGTTCAAAACTAAGGCACGGACCATTTTTTTAAGGGGCAGCAGTTTATTAAAAGGGACAACATAAAAGCAAATATTTTAATATTTCTCAACGTGCTAAATATTTGATACAAAGAATTTTGATGAGGAACGGAGCCACCAATTGACCAGATGTGTTTACAGCAGAAATCGTATTCTAAGGTGAGCCTTCAAGGACAAAGAGGGGGATTTCATCACTTAAAGAAGAAAATTTGAGCTGAGGAAGAAATATCAAAAAAACAAAACAAAACAAAACAAAACAACCTATGCTCAAGGGAAGGCGATGAGTTCTTTGTACCTAATTAATGGACCAAGATCTGAAGACAGAGAACATTCTCCCATTCTGAGTGTTTCCTCGGGCCCCTCCCACTCATGTCCTACTCTCTCCAGTTAGAGCCCAGGTGACCAGTGATCTGCTTTCTGTCTTGAGAGTTTTGCCATTTCCAGAATTTTATATCAATGGAATCATACTGTAGGTAGGATTTACTGCCATCAACTTGTGAATTTAGCATAATGTTTTTAAGATTCATTGTGTCATTTCATGCATAATTTATTTTGTTCCTGTTTACTGCTGAACGATATTTTAGGGTATAGATATACCATTTGGGCTTCCCCTCAAATAATGCTCAGAGTGTCAGTAACTCTATATCCTTACCCATACTTAGTATTGTCAGGCATTTTAAATTTCAGCTCCCTTAATGGGTAATGTAGTGATATCTCACTGTGGCTTTACTTCACATTCTCTGGTGATTCTTGATGTTGAGTCTTTAGATATGCTTAAAGCCCGCTTGTATGTCCTCTCTTGAGAAGTGTCCATTCAAAATCTTTTGCCCATTTTAATTGGCTCTCTTCCTTGGCAGTTCCCCCCACTCTCTTTAGAGTTGACAACTTGGCAGCTTTGGCTTTCTGGTTCTCCAGGCAAGAAAGACTGGGTTTTTCCATGTGTGGTCTCTATTCACATCCTGCCAGTTGAATTTAATCTCATGCTAAAAGCTGGGAAGCAAAGATTCATATTGTATAGTTCTCCATTTGTTCTCTCCCACATGTGAATTTCCCACCAAAAGTCTGCCTGTTTCTAATCACTCCCCAATACCTTAGATGTAGCTTGTTTGTATTACGTCTGGGTTCTCTGCAGCTGACAGTCATCCAAAAGGGTCTTAGACCATCATATGTGGGCATTTGATGCCTTGTATTTACACTATCGTTCAGTCTAAAATATTTTCTAATTATTTTTGTTCAATTACTATATTTGAGGTTTTCCTAGTTGTTTTATTGTAATTGATTTTTATTTTAGTTCCGCCATTGTCAAAGTATAGACCATCTGATTTCAACCCTGTTAAATTTATTACAGTTTACTTCATAGCTATCATGGTAATTGATCACATGCATGTGAAAAAAATGTACATTTTTGTGGAGAGTAGGGTATCATAAATGTCAATTAGGTCAAAGTGGTTGATAATGTTATTCAGATCATCTATAACTTTACTGACATTACGTCCACATATTAACTCATTCTCCAGTGTCTTCAGAGAGTTGTTTTGTATCTTGCCCAGAGTTTATAGTTGTGATGTGCAGGAGGGCTGATTTGCAAAGAGCTTTCTCAGCCATGTGAAAATGGATTTTGTCTCATTTATTTTCACATTCTCTTTTTAGTATATTTATATTTCTTTAAGTAGCCATTTTAATCTAATCAATGATCTCTTTCTTAGTTTCTTCTAAAGTTCTCCAAGCCGTGGTCAATGAATGTTCTAAGCGATGTTAATAGTTTTTTTGTTAGTGGAACAAAGGTATAAACATTTTGGGAACATGGACTTGGGGAAACACTACTTCCATGGTCCCTTCTTGGAGATTTATGAAGCTCATTAATAAGTAGTTCAGAGAATTATGTTAAACTCTGTCTAAATCACCTATGTCTTACTCATTTAAATATGAGAACTCCTTCACAGAATACTTAAGAACATGACATGTAGCAAAAGATAGTAAGATCTTATGGATTTATTTTTTTTAATTTTATTTATTTATTCATGAGAGACACATAGAGAGAGGAAGAGACACAGGCAGAGGGAGAAGCAGGCTCCATGCAGGGAGCCTGAGGTGGGACTAGATCCTGGGACTCCAAGATAACGCCCTGGCTGAAGGTGGCGCTAAACCTTTGAGCCACCCCGGCTGCCAGATCTTATGGATTTAATTCTATTCAGTTACTTAGGCGATGCTTCCTTTCACGACAATACATTTTCCACATGACATTTCTTTGCATTTCTACCCCTATTTCTTTCTCTCTGAACTTAATAGAAGGTATGTTGAATGTAGGAAAACCCTTACCCACTGTTAGGCACACACCGTGAGCATAAAGCTAAAGTATAAGGAGCCTTTATATTTCAAAGACCCATATTACTATGGTATCTGCTGCTGGTTGGGACTTATAAGCCATTGATCTTTTCAACATTGCAAGACCCCCAATTTCTGGCATTTTTCTTTTGTCTTGCAAACTAGCCAGCTCTTTCTAGGGCTCCTCTCTTTCTTGTGATACCCTGCCAAAGACTGCTAATAGCAACTGAAACCCACAATTAGTTATTTTCCGATCTTTCCCCATGAGCACAAATATCTTAGGTAATCTAAAGATCTGCCTCCCAAATATTTTGCAATGATTCACCATCTTTCCAGCCTGAATATCATTTTCCTCACCACCCACCATGCAGCCAATTCCAGATATTTTAGGGGTTTGTAGAACCCCACGTTTAGCACCAATTTACGTGTTATTTTATGGCTCTTTTTTATATTTCCTAAATCATACCCATCTGTAAAGCTGAATAGGATTTTCTCATACATCCTTAGCATATGGTCAGTTGTGTTCTATAAAATTTTCTAACTCTAACATATGGAAAAGTTTTTGATATCCGTACCCTAAATCTATTAGACCACATTACTAAAACCTCCTATTAGTTTTACTAGGTTTTTATTTTACTCTTAGATTTTCTAGGTAACAAATTGCTCTATAAAAAATGATCTGTATTTTCACTCTTATTATCTTTACTATGATATTATCTCTAAGCCAATGTTAAAAGGTATTGGTAATGATGGCATTCACACTTTATTCTTGATTTGAGTGTCTTCAAGATTTCATCATTCAATATGAGACTGGCTGTTGAATTTATATAAGCAGAATTTATAATATGGGGAGGTAACCTTCTGAATATATCAAGAATGGATTTTGAATACTGTCAAAGTTCCATTTACATCTGAGATTATCTCATTATTTATTTATTTATTTATTTATTGCCACTTATTATGTGATGATACTGGGCTTATACCAGTGAATGAGAGCGAAACAGACCCTGTCCCTGTTTGTTGATCTTCTGGTTAGAGATGAAAACTATTTTTCCCACTTTATTTATGTTACATTTTAATATTATATCAATCTTAATTACTGGCAGGAACAGCACTTTTTAATTAACAATATTTTTCTTAAATGATTAATTTCTATTGTTTAAAAATATTCTGCATCTATACCAACAAGCAAAGCTGACTTAACTTTTATATTCTATTCTTTTCAATTGAATATGGTGTCATGGTTATGCTCACTTACTAAAATACAGTAAAACATTTCCTTTATTTCTATTTTTTGAAGAGTTCTGAGTATAAGTATTTATTTTCTTTGATGGTTTGAAAGAAATTATCCTTAAAACCATCTTTAAGCAGTTTTTTTAAAAATTTAAGTTCTGATACCGTTTGCTTATATTTCTGTTATTTTTTAGTTTATAAAATGTTTTCCTTATTCTATAGTCACTTTACAAATTTATGTTTTTCAGGTACTTATTACTATAGAACTTTTGACTCTTTTTTTAATCCTGACATTTTGACCTACTAGGCTTGCTGTTCACATTGTTTTGGCTCTTTTTGTGACTATAATGATTTTAAGCATAATCGTATCAAAACTAATATGTATTCTCTGAGAAAGCATTTAGTGCTATCAGCTCATTAAATTTTACACAAAAAATGTTTTTTATACTTTGATAAATGTTAGGTTTTATCTTCTTCGCCTTACATAATAATCATCTGGTCTATTATTTATTTTTATTTCTTCATACATCTTCTCATAACTCTGGAGTTTTATATATATAGTTATATATTAATAATATGTCTGTCATTACCATATGTCTACCATTGTCTTACCTTTTTCAAGTCTTTATTCATCAATCCATAAGTTCTTGATGATAAATAATACCTATTTCAAGTGACAATATAGTAGCTCTTCAACAACTGTGAGGTAGAGAAGAATTAGTATATTCATTGAGTGAATATAATGCTAATTAATGTTGTAGGTAACAACTAAATTCTCAAAAGAAAAAGAAAGAACAGATAGGAAAAGAAGATTTGCATGAGCTAAAGATAAAGGGAGGAAGTAATTTTTAATAGAACAATCACAAATGTGTGCTTTTATTTTTTTAACTTTTTAAAGATTTTATTTATTTATTTATTTATTTATTTATTTATTTATTTATTTAAAAGAGAGTGAGAGAACATGAGCAGGGGGAAAGGGAAAAGGAGAAGCAGACTCCCCACTGAGTAGGGAACCCAACACAGAGCTTGATCCCAGGATCCTGAGATCATGACCCAAGCAAAAGAAAGATGCTTAATCAACTGAGATACCCAGGCATCCTACAAATGCGTGCTTTTAAATACTGTTAAAAATAAGACAGATATAAAAGTCCTCAAGATAGCTTCTTTCCAGGTGCTGCTGAAATAAACTGATGATAGAAGACATGAACATACTTATCATGTTCTCCTAGGACAACTGGTCAACCACAGAGAGAGCAGTGGAGCCATTTCCCTCCCCTAATATAGTCACTGTAAACATTTTGTGCAATATAGGCTCTATCACTAGAAACAGAGGAAGCCTTCTTCCTCATGCCTAAAAATAACTAGAATTCTCCACTTCCTCTTTCATCTTTTCCCACTCCAGCATTCACCCTGGTGTTCCCACAAAAGAAATGCAAGGGTCTGATCAACCAGAAAACCTGGAAGTGATCTTTTCAATGCTGAATGCTGTCTGAAGCACAGAAACTACCCCCAATCCAGACCCTTTCCCTCCAGTGATCTCACTGATACGAAGGGACAGTCCTTATTCTACTTTGTCAGTTAGTAATGCCCCTTATAGTGTCTTCTCTTTCTCCAGCACAGCATCTAGTCCAAGGTCAAGCATTGCATTTACTACTATGCCTCTCATTTCTTTTATCTGTAACATTTCTACCACTTTTTCTTTGCCTTTTATAAGACTGACACTTTTGAAGACCATGGCCCCTCCCTCATCCTATTTATTTTAATAGAATAGTCCAATTATGGGTTTTTTTTTTTTGAGGTTCTTCATAACTAGTTTCCAAGTCTGCATTTTCAGTCAGACTTCTACACAGAGATGCTGATGTCTTCACAGGCATCTCAGCTGAAGGTACAGGAAACAGCTCTTCCAGAGTTTTGCCACTGTCTGATGTGAAACAGTATCTTTCCAGCATCTGACAATATTTTCCTTATTGCTCAACATCCTCTCAACATGAGATGCCACATGGTTTAGGGTTTGGGGGTTGTTATTCCTTTATGGTAATACCCTCCCTAAGCTAACAATTTATGTATGCGTCAGTTCATGTACTTCGTCAGTTCATGCTACATTGTACTGTCTAATAAAGTTTTCAGAGCTTACAACAGCAAAAGATTATTTCTCCTTCCTGTTAAATGTCAGCTGCAGGAAAGCTCTAGCTTTGTTCCATTGTATTGTCATTCTGGGAGCAAAGGTGAAGGAGTAACTCCAATAGGGAATGTGCCACTCTTGTAACAGAGGCATAAAAAACAATGGTAATACTAGTTGGCTCTTAATGCTTCTCCTTGGAAGTAGCATATATTGGTTCTTCTTCTATCATTTTATTGGATGAAGCAAGTCACATAGCCAAGTATGGCATCAATGAAATGGGGAGTTTAATACTGTCACAGAAAGGGGCAAAAAAATACTTGAGGACAATAATGCAATCTACCTAATAGTCTGAACCAGAATAGAACATAGAGAAGGTGGGGAAGCAGTGTAAGCAACGTGATGGCTTGGCTGATACATAGATTCAGTTTGGGACACATAAAGCAATGGAGATGTTCAGTCATCTGCATATTCCCTTCTCCAGGGAAAAGTCCAAGATTGGATCTGATAGTTCACTAAACCAAGGATGTCTCGTTGCCTAAGACAGGAAATCCACTCAGTCAGTATAAGTCAAACTCTTTAAAATGTCCTATATTATGCTGTTTAATCTGCCTTCTAAGACCAATTTTTAAATTTAGTTTTATTGTGGCAACAATACTTAACCTGAGGTCTACTTTCTTCATAAACGTTTAAGTGTACGATACAATATTGTTAACTGTAGGTACACTGCCATATGGCCGATCTCTAGAATTTATTCTTCATACTGAAGTGAAACTTTATGCACACTGATTATCAACTCTTCATTCCCCCTCCCTGTAGCCCCTAGAAGCACCATTCCAACTCTTTGATTCTATGATTTGCCTATTTTAGATACCTCATAAGTAAAATTATGGAGTATTTGTCCTTCTGTAACTGGCTTATTTCACTTAGCATATTGTCCTCCAGTTCAGCCACATTGTCACATATTACAAAATTTCCTTTTTGTTTAAGACTGAATAATATTCCATTCCATGTATATACCACATTTTCTTTATCCGTTCATCCATCCATGAACATTTACCTTCTTTTCACATCTTGATTATTGTGATTGATGTTTTAATGAACATGGGAAAGTTTACATCTCTCTGAAATCTCAATTTCAGTTATAAAACCCAGAAGTGGGATAGATTTCAGATGATATTATAGCTTTATTGTTTTTAAAGATTTTATTTATTTATTCATGAGAGAGACACACACACACACACACACACACACACACACAAAGGCGAGACACAGGCAGAGGGAGAAGCAGGCTCCACGCAGGGAACCCGGTGTAGGACTCGATCCCATGTCCCCAGGATCACACTCCATGCTGTAGGCGGCACCAAACTGCTGCACTACTGGGGCTGCCCATATTGTAGCTTTATTTGTAATTTTTGAGGACCGTACTGTTTTCCATAGCGACTATACCGTTTTGCATTCTTACAAACAATGTGCGACGATTCTAATTTTTCCACATCCTTTTAACACTTGTTATCTCTTGGTTTCGTGATATTAACCATCCTGACGGGTGTGAGGTTCTATCTCATTGTGGTTTTGATTTACATGTCCCTGATGATGAGTGATGTGGAACATCTTTTCACGTACCTGTTGGCCATTTGCATGTCTTCTTGAGAGATATACCTATTTAGGTCCCTTGCCCATTTTTTCGTAAGGTTACTTTTTTTTTCTATTGAGTTTTAGGAGTTCCTTATATATTTAGGATATTAACCCCCATCAGTTGTAAGGTTTGCAAATATTTTCTCTCAGCCAAGGTTGCCCTTTCACTCTGTTGATTGCTACCTTTGCTTTGCAGGAGCTTTTTAGTTTGATGTGATTCCACTGAGTTTAATAGTTTTTTTTTTCTAATTTTAAAGTCTTTAATCTATTTGAATATGGTGTTAGATGAGGGTCTCATTTTATTCTTTTGCATGTGGGTCTCTAGTTGTCTCAAGACCATTTTAAAGAGAACATCCTTTCCCCATTGTGTAGTCTTGGCACCCTTGTCAAAGATTAGTTGGCCATAAATATATGGATTTATTTCTAAATGCTTTGTTTTGTTCCACTGGCCTGTATACCAGTACCATACTGTTTTAATCACTATAGCTTTGCAATATATTTTGAAGTCAGAAAACGTAATGTCTCTAGCTTTGTCTTCTTTCTCAATATTGATTTGATTATTCAGCATCTTGTGTGGCTTCTGATGAATTTTAGAATATTATTTTCTATTTCTGTAACAAAATGCCATTGAGATTTTGATAAGGATTAGATTGAATTTGTAGATCATTTTGGTTATCATGACATTTTAACAATATTAAGTCTTCCACTCCATGAACACAGAATTGTCTCATGATTCTTGTGCAACTCTCCATGTCACACATTTTGCTCTACTGACACATCAGTCTAGATCTGCAAACAGATCAAGCTCTTCTCACCCTATGCCTGCATTGCTGTCCACTCTTCCCTGAACTCTGTTTGCTCCACTTCCTAAACCTCAGATCTCAACAGAAAAATCATTCTATTGAGACACTTTATCTTATTACACTCTTTAAAGGAGTCTTTCCTACATGGCCATTTGTCTATAACAGTATTCTGTTTATATTCATTCTGTCTTTCCTATTATCTGTAATTATTTTAATAATTTATTGCTATATTTTCACATTGTTCACTTCCTACACTAACATACAGCCTCCTTAAAGAAAAAAGGACTTCTTTCATTGGGTCACCATTATTGCCAAATCTTTGGCATACTGCCTGGCATATGGTAATTGATATTTTTGTATTAGTGCTTTTAAGTGGGTTTCTTATAAAAATAGTATGATAAACTCATTGGTGGCAATTTGGCAACAAAATGATGCTCTAAAATAATTTATCATATCTTTATTCCATAAATGATTCCACTGAGGCATCTTTTAGTTTGATACATGTGACACCAGTGAGTAATTTGACCCTGACTTTTCTGTAACTGGTATTTGTGGATTAATTAATTTGGTCTCTTCTACTGTGTTATTTTTAGGTAAGGACAAATATTGATCAATGTGCTCACAAGCTAATGGAGGTTCTGGGAATAAAAGGATCAAGATACCCACCTCTTCCCTTTTGAGATCTAGCTGGTATTAACACCTCTTTTTTGGACTGAGATGGTCTTAAGGATTCCCAAAGAGAAGGAAAAAGGTTGTGGACTGGTTGCTAAGTGTCAACACCCAGGCTTTGATATTAATGAAAGAGATCTACTTACAGTAGAGATAATGGATTAAAGCATATGGGATCTTCTGACCCAACTGCCCCACTAAGGTTTCATTAGAGCAAACTGGAGAGTTTTATTTCATTTATTCTTTTGTGAGCCATTGGGTTCTTCTGGACTTAGATAAGTTAGGATGTCACTGCAGTTGCTGCCAAGAAAATATCTAACAGCCAGGGCTCCATCTCTAACACAGACTGCAGCACAATCAATGCAAAGGCTGCCGCATGAGTGAAGTGTTTGTAAAATCTCCCTTCTGAGTTCTGCTCCAGCTACAGAAATCATCCCTGTCCTCTGTCTTCTATAAATTCTTCTCACCTCCCCTTTTCCCTCTTCCTGACAGTGAGTGGGATCCAATCCTTGACAATCAGAGACACGTGTTCTCCTGGACATTATGGTTGGTATAAGGTGGACTCTAATTGTCCATTTGGATCCTGTGCCCTTAAAGATTGCTAGCACAAGAATCAGAGAAGATACTTTCATTCTCTGGGGTCATAACACATAGGAAAAATGTAGAGTGGAGTTGAGTTTGCCCTTCATCATCAAGATGAAGAAGAATGAAATTCTTTTCAAAAAGAATGAAATCCAAAGGGAAAAGAGAGAGCAGGTGACATTATTTGAACTCCATATTCTCATTCTGCTAGCAGCCACAGCTAACCCTAGAATTTTTATTTATGAGAACCAGTCATCATCTAGTCTGCTTAAGGTAGTAGGAGTTCAATTTTATAATCTGTAAATCAAAGAGTTTTAACCAATATAGATTAAAAATATACAAAAGAAAAAAATACCTTTTCCTTCAATTACACAGAATGGATATAGGGGTAGATATTAGCATTTTGCTAAGATTTTTTTTTATCTCCTTGCTAACAACACACACACACACACACCACATAAGAAAGAAAGGAAGGAAGGAAGGAAGGAAGGAAGGAAGGAAGGAAGGAAGGACAAGAAAGAAAGAAGAAAGAAAGAAAGAAAGAAAGAAAGAAAGAAAAGAAAGAAAGAAAAGAAAGAAAGAAAGAAAGAAAGAAAGAAAGAGAGAAAGAAAGAAAAGAAAGAAAAAGGAGAGACATTATCTCTCACTGAGCCTGAATAGATACCATGCTGTTAACGAAGCAGTTACAACAGAGTGAAAATAAATTAGCTAAAATAAAGCCATTTCTTTTCTATGATGAGCATTTAGACTCACTATTTATGGAGGCAGATATTATTCTTTAAAGTTAACACGTAAAAGTAAATAATTAAGAATTCATATTTTCTCTGGAATTTTAATAATGAGACTGGGTTCTATCTTTAAGTTTTTCACATCTCTCCATCACCTTGAGTCTTGAATAAAATGTAACTTTTGCTAAGACTGCTGAACTAGCAACATCCCTTTCTGAGTCCATTCAGGCTGTTGTAACAAACTACCACAGACTACAGAGCTTAAATCAAACATTTATTTCTTAGCTGAAAGTCCAAGAGCAAGATGGCAACAGATTTGGTGGCTTATAAGACCTGCTCCCTGGCTCACAGACAGCCAGCTGTCTTCTCTTTCTGTCTGTCCTCACATGGTGGAAAGGGTGAAAAAGCTCTCTGGGTCTCTTTTATTGGGGCATGAATGCCATTCATGAGGGCAAAGTCCTCTGACCTGCTCACCTCCCAAAGCCCCACCTCCAAACATCATTGCATCGTGGACTTGGTTGCAACCTGATTTTTAGGGGGACATGAACAATCAGTCCATAGCCAATATGGTCTCTATCAAGTCACCTCCCAGAAATTAAAGGCTCAAGCAAAAATAAATTACCATTAAACACCCAAAAGTCCACCTATTTATATGAGGAGCAAATATCACACTCCTTAACAAAAATGTACATTTTTGGTCATGATTCCAGGGTCCTGGGATGGGGTTCTGCAGCAGGCTCCTCATATGGAGCCTGCTACTCCCTCTGCCTATGTTTCTGCCTTGCTCTCTTTGTCTCTCATGAATAAATAAATAAAATCTTTAAAAAAAATACCTTCCTTATATAACCTCCAATGTCAGATATGTAAATGGTGCTCAACCAGTAATTGGTGATGCTTCCCTACTCATTAAAGCATGCCGTTCGCCATTTATTTTCAATCATTTGGGAGCTCATTCAAAAGGGATGACAGAAGAGTGTTCCATGTAGGAACAACATGGAGGGGTTGGCAAAGTTAGGGGAATCCACAGGTGTGGGGATGCATGCAGTCTGTTCCTACCCCTTGCTGTTCCTACCCCTTGCTGTGAATGCCTAAATGCCAATTGGACCAGTGGGAGAGAGCAGTTCCTAGAACCTGCAGACTGTTGTAGCTCTAAGAGAGAGCTGCCTGCCAGCAGCTGCAACCTTCATAATGGAATCCAACCACCCCACCCCTTCACAGTGAGGAAAAGGGAATACATTTCTTGACTATTCACTCCCTCTGCTCCCTGATTTCCTGCCAGTGCTTCTATACAACTAACGTCAATTCTAAGTTGGGGCAAGGGAGCCCGGCCTTATAGGTCCATAGAGAACAGCCTCAGTAGGGGCATGGGTCAGAACAGAGTAGACCAGGGCAGATTTGGGAAGAAAAATGAACAAATATTCAGCTCTTTTTCAGATGCAAATTATTATCTTGTTTCGTGACACCATGTTTTTGAGAGTGATAAATTTATTAGCCGAATATTTAAGTTGTCGCATTACAAATACTGACTTTGATGCGTTCAGCATATATATCACATGTATCTACCCCAGTCATATGCGTTGTCGCATTGTTTGCCTTTAAATGTATTGCAAGGTCAGTTGCTTTTCTGCTCAGCCTTGTGTTTGTATGTCACATAATTGAATTATTATGAATTAAAATATATTTATAGAAGATTAGTTTCTTTATATCAAATGAATGCTCTCTGGGAGCAGGTATCATTTCTGGATGTGAGATCTCCAAGATGACAGGCTGAATAAGAGCCTTCTATTCACAACAGAACCAACACTTTGCTGACTTCTTAAACAGATGATACCCTCGAGGTATGGAGAAAGAGATTCACTCTCCCTGCCAAATCCAAGAACCAAAGGGTTTCCAGCCCTCTGACAACAGAGTTCTCTGACACTTGCAGTTGTCAGCATTCCTCTCTGTCTCTCTCTTTCACACACACACACACACACACACACACACACACACACCCTTTTTTTTTTTTTTTTTTTTTTACAAATAACCATTCTAAACAGGAGAATGGATTCACCTTATTCAGCAGGAAGATAGGGAAAGAGTGGTGAGAGCTCTGGAAGGAAAAATTTTAAATTATGAGGCAGAAAACATCTATATATTTTACAGGAAGAAAGAAGAAAGAAAGAAAGAAAGAAAGAAAGAAAGAAAGAAAGAAAGAAAGAAAGAAAGAAAGAAAGAAGAAAGAAAGAAAGAAAAAGAAAATTGCCACTATGCTTTGAATCCTACTAATAGTATGTGGAATTTGTGCAGCTCACTTCTGAGACAATCTACAACTAATATTCAAGGCTGAGGGAATAAAATGTTTAAATCTTTTGAAGTAGGTAGAGGTGTTTCGGATGATTTTTTTTTAAATAAATAGTTATCTGCAGGCAGATGTTTAGCCAATGACGTGGCTGTGGTAACAGTGTAGACGGTTTCCATTCTCAACCTGTATGGTGGCCATCCAAGGAATAAACTGCCTAGATGGGTGTTTAGGTGTGCAGAGTTGATGTATTCAGTCCTCTCTTCAATTAGACAATTTGCAGTTCCTTGGAATGTTCTCTCAGCTGCATGGCTCCTCTGCACACCGCCCCAGCCATGGCCCTGGAAGCACGATGAGCTGGAGAAGCCTGTCTGGACTCTGACAGGCACGACACACCTGTTTCAAGAGCGTACCACTTCATCACAGCTCCTGATGACATATGACCGCTTTTTCTGTGGTAATCAAAAAAGTTAAACCCACCATCTTCTAGATGGAAATTTAAACATTATCCATGCAAAATCTTTGAACTGACAAGATAAATTGAATTGCAAAGAGTATGATGACAGTAGAGATGTCACGGGTCTGACATCATTCTTCCCTCTGGCTCCCCTGCTGTCCTCATTCTGCCCTACCAAGGCCAGCAACAACAACAACAAAAATAAACGCCATACATTTCTTAAAAGAAAGGAAGGAAAAGAAAAGAGTAAAAGACAAAACAAAGCATAGGGAGGGGAAGACAAGATAATGAGAAAACAACAAGGTTATCTAAAGATAAAATAACCTATCATAGTGTTGTGTTTTATAACCCTGAGTCTATGCAGGAGTCGCCTGGGAGCTTTGAAAATTCTGATGCATGAGCACCACCAGAACAATGGCGTCAAAATCTTTCGAAGTGGACGTTAGTTTGGATATTTTGTTTTACTCTTCCTTGAAGTGATTCCAGTTTATAGTTGGTTTGATACCACTGACTAGATGGTCACATTTAACATGTAACTCTTTTCTTTTTAAGTTTTTATTTAACTTCTGGTAGTTAACATACAGTGTAATCTTAGTTTCAGGTGTACAATTTAGTGATTATAAGTATAAACTTATACTCCATTGGACTCTCTAAGTTTAGGGATTTTTATGAGCTCTTTTGTGAAGCTATCTTAAGCAATGGAGGTGTGCGGAGTCATGCCAATCAGGGCTTTGATTATGTGTCTGCCTACCTATTAGGTTAATGTTTACATGCTGATTGTCTTTTTGGGCCGACATCTGTAGAGTTATGTCTTAACTGCCCCAGCTCATGATAGTAACTAATGCTTTGTGGTTGTTCCACGTTAGGATGTTTTGCAAAAGTCATTTCTTCAAAGGCTGCAAAACAGAATGGGAGTGCCATCCTTCCTAAGCTGCAAAACAGGATGTTAATGCTGTTTTGTCTTAGCCATCCTGACACCATATTTTCTTGTTGGGAATCTGGCACTGACTACTTAACTGTCCAACTAACTCCAAATATATATATATATATATATATATATATATATATATATATAAAATATATTAAAAAATATAAATATATATATATTTATATATTTTTTTTTATCCCTTGAAATCAACCTATGGAAATCTTACATTTCAATAATGGTTCAATAGTGAAGCAGAAGAAAGAGAAATTAAGGAATCAATCCTATTTACAACTGCACTAATAACCACAAGATATCTAGAAATCAACCTAACCAAAGAGATGAAAGACTATCCTGAAAACTATAAAACATTGATGAAAGAAATTGGAGATGACACAAAGCAATGGAAAGGCTCATGGATTAGAAGAACAAATATTGTTAAGATTTCTATACTACCCAAAGCAAGCTACAGATTTCATGCAATCCCTATCAAAATACCAACAGAATTTTTCATAGAACTAGAACAAACAATCCTAAATTTTGTGTCGAACCACTAAAGATCCTGGAAAGCCAAAGCAATCTTGAAAAAGAAAAGCAAAGCTGGACGCATCACAATTCTGGATTTCACATTATATTACAAAGATGTAGTGATCAAAACAGTTTGGTGTATACACAAAAACAGATAAATAGATCAATGGAATGGAATAAAATATCCAAAAATGAACCTACAACTATATTATCAATTAATCTTTGGCAAGGCAGGAAAGAATATCCAAAGGGAAAAGGTAGTCTCTTCAACAAGTAACATGTTGGGAAAAATGGACAGCAACATGCAAAAGAATGAGATTGGACCACTCTCCTACACGATATACAAAAATAAATTCAAACAGCTTTTAAGACCTAAATGTAAAACAGGAAGCCATTAAATTCCTAGAAGAGAAATAGGCAGTAACCGCTTTGACACTGGCCATAGCAACTTCTTACTAGATAGAGTTTCCCTTCTCTGATGCAAGGCAAACAAAAGCAAAAATAAACTTTTGGGACCTCCTCAAAATAAAAAGCTTTAGCAATTAGCTTTTAATGTATTATGTAGATATGTATATGTTTCTGTGAGTAGATGCACATATTTTACATATATGAAACATATATGTAAATCTTGCCTCCTAAATGCCAAATTACTGACAAACATTATTCTCCTGTGATTATTATTGATTCTACTTTGTCAGGATTTTGTTAATATTATTATATGCTCTACAGTTTTTGGTATCCAATTTTAAGAAATCATAGACTCATTATTCTTATTAATAAAACAGCAAAAAATGATTTATGCCACAAGATATTGTCCAACATAACATCATTTGTACGGTAACTTGATGCTAACTCTTCAAAGGACAAAAATTCAGGACAACTTCAAAAAGCAAAAAATAAATTTAAAAAATAAATAGATAAAATAAAGCAAAGCACCTATGCAAATGTTACTCTTTTATTTTTACCTAAAAATTGCTCTGTATTATTTTTTTCAAATGCTCACAAACCACTTATCACCGAAGCTATGATGACTTAAAAGTTATTAAAGCCATAGTGTTTAGACTGAGTTCCCTGACAACAGTAAAACTAACAGGTAGTAAAGTAATACGAGAAAAAAAAAAAAAAAAGAGAGAGAGAGAGAGAGAGAGAGAGAAAATGGTACCCGCAGAACTCCTGTTTCAATAAGTAACTTATGAGAGACACTTGCTTGTACATTTCCAGGATCTTGCCTTCAGGGAATTTCCCTATTGAGTACCAGGCCTGCAAAACAAAATGCGGGCTTGTAGGAAAAGCTGCTGCTTGGTACATGTAGGGAAAAATCCCACTTCCTTCTCTAATAACCAATATTCTCCCAACATGAAAGAAATGGGCTTTAATGCAAATCTTTATGGATTTACTGTCCTCCTCGATACTCTTGCAGTTTCCAACTCACTGCAGAATAGCGTCAGACTGCATTATACACTAGAAGCACAGTACCATTGCAAGCAAAAGTCTCAGTATCACACATACCAAGGTTTTGATAGCATATGAGGGTGTAAAATTTAACAATGTATTTTTTTCTGCCTGAACATTAACTCCTACTGAGCCCAGGGCTAACATATTAAATAGCCTGGCTATAAGCCTTTCATAGCCCAGCTAAAGGCTGCTCCCATACTCCACATATTCTTGGTGCTATAAACATTTCGAAAGGCTTCTCCGGTTTGTAAATCCAGGACTTTTTTTTTTCACCCTGATGGAGGTCACCTAAAGAAGGGAAAAGAGTCTACCGTGTAGAAGTCTCTTAAAGCCTACCCATAGGTGGAGAGCCATTAAAGTTCCCCTGTCAGCTAGTCAAAATTGGAACAAATGTCAAAAGCCCCAACAGTTGATGCAACTGCAAAATGTACTTCGGTCCTGAAAGACTTCAGCACTGCATTTCTCCAATGCTCCCAGAAAGCTCTGCATTTGAAATTATTTGTTTAATGACTGCAGGCAAGATATTACTTTTATTAGAAGACAGGATATTTGTTTATGATCCTATGTGCTATTTTAAATTCCAAATCCACTTTCTACTTTCACAGGATTCCTTAAGTGATGCATTCTTCCCGTCTGTCCTAAGAAGCATGAGAGACGGCAGTCGATGATCACAGTTAAATGTGCTTATAAATTAGAGAAAGTGATCTATTGCAGTGGACAAATTTGACTTTGACTACGAACATTAAAAGATAAAAAAGCAAAATCTAAAATTAAATCGACAGTCTTCCATGATTCATAATATTCATAAATTTGCATACACATTCTGCTACTTTTCTCTAAAACAAGATTATATACCAGTGAACTAATAAAAAAAAAAACCTAATGAGAAATGCACTAGAATATTACCATAGTTTGTGAAAATAAAAGTGACTTTTATTTTCTCCTCTATGTTTTCTTAATAGTTTATAATGAATATATTACCTTTAAAATTAAAAAATGCTGAATAAATAATAAAGTATATGATTTATATCTTAGAATTTGACAATGTTTCACATATGTTACTCTTTGGTAAAACTGTGAAAGGAAAATCATCTCCCTGATTAGAAAGTTAGTAACAGAAAGAGGCATTTCACTTTATTTATATATTGAAGGTTTGTATTTTCTCACAATTGCCCAAAATAGAAGTTGAAAGTTCAGTAACCCCATCTTCCTATATGTATCCAAATCAGGAGAATCATGTCATTAAATTGCTCATTGGATCTCAAGTGAAAATTATTATACATATAAAGAAATTATATAATAAAGATATAATTTATATCAAAATCCACTTTTCCCCCAGTTATCAAGAATGGGTAAAGAAGCAACAACAGGGCAGCCCAGGTGGCTCATGGATTAGCACTCCCTTTGGCCCAGGGCGTGATCCTGGAGACCTAGGATCAAGTTCTGCATTGGGCTCCCTGCATGGAGCCTGCTTCTCCCTCTCCCTGTGTGTCTCTGCCTCTCTCTCTCTCTTTCTATGTGTGTTTCTCATGAATAAATAAATAAAATCTTTTTTTTAAAAAAAAGAGCAACAACAATTAGAGGTTCCTCTAGCAATTTTAAAATATCTTCACTTATGTTTTGTAAGATGAAAAAGGTAGGATGTTGGATAATGATGCTCATCTGTTTATTCCTCAAACACTTAAAAGCTGGAATATCTTACTACATTCATGGAAAGCCACCAAAACACACTTGGAAAAAATGCCTCATTTTATAGATAGGAAACCTGATTCTTGGAAGAGCTATCATGCTCAAGGTCAATGAGGCAGATTTCAGAAGATTTGGGATTTGAACGCAAGTTTCTGGGTCTTAGTTTAGACAAAAGTTTACCATTGTTACTTCTGTTGTTGCTATATCATTTGTTATACACCATTTTTAATATGCAGTGAAGTTAAATTTTGTCAACAAAATATTATAAGACTGTTCAAATATTTAGAAACACTGCAGGAATCCTACAGAGAATAGTCACATGCATACCATCTAAATTCTGCCATTAACTTTTAACTATATCTCATAATACTCTTTATCTTATGGTCTGGATTACGTGATGCTAACATAGACACTTCAGTATTCTTCTTATTAGTATTTGAATAGTATAATGCTTCCATTTAATTAATTTTACCTAATTTGCATTTTTGAACATGAAGTGCTTCTCTCTTGTCTTTAGATTGGGTCTTGTTCTTTTTATCTATACTAATAATTGTTGCCTTTTGATTGGAATGCTGAAGCCATTTACATTTAATGCAATTATTCATATAGTTGGATTTATGTCTACCATTTAATATTTTTTTTCTTTTTCTCATCTGTTTTTTGTTAATCTTTCTCTTTTTTTTAAGATTTTATTTATTTATTCATGAGAAATACAGAGAGAGGCAGAAATAAACAGAAGAGAAGCAAGCTCCCTGTGGGGAACCTGATTTGGGACTCGATCCCAGGACCCTGGGATCACAACCTGAGCCAAAGGCAGATGCTCAACCACTGAAACACCCAGGTGCCCCTCTTTTTTTCCTTTCCTTTCTTATTTCAATTATTTTTAAATTTTATATTAATTTATCTATTATTGGCATTAAGCTATACTTTCACATTATCCTTTTAGATGTTCTCAAGAATACTATACACAGCCTGCAGTATTTACAGCATACTTAAAATTAATACCATATCATTTCACATAAAGTAGAGAAAATGTTATGTTGTTGCACTGTTCTGCCATCCTTTGTTTCCAATGAGAAATTAGTCACCATACATATGATTGCTTTCTTATATCCAATGGGGTAGTCCCTTTCTGGCTGCTTTCAATGTTTTCTTTTCTTTTCTTTTTTTTTAAGATTTCATTTATTTATTCATGAGAGACAGAGAGAGAGAGAGAGAGAAACCAAGAGAGACAGAGAGAGAGAGGCAGGGACAGAAGTAGGCTCCATACAGGGAGCCTGACATGGGACTTGATCCTGGGTCTCTAGGATCAGGCCCTGGGCTGAAGGCGGCACTAAACTGCTGAGCCACCCTGGCTGCCCCCAATGTTTTCTTTTTACTTTGCTGAGCATGTTCAATTGATAGAATTATGTCTTGAAATTTTCAGAAATTTTTGGAAATTCTTTCTTCAAATATTTTGTTCCTGCCCTTTCTTCACTATCTTCATTCTGGGACCCTATTTACACTTAGGTTACACATTTTAATGCTTGCTCTCAAATCCTAAAGTCCTGTTCCTTTATTTTCTATTTTTGTCTTCCTTTACTTTAGACTCCTAATTCCTATTACTC
This sequence comes from Vulpes vulpes, assembly GCF_048418805.1. Lineage (NCBI taxonomy): Eukaryota > Metazoa > Chordata > Mammalia > Carnivora > Canidae > Vulpes > Vulpes vulpes. Next base: position 67,514,251 of record NC_132795.1, on the reverse strand, counting down.
TATCTCCAGGTTCAATCCTTGTCTTTCTGCTTTTTAAATCTCCACTTGGTCATAATCAGTAAATTTTAAAATTTCAGATTTTTATGATGTGGTTCTTTTTTTTCCATTTCCTACCCTCTTCTGAAATTTCCTATTTTTTTTATGTTGGTTACAAGTATTTCTCAATAATTGCAATGGTTGAATTAAAATCCTTGTCTGACAAATTCACTGTCTGTTCATGTCAGAGTTGGTGTTGATCAACAGCCTTTTCTCCTACGTATGGATCATATGCTGCTGTTCCTTTATAGACTGAGGAATTTAGAATTATATGCTGAAGATTTTGAATGTTATATTGTGGGCATTCTGGGTTCTGCAATATTCTTCCAGAGACTTTTCATCATTTTGCCTAGCAAGCAGTTAACTCAACTGAGTCAAAACTTTGAGTGATAGATAGAAGCCAAAATATTCTGTTGTCTCTGGCTGCACTGCTTGACATTTGTCCCAGGTTGGGGGAAGAGTTTACATGAAAAATCAGTGCTTCATATTTGTGGTTTCCTCTTCACTACATTCCAGCTGTTGGGATGGCTGTCACTTTTGTCCTTGGGCTCTTCAAGCCAGTACATTTGATTGCGTCTCTTAGTTTAGTCCACTCATACTTGGAAGGCTGGGACCTGCCTTACGGACAAATGCTGTGACATTGCAGAAGCACAGTGGCATTTTCTCTTTTAAATATCGAATGCTCTTTGTTTTATTTCTTATTTTTGTCCTAGTTTTGGTCATTCTTCAATTTATGCTTGTCTTCTAAGGAAGAGTTTGATAAGCACTACTTGAGTATGACATGAAGTAGAATCATGTTAAAATTAACTTTGGGGGATCCCTGGGTGGCACAGCGGTTTGGCGCCTGCCTTTGGCCCAGGGCACGATCCTGGAGACCCAGGATCGAATCCCACATCAGGCTCCCGGTGCATGGAGCCTGCTTCTCCCTCTGCCTGTGTCTCTGCCTCTCTCTCTCTCTCTCTGTGACTATCATAAATAAAAATTAAAAAAAAATAAAATAAAATAAAAAAATTAACTTTGGTCTTCTCTTTGTTTCATTTATATTTTAACCCTTGTGACGGTTGAGTATTTGGTTTAGTGGTTTATGAGCCGAGTCACACTACTTGGATTCAAATATTCGCTCTTTTACTAACTATATGATCTCTGCTTTTCATTTACTAAATGAAAATAGCAATAATAGTACCAATCTCATAGAATTGTTTGTGAGCACTAAATACGATATTTGCGAAGTGATAGGATAGTGACTGGTACATAATGGAGATTTAAATGTTACCTACTGCTAATATGATTAACATTCTTTTATTAAAATATATGCTATATAATTTCTATCTCTGGAACTCATGCAACTAAAACTCAGAAAAATCTTGTATTGGTCAATCAAATCTTGCACCATTCCCAAATTACAACCTTTCTTTGAAGGAAAAAGAAAACACAAACACATGAATGTGCTTAGGGACACCTGTCTTTGGGAAATGACTAAATTTCAGCTAATTGGAAATGAATTACTAAAGTTTCATGCAGTTTTCCCCCTCTGGCCAATTATTTTATGTGGCTGACTAAGTTGTACTTTTTGCTCTCTAAACAGCAAATGTGGACATGGACTGTACATGGTTTGGAACCTTATTTATTTAGGAGAAGGAGCCATGTATCCTTTAATCAAAAGAGCAAGCTCATTTTCTCACATCTGGCCGCATGACTTTCTTCCATCCCATTTTCACTTTCAAAAGTCATGCTAGACCTACTGGCGAAGTATTAAAAATTACTTAAAAATAGCGTAATTGTTTTTGAAGCCTGCTTTTTATCAACTCAAAAATAAATTAAAAATCAATCAACTAATGAATCCCCTGTTTCTCTTTGTTTGGACTACCTCCAACTGCCTATTTGCAGGGGGCCTATCTTTGTCAACACGTTAATAGAGAGTAGTGACTGAACAGGAAGAAGTAAGTCTGCTTGGTTTTTCATCTCCTGCAGCTGCCTCTAGCCGCATATCCAGAGCTTTTAAAATTTAGGGGTATTATGGAAATTATAGACCTTGTGAAGGGGTGTCTCAGGAAAAAAGAAGTGATAAATTTCACAAGACTCCTGAATCACAGGCAAAATTTATTGAGTAGAAACTTCCATGATTTTCACACAGCACATCAACAGTGCCTCTGTGGCAGAGACATTCAGTCTGAAATCCAGACCGTTGCAGAAGCTACATTGTCACCATCACTTTTCTTGCATTACATTTGTCTAATTGATAGTGCATCCCTCAGGCAAGGAGCAAATAGGGTTTTCCAAATGTTGGTGAAGAATTTTTACGGGTTGTCATCTTACAAATATAAATCAATTATAATAATAATAATAAATAATAATGCCCTCATACAAAGCAGATATTTACAGTAAGGCATTAAAAGCAATTCAACAGAAAGCATCGAGATTTAGCAGGAAGAAATGCTTAGCACAATATTACAAAAGCTATCGGGCCTTTAGCTATAATATTTTATTCAGTTCCACATGTTTGAAAGTTTTTCTTTTGCCCAGCAAGTACTGGAAAGTGTTGTTGAATCACTGTTTACCTCGTTTCTTATTGCTTTCGCTTTCTACACGCAAGGATTGATGAATGAAACTTTGCCGCATTCATAACTGAATATTTATACCCAATATTTTTTTCCTTCCAAATAATTGTAGCTAAACTTCTCTTGAACTAAATTAAAAAGCAGGATGCAAATTGTCTGTATATTGTGGTTGCAATTATGTAAAAATATGACTGCATATGAATAAAGGACTGGAAGGGAATATACAGAAATTACTTTAATTATATAAGTATGATGGAAATTACAGGAGTTTCCACATACACACACCATTTAAATTTTATGTAATATTTTGTTATTGTTTTTACAATGATATTTTATTTTTTTAAAGTTTTCCCACTTACAAATTCAAGTCTGTCAGCTTGAAAATACATTAAGTGATTTTTAAATTGAATCATTTTTCACTACTTTTCAGAAGCTCCAGCTCCTAGTTTCCCTATCCCTCCCTCCTGCAGTAAATTCATTCAATGATTCATTTAGCTGAATTTATTGAGCACCGAAAATATGCCAATTCATGTGGATGCAGAGGCCACAAAAACATGTCATGTCAATTGATTTTCCCCTCAAATCTTCCTACTCTCCAGAATGTTCTAAGGATGCCATGTCTGATGTCCACTCCAGCTCCCCTCCTGTCACTGCCAAGTTTCTATAAGCACAATTTCTGAAGCAGGTTCACATGATCAAAATGTAATCCCTAACCTTTGTGGTTCTTACCCCACTTTGGCAAACCACACAACACTCTTCTCTTTGCTCCCCATAAACAATCTGCTTTTCAAGCTTGGTGACATTTTCTCATTTTCCATCATTTCTCATTACAGCAGGACATTTAACAGACTTAACCAGCTGCTTCTTTTTAAACCTCTTCTCCTCCATTCCTTCTGCCACTCTAAAATCAACTTCTCTCTCATTTGAATGATCTCTACTCTTATTTCTTCATCTGTCTTCCTTCTCCTTTACTTATCTCCTACTTTTGAATTCCCTATTTCTCAAAATTTTGGGTTTTTTGGTTTTTTTCACTCTCCACCCCCCTCCCCCAATGATTTTATCTACTGGGGCAATGCCTACAACAATCATTATATATATAATTATAATCGCTAAATGTTGTTTGAGGGCTCATTAGATGCCAGGTGCTATGCTAATTGGTTCAGGCTTTGTTTCCATGATTTTTTTAATCTTTACAATAACCATAAAAGATAGAAATTCTCACTGTGTATATGTTCTTGCTGTCTTTCTTTTTCTTTCAAATATTTATTTATTTGAGAGACAGAGAGAGAGGGAGCACAAATGGGGGGAGAGGTGGAGGGAGAGAATCCCCAAGCCTACTCAGCACTCAGTGTGGAGCCTGACATGGGGCTCCATCTCAGGACCCAGGAGATAATGATCTGAGACAAAACCAATGTACCCTTCTCAGATGCCTAACCGACTGAGTCACCCAGGTGCCCCTCTTTTTTTTTTCTTTTCAGGAGAGAATTTCTGAGCTTCTCAGGGTGAAAGCATTTTCCTAGGATGGTGCTGTTCTGAGTGGACATACTGGACTTCAACTCTAACTGTAGAGTCTGAGTGCAGGGACCACACTCCCAAGTGCTGGGCTATGCCCCTGCCTGACACCACCCCAGTAACTGCCAACTCTGACCTGACTTCTCTGGCCAATTCATTTCTCATCACTCCCACCCCAACCAAGTATCTGCTAGACCTTTGCACAAAAATGACACATTAAGACCCTATACACAGCATTTAAGAAGACAAATGTTCCTTCCCTAAAATTCTTCTTTTTCAAATCTCTCTACTTATTTCAATGGCATTACCACTGTCATTCATATTCACAACACGGGGCTTCATCTGTGGCTTGTCTTTCCATCTTGTCATGCACATCTACAGAGCTACCAAAATTCATTGACTTTTTTTTTTTTTTGACTTTTTTTTTTATCTTCCAAATCTCTGTCAGTTTATAAGAAGGAACACACATATATACATATACACAGCGGCAAAAGCCACCTAGAAAAGGATTTTTTTAATATAAAAAGTTAAGAAACTATACATGAAAGCAGCGAATAGTTGTCTTTCATATCAAGACATTTAGATAAAATAAAGTTATCCAAAAAATGAAGTTATCAATTGAAAGAAAAAAAACCTTCAAATTGTATCAGAAAAGAAAAATCAAGATGTATGTGAAGCCTATATCTAAAATAAAATTAATTAGAAAGACTAAAAGCAAAGACTATGACAAAACATACAAGACAAACACAAATGGAAAGAAAGCAAGAGTCACGTATTCATGTATTCAAGGCAAAGATGCAAAGCAAAAGCTAATATAACACAAAAACTATACTTCATGACAAGAAAGTGTATAATCTTCAATAACGATAGTGTATAACCTCTACAGACAGTCCTCTGACTTGCTTGAATTTTTACGATTTCATGAGTAGGTGATTGATTGGCTAAGATTTTTTAGCTGCCCTAACCCTACTTTCCTTTGCTCCAGTGGAACCATCCATAGTCACAGCACTGAATGTTCTATAAATGACCACTCCCCTTAAAAGCAGCATGACACAAAGACTGTGAGAACAAATTAGCAAGCTGAGTGTCTGAGTTCAAAGTCCAGCTCTACTACTTACTATCTTTGTAACTTGGGCACGTTACTTAACCTCTGTGTTTTGGTTTTCTCACAAGTAAACTGTGGCTGGCAGTTATATTAACTCACTGGAGTTTATAGAAATAAATTAATTAATATTTGTAAAATGCTTAGGATACTACCATATAGATACATAGTAGTCCATAAATAAATACTCGTTATTGTTTGATAAATATGTACACTTATCTGGCTAAAGAAGTTTTGTGGTTATTTCTTGACTACTGAATAAAATATTCCTTCATCAAACTTGAAACTTTAGTCCTTTATTTATCAGAATATAATCTATCTTTATAATGTTGTATCCCAATACTCTGAATTCACTCTAAAAGCTTCTAGATCAGGTGATTCATCCTGCAGACTTGGCCACTTCGAGGCTGTCCTTCATACTGAAATGCCACGCTGTCATCTTTGCTTCAAGCTCTAGTTCAAGGACTACTTTTTTTCTGAAAGCCACTCCCTGATTGTCCCAGACAGATCCAGGTCTCCTTGTAAATCCTATCACTCTGTTACCATCCTATAAGAGTAGTGGACTGAGTGACAAGAATGTTACATTTTATTTGCATCACATTTTTATTTCCTGAGATTTTAACCTCAGTGAATAAGGTGGGGGTGTGCTCATTATTCCTTTGTATATTTACAGTATCTGATGCATATTGTCTCATATGTGTTTTAATTACTTGGTTTCAGAAATACACTTTGAATCAATGAAGGGAAATATTTTTGCATTTACTAAAACAGGAAATGCACAGTTCAATGCCAGATAAGTTTATAAACACCAGCCAAATAACACACAGCTCAATTTGAATCAGTCATGTGTCCTCCTTGGTTATATAGGAAAATTTTATTATAGTATGTCTCAGATTTCCCTTTTTTTGTTTTGTTTTGTTTCATGGACCACAGAGATAGATAATATCTTTCTGCTTTATATTACTATATAGTGGAAGGGTTCAGGTAGGAAGTCTGAAGAACTTTGAATCCTATCTCTCTACCACAGGTAGCTTCCTGAACTTGAGGGTTGCAAATTTCTCTGAGCCTGTTTCTTCCTGGGTAAAATAAGGTAATATCACCTATCACGCAAGATTAATGTCAAGATTAAATAGACTTCTATGATGCATTTGGCCCATAGTAGGAATGCAATCAAAGATAGATAATCATAATAGTTGTAATAATAGTTTTTCTTTTAAGCTCTGATATATCATTCTTTTAATTGTATCTGATTATATTTAGATTTTTACCAAAGGCAGGCTTTATCTTCTCTATATTAGCAGTAAGGCTATAGGGCTAATACTGTATGCACTTTCACTTCAGGCTCCTTATTTATCTCATCTTTCTGTGAAAGTAGATCATATTTTGGGAGTTATCACTTAGTCCATTCATCTTCCTAACAGTTTAGAACATCACATGCCAGAGGTCTGTTTCTTCTCATGCTAATAATACTTTTCTGCTATACTATATGTTGGCAAATCGAACTCCAAATAAAAAAATATACATATAAAAAATAATAAATGCTGTTTTATTTTTGACTCAAAAAATCCTTTTTTTAAAAAAAGATTTTATTTATTTATTCATAAGAGACACAGAGAGAGAGGCAGAGACACAGGCAGAGAGAGAAGCAGGCGCCATGCAGGGACCCAGATGGGGGACTTAATCCTGGGACTCCAGGATTACGCCCTGGGTGAAGGGAGGCACTCAACCACTGAGCCATCCAGGCGTCCCTGCTATAAATATCCTAAATATTCTGTAGGATCATTTACCTGTTCATGAAATTGGTGTGTGATAATACAGACAGCTTGTAAGACAATATATGTTTGCATTATCCGTGATTAATGTATGATGTTTCACTAATACCTCGGAAGCCATTAATCAATGGGACAACTTCTGAAATGCTCTCTTTCTCCCTTTCACACCACACTGTGCTCCCTTCCTATCTCTTTCTCTCCATGCTTAGTTTTCTCTCTCCTTATCTACTTCTTTTTTCCACTCTCATTCAAAATGGCGGCCATGACCAATTGATCTGACCTCTTACTAGAACTTTCAACCTCTGGGTAGGGCTGCTTTAATGATCCTTGCTTTATTTCAAACACTAACACTTTCCACCAAAAACAGTTAAAATTATTCCGTGGGAAGCTAGCAATTACTAATCTCCACAGTCAGTATATCTATTGAGGTTTTCATCATCTCCCAGTAAAGGCATCTGAATTATTTGGTGTCCTCACATCTGTTCACATTCAGATGCATGATTGGGAGGCTGTCAAAATTGATCTCTAGTACTTGTTTGCTTTGTCTCTTCAGCTTGCCCTCTTGGATGTCTGTATAATGAAGTTGCTCATCTGTAAAATGGGGATGAAAAGATTAGAGGCAATGAGTGTGCAGCACTCAGTCAGGTCCAAGTGCTTGCAAAGGGCATCAGTCACAGAGGGTCTTAGCAGCCTGTTAGGCTGCATGAGGCTGAAATTGCAGGAATCTAGCCTGGAAAACAAATCATCTTTAACAATTCTATTTCCATTAGAAAACACATTTTGAGATCCAAACAACTAACTTATGACTATGTGTTGGAAACCCAATTAAGATACCAGATCCTGTAGTGGAGTAGGGGCTAATCTGTGAGTTAAACACAAATAACAAACACAATCTAAGTAAGACAAACTATTAATCTTCTTATTGTTTTGCCTAATTTTAAGAACAATTTCAGTATTTGGAGCAGCTGGAGGAATAAAGTTGGTTGTTGAAGTAAAAAGATTAATATTTCACTTTACTTTCCCCAAGGAAAACAAGAGAGCTGTTCTTGGTAAACATTTACTAATGGGCCTTCAGACTCAAGAGTGTGAAGATACATTAAATTACTCAGAGCTTATCCTTTCGTAGGGGGAAAAAAAAAGTGAGATGTTGATTTTTCACACCCAGAAGACCGGGGAGGCATTTTTTGGTAGTAGAAGACACCTTGTCCAAATGACTTTTCACAGAAATTTTTATTACACTATAAAACTTGACATTTACCTTCATGGGCTTAAGAAGCCAAAATATGTTTATGCTGACTCATTACTATAAAGGAAGTCAGCAAACTGAAATGAGAACAAAAGACATATTTTGTCATAAGCAAAAGAAAGCTACAGATGAGATAAATGTAGAATGTTTGGTAAACTGCAAAGTGGCATAGCCATCTATTCTCCAATTTAATGGAGTATTTATTGAGCCCCTACTGTGTGTCAGATACTGCACTGTGGGTGCTCAGAATCCCTGTCAACAAGATAGACAATCCCATGAGCATGACAGATAAAGAAGCATCTACCTGGATTACAGCAGTTAAATCCTACTTGTTCTGCTGGCATAAGAAAGAGCAATCAATCCAGAAAAGTGGAGATTGCCAAGGGTTGAGTTAGACCATTGAAAGCCCACACCTTTGCTGACACATTAGCAACTCAGAAAGTCATCCATCAAAACTTGGAAGTAGAAATAGTTTTTTTTTTTTTTTTTCAAAATACCCAACATCCCTGGCACCTTCCTAGCAGTACTGCAGTACCATAGTCATACTCCACCTGCATATGCTTATCAAAACTTTACCTAGAACTTATACCTAATGGCATAAGAATGAACATTCATAATAAAGTTACTAATCTCAGGGTGGTTTTCATGTTCACTGAATGAAATTCTTAAATTAGGATGTAGTGAGAGAAGGCGCCCAGGTGGCTCAGTCAGTTAAGCACCTGCCTTCAGCTCAGGTCATGATCCCAGGGTCCTGGGATAGAGCCCTGTATCAAGCTCTGTGCAGAGTGAGGAATCTGCCTGTCACTCTGCCTCCCCCTGCTCATGCTCTTTCTCTCTCTCTCCGTCAAATAAATAAATAAAATCTTAAAGGAAAAAAAAGGAGGTAGTGAATTTGGAATTTGCCAGAAGAATCACTAGGTGAGACAAGAAAGAGTAATGGTCCCCATTGGTAGTTGCTGACTAGTCCTCAGTAAGATCATGTTTACAGATTAATAGATCTATCTAAAGATACATCCACAAGATCCCACTTTCTGTCAATAAACATTTTTCTGCAAACTAAAGGAAAAAAAATACACTCAAATAAAACTACAGGTGTGAAGGGTCCTGTTTCTTGGCGAATTAGCATCATTGTAAGTACAAAACATACACTGGACAGAGTACATTAGTTAAGTAGAAGAAACAATTGATCTCAGTAATCAGAAGAGCGTCTCATCTAAAATGTTCCCTCCATGGTCAACTTCTTGATCTTCCAGCTTATGTTCTCTTCCCACTCATTTTTCTTCAAAGTCTTACTTCCCCAGGAAATCCTGCAGGGCAGTGACTCTCCTGGATCCTACCTTCCGGGCAAAGTCCTGTTTTCTATCCCAGATATGACAAGTAGCTAGCTCATCAACACACAAAGAGTTCAAATCCTTTCAGTGCCTCTGCCCATCTTCTTCCCCCCTCCCTTTAAGATTACCCTATGTTCTTATTAAGAGAAGTTGTTGGATTCCACTTTAATTCATTCCAAGCCTATGCCTGTTTTTTTTGGTGACAGAATCATAAGAAAACTCTAAATTTTGGTAAAACTAGTCAGTATGACTCACAGTGAGTGGCCTGCAGTGACAATTATTCAAATGACGTTGCCTGGAGAAAGTTTGACTGTCTGGCTTGACCTCACCTTGCATGCAGTTCAATGAATGACTCTTAAAATAATTAATGATCCAGGCAACTAATAGAGTTGTAATCAATTGTCAGAAATATCCAAAGCATAGACAAAGCACAAAAATTTAGGCACAGATATAACACAGCTAAATGGAGTAATAGAAATTATGATCCCTAAAAATATTTCATTTCCAGAATTTTGTTTGTCGTTAACAAGATCTATGCCTGCTCTTGGGGACCTCACAGGCAAAGGCAGTGAAATGAACTAATCCATATGTTGCACATTCATTAAAACCAGGCAGTGTCTTGCAATTACAAATTAAATTGGTACATCTGGAAAAAGAGTACTAGGATTTACAGGTTGTTATGATTTTTTTCCTTATCATAAAATAATGGAAATTGTAGTTCTGATTTTTATTTGATTAAAGGAATCATTTCATTGTTCTAATTGGAAAGGTATGTAAAACTTCCAGAATATGGACATATGGATCAGCTTTACTAATAGTGTCTGTTAATTTGGCATTGTTAACAGTCTGCTTTTTCCCTAGTGTATATATTTTAGTCAGAAAGTATTTAGTTGAGCAGTTTTTCTTTAATTTCCACTTTTTTTTCCGGAGGGCTTTTTTACTTAAAATGTGTTGAGAATTTTTATTGCTTTTATGTCTGTCTGAATTTTCTCAAGTAACACAGTTTTTATGTGTTATTTGGATAAAGACATTTTAGAATCCCCCTAGAATAGTTCAGTTTGGAAAACATCCTATAGACATGATTTGCTGGAGGCAAGCTAACATTACAGATTAAAAGTCTACACCAAGACAATAGAAAAAAAAATCATAGTTTCTTCATATCAAAGGGAAAAATATTTTTAGTCTTTTTTTTTTTCACTGAGCCTGAAACACCTATTTAGAACTTTGTCTGAAACAAAAGGACATCATGAGTATCATAAAATATCACTCCTTGCCATTTAGTATAGCCTCCGCTTGTAGCCATGTCCAGGTACAGGTAACATACATATCGGGAAATTATAGAAATTCCTTCACAACTGATCGACTGATTCATGCTAAACAACTAGATGGTGGTCCAGAAAATTGAGGAATGAAACAAAATAAGAGAACCACATCCCCCAAATGAGCACATAGCAAACTCTTACTGCTTGAAAAATAGTCCCCATCACTTGCCTTCTGGAGCTGACTATTTCCTATTTATTTATAAACAAACGCAGAAAAAGAAAAATACAGTGCTGTCAAAAGTAAACACTTTCAGAAACTCTCTAGTAATTTCTAAGTCAGAAAATGTTTTACTTATTGCTAAAGCTGCTTTGTCTTATAGCCCCACTTACTGCAGACTAGTCACTGGGAAGCATGGCTGTTGCCTTACCTTATCTGACCTTGCTCAACTTTGCCTGACTTCACTTTGCCTGACCTCACCTTGCCTGACCTCACCTTGCCTGACCTCACCTTGCCTGATCTCATCTTGCCTTACCTTATCTAAATTGCATTAAAGAATCATGTACTTGACTTACATTCAAATAAAAAAATAGTTCAATCAGATGTTTTATTTTCAACATTAGATAGATCTTTCTGCTTTTTTATATTGTTTACAAAGGCTAACGTTTTTATTGCATTCCTTTAATAAGAATTCAACTTTTTTGCACTTTATACTGATATGGAAGATTCTGTTCATAAAAGGTCCATGTAATGGCCATATACATCCGAAACCTACACTCATAGAGAATCACCTATTATTTCCGGCAGAAATACTTAATTTTACCCTCAGAGCTCTCAGCTTATGCAGAATAAAAGGTAGAATATGCTTAGTTTTATATCAAGGTAAAGAAAGCCCAAGCAAATTACTAAGGAGCAAATCCAAGGCATCTTTGTAACTTGAACAATGCTTCCATAATTGAGCAAAATCATTACCCAAAACTTAAAAGTCAATCCTATAGGGATGTGCCTAATCACAACTGCCTACATGTTGTTGTCTGTTTTAGGGGAAGAAATAAAGGAAGAGAAACCAGAAAGCATGCTCCATAGTATCTCATTGATCTGCCTTTTCTGACATTACCTTTCCTTTCTAACTTCCTTTAAAATCTTCAGTATTGGAATCAAAATAGCAAGTTCTTCATTCTCTTATTCAGTAAAGATGTCAAATTATTTATTTACCATAAAGATGTGGTTGATTCTCAGCTGGTACACATCAATACAGCTGTTCCAACAGTAAATATTATAAGTTTGAACTAGTCACTCCCAAGGCACCAAGGCCTTTGCAACCCAGAATCCAGTAGATCTTCACTGGTAACCCTGCTTGAACCCAACAGCTGGCATCTTATCTTCATGGTCAGTGGCCTCACCTTGCCTTAATGATTGTTAAGTATTTTTAATATTATCCTTGAGTATAGGCAAACATTTTTCTCCAGAAAGTCAGAAAGGAAGAAGACCTTTCATTTCACCATCTCTATGGGGTCACGAATATATGTGGGCCAAAAGACACAAAGCAGACTCTTTGTGAGATCCAGTAAGCCCAACCCTGAGAAAATGAAAATCAGAGCAAGTGATTTTTCTAAGTGCAGTGGGCAGGGATGATGATGGCAAGAACCGAGCACAGACCAGGGCAGGCAGCCTCAGCACAGTCCTTCTGGAGAAGGAGTTCCAGGGTCCCAGACGAAGATGTAACAAAGAAGACTGGGGACCTGGATCAGTTGGCAGTGAGAAATGGTAGTGTGGGGAGCGGGCCGAGTAAGGGAGTAAAGAGGGAACCAGAGATAAATGTGGCCTACTTTATTATTTTCCAATATTATTTTCTAAGAGCTAGTCTGATTGCATGAAAAGTCCTAGTAGAAAGTTCCATTCCTTGGAAAGTTTCCCTTTCACTTGGCAAACTGTCATTCTCACAGCAGTAGCTCTCCCTACCCTCCTCAGCAGAGTGAGGTGTGCCCTACTTTGAGTTATAATTTGCCTATTGACTAGCACATTGCCTCCCTTAGACTCAGAGATCCTCAGGGTTAGGGATTACATTTTAGTATCTCTGCATATCCAGAGCCCCATTCAATGTCGGCGCATAATCGTTCCTTAATAAATGCTGGTGGAATAGTCCTCAGTTGGGAGTTAACAAGTATGCAGGTAGGACAGCAGTATTACCCCATACTGGGTTGGCAGGAGAGGGCTTCTTTGAATGAATAGATGATGTGTAGGTTCGTAAGCTTCCCTGGAAACACATTCCCAAAAGTATTTTAAAATTCCTCTGTAATCTTGTTTACATTTGAATTTGCCCAGCCAGAATGTAAAGGTGATTTACTCAGCAAGATAGTGACATTTAATCCTGTTCTATGTTTTCACAAATACAGGATTAGGGGAAAATAAATGACAGAATTATTACTGTATTTGTGTACACAGGCAATATTCCCTTTGCCCTGAACTATTCCACTCAGCCAGCAAGATCTTCAACAGAGGGGAGGGAGAACCAGCACACAATGCCTTTTAGGTGTCTTTGAAAAATTAGCACAAAAAAGAACATCTTACTTTAGATTAGTAGGATACAATGCACCTCGTGAAGTCTTAAGGAAAAATGCTTATCCCCTTCCCTTATTTCTGGGGTTGAGATTGAAATCTACCACCACCAGTAACTTTCTAGAAAGGACTCTTCTCCTATATGCCTTCTCTGCACCAGCAGGACAAGTGGACACAATGGGAATGGAAGGTATATGCCCTCTATTTTAGTCACTCAGGCTACTATAACAAAATACCATAGATTGCGTGACTTTAAAATGATTGAAATTATTTTTCTAACAGTTCTAGAGGCTGGAAGTCCAACATTAACACACCATTTGATTCGGTTTCTGGTGAGCACTGTTGTTTCCTGGCTTGCAGATGGCTGCCTTCTCTCTGAGTCCTCAAGTAGAAAAGAGAGAAGGAGAGAGACAGAGAGACAGAACTCTGGTGTTCTATCTTGTAAAGACACCCATTCTATTATCTCATCTAAACCTAGTTATGTCCCAAAGGCCCTATCTCCAAATACCATCCAAATACCATCGCACTGGAGATTAGGGCTTCAACATATGTCTTTTGGAGGACACAAATATTCAACCCATAACACCCTCATGTGATAAGGTAATGAGTATCTTCACTAGGGAAGAGTGGATTTTCTGTTCCCTATAGAGACAAATCCCTGTACATGCATATCTGCTTCCAGCTGAAACTGAGGTTAAAAAGAAACCCCTGAGCTTGGCACAGGACTACTTGAATCATTCAAAGAGGAATACAGAACGAGGATATAGGTGAAAGAATGTGGAAGGCATCATGTATCAAAATGTATGCCACACAATAGTAGTTTTGGGGATATTTCTGAGGCTTCTAGGTCGAAGACTCTGGGCCATTACCCAGGGATCATGAGTAAATCCCTAAGATGCCAGGAACTAAAGAAGGCTGTTGAATTCTAATGACCCTGGTGTATTTTAATATATCTGACTGTATCATTCTCTATGTGAATGAATACCCCACAGGACTAGTATCCTGCAAGCTCTCATTGGAAAATATTTACCTGAGAAATGCTCTTCATTCCTGTTGAAGGAGGTAGAGGGCGGGCCCCTGATTGGGGTCAAGTTTGAAATCCCCTATTTCACTGTCTCTGGGATCCAGGTCCGATACATGAAGATTATTGAGAAAAGCGGTTACCAGGCCCAGCCATGGGTTTGCTATATCACCCAAAGTGGCGATTATCAACTTCATACCAGCTAGGAGAGAGAAGAGGTGGGGACTTGGACTTGGGGCCTTCCCCCTCCCTGGGCTGGGCAGTTGACTTGAGAGAGAGGAAGATGGGGGATGTGTGTGAGGGAAGGCCCCCGACTTAGCAGTTTCTGCTCGCAGCACCTGGCTTTCTCCCTGCCTTTCCCTCAATCCACAGGCTGGGAGGAACAGCCTGCCTCCCCCACCTCCCTCTGCCTCTGGGCTCCTCCCTCCTCCAGTTTTATATGAAGAAATAGAGGAGGGCCTCAAAGCCCCCCTCATGAGTGCCTACTTGCAGTGACCTGCCTTAGGGGTATTGGGCCTCTCCTTCACAGCTACTGAGCCCAGAGGCCATGCTGACCCACCTGGAGTTTTAGGATGGTATTAAAGAGAATGAATCTAAAAAAAAAAAAAAAAAATTGTCACTACTGATAGGATAAAACCTGAAAAAAGTGGCAATCACAGGGACTTGTTCATGAAGCACGATGTACCTTTTTAACAGGGGATTGGGAGTCCAGGGGTAGTATGCATAAGGACTCTCCTATGTCTTGGATAATAAAAAGCCCCATTGTCATTTAAAAGGTATGCTCATTGGGTAGCCTGGGTGGTTTTTAAAAATCTTTTTAAAAAACATGTATTCATTTATTTATGTATTTATCTGAGAAAGAGAGAAAGTGTGTGAGCTCCTATGTGTACACAAGTGGTGGCGGGGGGAGGGGGGGCAGAGGGAGAAAATCTTTATGTAGACTCCCTGCTGAATGCAGAGCCCCATGTGGGACTCAGTCTCACAACCCATGAGATCATGACTGGAGCCCAAACCAAGAGTTAGATACTCAACTGACTGAGCTACCCAGCCACCCCAATAATAAGTCTTTAAAAAAAAGATATGCTCATTTACTCACCATCTGGTCTAGATGCTAGAAGGATCCATCCCTACTCATAGAGATTTCTTCATTGAACAAACCTGAACTGTACAATATTAATCATGTGCCAGATCTTGAGTTGAGGACCAAAGATGTAGAACTAAGACAAGGTGCATACACTGATTCCTGCCTGTACAGACATTCTGCTTAATGGAGACAAGAGTTCCTTGAATGTTGGAGCTTGAAGTGTCCATAAATATTACCTAACAAAACTCACAACAGGAGTTAGCCTGAATAGGCCTGTCTTTGTTAAAGAAATTGATTCATTAATAATCTTCCAAAACAGAAAGCTCCAGGCCCAGGTGGACTTAGTGGTGAGCTCTACTAAGTATTTAGAAAGGAAATTATTCCAATTCTCTCTGATCTCTCCAATTCTCTCTGAATCAGAGGGAACACTTTCCAACTCATTCTATGAGACCAGCATTACCTTAATATCAAAACCAGTTGAAGACATGGCAAGGAAAGAAAATTACAGACCAGTATGTCTCATGAATATACATGTAAAAATTACCAACAAAATCAAGAAATGTATAGAATGCATTATGTACCATGTGCAAGTGGTGTAAGGCTGGTTCAACATTCAAAAATCAATTAATGTGATCTACCATAGAACAAAATAAAGAAGAAAAGCAACATGATCATACAAATACAGAAAAAGCTGTTGACAAAATCCAACACTCATTGGTAATAAAAATTCTCATTAAGTAAAAATAGATGAGAACTCCCTCAACTTGATAAAGAATATCTATTTTAAAAACCCTTAGAACAGGGATCCCTGGGTGGCGCAGCAGTTTGGCGCCTGCCTTTGGCCCATGGCGCGATCCTGGAGATCCGGGATCGAATCCCACGTCGGGCTCCCGGTGCATGGAGCCTGCTTCTCCCTCTGCCTATGTCTCTGCCTCTCTCTCTCACTGTGTTTCTATCATAAATAAATAAAAATTAAAAAAAAAAAAACCTTAGAACAGACACTATACTTAATGGTGAGAAACAAGAAGCTTCCCACTAAGATCAGGAATAAAGCAAGGATGTCCTCTCTCAACACTGCTTTTCAAACTCATACTTACTAGAAGTTCTAACTAACGCAATAAAAAAATAAAAGAAAAGGCATACAGAATGGGAAAAAAGAAATAAAACTTTTGTTCATAGATGGCATGATCATGTATGTGGAAAATGAAGAAGTATTGAAAAAAAAACTGGAATTAACAAGTGACTACAGCAACACTGTAGGATACAAGGTTAATATACAAAAAGCAATTACTCTCCTATATACCAGCAATTTAAAAACAAAAGTTAAAACTGAAAAAATAATATATTTACATTCACAACCCCCAAAATGAAATACTTAGCTATAAATCTATCAAAATATGTGCAAGTTTTATATCAGGAAAATTACAAAACTTTGATGTGAGTAATCAAAGAAAAACTAAATAAATACAGAAATATTCCATGTTCATAGATAGGAAAATTCAATATTATCAAGATGTTGGTACTTTCTTTTTTTTTAAGATTTTATTTATTTATTCACAAGAGATAGAGAGAGAGGCAGAGACACAGGCAGAGGGAAAGCAGGCTCCATGCAGGGAGCCGGGCTTGGGACTCAATCCTAGCACTCCAGGATCACGCCCTGGGCCAAAGGCAGATGCTCAACTGCTGAGCCACCCAGGTGTCCCAAGATGTTGGTACTCTCCAACTTGGTCTACAGATTCAATGCAGTCTCAGTCAAAAAGCTTTTTGGTGGAGGTCCACAAACTGATTTTAAAGTTTGTATGAAAATGGGGACATCTGGATATGTACATAAAAAATGGATATGTACATAAAAAATGTACTGGATATGTACATAAAAAAATGAAATCTAAGCACAAATCTTACATGCTTCACAAAAACTAACACAAAATGGATCACTGACCTAATTGTAAGAAGCCAAATGATAAAACTCTTAAAAGTAACATTGGAAGAAATCTAGATGACCTTGTATTTGGTGATGATTTTTTTAGGTACAACACTGAAGGCACAATCCAGCAAAGAAATAATTGAGGGGCACCTGGGTGGCTCGATCAGCTGAGCTTCTGACTCTTGGTTTTGGCTCAGGTTGTGATCTCATTGGTCATGAGATTGAGCCTTATGTCAGAGTGTGTGTTCATCAGGGAGTCTGCTTGAAAGATTCTCTCCCTCTGTCCCTCCCCAGACTCATGCACTCTATCAATCAATCAATCATTTAATAAAAGAAATAGCTGATAAGCTGGACTTTCTTAAAATTAAAAATTTCTTTTCTGTGAAAGGCAATTTCAACAGAATGAGAAGACAAGTAACTGACTGGGGGAAAACATTTGTAAAGGACATTAATAAAAAACTGCTATCCAAGATATACAAAGAATTCTTAAAATTCTTCAGTAAGAAAACAAACCACCTAAATATAAAATGGACCAAAGGTCTTCAAAGACACCTCACCAAAGAAAGTATACAGGTGGCAAGTAAGCATCTGAAAAGGTGCTCAATGTCATATGTCATCAGGGAAATGCAAATTAAGACAATGATATATCACTGCTTACTTATTAAGATGATCAGAATAAAAAAATAATAAAAAATACGGAAAACACCAAATGCTGATAAGGGTGTAGAAGAATAGGAACTCTCATTCATTGCTGGTGGGGATGCAAAATGGTGCAGGCTCTTGGGAAGAGAGTTTGGTGGTTTCTTAGAAAACTAAACGAAATTTTACATATGGTCTAGCAATCACCCTCTTTGGTATTTATCCAAAGCAGTTGAAAACTTATGTGTACACGAAGTCTACACAGAAATGGTTATGTCAGCTTTATTCACTTAATTATTACTAGAACTTGAAAACAACCAAGATGTTTTTCAGGAAGTGAATGGATAAATGGGGATCCATCCAGGTAATGGAATATTATTCTATGACTAAAAAAATGAGCTTTTTATACTTGAAAAGATATAGAAAAAAATGTAAATGCATATTATTATGTGAAAGAAGCCAATCTGAAAAGGCTACATACTATACAATTCCAACTATATGACATTCTGAAAAACACTGAAACTACGAAGAAAACAAAAAGGTCAGGGGCTCCAGAGATTAGGGGAGACAGAGGGTTAAATAGGTGGAACACAGAGGATTTTAGGGCAGTGAAACTACTCTTTATAATACTATAGGGGTGGATACATGTCATTACACACTTGTTCAAGCTCATAGAATGTACGCCACCAAAAGCAAATCCTAAGTATGGAGTTTAGATGACAATGGTGTGTAAGTATAGGTTCATCTCTTATAATCAATGTACTGCTCTGGCTGGGAATATTGATAATGGGATTGGCTGTACAAGTTTTAGGGTAGCTGAGGAATATCTATGTCTTCCACTTAACTGTGCTATAAACCTAAAAACTAAAGGCTATTAAAACTCATTTCCCTCCCTGTCTCCCATTTTGGAAATAAGGCCACTAGAGACTAGGTCAATTCCCCGAAGTCAAATGACAAAAGAACTAGACTATACATTTCAGGGTTCAAGGTTCTGTTAACAATAAGCCAGTTTAGTCGGCCATGGGAAACAGGGTATATTGACTTGGTTTAGGAAAAAGGAGAACAAAGTGTCTTTCTCAATAGAAATCTTGTCAAACACTTAATCCAAACACAATGTACATAGAATGAATCACCAATACAAAAGACCACAGTGCTTTTCTCTTCTGGATCTTGAAATACCTAAACCTCAAAGGGCTGTCACATAATTATGGAGGAGTTTGTTTCAATAGTATTAATAAATATCTACCATTTATGATATTATTAGTAGTTAGTGTTAATGGAATACTTGTGTTTGTGATAGGTATGGTGTCCAGTCTTTAATCTGTCAAATGGCTGGATATAGTAATGGTGTTCTCACTATTTTAGCAAAGGGAAACTGAGGCATGGGGCGGTGCAGATTCTTGTTGAGGATCTCATGGAAGCAAGAGGCAAGGCTGAGACTGAAACCCTGTCCTCTCAGATTCTGAAATCTGTGCTTCTAAGCACAATGCTACACATCCCTAAGGGAGACCTGAGCATTCTATAGCATTATAACTGCAAATTTATACTGCCTAGAAGTCGTGATGGGATACTTAGCATAAAGCAGGTAACTATTGGATTTGGGCAAGGTGCAAGGCAGGAACTCAATACATATCCAAATACAGAAATAAGAAATACAGTTCTTAGGAATTTGAAAATATCTAATTTCAAAGTTTAATACATAGTTTTTAGAATATAACTGGGGCTAATGGTTCAGGAATTTTACTCAGAAATCTTGACTTAGTTATAAAGGAAATGAATTTAAGTTCAGCTTGCTTCATAAAGAAACTAATCCAGATATTCTTGGCATGGGAATTCTGGATGAGTCAAGACTTAAACACACACTCACACACATTAGTCATGCAATTGCCGAGTATTCCACGACTTAGAGTAACACTTCTTTTCAAGGAGAGTAATAAAAAAGTACTTTTTCATGCTGAGGTTTTCATTCATAATTACCTATTTAGTCACAAGCAGTTTCTGCAAACCCATGACTCCTTGAATTACCTATCTATGCAGGGAAAGCTGTCCTGAGTCTGTATGTCTTTCTGGGGTTGTGCTTAGGAGAGTCTGAGGTTTGAGGAGGAGGAGTATCCAAATGTTTGCTTCTCCATTTTATCCTGGGCTGTTTTCATATAAAGATATCTCTCCCTTTTCTCAGATGTTATTGGCTAATGAAATCATTATTCAATACCTTTAATTTTATCTCTACCAGAGACTATAAAATTTTCAGTATTCTGAATTCCCCAGGAGATGTCCCTCCTCCCCATATCAGGGCCACTGCCTGTCTGCACCCTGGTGGTAATTAGTAAGCAGCAAGGAGGAGGTTTTTAATGTCTGGCTGCACAGAGGTATGGCGACAGGAAGGTGCTAAGAATCCATTATTCATGGTTTGAACAAAACAAAAAAGTAAAAAAACAGAATCTTTAAAATGGGAATGGTGCCATTTCTCTAACCTTACCAGCTAGTCAAGCACTGGTCTGTAACTGTGGAAAGAGAGCAGATGTGACCATGTAATGCACCACAGCCAGATCAGCTTGAGCTGCCAATGGAAAGAAATGCTAATAAGAATTAAATGACTCAAATGTAAATAAGGAAAAGTATAAACAAAAAAATTGAAACCATAACGTAAAATATAAATCAAGAGCCACTGAGCATATAGAGTTCTGTAAAACTCAAAACCAAGTTCCTAAACTAGCTGGAAGCAGGGGAGTGGGTTGCTAAGCTTTGCATTTTTGTTTGTTTTCCAGAATGTGGAAATCACCAATCATCAAAGTGCTACCTTTTTCGGATAATCATTGAGGGAAAAGCCAAAGCCTGGAAGAAAGCAAAAATAAGAAACAAACATGGGCGAGTACACAATAGGTGGGAAAAAATAAACAACCACATGTTTTGAAACCTATATTAAGAATTCAAGAATAGATTTTTAAAAGCACTGCGGTAGTCCTCTTGGAAGGGGGGGACCCTCAGCAAAGTGGTTAACTGGCATAGTTGGAAAAGTGAGAAGGCAAGTTGAAATGATCTCCAAAACGTGGAAGCAAAGCCAGTTTGGTATAACTTGATTAAGTGACCTTAAAATGATTTGAAATATTAATTTCTCTGTTTAAAATTCCATTTGAACTTGGTGCAGGGGAAAGTGCTCAGAGTAAAAATCACCCATAATTTCACTTCACATCAATAAGCACTATTAAAATCTTATGCCTATGTTTCCAGATATATCAACTAATACTGTATATGGCTGCCATAAAAAAAAAAACACACACTAAGCATAGTATTTGGGAAAACACCTATATATAATAATTTGAAATAATTTGTGAATACCCCTTTTATCACTAATATTCTTCTACAATATTATTTTTAACATATACATAATCATTCCATTTCATAAACCTATCACAGCTTACTTGATCAGTTTCCTAGCTGCTATTTGGATTATTTTTACTGTTCCCACCATCATCAACTACACTTGGTGAATAGTATTATGCCTAAATCTATAAATGGTGTCCTTAGGATAAAATTTTACGTTTCCTAGAGATGAGCGAAATATACAAGCATTTTTGAGTGTTTGATGTAACACTAAGAAAAATTTCCATCAAAAAAGTCTTGACCCGCTCAGCCCACAAGGACCCCATCACCATATGTGAACATGTTCGCCCTGCAACCCTACCAGCTCTGGGTGTCTCAATTACTGTAAGCTCGATTGAGGGAAAAACATGATCTTGCTGTTTTAACTGTTAATTACTAGTGAAGTTAAACGTGCTTATTGGCTATTTTTATATATTCTTTCATGAACTGCCTCTCTGTGTCCTTCATTAACGTTTTCCCTCAGGGCAAAAGGAAAGTTTGTCCTTTTCTTACAGAGCTTGTGAGTTCTGATGCTGTTGGTAAATTTCCTGATTAGCCTTGACACGTTTGCCTGCATTTCCAAGAGGACAGAACTTGGCTTTATAATCTACTTATTAATTCTACTGTTTTTCTATTTTCTATTTCATTAATTTGTTTTTCTCTTGTTTTCCCTAGATTTATTTAATGATTTCCTCTAAAGATGCTTGAGATGAAAGGTTAATTTATTTATTTTCATTATAATCACTACCACAGGGATCATGTCTGCTTTGCTTACCACTAATGCAATGTTCAGAATATGGTGAGCAAAAAATAAAAGTCTTTATTCAATTAATTAATGGAAATTTAATGATATGAATTTTACTCTAAGTTTGGCAATTTCCATAATTAATTTTGGATGCATATCATTCACAATTCCATTATTTTTTAAATAAAATGAAATTGCAGGTTGATTACTTATTTGCCCTAAAATAATTAGAGCATTATATCTATAAACTTCAATGTAGGATAGCCACTGTTTTGTTGTGTTTTTTTCTCAGATAATTTGACAGGTAGAAATTCTGTTTTCATGGAATAAGGCTATAGTTTATTTTTATGTACTTTGTTGCCTAAAAAATGATCGATTTTTAAAAATTGTCCCAAAGTTAAGGAGACCCAGAATTTGTGTAATTTTTGCTTTTCTCCCAAGATATTTGTTAGCAACAGAGAGAAAAATAGGAACTCTGCAGTTGGAGAAACTCAGCAGTCACCATCATAACCAACTAATTAAAGTCAGTATCACAAATAATTAGACATATCAGGCCAGTGAATCCCATATGATGCACTGGGAAGGAAATGATACCATTTTGTGATATTTCTGCCAAAACTCTTTAACTTCAGTCCAATCTGAGAAAACATCAGATGAACCCAAATTGGGGGACATTCTATAAAACAACTGACCAAATATTCTCCAAAAGTGTTAAGGTCATGAAAGACAAGGTACACAACAAGGAACTATTCCAGAATGAAGGAGGCCAAGCAGGAATTCAACATGAAACCCAGGATAGGATCCTGGAGTCGAAGGACTTTAGTGGAAAAATGAGTGATATTTGCATAGGGTCTTTAGTTAATGACATTGCACCAATGTTGATTGGGGTTAAGCTGTGAACTTTAGGGAAGCTTGGAGAGGGGTGTAGGGAACTGTCTCTACTATTATTCGTTTTTTGTAAATCTAAATTTGGTTCCAAATTTCTTTTAATTGTGTCTAATCTATCACATTCAAACTATGTAATCTGATAAAACTCTTAACTGTTTTAGTTGTCCTTATCAGTAAATCTAGAATAACAGCTGCATCAAAGGATTATTCTGAGCAGTAAATACATAAACTCTCTTAGCTCATTTGTACAGGCTCCACAAATGTTTAATGCATCTAAAATGACTGTCTTAAACACTTCTGAAGGCAATGCATATTCTTTATCTGTAGGATGCAAAGTCTATTAAACCCATATTTATTTTTTAATTTACTTTATCTGCTGAAGACAGAAAAAGGGGTATCAAAATTTTCCTGTCATTTTCAATTTTTGAAAAAAATTGAAATAGACTTTTGTGGTGTTATTTGGTGGATCAATATTTATGGCTATTCTAATTTTGAGTGTATAATACCTGTTTCTTTGTACTCTTGATTATAGGGGAATCAGTAATACTATGGATGCTTCCTCTTTTTATTTATTTATTTTTTTTTCAGAGAGAGGGAGAGGAGAGAGAACATAAGTGGGGTGGAGCTGGAGACAGAGGGAGAGAGAATCTCAAGCAAGTCCCAGCATGGAGCCTAACATGGGGCTCACTCTCATGAACCTAAGATCATGACCTGAGCTGAAATCAAGATTTAGATGCTTAACTGAATAAGCCACCCAGGCACCCCTGGCTCTTTCCTCTTTATTTATAATCCTCTGGCATATAATTTATTCCTTCCTGTGAGAGGCTTAATCTTTTATTAAAAATGATAATTATTTGTATATTTGAGAATGTTGTCTTTTGTCTTTCATGTATGTTGAAAGCATATTGTCTTCATATACCTTTTGTGTTTTTATTTGAACCATGTGAATTCATTTTACACCCAATGATACTTCTGCTCAGTTCCATGGTTTTTGGGAAAAAAAGTATATTTAACAAGTGTCTCTTGAACCACTTGAAATGGTTCTACTTCAAATTTCTCAGGCAGAGGTCCAAAGACAAAAGAAAAGGTGTATTGACTATTCTAAAGGACAAGTGGCCTGTCAGGAGTCAGGAAGGGGGTGTCTATAGGTGTGAGCTTTAATTCTGGGCCAAATTGTTTCTTGGTTCAATTTGAGTTGGCAGCCAAATATCATTCATTGGCTTTCTCTCTGGTCTCCACTCCTGCCCTTATGTCAATGCAAGTGAGCCCCGTGTTCCACCATATGCTGTCCATAGTAGTTCCTGCAGGGTTTCCTAAGATTCTAGAGGATTTGTGTATGACCTCCCCACCCCACCCTGCTGTCCCAGAGTTCAGCTTTCACTTCCCTAGAGATCTCTTCCACCCACTCCCCTGGCCAACGTTAGCTTTATCAGAATATAAAAAGCAAATTGGTCAGTTTTATCTTCAGTCTTCCCTCAGCTATTCTGGATCTTAGGGAAATGTGGATGAAACCCTTGTCCCGGTGCCACTCCAGGTGCTAGCCTCCTTTGCCTAGTTTGGTGTTGTTTTAAGATAGTAGGGAGACAAAGGTATGAGGTCAAATTGTCATGTAGAACTGAAAAATCACCTTAATGGAAACATCAAATATCAGATGAGTAACTCTGATGCAATAAATCCAGAAGCAAATGTTTTTATTTTAAATACATTATAGTTTTTGCTGGAATCCATTTTTTTTTTTTTTTTTTTTTTTTTTTTTTTTGCTTTAGATGGGGAAAGTGGGAAGTACAGACATAAAAAGCTGGAAAATGGAGGGAGAAAAACAGTGACTTGGTTGTATTTTTTAAATTCCATTATTCCAATCTGTATGGCAGTAACTCCCCAAAGTTTATTTAAATTCAGTTTTTTTCAGCTGAGAAATGGGGAGAAATGTTAAGTTTCCTGCCTCAGAAGGTTGTTTCAGGGTCTAGATAAATTATTCTCTGCAGAAGTGCTTTGTAAATTTTAAACCCTTGTCAGTGTTGAATCTTGCACAACTCAAAAGACCACCATTTACACTAAAAATGGTGCCCTCTGAGCAAAAATCCCATAGAACTCATGTAAAATACAAAGTGAACAATAGTCCCTGCAGGTGTATGTGTGGTCCTGAGACATTCTGAGCACTGTTAGTACAATTACAAGTCAGACCCAGTAAATGATAAAAAGATACAGTGTGGTAGGTAAGACTCAATCAAAAGGAGACTCTTGTGTGAAACCATACTTGGTGTCAGAGAATCTAATGAGAATTCTGGGGCAAAGTCTGAGGAGAATTTCAAAATCTCATTCCATTCCAGGAATCAGTGAGTCAGGGTATTTGGTTGCTGGATCAAACAACACGGAAGATTTAGAGGATGCAGCGTGGTATATTGAAAAGAACCCAGAGTCTTGGTGGACAAAACTGATGAAGATAGCCAAGGCTGTTGGCAGAACTTCATCGAAACATGTACCCTACCAGAAGGACAGCCTGTAGCCTTGCTCTGGACGTGGATCTCTAGACCAAGAGCAGCATCTTTCCCTGGGCGTTAGAGAGGCAGAACCTCAGACCACATTCCAGATCTACTGATTCAGAATCTGATTTTAACAAGGTCCCCATGTGATTTGTACACATTAAATGTGAGACATTCTGATCTACAAGGATCACTTTAGGTCTTCTACATGTGATATTTAGGGTGGTGATTACCGGATGATGAAAAGCACACGTATAACTCTATATTTTGGTAGCACCCGATATTTTTCGCCGAACTCTCACAAGCATTTGTTCGCTTGAACCTTACAACTACTCATGAAGAAACAGCACCAAAGGCTTTAATCGCCAGGACAAAGTTAAATGAATTGAACAGAACAGCCTGTAGAGATGATCACCTTATTTCCTTTCAAGTAGTATTTTTTTGAAGCTAATCCTTCCTTCTCATAAAATCCCATAGGAATTTGCTTATATTTTGATTAAAGCAATTGCCACAACCTGCCTTGTATTAATGTCATTTATGAATGTTGATTATGACCCCAGGGAGGTCTGGTATTCTCCCATAGTACCTGGTACATTACTGGCTCACAGTAAGTGAACTCAAAACTTGAATTGAATCTTCTATAAAGTTCAAATTTTTTTTGCAGTTTTAAAATTATTTACTTATAAGGATGCCAGGCTGACTCAGTCAATAGAGCATGAGACTCTCAATTTCCAGGTTGTGAGTTCAAACCCTACATTAAGGGTAGAGATTACTTAAAGCAAAATTAAAATTATTTACTCATATATTGCTGATGGGAATGTAAAATACCACTTAGGAAAACAATCTGACAATTCCTTAAAAAGTTATGCCGACACCATCTGACCCAGCAATGCCACTCCGAGGTATTTACCCAATAAAAATAAAAATATACATTCACATAAAGAGTCATACGAAAAGTCCAGAACAGGGGCAACTGGGTAGCTCATTCGATTAAGCATCTGCTTTTGGCTCAGATCACGATCCCAGGGTCCTTGGATAAAACCCCACATTGGGCTCCCTGCTTAGCAGGGAGCCTGCTTCTCCCTCTCCTTACGACCCCTTCCCCAACCCCTCCCCCATGCATGTGCTCTCTCTCTCTCTCTCAAATAAATAAATAAAATCTTTTATGGAAAGTCCATAAAAGTTTTCTTCATAATCACCAAGCACTGAAAAAATAAATAAAAGAAATTTCCACCTACTAATGAATAAACAAATTGGGATATTTTCTTACAATGGAATACTACACGGCCATTAAAAGGAAAGAAATACTGAAACCTGCAACAGAACACATGAACCTCCAAAGCATTAGGTTGTGTCAGAGAGCCACGTACAAAAAAACTGCAAACTTTATGATTCCTATTTGTATGCAATTCTAAACAGAAATGCAAAACTGCATTAGCAGAAAGCAAATCAGTGGTTGTAGGAGGACTAGAAATACGGAAGAAAACTAAATATAAAGGGACACAAAGGAACTTTTAGGGGTGATTAGAATGTTCTACATCTGGATTGTGGTAAAGATTTCACAACTACATACAGTTATCAAAACTCACAAAATCAGACACAATGGGTAAATTCTATTATATGTAAATTATAAATCAATAAAGCTGATTTCAAAATTACGGTTGGAAAATTTGTGGTTAAGGTATATCAATAGTGTGTTTTCTAGGTTCACATAGTTTTATATGTTTTTGACAAAAACATTTATCATATCAACTTCCATTTGCCTCTCCGTATGCTTACAAATGATGTGATGTCAGAAAAAGTTACAAAATGGGGGCACCTGGCTGGCTCAGTTGGTGGAGCTCATGATTCGTGATCTGAGGGTTGTGAGTTCCAGCCCCACATTGGGTACAGAGCTCATATAAAATAATATTTTAAAATTTGCAAAATGATATTTTCATCAGAGAAGGAACAACTGCTTTTGTCTAAAGGCTTATCAATGAGATTTAAACAAAACCTTTGGATGTTTATACCAGTGAAGAAAAGAAAGAAATGAGAGACAGAGAGAGGGAAATAGAAAACTAAGTAATATATTATAAAAAGCATTAGAAGACCAGAGATAAAAGGAGGAAAGAAATCCCCTACATAAGGTCAAGAGTGTTGAAGAAGTACTGAAAAAGTCTCCTGGGTTACTTCTCTTTTTTCCCCTAGTTTTATTGAGGTATGATTGGCATAAAACACATGTAAATTTAAAAAGTACAATGTGATGGTTTGGTATATATACTGCAAAATAATTACAACAATAAGGTTGGCCAGCACCCCCATCCCCTCACAGAATCATCACTTTTTTTGTGTGTGGTGAGAAGATTTAATATCTACTCTCTTAGCAACATTCAAGTTTAGAATATAGTATTGATAATTCCAATCAATAGCCATGCTGCTAATTATAGCTCCAGAACTTATTCATCCTATGACTAGGAGTCTGTTGCCTTTGTTTCCCCATTTCAACCACCCCACTTCCAGCCCCTGGAACCACTATTCTACTCTCTACTTTTATGCATTTGGCTTTTTAAAATTCCGCATGCAAGTGAAAACATGGGGGTATTTGTCTTTCTCTGTCTGACTTATTTCCCTCAGGCTAATGTCCTTGAGATCCACTCATTGTTGTAAGGGGCAGATTTCTCTTCCTTTTTATAGCTAAATAGTATTCCTTTTTTAAGGATTTAATTAAGTTATTTATTCATGAGAGACAGAGAGAGAGAGAGAGAGAGAGAGGCAGAAATACAGGCAGAGGGAGAAGCAGGCTCCACGCAGGGAGCCCGACTTGGTACTAGATCCCAGGTCTCCAGGATCAGGCTCTGGGCTAAAGGCGGCACTAAACCGCTGAGTCACTGGGGCTGCCCCGCTAAATAGTATTCCATTTAACACTTTCTTTACCTATTTATCCATCAGCGGACAGTTAGGTTGTCTTGGCTATTGTGAATAATGCAGAAATGAACATGGGGGTGCAGATACCTTTTTAAGGTAGTGTTTTTGTTTTCTTTGGATATATATACCCAGAAGTGGGATTACTAAGTCATCTAGTGTTCCATTTTAAAATTTTTGATGAAATTCTATATTGTTTTCTCTAGTGGCTGTGCCAATTTACATTCCCACCAATGGGACACACATTTCCATTTCTCTTGCCTTTGGACACTAGCTGTTCTAGTGGTACAATGTGGTATTTCCTTGTAATTTTGATTTGCATCTAAGGATTAGTGATGCTGAGAAGCCTTTCACACATCTGTTGGCCATTCATATGTCTTCAATGGAAAAATGTCTATTCAAGACTTTGCCCATCTTTTAATCAGATTTTTGTTGTTATTATTATTACTATTATTTGGCTGTATAAGTTCTTTATGTATTATGGACATTAACCTCTCATAAGATTTAAGTCTTGTAAATATTTTCTCCCATTCTGTAGATTGTCTTTTTTGATTGCTAATTGTTCCTTTAGCTGGTGCAGGAAATGTTTAGTTTGATGTCATCCCACTTCTTTAATTCTTTGTTACTCATGCTTTTGGTGTCTCACCAAAAAATCTTTGCCAAGGCTCATGTCAAAAAACATTTTCCTTGTTTTCTTCTAGCAGTTTTTCAGTTTCAGGTTTTACAGTTAAGTCTTTAATCCACTTTGACTTAACTTTTGTGAGGGGTGTAACATAGGAGTCCAACTGCGTTCTACAGCATGTGTCCACCAGTTCTGGCATGAGTCACTTTTCATTCTACCACCCATCCCTACAGGATAAGTGAGGATTGTTTTGCCTCTTTTACTGAGTTTTGAGCTGTGATTTCTTCTACTCTTTACTACCTAGGGTCATTTTATGTAATACCACCTTTTAAAATATTACCCGCCTCAATCCATCTGGCCCAAGTCAATTCTTTTTTTGAATCTCTCAAATATTCAACCTAGCAAGTGCTGAATAAACATTCATTGAGCAAACTAAAGATTTCATGAATCAATAGTACAGCTAACATTTATTGAGTCTATGTTCGTCTACTAGGGAGCATATTTCAAGCATTTAATGTAATTTAACTACCTTAAACTTAGCAAGAATCTTGAGATAAGTACCATTATCATCCAAACTTTATGGTAGAAAAAAAAGGGGGGGTGGTTAAAGGGGATTGAACAACTTGTTCCAGGTAAATCTCGATCTCAGGTGGGACTGAGAGATGCACCACCACGCAACATAACACCAGAGCTCAACTCGTGTGCACCCTACCACACCATCCCCAGCATAGGACACGGCAGACTCTCCTTCTCCCGGTGGCATTCAAGTTTGACCTGGAGGAGATCATTTTTGTTTTATTGATCTTGGTAAGGAAGCTGTGAGAACGTCAAAGCTGCTCGGTCAGTAGCGATTAAATGAACCAAGCCTTATTGCATAGGGGCTCTGGGCGAACATTGTCTTTCCAAAATGGCAATCTTCCTGAAAAGTACGAAAAAATTAGTTTTTGTTTCCTTTGACATGTCATTTCTCTAAGCAGTCTTCTTAACTCGCTGCTCTTCTGACCCCCTTAGTAGCAGATACAATTCATTTCTTATGCAGACTGACAAAAACGATGCCCGGTATATGGCACTGCATATCTTGACTTCATTATTTCCTCATAGCAAAGACTTGAAACTGTAATGTGTGAGAAGGAAAAGGTGCCAACATGACATTTACTACTGCTAATATGAATCTGATTAATTCTACAACAAGAAACATCATTTAACTCTTCGCATTCTACAGTGAGCGAGACTGGGGGAAGCCAGCAGAGTACTCTTACCAAGTCACACACATCACAGGATTCTTTGGGGATGGAGTGATAATGTAAACACCACCTCGGCAAGACACATCTGCAAATTCCCTGATACAAAAGGGACCTTTTTCCTGCAGAAAGAAAAAAATCTCCAAGCCAGGCACAGGCAGCTTTCTCTGCTCAGTGCTCAGCTGGGACTCCCTTCAGCTTTCAGGGGAGTTTGCTCATGGAGGGGAAAACAGACCCCGCTGGGTGACCGGGCCACCAAGAGCCGCAGTACCACTCTCCAAAGAATGCTGTGGCTGGTTTTATTTTCTTTTATTGACTCCCTCGAAATGTTCTTCATTGTCCTGTGGCCTCAGGGTGCGTGTTCAAAAATGATTCTACATTTCAGCAATCCTGTACTTGGAATTGCTATTAAAAAGAAAATGCCAGAAGACTACTCACTCTTCTCACTTAGGGGCCGCTAGACTAAAGAAGAATGCCCTTGCTCGTGACCTTAAGATTAATTTCAAACACACACACGCACACAAGTTTCAGGTAATTCAGGGTTCTGTGGGACATCTAGTTGGTAACAACTTATTCCTGACCTGTTTTCTACAGAATATTTCTCATTATAGAAAACTTTGATTTCAGCCAGGCTTTCCCCCACTCCCCCTTTCTTTTTTTAAGATTTTATTTATTTATGAGAGACACAGAGAGAAAGGCAGAGACAGGCAGAGGGAGTAGCAGGCTCCCTGCGGGGAACCTGATGCGGGACTTGATCCCAGGACCCAGAGATCACAACCTGAGCCCCCCCACCGCAGAGGCTCAACCGCTAAGCCCCCCAAGGAGCCCCACCCCCTCCCTTTTTATCTTCCCCTCCTCCTTCTCTCCTTACAGCATACACATCTCAAAATATTTATACATCGTTTTAAAAAATCACTTTTTATCTCCCATTGACTGTTGGTAGTAAATCTTTGAGTTCTTAGAACGTATAGTAAACTATCATGCCCCCCAAACTTTGCTTTCCCTCAACTCTTCTATTGGCAGTGGTTATTGAAAGCTAAATATTGCAGTTCTTCAATTTGATTTCCCCTCCTAACAGGTTTGGCTAAAATGTCAAACATGTAGAAACTGTGAAAAATACCATAGAATGTGCCGAATAATGTATCACAAGAAAAATGTTTTTCATCAACACACACGCGCGCACTCGAGTGCGCACACACACACACACACGAAAGAAAAAAAAGGGGGGGGGGGAGAAAAAGAAAAGTGGCTCAGGAGATTGAAACATGCATTTGATCATGTGTCCCTAATCTTTTCCTTATGTATTTAGCATGTATGTACTCGGGAAGCTTGGCAGTTCTAAAGAACAAGATCACTTTCTGAGGTAGGTCTTAAAAATTCTTTCCAAAACGGTGTTTTAAAGAAAGTGAGAGGTAACTATTTTGTGCCTTGGCAAATAGCATCCCCTCGGATTATTTATCCCTGTTATTGTTTAGGGCAAAGGCGTGAAAGTTACAAGTCGGTGGCAAAGTCGCAAGGGTGAAAAAGCCAGAGCTCCCCAAGCAAATAACACTAGTGGGTCAGGAAAAGAGAGACGGGGCATTTGGAGCCGAGTTTATTTTCCGAGGTAAATTGTACGTGCCCCTGTTTACAGGCTACTGGTGACCAAGGGCGGCCCAGGGGGGCTGCCGCTTTGCAAATCGAAGAATACAAATAACTCTGAATGCAGGCAAATGACACATGGGGCAGGGTTTTAAATGTGAACACATGCTCCGGAGGAGCCCATGCAGGAATAAAAAAAAAAAAAAAAAAAAAAAGAATGTTCCTGTTTGGTTAGTTTAGATTCTGAAAGAAGCTTTTGTGCGTAAAGATGTAACGGGATCCCGGGGCTGGAGCGCTGCCCTGTGGCATATAGGTCACGGCGGCCGTCCCAGGGCCCGGCTCCGAGCTGCCAGCTCGCCTGTGCCCGCCCCTGGCACCGCCTTTGTAAGCCTCCTTTCGCTTTTGCCAGGATGATTAAGAAAGGGCCCCATTTGTGCCCCTCTGTGGAGGTCTTTAATAGGGGGGCCAGGAGGCTGCAGAGAGGTGTTTTGCAGACGACGGATGCTCACAAAAATTAAAGAGCGGTTCTGTTGCAGCATTATAAACTCCTCTCATTGAATACCGTCCAGAAATCTGCTGGTTCAATTTCTTCGTCCCATCTGTTTCCCTCTCCCTGGCTATATTTGTTAATATTTCCTCAAGCAGCATGCTGGATTGCCCTCCCTGTGCCGGAGAGGAGGGCGTAGATTGATCATTTTTGCGGGCCGCCGAAAATGTTTAGTTTGGGCGGGAGAACAGGGCATTGACTTGCTTCCTGTCCAGAGTCGGAGACAAAACTTCTCAAAAAAAAAAAAAAAAAAAAAAAAAAAAAAAAAAAAAGCCTATAAGGAAGAAAAAAAAAAAAAAAAAGAAAAGAAAAAAAGAAGAAAAAAAAAAAAAAAACAACCCACAGAGGTTGTTTTGGCGACCGGGGTGGGGGTGGGGAGCGCGGGCAATGTCAGGAGAGCCATCAGCCTGCTTATCTGTCTTTCTACTTTGGCACGTGAAAGCTCCCAGCTCAGCACGCCATGTGTCAAATCTATCATTTCGTATGTCAGCAACCATTATTCCCTCTTTTGTCACCAGTTTTGACCAAAGGATGAAAAATTGCTGTCTTACTCAGACAAAATTATTGCTGGGGATGAAAAAAAAAAAAAAGAAAGAAAGAAAAAGAAAAAGAAAGGGGGAAAAAAAAAAGAAAGAAAAGAAGGCCACTCCAGTACAGAGGAGTAGGCCAAGGTGAAACGCGGGGAGACTCTCCTCAGATTAGGTCTGGGTTAAGAGAATATTGATCTGTGTGCTAAAAACTGTTGATCTCTGAGCAGAGGATGACAAATGGTGGCAAACAAACAAACAACAACAAAAAAATTGACTGTCTCCAAGGACGTTTGAGCTGCTCCGTGTTTTCCGCTAGTGTTTGTTTGGTTTGTGGGTTTCTACACTGGGGATTTCAACACAAATAGGCAAATATTAAACAGAAATGAAGCAGCCACAAAAAAAGATACAGGGGAAAATCTAGGGTATGGGCAGCGAAGCCCAGAAACTGGGCAAGGTCCATCTATATGTTAAGTAGCACAAGCGGCGAACGTAGACAGTATTCCTTGTCTACACTCGTGGGTTACGCATTTTTTTGGGGGCGGGGGATTGTTTAGTGCTGGATTGTTATAAGTAGGAGAGAAGGGCTCTCGTCCAAAGTATGTATCTTTAATTACGGCAGGTTGGGCACTTAAAAAAAAAATCCAAC
Organism: Vulpes vulpes; assembly: GCF_048418805.1. Classification (NCBI taxonomy): domain Eukaryota; kingdom Metazoa; phylum Chordata; class Mammalia; order Carnivora; family Canidae; genus Vulpes; species Vulpes vulpes. Next base: position 67,480,657 of record NC_132795.1, on the reverse strand, counting down.
CACATATAAAGTAGGATGCTGACGTTCATAAACCCACAAATGAAAGGAAATATAGAGGCTTGCATTCATTAAGCAAATGCAGTATGACAAGGCACAAATTCAAATTGTTTGGGGGTTTGAGTAATTTTTCCCAACTGTACGATCTGAACTCCAAGTATGAAGAAGGGATCGAAAGAACATAAGATACCGACAACTTGCTCTGCATTCCAGAAGAATGTGGGATTGTGGCTGAGGGCAGGGACATGGACCCGTAGGCCCCAGTTGGAATTTATCTCTTCAACTCTTCATGTAACATTTGAAGTGTGATTTTTTTTTTTTGAAGTGTGATTTTTAACCTTTGTGATCCTCAGGGACCACTCGTCTCATAGGGGATAATCCCAGAGTATTTGTGTGAGGATTAAAAAAATTAGGGTCTGTACAAATGTGGCACAGGATGGCACAAAGGAGGCGTGAAATAAATAGTAGCTGTACCGATATTATCATTACTTGTTTCTTCATAAATGTATAGGTTTCCATTAGAAAATCCCTTCTCTCCATTCCTTCAGACTCTGTTCCCGGACACCTGGGTGGCTCAGCCAGTTGGGTGTCTGATGCCTGATTTCTGCTTGGATCTCTATCTTGGGGTCATGGGATTGAGTCCTGTGTTGGACTCTGCCCTCAGTGGGGCATCTGCTGGGGATTCTCTCTCCAAGATTCTTTGACCCTCTCCTAAATCATGTGTGATATCTCTCTCTCAATTAAATAAACAAACAAATAAATCTTATTTAAAAAAAAAACAAAAAAACAAAACATACTCTGTTCCTTGCACATGGAACACACTCACTCACCCCCACCCATTGTCCCCTTGACTCCCTCCCGTCCTTCAGCTTACACCCCAGCATTATATTCATAGAGAGTCCTAACCCAGCCTGCCCCTTCCTCGCCTTCCGCAAATAGTATTGGACACTCTTCATTATTCTCTCTCATGTCTCCCTATTTAGTTCTCCAGGGATCCGTGTACTACAGTTTCTCCCATACTCACAGATGAATCTACTCAATTAATGAATTATATTAGAACTACTATTTCCTCAGTAGTGAGTATCTTACCATAGACCTGGTGAGTAAAGGGACAGAAGTGCCACCATGTGAAAGGCATGTCTAGTCTGTTCTGTTTGCAATGAACTCGAGCCCCCAGTCCAGGGGCCCATCTGGAGAAGATGTTTAAGTAATATTTGTTAATAGAGTGAACCAACAAATGAATGAATGAATGACTCCCTCAATACCCCTACAACCAGGATCCTGTTGGAGAACAGATCTGGGGGTCAAGGGGCAAGGGTCCTTGCTTTGACTCTGTGACTTTGAGAAAGACATCATCCCTCCTATGTCCGGGCTTCTGGAAGACACGAGGATGGCTCCACAGAGGAAGAGCTCACCTCTCAAAAGGCCTTCTCAGCCTGATTTCTCTTGGATCCTAGGAGCCACTCACATCTTCCTGTCCTGAAAAGTTTAAATGTTTCAACTTCATAGTTGAAAAGTGTGTTCAGATGCAGTAATACTCGGTACTGATACATGAAGATTGTGTTTACACACCACATGACAGAGCCTGATGGAACACCTGACACATCAAAGTCTGCTAAAATATATGATTCAAAAATTAATTGTGGAATGAATGAAAGAAAGAAGTACATTAGAGCTCTGTGCATGTATCATTACTTAAATTAGAGCGAAGGAGTTGTCCAAGACAGAGTCTCTCTTAACACTGATTTTAATAGCTCTGTGTGAACTCTCATACTGAATATATGCAAATTAGCTGCTTCCCTCAGATTAAAACAATGTGTCTCCCTTCTCTTTCACTAGGCAAAAGTTTTGATCAGGTTAAATAAACGACCACAGTTCAAAATTTCGGAAGGAGAAAAAGATGTTGCTTTTACTTCTTGTGCCCACAAATATAATTTTGTTTCACTGAAATAAAACCAAAATTAACAAATTTAATTGCCACCAAATGGTAATCAAAACCATGAAAGCATGTTTGAGCAAGTTGCTCTGTCTTATGCTGTGAAATGTGAGCATCAGTAATAGACTATTTTATTTTAGATGTTTTCAAGGAAAGAAAAAGTTTTCTTTTATTTGAAACACAGCACGTAGACTAAAAGTTGTTTCAATACTAACTAAAAATTTCGTGCAGTGTAAAATGAAACCTTCACAGAAATGAATTTCATAATTTAGTGTACCACATACTTGTAAACTAAATGTTCCCAAAGAGTAAATGTTAATATTAACTAATAGTGTAATTTTAAGAGCACTGGGTTTACAGTTAGGAAGACTCATGTTCCACTCCCAACGGTGTGATTTTCTGTCTTTGTGTGTTTTCTGGCAAGAACCTTAGTCTCTCCAGCTAATTTTCTCATTATAAAACTCACAATTCTAACAAGATGGGTTGCTTTGAGAATTGAATTAAGTAACATATATCTTCCTACCTACATCGTTAGAACACAATAAAGATATATCTATAGACTGTTATAAGTAGTTAAATTTCTCAGAAATTTTATAGTGCAATGCAAGCATACTAAACATCTTGGAGATTCAAGATTTTTTTACCTGAAAATTCACTGTCATCATATTTATTACAAAATCTAAAAAACTGTCTATTATGAGGTTTTTTTCTTCATTAAGAAGATATCCAAAGCAATGCAAATGAAAATATGAAACCTCATAAATGCATAAATATGGAACTTGCACAGTTGTTTTGTACTAATAAGAAATGTTTGCTCTTAATCTACTTGAGAATTCGGTGTCTAACACATTGTCAGGATACCATAAGAGTTATTAATAATAACTCCACATATTAAAATTATTAGCTTTAAAGTGAAATTCCAAAACAAATTGCCTAGCCCCACATGGACCTAAAATGATTCTTTAGCGTGAGAGGGATAAGAATGTATAAATTGGCTGTAAGTTAGAAACCTATCCTCTGCCATTGACCCAAAGGTCTTCCTTCAAGTTAGCATAAAACATGCTTGGATGTTCTGATCACTGTTTCTTTTCTCTTGTCTCTCTCCTGGTCGCTCTCGTCTTGACTGTGATCCTCTCTTGCTCACTCTTTTCTTCCTGCATTTCTTTCTATTTTTCCTCCAACATACTCTGACCTGATTCCAAAAAGATATTGGGAAATGTGCCAGCAGGAAAGAGATGATACAACCTAATTAGGATATACAGAAGTCTAATAAAAGCACTGTCTACAAAAGCAACATTTAGGGCAGTGCCCTGGACTAGCAAAAGGGCTTCTTACCTTATCCCTAAACCTGAAGGCATCAAGGTGGGGGTCTGCAGAGGAGGGTTATGGGGAAGCAGGGGGGTCTGGAGACAGAGAAGTCCATGTAGAGAGGGGTGCCTTATGTGAGTCGAGAACCTCAGCAAGCATGGCCCAGGAAGCCCCCAATGTGGACAAAACAAAGGCATAAATAGCTAGACTCATGACCGGTGCTCCTTGCTATTTCCTGCTGGAGTGCTCCATTATCAGGGCCTAGCTGTAAGCCAGAGGCAAGAGCATCTTCATTAGTCCATACAGGCTAGCCTGTCTGGACACAAAGCAGATGGAAAAAGGTGGAAAGTAAAGTTGGAGAGATAAGTGGAAGTCACCCAGCCAGTGGTTTTAATTACACACATCCCCCCCCCCCACACCATCACTCTATGTGATAAGTGTTAAATGATTATGAAAGGGGAGTCACCCCTTCAGGACTGGGGCAGGAAATATATAAGATGAACCGGAGCAACTTATAGTCCCAGAAAACAAGAAAGTGCTCAGAACCACAATAACCCACAACGGTGGAGGTGTGCTAACAAAACACAGGAGCCAATCGTTGCTCCCAATGACCAACACTAGAACCATCCTAGCCACAGAACGAAGTATTGCTGGATCATAATCCCAAGTACAAAATAAATATAGAGTCCATACTGATACTCAAAAAATGATTGCATTAATAATAAAAAAATAAATAAAAGAGGAGAGACAAATTTCCCCTGTAGAAGAATTCCATAAAATTTAATAGAATCTCTACCCTCAGAAAAGTAGAGCAAAACTCCCCACTCCTCGGGTGTGGACTGCACATGGTGACCTTTTTCCCAAAGAATACTGTATGGAAAGGGAGGGGAGGAGAGAGAGTAACTTTACAGAGGAGAAATCTGAACCCCCAGCTTGGTGCTTAAGTCAACATTAACGGCAGTAAGTCCCGTGGATAGCTTGTACCCTTGATATGATGTGATGAAAATGCCACTTTATATCTCTGGTGTTCCTCCCCCAAACCCATAACTTTGGTCTCACCATGAGGAAAATATCAGATAAACCACAGATGAAGAACAGTCTACTGAGTCTACTTGATCAGGAGCCATCAAAACTATAAGGGGTACAAAAAACAAGGAAAGTGAGAAATCGTCATAGCCAGGCAGAGCTCAGGAGGCTTTACAACGAAGTGAAATGGGGTATACTGGATGGGTTCCTGGGACAGAAGAGAACATAAAGGAGAAACTAAGGAAATGGAAATAAAGTATCAACAAATCTTAATAGTAACACATTAATCCAGGCTCATTAAATGTTAGCAAACCTACCGTGCATATAACACATGTGCCAAGACTTTAATAACAGGGGAACTGGCTGTGGGGTGCATGGGGATTCTCTGTACTAAAGCTGTAATGTTTCTGCACATTTAAAACTGCCCTAAAAACTGAAGTTAAAAAAAAATCAGTCTGTGAAAATACAGATAGGAAAGCAAGACAGAAAAATCCAGGAGTGAGGCTGATCCCTGTAGTGAGTGCCATAATAAAGCTGGCGATCTTTGCTGTTAATTCTGGTCATTCTGTTTTGGAAACTGGAGTTCTTCCATCACTAATCACAGTAATCAAGACTTTGAGTCTGCTGGATTCCTACAAGTGGGAATTTGGAAGCGTTAGCGAAAAATTCTACCCCTACAATCTCATTTTATCTGCTTGTACAGCTCCTTCTCCACTCACACAAATGTAATGTTGACACACACGTGCATTCTCAACAGACACACAAAGCCCTGCCAAATCTGGAGGAGGGAGAAGCAAAGATCACCGGTCTTCTACTGCAATCAACCCCATGACTCTCTCAAAATTTTTCAACTTCTTTTTATCTTCTTTCAACTACCCTTTTATCTCCTTTTTAGCCTATAAAGTTATAGGGCCAGATGAACTTCTACTCTTCCTATCTCTAAAATTATTTTTCCAAAAGTAGCTGGGTAATTGATTTGGGTGAGGGAAGAAGCTCTCTCTCAAAGCTCCTTCTCAGCAATCGAAAAACAAAAATACAAGGTCAGTATCTTACTAGCATCCCATTGTTCCAGGACTAAAAGCATATTATGGCGGGGTGAGGACATCTCCATCTGTGATCTCCTCCAAGATTCCCAGCAGACACATCCTGAAAGCACACTTGTTAGATGCTTGCGTTTCTACCTATGACCAGAAAATTGAACAAAGTGCCTAGCATTTGCACAGATTACTTTTGCATCGTGCATCAGATTCAGAGCTTTCCGGTTTTCCTAAGCCATCACAATAACAGCTAGTCTAGAGAATAACACGAAAGTTAACTTTCAAAGGTAATTTTAATAGACCATACCTCTTTCATTCCCTCTGCCAAACTGCCTTTGCAATTCTTCGTGACACTTTAATGATCTTGAATCGAAAAGGTGGTAATTCATAAATCCCTTCCATTCTCTGGGCCTCGGCTTCCCCTTTCTGTAAAATAAAGAAATTGGATTAGATAATTTGTGGGAATAATTAAAAGGCCACTAGACCAACCACCTCTTTATTCACTGAATCCCTTGTATAAGACCTCTAGTAATGGATGCTCCTTAAATCTAAAATTCAAAGATGTAGTCATTGATTTTAATTATTACATTTTGTCAGTTAAATGTTTACACGTAGCTCATAAAATGTCTGGTTACATAAATACGAAGCTGTGTTCATGATTTCAAAAACTCATCTGTATCTTTTCTAACATGGATGATTTTAGCACAATGCTGTGGTCTGAACACTTGTTTCCTCCAAATTCATATGTTTGAAGTTTTAACCCTCAAAATGATAGCATGAGAAGCTGGGTTTTTGGGAAGTGCTCAAGTCTTGAGGGTGGAGCCCCCGTGAATGGGATTAGGGCTTTATAAAAGAGGCTCCAGAGAGATCTCTAGCCCCTTCCCCATGTGAGGACCCAGTGAGAAGGCATTGGCTGTGAGCCAGGAAGAGAGCCCTCACTGGCGGTGACCATGCTAACACCTTAATCTTGGACTTTCCAGCCTCCAGGTCTGTGAGAAATAAATGTCAGTAGTTTATAAACTACTTAAGCTCTGGTATTTTGTTATAGTAGCAGCCTGAATGGAATAAGACACATCACCTCCTATTTTCATCATTTTAGTACCAAAAATCTTTTACCCTCTGTCATGGCACTGCAATTAATAAGGGCTCTTAACAAGTGGTTCCAAAAAAAAGTGGAACTTATGGAATCCTTTTTGAATTAGATGGAAGTTATGAAGCATTTTCCCAGAAATTATACTTATATGTAAATACACATTTAAAAGTACGTGAGCACACACACGCACACGCATGCACACACACGCAATAAGTTCACGACCTCATCTCCCCGAGGTCCACCTCTTTTTCCAAAGTACGTATGGATGTCAGTTTATGAAATCCTGATCTAAGGACTGATTATTGTTGAACTAGGGAGAGCGGTATAATGTAGATTATTTCCCCCATCTGTTTCCAAGACTTTTAAGGGAGTCAGCCCATGCACAAATTAGTAGTTTTTTGACCAGATATTAGAAAAAAACAATATGTGAAAAAAGAGAAATGCAAAATAATGTATATAATATATATGAGAACTATAAGTAATTTTTAAATGGCCAAGTAAAATAATATTGTATGGATAGGTATGCTTTAAAGTATAAAAATATACCGGAAGGACCAATACCAAATTTATGATAGTGGTTAGTCTTAATAAGGAAGAGACAGCAATTAAAGTAAATTAAATTATTATCTGTAATTCTTATTTCTTTACAAGAAGACAGCAGAAATTCAATACCTTGTTAACCTCCTGTTAATGCAGGAGGTTGGCCTTTGGGTATCCTTTGATCATTCTTTGTACTTCTTGGAGACTTTTTTGAATCTCCCACATGGTGCCCAATGCCCAGCCTAGCACAGCTACAGAGGGCCATTGTCAGGACCGGTTTTCATCTTTGCTACAGGAGGATGTTAGCAAGCTGACAACGGGAGTCTGGGACAGGTCTTACTGGGCGGGAGTGGTCAGCTGTATGGCCATTGAAGGGTATGTGGAAAGGACAGACCATATGTATGTAAAAAAGGGTGCATATACTTTACTTTTCTGAGGAAGCAAAAGTACTCATCTGTGTTACTACTCCTTTGTTGCTTGCAATCCCCAACACCAGCCCCAAACTATCTGCCTGTCCCCCTTTGCTATCTCCCTGGTATAAGGCAATACAAAATATAATGACCTGGATGTAATCAATGTTTGCATACATTCTCTCAAAATAATTGAGTGCCTACATAAAAATTAGCTCTTTGAAATGACAGCATGCGGTGTATTTTCATGCTTTATCAGTTTAATTCTCAATCACATCAAACCTAAAGTACTGAAATTTTAATTTCTGAATAAAATAAAATTCTGAATGAATTTCAGGTAAAGAACAAATATAAGTAATCCAAATTTTCTAATTTCATCAGTGGAATAAATCTTTTTTTGCCTGATGTGCCTTTTGCCCTAAAATAAATTCTGAATAAATATTTTTTGATGAAAGAGTAAGTGACTTTAAAACATTGATAATTGTTATCTAACATATATTTTTAATCAGCTTTTGTGTTGATTAAGAATTTAAATGCCAAATTGCATGAGACTGATTTCATTTTTTTAAATGTATATTGAGTACCTACCATGTGGCAGTTACCGGTTAGCGGCTGGAATAGAATTAGTCAACGTGAAGACATATATAAAGTGATTTTTCTTTCCATGAGGCCATGATTAAAAATAAAACTAACCTTCTCTTCTAGAGTTAAATCAGATCTGATTTAAAATATGCTGTTTTAAAATGAATTATAAACTGTCAGAATTCATGGTTATAAAAAGGAATTTCCAGATATTTCTAATGACTTGGAATTTGTGTTTAATCTAACAAACCACACTGACTATTGAATTTGTGTGTCTGTGAATATAAAGATTTATTGTCCCTGGAGGTAATTATTGACCTCAACATCTTATCAGTCAATATTTACCTCTCGGGCCAATAAATCTTGATATAACCTCATGAAAGTCAATATCTGTTTAATAGTATACATGGAAATCTGTAATAGTTTGATTACAGGCTTCAATGTCATGCTGGCTGGTGCACCTCTTCACATCTAAGGGATACTGAATCATTTCTTTTTTCTTTTCAACATAGACAGAACATTTCTGATTGCTATGATTCACTTGTTCGCCATCCAACATTGGGTTGGACATATTTATATCTTTGCTTAATTCTCTTTAGCATACAAGTTTTGCCTCTTCAATCAAATTGTAAGCCCCTGTGAAGCCAAAGACTATTTTAATGCTTTGTGGTTTCACTCTTTGCCCCTAGTACAGCTCTCCATCACTGCAAATAAAACAGTTTCCATGGATGGATATGTCTTTCAAAGCACACGTGGTCCCCCAGAGGTTACAAAATAAGTCATCGCCCTTCCAGCATGCACATCACAAAATATCTTCCAAAGCCAGAAAGAATCCAGTGTTATCACATGCCAAGACATCAGAAATGACTGTTTAATACTAAGCATGATGTTCCTTGTTCTGGAAAGTCAGAAAGTGGAAGCATGTAGGGTGGTAGCATGTTCAAGTGTCATGCTGCGACACTGGATAATACATAGCTAGCTTACATGGCACACTGGATGCTGAATGCCCAGGAAGTATTTGTTGACCAGATCCTTGAAGTGGAAAATATTGAAATCAGTTTGTTTCATGGGCAGCTTCTAACACATTAAAAATGCTGGGGAAAGAAATCCCAGGCTACTTTAAAGAGTCCTTTCTATTGATTAAGCAAAAATGCAGGCCAAAAATTAGGTTGCATCAAAAGGGCTACATTTTCTGTAGTTCCTGATATCCTCAGCAGAGTTTCCACAGCATCCTACAGCTTAGACGGCACCACTGGGCTTCTAAAGGTGTGAGTTGGGAAGCTCCACCACCTTTCAGAGCCTCAGCTTGATTTCTGTGTTAATAACTATTTGCCTTTGTAAACCTGCCTGCAGTGGTAGTTCAGAAACCAAATGTATCTTCAGCCTATGGTGTCTTGCACACTACCCAACAGCATGCAGTCCAGGCCTCCTGGAGCAGCGAACAGGGGGGAGACTCATGTGGACATGATTGGTGGGCTTCCTCATTGCCCATTCAGATTCAGATCTCAAGAGCCCCTGAGATCTAACAGGATTAATGTCATCACTGAGGAAGGTGCCTGACCCTTGAACTGTGCACCTTTTGTGAAGTGTGGTTTAAAAAGTGCTAAGTCCTCTCCTGATTTGATCATAGGCCAGGATATAAAAGTAATATGAGATGACAAAGCATCATCTTCTGCCCTGTATTACCAGCTCAATGGCTGCGGTCAGTAGTAGCATTAACTCTTCCTCTGGCACTGGGTGCAGAGGTTGAGCAGGGGAGGGGAAGACTGGGGTCTGACCCTGCTGTGGACCAGGATTGATTGCAAGAGACACTGGACTTGAACCAGTTTGCAAAGACATGTGCAAGAGGCCAACTCTTTCCCATGACCAGTCTTAGGTAAGATTTTTTTACCCCCTCTGTCTATGCTACAAACCCAAAGGATGTTCCTGAGCATAATACTCAAGCCCATCAACAACCCTTACCACTTAAACCTCTAAGATGTCTGAGGCCATGTACTGACATAATCACAGAGGACACTAGGCATGGTTAGAAATGGCTGGGTCGCTGCACCTTGCAATCATTTGTAAGATCAAGCTAGGATATATACACTTTCCCAGAAAATGTCATAAGACCAGCATCAGCAGTCTTTTTGGAAACACCACCTCTAAATCTCTTCTAGTGGCTTGGGAACCTCTATCATCCTAAAATTAAGAAAAACCTTCACACACAATTTACTCAACACCCAGCCAAGAGATAACAATGTCGACAGGTTGGTGTCTGACCTGTTTGAGGCATGGGCTACATTCCAGATATTTCAATTGCTTAAGAGAATCTGAGTGGAGGAAAAAAAAATATTCTCTGCAACTCGGTTGATCCAAACCATCCCCCACACCTGACTCTGGTGTTGCTAAGACACAGATGTGAGAAGGGAGAAGTCTTAGGTTTATTCAAGGCTTGTATACACTGGTTTAGGACAAGCACTGAGTGGGTGCAATTTGTCTTGATTTGGCTGTTCCAGGGTTCAATTCCTCTGTCACATTAAGGGCCATTGTATCCCATGTGAGACAGTCCAGCATCGTATTTGCTGAGAAGGGAAGGGTCCATGCCTGATGATTTATATCTGAATATCTTAAGTCTTGACTACAATCAGAGTCAGCTGCAGTGGGTCATCTAATGCCTCTGCCATGACTCCAAAGTCTGCCTTGAAGATTCTGATGTTTCAGCTAACAACCAAAGGTCATCCCTTTGGGCTGATGTTTTACTATCCAAATCTCAAAGCATATAACATAATTCTGAGGTTCTTCTCATTTCTGTCATCCTGAGAGTATATTCTTTAATTCTTTCTTTCATCAATACTACCCAAATTGTCACCACTATGTCCAATGTATTGGTCATGAAAAATGTACAAATGCAATTTCCAATTTTAAGAGTTTTGCCATATGGATTCAGGGAAAAAAACAAATGTGCTGGTATGACCAGATAAGTCAGTGGATATATTTTTTTTAAAGATTTATTTATTTATTCATGTGAGACACACACACACACACACACACACAGAGAGAGAGAGAGAGAGAGAGAGAGAGAGAGGCAGAGGGAGAAAAGGCTCCAAGCAGGAAGCCCGGGACCCTAGGATCACATCCTGGGCCAAAGGCAGACGCTCAACCACTGAGCCATCCAGGTGTCCCTAAATCAGTGGATTTAATGATGAATCAAAGCCACAAAAATATGAAATGTTTTAAGATGGGGTTGGCCTACGTGTCTAATTAGTGTTGGGGTATCTGAATTTGTTCAGGACTATTAATGTTCCAAATACCAACACCCCAATCTAAGCTATTCAAAGGTACTCACATCAGGCCTCATTTCTTTCTCCAAACAACACAGCAACAAAATATTTTTAGATAGCAAATCTGATTGTGTTAATCACCCTCACCCAATCTATTTGGAGGACCTTGAGGGAAATAGATTTTATTGGGTAAGGCAGAGCTGGAGATCATTCTAGGAGGGAAAGACTTTGTGAACAAAGTCAAGGAAACCCGTGGAAGCATATGATACTTTTAGGAGAAGATGCAAGATTCACATTAGAAACTAACAGATAGAAGGTTGAAAATGTAACTATAGGGGATCCCTGGGTGGCGCAGCAGTTTGGCGCCTGCCTTTGGCCCGGGGCGCGATCCTGGAGACCCGGGATCGAATCCCACATCGGGCTCCCGGTGCATGGAGCCTGCTTCTCCCTCTGCCTGTGTCTCTGCCTCTCTCTCTCTCTCTCTCTATCATAAATAAAAAAAAAAAAAGAAAAAAAGAAAATGTAACTATAGCAAGTTATATTTTCCAGAGATGGGCACAAGAGCATTTTCCATTCCCTGTGCTCTTCTGCAATGTCTACTGTGGTGATCTTACGATGCCTCCACTATGGAGGCAGATAGCTTGTCTCAAGGAACTGCACTCAGAGACTTTGATGTGTCAAGCTTCCTCCCCATCTAGTCAATGAGACCTTGAGTTGATGCTGTAATGAGATAAGACTTTGGGGGTGTTTGTGCATTTTGTATCAATATGGATGGTTGTGGCCAAAGGATGGACTGTGGTAGATTTTATTCTCTGAAGATGACAATATCAATACCCCCCATCCCACAATGTAATATAGACAGTGCCACCATCAAATAATGGGGCGTATGTTCCTTACTGTGGAATGTGAGCAGAACTTTGGGACTGCCATGACTGATAAAGTACAGAAGACTTCTGAGGATACTTCATAAAAGTTCATGCAGCCTCTGTCCAGATTTCTTGAAACACTCTCTGTCTATAAAATCCCTATTACAACACTCCATCTCGGAACCCAACTACCTTGTTGAGAAAAAGCCCAAGCCAAATGGAGAACCCACATGGAAATGCTCAAGCCAACACTCCCAGATGAACTGAGCCTCTCATTCATCCCAGTCCAGGTACCAGACATGTGGGTGCGCAAGCCTCCAGAAGATTCCAGCCACAGACATTTGAATCTCCCCAGCTGAGGCTCCAGACGTCCAAAGTGGCAGACATGTGGCCTGGCTGTTGTGCAATCTTAATTTCTGAGGCACAGGTTCCATGAGCACAAGGGAGGAGTGGTTGTTTCATGCTGTTAAGTTTGGGGTGGTTTGTGTGCAGCAATGAATGGTGGGAATGATAAAACCAAATTGTGGAAGCTTGCCTACCAGCCTGAGGAATGTTAATTTCACCCTACAGGACAATGATTTTCTTTCTTTTTTTTTTTTTTATGATAGTCACACACAGAGAAAGAGGCAGAGACACAGGCAGAGGGAGAAGCAGACTCCATGCACCGGGAGCCCGACGTGGGATTCGATCCCGGGTCTCCAGGATCGTGCTCTGGGCCAAAGGCAGGTGCTAAACCGCTGCGCCACCCAGGGATCCCAGGACAATGATTTTCTAACTCTGGTCCACAGAGAACCTCAGCAGCCTTGAGTGGGGCAGGGTGGGGAAGGGAAGATGGAGTATTTGGGGTGCACATCCATCTGCTTCTACCACGTGTGTCTGCTTTATATGCTGGGCTTCCATGTGAGGTTTTGCTTGCAGGCTACCATGTCAAAAATAATAGAATATAGATATTAGTGTCTATAAACCAATAGATAAGTAGATACAGTCATGATCTTAAAACAGAATAGCTTCTCGTGGACACTGTGCTGGTGGTGTAATGGTTCGATGGTCTTTCCAGGTATGTGATGCCATGTGCTCAGTTACCACTGTGGTGCCAGATTCAGTTTGGGTCATTCTAGTAATATCTTAGCACTCATTGCTCTCCGGTCAGGCCTATGCTACTCTAACAGACTGTATGTTTCACCTGAGGCTATTTTTTTCTCGAACTGACTTGTAATACCAAAATGCTACTCAAGTAATGTCTCCGGACTGCCCTGCAACAGAATGACCTGTTAACAATGAGTTACATCTACCTATGGAATCAGAATCTTTGGAGATTATAACAACTAGCTATTCCCAGTGTGAGAAATAAACTCTACCTCCTGGTAGGAGTGGTTATGAAGTCACAACGTAAAGGCTTGGATATAGGGGAGGTCCCTAATTAGGGCTGGCGACATAGTAGTCTACCATAGGGGTAGAGATTGAAAGTATGCACTTTTTAATATCTTATTAGAGCATAAGGGAATCTTTTACACATAAATGTTTAAGAGCCCTAGAAAATACAAATAAGTTAAATAGCCCTCCCAGGATTATGTCGCATAGTCAACTCTATGAAGTGACATCAATGTCACAAAAGCCATTCAAGGTTCATGTGATGGGTTTCACTAATAATGTGTTAGCTTGGTGCAGGCTGGATTGGAACAGAGATAAATGGTGAGCAAGTTAGGTTATTTTAGTAACTCAGGAGTAAAGTGACAAGGCCCCAGAAAATCAAGGTGTCAGCCAGCCTGTATTCTTTTCTGGAGTCTCTGGAGCACAATCCGTATCCTTGCCTTCCCTAGCTTCCAAAGGCAGTGTGCATCCCCTGGCTCATGTTCCAATTTCCAATTTCAAAACCAGCAGTGGCAATATTTTCAAATGTGTCTCTGATTGTCCCACCTTGTTATCTCCTTTGATTACATTGGCCGACCCAGAGAATATAAGATAACCTTTCCATCTCGAGATCTTTCACTTAATCTCATCCAAAAAGTCCCTGACGCTATGGAAGATAATATTTCACAAATTCTGGAAATTAGAATGTGGATATCTTTGATTTTATTCTCTTTCTTCCACCATCCCTTTCCCTTCTGGGGACCTTCATAGAAACTGCTGTGTGGAATGAGGGGTAAAACAGCAGGGGTACGGGCGCCTGGGTGGCTCAGTAGTTGAGCGTCTGCCTTTGGCTCAGGGTGTGATCCCAGGGTGCTGGGATTGAGTCCCACATTGGGCTTCCTGCATGGAGCCTGCTTCTCCCTCTGCCTGTGTCTCTGCCTCTCTCTGTGTATCTCTCATGAATAAATAAATAAAATATATTTTAAAAAGTTGGGGTATTCGTACTTTGGTTTCCCATTCTTGATTGGCTAAGGGTTGTACTGGGGGCATTAAACCTTCAGACACTTCCTGACTGCCTTGTTCATGGGCTCAGCAAGCTCCTGTGACACAACAAAAAGACCTTGGGCAGAGAAGCAGAGGAACGCAGTGCTTAGGCGGAACGCTATCCTTGGTGATGGCAACAGTTGCTCCCAGGTTGTGGGTGAGCTCACAGGTGGACGAAGGGCTAATGGCACAGGCAGTAGCAATGCTGCTATAAGCTCTTATTACTTTCACTCCAAGATCTGTAACATGATCGTACTGGGCTCACCTATCCCTAGGCTAATTTTTCTGCCCCTTCTCTTTGCATTCCCTTTATTGAAACCATATTTTCTGATCAACGACCAGCAGAAATTTAACCTCATTTACGGAATGCTCTAGGAGTTCTAGGACAGTAAGCTTCTCTGTTCTTCCCTGGGATTTTGCACTTCATAGTGGCTGAGATCTGACACCACCTGGCTTTATTCTGTAACAGTATCTACTATTTTAACATCATCTCCACTCTGCAATTGGGCAGCTAACTGCTTGAAAGCAGGAGCTATATTTTTTGAAGTCATTTCTTTATTCCCAGCCAGAGGAACAGAGCTCAGACCATGCTTGGTGAATGAGTACCTGGAAAGCTAAGGGCTGCTGTGTCAGCTAGGGGTTTGTCCAATCCATCATCAATGATCTTTTCTTAACATTACCTGAGTATCTGTGGTTGGTTTGGGAATGATGGAAGAAGTTTCACTTGGGATCTTCCTTCGCATTTCCCTCTCCATGGATGTTTTTGTTTTTGTTTTGTTTTGTTTTTTTTTACCTAAACCTCGGATTTTACAGCAAGGAGAAAAAACATCATAGGTTGGTAAACCAAAGATCACACATGATGGGAGCACTGAGTATTAATTGAGCCTTAAAATCTGCCCAAAAGGTAACCACAGGAGAATAAATCACCACCTTCACTGCTGAATCACTCAGGGCCCCTCTCGCCCCAGAACACCATAACCTCAGCTGGGTTTTGATCCTTTAAGCCTTGGCTCTCTCCACATCAGTGGGCCCACCAGTGAAGTGGTGGGGAACCAGAGCATGAGAGGCAAAGGAGGTAGGAGACCACAGCGGTGACTTCTCAGCCTGTAATTATTTTTAAGAGGTGGAATAAAACCTTCATTTTTAAGAAGCAAATAAATGTGATAGCAACGTGGTGGGCTTTAGGAAATGTATCGACCTTATTATCAACTATGGATGCCGCAATTTTGAAGTCAGCAAGTTGGCTGCTTTGGCTTAGAAAGACATTATTATAATGATTTCACAACTCATTATCCACTTATTTAAAAAAAAATACACACTTCTTCAATAAAAAAAAAAAAAAAGAAAAAAAACCCATAGTCCCCAAACTTGGAATGAATGATCACTAATACTGTATTTGCCTTCACTTTAAAATTAAAGACACAAACTATTATAAAACACACACACACACACACACACACACACACACTCCTGATTTTATTGTCCATGGGGATTGCATAGTGGTTACCTGGAGCTTCATCATGTAAATCTCATGCCTATTGGTCTTTGCCTAATGAATTCACCAGTCGTCAAATGAGATTAAATGAGATACACATATGATTTCCAAAAGGTGAGCCTTTCATTTTACTTTCATAACATTTGTTTTCTTGTGCTTCAGGTCAACTGGATGCTAGAATAAAAGATTATTTCAGGGACTATGCAAAACTGACGGGACAATCTGATTTAAGCCTAGACTGAAGATAGGGTGACTTTTCAGTCATTTCCATGGATTTTTCTCCTCTGCTTCCCTTCTCTTCCTGTGTCAGACTCTCTGAAGGAGAAATACATGAAAGATGTTCATTCACTCATTCATGGACATATCTTTATTCAGAA
This sequence comes from Vulpes vulpes, assembly GCF_048418805.1. Classification (NCBI taxonomy): domain Eukaryota; kingdom Metazoa; phylum Chordata; class Mammalia; order Carnivora; family Canidae; genus Vulpes; species Vulpes vulpes. The sequence continues at coordinate 67,464,333 of NC_132795.1, read as the reverse complement.
AAGAGTTATCAATATCTCCCTTACTATTTTTATATCACTTTTACTACTTACAAATACACAAAAAAACGATACTAGCTATATATTGGATAGAAAATTACCACTAGAGCAATGATATAATGAATAAGAAATATAATTCTTAAATTATACTGTATGATATTCAATCTGAGTTTTTGCCAGAAGCTAACATACTTGTCTAACTCTCTTAGGTCAGACTTGATCATAACTTATGTGGAACTGGATGATATTGTTCATACTTGGGAATTGTATTAAGGTAATAATTACTTCAGTCAAAAGCCACCTTTAGGCTAGTTAGAGAGATGATCTCACTGTTGCGTTATAATGTCTGCCTTCATTTCTCCTACAAATCCATCACTTTATCTGCTTTTCCTCTCACATTGCCAGTATATGCTTAACAGATTTTATCTATGCTTTTTGATTTATAATGTACATTACTCATATTATTTTAGATATCTGGCATAAGATATGAACTCTTTTTATGAATATAAAAGTAATATAAGTTTTTAAAATTAAAATCAATACATTTACCATTGTTCTCCCAATCAATGGGAATGGACACTTTCTCTTAGCTTCGATTCCCTTCTCCCTCTCATGCCATACATTTAGTCGAGACTTCTAAAAGTTAATATCAGGCAGGGTCAGAGAGCAAAGCCATAGTCAAACTACTGATTTCATAATTCTGGTCTTAATATTACTTACTTTCAACTGTACATGGATAAATTAAATCACACTTAAGTATTACTGGAAGGAGCAGTTTGGTGTGAACATTAACACTGAACCACAGGATACAAGTTAACATAATTTTAAAAAATTCACTCATGTACATATTGTTTTACTTTTTAAGATATTCTTTCACTTATAGAGAACATTTATTCTTCAAAACTTTATTATTTAAAATTTCAGATGTCTCCTTCCAGGTCCCTGGCCCTCCCACACTCATCATCATGTTCTTCCAGTCCTAGCCATGCCCCAGACACCAGCCTTCTTTGCAAACTGATGTCCACAAACCCTGCATTTATTTGCACTGCTCTTAAGCTCAGAACATCACAAAGTCTCCAGGTCCTCAGAAAACAGAGGTCTCCTGAGCCTAAAAGTCAAGTCCTCAGGACCTGGCCTCAGTTAAACTCCCATCTGGAATAACTCCAGTCCTCCCACAAGACTGGCTGACAGCCTGGCCTCTATGTATCATTTGTCTATAATAATCCTCATACCTTTCTTCATGGCATCCATCTCCATTCACCCAAGCATATCTGTCCTGAATCTACAACCTTCTAGAAACTTTCTCTTATCAATCCAGTCTGCAATGACCTCTCACTTCTCTCTTTAGCCATTTTCCTTTCCAGTCATTGACCCTTAATTATGCACTGCCCTGTAGTATATAGGCCCTTTTTAAGGTATGTAAGTAAAATCTCTTCAAGTAGATCTTAGGCCTGAAAGTGAGATTTTTATCTGGTTTTTTTTTTGGAGTCACCACTGTGCCTAGCACAGAATCTATTTGCATTGGAGCATTTTAGAGGTATGGCTTGGTGAATTGATATAGCACAAAATTAGGCAAAATCACTCAGGATATTTTCCCCCAATAGATCCTGGTGTGTAATCTTTTTCTAAGTCTTAATTAGTCTGAATAATTTACTCTATGTTCCAATCAAACCTAGGAGATGTTCAAAACAAAAGAACCAAGTTCTGTAATTTGACATGCCATTGAATAAACCGGGCTCTTTGGTGATTTTATTATTTGAAAATGAAATGTTAATCCCTGCCTTGGTGAATGTCTGAACCACTTGGAAACTGCAACACTGAAAATCAAGATCTTTGTTGTGAAGGACAATGGTGCTGCAGTGGTTAAGGCACATTGCCTCATGGAGACTGTCCCTTCAAACTCGAAAGTGAGACCTGCAATTATGGGTGTCAGGGTTCTTAAGATGAGATGACTTTACCATTCTCTTTAGCTGAAAATTCTTTGGTAGCAGCAGATTTTTATCCCTGCCCCCAAATCCCACAGCATTCTGTGTGGTTCTTAAACAACTATTGAGCATGCCTTGAAAGAGTGAATTATTGTAGAACATTCCCTAATAGTCAACAGATGATATAAGCCCATGATAGCAATACAGCTCAAGTGACCTTTTTACTAACTGATCTGCTAACTGGACCTGAGAAAGTAGTATTAATTAAGACTTTACATAAGCTATTTGACTTCTTGTTCATACAAGATGGAACAGATTCATTTCTTCTGGGTTTTCCCTTGCAAAGTACAACTATAATCCCTAGAAATAGCACAAGAGACAACCAAAGGAGAACTATCAAAGGTGCAAGGAAGAAGGAGAAAACATCAGGGACCTCAGGGCTAGAGGAACAACATGGCCGCAAGGCATCTCAGGGCCACCACAAATAGCAGAAGTGAAAATTAGCTTGTCATATCCCAACCTCCAACCTAAAGGCAGTCTAGGTAGTAGGATCATTCTTCCAGAGGACTGAACTGGAGTCCCATCAACAACACCAGGTGAGCTGAACAACATAGGCAAACAGGAACGACTGAGGATCCTGCTTAAAATCACTGGCCAGAAGTGTTCTCCTTCCCTATTCCTGGCCTGAAACTTCTCTCCTCTATTAAAACACCTAGCAGTTGGGAAGCTCCAGCCAAGAGACAAGAAGTGGCTGAGCTGACCAGCAAGGGGGAATCCCACCACTACAAATAGCTAGACTGGGAAACTCAATTATCTCAAAATAAATAAATATATACATAGAACAGAATAAAAATGGAAATATGACATATTAGCATATGTGAGATGCAGCCATAGCAGTGCTCATAAGGAAATTGTTGCCACAGAAAAGAAGAAAATTTTCAATCAATAACCTAAGCTCCTACCTCAGGAAACTAGAAAAAGAAGACCAAAGTAGACCCAAAGCAAGCAGAAGGAAGGTCATAATAAAGATAAGAGCAGGAATGCCTGGGTGGATCAGTGATTGAGCATCTGCCTTTGGCTCAGGTCATGATCCTAGGGTCCCAGGATGGAGTCCTGCATCCAGCTCCATGCAGGAAGCCTGTTTCTCCCTCTACCTATGTCTTTGCCTCTTTCTGTGTGTCTCTCATGACTAAATAAATAAAATATTTAAAAAATATAAGAGCAGAAAACAATGAAATTGAAAATAGTAAAGATGACCAATGAAACAGATATTTGGTTCTTTGAAAAAAGATGAAGTTTATAAAACTCCAAAGAGACTGATAAAGATTTTAAAAAGGAGAAAACCAAAATCACTAATATTAGGAATTAAATGGGAAATATCACCATAGATCCTGCAGCTGCTAAAGGAATTATAAAAGGATATAAACAATTTTATGTTTACAAAGTTAACAACTAGCAGAAATAGACCAATTTCTCAAAAACCATAAAGAGCAAAATTCAACAAGGGTGAATGAAATAATCTAAATAGTTATATAGCCACTAAGGAAATCAAATTTATAATTTAAAATCTCTCAGCAAGCAATCTCTAAGTCTAAGTGGCTTCACTGGAGAATTCTACCAAACATTTAAAGAACAGTTAATATATTTTACACATTTTTCCCTAAAAACAGAACTAGAGAGAGCACTTTCCACCTCATTTTATGAGGTCAATATTATCTTGAAACACAAACTAGAATGGCCAGCAAAAAATAAAACTACAATCCATCGTCTTCATAGACTTAGACAAAAAAAAAAAATCAACAAAATATTAGCAAGTCAAATCCAACTCAGTAGAGGGGCACCTGGGTGGCTCAGTGGTTGAGCATCTGCCTTTAACTCAGGTCCTGATCCCAGGGTCCTGGGATCAAGTCCTGCATCAGCTTCCCCACGTGGAGCCTGCTTCTCCCTCTGCCTCTCTCTCTGTGTCACTCAGGAATAGATAAATAAAACTTAAAAAAAATCCAATACAATAGAAAACAAATATTACATGATGACTCAGTAGGATTTACTCCAGGCATATAAGATTGGCTAAGCTTTTGAAATCAATCAACATAATTTCCATATCAACTGTCTAGAAAAGGAAAAAAATATGATCATATTAAGTGATGCAGAAAAAGCATTTGACAAAATCCAACACCCATTCATGATAAAAACTCTCATCGAATTAAGAATGCTGTTACAGGGAATCACCTCAACCTATAAACAATAGCTATAAAAAAAATCTACAGCTAGCAACATACGTAATTGTGAATGTTATCCCCTTAAAACCAGTAACAGACAAGAAAATCTATTCTCACCACTCTTATTCAACACAGAATTGCAAATTCTAGCCACCTCAGTAAAGCAAAAAATAAAATAAATGAAAGAAATACAATTGTAAAGTAAGAAAGAATACTATCCTTATTTGCAGATGACATGATGATTTCCTTTAAAAATCCAAGGAATCTATAAAAATATCCTAGAACACATAAGTTTGATGAAGTCATAGACTATGAGTTCAACATACAAAAAGTAATGACATTTTCTATATAGCAACAATGAGTACGCCAAAACTAAAATTTAAAACAATACAATTTACAATCACACCAGAAGAAATTAAATGTGCAGGTATAAATTTCCCAAGGATGTATAGTGCCTGTATGCTGAAAATTACAAAATCCTGATGCAAGTGATCAAATAAAACCTAAATGAATAGTTAGATGTGCTGTGTTCATAGATTGGAACACAGTAAACATAGCAAAGATGTTTATTCTTCCCAAATTGATTTATGGGTTTAATGCAATTTCTATCAAAACTCCAAGAAGATCTTTCTGTTGACATAGATTAACATATTCTAAAATTTTTATGGAAGGCATAAACTCTAGGAAAGCTAAGTCTCGAAGAAGAAGAAGAAGAAGAAGAAGAAGAAGAAGAAGAAGAAGAAGAAGAAGGAGGAGGAGGAGGAGGAGGAGGAGAAGAAGAAGAAGAAGAAGAAGAAAAGAAGAAGAAGAAGAAGAAGAAGAAGAAGAAGAAGAAGAAGAAGAAGAAGAAGAAGAAGAAGAAGGAGGAGGAGGAGGAGGAGGAGGAGGAGGAGGAGGAGGAGGAGAAGAAGAAGAAGAAGAAGAAAAGAAGAAGAAGAAGAAGAAGAAGAAGAAGAAGAAGAAGGAGGAGGAGGAGGAGAATGAGGAGGAGGAGGAGGAGGAGAAGAAGAAAAGAAGAAGAAGAAGAAGAAGAAGAAGAAGAAGAAGAAGAAGAAGAAGAAGAAGAAGAAGAAGAAAGCATGAGAAGTCATTGTACCCTCTATTAAGCTAATTTTTCTACTTCTCTATGAAGTCCGTAGCAGTTAGGCATGCTCTCCATTACATATTGATGGTATAAGCCCTTTTGAAGAGTCTTCTATAAACGATGCCTTATTTCCCTGTCTCCACCCAGTGAACAGTGAAATCCACAGGGTAGAAGGAAGGAAGGAGTCATATTAAAAATTTTTTAAGATTTTATTTATTTATTTATTTATTTATTTATTTATTTATTTATGAAAGGCAGAGAGAGAGAGAGAGAGAGAGACATAGGCAGAGGGAGAAGCAGACTCCATGTAGGAAGCTCGACGTGAGACTGGATCCCAGGACTCCAGGATCGTGCCCTGGGCCAAAGGCAGGCACTAAATTGCTGAGCCACCTAGGGTCCGTCTTATTGAACACTTTGGGGGAGTTAGCATTTGTTAAGAGACTGAACTCAACAAATATTATCGTGGGCTCTCTGTGTATACGAGCCCATGCTACTTAGACGATTTCAGTTGTGCTACCTAACTTGTTTTGCTGTTGCAATAAAAATGTGATCCTATTGTTTCTCATGTTTTAAAGAGAAACAACATTTATTCACAAATTTCTTCTCAGAGGTGTCGAAGAGTTAACTAGAAGCATGGTTATAGTGTTTGTTTAAATCCTTAGAAATCGCCTTCAAGGAAGGCAAAGCTGCAAATTGATAGGAGATGCCAAACAGGGTTAATCCAGTTGGGGGAAAAATGAAATATTTACTATCAGAATAATCCGGATTTGTTGAAAATAGAAGTCTGCAGCTTTGTTGTCTGGGGCTTAACCATTTTTGAACAAATTTCTGGGCATTCTTTGGGCTTCGTCTAGTTAACATTAAAATTTCAACTGTCATTAGATTATCAGGGAATTATAAGAATCACAGCTTTGACTTTGCACTTAAATTTTAAAACCTGGAGGTAGAAGTCCACATATTTATTGCTATAACTATTGAAGAACCTCACAGCAGGATTCTAGGCTTAAAGACAAAAGGAAATAAGCACTGGCATTTAGGGGAATAAAAGTTGTAACATGCATTAATAATGACAAAAACACTCCAGATAATATCTGAAAATCCTGGGAAGTCACACTGAAAATGTTCCCCTTCATCAAATAACATGAGACTGTAAGCACTTGTACAGAATAGCAACTATGATACCACTACCACCCCCTACCACCAACTGACAGCCAGGAGGAAAGAAGGGTGTATAAATCTCTCAGATTCAAAAATCAAGTACTGTATACCCAACAAAAACAAATTTAAAGGATCTAGACACACCCCAGTTTTATAAACCAGTTGTATTCAACAAAGAAGGGGCATATCTCTTCTTCATCCAACACCGGTCTGGTTAATCAACTTGCTGCATTGTCCTGTGCTAGGAGCTAGAAGGGTTTCAGACAAGTAGACTTCATTCTTGCCCGCAAGGAGTGTGAAGCGCAGACAATAGGCAAGATGTCTGAATACAAACAAAATGACATGGGTAATCAGAGAGGCTGCAACTTTTCAGACAAGAGCTTGTTAAGGTCAGTATGATTTGGACAAGGGAATGTGAGTGGGGAGAGAGAGGTTAAGTAAAAGGAATGCAGGAAGACTAAGTATGGAGTGTCTTTTGGGAATGGCTGCCATATTGGCTTCATTTTGGATATTGATTAAAGATGATGCTGGAGAAGAGGGTCAAACCTTCAAAGACAGCCATGTTGCTTACAGATTTTTTTTACAATTGTTTTTTGGGGAGACTGGGTTCTGGTCAGAGGAATGATGAAATCAGATGTATTTGAGAAGGGTTGGGTAATTAATTGGAGAAATGTGTGTAAAACAAATCAGAACAGTCAGAAGTTGGCCACTAACCAGAGCAGGAAGAAGGCTGTTGTAACGGTGCACAGGTTACTTAACTGCGACTTCAATTAATGATGGCAATGCAAATCAGATGGCCAGAGAGATGCCTCCCAAGTATATCAAGAGGGGAGGAGGAATTAAAAGGATAAATTTTGAGAGTATGTAATCTGAGGGAATGGCAGGGCATTGGTGTGAGCTGTGTGACAGGGAGAAAGAAACTTCCAGGGAAGAGAAGAGTTGAGGAAAGATGTGTAGTTTTTATTCTAAACATGAGTGAAAGTTGGTCTCTTGCCACCAAGAAGTAAAGAAGCCATTTAAAAGACAGTGATAAAAAAAAAAGACAGTGATAGAAGGAAAGAAGCTAAGGAATCAAGGGAATAATCCTACAAGAGGCAGGAAAAAAATAAAATCAAAATTCAGGTGGTGCACATAGACTTGGGGAAAGGTAGGATGCTTCCTTCTCCAAGATAGGAAAGAGGGAGGAGAGAATGCACAAAGATGGACCTCAGGCATTGAAATGATTGAAATGTAATGAAATAATTGAGCTCTTCTAACTTAAGGCGATAGCTATAGATTTGCAGGATTTCAAAAAAGAGGCCCACAGGAAATAGACCTTCTAATTTAAAGAAAAAAGAAAGAAAATGGTGTCCGCATATCACACAATGTCCTTTGTCCAATACTGCAGATGTTAAAAATACACAAAGGACACTTCTCACAGAAACCATCAATGTCAGCTTGGGGCTGAGTAAGGTGAGTGAGAAGAGTTCAGTTTCACTGCACTTCAGGATCTCTAGCAGACATATATGAAGATATAGGATGAGCAAACTGCCAGTTGCTGAAGTGAACTAATTGCAATTTTGAAGACAAAAAAAACAAAATTTAGAAGAAAAGATGTGTGTCACCATCCTCTTCCTTCTTTGACCTCCCCATTTTCATAGCTTCAAACCCAAAGAAGCTAGACATGTTAATGTAGACAACAATAACTAAGTGACTCAGAGAATCCTTGAATCGGAAATACTCCAAGGTCATTTACCCCACTCACGGCAGAAATGCACTCGCAATATTGCTAACAAATAATGGTCCAGCTGCTGCCTGAATAATCATTAAAAGACAGTGAGTAGAAGAGGGTAAGTCCACTGTATGTCAGGAAACAATATTCTAGTTGGAAGTAGAAGTTTCCTTTCTCCAGTTACATGAAATCCTCCAGCCACTTCTGGAGTAAGGTGGAATAATACATCTACAGGTATGTAAAAAGGAGAGTTGTGCTCCATCTCCAAGTGTCCAAATCTCCATAACTGTCCCTCCACGTAGTCCTCTTAGTGAGAGAACTTCACCAACTCAGCATTTCCCCCAGATGCTCAAGTCAGTCTTTTTCCATACAGAGGAGGACCCCACCATTGTGATGAATGCAGAGTTCAGCCACCTTGCTCCCCACCTTGCTCCCATCCCCTATGTCTACTACATCAATATTCCATAGGCTCCCTTGCATTTTCCATCTTCTCTTTCAGTTAAGTTGGGGACTTGCAACTAGTTTTGGCAAAAGGATTCTTAACCCACCTTGGAGGTCTCATGTTCAAAATGAACAAGAGCCAGGATGCCTGGATGGCTCAATGGTTTGAGTGTCTGCCTTGGGCTCAGGGCATGATCCCGGGGTCCTGGGATCAAGTCCCGCATCAGGCTCCTTGCAGGGAGCCTGCTTCTCCCTCTGCCTATGTCTCTGCCTCTCTCTTTGTGTCTCTTATGAATAAATAAAATGTTTTTAAAAAATGAACAAGGGCCATCTGGCTCACTTGAGCAACTATTTTTTTTTTTATTGTTAAGCTACTGATGTTTAAGGGGATTATTTATTTATATATATATTTTAAAGTATTTGTTTTTTATGCATAGCCCAGCCTATCTTGATTGTGATGAGTAAATATCCATACCATTTTTCTTTTTTTATTTTTTAAAGATTTTATTTATTTATTCATGAGAGACACACACAGAGAAAGTGAGAGAGAGAGTCAGAGACACAGGCAGAGGGAGAACTAGGCTCCACGCAGGGAGCCCAATGTGGGACTCAATCGCAGGATTCCAGGATCGTGCCCTGAGCTGAATGCAGACGTTCAACCACTGAGCCACTCAGGTGTCCCTCCATACCATTTTTCATATGAACTTGTTTTAAGCTGATCTTTCTCCTTTTTTCTGGTTTAATTTGAGTAACATCTCACCCTAGTCTTTGAGGCAAGAAAAGAGATCCTATGTTTTCTCTGTAAGGATTCCCATGTCATTATATGACGCATCTATAGACTCACCTCCTCGAGCTTCCTTTCCTGGCTTTCTTACACTCACATCAAATCCATCAACAAGCTCTGCTGATTCTACCTCCAAACTCCATCTCCGCTACATGCATGTCTCTTTTCCGAATCCTGATCCTTGCACACGCTGCTGACTACCTGACCCCTCTTGTTTCCAGGTTCACTCTTTCCTAAACAATCTCTTCAAAGAAAACAGAACTGTATTTCAGAAATGTAAAGCAACAGATCCTGCTTAAAACTCATCAGTGGTCTCTGTGAGAGTTTGGTAGAAAAAGGTGGAAAGACAAAAAAAGTTTTGTTGCAAAATTAACAAGAAGCATATCATCTGTCTCTCTAACCCTGAAGACAAGAGCTGTGATCTCAATAGGAAAGTTTCCTGTAGAATTAACCCCGCAAAATAGCAGTATGCAGGCTGTCCTGTGTGATTGGAATGCAAACAAATGTGAATTATTTTGTAGCATCTCTTCAGGAAAAAGTCAAAGATGGACTGGGAGAGTCTGTGGAAGAACCCCAATCACTTGCTTTTACAACTAATGCTGAATCACATGCTCAGTCATCCCAGCTATTAAAATATGTCTACCAAGATTTTTAAAAATTATTTTCTTTTTCATCTTATTTTTTTCCTCTTAAGGAATTTGAATATAACAGATTTCCAAACTCATCCTGTTTCAAAATAATTTAGAAATTAATTAGCTCCACTGATGTCACCTTCCCTGTCATCAAAAGCCAGTGTTCTATGGAAGTTTGTGGATCACTCAAAGCACTTCATAAAAAATACATTAATAGTGTTTTTGGAAAAGGGGATGATGTGTAATCTTTACTTTTCATTTATAATAACTGAGTAATTGAAAATCTTGAAAAAATTATTTCTGGAAAACTGGGTAAATTGTCAGATTAGACATTGTTAAGGGGTGTTCATCTTGAACTCACTGCTACATTTTATTTCACTCTGCTATTGTTAACTCTCTCCTTTCCAGTGGGTTCCAGTCTAAAAGCAGTGGTGGCCCTGGCTGTGTCTTGGACCATGAATTAAACTAAAAAATATTCACTTTATAAATTCATTGCTTCATCTTTGCTATTTGCTACTTAATGATGAGACTGGATCCTCAACTAAGAAATGGCCTTGTCTGGAAATTGTAACTCTCTACATTACAAACAGTTTGTGCAGGTCTATCCATCATCTCCTCATCTTCTCTCTCCTAACTGAGTTACTAGTATCCTTGAACTTTGAGGGTAGAGCATGGTAGTTACTACAGATTCAATACATTGTAATAATTAGTAATATGATACAATAACTCGTTCATATCTACTAAGGACTTTCAGGCATATAAGGCTGTTTATTACCTTGGGAAAACAAAATACTCAATGAGGCAGGTCCAAGGTTAATAATTCACTTATAAAATAATATCAAGCTCTTGGATCTGTTTTTCTGTGCAGGTCTTGGCTTTCCCCTCATCCTTGCAAGATGGCTGCTGTAGCCCCAAGCATCCAGCCTTCAAACAACACCTCCAAAATTAATAAGGAAGAGAGATTCTTCTAGATACATCTTATTTATTTATCAAAGGGGAAAATTTTTTCCCACAAACCCCAACAGACTTCTCCCAGTCCCCACCAGGCAGAATGTAATCATATGTTCATCTTTTAACCATTGCTTGGCAAAGGGTAATGGTATTACTACAATTGGCTTAGTCCTATTGAGTCTCATCCTCTGACAGTGGGGGAAGAGCCCCTCTTTGCTGAGTACCTCATTCCTCAAAATCTGATTCTTTTAGTTGAAGGTATTGGCAGGAAGCTCTTGGCAGAATACTGTTTGCCCCAGGCAGATCCTATCAATGTCCTTATTGAATAAATGAGGAAACAGAGGTTGAGGAGACTTAAATAACCAGCTCAAGGTCACATAGGAAGCATGTAGCAGCAGAAGTGGGACTTGAACCCAATCTGGGTCAAGTGACTTCAGAGCCCTCTCATCAAGTAAGCTGTGCTAGCTCTCAAGGAGTATGAAGCGTGGCACAATTTCAAGACTATCCTCTTTGAAACAGATAAAACCCACGCACTCTATTTTAAGATTTATGTATTTATTTGAGAGAGAGAGCAAGCAGAGGGAAGGGCAGAGAGAAAGGGAGAGAGAGAGAGAAACATCAAGCAGACTCCCCACTGAGTGTGGAGTCCAATGTGAGGCTTGGTTTCATGACCTGAAGTGAAACCAAGAGTCAGACACTTAACCGACAAGCCACCCAGGCACTCCCAAACCAGCACTTTTTATTTCTAATCCTCCTCAAGAAATATTCTAGATTCTCCCTGAAGGCCTAAACTCCAGAAAGAGACCAGCCACGGCACAAGATCCTTGCAGCTTCCCTTGGTGTCTGAGAATATGGAGCAGAATCCCCAAGGAGTGAGGCCAGCAGCCAGGGGGTAGGGGGAGGCCTCCATGCCATACCTAGAAAAGAAGGAACATTCAGGCTCTGAAACATTCCTTGATGTGGTTCTGGAAGCAGTGAGATGGGGGTGAGAGCAGAAATAGAGCTCATAGGGCCATGGGGTCTCTCGGAAGCCTTACAACTGTAAGAAGGAGACACAAATGTTCCATCTCAGCACTAGGGAAGCCTAAGGTCCAGGTGGCAGGAGCAACAGCAGTCCCCTCTCATTCCTGTGCTGGTAGTCTGTAACTTAACAATCTCTAATCCCAAGAGAAGAAAAGCCTTCAGATTCCATCAGCCAGATTTATCTATGCTTCTCAGTCATTCAAGACTTTTTATTACCTTATTCCTTCCCCAACTGGCTTTCTAACAATCAACTTATAAGAATGGACCAACTCACATGAGTAGCCATTAAGTTCATTTTGCAAGCTTCCTACCCATTTATGTCCTCTTGTTATATTTGTTATGATTTGATGACCAATACTATCTCTCTGCTTAGAATAATTTTATTCATCCATGAAAGTGTTCAATAAATGTTGCTAGTTCCATCACCTAGCCATTTGTACATGTGGGCATGTACATATACATGCACACGTACATGCCCACATTCACACACACACACACATACACACACACACAAGTTAGACTTGAGAGTACACCACACATCAAGATATAAGGTCTTGGGGATGAAAAGTACACAATAGGACATAAAGTCAGTAGCATTGTATTAGCATTGTATGAGGACAGGTGGTAGCTACACCTGTGGTGAGCACAGCATAATGTATAGAGTTGCTGAATCACCGTGTTGTACACCTGAAACTAATGGAACATTGTGTGTCAACTATACTTCCATAAATAAATAAATGTATATAAATTCCAAATGAATAAAATTTTACATATAAAAAAATAAAACAATGAAAGTTCTAGAAAGAAAGATGGAAGTTTAGATAATATTTTTTGAAAGTGTGGTACACAGCAGGAAAAACAGAAACCATGAAAGAAAGATTATAGAGAAACATACACGTCAAATATGTGGAAATCACTATAAAAAACAAAAATACTCAAAACATTGTGGTGTATATTAGACAAATGGTTATTAGTTTTAATGTACCAAGAGCTTTCACATATCTTAGAAAAAATTAAGAAGGGCAAGGAAAATGCATAGAGATTTGGAAGAGGTAATTCACAGAAAATGAGCAAATTTTCAATAAACATATATGGAAAAGTCACTATTTTTCATAATTAAATAAGCACTGGTTAAAAGTAGGTATGAGGTTTTTTTAACCTTTAAGGGAAGACTAAAACCCCAATCATAGTACCCATGTTGGTGAGGTATTGTAACTCTACTATAATGCAAACTCTTACAGTAATAAAACCAAAGGGGCATCTAAGAGGCTCATCCCATTAAGGATCTGTCTTCGGCTCAGGTCATGATCTCAGGGTCCTGGGATGGAGTCTTGTATCTGGTTCTCTGCTCAGCAGGGTGTCGGCTTCTCCCTCTTCCCTTCCCTCTCCCCTCTCTGTGTCACACATGTACTGTCTCTCTCCCTCTCAAATAAATAAATAAAATCTTTTTTAAAAAGTAATAAAACCATAAATTGGTGCAGCTTTTCTGAGTATGCAGTTTGGCACTATGTGCATTACCCTAAAAAGTTTCTAATATAGATCTAGATACCTTTTGATTTAATTATTTATCCTTTAGGAATTTCTCCTTAGGATATCATTAGCTAAGATTTGCCTGCAGGGATTTTTCTTGCAGCATTGTTTAGAACAGGGAAATAAATAACTTGAAAATTAATCAATAGACAGTTAAATTATTTATTGTACATAACATTAGTTGGAATGGAATGCAACCATTTAAGTGGAAAGTAATAAAACTATTTAATTTTGTAGAAAATATTTGTAATGCATTGTTAATAACAAAATTGTGTTCTTAAATACATTTCAAATATATATACGCTTATGCATAGAAACATGGTAAAAATGAAGTTTTGCATGTTTTTCCCTTTTCTCCAAATTTTATACAATAAAAGTGTATTACTTTTGTAACAAAACAAATTTATCTTTATCTGATCCATCTTCCCAGGCCCTCTTTACATATGATCTTCATAAAATGTTCTCTGATTTCCCCAAAGACGGCGTTCCTTCTCATGAAGTCCTATAATACTCATCTTCTATAAAACTCAAAGTATTTATGAAAACCCACCTGTGTCATATGTGTTGCTGTTATTATTCTATGTACATGTCTCATCCTCCTCATTATACCATCAGTTCCTGAAAGGTCAGGACTTGACATTTGTGCTTTAGTATTCTCTATAAAATACTTAGCAATTAATATGTGCTCAGTAAACTGAACAATTATAATGAGGTTTTCCCTTTTCTGAGATAAAACTCTCTGAGATAGTGTGTGACAAAGAATCCTAAAAACGCAGGAGCAAAAGTGATGATGTCCTTTTGCCACAGCATCTGGTGACCCAAACTGCCTAGTACCCATACCTTTGGATAGTTCCCTCCCACATTGAGGCTGAGGTTGGCCATGCGATTTTCTTTGGCCAATGGAACATCTGTAAATATGATGCTGGCAAAGACTTGATAAACATTTGTACAATGAGGCTTGCTTTCGTGGGACACTACCACCAGCATTAAAAAAAAAATTGTTTTTTAAAGTAAAATTTTTTTTAAAAAGTAATAAAACCAGTCTATCCAACTGAATGGATCACAAGAAAAAAAAAATTGTTCCAGTCAACAACTTCAATTAACTGCCAGGCATGTGAGTGAAGTCATCTTGAACCATTAGCCTCAGGCCAGACACCAATTGAGAGAAGTTGATTAAGTAACCCCAGGCCGATGTCAGAACTGCCCAGCTAACCCAAACCAAATAAAGAACTAAAAGCAAATGAATGTTGTTGTTTTAAGCCACTAAGTTTTGGAGCAGCTATTATAACTGACACATGTCCCTATCACTGCATCCTATCCATCTGGCCACCCCAGCTGATCTTCATCCATCATAGGATATGTGTAATGGGTCACAACACTCTTTTACCTTAAGTCCTCACTCGACTTCACAATCCTTTCCACCAGGACTCTCTCTGGTCAGCCCTTTCTAATCACAGGAGCTGACATGTAAGTTTGAAACTTTGCCATCCCTGAATAAGATCACCCTCTCTCTTGTCTAAACTGAGACAGACAAGGTTTTGAACATGATTGTAAATCTATGTGTCAGATAGTTCCAACATTTAGTTTGAATTATATATTATTTTTTATAAGCAAGGGATTTCTGCTGCTAATTTATCTGTCCATAACTATACCATCAGATTGGTAGCAACATGTATCAGGCTGGCCTCCATCTTCTGGGTGGACTGGTACACCAGGACCTACTACTCTCTGTTTCTGAAGTAAGGAAGGTAGGTAGAAATTGGGCAACAGTTATCATTTGCTGTATATCCTTCCTTCTGTTTAAGCAAAGAATTTAACATCAAAATCCATAAAAGTCTCAGTAGAAGCCAGTATGGTAGCCCAACTTCACTTTAGGCGAATCTGACCATCTGCACCCCCCTTTTCCTTATCTGTAAATTGAAGACTGTTACATCTGTCCCTTCCAGGGATCTTATGGTAACAAATGGGATAATATTCATGAAAACATATTCTTCAGAGGAAACTAGCTATAATTATCATAATTTAAGAGAATGCAGAAATCAACTTGTGTTTATCAAAATGTGATACATCTTTCGATTGTTGTCAATTGAATCCCTACCAGGTATGTGAATTTAGATTTTGTTTACAATGATTTCAAAGAAACCATAATTTAGCTATTTTAATATCAGTCCAGCTGTTTTATCATCAGTAATTTCAGTTTGGGTAGAATCCTATTCAGATAAATTATATGTGTATTGGAAACTCTAGTGAGTGTAGTATTTCTCTGAGAAATCATTTTGCTTTATGCCCTAAAAGGAAAACTCTTTGAAGTCAATGATAGTTTGTAAAACAAAAGATTTATCAGTAAAATTTTGCAAATGAAGTTGTCATATCTAAAACTGAAGCATGTCTGATTTTAGTCTGAATGAATATTGTAACTGCCATAATAGGTAAACTTTCTGGTTACCTGTGACTTAACAGAAACTTTTCTTTAAACCAAAAACAAATGTAACATCTGTGGTGACTGAAAAACCTTTTAATCAGTCATAAATCATAGAAATTTCATCACTAAGACGTATCTAACTGATCATTTTAGAATCCTCCAGTTTGGGGCGTCTGGGTGGCTCAGTGGTTGAAAGTCTGCCTTTGGCCCAGGTCGTGATCCTGGAGTCCCAGGATCAAGTCCCACATCCAGCTCCCCGCAGGGAGCCTGCTTCTCCCTCTGCCTGTGTCTCCGCCTCTCTCTGTGTGTCTCTCGTGAATAAATAGATAAAATCTTAAAAAAAAAAGAAAAAAAAAGCCTCCAGTTTGCTCTACAAACTAAAAAACTAGGGGGAAGAAAAGACCTCCATGTCACTTCTCATCTTCCATGCTTAGCCTAAGGCAGAAAGCCAGCAAAATAAAATAGAGTTGAGGAAATATATACATAGTTCAACCTCAACGTTCTGCCCTGTTTCTTCTCAGATTTGTCTTCATCATTCCATAGTTAAACCAATTTTCATACTTCTTTTTATCTTGCGCAAATGTAGACCCCTGAACATAATTTTTGTAATCCAACCTGGATATAAGCAGTTTCAAGGCAACTTTCTTTTTTCATATGATTTGCCTCCTTCTTCTGTAGTCCTCTCTGGCCCTAGAGTTTAGCTGAGCAGATGTTAGGATCATCCACATTTTAGGGAAGAAACATTCAAAGCCTGGAGAGACGACTCTGGTTGAAAGAAAACCAGCAGAAGTAAACCCAGCTGTCTGGACTTCTACTGAGGCATGGCCGGGTGTTCCAGGCCACCTTCAAAAACACGGACCGATGGAAACATGGAGGTGTCTCAAAATCCTTTTTCCAAAATGATGTGGCTAGCCTGCTGGCTGCCAGGCCTCGCTGGCAGGGTGCTGGGCAGCGTCAGCCCAGACACAAGTGGCTTTCTTTTGGGTCATGGGCGACAGCCATATACCAGGGGTTGTGGCGCATCTGAAATCTCTTTCCCCCAACTTTTGGTGTCAAAACCCCCAGGTCAGTTACTGACCTTTGTTTCCGGACAATAATTCTCTGCAAGACCTGTCTTTCTCTCCGCGCTCTGTACTTTGCAATTGCCTGGTCTGGTTTTGGGGGCGATGACGGTAGAGGGAGCAGAGCCCCTTTCAGGAGCCACTGAAAGTGCCTACTTTTGTCCCTACCCCATCATCTGCAGGCCAGGCACAGATCCGGCCCCTTTGAACCGGCCTGTAATTACAGTCTCTGTAAGGTGCAAGGGTCATTCTGCAGGCCTGAGCAAGTGCAGTAACTCGGAGTAACTGAGTTTCTTTAAAAGGGGGAAAGGGCTATTGGGGGTGGTGCAGTCAACTGAGATCTCAGGGTCGTGGGATCGAGCTCGAGCCCTGTGCAGGCCTCTGCCTGGTCCCAGAGTCTGCTAAAAATTCTCTCTTCTTCTCCCTCTGCATCTCTCACTTGTTCTCTCTCTCTCTCTCTCAAAATAAATAAATAAATCTTATAATGGAGGGAGTCGGCATTTTATAACAAGTGATGAATTAAAGACTGGCTGGTCTTTGTGCCACTAGATTGGACCAGGTGAACAGGGAATAGACGGTTACAAAGGGAATTCAGCAGGAACTATTGCCAGAAAAGCATCACAGAGTGTAGGGAATAAGCCCACACAGAAGCCCCAGGGATAAGCTCTCCTCTGGGGGGAAAAAGACATAGTTCAGCTGGCCACATCATGACTTGTCTGAGACTCTTCCTGAGACCTTGATCTGATTTCAGATCCATCAGAACCTTCTGATTAAATTTCTCTGACACATAAAGCTCAGGCAAGCACTCCCCAAACCTACACCCTTCACTCCTATTTAATTAAGTTACCCCTTGCACTGGACTATTCATTTTTTTTAAGATCTATTTATTTTAGAGAGAGAGAGACAGAGGGAGTGAAGTGGGGAGGGGCAGAGGGAGAAGGAGAGAGCATCTAAAGTAGAAGCCCAAGTGAGTGCAGATAATGACAAGGGGGCTCAATCTCACCACCCTGAGATCATGACCTGAGCTGAAACCAAGAGTCAGATACTTACTCAACTGAGCCATCTGGGTGCTCATCATTTTAAAACAAAATCAAGCCATGTGCCCACTGTTAAAAAGAGGGAAGTCTGATGATCAGGAATGTGTTGCAGTGTGCGGACACTATGACACTGAAAACATAGAGCAGGTGTTTGGTGCCTGGATGGAGAGGATGAGCATCATACAAAGCAGTGTTGTCAAATGAAGGTGTCCGTTCTTGGGAGGCTGTCAATCAACAAATAATTTTGAATGTCTGCCTCTAGGCTCGCTACTTGGCCCCCAAATTTTGTGTTGAAATCATATGGAAAGGCAGAAGAAAGAAACTATATAATCACCAATTATAATTCCCAAAATACAATGCTGGTTTTCTTATATAGAAATTATTTAGTGGGTCTCCCAAAACAGGTAACTGAGGTAATAACTTCTAAATGGAAAATGATCACGATGCATATAAATGTTCACCCAAAATAGATCATTCTCTGTGATCCTGATTATACAAATCATTATGACACAATTCGGCATCAGCAACTGAGATTTGTGGCAATGACCCTTCCCAGGGCATGTGTTTGTATGTGTGCCTAGATGGCCTGGGGCAGGGCAGTTCATCAAGGTTGAGGAACATAAAACTATCAGAGGAGTTGGACCATCTGATGTATTTGAAAGGACTCAGACTCAAGTCATTCTGAACGTGGGAACCTGATCAATAAAAAAAAAAAAATTCAGTACAATGGACAACATGATTGTCTATCACATTTTTTAAAGAAAATTTCTCCCTCATTTATGGAACGTATTCCATCTTTTTAAACCCAAATCTTTGTCAGGAAGAAAATAAAGGAAAACAAAAATGAGATGTATGGAAATTAAACATGGTGGACTCCCTCCAGATGCCCCAAGTCCAGCAAGGAGCTCCCTGGGTCTCTGGAAAAGAGTACTGCACAGTCACCTTTCATCTCAGACAAACTAGATCAACAAATGCAGTCTCATCCTGTGAGGGCTCCAGAGAGATACTGAAACAGATAGTTCCCACTCTTTACCTGGGAAAGACCAATACACTGTACCTGAGATTATCCAAGCCCACGTCCTGGTTCCATGTTCTCTAATGTGTAGCTATAGAACCTGGTACCAGTTTTCTGTCTTTTTCCACTTTCACGCTTCCTCCCACAACCAGTGATAATCTCTTGCAGATAGAGATGGCTCTCATAGACCCTACTGACTGCCTCTGGACCTCGTGCTCCAAGGCTCCAAGGGCTAAGGGTACATACATACAATATCAACATCTCCAGCCTAATCTCACAATACAGAACACATACAGTTCAATCTTCTTGGAACACGAATCTGACACAGGCCCACATACAATTCACACATACTATGTGATTAGCATCTGGTTCCTCAAGGACTCTCAACTCACTGGGTTAGAAAGAGAAAACTATTGTATATTGTCATTCCCTGCTTCAACCACGCATGCTCTGTCAGATTCTCCTTTTCTGATTCTGTAACTTTCTGGTCATTCTATTAAATCCTAGCCCAGTCCAGCCCAGGATCAAAAGTTTGAATATGCCATCTGGTTCAAAGCGTTCCCACATCCTTGGGTACCACCAAAGTCTGCATCTGTAATTCTAGGGGCCTGGAGTGGGGAGGGAGTGGTCCCCTTCTTCCTCCCCCTCTCCTGTGTGCATCTTCTTCCAGGGGTGGGAAGAGAGCAGATGGGGCACCAAGGAGAGTTACCTGGAGGCGGTAAAGCCTGACCTCTAGGTGAATAAGGGCAGGAAGCCAAGATCTAAAGCACAACATGAGGTTTTGTGGGAAGGGTGCGTTATTCTGTATGGCGGGAGCTCAGCGTCCACGCCGCACAAGTCTCACTCAGCAGGCCAGAGACCTCAGCCAACTTCTTAGAGTAGAAATATAGTTAAATGGTAAAAACATTGTGGAGTTTTCCATATAAATATTGAAATACGTCACAGTTCTATTTTTGTCTTCCAATGCTATAAAAATGTACTTTTTCATGAAAACAAATTGAAAGCAAAGGAGAACCATAAGCACTTGGGGAAAACTGAGCTCATGCTAATCTACAAGTTTGTCCTCTCTTCTTAATTGATTTTATTTGTCTCTTTGTTTATTGTACTGGAATATGGTCGATACACAACGTTACATTAGTTTTGGGCGTACAACATAGTGGTTCAACTTCTCTCTCACCACAGGTATAGGTCCCATCTGTCCCATGCAGCACCATCATGGTATTATTGACTATATTCCCTGTGGTGTGCCTTTCATCCCCATGACTTATTCATCCCTTAACTGGAAACCTGTACCTCCCACTTCTCTTCACCCATTTTGCCCATCTCCCCCCATCCCCTTGCCTCTTAATTGATTTTAAATTCAACTTCTTGCACCAAGGTTCCTTTTCATGTTAATACTTGCAAAGCCTTTCACTGTTTGATGCCCACAATTTTGTACTCATCTCTACCTGTTCAGTATTTTATGTATGATTGCTTGAGGTTTACCTCTTTCTTATTTCCACTGTTTGAACATTTGTTTGAAATAAACGTGGATGTTATCTTATTTTTCCAGAAATATCTCTAATAGTTCACCAGAAGAGTGAAGGTATGGTGCTAATGGAAGTAGTGTAGAAACAACAGAGTATTTTATCATCATGGTACTTAATTCATGCGATGTGAAAATATAATTAGAGAATGAAGCATCTGCAAACCAGGATCCTCTGCATGACCAGAATTGTAAAAATGTACATCAAATTTTGTAAAAAGTTTATATCAAGGATAATGTAATTTCAACATGAAAAAAAAATTAAGGCAAATCCCAAGGTTTTAAGATTTTTGTACTTCCCATTTTCAGTGATTAGCTTATAGCATTATAAAGATTCTGTGCACAATTACCAGATAGATTGTTCTCCCAACCAAAATTCACATGTTCAAGTGAATTCAACAAGGCGAACTCAGTGTATCAGGGGTTTCTGATTAGTAGATGACTCTAGAAATTTTTGGAAATTGTGAAAAGTAGAATGTATTTAAAACATTGTAATACCAGAGCCAATACTATATGGGTATTTCTGACAAATCATCTTTTGCTCAATTAACTTATCATCAAAAAAAAAAAAATTAACTTATCATCAGAAAAGTAGACTTTGCTTGAAATTGATAGTTGCTTATTTCCTAGGAAACAGAATTTATGATTAAGAAGGCATGATAAGTAAATCTGGCTCATGTATAGAGGAAGTTTTTGGTACTATTAGAAATTACCATGAAAGCTAAAGAGAAGCACTTCAAGGTGTGAGCTCCTGATGTAATTTTTACCAAAATGCACAAGTTCAAAGTCAAATTATTTAAACAATAAAGATTTAGAAATCTTAGAGCCTTATGAATGAGATCAATATTTATTCAACGTGTTCAATAAACTAAGATTAGATTGTCTGAGATATATGCAAAATCATCAAAGACTATTTTAATTAAAAAGAAGCTCTTAAGTTTTTTCAGCGCTGGATATGACTGACAGTGTCTTACACAATACAAAACTTATCTGTTGTAAATCAAAATTAATATTATTAACATTGTGGCCAGGCTATATTAACATAAAATGTGAGTAGAAATTTTAATGGGATTATAATGAATTATAGAGCGGAAAAGAGCTGTAAGTATGTATACATGCTTTCAACCTATCTTTTAGACTTAATGAGGAAAGGAAAGACTAAAATGCTCTCAGACTGTTGATTCTTCATATGCTCTATGTGTACTCACAGATATATGTGTACATATGCACATATATGGGTTGGGGGAGCATTAACGGATATTTTTAAGGAAAAGGAAGAAAAAACATGAAGTTTGGCCTGTACTTCTTCAAACACACAACACTGGGCAGTACCTTATGAAGAATCATTAACTTGAGGCCTGGGTGGCTCAGTCAGTTCAGCATCTACTTCAGCTCAGGTCACGATCTTAGGGTCCTGGGATCTAACCCTATATTGAGCTCCTGCTCAGCGGGAAGTCTGTTTCTCTCTCTTACTTGGCCCCTCCTCCTCTCATGCTCTCTCTCTCTCTCTCTTTCTCTCTGTGTCTCTCTGTCTCAAATAAAAATCTTAAGAAAATAATAATCATGAAGTTTATTAACTTAATTGAACCAACGGAGATTATGGTCACATCCCAAGTATTTCAGGCTCTATCGATAGATTTTCCTTTTCTTTTTATGTTCAAAATAAGGAGCAAAGTACCATTTTCATAATCTGATAACAATAATAGATACAGCAAAATCATTTGGGGCTGGGGCAAAGAAATGCTGCCAAAAATAACCTCTAAAAGTTTTCAAAGTTGAACTCTTTTCCTTCAGAAGAAAAGAGTTTAAAAGAAAAAATATATCATGGTAGTGCTTCTCCCTCACTACATCATCAGTAAAAGGGCAGAAATTTTAAAGGCCTTTGCCAAAGATTGAAGGCCACTTCACTAAATTGAAATATTAGAGTTTTAAAAAATGAATTTGGGAAAAGGAAACAAATTTTAGAACTACTTTTAAAATATGGAATGAGCCATTATATGCTGCAATGTCCAGTACAATGAAGAATTCTTCATATGCATATGAATTCTTCATATGCATATAATTCTTCATATGCAGTGCAAATTTAGAACAAATCCAGGATTCTAATTTTGCCTGCAACTTGAAAAGCTCAACTTTAGAGTTGCCTGAGTGGTTGTCAGTTAGGCAGTTGACTCGTGATTTTGGTTCAAGTCATGGGACCCAGCCTGGTGTTGGACATTCCCCCTCCTTCACTCAGCTCACTCAGCGAGAAGGCTGCTTGAGATTTTCTCCCTCCACCCCTCCCCCACTTGCCCATGTGCTCTCTTTCTCTCTCTAATAAATAAATGCTTACCACTTACATTGATGTGGATGGAACTGGAGGGTAGAGTGAAATAAGTGAATCGGAGAAAGACAATCATCATATAGTTTCACTCGTATGTGGAATATGAGAAATAGTGAAAGGGACCATAAGGGAAAAGAGAGAAACTGAGTGGGGAAAAATTAGAGAAGAAGATAAACCATGAGAGACTCCTAACTCTGGGAAACAAACAAAAGGTTGCAGAAGGGGTGGTGAGTAAGGGGATGGGGTAATTAGGTGATGGACACTAAGGAGGGCACTTGATGGGATGAGCATTATATGTTGGCAAATTGAATTTAAATAAAATTTAAAAAAAACAAAGTGTTTGGAGGAAAACTCGCCAATGTAAAAAATATATACATCTTTAAAAAAAAGAGAGAGAGAGAAGCTCAACTTTATCTAAGATTTCTGGTTCAACTGATTGTTATGGCCTTTTGGCAACTGATTGTGGCTATTTGTTTATTCAGTATGCCCCCACATTCATGTTCCTCTGGCCTCCAAGCTTCCAGATACTGCATTGGACTGGCCAGTGAAGGCAATACATTTTCTATTCCGTACTACTCCAAAAATGCACTTAGCATGTAAGAGAAAATAGAGGCAGTGGCTGGGCAGAGATGATGGAGAATTGCTTTGTGTTCACATGTTGACCACACACACACACACACACACACACACACACACACACACACCTAGAGCAGGCCTGGAGAACTTCTTGGCATTATGGGAAGGCTACCAGAGCATCTTGCTGCCCACTCAGAGGATACAGTTGATGCTGTTCTAATTGCATCTTCTCTCTAGGATTTGTGTGTGTTGTTCATACGCTACCACACTTTACATTTCAAGCTTTTTAAGTCAAGGCTTAAACGTGTTTTGAGTTGACCATGCAGTTTGCAGTCTCGCTGGCATGGCCTGATGCACAGTAACACCATAGTTATGAAAATGTCTTCACATCTTTCCCCAAAAAAATATCGTGTGAAAAGTGGTACCTGGCATTTGCTTTATTTTTTTTAATTTCTTATTTATTTATTTTTGATAGTCACACAGAGAGAGAGAGGCAGAGAAATAGGCAGAGGGAGAAGCAGGCTCCATGCACCGGGACCCCAACGTGGGATTCGATCCCGCGTCTCCAGGATCACGCCCTGGGCCAAAGGCAGGCGCCAAACCGCTGCGCCACCCAGGGATCCCCTGGCTTTTACTTTAAAGCTTCTCACTTGGGATCCCTGGGTGGCGCGGCGGTTTAGCGCCTGCCTTTGGCCCAGAGTGCGATCCTGGAGACCCGGGATCGAATCCCACGTCGAGCTCCAGGTGCATGGAGCCTGCTTCTCCCTCTGCTTCTCCCTCTGCCTATGTCTCTGCCTCTCTCTCTCTCTCTCTCTCTCTCTCTCTCTGTGACTATCATAAGTAAATAATAATAAAAAAAAGATTTAAAGCGTATCACTTGCTTGATTAATTTCTCCTTGCAGAGAGACCAATCACTCTGACTGGCAAGCAATTTACTCCCCTCCCAAACCTTAGAGTGCCACACCGCTTAAGAGCATGGCAAAATGAAAATATAGAGAGCTGGAGAGGTGAGCAAGGATATGGTCCAGGAGTGTGTATTTATATATAAATAAGGAAGATATGTGGTTTTCAGTTAAAAATTAAATATATTTTACACACACACAATACAAAGAGAGTACAAATTGACCCTAATTCCCAGAAACTGAGACCTCAAGCCATACCTGGGAACAGCTTCCTTAGCTGAGGCATTACAGCAGGTGCATGGCACGGTGTGTTTGTGTGTAGATCCTAACACCTGGTGAGAAGGCAGGAATAAAGACTTGGGATTTTATCACAGTTTCAATTTGACAGATACCTTGTTTGGTTATCCAATGTATTCCCAGTGCCCAGACTAGTGTTTGGTGTCCAACATGCAGCTAATACATATGTTTTGAATGGCTGATTGGCATAGATAATTCATTTCTGGTATGGTTGAAGGGAATACAGTTAACTTTGGACTGACATTGTTTAGTTGAAGTGGCCTTTTGGCAGTTGAGAAGGAAAGGAGAGACAAAGCTTGGTGGGAAAAGTAGGGAGAAAGTATACGAAATGGTAGAAATTATATTCATAAGCAAAAAAGGTGAGGGGCATGGGAGGACAAAGCATGTGGGACAACCATTTGCCTGAGATATTGAGAAAGTCTAGAACATTACAAAGGAGCTCTTAAGGGGAAAAGACCCTAAAAGAATCAAAGAAGCCATTTAAATTTGATTAACTACCTCAGTGTTAATGAAAGGTTGGAGGAACTAACTTCGTCTTACCAGAATCAAAAAAGATAGTACCTTGGATATGGAAATATCTTGAGAAAGGAATACGGTAGCTAAACAGAAGATAATTTCACTATCTCAGGAGTGAAAATGTTTTAGACATGGAGGGAAGATTAGTTTCAAAGATTTTATACAGAAAAAAATCAGGCACAGTTTGTGTTAAAATGGATTTAAAATATAAAAGACATTTGAATGAACCATACTCATTCATTTATTCAGTCAGATTTATTGAACATATATGATTGGACAAAGCAATAAACAAAGCAGGAAAAAGAAACCACCTCACCTTCATTTACTTTGCAGTTCATGGCAAAAACATGAAACAAAAAATTTGAAATAAAATAAAATAAAATAAAATAAAATAAAATAAAATAAAATAAAATAAATGGAACCATACAGAAGTTCATAAGGTTCTGTGCATAGTGTGCAGAGAGAGAGATAATGAGGTGGGGACCAGGTAGAGGAGATCAAGGGACTGTGATTGTATGTTTTTGGCAAGTGCTCAGTGAAGGTCTCATCAAGAAGGTCACATTTAAGATGAAGGAGGTTCCAAAGTTGCTTACTTTCTAGAAAGTTAGAGATACCACCATACTTACAAAGAATATAAATGGCATGAAGACATGGGGACAAGTAGAGTTTACAACCTTTGTTGTAAAAATTGAATTAAAAATTGAATTGTTTTCTCCGTAAAATCTAATTTAGTGATACATTCAGATAATCTGGAGGAAGGATTTTCCCCCCCTCATGCCATATTAGAGGATTGAGGACAGTAATGATTCTCAATGTCTTTCTCATTGACTTCTTTTTGCAATATCTCTTTCAGTTCATCAAATGTCCACTAAGCAATACATGCGTCGGAAGCTATAAGAATAAGTGAATTTCAAACTATGATCTTCCTAGAAGGATGTGTAGCAGGGCCTACAAAATTTGAGTGAGAGATTAATTCAATAATATAAAACAAAGAGTCACTGAAATGCAGCAGAGAAAATGGTCCCTTAGGAAGAGTTGAAAACGGGCCATGGGACACCATGAGGCGTCTGTCTGCAATGGGAGGGTTCTGAAAGATTGAGATGTAGCCTGAGTGTCTCACCTGCAAGCCGTTCCAGAAGCAAAGGCCAAGTCAGAGCTTCTTTGGGATCTGTTTAGGCAGGAGCATGAAGAACAACACACTACAAGAGTCTGCAAAAAAATAATTTCTAGTCACATCCGAAGACTGAAAAGCAATCGATTTGTTCTTTGGGCAGGATTTAAAAATCCTCACACTCCGTGTCTCCAGCTCCATGGAGAACAGCTACGTGACTGCGAGGTCTCTGGTTCCTTCCCTCCACGGAGGGACCGGTGCTCCTTCAAGTCCCTCAGCTTCAAAGATTTCACTGCCCCACTGCCAAATGTCACGTTACTATCGACAATGCAAGAAGTAGGATTTATAACCTAAAAAATTATAGACTGTCATTCCCCCAATCATCAGCCTCATGTTCTCCCATTTCAAATTCTTTAAGACCGTGCTGATAGTTTTTTTACTTCAAACCGACAACTGCTTTTATTTTCTCCCAGTGCTTATTCTCGAGACTTCCCTCCTGTGTAAGTGAAGTCCCCCTGCGTTCTCATTTATTTCATCTTTCTTTTGAGTGCATTTCTGGTTGTGCTACTGAACCAAGGAGATTTGACCTAAATTAAGTGCCAATTTGGGAAAGAAACAGGAGACAGGAGGAATGGTGACAGTCAGAAATGATAATGAGCAAATGCAGTATTGTGGGGGACAGTTCAGTCTCTGCTTTAATTGAGCTGCGTGCAAAAGAAACACCCTAATATTCTGCTTTTGAGTATATCCTCTTCAAGCACGTATACAGGGCCAGTTACTGACTCAGAAAATGTTTTGAACACCACACTGGTTTCAACGTTGGCTTACTTTTTTTTTTTTTTTTTTTTTTTTTTTTTTTTTGAAGATGCTGCTCCTTCTCATTTTCCTTGAAAACCGAAGTTACCAGTTGGTTTTCCATCACCAAATGTTCTGATCATGAAACAGCAAGGAGACACCGCACAGTACAGTTTTGTGCTATGGATGACATTTTCTTAATGGGAAGCCCGTGAATCACAGGAGCTGTGAAGGTCCTGTGACTTACAGGGTCCCCAGGTTGGGTCTCTCCCATCACTTGAAAAGTCAAATGATGCAGTTCTTTAAAAAAAAAAAAACATCAAAACTAGAATATGAGTTAGCAATTCCACTTCTGGGTAACATGTCCAAACGAATTGAAAGCAGAATTTTAGATATTTGGATGCCCACTTCGGAGCAACAGTTTTCGCAACAGTCCAAAGATGAAAGTGACCCAAGCGCCCATTGGTGGATGCATAGATAAGCAAAACGTATGGGACGCCTGGGTGGCTCAGCAGTTGAGTGCCTACCTTTGGCTCAGGTCGTGACCCCGGGTCCTAGGATCGAGTCCCACTTCGGGCTCCCAGCAGGGAGCCTGCTTCTCCCTCTGCCTCTCTCGAATAAATAAATAAAATCTTAAAAAAATAAAAAGATAAGCAAAATGTAATATATATCCATAGAGGGACTATTACTCACTCAGCCTTTTGAAAGAAATCCTGACACAGGCTCTAACATGGACCGACCTCGAGGACGTTGGGCTAAGGGAAAGAAGCCAGACCAAAAAAAAAAAAAAGAAAAGAAAAGAAAAATCCGGACAAACAGGGCATGATTCCACTTATGTGAGGGGTTTGGACTAATAGGAAGCAGAAAGCGGTTGCCAGGGGCTGGGGGCTGGGAAAGGTGAGGAGTTAGTGTCTCGTGGGGTAGAATTTCAGTTTGGAAAGATGAAAGAACCCTGGAGCTACTCGGTGGGGCCCCTGGCGGTGCGTTTCATGCTGCGTGTGTTTAGGGCCACACAGAGAGGATCACACGAGCTCAACTCATCCTCCTGGGAGACGGTAGAGCTCACGTTCCGCCAACCCTTCTCGGGCCACGTCGTGGTGGTTACATCAGGTGAATACAGACGCGGGGTGCATCCCTGGTTGGGCAGCGCCGAGAGGCAGCCCCGGCAGGTGGGGTGCGCCAGTCTGGCTGCCAAGAAGCCCTCTCGGGATGTTTTGACTCATTACCCTGAGCCTTCATCAGCTGATGAAACCAACTTTTTTTTTTTTCATCAGCTGATTAAGATTCAAGATAATGAGTCAAAACATGCCAGTAGTAATTCCCAGCAGTGCTGAAGACAGGATGTTAACTTTTCCGCGCACCTACATGCGCACAGACAGACGCAAGAGGAACCGGCGCGGCCTCCCGCCTGCGGAAAAAGTTCATTCCGTGCCTGGGAGGCGCGGCAGTTACCACGCAGAGCTCGAAGAGAGGCACCAAAAAAATTAGCTGACCAAACAACTGAGTTGAATGCTAATACTTTTCAGAGGAAGAGAGAAAGCGCATGAAATTAACTCACAGGAGAACACAAGGGGAGGAAAGAAAATAGAAATCGCACAGGAAATTGCCGTGCGCAACGTTGAATGGATTCTAGGAAAACCCAAATTCCAAATGCTTTGTGCTTCCTCCTGAATCAACAAATGCACTTCAGAATGTTTTTGATGGCAACTGTATCTAAGCTCAAAGTTCCAGAAATTTTCCACAACTGTTCTGCATTCTGAGGGCCTTTGGTCTGACTACAGAATATTGAGTTTTACCAACAAAAGCATTTGATCGAATGCCATCCCCCTTAATATCAGATATATATGTATTTTAAATTCCATTAAGCCTCCATTGGGAAGCTACCTAATATTTGGAATGCGCTGCTTAATGTGCTAACTGATCTTATTTGCGTGTGGTGCTCACTGTCAGAGAGACCAGAAGCGTGGTGACAGTTATTGCTGTTGAAAGGATGCTAGGAGGGGCGTGAGCGGAATGGTTAATGGGCCAGGAGTCAAGGGACTTAAATATTCCCTAAATCTGGTAACAGTCCAGCATTCCAAAGGCCGAGGGAGATCGGACATCAAATCTTATGCGTATCAGCCTAAGTTTCTCTCTTTCAGGAGTTTGAGTGAATCAGCTTATAAGATCTGCTAAGCAAAGTCCCCCTTTAAAAAGATAATGAATGTTAAAACATGGCATGAGCTAGTCTCAATGGCAAACTGAAAGCAAACAGTTTACTCTGAGAACAAACAATGGCTCTGATCCTAATTCTTTGAATCGCAACAACCGAGAAGGCAATGCTTTTAAATGCAAGAGTCAGAACAGCAAAGAGACTGCGTTCTCCGATGCACCATTAAGGAACACTTCTACCTACAGCCGGCTGCTGATGGCAGGCTCTCTGAAAGGCTTCTTGTGGGAACACGTTGTCAGAATTTTGTCTGAGGTTTTGGGGGGGGAGGGAAAAGCATAGCACTAAAAAGATGAAAACACTCTTTTTTTCTCTTTTCTCTCTCTCTCTCTCTCTTTTTTTTTTTTTTTTTTTTTCCTGACTGCTGTATTTCTACTGTACCGATGCCTGTCACTTGCAGTAGACACCATGGCTCAGCTTGTTAGGAAAGCATTGCTCCTACTATTGTTCTATTTAAAATGTGCCATTTGGAGGTGCCACCTCTAAGAGACCAAATTATGCATGCTTTCGGTGAGGGTCTTAATTGATGCATGATTTACTACAGGATGCAAAACTTTGCTTGGATAAGCTGAAATGTTATGTCGAGGAAGAGCCCTTTCTATGGTTTTACGGGCTTGTCTTCTCATTGGGAGCATACATTTACTAACTGTATAATTGGTGGCACGGTTCTTCCATCATAAACATTGTTATCAGTTAATTAAACTTGAAATGCAGCTTTGTTCCACAACATGTTTTGTCAGATTGTTTTCCTTATTTATTTATCATCATAAAATTTTACTTGGTGACTGGCAGCTTCTCAGCCCTCCAATAATAATATAAATCAAAACATAAGATTTTAGTCTTCGTGCAATTTCCTTTTGGTCTGAAAATATGAAACCAGATGTTTTTGGCATGCTAAAGATGCTTTTCATCTTTTTTTAGATTCTTTCAGTGCAGTCAAAGTAAATGCATTTTTAAAACCAACTTATGAAAGTTAAATTCCCTTTGTTCATCTTAGAGTAGTCTGGTTTGCATTGATGCAGTGGCATTGAGAGACCTTTCAGATAACGTACTGAATTTCTTGGAGGAATTACACATGTGCAGCTAAAAGCTCAAAGGGCAGCAGAAATTGTATTAATAGCAGATCAGTAGACCATGAACCGTGATTCACCAGAGGGTCCTACCACGCAGCATGCCTAAAGGTAGAGGTTCAGGTTGGTCAACAACCAAAGTGATCTTGACTCTCTATATATTATCGGGGTGAGGTGCCTAATTTGTTCACATAGTTATCACATACTTGTTCCAGCTTGAAAATGTGGGGCCCATGAAAGCATGGCCGTTGGAATTTCCTGTGACAGTGAATCTCATTTCGGTAGATATTACCATCTATCTCAGCCTAAGGCTATCACTAAAACATCTAAACATTCCCAGATGGAATCTACTTCACTGATATTAGAGGGATTTGGTGTTACTGGAGAGACGTGGGGTCAGTAAATAGGAGCAGGAATAGAGTGGCACATAGGCTAATCTCATTTGTACGTGGCCTCGGATTGCCACCACGTCCCTAGGCAATTTTGTGGTTTGGGTCTTGGAACAGTTAGGACAGACTGAAATATTTGGGGATCTTGGTGGGGTGGTGTATGGAATTATTTACAATCAGTTTTGCTATCTAAGCTTTGATGTGGTTCGCCCCATCCTCAGCCCCCAGCTTCATTGCATAAATTCCACAACAGCCCAGCGCTCAGGACACTTCTACTTCTTTACCACTGCCCCCAACAATCATATCAGTCTCTGTATTCATTAAGAGTACAACTTCCCTGCATCTTACTCTGCTTGATTTTTAAGCAAGCTTTCTCAGAGGCAACACTTTTCTCCATACTCAGCCTTCATGAACTTCCTTATTACTCACTGAGGTCAATGGTTGACTTCCCATCCCCAACAACCCACTGATTTCCCTGTGTCAAAAGTCGGTAGTGATCCCCTTGTAGCCAAACATAATGTCTTCTTTCAACATCATTGGCTTTTGGACATGGACCTCTTCCTTCTTCTCTCTTGGCTTACACAAACTACTCTCTTTCGGTTCTCCTATTTCTCTGATCTTCCTTCCCAATATTTTCTGTTTCTTCTTTTTCTGCCTGACACTGAACATTATACTCTGTATTCTTTTGCCATTTGTCTTCTTCCATCTTCATTCCTTATAATCTTTTGGGTGTTACATTGACTGCCATGACCATCTGTGTGCTGACATCACCTATAATTCTAACTCTCATCCACAGCTTGTTCCTATGCTGAGGAGCCCAGTATCTAACTAGAAATGCAGACAAATTCAGCATAAATACCTCATTTTTACCCCCAAATAACTGTTTTTCCTGAATAGTTGAGCCTAATTACTATCACCCAGACATCCAAGCCAGAAACCTGCCACCTTTACATGAATCACCTCATATATACTCACTCTCAGACTTCGAATCTAACTTTTCATTCTTTTAAACGTTTCCAATTCATTCTGTTAATATTGAAAACAAAGCACTATTTAATGTAATGAGGGAATATTTGGTTATCTGGGTCTATTTTTGGATAAAGCTTCTTCCTTGCTAGTTTCAAATCACATAGCATAAACCATCACCTTCTCACCAGTCTGACCTTGAGGGACACAAGAAAATGGAAAATGAGATACAAGTTTAACAAATAAAGAGAGGAAAATGGCAAAGGAAGAGAGGACAGGAGGACAAGAAAAGAAGCATTTCTCAAAACCATTTTTTCCTATTTTCTTATTTTTAAGAATGTTACTGAAATCCTTTTCATTAGTTAAGTCAGGTGAGGGGGTGTTTTGTTCTTTTCCCCTTTTTTCCTCTTTTTCTTCTCAGCTCCTCAGTACATTTACAATGTTATGGTTTCAACTTCCCTAGCATCTTCCACAGCCATTCCCACTGCCACAGACTCATTTCATGCCCTCACTGTATCACTAATCTACTGTTGCTATGTGCCCCTACCATCTTTTTTTCTTACTGATCTTGGTGGCCTTTCTAAAAACAAGAGCTGCTTAAAATTCTTTGATGCTGCCTCATTACTGTCAGGTCAAAGTCCACACTTTTTAGTGACATGATCATAGTCCCACCATCTCTTTGGTGTTTATTTCTCTGCCTTTTCTTTGGCAGCCAACATTTAGGTGTGTTGAAGATTCTATGTTTTTAAAGTGCCATCTGATTGCCACCTCATCTTTACTAATGCTCTTTTGATGTTCTTCCCTCCCTTATCATCCTCTACCACCTGCCCAGTGAGCTAAGCTCCATTACTTAACTATAGTAACACTTGGCCCAAGTCTCTCCTGCTGCCCAGGTAGGACTAATCTAACCATACTTTTCTTTATTTTTCCCATACTTTTACCATCTCCCATCCATTAGCATCTGTAGCACCAAGTGATATATTCTGTATGTAGTTTCATGAATTAAACTATAACTCTTGAAATTCCAGAGCCGTTTCCGGCTCAGTTGGTGTTCTGGTTCTTAGCACAGTGCCTGGCACTTAATAAACCAGGGCAATATAGATCAGGGTGCCCATTCTGACTAGCCACGAGAAAGCCGCATCCTATTTCCCACCCCCTGTTGTTGGAGTTTTGATCCTGGCTCCACCACCTAGAGGCCAAACAAACCTCTCTGTTTCTATTGCATCTTCTGTCAAGTGATGATAACATAGCACACCTAATAGCATTAATGAAATAATAACAATTAGAAAAGCAGTGTACCGGGCAGCCCTGGTGGCTCAGCGGCTTAGCACCGCCTTCTGCCCAGGGCTTAATCCTGGAGACCTGGGATCGAGTCCCATGTCAGGTTCCCGCCATGGAGCCTGCTTCTCCCTCTGCCTGTGTCTCTGCCTCTATTTCTCTCTGTGTGTCTCTCGTGAATAAATAAATAAAATATTAATTTTCAAAAAAAAGAAAAGCAGTGTACCAAATGCTTAACACAGTGCCTCATGTGCAATAACTCTTTAAGGAATGCTGTTATCAGCTGATCTGTGTGTGCTTATTAAATGAAGAAATTATAAGAAAAAGTGCAAGAGGATATCAGGATCTATCAGTTCTCTGAGATTAAGAATCATGCCTTGAATTTACTGGGATTTTGTTGTTGATGATGATAATGATAATGATGATGACGATGATGATTTGTTTGTTTTTTCTTTCAATAGTCTCAGCACAATGTCAAACTCAAAATAAGAATTCCATACATGTAGTTGAATGCTAGATCAAGAAGATACTATGTAGGGAAGTTCAGATTTGGGGAGGGGATAAACACAAAGGGAAATAAAATCACATGGGAAAGAGAGCTAAGCATAGTCCCCTGAACCCAGTAATCTATGAGCCTCTGGGTGAAGCAGTCACTGTTATCATGATACACAACAGAGAGCAGACTGCACAATACTGCATTTGATAAGGTGGTAGTAGAAGGGTCCAAAAATGGCCATTACCCTTGCTCCTTTTCTTCGTTATCATTATTTGAATCATCTATTTTCTCAAAGTCTTACAATTGAGCATGAATTATCATAGCATACATATCTCAGGATGGTTGTTATCTCTTTGTAGATGTATCCAGATTCCTGCTTCCATAAAATCCTTGCTAAGTGCCCCTTTCTCAAACATTAAATCTCTCCCTCCATAATGAGGCCATTTCTGTTCATAGATAAAGGAATTTTAAGAATTGAGCTCTAAACCTGCTTTCAGATTTCAGAAAGTGACTAAGAGGACCTCTTAGTGTCCTGATTATGCTTAAATTATTCTTCTAGTAAACTTTACTCTGCACCTACTATGAGTAGGAGAGCAGAACCATATTTCCTGTTAAATAAACTAAGTATGACTTGTTTGAACTGCATTAATAAATTTAAATCATGTTATAGGACAGCTGTGGGAAACCGGATCTCACTATGAAATATATTGTTTTCTCATTGTTAGCAGACGATTTTGCAGGTTTCTCATTGGAAGCAGGCAAACTGAACAAAGGTCAAGTTCGGATCTATCTACCTAATACTGCCTAGGTTCATTGTCTCTCTGCCCTCCCATACCTGCCCCCTCCTTCTGGTCTGTTGCACAGAGGGCTACTGAAAACTACAGTTCCCAGAATCCCTTGTTCACTGGTTTCCTGTTAGTTTCAGCCAAAGGAAACAGGAGTTGGATATTAGGGAGCAGGTAAAGGGAAAGTAAAGCCATAGTATTTGTACCCTGCCTCTGTTTTCACAAGCTTCTCCAGCAATGCCTTTGCCTCTCCCAGAAGTCTGTTCCCACAAAACATGCCTGTCCTCCAAGGACTCACCCCTAGGATCTAACGCATGGTCCAGAGCGGTACATACCTCCACTCTTGCCCTCTCCAAATCTTTGTGGTGGCAGCCACTTCCTGCAATTGTTAATCTCTGGATTGCTTCACTTACCCCTGTTCTCAGGTCTTCCAACACCTGTGTAATCTGCTTTTGTATTAGACTCCTGTAGTAAAGCATCAAGGCAGGAGCTGTTTTCCTGACAGATCCTGACAAATAGAGCCAAAAATAAACTATGCAGTTTTTTGTCATGTACTTAGGGTATCTCTTCTTGATTTGCACTTTCAGAGTACGCTATGCAAGCTTTGTAGAGACCACCTTTAATCCTTTCAGACAAAGGCTTCAGATTGTCTTTATTCTCCAGCCTCACTGGGTTTGAGAATCTCTTTGTTAAGGACCCACTGAGGTAGGCTAGATTGCAGTTACTAAGAAGGAGCTGGCAGTGTGCAGGCTGCCTGGAGCCTTGGCTTATAATGGTCTCTTCCGGAAGGTGGTTTCTCTGTGAAGAAATATTATTTTAACTGTGATAATCTTTTGGCAAAATAACGTTGTCATCATCTGCCTGAGTTTTTCTCAGCAGCATTGTGGAGGGGAATTCTGTACTTTTATCCTAGACTGTGTAACCTTCAGGAAGGAAAATAAGCATCTGAAGGAAATTCACTCACATGTTTGGTGGAGACCTTCAGATAGCAAGACCTAGATCACCAAAGGAGGTAACTCTATATAGATTTTCATTGGTGAACTATAGATGTTTACTTTATTTAAAATAGCTAACCACCTTGTCTTCAGTCTTACCTGTCCCCAGGCAATTTCCAGTGCTGCTGAAAGAGTGGTAACTCCAAAACCCAACTTTGATCACGACACATAAAACCCTTATTGGATTTTTATAGCTTTCAGGATGAAGACCAAGTATTCTAGCTGGTACTTTAAACATGTGGTTCCTACCTTTTTATATGGTCACCTGCCTCCTCCTTCTGCCCCACTATTGTTCCCTCTGGAAGCCACCAGTACCCCAAATCTGCCATACTCTCATATATCTACACTTCTGTGTTACTGCTCTGTCTATAACAGTCTTCTTCCTCCTTTCTTTTTTTCCCTGGTTCACCCCTTCTGGACTACTCAGGCTCTGCCCATACGCCACCTGAAAACCTTCATCTCTTCCATCCCTCACCCTGTTTGGCTGAGGGGTCACCCCATGGTTTTCAGAAGCATCTGCTGCAAATTCCTACACTTTACATAGTACAGTGATTATTTGTTCACCAGACCAGCCCCCCTACCAAACTAGCAATCTCATGGGCAAGGACACCCTGTTACACTTCCTCCTTGTTGTCAGTGCTTAACATAGGCCTTGGTTTACATCAGACACTCAATATCCATTCCCATCATCAATGCATCAGAGTTCCAGATGCTCCACATTCTTACCAACTCTTAACATTTCTAGGGTTTTCCCCCTAAATTTTAGCCATACTAATAGATTCGTAATGATATTCCATTGTCATTTAATTTGTTCCCTGGAAACTAATGATGTTGAAAATATTTTCACATACTCATTAAACCACTCATATAGTTTCTTTTGTCAAGGGTTCATTCAGGTCTTTTGCCCATTTTAACTTATGTTTATTTTTTTTATTATCGATTTGTAAGAGTTTAATGCACCCAGTTTTGATAATTTGATAAATGCAATTAATAGGTTGGTATTATATTAAATATGTTAGAACTTCACAAGAGAACTTTTGTCACAGTGCCTATGATGTTGATTGATTTTAAATTTTTATAATAGGTAAGTATGCCATTATTATGAGTTATATGAATCACTGATTTTAAAATAATCCTACATTGTATAGAAAGGGGAAATTCCAAATAATATCAGACTACAAAATATTGCTTTACATGTAGCATACATGTAATATATGCATTACAAAATTTAAGGGCTTTTATGAAAGGGAGGAGCAAAAGATAAGTGAGAATCACAAAACAATGTACTTCTGGAGAAAATATAATTTACTCTAACTAGAAATGTTCCTCCTACAATTTAGCAAAATGCACAGTGGAAAAACATGATACTAACCATTTTCATTTGTTCTAATAAACACACACCTATCCATGAAAGGAATTTGGATCTAAATTATTTTTTTTTATAAGGAATGGGTATGTTTCTCATGGATTCTGAACACACCATACAGATAACAGAATTGGTTCTTAATGTGTTGATCATTGCCAGAACAAGCACATTTCCGGATTTATTTATTTTTTTTCCCCAAAGGTTGAGTAAGACATAACAAACACTTCCTGCCACAGGCATGGCATGGCGGTAGGTCGGATACCTGGGTTATATAAATCTTTATGCTGAACGTTTATGACATTTCAACTTAGAAGTTCATTCAGTTTGATGATTGAGGCAGCAGGCAATTATGACATTAAACAGTTCACAGACCTTAACCCCAGACCCAAATGGTTTAATATTTTTAATGGCTGACTCTGCCTCTCCTGATGTGCACAGACCAAAGCAGAGTTTAAAACCCTCACCCATCTTAATTGCCCCTGCTTTGTTGCAAGCACCACTGACTGCCTTCTAGTTCCAAATGTCTTCAGTTATTAAAAATTATCAATAGAAAGTAATAGAAAGTAATCCAGACTTACACTGGCGATACAATTGGCCACATATGCCCTAGTGGAGCATAAAATAAGAAAGATCGTTACTATTACTACTCAAGTGTCATATCGAGGAACATACTTTAAAAGTGAATCACATTATGCCTGTTCAGTCAATTATTCTACTTGCAAAGACAAAGCTTCTTCCCGAAGATGACTTTCCTTTTCCTAAGTAAAGACAGTCTTAGATTCAAATGCATACTGGAGTCTGAAGATGCTAGTCACCAGTGTAAATAGGTTGGGGAAAATATTAAACTTAAATAAAAGTTACATAGAATTTTGTTGTGACAATATATTTGCACCCAATATGTCCTTCGTTTACTGAACTCAGTGCAATTGATAACTTGGCATCGTATTAAATTTCTCTAGTCTTCTGGGTTTCCTAATCTTGCATTGATTTTCACCGCTGCTTAGTAAATATAATCACTGTTGGTTCTAAACTCTAGATAACAGCTATAGTCTTCTAGAAAGACGGCAGAAGATTTACAGCAGCACTTACTGAGGCAGGTGGGGGTAGTAAATGCTCACTATCTTAAGAAATGCCTTGTACAATCATAAACATTCCTGGACATGGGGGTTTGAAACACTTACTGGTTATATGCGATAGGCCACATTCACCACATTCACACTAACTCTTTTATTCAAGGCTTGAAATATATTTTACTAGTCACAGTGATAGAAAGAACATTAAAGATATTTTAGTTAATTTATTCTTTCCTACCATCTGCAACCTAAAGTCATTTTCAAAAAAGTATGGAATATTTTGCCTGTAGATATGGTTTCCTTGAAGATTTTTGACTGTATCTTGTCAATAGATTAACATAAAATTGAGTTGATGTTTCTCAAAATCATACTCTTTCATCCCTCCTGAGAAAAATGGTCCCACTTCCAACCCAGCCACAGTAGCAGTCATTACCT
Source organism: Vulpes vulpes (assembly GCF_048418805.1). Taxonomy (NCBI): domain Eukaryota; kingdom Metazoa; phylum Chordata; class Mammalia; order Carnivora; family Canidae; genus Vulpes; species Vulpes vulpes. The sequence continues at coordinate 67,426,236 of NC_132795.1, read as the reverse complement.
TAGCAATCATATGCTGAATCCTTCAGACAAAAACAAGCTAGTCTATGTTATTTTGTCAACAGTGGTTGTTTATACCTTCTTGGAAGTCTTTTGGTCATCCAAGTTCTCCTTCCCGTTACTCAGAAAGATGTTTCAATAAGAACACCAGTAATTCCAAGACTAGATGTCATAGTGACCTGAGACAGGTGGAGATAATTGATGGCTGTCTTGGCCTGAACTCCCCTCTACTTCACTCCTCACTGAAACATCAAGTCTTGGCTTGATGAAGTCTGTGCTGGTCCCACAGGAGACAGAATGTGTCATATAACTTTATCATTTAAAGCAAAATTCATGAATGCATTTTGGAAGGTCAGTGATTCCTATCTTATATCCCAATTTTTGTGATTATGTATGCTTATCCTTTCTATGAAGAAGGTATAAGTCTTCTTCAGCTTCTAGCTAGTGACCTAAAGAATGTTGAGAAAATCCCTGGCCATGCTCTAGCCTTATTGCCCCCAAATGTAAGATGTTATCATATCAGAAAAGGATCTCCAGACTCAAGGGTCAGGTCAGTAGCATTGGTCAAGCACAAATCTCTTAAACTCACAAACATGTGCCCACTTGATGGGCTTCCTTACATGTGACCCTCCATCAAGTTCCTCAAATATGTTCCCCTAATAGCTTGTTCTTATGACTATGGCAGTGCTTTCCAAAGCTGTGCTATTCTTATTTTCCTATCTCTCTGCCAAGCTTCTGAGTGCCTTTATGTCTACTCATTCTGTATTCCTCAGCATGGAGAAGGAAGTCTTGCACACAGCAGTTACTCAATGAATGTCTGATGAACAAATGCATGAATGGATAAATGAATAAATGGAGTGTCCAGAGATGATACAACCACCTCATTTTCCCCGAAGATCCAGACTGAAACTAAATCTGATGACATAGTGAAATGCAGCAGTAGGGGATTGAGAAATGATGTTTCACGGAGGAGTGGGCCATGGAAATCTGCAAAACCCCCTGCACAGTTATAGTGAACAAGTCACTATCAACAACCTGCACTTATCAGTTACTCAGAAATTCTGCCTTAGAACCATATTTCATTTAAAAATCCATCCTTCCGGGATGTCTATACAATCTGACACTCTGACTTTTTGCCTCCCATCACTGCCCTATATTCCAGGTCACCCCATCCTCACCAAAAGCATTGCTTGCTGCCTGCCTGCCAGCCATGAACCATGTTGTGTCTTTCTTTTTGCTCCTCACCCTCCTTAGATATACATCTTTCTGTTCTTTACCGAATAAATAGTATTACTATAATGTCACCTAATGAGGCTTTAACCATCTCAGGCACCCAATTGCTGCATTTGCCAATCATAAGAATCCATGTTTGACTATTTTGACCTCCACTGCAATATTGAAGTATGTGAAGTTTCAGCAGGCTCAAAGTCAAAGTCGCACATCTTACTCATCCTTCTTGGCTGAACTCAGGTGGCTTTTCCCACAGCAAGTTTCTTCTCACCTGGCAGGCCCAGGTAAGCCTCCTCCTGCCTGGAGTAGGGCACACCTGCCACTGTTTGACAGTTACCTGTGTGTAACTCAGGATACTGGAAGATACTCTATGTTCTTCCTAAAGGATGGGGTCACATTTCATCAGTCATTATAACCCCCGAGCCATGAACTGTGCCTGGTACTTAGTAGGGGCTCAAACATTTTTTGTTCTGGTTTGATTTGGGTTTTGTTCCTTTAAGTAGTGACTAATTCTCAGCCCTTGACTCAAACTCTTCCTCTCTGCTCTGACTCTTTCTGGACAATGCACTGAACATGAAGATCTCACCCTAGAAGAGCCTCACATTTATCCTGATAGCACTGATCCATTTCTCTTTTCTCTGTGTACCACCAGATGACCAAGTGGATCATGAAATGCCCCAGCTAGGCCCCTTTCTTATTCTAGATCCATCCCTAAACAGGCACATGGCAAAGTGATGAACAACACAGACCCTAGGCCACACTGCCTGTGTTCAAATCCCAGCCCTGCTACTTCCAGGTCTGTGACATTAGGTAACTCATAACCTCTCAGTCTCCAAATTCTCATTTAGATAGCAGGGAACATAGAAGGATCTACTGCATAGGGGTGGTATCAGGACGAAATGAGCCATTACATAAGTCATGAAAGATTAAAATACACAGCTCATATATATTCACATATATGTATGTGTGTGTGTTTGCAGTCAGCTCTCATTATTTACAATAGTTGTGCTCTACAAAGTTGCTGCAAATATGGAATAAGCAAATCCCGAATCATTGCTCCTATAAGGAAATACAGGGTTAGGTTCCTTCGAGCCTCGGGTTGCAACATTTTCATCAACTGGTCGATACATAACCTTATTTTATGCATGTTTTATTGAAAGACACCTTGATACAGTTGGTTCATTATCCTTGAATTCACAGCCAAAAATACTAGAGCTCATGCCTGAATGCAACCCATCTAAGCCATGTGTTTTCTCTGTGAGGCATATCACAGCTTTCATGTGTGTAAAAACATTACCCAGCACTTGAGCACTATACTCAGAAGCCATTTTAAACAGCAACATGACAGGGATGCCTGGGTGGCTCAGTCGGTTAAGTATCTGCTTTTGCCTCAGGTCATCATCCCAGGGGAGATCGAGCCCTGCATCAGGCTCTCTGCTCAGTGGAGGGCTTCTCTCTCTCCCTCTACCTGCTGCTCTGCCTTCTTGTGCTTGCTCTCTCTCTCTCTCTCTCTCTCTCTCCATCTCACTATCAAATAAATAAATAAATAAATAAATAAATAAATAAATAAATAACAATTTTAATTTTTTAAAAATAAACAACATGACAAACAAAAAGCATACACGCACACAAGTGTCATTAAATAAGACTATGAAAGGACACTTGCTGACATTATGAGGCCTGAAACCAGAAGGCAGAGTGTCACTTTCTTCCTCCTTGGATGGCTTAATTTTTCACCACTCCACACATGTCCTCAAACGACTGTAAAGGCACCGTGAACGTTGATTTAGGAGTTACAAATCAATTGTAGCAAGTAGGTGAATTTAGAAAAATGGAATCCTCAAGAATGAGATTTGACTGTGTACACACACACACACACACACACACACACACACATTACCAGAGGTAGAAAGGCCTCTGCAGTTTTGGTTCCAAGTCAAATTCCTCTGCCTCCAGCTCTTCTTTTGGTAAATCTTCTCAAAGGCCTCTAAGAAAGGGAGACGGGGAGGGAGAGAGAGGGGTAGGAGGGGTAGAGGAAGGACACAGGCACTGTGTGAGCTGCCATCCACTTGTAACAAATACCCTCTTTTCTCCTCTTGCCTGCAAGCTCTCCCTGCACTAGTCCTTCCTCATGGGCTGTGGTCTCCCACCTCCCACCCATGCTTTACACCCCTGCAATCTGGCTTGTATAGCACCCACACTCTGAATGCGCTCTTCCTAAGACCACCAACTGCCTCCCAACAACCAAATTCTATAGATCCTCCCTAACACTGACCTTTCTGGGTTACTTCAGGTCACTGTCCACTTAAGACTCATTCATTCCATCCAAGTCTCCCACGTTGCCATGTCACACCTCTCAGGATGTCCTTCTGCTGTCACTTCCCTGGATTTCACTTCTCTTTCCGCCTTTCAGGTGTCCTTGTTCCCAGGCTTCCTTCCTCACCTTGTAGCCCTCTTGCATAAATTATCTTCATGACTTCCAATGTCCTGATGATGCTCATACCTGCATCCCCAGTTCAGCTCCACCCCATGTTCTCATCACACCTTTGTTCATACTCTGCTCCTTGTTTGGACTGTCTTCTCTACTGGCCCTTGCCTCCTCACCTATCTGATGCCTAAACAATATATAAGAGTCAACCATATGTCTTATAAGATGTAAAAATTTTTCTGATGGTGGGCACACAACACAATACATGCAGAGAGATGAAATTATAACTCTTTGTCACCTATAGCTCCAAACTGGAGTAGGCACAGCTACACGGAGGCTTGCTCCCAGATGTGAGGGAACAGCAAGCTAGAGCTTTAGGGGATGGTGATATATGGCAAGTGTTTTGGGATTACTTAGGTTTCACGACTCCTTGTTCCTTGGCTAACTTGAATATTTTGAGGCTCTTGGATATGGGGTTCTCCTTAATTTTCTGGCCCCTGGCCCCTGGGAGACATGGGTAGGTACATAGTGGCCCTGGATAAAAAAAAATTTTTTTAAAAGAAAGAAATGCAGACATTGCACCCAGCATCAGCTTACCTCCAGTGGGATTTAGAAGCTTCCCTAAGACCCAGTGTCTCTGTCTTAGCCATCATATTTCAACTACCCACTCGGGTTTCTGTCCTCTTTAATTGGTTGTCAGCATTAATGGCAAGAATTGTGTCTTCTTAATCTCTGTGCTCCAGGACCCAGCACATAGAAGGTGCTTAAGAGATATTTCCTCAATGAATTAATTAAATGTAAAAAAAAAAAAAAAAAAAAAAAAAAACAGAGAAAAGTAGAACATCACCCAGATCTTAAGAAAGAAACACCTATGTTAAAATGTGACCTTTTGGGGAAAAAAATTAATGCAGAGAAAATGTAAGAAACAAGGAAGGGCCTAAAGTAAAACTTCGTGTTTAAGTGAACTAGGTATTAAGTTGCTATGGGAAAGAATTAATTCATTTGAGGAAAGATGAGAAGAGTATAACGGAGATTAATTAAAATTTAGTTTATCAGATTTTTCTCAGGAGATTGGCAATTTAGTCAGAGGAAAATCTTATTTAAGTGCATAAGTATATTTCAGCTTATAAGGGGGATGCATGATAAAATGAAAACAGAGAATACCGGTAGATGTTAAGTAATTACCATTTTGGAATGTGATAGGCTCTAAAATTCTAAATCTAGAGACTAAGAGTCTCAAGGTAAATCTTTGCACCTATCTCAGTATGATGAATTTTGAAAATATCAGATGCATGGGGTCACTAGTGAGTTGCATTTCCCTAAATCTGACGGACACTTCTTGGTATTCAACCTATTCTCTGTAGAAACTCACATGGGACCGCTCCATCGGAGGGCTTCTCTTCTCCCAGCTTCTTTACATCTGTCTCTTGGTTTTCTCTTGTTCTCTGCTCCTCTGTGGCTTCATGTAATGGCGCCTCCTTCATCCCATCTCTAAATGTTAAATTCCTGAGAAAATGGGAGTTGGTCCTTTGGTCTTCTTGATCTACATCCTCCTAAGAGATTTTACCCTCTCCTGGGGCTTTGACTCCCATCTGAAGGCCCAGGACTCATATCCATGTGCCCAAGTCAAGAGGCAGTTAGGGAGGTGACTGAGGCACTGGTTTTCAGTCTTTGTTCTGCCATTTTCCCCTCAGTGTCCACATCTGTAAAATGGGGATTAGACAATGACACAGGGGTGCAGCATCTACCTTCAGCTCGGGGTGTGATCCCAGGGTCCTGGGATCAAGTTCCACCTTGGGCTCCCCCTAGAGAGCCTGCTTCTCCCTCTGCCTGTGTTTCTGCCTCTCGTTGTGTCTCTCATGAATAAATAAATAAAATCTTAAAAAAAAAATAGGGTCTGATGTCAACTAAAAACTTGTGAAGATTAGCTTTGGGTGCTAACATATAGCAAGTGGTCTATAAATAGTAGCCAGTATGAAATCATGAATTAGACTAATGCTTCTCCTGGTGAGCCAGGGTCATTATGAATGTGTAACAATGACCTTGGTAATGGCTGAAATTTGAATTTTTATAAAGGAATATTGCCTTTGTGAAGTGCTGCGGGTAACAAAGATGTGACAAAGTAACGCTTTGAAATATATTAAGTGTGCTACACTCCAAGCTGGTAACAAAATGGCCCATCTTGTAGATAGTAGTGTTTTTGGTGAAAGTGGGAAAAAATACTCTCTGGCATATGGTGTCATTTGTAATAATGAGAGCCAGCCTCTGTGGGTGCTTCCTTTGTACCATGCACTCCTCTTTGCTTTAGGGTTTTGACTCATTCATGAAATCAGTTGTGTGATAGAAGCCACAACCAGCAGAGAAAGACAAGCAGATTCACCCCTGGCATGCTGACTGTGGGCAAGAAGCTGAATGGGAAATGTAGAAGCCTGAAAACAAGTTAACCCCCATGCCAGTAGGGTGTCTGTGACTTTGAACATATCAAGAATATATGTCCTTTAGGTCCACCTCTCAACAGTTAGGATTATAGGTAAGCTTCTTCATGAGATATATAAGGGCAGAGAAGAAAGGTGAGATCTGCCCAGGGTCTGAACCCTATTCCCAGGGAAATTGGCAGGCCATCCCCTAAATGCATGAATCCTAGAGGGGCAGTGGGATGCTGTTCAGGGAAAGGCATGCTAGTAGTTCCTCATCAGGAGGGCAAAATTGAAGCCTAGCCGGAGCTCCTGTTCTAGCGTTGAGGTGAAGAAGAGAAGGGAAGGTGAAGAAGGGAAAAGTTGTTCTAGAAAGAGCAAGAACCACCTTAAGTGGCCACTAGGTCTTCTCCAACTTTTTGGCTGAATTCTGAACCACTAGAGGCTAGAGGTTCTCTCTCTCTTTAACTGAAGTATAATTACCATACAGTGTTGTATTAGTCTCAGGTGTATAATATAAGGATTCGACAGTTCCATGCATTACTCAGTGCTCACCACGGTAATCTAATCCTCTTTATCTATTTCACTCATCCTCTCACTCTCCTCCCTTCTGGCAACCACCACTTTGTTATCTGTATTTAAGAGTCTATTTCTTGTTGGTCTCTTTTTGTCTGTTTTGTTTCTTAAATTATACATATGAGTGAAATCATATGGTATTTGTCTTTGTCTGACTTATTTCACATAGCAGAAGACTCTCTAGGTCCATCCATGTTGTCAAAAAGAGCAAGATCTCATTCTTTTTTATGACTGAGTAATATTTCATCTCACTCACACACACACACACACACACACACACACCACATCTTCTTTATCTAGTCATCTATTGATGGACACTTGGGTTGCATCCATAACTTGGCTATCGCAAGTAAGGCTGAATGAACACAGGGGTGCATGTATCTTTTCGAATTAGTGTTTGTGTTTCCTTTGAGTAAATACCCAGAAGTGCAATTGTTTGGTCATAGTGTAGTTCTATTTTTAGTTTTTTGAGGAACCTCCATGCTGTCTTCCACAGTGGTTACACCAATTTACATTCCCACGGACAGTGTATAAGGTTCCTTTTTCTCCACATTCTCACCAACACTTGTTATTTCTCTTTGGTACTAGCCATTCTGACTGGCATGAGGTGCCATCTCACTGTGGTTTTGATTTGCATGTCTCTGATGATCATGTACCTATTCATTTCCAGACATTCTCTTTTTAAGAAAATTTCTCAACAAGGCTTCCTTCCTCTTCAAGGAGTTATTTTTTAATTGGAATTTCAAGTTTTTAAACACTATTATTACTCATCTTTCACCCAACCGGCCTCTGGCAGGTTTTTTTTTTTTTTTTTTTTTTTTTTTTTTTTTTTATCTTCTGCAGATCATGTAGACAATCACAACTGAATGGGACTTACTATTTTGAGTCATTTCATTAGTCAATCTGTCCATCAGAAAGCATTTATTGGGCATTAAACTACATACACCACATCAACAATCTCCAACACTTAAAGGCCCTGGAGGATCTAAAAGGCATATATATTAAATGTTGAGTTACTTTCTTTAACTTGAAGCTGAAAAAGAAATCCTGATTTGGATTTTATAGCCCAGACATTCTCCTTAGCATTCCAAAATGCATCCCAAAAATGATATTTCAAGCCCTTCAGAGAACGAGTGCCAAATGCATTAATGCAATAGAGAAGAATATTATTGTTTTGCCAATTAATGCAACCTAGGGAACGTACCACAAATACTCCCAACTATCTCATGATTGTTAAACAAATTTTGCAAACTAATAGCAACAATGTGCTACTCTTCGTGCTCATTAAGAGCTAAATTGAGATGATTTGTGTTTGATTCCGGGCTATATTTTAAAATAATTTCGTCCAATGTACTCACTTCAATTTTAATGGAAGGATAAGATTTTTGTTTACATTCATGCATTAATAGACTCAACAAATATTTATTGAGTGCCTGTCACGTGTTGGCCTCTGAGTTGGGCATTACATGGAGCAGTGAAAAGAATGTGGCTCAATTGCTCCCCCCTCCCTGATAGGATTTAGAAATAGTCACTGTTTTAATCATCTCATCTGTTTATTTCCCAAGAAGACGGTTCTACCCAGTAACTTGTAATACAATGTGTGTCAGGATAAAAAGCAGCATGCAATTATCCAATTTTCATCTACTTAAATTTTAATGACCATACTTACTCGCCCATTCAATTTTGCAACTTTTAGCTCATAGGCACGTAAGTAGCAGTTTGAGACCTGAGATTCTCCCAGATTTAGTTCCACGTGGCCAATGCCCGTTGGACCACTAATTATTTTGGAGTAGGTAGTTTTTGCTCAAAACCACCTTCCATTTAAACTGCCAATATTCAGAACAATTAACAGGCATGCGATCCATGATTTTATATTTAGAGAGCAACACCCATTCTGGGATGTTTTACGACATGATTTCCCTCAGGAATCTGGCAAATGAAGGATTGAATAATTTCTACCACACATTTGGCTCAGCGAGCCGAGAAATTCAGCACGAAACTCAGGCCTTGAATATGCCATCGCCTAGACCTCAGCCCCAGCAGATCCCTGGTAGCCCAACCTGAGAACGTGGACTACAGGTGAGCAGCTTCCAATGTCCTTCTCTCCAGGATGCTTTGCAAATATAACCACGTGATTGTTTTCACTGCTTTCTAAAGGGGAGAGATTATGATTTAGGGCATTTCCACTCATAATCAGATATGTACTTAGTACAGATGCATTCAGTCTGATGCTGGACAAGGAACAATGTGTGTTCTGATTCCATGGCAGGAGCCACTGCTTCCACCTGCCTGCTTACCAAGATGTATCACTGACCACTTTTTAGGCCTATTAGATCATAGCACATTCATCCTATCAGAATCCCACCTGCTCTCTTCAGGCACCTGGACATGTCTGTTACATCCTATCAGAATCCCGTGGAGAACCCATGATCCCAAACACAGCTCTTTAAAGGCAACACAGATCAACTACAAACAATTAGATTATTTAAATTTGTGTCCATTGTAGAAAGAACTTTGAGTGAAAGAAAGTAGAACAGGGCAGAAAATGTGAGCCAAGATATGTAAAAAGTCTAACAAGGTGTCTTGCAATGACTCAACCTTACCTCATGTATCGATTTGACGACAGACTGCACCTTACCTCGTGTATGGATTTGACGACACAGCTGCACGTTCTTGCTCTTCTAGGAAAGCCCTAGGTACAGTCTGGGCACCCCTTAGCATCTCACATAGAGAGGGTTTGAATCTCCTAGTTCTGATTCAGTTTCTAACTTGGCTTCTCATGTTTTATACAACAACGTTGTGTCAGTCAGGAGAAGCCCTCTTTAGCTGCAGTCCCAGAGTGGATTAGATTAGTCCCAGGTCTTCATAGACTAATACAAAAAAAACTCTTTATTTCTCATACACATTACATAGCTAATGCAAAGACAGCAGGGAGGCTTTGTTTCTCATAGACCCTTGAGGACTCAGGCTCATGGAGACCCTACACAGACACTTTCCACCACAATCACCTAGATAAGAAAACGTGAATGTAGAAAATTGCATGCTAGTTCTGAATACCTCCCTCTGAAAGTGAGATCACTTTTGTCTGAAGCATGGTCATGCCCAGGGGGGTTGCTTTTGCATGCCTAGGCCACGAGATACCAGATATTTGGTCAAATGTTCTTGTGAATGTGTCAGTGAGGCTGTTTTTGGATGACACAGATACTTAAATGAGTAGACTGAGGAAAGCAGATCACTCTCCCTGCTGTGGCTGGGCTTCATCCAATCTGCTGAGGGCCTAAACAGAACAGAGACTGGCCCTCTCCTGAGTAAGAGAGACATCCTCCTCATTGCCTTGGACCTGAAACATCAACTTTTTCTTGCCTTCAGACTCAGGCTGAAACATCGGCTTTTCCTGGGCCCAGAGCTTCCTGACTCAGCCCACAGATCTTGGTTCTTGTCAACAGCCTTCGTACTCATTACGAATCAATTCCTTGTATTAAATTCCTTAAAATGAATTAGGTGTGTGTGTGTACCTGTGTGTTTTGTACACACACACACACACACACACACACAAACATTTTGGTTCTACCTCTCTGGAGAACCTAGCATAATACTTAATTTAAGGAGGTAAGGAAATACAATCTTACCATGTGCCCAAAAGGAGAAGTGCGACTATTTGATAAATGGTGCTAATGATTTTCCAAAGTACATCAACAAGATGATGAGTAGACTTTTAATTTTGAGCTGGAATGTACTCTAAGATCCCAAACTGACAACGTGTGATAAATAATACAACTTATACAGCCAGACACCATCCTCTATTTATTAATAAGTGGCAGAACCAGCCATGTATGTAAGAATATCTCTGACACATTTACTCCACTGCTCCGTCCCAAACTTGGAGGAGCTGCCTCCCCCCACCCCACTTCCAGAAAATGGAAAAGGAGGAGAGGTATAGCAGACTGCACCTCTTGGGGCTGGAGTGTCAGGGATAAAAAAGCAGGGCTTCTCTAAACTGTTTTGCCTCTTTCCTTTTTTTTTTTTTTTTCTTTTTCGTGCTTCGTAATAAAACTCAGTTATCATGTATCAAGTATCAAGTGTTCCAGGAAAATACCCAGCCACTGCCACTTAGCGTTGACATCTACTAATTGGCAAGATCTCTCTAATTCAAAACCACTACCCAGCAAGTATTTCAACACCAGCCATGGCACTAAGAAACCTGCAAATGTATTCTGCTATTGTGGACTGCACACATTTTAATTTTGTTGTAATTAAATTAATTCCTATCACATTACATGAACTCAGAATTATAGTGACAGTTTTAAGTCAATTGTAAATGCAGACTTTGATTAATCTTTAAGAGGGCAAGTTCAACAGCATTGCATGGAGCAAAGAGGTGAAGGAGAAAAATAATTGTAGTGTTCCTGTTTATATATATAAACGCTTCTTCAGAATTTCACATTCCTACTAAATAAAGGGAAATTTTAACAGCTATTTACACTGTGTTATCTATATCAGGAATTTTCAGGTTTTTTCCATTTTTCTATAAAACAGGGGAAAGTATTGGATCTTGGCTCACGAGCGCAGACCTTGGGCCCTAATATTTTAATTAGGAATCACACAGCTATATCTATGCTGTATTCGATTATTTTTCTATGAAAAAATCAGCAGCTGAGTCAATTCTAAAACTCTTCAAATATTTCAACAAATATCAAGGTGCTATCATCCCATTTGGTACATTTTTCCATTTGTCTTTTACACTGAAAGTTTTAGCTGCATCAGAATTGAAAATAAGACCAGATGTACATTTTTTGGCCTACTTAAGAGCTTTAAAAATATTTCAAAGTCACATTGAGCGTCTCTTCATGGGTCAAATTCTGTCCTCACCATTTGTTTTGGTTATTCCTATGTATCTCACTCTGGCTAGCCTAAACTTCTTAACTGTTCAGTAGGGGGAAAATTAAAAAAAAAAAAAAAACATATATTGTATAGGACAAAGTCGCCTAGAACACAGAGCGAAACAGAAAAAAATGCAATGAGATGCAAAGAACTCCATTGAGGCCTCAACCCTGAACTCCCTAGAGCAGCACTGTCCAGTGGAGACATGACACAAGCATAAATGTGAACCATATCTGTAATTTTCAATTTTCTCGCAGCCACATTCAAAATGAGTAGCTCTAAAGAATAAAACGAACTATACAAAAGCTCTGCTAACATGTACCTAAGCAGCCTTACGCCTATGTTGGTACGCTAATAATAATAACTATAATAATGATAGAATTGGAGCACCTTTAATCCCTGCTGTGATTAAAGCTCTAGGACAGGTTGGCACACAGTGTTTGCAAAGTACTATTATTTAGAGTTTACAGGTGAAGAAACTAAGAGTCAGACCCATAAATAAAATCTTAAAAACAACCTAAAAAGAAGTTGCCCAATGGCGAGGGCTGGCAAAAGGTCTATAGTTTGGATTGAATCCAGATCTACCTCTCCAGCTATGTGCTTGCCCACACACCACGCTGGTACTCATCCCAGGACATGGTCCTGGGCACACCAGGAGATGGCCAGCTTTGGCTGCCAGAACCCTTAGGTGCACCGCAAGGTTTCAAGTAAACAGACTGAGGCCGGACTTTGTGCAGCCGTGACTGGAGGATGCCTCATGATTGCAAAATGAGAGATGTTATGGCTTCTCAGGAATTTAATCATCTTTGATGGAATGGCTGACAGTATGGATCAAGTCAAGAATGTCCTTTATCCCAAAGTCTCAGGAATGGCTAGGGATCCTGATCCCTTGGGGTGCACTCAGAGTGTCCAGTAATTTAACTCATCTGATGTCATGCAGATGATAACTGCAAGAGTTAGATTTACAACTGGGCCTGTCACATCGTGCACTATATAGAGCAGCCTCCTTATTTGCCAATTATGATCTGCACCTTAAAGATTCATATCCTGCTTGTTAATTTGAAAAAAAAAAAATCCCAGTGAATTCTTAAGTGATCTCCCCAGCCAAGCAATGTCCTTGCTCAGTAACATAGGCAAGAACACCCCAAAATGAATCAAGGGCATTCTAGTAGGAGAACTCAGATGGAGCATACACCATGGCCCACCACATGCAGATACGTGCAGGCACATCTGTGGGGCTGGCAGGTGGAAGTTATAGACACAGAAGCCGGGGAAGCCTGCGGGAAGGTGTCCTCTGCGGGTGCTAGGAAGGACAGGTCATCTGAGCAGAGCGTGGTGCTTAATACTCAAGTGCTTCTCCAGCTCAGTCCTCAGTGGCTCCCAGCCAAAACCTAGGGCTCTGCAAAGGAAGAAGTTAACCACCGAGCAGCTTCCCTAAATCTCCACGGGCCCTGAGAGCATGACAGCTGTGGCTGGAAAATCATTTGCACAACAGCCCAGGTGCAGCACCCACCAGAGCAGGCCTTCTGGAAGGTGTGGGTGTCAGCAGTAGTGGCCAGGCCCTGTGTGGCTTCCAGCTGCGGAGAGGCCCCATTTGACATCTGGAGCATCCAAAGGCTTTATCAACAGCAAGTATGCGCAGGCCGGGAAGAAAAGTCCAAGCTGCAAAGGCTAGCTGGGAAAGAAAGCAACAATCCCTTAGACCCCCTGAATGCCAGGACAGAATTTCAAGGAGACAGAGGAGACCCTCTGCTTTGCTAAGTACTCCCTTTCTGAGTACATTCTGGCTAGGGTTGCCAGTTTAGCAAATAGAAATAAAGACACCCAGGGAAATTTGAATTTTAGATGCAATGAATAATTTTTTATGTTGCATGCAGCGTGCTACAAAACATACTACTGAAAAATAGCTTGTCTTTTACCTAAAATTACAATTTAACCAGTGTCCTGCATTTTGCCTGGAAGCGGCAGTCCGACCCCCAGGCTTGTTTGTACACAAGGTAAGAGCTGTTGAGCTTTCACTGGAAAACGGGATGCAAGGTGGCAGGATGGTTACAGAGCTCAGCCTGTAGTCACGGAGCCGGTGGATGAAGTCGGCCCTGCCCCTTACCCAACGTGGGCCCTGAAAGGAAACCTTTCTCTTAGCTTCGTGGTCCTTAACTGTAAAATGGGGGATTATATCTCTTCCTTCGACTTTGATTAGGACTTAATTAAATAATAAGTTCTCCGTAAGTGGAGATATAATTATTCCAGTAAAGGTTCTTATTCAAAAATATCAAAAGTAATCAATAATGCCCCATTTAACTACTGTGGGACCATCTTAACTACCTTGGAATCTTGATAATTTATTAAATTAATCGAAATGAAAATGAGAGTTTTTTTTAAATGAGTTTAAATCTTAAAATGAGCATTTGATCTTAAGTTGGTTTCAATATTAAAAGGTCTTATATTGATTGGATACCTTAAAATCTTTAGGAAACCAAAGCAAGTAATCTAGAAATAAAGATGACATTGTATCTATTTTATTTATTTTATTTTTTAAAAGATTTTATGTATTTATTCAACAGAGAGAGAAAGAGAGCATAAGCAGGGGGAGGAGCAGAGGGAGAGGGAGAAGCAGGTTCCCTGCTGAGCAGGGAGCCTGACATGGGACTTGATCCCAGGATGCCGGGATCACGACCTGAGCTGAAGGCAGACACTTAACCAACTGAGCCACCCAGGGGGCCCTGTGCCTTCTTTTACTAATAAAAATAAAAACGTTCCTTAGGTTGAAAACAAAAACATTGTCAAATTCATAAGAGGGCCATGCAGCAAAAATACCAAACTACGGGAAATACTTCTTTAGAGTTTATAAGATACATCAAGCGCTCACTATATTCTAGACACATCCATAGTATGTCTTCAGTGTTCAGACAAGCCCCATTACTGATAGAATCATTTCTAAATTAGACCAAAACATCAGTCACCTCTCGCGCCTGAGAACACACACGACATAGGGAAACACAAACAACACATACACATACAAATGTACTTTTTTTTCTTTCTTTTCTTTTCTTTTCTTTTTTTTTTTTTTTTTTTTTTTTTTTTTGAGCCACAGAAAAATCTCAGAATCCTAAAAGGGAAAAGATGTGCCACTATTTGACAGCAACACTTGGCAATAGTTGTGACAGTTTGAGGGGAAGCCAATCTCAGTGGTAAAACCCTTTTACGGGCCCTTGGCTGGGACATTCAGATAGGAATGTGGTGTGCAGGGAAGGCGTGTTGGCGAGAACACGAGGCAGGCTCCACTCTGTTTATTTCTGCCGTCACTGTAAACTGTGCTCATGGCTGAATATACATTGTACCAGGCTCGAGTCGCTGCCTCCACAGCAGACCTGGGGATACGCCGGTGAAGACCGGAGGGAGGCGTGAGTCGGTCCCCCTCTTCCCATCTCAGCTTTTGGCCAACTCTGCATTCATCAAAGGGCCTTCGTCTCACCATTATCGAGTACCTCCTATATGTCAAGCACCACGTTAAGCACTTGACCTTCCTCCTGTGCAAAATGGGAATAATAGCTCTATCTGTTCCTTAGGGGTGCCATGGTGATGTAGCGGAAGAATGCTTAGAAAGTGCTTGTCACGGTGGCTGGCACAGAGTAAACATTCAATAACTGTTAAGCCCTACACTGAATGGTAAATTTGGAGCATTATAATTATTGAACAGTTAGTCAGGACGGATCCAGGATTCAAACCAGGCAGCCTGGCTCCAGAGCCAGCCCTCTTAATCACTATCTTGCACTGTCGCCATTAATTATCCATTAATTTTCATAGAACATTTGAAAATGCATCATTGTGGTTATTCTTAATATTGATAAAATGAGGCGCAGCGAATTTTAACGGCTTGGCCAAGATTTCAACAAAATGGAAGCTTCATCTGACAGCTACCATTCTCCACAGTCGTTCAGTAAACAAACCTTCATAAATGCTTTCAAGCCCACAAAGTGTTAGGGAAGATCATGCAGGAAAAAAAAAAAAAAAAAAAGGAATTTAAAAGCTTTGGAGGCCACCGTTCCCACACGGAGCAGGCTTCCATTCGGGCAAGAAGATCAAGCAGACACCAATGACTCAAAAAAAGAAATAATCAATGAATAGAAATATATGCCATGTGAACCCACTGAGGTAAAATGTGCATACAAAGGACTGAAAGGAGAAAATTGAGAGGGAGCCGTCCCAGAAGCTTCCAGGAAAAGGGAGATGGAGAGCCAAGCACAGAAAGAAAAGAGGGGTATGGGTTGGCAGAGTTTTCCCACTCCAGCCATCTTGCCAATCAACAAATCCTCCCAATCCAAGGGCGGTTCCCGAAGCAAACCATCATGGCCCGAGTGCACAGCTCCAACCCCAGGCCTCCCGGCAAGGAAAGTGCGAGACGGGTCAGCGCCCACTCAGAAAATGACTGAAGAAATAAGCCTTCCACCGTGGGGGAAGGTGACCTGCTCAAAGGGAAGAAAGAAAGAAACTTTGTGAAGATGATTAGAGTCCTATAAAATTCCCAACATCCCCCCCCCCCCATTGTGAATTATTTTCTCGCCTGTCTGAGAGCACATGCTGGCTTTTCATACTTCAGGATCTGCATTTACATATGCTCCGCAGTCTTCCCTTCCTTATCCCCCCCTTCTATGCCCGTTCCCAACCGCCCCTCTTCCCCACCACCCCAAAAGACAAATGAAAATAAAACAAACAAACAAATATGTGAAACTTCTTACTTGGAATGATTCGAGAGGCTCTATACTATTAAGACACTGAGTAATGATTGGCTGCTTTCCAGGTGGCTCTGCAGTCTGTTAAATAGCTCAATTAGTGAGCAGTGCGCTCTCTCTCCCTCTCTCTCTCCTTCAACCTTTCTCTCTCTCTCTCTCTCTCTCTCCTTCTCTGTCTCTCTCTCTGTCTCTCTCTCTTTTCATTGAGTTTTGCCAAGGGCAGGCTGCATTGTTGGAAGGGGCAATGCCAAATTAGCCTAGCAACATCCCTTTATAGCCTCGATGTCGGGGACACCTGAGAGCAGCAGTGAAATTACCATCCCCAGGCCCTGTGGGGACCAGGGGGCAGCAGAGAACATCGTGGCAACACGGTTTTTCCTTCTGAAGGGTGGCTAATGAGCAACGGAGGTGGAGATCCTCCAGAGGCACCTGGGCATCCTGCCCACCCAGAGAGAAGAAAGCAGGGAGGTGGCAGCTGCGGCAGGAGCCCCAGCCCATGACCAGAAAGAGGGACGGTGGAAAGGAGACTGGGGAGGAAGCGTGTAGGCCCGGAAGCCAAAGCTCTGCCAACCTGTTTAGGTCAGAGGGCTCTTAAGTATAAAGGCCTGAAACCCTCATTTATTTACTTACTTATTTACTTACTTATTTAAAGATCTTATTTATTTATTCATGAAAGACACAGAGAGAGAGAGGCAGAGACACAGGCAGAGGGAGAAGCAGGCTCCTCTCAGAGAGCCCCATACGTGTGGGACTCGATCCCAGGACTCCGGGATCACAACCCAGGCCGAAGGCAGATGCTCAACCGCTGGGCCACCCAGGTGCCCCCGAAGCCCTTTTTTTTTAAAAAGGACAATCTACTTCTCGAAAACACGTAAGCCCAAAATGTCAGTGCAGCCTAAGCCAGCGATGTGCCTTTAGCGTTGTTTATTCCAGGGCCCCGCCAGCCAGCGCGCGTGCCCTCCCCTCCAGAGAGAAAGTTTAGGTACCCACTCTCCACCCACCAAACACACACATCAAGTGCGCCCTCAAATCTGTGCTGTATTTATGTCTGTATGTGGCTCAACCAGACATAAACAGTGTCAAAAGAACAAATGAGAAAGCTCCATTCTATCGAGGGTCCGCAAGCCCTACATAATTCACAATTCCTTAGTTGAAACTTGGTGCAGGGCTCTGAAAATTCATACAGAAAGCAGGACATTCATGTCAGAAGGTAAACACATTTAGTCTGTTGTCTGTTTCAGTAACACTTTTGTTGGTGTGGGCTACGTGATACCGATGTATTCATTACATCTTGGCATTTACAATATACAGTGTTTCTCTGTTTGACTCATTACAGCCTTCATACCAATTAGGTGAAAGAAAATATTGTTTGCAAAAATACTTTTAGGGGGATTACATTTATCCTAGAATATTATGTATCACAATTTTAGAAACATTAAGTCCCAGCATTTACATATAATTATTATGGTTATACCCTAGAGAAGATATTTAAATGTCTTTACCCTATCTGTTGGGTATATGTTTGCCTCGGAAAGAGTACCCTGTCAAACAATTAGAATGCTGAAATAAGAGAAAATATTCTGGGTTGCTAAATTGAAGAAAAAGTTGCCCCTGGATAAAAATTCTTAATGTAAAATTGTACTTGGATTTGGGTGGTTTATTTTTGTTATGACATTATGGGCATTTTTTTTTTGAATTTTAAGCATAAAATCATGCAACTCAATTATCGAGATATTTGCATCTAAGAAAATCAAATACTGAAATTAGACTCATAGATTTTTATGTGGACTTGAATCTGTTTCTTTGTAATTTCAATGGGTACTTGGAAGTGTTTTGCCATGAATGCTAATATGCTTTGTGTTTTAAGTAGTGATTCTGCACATGTTGAAACACAGACAAATTTGAGCTGGAGACACAGGCAGAGCGTTTTCTGGAATGCTGCTGAAGGAAATCATAAAGGTCCTTCAAAGTGAGATCGCCAAATATATCCTCCTTCAGATCAAAAGACAATGTACCTATGAGTGTCTGCCTTTCTTTTGGCTGGATATATATCTTAATAAGAAAAAGAAAGTTAATTTTAATAGCAGGTCTTTGCTATCTTAGCCTATGCCTCTATGTTTTAAAGGACAGATCAAAGGTGATCATAGATACCTGTACAAGTAACTAGTAAAATTCTGCATTAGGATAATCTGTCATATATTTCCATATTTTTTTTTCTGGAGAAAAAAAAAAAAGAAAGAAAGAAAGAAAACGAGAGAGAGAAAGAAAGCGTAATCAAAAGCCTAAATGACAAAGAGTTGACAGTCAGATTCTGTGGTAAATGATTCCAGAGTCGCTGGCCTGCGGAGACGCTGAGGAAGTCCCCAGCAGACCTGATTAATTCCAGTCTCTCCAGCTGCCAGGGGAGCAGAGGGTAAGCAGTTTCGCAGAGAGGAGCCTATTACCACTACGAGGCTGAAATAGATCTAATCAACTCACAGCCGCTCAAAAGAAAACTTTACAGGTTTAGCTCACTAAGGCAGTGCTTTAAAATGATGACTACAAAGGATCATGGGAGTCTGAAAGCATTTAGTCTTTATTGCAGCTCAAGGAAATTTTCTGCTGTGGTTAGGCCATGCTAATTTACTGAACATGACAAAGCCTCCCAGACTATGTGACATCATTTGTATAAAGGCCCAAGTGTTCATACTGGAGTATTTCGAATATTACTCTGGGCTTTTTTTTTTTTTTCTTCAAAAACAGTTAATCTGTTGATATTTCATCGGTGTTTGGGCTAATTACACGCACCATTATAAATGTCTGGACTAACCTACTTTAACATTTAATTTAAACAACAATGCTCTGTAATTTGTCATGGTGCTCACAAAGTGATGAATATTGCAACTTTGTTTTCTAGGCAATCAACGTGTGATCAGCGCATCTTAAGACAAAATTCCCGACAGGAAGGAGGACCCCGAGAAATGCAGGTAGATTTCCCCACCCCAGCCGCAGAATCAAACTAAGTTACAGAGCAATTTGTATCAAAAATAATGCCAGGATCCGAATGGATTAAAGCAGTATAGACTGATGAACACTCGATCACGCGAGGGTCTAAAGTTTTATAAATATCCACGTTGGATTGTATCACCACCTCCTTTGTTAATGGAAAATCAACAGAGGGAAATGATTAAGGGCAGAAAGATTGAAACCAAATAACCATTTGTTTTTGTTTTTGTTTTCTTTTCTTTTGTTTCTTTTGGTTGTTGGAAATCTTTGTGAAGATTTGCAGAGGTAGAAATCTGCTTTTGTTTAAAGAATCGAGATTTGGAAACGGCCGGAGTTGCACGATATATTGTTCAGAACGCCATGTGTGATAGGCGATATGCACACACACACACACACACACACACACGTATTAAATATATGGATTGCAAATAGAGTCACTGGTCATGCGGCCGAAAGAAATTAAAGGAGAGTACTCAAATCATTGCATTTTAGTCAATTACAGATGATAATCTGCAAACTGTTTTCTTCAGAAATTTTATGTTGAAGGAAGACACAGGAGACTCAAAAGATGAACAGTGAAGAAGCAGAGATATGAAAAATAAGAGTTTAGAACTTTCGGAATCGCTTGTGAGCCTCTCTGCTAGTTCCTTCAAGCACAGTCCTTAGGTTATGAGTGTGTGATCAGGGAAGGGAGGCAAGTTGAGCAAGGCTGCTGGATGCACCAGGGTCTCAGGAGAAGCAAAATGCAGGGTGGCTCAGTTGGTTGAGTGTCTGCCTTCAGCTCAGGTCACAGTCTCAGAGTCCAGGGATCCGCCCCTGTTGGGCTCCCTGCTCAGAGGGGACTCTGCTTCTCCATCTCCCTCTGTTCCTCCCCCTGGTGGTGCTCTGTCTCTCTCACTTGCCCACTCTCTCAAATCAACAAATAAAATCTTAAAAAAAAAAAAAAAAAAAAAAGTAAAGTAAAAGAAAAATGCAGTTACATGTGACATTCAGAAAAAAAAGTTTCAAGATTCCATTAAAATCTGACTTCGAGATTTAGAAAAATACCCTAGCCTGCTGACCGTTTGCAAAGAGCTTCTCATAACAACACCTAGTTGATTCTAAGGCAGTATTATTATTGTCTGAATTATAGTTAAGTTGTTCACTTGCTCAGAGCTCTTGCTTACCAGGTTTTCTTCTTAAAATGGAATTCGGGGCCATTTATCTTTAACTTACACAGAGCTTAAAATGGTGCCTACACTTTTCTTCATGTTGAAGAGTCCAAAATGCATCCCTACAATCCATATCTGAACATGGTTTGTGAATTTCTGACTTTCATTAGAACATCGCTGTTGGTTCTAATACTATACAGTTGAGCTACATTATTGGAGTTTAAGCTGGATCTGTGTTTTAGATCAAAGTAACATTTCCTTTTCTGAGGTTCTTCAATTTTGTCTCACTCAGGGCATATTAAGCGACTTGAAATTTCAACACCAACAATCCAGCAGCACCCCCAAAATAATATGCAAATGCCCCCTGGAACCCTAAAACTGAAGAGGTCAGTTCCCAACAGAGCTTTGAGCTTATTGGAGTCACGGGACACCAAAGGCCAGATTTACCTCTGCCTCTTGCAAAGACAGTTCCTTTTTTTAAATTAAAAAAAAAAATAGTTTTTAAGACAGTTCCTAGTGGCTTCAATGTGCAAGCAATTAGACGACCGTACCTATAATTGCTTTGACATGCTTGTTGTGTTCTTCCCCACTGAGAAACTACCTTTAAAATTCCACAGATGAATTTTTGACCACATAGACAATTTTAAGAAATAGGATGCTTTATGATTCTGCAGTATCTAGTAGAGACCCAAGTGAAATTCTGATAGTTTTGGAGAGTAGCAGATGCATATGGCGCCTATGGATGGCTTGATCCTTGAACAGAAATCTGAACTGTTGGGGCCTCAGGCAGGACCAGGTAGGAGACAAGTAAAATAATCAGTATCAATCCATCTGGAAAAACAACTCAAAACAAATGGCTCACTAGTGCCCGATCAGTGACATTGTTTGAGCCTACAAAGCAAGGGCTCTTGGTACCTCCTCTTTGTTATTTTTAGAAGAAAACCAAAATTCCTAATGATCAAAATCTTAAAGCTGCATAGCTTTAAGGATAAGGAAAGCAATAGAACTATTTTCATAAAGGTGGAATATTAAGGCAATAGAATTGAGATTAAAAATGATGAAGAAGCTCTGTGTGTGGTAAGCATTTTAGTAAGGACGTAATTTTAGAAAAGATTGAGCTATTGGTCATCTTGCTTATATATATGTTATCAGAGGATTTATTTATTATGCATTTGACTGTGGTGTTTACCGGTGGATTTTACCAGGGTGTTTAAGTACATGTCCCTAATCAATGTCATGCATATCCCAGAAAGTCATTAAGAAACAGCTCTGTCACCAGAGCCTCCCAGGGACAGATAATGGACCACAGAGGGAATGTGAATGCATGCATATGGGGTCCATTTCCAGAGAGTCAGAGCTTGAGACAAGAGACCATCCTTGGCAGAAAATATCACCAATGTTCTAAAGAGCACGTTTTTATATCTTGTTTTTGAAGGAAATCAGGATGGTTCTGACATCACCTGGATTTGTTTTATTATTTTATTTCTCCTGCAAAGATCACAGTGATGTCAAATGTGACTCAGCAAGAGACATAGCTATATTGGCAGATTTTTAGACTAAATTCCAAGGGCTGTATTTTTTCACTGGCTACCTCCATGTGGTTTAGCTTTTTAGGGGAGTTCAATAGGCTTTATGTTTCTTATTATGATTTATTTTTTAATCTCTCTGTACTATAGTGTTTGTGCTACTGAATATTGGCCTAACTTTCTTTAAATGCCAAATCCTCAACATGGAATTGTAAAGATGTGCTAATTAAACAATCCATTTCACATCTATTCATTCAAGACTGTGATCTCTCATCAGATTTTGTATGTTAAGTAGGACTTAGGGCTGGTCAACAGATGTAAGCCGTTTAGAAATGTGGAGAACAACCAACTGCAATGACCATTCCTGAGTCAGGTTTTTGTTTTCTGGGTTTTTTTTTTCTGTTTTCTTTAATTTGTTCAGATGCTGAGGGATTATATTTCAGTTCAGCTAGACATTTGGCATGAGCATAGAAAACTACATTTTATGGCTCCCCTGAGTATATATCAGTTGTAGTTATTTTAATTATTTCCAACAGTTAGTTTTTCTCCTGAAATGGCTATTCTTTCTTGGATTCTGCCATTGAGAAAGGCCATGAGCATGGAGTCCCCCAACCTTGACAAAGCGGGAACAGCACAAGGTGACCTCATATCCCACCAAGGCATTGGGCATATACCATACCAATGCATTCCAAGAAGCTGCTCAAATCCCAACTGAAACAGGAGGAAGCAACCACCAACAAGAAACACAGCAACAGAACCCTCTGAGGACTTCAGAGGGACAAAGAATTTGACTCATTTTAGGAGGAGAGTGTTGGTGAAAAAAATGCTGTATAAAATGGTGGGCATTCAAAGTATTAATAGCTCAGCTTCTGTGTTCTTAGACGCGTGGCCGAGTTAACATGCCAACAAATCTTACAGACACTGAGGGAGGTGCATCCTGTACCCCGAAAGATAAATCCACCAAGACATGAAGACCACCAAATGTAACTAACACCCAGCACCTTCACTACATCTCCTTAGCGTTAAGTAAGCTTACAGGTAAAGTGGAGTTCAGATCATAACACGGAATTATGGGGGTTCTCAGAGAAGTCTTTATGGATCCGTCTCTGGTGAGTGATCTCTGACAGTGAAAAGGTATGCAAATTACAACTATTCAAAATCAAAGTTGAAGTCCAAAGATCTCTGGCCAATCAAAGGGTTCCATTCTGCCCCCTGGTGGATGGAGACGCGTTTCCACATGCCCATTATGTAAGTTGTAAAACGGAGACTTCATGGGTTTCTGAAAGTAGGTTTCTGAAAAAGCAAACTCTAATGTGGTCAGATTTAACCAATTTTCTTTTTAGTGAACGCTTTGTAACAAAGTAACCATTTAATATGGGCAATTCTGTGCTTCCTCTGTCCTTCAATATGTGAAGTGACATTTCTATTGGGACAAGTGGCTCTGTGTATTGTGGTCTTGAGTTATTCTCCACCATGTGTTTCTCTCTCTGTATCAATTTATTTCCCCTTCTCATCTGCTCATATCCAAAACAGAAGCTAAAAAGAGAAAGGATACTTTGATCTTCCATTATTTTCTTCCCAGCATTTTTTTTTTCCTGGCATCTACCCTTTTACAATTTACTCTTTTTTCTTATCCTTTCTTTCCGATTCCAGTGGTAGTATTTGCTACACTGTGGCTCTCGAGAGATTTATGACTTTAAAGGACTAGCAACTTAAAGTTTTAGTTTATTTTCCAGGATAAATAAAACAAAGACAATATTAGAACAAATTAATAAATGCATGATGGTATGGTACTCAGGGAGATTTCACTTTAATTTTGTCACCCTTATAGAAGTATTTTCAAGTGTGATATGCTCTGAAATTTTATAAAATTCTTGCCAAAGGTAAAAATATTATGTAGTGATGACATTCCCTTTTCACAAATGCACATATTGTAGAACCTGTGCCTAGCCACAGGATTTCACGATCTTTTGGGATTGGCAATTCACACAGTGCAAAATCCCATTTGCAACATAGCTTTCCCCAATCCCATGGGATTCATTGTGAGAGCATTTTAATATAATAGTTTTCTTAGAGTTGAGAACTCCAGAATGATGGCCCTAGTCTAAGACAGAGGGACATTAAGCAGGGTTGAGATAATGAACTGATGGCATAAAAATGGTTTATCTTTTACATTTTTTATCTTGTGTGTGCTTTTCTTACACCTACTTTCCCCTGCGTTTTTACAATTTCTTCTATTAGAGGGGCAGAGGAACACAGACTTCAGATCACTACCATATTCAATATTTCTTTTCATAGACAATAATGGGAATAGGACTTGTTTAAAGAATAGTATATATGCCCCTCTTCTCATTCCATATCCCAGAGAACTCACTTCATTTGCTCTGCCCTGTGAGAAAACAATGCCTTATGAATATTATCTCCTTTTCTGGCCACAACTTTTTTTTTTTTCCATAGTCAGCGTTGTTTGAAGATCAGTGTTCTATTTTAATCAAAACTTCCCCCCTCCCCAGCCTTTTTTATTTTTATTTTCAGAATTATCAAGTTCGCATGAAATAATTCTTTCAAAAATAGCTCGTAAGTTTCCAGGAACAAATGCCAGACAGGGTTTCTTATGTTTGCCTTCTGCAGAAAGTCCAGTGAACTCCCAAAACTGAGCAGACCGAGAGTGTCAGCTTAATCATTGCCTAAATATCGATGATAATGCGGACATTGACACGTGGACACGAGGAGCAAGAAATGTGAAATGTGCAAGGACGACACAGAAGCCTCGTCGATTTTGGATTAGACTCCTTTCCAACTGTTAACACCAAGCTGGGAAATCATATATCATTCTTAGAGCAAATCATCACTTTTTAAGTCAAACTTCTGATTTAAAGGGGAAAAAATCTCCACTCCATGTACTTAGTGGTTATTCAGGAGTTTAGACGTGAACTCTTTCGAGAGAGCTTCCCTTTTGTAATCATCAGGATTTGTGGTTTTCACAGACCCTTTCAAGCCTTGTCATCATGACACATACTTAAGCGTTTAGATCTTTACACAGCTGTAAGTCATAAACAAAAACAACAGAACTTTCTCCCTGAAAAAATATTTAGACCTAAAAATTAGAACATACTTCAAATGATCCTAATCAAATGCAAATGAAAAAAACTCCAGTCCAGATTTTAAAAGATAAAAACATAAAAAGGTGTAGCCAACCATGTGCCTTTTGCCTTTGTATCTTTCTCTTTGGGTAAACAGATAACCTCGATCCAAAGCATGTTTATTCACTGTTGCTGGAAAATAAATAAATAAATAAACAAATAAATTTTTAAAAAAAAGAAGAAGAGGAGGAGGAGGAGGAGGAGGAGGAATGAACCAGGACCCACTACCAATCAGTTCAAACAGCAACCTGATTTCGTAACTCAGAAAATTATCCAACTTTTCTCTGTTTTGGCAGATGGCTTGTCCTCTGATATACATTTAAGAATGAAACTTAAATTAGCTCCTTAAAGTGGTCCTGTGACTTTCATTATTCAAAAGGTACACAAATTTAATGAGTTTTTAAATATTAAAACTTCTCTGTTGTCACTACCTACACTATCTATTGTGAGCTCTTAATTTACAGAGCAATTAAGTCAAGACCCTCATTTATCAGGACATGTGCATTTGTTGAAAACGTAGTCAGTTTTTATTAATTGAGGCTATAGGAATACTGAGGTGAAATTAATGTGTGTCTTCAGAGGTCGTGGCGGTACTGGTGGGGGGCTAGCAAGGAGCAAGACGTGAGATAAATAAGTCACTGCTATTTCCTGATTACTCCAGAGATTGCTGAAATATTAAGTGGTGCAATGGTTACCGTTCTCAGCCAAAATGCTTGCAAGAAAATGCCCCCTGAGTTTTTCTCTGGCAAACATCTGTCATGGGTAGTAGCTGAGAAATAGGGAAACTTCAAAGCGGTACTTTCTGATTATTAGCAGAGTGTGGAGTGTAATGTTCTTACATTTTAATGTAAACCAAGTGTTGATGAGCTGAGAGGGTAGAATTAAAAAGTAGCCCAAATTTCCTTTGTTCTTCAGGATGGGGCTGACAAGAACATTGGCAGCCAGTAGTATTCCTCTGTCCTTATCAATTTGTGAGGCACAAGAAATTCTAGCTCTGGAGGCAGGTGGTGGGAGTAGAGCAGGGCCAGGAGAGCCTGCCCCGTCGACCACCTAGACTCCTGATCCCTTGCTGTGCCCTGTGGCCTGGGGTCCGCTATGCCCCGTAAACTGCTTATGGACAGCCTCATTCAAGAGAGTGATTGCAGGGGCACCCGGGGGGCTCAGTGGTTGAGCGTCTGCCATTGGCTCAGGTCATGATCCCCGGGTCCTGGGATCGAGTCTCCAATCCAGTTCCCCGCAGGGAGCCTGCTTCTCCCTCTGCCTGTGTCTCTGCCTCTCTCTGTGTGTCTCTCATGAATAAATAAATTAATTTTTTTTTTAAAAAGTGATTGCAGAGGAGCTTAACCTGGCTCAAATGATATGTGTCTGAGCACGGGCCTTCAGAGGGAAGGACTGCCTCAAAGAAGTTTGCTGTCAAGATTGAAGTAGGAAGACACTAACTGTTTTGAGATATAAGTATAAATCAAGGGCATGAAAATATCTGAGCGATTTTGTCAACATTTCCTCCAGTGGTTGGAGTGATTTGCACATGAAATATTGGATTTTCAGTTGAACTGGTAATAGGTGGACAGACACCGTCTTAGGATTCCACTGTTTTCTGAAGACCAGACTTGATGGTGCGACAATCTCCAAGCACTCTTTAATCTTGGAATTCCACAGTTCACACTGAAAGCAGAACTACACAAGAAAAAGACACCCCTTCACGTGTACAAGCTGGGACACCACCCTCCTCTATCACTTTTAAGTCTCCCAAATTCTAATTGTAAGCCAGCCGGCAAACAGGTTGTCCTATCCATTCCCTGAGGCTGAGGTGAAAGGGAAGGACAAGTATTTCACTCCTAATACCCTGTGGTTGGGCCCCATGGCCTCTAGAGCACCAAAAAGTTTGATGGGACCTTGGCACATGGTTCCCTGTAACCAGGACTTGGTTAATATACTCCCATTTCTCATTCAGACAGGCAACAGAGGAAAAAAAAAAAAAAAAAGGCAAAAAAAAAAAAAAAAAAAAAAGCAGGGCAACAAATGCTGTCTTCTGCAAATGCTCTGTAATAAATTGTTCCTTCAGCAATGCAGAAGACAGATTTTTCTTTCCTTTGCTTCTTTCCTCCTTTGCTGGGAAAGCACCAATGGGAGGCTTGCTTTCCCACCTGGCCCTGGCTGCCTGTGCCCATAAATTTGCCTAAGCAATGCCTGTTTACGGGTCGCTGATGGAACATGGAGCCGGTGCATTTTGTAAGCACCGGGTAGATAATCATGGTAATTGATGTTTGGAGCTGTGAGCTCCTAGGAGCACGGGGTCTCTTTCTCCCAGTGAGGCCCTGCTCTCTGTTATCAGTCCAGCCCATAATTAAATATCACTCTTTTACAATATGTTTCAGGCTCCTTAATGAGTCTAAAGCAGAAATAGTCACCTCTTTCCCCTCTGAGCTTTATTTGCTTGTTATTAAACAATGTTATTGAGCTGCCTTCTTTCCCCGTGTTGCCAAACCTGCATCATTTCCGTTTTATAATTGCACAATTAGAGCTAGGGCTTTGCTTTCATACATCAGCAGGCCCTGCGTGTGCGTGCGCGTGTATGTGTGCAGGGAGAGAGAGGGAGAGAGAGAGAGAGAGAGAGAGAGAGACGGAGAGAGGAGGAAAAAAATCAGGTGTTCATAGAGACTACTCAAATGCATCTTATTTTCATTAACTGCCAGATTTTGCAAAATGGGAAGCGATTTATCACGAGCCATTTTCTCCTATCAACCACCTCCACCAACCAACACCGTGACTTTCCCCGTGACCTTGTGCTGTGTTGCGGAGGGTCCAATTTGCTCATTGTTACCCGCTTCATAATCCTATGCCCCTCCCCCACGGCCTCTTGCTTCCCCCCAAGCAAAATCCAGTCATTTATATTCCGAGGCTAAACGGTATTCTTTTTGCCCCTAAAGCTGGCAAGCTGTATAACACTAGTAATTCCTTCTAACGAATTTCCAGGGAGCTCCTCCTCTTGCACACGCTCCCCCCCCCCGCACGCACACACATGCCCCATGCACACACACTCACATGCACCCCCTTAAGCCGCTCTAAGCAGTGTATTAAGTAGCTGAAGAAAATCCATTCACATTCTGCTATGTCGCTTTCTTCTTAAGTCATGAACCCATCACAGACTTTTTCTAGCTGTAGGTTGCCACGGTGAAGATTTACAATGCCAGTTATTCATACATCTGCCTTCTCTTTTTTCCCCCCCTTATTCTTAAATCCCTTGGGCGAGGGCAACCTTGATACTGAGACTCGTAAAATTCATGCAGGCTTATCATCCTTGGTGAAGGCTCCAGGCGTGCATTCCGCATCCCCCGCCTGCTCACCCGCATGACGGGTGGGCCCCGGGCTTTCATTTCCACCCAGGAGTTGGGGGGGGCAGGGGGGACCGAGGTATCATTGTAGGAAAACATAATAGAAAACTTATATTTTTAAAAATAAAAGCAGGATCTCTTTCACCAATCGTTGATTAATTTTTTAAAAATGACTTTTAGATCTCTTGAGGCCAGTGTTCATTTGAGGCCGGAATGTTAAATACAAAGTGACCTTAGTTTGAGTAAAATAATATTAGAAAGTCCACTTATCTGTGTTCAAGAGCTTCATGGAGCAGGGACAGAAACCTCCTTCTCCTTCCATTATCAAAGAACCCACAGGAGGAACCTCCACACTTTGGAAAATGTGCGTTTGATGGCCAGTGTTTTGTGCTATTTTCTTCGCTGGGGGTTATTTCTTGTCTTAATTGTGACTAAATTAATTATTCTTAGGGAACAAGGAAAAGAGGAAAAACAAACATGTTCAATAGCAGCAATGAATGTTTTCACCAAGTCCCTGAAATCCCCCCCCCCCCCAGTCTGAAAGAGATTAATCCCGTGATAACAGCATGGAGAACTATGTTCAAATCATTAAAAAAAAAAAAAAAAGACTTTCAACATGTTGCTGGGAAATAATGATTGTGATCTGGGTAAGTGGTCATCCGAAACCCTTTTTTAAAAAGTTAAGGAAACGATTTTTAGCTGGATTGAAAGGTAATTCCATCTCAAAATTGCAGGTCTTTTTCATCTTTTTATTTTTTCACTTACTAATTTCAAAAATATAAAGTATGGCCTCCCTGGCATTCTTCAGTTCCTCAGAGTGGGTTGTGTGTGTGTGACTGTGCTGGCAGGTTCCCGTCCACCGCACCTCTTCCTACCGGAGGGTCAGCTGTAAGTACTGCTGCCCTTGGCTGTAAGCCCACGAGAGGCCAGGCAGGTGTGCGGCGCTTGAGCCGAGTGGGGTTGGGCAGCCAGACAACTTGCTGCAAAAAGACACCAGGACATTCCTGCTGGGCTGGTGACAGTGCTAATCAGAGGGCCACACTCTACTCTGAGGCATCAAGGAGGGTGCCACAAACTACCTTCAGATGGTGTTCAGTGTTGAGAGAGCCTGGAGATTTTTGCCTTTGATCAGGGGGCACAAGAAGGTATAAACAGAGGAAGCCAAGCCCAAGAAGAGGGCTCTGACTTCTGCTCACAGACATGAGACCTTGAGCCTCAGTTTCTTCCTCTGTAAGATGAGGAGAGTGTGCAGTATTGTCTCTAAGGATCTTTTCTAGTTTGACATGATCTAATTGGGATTCCACTGAATTTGAGCAAGAACTAGTTTAATCGAAGATTTCTCTTCTTTCTGTTCAAGGCAGGGTTGCAGAGCATCGTCTCACCAGGGAGTAGTTCCAGCGTGATCTGGGTTCCCTGCAAGCAGGCCGCTGTCTTAATTCTTCAGATCACTACAGGAGGATTTAGGAAATGGCCTCAGAACAGAATAAAAGGGGGACGCCTGGGTGGCTCAGTGGTTGAGCATCTCTCTTCAACTCCTGTGTAATACGGAGATCCTGGGATCAAGTCCCACATGGGGCTCCATGTGGGAAGCCTGCTTCTCCCTCTGCTTGTGTCTCCGCATCTCTCTGTGTGTCTCTGGTGAATAAATAAATAGAATCTTAAAAAAAAAAAAAAAAGAACAGTATACAAGTACTCTGTTGACTTAGAACACCCTGAAACTCAAGATTTTGATCCACAATCCACAGAAAGGCAGAAAAGAATCAAATGTACTTGCAAAGGAGCTATATTTTCTGAGACTGTATTCCTGCATCTAAGATAAGGTGACAACAACATAATGAAAGAAATCCTGTTGTATTTTATTTCTCTTTTTCCCCCTTCCAGCCTAATCCCTTTTTCTTTAGGTAGAAATTTCTTTTTCTACGCTATCTCTGGCCCACTCTATCCACAGGACCCCAGGCTCCTACTCAGGGTTATGAGCACCTTTAATCTGACCACCTTTATTTGCTCTGGAAGCACCTCTGAACGTTGTCCTCTAAGCATTCTGCTGTCTTATAGCCCCACTTCCTCTTAGAAAACCATCTGACCTGTGTCTCACCTGAAGAAGATTAAGCTCACATCCAGTTACTTCTAAACCAATCCATGACAGCCCACAAATGCAACATTGAATCTTATGACATACAATTCCATCTGTCCTTCTCATCCACCTGAGTCCTAGATCCGGTAAAGGAACTTACCACCAAACTGATGTACCACCTGAAACTCTGTTTCCTCATCTGACTATCCAGGGAAGGTAATAATCCCAGGCGACTTCTCAAGATTCTGAGGATCGAGTATAATAATGTGTTCATACTTTTAAATATTCTGGAATGTACCATGTTGATACATTATTATCATCATTTATTACTGATCTATCCCTTACTATGATAATAGAGACGTGGCTTTCACATGTTTATAGCCATGACCTAAAGAAAGAAAGACCTTTTATCCAGTATGCCAGGACACACCTATGTAATCAAGCTGATTAGAACGTTTACAAAATAATACAACTTTACTATCTGTGAAGCATTCTGATATTCTCTATCCTATAGATAGAAAACTTCATACCTCCAACTGGTCCCAGAAAGGCATAGGTGTAGAGAATCATGTCCTTTCAGGTGAGAGCCACCATGGACCTAAATGGAGCCTCTGTGTGAATTAGGAAGAGGTCGTCCTTCCTCAAGGGCCAGAGTCCATGGTTTGGAGAGTGCAATAGAGCTGGATTTTAATCCCTGTTTGCCCCCTCAACTGGAAGCCTTCATTGGGCACTCTGCACATCCAACCCTACATTGAAACCTGGTTTCTACTGGGGTTTGGGGAAGCATAGTTGGCCAAGGTATCAAAAGACATCATGCTAGATGGTAAAGTAGACCTTAACATAAGATGAACAGTGTAGGGTCTTTCCAAATGTGCGTAGGCACGCACCCCACAATGCAGGAATGGTCTGGAAAGGATAGGAAGCAAAGAATAACGTGCTTTTTGCTAATTCTTAAATATTGTAAGGAACTAAATAGAAAAAGGAAAGAGAGTAATGGAATAACATTTACCAAAAACCTGCCTTTGGATCCATGATGTGATTTTATAAATTAACAACAATGTCTGAACAAACAAAAAAAAACAAAAGAAAAAACCCACAGTGATGTCTGGAGGAACATCGTATTTCCAACTCTGCTGCAAATTCTGAAAACCATCATGATCCATCCCCAAACATCCACCACCTCTGTCATGAATTACAGGTTCTAACAAGCAAGAATATAAGCTGGAAGATTTCCAGATGTTTCTCCTTCTAAAGGCATACTACCTGCATTGCTGCCATTCCTGTTATCCGAGAAGGTTTGATCACTCAAAGGTGACATCAGAGCATCTCAGGGCTCCCCAGAAGGCCTTCTTCACTGAGCAATTCACTGACCAATGTCTTCTTATGGGCCTATAATGATACCATACTCTGCTAGACCAACAAAGTTAAAATTAAGTTTATTCTTCATCTTCAAGTGCATAGCAAAGTTAACCAGTTGGAACTGCCAAGAAACAAAAACTGAGAAAGGTAACTAAAGAACAAACAAGTCCTGTCCTGTTCTTCAACATAGTCTTCCTGTGTCTTTATTTATAGGCACACCTTTTCTACTTAATGCAATATTCACTATGACCTTGACATCTGGGGATCCCTGGGTGGCTTGGCGGTTTAGCGCCTGCCTTCGGCCCAGGGCGTGATCCTGGAGTCCCTGGATCAAGTCCCACATCAGGCTCCCTGCGTGGAGCCTGCTTCTCCCTCTGCCTGTGTCTCTG
Organism: Vulpes vulpes; assembly: GCF_048418805.1. Lineage (NCBI taxonomy): Eukaryota > Metazoa > Chordata > Mammalia > Carnivora > Canidae > Vulpes > Vulpes vulpes. The sequence continues at coordinate 67,394,015 of NC_132795.1, read as the reverse complement.
CCTCTCTCTCTCTGTGTCTCTCATGAATAAATAAATAAAATCTTAAAAAAAAAAGACCTTGACATCTGTCTGGTAACATACTAAATTGAATTATTTTCATTAATGTAATATAGGCTAATACAGCAAGATAACAAAGAAACAGATATTTTTCATGTTCTCTTCCTCCCCAAAATACATACAAACACCACCTAATAGTGGTGGCCATTTTTACATGAAAGAATTGAATTTGAATAGGAAGAGAAGTATTTTATTCTAAAACGTTTTTAAATGTTTAAAGGGTACATTTACTACCGTTATCCATTAGTTCCTTTTTCTCCGTTGGTTTTTATTTTAAATGCTCTCTTTTTTTTTTCAGAGCTTTTTAAAGTATAATTGCCATATAACATTGTATAAATTGAAGGTATATACAACATAATGATTATCTATCTATATAATCAAATCAATCATATATATATATGTTTGAAACAAATACCCCAATAAGCTTAGTTAACATCCTTCATCTCACATAGTTACAGTTTTTTTCCTGGTAATAAGAGCTTTTAAGATCTATTCTCAGGGCTCTTGGGTGGCACAGTTGGTTAAGCATCTGACTCTTGGTTTCAACTGAGGTCATGATCTCAGGGCTATGAGTTCAAGAGCTATCTCAGGCTCCACACTCAGTGCAGGGTCTGCTGCTAGAGACTCTCCCTCTCCCTCTGCCCTTCCCCCTGCTACATGCACATGCACATGACTCTCTCTCTCTTACAAATAAATAAATATTTTTAAAAAATCTACTTTCTTAGCAATTTTCAAATATACAAAATAGTATTGTGAGCTATTATAGTTATCATGTTGTACATGTTAGAACTTACTTATCTCACAACTGGAAGTTTATACCCCTTGACCCTGTACCTTCTAATAGCTATTTTTACAACTCACAGCAAGTATTGTTCTTAAAAAATAATAAATATTTAGAAATATTATAATTTGAAGAATTGGCAAAATAACTACACTCACTTTTTAAATATTCCTCACATGAAGCATGGCTTTCTGATGATGTGACTTGGTTACATTAACAGCCAAGGATCATTATCAATAGCACAAGGGACTTAGTCTTCATTTGATACACGTGGATATGGGACAGGCACCCTCCTTTCTTTTTTTTTTAAGATTTTATTTATTCATGAGAGACACAGAGAGGCAGAGACACAGGCAGAGGGAGAAGCAGGCTCCCTGCAGGAAGCCTGACGTGGGACTCGATCCCAGGACCCCGGGATCCCACCTCGAGCCAAAGGCAGACACTCAACCGCTGAGCCACCTAGGCGTCCCATTCTTTCTGACTTCTATAGGGAACACAACAAGCCCCAATGCCACCAAATTACCCCAAATAAATGAAGGCATAGATCCTTGAAGAAATCCCCCATTATTGTCTGCCTTACCTTTTCTCTTTTGTGCTATATTGTTACCTTAAAATCATTATGCTGTCAAAAATGTCTTTTCTGTCCTATTCCCTGATCTTTTGACACTCTTAAGACAGTAGACAGTGCAGGAAGAAAGCAGGCATCTTTCTTTTGCAGACAAAGCCTGCCAGCCATACTTGCTTAATATTGGGTCGTAAAAGACCTTGATTAATTTCAGCACAGAGCAGTGGGCTCCACTTGGCCTTTTCAGATTTTTTACCTAGAACAGTACCTTAGGAGATAGGGTTTCTTCACAATTGTCATTGTATTGGAAGCCTATGATCACTGTTATCATGTATCTGCCCACAGACTGTCTCTTGTGCCTGGCTCCTTCTTCTGTTTTTATGCTTCTTAAGGGATCTTTCTTCTCTGTTTCCTTTTAATTTAAGATTTTTTATTTACTTATGCATGAGAGATACAGAGAGAGAGGCAGAGACACAGGCAGAGAGAGAAGCAGGCTCCCTGCAGAGAGCCCGATGCAGGACTCAATCTAGGACCCTGGGATCACGACCTGAGCCAAAGGCAGATGCTCAACCACTGAGCCACCCAAGTCCCCCTCTTCTCTGTTTCCTTTATGAACATTTAGGAAGAGGAGAGGAGGTGGACTTAACAGGGCCAAAAGGATGTAGGCCTATCTACATCACGGATGTTTGTGAGTGGGTGTCCAAATATTATCAGAGAAGTTTAAAAAGAATGTAGGTCTGATTTTGAGGATTAGGGTGCCCACTCTGTAGGTGTGGCACAGCCCAGGTGTCTGGGCAATAATGCCACTTGTAGTGGGGTAGAGGAGGAAAGACCAGCAAACATCCAGTTTGTAGGATTACAATCTGTAGTGAAGCAAGATCCTCTTCAGCCAGCATCATAGTTCTGGGTCAGGACATCATTCTAGAGAAGGGGATTGCCATATGTAGACAAACCCCACCAAATATGTTCAAGTAGGGCTTCTGGGAGGAAATGTTCTGTATATTACAGCACATGAAGTTCTCTAGCGTATTATCAATTTGCATCCTTCCTGATTGTTCTTCCACAGCCATGACCTAGACCTCTTCTTGTTGTCTTGGTCTCCATGTGTTTCTCAGTGTTGATGCCAAGACCTTTCACTGGGCCCAATCATTTGGATGTCAGTTTCCTAACCAAGATCATGACTTGCAAACAGACATCCTCCACCCTGGGGATGGCTTTCCGGTCTAAGACATCTAGCTACTTCTCCCTTTGGGGGCCAACCTGTCTGAACTTGACTTCATTCTGGAGTACCCCTTTACCCCTTGCCAACCAAGAGGCTATCTTTTCTGACTTTCTTTTTTTTTTTTTTTAAATTTGTTTATTATAGTCACACAGAGAGAGAGAGAGAGAGAGAGAGAGAGAGAGAGAGGCAGAGACATAGGCAGAGAGAGAAGCAGGCTCCATGCACCGGGAGCCCGACGTGGGATTCGATCCCGGGTCTCCAGGATCGCGCCCTGGGCCAAAGGCAGGCACCAATCCGCTGCGCCACCCAGGGATCCCTTTTCTGACTTTCAAATTCAGGACCCTCCTCTCTAGTCTCATAGCACCATAGACGTACATCTGATTTTACTTATCACATTACATCCTAAAGATTTATTGAAGTTACAGTCTACCTCACAAACATGAGGTACATGAAAATAGAGAAAATCAGAAGTCCCTCTTCTAATCCCAGAAATATATAGGAAGCTACTAATCATAGGTGCTCAGTATATGTTTGTTGGATGAATAAGTAAAAATTGGCCACTCTGATTTATAGACCTTATGTAACAAGCTCCCTTAAAACACTCAATTTCCTTGACTTTATAAAAGCCAAAAAATCATAGAATAAAATAATTGGCTAAGCACATATATAAAATTTTGTTTAAATCTAATCTATCCTTTTGGCTAATTTTGGATAACACTGTTTAAACCGGTTATGTGAGTGTGCTATAGACATAAACCTATAACATAGGCTCACTAGTGATGTGCGGTGGAAACTTGGCCATCATGCTCATTCTGAATTTAACTTAATAGCTCTATGTTAAGTGGCTGTCCTATAACCCAATGAATAAATGTATGGGTTTCATACATTTGAATGAATAGGAAGAATAGGATTTCATACATTTGAATGAATAGGAAGATTTCTTATTTGCCACCTATAAGATGGTTATCCAGATGTGTTAATTAATAAATTAATGGAGGCATAAATTTAATGATAAAATATACAGATTTAAAAATTCTAAATCATTATAATATTTGATCTGCATGACATTTTTTTACTCTTGAAAATGAAACAAACGGATTTCTTTTAATGCTTGAGAGTGTTCTTCATTTCCTAGGGAGGACTTGAGGAAACTTGTTTTCACAGGTAAAGAAGGAACACGGAGATAAAATTTTATACCAATTTCATAACTCCTTTGGATCTTTATAATCGAAAAAAATCTGGAAGATCTTTCATTTATCCCTGTTACCACACTAGGAGTGCCACTGGCAAATGAAAGTAGTGTGTGGCCTTTCCACCGAAAGGAATTTACTACAAATTCTTTGCTTAGGAGGAGCTCAATATCTCACCAGACACCTTCTATCCAAAGACAGAGATTAGTGGAATCGTAACTGGGTCATAGTGGTGATCTAAAGTTTCCCAGTTGAGGTGGCTGGGGAGTGAGGATCCAGTCTGAAATACTGTCTTACTGGGCATTGCTTTCTGAAGACCTTTTCATGCCATGAACTTAAAATGGATATTTCCAAGTATTCTTGGTAGATTCTGTAAGAATCATAGCTCTCCTATGTTTTTTCTACTTTACTACCCTGGATTGGGGCAGTACAAATATTTTTTCTATGACCTTGCTTATGTCTGTCCATAATATTTTATTCTTTTACTCTTCTCCAGCTGCATTCTTTTAAAAAGTCTATAGTTTGCACCTTTTTGTTACCGTATGCTTTGCTTTTAATTCAAGCTCAGATATCATGTATATCCATCCTGGAGCAGAATGTACAAGTGGAGGAATGAGGTGCCCTGAGTAGAATGGCTTCCCAAGGACAATACCAAGTGTATGTTATCAGAGCAGAATTTAGGGGCTTTTGCTTGTCAACTCAGTCTTTTGCCCAAAAATGTTTCCAGTTCATACTACTTTCTTTCTTTCTTCCTTCCTTGTTTTCTTTTTTCTCTTTCTTCTTTCTTTCTTCTCTTCTTTTTTCTTCCTTCCTTCCTTCCTTCCTTCCTTCCTTCCTTCCTTCCTTCCTTTCTTCTTTCCTGTCTTCCTATTATAATTATTTTTTTTTAATTCATGGACATCATGAACAGAAACTCTAAGAAGTTTAAATCAGGCCATTCAAAGAATAGATAAAATTCAGTTTTTTCTTTCCTTCTACATTTTTTTCATATTCTTATGTTCTAAAATAGCGAGCTTTAGCAATACATACTGTCTTTTTTCCAAGGCACATTACTCTTTCATAAGTGTGAGTTTTAAAAATAGTTTTGCTAGGAAAGATGGGTCAGACACAACCATTTGTAAAGGAAGAAACTGAGGTAGAGAGTGACTTAGTGATTTGCTCGGGGCCATTCATGACTGAGCACAAGCCCGCTTGGACTTTGGAACTTAATTTATTCCAGAGAAGGGCCAAGTTCCAGACTATGCAACTTACACATGAAAAGGCAACCCAAACAAGACTACTTTCCTGAATTTTAAATAGAAGTCTTAAATTGCTTGCAAGTAAGCATAAAATTCCAAGTTTTTACTGTGCAAAATCCTATAGTATAGGCACACAGATGGACAAATAAGCAGGCAAATGACTAGAATGAAAACAAAAAAACACCTTTTTCACATTACAATTATATCGCAGGATGCATTGTGCCTATTAGGAGATAAAAATATTTTTACTTGTGTATAGTTTTCATGGCCTGCATTACCAACATACACTGAAGGTATAGTTATGTGTGACTATTCCCCTTGTCTGTGTTTTAAGCTCAATTATGAATATTTTTTGAAGATGTATTTATTCACTTCAGAGAAAGAGTGGGAGTGGAGGGAAGAGCAGAAGGAGAAGGAGAGAGAGACATACACACACACAGCCATCCTGATGAGTGCGAAGCCCAAAGCAGGGCTCGATCCCACAACCCCAACCCTGAGATCACAACCAGAGCTGAAATCAAGAATCAGTTGCCCAGCTGGGGCCCCATCAATTAGGAATATTCTTTCACATTTTCTGGGCTCCCCCCGTGACTCTTGGGGAAAAAAATCTACCTAAATGACAGACCCCTGAACAAACCAATCATAATGGGAGTCATGTTTGCGTCTTAAACTAAAATTTCTCAAAAATTTTGCTGTATGGTATATTTGACCATGATGTGTACACCAGAGTACATTTGACATCCCACAATTTTCCATTTCCAGCCCCAAATATGAGCAACACTGTGGCAAGACAGGACACCTGGACGAGACCTCAGGAAGTGGCCCCAGAGATTAAAATCCCAGCGATTGCCAGAAGTCCAAACAGACAAAATGAAGTCTGTGGTGAGAAATAACAAAGGGCTCTCGATCCACGGGCACAGCCAAGGTGAGTGAAGAAGGGCACAGGGTGAGAGAGGCAGGCCCCCCCTGCACAAAACAGGTCTGACCTTCAGCCAAATGCTATTGCCCTTTGGTCTCTTCCTGTGTTCTCTGGTAGGGAAGGGGCTGGGTGATCAGGATGGAATGTCCTGGCCTAGCAGGTGTAAGCAGGATTTGCAGGTGGGTTGAGAGTGTTCTAACTAGAGCTGCAAGGACCCAGTCTACAAACGCGAGACTTTAGTAATGCACTCAACGTCCAATAAATATAACCAGTGATACTAGGTTTTCTTTCTAGCTCTTCATGGTTTTGATTACAATTTCTTGATTTTTATGTTGAACTCTGTCGGCATGTGAGTATGCTTATTCTGGGTACCATAAATGCAAAAACAAAACAAAACAAAACAAACCACTTAGAATGTTTAAGCACAACATTAAAAAGGTGAAAAGTTCCAAGGATTCTTTAAGTTGCAAACTTACCAACAAGCAGATAAAATTACCCCCCAAATGCCAGTGTTGTCATTTACATATAAAATAACCTTTACATTTCCACTGCTCGTGTTGGTGGGCTTAACCTTCCCTGCTCCTGGCTTCTTAGCATTGGTTTATAAAATTCATATAATCAGAGGAAAAATACAGACTTTTTTAAGAATAGAAAAGAAGCAGTCCTAAAAGACAAATATCCCGGAAAGCATTGTATGGGGAAAGAGAAAAAAAAAAACAACAGAACTTAAAACAGGGTGACTGGAATGAATACGAATGAAAATTCTGAGTTTTATGTTTACTTTGCCTTCTATTTATTCAGCCGCTCTCCCTCAAAGTAAGGGAAGTTTTTAACAACGCTTTTAACAATGATCTCTCTATAAATTCAAAATAGTCTCGGGGTTTAACAGAATTTCACACTACTCTCTGGCTTGGGATGAACCAAATAGATTTATAGGTAAATTTCCCAAAACAAATCATTTGAGGCAATATCCTAGATGGAAAGTTTCTGTACCAAGGATTTTCTCTCCCCAGAAATATATGGCTGAATTAACACCATAAGCTTGAAATGGTAATTTTATGTTAATCATCTTCCACATTTCAGAGTGCATCGATACTTTTGTGCAATGCACAAATGTGCTCTTGTGTGTGGGTCTGTGTGTGTGTGTGCCTGTGTGTGCATGCATATATAGATGTTAATTGTGAGTCTGCTCTTCATATGCAGGCTGGGTTCATCGTAGCAAATTCTAAATGAAGAAATAAATGTCCTTGACATTCCATTTAATAGACAGTGGGTGGCACCATCTTAAGGAGCAGATGATGTAAGGTTGCATTTGGCACTATTTTCTTTATTTGGGCTACAAACTCCATCCAAATTGTGAAGGACTTTCCACATTAGCAATTAATAGGGCCCCATTATGCTAACTATCATCCAACTTAGGACATCTTAGAGGAAAGATAAGAGATGAATAATTTGAAGTAATTTTCTTGTAATCATGCCAATCACTTGAGCAAAGTAGTTATTAAAGGAAACAGTATTATGATGAATTATAGGACATCTAACACTGAATACCTTTTCTTATCAGCTGCTTATAGTTTCTGATGCTTACAAAAAAGGCAAACAAGTAGAAGTCTATTTCGAATAACACTCATCTTACTGTAAATAATAGTTTGTTTAGCAAACCCTGAATTTTAATGAGGCTTGAAAGACAGACTTTACCTTCGTCTCTGTGCATCTCCTTGAAAAGAGCTGAAGTTTGCCGCTTTACCTTCCCTTAAAAGGTAGATGCGAGGAGCATGAGTCACCTTTGGTGACAAGGATTCTTCTAGTTCAGATTTGCTGAAGTGATTAGACATTATTTATCTAATTAAATGTTCAAAACACATCATTATTGAAAGGAATAAATTTAGTACATTTGTTGAGCAGTGTTAACTGAAATGTAACTGCACATCATTTGACTTTTTAACATTTTATTATATCTATTAAGTCTTTCTGTGCTTAATTAAATCAACTTATTTTTTACAGTTAATTTAACGTGATTTCATTTTCGTTACAGAGTCTGAATCCGATATTATGGAGAAAGCCAACTGTATACACAAATTTGACTCCTCAGGTGCTCTCTTGCATTTCATTCAAGTCTGGCACTTCTGGGGATTACCATGACGTTAAATGGATGTTATTTTTCACATGCTGGAAAGCTTACTCTTCATCTTTTTCTTTCTTTAATGCAACAATTTTTAAGGCTACGGAACCATCAGATTTGTGCTTCCTTGCATCACTGATCACAGCCAACATTTGGAAGAAGTATTTTTTTTTTAATGCTTGGGAAAAAGTAAATACGAATATAAATGTGGAAGTGTACGCATTAGTTGCCACCCCCTGGGAACTGTACTTCTTAATTGTCCTTTCAGGAACAGTGGCCTCTAAGTAATAAGGCTCTCCAGTCCCTGAGAAGACACAAAGTATCTGAGGAGCAATAAGTAGGGGCTGGGCCTCATGGAGGAAGATATTTCATCATTATTATTATTGTTGTTGATGTTGTTATTATTATTATTATATTCAAATGAGTGCCTCTGGGTGATCAATATGGAACAGTATTCTTTTCTTCGCAAGAACCCCAAACTACAAAACGGGGGCAAGGGGAGGAGCAGAATGAAAGCCACAAATGTTTGGTGCCAATCAACTGCAGTGAATCGTGAGACACGGGGATGAAGGGAGCGATTCGGTACATTCAAATCTACCCTGAAAAGTGTTAAAATGAAGAGCGTGGCTGGAAACAAATGGGAAAGCAAGATTCAAAGGTTGCAAGTGGTGGTGGAAAATTCTAATTAGACATTTACGTCAGCTTGCAAAGCTCCTTGTTTCTCCCAAATGTTGGAGTGTTTCTTGTTCTGTCAGTCTTCAATTGAAAGTCCTAAAAAAAAAAAAAAAAAAAAAAAAAAAAAGAGGAGGGGAGATTTCTGAAACCGTCGTGGAACTCTCGGGCCAGTGAATTTCAGAGGTGGCCCCAAAACGCTTTGGCTGGGGACAAAGTACCCTACACCAGAGGACAAAATGAAAATAGGAAGATGAAAAGGAAGAGAGTGCACGTCCGTGGGCCTCTGTGGCCTCCCCCCCCAGGGGCCCGTGAGCTTCACCAGAAATGACCCCGCTCCCTTCCCTCCAGGTGCCCACTGCTGGCTACTCGGAGGCCACTTGGCCTGGCTTCGTCCCCCCGGGGAAGTGTTCATGATCGCAAATTTGGCCAAAAGATTTTTTTCATTACCCTCCAACATTTCCTTTCACCTCCAACCCCAAGGCAGGGCCCTGGCTTTCCCTTTGGAGCCGGGAATATAAAGACGTGGGGCCATCCGGGCTGACCCGAGGGCCCTTCTGTCAATCACGGCCTCCTCATCCCTGCTCCCTTTCACACCAGGCAGCTGGACCCATCGCTGTCAACCAGGTAACAACCCCCAGACAATAGCGGACTGAAAGCCTGGTCTAGACACTCTTTTAGCCACTTATTTGCTCCTCTTGGCAGCTGTTGAAGCATAAATAAGCAGTTTGTAATCAGAAAGCTGACATCATCGCAGCTCGGCTGAGAGGGGAGATTGTTCCTGAGCAGTGAGCGGCTTTTTTGTGTGTGTGTGACAACAGATTCTGGGGTGGGGATGCAGATTTGTGCCATGCTAAGCTGGTCTTTCTTTGATTTACAGAAGACAATTGGACCAGGTCCCCAGCTCCTGGACATACCAGGATTATTCTTTCGTGTTCAGTTCCTCGTGGCCAGTAAAATCGATCGGATAAGAAATGGGGGGGAAATGGGTCATGGGCTGGCCCTGGCCATAGGAACAGAGCGGGGCACGCAAGAAGTTTGGACTTGAGACATGTTCTGGGCCACCGGGCACACCTCTCGGCAGGGCCTTGCCAGTGCGCCTGCGGGAGGGGAAGGGTGGGAGACACCGAGGGGAGGTTTGGTACTAGATACACATGTCTGAATGCTTTGAGAAATGAGTAGTTTCACAAAAGGCAGCAGAGAAACGGGTGTGTTTATTCCTGCTTCCCAAGTGTGGCTTGTTGTTTTTTCTTTCTCTCTTTCTTTTCTTTCTTTCTTTTTTTTTTTTTCTTTCCCCTCTCAAGATCAAGTTTGCCATTCAAAGTGATTGGCAGTTGTCCTCGTGAAAGGGAACAGACATGAGCCATTCTCTAGAAACATTGACTCGCCATCACCTCCACAGCTGAGAAACCCCCTCTGTAGGTGTTTCCCCCCGCCAAAAAGTGGCTTTGTTACTGGAAGGGACAGAGATGGCAAGATGGCAGACGTGATTTATTTATCATAATTGATTTCTTATAATTGTTTTGAGGATGCTCCCAAAGGAAGGAGAGCTTCTCTGGTTTCTTTTAACAGTGTGGCTCTGATTGCCCTGATGCCTGCCTGGGACATCTGACTCAAGGTCTGTTGGTAAATGGTGGGGCCGAATGAATGTCAGGATGCCACAGAGGCTTGCTACCTGAAACCCATTCAGGTGGTTCTGCCCATCTCTGGTTTCAGTTACCAAAAAAAAAAAAAAAAAAAAAAAGCATTTCAACAAAAATATTGACTTCCTAGCTCCCTGAGGGTTTCTGGTATTAGTTTGCTATAAGTAGCTCATGATTTAGAGTACAAAGGCATTTCCAGAATGCATGTTTAACAAAATGACATAGCAGATAATTGAAATTTATTTGCAATTTTCAAACTACAATAAACACAATTCTCCTTTTCTTTCATTAATAATCGCACGGCTAATGCATAGCAATCCCTCTGCAGCTTTTACAAGCAAACTTGAGCTGCTGTGTTGTAATAGCTGGAAAAGTTAATGTAGCTTGAACAAGGTTCCTAATTGTCCCTGTCTCTGTCATATTTGTCTACTTGAATGGTCCTAAATACCACAGCGATTAATTACTACAGAGCAGGTATTACAAGATGTTATCATCCTTCCCCAACTGTCTGGGTGAATGGAGAGAAGCAGGAGATTGTTCCAGTGTTTCATCTTTGCTCTTCCTGTAAGGCACTTTAACCAGAAGATTTAACGTGTCAAAGTTAACTGCGTTCTCTAGCAGATATTCACATTCTAATTAAAGATTAAGAACGTAGTACATTACACTGTGATTTGTCATACATGGCTTGTTAAATAGGAAACCTACCGGGATTCCCTAACATTTTATAAACATTATTCAGGGCTTTTAATGTGGGCAAAGAGAAAGATGATTCAACTGCATTGCAGTATGGAAAGCAGGTCGCCCTCCACCCCCCCCTCCCCACCCCCCCCACCCCCAATAAATAACAAAACCGGAGAACTTGGGCAGTTTGGAAACTGCTTTTGCTGTGGAGATTTTGTTCAAACCATGAATCACCTCTGGTTTGTATGTGGTGGTGAAGGGGGAGATCCTAATGATTATCCCTCGGCGTTTTTTTTTTTTTTCCCCTACTTTTGCTTTTTGCTGTCAGCTAAGTAGAGGAAGGTAAGAGTCTTTGTTTGAATTAGAGTGCCAAAGGACGGAATAAAGATGAAACAGTGTTTCAATATGCAGCCTGAGCCTTTCAGTTGATTCTCAACGCCCTGATCCGCACCGTTTCTAGCACTGGTGGCACAGGACTGGTTCACATCCTATGATTGCCTGAGGAATAAATTAATGAGGTTACTGAGACACTGAACATTTGCATATTCACGGATGCTTATTAGGTAGAAAGTGAATGCCAGGTGCACTGAATTTGGGGGAGACAGGATTTGTTAAGAATTAACATCTTTCCGTTCCTCAGAAAAGGGGTGTCTTGTCACTAAAAATAATATGCGGGCAAAACTCCTGCCTAATAACTATCTGAATAATTACGATACAACAGAAAGCCAAGGCAAAAGAGGGTCTTGCCTGAGAGCAGCAGAGAAGCCACTGCAGTGCCCTCGTTATAGGGAGACCTGGATGCGCTGGTCCTGGAGCGTAAAGGAAACAAATGCCCTGCTCTATTTGGATTTTAGGCTTTAATTATGCTGGTGGCGTGCACAGCCGAACACGATGCCATCTTCCCGAATGCAAAATTATCAATTTAAAGAGACCTTTACATTTGTAAATATTATTATTGACAGGTCGCCAAGCTAAGCTGGAGCGGGGAAAGCTTTTCTAAGAAATTCGGTCCGAACCTGAGTCGCAGAATTAGTTCTGACTGTTTCTCTAAGGGGTATCGGTCCATAGTTCCAGAGTTGGGGATTTCTGCTGGGGCTGTGTGGAAGCATGTTATTTGAGCTATTTGTATCTCATTATGGAGAGAAGTTTTTATGCTGCTCTGGGTTGTGGCTTGGAGACTGGCTCCTCAGAGCTCAAATGGGCAGATTCCGTAGTCCTCTTGTCCTTAGGAATACTTCGTAAAACAGAATGAGGACTGTCCATGGTTTTCAGAGCACTGAGCAGTGGGACAGCCTGCCTTGCCTTTTTTTTTGCTACCATTGTATACAGGTAGGTTTTCTTTCTTTCAATCTTTTTTTTTTTTAATTTTATTCCATTTTTTCCTCTTTAAAGAAAATGATTGGCAGCATCCAACCTCAAGGAACTGATCTATCAAAATCAAGCTGGGATAAGTATTTCTTTGAGAAATAATATATATTTATCAACAGGCTCTATTCTGCCCCCTTGTTTCACTGTACCTTGCATACCACTTCCCTTTCCTGGCCAAGGCCAGTGATAACCCCGTATTGAGAACATCGTCAGTGTATCTGTGTGTGTGTGTGTGTGTACATATGTATATGTATATATATATACATACATATGTATAGATATAATTTTTTCAGAGATTCCCTGGTGTGCATTCTATATACATTCTACGGTCCCTTTCCTTGATTTTAAAAATATTTCCAACAGCTAAACAGTATTTTGAAAGATATTTTCCCTGTTTTTAAAAACAGCCTTTAAATATGAACGAGTTAAATGTCTTCCCAGAGAAAAGTCCAAGGGGCTCTCAGTGTTAATTTCAGTATTGCATCAGACCTCAGCTTTTCATTTATTTTGTCGAGGTTCAGGGGTATAGTAATTGTCAGAACAAACCCCCTCAAAATATTCTGTGCATGTTTTAAAATTTGATCTGTTCTCTCACACAGATTTTTGATGCATTCATAAATGTACTGAAAAAAATCACACTGATCTCGACGAGGCAGAGGTGTAAGCAGGAATCTATATATTTTCATCGAGTATTACAGATTTCTTACTATTCGTGGCTAATATTGTATAAGACATTTTTTTTTGAAATGCGTTTCACCCCAAAAGGACCTGCCTGAAAACACACACTGCAGTAAAATCACTGGAGTCCAGGGTTTTTGTCACATACACAGAGCACAGATTTTTTTGATTATGTAGATTTCTTTTCCTACTGCAGTTTCATATGCAAAGCATGCATCAGCCACATCCATGCTATCTCCTAAAGCAGTCATTCTGAAACCCAATCTGGGGACAGTGCAGACTAAATAAAATTTCATTTTGATTTGGCCTCCCGCTGTGAATAGGACTGCTTTGTCTCAGCCGACAGAACCAGCAAGCCAGAAAGGTATGTCCTGTTTTGCATGGCTGATGGTGTGTCTTGAGGCTCAAAATCAGGCCGTCCTGCTCGGGCTCCGCGGCTCCTCCAGTCTGCTTTCTCTTTCACCTTCCATTCGTCTTTTCTCTTTCCCCTTCCATTTGCTCCCGTGCTGCCTGTCGTCTACCTGCAGGGCAGAGCCATGGCAAACCCACACCGATTGTTTACTTTGGCATATGTTTAATAGCTTGCGTGGCTGTTCGCATTTTTTTTTTCACTCTCTTTGTTGGTGGTGGCTTTTTTTTTTCCTTTTCTGTTTTGGTTTTTGTTTTGTTTTGCTTTCCTTGCCCATCTTCGCTTCCCCCTCTTTCTCAGGGTGTTGAAGACTAAAATACTAACTTAAAAGAAAAATTGTTTGAGTGCTGCTATGATGCTCCAGAGATTTTACTGGAAGATTTGTCATGCTGAATTTTATTGTAAATTTGAGGATGCGTTTAACAGCTTTGAAGGACTTTAGTTTTCATGGCCCTTTTGAGCCTATTTGGCAGAAAAGCAATTGCCCATTTTAGATAAGGGGGAAAATATAAAATAAGGACTCTCTTCCAATGGGATTGAACTGTTTTGCTACCTTGGTGTGTTTTATAAAATGCATCGTGGTGTTTGCCTGAAGAGCTGCTCAATATGATGCTTTGTAAAGTGATGACCTTCATCTGGATGGAGTTCTCTCACTAGAGACTGGATTGTGGCAAATGCTCTTCTTACACTTGTCCCACCTTTTGGAGAATGTATTGACAATTGGGGACAACCTGCTGTGATGTTCTCAGAAGCAGCTCTGGATACAATGGTGAAGGGCCAGGGAGGCTGACAGGGGTGGGAACTCTGCTTTCAAACCCAGTTTCTCCTTGGAGTTGTCATTGCCCTGAATGACCTCATATGATACCATAAGGAAAAGAAGTTTTTCCCTGGTTTACATATTGACCTGTAATTAATAATCTACATTAGATTATGGAAAACTGGTAAAGATGGATAGAAAGTAAATGAAAATAAATTGCTTAAGAAAAGGGCAAAGAGCGACTGCTCTCTGACTCTGGGCTCAGCATAAGTAATTCCACCTAGGATAGAGAAGAATAGTAATTTAAAAATATATATACTAATTAGCATAAGGGTCCTATCCACTCATCCACCCAGAAGTTAGAAACAAGATAAGTCATGTAGCTTGGTAGACGGTCAGAAATTAACTTTCATAAATCCACGTTTCAGCCATGCCAGTGGTCTGTGGTGAGTTCTTGACGCCATTTCTGAAATTCAGTGGGTGAGGATTTTGTCATTACAACAGATTTTCTTTTTACCACAAAATCTTTAAATTCACCATTGTGCATCTGTTAGCCAAGATCCTTGGGCGAGGGGATTCATCAAAAGCTTTAGGAATTTACTGAGAGTTCCCCTACTTACCATGTACAACAGGTTGAAGAATAAAGTAAAAGTTAGTTAAAGACAATGTGGCAAAAATAGTAGCCTGAAAACAGCCTAAGACATTGTTTGATAGAGATGGCACAGTCATACACCAGGAAGAGGAAAATGGCGGTATTGGGCACCACTGGTAGGGTTTGAATTGATAGATGGATGATTTCCAATATTATCCAGTAGTAAGTTCTTTCTGCTCTACACCTGCTAACAGAGCCCCTTGGTTATTTCATAGCTTGATAGTTGACATTAAAAAGCCCAGATTTGTATTTTTGCCTGGTCTATATGAGGTCTTATGGTGGCCACTTACTGGCACCATAGGGACTTTTTGATAACCAAGTGGTTGTTTTAAGAAAAAAATCTGTTATGTTGCTACATAGGCTTCTTTAAGCAAAAATGCAATTATTTAGCAAAGATCAAATTACCTTTTAAAAAATTACAACACAGACATTGGTTTTGGAAAACAAGATACTCATGAAGGATCTATGTGTCCATAAAAATACACTGGCATATATATCTACCTTATGTGTGTATATATAGTTATACATAATATATACAGAGAAAAAGAGAGACTGAAGTAATCATGCTATTAATAAGCATCACAAAGTTTATTTTGAAGATAAAAATCAATAAATATATCTAGCAGACAAAATTCTATACTATGGTTTGATTTATTATACACATGTGATATATACCAAAAGTTTGCATTGAGCCACATGATATTTTCATTAATTCATGAGTTCATCGTGGATTTCACCTGCAGGAGACAAATTATTATATCATGTCGTTTGAAAATGACCTCAATGAAGAACAAATGTTTGCCTTACATAAGTCCATGCATCTCTGTCTTTGGTGTCCGCCATGTCTCTTTCTCCCCACGTTTTAGTTCATGTGCTCCATAAATATGATAGCTCAGTGTGTCTGCAAGCACTTAATATAATAATTTGATTAAAATATTGAAGGTAATGACTGTAATGGTGGTGCGTGGCATGTGAGTACAGTTTATACATATTTTATTTGCTAATGTTTGTGATGACCACAATCTGACCTTCCATTTTTCATTATCTGGATCCCTCTACAATTAAGAGAAAGAACACTGACTGAAGCTAAATGTACGTTGTAGCCAAGGACAGATTTCTGTTTTCTGTTGACTCCTCCTAACTCTTGTGAAACAGCAGATACTCAAGGAATCTTTCTTGAGAGACTGAATGAGTGAGTGAATGACCCTGGTTGAGCACAGGAGGAGAAGAACGGAGGCCCCTTCACTGGCTGGAGCCTGCTTCTGTACCACTTAGCAGTCATCACACATGAAGGAGAGAAAGGTTTCAAAGCCACAAGTTCTCCACTTGGGTCCCACAGTCCTTCTAGGTGTGCAAATCCACTGAAAACACATTCATGTTTGTCCAAAGAAATGTCATATGACATGCTCAAGTATGTCTAAATAGGACCCCAAATGGTAAGGATCCAGGAGTTCTAAGGTAATCTAGCTAGAGGAGCATCGCAAGTAACAGAAGGAAAGTCATAGCATTCTCTGAAAAGGTCCGGATGATACAAAGAAAAGAAGTTTAATTTATTTATACTCTGTGACTACTTCCCAGTGTGGAAAGTTTATTTTACATTTTTGTAGTCGTGGTAATCAAAAACCAGAAAGAATAAAGAAAATGCAAGTCAGAGTCCAGACACTGGGCACTGGGGAGGTGTCACTGAAAAAATACCTTTGGAGTTATTTCTCAAAGCATCACATTAGATGTGGAACAAAAGAGTTTATATTGTTTTTATAAAAATAGTTGCATTTAATAGAGATGCCATTTACTATACTGATTTTAATCTGAAAAAAAAAACTCTATTTAGATGGTGTGATAATATTAAAGGTCATTACAGATCCAAAAACTCCACCAAAAACTATGAACATTTGGAATTTTCTGTTAAGACTTAGGCAGCTTTGGAAAATCCCCACAGTGTAGCAGATTAGGGGAGAGAGTGAAGTAAATTAGTCCACGAACAATTTGAAATCTAAATTTACCATTGGAAGGAAGACTTCCACTCGACCTGTGAAATCAAAAGTTGTATGGTCAGAAAATGTCTGTGAACTGTGACTTTCATGCACTTGGAAATAATCTTAGACTTCAATATTTTTATCTCATGAAAGTGTCTAGGAAATTTGAATATCAGAATAAACAGGACCTGAGTGTGAAAGGTATGACACTAGACACTTGCCATGCGGATGCTTGTCCTTAAAAAATTGAAGAATGGACATAATGCTTCTATTGAAGCTCACATCAAAATGGCTGTTGCTCTAGTCATGTGATTAGACAGAGGGAGGCCCTCTGGTTGAGCTTCCCTGGCTACTTGTGATTATGTAAGGGGTGGATGCTGCTGTCACAGGGCAAAGCAGCCCCATAGCAGGGACTGGGAGTGAACCACTGGCCCCTGAGCTGGATGAAGCACATGGCAGGGAAGCAGTTCTATACACAGACGGTGGGTGTGCTGAGGTCATGTGGTGAGGAGGGGTTACATTCTCTTCCCCTATCGTTCTGTCCAATCCAAAATAAAGGATCATAAGTCCACTAGCTCCAGACTGCTTTCAGGAACCACAAGCAGGCATCTAGAAACCAGACACAAGTGGACTCAGCAAGGAGAAGACTGTAAGAAAATGCAAAGCTACCATGTGAATCTGAGAATTCCTACTTTATCCCCAAGGCCAGTAGAATTCATAAATTGCACCCACCTTTCCTGACACAGCAGAATGTCATCTTAGGGAAAGATGCACAAAGGGGGCAAATACATAAGAGAATGGGCATTTTATCCAAATGGAAGAATGAGCACCAATTAAGAAAGACGGCTTAAATTATCAGGCCTGACAGCTCCAAACTTGATTGGACATTTAATTAAT
Organism: Vulpes vulpes; assembly: GCF_048418805.1. Lineage (NCBI taxonomy): Eukaryota > Metazoa > Chordata > Mammalia > Carnivora > Canidae > Vulpes > Vulpes vulpes. Next base: position 67,376,188 of record NC_132795.1, on the reverse strand, counting down.
TTCTCTCCCTTACCCTCACTCACAACTGATTGAGGGCTCGGGAAGACGCAAGATGAGCTGCAACCAAAATTAAGAAAATAAATTATATTTTCGCTTTATATACCAGTTGTATTGCGACGACACTTTTGCAACAAACTACTCTTAAAAGATCCTAGATTTTCACATACATGCCTACCACCAATAACCCGAGGAAATATTAGAAACTTCATATGCCAATCTCAGAAAAAGAGGAGGAAGTAATGTTGAACAAATACTGATTGCAATATGTCAAATTAATCTTCAGTACCTGCCATGCAATATAACTTTGACTCCAGAAGATAGACTTCTCTTATGTATGGATTTTTCATAACAATTTCTCCATCTCTGGAATGGATCTTTGATGCACAAGGGTGGGCTCCTGGCTGCACTGCACTTATCTTGAATCCAAATCCTGAGTTAGTTCATAGGCTCATCTCAACGGGGGCACAAATAAAACCAGATTCTCTTTCCCCAGAATATGAAATTTAAAACCAAGAAGCCCACTTGCTGGAGGTTGTCGGATCTGAGTGACACTAACGTCAACATGGCAGAGGACACATCCACTTCATACCACTTTTCAGAAGACCTAGAAACTGGCCACTTTTCTTCTTCTGCAGATCTGATTGGTCACCTCTTTGCATTTAGTGCCTTGAAATGTCACAGGGCTACCATGTTAATGAATTCCCCCCTTCCACTTAAGTTTTCTCGAGTTTCTGGTTTTTTTCAACTTACAGGCTGCCAGCCAACATGTGAACAACAAATTCTTAGAAATCAGTGAAACATCCTAGACACTGGACCGTGCAACCTAAGGAAGGAAGTATAGAAATGATGAACACTCACTTAGTCTTGAATTTGCATCCAAGTGCTGAAACTGAAAGTTATTGAATCTGGTGGCGGATACGTATATTCACGATATTATCCAGAAGTTTTCTAGAAAGGCACCTAAGTGTCTTAGCAATGCTAATTGTTGTTAACAGCATGAGGATGTTATCTCATAGACTTAAGTGTCCCAGGGTATGGTCTATAGAATAACTTTGCAAAATTTATGTAATACTCCTTCAGTTCTGTTGGCTTGTTGATTCATGTAAGACATGTATCAGTTATCATGCACATAAGCAGAAAACTGCTGAAAATTTAAGAGAAAAGTCAAAAGAATCAAGAAGTATAGCAGCATTTGAGGATAAAGGCCGAACCCAGCCACTACTATAGGGATCTCATTATTTCCTAAACAGAGACCAGGGAACGAGTTTTCAAACATCAGAAGAAAATGAATAAAAATCTCGATTTTTAAAAAACTTTTATATTGTTTTGAAAGTTTGCTACTAAAGCATAGTCTTTTCACTTCACCAGTAAATCAAATTGATAAAGTGGTCAAAAAAAAACCAAAAAACAAAAAACAGTGAGTGTTCTGAATAAGACCTATGTTAAGGCTTGGTTTTCACATAGCTTTGACCCTGTAATATTTTATGACTCTATGCAGTAACACAGATTATTCATATTAGTGTCAGTGGTTTTATTAAAATAATGATTATTGACAGGTAGTATATTATCAACAAATGTTTTCATAAAGCAGGGAAAACACTCTTAGTCTATAAAATGCAAGGACAATGTTATAGAAAAAAATCAAACCTAGTACAGAAATCGACAACTTTGGGGGAGAAGGCTTCAACCAATTGTTGTAATGGTTTGTTCTGTGTCTGTGTAAAAGGGCAAAAGAAGGTGAATTTAGCTATACCATTATCGCCCGCCCACATTAAGAATGCATTTATTCCCCTCTAGCCCATTACAGACTGCTGTGCTTTACACTTACTTTTTTTTTTTTGCTTATTAAAAAAAATACTTGAATCTTTTAATATTAAATAATGCCCTTAAAGAGAACAGTATATGGGGGGAAGAGACATATTATTCAAGAGGTAACTATTTGAAGTCTAGCTAAGTAGTGATGGAGAGCAGGTTTTATTTATTTATTTATTTATTTATTTATTTATTTATTTTGCCAGCTAGCTATTAGTATTTGGGGAGTATAAACACTAATGAGGGTGAGGAGCTAGGTGGAACAAGGGGATAGGGTTTGGGGTAATGGGATGAAATTAAGAAAAGGGAAATTTAGGTTGATTACCAATTGAACATCTTCTTAATGTTGAGGCCTATTAGACTGTAGGGTAATCTTCCAAGGGAAGTGGTGGGACTCCCATTGCTTAGATGCTTAAAATTCGAGTGGACAGAGTACTATCAAGAACACCCTGTGGTGAATGATCTACCCCGTTGTGTGGAATGAGCGAGTTCACCTTGGTTGCCTTTATAGGCTCAAACTTCCACACGACCTGGGGAGAGAAGGAAAGAAAAACAATCCCAGCTTGGCCCACACAGACCCACCAGGCCCAAGTAATCATTTAAAAATATTTCTTCGGCTTTTCACCTGGAAAAGTCTTCCTAACACTTCCACATAACCCACCTTTCCCGCCCAAAAGACAGTTCTGTTGGCAAGAAAGGCTTTCCCAAAGATATACGTTTCCTACCTAGAAAGTTCACATCTTTGTGAGATTCATAGAAATCAGTGTCTTGTGTTATGTGATACTCTGCTTTTTAATCAGGTAAAATATGGAGCAAGCAGGCCAATGGCATTTTAATAATATGGCTACCATGACATTTGTGGGCATATATGTTTTGTCATTGTAGAAAGACAGAAATGGAGGGGATGTCATTGTAGGAAGACATAAATGAGGAAGAGAACTACAGATTGAGAGAGAACAGATCAGATTAGCAGTTAAGGAACATTGTACCATATTCCAGGTAAAAGTAAGGAAGAACAATGAGGTAAGAAAAATGCGTATTGGAGCCCATTCCAGTGGACCTGGAAGTCCATTTCAGAAAAGGCTCCTGCACTTCATGGGAACATTTCTAGAAATGGATTCTAGAAGATGTGGGTACGTTTTCTGATTTTAATGAAATTGTGTCTCATACTCTTTGATAAGGGTTCCGTCAATAAATTTTTTTATAAATATTGTATCCATGTGGCATTAGATTAGTTTTTTTTCTTTTTTCTCAGAATGTCTCTCTGTTCTGGCTTAAATAAACAAGCCCAGGCTTTTACAAAAGCCTTCACAAAAGAAGTAAGGCTTGAGAATGTATCTCTCTATATAAATTGCTGAACTGAAGGGACAGTGAGATTCCAGATGTGAATGTCGCAATCAGGCATGTAGTGCTGAATATGCTCCACTTGCCGGAGGAGACAGAGGAGCCTGAACACCATGGGAAGGTGAGGGCAGAGAGAACTGTGCCCTGAAACTCTCCATTAAATACAACCAACCTCCTCTGCTGTAGAACCGAGTAGAATGTCAACAGCCTTACTTCCATTTAATTTTAAGGAAGTTTCTCATTGGTCTTCTTCCCTTTCTAGTAGACTGGCTACAAAGGTAATCCTTGGTCTTCAGAGAAGGTAATTTGGGGCAACAGAATAAAAGTATGATTTTCTTTCAGTCTCCCTTCTGATAATTGTTGTGCAAGAAGGAAGACGGTTAAGAGAAAAGATTAAAATTATATCTCCCATATTACATATGCTGGTCTGGCTCCCTTATTTCTTCCTCATGGTAAATTATCTCTGTCTTGAAAAGTTTAATGTTGTATTTGATTATAAAATCACTGGAGTCTAAATCAATAAAAATATCTCACTCCTACCAACTGGGCTCACACATAAAATGAACATTTTCCCCCTCAAAAAATTACCTTCTTTTCCCTTGTGGGGAAAAATTTCTTCAGAAACTTGTGATCATACACAAAGAAATGTATGTTTCTGAGTTCATAGACTTACGTGCAATCTATTGCTTCAACCTGCTGCTTGAAACAGATCTGTGTGACACTTATTTATCGGGAATGCTATTAGGAAATGACCGGGGTCCTGGGTTGTGAGCTTGAGGTTCTTGAACAATTGGCAGGTATGTCCTAACCCATAGGCTACAGCCAACACCTATAATGGTGCTGTTGACCGTGACCTCCCTCTGAGATACCATGGTGCATAGAACAGTGTCATGAGTACAGAAACACCATGCACACTTTTCCCCCATCTATTCTCTTCCATTCTTGACAAAAGGCCTTGATGGCTGACAAACTACATTTTATGGCTAAGAAGGCAAGTGATTTGCTTTCATGAGGTTCAAGGTTAAGGTTCTAGCCTCCCAAAGAATATCTGAGTTCATGTTCCAGGAAGTCCCCAGATCACCAGTTAGGGTTTCTTAAAGTCAAAATATGGAATCCAAGCAACGTTAGTCATCTGAAATAAGCACCAAAGTGTTTTCACTCCAAAAATGTGACTCCTCTGAAAATATTTCAAAGTCACTGAAATGTACCTTGAAAACAGTATATGCAATATTAAAATCTCCAAATACTCACTTCTTAGAGGATGGGTTTCTTTTTCTTTCTTAGTTCCAAACAGTTCAATTTACTTTTAAGATAATAATACTTTATATGTAAATATCTTTTCAAAGCACTCTCATTTTATGTTTTAAGAAATGTTCAATTTTTATTATCAAAAAGGTTTTAATTATAACTGAATTTTATTTAACCAACTGGTAGAAGAAAAGTAGAGTTGCAATAAAATTCACATACAAGATAAACCCGGCTGTAATAATAGATTTTAACAAGTTGTGACCACTTAACGCATTTTCCATCATATCTGCTGAAGTTAGCTTTCAAATGAGAGTGGAATATTTACATCTCATAAAAATTGTGTGTCTTTTTGGAGCAGAGAGATTAAAGATACCCCAATATTTCTTTGTTTTATTGACCAGCAGAGTGATTAGATTATGCTTCTCAGGAGATATTTTATATCCCAATCTCTTGGAGTTGTGGCTTCTCCCTACATTACTCACGTGTGGTCCTCGCTTCTACACTATACAAAATCCTGGCTGGCAGGGGTGTGTGTGCTTTATTTCTCTCTTGCTATTGGATAATGTTCCCAACTTTACTGCTGATGCTTTAAATGACCCACCCATAATGACTTAGGATAATGACTTATGCTCAATTCCCACTATCTAAAAAGATTCTAGTAGTTTTGCTCTTCCTTGGAAACTTTTCACAGAATTTCTTCCACTGACCCAGATAACACAGGGTACCCAAAGAACAACAGGCAAAACCAAGAGAAACACTCCAGGCTTGCATTCACTGTGAGCGTGTGGTCTGATGGGGGTTCCAAAATATTCTTCTTAGGTCTTTGCAACAGGGTGAGATGGGAGTGACATAGGTCTCGGCTGGCCCCCTGGGGAAAGCCTGCTGCCTGAGTTCAGCAAAGCCCCAGGCTCACTAGCATCTCAGCCCTCCCAGGTCAGCTGTGCTGCAGCCCTGGGAGGCACGCAGGCCAGAGGAGGGAAGGAAGGCATTCAAGGTAAGTGTCATTTTCAAAGTCATAGAATCAGTAAGGAGCATGAATCAGCATTCAAACCAAGTGTTCCGATGATGTTACTTGTTAGCTTAGACCCTGCTTAACTTAGCCAAAATGTGTACTTCTCCTTTGATTGACAGGGAGGGTTTAAGTTTGTATTTCAAAAGCGAAGGAGAGAGAAGCTTAATAGTGCTAAAGTTCAGAGACTGTGCTTTAGTTGAATTTGTATTCCTACCCATTTGGCACCCCACTGAATTACATGGCATGAGGGCAGATGTGAAGGAAGAAGTACTAAGAAATGGGATTAAAAAATATGAATTAAAAACTGATTTGCAAGGAAGCCCAAAGAATATTATGTAATTGTGCTGATAAGATGTACAGATAGATAAAATAGATACATAGGTAGATAGATAATAAATGGATAGATGATAGATAGATAGATAGATAGATAGATAGATAGAAAAATAAAATAACATTAGAAGCTTCCAAAAGCATGCTGTTGCAAGGGTTCTTACTGGTCCTTCATCTCAAATCATAACTGGCAGGATGAACCACGTAGTTTGTGGGGCCCGATACAACGTGAGACTTTCACAAGGGAGCCTCTTGTGAAAAATGATGAAGAATTTCAAGACGATGACAGCAGATCATTGAACCGAACACAGGGCCTCATGTGACTGGACAGGTCCCATAGGCACAAAAGGGGCCCCGGCTGGCATCAACTCTTCCGCGCATCATCCAGCTCTGCTTGGAAAGGCCCAGATTTCAGCTCAACGTAAAGGCAAACTATCCAACAATTAGGGCTGTTTACAAATAGAGCAGACTGCTTTGTTAAGCAGAATTTGCCCTTCAAGAGAAAGTTCACACAGAACCTGGAAGACCATCTGTCAAGGATGCTGAAGGGAGGATTGATTCCTCCATCAGGACAGAGCGGGGTCTGACCTTAGAGGTCCCTTTTCATGCTAGGAGTCTGTGAGTCAGACAGTTTGCAACTTTTTCAGATTTTTGAAGAGTCACTTTATATGATTCATGAACACCCCCTATGAAGCACGCCAACTTCCTGACACTGTCGCCCTGAAGGGATACTATAAAATCTCAGTACCATAACATCTTGGCATTATGGTCATTTGACATAAGTAAAGAGGGCCATAGTTACGTACCTGGGCAATGGAAGCACGCACATGACCACACTTGGCATGAAGAACGTGCGGATAAACACAGCAGACGGCCAAGGCGGCTTGGGTTTTTTATTACTTCAAAATCCATGTGTCTGTGGGTGCAATGCAAAGCCTATGGTCCACAAAGCATCACAGCCAACCCCCTTTTGGTCTCTCTGTAAGTCTTCATACAATTGCGGTCTCATTACCCAGAGAAGCTAAGGTAAGAAGCTACTAAGGAAGCATTTGAAAGGGTGGGAGCCATAATATTGAAATGGAAATGAAGGTGATGCTGCAGGCTTGAAAAGTAGCAAACGGGATCCTGTGCCTTCTGGAGTTGATCCACAAAGAAACCAGCCCACACATAGAGTGGAGCTGAAAAACTATTCGGATTCTTTCCTCTCATCGCATTCAAAGGCCAAAGCAACAAGGGGGAAAATGAAACTACCGAGGTCCTATTGTTTTGCCCAAGTAGCACCATCATTAGCGGTATTAATATCTTGTATATTGAGGCCCCCCAGGCTGCCTGTTCAGCTCTTCTCAGTCTACTTAACTAACATAGTTAAATGTCTAGCAGCTAGGTTGATGTGCCCCTGGTTTCCTTCCAGAGCTCTCAGGCAGTAGCATTTACCATGGCCATTTTGTTAATAAAATAGGATGGCATTGGCTTCCAGCATCCTGGATTTTTTGTTGAGCAAAGCAGCATGGTGTATCAAAGGCATGTCAAGAGATGTGACGTAAATGAAAATCGCAGAGTATCATAATGCCGCACAACAGGTGCACAAAATAGATGTTCAAAATGGTTTCTATTATTTGGCTTTTTTGGAATCAAATCAGAATCAAGAACAATAGTGGCCATTTCAGATAAATTACTTGTGCACATTCTTGCAGATTGAGCAGCTGTAAAGGAGGGGAGGGGGAAGATGGGGGTGCTCGCTATTTGGAAGGTGGATGCAAATATATTTGTAATGTGTATACAGTGTACTCAGTATATTAAATTTTTGCCTTTCATGTGCAATGATAAAAGTAGTTGCCTTTCCAGGATTGCATGTTTCATTAATACCACATTTTAATAATTAAATAGCACAACTCTAGAGGCAATAGCTAAGATAAAAGTTTGCAGACAATCCATTATTTCTCACAGACGGCCCTTCTGAAGAGCCCATGGAGATGCAGTTTAATGATTTAAGTTCTAAAATAGGTTGTTTAATAAAATCTTGGGTGTTTATGTAGGTTTGTTCTGGCAGGCAGTATCTTTTCTTTTGTCGGGTGTGGCGTTATTAATGATAAGAGATGGGCTGAGGGGCTGGTACTCCCTCCCCCATGCCCCCCATACATCATTATCCACCTCGGCCCACTCTGGCTATTTCCGTTGCATTACAGTTCCTATTTGTAATTTTAACGTTGGGAAGGGAGAGGTTTGTTGTCTTTTTAATCCTCTCTGTTAGCATATTCTATTTTATTAGACGTAATTCACAGGGAGAGAGAGAAAGGGAGGTAGACACTGGTTCAGGGGGATATATAATTGGGTGTAGGGGGATTAAACTATTATTAGTGTACACTCCTAATGGATGCCCCATAAAGAACCCATAGCACAGGCATTAATGAATTATGAAGGAAGAGTAGGCAAGCTGAACAGTGTTTCCATTATTACAATTCTACTTATATACAAATTGTTTAGCACCACTTGAAAGGAACACCAGTCCCCTGACGTACTTAAGCAAAGAAATTTTCCTTCAGAATGGTCTTGTTCTTTCTAAATCTCTGACTTCCAATTTACAGGATCTTTCTCACAGGCCTATCCTGATATTTAGCTTTGCTCCACATCAAGCCTTACTATATATATATATATACATATATATATATATATATATATATATATAGTATTTGCTGAAAATTTTTCGGTCAAATAGAGAAATATCTAAATGTATATAAAGACATGGTCTCTTCTTTGATTTAAAACAAAACAAAACAAAACAAAAAAACAAGATATGTGAACACTAATGCCCCCAGGTGATAGGAGTGGGAAATAAGTTTAAAGAACATTATTTTTTAGGCATAAATATTCAAAAGTAAAACAAAAAAGGTTAAATGAGAAAATTACAGTGTGCTTTTATGTTGAACTGAGAAATAGAATCAGTTCCACGTCCTTTTGCTGTGTTCTTGTTGTTGTTGATGCTGTAGGTGAAAAAAATCAAAGAGAAAGTGAAAGTGCACAGCTTTCACAGATGTATTACATAACGTACTTAGGTGGATTTGGTGGATTACTCTTTGGTTTAAGCATGTATCTGATGCACTAGTCTCCACTCACATTGTGTAAATATGTACAGTAAATCCTTTCCTGCTTGTATTTTTCCCACTTTTTCTGCCTCTTACAATACAGTTGGATTTTTCCCCTCTTAAGGGAACATATAAATTTGATGACCACAGCAGAGAAGCCATGACACATCATTTAGAGTTACCTTTGTGTGATATTTATCAAACCTCACAGATTTTCCATAAAACTTTTATCTAAGAATTACTCTTCCACTGGACTATAATTCACAGCAGTGATGTTTTCGTGAAACGCTTTCTCCCCAATGAAATCATCACCCCATAAGATGATGATGGTTTTGAGGCTTCTTTATTTTAAACCTGTGTAAGAATTAGTGCTTGAGGTCCTGTTCAACTGTAAAGTTTTGAATCATATTCTCTCCCAAGCGAATATATTTTTAAAAAACAATTTAAATTCCATAGCTGGCTGTGTTTTCTAATAAATCCTCTCTCCTTTCCTTCTGTGGCAGTCTGTCCAGCATCTGTAACGTGGAATGTGTTTATAAAATATGAAGGAACCAAGGATGGTGTTCCAATGGAAACCGAGCTACCTCCCTAAATGGAATGTTTATGTAAGCAATTTCACACGATAAGGTTTACTGTTAAGGTAGCACACATCCAAGATCTAGGATTTAACCTTCCAAAGATGCACGGTTTCATTTTTGATGCATCTTTTCGCTTTTATAAAATGCGTTTCAGTTCTCATCCATAAACTACAAGGCAGAGAAATGAAAAGTTCTTTGCATGAGAAATAGTATCCTAAGGTATATGAAAACTTGGTGTTGGAAGTAATTTTCACTTCTTTCCATTCATTTTTATTGCTTTCCAAAGTGAAAACTCCATAGACTCAGAAGCCAAAGGGCCTTTTGAAAAATGCCACTTTCAGATTTCAGCCAACAACCACAGCTGAATCGACAAGGGAGGGTTCTAACAAGACAGTTGCTTGCTGCCGGCTACAGTTCCCACTTTTGTTTCCTATGGAAACTAACACGGGGCAAATTGAAAGACTGATTATTTTAAGGCTCCACTGTCTTTCCTGATCCAGTGTCTACAGTATTTTCATAGAAAATGGGAGCAGGAAAAGCAGGGGAGATGTCAGACCTTGTCAGTTTCAGCTGTGGTTGTTGGCAGAGAGCTGAAAGTTCCAGCTTTTCAAACAAGCTACAGAAATCTCTGCTCTTTTTACTTTTCAAACAAAAATGTTAGTCGAACATCGGCTTCACCTTTACCTGTCCCTTCTGTGCCTTCCTTTCACATTGTGATTTTTAGGGAGGAAAGATGGCACAGTAGTTCATTTGGGCAGTTAGGAGGGGAAATTGCACTGCCAGAACTTTGTTCCAATAAATAACCCATGAATAATGGATTCTCTCTAACCACGAGACACTGTATCTGTGAGTGTAAGTAACTGGTTTATCCAATTGGAGATTTATTCAGACCCTCGGTTTTCTGTATTGTTTTCTTCGTGTGTGAGTCTCACCTTCTGTGGGGTGGAAAAAAAAAAAGGCAGGAGGTACAATGAACGTCAGTTGTCCAGAAGGAGTGAATTATTAGAGATCCTACTGCTAACACTGACTTAAATTAAGAATTAGATTGTCCTTGCATGGGTAAAACCTACCCTGTCCTCCAAAACTGGGTACTCGTTCAGTATTCTTTAGCGATCTCACAAAATCACTACGTTTAAATTTTACAAACTCTATACGTTCAGCAATTTTTGATTCCCTGATGATGACCAATTACTTTTTTAATCGCATGGGCGTTTCAGTGAGTTCATAGTTTAATACATTGTATTTTAAAATGTCAGAATATATCATTAAAGAAATGGGGGTGTTCTGAGTGCTTTATGTTAACACGGAAAGGAAATTTTTATGATTATCAACTCAGGGCATCTATTATTATTGTGCACTTACTATACACCAGGCACTTGACATACACCATTCCAGTTCATGCTCCCAAGAACACTAAGGGTGTAGTTACTGTTTCCTTTACGTCACAGACGAGGCTAGACAACTTTCTAACGTCATCTAAGAAGAGAGGGGACAGTATGCAAACCCAGGATCTTCTGACTCAGCACACACATTCATAAGAATTGTGCTCTGTCCCCTTTTATTTCTTTACCTCCACTCGCTCACACATGGGAGGAGGGAAGAGGGGAGATGACATGCAATGATTGCCCATGTACTGCTTGCCAGTGTAGACAAATAGTCCTCCCCAAACTGTTAAGCTGACACATTGGAGGCACAGTCTTGCACAGTCACAGTGGTCCCGCAAGGTCATTAGGGAGAATGAAAGCTGCTCACAGAGAGAGCTGTCAATACAGATTTGGTTTGTCCTCTCGCGTTGAAGCGCCGGGCGACTCCAGCCAGCCTTCCTGTCAGCAGCTTTCCATCCTGTTCCTCCCGGGAGCATGGAGAAGTAGTTCTAGCTCACCACTGCTCCTTCCCGGAGCGGCCTGCACCCAAGCAGGAGCCTAATCTTGAAACCAGGCATGAGGGTGTGGATGGAGAGGGCAGGAGATGTGTAACCTCAGGGACATGAAACCAAATCCCAGGCATCCAGACATCTTGGGTGAAAAAAGAGAAAGATTATGTATTATGTTTACATCAGAGGAAGAGGCTGGCCCAGACATTTTCTATATTTTCCAAAGACGTTGTTCCCATCTCCCTACGCACGCACACCCACCCTGAACAAACCATATCTCTGCATGGTTTCAGAGCCAAGAGTAGACTCCAAAGTCAGGCTCCAGCAGCTCAGGATTGCCTATTATTTCTCTGATAAGGAGGGGGGAAAAAAGGATCTTCATCCCACATCTCAAAGTTCATGCCACTAAAATTTAAATATCTGTGAGCTTTAATGCTTGGTGTGAATGTTATATTTAAAGTCCAAACAAAGACCCCAAAGTATGTCCCAGGTTGAGGAAGGTGGGGGACAGGAACTCAGTTATCCTAAGACATCTATGGTCACAGGGGGTAAGCCAGAGACATGGAGCGACTCTGTAGTGGGAGAAAGGCAGAGCTCTTCTCTACCACAAACTGGCATTTATGTGTACCATTACGAGTATATGTGAGCATTTTTGTCTACACCAGTTCATTATACTGAAAAGAAAAAGCCTTAAAAGTATGCTGTCTGGTGGTTGTTGCAGCACGAGAATTTTTTCCGACTTAATTAATGAGGCAAATTGCCAACTTCCTTTCTTCAGAAAAAAAAAAATCTGTTCTTAAGGACTGAACTCCTAATGATTCCCATTTGATAACAATATTTTCAAGACATTTTAAAATATATTTTTAGATAGAACCATTTCGGACTGCAAGAGCAAAACCCCAAAACTACTTTGAATCAGCTTACAAATTAAAAATACATAGCATTTTCAAAGGCCAATACCCAAATCTTCTAATTTAAAAACCCCTAATTATTCCACAAATCTGCACTAATCTTGCTGCTATATACATAGATATGTGTGTGCATGTATATGCGTATATATGTGCATATATGCACACACAGATACACACACACAAATGTGCATATATGTACTTCTTTTTTAAACTGAGACAGGATATGTTGGAGTACAGTCTCTGAAGCCCGAGTTAGCAGTTGGGATTTGAGTCCTAATCCTGACACTTAACTAGTCCTATGACTTTGGACAAGTTCCTTATTATTTTCCTTGTACCTTAGTTTCTTTATCTGTAAAATAAAGGGAAATGACAGTGAGTCTGTTCTGTTCCGTGGTAAGCACTAAGTGTTTGTTGAATGAATAAAATATCGTTATGATGATACTTCTACTCACAACAATCCGATGAAGTCATAACACGGGCTTAGATGTCCTATTGTGTCCTGGTGAGGTGACAAAGTTAATATGCCATTTAATTGCAGGGAGGCCTGATTCTACCGCTTTGTTCTTTCCATTAAATCACACCACCACCTTTCCTCAATTTATTCTTTCAGTAAATTTTCTTTCCATACCTACTTTTTTTTGAAGCCTACTAGATTTATTTTTCCTTGAAGGTATTTGCCATACATTATGGATGCTGATTTTTTAATGTAGATCTAGCTTATTTAAATGTGGTTTTTGAACTAATATTTTATAGTATCTGTGTAGAGACCAGTCTTGTAGTTTGTCCTTTCTCATTGTCATTTAAGAAATCCTCAAACTCCATGTCAAAAGTATACTCTTGTATTTTCTTCTAAAACTGGTAGCTTTATTTTTCATATTTAAAGCACTTAGCCACCAATAATATATTTTTGAAAATTGTATGAGGTTAAAATCTAATTGTACCTATATTATTACTGTATTATTGATAAGTGCATTATTTCTCTTATTATTTGTCATTCCAGCTTAATACAAGATCACTATATTCTGCTCTGTGAGTGTATACATGCACACTCAAGAACAGATATAGACAGATGATACACATACAGATATAGATTAGATACAGAGACAGACACAGAGATACACGCACACACACACACACACACACACACACACGTGTGTATGTCTGGTCCTGAGTTCCTGATTTAGGAATTTGGTGTCAGTTTCTTTTTTTTTTTTTTTAAGATTTTATTTATCCATTCATGAGAGACACAGAGAGAGAGAGAGAAAGAGAGAGAGAGAGAGAGAGAGAGAGAGGCAGAGACACAGGCAGAGGGAGAAGCAGGCTCCATACAGGGAGCCTGATGTGGGACTCGATCCCTGGTCTCCAGGATCACACTCTAGGCCAATGGCAGGTGCTAAACCGCCGAGCCACCCAGGGATCCCCTGGTGTCAGTTTCATTATTCTTTTGTAAGCACCACAATGGCAGTATGGCTTTATAATAAGACTTTCTACTGGTTTTCCTCTTTTCTGTTATGATTCTTATTTTAATGATTATTTTATCAATATATGGCTTTCATCTGCATGTTTTTAAATTTCCTTTTGCCCTTCTCTGCTAATTGTAGTGCTCAGTTTTTCTATTCCTGAAGTAGCCCTTCTTCAGCGATGCTTGTGGGTGGTACACGCGGAATCTTTGAAAATGTCTGAATTTCAACTCTGGTCGCAAATGCTTATTCATTTGGCATTCTATGGAGACAGTTTAGTTATGTTGTTCTCAGTCCACTTAAGATACTGTTCTTTATTTCTGGCAGCTGGGGAGTTTCCATTTTAGAGGTCAGCTGCTTTAAAAGAATCGTCATTAAGTTGTATCTAGCTTTTTTTTTTTTTTAAGTGTTTGTACCGGGGGGCATTCACTTTGTCTGATCTACCCTGCTCCAAGAACCAGAAATCTAAGAATTCCTTTATCAGATCTTAAGCAGGTGCCATGTTGCAAAGGAACCAATGAAAATGATAGGGGACTTCCAAAGACTAAAGTCTTTTCTGTCCTGTCTTTGAAAAATATTTCAATATTCGATTTTATACTTCAGATACATGTTTTTATTTCCATGTGTATTATATTCCACTTGTGAAACAATTTCTGAATATTTGGCCAATGGCATTTGTTGACTGTTCACATCATCCATAGGTTAGAAAGTAGAACACTTCAGTACAAGAACCCCTCTACCCGTATTCTGAACCCCCTGTGTGCATTCTTTGTAGCTTCCGAGGCATTGACGCTACCCTCCTCTCTTGACTTATTTTACCTTCAGAAATATGACCATGTTCTACTCTACTACTCCAGAACAAAGACTGGCACACAGGAAAAATATTGAATACTTGCCAAATAAAGAATAATATAGAGGCAGGTAGAAGCAACAGGGATAAACCAACACCAATCCAACGAGATTCTTAAAGCAGTGCACTTACATTTACATACAAAGAGTTACTTCAGATGAAAAAAACCTGCTTGAGTTTATGCATAGACTTCTTTGAAGGTTATTAAAACCAAGATACTTATTTTGCTAAAAAAGAAAATGTAGAATTGTCCCTAGAAAGAAAAATAGATTCGAGGTGTGACTTGTAGCAGAGAGGGGATCGTAGTTCAGAGGCACAGATTGGCATTAGAAAAAAAAGTTTGGTTAGAAGTAGAGCATTTCCAAACTGTACAGATTCATGAAACAGATCCCTACTGAGGAATTCTGATTTCATTCACTTAGGAAGTTGAATCTGAGACGTATTAGCAGTATAACAACCATGAGGAATTATTTAAATACTGCACATATAAAATGAATCTACATTACTTGAGAAGCACCCATAATGTTGCATATATCAAGAGTTCATTATTTTTTTACTGCTGAATACTATCTCTTTGTATGAATATAATACATATTGTTTATCCATGAAATACCTTATGATATTTGGGTTGGTTCCAGCTTGGGGCTATAACAAATAAAGCCAGAGGAGCATTTGTGTACATGGTTTTGTATGGACTTAACATTCCCATGTCATTTTATCTCATCAATACCTAGCAGTGAGATGGCTGGATCACAGGGCAGGAGTTTGTTTACCTTCTTAAGAGAATGCCACTATCGTCCACACATTGGTACCATTTTACATTTCCACAAGCAGAGTGTGAGGGTTCTAGCTCCTCTGCGTCTCCCTCAACACGTGTGATCATCAGTGTTTTTAATTTTAGCCATTCTAATATGTACGTCCTGGTATCTCATTGTGATTTTAATTTGCATTCCCTAATCATTAATGATGTTGAGCATCTGTTCATGTGCTTATTTGCCATCTATATATCTTCTGTGGTGAAGTGTCTATTCAAATATCTTGCCCATTTTTAATTGAATTTTTTTTTATTATTGAGCATTGAGAATTCTTTATATTCTGGCTATAAGTCTTTCTTCAGATAAATGCTTTAAAAATATTTTCTCTAATATGTGGCTTGTCTTTGTTTTTTAGCAACAGTGCAATTTGAGAAAGGAGGTTCTTTAATTTTGATGAAGTCCAATTGAGATTGATCAGGGATGTTTTTCTTTTATGAATAGTGATTTTGCTTTTTTATCTAAAATATCTCTAGATAAGGCAAAGACACAAAGATTTTTCTCTTATGTTTTCTTGTAGAAATTGTAGTTTTAGGTTTTACAATTAGGTCTATCATACATTTTGAATTAATTTTTCACATGATAAGGTCAAAGGTCACATTTTTGGTTATGAATATCCCATAGCTCCTGCACCATGTATTGAAATGTCTACATTGTTTTAAATATTATTTGGTTAAGCCTCTGCCTTCAGTTCAGGTCATGATCTTGAGGTCCTGGGATTGGGTCCCTCATGAGGCTCCCTGCTCAGCAGGGAGTCTGCTTCTCACTCTCCTTCTCCTTCTGTTCCTCCCCTCCATTCGTTCTCTCTCTCTCTCTCTCTCTCTCTCTCTGAAATAAATATAAAGTCTTAAAAAAAATAAAATATAGATATTTTCTTTTAGCTTTTTGGCTTAAACATACCATTTTTTTTTCTCTTTTCCTTTTATGATAAAAAAAGCCTTTCCAACCAGAGGTCAAATAAACCACATTTTCTGCAGGATTTTAAAATTTCTTCACCTTTTTTTCTATTCCATGTTTTAATACAATTGGAATTTATTTTGATAGACAGTGAGATTATATATATATATACACACATACACATATACACACACATATATACACACATTACACTGCATATATATAGTGTATATTAATTATATTGTATATGTATATCTATACATAGATATCTATGTACGCAATATAATTAATATATACAATCTATAATATATTCAATGTAATTAATTAGAACTCTACAAAATTCCTTACACCAAAATGTTTCCAGTTGGTTTTAAAGGTTGCATGGAAAACTAAAACTGGAAGCACAAGAGGAACACATAAGTTTGGGTTAAAATGAGATAGATCTGATACATGAGCTATGACTACATAAATGAGATCTAGAATTGGTAATATAATATTAAATATAAAATTCAATGCTAATACATTTTGAAATGTTGAAGATTCTAAGAAAATATGAAATGACAAGATTGGCTGAAAAAGTAGACAAACTGAATACAACAATAAAATGGAAGACATTGGAATAATTTTCAGAGTTTTAGCTCCATTAAATGCTATAGGTCTAAGCAGTGTTGGGGTGAGTCCTCCAAAAATTTCAAAAAAGTAACACGGTATATAAACTGAACCAAAGCAGAGGAAAAGACAGAAAGTTTCCTGGTTACATTTGCATAGCTCTTACAACACTGAAAAACAAAATTACAGTTTAATCTCAATTGTGCATATGGATGTAAAAAATCCTAAACCATTTTAGAAGACCAAATCAATCACATCGAGAAGTAGAGAGAAAAATTGCCAAACCCAGTTGGGCTTTATTCAAGAATGTCATGGATGGTTCATTATGGGAATTCTATTAATATTAAATCAACAGAGAAAAATGATATTATTACCACAAAAACATTTTTCATTTTGAGAGAATTGTGGATTCAGAAACAAGAAATGGTATAGAAAAATAATTCAGAAATAATGCGCCCAGTGTAACATCTTACAAAGTAAATTATCACAACCAAGAAATTTATATTGATGAAATCTATTAACCTTCTTCATATTTCACCAGTTTTACCTACACTTATTCATGTGTAAATAAAATGCTATGGAATTTTATCACAAGTGTAGATTCACACGACCAGTACCACAGCCAAGATGCAGAAGAGTTCCAACCTAAGGATCCCTTATGGTACCTTTTATAGCCACAGACACTTCCCATGGCAACCACTAATCTGTTCTCTATTTCTATGATTTTGTCATTTCATTTGCAAGAATGTTATGTAAATAGAATCACACAGTATGTGACCTTTCTGAGAGTGTTTTTTTTCACGCAGTGTTATGCCCGTGAAATTCATCTGTTTTACTGCACACATCAGTAGTCTGTTCCATTTCATTGCTGAGCATTATTCCATGGTATGGATGTACCACAATTTTGTTTTAGGTTTTTTGCTTTCTTTAACCATTCACCTGTTGAAGGACTTATGAGTTGTTTCTAGTTTGGGGTTACTATGAATAAAGCAGCTATGAAAACTTATGTACCGGTTTTTCTGTGAACATAAGTTTTACTTCTCTCAGATAAATTGTCCAATTTATCCCAAAATGTCCTTTTTGTTTTTAAAAGAATGCCATTGCTGGGTCATATGGTATGCATATGTTTAGTTTTCTAATCAACTGTCATATGCATTTTCATTTTACGTTCCCACTAGCAGTGTGTGAGTTTTCCAGTTTCTCTGCATCCTCACTGGCATTTGGTGATATCACTATTTTTTTTATTTCACCCATTCTTTTAGGTGTGCCGTAATATCTCCTTGTGGTTTTAATTTGCATTTCCCTAATGGCTAATGATATTGAACATCTTTTCATGTGCTTATTTGCCATCTGTGTATCCTCTTCTGTGAAATGTCTATTCATGTCTTTTGCCCATTTTCTAATTGGATTGTTTGTTTGCAAATATTTTCTACCAGTCTGTAGCTTGTCTTTTCATTATCTTAACAGGGTTTTTGCAGAGCAAAAGTTTTATTTTTGATGAAGTCCAATTTACCAATTTCTCCTTTTATGATTTGTGCTTTTGGTGTCATATCTGAGAACTTTTTGGCAAGCTCTAGATCCTGAAGATTTTCTCTTGTGTTTTCTTCTAAAAGTTTTACACTTTTACTATGTATAAACTTGTGATCCATTTTATATAGGAGTTAATTTTTTTATAAAGTGGGAGTCTTATGTAGAGGTTCACTTTTCTACATATGGATTACAGTTCCTCCAGCACTACTTATTGAAAAAGCTATCGGTCCTCTATTGAATTACTTTCATACCTTTGTAAAAAATCAATTGAGTATATTTGTGTAGGACTGTATCTGTATTGTGTTCAACTTTTATGTGTCTCTCCCTCTGTCAATACCACCTGTCGTGGTTATACAGTGGGCCTTAATATCAGATAAAGTGAAACCTACTTTGTTCTTCATTAGAATGTTTTAAGTTATCTTGGGGTCTGTATTTTTCCATATAAATTAAACTTGTCTATATCCAAAAAACGTGTTTCTTTTTGTTAAAATTTGTTAAGAGCTGCATTAAACCCATGATCTGGGATGCCTGTTGGCTCAGTGGTTGAGCATCTACCTTGAGCTCAGTGCATGATCCTGGGGTCCTGGGATTGAGTCTCGCTCCCCATGAGGAGTCTGTTTTTCCCTCTACCTGTGTCTCTGCCTCTGTCTGTCTCTCATGAGTAAATAAGTAAAATCTTTAAGAAACAACAGCAAAGAAAAAAGGAAAACAAAGAAAAACCCCATTTGGGAAGAATTGATATTCCTAACTATGTTAAGTCTTCAATCCATGAATGTGGTATGTCTCTTCATTAGTTAGATCTTCTTTGATTTCATTGGTTAACAGTGTGTAATTTTCACAGAAGCGATTCTACATATGTATTTTGTTAGATTTATAACCATGTGTTCTATTTTCTTTGGTACAATTACATACTGTACTTAGTTTTTAGTTTTGATCTCTACTGGTCTGTTGCTAGTTTTCTGTGTGGACCTTATATCCTGCAACCTTGCTGAAATCATTCTTTTTTTTGAGACAGAGAACCTGTGCCAGTGGGTGGGGAATGGGCAGAGTTACAGGGAGAGGCAATCTTTAGCAGACTCCATGCCCAGCATGGAGTGGAGGTGGGGCTCAATCTCACGACCCTGAGATCATGACCTGAGCTAAAATCAAGGGTCGAACGTTTAATAGACTAAGCCACCCAGGTGCCCCTGAAATCATGTACTAGCTCTAGGAAATATTGCTGTGATGTCCTGAGATTTTCTATTTAGACAATAAAATTATAATGTTGACTACACATAGGAATAGGTTTTATTTTTTTCTTTCAGATATGCCTGCTCATTATTTCTTACTGCTGTGAAGACATTTCAGCACTATGTTGAATACAAGTGATAGAGACAAATATTTTCCTTATGATCCCCTAGGAAGAGTTCAGTATTTCACTATTAAATATTACAGTAGACATGCATCATTTGAAGACGCTCTTTATCAAATTGGAGAAGTTTCCCTCTGTCCTTATTTTTCTGAGAGTTGTCACTATGAATGATTATTGGAATTTTTCAAGTGATTTCTCTGCATTAATTGATAGAATTACATATTTTTTTCTTTTTTGATTGTTGATATGGTGGATTACATTGATCGATTTTCAAATGTTGAACCAATTTTGCATACTTGGGGGAAAAAATCCCACTTATACATGGTATGTAATTTGTTCTATACATTTCTGGATTCAATTTGCTAATATCTTGGAGATTTCTTTTTTTTATATATATCTTGGAGATTTCTATGACTAGGTTCATGAGAGATATGTGTCTGTACTTTTCGTTTGTCTTCTTTTTATCTAGTACTGATATCAGAAATGATACTAATCTCATCAAATAAGTTGTACAATGTTCCTTCTTATTCTGTGTTCTGAAAAAAAGATTGTGTAGAATTGATGTTGCTTCTTTAAATATTTGGTAGAATTTTTCCATTGAATTTTCACCTGGGCTTGGAGATTTTCTTTTGGGGAATTTTTTATCTACAAATTCAAATTCTATAATGGTTTGTGACTATTCAGATTATCTATTATATCTTGGTCAAGTTTTGGTAATTTGTAGTTTTCAAGAATTAGTTCAGTCTTCTAAGTTGTTGAATTATGAGGATGAATTACTATATAGAATTCTCTTTGTTTCTTCTAATGGATGAAGAATTTAGTAATATCCTGTTTCTTTCCTGATATTAGTGATGTTTGTCTTCCATCTTTTTATTTCTGTCAGTCTTGCTAAAGACTTCTCAACTTTATTAATTTTTCCCAAAGAACCTAATTTTTGTTTCATTTTTTAATCTGTTGTTTTGTTTTAATTTCATTGATTTCTGCTCTTATTTTATTATTTCCTTCTTTTTGTTTTATGTTTGTTTTGCTCTTTGCTTTCTTATATTATTATTATTAATTTGAGACCTTATATTATTAATTTGAGACCTTTCCTATTTTTCAGTGTAAGCATTTAGTGCTATGAATTTTCCTCTCAGTGCTGCTTTAACTATATCCCACATATCTTATAGGTTGTATTTTCAACCTATTTGTATTTCACTGAGTTCTGTATATCTTTAAATTTCCTTTCACACTTTCTCTTTTACCCAGGGTTTATTTAGAAGAATGTTCTATAATTTCCAGTTGTTTGGAGGTTTTCCTGTTAACTGCTCCAGTTTGATTATATAGTAGTCAGAGGACACACTCTGTATGACTTTATTATTAAAATACATTTCTTAGATTTGTTTTATGACCTAGAATATGGTCTATTTTGTTGAATATTCTATGGATTCTTTTTTAAAATGTTGTTTACCCAACATGGGGCTTCAACTCAAAACCCCAAGAGCAAGAGTTTCATCCTTCTATCAACTGACCCAGAGAGGCGCTCTTATTCTATGGATTCTTGATATGTTTTTCTTTTGATTGATCATGTTGTTCAATTCTTCTATATCTTTTCTGGTTTTCTCTCTACTGGTTCTTTCAATAGTTGAGAATAGAGTGCTGAAATCTGTAACTATAAGTATTTATTTCTCCTTTCAGCTCTATCAGCTTTTCTTCGTGCATTTTGAGGCTTCATGTAATTGGTGCACACCTATTTTTAGAATCATCATGCCTTCTTATGGATTGATCCTTTTATCATTATGTTATGTCCATCTTTTTCTCTAGTAATAGTCTTTGCTCTGAAGTCTACTTTATTTTATTAATGTAGTCATTCCTATATTTTAAAAATATTTTTTGCATACTACAATTTTTTATTCTTTTATTTTCAAACTTCATATATTGTATTTAAATTGAGTTTCTTGGATATTTCTTCTTAAAATCCACTCTACCAATTTCTTTTATTTGATATACTTAGTCATTTACTTTTAAGGAAATTATTGATATGATAAATCTTAAGTGCAAAATGTTATTGGTTGTTTTCCTAGTTTTTTATTCCTCTGTTTCTCTTTTCTTTCTTTTTTTTAAGATTTTATTTATTTATTCATGAGATACAGAGAGAGAGAGAGGCAGAGATACAGGCAGAGGGAGAAGCAAGCTCCATGCAGGGATCCCGATGTGGGACTTGATCCCAGGACTCCAGGATCATGCCCTGGGCTGAAGGCAGGTGCCAAATCACTGAGCCACCCAAGAATCCCCTCTGTTTCTCTTTTCTTTCCTTCCTATGGGATAGTTGTACATTTCTCAGGATGCCATCTTGATTTATTTTTGTTTTGAATATATCTCTTTGTGTAGTTTTCTTAGAGGTTGCTCTATCAAAGCTCAATTTTTAAAAATGTCTTAGTAAAGTGAAATTGAAAGGCTATGCTCTTAAAAAAAAGGCTATGCTCCTAACATAATAAAAAAATCTGAAAACAATTAAGTAAAATATTGTAGCAAAACATGAAAACCATCCTCTTAAAGTCATGGAAATACAAGAATGCATGCTATCATTATCAAAATTTAACTTTTTCTGAAACTTCTAGTTCATGGAATATGACAAGAAAATAAATAAAAGAGCTCATATCTGGAGTAGAAGTTTTGAATTTAGGATTTTTGTCTTATATTCTCATCATTTGATTGACTTCCTAGAAATCCAATGAAGCAAATGTAGTTGATAGGATATTTCAGTTCTGCAACAAGCTACAAAATAAACCTATGTAAATAAATGGCTGTCTACAGTGAAAAAATCTAATAGACAATATAAAATTCATTGTAGTAAAAGAAATCCTAAGAATAAACTTGTAAATATATTTATTTTTTTTAAATCCTAAAAATTATACTGACCTAGGATAAAATCCAAAAGAGTGGTGGGACATACTATGATTTTGATTAAAAGCCTAAATATTTGCAAATAATAATACTTCCAATATCAAATAACATTCTTATCATGATTTCAATGAAATTTTAACCAAAGTTATTCTATTGTAAAAACTGGGTAAAAAATAGCTAAGAAAATTTAGAAATAGCAAAATAATGAAAGAGGACTTGACCTACCTCCCACTTACATGTCTTAAAAAGCTGCAATAATTAAAACGGTGTGATATTAGCCTTTAGACTAGCCAGGTAGGTTAAAGTTAAGGTGAAAACTCCAGAAATAAAACATAAAATATGTAAATATTTTGTATATCAGAAAAGTTGTTTCTCAAAACAGTGGGAGAACTGACCATTTGATTAAAATTTTCAAAACTGTTGGTATAAAACAATTCATTGTATTTCTCATAAATTTAATTTCCTGGGCAGCCCGGGTCGCTCAGCGGTTTAGGTTTAGTACCGCCTTCGGCCCAGGGCATGATCCTGGAGACCTGGGATTGAGTCCCACCTCTGGCTCCCTGCATGGAGCCTGCTTCTTCCTCTTCCTGTGTCTCTGCCTTTCTCTCTCTCTCTCTCTCTCTCTCTCTGTGTGTGTCTCTCATGAATAAATAAATAAAATCTTTAAAAAAAAGAGGACCTACTCTTAATCAATTCTTAAAAAAAATTGATTTCCTTTGAATCTGGAAATATGGGTTTCCTTATTTTTTTAAAAAAGACTAGGTAGAGGTTGTTTGTAAGTAACATTTTCCTTTAAAAAAACACCAGTTTTATTTATCAAATGTGCTTTTATAAAAGTAGCAGATTCTTTCTCTTTTACTCCTGGTTTGTTTTTGTTTTGCTCTTTTCTAACCTTAACATACATGATTAAATTGCATTATTTTGTTCTTTCTCGTTAACACTAAAGCCATTTCATACTACAAATTTATGTCTAATTAAAACTGTGGCAACATCCCATACATTTTAATGTGAATTTTTATTGTAATTATGTATTGAACATTCCATAACGAAAATTTCTCCTTTACCTTTGTTAGGGACTATTTAGGTGCCTTTTTATTTGTTACAAAAGGTAAGATTTTTATGAGTGTTTATTTATATCTTTGTGATTCACTTCTAGTTTTATTGCCTGATGTCAGAGAATGTGTGAGTTTCTTTTTTGTGAACTATCTTGAGGTTCTCTTTGTAAATAATAAAATCATATTTAAATTGTCCACAGACATTTAAAATGTGTAATATAATTAATGTATTTATTTAATCACATCAAATTGGTTTTATGACCTAGATCTTATATATCCATTATTTTTTTGCCTATTATCTGTTAAGCATTCATAAAAGTATGCCAAAGTCTCTCATTTCTGTTGATTTTCTGACAATTGCCCTTTGTGTTTCAGACATTTATTTATATAGGTTTTGTGCTATGTAATTCTGTATGTAAACTTTCACAAACATTATTTTCTTTTTTTTTTCCTTTGGTGATTATATTCTTAATTTTTAAAAGAAAAACTTTTGGTTTTGTCACTTTTTTTGCTTTTAATTATGTATGGTCTGATATTAAAATGTTAACTCATTTTCATCTGTTATTATTAAGTGATATACTTAGTCCCTTTTTCTTATGATGTTTCCTTTTAATGTATTTTTTTCCTTTCTTTTTATTTTCTTTTTCTCTTTTTGGCAATGTGAACCATGATCTACCTGACCAGTTTTCTTCCCGTAATTTTGAAGTTATACATCCTATTTTAATTGTCGTCCTAGTAAATGACTTTCAGACACATTCCTGGCCTTGGGCTCCCGCTACTGCCTTCACCAAGCATCAAGGATGTTTGTGAAAACTATTGCTCTGCTTCTTGATGTAGCCATGACTGATCTCCATTTAAGTGCTGTTATTCAAAACTGGAAAGAAGATTTTGAGTAGTGTACTCCCCATCTTGTTTGCGACCTGCTTTTGCCCCTCCAAACTGTCACATTAGGTTTATTACAGAATCTCTACTTACATCTTGTTGAAGCACACTTCTTTATATGGAAGGTAAATGAGTGTCTTCTTCAAACGCAATCCAGCTCCACAATACCTAACTTGAATTTCTAAAAATGTTTGGACTACCACCTTAGTTTGTAGCACTGATTTCTTCCTCACCCCATATCCAGTTTTTATATTCCTTTGCTCATCTTAACTGGAATCCATGGAGGAAGAGTTGATTTCATGCTCAAGGTAGTTGCTTACCTAGCTAAGACTTGTCCTTGAGGCTGTGTGTGGGACATATTGTGGAAGAAGGCAGACTATGGAGGAGTTTGTAAAACAATCACATTTTGAGCTTTAAAAAGAATTCCAATTTTTCATATTCTGAAACTTCTTATTTAAAGCCATGTATCTCAATATGTATGTAATTACTATAAGAGCAACCTAAGGATATGCATTTAGTATCCTAAATGTAGATATGGTTGGTTAATCTTCATGTTTTCAAGCCATGTATTTCAGTGCATAAATAAATTCTTATTTATCTCAATCCGTCCATGAATGGACTCTTTTAAAGTTAAAATGAACTACCACAAAAAAATATTAAGTTTCATAGTAACATCAAGAATAAGGTTCTGAAATTGTCACAATTATAATTCAACATATGTAATTTTACATATTTTCTTGAGTTTGTCCAGAATAATTTCAATGATCAAATCTTATTACCCTATTTGTTATTTATTCTTAGGTGCCTTTTAAAAAGAATAAAGATATGTTATCCTGAGAACTTCCCTAACTCAGAATCTGTGTATTTCACAAAGGCCACATGCCTTGTATCTCCAGAAAGACCGCTGTCGTTAACCGTCTTCAACATAACAACATTCTGTTGTAAAGAGTGTCCTCTTTTAACTGTTCTCTCCAAGCCAGTCAAAATGTGGCATGCAACTTTTTCTCTCATCTGCAAATTTTCTTTAGAAATGATTAGAGTTATTTGAGTCCTTTCAAAGATAACTCTCCCCTCTGCCCTGCCTTGCCTTACGCTGTTTTCAAAACCCCAAACAACAAGACATCAAAAGAGCACCTAAACAAAATAGTTCATGTTCCTATCTTCTTACCTCCAGTTGAAGTCTCATTTATAGGTTAGCATAATATTTTTGAATTGTAAAGGTTAAGAATTTGTTTGAAACCTTCTGTAGAATGGAAAATTTATTTTCCCATGATTAATTCACTTTAAAATGGCAAGCACTGGGGGGAGAAAAAGAAAAAAAGAATCAAGAATCATACCAGACTTTGGGAAGAAAACTTGGGAGACCATTTTGTCAAACCATCTTATTTATAGATGAGAAATTTTGGCCCAGAGAAGTTCTATAATTTGTGTAATGAAAGAATCATAATGTCAGTAGCGTTTTTGTTTTCTAAGCAAAACAGGACTAAGGCAGAAAGTTGAATGGGTTCCCTGAATAATTCAGATCAAAAGAAGCTGGGGTATCTGAATGCAGAAAGCCTATGTATATGTTTGCCCTCAAGTATCAGGACAAAGTTTATCTGTAGCTTTTCTCTTCCACACTATCTGCATCTTTCTGGTAAAAAAAAAAAAAAAAAAAAAAAAAAAAAAAAAAAAAACGCACAGTCAGGGATGGTTAGTTAAGCACAAGAAATTCAATTCTCATGATTGTTCACATCTATTAACCACTTACGAGGCCGGACACTCAGCTGTGCACTGTACTCTTCGTGTCACAACTTCCTAGAAGGGAAGCAGTGACATGACTCCTGGCTCCTGGTTTACAAAAGTAAAAACCAAGCTCTTGTGTGTGAGAAAATTTAAGTACCTTGCTCAAGTGCCTACAACTCATAAGAAAGTGAGACAAAAAAAAACCACTTCTGATTCCAAATTGTACCCATAAGGCTATATACAAATCTTGGTTGATGAAAGGCATGTGAGAACCCTTCCGCTCCAGTGAGAGCCCCTTGTGTAACCCCCAGCCCCCATCTGCCCCCCCCCCACCCCACCCCAGGGGACCTTGCTTCTCACATCTGCACAGGGACCCTGGACCTCTCTTCAGAGAACCTCTCTTCTCACTCTTCTGCCCAGAGTGATGGTGTGAATGCCCCCCCCCTTCCTCAAGTCAGGACATCTCTCAAGTTTAGTTGACACCCCAGAGCTGCGCTGGGCTTAGACTGAGGATGCCACTGCCTAAAACAACTCCCTCACCTGGCTTCCTGCCCTGCCTGCCCGGTTCCTCCATTCCCTGACAGTGTCTCTTGGGAGCCCTTCCTTGCACACCATTACCACAAGACTCCTCATCTCCCCTCTGCTTCTAGAACCCCTGACCCAAGATGCTCTTCATTTTATCCCAGGTGACCTGAGGAAGTAGTCTCTGGTGAAAAGTGTCGCAGCCAAGTCTCTTTGATTGAATATTTGCATCCTGCTCTTCTGTTAGCAGAGAAGGTTTTTGTATCATAAAGGAAGAGTTTGGGAGGAACTTAGACTCTTCTTGGAACGCCAAACAAGGAGGCCGGTTGGGGCAAAAGTTTTTACAGAATTGATTACATATTTTCCCTTGTCAGCTCTGCATAATAAAACATTCAATCCTTTGACTGTTGGGAGCGATCCTAGGCACAAATCAGACCCACGTCCGGCTTCCCTGGAGATCTGTAACATTGGTATGCATTACTGTTTCATGTTTTGCTCAGGCTGCCTGCCTCCCCCTCCCACCCAGTTTAGGTATTCTGAAGCCCAGCCCCATTGGCCAGGCCCCCAGCAGCGTGTACTATGTCCATCCATCCTACGTGCTGCCTCAGGCTAAGGAAACCTGACCACAGGCCTCCCTGATTACCAGTTCCCCAGCTTCTGGTAGAGCATGGTTCTTAACTCAGTGAAGCATGCTCCCTTTAGCCCCATCTCTGTGCATCTAGCTTCATTTCCTAAACTCCCTGCCTTGTTTTCAATCTGTCTTGAAATTGTCCTATGAAATTGTCCATATTTCCCCAAAATCAACGTCACCCCACCTTTGCTCCCAGGTGAATCCAGCCACAGCAGTTGTCACAGAGGTTAAATGAGTCTTCCAGAATTCCACAGGAAATACATCTCCCCTCCTGGTAGAATTGAAGTAGGAGGTGTGCCCTCGCATCTGACTCAGTGGCTGAGTGTCATTTAAAATTGGTCAATTTGTTGGGGCGTCTAAGTGGCTCAGTCAACTAAGCATCTGCCTTCAGCTCAGGTCATGATCCCAGAGTCCTGGGATGGAGCCTGGCATAGGGCTCCCTGCTCAGTGGGGAGTCTGCTTCTCCCTTTACCCCTTGCCACTGCTCATGCTCTCTCTCTTTCTCAAATAAATAAATAAAATATTTTTAAAAAAATACAATTGTTCAATTTGTTTGGTGGCATTTAATAAAATATGAATGGATGTTGCATTTTAAAATAAATATCTT
Source organism: Vulpes vulpes (assembly GCF_048418805.1). Lineage (NCBI taxonomy): Eukaryota > Metazoa > Chordata > Mammalia > Carnivora > Canidae > Vulpes > Vulpes vulpes. The sequence continues at coordinate 67,348,180 of NC_132795.1, read as the reverse complement.
TGATGAGGGACCTCAGGACCCACTGCCGTGAAGGCCTATTTTTCCCTTCTAGGGAGGAAATGTGCCATTCCAATAGAAGAATTATATTCCCCCAATTAGAATCTGCAGGTCTTTGTAACCACTATGGTTGTACATAGTAGGTAGAGATGAATGCTAGTGTCAGAAGGGAACTCACACAATCATCCGTTGGTCCAGCCCCTTGCTTCATAGAGGGGAAAACAGACTCAGAAAAGTGAAGAGAGCAGTGGGGCTCCCTTTGCTATGACATGTATTGATGTGAGGCATTGACAAAAGAAAGAAGGGCTTTTTTTTACAACTCACCATGGTGGTCGGTCTACACCAGGGGATCTATGGCCGCATCAAAGGGCTATCTGATCCTGAGTCAGAAGTCAGACTATCTCCCTACATGGTTGTGTTGGGATGCCTCTAGGTTTTAAAAGAAATTGCTTATTCATGTCTCATATAGAAGCTTAATTTAAATACCAATGCTCCTTATTTCACAAATGCAACAAAACTATGAGTAAGAGGATTTACACTCAAGACTGCTTTGTCATTGACACTCAATCAGGCCTCCACAAAGAAAGTAAATGAGAATTCAAGGCAACCACTTAGATCATTTGAGTCAAAAATCCATGAATATATTTTCTCCTGGGGAGAGAAGACAGCCAACTGTAGCTTGTTACCCTAGGAAGTGATGGTTGAGTGGGGGGTGATCTGTGGAGCCACAGAGACAGGAAGGCTCAGAGGACAGAGGATGTCATTGGGTCCCCATGGTCAAGCATTTGCTCCTAGAGGTAAGATTGCACTGGATAGGCCAAGTCAGAGATGACATGCAGATTCAAAATCAGAATTACTTAGCCCTGGTTTTTTATAATAGACAGTCATTGCTGCTGGCAAGTAGCAATACTTCCTATTTTGCTATAACAACAGTTTATTGATATCTAAGAAATATCTGAAATTCTGAGTCTAAGCAAAGATTTGTGGATTCTAAGCCATTCAGTACACAATGGTTGACAACTTTCTATGTGGCTCCTATTCTGATGCGGAGACAAACTGGTCAGATATGACATAAGACATGCTTTCCTCTGCCCAAGTCCATATCCTCTTATCCCCCTGGCCCCGGGAGACACAGATCCAGAAACCACCCCTGTGTAACCTGGGATTAACAAGGTCAAGTGGTGAGAGTCACAGCAGACTTTTCTGCTACAGAGGAGATTCCTGGGGGGATTCAGAGGTGCTTTATAGAGTAGATGTTTTAACCACCATTTAAATAATGGTGGAGAAAGCGTTAACTCGGAAGGAAAGTCTGCACAAAGACCCAGAAGCAAGTGCCAGGAAATAGCAAGCCACTGGTGCCCGGGGTATGGGGCACAACCTTGCTTCTTTAGGTGAAACATGCACCCATACACATGAACAGAATAATCTCATGTCATAAGAGTGTGGATTTCTGGTGGCTGTTTTTTTTTTTTTGCCTTGGTAAATTTAGATATGTTCCCGTGCATACTGTTCAGTTCAATTATACCCCCAGATAATGCAAACTGATTTCCTAAAAGCATGAGTTGTGGGTTTTAGATCCGTTAGCCTGTACACTTCATGACAGTCCTGGAAACTGGTAAGACTTAGACTTCTGCCCTTTCAGCTTGGGAGGGAACTATCCGCTGTGTATTTGTGATCCCGAAATAAAGGGAGCGTCTTATTGGTAGGCACCACTTCAACCTGTCCCAGTCAAACAGAGAGCCATACATAACTTCCCTTCTGGGGCTTTGGAACTCACATGTCCTCAGTGAATAGAAACGAGGGACAAAAACCCTTTTGTGTCCGGGCTTCACAAATGTGGAATCAGTTACCAGTCGATTTAAGAACAATTGGGAGCTTTTCCTGTTTTAAGACGGAACTGGAACAATACCTCGTGATGACTAGAAGTTGTTATAATTGTTTTAATTGATGTTATTCTTGTGTTATCTCCGTTTATTGTGTATTTATATGCATTTGCTTATCGCAGGTCATGCTTGAAAATGGGCCTTCAGCTCCATTTACATACACAGTTAACAAATCAATCACGTCATGTATGTATATTTCTCAGCCCCACTTGTTTATATCAGATGGGCCTGCCATATGTACTCTCCATACATTTCATGCCCACATGTTTATATCACACAGATAATCCATCTGAGATTGATTTCAACTTCACTTTTAAGTCCTGAGGACCAACACAGCAAATATGCATCTTGAAATACAAGCTGAAGTTGCTATTTTGCCACAGAAGAACAAAAAGACCTAATGTCTTTTTAACTCTTTGTTATGGATCTATTTAAAGCCATGTTCCTGTGGCTTGTTACAAGAATCCGCTGGAGAAGAAAGTTGCCATCGGAATGCTGCAGTTCTCAATTTCACACTAGGCATTGCTTCCCTTGCCCCCCACTATTCCCCCTACCAGCACGAAAAGCAGAGAGATGGTATAAACAAAGCCGCCAAGACAATCACTTGTGGAGAAATGCATTCTAACATCAAGCATTTAAATCACGGCTGATGGAGAAATGGCATGTTCAATTTACACTCTGTTTAAAAATGATAAACATCTAGGCACACATTCCTACCTGTCTTTCATATCCCTGTGTCCCAAACATAGCAAATAAAGCAACAAACACACACAGAGAAATGAGAGTGTGTCACTGTTTCATCTATTCCATTTACAAACTTACAAGCCACAAATACACATCTGGGAAATGTGTTTTTCTCCGAGCTTCGTGATGCTGATGTGTTAATTCATACATAATCACAGCCATGTGGCCACTCTTGCTGCAAGGCCCCACCTTTGCAGCTCCCGCAGGGGTGTTCGCCTGGCAGTGAACAGAATCGGGTAGACAAAAACAGACTCCAGAGACCTGAGGTTGTTGCACCGTAAATTATTTCATCACCCAAATTGGAAAGTGAGCTCATAAAATAGTAGCATTCGGAATTCAGGGGAATAAAAGTGTGTGAAGAACAAAGTATCTTCTTTAGGGGATGGGCCCTTCGAAGTTGCCTGGCTTTTCCATCTCACCAAATAAATATCCGAATCTGAGCACTGCCCAGGGGAGTGGCTTGTAAGCACATCCTCTGGGGGACGAGGAAGGATTGCAGTGTGCAGAGAGTATGAAAAAAAAAAAAAAACCTGAAAAAGCTATTAGGGTCCATTGTGTCATTCCAGCTGCTACACAGACATACTTAGTCCATGTGTCAAAAACGCTTACTAAGTTTTTCTCTTAGAGGAAAATAAGCCATAAGTACACAATAGCCTTTGTCTCTTTCAAAGGCTGTGTAATTCAAGGGCTCTGCACATCTGTACTGAAGGTACAATCCGTTCTGTACCTAAAGCTCTTCCTGGGCTCTGTCTGGCTTGCCTCGAATATCTTGGGGCTCCACATGACCAAAAGACAGGGGCCACGGAAAGCTCTGTGCCCCGCACCCCGAGGGGACGTGGACCAGGCGGAGCCCCATCAGCAAGGGCCTTGAGAAAGGTCCCTTGTTCCTTTCCACAGACATGTGCTTTCAGGACTCTCTGGAGTCCTATCATGCATGTCAGATGATGGACTAACCAGATCCTAACAACCCAAAAGGTGCCAAGGTGGTCCAAATGTTGAAATCGCGATTGTAGGTGCCAGTGAAGATGGCCATTCCCAAAACACTCAGGACAGGAATGAAATGCATTAAAAGATGTGAAATTATCCTAAGAAAGATATCCATAGCTAGAGGAAGAGTATAAAAAACCATGTGGGACATAGACTCATTCACCTGTAAGGACTGGAAGAGTCCTCAGAGACATTATGATAAAAACAAGGAATTAGAAGGACAAAGTAAAAAAAAAAAAAAAAAGAAGGACAAAGTAGATGAATGATATATAGAAAATTGCAGAGGCCAAGGCCTGGAGACAGTGCCTGGGCCTGGGTCTCCAGAAGCTTCGGGTTCCCTGCTACACCACACTGTTCACCACACACAGGGGTGCCTCCTCTATAGAAATAAGAATATGAGGCCCCAGAAAGACCATATTACACCAACTAAATTATATGCTAACAAGCTTACATACATTAAAACTCTGGAAATAGTTTTAAAATATGTTGTATAATATAATAAAATATGCGGTAACATGTTTATCAGTAGAAAGATTTATAAGTGATTCCCTGTTACCTAAGACTTTTTTATTTTTCTAGACAGATCTGAAACAAGCAATCTACTCCAAGTGGTTTTTGAAGATTCCCAAATGATTCCCACCCCCCCTTTTTGGAGCCTATCGTCATTCAAATCACATCACAATCATATTCCTCATGATAAATGTTTGGTTTGGGGGCACCTGGGTGGCTCAGTCGGTTAAGTATCTATCTGCCTTCCTCTCAGGTCACCATCTCAGGTTGGGGTCCTAGGATCCAGCCCCAGCTCTGGCTCCCTGCTCAGAGGGGAGTCGCCCTCTCCCTCTGCCACTGTCTCCCCTTCCTCTTGTGCTCTCACGCTCTCTTTCTCACTCAAATAAATAAAATCTTTTAAAAAAAAGTGTTCAGTTCAAATATCAAATTATTCTGCTGCAGACCTATGGCTGTCACCTAAAATTATGTATTTCTAATCATTCATTTGCTAGAATTCTTTGAATTCAGGGAATCAATCTTGCAGTGGAACACAAGTGTAGCATCACAAATGAGATATGCCAGCCTCAAACTTCGTGGGTGTGAGGATTTATAGCTGGCACAGAAGTGGGCACTGGCCACATCTAGTTAGAGAGAGAGTGAGTGTAGCCACATTCTTTCTAGAGGGCACTGGTTTGTAAGCAGATAATAAAACTGAGTTTCAAAAAATAGAACCAATGGCTTAGTAAAAATTTAAAGCGGGTCATATGGTTGCTTTAAACACAACTGTTTTTTTAATTGACATCAGTGGCAAAGAGACCGCCAATACATAGTAAGGATCTTCTTTTAAACAGATAATGCAATAACTAGATGAGTATTATACACTCAAACTCTGTGTCCGAGAAACCTGACTTAAATAGCAAGATCAGGAGATGAGCCAACTGGAGGGAAGCATGCTGCTCTTTTTAACCTAGATGTGTATAATAGACAGTTTTCCCTGCTCCCATCAGGGTGTGCAGGGCAGGGATGGCTGTGGGTTGACTGGACTCTGTGGTGACTGGGAGAATTTGACTCATTTACTCATTTATCAAAAATTCATTGATAGGGTGTCTGGGTGGCTCGGCGTTGGAGCTCAGGGCGTGATCCTGGAGTCCCAGAATCGAGCCCCACATTGGGCTCTCTGCATGGAGCCTGCTTCTCCCTTTGCCTGTGTCTCTGCCTCTCTCATGAATAAATAAATAAAATCTTTAAGAAAAAATTCACTGAACCTGTTTGATGCAGGCATGACGCTAAGTGCCAAGGATATAAAGATGCATGGCCATGCTTGCCTTGCGGTAGCTCACCATCCTATGGGAAAGAGTAGCAGGTACTTAAAAGAAATAACTACAATAGATGAAATTTTAGGTCTGGGAGTCAGAGGCCGTCGAAAGCATTACTGACCTATATTATCTGAATCTTAATGGTTGAAAGGTCTGTCTCAAAGAGGCTGAGCCGGAGGAAGGCATTTTGGGCAGAAATCATTACAGGGAAAGGATGGACACAGAAAATACAGACATATTTTTTGGATCGAAAGTTGCTTAGTATGAAGTTTGGTTGGCTTGTTGCTTTTGATATTTTCCAAGTGGTATGCAGTAAACTTTTATTGTTTGTATAATCAAAACACAAAAGAGCTAATGCTCAAAAAAACCAAGGTTAACAAGGTGTGATCCTGCAAGCATTCGGGCTTTTTGGGGTAGACAATGCAGTCAATAGAGTTTTTGAACAAGGTACGTGGATGGTCAGTTTGTAATTTAGAAGGTGAATTTGGAGTCAGTGAGAACAAGAGGTAGACTGAGGTTATATTTCTGTAAAGGAATAAAGGATTTGAAATTGTGTACATTTATAAATCATAAATTAGAAGCATTTCATTTAATTGGTGATTCCCAGAGCGACTTCCATCCACTGCCTAAAATGTTCTTTTAAGAAATTCAAACACCTTCTAATTTTGGTCTCAGAATTTCAAATACAGTTAGAATGTTAAATTATTAATGTTTAGTGATTATCTAGTGAAATAATCTAACAACTTATTTCTTTTAAGAATACAAAACCCATCATTCATTATTGTAGATTAAAAACATACAAAGCCAGGAAAGCAACTTTGAATTGTTTAAATCATATTTCCTGGATTATGTTCACTCGAAAACACTTCTCTATAGAAAGCCTTGTGCTCAGTGATGGTGAAACGATCTTGGCCATCTTCAGGGCCTGAGTGGTAATTTAGCCTCTACCTACTAGGAAATGTAAGCATACTTCCGAATAAACGAGAGCTTGCCTTTAAACAATCAATCTTGAAATTCAGAATTATTTTAAAGTATGCTTTTTTCACAAAGATATTCTGGTAAGATCAACATAGTGAACTATAAAGTGCTTTTATTTCTTATGAATGATTCCAATTTACTTTATTTTAATGAACAATTGGCAGTTGAAAGAGTTTGGGATAAATATAAATGTATGAAAACCACAGGGATCTCTAAAACCATTTCACTGATTTCACAATAGACAAAATATTGCATATCTAAAAACTCAAGATTATAGGAGATTAAAAGAACATTTTGTAGCACCAGTGATTTCAAGAGAAGTTAAGTTTGTAATGGCAACTAACCAGGGCTGCTGGTTTCTTGAATGGAGTAGGTGAAGTGTTGCAGAAGTAATATGCATCCCTTCCAGTGGAAGGAACTAAATGAGTCATTATGAAGATACTCATTACTGGCTGTTTCACTTAATGGCTCCATGAAAAGATGTATCAAGGGCTACAAACTTTGTGACCAATAAGAGAGTGGAGAAATAATGAGGTAAACTTGCCCAATCTTTAGGCAGATAAAATTCCAATAAGCCACAGTAGGGGGTGAGTGTTTGGGCTTGTACGTTCCTTGGTTCAGGTGCCAAGGGTTTTCTAAAGCCTGATTGAAACCAGGAAATGACAGAAAGAGAGAGAGAGAGAGAGAGAGAGAGAATCTATCAGCAATAGGATTTTATTCCTTATAGAAAGCATGTTTCAATGTTCTTGTCACACACTTGTTTAGACATTATTGAGTGTTATGTTTCTGTAAAACATTTCAAAGGTTGATGGAAGTTGTACATTTCACGAATTATGAAGTAGTACACTGTGCACTCTCTAATAACAGATGTAATAAATGTATTTTGACGCTAATTTAAGAATATTGTTCCTTCCCTTGACATTCTAATGTAAAGATGTAGAATGGGAAACCCTTATATATATACATCTGTTCCCATTCACATAGATCCCCGAATCTATGACGTAAAGGGGGGAGAGGATTAAATGACACATAAAGCGAGAGAGGACTCAATTTGAAAATCCCCAACCCATAGCAATTAATCACACATTAAACTCAACCTCAGCCATTTCTCAGCAAGATGAGCCTACACAAACCCTCGCTCATCTTCTCTAACTCCTGATAGTGTGAAAGCTCATCGTGATATTTAACCTAAATCTGCCCTGCTGCAGTGTAAGCCTATTACTTCTTGTTTTGTCCCCATTGACTAATGAGAATAATTGGTCCCCATCCTCTTTCTAATATCCCTTTATGTAGGAGTAAAATAGTTATTATGTCTCCCTCAGGCCTTCTTTTCTGTAGATTGAATGTGTCCAGTTCTCTTAACCTTTTCTCATGGGTCACATTTTCTAAACCTTTTATCATTTCTGATGTTCCCGTCAGAGCTCCCTCTAATTTGTTCTGTCTGTGAAAGGCGGGATGCCCCAAAACAGGCTCCAAATGGAGCCCATCCAGCTCAAGTCAAACTGAATAATTGCGCAGCTTGCTTTAAACGTGAGCACCTCTTAACATCAACGGCTATAGTCCAACTTTTCTTGGCAGACGGTCATATCTGCTGGCACTTTATTATGTTCTCCACTCAAACAGTGCACCTGGAGAGGGGATTGATTGCCTTTCCTCTCACGAGTTTTCAGACCCTTCTCAACAGAGTTGCACTTGCTGGACTATTTGCACTAACTGGACCCTCACTTTGTTGGCATGTTTTTTTTTCAAAGAAAGCTCTTGGGGTGGATTACCAAAGTTTTGTTCTCCAAATTGTAAATTAAAGCAAATTTACCTGAGATGGCTTTAAAAACCAAACAAACACAAACTTTGTTTTTTAGAGTAGGTTTAGGTTCTCACAGCAAAATTGAACAGAGAGCTCTCATTTACCCGCTGTCCACACACAGCCGGCCTCCCTGCTGGCAGCATCTCCCACCAGAGCAGCACTTTTGTTACAATCAATGACCCTGCATCGACACATCAGTCACACAGGGTCCCCAGTTCACACTAGGGTTCACTCTCACTGTTGCACATTCTGTGCCTTTGGACAAATGTATGATGTATGCATGTTACACACGGATGTATGCATATTTACAACACATATACTATGTACATAATTACATATATACTAACATGTATCATTATAGCATCATACAGGGTGATTTCACACCCCTAAAAACCTAGGCATCCTCCTGCCTCCCAATCCCTTGGCGACCACTGATCTAAAATGAGTTTTACCTTTTCCAAAATGTTACGTAGTCACAGTCCTACACTAGGCAGGCTCTTCAGATGATATCTTTCTTAATTCTTTAAAATAAAAATCTCTCCATGGGATTCTCAGTAGCCAGACAGAGAGGCTGTGAGTTCAAGTACAGAACACAGTAAGTTTCTTCCCAGTTCCTTTCCCTGACCATTCAAGTTCTACTCATGTAGGTGGGAACTCCTCCTTGGCCTCCCTACACATGGTCCCAAGCTCATCAGTGCTTCTAATGTTTAACACTTTGATTCTAACTCTCAGGAAAAAAAATGGCAAATCTTCCATCATTACACTTTAAATTTTATCATCTGTGATTCGTCCTACTTTTAAATTTTAAAACAAAGGGGACAAAATATATTTCTTGCCATCCTTTTACATAAAATCATATGTGAGGAATGCCTCAGTGGCTCATTCGGCTAGGCATCCGACTCTTGGTTATTGGCTCCAGAATGATCTCAGGGTCCTGACATGAAGCCCCGCGTGGACTCCATGCTCAGTGAGGAGTCTGCTAAGATTCTCTCTCCCTCTTCATCTCCCTCCCTCTCTTTCACTCTCTCAAATCAATCAATAAATATTTTTTTAAAAAAATCAGATGTGAAATATCCTTTAAAATGACAAGGAATCATAAGCAAAACACAAACAAAACCAGTTTCAAGTCCTCCCTGTTGAGGCCCAGACAACACGAAGGAGAGAGACGAGCACCCCTTGTATCCACTCTGAATTCCTGACCCACAGAATCTTCGAGTATAATAAAATGGCCCTTCTTAAGGACTGAGTTCTGGAACAATGTGCCGCACGGTCATGGATAACTGGAAAATTTACCTAGCAACTTTGAAGAGGGTCGGTCTAGGCAAGGTGAAGAGATGTGGAAATTAGGGCTTTGGAACTGCTAGTTGGTACAACTTCCCGCAGTAATACGTAGGACTAACCGGAAGGACAAAACAACACCTATATAAACAATATATCGCCTGTTTGACTCCCCTGAATATCTGCAAAATGATTTCAATCATCTGAAATCAACCAATCACACAAAAAAACAAAACACAGGCAAACAGAACACTGCACAGTGCACTTTCTAACGGAATCCTTTATTCCTTGCAACCATCAACACTTACTTTGAGATGATTTAAGTACACATCTCATTTTCTAAAGCCTTCCTTCCACAAGTCTAAATGTTTGCGATTTGTTAGAGCATTTCTCACTCTTCAAAGGCACAGATTCTATCATCAATAAATCACCATTATATTCTCTCCCTCCGAAATTGCTTCTGTTGACACAATGTAATTAGCGTGCCAACAAAGAACAAAGTTCACATCTAAGGCCAGTAGCACTGACTCTGCAGTTGCCAAATTCCACCTCTGAAAGCTGCCCTTGTTTGACTTCTCCCTAATACCTTGTACCAGGATGAAACGTTGGCAAATGGTCGGCTGAGATGTTTTTCATCAGAGAGGGAACTTTCTGCATTCTCCTCCTCTTTCCTTCTCAGGGAATGTTGCAAGCCCAGGTAATCACTGCTCCTGGGCAGAGATTCCGAGAAAGGGCTTCTGTTTCGCTTTCTTGTCACATCAGATGATTCATCAGAAAAAAATTCTCTACTTTTTCATTTTCATTTCTTTAGAGATGAAAATATGATACAAAGCCAGGCAAGGCATAAACGGGGTCTGTCCTTCTCTCTGTCTGGTTTGCGTGGAGTGAGGTTTTGGTTTTCTAAGCCATGGAATCCCTTTTCCCCTTTTCTTTTCTTTCTTTTCCTTTCTCAGATGTGTATCTTCAGTGCACTGGTGTAACTGAGCTAAATGCCAAGTGAGCTCCCTGCTGTGCGCCGGCCATCCACCTGCCACCCCTCCCCTGGCCACAGAGAGGTGAGCTATTTAATTTTGGAAATGACATTTCTATACAGTCCTTCTAAGATAGCAATTTATGTCAATCATCCAGGATCTCCCTCTGCCAATAACAATGTCAATGGCCTCGAATTTCCTATTGACTTTGGGGTGAGAGGGCTATCTCTTGGACTCCTCTGAGCCGTACTTTTCACGACTGTATAGAAAAGTTTACTTCCCTAGGAAGTTTCCTTGTGCTCTCAGACCTAATCTAACCTTCCTTTTATAGTCTCAGAGAAAAGGGAAAAAATCTGCACAATGTCTGATTGCCAGGAAGCATGGGTCTAGTTGGCTTTACTCCATCTTGGGGTCCTGTGGTTTTATCCCTTAAAATTTTGGGTATAACTCAGAGAGGGGATCGAAATGACTGGAACACCCAGAGTTAGCAATGTTGGTGCACTGTTGCCTCCTAGGAGTAGCTGTGAAAATTCACCTGCAATACAGTCTTATGTGTAGGAGTTTCTAAAACACACTGTGCTCCTACAAATAAAACAATATGTCTTTATTAATATCATTGTGAAATTTTCGGAAAATGTGTATGTGCCACAGGGCTGGAGGAGGACTAGGTTTCAATTCATTTTCTCCTCCCAAAAGCATCATTGGGGCTCTTCTGCATGCCATTCAGACACAAAAAACACTTGTATCTGAAGGAAACAGGATATAATCTTATTGTTAAGATGAACAATAGGTATATGATAAAAAAATACTTGTATATATTTACTTTCCTCCACTTTCAATATGTTGATGACCAGAATATTTTTTTTTTTTACAAATAGTTTACAAATACTACTCTGAATTGGTAAGAAAAGTTACTGTCATCCAGAACAAGACAATGTTCTAGAATAAATGTGAGATCAGGTTAGAAGGTGAATGGTAGGATTCTGTTAACAAATGTCACATTTTGTTCTACTATGAGAATGATGTGTGTTTTAGAAGTAGTGATTGCTTTTTTGTTTTATAGGGTGTGTGTGTGTGTGTGTGTGTGTGTGTGTGGACTCAAAGCATTTAAACTCAAAACTTTGGCAGTACCATATTACTCAAATCTATCTCTTCTCTGTCTTCAAAAAGAAAGTATTCTGAAGACTAGATCTTCATAAATTCCATTTCTTTGAGCCTGCTCCAAATTACTTGCTTCATTCATGAATCAGTGCTGCATGTCCTGCTACAGATTCATTCAGTGTATTCTTAATGCAAAGGTGGTTAATCAATGTTTCCTTTTCCATTTAAAATTTTGGTTTGGAACTTTGGGATGGCAAATAATAATTCTACCTTCTTTTCCCTCCTGGTTTGGAATGCATTAAGAACTAAGACACAGGAGACAGAAAAGAGAATGAAAGTATCAGCTATATTACTGCCAAAACTGACTTAAGAATTTGGTTTAGGTGTACACCTGTTTGGTCCATTTGGTCATTTTACCATTTGATCACGGTCCTACATGGGCAAGAACAGTCTTCTAAGCTTACCAAAAGTCAAGCCCAGGCCTAACTAAACACACTAGCTTGGTGGACAAGTGCAAGCAAGAGAGCAGGCTACATGGAATCCATCATACTCAGCTCGTATTCTCAAACTCACTGTTCACATATAGTCATGCCTACCCAACCAGGAAGAAGGGAAGTTGGGACAGATTTAAGCTGTAAATTTTTCTTCTGTATTTTTCTCTTCTGAAAAGTGAACCAAACACTTCATTCTCCCTGTGGAAACTAGGGATTTGGTAGTATCTTCTTGACATTTGAAATCTTCTCAAACATCACTGGGGAGTAATATCTAGATCAAATGGTACATGTACCATGCTTCTCTCACCATCTTTGTCCACAATAAATTCTCAATTAGTGTTACTTTTATTGTTGTTAGAACTTACTATTGTCACCTATAAAAGCCGACAGCACCTTTGTATTCTGAAAACAAAACATCCTTTTTTAAGCAAAATAAAATAAAACAACCTACCTGACCCTCTGTATATGTGCTGCCGAAGCAAGCACTCTACCTGGCCCTTTGAAAATGATGGCAAATTTATGAGAAATAGCTACTAACGCTTTAATAGGAACTATTAAAGATTCCCGCTAATGAATACTGAGAAGTACACAAGCACAGCATTGAAACCTTCTACATTTTCTGCTCCAGTCCTCTCCTTGATTTATTGTTTTCAGGGACCATAAGTAAATACCACTTAATAATATTTAAATATTTTACTTATTTATTTATTTGAGAGAGAGCAAGTGTGCACGTGAATGGTGGGGAGTAGCAGGCAAAGGGAAAGGGAGAAGCAGAGTCCCCACTAAGCAGGGTGCCCAATGTAGGGCTGGATCCCAGGATTTGGGATCATGACCTGAGCCCAAGGCAGATGCTTAACCGACGGAGCCACCCAGGTGCCCCTATTTAATAACATTTAATAAGTTAACATCAACTAAAGACAGACCACAACACCTTCTCTCGGGCCAGCATACCTGGAAGTATCCACTGGAAGGGTCTGGGTATGATGGACCCACACTGCTTTCCCCTCAATCTTCCAGTGTGTGCACCTGTAGAGAAGTTGAGGGGATAACTGTGCAGAGTCTCTGGTGTTCACTCATGGAGATCACCAAAGGTATGAAGAGGCTGCATGAGAAAGAAGAAATTGGTATTGCCCAGCAGCATTACTAATGAACATTTATCCGGTATACACGTGGACATGATAAATAACTGTACTATTACCAAGAATGCTCCAAATACTGTACTGACTCTATTACATGATAATAGACCTTTGACTACTGAAGTTGCCTTATAAGAAAAGTATCATCACCTTTATTCTACAGATGCACAAACTGGGCCTTCTAGAACAGAAGTGACTTCCTAAAGAAGCAAGTGTAGTAAGTAACAGAGCTGGTTCAAGCTCATGCCTTGGTAACACAATATCAGGCTTTTCTTTCTCTTTTACACCATTTTTCCTTCTTTAAAGGCAAAAATTCTCAGAAGTTTTTGGTGGGTTTTTTATATCTCTTTTTTTTTTTCATTAAATATGCTTTGCACTTTTACAAGGAACTAGGTACTGGGAATAGCCAGAAGAGAGTTATATCCCTGACAATTACAATCCAGAAGATCACAGTAAGTACTGAGAAGAGGTAAGGACAGAGCATGCTATGGAGAAGCACCAACAGAGAGGCATGGGCTTTGTGAGAGCTCTTGGTATTCACAACAGGACAGTCAGTACTGTACTGTTCACTGTCATCTGAATCTTTTCAGGGCAAAGATATATATCCCTCTGGATTCATCCATCTTTTATCTGGGTTGGATTGGTGTCCGTGTCCAATGAGTTTAATGAAAAAGATTGTAAGCAATTACAGTCAAAGTTTAAATTCATGTAAATCATATGTAAGATCCTCTGAAGTTGATTAGCACCTGATAACACCAGATAATGAATTCCTTGGAATAATTGGAGAGTAATGATAACTTTCAGTGTAAATTGGGACAATAAATTGGAGAAGCCTTTTTGGGAAGATGGGCATTCCCTCTAGAATGATTTTTATTCATTTAGGAATTCTTGATTCCAGCTTTCTGAATGTGATCTGGGGTATGGGCATTGTTTGGGCACCACTGTTCTTTTGTAAAGGTGATTTGGCCAAGCAAAACCCCAGGCAAATTCTGTTTCAAATTCCCTTGGCCTCCACAGAAGCCATCAATTTAAGCTACCTTCTGTCTGGATTTCCCCTGCCAACAATTTGCTGCTTGATCATTGTTTCCAATTGCTAAAGTGACCCTTAACTATGGCTACTAGAGAATTCCCTTGTTCCAGCAGAGCAAAGGAGAAATCCTAGACCAGTGGGATATTTTTGTACTAGGCCTCGTGCCCCTCACAAACACTTAGGTAGCTGCCTTTTCTCTTGGCCTAAATAGGCACTCTTCAAAATGCTGATAACGTAAGTGACATCAGAGGAAAAGGTGAGACAGTGAAGACAAGATGCTGTCTATAAAGATCTACTTGTCCCACTAAAGTCTGTCCTTTACCGTGCTGAAAAATAGCTTTTATAGCTTTAGTCTCCCCACCCAGAATGTTTTGGGGGTCCAGAGTAGCCAGAAAAGAATATAACCTATTTGTGTGCATTAGTTTAGGTGTAGTATCTGAAAAACTAAGTTCTTTACTTTATAAAAATAGCACCTTCAAGTGCTATTTTTCAAGAAACTTGAGAAGCTTCAAGAAAACTTTGACTTTGTAGCAAGAATGAAAAATAATAATTCTGAGAAGGGTCCACAAGGTTTGGTCATTTTTTCACCTGGGCTCTGGTTACTCTACCCTATTCTCTTTTCAGTTTCTCAGCTACTTAGCAGTCCATAGAGTACCTTAGGTGGTCCCCTGAAGTCTGGAATTTGGCTTCAGTAAAGAACAGAGGACATACTGCTTTGGCGTTGTCACTGGTTTAACTTCCCAAGGAGGAAGTTCAAATACAGCATTTATGTATGGTAGAAGTGTATGGAAGCATTTGCCCATTGGTGGATATCTTCATTCTTTTAACATCTATTGAACATCTTCCATATATCAGGAACCATTAAGACTCTGGGGCCCCTCTGTTCTCTAGAGGCACCAAGGGAATAGAAGTGCAAGCATATAATTGAAATACAATACATTTCAACTGTGGGGGGGGGGGGAATACAATGTGATAATGCTTATAATCAAGATATAAGCAAACCAGTAGGACAGAGCAGCTCAATGAGCAGCCAGCTTCCTGGGGAATCAGGTCATGCTTCATGAGTGTGATATCTGGGCAGCAGGTCATCAGCAGAATCACTTTGACTGAAAAAAAGAAAAGGCACTGGAAGTGGTTTTATTTCATTTAATTCAGCTAAATGTGTGAGTATATAACCAGGGTCGATAAATAACATACCACAGAACCATAGGTTATAGGTAGAAAATATGGCAGACAAGATCTTTTCTGTTATGTAGATTTTATACTTAATAAAAAAAAAACAGAGTTTAAATATTTAAAAGCCTTATTTTACTTTCCCAGACCAAAGGTGTTTGCTTCTTAAGAGCGTTAATCATTCACAAACATGAGTTACGAATACACAGTAGATGCTATTTATTCAGTATCTTAATTGAAGAATTAAAAAAAAGCCTTTAAAAACATATTATATGATTTCTTTAATAGAAAACGTTTACTAACTCATGTCAAAAATTTATTATCTAAAAAAAAACATGTTTTTTTTTCTTTTTTTCTTTTTTGTAGGGGCAAGACAATACCACATTAACAATAAAAATCATGGAATTTGGAAGACCTTAAGAAATGTGAAAGTAAGGTTAAGTTCAATGGACTGTTATTGATAAACATTTTTTACTAAATGGAAATTCCCTGAAAACTTACTACTTTAGTGTTTTAGAGATAGTAATTGAGCAAACAGAGATATTAAGTAACCTCTACCCTCCAAATGTTTCACCCATAATCTCTCCATCTTAGGTGAAGGATATTCAACTCTTTCCATTGTTCAGGAAAAAAATGTACACTTCTTACTTGCTCTATTTATTTTCCAGTGCAGGAATTATCTTCACATATTGTATTATTTACATATTTGTCATTTATTGTCTGTGTCCCCCCAGTAGAATGTCATCACTACAAAGGCTAGGTTTGGGTCCCTTTCTTCACTGAGCTACCTTGAAAACTATTGCTGGAATATAGGAAGTGCCTACTATTTGTTAAATCTAAATAACTTACTGTCATCTTACTACCTCTATTCCCTTTCCCTCAATTTCCTCTGGAACCCACACCAATCATGGCACAACCTTCTCTGGGTTCTCCTAGCTTGTTAGTTACAACTTCTTGGACATCTTTGCCAATTCGTTTTCTTCCTTCCACTTAGAAGCAGCTCATGGGATCATTTCTTATGCCTCCTCCCTCTTTTCTTCTCATTCCCTGAGTGACATCATCCAGTCTAAAGGTTGAAAACACTAACTCTATGCCATAAACCTTCAAATTTATACCTTCAGGTCAGACCCTACTCTTCATACTCAGAATTGTATCAAATACTCATTTCCACTTGGTTCTCTGATAGACATCTCAATTTTAATATGCTCCAAGTTGAAGTCTACCTGTTTCCTAAGATAAGCATATCCTGTACTCCCCATCTTAGTTAATGGCAACTCATATTTCCAATTGCCCAATGTCTCTCCTTTTCTCACAATACCCGTCTGTTGGTTATGTCTTCAAAATATGCTTTCTATCTGATCATCTCCAGCACTACCACCTTGAACCAAGCCTCCTTTCTCTGTAGCCTGAATTATCGCTTTTTCAACTGGCTTCAAATTATTTTCCAACCTGCAACAAGGTGATCCTTGTAAAGCATAAAGTCATACCTGATATCTCCAATTTAGATCCCTCCAGTGTCTTCCAGCTCTGATCAATGTTACATGCAATGTTGCTACCACCATCCATGAGGCCTCAAGTGCACACCAGTACCCCCAGTTCTCCGTGCCTATCACTGCCCTCCTCTTTCTAGTTATACCATCCTCCTAGCTGTTCCTTAGGTATGCTCCCACCTCAGGGCCCTGGTATATGCTGTTCTATTTGAGATGCCTTTCTACCACATATATTCAGGGCTTACTTCCCCACTTTTTTCAAGTCTCTACTCAAAAATTGCCCTCCGTGAGACATCTTCTCTGATAACTCAATATAAAAATAGCATCCAGCCCTCTCCATCCCCTTTTATTATTTGGTAGTTTTCATATTTTTACATGACCTAATTCTGTCATATTTATTCATTTACATCTGTCAATGTACAATATAACCCCTTGAAAGCTAGAGATTTTTCTATATGATGCTCAGAAAAGTGCCTACATACGTGCAAAGAGCTTTTAATAAGTTAACGCTATGTTTCTGAAACCACTTTTATCAAAACAAAGTTTATTCCTTCCTGGGAAATAATAGCTCTATCAAAAATAGCATGTTATCCCTACCTCACACCATATTTGTAAATTTACTCAAAAGGAATCAAAGACCAAAAGGGAAGAGCTAAACCTATAAAACTCATAAAAGAAAACATAGTAGTAAATCTCTGTGACCTGGCATTTGGCAACGGTTTCTAATATATCACACCAAAAATTACAAGGAACCAAATAAAAAACAGATAACTTGGACTTCATGAAAATTAAAAACTTTTGTGTTTCAAAGGATATCATCAAGATGGTAAAAAGACAACACACTGAAAGGGAGAAAATATTTGTCAACCATTTATTCCACAAGAGCCATATCTAGAATATATATAAATAACAAATAACACTTTTATGTAGATGACAAAAAGACAAATAACTTAATTTAAAAATAGGCAATGATCTGAGTAGACACTTGTCAAAAAATATATATAAATGACCACTAAGCACATGAAAAGATGCTCAACATCATTAGTCATCAAGGGAATTCAAGTCAAAACTACAACCAGATACCACTTCATGCTCATTAGCATAACTAAAATGAAAAACAACAACAGATAATAACATATATTGGAACAAATGTGGAGAAACTGCAATCTTCATACACCATGGATGAGAATAAAATATGATGCAAGAATTTTGAACAACACTCCAGCAGCTCTTCAAAAGACTAAACAAATAATTACCATTTACTGGTAACTCCATTCCAAGGTATATACCCAATAGAAATGGGAACTTATGTCCACACAAAACCTTGTGCATGAATATTCATAGCAGCTTTATTCATAATCACCAAGAAGTGGAAACCACACAGTGCCCATCAACTAATGAATGGATAAATAAAAATCTATTTAAAAGAATATCATTCACCAACAAAAAGTATCAATACACACTACAACAGGAATAAACCTTAAAAACATTATGTTAAGTTAAAAAAAGCCAGTCACAAATTATTACATACTGCATAATTTAATTTTATGAAATATCTAGGATGGGTAACTCTACCCATAGAGACAGAAGTGGATTACTGGTTGTCTAGGCCTGGGGTTGGGGGAGATGAGAGAATTGGGGGTGATAGCTACAGGATAGAGTTTCTTTTTGGGCTGATGAAAATTGATTTTGATGATGGTTGCACTACACTGTGACTATCTAAATATCTGTATTATGTATCAGTTTTCTTGCCTGTCTTCCTCAGAGTGTGAACTTCATGAGAATAGTTATTTTGTCCACTTCACTACTGGTTCCATAGAGCCTAGAATGGTGTCAAACATACACTAGATACTCAACAAATACCTGTGGAATATACTCTAGTGATAGCATCATTAAAAAGATGAGCAAGTGAAGATTGCTAGCAGGGCACATAACAGGTGCCTGACATATGTAACATGGCAGGAGCAGAATTTGGCTTTTTCTTGAACAGCACAAATATTTTAGATTGAATAATCACATTTATTGGAAAAGATAATTTTAAGAGATTTCTTTGATAACCAAGAGTTTACTGCATTATTAAAATGTTTTAATGAAGTGTCCTCTCATAGAAATTGTTTCATCTAAACACACTGGAGTCTCATCTTAATTTTAACTTTGCTAATTAAGTTATACAAAAAGGGTATGCGGAAAGGATTTCAATGAAGACCAATAGCAGCTTCTGCTTGGTATACAATATACATTTGATTCTTCTGACACTTTTTAATGACTTTGTAGATAACCAGCCAAATCAGACTGATTATATAATCCAGTGTTAATAATTATCTTCCTGAATTTATAGTCAATTTTCTAAGGAATCTAACTATCAGAGAAACATCTGTTTGTCCCTCTTCTGTGATTTGTGTCTTGCTTTTAATTTCGCTACTAAAACTAAAATGCTATTTAAACTACTTTTTAATTCAAAATTCAAAATTCCACAATGCTCATGCAATAGAGTATTGGACTCTCTCTTACCTAATGTAATGCTAAGGCTATTTATAGATGCTGCAGTATCTGAAAGCTATAAAAAGGGTTATTCCCAGGCAGCAACGGCCTCAAAAAAAAAAAAAAAAAAAAAAAAAAAAAACTAAAATAGCTGGTAAAGTTTAGGAATTGATCACAAGGTCAAAATGCAAATATATATTTACCATCTAAAGTATCCTACACAGGCCTTTATTGAGCTCAGGAATTTTATATATAGGAATTTCTCAGTAATCTCCAAACTCAAGTCACTTGAATTCCATTTACTTATTTTATAGCAAATATTTGCACTGTCCCATTTTGTCCCAGACAAGAGTAAATTTCTTCCTATTCCTTCAAGAAAGGTACTTTAAAATATATATATGGGTGCCTGGGTGTCTCAGTCGGTTAAAGTTCTGACTCGATTTCAGCTCAGGTCATGATCTCAGGATCATGGGATCAAGCCCCAAGTAAGGCTCCCTGCTCAGTATGGAGTCAGCTTGAGATTCTCTCTCTCTCCCTCTCCCTCTGCATCTCCCCCAACTCATGTACTCTCTCTTTCTCTCTCACAAATAAACAAATAAAATCTTTAAAAAAATACATGTCTAATTATCACACAAAAGAGAAGCTATATTAAACTATATCTAATTGTCACTAACAAATAGGTCATTAATTGTTGGAAGAAATAGAGACTTTTATTTAAAAATACTTCACATATGTGACATGGCTTTTTCAAAAGCACACATTTTTCTTTATTAAATGTACAGTAATGGAGAGTGACACAATCAGAAACACTCTCATGGCTAAGCAGTAATATAAAACTGACTATTTCAAATGAAATGGCTCTGTGGAAAGCAAGCTGTGTTTTGGGTTTCTCCTCTCCCTCTAGGGCTGTATAGTAAAGGAAATATTTTTACCTGGGCTTCGGGAAATGGTAGTCTGACCAGTGGTCTCTGGGGTGCCTGCAGATGCATGAATCGTATTTACATGTTGGTGATGGCATCTCCACTATATCCAGGGGACAAACTTTCCTCCAATTCACACTCTCCAAAGATGTCTGGGATTCTTCTAGAAGTATCTGGACAGAAACTCAAGGAAGAAGAAAGAAGCATAAAATAGACTTAAAGGAGAACTCTAATTCCAATCACTGAGTGTTTATAAATTCCAGGAATGGAAGAAATAGGATGCAAAGAGGCCGTGGAGTTATTCCCCAACTTGACCAAAAATCCACACAAGGCCGAACAAGAACTACCTTCTATTTTTTAAACTTTTGCAAGCAAGTATGTCTTTCAAATATTAATAATCATTCCCTGTCTGGTGCACATCTGCTGTGATGCTTCAGATTGAATTTGATGCTTCTTTAAATTTGAAAGGACTTACAAAGTCACCCCCATGTATCTTTCCGTTTGGGTTTAATACTATTTGACAACCAAACCCTGTGCCTTTTGGTTGAAGCCCAGAACCTCTTGAGGTCCCATAAAGGGCTTCAGTTCACATCCTTTTTACAACACTGGAAAGATTTCTCTAACCCTCTTCTAAAAGATTTACACCCACATTCCAGATTTTAAAATGAAGCCATTCTTTTTTTTGTTTTGTTTTGTTTTTGTGAGAGAGAGAAGACTTCCCGTGAGGTTGAGGAGGGACAGAGGGAGAGAGAGACAGAATCTGACGCAGTCTCAGCACCACTCCATACAGGATCTCACCATCCTGAGACCCTGACCCTAAACCAAGAGTCCAATGCCCATCTGACTGAGCCACCCAGGCGCCCCAAAATGAAGCCATTTTTTAACCAGGTCTTGGTTTCCTTTTCCATCCTGGGCAAGATAAAAGCATTGAGTCTGGTCTCTGTCTCAGTGTTTCTGCAAGGAGGATGGTAACTTTGGCTGGGCAACCTCCATACCACAAGGTTTCCCGGCCTTCCAGTGGAGGCCCCTCTCCCAAGCCAAGACCCTTACTCCTGGGCAGCCTCACTCCTTGCATCTCTGTGGCCATGCACCTTGCAGTTAATTGCCTTGTCTTCTCACATAATGACTTGCCTCTTCCACCTCAGCGAGTACTTTTATGTATTTTGTTCATTTTTCATTTCCCTTGTACATGCTTTTCATCACTTTCTCTACTGTGCCTACAACCAGGCGAGAAAAAACTGAAGCAAGAATAAAAAATAAAATTGGAAACAGAATCACTTCTTCTTTCAACTCATAGAAATTAAACATGAAAATAGCAGGGATTTCAGAAGGAAAAAAACTCTCATAAAATGCCCTGGCGTTAGGGGTGTGCTCTGGGGAGGGTGGGATGTGATGTTATTCCAAATTCTAAAAATACATGTATGCTGACCTGGGCAGAGTGCTTCCTTATTCATTAAAATCATGCATTATCCTTCCTTAACCAGAACAATGAATTTGGCCATGAACTTTTTTTTTTTTTTGCGTGGTATTAATGTTGCTATACCACCATTTAAAGTTATGAGATCTACTTCCATTCCTTATTTTCGATACTTCAGTGTGATTTTGTTTCATTTAAGCAGAATAGAGCTATACCTTTTTTTAAAATTTCACTATGCTAGTGCCAATCTTGTAATAAAGGTGTTTAATCTACAAACATTTCCTACAATTATGGATATATTTGGGACTGGCTTCACTGCAATTTTTTTTTCATTATACCTTTTTTCCCTTTATTTCCAATCCAATTTCTGATTGTTTGATCAACTTTTCTATACTTCTTTTCTCCATTTACCTCGGAAAATTAACCAAAAATGTTTATCTTCAAGATCTTATGGTTACCCGGTGCCTCTGCTCTGCTTCTGAAAAGCACAAGGGCTCACATTATGCCCTGAACAATACCCTTCACTCCTCAATCCTCTCTGTCCATCTTTGTGTTTCACTTTCTCTCTGTATCACCACTCTCTCTGTCTTATTGTTGGTGTTGAACAGTTCTTGTTTTATTGTTAAGAACAAAAGAAAAAGAGTGTGTGTATTTTGTTACATTCAAATGTGGTATCAGTTTTTTTTTATTTTATTTATTTATTCATGAAAGACACAGCGAGAGAGACAGAGACATAGGCAGAGGGAGAAGCAGGCTCCCTGTGGGGAGCCCGATGCAGAACTCAATCTCAGGACCCTGGATCACAACCTAAGCCAAAGGCAGATGCTCAACCACTGAGTCATCCAGGTGCCCCATGTTATCAGTTTTACTATTCCTTTTCTATTCCCCTCCATATTTATTTTTCTCCTCACTGAAATACTTCATCAGGAATTCTTTCAGTGTGGCCTGGAAGTAGCAAACTCTGTCTTCATATTTCTGAAATTTTTTAAAAGAAAAAATATTATTTAATGAATAATAAGTTAGTTGGGTATAGAAGTTAAGGTGGATGGCCCTAAATATATTTATCCATTGTCTTCCAGTATGATTTACTACACGTGAGATGTCTGCCATCAAAGACTTTTGTATAACCTATCTTTTCTTTCTGGTGGGCTCTTTTATATTATGCTGTCACACTGCGAAATATCTAAATGTGGATTTCTTTTTTACTCTCTTTTCTGTTTTTGATTCTTTATTTGAAAGGAATTTTTAATATAAGAACCTATATCTTGAATCGATGTTGGGAAATTTTCAGCAATTACTTCATCCACTATTACTTCTCCATTATTTCTTTCTATTAGAGTCTTATCAGACCTATGTCATGGCTCTTTGACCTATCTGCTTTAAGTGTTTAAGTTTACAATTTTATACATGTATTTCTTCATGAAATATTTTATGCAGATACAGTTGACATAAACATTGTATTAGGTTTAGGTGTACAATATAATGACTTGGTATATGTGTGTATTGTGAAATGATCACCACAATAAGTCTAGTTGCCATCTGTCTCCTCACATAGTTATAAATTTTTTCTTCTGATGAGGACTTTTAAGATCTACTCCCTTAGCCATTTTCACATATGCAATACAGTATGATTAACTATAGTCATTGTGCTGTACTTTCACCTCCAGCACTTACTTCTCATAACTAGAACTTTGTAACTTTGGGTATATAGTTTCGCATCTTTTAAAAATATATATAGAGAAAGAATATCTATTTATCCATATACAAATATAAAGATAGATAAGAAAGAGACAGACAGGCATATTCTAGGTGAAGTCCTCAGTATTCTCTCTGATTTTTCTAATTCCAGTGTGATTGTATCCAGTCTAGAATTCACCTGGTCATTTTTGTATTTTATATGAATTACTATTTTTTTTATTTCCAAGATTTCTCACTTGTTATTTTATGCTCCAGTCTTTTGTCATTTGTTATTCTTGTTACAGGTGCTGTTCCTTCATTTATCTCACTGATGATTGCTAAGCATATTTAAAGTCATTTTCCAAATTTTCTATTATTTTGATTTTGTCTATAGTGCATTCTTGACATTTTGGCTCCCTTTCTCAGCATTGGAAGTCTTCAACACCCTTTGAAATTTTGCTCTGCCGGCTCATTTGTGAAATGTTTCATTTTGTTGGGCACATTTATCTCTCTTTCTGTGCTTTTCCCTGTGTGGACCCCTCCGTAGTCACTCTTCCACATGCCAAGAGTCTTGACTCCAGAACCAGTGGTGACGGGGTCACAGCAGTTTCTTGCTTTGCAGGGATGCCGACAAAATACATTCAAGGAACAATTTGCTCAGTTCCTCATGACAAAACGGTATCTATGTCATCCTCCTTTCTGTACACACAGGTTCACACAGGATATAGTCCCTGATCATACCGGTGGCAGGGACAGGTTTCTCCCATCTTTCACCAACCTGGGAGCTCTGCTCTAGACCTGTTTTAAAACAATAATCCCAATGTCCTGCCTCTGAATTCTTTGAAGTATCTTTGGGCCCTATTACTCCCAGTAGCAAAATTCTGTCCAACCCCACATACTTTCAGACCTGAAGCCCAGCAGGTATCCCCAGTGGCTCAGCACTTTGCATTTACTTTTCTTTGCCAGCCTCCTGAGAGAACATTATCTTGTTACTGAGCAGTTTTCTCTTTTAGTAGCTTTTCCTCTTGCTCTGGAGTTGGTCTTCTTGGGACCACATCTCAGCCTGACCACATGCCACCTGCACACATTTGAGCATATCACTCAATCTGTCTCACTTTCCTCATCTATACAATGGAAATATTTATCACTGGGAAGAATAATGATATGATATACACAAAGCACTAAGACGCAGTGTGTAGTCATTGTATGTTAGTCACGATGTTGAGAAAACAATTAGGCCATAATTTTGATAAAGTATAATACTGCATATTTTTAAAGAACATTTTGTGAAAAGAAAGCACAAAAGAAGACACTTTCTAGTGAAAATACTATCAATTACCTGATATTTATTCTTTCATAATTTTTCTAATGCATTATAAATATGTAATTTTTATAGAATTGTATCATTCTATGCATAATTTTTATATAATCTGATTGTGTTGCTTAGCAATATATTATATGAGCTTATTCCTGTGTGAATAATATTCTATAATAAAACTAAAATAATATTCTATAATAAGACTAACATATCAATAACACTGTACTGGATATTTTTGGTCATACAAATCAGAACATTTCAGGCAATATTTTTTTGAAAAGTGGCATAACAGGATCTGTTCCAAGACTTATGAAACATACTGACAAATTATCTTGCAAAAAACTTTTCACTTTATATCTCAATCCAAATGTAGGAGTATCATATATATTTTTAATGTAGACAGATTTAATTGGCACTAGCTACTTATAACATTTTAGAGCAATATCAAGCCTACTTTTCTGTCCAGTGAATCTATGTTGAGCTATCTTGTTCTACTGACAACTTACTTTTCAGTTTCAGCACTAAGTCTGATGTGTTCCTCTGCTTCTAAAATTTCTATGTTGAAATCCTAACTTCAAATCATCATAATTTTATTTATAGAAGTATTAAAATGCGTTAGTGAATTCTGTCTGAATATTATAATCTTCGCTCTGTAAAAATGTGAAACTGATTTTCAGAAGAAGTTGAACCATGTATTTTAATTTAATTCCCCCCTTTTTTTCTTCAGAGAACATATTTTTTTTAAGAAGTCACACTTTTGAAATTTGAGATTTGTTTTATGGTCTAACAGATGACCAACCTTGTTGAACATTCTACACATGCCTGAAAAGACTGTGTATTCTGCAGTTGTTGAGAGCTGTGTTCTATAAATGTCAATTAGATCAAGGCTGTTGATGGCATTATTCATATCTTTTATATATACCTTTACTGATTTTTCTAGTCCTAGAAAATGACTGATTGCAGTAGAAGGAAGTATTACATCTGCCAATATGATTGCAATGATTTATATTTCCTTTTAGTTCTGAGAGCTTTTATTCTGAGGCTCTATTTTTAAGACATCATAATTATTATGTGTACATTATTAAGTGTATTAATAATCACGTACAGTAATAATTCAGGACATAATATAATTATGTCATCCAGATGTACTGACCCTTTCATTGTGGTTCAAATGTCTCTTTACCTCTGCAAACATTACTTTTCTTAAAGTCGAGTTTGGTTTTAACGTACACATGCCAGATTCTTACAATTAACATTTGCACAATATGCCTTTTTCTATTCTTTTAGCTTTAAATTCATTTGTGTCTTCGCATTTTAAGTATGTCTCTTGTAGACCACATACAGTAGGGTATTGCTTTTTTATTTTAGCAAACCATACAATCTCTCCCTTTTAATTGTAGTATTTTATTCATTTATACTTAATGTAGTCATAGATATGGTTGTTTTTAGGTTTGTGATTTTGCTCTTTGTTGATATTTATCTCATTTGGTTTCTCTCTCCTTTCCTGTCTTCTTTTAAAATAACTGAATATTTCTAGTATTTCATTTTAATCCTTCTATTGGATTTTTAATCTATGTTCCTTTGCATTTTTAGTGGATAATCTAGGAATTTCAATGTGTCTCTTTAAGTTAAAAAGTTCACCCTGAGTTAATACTGTACTATTTTGCTTAAAATATAAGAACCTTGCAAAAGTATCATGTCATTTACCTCCCTTTGCTAGTGCTATCATATCAATTATTTCAACAACCACTATAAAGCTCTTCACCAAGTTAGGACTATTGCTTTGAATAGACCTATATCTCACATAAAATTAAAAGAAGAAAATACATCTACATATATAATCTCTTATGTTTCCCACCTACTTGTGGTTTTTAGTGGTCCTCCTTCCTTATGATTTTCCCCTTTGGCCTGAGGAATGTCCTGGAGCTTTCCTAGCAATGTACTTCTGCTGGTAATAAATTCTCTCAACTTCTTTAACTCAAAACGTTTTATTTCATCTTCCATTTTGAAGGATAAGTTCACTGATCATAGACTTTTGACTGACATGTTTTTTTCTTTCATCATTTTAAAGATATGGTTCATTTGTATTGAGTTTGCTTTGTTTGGGTTTTGGCCTTCATTTTTTCTGATGAGAAGTCAGTCATTATTTTTATCATTTCTTCCTTTATGTTAAATGTTGTTCTTCTCCATCTGATTCCATCATTTTCTCTTGATCTTTGTTTTTTACCTTTTTTGCCTCCAATATGTCTGGTTTTGACTTTCTTTCTATCTTTGGGATTCACTGAGATTCTTTGGTGTTGCACCAAATTTGGGAAGATTTTGGCCATTATTTTTTAAAATATATTTTCTGTTCATTCTGTTTGCCCTTTCCTCTGAGACTCCAATGACACCTGTTAGAATACTTAATATGGTCCCACAGACCTCTCAGGCTGTGATCATTTTCTTTCAGTCATGTTTTTCTCTATTTTTTGGTTGGATAATTTCTACTGATAGATCTTCAAGGTCACCAACTTTTCCTTTACTCTTATTCAACCAGCCCTTAAACCCATCCTGTGATTTATTTTCTCTGTAACTATACTTTACAATTCCACGATTTCCATTTAGTTACTCTGCAAAGTTTCTATTTCTCTATCAGTATTCCATACATCTTAATTTATTATGTGTGTATTTGCCTTTATGCCCTCAGCTACTTATAATAGCTATTTCAAAGCCTTTGTCTGCTAATTATAACATTTGCATTACTTCAAGGTGACTTTCCATTGACTGGCTTTGTTTTTCCTGATGTGGGTCATATCTTCTTGTCTCATTGCATATATAGTGATTTTTAAAATTTTGATACTGGACATTAAAAATAGTATGTTATTGAGGCTCTGGATTCCATAATGATCCTCTAAAGAATGACTTTTGCAATAGCAGGCTGTTAATCTAGCTGGACTCAGGCTGTAAACTATCTCCCATGTGGTACTCAGCAGCTAAAATCTCTGCTTAATTATTTCAGTTTCCACTGATGCTTTACTGTTGTATTCACAAGGCTTCCCACTATATGTTGTTTGCTAGGAATCTAAGGATCTAGAAAAAGTTTTTATACAAATTTGGAATTCACCTCCTTTGTAGCTCTCACCCACAAGGATTTATCCTCTAACTTCTTGGATGCTTGACCAGCCCCCAAACCGTCTCCTGAAATCTCAAGTCAACAAGGCAATCAGAACCATATTCCAATAAGGGAATGTCCTCAAAAAGGTCACAAACTTCCAATCTCACCTGTTGTAATCCACCTTTCAAAGTCAGACCCCTCTCCACTAAGTCTCTGCCTGCTTTGTGTCTCTCAAAGAGAACTGCAAATTGTTTGGATTTTCCGTATGTGTTTACTTTTTGTCCTGATCTTGCATTGTTATGCCTAGAAGGGTTAAACCTACTGAACCATTTCATGATTCCAAAAAGCTGTAAATTACACCATGTATTTTAAATAGTTTACTTCTACAAACAAGGGATATGTCTGTATAATTTAAGTAATCCACAATTTTAAAATTCTACCATTTCTGAATATCAGAAACATCAGTAAATCTTGAGATCAATGAAAATAAAAGAAAAAGGAAAAAGCAAAAATAAACTCTGAGGAGTTAACACTAGGAAAAATCAAGAATGTGTTTCCTCTTGCTGCCTAGAGGTACAGGAATATAGCAATGCCTAAGTAGTAATAAATAGCAAAAAAAAAAAATCTATTTTCATTCTGAAGGGAAAGAATTACTTCATAATTTAAGTAGGATGTGAAATTTCTCCAATCTTCAAATTAAAAATCTAGGAATGCCTGAGTGGCTCAGTTTAGCTCCTGCCTTTGGCCCAAGGTGTGATCCTGGAGTCCTGGGATCGAGTCCCACATCAGGCTCCCTGCATGGAGCCTGCTTCTCCCTCTCCCTCTCTCTCTCTCTCTCTCTCTCTCTCTCTCTGTCTTTAATGAATAAATAAATAAAACCTGAAAGAAGAAATTAAAACTCTAGTGCAGCTTTGGCAATAGAACCATGGAAATGTTTTACCTATAACTTGTATGATAGCCAAAAGACAAAGGTAGCTGTTGGGCACTTAAAATGTGGCCAATGCTACTAAAAAATGGAATTTTATATTATACTCAATTTTAAATAACCGAAATTCAAATACTCACATGTGGCCCACGTCTGCTGCGCTGAGCTGGATAGGTAGAGTGCAAATGAAACAGACAGGAGATTATAATCAAGAGTGGGTAAAAGCCATTTTCGATAAGATAATAGAAATGATTTTAATGTGGCTTAATAAATCAAAGAAATAAAGAATCCAGCGGTTTTATAGTATAAAAATATGTGATCATTCCTCACTATACTATTTTCTCCTAAGACATTACATAGCATTTATACTGCTGCTGTTTCTAAACTATATGTTTAGGACCAAGGAGCAAATGACCAAAAAGAAAAATGAGAAAATGAACTTATTAATAAATCTAACATTTTATCATGTACATTATGTAATAATTATAGCGCCCAAGCCAAGTTGAAACTCACCTGTAGTACTTCTTTATAATAAATATGTATGTAAAATAGAGTCACAGCTTACATGGAGGTGAGGGTTTCAGCTACAGTAAAAAGCACCCTTGGGGAAAAAAATTCTTTTATGTCCACCATAAAATGAAGCATAGTACTGACTTACAGAAAATTCAATCCAGACTATTTTTTCTCCCAGACTGGAATAGATCATTGTTCCCGAGACTGAACAATGGACGGTACGATGGTCTAGTATTTAGATACAATGCTGTGTGAATAGCATTTCCTATTTCTGGGCTCCCAGAACCCCACTCAGAGAGGAGAGGTATCTTGCTCCGATATACAGGGACTGTGGCCATTTAAACAGCCGACACACCTCTCATTGTACTGTTACCCCGTGGCAATACTCAAGTGAAACAGGAGACCAGGGACATTGCCCCAAATTATTACAATTCTCTCTCCTGCTCTCTCTCTCTCTCTCTTTCTCTCTCTCTCCTTCTCTATGTTCATCGTGATACTGCTCAGAAATTTATGTACTTGAATTTGAGCAAGGTAAGTATGCCGACGTGAAACTCTATTGCAATGTATTTGGGGAAATTATCAGTAAAACTTGATAGAAACCAAAGTTTTTTTACCCTAAATGTTTATGTTTCAGTTACCCAGAAAATTAAAATTGCCTCCCCCTCTAACCATACTAGATAATTAAGGCTTTAGACTATTCTTGGACTCACAGGGAAAACAGAGTAAAAATGTTAGATCATCTCTGAGCACAAACGATTACCATCCAGAAGGACTGACCAATTGAAGGCACATCGTAATTAAACTATCAACACAAATTGTCTGCCGTGCTTCTGGTCTTAGAGCACAATTAATCTGACATGTTCCCCCTCTGTGTACATGTCCATTCTAGTGCCTATTGGAATTATCAGAGCTATGCAGTTACTTCCATGCTGCAGCAGAAATAAATAGAAGCCTTGATTACCATTACTCATCTGTTTAGGGAAGTCTCGATATTTAATAAAATAGATCCAAATATGTTAGGAGGATAGAATGCAAACTTTATCTATAATTTCATTATGTTTAACCCATTCTAAATAACAGCGTGTGGTATTTATTTCTAAAAGGCTATCGCATGAATGCTTCCCTCTCCTTGACCGACTTTTTCAATTTTTCCTTACGGAACTAACAGTGATAACACTAACAGCACCAAATGTACCAAGTACTGTACACGACATATAAAGTCATGACCTTGGCCTTCAGCAAAACACCGTTACTCTTCATGCATGAGTCCTTTTGCATCTTAAATTGAACCCTCTACCAAAAGTACTTCCCTACATTGACTAGAACGGGTTGGTTGACTATATTATTTGATAAGAAGAGTTGCGTTTTTATTTGAGGATGGGATGATTTTTCACTTTGAATTATTGCTTGGTTTTCTTCCCATACAATTCCATTTTGAGCCACTTGTGCATGCAAATTGCCTTATTTATTACCCAAAGATCAGAGTCCTATCGTTTGTGTGTTTTCTCTTTTCCTTCAATGTTATGTGACTTATCCCCATAAACTGATTTTCTGACTTTCGACTCTCCTTTGTTTCTGCCTATTAGTCATTTTGCTTTTCTATCTCTCTAGCATTAGATTGCCATCGCACCACATTTGAAACATGTTGCTTTCATTTCTCCTGTTATCTTCCATAGTCTGAGATCCTATACATTTAGAAAATTGCTTTCTATTGTTGACCTGCCTTTTTTCCACAAGTCTTCTGTGATAGGACTGATTCACCCCTGCAGTCAGGATACACTGAGTAACTGGAGAAGTTTTTTCTGGAATCAGAACTGTTCCTCACCCATCCTCTCCAGAGAGTTTTCCTGCTCTGGAGAAATGCCTGGTTTCCTTCCCAGTTTGTTCAGACCATCAGGTGGCCCCCACTCTTTGCATGCAGACTGAGCCTGTAGACGGGGATGCAGAAGTTTCATGTTAGTAAGGACCATGCAGTGGTTTTTTAATAACACTGGATGTTTTTGCAAAATCAAGTGTATCTTGATTTTAAAGTCTTTTTTTTTAAGAATTCAAAAGATGTGTTGATGTGTTATTTTACATATCTCCCATTTCTCTCTTTAAGGAGAGAACAAGGGTGATATTTACATGTAAATAACGTAAATAATGTCCCATTGTAACTGAAAAATTCACCATCGTTTCCCTTCCACGTTCTTTCTCTGATGAAGTCATCTTGCAAGATAGCTTTTGCTAAAATGAGCCACCAAAATTTGTTAATTGATCCCATGGATATACTTTTGAACACCCACCAGAAGCCAGGCCATGGAGGTAAAACAGCACATGAACACTGCATAAGTTATTCACAGGCATGCCATGGACAGAAGGGCACAAGGAAAGCACTGGAGTCAAACACCCTCCATCAGTGCCTCACAGTAAGCATCAAAAAGCCAGACTGCAAGCCCAGGGTGGGGTCCAGATAATATATCTTAGAGGAGTCCAGTGACCTACACTCGCTTCCTAAGCAGTCAAATCGATGAAGATTCTGGCACCTTTATAAGAAAATCAGAAGAGAATCCCTCATCCTCCAAACTCACAAAGAGCAATGTTTAAGGATCTTTTGTCTGTACCACCAAAATGCAATGAAAACTCATACTTACATTATCCGAGTTGGTTTTTCTGAGAATTATAGCTCAACTAAATGACTTACTATCTCTCTAGTTCCTGATAATTTTACTTAGCCTCCCAGAATTGGTTTCCCCATAGAATTGCTGTAAAGATTAAATGAGATAGTGCTTATGACATATGCAGGCTAAGGACCTGATAAATGAGTACTGTTCCTGCAAATGGTACTGGGAATAACAATAACAGGCTCACTTGTACTGCATCAGCAAAAGGATCGTGTACCAGGGACCCAGAAGTTGAAAAGTGCAAAATGACAATGGGCTTCTTATACCTTGTCACAAACAAGCCAGGAGCACTTGGTGCTTTGACTGGCAGGGCAGAGAGTTAAATTATGAAACTGGGATGGGATCCAGAAGGTGAGGCTAGAGATGGAGGAGGAGGAGCAGAAGGCAGATTTTGGCAAAGAAAGCACAATGCAAAGCTGGGGTGAGCAGCAGCCAGAGCTCCTTAGAGGGGAGAACATCCTGACCGGCCGACGATATCTCTGTTTCTATCCTGTTCCCCGAGAGCTTGTCACCAATGCATGAGTTCCCGGCCAACACAGGGTGGCCAGTGGAGCTCAGGCCCTCTTCCTTTGCTGTTTGGGCCAACTGAAGAGCACCAGACCTTTACTGGGGGGAGACTCCTTATAGTAGAGGCTAGGAGGACTGGTGGAGTCTCCTATCCAGGTACCAAGACTATAGCAAAGACATTATTTAAAGGTGAGTAAATGATTGTAGCTGTTTCCATAGTTCCCATGTTGAGGTCCTCTCAGAATCCTCATGGCTGTCAGGTTTACTCGGGTAACAGTACTCAGGAAGGAGCCCATAGGATTATGCACACTGAGCAAGCAGGGACCATGCAGGAGAGCTGCATTAAACCAGTCCCCTCTGGTCCTGCCATCCGTCCGTTCTCCGCAGGGCTGGGTCTGGCCAAGATCATGTGGGTTCATCTGCATTTTCCCATCATGACCCATGTTTCTATTAAAGCTCGAAGTCACTTTTACTAAGGTAACAATAGGAAAAGCAATTGTTCAGAGCCAAGAAAACAAGTCAAGAGGAGAGCAAATGTAAGTAAGACTTAAATGTAAGTCATATTTAGATATGTTAAGCCAAGTCATGTGCCAGCAAGACATTTCTTATTGTTCCTTAATTAAGCAAATATGCAGGGAGGCCATAAGATAGGCTATCTTGCGCTCTACTTTTACTTAGATGAAGAAAAAGCTCTTAGGCGCCAAGTTTCCCTAGTCAAGAAGTGTCATGTCAATGAAGTTAACTGTGAAGAACAAAGTATTTTAACTTCAAATTGTCATTCAAGAAAGAATTTTGAGTACTCCTTTAAAAAAATTGGCAGTTGTCATTTAATATATGATGTGATCTAAAAGCATATTATTTTTTAATGTTACCTAGGAGATTTCATCAGCTTCATGACATTCTTAATCTTTGGTATAATTGTCTAAATTGATAGAACATCTTTTATTAAACTGATAGAGGCACATCCTGCCCTTTCATAAGTCAAGTAAACAGGTGTGATTATTCAGGGCTCTGACTTCTCACTTCTTTTGTCTCCCCCCCCTTTTTTCCCAACCCTTCTAAAACTTTCTAATAATGATAAAAGTGACACTGTGTTATAAGATAAGAAGCACCTAAATTATCTTCTCCCTGACCTTTATAGTTTCCAGAACAAGTACTTTCTGTTAGCAACATGGTTCGAGCTTTTTCTTACAAAAGATGCCTGGCATTGCGCCGTAAGAGAAACATTTATTGTTCCTGATAAGGAAAGTTATTAAGCTCTCATCTTTGCTCAGAAAAGCATTTCACCAAAATAAAGTCGGGGTGTATTTTCGAACTCCCGAGGAAAAATCTGAAAGAGATGGGAAAAAAATCCCCTAAGTTACATTTCTTCAGATACTCAATGAGTTTCAGAACTTTGACTCTGCGTTGTCGCAACAAGTGAGATAAGCTTCAAGGATAGCTCTTGGCAGCCCTTCCACAGGAACAGCACATAGACACCACTGAGGTTTAATGCGTTAAAAGTTAAGTTTGGTAAAAGGGATGTTTGGGAAAATGTGATCAGAAAACCGACACAGTTAAAAGTCATATAATATGTTAACCGGACTTCAACCTCTAAAGCCGGCTGCCTCTGAGATTGAGCAGTTCAGGTTCTGCTGTCATCTCCTTCTGAACTGGAATCTGCGTGTTTTCATTAAAAGCGTTTTCTGGAACAGTGTTTGTGCAGAAAGGCAGGGCGCGTTCAAAGAGTCCTCTGCTAGTGGTCAGCTGCCTTCATCCTTTTTTTTCCTGGGGCTTCAAAACAAACAAGCGTGATCTATGGATCCTTGCAGGTTGCACGGTCTGGGACAATACAACCCTGTGGTCGTTAATTCTTAGGGACTGACTGGCCGTGAAGGCAAAGTCACAATAATAATAATAAAAAACCCCTCCTCCCTCTTACCAAAAAAGTGGGGGGTCGCTTCTGGCCTGTTCGGGACTAGCTGGGGGTCCAGTGGAGAGCCAGGCACCAAGTGTGTCGGAGCCCCATAAAAGGAAGCGTACACTGACAAATAATAAGATTCATTAAAGAAAATAATAGAAGAGGCAGTAACAGTCATTAAGTCCAGAATTCATAACTTCAGAGTCCCCGTTCACAATCAGCTTTGTGGTATGCCACCGTCTTTAATAG
This sequence comes from Vulpes vulpes, assembly GCF_048418805.1. Classification (NCBI taxonomy): domain Eukaryota; kingdom Metazoa; phylum Chordata; class Mammalia; order Carnivora; family Canidae; genus Vulpes; species Vulpes vulpes. Next base: position 67,313,645 of record NC_132795.1, on the reverse strand, counting down.
CCTCGCAGCTTTTTAAAATTCTTTTCTTCAAAGATGATTGGCTTTGAATGCTAGGATCTGCAAGTACACAGAAAAGACCGGCTTTACTGACCATTTCTTTGTGTTTGGGTATATATTTCTGTATGGCATAATATTTCCACTTGCACTGGTTTCCTGGCATGAAAATGTTTATTGCGCTCATTAGCTAAGAGGGTATCGGCACTGGTCCAATGAACACAGATCTGCCTTCTGATTTCAGCCATTAAATTGCAATGGGATTCACAGGCTTAACATTGTGGGTGTGAGGATAATAAAATGGAACTCCATCTTTAGCCCAGTTACCATGGATGCAGTTAAAGGTCACGGTGCCAGCTGCTAACTAGTTGCCTTTTGAGCTGTGCTTCTCCCCTCCTTGCTCTGTGTTTTCTGAGCACTTCCGCTCCTGCAGGTCTGCCATGGAATACCTTCACCTGCTTTGGTGACACACTAACCTCTTCTTTAAAAAACGACAGGCTCCCTCTTTTCAAGACAATGGTTGCCATGGATCTCCTCTATTTATGTATTATAGATACGATATGGAATCAGAAGGTAAAGGCCTTAATAAAAATACAAATTGCTGTTGCTTCGGCATCCTGAATTACTTTCTCATTTTCTGCACAGCGCTCTACATTCCCAACCCCACCCCGCCCCTCCCCAGCCCCAAAAAGTATAGAAAATTCCCATCTGCGTTCAAACTGGTAATGGGTTCAGGCACTGATGCATTCACAACGTGAAACATCAACTTCTTCTTCATTCGGCCCAAAGTCCTAGGACTTAATTCCCTGTACTGCATGAGGTGTCAGGGTAATTACCGCTGATCAGCCCTGTTTCCCCGCGCGCTGCCCGGCCTCGCGGGCCCCCTGTTTATTGATGCACCACCACAGCAGCGCAGCGCTTTCATTCAGCCAAGCTTCTTAATCGAAAGGGTTTGGACAATGTCGGATTTTCAAAGAGAAGAAGTGGGGGAAAAAAAATTAAAAGTAGCCAAGCAAAATAAAGTGCATGGTAAGAAACCTGAATGCTCTACAAAATATTTCCTGATGTCAACACTTCATTTCAATAGATTTTAAGACTCCCATTCATTCCCCAAAGAAGGTACTCTGAGCCTTTCCTTGGGCAACCTAACTCTACGATCACATTTTGAAATATTTGGGGAACGTGTGGCTTAAAACACACACACACACACACACACACACACACTTTGGGAAAGTTTATTGTTTTTTGTTCCATATAGATATGTCTCAACTATGTGGAGCTATATAAGCCCGAATACAAAGAATCTTACCCCCTCCCCCAAAAATGTTGTGCCCCTCTGTTTTAAACATACATTTATATAACTTGTCATTTCATAAAAATAAATTAAGTATTATATGAGCCAAATGTTTCAATTCCACACAAGAGTGGTTTCTGGGACTCTTGGCAGAAAGCCACTATATTCATTTTTATTTCAAACACAATGTGAAGTCTTTAATTTTAATATACTTTGTAACTATAATGGTTATAAGGCATATACTGTATTAATTCATCCTCATCTTCTTCTGGTCCTAGTCGGATTTCACCGAGGAACAGAAAGATTTCATTGATTCCATGTATCTTCCGTAGTTTGAAGTATGGTGGAAGGAAGCGGGGCGCGGGGTGCGGGGGGTGGGGGGAGAAGTCAGCGCTGGGCACTCAGTGCCCTAAATGTTGCCCCTGGCTTCGGCTTATCATCCCCGGTCCCCGAGTTCAGGTGATGGCCGGGTAGAGAGGCCAGATGAGCAGTGGGAGGGGAGTGAGTGGAAGGCCCATCTGCGGCCTGGGCCTCCTCCCAGCTCCGAAGTCCGGGCATGTCCCCCAGGGTCACCTCTCAGCACCCCCCTCCCCAGGGCGGAAAGGGGAGGAGCATCCTCGCTAAGTCCAGCCTATGGGAGCGGTTCTGTAAGTGCCCCATGTGGGGGCAGCGTGGTCGGGGCCAGAGTCCCCACAGCCCCCTTACCCTCTGGGGGGCCACTAGCCAGCAGTCAGAGGACCAGCCCTGGCAAGAGCACTGGGCCATCCCGGCCCCTTTTAATCTGAGGTTGGCTGCCAGGAAAAAAAAAAAAAAAAGGAGAGGCTGATGCCCGGGAAGAGGCACCAGAGTGGCCAGGGGGACAGGAACACATATGCAAATCTATTAATCCCCGGGGACGGTCCAGGTTTCCGAGCGACCTCAGCCGCAGAGTGGTATTTCTTCATTAAAGGGGCCGGTGGAGGGGGCGGCAGCGACAAGTCCCTCTCCTCCCCGCCGGTGACCGTCTTCCCAGGGACACCAGGACAGCGCGTCTGCAGCGCTCGGGGAGCCTCGAGCTCTCCTCTTCCTCCGCCACACTTCTCTAATCAGAGAATTTCTTCCTGTGCCTTGTTTACTGTTGATATTTTCTGGCTGATTGGAGAGGAATGACATTTTGACAATTTACTGTAGCAGTAAGCACTGTACAAACAAAAGGTGCTGATGAAAACTGGAACCCATTATTATGTAAATGACGGCTGAGTAACACAGAATCTGTCTCCAGTCACCATCATTGAGACCAGTTTTACTCAATGATAATAATTTTCATGATTGCAGACTTCAGAGTGATCAGAAATATGCTTTAGCTGTTGCATTTATCTACTGCTGGTACTTGACCCTTAATTAAATTCTGAAACTTTTTTATATAATAAAGTAAAATACAGCTGACACTTCCGTTCAAACAAAGAGCCTCAAACACAGAGCTACCAAATAAGATAAAGGTATTTCAGGCTTACCTCGCCGTATTTATAGTAAACATGGATTGCACAGGGTATTTTGAAAGCGAGCTTAAAGTTTAAAATGCAGATGTGTGTTTTCAACTAATTTCAATTCTGTACTTGGGCGCTGCTCTTCTTAAACGAAGCTAAATCTCTGCAAGCTCATCTTGGACACGTCATAATAAAAAAATCTGTTTGAAAGACATGTAAATGCGCTCTGAAAATAAGTTCCGTGGATTCTTTAAATCATCCGTCTTAATATCTAGACTATTCAAAGCGAGTCTTCAAAACTATGCCACTTATTAAGATCCACACAGCTTGGGGAGCCGGCATTGCGTTTTGTAAAGGAGTATTTTCTTCATAAATTTGTTCTTGTCTTAAAAGGAGAAAGCCAAGGCAAATTTTAAAGCAGCATTTTGGCTTCAATGAAAAATTGATTGGCTAAAACAGATGTCAAAGTGAAAATACAAAGAGCCAGGCATTATGCAGGTATCAGCTGTTTTTTTTTTTTTTTTTTTTTAAGAGTGGCTGACAGGAGAAGACACTTTGGCTAATGTGTTCTTATTCTCTTGAAATCCTGCTAATGCTCCAGAGCATTTATTTACCTTGGAGTTCCCTTACTCTTTCAGGGTTGTTGGGAGGGTGGGGGAGGATCTTCATTTTCTGAATATGTTAATAAGTAAAAGTCAGCTTCAAGGGGGCAATTGTATGAGCCTGTTTTTAATATTTCCTTAGATAGAACCCTTTCTAGCCAGGCGGCTCCCAGAGCCAATGAGCTAAGAAGGTAATTACTTAAGTGGATTTCACGAAGAGTAGAAAGATGATTGTGCCACATTAAATAACAATTGTGTCCTTAATGATGTGTTGGGCCATAATGCAAACATCCCTCCACCATCTCTGGCCCGGGCTCCAGTGTACCTTTCTAATGATTCCCGGGGCTTCTGTCCCCTTGCCACGACTCCGGGCTTTCAGAGCCTATGTAAACACCGAGTGAGCTGGTATATTTTTTTAGACTGCAGTGCCTGCAGCTGCATGGTCATTGATAAATTGGCTATGAATTGCTGAAATACTTCATATGAATATAAACATTGTTGTAGCTTTGTAGCTTGGAAAAAGGAAGAAAGAAATGAACTTGACAGGGGAGACTGCGTGGCCAGAGCACAACCTTCCAGAGGGTTCGCTCTCTGTAAAGGCCCCGTTTACAGGAAAGCCAGCATGAGAGTCCCCAAAAAGTGTGAGGGGGATGGGAATGCAGTTTAAGAAACTGAAGAAAGTGTGGTTTTGCGTTTAGGTATTTCTCTGCTATAGCAGCAGGAAATACTATTGCAGCATATTAGGTTTGCTTCCTTCGGAATACAGAGTGTTCTGAGCATCTGTATCCACCCCACTTTGTGTAGAGACACCAAAGAAAGGCCACCTTAATAAATATATCCAATAGCTGAATTAGGATTCACACGAGATGCTACCTAGCCTTAGAGGAAAAATTTTCACAGTGATGCAAACTTGAGAAAGAGAGAGAGAGAGAGAGAGAGAAACATGAAAAGGATAATTAGCCCATGGCTATAAATTTTCTTGACTGCTCTTGGATGCTATTATAATGACTATTTCCCCTATAGCCCATAATAGTATCTCTTTGCAGATATGCACATTGAATCTTTACAAGATCATTTATTTCCTGATGTTAAAATTAATAAATCTGATTTCAAATGATATGATTCAAACAAAAGGCACAAAATGCAATAAACAATTCAAGCGTGGAGAAAGTACTTTGCACTAAATCCTCTTTGACTGGCAATGTACCCATTTCGTAGACCGAAGAAATAAGATGCTCAAGGCCAGGAAATCTGAAACTCGTACACCGAATATATCGTGAGAGTTGAAGTGAGCAAATCTCTTCCCTCTTACCATTTGTATCTGTTGTTCGTTTTATTCAAGGAACGAAGACATGTGAATGAGAACAGATTTTTGAAATGGATACAGGAAAACTTTGATCTATAGTTCATGTTGAAGGACCCTGTGTTATTGTTCCTAGAGCAGACTTTAGAAGTAACTAGCACAAATTCAAATTCTGTGGTCATGAATGAAACACCCATGATGTGCCAAGCATCTCACTTTGCAGATATAAGATCACTGCCCCTGAGCATGAGAAGAGAGAAGGCCACCGTTGCAGGGTCCTGTGTAGGGATCCACCAGGCATTGCCTGCCTGCTCCCAGCTGTCTGTGACAATATCAGACCCCACAAGAAGCTGCATAACTCCCTCACTTTCTCAGAGCCTGGATCTACCCAGGTCAGACTGACTCCAAAGCAAGACTTGTTTACAGCATGATATGATCCAATGAGTAAGACAGACCAGTCAATGCTGAAGTCCAGTTACAATAATAGAGCCTTGACCAAGCTCTGCAGGCAGCTGGAGAAGAAAACAATTCAACAAGACGAATGGTAACAGAGGCCACCACGCATCTCCAACATCCTTTCCCAAACCAAATATGAAGCGTTCTATAAGCTTAGGTGAGCTGTATAAGCTGCTTATCAAGCTGTTCACACTGGACACCTAGGAGTCTAGTTATCCAGCAAGTGTTTCTGGCTGAACTCTAAACAGTTCAGTATTTTGTGCCCATTTTACAGACAAGAGAAATAAAATGCATAAAATTATTTGCCTGAAGCTGTAAGTGGTCTATATAGCTGGAAATGGAGAAAGGCCATAGATAATTCCATTGGTGGTCGTGGGTATCCTACCTTCCTATCCTGCCTTCCCTCATCACCACATTGGATTCTGAAGTAGACTTCCTGTGGTTTGTCTGCTGCAATCATTTCAGAGACATTCTCAGCTGGGAGGAGCTAAGTGTGATACATAACACACAAATTGCCCTGGAATACCTTGGATCCCCTTTTTCTTAAAGGGGAACTCCATCCAAATAATAGTAACTAATTATTTAAAGCTTTTTATGGGCCACACTCTTCCAAGGGTTTGATATATATTAACTTCTCAAAATGACCTTACAAGTTAGGTATTATTATATTCATCCCCATTTTACAGATGAGGAAACAAGCCATCAGGATGAGTGTGTAGCACGAGGCCATGTAGCTGGAGAGAAGAGGGTCAAGAGCTGACCCAGGATGGCTTTCCTGAGCCTAGACCACTAAATCACACTGCTTCCAGCAAAAGCAATGAAGGCCGGTCAGAGTGAACCATTTCAGACCATGGGCAGCATGGAGGTTATAAACGTCGATTAAAAAAACTCTATTCTGAATGGGCAGAAGTATATATTCCTTGTAATACATCCTATCTGGATACTTTTATTTTCTTATGATGTGTATATAGAATTCAAGCTAATGTCCACAAAATTTACCTCCTACCCTCAGACTGAAATACAATAAAATACAGACCTGATTCCAGTGACATCTACACTTGTACATATCATATTTATAATGTGTTTCTGTATAATAGCTAAATTTATCATCTAACATTTTGATGCCAATGAGCCAATTCATATGAAAGGCCTTTGCAAAAAAATTCATTCTCAAAGCACTTCAGGAAGAGATATGAAAGTAATAATAAAATATCAGAGGAAGATATAAAATGATTTGGGGTGAAGTTATAAACGATAGTGTTCGCTCAAAATATTTGAGATTAGCAAACTTTTCCATCCTGAGGTGATTTCTTAATTTCTCCTAAAGTGCTACCCAGTTTTCTTAGTCAGTGTTGGGGGCTGGCCCAGTGTCCCTTGCAGTTTCCAGGGCAAGTGACCATGTTCTTTCTCCTTCTCCACCAAAGAGGAAGCATGGCCTTTTTCCTCTTTCCCACAAAGCCCCTCAGACCAAGAGATACTGTGAAGATCATCCCTTGCCTTCAGGAGCTGGCTGGTCACTAGCTCCTCTGTGCCCTCGGTCCCTTAGAGTGGTATACAGAACTTTCCTGATAAAAGCACAGCATCCAAATGATGCTGTCTGTTCACATATGACTGAGGGTTGTTATATACACATATATATTTTAATACATATTTAATGAGGTGCCACTATGTACCCAACATTGTGCACTCATTGGCTCTCCCTGGAACATGCATGGAGATTGCAGTGCAGGCCTCCTTCTGAATACAGAGTGAGAGACCCTCACTGGCCTGAGGCTCCCTTAAGGCTTATATGATGATACACCTGCTCAAGATGCAAACAGGGGCCCTGAACTACATCTAAGCCATTTTCCTTTCTTACACAATGGTGTTCTCTATTTGGGTTCCCAGAAGCAGGCCCATAGATGGAGCTTATGGTATGTGTGTGTGCGTGTGTGCGTGTGTGTGTGTGTGTGTGTGTGTGTGTGTGTGTGAGTTGGGGTGGGAGGGTCTAAAGGGACCAGCAGGTGGGAAGGAAGGGAATATAGCTGGACTAGGCAAATGGAGAGGCTGGGCTGCCTTGAAGTGTCCACAAACTCTCAGCTGACTTCAGGGAGCTCCAAAGCTAGAATGGCCCTTCAGAGTTGTCCCCAAGGTGGAGCACAGGGGTCGGGCTTTTTAAATCCTCCATCAACTGACCATAGATACGGGATGTCCCAGAAAGAGGTGTGACCTTGGGCAAAACAGCTCTCTCCAGCCAAGGAGATTTCAAGAAAGGCTGACAGTTGAGTGCCATCTGCTGCTACCATGCCCAGCTGGCCGAATGAGGGCTACAGAACGCGCACGATAATGTCACTAGACTCTCCATATCTTAAGCCTGGAATCCTGTGCTAGCTATATCATTTAATGGGAAGCAAATGGTGTCCAGACAATTAGTAATTCTCAGAGGCATCAAGTCCGTTTCTGCTCTCTATAGGGATCGCTCCTACAATGCCCCAGACGGCAGGTCATCTAGCTTCTATTTGGACACCTCTACTCTAGGGACAGGAGCTCATTGTTGGGAAGCTTTCGTTATTACACAGTTTTCCCCAATACTGAGCCAAATCTTCCAGGTAGAAATTGCTCTTTAATAACAGCAATCATATTGACAATTATTGGCAGAGTAGTGAAACTAGGAGAGAGTAGAGTGTTTGTGCAAATCCTTTTGGACCAAAAACTGAAATAATGGAGTAGGTATTCATTTTTTTAACTTATTCTACAGCCTCTTCTCCACAGAATAGTCAGAGGGTTCTCTTTTAAATAAAGATCAGATTAGTTCTATTCTATGCTCAAACTCCTCTCCTTGGGCCTTCCCCTGGCCTTCCCTGGCCTACAAGTCCTCACTTCCAGAACCTGACCATGGCTCAGTCCTCACCTCCTCCCTAACACCCTCCCCCAGCCACTTTGCTCTTTCTACTGTTCTGCAGACACTCCCACCTCATTCTGCTTCAGGCCTTTGTACTTGCTGGGACGTCTGCCCTGAATGCGCATCCCTCAGACTTTTGCAAGGCTTCATTCAAATGCCAACTTCTCAGAAAGGCTTCCTGACACACCCCTTCTCAGAAGAGCTCCTCACCCTCACGACCCTCTCATTCTGCTTGCTTTCTCTTCATAGCCCTTACTAATTCCTAGTGTGTGTTGAAGTTTTGTTCACCACTATATCTCTAAGCTCCTCGAACAGTTCCTGGCATAGAGGAGCATTAAGTAAATATTTGTTGAGTGTGAACATAAATGGATAAATCAATGAACAAATAGAACCTTGCCCAAAAGTTATGGATAATGCAGTTGGTCCATTACTGACATTTTCAAGGAAAGGCTAAGAATAAATCTCAACTAAAGGAAAACCATTCAATAAACAAGGATACAAATGTTTACTCTACTGAGTTACAGCCAAAGAGAAGAGAATTGCTATCACACTTCATATATAGGTACCATATTGTGAATTCCTTCAAGCCAGGGACCAGGCTTCGTTCCTGTTTTTCCCCTAAAGCTCCTAGCATGGTACCTTGAATGTAATAGGCACCTACTAAATGTTTGTTGAATTTCATTAATTTAGCATATCAATAAACCTTGTCATTAACACCAAGGCTTTGGTCACCTGATGCTGTCATGAACTAACGGAGAAGGTTAGCCTGTTTCAAGAATCATTATATTTTTTCTTCATCATCTTTAATAGCATTAGACCAGTGCACTAATTTTCTTCAATATGTTTGTAGATGTAGAGTTAGGAAAAAACATTAAATATTGCATTGCTATTTAAGAGAATTTGCTAACTTTCAGAGGAATGAAAGGCCCATTCAGTGGAACTCAGAAGGACTAGCCCATAAACAACATTTACGGAGTGGGCCATGCACTCAGCCCCGCAGTGGGCAGAGGTGCTGCCTTAATGATCCAGAGGAATGCTCAGGACACACTTCGCTGTTGGAGGGAGGTTGTGTGGAGAGTTTGGCTGGGATCCTTTATTTTAGTTTGGTAAACCACCCATTCTGCCTCCTTATGAGAAATTGGTACCGTGTCTTGAAGCAAATAAATGACTGACCTTGATTTTTCTCCTTTAGGATACATGCTTCCCCAGGAATGCCAGGAGAAGCGAGTCCTTTAGCCCTTCCTGGCATCCCGCCCACCACAACTTTGGGATATGCTGGCAGGGAGGGTGGCTGGTCGATAATGGTGGGAGTCTCACTTAGCAGAGAGGTACTAACGTGGACAATCTTACTGATATTGTAAGCACTCCACCTCCACTCAAACACAAACCAAATGTCACCATGTCTGGGCCAAATCTCCCATCACCAACAGCTTGGAAGGAAATGAAAAGAGGAGGGAAACAGGAGAGACAGGAAGAGCAGAACAGAGCAGGAGCGACACAAGTGGCAGCATCAGGACACCTGGGTGCCCTGTTCCTTTGTAAAGCTATGATCCATGTTAAGGAGACATTTTTTTTTTAATGATCTCTTTTTTTATGGTAATAAAAGTAACCCATTCCTTTTTTTTTTTTTTTTTTTTTTTAGTTTAGGCAGTATGTTTATGCACATAAAGTTTGGATAAAACCACTTACAGGGATCCCTGGGTGGCGCAGCGGTTTGGCCCCTGCCTTTGGCCCAGGGCATGATCCTGGAGACCCGGGATCGAATCCCACGTCAGGCTCCCGGTGCATGGAGCCTGCTTCTCTCTCTGCCTGTGTCTCTGCCTCTCTCTCTGTGTGTGTGTGACTATCATAAATAAATAAAGAAAAAAATATTAAAAAAAACACAATCCTACCACATGCAGATCTGTGAGTGTTAATCTTTTTACAAGCATAAATATCTTTTCTCTATAGAACATAATTAACGTCTATTAACTAATAATTTACTGTTAACCATTTAAGAATTCTGCAGTTCTGCAGTATTCCAGAAAGGAAGCAATCACTTTACCATGGCGTTGCTGTATATAGTCTTTGGTCCATTCGTTCAACAAATACTTTTTAAGTACCTACTATGTTCCAAGAAATAGTCTACAAGCTTGTGGTACAGAATGAAAGACATTGTCCTTGTCCTCAGGCAGGTCAAAGTGAGACAAGAAAGTAATTACAATTCAGTGAATTATAATTCAGTGTGTAGGTGCATCTTGCCTTAGCCAGAGACTGAGATTTTCAAAAGACATGATAAATGAATTCGGTATTGATGAGTAGGAGGCAGTTAATAGGAAAAGAAGTTAGGGGGAGGGGACCTGGATGTACAAAGACATGGATTTGAGAGTAAACATCGTACATTTGAGGAATAGCCAGGAGATCAGAGGAGCAGGAGGAGAGGAGGCAGAAAACAAAGTAGGGGACGTAAGGAACGGATCATGCTAAAGAATCTGGAGCTTGTCAGGCATGTGACTCAGGAGGATTCTTACAAGCCCAGATTGGCATTTACTAAGATGACTCTGAGTGCAGTGAGAAGCGTGCGCTGGGAATACTGGACACATGGCCAGCAGTGAAGGGCTTCCCTGAGCTCAGGGGGTAAGAAGCTGCTGGAAAACCCAGGAAAGAGGGCAGCATGCTGGGATCCATGAGGAAAAGGTGGGTGAGACAGGGGTTAGTGTCAGGTGACAAGGCAGCGGGTGAGACATAGTAGCTGGGAGTCAGCCTTCTGGGGGTAAGGACTGTCAAAGGTTGGGGTGCCCAAGCACCAGGCTCAGTAGAGAACCATCCAGCCAAGCAAGGAAAAGGAATTGAGACTTAGTCAAGTGAACTAAACTCTATGACAGGAAATAGAGAAAAAGTTGGGGCTGGGTGGTTATGCAGGTGTTTGAGGCACAAGTCAAGACAAAAGGAACACCAGGCTTATTATGGTAATGAGACCATTTTCCACCTTCTTGACTCCCTTTGCAAAATGTCCACCTTTGGAAAAAAAACTACTGCTCAAATGCTGTGGCCTCAGGTTTTCTGAGTATCACTACTCACATCTTGCCTAAATCTAGCAAAGGAACCCTAATTCTCTCCTTCCCTCTGTGTGTATATGAGTGTGTGCACGTGCTGTGTGGGTGTCTCTCTCTCACACACACACACACTCAAAGCTGCTTTCTCTTTTCCCCAATGCTGCCAATTCTTATCTAGATTTCATAGGAAATTATCTCTTTCTATTCTCTTTCATTCTTTGTTTCTCTTCTACTCCATACAGGAGTCTTAGCCCTTTTTCCTGGAAAAAGACCTGCCATGATATGTCTGAAGGGAAGGCTAAGGTGGGAGAGGATGTAAGTTTGGAACAGTATTTAGAAATATTGTAATTGAAACTTTGCTTCAGAATACACACACACACACACACACACACACGCACACACTCCTTCATCTGCAACCTCATCTTTTAAATTAAACCTACATTTCCGCAAGCATTAGCATTCTAGACCAAACCTTTGAAAAGATTTTCTTAGTTAATGTTATCACCCTCTCTCATTTTTCTATTTGGTTTAATTTACTGGCATGGCAACAATGCTGATATTTGGCTTATTATTTAAAGTATGTAGCTTTTTAGCCAGTTGCAGTTATAAGTTAGATCAAGAGTACAATAACTATCTGTACTACATTCTTGGGATGAAGTGTATGCTGAGACCCCAAGCAGCAGACTTCAAAGTAGCATGTAGCAGTTACCTGCTCATAACTTGAAACTTTCTAAATAGAGGCAGATAGTAAATATATCTAGATAGAACTTTTGATGTACAATGTAATTGTGTTGTAGCTAAAGATAATGTCCCAAAGCAGGGTGAATGAGCACATTTCTGAATTATCCATATGCTTAACATCAATTGCAAAAACCTAATTATTGGTTGGAAAAAACCTTATGTCTCAGTCAGAAAAATTTCTATATAGACCTCATTTGATAAATTTGGATTCCTCCAATGAATGGCAAGATCTACCAAAGTCAAGTAAACTTCTGATTTCCAAACATAATTTTTTTCCCAAACATAATTTTATTTGCTAATCGCCACTTGTCAACGGTGGAGTATCTTTAAGCCAAACCAAATCTTACAAACAAAAATCAGAAGAAAGCATAATTAATCAAATTGCAAACTTGTTCTTTCCTGCCATAAGCTAATCTTGAGGTATAAATATTATAAGCAGTAATTTAGAAAAACATGTCCTAAAATATATTCAAGAAAAGATTAATGCCCCCATAAGATGTTGACAGTCATTCTATTTTTTTAAAAAAATGTCAGTTGGGCATGCAGAGTTAATCACAGTTAAACAGGCTGCTTTGCTGTAGAGCTTCTCAGAGGCTTTACTATGCTGACACGCGCTCTGAACTTCTAAGGAGGGGCATTATTTCGAAAACTTATTTGTGACTCAGCAACTGGTAGTAGAGCTTTATAACTCACCTGGCAGGGAGCTAAGGCCCAGGATGAGAAGACCTTTCAAAATGAGTGAGAATCCTGGTTGTTTCCAACTGAACTTCCCGCCTGAAATTGGCCTCGGGATATCCAGGGACCCAAGAGGGACTTGGCACAACTTTGTCACTAATGCAAATCTGAGAAATAAGGGACAGAACAGTCACTATATCCATGCCTTTTAGATCAATTTAAGGGAAAGGAGAGAAAAATTAAGAAAAGGTTCCCAGAGCTACCATTTAAAAAAAAAAAAATGTGTTCCAGGAGGGTGAAGGCAAGCAGGGGGGTCTCTACAGCATCACAGGTAAGCTGAAGAGCCTTACCTCACTACCCACTGGCAAACATTAATACCCATGTGTTCGTGGACATCCTGGAAGGATGGGTCAATTGAATCACAATGGTGGAAATCTCCGTGAACATTCAGTGCAAACTGTCACCCTGAGTGGCCTTTCCCTCTGAAAGCTAAGCCCTTATCACTCCACAATGAGGGCACTTTACATTTGGAATCAATATTTAATTCACTGATGCTAACCCTGAAAGCTGAAAGTACTGTCAGAGATGGCAAGGGGACTCTAAATTTATGTTTTAATTAGTTGGCCATTTCATCAAAAGGTAGACACGGTGTCTGTGGTTTAGAACTTTGAAATAAGCCCTATATGAGGAAAAAAAAATGCCAGGCACATAGAGCCCATTCATGCACATGTTTATGGTTTCTCTACCTGTGAAAGGGAAAGATTTTGTGAAGGTGTATTATGGAGGAAATTTACACAGCTTTCTTGTTCATCAAATTCAACCAGTGAACATTTTACTCAGCAGAACATGAACTTGGGGTGTGGCCACTTAAAATTTGGTGGTGGTGGGGAGGGGGGAGGTGGAGCAGGGATGTTTTTGGCATGCAGATTTTTCTGAATTGTTAAATGAAAATACCACATACCTGGGGGAGAAAGTTTGCAGAGCAAATTTCTTGGCATCATTTTTTTTAAGTATGTCAACTCAAGCACTGTGAATTAAACTTTAAAAGACAGCACTTGTTGGAAAGGAAGTCAGAAGCTGTTGCTAATGATGACACACGCACTAAATGGTTTTCTGGTGCTTTATAATCATGATTCAGTGAAATCAGTGAGCTTCTTCGTATCACCAAAACCTTGACTTCTCAATGCCAAAGCTGGGGAAGAGAAGTGAACCATGGCCTCGGTCCTCCTCAGTGGAACCCTTGGATTGGCCAATGGGCAAGGAACACAGCCCCGGCTAACCTGGTCACGCACCCAGTCTACAATATAACCAGCCTCAGGACAGATGTTCCAGGGAAAGTGGAAGGTCATTAACAGTTTCATCCCCATTATCGTAGGCGCAAAGCCCATCCTTACGGTGCACTCTGCTCTAAGAGGGCTAGGAAGCCAGTATCTTTCATAGTAATGACTTCCAGTTTACAGCGTTCATTTGTTATATTTCCTCAATAGCTGTTGTGTTGAGATTAACTGCATAAATGGTCTGCAGCTGTCTGTTATGAATTAAGGGAGTTTAATCAAAGTATTTCTAATGTACAGCATAATGATAATACATGGGGGAAGTACTATTTAAGAGATAATGATGGCTTCAGAAGATCACTGTTGTAATGTTTAGTGCATATGCCTTCAGCATTGAATTTGTTGTTGTTCTGAATATGCTTTAATGGATCACTGAAAAGCTGCCTAATGCGGGATTGTTTGATGGGGCTGACAGAGCTGGAATTAGCCCATTGCTGTTTACTGCATACAGCCATTAAGATTAATTGCTGCCAGATAATTTTGACTGTTTTTATCTTCTGGAAAAAGTGTCACTAATGGGTTTATAAATTGGTTCACTATTACTAATAGTAAGGCCAGTGTAACAGGATAGAATGTCAGCTAATTCTAAAGATAAAGGTAAAAAAGTATAAAGTACTATATGGCTTGCTAGTTTTAAGGGATACTGTTATCTAATAACAGACACGCTGATATATGATGCTCATTAATGCTATTTCCTGAGCTTTGGGTTGAACCTAATAGATGCTAATAAAGTCTTATTTGATGTCCCATTAAAAAGCTCAATCTGTTTTCTACATTAATGCCCAGTGTTGTTTATCACATCTTTGATGACTAAAACCCAAATTCCAATCTGTTCCCAAACCATGCTTTTTCTGAAACCGAGAGTCTTTATACCTATTTTTGTTTTTATATATGTGAAATTTATACAAACAAGGCACAGAAGAATGAAGAAAGTTTATGTATTTGCAATCATTATAAACAGTGTGGAGGTTAGCTATGAAAGTTCACAATCTGGACATTTTTATATAATGTCTAGGCAAGCCTCTAGAGACAGTGTGTTGCCATTCTGACTATTGTTTAGGGATTTTTTTTGCAACTGAGTACAACTTTGAAAGTATAGGTAATTTTACTTAGTGGTGATTTAAAAAAACGTCACATACCTAGCATGATAGTATTGAAAAGTTCTAAGCACATTTTTCTAAGGAAACTTAAGTGGATATAATTATTTTTAACTACAATTATTTCTAGAAGATTATCCACAAAATGGTCATCACCATGAACTAACCAACCTAGTTTCCCACATTGGTTTGTAGAGGTTAACACATTAAGTCTGTGTTTTACCAGTTTGCCACAATTTATAATAAAATCCCCTATGCACAGAGTTTGAAATGCATTCCTTATTTCTAAGAGTGTTGAAAATCGATGGAAAAAAAATATGAACCAGATAGACAGACAGTGAATATTTAACTATGATGAAGAAACCAATAATTCATGAGAGGTGAAGTTGTTCTTCCCTCAAGAATGGATAGTGTAAATTATGAAATATTTCTTTTGTGAAGCCAAAGCATATTTATATCTTTCAACTACTTGTTTTACACTGCACTTAAAAGTTTTACATTTAAAACTACTTGAACTCCTGAGGTATATATAGCATATGACAGATTATTTTTCTTCCCTTTTCCTAGTGATGTTGGTGGAAGAGAAAGGAACAAAAACTATATATTCTTTTTTAAAAGATATTATTTATTCATTTGAGAGAGCACATACACAAGCATGAGGAGCAGCAGAGGGAGAAGGAGAAGCTGGCTTCCTGATGCGGGACTCGATCCCAGGACCCCGGGATCATGACCTGAGCCGAAGGCAGATGCTTAACCGACTGAACCACCAGACCCCGCAAAACTACATATTCTAAGCGATGTTCTTAGAATAATTCTTAAAGAATTATTCTTAGAATATGAAGTGAAGACTCACGTAAGTTTAAGAAAACCATCCTCCTGGTTTTTCCAACCTGGCTCTAAAGTAAGGGGTGGTCAGATACTGAATTTGGGCAATATTTTGTTTCTCTTTCATATTTTCAGTATTTAACTTAGGATGAATATTTAACATAAAATAATATGTGCACTGCCTGGATAAAAAAAAGTAGTGTGGGTGTGTTTGCAATTCTTTAGGAGGAAGGTCTTTCTGTTGAGCTGCTCAAGTCACATGATGCTGGGTCAGGGGCAGCTGGTGAGTGAGAAGTAGAACCTGAGTCCCCCAGGCTGTAGCAAAGCCCTGGCTCTGGGGGCCGCAGTAAAATAGGACAGTACCCAGGTTTTATCAGTAGTGTTTTAGAACAGACAGCTCCCTTGTAAACTTGTTGTATCTGGTCATAGATCCTGCCTAAGTATAAAGACAACCCCCCCACCCCCCCCACCCCCCGCTGGAGAAAACTAGTAGTTTCACTGTAACTGCTTCCACCTCTGGATGGTCTCCCTCACCCCCTCCTGAAGTAGGAAATATTGTTGGAGCATCTTTACCAACATAGGCTGCAGTCCTCAGAATAGGGGAAATGTTGCAAGGCATCGTTTTGGTTACAGATCTGGGGGGGGGGGGAGACGTGTATTTAAGTTTCCCCCCAGTTGTAGTCTCCTCGGGGACAGAAGTGTCTTGGCTTGAGCCACCTTTGCAAAAACAATCACAGCCACCCTCCCCCTTCATGCAAGCATAAAGCTGTGTTATTTCCTCACCTCCTAGATGATGTAAAGACATCGGGTGGTTTAAAAAAATTAAAAACAACCCTGATTGTACTCAGTCGAGAAACCAGGAAACCAAATATTACAAGAGGGTTTCCCTTCCCCATGCAGTGTCACCGGAGGAGGCTTAGCGGTTGAAATGGGAGGAGCGGAGCGGAGAGGAAGGGAATCGCGCTCTGGACCCATGTGCGCACCGGAGCAGAGGGGCACCGGGGCTCTCCTAAATCGAAGGATCGGAAAAATGATGCAGCTCCCGGCAAATCCCAGAGCTTAAAACTCCATTCGTACATTCGCGCGACTTGGCGACAGAGAGGACAGTGGCACCAGCAGGTGCTTTAGGACTAGTCACAATGCGGAGATTTAACAAGGATCCTGGAACTGTTAGGTGCACCGTGTCTGCTGCAGAGAAGTAGCTGCATGTGCGGCATCCCCTTGACATCTGCCTCATTTCAATAATTTCCAGCCATTGAACCTCGGTCTGGATGAGCATTAGGAAACAGAGGCATGTTAGGATACTAATTTGAGTCTCTCTCCAGTTCGAATTTTATGCTGGTGCTTATGGCTCAGTTGACGATTTTGAGGTCTGCGGCTTTCCATCCCTAAGACTAGACACGTCCCCTCGGTATGTATCTCTGGTATCTCAAGATGACAGGAGAGCCGTGGTGTGTGTCTTCCTCTTCCTGCTGTCAACTGTTAGCATTAACTGAGGGATGCAGACACCTCTCGGTGAAGAGGCCAGCTGAGACTGAGAGCCTCATTCATCCGAGGCTGTGTAGAGGTGGCCTGAAGTCTCTCCCAGGTGAGGAAATGCCCCTCAGTTATTACCTACCTGGATTTGAAACTGTGACCTTCTGGCCTGCTCCAGGCAAAGAACGAGAGTGCTCTGCAATTGATTTGCCAAAAGATACCACGAGCTGCTCCGAGTGGTCTGGAAGGAGTGGAATGTCTCACCTGCAGTCGAGACTCACCTTGGCATCTATCAGCTTGGCCAGTGCTTGGGTAGGAAACGTGTAGGGAGAAGAGCTGGTAGGAGTGAGTCAGACGAAGAGGCCAGACCAGGACCCTTAACACCTGCTTCAGTGTGGCCTCTCATTGCCCCCAAATCCATTCTTTGCCTCAGTGTGATCGATCCATTCGGAAGAATCTTGAATACTCAGTCATCCTGCTTACCAATCTGTATTCACTAGTGTCAGAGATCGGTCCATGTGATTCCCGAGCTTATTACATGGACAAGTTTCTCCAATGCTACTGGGCCTCTTCCCCAGGTCTCCTTTTCCTGACTACTGACTAATAACTCAATTTAAGATTACATCCTCTGATCCTTTGCTTTCATTGCATTCACCCTGCAAAACTCATCCCCTTCACATTCTAGGATGTCTGGAGACAAGGGGGGCATTCCAAGACTGGGCATAAGATACGTTTGATGCTGTCTCTTTAATATGACTTGGTCCTTCTTTGATCTGTGAAACTCCCTAGCATCCTCTCATGGTTATTGGGACCAAGGGATGGAGGGTCGGAACCTGCGCACATATTAATTGGCATTGCAGGGTTTTTCTCTCACCTGCATTCCGGCTGCCAACTCTGCGGTATGGTATTCAGTGCCTCACTGCATCACTGAGAAAAGAAATGGTAAATTAAATAGATTTAAAAATTGCCCATTGAACTCACATCATTAAATAATTCTATAAGAAATTCATAAGCAGAGACACGTAGGAAGATTAAAATGTTATAAATTATGTGGGGGGAGTAGAGGGGTATACACTTATTTTGCCCTTTGTTCTGGCCACAAAGCACCCACAGCTAGGCATCATTCTGCCCATGGCTTAACAATAAGTACCTGAAAGGAAGCATGACCCCTGAGTGCCCCCAAAAGGGAGATTACTGTAACAGCATTTAACCCATCTCCAGGAACTGACTTAACACCTCTGCATCACTCGAGTTACACTTGTCCCAATGAGGCATTAAAGTTTCTATTTTTCCCTCTCACATTGTCTTTCTTGGTGCTTTGTCCTCCTCAATCCTCTCCTATCCAGCAGCAAGACAGTGGGAAAGGAATCATACTTATCTTGCATATAAGGCACTTTCTCCTCATTCACCCAGAAGGCTTCAGAAAGTTCTGTCCACACTTGGTCATTGGTATTTTTTTCTGCCATTACTGTAGGTCATTCCATCCTATCCCTTGGACAAGTGTTCATCCTAATTATGCTCACTTACTCTGTTTCTACTTGGTCTGTAAATTTCATGCAGGCAAGGACAGTTCTATTTTCAAACCATTGTACCTCAGTTCCTCAAACAGTGCTTGGACCCAAAGCAGGGCCCTAGGTCTCCACAGCTGTGTCAAAGCTCTCCAAAATGTAGTTGCTTAAAGCAACAACAATTATCTTATTATCTTTCACTGGCTCTGTGGGTCAGGAATTAACACCCCTGCCTAATTCCTAACCATGGTTCTCCATGGTTCTGCCCACGGTTCTGCCTCAAGCTCTCCTCTCCTATGCAGGTGCAGGAGGTCTAACAGCCAAGGAGGGGCTTTCTGAGCATCTTTTTCATTTACATTGAGAGGTCTCAGGGCCTCTCAATGTGGTCTCTCTTTGGCTAGTTGGGCTTCCTTATAGCATGGCTGTCTCAGGATAGGAGGATGACTAAATGACAATTGAAGACCCAGTATTCTGTGGGGCGCCTGGGTGGCTCAGTCGCTTAAGTATCTGATTCTTGATTTTGCTCAGGTCATGATCTCAGGGTCATAGGCTGGAGCTTGACATCAGGCTTCACATTCAGCTCAGAGTCTGCTCCAGATCTCCCTCCTCCTCTGTCTCTCCCCCTGCCTGCTCTCTCTCTAAAATAAACAAATGAAAAAAATTTTACTGACTTAGTGCTTTTAATTTTTCTTAAATTTTATTTATTTTTTTTATTGCTGATGGTATTTTTTAAATTTAAATTCAAGTAATTAAAAATAAACACACATATTGTGATTTTTTTTAATTTTTTTTTATTTATTTATGATAGTCACAGAGAGAGAGAGAGAGAGGCAGAGACACAGGCAGAGGGAGAAGCAGGCTCCATGCACCGGGAGCCCGACGTGGGATTCGATCCCGGGTCTCCAGGATCGCGCCCTGGGCCAAAGGCAGGCGCCAAACCGCTGCGCCACCCAGGGATCCCCATATTGTGATTTTTTAAAAGATTTTATTTATTTGAGAGAGAGAACACAAGCAGTGGGGGAGAGGCAGAGGGAGAAGTCAACTCCCTGCTAAGCAGGGAGCCCAAAGTGGGGTTCAATCTTGGACTCTGGGATCAAGACCTGAGCCAAAGGCAAACACCTAACCAACTGAGCCACCAAGGCACCCTCAATAAAATCTTGAAACAAAAAAATGCTGAGTATTCCAACAGAAAGGCAGAAGCTATGAAGACCCTTCTGATCTAGGCACAGTAGTCACACAGTATTTCCACTGCATTTTCTTAGGTACAAGGGAGTCCCAAGCTTATCCAGATTCTAGGAGAGGGGAATTAGACTCTACTTCCATTGAAAGTGTGGTAAGGTTCTAGAAGAGTATTGAGAAATGTTGTGGCCATACTTGGAAAGTATAATCTGCTACAGAGAGTGCCCAAGTATTGTTTGTGAAACAAGTAAATAAATATTTTCTGAATGACTTCTCAGTCTCTCCTACTAGAGATTTCCTCTGACAGCAATTTTCAAAGGACTATATTTTCATTCCAATATTTCAAGATCTCCACTAGAAACTGCATTCTATTTGCAAATGACCCTTTGTATTTTTCTAATTTAGCTCTTCTATAGATTATCTTCATTAAACATTGGTTCTCAATCTTCTCTTCAGTCTAGGTGCTTTCTCCATCCAATTTCTCTATATTTTGTGGAGTTTCTATCATTTATCTTAAGGAAGAGTCTAGAAAATCCAATACATCCCCCTCACCTCAGCAGTATATCTCACTCCACTCACACTTTAATGAAAATCACTTAAGAGACGCCTGGGTGGCTCAGGGGTTGAGTATCTGTTTTTGGCTCAGGGCATGATCCTGGGGTCCTGGGATCAAGTCCTGCATTGGGTTCCCTGCATGGAGCCTGCTTCTTCCTCTGCCTGTGTCTCTGTCTCTGTCTCTCTCTGTCTCTCATGAATAAATAAATAAATCTTTAAAAAAAGAAAAGAAAATCACTTAAATGTTTTATAAATTTCCTCTTGGTTCATAATTCTCAGGCTTCTCTTTTCATGTTTGACCTCTCCCAGGACATCCAATTGGTATCTCTGTTTATGTTTCCATAAGCTAAGTAAGCACAATTAATTAATTAATTCAAATTTAGCATAACTGCACTAACCGATATTCTATATGTTTCTCTTCTTTATCCACTTCTCAAAGAAGACTGCTATGAGTAAGGATTGTTTGAGTTCTTGTACACCCAAGTTTGTAGCACTATTATACACAACAGCCAAAAACTAAAAGCAACCGGAATGTCCATCGATGAATGAATAAACAAAATGTGGTGTGTGCATACAATGGAATTTTATGTGGCCTTAGAAAGAAAGGGAATTCCAACATTTAGGATATGGATGAAGCTTGAGGACGTTACACTAAGCAAGTCACAAAAGGGCAAAGACTGTATGATTTCACTTATAAAAGGATCCTAAAATAGTCAAATTCATTGAGCCAGAAAGTAGAATGGTGAGTTAGTGTTTAATGGGGATGGAGTTTCAGTTTTGCAAGATGAAACAGTTCAAGAGATAGATGGTGGTGAGAGTTGCATGACAATGTAAAGGTGCTTAATACCACTGAACTGTACACTCAAAAGTAGGATAGAAAATGTCATGTTATGTGTAATTGAACATACCTTAAAAATATATTTCTAAAGAATTGTTCAATTTCTTTACATTTTCCTGATCAAGATTTCATAAACCATATGCTTCTCTCAGCTTTTGTTTCTGGGAAAAAATACACAGGAAGTCCCCTCGCCTCTCTGTTTCAGGTCCATTTTGTTAAAAACCACCTATTCTAAAAGAGGAACCTGTCAATTTAATAAAAGTGTTTTCTGAAAGTATGATGGGTAATCTTCAGCACCTTTAGATAAGGACGTGGATACAAGTGATCTACCCAGGAGTAATGGAGAAGAAGTGGTAGCATTGTGGGAAGTGAAGAAAGATAATTCAAGGGTTACTCATGAGCAGGAGAATGCTGTAGGCATCTGAACTCAGATTTGCTGGAGTTCTCTGGTAATCTATGTAGAATATGCTTCAGAGCTATCCCTTGTCATCCCTCTGGTCCTTCATGCTGTTGCCAACACTTAGAGGGTTTCAATCTCCCACTTGGGTCTCTGCCCTCCCAACACCTGAGTAGACACTTTATTAAATAATCTCTATTTGAAATACTCAGGATGAGACCAACTCAGTTAGTGCCAGCTCCTTCTCCACAGACATGCTGACCCTGATATCATCAACCCACTGAACCCATGACAGCATCCATCTCTCTGCAGACATCCTATAACATGAGAAAATTATTTACTTACTCTGCTTTATTTGTTCAATCTGCTATGACTGGAGTTTTATTTTACCCCTAAAGAGTTCAAAAGACCATCTAAACAAGTTAGTCTAAAATGTTTACTGTACTTCACTTAATCATTTCTCTCCATCTATTTATTTATCTGTTTATTTTTAGCAGCACAGTGATAGACTATTCATTCTTTGGACAAGTATTTGCTTCCCAGTATGTCATATACTGTCCATCATGGAGTCAAGACTAAAAGAGAGATAGACATCCAAAGAGTTTATTTCTATTTCCAGTTCTTTTTTAAACAAACTGAGCTATTCTGTTCCATGTAAATGCACACTGTCTTGGACCTAGGGCATGTTCTTCTTGAGGTCAATTACTGGAGCACAAGGGCCAACCCAAAGCCACACAAGCACATTTAAGGCTTATATCACATTTACTAACATTCCATTGACCAATGCAAGTCATGTGGCCACACCCAACATGAATGGGGCTGGAAAGGGGTTCTGTCTGCAGTAAAAGGGAGAAAAGAGTGCTGAAAAGTAATTGTCAAACTATAACATACATCAGAATTCCCTGGAAGGTTTGTTAAACTGGATTGCAGGGCCCCATCACCAGGGTTTCTGATTTGGTAGATCTAGAGTGGCCCCTGATAGTTTGCATTTCTAACAAATTCCCTAGTGATGCTGATGCTGCTTGTCCAGACCTACACTTTGAGGATCACTGATCTAAGCTATCACAGTAGCCCTGTGATATGCCATGCCATGTCTAAAGGAAAAGGGTGATGGGAGGGTGTGACATGCAAAGGGTTGAAAACAAAAATGGTTAAAGTCTTAGGAATAGTGTCTGTGAGAAAATGCAAAAAGAATCTTGGTTTCATTAACCTAAAGAAGGGCAACTAGAAGAGAACTTTATAACACTGTTCAGGTATGCACTGGGATATGAGCAGCTGTTTTTCTGAGGACAGGAAAAGAATTACAGTGCACCGGGGTGATTCAAGGTAGCCACGAACAAAAATGGCCCATCTGCAAGGCTGTAGGCATGCACACTAAGGACTCTTCGAAAATCAGAATTAGATCACTTAAAACATGAATCTGTCCTATAATTATTTGACTTTTGTCCAAATGGGAGCAAAATTAGAACTGTCTCCCAGGGTCACTTTGGCCCTGTAATTTGGATCTCAGGATGAGAGAAAGAACAATAAGGAAGGAGATAGAGGTTGCTCTCCGGAGGAAAGAATGCCTTCCTCATTTGTAAGCACAATTAGAGAGGCCACCAATAGGTTTTTCATAACAGCAAACATTTTGTAATTTTGCCATCACCCCCAACATGTGATGACCCTCATTCTGTGAGGGTGACCTTTGGAGGAGACTGAGAAAAGCATAGATACAAAAGTCAGAAGACTTGCCTCTGAATCTGGGTTTGCCATATTTTTGTTGACTGGTTAATTACCTTCATCTTTCTGAGTTTCAGGTCTCTTGTCTGTAAAATGAGGATAATAACACCAACAGCAATAGGGTGTTGCAAGGATCCAAAGAGCTAATAAAGAAAAAAATTACTTTGCAAACCATAAAGTGCTATTGGGATACTGGTTTGGGGTGATCTGAGAAACAGCAAGGGACACAAGGGCTACCTGCCCATCACAGGTGGCTGTGTTTCTGTATTTGGAATTGCTAGTGTGTTAGTAGGGGCATGGTCTGTACTCTGGACCTCAGGAGACGAAAGTACAGTCAATGGGATTGTTAAGGCACATTATGAACATCAGTCGGTGCAAGACCCTTCTCTTGTTTTATTATTTTTCCCTCTAACTCTATTTTCAACCATCTCCCTCTACCCCCCCCCCCACCACATTTGGTAAATATCCCTGATATAACTAAGTCTTTGAAATGCAGTATTTTTATTTGTATGTGTATCACATTGTGCTTTAGGTCTCACCCTGTGGGGCACCTGGGTAGCTCAGTGGTTGAGCATCTGCCTATGGCTCAGGTCATGATCCTGGGGTCCTGGGATCAAGTCCCACACGAGCTCCCCACAGGGAACCTTCTTCTCCCTCTGCCTATGTCTATGCCTCTCTGTGTGTTTCTCATGAATAAATAAGTAAAATCTAAGAAAAACCTCACCCTGCGTTTTACTCAACACCATGTTTTTTTCAATCTATCCATTTAACATTATGTATCTCAAGTGACTCCTATACCAGTAATTGTTTTTTAATTAGATTCTTGACATAGCTAATAAACTTTTTATTTTGCCAATTAAAGATATAGGACAAACAAATATCTACCATCTACTCTTCCTATCATTTCATCAAAAAAAGGCATTTTAGCATCAAAAGTTTCTCAAGGATAGACTCTCAAGCTAAACAAGAGCTTTTATGCTGAGTGCATTTAGATCACCTAGATGTGCTCTTGCCTGTGGACCAGTGAAGCTTTATCACGAGCTGGGAACAGAACAGCATTGGAGCTCAACGAAAATTAGCTATAACTTTTCATTGTATGGTAATGCTGTAGACATTGCCAGCCCAGAGGTGGTTTCATGGGAAACTCCAAAGGTCCCAGACTTAGAAATGTCCTGTGCTTTGTAGAATGCACTCCTATCACCACTTTTCAATTCTTAATAATTTATACACACAAGGCCCTGCATTTTCACTTTGCTCTGGGCCTCAGTTCTGGGTGGGTCAGGACTGGGTGTGACAGTCTCTGTCACAAACCCTTACCACTGCCACTGGAGCACAAACACAGCTACAGATAACAGGGAAACAAATGGAGGTTGCTATGTTCCCATAAAACTTCATTTACAAAGAAGCAGTTTGCAGACCCCTGACTTAGAGCACAGACTACAGAGTAGGCCAGTCTAGGTTCAAATCTTGATGCTAGGATCTGTGAATATTTGACCCTCGGTCACTTACTTAAATTTTTCTTAACATTACTTGCTGCTATTTGTAAAAGTGTGATAGTAACAGAGAGCTATCTCCTGGGGCTACTGCCAGAATTAAGTGAGATGATATACACAAGGTACAAACTTGCTGAAAGCAAAACTATTCTCATTTCCCTTCTTATTCTTATTTTCCTCTGGCAAGGGCTCTAGTCCTATTCTGATGCCAGGTTATTTACATATTCCAACTCTTCCACCACTCTAAGAACTTTCCAGAATATGTAGCAGGGGAAAGTGGAAGACTATGTATTTGTTCCCCTTTTCCTCTTTTTCAAAGTGGACTTTTTAGCTAAAATGAGCAACTGTTTTCCATAAACCAGAACACAGCCCGCAAGCCATTGCTGCTAACTCTTCATGATCCTTCATACAGGGTTCCAGAATTTTAGTGTCATGATGGAGAGTCTCAGTAAATTAACCCAGTGCTTGCTGGTAAGATGTACAAAAGCACATACATTCTACAGGTGAATATAGTTGCTTCTGCAGGTACACCTCCAATCTCAGGCCATCTGATGTTTGCATATGTTTCCTGGGGCATCAACCTTCTCTTCTGTCCATCATTAAAAGTAAGATGACAATTGGCTTCTTATCTAGTGTCTGTTTTATAGACACTGGATGTATATAAATGTATAGTAAATGCATTTTACCCCTTTGGTTTCTTTATTTGATTTAAGCCTTCAGGTCATAGGCTTTGCATCACAGATGCAAAGACCCACCTCTGAGGGTCTAAAGAAAACTATGAATATTCTATAAAGAAAAGAATACCCACTTGTGTATGTGCATACACACACATACACACACACACAACATTTCAGGAGCTTATAGATCTTCTAAGGGCTGAGGCATAACCACTAAACATCTATGAGAATAGATAAAGAATTCCTACCCGAGGACTTCCAAAAGCTTTACTATTTAAGGTATCAGAATCATAAACTCATCTATCCTGGCCAGAGAAAACTGGAAGAATAGGTATATTTTTAAAAGTATGAATTAGGTAATATGAATTCCTAGAATCTTTGAGACCTGTTAGGCTATGGGATGATGAATGAACACCTCATAGAAAAGAAGCACTTCAGCCATCCATTAGGATAGCTTTTCTTTCCCTCAGTGATAAGACCTATATGGATGCTTCTTCCGGTTACTTTCAGGGTAGTGAATTTTGCTTCAGGAAATGTGATTGATGTGGCTCTGCCTCCATGCACACATCATTAGTCTGTGGCGGGTAAGCTCAGATGGTCGGAGCTTCGTGCTAATGAGGCGAAGGTTAGGGGTTCAGTGCCCATGTGGGCCACTTAGCTTTTGTCTCATTCATGTCCCCAGACTACTCCCAACACAGGCCACCTGTCTTGAAAATGTATGTCTATGGTCAGAAAGAGGAGCCATGTAAAAGGGCCTGGATAGATGGCTGCAAATCTATCATGACTCTAGGAAATCAACCCCTTTATGAGTTCCTGGTGGTTTATGGGGAAACTCACTTTTATTTTAAAAGGACAGCAAGCATAATCCTCAAGATGTGCATGGCCCATGGATTTTGTGAATAACTGGTTAAATTTCCACTGAATTTTATATACTTGGAAAATATGTAATTGAATGACAATATATTAGACAAAATGGTGGTGAGGTGCCCTTCACTTTAAGTAAACTAAATGTAAATATTTACTCACATATAAAAGGGTAAGCACTCACTTTGCAGAAAATTCATTTCACAAAAAGCAAGCACAGATGTTCCTGAGTTATTTAATTGGCAGACCCTCAATTAACTGTTATTGAAATAATAGTTAAATTGAACCGAACTTCTAAGTCTCATATTTCTTTTCTAGAACAAAGCATATGTTTGTGTCCAAACTGTTCTCACTCACTGTGGGTAAAGTCACTAAGATCCAACACAAGCCAAAGGTCAGGAAAAAAGCCTCAGGTACTCCCTGAACCCAGACTTTTCTTCTCCTGGGTCCACGTGGAGTCAAATGGTATTATTTTAGCTCAGCTCAAACCCTGGTTCTTTCCTTACTGCATGGCTAGAGCACACAGCAAACCAGTCTTTCACTCTTCCCCAACACTGAGGATGAGTTATTGGAGTTAGCTCCAGAGTACAAATGCCTGATTCAAAGCCCAAATCTACCATTTACAAGCTATGTGACTTTTAACTTCTGCCTCAGTCTTTTGGGGTTTGTTTGTTTTACCTATAAACTGAGGATAATAATAACTGGCTCATGGAATTGTTATGATGATATAAATCAGTGCATTTATAAAATGTTCTTCAACCTGGCTGGCTCAGTCAATAGAGCATGCATCTCTTGATTTTGGGGTTGTGAGTTTGAGCTCCACATTGAATGAATTTAAAATAAATAAACAGAATGTTTAAAAAAAGCTTTTCAACAATTTTCTGGAATATAGCTGGACTTACTAAGTGTTAACTGCCATTATTATTATTATCATTATTATTATTTCCAGCATACAACCACTATTAATCATTATCATCATTTCTATACCTATACCATGGACTCTATAGGCAGACTATTAAGGTTTAAATACTACAGCAAAACTTCCCAATCAAGTTACTTTGGACAAGTTAATCCATCCTCTAATTGGGTTTCCTAATCAGCAGAAAAGGTTTACTCACATGGAGTTAATGATAGTATCCACATAATAGGATTGGTGAGGATAAATTGCAACAAAGTACTTAGAATAATGCCTGGCACATTGAATCGTTGATAAAAAGCAACTCCTATGTCATTCCTCTACTTAAAGTCATGTAATAGTTCTTCATCAAATGCAGCCATTTGTCCCAACTTTTTTGGAAACTAAAAATTAAAAAAAAAAAATCATTGACCATCACAGAGCAGCTTTAAATACTCTAAATATTTGTGTGAGACTTCAGCAATATGGCATACCCAGCTGATGGGGAGAGATCTCTTCCTGATATTAACATATGAAAAAGATATAAAACATTCTAATGCACAAGCAAATTCAAAAGAACAAAAGGAACTTTCTATGAGGAACTGGGCACTCAATGCAAAGCTAGAACAGACCCCATCATTGCTCACTGGAGTATATTTCCTAAAACAGACCTTAGGGTTTGGGACTGGGATTATGACACCCAAGTGGGACAGGTGGGGAAACCTTTCACCTGTACAAGGTCAAGAACTGGAATAAGCCATTTTGGGAAAGTCTGGGGTTGTGAAGAGTCATGTAGGCCATGAAAAGAAGAATTAAAACTCCATTCACCTGAAGAAATAGCAATGTAACTTTTCATCTGCCTTTAGGTATAGGAGAGAAAAAATTTTCCTGTACAAAATTAAGACTTCAGGTTTATGTCATGAGTGTATGTGGGGTCCAAATTTGTATCTTTATCCTTGTACTATGGGAAAACCAAACTAAGAAACTAACATGAAAATTTCATCTATAATATGAGATACCAAGAAACCTGAAGAAAAAAAAAAAAAGAAAACTTACTTCTTTGTAGGAACAGTTACACAACCCAGAAGGCATATGGACTCCCCCTCAGCACACTCTCAAAAAAGATCCCATCAAAACACAAGAGAAAAAAGGTACTACATAAAATGGCTAAATGGATACAAAAACAATTCAACAATATGCTGCCTCCAGGAGACTCCCTTTAGCCTTAAACTAGAGTGAAACTGAGTAAAAGGATGGGAAAAGACTTTCCAAATAACGGTCACTGAAAAAAGCAAGATAGTTATACTTATATCAGACAGAATAGACTTTAAACTAAAAATAGTAAAGAGAGACAATGAAGGTTATTACATAATGAGAAAGGAGTAAATGTATCAAGGAGATATAATGATTATAAATATTTATTCACCCAACATCGGAGCCCTAAATATACAAAGCAAAAACTAACAGAGTTAAAAGTAGAAATAAACAGTAATACAATAAAAGTTTGAGATTTTCATACTGCACTCTCAACAATGGTTAGATCATCCAGACAGAGAATCAATAAAGCCATAGCAGATTTAAACAACACTATACACCAAATGGACCCAACAGCCATATATAGAACATCTTATTCAACAAGAGCAAAATACATATTCTTCTCAAGTGCACATGCAACATTTTCTAGAATAGACCATATGTTAGGCCACAAGATAAGTTTTAGGAAATGCAAGAAGACTGAAATCATAGAGTATCTTCTCTGACACAATGGCACGAAACTAGAAATCAATAACGAAGAAAACTGAAAGATTCACAATATGTGAAAATTCAATGACATTCTCTTGATCAATCAATGAATCAAAGAAGACATTACAGGGGAAATTAAAAAGTTTCTTGAGGTAAATGAAGATGGAAACCCAACAGAGCAGAACTTGTGGGACACAGCAAAAGCTGTTCTAAGAGGGAAGTTCATAGCAATAAACACCTACATTATGAAGCAAGAAAGATTCCAAATAAGCAATTTAACTCAACACCTTAGGAACTAGAAGAACAACAACAAACAGGGACCAAAGTTAGCAGAAGAAAGGAAATAATAAAGAATATAGCAAAACTAAATAAAATAGAGAACAGGGGAATGATAGACAAGATCGAGAAATCTAAAGGTTGGTTCTTTGAAAAGTTAAACAAAACTGACAAACGCTTACCTAGACTAACTAAGGTAAAAAGAGAATGGAATTAATTCTATTAGTTAATATAATAAAGAAAAGAAATAACTATAGATATAGAGAAAGCATTCAACAAAATCAAAATTCATTCATGATAAAAAAACTCAACAAATTAGAATGTCTCAACATAATAAAGGCTATATATGACAAGTCTATAGCTAACTTCAAAATTAATGGTGAAAGAATTAAAATCTTTTTCTCTATTACCGGGAGCAAGACAAGAGCACCCACTCTTACCACTACTATTCAACATAGTGCTAAAAGTCCTATCCAAAGCAATGAGGCAAGAAAAAAACAAAAGATATCAGAATTGGAAAGGAAGCAGTAAAATTTTCTCTATTTGCAGATGATATGATTTTATATATAGAAAATCCTAAAAACTCAACGAAAGAGGTGTTAGATTTAATCACTGAATTCAGTAGTTATAGGATACAAAATTAACATACAAAACTCAGTAGCATTCTTATATAATAATAATAAAATTTCTGAAAAAATAAGTTGATCTCATTTACAAAAGATCAAAAACAATAAAATAATTAGGAATTAATTTAACTAAAGAAATGAAATAACTCTATTCTAAAGACTGTGATGAAAGAAATTGAAGAAGACCAAATAAATGGAAGAATATTTCATTCTTACAGTTGGAATAATTAATATTGTTAAAATGTCACTATGACTGAAAGCCACCTACAGATTCAATGCAATCCCAAGATTCTAATAGCATTTTTAAAGATTTATTTATTTTAGAAAGAGAATGTGTACGTGAGCTGGGGGAGGGGCAGAGAGAGAGAGAATCTCAAGCAGACAACCTGCAGGGCACAGAGCCTGATGTAGAGCTTGATTCCAGGACCCTGAGATCATAACCTGAGCTGAAATCAAGAATCAGCCACTTAACTGACTGAGCCACCCAGGAGCCCTTCTAATGGCATTTTTACAGAAGCAGAAAATATAATTCTAAAATTCATGTGGAACTACAAAAGATCCCAAATAGCCAAGAAAATCCTGAGAAAGCAAAACAAAGCAGGAAATGTCACACTCCCTGACTTCACACCATTTTACAAAGCTATAGTCATCAAAAAAAACTATGGCACCAGCATGAAGACTGACAAACTTGACCAATGGAACACAGACAAGAACCCAGAAACAAGCCCAAACATACACAGTCAGCTAATTTTGGTAAGATAACCAAGAATATTTGATGGAGAATAGATAGTTTCTAATAGTAATAATTGGACATTCGCATGTAAAACAATGTAACTGGACCCAGATCTTGCACCACTCAAAAATCGAACTCAAAATGTATTAAAGAGGGGATCCCTGGGTGGCTCAGTGGTTTGGCGCCTGCCTTTGGCCCAGAGCGTGATCCTGGAGTCCTGGGATTAAGTCCCATACTGGGCTCCCTGCATGGAGCCTGCTTCTCTCTCTGCCTGTGTCTCTGCCTCTCTCTCTCTCTCTCTCTCTCTATGTCTATCATAAAAGGCAAATAAAAATAAATCTTTAAAAAAATGTATTAAACACTTAAATGTAAGCCGAAGCCAAAAGCTCCTAGAATAAAAATCCCTAATAGAGGTTTGGATAATGGTTTGGGGATATGACACCTAAAACACAAGTAATAAAACCAATAAACAAGTGGGACCACATTAAATTGCAAACTCCTTCACAGCACAGGAAACCATCCACAAAGTAAACAGACAACCTATGGAATGGACAAAGATATTTAAAAACCATATATCCGGTAACTGGTTAAAATCCAAAACATATCAAGAACTCCTACAACTCAAAAAAGAAAAAAACAATATTAACAAACGGGCAAAGGACCTGAATAGACATTTCTCCAAAGAACATATACACAGATGGTCAACAGGCACATGAAAAGATGCTCCACATCACTATCATCAGGGAAATGGCAATTAAAACCACAATGAGGTACTGCCCCACGCCTGTTAGAATGGCCATCATCAAAAAGGTAAGAGATAACAAATGCTGGTAAGGATGTAGAGAAAGGGAAACCCTTGTGCACTGCTGGTGTGATTGCAAATTGGTGCTGCCGCTGTGGAAAGCGTTCTGGAGAATCCTCAGAAAATTAAAAACAGAACTCTATGATCCAGCAATTCCACATCTGAGAATATATGCAAAGGCAATTAAAACACTAATTCAAAAAGATATCTGCACCTTCATGTTCATAGCAGCATGATTTTAAAAAAATTCTTAAAAACTCCCTAAGTATCTCCTGATGGATGAATGGGTAAAGGAGTTGTGGGATATATATATGTATATACATATATATACATATATATACATATAGCAATATTTTCCGGCCATAATGCTACAAGGCAATCTCACCATTTGCAAGCATATGGGTGGATTTTGAGGGTATTCTACTAATTGAAATAAGTCAGAGACAAATACTATAAGATCTCACTTATATGTGAAATCTGGGGGAAAAAAGGCAAAACAAAAAATCTGACTCACAGAAAAAGAGAGCAGACTGATGGTTATCAGAAGTGAGGAGTGAGAGGAAGGGGAATTGCAGGAAAAGGTATGAACCTCCAGCTTACGACAAGCAAGTACCAGGGATGTAATGCATGATGTCTAAAATTAACAACTGCTGTATGATATATAAGAAAGTTGTTAAGAGAGTAAATCCTGGACGTTCTCATCATAAAGAGAATTTTTTTTTCTTCTTTCTTTTCTTTTCATTGTATCTCTGTAAGAAGCTGGAGGTTGGCTGAACCTATTGTGATTATCACTTCACAGTGCATGTAAATCAAACAATCGTGCCTTCACATTTACCTAGGGATGCATGTCCATTATTTTTCAATAAAACTGGAAAAGAATTTAAAAACAGAAAAAACAACAACAAAAGAAAATTCTCCAAAATGCAAACCACAAAATACTGTTTATCATCAGAGGGAAAAAAGGTGAAGGAAAGAAAGAGATGAGGGAAAACCAACCTTCCTCCCCTTAGCCTCAGAATGTCAGCGGGAGCTGGGAAGGAGCCTTTTATAACACAGATAATTCAGAGCAAAAAATCTCCTGTCAGGACGGGGACAGCCTCTGGGCTGAACAGAGCAACAAGTTGACCTCACCTCCGTGGCCTTACTGCTCCACAGGTGAATGGGGCCTGAAATAAAGGTATAAATTATCAGCACAGCACATGGGGGCTTAGCCCGCCAGTGCCCTCCATTAACCTTAGACCCTCCTCTGCCTACAATCACCATGCGGAAAAAAAGGTCCCCTGTGTGGCCTGGCTGAAGGTAAAGCAAATGTTTCACCGACTTTTGAATTAAGAAAGAAAAAAAAAATCTTAACTGTGGCATAGAAAAGACATAGCAATTTAGGGTTGGGTTGTTTCCTATGGAAGGTGCATGGTGTGTGTGCGTATGTGTATGTGTGTGTGTGTGTGTGTGTCTGTTTATCCCTCCTCTATTTTTCCCCTTTAAAAAAAAATAATTGTTAAGTTTTTCAACATTGTGGCCTTAGGAGGTAATTTGCTAAATAGGACAAAATTAGCTGATTTTTGGACCATTTAAAAGAACATTTCTTTTGAAAGCATATAAAATGTATTAAAGCAATCTTCGAAGTCTTTACCCCTGCTTGAGATTTTAATTTACTCCAAGCTAATAAATTATCCCCCTTCTCAGGAGCTATTGAAAAATTTCAGTTAAATCCTTTTTAAATTTTAATGTGTTCAATTGAATCCCGAGCAATTTAGACACACACACTCACAGCTTGGGGTGGTCAGCTCACCAAGGCAAGACTGAAAAGGGGTCAGATTAACTCGAACCCCTCCGCCCCCTGGGATTACCAAGGTGGTATTAACGAAGGCGATTTCTCCCCCCACATACAGGTCTGATTGTTGGATAATTACTTTTCCACAACAGCATTTAACAAATGCCCCATTTGAAGGCCAAGACCATTTTCTCTCCAGCTGGAGGAAGCTGCAGTAAAGGCAGGAGGAGGTGGAGGGTGGTGGGGGAGCAAGGACCGAAGGATCAGGAAGCCCGGGAGCTCTGATCAGAGACCCAAGCGGTGCCTTGGATCCGGGTGCCTTTGGTTGCAGAGTTTGCCAAGAACACAAAGGCTCACTTCATCTCAGGCAGGGCTCTGCATTACTTCTGCACACTTACCAGAAATATTTTTTCAGACTATCAATTATTATATTTGAACGTTGCATCCTGGCTCTGGGGAGCCCTTAGCAAGCTGTAGCAAAAATCAATCCGGTTTTACAACTTTTACCTTGGCAGAGCTCCAGGCCTTTATCTACGTTACCCGGTAATTTAAAGATGCCATATCTCTTTCAGTGGCACGGATACATTCCTAAGTATGACATGTCCTTGATAACAACAATAATGTTTTAAAGCTTGCACTGTTTCGCCCTGGTAGGGTTAACTCGGGTGGAAGTTGCGAGGATCACCTCGGTGATTCCCACTTGTCCATAATAATCATTACAGCAACAAGACTAATAGTTTTGCTTCTCTTTGCTTCTCCTTTGCATCCTGTCCGTTATCTACGGAAGCAGCCACGAGCGCTAATTTTATTTGATCAGGTAGGAGAACCTAGTGCGCCTTGTAAATCACAAATTGGGAATCAAGTCTGAGCCCCGATTTAGAACAAACTCGAAGTCTGAGCGAGGATGTGAACATATGACCTTCTACAGCTTGCCTCTCTCATTTGCACAGTTGGGGTGCAGGTACGCGGCATAGAGCATCACCTGCCCGTTAGCTGGGTGCGCGTTTGTGGGGATGGAAGGAAGGACACTGTGGCTGGCACCATGAGAGAAGCCTGTGTCCCAAGAGCCAGGGTGGCCTGGATTTAAGAGGACACGGTGGTGTTGCTCAGAGAAACGTTTACTACGTCTCAAAAGCCAGGACATTTGGGCTGCAGCTGCTGCTCTTGGATTCGCCAGAGTTGGTGTAAATGACAGAAGTGATTGGCAAACTCTAAGCTGTAGAGCATCTGTGATGGAACAGAAATAAAGGAGGAAGCCTTACCTTACAGCTGCATTCTGAAGAGACTGGAATGTGGAGGTGTTTGAGAAGCACCCAGCGCCTCACGTCTCTAGTGAATCAGCGTGGAGAGATAAACCAGTGAGCAGATACGGCTGGTTTTCAGATTTCTTATTCTGTACGTGTAGTTCCAAATGTGCTTGATCTGGTTTCTGCACGTCGCATTTCCGCAAGTTCCTTCAGAGCATTTGACCAGAGGCTGCCAGGACCTTCTGCCTCAACATGAGCAGGTCTCCGTACAATGATTCGGTAGCCACGGTTGCTGTGGAATCTAATTTAAACAGACATTAAATGAAAGATAAATACTCAGAGCCTAAAATAAAAATAAAAAAAAATCCAGCAAACTATGAAGTGGATAATTCTCCCATCTACCATTCCTTCCTTCCTTCTTCCATCTACCCATTCTGGTTCTCAGTTATAATTGGTGATACCAGGTGAAAAAAATAAAGTTCATCTGAAAGATTTCTCCTTTCATTTCAAAGAGATTTAACATTTTGTTGTTGTTTTGTTTTGCTTTTGGCCTTTTATGGTTTTTTTTTCCCACTTTTATTTTGCAATAACTATAGATTCACAGGAAATTGCAGAGATAGCATGACAATCTGGTGTACCCTTCATCCAGTTTCCCCCAGTGGTTACCCCTTATCACAATATTTATATTATAATTATACCATAATATCAAAACTAGGAAGTTGATATTGGTGAGACATATAGATGTGTGTGTGTGTATATATATATATGAGATATATATGCCGTTCTATGTCCTTTTACCACATTGCACATTCCATATTCATATAATCACCTGCTTCTCCTTTGCTATCATATATATCTGCCCCTCTCTCCCACCAGCCATAAATCCTGACTGACGATGTCTCACTTTTCTCTATCATGTTGTCATAGCAAGAATATTATATGATGAGATCATGCAATAGATGACGATATTGCGAACTTGGCTTTTTTTCACTCAGCATAATGCTCTGGAAATCCACCCAAGTTGTTGCATATATCAATAGTCTGCTCTTTTCCATGTAGTAGTATCCCATGAAATGGATTTACCACAGTTTATTTGAACATTCGGTTACTGAGGGATGTCTTGGATGTTTTTAGTTCTGCAATATTACAAATAAAGCTGTTATGAACAACATGTACAGTTTTGTATGGACATAAATTCAAATTCTTATTTCTCTGGAATAAATGCCTAGGACTGCCATTGCTGGGTCATATGGTAAGCATATTTTCACTTTTAAATATACTGCCAATTTTCACAGTGGCTCTATCATTTCACATTTTACATTACAGCATCAGGGTGTGAGCACTCTAGTTTCTCTGCATCCTCGTGAGCATTTGAAATTTTCGTGCTTTTTATTCTAGCTGTTGTAATAAGTGTCTAGTGATATCTCATCAGGGTATTTACTTACATTTCCCTAATGTCTAAAGATACTGAACAGCTTTGCATGGGCTTATTTGCCATCCGTTTATCCTCTTTGGTGAAATGACTCTTCATGAATTCATCCCATTTTACAATTGGATTGTTTGTTTGTTTGTTTAATATTTCATTTTAAGAGGAGACACCATGACCAAGTGCAATTCATTCCATGAATATGAGACCTGTTCAGTATTCAAAAGTCAATTAATGTAATCCACCCTATCACCAGGCTAACGAGGAAAAAGCCATAAGATTGTATCAATGTTTGCAGAAAAATTATTTAACAATTCCAGCACTGTGTGTCATATAAACTTTCAGGAAAAAAAAAGAGAAATAAAGGACGTCCTTATCTTGGCAAACATATTTTTAAAACCTACAGCTAATGTAACACTTAGTGGTGAATGACTGAATGCTCTCCCCTATGATTGCTAACAAGTCAAGAATGTCTGATCCGTCATCATGCTGGGAGTCCAGCCAGCACAAAAAAAGCAGGAAAGAGAAATAAAATGCATGTAGATCAGAAAGGAAGAAATAAAACTGCTCCTATTTGCAGATGACTTAATGGCCTACATATTCCATATTCTCATGGGATATACAAAATCACTTTGAGAACCATTTAGAATAAATGGGTTCAGCAAGGCCACGTGTTGTATATGTATCTTGTCTTTTGTATTGATCTTTTTAAAGACCTGACATTCTTCTGCTTTCAGTTTCATTTATTTCTGTTATCTTTAGCATTTCCATTCATTCTTCTGCTTCTCTGGAGCTTATGCTGTTCTTTTCTTTTAGATTTTTGAAGTAGAAGCTTGATTTCTTAGATTGAGATATTTTTCTCTTATCTAATGTCATTATTTAATGCTATAAATTTCCCTCTTGGCACTGTTTTAGCTGTTCCCACAAATTTTGTTGTGTTGTATTTTAATTTTCACTCAATTCAATGTATTTGTTTTCAGTTTTCTTGGAGATATCCTCTTTGATCCATGACTTATGTGACATGCGTAGTTCCCAGCTGTTAAGAGATTTGTGCATTATCTTTCTCTTATTAATTTCTAGTTTGACTTCCTTGTGAGCAGAGAACACCCTCCTTATGATTTCAGTTCTTTGAAACTTTTGAGATTTGCTTTCTAGCCAGGATATGGTTTCCCCTCTATTCGTGTCATAGACACTTGAAAAATACATGTATTCTGCTATTGTATGAAGTGTTCTATAAATGCCAATTGGATCCCTTTGATTGATGATTTTGTTCAGTTATTCCACATTGTTTCTAATTTTCTGTATAGTTCTATAAATTACTGAGAGCAGGTTTTGAAGTCTCCAACCATAATCATGAATGTATGTTATGCAGCTCTGTTTTCTGATACTTATGCATTTAATGCTACTACCATGTCTTCTTGGTGGATTGATATTTAATCATTTTAATCATTATGTGTCCCTCTCCCTGGTCAATTTTTTTTAAGATTTTATTAATTTATTCATGAGAGAGACAGACAGATAGAGAGACAAAGACACAGGCAGAGGGAGAAGCAGGCTCCATGCAGGGAGCCCGACATGGGACTCAATCCCGGGTCTTCAGGATCACACCCTGGGCTGAAGACGGTTCTACACTGCTGAGCCACCTGGGCTGCCCCTTGGTCAATTGTCTTACTCTTAAATGTACTTATCTGATGATTGGTATATCCACTTATACATCTTTTTTTATTTAAGTTTGCATGGCATACCTTTTCCATACTTTTAAATTCAGCTTCTATATGTCATTATATTTGATGTGTTTCCCATGAGAGGCATACAGTTGGGTTATGTTTTTATAAATATGCCAACTTTTATGTTTAATTTGTGTAGTTAGATTGTACACATTTAATATATTTACTGATCCAGTTAGGCTTCAGTCTGCCATTTTATGTTTCATTTTCTGTTTGTTCTCTGTGTCTTATTTTTGTTTTCTTCTTCCTGTCTTTTGATGGATTACCTGAACTTTTTTTTTTTTTTGAGAATTCCATTTTGGTCCATCTGAAGCAATTTTAGGTATAGAGTGTTACATCACTTTTTTTAGTGGGTGCTTTGCATTTTACTGTATATATAACTTATCAAAGCCTTTCTGTGACTTCAATAATACAAATGTTAAATATTTTATTATGGTTGCACACATCCCCAAGACTCTGGGGTTTTGAGGGTTTTCTTTTTCATACCTATTTTTTTCTGTTTTTCAGCTTGAGTAATACCTATGTATCTATTTTTAAGAACAATAAATGTCTCTGTCCATCTGCTGTTGAGTTTAACCCTACTCACTGAATTTTTTATTAAAGTTATTATGTTTTTCAATTCTAAAATATCCATTTGGTTCTTCTCTAGATCTTCCCTTCCCCACCACCCTCCATGCTGAGATTTTCTACTTTGATTTACTTCAGTCATGCTTGTAATTCCTCATTGAAGTATTTTTATGCCGTCTGCTTTACAAATAATTCTGATCAAATAATTCTAACAACCATGTCATCTCTGCACTGGGAAATTTTCATTATCTTTTGTCTTTCATTTTGTAATCTTTGTGGTATTTATTATAATAAGTGATCTCCATTTGAAACCTGGGAATTGTGGATATTAGAAGACTTTTCTTATTTAAATCTCATAATTTCGGGGTACCTGGGTGGCTCAGTGATTGAGCGTCTGCCTTCAGTTCAGGTGATGATCCCGGGGTCCTGGGATCAAATCCCGCATCAGGCTTCCCGCAGGGAGCCTGCTTCTCCTATGCCTATGTCTCTGACTCTATGTGTCTCTCATGAATAAACAAATAAAATCATTTTTAAAAATCTCATGATTTCAAAGGCCTTTTCTGACACCACCCTGGTGCAGGAAAGGGAAGCACTACCTCATTTCTGTAGGTGGTGTGGAAGTCCAGGTTCCCTACTTAGCCCCCTTTACCACAGGAGTGAGGAAGGGCTCATTTCTACTGCTGCAAAGGAGGGGAGTTCAGGCTTTCCACCAGGCTTCTGCTGTCACCACCCTGTTTACAGAGGCCCTATCCCCACATGTTCTCCATGGACACTAAAGAAGTCTGCGGGAATAACCTTGTTTCTGCTGAGTGGTGGCACAAGTCCCAATGCTCCACCAGGCCTCCTAATACCATCCAGAGAGCAGAGAAAGGGGATCTCCTTACTGCCAGGTGCAGTCAAGGTGCTGCAAGCTGTCTCCACTGACAATGCATGGGGTAGGGGTCATCACACAGGGAAGGGAGTGTGCGTGAGAGGAGCATATGCATTACCACCCAATGGATGAGAATGCTAGCTCCCCTTGTCCTTGTCCGATGCAACCAGAGGCAGAGTGGGCTTGAGGTATCTTGCTACACCTCATAAGGGTGAAAGGAGGGATGGGACCACAGATTTTCTATGATGTTTGTCAAGAGCAGAACTTTTATTGTATAAAAGATTTCTGTTGCACTAAGCTGGGTGACCCCTTTATCCCTGTCCTTTGGACTGTGTCCACTGGCATTTCCAGATCGCTGGCCTGCCCTGTATCCTGTCCAGGATACATAAGACAGAAAGAAAACCCAGGAAACCCAGTGACATGTCATTTCTCAGTTGCCATCGCCCCCAGCCCACCTGCCTTCTCTCCATGTAGCAAGAGGAACCGTGAAAAGTTTATCTACTCCATCTTCCAGGAAGCAGAAGTCTTTTGATGTCCTCTCAAATTATTATTTAGTTTCAAGATAACTTTTTCCTGTGACAGTTCTATGACTGGATTCATTAATGGACAAATGAGTTA
This sequence comes from Vulpes vulpes, assembly GCF_048418805.1. NCBI lineage: Eukaryota > Metazoa > Chordata > Mammalia > Carnivora > Canidae > Vulpes > Vulpes vulpes. The sequence continues at coordinate 67,273,928 of NC_132795.1, read as the reverse complement.
TTTTTTCAGGTATTGAACTTTACCACATAAGTAGCATTTGTGTTCATTAAAATTTGAAAGCAAATATAAACAACAAATAGTCCTGATGATAACTGCCTCATTTTAATATTTATGTAGAAGCTGCTGCATCATAAATATTGAGTTATGCTATTATCCCTGTCTATCCTGGCTTTTAATAAATGTAAAATCTGGCAAATATTACTACATCTATTCCTTAGTTAGCTTTGAACTTAAGAATAGAAAATATATTCCCTTATTAAAATTTGAAAAATGTCTATTTCTACAGATCCTATTTACCTATCTCTTTACCACTACCAAAATATTCTCCCAGACTTGCCCTATCTTCATCATTTTTGTAAATGCAGATAAATATAAAATTATTCACATACCTTTTAGCTATGAAAAAGCAATGAAATAAGTTGTTTTCTCATCTGCTCAGGGGTTCTTTTTTAACTATGTGGAAAAGAGAAGAAGCTGAAACTTAAAGATAGGGAAAAATACAGGGGTAAGTCTAGGCCAAATGAGGGCGATAGCAAGGGGAAGCAGGGAGAGAAGCAGGGGGTGGAGGAAGAGAAGAACTGGACAGAGAGGAGTGAATATTAGAGAATCAGGAAGGATGATCTGGCATCATCTGAGGCCAGATTAAAACCTGTCTTGATGTTGGGACCCAGAAGTTAAATGTCCATCAGTGGATGAATGGATAAAGAATATGTGGAATATATACACCACTGCATATTACTCAGCCATGAGAAAGAAGGAAATCCTGTCATTTGAACCAACATGGAAGGACTTTGAGGACATTATGCTAAAGTAAGCTAAGTCAAAGGAAGACAAATCACTTATATGTGGAATCTAAGAAAACTGAACTTGTAAAAACAAAGAGTACAATGATGAGTACCAAGGACTGGGGAGATGTTCAAGGGTGCAAATATGTAACTAGTAGATAAATACATTCTAGGGGAATAATGCAAAATATAGTAACCGTAGTCAACAATACTGTATTTGTAATTTCAAAATTGTGAATAGACAAAATTGTAACTGTTCTCAACAGGAAAAAGAAATGATAATCACGTGAAGCCATGAAGGTGTTAGCCGACACCGCTGTAGTAATCACATTGCAATATAGAAATGTATCGAACGAACTTACTGTACACCTTAAACCTACACAATGTTATATGTCAATTATATCTCAATCTTCAAAAATTAAGCAAAAATAAGTAAAAAAGGAATCTTCCAAATCTAAAGTTCTAAATGATTAATTCTTTCCCACTGATAGCTCCAGTTTAGACCCAAAACAAAGTTTGAATCAACCTAAGTGCTGCTATATGGGAAACCTGCATATCAATAGCTCTGAATGATGACCTCCCCAGGGACAGAGGGACCATGCCATCAGTAGGAAGCTGGCACAATATCTGACTCATATCAAACCACAATACATGCTGACTGGATAAAGTCCATTGGAGGGACTGTGCCCTTAATGGGCCCTCGGAGCCAATACCTCCTGAAGGGCGTAGCCCTTTGGAGGTTCCAGGAGAGAATACAGATCATTTAAACACAAACACATGAGAAGCATGAATGCCAACATATACAGTCAAATGTAGTTATTCTAATCAGCAAATTCAGGAATAATATTTCAAACTTCTCTCCAATAAGAGCTTGGTGATGTTGATTGCTGAGAATTGTAGAAATACGTTTCAGCTCAGGGAGAGCTGGAATCGTTTTATAAAGGCTACCAATGTGCTCTGTGGAGAAGGATCCTGTGACAGGAACAGGAAGCAGAGTCATAGGGAAAGTGAGGGGAGGGGGGGGGGAGCAGAACACTGTAGCCTGTCATAAATGCAAGGTCTTTGTGATGAGGAGAGTTGTCACTTGCAGAATATACACATTAAGATCACACTCTGATTTGTCTGTTATGATTGGTGAAGGCAGTATAGTGTTGTGTTGAAGGCTCTGGAGCCAGACTACACAGATTCAAATCTGGATGCCACCATTAACCAGCCATGTGACCATGGGCAATACTTACACAACCTCGCCATGCATCAGTTCCTTTAAGACCTAGGGAAAATGGTGGAACCATTGTAAGTGCCTCAAAAATGTGTGAGAACTTAATGATTTCAGTTTGGAAAGCACAGACAGATAATAAGCACATATTTTTTCATTTGTTATTATTACGTCTGAGTAGTTCCCTAAAGTGTTCATCATGTCTTTGGGCAAAAGTATAACTCTAATTAGACTTGTCCAGAAAGGAGAGAGAATGGGCAACAAAATCGGGTGACAGATTTCTCCTCCGGCACACGGGCCTCACCCAACAGCCATGGCTCCCTACTGCTCCCAAGACCATCTTCTTGTAAAGGAACAAACCAGAGAAGTTGCGGATCAGACAGGCAAACACCAGATGCTGTAGGCTGCTCATCGTGGGTCGTCTGGGGCTGTGTCTAGCCACATCCTCAGATAGTACGGGGACAGCTGTGCCACAGAGCCACCCTCACCCCATTCCCTGGGCGCTCTCAGTGGCAGGCCAGCCTGGCATCCCTGTACCTGCCAGGGGGAGTGTGAGAGGACCCCAACCTCCTCAGTGGCAGGCCACGGACAATCTTCTGCTTGTTTTTCTCCCTACATAAAACACTGAGCCCTGGCATCATAAATGAGAAAAAAGTCAATAGCATGGAGCATGGTGCTAACAAGGCCAAGGCTGAGTCTTAAGTTCACAAATGCTTTAATTAGCTTTGCTCAGAATCGGCAGACTGTTCCAAAGACCCTGCCAGCCTTGTTGCAAGTGCGTTTAGGGATAACCTATCACCATTGCCAGAAAGACCTTCGGCAGCTCAGACCGAGCACTGCCACCCTGAAGAGAAGCAGGTCAATGCCAGTGTGATGTGTGCCTTTATCATCCTGCAGTGTGTAATAGCGGCCTGTCCTGTTCGCTCAGCATCAGCACACTTAGCCCTGGTTCTTGGGCTCTACATTTACTGAATACTTGTTACACAGAAGGCACAGTGCTACTATCTCTAGAGCTACAAAATCAAATAAGAAAGAGAAAAGGGAGGACGAGGCAGGGAAAAGAGAGGAAAAGAATGGGAATAGAGGAAGGAGGAAATGGGAAGAAGGAAAGAACGGCAAGGAGGAGGGAGAAAAGGAAAGTTTACCACCTCCCCGTGTTCCAATGACTGTTTTTTTATTTTTTTTAATGTATGTTATCTCACTTAATCCTTGCCGAGACCTAATGGGTAGAAGATGCCACATCCATTTTATACACGAAAGAGCAAGGATCAGGTAACTCACAGTTTGGAAGAAGAGGAGAATGAGGAGGATACACCAAACTTTCAATGCTATTTTTTTCTGCCTGTTGGAGCTTGAAGTGGTGATAGAAGGAGTTCTGGGCTGGAATGGGAAGCCTCAGATTCCAGTGGTTCTCAGATTGTTGATCTAAGGTATCCTGGATACGTCACAGGGTAACCCTGGCCTCTATCCTTTGGCTTGTGAATGGCAGATTGGACTATCAAGCAAACAACCTGCAGAGCATTTATCTCAGCACTGCAACATGTTAAAACAAATCGAATCTAACTGCCATTGGTAGGCCTATGATCTGCAGGCCCCCCATCACCACCCGTCGCCATGATTTTGCACCCTGCCACTCCCCGCCTTGGTGCCCTCCCAAAGTCTCTGATGCTTGCCACCTCTGTACAGATCCCACAGTCCAGTAGACTAACTCCAAATGACAGACTTTTTTCCAATATCAGTACCAAAAATTCATTTGCAGCTTTCAGATCTTGAAATACTTGCTTTAATCTAACTGGAGCACCTGAAACAATTTAATGCCAATGATCTGTCCCAAGATTTAACTTCCTGCGCTAATGCATCAAATATTCCACTCCTTTCAAGGGACCTATACATTGGCCCAACTCTTTCAAACAGGCATCCAAGAAATTGGGTAAGATAAAAAATCAGGTTTTAACAATCAGGGTTTTAAGAAGATAGTGATCTCTGGACCTTTATGAAACTGGGTCCAGAGCTACTCTTTGGTGTTGAGTAGGGGTTTGAGTTTTGTGGAGAAACTGAAGACAGTCTCGAAGTGGTAATAATGCTGCATTCAACCAGGTGATTGGATCTGTGGCATCTGGAGGTGAACATAGAGGTTTCCATGTGGATCTTTTAGAATCTTTCTGCCAAGTGACTATGTAAACAGAAAAGGAATCAGTTCTCAGAACCTGCCTGCTCCCTGAATGTTTCCCTCTTCCCTTTGTGAAACGTGAGGAATTTTGTTCACTAATGAGGGAGAGTGGTCAGAGAGCGCAGGTGCCATCTCCGAGGGGACCCCAGGCCACCACTGCACCCTCAGTGCCAGCCCCGCAGCCGGGCACTCCCCCACCTGCCAGGATTCCTGGCGACTGGGCTGACCTCCAGCTGGAAGGGGTGGCTGCAGGAAGCAGACGCCTTCCCTCCGGACGCCTGGAACCTGTCTGCCACACTTGGAACATTCTCAGCTGGGTGGCACTTCGTGTTTGTGTTTTGACTACTGTTAGATGTGGCTGTGCGAGCAGGGAGATGCAGATGAGGGCACTTAGCACTTCAAAGAACTGAAGGCCTTCTTCTTAAACTTGAGAGTCAAGGAGAAAAACCAACAAAGGGGCCCAGGAGCTGGGATGCCTGGCTGCACAGCCCAGTGAGGCCATCGCCCAAGGAGAGGGGCCGAGGCAGCCTGCCGGTGTCCTCATCAGGCAGGAAGGGATGCAGGTTACAGCAGCTGTCACCCTAAGAAACCAAATTTTTTTATGAGTTATTTTTTTATTTGAGAGAGAGAGAGAGAAAGAGAGAGAGAAGGAGACCAAGATAGAAGAGCACAAGCAGGGAGGAGAAGGAGAAGGTGATTCTTTGCTGAGCAGGGAACCCGATGCAGAATTTGATCCCAGGACCACAGCATCATGACCTGAGCCGAAGGCAGATGCTTAACCAGTGGAGCACCCCAGAAATCAGATGCTTTAAGAAGGGAAAAAGGAAGGGATGCCTGGGTGGCTCAGCAGTTGAGCATCCACCTGCAGCCCAGGGCATGATCCTGGAGTCCCGGATCCCGCATTGGGCTCCCTGCAGGGAGCCTGCTTCTCCCTCTGCCTGTGTCTCTGCCTCTCTGTGTGTGTGTGTGTCTCTCATGAATAAATAAATTAAATCTCTTTAAAAAAGCTGGGGGGAAGGGAAGATAAAGCACTGGCTGCTTTTGTTATGAGGTGGTGGCGAGCACAGTGCTGATGGGTATAGGAGGCCCGGAGCCCGAGGGGCGGAGGTGGCCCAGGCGGCTCCTCGGGCTCCTGAGGAGGCCTCGGCAGGAGCTGCCAACAGCACTGCTCCAGCTCTCTCTGGGTCCCACACAGCTCTCTCATCTCTCCCTTCAGCTTTGTCCTCCAGAGACAGGGGCTCGGCCTCTGTGAATCCTCCCACCGGGCAACTTGGTTCCTTAAAGAAAAGGCAGCACCGTGAGTGACTGATTTCAGGGGACAGCCAGCCTTTGAGGATGAAAACATTGAAACAATAACCAGGCTGGATTTGTGCTCCAATTAAAAGATGAGGAATACTTCTCAACATCTTTCCAAAGAAACTCTGAGCATACAGCCACTGAACTTACACAACACCAAGCATGTATGTGAAAGCAGAAGGAAGTGTGAAAATCTCCACGGCGGTGACTGATGTCCAACACCACCCAAACCATGGACTAAATTCCTTGATTGTTATCCGAGTATTTGATATCATGAAAATAAAGCATAAAACAAACTACAAGAAAATTATATGTTCAATGATTAAGTTAAATTTTTTTCTCCATAATTGTTTGGTATGCACTAAAGCAGAGCAAGGATGTGTCCTTGTAGAGGTTCTGGAAGTTTTCGTTGTTTCTGCTTTCTGAAGAATGGAGTTCTGGGGGAAAATGTGAAATTTTCCTTCCTTGAGGACTAGGTTTCTATCTGAAAGTCAAAATACTGACCTCAAATTCAAAAGGTGCATCTCTTGTGTCTCAAACAAAATTTCCAGAAAAGAGAATGCAGAATTTATACTACCCCTTAGCAGGGTTTAAAATTATTACATGAGCTGTTAGCAGTAAAAATGACTTCTTTGGCATTGCAAACTGTAGATTGAGAGCAAAATAAATGCAAAGTGGAAATCATTGTCATTATGAAATAAAATTTTGTTTAATCTTGGTACCAAAACCTTTATAGCTAATCTATATTTCTAAAACAAATACGTTCTGGCATCAAAAGACCTTAAAAGGACTTTGATTACAAAAGATGATTCAAATCTTCCCAGAACCTAAGAGCATGGGGCATTTGTTAATGACAAGAGAACTATCTTTAACTGAATTTCCAAGCTGTTATTAGCACAATGTCACTATCAAAAGTTTAAGTAACTCAAAATCATTCAATGCATTGAAATTTCTGATCTAAGCCAGAGAATTAATAAGAGTTTAGAGCCAATTAAATGGTAGGAAAAGCAAAGTTTCAATAATCAATTATACTATTGATCAAATTTTTCACCAAAGAAAATTTGTAATCAACAACTATGTATTTAAACAGATTTAAAAATCCATCTTGTTCTATTCCTCATCTCCAGAGTTACAATTATTTAATATACCTTTCTGTCCTGGAGGCACAGAGGGTGCCAGAAGTTTTCTTCAAGACTGATGGAATATTCTAGTCTGGATTTGCTTAATTTTTGACTAGCGGAGGTCAGAGAATAACTATGGGAAACCACTTCTGGTACCTGTAGACCTTTTTTTTAAAACAAAGGGGGGGGGGGAGGGTGGTTTCTGCCCCCAGTCTGCAATCCTGAAGGATGAGAGACCTCTAGATGAGTGAAGGTAAAAATAGAAGAAATGGAGAAGCTGGTGCCTTGTGCCAATCGCTATGCACCTGCTAATGAGGCTGACATGTTTGGACTAAGCAACCCAATTTGCATTTGTCACTAGAGTAAGACATTAGCGGTGTGAATATTGAGAGGGACAGATGTGCCCCAGCAGGCCTGCCACCTCAGAAAGCCTGCTGTGCCACCAGCACCAGGGAGGCTGCCAGCCCAGGGGATGCCCCTCGCCTCTGAGGGGCCCATGGTACTGCCAGGAACAGCAGAAGAATAGAGAGACATATGTCCTTCCTCATGGCCCTGAGGTCCTGGCTAATGGACAGGGGACAAATTGGCTGGTGTCCCATTATGTGCTGAATTCAGTCCTTAGGGATTGTTTGCGGCCTTTTTAACATGAGGCCCCCATCTTTTCGATCTTTCCACCCACTTTCCAACACACACTTCCTGTGTTCTTGAGGGATGCAAAGATTTTACTAGATTTGACTGTTCTGAGCTGGTATGTGCTGCTTCATTAGTGTCACCAAATTGTCATTCATCATCTTCTGTTTCTTCCAAATCTCTGAAAAAAATAACAACCCATTAAGTACATTTAGAGGAGCTGGTATTGTTCCCTGGTAGATGGAAATCACGTTGGTATTGTGTCTGATTTTCTCCGTGGGCATATTTTCATTATACAATGAGAATTTCACATCAGGCAAAAATTGAAATTCCCAATCTGTAATATTTTTTATGCAACCTCATGGTTTAAGGCAGAGGTCAGCAAACTTTCTCTGTAAAGGGCCAATAATGTGTTAGTCTCTCTCTTAGACAACAGCTCAACTCTGCTATTGATGGGCAAAAGCAGCCAGGGCCAGCACATAAATGAGTGGTTGTGGCCATGTGCCAATAAAACTTTATTTTCAGAAACAGGTAGTAAGCTGGATTCGTCCCACAGGCCGGAGTTTGTCGATCTCTGGTTTAGACAAGACCACTCAGAAGCTAAATGCACCGTTTTCAGAATCGTGTCCTTGTTTGGAGACGCAGAAGCCACACCAGGTCAAAAACAAAAAGGCAGGCACATAAAAGACAAATACCTTAGGATCTGACCTCAGCTCCTCCTCTCACAGCTCAATGACCTTAGCAAAGTCACACCACTGCTCTGAGCCTGGAAAATGAGGATATGGCCTTCTTCAGGCACCAGCTGGCCACTATTATTAAGTGACATGGTGTTTTACACGCTTGGTACAGTGTAGCAAACAGTAAACACTGTATAAAGTTAGTCCCTCTAACCTCTGCAGGATGAGTGGCTGGTCCTACCCTTGTACCATGAAAAGTTCCGTTTCCCACATTCTCCTGAGTCCCCTCCTTCTCTGACCACTCCATCTCATTCATTCAAGTCTTTGCCTTTCTTCTCCTCTGGACAACTGTCTGTGAGTGTTCTCAAAGGTTCTGTCCTCAGCCCTCTTCTCTCCTCTCAGGTGACAATACTGTCAGGAAGGAAACTTCCCTCTCCCCTCTTAGGTGTTATGATCAGGGGCCTGCTAATTAAAGTGACAAAAAAAGAAATTGATTAGCAAGAGAAAAGACAGATTTTTATGCACATACGTTATGTGGGAGTTCACAAAAAATATGACTCTATGAGGGGTTAGAATCAGGGGTTAAATATTGTCTTCATAAGAGGAGGGGAGGGGTAGAAGAATACTGATGGGAAAACATGCGACTTCTTAATAGGGGAAGAAGGGGGAAAGGGCATTATGGGAAAACAGATGACCTTTAGGAAAGATAAATAGGCTCTTACGAGAAGAGATGACTGAAATGACCGTCTTGTGATAATATGTGTAGGTGGGGTGCCAACTTCCCCTATTGATGGTGATAAGTCAACCCCACAACTGAGTTCTTTTGGGAGGTTCTGCTTTTAGGAAGATAGGGACTTCCCCCAAAAAAATATAGAAGGAGAAAGAAGAGAAGAAAGAGAGGAGACAGAGAGGAAGAGGCAGAAGCAAAGGTAGGAGAAGGAGAAGAAAAAAGGGAGGAAAGGAGAAAGCAAGAAGAAAAAAGAGAAAGAAAGAAAAAAGAAAGAAAGAAAGAAAGAAAGAAAGAAAGAAAGAAAGAAAGAAAGAAAGGAAAAGAGAAAGAAGAAAAGGAAGGAAGGAAGGAAGGAAGGATGGAAGGAAGGAAGGAAGGATGGAAGGAAGGAAGGAAAAGAAAGGCAAGAGAGGAAGGAAGGGAGGAAGGGAGAGACGGAGGGAGGGAGGGAGGGAGGGAGGGAGGGAGGAAGGAAGGAAAAGAGACAAGCCTATTCACAAGTGCCTTCAGCTCAAAATAGTTTTTATGCCACCATGGCTTTTTCTGGAACTCTTCAATACAGACACACTCTCATACTTTCAACCACTCTTTCTGAATCCAGGATTCCCACCCAGTTACTCTCAGCTCCAGCCACTCTTTGGGGAGCCTCACCCATCTGCTGCTGCCCTGGCCCCACTCTGTCCCCATAGACAACTGCAGGGTGCACAGCCATGCTGACGGCCCAGAACCTGACCCCTACACGAACACTGCAGGCCCCCAGTGACCACATCGCCCTCCCTACATCCAGCCTGTTGCTAACTCCTGTAGAGTTGGCCTCAAAATCTCCTCCTGCCCTTCTCTTCCTTACTTCAGATCTTCAATCTCAGCTGGGCACTGAAGGTTCTTTTGGACCAATGTGAGTCCCCTTTTCCAGCTGTGTTACCTGCTTCTCTGATTTTTAAAAACCAATTCTGCTACCCAACAAGGCTGTTTTGTTTGAAAAAGACTGCCTTTCTGGCTCTTCCCTTTCTCCATGCTTTTCCCTCTGCCAGGAACACCATCACCAGGTCCACCTGTCAAACTCCCACCCATCATGCAGGGTTTCTCCCAAGGGTCCCCTTGTCAGACATTTGTAGCAGGAACACATCCCAGCATTGAGTCTCATTGCTCCCGGAGATAGCACTCTCCAGCCGCATCATTACCAAGTCCTGCCCTGCATTCCGGTTATTTGGATCTTTTTCTCTCATCTGACCAAAGTTCCTTGAAGGTGAGAATGGACCCTCATGTAGTGTCCCCTGGCGGGCCCTGCAGATAACAGGCATTGGGAGGCCATATGTTTTGTTTATGGTTCCTGGTTCCATGTGAGACATGGGGGGACACATGTGGAGAAATCTGAATGTGTCACTTCTCAGTGGCAAGCAGGGAAAAAAATCCCAGCTGTGTCCTGTGAAGCTGGTGATCCCCTCAAGCTCATCTTCTACTCTGCACTTCTCTTGACTCCCCTTAAAATAAGGGTAACGGCAGTGCTTACTCTTAGACGGAGGTGGTACTAGGGCCCCGCTCCCAGTAGCCTATCCTCTCTCCATGCACACTGCCCATCATCTGGAAGGAGTTGTAAAAACTGAAATAAGAGGTAATAAAGCATGAATTTTTGACTACCTTTGGGTGCCCAGACCTGTGGTGATATCTGTTTACTCAAGGTTGTATTAAATTTAAAGAAAAAAAAAAAGAAGTATTTATTCTGTTCTCTGAACTGGGCTTGGGGAAGCTATGGGGTCTTGACACTCTCTACTTGCATCCTGTCACTCATGGCCATTTCAGAGAGGGGACCATGAAAAGCAAACCATCCCCAGAGCTGCAGGCCCTCTCGGATTCGTGGGTGTGCACTCTGGAGGGCCTGGGCCCTGCTGCTTCTAGAGAGCTGGGGAAGCCATGGCCATGACCTGCATGTGGCAAACCCACGAGCACATGCAGAGAAGCCCCTGCCAGCTTCCTGAGATGAGCTCCACCAGGCGACCATTTGTATGTGCCGTGTACACTCACACCTGACGATGTCTGGAAAATCCAGAAAATTAGCTTTACTCACTTTCCCAGCAGCAAACCAGTAAAGTATCTGCACAGCGCCCAGTCCTAGGACCCACAGCCTTAGTTAAGATGCCATCTGGGAAAGAAAAAGAAGGTAGGCTTTCACTGGATGAAAATATTTCATGAGGAAAAAAAAAAAAGAATTCTCTTGAGAGGAACTTTCTGAAGAGGACAGAGCATTTTCCAGTCGTCTATGGCTTGAAACCCTGTCTTGAGTCCTAAGACCTGCCTTGCAGCTCTGGGCCGGTCTGTCTTGGATTTGCTCAATCTCTTTGGTGTGTAAAAAGTGTTGAAATGAAACCTGCTCTGTAAAAACTGAAAGGGGAGGGGCAGGGAGGAGAAGCCTGGGTGATCTGAGTGAGCCTCTGACATTCTTTCTTCTGTTGGAATAAATTTTGCTTTCAAGTCTAGCAGGTTATAAATGAATGAACTACACTTTTAGAAGCAGGAAAAAAATATTTGTGAAGAGAATTAAAGAGAAAACATGAAATAATAGGACATCATCAAATTGCTCTATGAATAACAAGCTACGGGGGGCTGATAAACAATGATAATATAATAATTTAACATCTTACTGACCACTGAATCCGGCAGACTCTCTTTGAAGTATGGATAAAGTAAAATCTCAATCCTGAAAGAAAATTTGATTTAATCAGAGAATTGGGACTAATTGACACAAGAAAGACAGCATAAAACGAAAACACCGTAAATATTCTGCAAATAGTTGGAAGTGGATGAGCATCTTTGAGTGTCTATGCCGGGAATCCCCAAAGATGTATAAGAAGAAAGTTGAGAAATATTAACCCAGACTCTTCAGAAGGCAGAAGCATAGACCAGATGTTTCTCAGCATCCCTCCCGGCTTTATGAGGCAGACTGCCCTGGGGCTCGAGCACCGAAGAAATCCGGAGGGTTCGGGACAGGTGGACTCTGCTTTCAAATCATGATGTGTGAAAATTCAACTATCGAAAAAGATAAGCCAGTGACTATTCACTCAACAGCGAAATTTTAATGTAAAAAAAGTCTGAAGTATAGCATCCCTTCAAAAACCCTCGAGTGCATTTTAAATATGATCTAATTTACAGAAATTTGAGTAGTTTTTAAACAAAGCCAACTATTCATGTGTATGAATTACAGACAGTGTTTCTGCGTGTATGCTATTTTTACGGACGTGACAATGCTACACTTTGACATTGACTTTCCTTCTTGTGTGCTTCAGCTTGTTTGCGTATGAGCAAATGACTATCTGAGTACACTTACCTCTCGTAAATATGAATTTAAATATCAGGGATTCATATTTGACCCTATATTCAGTTATTATTACTGTTGTGGAAGGTCTGTTTCAACTCTTGGAGGGAAAGAGAGCTGTAAAAGAAAGTGTCTGTAAAAGAAAGTGTCTATTCGTTTCTGTGCTTTTTCCTCAAAACAACCAGGAAAGAAGCCAAGGGGTTTAAATGGTTTTCCTTCTACTTACTTCCTTTGCTTCTGAAAATAGTTGATGGAAAACTGTAAGCTAAAATAATTGTAAGCTGCAGGCTCACAGAGAAGCCATCATTCTCTCTTAGTGGCACAGGGAGTGAACCTGCTGAAGCTCCCAACAGCGATCTGGAGAATAGTTAAAACAGGGGAGGTGCCTAAGGAAATGCAACTATGGTTGCAATGGTTTTGTCCACAAATGAAGGGAAATGATGAGGTGAATGATCAGCTAACAAGCTTGATTCCTGCAAACAGGCCAGTTTATTCACATCCAGACTGTTGTCTTTGCTTATCAATGAAATTGCAAGACAAAAAAAAAAAAAAAAAAAAAGAATTCAATCATGGCTTCTGTCCCTGGATATTCAGTGATACCTTCATCCATCACTTCATTCCAAGAACTTGAAGTTGGAACTAAGCAGAACCCATTGTTATTGGATGGTTTCAGCTCCCAAGTGAAATGAGTGCTTAGTTTCCCAGCGGTAGATTTCAGGACGCCAAAAATTCTGCATAATGATGCCTCTCTGGTGGTAACACTGAGAGGTAAACCTGAAAAGAGGGAACCCAACTGTTTTGAAAGCTAGAGCATTGCTCAGAAATACAGTTTCCAACTGAGGGATCCAGTGGAAAATGCTAGGGAAGAAGGCTCTGGATGGGTGGCTACACCGAAAGAGAGGTGGAATTCCCAGCATTCCACACACCTGGCATGCCCTTCACCTGGTGCCCACCATGTGACACATGACAACACATCCTGTACCTGATGCTGCCTGTGGTGTGTGTGTGTGTGTGTGTGTGTGTGTGTCACATACATAAATTCTCCTGTTGTTTTATATTCTCCACCTCAGATGATATAATACGTTTTGGCAACCTTGGCTCCTTTTGGGGTGTGAAAACTGTGGCTCCAGTTGAAGTCACAGGTAGCATAATCTGCCATGCCAGTAAAACAGAAGCATCGGCCCTGAGGTGATCTCCTTCAAAAACGCCTGAGGGATGAAAACGTGGCATTTCTTTCACTGGGCATATGGCATTAGAACTCATGAGTAAAATTTGAAGATGTCAACGGATTTTGAGGCAATGTTTCTCTTTGGCAATTGCTTGCTTATAAAGTGATTCACTGAGAGTCAACAGCCTGCTAGGAAAACGCACTTGGCGTGAGAAACACATACATTAAGGATGAAAAATTAATTCTGCTTCTTTCTGATGCTATCCGACATTCATGTAGCATTGGATCTGACTAACACCCTTTGGGTTTCAATTCCATTTATTCTTACTAATTTTCTAATTTCTAAGGGGAAAAGCATGTTAAATAGGTACAGAGCATCCAGTGGAATTCATTGGTGATGCTTTGTTGAGTTCCATATAAATGGATTGGGGGCTCAGGGTCACATTTCCCTGTAAATCACTACACATAGTCAAAAAAAATAGCTTAAAACTTTATGGGCACTGCAGCTGGAAAAATAATTGAAGACATCTAATATTTACATTTTCTTCTCGTGACCAATTAGTATTTAGGATCCAATAATGCTTAAGTCATATCCTTTTGCTAACTAAACACTGTGATTTATGACAAGATATTTTAAACACATAGAAGACTTTTTCGTGGTATTTTTTTGAATATTCTTTAGCTTATTTGTATGATGGTGTGTGTTTGTGTGTGTGTGTGTGTGTGTGTGTTGTTCCTGTGTTTATAAAGAAAATGAAAGTCCAAGGATAACTTCCAGGTTATGTCTATGAAAGTAACCTTCTGTGTCATATTAATTCAGTTTTGTATCTTGACACATTTAGTGATTTTTTTTTTTTACAGATCAAAGAAGCAACAATTTTGGCAAACTAACGCCCTCATTAAAAAGGAGTTAGAATAGGGTTATACAGATCATCAAAAGAAATTTTCACTTAAGAGTCAAAGTAGACCACGGAGTGAAGCCAAGCCCTTCTTTTCTTGAATCAGAGATGTATGCATGCCAAGCAACAGGAAATCTTGAAATGTGGAAAATCTTAAGGGTCTTCATAGCCTGTTTTTTGGAATTCTGCGTAAGGACAACCGCTTCAAAATGTGAGACCCAAAACCAAAAAAAGGATTTAGTATTTTCACTGGGACTTAGATCAAACTGACAGATCTAACCTCTACTTTCAAGCACAAATGGGTAATTTAAAAATAAACTTTCATGAGTCTATTTGCATATGCTAACTTGCCCATCCTGTTTTGTGGGAAGCATTATGTATTCTCAGGGCTCAAAGAGCAACAAACAGGATAGAGAATATCAGATCCTCCTGTCCCCTGGGTCCTGCCTCTCAGCCTTGATTCCAAACCCTTAGCAATGCCCAACTGTGATTATTTATGGGACGCTCTTTTGCTGTTTACTTCTCTGGAAAAATCAAGGCTGCTGGCTGCTAAATTTCAAAATGCTGCTTATAGACTAACAGGAAGCTGAGGCAAAGGGTCTCTATTGTACTCTCAAGGCTCACAGAGTCCCTGAAATGGGTTTGGGCCAGCTTACTTTTACAATGCTGAGAAATCATTCTTTCTTCTTCGACTGGCACATGAGTTACTATAACTTGAAAGATGCTGGTGAAGGAGCCTGGGGAAAGCACCAACAGCTGACCGCGGTCAAGCTACATTTGATCAACTTTGTGAAGCCAGACTTCAACTTGAGTAGAGTTCTTACCATCTGTTACTTTAGAGAGAGGCAAAATGTTGTAACCTAGCACCATCTACTTTTAAGGTCTATCTCGGGGCTGATTTAACCTGAAATTTTACTCCTAATCATATGCCTTTATCTCTGTAATTAGCAGAATGTCTCTTCTTTGGCTTTGCTATTTACCCACAAGTATCATATCATCAGTACCTAAATAAAGCGTGATCGCCAAAGCATGATGCCTTAGGATTGCATGATCAGTGGTTCCGAAGACCAACTCCCATATTCCCCAACTCTGGACACTGTCCCCAGCCTTCTATCTATCTAAATATCTAAACCCAGAAATTTTTAAAATTTCTCATAGAAAAAAAGTCAAATAAGTTTCCCAAACCATTTGTGAATCTTCTATTATATATTAAGCACATTTATGATTGCTAGATGCCACCTGAGAAACCAGATCATTCACAGTAGCCGACATAACTCATTTAATGACCTGAGTACTTCAGTGACAAACACAGGCTGAGCTCTATTTTTATAGTCATTTAATATTCAAGTATTGTTCTCAAACACAAGCTAACGGTTCTAATGATCCCCCTAAAAGAGCCAGCTGCCTCCCATACTTCTCACCTGGAACCCAAAAGTTCCCTTTCTCTATCTGGGCAATTCCATGAAGGACCTATCATCCTAATGTTTGACACTACGTTACTCTTTTTATCCAACTGCTGTATAAGCGCCATCCCATTAAACCTTGCAAAGGCCCCCTTCCAGAAACTCAAACACTTGCAATGTATGATGAAGAATTATCATAAATAACCAATATAAAAGGCCTTCCTATAAAAATAAGTGGAAGAGGACATTTTGTAGTATAGGACTGATGATTTTTCTTATTTATTCATGTCCTTGCTAATTTGCAAAATTCTATAATTCACAATGGGTCCCCCTGTCATTAGTGCTAATTAGTGGGATTCTACTGTACTAATAAATCAACATTACCCAAGCACAGTGCATGGAGATAGAGGTTGTCATATATCCCTGCCTATGAATTTTTAAAAATTAGGTAGTGTTCACCCCTGGCAGTCCTAATTTTCACTGATAGTTTAGCTGGGTCCCATTCTATAGCTGGATCTTTACAGAGAGAACATGAGCATTTTTAATGATTGTGTACTTGTAAGTGAGTGTCACACACTGGGTGCAAGGAAGGAAGGTGCTGAGGGCAGGAAGGGACCTCTGGTTTCCCATCATCTAAGGCATAAAGGTAGGAGCTGAGCGAGAAAGGAACTTCCCCAAAGTCTAATGGGAACTCAAACTGGCCATTCATATCAAAAATGTAAGCAGACAACTCTGCTAAAGAGTTATTTTCAGATGCCCTAAACTACTCATGATTCTCCTCCAGGCACATTCTCCTCCCAGCCTGCCAACTCACACCTTAACTGGTCCCAATTCTGCTGATCTTGCATTCTCCCTGCACTCCCCCCCACTTTTTTTTTTTTTGCTTGGTTGTGAACTGTGTACTTCCTGTTCATATAATATCGTGTGTGTATGTGTGTGTGTGTGTGTGTGTGTGTATGTGTTTTCTCATGAGAACATTCAGTCGATTAAATTAGACTTCATGGTTGGTATGTACCTCTGCTCTTCTAAGGCATTTATCTGACCTTGGGATCCATTTATTGAACAGTATACTTTTCTTTCAACTTCACATCATCATTTAATTACAATAGACAAAAATGGTTTTCTTGGCCAGTCAGCACGATGGAAGGTCATATGGTCACTGACCCACATCTATACAGCTGTTTCTCAGCTCTCTGCATGGCCTAGCTCTCTGGTTGGCCAGTAATGGCCCATAGCCAATCAGTGCAAATGCTTTTTGATTGTGCTGCTATTTTACAATAAGTAACATTCAACAGTAGCTGTGCAAGACCTGGTATTTCTTGCCTCTTTCCAAGAAGATGGGTGTCAAAGGGAAGTTTCTTTGTTCTTTCTTTCTTTCTTTTTTGTATTTTTTTATCCATGAGAGACACAGAGAGAGGGAGAGAGACATAGGCAGAGAGAGAAGTAGGCTTCCTGTGGGGAACCCAACGCAAGACTCCATCCCAGGACCCCGGGATCATGCCCTGAGCGAGCCAAAGGCTGATGCTCAACCACTGAGCCACCCAGGTGCCACAGGGAAGTTTCTAGATCACAACAGCAGCATATCATCCAGTGTCACAGACAGGCGAGAGGCTAGTGGGTCTTCCTCTACAGAGAATCTCTCCAAAAAGCGCAGTTTTCCTTTGAAATGGGAGGGGGAATTTTCTAGGTGACCTTCCAAGGTGCTTTTAAGTTCCATGACTCTTTGATTCCCTCAGCAGTTGCTTTGAATTGTAATTCCTCCCAAATTTTTGTGATCTTATAACTGAATGTACATTTATATGCACAAATGAATATTCAACGTAGCTATGCACAGTACATTGAAAAAAAAATTGAGGATAATTTTAGTATCCCCATACTATACAAAGGGTATTCAGAATCTTACTAATAAATACATTGGCATCCTTCGCTACCCTGTAATCCAAGATGAAGAAACTGTCTGGTTTTTGTTAAGGCTGGATGAATTAAAAAAGATTGCAAGATTGCATTTGGGCAAGTATCCTGAAGTTTGGCTGCTTATTCAAATCTTGTGCAAATTTCCGTAGACTGCTGAATTGGTCTGAAGCAAGAGGTTAGCCTGTAAATATTATGGACTTTGACATGTCTTTTCATCTGCTATTTTTTTTCTATCAGATTGTAAAATAAACTTGAGGTGGTTCAGTTAAGTGAGAAAGTATTGAGAGACACACCCCAAAGCAAAGCAGGAGGAAAGAATGATACAAAGACGGGTTATATTGGGTTTCAAATTAAGCATATCATAGTGGATATGCTAAATATCATATTTTACCATACGGGAAATATAATATGTTTTTCCAACCATTTAGTATTGAGAAGGCCTAGACCGTATTTGCAGAAGGAAGTCTTTGATTTGAAAGAGATTCTGATTAGTTTTAAGGTCTCATCTGAAACTTCTAAAATACGATTTCTGTTGGAAATCACGATTGCGTGTGAGCATCAGTGTGTGTGCAGGAATGTAGGGCCCAGTAGGAGGGACTGTTGTATCTATTCACCACAGGTTTTCACATATCAATTTCCCACTTTATGATGAATTTTGAATAAACTGGAAATGGTGAGGCAACCATGGGAAAAAGAGAAATTCCTTTAGTGTACTAACAGTATATTTTCAAAAGCTGTTGCATTCAGTTGGATTTAGGTATAGACTTAGCCCTTATTTACAGAAATAATGGCCAAGACCTTGTTTTAGCAATAGAGCTGTAACATCCCAAACATTTCTCCATCAGTGCATTTAGCTCTCTTGGAGTTTCATAAAGTGATAATCATATCATTGTGTATCGGTTATAAGTTGTCCCATTATAAACAATGTGATACAGAGAAATCTCATTTTCTAAAAATGAATGCAGAGGTAAAGTAAACCGTCATGGTGAGTAATCAGCACTGGATTTTCCCAGGTGACTCATGCAAATTCTAAAAATTAGTACTGACTTCACCTGCTTCATGAGCAACAACAAAAAGCGCAGACAGCTGGTTGTAGAGATTCGGGACATAATTACAATTAGTAATTGCTATGTTGTTTCTAAACAGGAAGTTCACAGGGAAGATCTTAGGATGCTATCACTGTTCTGCCGCAAGATTCTTTTCATCGTTTTAAGTTGTGAAAAGAGTCATCGATGGATTGCCTCACGAAAACCAAAACTCTTCAATGCCTTGCTGAGGAAGACATGGCTCCTCCAAATTCCCTGCAGGAGGGAGCAAAGAGAAAGCATTGCAAATAGAAAATGTGTGTGCAAATGTGCACAGGGGCCTGAATTTCTAAAATGTGAATATTTTGAATTTCCGAACAGGGTCCTCCTTTGTCGCTATTATATGGAACATACGGCGTCCTGGATGCAATTTGATCCTGGTTGTTACCGTGCAAAAATATTACAAGTAAATCCGTAACAGGTCATCTCTATCACTGTACTATAATACATACCGTTCGTCCATCGGGGCATATTTCAAGGGTGGATAGTATGTTCCAGCAAGTTCAACTGGGGCAGTCGTCCTCCACCAGGGTCAGCGTTGTCCCCCATGGGACAGTGGCAATGTCTGAAGACATTTTTGCTCTTAATGCCTGGGGAGCAGGAGGGCAGACACAGGCATCTTAGTGGATGGAGGAGATGCTAGCCATCCCGCAGCGCTCAGAACAGCTCCTACAACAAAGATTATCCGGCCCCAAAAGTCAACAAAGCCAAATTTGAGAAACCCTGAACTGGGACAGTTGCCAGGGTCTGGTAATATATTAAAGTGCCAATAGTCTAAAAGTCTATCACCTGGACGCTCAAAGATAATGTTCTAAATGTCTCGCCAGTGCGAGACCCTCATGGGTAACTGATTGCTCCTTACAGTAGGGTGCAGCTGGATGGAAATTTGCCCGAAGCAGAAATCCCTTTTGTCTCTCCCTATTTATCATCATCATCATTACTTTTTTTACTTTGGTTAGCAGATGTTTCTTTAGTGCTCTGACATCCTTTTTAATTTGCACATTTATTAATTTGGCTGGCGGAGAGCAGAGTGCTTTACCTGCCGAATCTTCCCTGTACCTTGGGGCTAGTGGGGTCACACATAAAGAGCTGCCCTGGCCCACCAGCCAGCATTAGGTAGCATTTTTAACTATCACATCTTTAAGTGGGATCATCGGGTGACTGGAGCAATTTTGGCTTTTCTCCTCTCTCACACTCCCAATGAAAGGGACTGATTGCCCCCAAGTCCATTTACCCATCCACTCTAGGGGGAATTGTTTGGATTCTAACATGTACCCTCACAACATCCCATTTATAGCTGTGACAAAGAAGTAAGCAATTAATCAGACATCCCTGCTAACAATACTGACCTGCCAGCATTCAAATGCTTTAATTAAAATCACAGCACAATATATGCCAGGGGTAACAGCCTAGCGATGTCTCCACAAGGCAGGAAGCGACTCTCCTTACTAGCCCTGAAGCAAACGCATATTACGGGGCAGCCCTGAGAAGCAAAGAAGGTCTCCAGGGATGGTTTGTGCACACGGCTGCTCCCCTACCAAAGTAGATTATGCCCATATCATGTTCATTCAGATGCTTGAGCATGAAAAGATGCACCCAATGGAGAGGTTTCTCCAGCTCCTTTCCTTTTCTTTCTTTCTTTCTTTCTTTCTTTCTTTCTTTCTTTCTTTCTTTCATTTTTTATTTTTTCTTTTTCTTTTTTCTTTTTATTTTTTCCTTTCTTTTCTTTTCTTTTTCTTTCTTCCGTTTTCCTTTCTTCTTTCTTCCCCTTTCTTTCCTCCTTTTTCCTTCTTTCTTTCTCTCTCTCTCTCTCTCCCCCTCCTCCTCTCCCCTCCTTCCTCTCTCCCTCCCTCTCCCTCCCCCCTCTTTCAGGGGTGCAGTGTGCTTACGCAGATGAGGAGGAGCTATATTACACCCAACAAGGTTAGCCTAAATTCACCTCTGCAGCTTCAAAAATAAGATGTCAGTGCAACTTGGAGATTTGGAAATTTTAAATATCAGTAAGCACAGGAGCAGATTTTTTTCTTCCAATGTTAACTCACCCTTGTGACACGTTTTAGCCTCTTGATGATATTCATGCCTGCTCCCCTTTAAGATTTTAAGATCATAAGGATTTATGATAAGCATTTAGAGATACATGATTTTGGAAGAATTTGGAAAAGATTGCCATCCACTTATTTTTTTTTTCTACTTATACATAGTTTTTCCTGAGACAGCATAGAGTTTCATCGAAACACATCAGCAGTCTTTGAAATAGTCACAAAACCCAGTATTCTCTTCTGGAGTTATACCACTTCCACATTTAATAATTGCCTGAATTGTTTATGTTTTACCCATGAATGCAGACACATTAACAGGTAATATATAACATGGGTTAATTACTTCTCAACTTGAGCTAGCTTAAAATGCCTCTAAACTCCTCAAGCCCTGTGGTCACTGTCTTACCCTTTGAGTTAAGCATTATTTTCTCTCTGGCTCCTAGCTAACATTCTCTGACACACCCCTGTGCAAAGGATTTTTTTAAAGAGTTGGTCTCAGGGCACCTGGGTGGCTCAATGGTTGAGCTTCTGCCTTCAGCTCAAGTGGTGATCCAGGGTCCTGGGATCGAGTTCTTCATCGGGTTCCCCCGCAGGGAGCCTGCTTCTCCCTCTGCCTGTGTCTCTGCCTCTCTCTTTCTGTCTCTTACAAATAAATAAATAAAACTCTAAAAATAAAAAATAATAATAATAATAAATAAAGTGTTGGTCTCCTTTGTCCACGTTTCCCCAGAGCGACCGTATTAACGCTGTCAATACCACTCCCCCAGCTCCTGGGGTGTCTGGTCCATGTGCAAACCCTACTTGCCTTTTTCTCCAGATCCAAACCCTTAATATCTTTATTTGTGTTTCTCCCCCAAGCGGCCCTCAAGACTTGTGACCTTTGTGGATTCAACGAGAAAGTGCTTTTAGAGCTTATCTTTCCTTCCACATGTGACTCGTCAATGTTTGGGGCATCTGTGGGAAGTCGCCTGCCCCCCTCAATGCCTCAGGAGCAGCCTTTGTGTTCCTCTTCCCAGCTGCCTTCCCTGGCCTCAGGTCTGGGTCCCCCCATTAGTTCCGGAAGTGAGCCTGCCTCTCACTGTGTTTATCCACCCTTCCCTCAGGACGCTGCATATGGTGAGCTTCCTTCTGCACTCAGCAGCCCATTACACCCTCTCTTGTTCATATCCTGCCCCCTTTCAAGTGTGTATCCTTTTTCCTCTGAAGCACACTGATACTTCCCACAATGGTTTTCAAGTTGAAATATGAAACTTCAACCTTTCCTTCATTTTCCTCCTCCTCCCCCTCTGTACTTCCCTTCTGTGTTTATTAAAATAATATCTCTCCCCCCTCTCTCTTTCTCTCTCTCTCTCACATGCACACACACACACAATTCCTGAGCTGAGCTCAAGTTCAGAGAAAATGACAACCGTCTTTACTTCCCATCTGCCTAATCATCAGGTAAGACAATGAATGAGCAATCTCAACAGAGAGGACACGAATCCAAATACAATTTCATTATTTTAAAAGGAATTCAAAACATCATAAAGACTGACAAAGACATCATTTCTTTAACCAAAGTTGGATTTTTGTCCCCCTCCCCCATCCTCTTCATTATTTTCTCTTAATCTCCTTTGGTCTGTTTTCCTAAAATGTTACCTGGAGATTTAATTCTTAGTCATGATTCTCCAGAGAAACAGAACCAAGAGGGCATATATAGGGAGAAAGAGAGATTTTTGTGGAATGGGCTCATGAGACTGTGGAGGTTGGCAACCTGGAGACCCAGAGGAAAGTTATGGTTTGAATCCAAAGAAAATTTGCTGGCAGGGTTCCTTCTTGCTCAGGGTTCCTTCTTGCTCAGTGGTTCTATTAAAGCCTTCCACTGATTTGGTGAGGCCCACTCACCATAATGTAGTGAAATGGGCTTTACTCAAAGTCTACTGACTTCAAAGTCCATTTCATCCATTAGAAAATACCTTTGTAGAGACATCCAGAATAATGTTTGGTCAAGTATATGGACACGATGGCCCAGCCATATGAATACACAAAATTAACCATAGGGACTCCCAAAACATGTTCTGTGGAACATTGGCTCTTTGGATTAAACACTGGACAAAACTGATTTGTCTCCCAAGTATTTCCTTTTATTATGGAAAGGAGGGGAAATGAGTGTTAATATGGGCACTGAGGGGGGCACTTGACGGGATGAGCACTGGGTGTTATTCTGTATGTTGGTAAATTGAACACCAATAAAAAATAAATTTATTAAAAAAAAAGTGGTGCTGGGCTTGACGGGATGAGTACTTGACGGGATGAGTATTTTGTATGTTGGCAAATTGAACACCAATAAAAAATAAATCTATTATTAAAAAAATATGGTAAACATCTCCTGGATGTCAGGTGCTTTCTCAGTCTTCATTATCTCATTTAATTCTTATAACAATATTATACAATAGATAATATTATCAGAATCCTTGATATGACAAACATCTTACAGAAAATAACATATTAATTAGAACTATCACTTTTTTTCAACCTCACACTTATGAAAAAAGATGATTCACACTCCATCAGAGTCTTTGCCATCATTATTCAAGTCACTTTGAATCATCTAAATCAGTATGGCTTTGCCTCTATGTACCTCTGATTTGCTTGAGATACAGAATTCTTAATCCATTATCTCAAGCCACAGAGTGGTAGAACAGTTGTTTATCCCATGGAAGTACCTTTACCTTAGATTTTCTGAAATATGATTTGAAAGTTCACAAGCTTACAAGATAATAATAGAAAGTCCCTAGCTTACCTCCATAAGTATCGAAAGCCAGAACTAATTGAAATAGTTTCAGGCTCTAAAGTTTTCCCCAAGTGGTACTTTGCTGAAAAAAAAAAAAAAAGATTGACAGAACACCCAGTAGAAAAAGAAAGATTAGCAAAGAGTCAAATATAAGGCAACTGCCTTTTTTTTTTTTTTTGAGTGATAATTTGGTGTTGATGTGGAGAAAAGAGGGCTTTTGCCTTATACTCTGACACACATGGCAACAGATTTGATCAAAGTCATGCAGCAGCTTAGCTGATATTGGGTCAACACACCCTTTAGCCTCAAGGGTCACAAGAAGAAAAGCAACGCCCAGAGTTTTCATGGCAGGAGCAGGGAGGGCCGGAAGATAAACAAGAGAAACGGATGGTGAGGGAGAGGGGAAGAGGAGAAATACTGCAAAGTCCCCTGATGTTGAGGAGAGTAGGTGATAAACTCCAAGGTCAAGGACATCTCTGCCATGTTAAATTCTCAAAAGCAGGGTTCCAAAAACTAGGGCTGAAAGTCAAATCCAGCTCACTGCTTGTTTTTGCAAATAAAGTTTTATTGGGCTACAAACATGCCTGTTCACTCATGTATTGTCTATGGCTGTTTTCCCTACAAGCACGCAGTTGAGGAGTTATGACAGAGACCATCCCTGGCTTCTGACAGAAAAGTCTTCCAGCCCCCAGTTAGTGCAAAGCCAGCACACTAAGGGAGCCCATCTTCATGGACAGGTTCACATCCCATGCCTGGACTTTGCAGCCACAGGCCCTTATGAAGACAGCCCATATGCATTCTGCAGTAAATTTTTTTTAAACATCCTATTGGCTTCTGTGGAGCAATACTTGTTTCTCTTGATCTGAACCGGATGACTCCTGAGAAAATTATCTTTAAATTGCTTTGCTCAGATTAAAAAAAAAGAAGAAGATTTTTATTGGGATAAAAATAAGAGATTTGATGCACTGGAGAATCTTTTAAAGGAAAAACACTGTAATGTTCTAAAGAACATGCAAGATGACATAAAACCCTAGTTAGGGTCAGTCAGCCCTGGCGTGAAAGAACCACTGCCTAGGTGTGACCCCTGAGACAAGTGCACATGCCTTGAGACCACTTCCTGATCTGTAAAGTGGGGCTGATGATACCCACCTTCCTATGTTTTTTTTTATGAGGATTATAGGAATATAACAAAACAGTGATTAAAAAAATAATTTAGGGAGTCCTGGGTGGCTCAGCAGATGAGTGTCTGCCTTTGGCTCAGGTCATGATCCTGGGGTCCTGGGATCAATCCTGCATCGGGCCCTGCTCAAGGAGCCTGCTTCTCCCTCTGCCTGTGTCTCTACTTCTCTCATGAATAAATAAACAAAACTCTTAAAAAAAATTGTAATTTCTCACAATTGCATGGTTTTCTGGGTGCTTTGATGGGACTCACTTGAGTTGACACAGGCCCCCTCCATCAACTGCAGTGGGCTGAAGGCTGTGTCAGGCAGCTAGGCCTTTCTTCAGCATCGCCCATCCTGGGCTTCACTGTATGGTTGCTCAGGGGAGCCTCGGGGCCTGCATCACCAAGCTTCTGCTGATCCACATCAGCTGAATGGGATTATTTGGCCCAAATAAGCCATGTGGCCAACTGCTGGGGGTGATGCGGAAGCAACACCACACCTGCCTCCTCATGGGAGGAGAGGCTCAGCCGTTTCCAATGCTCCACTATTCCTCAGGATGGTGTTAGTAAGATAATTTTGTGTTTCTCAATCTGTTATTTCTTGTTTCTGCTGTACCCCAGCCACTTTTGGGGTGCAGGAATGTTCTAATATGCTAGCATTATGTCACATACTGTGTTCCATCCTATGAATAGGTATGACTATTGGGCTGTTACTATCCTCATCTTTCAGACTGTAGGAAAGCTCATGAACTTGCCCATGATGGTGGCTAGGAAAGGGTGGAGAAGGATGTCAAACTCAGAGCCTAGC
The DNA here is from genome assembly GCF_048418805.1 of Vulpes vulpes. Lineage (NCBI taxonomy): Eukaryota > Metazoa > Chordata > Mammalia > Carnivora > Canidae > Vulpes > Vulpes vulpes. The sequence continues at coordinate 67,248,742 of NC_132795.1, read as the reverse complement.
TCCCACACCCATCCCATTCCTACTGCAGCCCCTGCAGCTAGTTTTGTCCAACAGGGTCAGAGTGAGTTTGACAGATGCCCTCTTGCTTAGAGGACACCGGCCATGCAACAGCACTGGCGGCAAGCCCTGGAATCCAGCATGGTGGTGAGTGTTCTAGCCCATAGGGAGGTCAGTATAAAACCGGGCCCCCTTCTCACCTCTGCCTGTCAAGACTACAGCTAGGCCATTCAACAGCCTCGAATTTTCTTTTCTTTCTTTTCTTTTCTTTTCTTTTCTTTTCTTTTCTCTTTTCTTTTCTTTTCTTTTCTTTTCTTTTCTTTTCTTTTTCAGCACTCCCAGGATGCCAAAGTGCTCAGAGAGGGCCTAATGGTGTGAACTGAACTGGAAATTAGGGCCAGGAAAACCCTGGGAAGTTGCCCTGAGGAACACCTAGGTCCTGGGCAAATGAAGATGGTCGATCACCTTGCTTACTGTACTAGCCTGCTCTCTGCTAGGAGTCTCAGAAAGCATTGGTCTCTCACTGAATAGCTGATGGAATGAGAAAAGGCCCCCTTGATTGCTTTGGTTCACTCGGTCTTCAGAGCCTAGTCTAGCGTTCAGCACCAAATTGGAACTCAAAAAGTACCTGTTGAATAAGTGGGTATGCGAACATATGAATGAGTGAATTTAGCTCAGATGTGGTGGCCCCTGCTTACTACTACCCAAGAGTATGGGTAACACCATGGGAACCCAGGAACATGTGACACAGCAATCACCCTAGAATCTGCAACAAAAAACTTTATGTTTTTTTGGTTCCTTCTAAAACAAGCAGGAGAGGACAAAGTGACTCAATGATTCAAGTCAATCTAGTTTCACTCAAATAAACAAAGTTTCCTAGAATCATATATAGTCCCCTTGAACTTCCATTTGGTGGAATTCTAAGCCAACATTTTTACGAACCAAGAAAAATCGTATTTTGTACAATGGAACCATCTTAAATTCTGTGGATTTTTACACTTCAGAGAAGACATTTCATAAAAGAACAGCTATTTTAGACATCTATTAAAGCTATGAATAAGTCAAAGAGTTTCTTAGCTAGAGGGAAGGGAAGGGCTATGGGCTGAATGTTTGTGCTCCCCAAATTCATAAATGGAAGCTCTAATCCCCAGCATGGTGGTATTTGGGAGGTGAATAGGGTCCCCAGGGTGGGGCCCTCAAAAATGGAATTAGTGTCATTAACACCATTAGTGGAGAGATACCAGAGAGATCATCTCCTTGAAGAAACAGCAAGAAGGTGGCTGTCTACAAACCCAGAGGAGGGCCCTCACAAGCAATCAAATAGTCTGGCACTTTGACTTTGATTTTATTAGCCTCTGGAACTGTGAAAAATAAATTTCTGTTGTTCATATCATCTAGTTCATGATATTCCGTTATGACAGCTTGAGCTGACTAAGACACACAATGTAGTCCAAGTGGTTAAAGGCAAGCGTATTGAAATAGAGCAAACTGGCAAACCATGGAAGGACCCTCAATGTCCTTCGAGATGAATGGACAAAGAAGATGTGGCCAATATATACAATGGAAAATTACTCAGCCATCAGAAAGGATGAATACCTACCGTTTACTTCAATATGGATAGAACTGGAGAGTATTAAGTTGAGTGAGGTAAGTCAATCAGAGAAGGACAATCATCATATGGTCTCACTCATTTGTGGAGTATAAGAATAGCGAAAGGGACCATAAGGGAAGGGGAGAAACTGAGTGGGGAAAAATTAGAGAGGAAGACAAACCATAAGAGACTCTTAACTCTGGGAAACAAAGGGTTGCAGAAGGGGAAGAGGGTGGGGGGATGGGGTAACTGGGTGACGGCACTAAGAAGGGTGCATGATGAGGTGAGCACTGAGTGTTATATGTTATATGTTGGCAAATTGAATTTAAATAAAATATATTAAAAGAAAGAGCAAATTTGTGTTTGAATTCTGGCCTTGCCACATGCTGGCTATGGGACCCTGAGCATAGCATGTGACTCTCTAAGGCCTTATTTGCTCACCTACAAATGGACATGGCACTGCCTGTCCTTTGGAGCTATAGTGACAATTCACCATGAAGCCATATCCCAGTTAGCCTGAGGATAGACAGGGGCAATTATCCATAGGCCTACTTTGTGCCCCAATTTCTGGGTTTGCATGGCACCCTCTATGTTCACCAATTACTAGAAGTGCTCAGCCTCAGTCCTGACACACAGTGAGTGCTTGTTAAGCACCATGGCTGAGCATACTGAATTTTCTTATACTTTGCATGAACTTTTAAATGTGTATACATTTCAAAGCTACTGTTAGCATGGTGAAAAAATTGATATTGAAGTTCAAGATTGTGCAGTGTTGCCGTGTCATACAGGCACCAGAACCTAAAAAATTAAATGGCATTTTGGAAAAAAGAAAACAGCAGTAATGCTACCCTACTTTCATGTGTATGGGAATAATGCACTACTAACACTCGCATTGGGCTATGTATATGCCTGGAGCTGTTTAGTGTGTTTCACATTTATCAACTTCTCCACATCCTCACACAACCCTCTGAGGCAGACTACAGTTCTCAACCCCATTTTACAGGAGGGGAAACTGAGACACATAGGGCACCCAGGAAGTAAGCAGCAAAGCTGAATTAGAATAGCCAGACTGGCTCCAGAGTCTGTGCCCTTGACCCTGCTGAGTGCACTGAGCACGTAACTCTTATCATATTGGTTGTCATGTTTGCTCTCTGTCTGGAGTTGGGAAACCAGATAAAATAGGAGATTTTGCTATGAAAGAAATGAGCTTTCCTGCCACTCAGACTATCTGACACTATTTTGGCCTCTTGGGGTCTTTTTTGTACTTCTTTCCAAGCACTCAACTGTGTTCCAAGATAGTTGAGGTTCTGGTACATGGTCTGACTGGCTGGAAAAAAGGAGGGACTTTTCCACTTAAAAATCAGCATATTTTGGGCCACCTGGGTGGCTCAGTTGGTTAGGCATCTGACTCATGTTTTTGGCTCAAGTCACGATCTCAGGGTCTTGAGATAAAGCCCCAGGTGGGCTCCATGCTCAGTGGGGAATCTGCTTGTCCCTCTCCCTCTGCTCCTCCCTTATTTGTGCATGCATGCATGGTCTCACTGTCACGCTCTCTCTCTCTCTCTCTCTCTCTCATATGAAGAAATGGGTAGGAAATATCAGGAAGGGAGACAGAACATAAAGACTCCTCACTCTGGGAAACGAACTAGGGGTGGTGGAAGGGGAGGAGGGCGTGGGGTGGGGGTGAATGCGTGACAGGCACTGAGGGGGGCACTTGACGGGATGAGCACTGAGTGTCATTCTGTATGTTGGCAAATTGAACACCAATAAAAAAATAAATTTATTATTAAAAAATAAATAAATAAATAAATAAATGAAATCTTAAAATATAATTTAACATATTTTATCTATGAGAGGTTTTAGAATATCTTACCTCTCTATAAGGCTGATCATTTTTCTCAAAACTACCTGGGTTTTATTTTTCAGTCATACCTAGAGAAGACATGAGCTCCACTCTAAGATAATAGGAATGGCTCAGATTCTACTCTCATTAATATAATGATTCCATAACACAATGACAGATAAAAGAACTTTCTTTTTATTCTACTCAAGGCTGGTTTTACATAAAAATAGACCATAACTCAGAGTCTGTAATGTCTATGGAAAGGTTACACTCGTTACCATCCAAATAGGCTGAGCTAATAAAAATTATATTTGTTACAATCCAAATAGATTAACCGGCCTTAAGGGCTTAGCTATGTATTACACTTTTCAATTTTCTTATAATTAAATTAACATAAAATAGTCTTCACAAATAAATGGCTGTTTCAGAAATAGTTAAGCTCTGTTTAACAAAAATAGCCATTCTATTTACATGTACAGCCACTCAGGTAGATCTGGAAGTGGAAAGAGGCACTTCTCCATGGAGTGGACTCGTGATCAAGAGATTAGCATAAATATCCCCTCTCTGGTTTGTCCTACTGAGGCCATGGGTGCTGGTGGCCCAGTACAAAGCCAGGACCAAGGCAGGAGGCATATTCTCCTATTCTTGCTGGGTGCTCCCGGCCATTAGCCAGTGGGCACGATGGTGAGATCCAGTCCTACACCAGGGTTTCCTACTGGTCTTGAAGCTGTCATTTTCTTGGCTTACCTTCTCCTTTCTTCTCCAGGAATCTCACCTCTAGATATTTGCCTCCAGCTAGAAATTCCATTTGAATGTTGCTTCTATTTGTAAAATTATTCTGGACTTGTATGTGTTCATTCAGGTGCCATTTTATTACTCTACCCCAGAAGTGCTCACCTCATTGAATAAATGATGATAAATAAATAATGATTTTAAGTCTCTCATCTGAAAAAGTCTTAGACAAAGGAATCGAAGCCCCTAAACTGGTTGAAGTTCTTAAGTGTTAGGATCCTCATCAAGCTAGTTAATTTCAGATCAGTCTTTTGTTTTATTCTATAAATGTCTAAAGACGTGATAAAGAAATGGAATAAGTCGTGGAGCTGTTGCCATTTGAAACAATAAGAAGCTGAAGCTTTCTCGGTTCTAAAAGTCAAGAGGGAGACAGTACAAGGCAAAGAGATAAAAGCCCTTTTAACAGTGGCTATGAGCTTAGATGCTGGGGCTGGGGGCTATGCACCAGGTGCTATGAACATCTTCACGTGCTCCATCTTCTTTAATCCACACATATTCCTGAGTATTAGAAAAAAACTTTCCAATTTAGAAATGGAGAAATAGAGATTGCAGAGCTTGTGTGAGCCAGAGCAAGCTTCACCAATCCAGAAGTAAGGAAAATCACTGAAAATGGTGAGATGCCAGGTATGGGTTTGCAAAAGTCCTGAGTTGGAGTATTACCAAAAGCTTGAAGCTGAATGGCCACCAATGGTCAAATTTGTATTCAAGGGTTTTGATGGGACTCTGAACTTGGCAAGATGGTCAGAGACCATCAATCATGAATGCCCTCCTTTGAGCCCAGTGGTTGGACTGTAGTGAAATACAATCTAATATGACTCTATGACAATATAATACAAACTATCACACCAGCAGCACCTGACACCCCTGCTTGTATATTATTGTAATTATCTCCTTGAAAATACATAGAGTTTAGAAAAAATCTTGATAATGTCAGGGCTGAGGATACAGGATCTTTAAATCTCCACATGCCCCCTGCTGCTGCCCACCTTTTGGGTGACTTAATCCTCATTAGCACCTCCACAAAAGGTTGAGCAAGAAAAATAGAGATGAGGCTCAAATGAGTCAATTTTGCCACACATCAGCAGCTTTTGTTGAAGGTTTGATGAGGAAAGAGGTCAAAAGTAATGGTGCAATAAGAAAAATAAATTATCTGTGGAGCTCATCTATTTATGGCACCCCATCTCCATCATCATGGATAAGCAAGACTTGGCCATACACTTAAGGAGATTAAAAACACTTTAATTCAAAGTGTTCCAAGCAAGGTGAGTAGGTGAGAAACATTGTAATTTGCATTTTATAGCTCTCCCCCATCTGTAGTGGGCGTGAGAGTGACCAGATTCATTCACATCTCCCACATGCCTCACACAAAGTAGATGCTCAACAAATGTTACTTGGAAAGCACCACTTGTTTGCCATATTCTACACATTCAAAGTTGGTTGCACTTTGCAACCACATGAAGAGCTTTAAGAAATACTGATGTCTCGGTCCTGGTGGGGTTTAGGAAATACCACCCCAAAATAAGGCACCTTGGCATGTTGGACGTTTCTCTACAATTGTTTACTCTTTATCAAACCTACCGTTAAAATACTTTGGTTGAACTGTTTGTGTCTTCATTTCCTTGTAAAGCCTCCCTTATCACGTAAAACTTATATTAAGTAATTGTGTATGCTCTTTTTCCCATTAATTTGTGTCAGAGGCCCTCACGCTGGAGAATCGGAATGGCTTAGCGGCAAACGCATGGCTTTGAAGACCAAGTGGGCTCCAATTCCACCTCCACTCTGTAACCCTCAGAGCCCCACTGACTCATGAGTACACTAGGGGACTAGTGTTGGCTTCTGGGGTTGTGGGGAAGTTGATGAGGGTATAATGGACTCGCTGTTGTGTCTCCTCAGAATTGATATGTGGAGGCCATAACCCCAATGGGATGGAATTTAGAGAAGGGGCTTTAGGAGATAATTTGGGTTAGATGAGATCATATACGTGGGGCCCTTGTGATGGGATTACTGGTCTTATAAGTGGTCTTCTTATAAAAGACGATCTCTCTCCCTCTCTGGCCTCCTCTCCTTCCTCCTCCCCCTTTCCTCCCCACTCCCTCTCTCTCCCCCTGTTCATGCACTGAGGAGAGGCCCTATGAGAAGTCAGCCATCTGCTCCTCAGGAAGAGAGCCCCCATCCGGAGCCCAATCGGCCAGCACCTTGATCCTGGACTTGCAAGTCTCCAGAACTTTGAGGAGCCAATGTCTGCTGTTTAAGCACCCCTGCACGTAGCACCCTTTTCTGGCGGCCTGAGGAGACTAGGCCAGAGGCCGAGTCCACAGGGGGAAGGGGCACACGGTGGGCACCCAGCCCAGGCAGCCTGGCTGACACAGACACACAGTGTATGGACATGGGTATACACGTCTGTACGTGCACCACCTTCCAAGCCTGTGGCAGCATGGAGTCTGAGAGACGATTTTGAGGCCGTCCTTGCCAAAACCACTCCTTCTTCCAGACACAAGTGTAAAATTGTCTTCAGTGGAAACTCAGGGAGAAAAGAACTGGTTCAGGGACCAGGGGGTGGGGGTTGCTTATGGTCCCTATCTTAGTTTGCTTGAGCCCCTACAACTAAAACATCATAAACTGAGTGTTTTATAACAACAGACTTATTTCTGATAGTTCTGGAGGCTGGGACGCCCAAGCCTGGGTGCCATCAGACTCAGCATCTGGTGAGATCCCTGTGTCCCCACGCGGTGGGAGGAACGAGTTATTTCTCTAGTCCCCTTTATAAGGACATCAATCCCATTCAGGATGGCTCTGCCCTTGTAACCTAATCACACCCCCAGGTCCATCTCCTAATACCATCTTTTTGGGGATTAGGTCTCAACAGATGAATTTTGGGGAAACACTAACATTCAGAGCAGATCATCCGTCGACAAAGCAGAACTTCCCCACCTTGTCCCTCGCCTCGTGTTGGCCATCAGCGCCACAGCCCCGCAGCACAGGACGGCAAGGCCTCTAGAAGCCTCCAGCACCTTCCACCGGTACCCACCCGGAGCTTTCCCTTCCTGCCCCCCATTTTTCCCTTCTCCCCTCCTCTGCCGCTTGCCCAGTGGTCCTTTCATGCTGAGCTGACAGACACCTCCCTGGCCTAAAGGGTATCAGTTCATCCCATTGATCAAAAGCTAAATGGCTCCTACTCCCCCACCCTTTTCTTTTTGAAGCCTATTTTTAACCAGGGTGCAAATTCTCCATTTCAGCAGAGCCCAAGGCCTCTGGGAACACAGCATTTAAAGTCTTCTTCTCATCCCCAGCACCGAGATGGTTACGTCCATCCTGTCATATTGCGGGAGAATGGCTGCCTTCCCAGACCCACTCCTAACATGAAATTAGGCCACACTTAAAAAACAAACAGTGGCGCAGACAGAGTGGCAGGAAAACACTGGCCTACATATAAGAAACACTGGGGGCTTTCTATTTCAGATCCCAAAGCAGAATGAAATGCCTCCCCACACCTGTGACACCTGTACTAAGAATACTGGGTAAAAAAATCAGTTGTCAGAGTTTAAAAAAAGGGGGGGGGGGGGAGGCCCTGGAGACAATCTAGCCCAGGGATTTTTAAGTAGGGATGCACATCAAAAGGGTGACACCAATCAGAACCTTGGAGAGGGTTTTCAAAGCCCACAGGAGAACCTGATTCTCTTATTTGAGCTGAACTGGTAAGGAATTTAAATGGTGCCTGTTGATTCTGTTTGGCCATCACTGTTTGGGTGGACAGGGAGGGAGGGCTACTTTCATCCCTGTAATATTGTGCAAAATGTCAGAGCACAGATCATGCACAAATGCCGGCTCACCCTCTCACCTGGGCCTATGAATTTTTCTCCCTCCTCAGCATCTCTGATGAAGTAAAGGACGTAGAAAGTGGGGAATGGTGGGGCTCATAGAGGAACAAAGGAGAGCCAATGGAGTTGAAATATTTGATCTTCTCTCCCTTTTCCTTGAGAGAAGCCCTGTCACATTTCCTCTCCTGCCGCTTCAATTGTTCATTCATGTCATTTCTTTGCTTCATTTGCCTTTCTCATCTTAGAGATTTTTTTTTTCTCCTTTACTCCTTCTTTTGGTCCCGTCTCCTTCTCACCTCCCCATTCCCCACCACCCCCACCCAGATCCTCCAGAGTAACAATGAAAATGACTTCACCATTACCACCCACCTCTCACCTGTGTTTCATGAGGTGGAACAAGGGTCCAGGCTTCAGGGGACACACAAAAGTGGCTTTTTCCTGAGAGACCCTCTGTGCCACTCCACAGAGTGTAGCTCGGTGACTCTCAGACCCCTAAGAACCTGCCAAGTCACCTTGGATGGCTTGTGGGAATGCAGACTCCTGGGCCTTCCCTGCCAGACTTTAATTCAGCTCCCAAAACTTCACAAAGCAGAGCACAAAATTATTTTACCGCAGGTGGGTCCAGCAATCAATGTGCATCAAGAAGGCCAGGGTGATTAAGGGCTCTTCAGGTCCCTGTTTGCAGCCTCGGTCCAGACCAGCAACTCCCCACCCCGCTCTCATATCCCCTGTGATGAGACAGGAATTACATCGTGGGCACCACACACACAGTGGGTTGGGGACCAGAGGTCATCAGTCGGTCAAGTGCTGAGGCCCAGGTGTGCACACGGCAGCAGGCAGTGTTGTGGGTGCCTCGACCCCCACCTCAGGTCTCCTGCACAGGCTGGCAAAAATTGCAGGTGCTTCGGCTAAGTGCGGTTTTAAGAGAAAATGAAACTCTTGCAGAAATTCTGCTTTTGCCTTAACCTCAGAGGTCCTCCACATATAGCGTGTCCTGAACCTCAGGAACTTGAGACGAAGGAAATGGTTCCCTTTGGGTCCCCGCCTCTATCATCACCATCTCCAATAACCCGCTGTGTGACAGGAGTCATCTCGGGGCAAAGACAACAGATTTGAATTCCCCGTTTCATTAGGATCCTCTCTGGGGGGAAGGAATGGACTCCTCCAAGAGAGGGCCCCACCTCATCTGGCCAAACTGGTCCCAGCCTTCCTCAGCAGGGAAGTCCCTTCCCACCGCACATCAGGCAACCTCTGGGTTCCGCCAGGAGCCAAGCTGATAACCCTGCTCCCCTGCTTCTTCCCCTTCAAATGCACTTCCCACCTCCACAGGATGCGCTGCTTGCTGCTCAGGTGCAGAGGGCTGGAGGCCTCTTGCAGAAGCGATCTTGATTGCTGGCATCCCTGCCTTTCTTTTGGATTTGTTTTTCAAATTCTATCCTTTTCTCTTTTTTTTTTTTTTCAAGTTTTTATGTGCATCTCCAGCCCTGGCCCTGGCCCACTCTCCAGGCAAGAAAGATTGTCTTCAGCATCTCTGAATCCCCAGCTCCTCATCCAGAGTGTGATGGGCACTGAGTCTTCGGTGATAGGTAAACAAACCCTGATCTCTGGATTTCTTAGCATTAAAAAAAAAATTGAGAAGATTATGGGAGAAACACCTAAAAATTGAATCAGGATATCTGATACATAAAGCAAAGACATGGGCCTCCCTTTCCAGCGTCCCTAACTCTTCTTCCTCCAAATTTTGGGACTATTCGCTCTTTCCCAAATGCACACTTGACTCTCCCTCGGGGGTTAGCAGTACAAATTGTGCCCCGTGCTTCAGGAAGAGGGATGTGGGGACAACCTCTCAGATTTATTTAGGCTTCCTGTGTACCTGTAACGTAAAATTGCAGTGCAATATAAAATTGTATATTGCTTAACCCATAGAGGGGACCCATAGACATTCATAAAAGGGACGACATTGCATTGTTGCCATTAGTGCCATTCTAAACTGTGATCTTTGTTGTATGGGGTTGCTTCAGAACTTTTACAATTGGGTTGGGGGGCCAGTGGATTTATACTAAGTTTTATTGTTTCAAAATATAAATCACTTGCACTTACAGTTTTATAGTTTTATAATACAGTTACTCTTCTTAAGCACTGCATTAGTTTCCTCGGACTGCAAATTATCACAAGCTGGGTGGCTTAAAACAACAGAAATGTATTGTCTCATTGTTCTGGAAGCTATAAGTTCAAAAGCCAGGTGTCAGCGAGGAAATGCTCCTCTCTCTGAAGGCTCTAAGGGAGAATCCTTCCTTGCCTCTTCTTGTATCTGGTGGTTGCTAGAAATTCCTGGTGTTCTTCGGCTTATAAAAACATCCAATCTCTGCCTCTGTTTTCGAGTGGCAGTCTCCCTTGTGCATCTGTGACCAAATGTCCCTCTTCTTCTAACATAGATTTAGGTCCCTATAGGGCCTCATCTTAAATTGATTACAGCTATCCGTCCCAGAGGGTCTCTCAAGCAAGGTCACATTCAAGATTCCAGGTCTTTGTGAATTTTGGTGGGGAGGGGGGAACAGTATTAAACCCAGTTCAGGCATTGGCTTGTCCTGAAAACTGCAAATATGTAACATTTACTGAAATTCTCCTTGGCTAGTTGTTTTGTGGAAAAAGCAAATGTGTATTTCCCTCAAGCCTTGACTTTCCCGGTTAGGTCAGAGCACAGAAGTTAGTGAGAGAACTATTCTAGAGGGTTGGCCATTTCCACTTGGACAAAGGGCCAGGCCTGTGTTTCTGGACTGAATCCCATCCCAGAGAGAAGATTCTCAAGTCCCAGAACTGGGCCCGTCAGGGAAAGAGAGAGGGTAGAAACTGCCCAGTTGCCACTTAAAACCTCAGAGTCAGATGTTGTCTTAGTCAGCTGGGGTTGCCATACAAAATACCACAAACTGGGTGGCTTCAACAACGGACATTTATTTTCTCGTAGTTTTAGAAGCTGGGCGTTTAAGATCAAGGTTCCAACCAACTCGGTTTCCCTTGAGACCTCTTCCTGGCTCTCAGGAGGGTGGCTCCTCACTGTGTCCTCACATGGCCTTTCCTCCATGTGCATGGAGGCAGAGCAAGAAGGATCTTGAGCATCGCTTCTCCTTTGTAAGGACACCGATCCTGTAAGATCAGGGTCCCCCTTATTGTGACCTAGCGTAACCTTAATTACCTCAGAAAGGCCCTATCTCCAAATACAGTCACATCAGAGTCGGGCTTGCGCATGTGAATTTGTGGGGACACCATCCAGTCTACAGCCGAAGGGACCCTGAAAATAATAGCCTAGATCTCCAATTTCAGAGACAAAGATCATTGTACAAGGTGGAAGAGTCTCAATAAAGGTCACCCAATTTGACAGGGCTGGCATATTCTTAACATTTGTCCACTCTACTGGAAACTCTAATCAAAGTCTTGAATTTTCTTATTTCTTTTTGTCAGAATACATAGATGATAGACAGATGATAGATAGATGATAGATAGATAATTTCTTAAGTAAACAAACATGAATGGTATCCCCTTCATTTGACTTCTGTCCAAAGGCAATATGTAAAAAGCTTTATCTGAATACCCTTCTATGAATGATCACAAATAAAAGTGGGTAGCCCTTTTGGATTTCCTATGAACCTAGCACTGTGTCTTGTACATAGTTGGCATACGTTAAACGTAGGTAATACTCATATTAATAGCTAACATTGTATTTAGTACTTACACTATTCTAAGCACATCTATTAACTGATTTAATCCTCAGTAATGTGATGGATAGGTTCGATTATGAGTGGCATTTCACAGATAAAGAAGTTGAGGCATGGAGAAATTTATTAATTTATTCAAGGTTCATGAATGAATCAATCAATCAATCATAATATCTGAGGACTAATTCAAGCTCTGTGCTTAAACTCTGCCTAGCATTACTCCTCTCCTTCCAGCAAGCTCTCCCCTGAATTTACTTTGGAGGGTTTTGCTATTGTTTTGTTGCTGTTGAAGGTAAGAGGATGCAGACATCACTAATAACAAAACTACCAACTATAAATATTCAATACTCTATTATCAGTGTTCTTATGAACACTCATATACACACTTAGGCTAAAACATTTCCTGGAAATAAGACTTAACCTCACTATATACTATAATGTATTCTGTTATTTTCTATCCTGTTCCATTTCAGTTTAGTCTATTTTCTTCAATTTAATTTTTTAATGCAGATCATGACCAACAAAATTGATTTCATGAGCCACAATTGCGTCACGATCAGCTGTATGGAAAACAAAACTGCTTTATATAACAGGCTATCTTAATTAGTAAATTTTCCTTCTGCCTTCATTTGCTGAAGTTAGAATTATAAAGATTTGTAACATGTAAGATGTGTAATGTGTATATGCCTAAAAGCTCTCAGAGTGTTGTTTTTAATGAATGCTTTGCTGTTAGCCCGGAGTAAAAGGGACTAACAGATGTCAGAGATTTAGGCTCTGGAAACTCATTTAATTTTTCTCTGGTCATATCACCGTGTGTTTCCTTCATTTCAATGTGATCTTCTTAAGAGAAACACATTTCATAGTTAAAAAACAATTTAGATCAGACAGCAGATTGGAGTTCCATCTAAGTTCTAAATTGTGTAACCCCAAATTTTGGAGGTGAATTCAGGTTCTTCTGTGAATTGCCGGCACTGTAGTAACCCTATTTTCTTGACACATCGACTATGATGCAATCAAACCCCTCAGAGTATAAGATTCAAAGTTCATGTTCTGATAATTTGGTTTGATACACTGGGTCAGAGGCAACAGTATGACCCGGAGATTTGTACCCTCCAATACTTCAGAGAGGAAAAACATCAAGGAATGAACTGAAATGCATTTTGGAATGATGCACTCAGGATGGTAAAAAGAGCTAATATATTTTAAAATGCTGATAAAAAGATAGGTTCGAAGTATTCCCTCTTTATCTATTCTATTTAAGTCATGCCATAGGAGGAGGGCAGGAGGGAGACAGTGCATACCCAATTGAATTGAAAAGTTTCCTGAAAATATTCCTATCTTATTTATAGGAGAAAGGGCTTTATAAAGACCAAAAGGACATAAATGAATATGGCATCACTGTACTAAAAAGTTGTAGGAGTTAACTTTCAAAGAGATTTACTGATAAAAGTTTTCTTTCCCTCAAAAAATGCCAGTCCCCTTGCCCATCCCCTTCCTAAAGCAAGACTGAGTCATCTTAAAATAAGCCATGCCAAGAGATGATTCTAAATATACTGAGTAATCCAAAACAGTATTTGTATCTGGCATTGGAATGTACTTTGTCAGAGCAGTGTTTCTAAAGGCAGTCAAATTTGTGCTCGCTCCCTGAGGATCATGATGTGGCATATCCTCCCAGAAGTCTGCTATATTGGGGGAGTGGGGGTGGGGGGCAAGTCAAGGACACTGATATTGCAAATAGATCATTGGTTTGTAGTTCATCGAGACTATAGCCCAGCGATTCTCAAACTTGAACAGTCAGCTGGACCACCTGGGCCACTGACGCCCCCACTGCCGCCCCCCCACTTCTGACTTAGGGAGTGGGGCCAGAGAATTCACAGAGCCAACAAGTTCCAAGGCATCCTGCTGCTGGTGGTCCGAAACACGCTTTGAGAACCAATGCTCTAGTCCTGTTTTATGGAATCAGAGCACTTCAACTTAATCCCAGTGGTAAAGCAGAGAGCCTTCCTGTTTTCTTTGGAGATATCAGCTGCAAGCTGGTGACCACATGGATTGAAAGCCAAAGAGCACCAAAGAAAATGATCCACCAACGAAAAGAGGAGGGCAACCTTTCTAACCACAAGAATGCCATCCCCGATCGCTAGAACCTCCAGATGGCTCAGCTCGGCCCAAGTCCTCAGGATTTTATCTTTCAAGAACGGGAAAGGAAAACAAGGTGGATGATTATCCAAAGTAATGGAGCAGACCTGGAAGAGCTGACTTCTCATGCCACCAGACAGAGAAAGGGCAAGTGGGGGCAGGCCTGTGGATCACAGGAGTGAAGCCTGTCATCAGTGTGCAGGTAAAATAAGGATTTAGGAATGCACGTGCTGTGAAAGGCTGAGAGTGTTGAAAGTAGAAAGGAAGAAAGAAAGAAACAAACAAACAAAGGTAGAGAAAGAGAAAGAGAAAGAGAAAGAGAAAGAGAAAGAGAAGGAGAAAAAGAAAAGAAACAAAGAAGGAAGGAAGGAAGGGAAAAAAATAAAAGAAAGAGAAAGGAAGGAAGGAAGGAAGGAAGGAAGGAAGGAAGGAAGGAAGGAAAGAAGGAAAGAGAGAGAAAAGGAGCTAAACAGAAAGGGAAGGAGGGAAAGAAGGAAAGCATGGAAGGGAAGAAAGAAGAAAGAAAGAAAAGAAAGAAAGAAAGAAAGAAAGAAAGAAAGAAAGAAAGAAAGAAAGAAAAAGAGAAAGAAGAAAGGAAGGAAGGAAGGAAGAAAGGAAGGAAGGAAGGAAGGAAGGAAGGAAGGAAGGAAGGAAGGAAGGAAGAAAGGAAAGGAAGACTGAAAAAAAAAAAAGCCAGAAAAATTGAGGGAAGCAGTGCCCTTGGTAACCATCACCCTGCAGCAGTTGAGCACCTGCCGAAGGACGGGGCAGGAGCCTGGCCCGAGCCTGAATGTGCTTCCATTTCCCACAGTCCCGCGGGGCGGCTGGAGCAGAACAAAGGTGCGGTTCTCTCCCTAAAGGGCCCAGGGAAGCCATCGAGCCCTGCCCCGGGGAGCAGGGCCCAGCAGGCTGCTTTAAGAGAAAAAAAGGCTTTATTAACATTCACACAAGAAGAAAAAAATAAGCAGAGATGATTTAGAAAGCATTATGCATTTATTGAACAAACACTGCTAAAGACATTTCAGCAAAACCGTGTGTTTAAAAAGTAATAAATAGCTATTGTGCTTACTTCATAAACTTGTCAGACTGTCTTCATTTTATTTTCCTGAACAAACTGAATTTCTGTACTGCTCATCCCCAGCCAGTTAATAAATACATCACCCTAAAAAGTGCTGTGGTATTAAATTTACAGCAGATAAAATATGGATGAAGTTACGGCGCCTCAGGTACGTCAAGTGTGATTTAATATCTCACACTCCTCTGGTGAGGAGTAAAAGATTGCCTGGCTGCTGCAGCCGCCAGAGAGCGACCTTTGCCCCTGAGTAACAGCCACTCAGCAAATAGCACCAAATGAAGACGGAGAATAACATATAGATTTGCCATAAGAAAAAATTGATCTAAATCCACATATCAAATCTGCTGATCAGAGCTCAGGAGAACCGCCTCATCGTCTTTCCTATGCAAGTGGAGAAACTTCGGGCAGAGAGGGCCTGGGCCTGAAAGCCTCGAGGCTGTTTTCCGTTTTGTTTGTCAATTTGTCACCTGATGACTAGAATTATCATTTGCCTCTTAGGGCTCAGGAGCAAGATCTCCTTAGAAGAAGACACTTTTGACCTCCTGCCTTCCTGGGCAGTATTTTCCTCCCTCTGTGGGAACTGGAAGCTCTTAGAAGCATCTCGGTGATCAGGAGAATCTTACAAATGAAGGTGGCGTCCCCCAGGGAAATTTCCCAACAATCTGATTTAATTTATATCTTTTTAAAAAGTTCTGCCTAAATGATTTAAAAAAAAAAAAAAGTCTCAGAGGAAAACATTTGTTAGCACAGAAAATAAATTCCTATGATTAACATTTTGCCATCCAAAAAGGCTTGGTGACTAAGAGAGTTCTCTGCACTTCAAAGGTAGGAGAGAAATGAGTTTTAAAACAAGAGTCAAAAAGAAGCAAATTGCTGCTGAGCTATTTTTATTTCAAATATATAAAAGTAGAGTGGGTAACTGCCATGTATAAATCTTCAAAGTGCGGATTGCCAAGGGTCTTCCTCTAAAGTCTGCTGTGAAAAAATAAACTTTCACAATTAAAGCAGCTTTTTCCTTTCGCCACGGAAGTCAGGGAAGTGGCCCAGTGTCCCAGGGGCTCCTGGCATCCTCTCTGTTCCCAGGGAGCAGTGCGGGCCTTTGCTAATTTACAAAAAAAAAAAAAAAAAAAAAGAAAAGAAAAGAAAGAAAGAAAGAAAAAAAAAAACCTCTCCAGCTCTGGGCCTTTGCAAATAAAAGCTTTTGTTGCCCTCCCCTGAAATGCGACTGACTGCTCCCTGTTTTGAGGGTTTGTTTGTTTGTTTGTTTTTCACTGAGCACTTTTATGCTCAATTGGTAATTGGTTTTACTGAGCCAGAGGAAGAGGGTGGGGACAAGGCTGTTTATTTCGAGTTTCTTCAATGGTGAATATGAGGGGTTGGCGCTAGGAGATAGGTTTACACAAAAGCTATGATTCTTATATGTGAACTGGGGGAAATATTCCAAAACGGGTGAGAGAGGGGATTGAGACAATGGGGTGGAGGGGTGTGTGTGTGCACGTGTGTATGAAAGCGCATATTTACCATGGAAGCTCTCCTATTAGAAATGAAAAGTCTCTTTAAAGGAGATTTAAAGGTTGTGGGGGCAGGGGGAGGGCACCTGGGTGGTTCAGTGGATTAAGTGGCCAACTCTTGATTTTGGCTCAGATCATAATCTCAGGGTCCTGGGTTCGAGCCCCAAATCGGTGGGCTCCCTGCTCAGCAGGGAGTCTGCTTGAGATTCTCTCTCTCCCTCTCCCTCTGTCCTTCCTCCCACTGACATATTCTCTCTCCCTTTAAAATAAATACATCTTTTTTTTTTTTTAAATGTCTTTAAAAAAAAGAGAGATTAGCTGGACAGAACTGCATCCTCCTTCCCAGATTGGTCCAGATCTCACTCAAATAGCTGTCTGTCTCTACACCTTTCTGAACCAGTGCTTTTTCTATTCCAATTGGCCAAGGCGGGGTAACATTTCTTGAGTGACAGATGTGCCTTCTGAGGGGGCTCCACGGCTCTCCTGCTTCCTTGGATCAGCTACTCCAGGAGGAGCCTGGGACTGGTCCCTTGGTCTGCTGGGAGATGATCTCCCCAGGGGATTTATGCTCACCTGGCCCTTTGATGGCAACAAGAACCTGGGCTGATTTCTAAAACAAATCTCTAGAGTTAAGAACATCTCATTTCCACTTAATAAATGTTGAAAAGATCTGCCCGCAAGCGCTGTGGACTCGAGTTCTGAACCATATTTGCAAAACTAGCTTGTAGGGAGATAAACTTGACTAACTGGAAATGATCCCACCATAATTCATTAGCATTTCAAAACAACTAGTAAGTGGCCATTTATTTTCCAATTTTTTAAAAAGCTAACAATACCATTAATTATCCCTTTTATGAATCCTGGTAATGGCTGCTTACTTGCAATAAATTAATATTACACTGCCAGTGACATAGCAGTCTTGCATCCTACAGCATTTTTTGCTGTCAAAAGACCACAGTGTAGACCTCCACAATTCTCTCACGACAAAGCAGATTACAAGTGTCACTCAAAATCTCACAACTCTTGGTGCTTCCAGTCCCCGGAGCCACTTTTTTTGTTTTCTGCCTTCCCCTCTGCTAAGACTCTTCTGTAGAAGGTGCCCACTTGACATCAGGGCATAACTAACAAGAGATGGTTTTAGTGTTCACCTCTCCACTCCAAACACTTACTGACACTCCAGTCCTCATGCCAAATTTAATTGCAACTCATGTTTTGTTTTTAATCTAGTTTAATTTGTTTTTTTTTTTTAAACTCAAATTAAAACCCACATCAGGTCCTCCTGTATTTTTTTTGAGACTACATTTTAGAAGAGTTTTCAATTCTTCCCAGTATTTAGTATTTTGTGGGATTGTTTTAAGATTTTATTTATTCATTTATTGAGAGAGAGAGAGTGTGGGTACAGGGGGAGGGGGAAGGGGCAGAGAGGGAAAGCGAGAGAGAGAATCTCAAGCACAGTCCCTGCTGAGCGTGGAGCCAGACATGGGGCTCAATCCCCTGATCTGAGATCATGACATGAACGGAAATCAAGAGTCAGTTACTTAACTGATGGAGCCACCACTGATGTTTTTTTAATATTGTCTTTAAATTTGCTTTCTTCATTCAACAAACATCACTGAAAATATTTGAAAATTATAAACCATGGCTTTTGAGCGGCGTAGACTAGGATGTCTAGCCCCCAAAAGAATGGTAAAGCAGAAAATGTCATTCAGAATTGTTTTGATGCTATGACAAAAAATAAATTTGCTTGAAATGTTATAAAAAGAAAAAAGGATGGGGAGATAAAGGTCATTAGTATCTATAAAGGAACTAGATTGTTTATTTTGTTTCCCTTTGGAAGTCTTATAGATGAAATTGTTGGATTAAAGGAAAATACATCTTTAGAGTGCTTGCAATATGTACGCACAGCACATGCACAGACATCGTTATTCCCTCCCCAAAAAGGTTGTACTAATTAATACTTTTCACATCCATTGAGGAGAAAATGCCCATTTTCCCAAAGATGAAAAATGCCGCTTATTCTCATTCATTTTGTATATCTGTCATAAATTGTATCTTGTTTTTTTTTTTTTTTTTTGCATTCATTGATTTCTTCAGTTTGAAATTTTTCATATGTTTTTTTCTCAGGCGAGTTTTTCACGACCTTGTCTCATTTATCTATTGGGACGTTCCCCAATTTTTCTTATGCCTATAAGAACACTTTTTTATATTATTAAAAAGGTTAACCTTTACTGCTTAATGAGAATGTTCTTCAATTTTGTTATTTCCCATCTATTTTTAAAATGTATTTGTCGGGCAGCCCCGGTGGCCTCAGCCGTTTAGCGCCTGCCTTCAGCCCAGGGCAAGATCCTGGAGACCCGGGATTGAGTCCCACGTCGGGCTCCCTGCATGGAGCCTGCTTCTCCCTCTGCCTGTGCCTCTGCCTCTCTCGCTCTCTCATTCTCTGTCTCTCATGAATAAATAAATAAAATATTTTTTAAAAATGTATTTATCTTGGTTAGTTCATTGTTATGTTACAGAAACTGAAAGTGGAGGTCCCTAAATTCTTGTTTCTTACAATATTGTAAAATGTATCCAATATCCCTTCACATCACCCCCTCCAGTGCAATGCCTGGAGAGGCTTTCACAACCACCCTCAGGAATATATACATCTCTACCGTCTTTTTCATTACGTTCCAGGAGATTGGACTCTTGTCATACTAGTGTCATATTGTCTTCCACTTTAGAGCATAGTGTCTGTTACAGCAAATCTTTTCTCATTTCTAATTCCAAAATTTTCCTAACCTTCCAGAGCGTTTAGCCTTCCTAATGGATTATTTAAAACAATGTAACATTCCAAATTATCATTGTGGTTTTATTGAAATTTTATTAAATTGACTTTTTTTTTTAACTTTGGAAAATGTTAATGTTTTTATCATCACTGAGTCTTCCCACCCATGAACACTGCAGTCTTTTTATTCGTGCGAGCCTTTTTTATCTTGTCACTCAGTAGAATTTTAGCTTCTCATATATGACAAGTCTTCCCAAGCATATTGCTAGAGATAGGATTTTTGTACCATTTTTAATACTTTTTATAATTCTAGGAGAATGTTTTCACATTTTATTTTTATTTTCTTACCAGACATTTTCTTACTATTCCTGACAGCTGGTAGGTTGACTCCTTTTTCTTTTATAAGTCCATACTCCTGTCATCTACAAATAATCATCTTATTTCTCCTTTCTCAATATTTACATGACAAATTTTGACTTCCTGTCTAATGGCATTTGCTGATTCTTTCTGAAAAGCTAATAACAATGGTGATGGTGAGTAACCTTGCCCTCTCCCGTATTTAAAGAAATACTTTTTTACTACTTTATCCCAAAACATGAGATTGGGTTGGGATATTCTATGTCCATTTTGCCACAAGTTGTTATAATCAAGAACAGATGTTGAATTTTGCATTCATTATGCAATGACTTATTGGCCTCTATAAGATAATGTTTCTTCTTTTTCTATAGATATAATGTATTTTTGCAATATATTTGAAGACACTCTTACAATCCTAAAATAAACTGTAATTGGTCAGGGTGAATAAAATTTTAAGATACTGTTGAATTCATTCAAAGAATTCTTTCATTTATTTAAGGATTTTGTATTTATATTTAAACGTGATATGGATTTAGAGTTTTCTCTTTTTTTAGTCCAATTTTTGGCACAATGTCATATCAAGGTTATGCTACCTCGATGAATAGAATTAACAAAATGTGCTTCATTTTTATTCTATATAACAGTGTGTGTAAACTGGGAAGTAATTATTTCTTGAAGTTTGGAAGGGAACCCTTGGGGCCTAGAGCTAGCTTTTGCTATTTTTTCCCACAGTTATTGGTCTATTCAATAATTCCATTTCTTATTGAATATTTTTTATAATTTGCACCCTACAAAAACACCTACTTTGTACAGTATATAAAATATGTTAGTATAAAGTTGCGCATGTAGTCTCCTGTAGTTCTTTAATCTCCTTATAGTTCATTATGTATTACTTATTCCAAACAGCCAATTACTTGTCAATTTATTTTCTTTCTCTCTGTTTCTGTGATCTATGAGTGGGTCATTAGAGGTTTTAAAATTTGACTTCTTCTATAGCTAAATTAGTAGAAATTTATTTCAAAGATTCACAAATTATGGACCTTTAATTTTGGGGGCTGCTATCACTGTATTCCTTCTTTTTCTCTGTTTTTGTCTTTTAATAAGAAGGAAGAGGAGGGGACGCCCCGGAGGCTCAGTGGCTGAGCGTCTCCCTTCAGTTCAGGGCATGATCCTGGGGTTCTGGGATCAAGTCCCATATTGAGCTCCCTGCAGGAAGCCAGCTTCTCCGTCTGCCTGTGTCTCTGCCTTTCTCTGTGTGTCTCTCATGAATAAATAAATAAAATCTTAAAAAAAAAAAAAAAGGAAGGAAGAGAACAAACATGACAGCTCAGTGACCTTTAATTACAGCCTGCTTTTCTTATTCACTTAAAGTCATAAAAATTATTTTTAATATTTGACCAATATTTTGCTGTTATAACTTAAAATATTACTTTTACCCAATTCGTACATGTACATAATATATAAAACACATATGGTGAGCAAAGCTTATAAAAATCCTAAGAATATGAACCCAATAATTCCTAGTCACCACCCTGATACATTTACCCACCTTTCAGTCCAGAACAAACTCCTTTAAAGTCTCTTAACTATATCCAGTGTGTTCTTGGTATTTCTAACTAATAGCATTCTGCTGTGTCTTGATTCAGCGTTTTAGGTTTCTATCTCCGTTCTCTTTCATCTCCACTACACTTAGCTCTTACCAAACCCCTCCAAAAAAACCAGTAACAACAATAAAAAAAAACAAAAATCGTGAGTTTTCCCATTTGCATTAAAGTCATGACAGCCAGGCTTGTCAAAAATGCTTATTACACCATATTTTGTGCTTTTAGTTTTCTTAATCCTTTCTTGATACTTTTTGAGCTTTCTGCCTTTTTCTCTTTTGGTCATTATTTTCATTGATTTCTCCCTCTTTTAACTTTGGACTTACATACCCTATCTTTAGTCATTGACACTTTAAAATTAAAAATTTATCTCTGCACCTAAGATCATTCTCTACAAAAATAAAATGAATACTATTAACTTCACCAGTGGACTTCCCACCGCCCCCCACCACCACTTCACATATTTTTTTCTGAGATTTTTGTCCTGCTGTTTAGCTTCTATTATTCCATCTTTCTTCTTTCAAGCTTTATAACATTTATAGTCTTCCTAATCTCGAAATGATGACAGTTGTTACTTATTGAACTGTTTAAATGGTATTATGGGCACTACAGGCTTTTTTTACACTATGACTTTCCAATTCATGAGTTTCAAAATTTATTATATGTTTAAGGTCTCATCTGACTTTATCATATCTTCAAATATTTTTTTCAGAAATGAAATATAATTGATAGACCTCCTCCTATGTTCCTTCTATATCTGGTAATGCCTTTCTGCTCCTTTCACACATAAGCACAGTCTGGTTGGTATAGAATTTGGGCATCATACCACTTTTTCCCCTAGCTCTCTACAGACAAAACCCTATTATTTTCTGGCATCTAACTTTTGTACAACACTATGGCTAACCTGAGATTATTAGTGTTTTAAAACTACTTTTTCTGGGTGCATAGGTGACTCAGACAGTTAAGTGTCCAACTCTTGATTTTAACTCAGGTCACAGATTCAGGGTCATGAGATCCCTTCTTTCTGCTTCTCTCTCTTTCTCCTTCCCTCCCTCTGCCCCTCCCCCAGTCTCCCTCTCTCAAAAAAACCCCACTATTTTTTCATCATATTTTATAGTTTTCTCTGCCTGAGTGATGTCTATAGCCTTAAAATTCAATTTTTTCAGCAGAGTATTTGTTAATTTTGGTGTTTGCTTGGTACCAAGTGAACATTTTTAATCAAGGTGATTAAAAGAAATGGAGGATGATACACAGGCCCTTTAAACCTCCTATACCTTTTCTAACATAGTTTCACTTTTACCATTTGATTCATGTTCGGGGGTTCTGTGTATTATTTCATTTGGGGGAAAATGTTGGCTGTGAAAAAAACTACATTTATTTTCCAATTGTAATTTTGAACAGTATTTCTCTTCCAAGTCTTCTGTTCCAATTCATTGATCAATCATTGATCAATTGATTCACTGATCAATTTTCTGCATTATCAATTTTCTTCACCTTTCTACACTCTGCTATGGCATAAATTTTAAAAATATATTTTTTTCATCTCAAATCACTTTTTGTTTCAAAGTTTTCTCATTCTCTCATCTTTCATTTCTTATTTTGTAGGAACTATCATTTTAAAATTGCTATTGTCATCCAAATTCTACCTGTTTTTTAGAGTAATCTTTCTTTTGTTCCAAAATATTCTCTTCAGCTATCTCTTGAATGCTCTGATTATCTTTTTCTTTGAGAATGCAAAATTTGTTTTTTAACAGTCTGATTATTCATTTGTGATGTCTTTTTTTCTGAAACCACTTCTGATACCCAAATGTGTAGGGATTTTTCAGACACCGATATTTGTTGTGTTGCCTTCCACCAACACTCATTGGGTGTTCATCAATTCTATTCAATTTTGGCACTAATTAGCTAGAGTTAATGCAGACCTCATAGATTAAGGGCTCGGTCCCACAAGACTGTCCCCACTTCAGATGTATATATAAAACAAACATAAGAAGAAACTGAAGGGTGGAGAGAAGAACGTAGAATGGCAAGGGACCTTAGATCCAGAGGAAAGACATAATGATGAGATCCCTGAATTTTCTTTTTGCTTCATATATCCTGTAGTTGGAGCTGAAAAGCTACCAATGTGGAAATCCAATAGGTTCAGACAAAAACTCCAACAAAAGCCTACTCTCTGTAGCCAAATGACCAGAAAATGTGAAGACTAGCAAGAAAGAAAACTTTTAGACAATAACTATTCTATTCCAAACAAACATCATAGAAGAAACAGTCTCCAACCTTACCCATACCAGCAAAGGGTGAGTGAGGGGCAAGGGTCTATGCTTCTACTGTCACATTGTCATGAATGATCCAAACCTCCTTCAACGGTGGTCTCAGAAAAGGGCCACAGTGAGCTAGGACTATAAACTACACCAACAGATAACAAATCTAGAACCTGAACATCTACCTTTACCTAATGGTAATGAGGCACCTCTCTCCTGCTCCTTCAAAATGATATTAAGGAAAGTATAAAGAAGTATTAGTACTGATGTGATCAGTCAGCAGTAAGGAGGTTACTCCCACACAGTGTTTATGGAGAGACCACATGCAAAGTGAGAACTCCCATACCTTCCCAGCAGTAACAAGGAGGCTACCCAGAGGCCAAATGGGAGACCTGGATTTC
This sequence comes from Vulpes vulpes, assembly GCF_048418805.1. NCBI lineage: Eukaryota > Metazoa > Chordata > Mammalia > Carnivora > Canidae > Vulpes > Vulpes vulpes. The sequence goes on along the minus strand of NC_132795.1, from coordinate 67,224,879 downwards.
TACTTCCACCTGGGAATAACAAGGCAGCACTCTTTGCTCCCACTTCCCTTACCAGAGCAGTGTTACAGAACACCAGATGAACACCAGAATACTTAAACAAGAGTCTCATAACAGGACATGACCAGAAATGAGGAAGATCTCAAATGAATGAAAGAAAAATTGATAGAGGCCAAAAATAAAATAGTAGAGATGTTAGAATTATCTGCAGATGGTTTTAGAGCAATCATGTTAAAGTGTTTTGATGAATATGGAAGCATTTGAAACAAACAGAAAACATAAAAAATGTCAGAAAAATAGAAGATATAAAGAAGAACTAAATGGAAACTTTAGGGGCATCTGGGTGGCTCAGTCAGGTAAGCAACCAGCTCTTGACTTCAGTTCAGGTTATGATCTCAGGGTCCTGGGACCAAGCCTTGTATCAGGCTCTGTGCTCAGTGGGGAGTCTACTTGGGGATTCCCTCTCTATCTCTCTCTCTCTCTCTCCCCCTCTCCTTGCTCACTGTTCTAAAATAAATAAATCAAAAAGAAGAAGAAGAACTAAATGGGAATTTTAGAACTGAAAAACACAGTAATTGAAATAAATGCACAGTGAATGGACTTAAAAGCAGAATGAAAAGGAATAAGCAAAGAATCAGTGAACTGGAAGACAGGACATGAGAAATTATCCAATTTGGGCAATGGAGAGAAAATAGACTGGGGGAAAAAAAACAGACTCTAAATGATCCGTATGAGTCTCACAAAATATCTAGTATTTAAGTCACCAAAGTTCTGGGAGGAAAAGCAAAAGAAGATAGAGCTGAAAAAATCTTTGAAGAAGTAACAATAGAAAACTTTCCAAATTTACCAAAACTCACAAATCTACAGATTCAAGGAGATAAATGTACTACAAAGAGGATAAATCAAAGAAATCTACACTAAGATAAATCATAAATTTCTGAAAACTAAAGACAAAGAAAAATTACTGAAACCTCCCAGAGAAAGATGATTCTTAATATTTTAGGAGAAAAAGAATTAAGTTGGGAGCAGATTTTTTCCATTGAAACCACGGAGATCGGAAGGAAGTGGTGCAATATATTTCTAGTGCTGAAAGAAAAGAATCATCAACTCGGATTTCTAAACCCAACAAAAATATTCTTCAGGAATTAAGAGGGAAACAAAACATTTTATATGAAGGAAAAGTAAGATATTTGTCACCAACCAAGCTTCCCTAAAAGAATGGTTAAAGGAAGATTCTTAACCAGAAGAAAAGAAATAAAAGGAACTTTGGAATGTCATGAAGGAACAAAATACAGATAGGTAAAATTTGCAAAATATGTGTAAATATAATGGGCCTTTCTTCTCCCTGTAAGTTTTCTAAACAATGTTTAAGAATATTATGATATTTAAGAATATTACTAGTAAATGAAGAAAGTAAAAAAAAAGCAAAGGAAGTTATGATTTCTATAGTTTACATAAACTGGTAAAACGACAGTAATCTGTGATAAGTTATGTATTTATAACGTAATACCTAGAATAACCACCAAAAAAAGCAATATAGAAATAGATATACTCATAAACACTATAAAAAATGGAAATCTAAAAAATATTCATGTAATCCATATGAAAACAGAGAAAAGTAAACAGAAAAGATAAAACAAAAAATACAAAAATGTAACATTTAAAACTACGAAACCTTTAAGAAAATTATCAGAGAAAAATATTCAGGATCTAGAACTAAGGTAAGTGTTCTTCCACTTGACACCAAAAGTACAATCTATAAAAGAAAAAATTAATAAACTGGACTTGATCAAAATTTAAAGCTTTTGCTTATAAAAGACTTTTTAAGAGGATGAAAGATAAAATACAGAGTGGGAAAAATATTTGTAAACCACATGCACACATAAAACTAGCATCTAGAATATATATATATATATATATATATACACACACACACATGTACACAGAATATATATATATATATATATATATATATGTATAGAGAGAGAGAGAGAGAGAGAGAGAACTCAGAACTCAACAAAGAAAAAAAACTCCAATTAGATCCAGGGCAAAAGACATGGAGACACATTTCACCAATGATACTCAGATGGCAGATAAGCATAATAAAATTATTCAACATTGGGACACCTGGGTGGTGTAGTCATTTAAGCATCTTGACTCCTGGTTTCAGCTCAGGTCAGCCCCACATTGGGCTCCGCCCCAATGTAGAGTCTGCTTGAGATTCTCTCTTCCTCTTCCCTCATGTGCGCTCTCTTGCTCTCTCTCCTTAAAATAAACAAATAAATCTTTAAAAAAATTATTCAACATCATTTGCCATTAGAGAAACCAAAAAATTAAAATCACAATGAGATACTACTGCACATCTATCAAAACAGGTAAATAAAAAATAGTGAAAATACCAAATTTTGGTAAGGACATAGAGAACTGCAGCACAGATACATTACTTCTAGGAATGTAAAATACTACAATCATTCTGGCAAATAGTTTTTCTGTTTCTCTAAAAATTGAACAAGACACCACCATAAGACCCAGCAATGGTACTTTGGGGCCTTTTTGCCAGAGAAATGAAGACCTATGTTCATAGAAAAACCTGCACAAGAGGTTTATGATGGTTATATCTCTAATAGCCAACAATTGGAAAGAATTCAAACATCTTCCAGTAGCTAAATAGTTAAGTAGATTTAGTACATCCATATCATGAAATACAACTGCACATTAAATAGAAGCAACAACTTGGATGAATCTCCAGAAAACGAGACTGAATACTGAATGAAACAAGCCAATCCCTAAAGATTATACACTGCATCATCCCATTTATATAGCATTCTTTAAATGATGATATATGTAAAAACAGAAAAGAAATTAGTGATTACCAGGAGTTAAGAAGTGGGTGGGAATGGAATGAAAGGGATCATTGTGGTGAGAAACATTCTGTATCTCTATGTGCCAATGTCAATATCCCAGTTGTAAAATTGTACCGTATTTTTCCATGGTACCAGTGGGTGAACCTGGGTAAAGGATATACAATATCTCTCTGGTATTGTTTCTTACAACAGCAAAATTAATCTACAACTATCTCAAAATTCAATGTTTAATTTTTTAAAAAAAAGGTAATGAGACCCAGCTACTTGATCAACACCTGAAAATAAGTCAGCTTGTGGAGAATACAAAAGGCAAAAGATAAAATCTTCCTCAAAAGTTCCAATTTCCTTCTTTCATCGCCCACTTTCTACCTTTCTTTACATCCAGTGGGTCTTGTCAACTTGCAAGGAGTCTAGTCTGAGACTTATTAAATGAAAAATCATCACATGGGAAGCAGAGTTCAGCTGACTCCTCCAACATGAGATTCACTTTTATCATTAACATTACCAACTATTCAAGCCTTCATTCATTTTCCATTAAGTTAAATGAAACAAGGTCTATGAGAGCTTGAGTTGAGCCAGATAATCTCCACGATTATTTTAAAGTCCTAAAACTAGCTGGCTTTGCATTTACCTGCTTTGGCAAAGGATCTCACCTGATTCTGAAGAACTGGGGAGAGTCCGAGATTTTACCCTGCTTGCAAGGTAGTTTGCTTTAGTTTCATGGGTGCTAAAATAAGACACAAGATTCCCAGGTCAGTGCAAGAGACAGCTCGTTACTCACAACACCAGAAGTAGTATCAACATTAGCACCAATTCCCCTAGCTCCAGTTCCCACAAGGTGACCCCAAGAGGATAAGGTGACACCTGTATATACTGGGGGGCTAAGTGAACCCTCAGTTTGGAGAATGTGAATCTTTTATACTGGGCACTGAGCCCACTTCCTCTTTGCTCTAAATTAAAACATTATCTTCCTTAAATTACCAGGCTCCATAGTACTATGGTGAACTAACTTGTAAGCTTGCAAATGAGGTAAGATCTCTTTCTTTGCTCCAGATGGAAATACTCCCTCTACCTTCCAAGGCTGTTTGCTATACTATATCCTCTGAAAGTTAGTCAGTGCCTTTGTTCAAAAGATGTCCAGAGATACAAAAGGCTCATGGGGAACAGGCTCCCAAAACTGATCTTCTGAAAACCAGAACTTGGAATTAGAGTAGTTTTCCATGAGCTCTGAAATGTTTAAATTTGACCTTCTATGGGACAAAAATCCTGGTTTTACGAAAACCCAGATCAGGAAAATGATCACTTAGGTTTTGAGGTTTGTTGCTTGAGAATATATAGAGTAGAAATTTCATGGCATTTTGGAAGGAAAATAGGAAAAAGTTTATATATCACTCTTCCAGTTACGTATTGCTGCCAATCACAGAACCCATAACCTGGTGATTTCAAACAATTGATTGTTATCTCTCATGGTTCTTGGCCCAGCAGGGCTAGCGGTGCTCAGAGCCTTTCTCATGTCGTTGCTGCCACATGGTGGCAAGGGTGAGTTTTCTAGAGGCTTCTTCACTTCCATTTCTGATACTTGAGTTAGGACAGCTGAAACCGCATGTGGCCTCTTGATTAGCTAGGCTTCTTCCTAGCCTGGTAATCTGCATGTGGTCAAACTTCCTCCACAGTGGCTGGCTTGCTCCAGAGTGAGGTGTCCAAGGCACTAAGGCTGAAGCTGTGAGTCTTCCTAGAATGTTTACACATTACATCAATCAAGAATCAAAAACCCAAAGTTCAAATTCTGATTTTTGACACTTACCATGTCATCTTAAATAAGTCATTTGTCTTCAGATAGCCTGTTCCGCTGTCTTCAAAGTAGAAATAATATTACCTCATGCACAGGTAGACAGTGAAGAATGCTTAAAATGACATGAAAGCACTTTGCAAATCCAGCAAAAATATACAGGTTAATACTGTGACTTTATCCAGACCAAATTCTTCTTCTGACTTGCATATTTTTGAGATTGTAACTTTTGTTTTATACAGTGAAACCCACCCTTCCCCTCAACTCATCCAAATGTACCTCAGAAAGTGTAAGTAGGCATGGAGCTTGGTTGTGTTTCAACCAAGGCATGGAGCCCTGATTCTTGCCAGCCTTGATGTGTCCTAATACAATCAAGATCCACAGTGCCTCACCGAATGAGGAATGTTGCCTCTCTACATATCACAGGGTGACAAGAATACAAGATGGGTGGCCAGCTCCCAAGTTATACTCTTAAATTACAGTCTGTCCAAGGAGAGTGATCTCTTGTTGCAGCAGCAAGTACGAGTCCCAGAATCTATAAAAACCCCAAGCATTCTAAAATAGGCTGTCACATAGAACACCATAAATTATTACAGTCAAACATTCCATCATTCATTCATGCTAGAACTTCACACAAGGAAGGGTGGTCTGCCTGAGGGAGGAAAACACAAAATCAAAACCTTGTTTCTGATTTCTTTTCATTCCCTCTCTCACCCAATTCTAGGAGCAGCTAGAAGGCAGCTTTATTTAATTATGTAATACCTTTTTTAGTTTTACATATTTAAAAGCTTCGTGGAGCTGCTCAGGAGGGAAAAGAAAAGATTCTATTTCAGAAACAAGAGTGAGATAAGCATTCTTAGGTGCCACACAGCTGAATGTGTCAAAATAGTAAGGAAATTATATGCAAAACAAAATATAGAGAAACAAATATATTTTCACCTTGATCTCCATTATAATTTCAAATTTGAATACTCATGGGAAATTGATCTAAAATGTCATACAAATCACCTTTTAGAATCTTTTCCATCTATTCCAAGGAATGCCCTGCCTTTATTGGCATGCATTCTATGTGCATGCAATTCCCTTCAGTCAGCCTCTGCTAAAATAGCGAGTCAAATAAACAGTCGGTCCCCGAGATCTTGACACACTCACTAATATATTACAGTGTACCACTCAGTGAATTGCCATTTGTTTAGAAGGTCTTAAACACTCTATCAGTCTTATGTGTAGGAGTTCACAGGAGCCACACCATTGTTTCAGATCTCCAACAGAATTTAGAGCCCAGCCAGCCACAGGGAGGTTACTTTAGGCTGAATATGGGCTAAACCACTTTATTTTCATCACACAGTTATCAAAAGATCGGTATGGAGTGAAAGAGTCTCATTATCTGTTTAGAAGGACTTCCTATCAGTGCCTTCTTAGCATCACCCATTAATATAGGTGTTAATTACAGTGGCCTTTCTCAAATGAGGAGAGAAAAGAGACCAGAAAAGCATACCTGCAAAATCATTTCTATAATTTTATTGTAGTTTGTGTTTATCTCCAACCAGCAGAAAAGCCAAGATCACTGCCAGATTGACCTACAATTTATGTATAGATAGGTGATAGGTGGGTAGATAGGAAGATGATGATAGATAAACAGATGGATGACAGATAGAAATAGATAAGCCGATGAACTCCCATTATTTTTAACTGAACAAAATAGAAACTAGTCCAAGTCAATATGTAGAGATCAAGGCTGACTTACTATCAGTGAGAAAGGAACTTCCAAGTTGATGGGATTTATTCACAATGACCTTGTCATTTGCCCATACACTTACTTGTTCATTAAACATTTTTTGTGTCAAAGACTAGGGAAAGGATCCAGGGATGAAAGCCGTAGTCCCTATTTTCAAGCAGCTCCCTCTCTAGAAGGGGAGAGAGGCATGCCCACATGCAATCGTTATCCAGTGCAATCAGAGGTATGTTGAGATCATAGGGATGGGGTGGTTCTAGAGAGTGCGACTTAGGTCCATGGCAAGGATGGGATGGAGAGGCTATGTGGAGGTGTAGGACCAGAAGAGACAGATACCACGAGACAGAAGAAAGCAGGGCTCTCCCAGGCTGAAGAGTCCACATGAGGGGCGTGGCAAGGTCAGAGTGGTGAGACAGCTCAGTGGGGGCAACTGAGAACCCCTGGGAAGACATGGGCAGAGGGGACAAAGCAGAAGGATGCCAAAGCGGAAGAGAAGTGATAAGGCACCTTTGGCACCATAGACACCTCCTGGGCCACCCAAAGCAGTTCAGACTTGCTGCCAGCAACAGGAGGTCATCCATGGAACAATTTCATCTAATTCTGCAAACACAATTTTCATGTCTGTTTGGATAAATAAATTTGATTTTTTAAAAAATATTTATTTAAACATGTATGTATGTCTGTATTTGAGAGAGAGAGAGAGAGAGAGTGAGCGCAGGGAGTGGAGAGAGGCAGAGAGAGAGAGAGAATCTCAAGCAGACTCCCCACTGAGCTCAGAGCCAACTCGAACTGATTTCATGACTCTAGGATCATGACCCAAGCCGAAACCGAGAGTCAGGCACTCAATCAACTGAGCAACCCAGGGTCCCCAAACTTTTTTTTTTAAAATAGCGTTTTTTCCCAAGACCCAAAGTTTTATCACAATCCTGCCCACCCAGCTAACAAATTCACAGGTCTGGCCATCAGAGGTGAGATAAAAGGGTGTGAGAAGGTGCATGTGGCTGAACATTCCTGGCTGGTAGAGGGTGACAGGGATGCTCAGATGACGAGTGCTGCTAGGACAGGGAGAAGGGACATCAACTTCATAGCAGAAAACAATTCAGAATTCCTGCCTTTTGTGGAGTGACTTCAACTTAGGAAAACAAAACACTTGACAATACACTGCAACGATGTCTAAAGATGTGAAGCTGCCTGTGTATTACAGAAGTCCTCAGACAACATGATACCCGAAAGCCATTCATGTGCTGCAGATGGCACTAGTTCCATCAGAAAACAGCAATGAGCATGAAAGTCACTAATATGACGTGAAAAGCCAAGAGTCTTCAATTATATTAGAAGCACTAGTCCGTTATATTAATCTTTTACACAGTTCCTTTCTATCAAATCAGATTAGTAAATTTGGTTTAAACTAATGTGCTATATAAAAATCTTATCATTTTTGTTAACTCTAAGACAATTGTGGTTTTGCTTATACTGAATGGTTGATCTCATTCATCCTTCCATGTCAGATTAGTAGTGATAAAGGAAACCCGTGCTGTTCTTTATTCCTTGTTTCTTAATGATGAAGACACCAACCTTACCACTCATGTTAGAGCAAGTTTGGACTAAGATAAAAAGAAATGACAATACGTTCCCCACCACACACACACACACACACACACACACACACTCACACACACACACACACACACACACACACACTGTAAGAGCCTAGAGTTTAAACAGAGGCTAGAGTTCCAGCTTCTGTGGAGCTGCCAACCAGCTTACTCATGGTGCTCACCTCCTATAGGATATGCTTCAACCTGAACATGCTTCAACCCTTCAACCTGGGGTGATACCACCCCAGGACAACCCTTATGAAGTATCATCTCCATTGAAAGAAGACAGAAAAAGTTTTCTTCTGGTGCTCACTAACTGGAGCACCTTGAAGGAGGTCTGTTGTTGTGGTTCCCTCCCCCTGTCCTCACTGTCATCCATGACCTCACTTCCTACTTCTCCGAGAAAATCGAAGCAGACAAGAACTTCCACGTCTACTGTCTAGGCTGTTAAACTCAATTGTCCAATAACTGTTCTCTTACTTGATGAAGCAACGTTTAACACCATTAATCAAAACAAACAAACAAACAAAAAAACACCATTAATCACTCTCTCCTCCCCGATGTGTTCACTTCTGGGGTGGGGGGACGGTTGGGTCACCGTACTTCCTTGGGTTTTCTCCTGACTCCCTGGAGGCTCTTTCTCAGGAATTGCCGCCTCTCTCTTCCCCCAGATGTCTCAATGATGAACGTCTCCAGGGTCAGCCTTGCCCTTTCCTCTCTCTGCACTCTTTCCCATGGTGATCCCATCAGGACTTGCCCACCAGCAAGACGTCCCCATCACAGTTAACTCCAATGACAGCACATCTCTCCAGCTGCTCAAGTGTTAGCCATCCTTGACTGGTCCCTTCCTCTCGCACCCACATCCAACCCATTAGGGGTTATACTGGCTTTGCCTTCAACATGGATCCAGAGTGCAGCTTCTCATCTCTTCCATGGTTGCCACTTTAGTCAAAGCCACCACTCTCTTGCCCAGATTACTGCATCAGCCTCCCAGCCAGCACCCTGCTTCTGCCCTTGCACCATCAAAAGCCCCACCACTGCCAGAGAAAGCCTTTAAAAGCAGCCATCATCCATCTTCTCAAAACCCTTTCATGGCTCTCCTTTTCACTCCCAGTAAAAACCAAAGTACGTCCAATGCCTACCAATGCCCCCCAGGGTCTGCCTGCCCCAGCTCTCTGGCAATTATCTCTCTGATCTCAGCTACTACTTTCTCCATCCCCCCAATTCTGCCCCAGCCTGCCAGTTCCCTGCTCTTCCTTCAGAGCAATTCCTTGTCCAGGGACTTTGGCACTAGTAGTTCTCTCTGCTTGGAATGGTCCTTTCCCCCCATTATCTACATGGTGAACTTCCTCATCTGTGAATATTTGCTCCTGCGTCACCTTCCTTCCCAAGGAGGCCTGATGTGACCATGTGGTTTAATACCTCAACCTGCCTGTCTCCCTAATCCTATTTTCTTCAGGGTCCTTGTCTTTTTTATTTTTAATTCCTCTTATCCTATTTTGCTTTTTATTTTCATCTAGCACTCTTACCACCATCCAACATACTGTACGACTCACTTATTTGATATATTTACTATTAATTTTCTGTTGCCCACTGCTCAAATGTAAGTCCTACATTGGACTGATATATTCTAAGCACCTGAAACAATGCCAGATATATAGTAAAAGTCAATAAATGTTGGATACATGAATTAATGTGCCAAGCACTCTGCCAGGTATAAAAATTATTTATGGGGCACCTGGGCAACTCTGTCCAGTTGAGCATCCACCTCTTGATTTCAGCTCAGGTCATGATCTTAAGGTTGTGGGTTGGAGCCCAATCAGGCCCTGCACTCAGAGTAGAGTCTGCTTGAGATTCTCTATCTCCCTTTGCCTCTGCCCTTCCCCTGCTCTTGTGCTCTATTTCTCTCAAAATAAGTAAATCAATAAAATCTTTTTTTTTAAATTGTGAATACGATGTTTTTATTTTGCATTTTTCTAGTGATTCGAGTAAAGCCAACTGATTTGGAAATTTTCAAAAATGCATCATACATAGTGTATAAAGATATAAATATAAAAATCATTAACAAGCCCATACATCAATGGAAAAAGTTAAATTTTTGCATATTTTCTATTATTGCTTACACATTAGATTATAGGCACTATTATGTATACTGCCTTTTTTGTTACATCTCAAAGCTATTCCATGAGAGAAGGACTGTATCAAGCCTTGTGTGATGGCAGTACTGTCACCAATGAGATTTATCTGAGGCAGGATTCTTGCTAAAAGAATGTATCAAAAACAAATATTTTTTAAACAGTTGATTGATAGCCCATAATGTAGGTTACCATGTTCTGCTTAATTGTGACCATTAGTATTGTTTCTAAGTATTTTATATTATCTGCTACTAAAATGAAGATCTGTGCAGACATCTTGTCCACCTACCCAATTCTTACTTAGCACTAATTCACAGAGAAGGAGGAGGTCCTTGGACAAATGGCATAGATTTTTAAAAAAAAGATTTTATTTATTTATTCATGATAGACAGAGAGAAGCGGGGGTCAGAGACACAGGCAGAGGGAGAAGCAGGCTCCATGCAGGGAGCCCGACGTGGGACTCAATCCCGGGACTCCAGGATCAGGCCCTCGGCCAGAGGCAGGCACTAAACCACTGAGCCACCCAGGGATCCCTGGCATAGATATCTTAAAGGGTTTTTAGCTACATTGCCATTTTGCCTCCCAGAAAGAGGATGCCAATTTATGCTGCCACCTACAGCATACCTGTACCAAAGAGAAATCATGACAGGATTAAGTATCTAGCATTCTCTAATCCTGCAAATATTATATGGTTAAAACCATAAGTTCATGATCATAGCAAAACTACACATTTTTTCACCTGCTATCGACTATTTCTATTTCTCTTTTGAAAGTTAGCTTTCATATCCTAAGCCAATTATCTACTAAAGTCTTTGTTTTTCTTACTGATTTGAATGGGCTCTTCATATATCAGAGGTGTTAAATTCTTATCCTTTATATATGTTACAAATATATTCTAGTGTGCTGTCTTTCCTTGAGATTTTTTTGGCATACATGTTTCCACCTTTACATAGTTGCATTTATTAATATTTTCCTTTGTGATCCTTTTCATGCTTTTAAGCCCTTATCCATTCAAAGATCAGGCAGGTGTTCATTACAGTTTTATTCCATTTTTATAGCTTTTTTTAAGGTTTTACTCTTAATTCCTAATTAATTTGGAGATATGAAAGGAGTTGAGACTGCAATGTCTTTTTCTCCCACAAGACAGCTAATTGTCCCAGCATCTCTTTAAAGCTTCCCATTGATTTGGAAAGCCATCTTTGTCATCAATCAAAGCCTCACATATAAGTGTCATTTTGCCATGCTATACTTGTTACATAAGATCTTAGCATTTTCATCTGATTTTATTGGAGCATTTATTATTCTGTATTGTAATCCTTTGCTTATTCCCCTCTCTCCCCTACTAGGTTATGAGCTTTCTAATTCTTTCCCAGGATTCAACATGGTGCCTGGTTCACAAAAGCTGGTAAATAGATTTTGATGAATTGGTGGTAAGTCAAGAGGCCAGGTGGACAGGGTGAGGGGGTTGAAGCCAGAGTCTTTTAGCCTTTCTCTGCCTTCAGGAATGTGTACTGATTTTGGAAACAAAAACGTATCTCAGACTGAGGAGGAATATTAAAAAGGGTAGTCAGTCTTTCTACAGAGCCTGTCTTAGAAGGAGGTGCAATGTTTAGATGTTAGGAAGGCTCCCTGGCTCTAAAATAAAATTTCTAGCATCCAAGTCCCCAAAGCCTTAATTTCCATAGTTATACAAGCATTCTTTGGTTTCAGAATCTGACCTGAACAAATCCAATCACTTAGTTAGCTCTGTTCCCCCTAGGCTGTAAGTCCCCACAGGACTGGCGGAAATCCTAACTAGCTTATAGATTGCTATATTCCTATAGTGATTTGCATAGTGATTAGCACATAGCACACAATAAATCCATATTTTTCTGAGTGAATCAACAATCAGTAGAGATCAAAACAGTACATCTCAGCAGCCATTTTCACTTATTGTATGTCTATGAGATACTTTCCTCAAAAACAGTTTTCATGGAAGTGAAAATACACATACACAAATTAATGAACTAAGACATAGTAGATTAATGTATTAGGATAAAAGAAGATAAAAGAGCAGGAATGGAGGATAGGCTACCATCTTAGGTCATTAATGTTTTATCCAAATTACCCCAGAAAAGAAAAATCCCCACCTTAACTGTTTAAGTCAGATGTGTTGTTATCATCATAATCTTCAAGTAAGGATATTTCACAATGCCCCTTCCAAGATATTTTTTCCTGAGTTTTAAAAGTGCTGCTGTTCTAGTTATCTATTGCATAACAAACCACCACACATTTGGGTGGCTCAAAACATCAGTTCAGGAGTGACAGGCTCAGCGAGTCTCCATGTGTCTCTCCATGTGGTTGGCTTGGGCTTCCTCACAGCATGGTGGCTTCAGGATAATCAGACTTTGGGAGCCCCACACTCCAAAATGATGCTTCTCAGAGGCCCAGGAAGAAGGTACAAGGCTTTTTACCCCTCAGCCTCAGAAGTTTGAAAATGTCATTTCTGCTACATTCTTTTTGTCAATCAGGCCAATGTGGATTCTTGAGGAAGGGAATTAGACTCTGCTCTCTGTAGGAAGAATGTTTAATAGTTCTTACCCATTTTCAGTCCTTCACATTGTTTTTTAAAGATTTTGTTTATTTATTCATGAAAGACACACAGAGAGAGGCAGAGACATAGGCAGAGGGAGAAGCAGGCTCCATGTAGGGAGCCCAATGTGGGACTCAATCCCAGGACCCAGAGATCAGACTCTGAGCTGAAGGCAGATGCTCAACCCTGAGCCCCCAGGTGCCCCCTTCACATTTTTCTCTAAGAAAAAAAAATGTCTTGGGCAGCCCGGGTGGCTCAGAGGCTTAGCATGGCCTTCAGCCCAGGGCATGATCCTGGAGACGCGGGATTGAGTCCTACGTCAGGCTTCCTGTATGGAGCCTGCTTCTCCCTCTGCCTGGTCTCTGTCTCTCTCTATCTGTTTCTCGAATAAATAAATGATATCTTAAAAAAAAAAGAAAAAAAAGAAAGAAAGAAAGAAAGAAAGAAAGAAAGAAAGAAAGAAAGGAAGAAAGGAAGAAAGAAAGAAGAAAGAAAGAAAGAAAGAAAGAAAGAAAGAAAGAAAGAAAGAAAGAAAGAAAGAAAGAAAGAAAAAATAACAAAACCTTTCTTATTATAATTTAAGGACATTTTCCTTATTCTGTCTTCATGGAGTTAGTCACCAGGTGACTGGAAAGCCTTTGTTTGACAGCCTGAGTGTCTATAATTAAAGAAATTTACATCTTATCTGGAACTGGATTGTCCCTATCTGCACCATGAGTGGCCAACACGTATATGGTGCTTTCTGACTCCAAGTTTTGGGAGTCTATCTGGGACTCGTTACTCATCCTCTGATCTTGTACAGAAAGTCTAAAAGTGGCTTTATGGGGAATACTTATTTTAGATGACTGAACTCTAGACACTCAAATAACTGACAGAAATTCCTTTCTCTCAGTTACTAACGACTACTGAATTATTATTGTCCAGATAGATACAGTTCTGAATTTACACATAAAAGATAAAGTTATTACAACATTTTGAAGAAAATCTTTGAAGCTAATTATCTAAAGATTAGAGAAAGAATATCTTTTAATTAATTTCAAACCCTGGATTGAGTACTAAGAAAAACACGAAAGAATGATTTCCAATAGTAAATGGTGGTTATGGAAGAGTCTCCCTCCCCTTGAGGATTACCATTTAATTTTCAACATCGATTTGAAATAAATGCTGGTATGATCTCCAAGGAAAGACTGTTTTAGTTATAAACCTAATGAAGAAGCATACAGTTTAGCAAGCAAAATATATGTTGTGCTCCTTTGTTAACCTAACTTCCACACTCTCGGCTTTGGTTTGAATGAGGGTATTTACTTTTACGCATTCACTGTTCTCTTCAGTAAATAGCCTAGAGGGTGAGTCTCCAAGGAGTGTACCTCAGGCCTTTACTGATCTTTTCTCTTTATTCTCTCTCTACATAGCATCCAACCCACTGCTTGGCACTTGGAGTTTTGATTAAGTGAATTGCCACAAATATTCTTGCTTTTTCTTGTATTAATGAACAAACTTAAAATTTAATGTTATCTGATTTATGATATGGTGTGCACTGTGTCAAACGAAGCTTAAAATGACCTACAAGTTTACTCCTCCAGCTTAATAGCAAAAAGCTAACAATCCAATTAAAACATGAGCTAAGGACTTGATTAGATATCCCTCTGAAGAAAACAGACAACCAGCAAACATGTACATAAAAAGATGCTCAACATCACTCATTTAGGGAAATGCACCTCAAAACCACAATGGGATACCACTGCACACCTCTTAGGATGATTATCTTTAAGGAAAAAAGATGACGAATATTAGGGAAGATATGGAGGAACTGGAGCTCTTGCGCACTGCACTGTTGGTGGGAATAAAGACTGGGGCAGCCACTCTGGAAAGCAACGTCAAGGTTCCTTAAAAAATTAAACACAGAACTACTCTATGATCCAGTAGTTCCATTTTGGGGTATTTATCCAAAAGAATTGATTATCAGGATCTCAAAGAGATATTAGCTCCCCTATGTTCATTTCAGCACTATTTACAATAGCCAAGATATGGAAACAATCTAAATGTCCATCAATGGATAGATGGCTAAGAAAATGTGGAATATATATACAACAAGACACTCTTTAGTCATAAAACAAGGAGGAAATTCTAGTGAACAACACTGGTAAACCCAGAGGTCACTGTGCTAAGTGAAATAAGTCAGTCCCAGAAAGACAAACACCGCATGATTCCCTTTATAAGAGGTATCTAAAATAAATTCATAGACTCAAAGAGTAGAATGGTGATCAACAGGGGTTGGAGAAAAAGGGAAGTAGGGAGTTATCAATCAATAGGCATAAAATTTCAGTTGAGCAATATGAATACACTCTGCCCTACTACATTGTACCTATAACCCACAATATTGTAGAAATAAATTTATTAAGAGAACTCATGTTAAGTGTTCTTGCCACAATAAAATAACTTTTTTAAAAAATTGTATGCAAACCATACAATCAAATCAAATACCCATCAAATAATGCACTATTCTCTGAGTTTTTATTTATTTTAATATTTTGGTGGTTTTTTAAAAAAAATGTTTACAAAGTACCTACAGGACAGCAGACAACAAGTGTGTGCTGAGGATACAAGCACATGTGAAAAAACAGTGAGAGAGTAGGGAGTTTCCATGAGTTTCCCAAGATTCCTCGGGCTTTTAGAAGCCAAAATTAATTTTCCAAACTAGTCTACATGGATGCAACCATCTCTTCCTAGCTCCCATTATAGTGTTCTACTTCCAAGATTCGTTGTTAAATTACCTCCAAATACAATTATTTTATCTTTAGAATTGTAGTCTGATGTATAATCTATGCTCTTTCAAACATGCTGCTTAAATTTAACAGCACGACTAAAAAGAGCCCTTCACTTCTTCTGTACCACTGGCTTTCTGCAAAATTCACTTTAACCTCCCCAGATCACTACCTTTGTGTTCCGCAGTCTAATGATAGCCTCTCTAGCCTGCAACAGCATGCTCCTCACAAAGGGTATAAATCTTCCCGTTCACCTCATAACACCATCCTATCGAATCCAACAGCATATGGATAGGTAAAGACAAATTTCAAATGGTAGAGCCATTCCCGGATTGATCAACAAGAAATTTTCCAATCCTAATTAAGACCCACTTTAATTTAATGTCAATTTATTGACACAAATTAAATGCAGTCCTCATTCTTTCTCTTTTAGACTATTAAGTAGCTCCCAGCTGGATTCTCCTCTGTCATTAATGCCTTCATTCATTCATCCATTCATTTGTTCATTCATTCATCATTTACATTTTATATTTTTAACAACAATCTTGCCATCATTTATTTATTCATTTTTTAAATCAGTTGACCTTCTATTTCCCAGGCATGGGTAGCTTACATTTTGATGAGGATAATTTGGATTCAGGAACATTTTGACTCTTCATAAGAAACAAATGACTAGGGATACCTGGGTGGCTCAGTTGGTTAAGCATCCAACTCTTGGTTTGCACTTAGGTTGTGATCTCAGTGTCCTGAGATCGAGATCGGGATCTGCACTCAGCAGGGAGTCTGTTTAAAGAGTCTCTCCCTCAGTCCACCCTGAAATAAATAAATAATCCTTTTAAAAATGACTAACTCATGTTTACTGCCACATAATGTAATAGTAGAAACCTTTTCCTTATCTGTGGTCCTTGCTTCACCTGAGCAAGAGTTCTAGTACCTTGACACGGGCAGAGCAAAAGCTAGTATTGGAGAGGTTTGACAGGTGTGAAATTATGGGAGACTGTGAATATCTATTGGAACTGTAAATTGTGGAGATCCACTGAAAGGTTTGGGCGGGAGGATCACATGATCAGACAGGAGTTCTGGGGAGCTCTCTCAGCATCAGGGAGGATGGATAGGGGAAAGTAGTGTGAGGTAGAAACCAATAATAAGTATATTATACCCACCTAGACAGGAAGGTGGGACTGAGTGGTATTGGGGATGGAAAGAAGTCAGCAAAATAATATATTTAGGAGTTAGAAGCAACACCCCTAAGGTGTGAATATGAAGGAATCTAAGATGACCACCAATTTTCTCACTAGGGATGATCCAATGGAATGTGGAACATTAAACAAGTTAGGGAACATTAGACTATCATGCTTGAGGGAAGAGATAATGAGGACACATTAACTTTAAGATGTACACGAGACATTCAAGAGGTCATTTCCAGTTGATACTTCAATGCTTTCCAAGGCTTTTTAATAATAGCACCATCTAAGAAGAATTAGAAAATGCAGATACCAAGTCACTCTTCCCACACTCACCTCAAACTTCATAAACCAGGTTATCTGGGGTTGGACCCTGGGATTCCAATCATCCGGATGAAAATCACTGAGGTAATATAAAATACAAGTCTAAGGCTTAAGATTTACATTTTTAAATCTAGATTTGAGAATCATTACCGTTCAGGTGGTAGTTGGGGTCCTGGATGTGAGTGAGATCATCCAGATATATTGAGAAGAATGAGAGAAAAGCAGAAGAAAGATAGAACATGCATGCCATCCCAGCATTACAGCGGAACCAGGGGAAATGGAGCCCACTGAGGGGGACAAGAAGGAGTCACTTGTCAGTTGGACCAAGCTGTGACGTGGTTGAGAATGTCATGAAAATACAAGGTAGAACTGATAGAGATGCTTGAAGACAGACGTGAGAGAAGAGAGAATCAGTGGCCTAATCATTTAAGAAACTCAGTGGTAAGACTGGGAGTCATTTATGAGGGATTCATCTTGAATTCCAGGAGAAGACAGAAAGAACAAGAAGGCCAATGAGGACTGAGGTAGCTAAGTTGATAATGAAGGTCATGATTGAAGGAAAATGGATGCATTCTGCCACAAATAGCCTCATTTTCCTCTGTGAATTATGAGAAGAAACTTCCTGAAAGTGGGCAGTCCTTGAGAGTCAGAGACAGCAAAAGACGTTGGATGATGCAGTTTTTTGCAAAGTTCCCCACATCTGTGGTTCAGCAGCAGGAAAAGCAAACAATTGGTTAAAGCAGGTGTGAGGATGCAGGGGGCAGGGGTGAGCAAGGCAGTGAGAAATTTGAACAACTGCCATGAAGGAGGTCAAACCTTGGAGTGCAGGCTCAACTGGAAAGAAAATGAACCCATAGATGGTGATGGGTAGAGATGATAGGGAAGAGCTGAAATAGTAAGCGTGATGCCAGCTCAAGAGCAAGCTGGAGAAGGGAGGGCTTCCAAAAACAGTCCATGGGGGTAAGATTCCAGAGGTAGAGCCAGTTTCAAATGGCTACAGGAGTCAGCTGCTGCATACAGGAAGGTCAAAGCATTTTGAGCTTGGATTGTTGGGAGGGATGTTTAATAACATGGTTGCTAAAATCCCCCAGGATCAGCAGATGAACAGGGATGGAAAGGAAGGCAGTGAGCCAGGCTGCCATCCTCAATGAACAAGGGGGAAAGGACACTAAAGAGAAGGGACAGAGAGGGGCGAGCTGATGGTGTGATTTTTTAAAAACATGGAGTTTTTAAAAAAAAAAAACATATTTTATTTATTCACTCATGAGAGACAGGGAGAGGCAGAGGTACAGGCAAAGGGAGAAGCAGGCTCCCCACGGTGACCCCGATGCGGGACTCGATCCCAGGACCCCCGGATCACGACCTGTGTCAAAGGCAGGTGCTCAACCACTGAACCACCTGGGTGCCCCCAAAACATGGGTTTTTACACTAATCTAAAAGTAAGGGTTTGGCAGCATCAGGAAACTGCCCTCATTCTACCCTGGGTTCTCCCTGCTGAAGCTGCCGGGAGCTCTCTGACACATGCATCTATGGATCTCATTCCTCTTTTTAAAACGTGCCATGGCTGCCTCACCCTCTGAATAAACACAGCCTCTGAGGTCATGGTGACCGGTCTTGCCTTTGTTTCCCTCTCCCACCCGAAGGATCATGGTGACTGCTTGATGCAGCCCCAGCACCTGCTGCTCTGTGCCACTGTGCCTGCACGCATCCTACTCCTTTTGTCTGTGACCTCGTCTCCTGGGCTGACCTTCTATTTCCCAGGCATGTGACCCGCATGTGACCTCCTGGAAGCCCATCCTGATGGATGCCGGACGCGTTGTCTGCTGTCTATGCTCTTCTAGCACCCACTCAACTCTCATCCAGCAATTTCCACCTTGTGTCGTGATTAATGTCATAACACTCTCTTCCTCTATGGGACTGAGCACTTTGAGACCAACTATGGTTTTCCATCCGTTCTCCATCTTCAGTCCATAGCATTCTGCCTGAAATGTAGCAAGCGCTCAGTGTGCATTGACCTCTGTGATATTTGCCTGCCAAGCTAGAGTTGGTTCTTATCATAGGAAGCCTTTGGTTTGTACATAATTCATAATCTCACATAGTCACCACAAACTCACACAGAGTTGGCAGGAATGATTGTAACAATCTAGTTCTCAAATTGACATACATAAATAGCATAAATGTTCATTAGGGCCTCATCCTAACATTTGTATGAAGGCGACAAAATTACATTGTTCCAGAAGCAAAAGAAAGAAATTCCTCCTCTCCTGCTCCTCTTAAGTGGCCTTTGCCACCCCCCGCAAACTACAGCAAAGAACTTTGTTTTTCTTGCAACTTCTATATTAGGCTGCCCATGCCTCTGAGGGGTGTTGGTCACCTTCCATGAGGTCTCTAGTGCTGTTCTTGATGATTATGGCCCTTGAACTCTGCTGGAGGCACATTCCTTTGTGGACAGGCCAGAGGCAGGACAGTTGGAACACTTAAGCGTAAACATCCAGAAGGAGGTAGATGAGATCTTTCCCTGTCCTCCACCTCCGTTATTTGTTATCTACATATTCCACGCAGGGTGAGCCATTGCCAATCCATTTTTGTATGTGCTTATTCTGCACCTGCCTTGACTCTTCTTCTCATCTCCTTGTCCAGTTGTGCTCAGCTACCAAAATTGCTACCGACTGATTGCTCCTGGTAAAGGTAGAAATCTTCTCTTGGCCGTGGTAACAGAGAAAGTCATTACCAGAAAAATTGCCATTTCCTGAAACCTCTAATAATCCTGGTATATAGGTCTATAAATTCCACATCAAGATTATGCACCACTTTAGTAAAAATGTAATATAATAAAAGCAGCTGCTGGACAGCAATGCCTCAATTGTTCTATTTTATAATACAAAGATAATCTTTGAAACTGCCCTTCATGTTTTGACAACTGTATTGAAAGAAAAGTATTAGCCCATAAAAAGCAAGATCAATGCTAATCCTTTCTTCATATCCCTAAATGTAGTGCTCTAATTATTTGTTTTTAAAAGCATAGCCATTTTTAAGGCACCTGGGTGACTCAGTCAGTTGAGGGATCAACTCTTGATTTTGACTCAGGTCATGATCGAGGTCCCTGGTCAGCGCAGAGTCTTCTTCCCTCCTTCTTCCTCTGCCCCTTCCCCTTGCTCTCACACACTTTCTCTCTCTAAAATAAATAAAAAATCTTAAAAATATATATTATATATATATATAGCCATTTTCACTCTTTCATTGGCGGCAACGTTGGCTACTTTATTATGTTGAGCAGCCAAAAAGTTGTCTTCCTTTCAATTTCTAAGCTGAAAGTCCAATCCAAACTTTTGAAGAGAGGCATCTGAGGCAAGTGGCACCAAAGATTTTATTAATATCTGTGCAAAATAAAAAAATTAAAAAAAAAGATTTTATTAATATCTGTGCAACCTCCTGTGCTCTCCCCTCACTTTGAAACTTTAATAACAGAGTTTTGAAATGGGTTGCTTGGCCAAAGTTTTTCACTGGGGCTAGCCACTGTCCCTCTGGCCAGAAGTCTGTGAAAAGGGGCACTGGAGAGAGTAGGCTCATCAGAGCCCCCAGACATCCTTGTGGAAAAACCTCTCTCCCCAAGGAATTTGGTCCCTGCCCTTGAGCATTCCAAAGTCTGCAACTTTCCATGGCTACATATGGCCCATTGACAGTTAGCAGCTGTCAAGCGGACAGGCCGTGCAAACCCAGCTGGCCAATTGAGGCCACGTCTAGACAAAATGAATGGACACAGCTCATCAGTTCCATTTGGCCATCCCAGCAATTGATGCAGATCAGCCCTGGGGCTCATTGCAACTGCAGAGATGAGCGTGGGAGCGTGGAGCTCACCAGGGTGGAGCAGACAGTCACACAGTGGCCCTGGCTGCCCGGGGTGAGCCCCGTACACCATGCTGCCAAAGGGGACAGACCTGCTCCACAACTGTTGTCCATGTTCATTCCAGTCAGTGGCTCGTTCTAATCTCGAGTCTCACCACCAAGCCGTCCATCTCAAGAAGCATTTTCTAAAATCACTTCGCTGAGTGTTCTGTGAAGCAGAAGAAACCAACTCAGTGCTCCCAAGCCAGGCCTCCCTCTCCTTACCAAAGATAGGCCGTGGTGGAAAGGAATATTTTAAAAAAATTAAGGGAGTGGTGAGATTTCCCCCCAACTGCCATCACACCACATCTGTTGATGAAAGAAACTGCAAAGCGTAACATAGTCACAAAAATAAAATGTCATCATCGAACTGACCGTTCCATCTTCAGCCTCAACTTTACGATCTTTTTAAAAATCTTTTCTGAAGAATTTCAAAAAAATCATCACAAAATCCTCCCTTAGACATAAAATATTTCTCTGTAAACTTAGTAGCAATTCCAGCGAGAGGCTAGCCTTTGCGATGGCAAAAGAAAGCTGGTCCTCAAAGTAGTCCCGGCACGCCTCAAAAGACAAACAAGAAAGATAGAAGATGCCCCAAAATCCACTTGAGGAAACGAAAGTTGTATGGCCTCCAGCAACTCCGGGGCTGAGGCGATGAGCTCCAAGCTTCTCACCAAACGTGTGGCCTCATGCAGGAATATGCCAAAACAACACAGTTTGGGCTCATTGTATCCCAATTAATGCTATAATGAGCTTCCTTAGATAGCCAAATCTTTAATCAGCCCTATCAAAACTATGTCTGCTCAGCAAAAGACTCCTGTTAATTCTGCTTAATGCCTGACAGTGGTTAAGCACCATTAATACTCCATAATTTCATTGTATGTTATTGTAATCATATCAGCTTATATCTCAGTGGCTTCGCAAGGCTCAATAGGCTGCCGTGAATTACAGGTCACGTGACTCTGCTTCAGTAAGAGACTATCCTCCATCACAGCCAGACCTCCTTTGCCCTCCCCGCAGTCAGTAGCCTAAGCAGGTATTAATAAAGGTCTCCTTTTTTAAATTGCATAGCTCTAAATGGTCTTTAAGGGACCCAGCAGTAATCTCAAGATCCCTATATTTTAGCAGGAAAGCAGGACAGAGGAATTAATAAGAGCCCTTTCTGTGTAAACTGCTCCCTGCTCTAAGGCTATAGCGTGATGTCAGGGCGCTAAGAGAATTTTAAATGCACAGGATGGATTGTTTGTGTTGCAAAAGCGAAACAGAGGCCAAAGGCTAAGAGACTTGAGAAAATTGAAAGACTGCCAGGGATGCTGGGATGCAAATAGCAACAAAACAGGGATAAATGCTCCTACTCACATATGCAGGAGTCCTGCAGAAGGGGAAAAAAAAAAAAGGTTATTAATTTTCACCAGGCTGTATCTTACAGCTGGTGGCTCAGCATCAGTTTTTGGTGTAATGAAAATGGTCTGAGCAGAAGATAAATGGTTCATAAAGTGGACCATTTAGATGCAATCGAGGCTCAATCTGCCCAGTGACTAATCACGTCCCCCCAGTAAAGCTGAATTCCACTAACAGACTTTTTTTTTTTTTTTTTCCGGCTGTACCAGTGAATTGTAGCCGGGTCTAAGTTCAAGGCAGGCAGAGAATTATCTTGATTTATTAGCGCACTCCCTGGCCGTGCCACTCGCTCGGCTGTGCCTTTGTGGGCTTCTGCCCTGTTGCTGTCGGAGTATAATTTTTACCGTTCCCCTGTGACTAGTACACAGCATCATTTTCAGCTGCTAGAAAAATGGGCTGCTTTTGCACCTGTAATTTTTCTTCTTTTGCTGCTGAAGGTATATAATATATCTCTAAAGTGCGTAATAAGTTTCTGAAAAACGTGTTTTTAAAAGAAATTGATTCCAGTGGTTTATAAGCCTGAGCAAGGCCACATAAGGAAATGCGCCAGATTGCAAAGGTATGCCTGGTTGGCAAGGCAGCCATTTCTACCCTTCCATTTAGTAAATCCTGACTCCTGGTCCAGAGTGTAATTCCAGAGATTTTTCTATACCGTAGTTGCTTCTCATAATGAACTCTGATCAAATAAAAATGTTGTTTATGTGGAGACTTTACAAGTCCTGATTACGTAGAAAATAGAGTAGAATCCCTCATAATGACATTTAATTGTGAGAAAGAAAAGATCCCAATAGAAGAGCGTTCAGCTGCATTTGTTCAGTGCTCCTCTGCAAAATGCCGTTTATAGATCGTTCAATTATGACATTATTATGAGCTGCGTAAGAGTAACTCACTGGTTCTCCATATTTTTAGACCTATGGAAAATAAACGTGGGTGTGATTTGCATTATTTTGACTGGGAGTGATTCACAAAAGGCCCTTCATGTTTATGAGGATTGACTGTCCCATTTGGCTAATGAATTCTGACGCTTCACCCATAATCTTGTGAGCATCTTCAGAAAGGCAATTCGCGATGCTGAGGCCACTAGGAGAAGCCAAGTCTCCTCCTCTTTGAGGCTCTGAAGATTCTAACCGAATGTTATTAATAACCCAACACAGGGCAGCAAGAGGGGGTCTGAGCTGGTTTACTCTGAGCCCTCCGATGTGATTTTTCCATTTTCCTAGGGACCTGACAGATGTGATAGGTAAACTATCAGGCTATAAGCAGGCGGAAATGCTGCTGCAAACCTCAGTGATCATACATCTTCTAGAAAAGGAGCCCAAGTTCTCAGGTAACCTGCCTCTGTGGTTTCATTCCTTCAGGAACACTCAGTTTTCAGAAGGCTGCAGAAGGTGTAGACCCATTACCTCCCGAGTAGCCTCTCAGACCTGCTTCTGTCTATTTGGCAGGGTAAGTGTTCAACTGCCTTCTTCTCTCTTCTGCAGGGTTTTGTCCAACACAACTGCGAACTGACTTTTGCAATAGGACAAATGGGCCTGTGCGATGCCGACCATGCCTACAGTTTGGGCAGCAAAAAAAGATGGAGGAGCTTCTCAGTCACCATTTGCAGCCAAGTGTATCAGCGGAACATGCCTGTAATGACACAAGCAGAACAACCAGTGCTTCTGTCATTCATGTAGCAAACATTCATTGCATACTTATTATGTGTCAAATACTATGATGGGTCTGCAGAACACACAGATAAATGAGGCAGAGCCCTTCTCCGACGAACTTGCAATCTTGAATGACTAATGACTAAATGAATGAATGGATGGGTGTCTCTGGCTTGGATGATGCTCAATAAATCTGAAGGAATAAGGCCAAAGGTCAGTTACCTCCACTAATCAGAGTCAGCTAGGATCAGTGTGGCTTTGAGGAAGTCACTTAACTTCTCTGTACGTTGATCTCATAACGATAAAGTAAGAATAAATATCTTTGCCTCATTCATCACCCCAACCAATTTGGGGAATTAATGAGATGGCATTTGTGCAATTGCATTGATGGGCCTTAAGAATACCGGCGATTATTACTATTGCCTAACAGGTCAGGGACTGTCGTAAAGTCATGAACACCACGTCCTGCCAAAGGGCGCCTGGTAGAGCTGAGATGGGTGAGCTGAAATACAGCCCACTCTTGGGGCACCAAGCCATGTGGTTGGACATGGGGCTGGATCTATCATGAAGAAAGGGAGACGTTTTCCTAATTTGCACAAATGCACCAGATGAGCTAGCAACCGTGTGTACAAATGTGCAAAGTATGTCAAAACAGCTCTTGGACCCATTCCATCACTAAGCATTTCCATAAATCGTAAGTACTTGAGCTTTCACTTGCTTCTGTTACATTTGACATTGGCCTTTGACACAAAGCTATAATATCTTGAAAATTTACATCTTGCCTAAGAAAATGATTTTTAAAACTTATTTAGTCCATGAAAACATGGACTGAATTTTTAATTCACAAGACTATAAATGTGCATGGGGAGAGAAAGTTTTCAAATGGAAACCATAGGTTATACAGTGAATGAATCAAACTCTTTAGAAATATTCCCTGACCGAACTCCCCAGTTGAAAGTTTTGTCTGACATGACCCCAACACAGGACTCATTCAACTGCAAGCCAGAATGATCCTTTATGTGTTCTAAGCCTTCCCCAACAATCCAAACTAAATAGCCCCATCCCTATCACTGACTCTGCCTTGGCGTGTCTTATCTTTATAGCATTAGTCAATCCTGGAGTTCTATTTTGGGTTTTGTTTACTACTTTATTTCCTATTTCGCCATCTAGAGGACCTTGAGTGAGCTTCAAACCTCAGTTTCTTCGCCAGTCAAATGGTGACACTAACACCTTTCAGGGCTATTAGTTGATAATGAAGATAAAGAATCCAATGAGGGATCCCTGGGTGGCTCAGTGGCTTGGCGCCTGCCTTCGGCCCAGGGCATGATCCTGGGGTCCCAGGATCGGGTCCCGTGTCGGGATCCCTTCATGGAGCCTGCTTCTCCCTCTTCCTGTGTCTCTACCTCTCTCTCTCTCTCTCTCTCTCTCTCTCTCTGTTTGTCTTTCATGAATAGATCAATAAAATCTTAAAAAAACAAAAAAGAAAAAAGAATCCGATGAAAGCTACAATGAGCCAAGTAGGAGTACTAGTCCAAGAGCCTCCAGAACGCTGGAACCCCTGCCCAAAATGCAGCCGTCCTTCTACACCAAGTCCCTGAAGGATATGTTCTAGTGGTGGCAGGAAGTAAAATTAGATAACCCTTCTCCTGTGAGGCCACAGCAGTGACAGGCCCAAACCAATCTGTCTAACCTGCCTCCAAGTAGAGTAATGGATACACTAGAGGAAGGAGGAAGTTAAACCAGGTTCCCCCTTTTCTCTTTCTCTATCTGTGGTGTGTGTGTGTGTGTGTGTGTGTGTGTGTGTGTGTGTAATGGAGGGAAGCAGAGTTGTTGGAAGAGAAAGGTAGATAAGCAGCCTGATTTCCCCTACTGCAGCCAGCAGGAGAGAAAGAACAGAGCACCAGACAGAAGGACATCCATGGGTCTGAAATTAAACTTGCAGTGGCCTCACCTGCTGCAAAAATTGCATTTTGCCATATGATCCACAAATAGCCGCTCTTTCTTGGAAGTTGGTGAGTCAGGGGCAGGGAAGCTGGCAACTGAAGCAGGTAGTGAACACTTTACCACCCACACCGAGGTTTCAAGCACCTGACACCTACTGGGTACTCAGGACTGGACAGTAAACAAGAAGATGATGATCCATAACAGACCATTTTCCAAATAAAATGCAATAAAGAGAATTCGCTCCTTTTTGAATGACCGAAATGAGAGCGACCTCCAGGATTTCTACATAGCAGGGTTATTCCCTGTCTTAGTTGGCTTGGGCTGCTGCAGCAAACTACCACAGACAGGGTGGCCTAAACAACAAAAAAGTACTTCTCCCAGTTCTGGAAGCTGGAAGAATCCAAAACCAGGGTGGCGACAGATTCAGTTCCTGTTTGCAGACATCTTTCTTCATATTGGATCGTCACAGAGTAGGAAAGGAGAGGTCATCTCTCGCCCCTGTCTTCTTATAGGGGCACTAATCCCTGATGAGCTAATTACCCCTCAAAAGCCCCACCTCCAGATACCATCACACTGAGGATTAAGTTGAGGATTAAGTTTCAGTGTATAATTTTTTTCCTTTGGGGAGTCAGGTGGGGACCCAAACAATCACTCCATTGCATTCACACTGGGATGTTTTGTTTTCTAATTGGAATAACAAAAGATAAATTTACACTATTCCAGAACTTCTGCCATTCTTTTTAAGGAATGCGTAAAACATAGAGTGTCTCACGTTTATGTGGGAAAACAAGTGCTTATTGTTTCTACTAAGTTTTAGAAAACGGAATGCCTTGCTAGTTCTGTGTCGCAAATAAAATCAACACTTCTCTCTATAATTTATCAGCTTGTCTCTAAAAACACTTGGATTAATCTAGTATCTACTTGTCTCCATGTTAAGATAATCATGACAACTGGGTAAAATATTTATCAATAGAAAACTGAATCCAACTACACTAACACACTCACTGAGCCACTTTTCCAAGCTGGTAGGAATTAGGCATAAGACCTACATTCAAGGTAGTATCTTCCTATGTTATAAATATTGGAGCCTAGATTGGTAAACTGGGTCTGAGAACAAAAATAGGAATGAAGAATTCACATCGTCAGAAGCTGTCCTGTCAATGCCTTGCACATTCACAGGTTCTATATGTTTTTGTGAACCTCTTTATATATATAGGTGTGACAATATATTTGTCCTGGCAGTAGGCAGGCGTGGGGTTGTGAGGTGGGGGATGGGCAAAGGAGTATCCGTTATTCATGCTGGGACACAAGTATACTAATTGGCTAATTATTTATTGATTAGAAAACTAAAGATGATTTTTAAAGCCCAATTGGCTGCAAATTATTGACTTTTTCCCCCCGCTGCTTGGGAAAACTGTTCTTTTAAGTGGAAAATTGCATTAACAGTAATAATAAAAATAATTAGCATCATTTTCCAAAAGCTGATATCTCAATTTTGTCTTCATGTAGTGCCATGTCCTATTACCGTCACATTCCTTGAAAAATGATCGTATGCACTTGCACAGCTTTCCAGCTCGGAAAATGACATGGTTTAGCCAAAGCCTTGTGGGCTCCATCCTCTCCTTACCTAGAATCAACACTAAACATGGGAACTAAGTGGACAACCGGCAAGAACTTAGGAAAGCCTCCAGCTTCAGGTTCTACTTCTGTTTGAGCTTCCTACCAGAGGATGGCTGGCGATTCTCCAGGAGATCATGTGTGGGGTATGGAAGCGGGCAGACCTGGGGGATTTACATCAGAGGTGCCAGCGCTCATGGGAGGCACCTGAACCTGCTACAGCCTGAGCCGGGAGCAATAATCAAAACTCCTCTGGTCCCCCTTTCCTCAGAACCAACTTTGGATTTCGGGGCAGAATCATACCTGGCAGCTGCAATTTCCTCTTCGGCCTCTCTGCCAGTCCCAGGCTGTACAGGAGAGCCTTCCTGGCAGTTTCAGGAGCCAAGGTGGGTTCCTCTTGTCCCTAGTTGTCCTTGTCTGGGATTTCCATCTCCTGCTATGCAGCAGAAAAGGCAGACCAGACATCTGGTTCTTCTACTGAGATCGCCAAGCACTGACTCGGCCCCTACCCCACACATGATGATCACCCATGCAAGAACAGTTGAGGATTTTTTAAAAATCACTGCATTCATGCTCTTTGTTCATATCTCAAAAGAAAGCATCTGGATAGGAGAGGCACTGCAAGCCCTCAGATTGGGGAAAGGTCACATGATATTTTGAGACCTTCAGGATCCAGTCCCTGGGCACTCCTTCTGGGTTTGAGAGGGTGCATTCTTCACTCGCTAACTACCTCATCAGCAACCTGAAGTCTACAGTGTTCAGGATAAATTTTTATTCTAACCAAAGCATTCAAATGATGTGTGGGAAGGAAGTACAAATTCTCAACTCTCTGAGTTGTGGTGATATTTTTGTGAACATGGTTGCTATAACCTCATAAAGAAGCACCAGCCTAGGAATCCAAGTTGAGTATCTGAGCAGTTGCAAATATCAATTCCCAAAATGTTCACAGTCAGAAAGAAGAGAAGTCTTCTTGTTACCACTTGATCCTCCACAAGAGAGAACATATCAAATATTGGCCTGATACTCCAGCGACTGACAGAACCTGCTCCTCTGAGAGAATATTTTATATAGGCAGGGTCAAAATAGGATATGCCTGCATTGGGCCAAGTTTCCTTTTAGGGGCAAGAAGAGGCTCAACTACTCTAAAGCATTAAACCAGAAGCCTTAAATTTCTAGTGCAATTGAGTAATTGGAATGCTCATAACTTTGAGGTTGAAAAATCACTGTTTCAAACAAATGATCGGTGCCTTCAGTCAACAGATCTTTGCTGAGCACATGCTATGGGCCAGCCACTGTTTCAGATGCTTAAAATATGTCCACCAACAAAACAGACAAAAATCCTCGCTCTCTTGGGGCAAAAAAAAAAAAAAAAAGGAAAATCTTGGTTATTTGATTTGATAATAACATCCTCAACCTTTGGACTTCACAAAGATTTTTACCAAGACTACCTGATTCCTTTTTGTGCGCAGTGTTAGTTTCCAAGCTTTGCTTGTAATCAAAGGCACTTTAATACACACTTGGAAGTGGTGATTAAAAAAAAAAAAATGGCAGCAGTGACCTAGAACACTGGTCCTCTGTTTCTGCAGGGCTGAAATTGTCAACTCAGTGAACTCGTGAAAATCCCAAATGTTATGTTTGGAGTTTAATTCAGCCAAAACTACCATGAACCAGTTCCAGGAATGAAGGGTACACGTGAGAGTCAAAAACTCTTCAGTTGGTCTTCACGTCGGTACCCGTTCGTTCCATCCCTCCTGGTATGCGACCTGAGACCACCAACTCACCCCCACAGACCATGCCCACACGGGCGTGGAAATTGGCCTTTGGGGGTCTTTTTGGGCTGTGGTTGGATGTCAGCCAGGCATTCAGAAATGAAAACGGTCTAGCCTCTGACCAAACCCTCCTCCCCCAGCCACTCAGTTCTCCGAGACATAGAATGGCTTGCCTATGCTCACATTTCTTTTTTCCACCTTCATTTCCATTTATCTTTATCAGTGAATGTCTGGAAAACCTAATTGCTGTTATTTCCATCTTGAACAGGCTAATAGGTATCAGAAAGGGAAAAGCTTTCTTCCCCCATTTTTTTTTGAATTTACCAAAAAAAAAAAAAATAATAATAATAAAGCAATAAGATAAAAAGCCCTTATTGATAAGGGAAATATAACTGGGTTTTTCGTCTTAACGAAATTTGCTTTCATTAAAACAGAATCTGCAGCATGGCTCCTTGATTACTTTGGTGTGTTGCATTCACCAGCATAAATAAACCTCCTGCTTTCGAGCCGGGAAGCCCTGCTATTTTAAAGATGAAAAAATTTCAGCTTCTGGATGGCTGCTTTCATTTAACACAGCTTCAAATGAATTTATGAACTGTTCTATAATGTTTTCTGCATACACCAAATGGCAGACTTTAGGCAGAAACCCAATATATGTTTAGTTAGTATATAATAAACATAATATTTACATGGGCTATGCACTGTGTTAAGAATCAAGAGCAGTTGCTCTATAAACTGTTATTGAATTCTCTAACATAGAGCCCTAACCAAGTAGTCCATCAAGATTCCAGAAGAATTTTGGGGAAGAGACCCTGACCTATTCGAAGTGCACACACACATGTGTGTGTTTGTGGGCACGCATGTGGGGGCACGCTAAACCTGGGTCTCTTTCATTTAAAAAAAAAATCTCCCTAATCAAAACCTTAACAACAATCTCATTTTTCTCTGCTGGCTAGGATGACAATGTAGTTTAAGACATTGTTTTTAACTTTAAAGGTGTCTCTGTGGTTTTGAAGAATGTTTCAGGAACTTAAAAAAAAATTTTTTTTAAATCCCAGTAGATAGAAAAGGCAGTTCATTTCTTAAGCAATAAACAGAAAGCCAGGGGAGGGGTGCTGAATAAGCATGCTTATATAGAATTTTTCTTTGAAAAGCCTACTAGTTAGGCACTATAACACTTCAGTTGATATTTCTACAGTGCAAACACGATAGTGGAAATTAAGTTGCCCCAGCAAATTCAGTTTAGGGGGAATTTGTTATGAATAAAATGCTGCTGTTGGCTCTAGAACATTGAATTTATCCACCAAATAATATCTTAGAAATACCACTTCAGAAGAAATCAGCTCTAAATAATTGATAAATTTGGTTTGTTTAGAAACCTTTTGACCTCTGTAATAGAAAGTAAAAACACATTTCAGTTATTAAAGTCACATATATTCCCTCTGGTAGGGGGAGCTTTTAATTTTAAGCTGGGCTCTGTAGGGGCCATTTGATAAAGCTTAGAGAAATTTTTCAACTGCTGCTGTTGGATTTGGGTCAGCCTCCTTTGGGAAAATGGAAAAAGATAAATTTGTTGCTTTTCATAACACACAAGAAAACTTCAGAGATTTTAAACATGAAGACCTATTGGAAGTGAAAGATGGTTTTTTTTTTTTTTTGGTAGCCCCTTCTGCCTGCCTCCCATCCCCAAACTCTCCCTTTCTCCCTTTTCTCTGGGAAGAAGGTTTCAATGCTTGTGCTGTTAAAATAAAGGAAAAGAGAATCAGCATTTCCTACTAACGTAAGACATTCCTTTTTAGATAAGTACTGTAGCTCTTGTTGGCCGTCTTTAGAGCAATTCTGTTTTATAGAAAAAATAGCAAGAGACTACATAAAGTGATTTCTAACTGCAACATTTTTTGTTCAAATACACTTATTTAACAAGTAATTTTATTAGCTATTTTTCTTTTGCGATCCAGCATCTCTTAGTGAATGCTCTCTGACGTGGCTTTCCACATTGAAAAAAATGTGCAAGTAATGCAAAGGATTTACATCTTACAATATTATTATCGATATCATTAATACATATTTGAAAGCGCAACTCCTCTCTATAATGAAAAAATGAAAGTAAAGAATTCATCTCTATTGTCGTATTTATGTAAGACATGTGCTCAAATTACATTGCGCAAGTAAGTGGATTTTTATGAGTTCTTTATAAATGCTACGTTTTAAGAAGGTGCATTGAAATTGTTTCTACAACCCACGTACACCAAGCACAGCTGCAATGGTGTTTGGACATTATTTTATTATACTGTGGGCTTGGGAAGGCAAAGGATCGTATCTGATCTCTATTATGTTCTTTAGGTTCTTTTTAGGAACCTAATTTACCCTTTTTTTGCCCAATAGATTATCGAAATGCACTGGCCTTCAACAAAGAGCTCATCCCTCAGCTTGACTTTGAAGCCGCCTGACAGAAAGAGTATTTGGAATCCATATGGAATGACGCAAGGAAAAAATACATGTAAATAAGAAGTAACTTTCTTATTTCTCCAGTGATTATAAAGAGGTGGAAGATTTGGGAGGCAAAAGGAAGAGAAATAGCTGAAGAAATCAGGGTGAGCACATATCTCAGTGTCCAAGGAAAGAGTCCAACGAGTGCCAGAAAATGGGGCCATCCACAAAAATAAATATCCTCATATCCCTGGGTTTAAAAGAGGTACTCCAAGAAGCTCTGGTACTCGGTAACACCATAAGACTCTAGTGCATCAATGCCTTCAAGGCAATGGACAACCCTGCCCATCAGCAACTTCCTCCGTGCACTATTACATGAAAACATAATGGTTGCATGATTGCATCCCAGTCCCTCAAAAAGAAAAGAATCGTGCTTTGTCTTTATCATCTGGGATGAATGCTTCCTCAGCATACATATATTTAGATTTTTATCTTTAGGAACCAATTGGCTAAAACTAAATGATGTGTGTCCCAATTCACATGGAAAGGCGGATTCTGAAGGACCAGTGCCCACACTGATTAAGACGGTGATTACCCAAGAAAAAAACAAAAACAAAAACAAAAACAGAAAAAAAAACACCAGAAAGTCAGAAAATAAGTAGCGGTGAGCATGTGGAGAAATAAGAAGCTTTGTGCAACATAAAGGGTGCAGCCACTGTGAGAAATACTATGATGTTTCCTCAAAAATATTAAACAAAATTACCATAAAATCAGCAATTCCACTTCTTGGTATATGCCCAAAGGAATTGAAAGCAAAGACTCAATACATTCATCTTCTCATTAACATTATGGACAAGAGCCAAAAGGTGGAAGCAACCTAACTGTCCTGTCAACAGATGAATGATGAAATAATATGTGGTCTATACATATAGTGGAATATTATTCAGCCTTAAAAAGGAAAGAAATTCTGACACGTGCTACCACATGAATGGACCTTGAAGACACTCTGACATTAAGACACTATGTGAAGTGAAAGAAATCAGACACAAAGGGACAAATAGTGTAGGATTCAATGCATATGAGGTACATAGAATAGCCAAATTCATAGAGCCAAAAGGGAGAATGGTGGCTATGAGGGACTGAGGTGAGAGGTTGGGGAGGTTAATGTTTAACAGGAACAGAGTTTCAGTTTGGGAAGATGGTTGGTGGTTCTAGAGTTGAATGGGGATGATGGTTACACAACAATGTGGACTGTGCATATAAACATGGCTAAAATTCTAAATTGTGTTATGTAGGTTTTGTCATGGTAAAAAACGCACAGTGCCACTGTTCATCAAAATCTCATGATAAAAATCAAGAAATCAAATGTGAGCAGATCTTTCTGTTCAAACCAATTTTAAAAAGCATGTCCAAAACAATAATCCCTGTTTAATATTTTTGCTACTTATTCTTCTGTTTCATATTCTCTTTTGTGTTAGACCGGTCATGTCGCCATGTCTGGATCTTGCCACGTGCGAGGGCTTCTGGTCTTCTTCTTGACTCTAAAGATGTCTCTGTAAGTCCTTGGGCTTGGGTTTAACAAGTCCTCCTTAAGTTTGGGACACTTTCATCTGTTCTCAATTTACTAAAAATTCTTAATATGCAGGAAGAGTTTATTCTACCAAACTGATGACTCAAATGTATTTGTTTCTCTTCAAGGACATCAGTGTTCTTTGGTTTCACATAATGTTGTTTTTGATTACAAAGATTTTTAGGATATTCACGTGACCTAGTTTTCTCGCACTTAAAATGAGTTGTAGTTTAGTCATAGGAACATCCTTCCAGTTAATTTCAGCAGGTTGGATATCCTCATCTCTGGTGTCAAAGTTTTCAAGGAGCCCTGAGCATTTATCACAAATATACTTCTCCTTCCTTTTTTTCTCTTCATTCTTGTACCTATGTTCATTAGGGCATGCCTATCATAACCTTCATTTCCTTCGTATTAATTCACAAATGTCTGGACGTTCTGTTACCCAGGGTCAGATCAAGCCTTCTGGGAAAGAGGATACTGGCACTTCTAACTCAATGCATTTGTTTTTTAAAGGGTTTCAAAGTGAAATTTTATAACTAGTTTGTTCATATGTCTCAGTTATTATGTTCAACCAACATCACTTAGGTCTATCTTGCGTGGTGTCGATTTGAGTTGAAATTAAAATACCCTTTATGTGATCAGAAAATAATTTCATAATATGAAATACTATCAATAATACTATCAACAATTAAATTCATCGCTATTCAAATGCTTACTCCATAAGTAATTTATTTTTTTTCTATTTTCTACAGCTAATTCTGGCAAAGATCAGATTAAAGGTACTATTTAAGAAAAACCTTCATGGTTCTCCTAAACAAACCAGCCTTTGATGAGCGCCCTGGTGCCCAGTTACATGCTTGAAATTTGTTGCCTGATCATTTGACCCTGAGTCCTGCTTTTATTACATCAATCACTCACTCAACAACTCCTTTTCCCTCAAAAGATTTTTTTTCTGTGTTCACAAACTCCTGGTTGTGAAACATGAGTTCAGTGTGGAGAGCTTCCATTCATATGGCACTTTGTTTAGCGGGAAGAGAGGTTGCATGTTTCATGTTTCTCCACACACACATCTTTATGTTTTATCACACACACAAAAAGCCAGAATAGAATGCGTTCTTTACTTTCAAAAATATAACAAGAGAGCATAGTTCCATCTAAAGTGATTTTATTTGACTTCTCTTAAATGACATACATTATATTTGTGTGCTATTTCCATTCTACTGTATTTGTATGCTATTCTATTCTACTGTAATCTGCAAAGTGTGTGGTGAAAGGTATCCCATTGCTCTTCAAGCATGTAGATGAAGCCTCCATTTGTGACTTGTTAGATCTATGGATTCATAGACAATCCTCATGATGGCACATGTGGACCTACTCCTTCAACCAATGCCTAGTCTAACTTTCCATTGGGTGTTTTATTTGAAATGGTTATCATTTTTTCCCTATATATACCCCAAGCCATGTATTTCTTCCCTAAGCAAATCCGGAAGCCTATTCCTGCCAGCAGAAAGACCATGATCCTGGTCCCCCTTGCTGGTTCCATCTTGGATTTATTCATTACCTTCAATGTTAGTTCAATGACATCATTCTATCATCTATTCTGTACTGACTGTCTAGTAGGTGCAGGCTTTTTTCTCTCTGATGTATCCAAAACCATCCCTTTATTTTCCTGTACCCCCCCCCAGGTTCAGGTTCTCATCACCTCTCTCTTTGATGACTGCAGATTATCTTGCAGTTGTCTCTTCTGTCCCAGGCACCCCCTCAACCACCACACACACATACCAGCAGACACCAAGCCCACCAATATCTAAGCAATATCTCAAAAGGCTATCTTTCATTAAGTCATGCTACTACACAGAAGCACTCACTGATTCACATTATACCACCTCAAATCTAAGCTCATTTACTAAATTACTGTAAATTTATCAAGTGTCTGATCTATCTATCAAGACTCTTCAAAAAAAAAATAAATAAAAAAAAAATAAAAAAGACTCTTCATACCCTGGCTCCTTGTCTTCCTAACCTGCTTACTGTCACTACCATAGATAATACGGACTCTGTCTAATGGTCTCCATCATAATACGGACTCCAGACCAGGCTGGACTCATTCCTGCCTCCACACCATCTCTTAGGTTCTTTCTCCACCTCCACTCTCCTTTATTCTTCCTGCCTTCAAACCAAATCATTTCTATCTTGGAAAGCTCTCCTAATAAATCCAAACTTCATTGATGTCACATTCCCCTGGAAGACACCTTGTCAGTTCAATCCAATTTCATATTTACTCTTTGTCATTGAATACAATTTCTTGCCCACCAACTGATAGGCTCATTCAGATAAGACTCTACCTCACATTCTTCTGTAACTCCTTTGGGGGTGCCCAAAGTGCTTTGCATGTAGAAAAAATATGTAGTTGATTAATTACTGAGTTCTCTCCCACTTGTCCTACTGTATGCACTAGGAGACTTTATTCATAACTGTAAGTCCTTTACTCCAGGAAAAGCAGGGGGACCAAATAATATTAATGATTATTGAATAAGAACTGATAGTCTTCAGGAGAGATAATGCAGCTGGATAGCTGCTATAGAAAGTCATTTGGTAGAAGTTGGGCCATATTTCTAGATAGTTTGACCCCCTCCCAAGATAAGGCACACTCCGGTAGACAACTATGTCTGGTATGAAAATACATTTTGGAACTGTTGAACTTGGGCTCTTCTGATCATTTGCCTATTCAAGACTGGAAATATCCACTAATATTCGAATTAAAAGGGTGGGTAGGGGTGTCCGCAACTTTCCCCTGACTGAGATCTCAGCCCCAGTTCCCCAAATGATTTGCATGTGCAGACCTTGTCAATATGTTTCTGGAGAGTCTGGTGAAAAATGCAGGAATAAAGATCAGAAATTGCATTTCCTGCTTGGCTTAAACGAGGGGAGACTTGAAGGGTGGGAGTTGCCTTCCCCCTTGGCCATGAGACAATTGTATCAGAGTGTTCTGTTTTGTTCTGGCTGGATAGTGTCTACTTATCAAAAGCAGGAAATTGCATTTTAACTTGGATCTGCGGGATCCTGCCGGGGAGGGGTTGATCTGGTTAGGAGGGTGGAAGTGGGAGGAGGGCTAGGGCAGAGAACAGTCAGTACCAGACCTTTGCGGGGCCTGCGGCCATCAGGAGCTTGGCAGGAACAGAAACTGCATTAAAACAAAACGAAAGAAAACAAAAGACATGGGTTGAAGATGTGAGCAAGCATGTCCTCTCCAGATGTGAAGATACCGAGGAGCTATTTTTCTGATCTAGAGAGGATCAGTGCTCTCACCGTAAAGTTGGCGCATCCTCACCAGCTACGTAATATGCGCACTGATTCATTTATAGCCCTGAAGAGGGAAGAAGCAGCAAAGTTGTCTGATGCCAGATTACAGGCATCATTGATATCAAGATAGGAATATCTACACACCCGTGAAGGAGCTTGGCGGCGGGGGGCCTGGGGGGGGGGGGGGGCGGTGGTGAAGGGAAGGCAGATTTTGTGAGCAGCCTTTTGTTTGTGTTCAGTTTATAATGAATGTGGTAAGAGATGTGAGGATGAATTTTAGCTAATGAAAAGACAATGAGAGCTATTAAGGAATTTTAATATACAGGAATATGAAAGCAAAATCACATTTACTCACTCTTCTGTAAACAAAAGCAAGTAAATACTAATTGGACGTTCAGCAATTAAAATTTGATCTAATAGAATGCAAAGAACTGGTTGATTCTTACCTTTTAAATAGGTGTTTGGAAAGCATGAGATTCATCCACTTTCCAAGTGAAAGATGTAAGTGTGTGTGTGTGTTGCAAAAATGCCAAAAAAAAACCAAAAGCAGACTTCAGATACTCAATAAATATATATGTATATATGTATAAACATATATATACACATACACACATCCAGAGAGACATAAGGAACTGTGGAATCTGTTAGAAGACAAAACAGCAATGAAAGAACATTACTAAAATTATAGCTAAAATCTAAGCTGGAAGAATGTAATAATATGTCTTCTTAGACTTCTCATTCTTTTATACTCCTGTAACTCGGGCCACATTATAAGTACCACTCTGACACTACGTGTGAGTACAAATGATAAATTAAGTACACAGAAACACCATTATACTTTCCTAAATCTAGGTTACTTGCTCTCTGTTGGCCTTATAATAGCCCTTCGATAAGGAAGTCACTGGAGTGGACGTTTCTTGCTGCCGTTCTATACCTCGACGTAACTGATATGCCATCTTCTGTAATAATGTTAAAGAATTGCAAATCAGAAAATAAACCAATTCCACTAAGATTTATCTTCATTTGAAAACGTTCTGTATTTGAGACTGGTGTACACAGACGAGGAACCAGATATTTGCTAGGGAGATCTTCCATAGCATATTTCATACTAAACTATACAGGCAGAAGATATTTTGAAGGTAGAATCAAAAGAGAGAGAGAGAGAGAGAGAGAACTTCCTCAGACTGAAAGTGATCTCAAAGTCATTTTTAAAAATGTTAATGCTTGTAAATCTATTTAATTAAAATGTTAAAGGCCTGGACTCCATTCCGTATTGTGATACTTACAGCCAGAAAGACTGAGATTAAACCCTTTAACATTTTTTTCTTCATTGCTGCGGCACTTTGCCTTCCCCCTGGAAGAGCCTGGGCTTTATTTTTTTATTTACTTACATCCCCAACAGCTCTGGTTAAAACATAGTTAATGTACCAACTGCAATTAGCCAACTGTCAAAGTCTCAACTCCCAACCGTTGATAAGCTTCATTTAACTAATTTGAGAAGTGGAAGTTTGATTTTTTTTTTTTCCAGGAAGGTAGCTTGTTTCCTTATTTCCCGTCAAGAGAGCCAAGTCCTGTGACCTATGGTTAAAAGGGCTCTTTGTAATTAAGACAGGGAGTCTCCAAGTGAACAGTTCTCACAGTAGGAGGGAAAAAATTAAAAAGAGAGAGAGACAGAGACAGAGACAGGGGAGGAAGCATGACACCGCTTAACGAAGTAATGGGAGCGCAGCCAATGCCTGGTCCCCTCGGCCGCTGAGCCCCGGGTCCCGCCACCTTCAGCTCCATTGGTTCTGGGTCCATTTCTTGGAAGCGCCGAGTCTATTAAGACCTTGGCCAGCGGGCCCCTGGCAGGATATACTCCCTCCGCGGCGCCTGTGCATAGACAACCAGAAACTGATCAACCGTGTTATATCAATAACATTCTCACACCAGGTTGTGTAAATTGATCTTTTACAATTTCTCTCGGTGACAGTCTCTGTAACCAACAAGATAAATCATTCCTCCTGTGGCTTTTTTATTGATTGCTGAGACCTGTATAAAAATTACACTGCTCAAGCTGTGAAGTGAACATCCTCATAAAAGAAGACTTTTTATTTACAATCAAAATATGTTTGGGCCCAGATCAAGTGCAGATTTACTAGCTCAGAACTTGCAAGAACAGTGAAATTTAACAGACTTAGGGAAAACTAGAAATTCAAAAGAAACACGCCCCCCCATCACCAAAAAGCAACCATCACCAACTGCAAGAACACACACAACGTGCCTCAAATTAAGACCACTCTTTTTTTTTTAAAGAAAAACTTTACACATTTGATTTTAAGCTCAACAGTGAGCAGAAAGCCATCTGCTAAAAAAAACGGAAGAAAGAAAGAAAAGAAAAGTGCCACAATCAAATTAATCTTTGCAATGAATTTTATAAACTACACAAATTGCCTTGTGATAACACCTCCACCCAGCTCTTGTTATAAGACTAAAAACAAGAGCCTAGAGCCCCTTTTGTCTGGTCAAAAAAGCTTTGGTAGCATAGACAAAAATCATAGAACAAGATGCACTTCAGAGATGAGACTTCATCTTTTTTTAAAAAGTTTCACTCCCATGATTTTGCAATCATGAAAATATCTTCAGTTCTACTGCAAGAGTAATTTAAAATTCTGGAGGACTTAGAATTTTTAAAGTCGTTGCAATACAGACAATTGATATCCTTGAATACACATTTTACACAAATAGCATCTTGGAATGTAAACTTTCTTTTCAATTCTATATTCTACTAAAGACATGAACACAATTGCAGTTTGAAAGCACTGTGCTGAGGAGAGTTTTAAAGTGACAACTACTCTGTGCACAGTTTTCCTGAAACTTCTTGCAGTCAGCTTTCCTCCGGGTGCGCAATGTTGAATCACCTGCTAAAAAATACGGGGCCTCCCGAGGCCGAGGCAGAGCTCTAGCTCCAGAATCCACTTTTTTGAAAAGTGCAAAAGCAAAATGTTCACTATTTTTGCATCATCTCAGAGTATGAGTTAATGATGTTTATAAACTGGAGAGAATCACCCTAAGTTATGGCTGCCTGAAATAGCTTTCCATGCATGCCCTGTGAGGCGGGTATTGTGTTCAATTCAAATAGCATTTCACAGACCTAAGAATCTGAGCATAGCCTTTTGTATACATCTAAGAGGGGAGGACAGAGATGGTTCTCTTTGTCCCTTCCCCTTGAGCCTTTGCCTGGTTTCTCTGAAGCTGGGCTCTTTATTTGCAGTTTTAGAGAAGGCCTTTTCAATGGAACAGGCCAAAGAGGCTGGCGGGCGGGCGGGGGAGCGGGAAGGGGTGTTTGGGCTCCGTTCCCCACTTTGCTGGCCAGGAGGAAAAGTGACAGTGTGACAGTCTGGAGGTGAGGCTCCCTCACCTCCCTGGGAGACACCCTCACTGGGGAAGGGGCAGCAGCAGCGCACACCCTCCGGACAGACCGGACGACACCAAAGAGGAGAGGGAGCAACCGGCTCAGGAGGCCAGGCCAGGAAGGGGCTTGCTGCACACAGCGGATGTGCCCTCTGGCCAAAGGAACCCTTGCACGAGCTCATCTCCTAGCGACTGGCTGCCCGCTCGGCCCTGCTCCTGCCTCCCTCCCCGTGGCCACCGGCCCGGCTCCTGGCAGGCCGGGCTCAGCCTCCTGTTTACATCTGGGCAGTCCTTGCCCCCGCGCACAAAGACCCACTGTGCCCAGGTTCACCGACTGTCTTTTGGTTCTTTGTGACTCTTGACGGAGTCCAGTGGGAGGCGATCCCGCAGCTCCGCCGCGGCACACTCCCGCGCCCCCGCCCCGCGCCCCGCGCCCCCGCCCCGCGCCCCGCGGCATCAGCGCAGCCCCAGGGCCGTGGGAAGCGGGGCCCGGGAGCCCAGTCCGGGCACATCCTCTCCATTTCTCCTCGCCTGCGAGAGTGACCCGTCTGCGGCCGCACATTGTCGCCGATTGTGGGAAAGGTTCCGCCAGCCTTTCCGCCGCGCGGGCCGCCCTAATGAGGGAACAATCGGGCTCCCCGGAGCTGCCGGCGGGGTCAGGCCCGGCGCCCCAGCCCCTGACAGCGCCATAAATTGGCCGTGCAAAGCCGAGCGCTAGGTGGTCCCGGGAGGAAAGAGCCGCCGCCGGGAGCGCGAAAAGGCGAGTCCGGGAGCCCGCCGGGGAGCCGGTGGCGTTCCCTGCAGATCACCTTGTCGGACCGCAGGAGTAGCGGAGGTCAGGCAGGGGGGACAAGGGCAGGGCGCAGGGGTGACCCCGGCGGGGGGCGGGGCGAGCCCGGCTCCGGGGCGAGCAGGACCAAAGGGGTGGGCGCTGCGGGCGGGGCCCGAGGGGCCCGGAGTCGGGGGGTCGCAGGGCCGGCCCGGCCCGACCCCACAGCCCCTCCCTCCCTCCCCACCCCTGAGAAAGGAGCAGCCCAGACTGCAGGAGAGATTGCTGCCGCTCACAAAGCCTTGTCTTTTTCTTTTCTTTTCGCTTTTTTCTTTCTTTTTTTTTTTGAAAGATATTATCGGATAAGGACAAGATGAAAAAAAAAAAAATCAGGAGGTGTGGACTTTTTTTTTTTTTTTTGTCCCAGACCCTGTACGATAATGCAAAGTGTCTTTTATTTTCAACCAGAACAATTTTTCCAAGAAGAGCAATAATTTTTGTACAGTCCCAGAGAAGTGAATGACATAAGGTTGCTCTTTCTGGTTTTTATTTAGCATCAGTATGGGGTGAGTTTTTTTTTTTTTTTTTTTTTTTTTTAGTTTGTTTTTTGTTTTTTATCTCTCCAGGGAGCAGAGGGAGAAAAAGAAAGGGAGCTAGTAGGGGGAGAGAGGGAAGCTTATATGAGCAGGATTAAGTCAACTTTTAACTTGAAAAAATTGTATAAAAAAAAAAATGTTTGTCAAACTAACATCAACAAATGTGGCCAGATATCTGGTTTTAATGGGATGATTCAGGAGTTTCTGTCTGTTGCAGGCCTGGGGCTGCCAAAATCCTCCACCAATCATGACCTCCTCAACCTCACAAGTTTCAATCAAATGAGCCCAAAGGGTTGATTGCTAGACATGATAGCTATTTACCTGCGAAACGTTGACACAGGCTGTGGTTGTTGGGGGTTTCCCCTCTTTTTCTCAATTCTTTTGGAGGTGAGACTATGACCCTTGAGAGGACAAAGGGTCAGTGGAGTCCTGGGCAGGTGATGACTCTGTAAGTCTACCCCTCTCCTGAGTGAGAAGGGACTCAGCCCAACACTGAGCGCTTCAGGTCCCTCCCCACCTGCCCAAGCCCCTATCTTCTCCCTTCAAAGATCTAACTCACATCCCATAAGAACTTCACTAGCCCCAATCAGCTATGCTGATCTATTTTTTCCTGGTATAGGAGGAGCACCGTGGCATAAGGAAGAAGAAAACGTAGGTAGCCTCTCCAGGAAGCAATGTGACCTCACATTCTTCATACAGAACCACAGAATTTGATAAATACGCATGTAAATGTTATCCCTGAAAGTCTGAAAGAGAAAACTTACTTCTAAAGCAAATCGGATTGAGTTTCCCTCTTAATCTGATTACCTTGGAATAGGTGGCTTGCTTCCTGAGGGTTGGTAATTATTGATAACTTCTTAGAGCAGAGAGTTACTGAAAAACCATTTGGAGGCAAAAAGCAAGGTGTATGCATGTTCTAAACTAGAGCTCCAAATTAAATTGGACAACAATTTTGTTTACATTCTTCAGGTGCTTTCTCCAAAGATTCCTATTAAAATCACATTTTCTCATAATTTATCTAGAAAGAAGAAGCCAAAAGCTTATCGTTCAAAGTGTGGAAAAACTAGTCACATGCAGTATTCTGAATAAGACAAACACAAATTTTCTTTCAACTAGAAATGGGGCTTTGGGGGAATGGGAGATATTCATTTCTAAGTTACAACCTGTTTTTCTTTATGAATACAATACTGATCCTCAGAAGCACACCCAAGTGAAGAATACCCTAACTGTTCCCAAAGTCTCATGTTGAAAACAATACTAAGTCAACACTTTAGCAAGACATTTCAAAGGGTTCTATTCCCTGAGACCTGAAGTTGAAAAACCCTTTTCCATTAACAACCTGTTGTTTTTACAGTTTAACAGTGTTGCTTTTACCTGGAGGGGTTAAAAAAAAAGCTTGAATGGAAAATAAACTTGAGAGATAAGTTGATGTTAATAGTCCTACGGCTTTCCGTTGTATGTTGTTCATCAATTGAGACAATTAAAAAAGACCTTTGAAACGGCAGCACTTATTTGTGATACTACTAATATCTATTCTTCACCTCTTATTATTGAAACATATGTGATATAGGAAAGAGCGTGGTTATCTTTTTGGCTTGACTGCATTTTCCAGCCCCTACGGGAAAAGCCCAAATACAGTTCTGGATTCTTCAATGGTGCCCCTCAGTTGTTCCATGCAAAAAGCTGGAATGATTTCTTCTTTCCCATCTACTTCCAGGTTGCTGAAATAATACATTAAAAAGAGAAAGACCAATTCCAAAAATGGAATGAGGGATATTGTCATTCCAACCTTGTATTATAAGCCTGTCATGTGTTCTAGAAGAATTGTTCATGTAGTGAAGGAATAATAAGAAAGAAAACACAGCCAAGAGGCCCTGTTGCTGAGTGTTCTTGACAACAGACAACCCCTAAGGATTCTTGCCTGCAATCCTGGCTCTGCCATCAATTCACCGTATGCCTTTGGGTAAGTCACTTAACCTTTCTGGGTCTCACTTTCCCTGTGGGCAAAATGGCGGTTATTGTAATAACCCTCTTACCAGTATTTTGCAAAGAACAATGATTACAAATGAATGCAAATCATCTTGTGTGTGTTAAGAATGACATACAAGTGCTAAGAAATAGCATAAGCTTGTAGTTCACAGTACACTTTTCCAAGAACAACAGGCGGATATTGTAAGCATGGAATGATAACAGGGACCACCAAGCAGATTAGAACCAAGAGAATCCTTTAGAAAGAATTTGTGATGAGTCACTGGACCAAAATGGGAAAGTGGGAAAGGATAACCAATTCTCATTTTTTCATATGAATTTTGTCAAAAGTGATTTGGACGTTAACAAACCAGAAGATGCGCTCAGTATAGTTAATCTAAAATTGTTGTAGAAATAATAGATGTTGTATATTTTACATGTAGAAAAAAGATACACAACTTAGAGAGGGGATTTACTTACTTATAGGCAACTCAGAGATTTAGTATTTATAACGCATGTCTTGTTCTGTGATCCAGGAGGATTTTACATGTGGCTTTGTAAGAGGATGGCAGATAATAATGATTAATTAAATGTTTGGTAATGCTTTTTTTAGTTTGTTTCTGAAGAACAACAATTACCAGATTTAAAGACAAATTATATTTAAAAACACATTTCAAGTCTTTTTTCTATTTTTTAAAATCTCAAAATTGGAGAAAAATGTCAAATGAGGAACATACAGAATATTTATGGTAACAAAAGGTTAATATTATTAACAGAATTATTACGAATCAATTTAAAAAAATGAACAACCAGAGGAAAAAAGAATTGATATGAGCAAGCAATTAGCAAAATAATAAATACAATTGTCCAACTCACAAAGAGGTGTTTAACCGCAGTAAGAAATTCAAGTTAAAATACCCTGTGCCTTGTTTCATTAATTAGTAAACACTATAAAAAGTGCTGTGCCCTTTATCCCAGCTACTTCACTTTAGGAGTTTGTGTTAAAAAAAAAAATCATCATTGTTCCCTAAGTCTTTTTTTTTTTTTTTTATTTATGATAGTCACAGAGAGATAGAGAGAGGCAGAGACACAGGCAGAGGGAGAAGCAGGCTCCATGCACCAGGAGCCTGACGTGGGATTCGATCCCGGGTCTCCAGGATCGTGCCCTGGGCCAAAGGCAGGCGCCAAACCGCTGCGCCACCCAGGGATCCCTGTTCCCTAAGTCTTAACCATAAGGATGATGATGACAGCATTGCTTGTTACAGTGTATAATTGCAAACAACTCTAAATACGCAACAATAGGACAACCAGTTCAATACACTGTGGTATGTGCATGAAATGCATTATGATATAACTATGAGAAAAGATGTTGTGGTGGCTATGAATGCATACTAAGTAGAAAGATACCTAGCTACAAAAGTAGGTGAGAAACAATATAAAGGGTCTGATCCTATTTTGAGGACAGAAGAAACAGGCTGGACATGGCTAGTTGATGCAGTGATAATACAAACACTTCAGGATTTAAGTGGCTTATAATAACAAATGCTTAATCCT
The DNA here is from genome assembly GCF_048418805.1 of Vulpes vulpes. Classification (NCBI taxonomy): domain Eukaryota; kingdom Metazoa; phylum Chordata; class Mammalia; order Carnivora; family Canidae; genus Vulpes; species Vulpes vulpes. The sequence goes on along the minus strand of NC_132795.1, from coordinate 67,180,068 downwards.
CACTTGTATTTCAGGTTCTTTCTGGAGCACCTGTGGGCTCTGCTCCACATGTCCTCACTCTGTGATTTGGGGTGAAGGGGCCACCATCTGAAATATGGCAGGTCACCGTGGCAGAGGGATAGAGCACCACTGTCCAAAACAGTAGCCACTATCCACATGCAGCTTTGAGAACATGAAAAGGGGCCTGTGTAAATTGAGATGGTTCTAAGTCTAAAATATGCACCTGGTTTCAAAAACATTGTAGAAATTATAATAATAAAAGAATGTAAAATATCTCAATAACTTTAGGTTGACTGCATGTCGAATCTATTTTGAATAGCTTAGGCTAAAGAAAATAGCTTGTAAAAATTCATTTCACCTGTTTCTTTTACTTTTTTAATGTAGCTACTAGAAAATTTGAAATTACACAGGTGCCTGAGAGTCATGTGAGCCACAGTGTTCTAGAATGCCTTGAACTAGCAATTCTATCACCTCATTGGCTACAATCAATCACATGAACCCACACAATCCAAAGAAGGCCAGAGAGTGCAATCCCACAATGCACCCAGAAGGCAGAAAACTGGAAATATTTGGTGAGTAGTCTTAATAAGTGCCACAGAAAGAGAGAAAGTGAGAGGGAATGCACAAATTCTGAAGAGTAGTTTGAGACAATCTGCATTAAACACAGGCTACTTGCTATAAGAAAATTTTCCCCCAAGATGAAAGTGGCCAGCCTCTAGAGCAACTAAAAAGGTTATTTGATGGCCTTGTAACAGCTGATGGGGAGAAAAATGTTATATATATTAGGACACTGCAGGCAGAGAAGACAAAGGACCAGCAACAATTTGAAGAAGGAAAAAGTCAGCACTACTCGCATACACACACAAGGGCAGACATTTGCAGAGATGACATGTGAACTCACTTTTGAGCTGTTCACTGTGCAAGTCCCCAAGAAGAGAAGCAATAAGGATTGGCTGAGCCCTGGATACTTGTCTCCCAAGGAAAGCTGAGGACTCAGCAAATGTGTGTGTGCGTGCAGATATGTCCATACTTATTGGAAAACCTTGAATTCCGTTCTCCAAAAGCTTTGCCATCTTCATCGCTTGGGAATGGGATCCCATGTGATTTCAAATTCATTCTCTTTGCTTGTTTCTGTTGTCAGGTCATTCTCAATAAACTAATGATATTCAAAATTACTTGTCAAACTCTTTGCTCAGAACTCAAAGCAATATGCAGTCATACTGATTGCAATAGGGCAAGACAAGATAACGTATTGTGTGTTCTAGAGGCCGGCTGCCTGGGGTCAAATTGCTAGCTGCACAACCCCTCGCAGTTGCATAACTGCCCTCTTCCTCCATCAATCTATCTGTAAAATGGGGATAATATCTGTATTTATTTCATAGGATTGTGAGCAAAGATCCAAATGTGTAAAGAAGTGAACACCCAGCTAGATTCTGCTACCAAATTTCAGTTTTCAAATTTATAATAAAAACTAAAATCAGCCGAGCTGTACTCCACTCTGCAGCTGGTATTTGGAGAAGCATTAGCAGAATTCCCTTCATCCTTGCTCATCCTTTCCCTTAAAAGATCTCCAGTCTGGAAATGTGATTTTCCTCCTTACATCTGCACAAGCCACTGACTTGTCAGGATTAAAATACAAAAGACTTTCACATTTTTGCATCTTTGTCTCCTGAATTAGCACTCCACTTCTGAATTTAAGGAACCATAGCACCGTTCAGTGTTTTAAGAGTGAGTAAAATATAAAAAAATTAGAATGGCTTTGACAAGTTAACATCAATTTGAATGAGACCCGAAAAATGAAATTCTGTAGATGAGTGCTTTCATTTCAAATGGCTTTACCGGTTTTCAAATGATTACACAATTTTGTCTCATTCCCTTCAAATTTACAAATTAATATTTTTAAGAGACGGAGTTAATAACCAGTTGAGTTAAAACGTATTAAAAACTATAAAGGTTTCTTCAATTGAAGTTCGGAGTTTTGCTATATAAAACTGACTTAGAGTTACCATAAAAATAGCAATATCATGCAATACCATGTTTATATTTCTCAGTTCAATTGCTTTTTATTTTCAGAGTGTAGGCCACTAAGACATGCCTGAATGAAATTAGCTAGGAGCCAAATAATTAATCCAACATTCATCCAAAATGCTGAACTAACTTACATAATTCTTCAAATGAATATCATACCTTGATGGTGATATACAAATTGTTTTGAACCTTAGGCTTAAAACGGTATTCTGATTAATCAAAAAGAACACCTTGTAAATTGTTACACGTGTAAAGTAGCTACCCAACTCCCTGAATATTTTAGCAAAATACTTGTAAAATTGCACCACCAAAACCATACCTCCACCAACCAAGAGTGAAAGATGGTGCCAACACCAACAGAAGGTAAGAGAAGGATAAATTTCAAAAGATTCTAGCTGTTTCTGTACCCTCCGCACCCTCAAAGTGAAATCAAGAATTGAAAGGGATTTTAGGCTTCAAGTTCAATTAAAATAAACACTTTAGACTTAATTATTTTACTATTTAAAGTGAAAAATGGAATTTTTGCGTCAAGTGTTTTGGTTCTTCGCCTCCTCTTTACTTTTTTGGTATGTGTGGTCTTATTTTAAAGTTCCATTGAGGCAATACACATATGCCAACCAGAAAATGCAGATATTAAGGGATTTTATTCATAACAGGCTAATTTGTCTCTTGTGAAAGATAAAAGCACTTTGAAGTTGATGAGTCTATGATTTTAAGTAAAATCCTCATTCAAATGTGATTGCTTTATAGGTTTCACTCTGGTCAGAGTAATTTGTGTTCTTCCTATATATTACTCCAACTATAATAAAGCTGTTTATGCAAATGTGAAATTGTTGCTATTGCAAAATTTCTCCGACCATGTAAGGTTGCAATGTTAAATTCCCATTCAAGATCAAAATTCCACATATTCACAACCTGCAAACATCCAAAATTCACACTTCGACATCTGTGTGGCTGCCAACTTCCACTGCAATCTATATCATGCTTTTTCAGAAGTGAAAGGAAAAAAAACAAAACAAAACAAAAACCTTGAGGTAAGTACAATTCAATAGTTATAGTAAATATTTACCAAATGTTTGTGATGCCATATATTTTATTAATTGATAGCACTTAGAAAGTGCATTATGGATGCGAAAGCCATCAAAGTTTGCGAAATGCTACGAAACAACTGTGGCTCATGTGTGCCTGACAAAACCCACCAAGTGCCCAATTCTGACACAAACCTTAAAGATTTTTTCATCTGCAATTTTGAAAGTTCTTTGCATTCCTTTTGTTATCTCAACTATGGAAATCTTCCAACCATGTGTATTTTTGCATCCTTAATGAAACCATTCTTTTTCCATATTCCCTCTCATTGAAAAGTCAGAAGTTTCTATCACGTCAACTACACCAAATACCTTCAAAACAAACAACTTAAAATGATTACATGTGTAAACAATTATTTCTCAGACCTCTTAAAGGGTGTTTAACCAATATGTCATGCTTTTGCACCAACGTATGTTAGCCTAATCACGAATTGCGAAAACTCAGACCATAGTACCCATGAGCAACCAGATTTCTCTGCTGACTGCCTTTATCACCCCTGTTATTCCTGCAGCTATTCTCTAGGCCCTCTTAATTTGGAGATGAACAAGGATAGCAATGAGGATTTCAGAAACAGTAAAATTGCAGGCTGTTCAGATACATGGGCCGATTGCTGAGGTCTGGGGAAGAAGGAATTTCAAGCTAGGTAAGAAAAACAGCTCTGGGGGTGCCTGGGTGGCTCAGTGGGTTGACTGCCCCACTCTTGGTTTAAATTCATGATCTCAGGGTTGTGGGATCAAGCCCCACATCAGACTCTGCGCTCAGTGGGGAGTCAGATTCTCTCCCTTTCCCTGTCTCTCTGACCCCTCCCCCCTCAAAATAAATAAATAAATTTTTAAAGAAGAAAAGAAAAATAGCTCTGCGCCATACATCTGGTCACTCTCAGGCATCCCAGTTTCCTTCAAGGCTTGACCCTTATCATTCTCAGTTACTATGGTTCTGCACCGCAAAATTCTATTTTCTAGTATGTTCACTTCCAGATACATTGCATGAGGCCACTTCTATAAAGTTTCCTCACCTGACATTTTCTACTCACCATTGTATCCCCAGAATCTCATTTATTTCCACCATATAGTGGGCCATAAGCTTATTTCTGCCATTAACTCTCTGTGCTGACCTTAAGTGTGAAGCCTCTCTGAGCCTCAGTTGGCTCATATGGAAAATATGACACCTCATTTGCTGTCTTAGCGAGCTGGTCACTGCACTCTATTGATGTACAGTTTAGTCTTGTTTTATTTTTGTTTTTTTTTTCTGGCTCTATCTTCCAATAAAGTAACAATAAACACCACTGAGAAGTTGAGGCCCAAAAAGCAAAATGCAGAAGGAATAAATATGAAGCCACACATTGAAGTTTGGAAATCAGTGCCAGAAGTGGAGGGTTTATACATTTGACAGTCACTTTTATTAGGCACCCACACCATCCAGGCAGTGTTCTCTTGATAATGCAAACATTTAAAAAAAAAAGTCTTCATATTTAATAAGTTCACATGCTCCAAGTATTGGCAAGTAGAGAAGAGAGATGACAGACACTTAAACAAATATCTAGAATGCACGTTGAAATAAATATTATGATAGAACTGGAGTACTTATTCTATAAAAGCACAACAAAGAGAGACACGAATTTCAGTGCAGTGGGGTACAGATCAGGGATGCCAGAGAACATTCTGAAGGAGGAAACACCACCAGGTATTTGGGCAGCAGTGGCTGTTAACATTGATTTACCCAGCTTCTCACTAAGACAACTATGGAGACTGACAAAATAAGAATTCATACTATCACCAACTAATAAGTTGCAGCTAATAAGTTGCAGAGCTGAGCCATAAAGCCAGGGGCATCCTATGGCTAGCCACTAAACTATGCTGCCTCTCAGTCTAATAAATGATCAAGTTCCATTCCAGCTAAGCTTATTACACAATTGAGACACCAGGACTATTAAATTAAAAATGCATTTTTTCTTCCATGCTATCTGTAAATAAAATAATATAGTGAGCATTTTTATTGCCCAAAACTTGAGTAATGATTTATGGTATCTTTACCAGAATGACCTAAAACATGTGGGATTTTTTTCTTTCTTTTAATTGGTAAAGACTGTTGAGGCACCCAGGACAACCGTAATCTGTTGTCAAATTCCCCTCAACATACTCTTTTACATGGAACCTGTGAATCCCCCTGCACCAAGTGATTCTCAAAAATTTGAGCATATAGTATGCTTTCTATATATGCATAGAATAAAAGGGTTCTAAGGAAATACACTGAAATGCAGGGTGAGATTCTAGGATATTCCCACTCTCTGGGCTTTTCTACATTTTTCATACATTCTCCAAAGAGCACACATGTTTTTAAGTCAAATAAATAGCACATATACTTAGGGTTTTTTTATTCTATAGGATTTTGAATTTGCTTCTAAAATTCCTAGAAAAAAATGAAACTAACCAAAATGACACATAGAACTATGGTGATTTTTGTTTTATTGCATGATTTATTTTTCCATATTTTCTGAAATGAACTTCTTAAAGTATTAATTTGCATATTAAGAGCAAACATCCATGAGCAATAATAGGCAAGCAAAAGGGGAAGGAAGTTCTGGAAGAGTTCTCCATGCAGAGGAGTGGACGTCTGAACAGCCCTGGCCACATGCGGGGGTACAGCCTATCCAGAGAATGGCTTGGAGCCCAATGAGATTAGAGAGAAAGAGAGAGGGAGAGAGAGAGAGCCTACACCCTTGCTGGGTGGGAGAAAATGGGCCTGACACCCCAGCTGAAGGTACATCCCTCAGAAAAAAAAAAGAGCTGCTCCAACTGGAGAAAAAAACTCACCCAGATGGGTGAAGATACTCTGCTTACAGGCACAGGGTGACGGAGTAGCAGAAATGTGTCTGCCCTAAGCTAAGAGACATGGGGAGGGCCTGTGGATCAGGAGCCCAGCACTGTAGAGCAGTGCTGCCGTTATAAATGGAAAAGTGGACCAGCAGAGGGGATGAGATGAGCAATCTTTGGGAAAGGCTTGAGGTGGCCAAGTTGGTGAATGGATGCAGAATGGGAGGCAGCATCTGGACTCAGGGCCTGAGCTGGACCACTGACCAGCTGTGCACATGGGGTCAAGACCCAGCCTCTCTGTGTTCTAACTTCTTCCTGAAGAAGAGAAGGTGTTGTTTTTCCAAGCACACTCTTTTCTCCATTCCTCAAATCTGTCTAGTTACCCACTGAACAACCCAAACGTTTGCTGTGGACTGTGTACCGGGCTGAGTGACTGGCACGCACGGGAGGCAGGCCACCCCGGCATCTCAAACAGATGTGTATTGGTGAACTCTGACCAAATCAGAGTTGATGTAGCCTGGGCCTAGGGCACAACCACAAGAAGAGCCTTTAATTAATTCCAAGGTCATTCTCACAGAGGAAGTTTCATTCATTTCTTCTCCCCCTTTGGGAAGATCGTTTCTGAGTCTCATCCACAAATTTACGTTCTCTTGTTTTGTTTTGTTTTGTTTTTTAGTCAAAGAAATAGCTCACTCCATTTCTTGAAGTAAACTGCTTATTCTAAATGAACTCTAATTTTCAAAACCCTCTCTAAGTGAAAACTCCCCTGGAGCCTGGTAGGAACGGGACTCCCTAAGAGCCTTGCCAGGAGTGCTTGGCCTCAGACAGACCGGGACTACCATAGTGCCCTTTATTACTGGGTTTCAGTATTTCCATTTTAAGCCCTGGTAAATACAGGGCTATGAGAGAAAAAAAATTAATGGGAATACTTTCAAACCTTCGGAAAACTCAGGATTTGATATTTGGCAGGAAGGCTAAGAGGGTGGTTAAAGAAAAAAAGTGCAAATACTCAAAACTTTCTTTAAGGTTGAGTCTGAGTCCAATTGACTCCGCTCTTTTTTCACACTGGCCTGAGCAAGAGTGCATTTTTCCCCCTGCTAACAACTCTTCCCTTATTCTATGGAATGTTTAATTTGCCCTTTGAAAGAAAGTATGATTTGTCCTATTTTTCCATGTGCAATTTCTGTGCTATTTACAGACTAAGATAAGAATCAAGAAGGATTCATGTGCCAAAAGCACAAATTCAAGGCTGAGAGAGGAAATCAGAGTCCTACGTCCCAACTTGGACTGACTCGCTGGAATTCTAGTTACAGTGCCCACTCCATGATGTGTTCTCCTGCACCTCCCGTGGTGCATCTCTGCTCACAGAGATCCCTGTCCCAAGCCCCCGGGGGGAATCGAAGCGCCGTCCCCTTCAGAACCCAAGTGTGTGTTTGGCAAAGCAGCGCATCTGGAGGATTTGCTGAACAAAGCTACCAAAGATTTAAAAAAATTACAGTGTTAATCTAGTCAATCCTTATACCTCAGCAGTAACAGCGTGATATGGAATCACCAGTTACTATCTACAAGTACAGCACCCCTATCACCAAAGGATCTAACTTAAAATTAATCCCTATTGCTAGAACAGATGATATCTAACTGGGACCTTTTAAAAAATATATTTTTTAAAGATTTTATTTATTTATTATTTATTCATTCACAGAGAGAATGGCAGAGACACAGGCAGAGGGAGAAGCAAGCTCCATGCAGGGAGCCCGATGTGGGACTCGATCCGGGGTCCCCAGGATCACGCCCTGTGCCGAAGGCAGGTGCCAAACCTCTGAGCCACCCAGGCTGCCCTAAAAAATATTTTTAATAAAAAGATACGTACTGGGGTACCTGGGTGGCTCAGTGGTTGATTGCCTGCCTTTGGCTCAGGGTGTGACCCTGGGATCAGGCCAGCATCGGGCTCCCTGCAGGGAGCCTGCTTCTCCCTCTGACTCTGTCTCTGTGTCTCATGAATAAATAAATTAAATCTTTTTAAAAATAAATAAATAAAAAGGTACATACTAAACAAACTCAAACCTGTGGCCAAAACAATGTGATTAACAAGTTACACAGGTTATGAAGAAAACCAGTTAAATCCAATTAAAAATCATCATTTTGTAAAAACCAGTCTGTTACTGAGCTCTATTTACATAAGCTCTGTCTTTTTCTCGACATCTTGGCTATGGGTTGTCTCACGGATTTTCACCGTCCTGAGTGGTTTGCTTTCTGTTCCAGTCTTTTCTCAGCTGTCTGACCCAACACAAGGGCTGGCAGTGCTTACTCACACCCACTTTCCCACTCTCCAACCCGCTTTTCACTCTGAGCATGCCTTGTTCCGATCAGCTCCCCAGAGCACAGAGAAACTGCTTCTCATTTGTTCAGACAAACGTGGTAATTGCCACCACACTCACAGGCAAAATGAAAGAAAGACTTTCTCTTTTGCTCAACTCAGTACACATGACAAGCAACACATACTACAACCCCCATCTCCTGGAGGCAAGAATCAGTCCCTTCCTTTCTAAATAGCACATATTCCTCCAAACAAGCAAAAAACTATAGTTTGAACACCATGTGCACACACACACACACACATACACACACACACACTTCACATTACAGTGGTGGATATAGCTTATTGTATTGACCTTACTGGTTACAGAACAAGTGAGAAAAAGGACTCAAAAACTATTAGGGCATCTAGAAGTAGTGACTCCTGCATCTTCTGAACTCATTTACCCCACCTAATCCCATCACCCATGCTTCTCCACCATGGATTGTCAGGAAGCAGTGTATTATGAATAAAAAAGATTTCCCTTTGATCCCTCTTTAAATGTCAAGAGCAAGCCCTTAGGCATACCCAATGGCATGTACCCAGAGTTGATCTCGCTGTGGGAGAAGCCACCGCTCACTCTCAGGACGCACTGTTATCCCATAAATTATGGGAACAATAAAACTGCTACGGTCAAGCATCACAGATTAATTCTCAAATAAATAACATTAGTCTTATAGACATTTAAAAATAAGTTTAAGATTCCTCTGCAAAATAATTTGTAATTGATTAACGGTTGATTATTGTTAATTAAGCTGCACTTAATTTATCTTAAACTCTTAGAGTTTCACTTTAGCACTCTGGGAGGAAATGCCTAATAGAAATCTACCCTATAGGTCTGTTCTCCTAACATCACCAAAAACTCACTCCTATAACTGAAGCTGATGAAATGAATAGTAGTACTCTAAGGTTTCCTGTTACCAAACAGGCCAGCAGTCTCCAAAATGGATATTGTGCATTACTCATCATTGGTCAAGGTGTGATTGAAATAAAAACTCCTACATATTGCTACAGAGAACACGAATTAGGGCAAACTTCCTAGAGAGCAGATTGGCCCCACGGATCAAGATTCTTACAAATGCTCTGGTCCTTTGACCTAATAATTACACTTCTTGGAATTTATCCCAAGGAAATTATCAGAGAAACAAACAAAGGATTATGTACAAGGATGTTCACTGCAATGCTATTTATAATAGCAAAAAATTGCCGCTGCCTAATTAACCAACAATAGAGATTTAGTTAAGTAAAATTATAGTAAATCCATAGAACAGAACGCTATTCGGCCATTAAAAATCATGTGTCCAAAGAATGCAAAATAGCTCAGGGAAATGCTGACAAGATAATGTCAAGTTAAAAAGTAGGCCATAGCACATTAAATGCAATGGGATCCCAGTTTCGTAAATACTTGTACATGTGTGACATGTAATGTGCATGTTTGTATATACATTGGAAGAAAGAATAAAATCTACGTTGATTGAGTTCTCCTAAATGCCGAGGACTGTGATTAAACTTTAATTATTTTATTTAATCACCAAAATAATTCACAGAAAGTAAACTATTTTGATCCCTATTGTAACAGTGATGTGACCAGAGCAGAGAGATTCAATTACCTGAAATCATTCACCTAATAAGTAGCCAGTTTAATCCCAGACGATTTGGTCCTACACAACCCTGTCCACTGTGTTTTTCCATGGGTTATTTTTTCCTTCACATTATTTTTGTAGTTTTCCAGATTTTTGCAATACATGTTTTACTTTTGCAACCAGATTCTAAAAGGTTTTCGATATTGTGCAAGATGCGATTGCCATAATGATTGAAATTCAGCATCATATTCTTGCTGACCCGAACTGGGTATTTCTTATTTGTCAAAAGCAGAAGGAGGCTTTTTGTTTTAGTTTGGGTTTTTTGCCGATTCATTCATTATTTCGATTTTGAAAATGAACCACTTGTTTCATCTTTTATATTTTGGCACTTCTCTATTTCATGGGGCGTTTCCTGAAGCAGGAGAGAAGCACTGAGCCAGGGACATGTTTAAAGGGTGAGGAAAAATACAAAAAGTGATCTTTCTAGGTGTTTTCAGTCTTCTTAATAGAAGATAAAGTAAGCTTCTCTGAGTGAGTCAGGCAGAGGTGAAAATTGGCGTTAAAGAGAGTAACAGATCTGGAATAATTACCATGGTCTGAGCCAATTCGAAGTAAATAAGGATGAAATATCATCACTAGTAATAAAGATGACAAAGGATAAGTGAACAGGGAGAAAGAAGGTGATGCAGAATTTGGGCACATGACATTAGGCCACTGGCCCCAGGAGCCCCAGCTAGGCAGTGACAAGCCACTAGCAGGAGCATAACTGCTGCTAGAGGGAGTCACCTTGATTTCAGGTGCCCAAGCCTAGAAGTCCGCAGTTTCTGATGTCCTCCGGGAAGCTGGCTGTGGTCCAGGAGGCCTCGGTGGCCGTGAGTTGCCTTGAGTTTTAATCAAGTGGCGTGAATTGCTAATAATGAAAAGGAGGAAAGTGAGGTTTAATTATGATGTCTTATGAAAACAAAGGTTTCATATGTACAATGCGCAATCCCCTTTTACAACTTTAGCGCTGACTGGTAGTACTGCATCAATAGGTCACCCTACAGAAAGGGAGAAGGGGATAGTAACTGGGGATATTGTAGAGCCATTAAGAGTATATCGATTGAATTTTAAAAACAAATACAAGGGCATTTATACAAAGTTTTATAAAAAATCATTCAGAACATTAATATGACGTTGTTGTTTTTCTAAAATTTGTAGAGGAAATAAGCAGGAAACCCCATAAATTTCAGCAGTTGTTTCCCTTTAGGCGGGAAAGTTATGAGCGATATTTTTCTTCCTTATGCTTCTCTGTAATTTCTAAGTTTTTTCAGAAAATGAGATATTTGGAAAACCCTTTGGTGGCTCAGACTGAGATCATAAATGCTATGCAGGTCTGCCACAATCATCCCCACCCAGCACACCGGCCCATCCCTCACTACCTTCCCTCTCCCATGCTGTGTCCCCCTCCCCTACACAGGAAATCAGGACGTACCCACGTGCCTCATCCTACTCATTTCTGATTCCTTTGTGCCTCTGGCATCGCCCCTGACTCTAAAACCCCAGCCCTAGTTCAAGGCCCATCAGCACGGCAAACTTCTCTCTCAAGCTTTCCTCCACTCTTTCTTTCTTCTTTCTTTCTTTCTTTCTCTTTCTTTCTTTCTTTCTTTCTTTCTTTCTTTCTTTCTTTCTTTCTTTCTTTCTTCTTTCTTTCTTTCTTTCTTTCTTTCTTTCTTCTTTCTTTCTTTCTTTTTTTCTTTCTTTCTTTCTTTCTTTCTTTCTTTCTTTCTTTCTTTTTCTTTCTTTCTTTCTTTTTTTTTAGATTTCACTTATTTATTTGACTCAGAGAGCACAAGCAGGGAGAACGGCAGACAGAGGCAGGGGGAGAAGCAGGCTCTCCACTGAGCAGTGAGCTCAACATGGAACACGATCTTGGGATCCTGGCATCATGACCTGAGCTGAAGGCAGATGCTTCACCCACTGAGCCACCCAGCCCCCTCTTTCCTTCATCCTTCCACTGAGAAGATGTAGCTACCAATTTGGTAACTCCAGCACTTCACATCTATTTTTCTATTCTGCATTCTTTTCTGTTTTCTTTTCTTTTTTTTTAAGAGAAACAGAGGGGAAGGGCAGAGGGAGAGAGAGAGAAAAAGAAAGAGAGAATCTTAGGCAGGCTCCACACCCAGCAAGGAGCCTGACATGGGGATCAATCTGACCACCCTGATCACAACCTGAGCCAAAATCAAGAATCGAACACTTAACCGACTGAGCCACCCAGGCATCCCCTGCATTCTACGTCATACACATGTGCAAATAGCTTTCCTCTACCAATCCTTGTCAATGACTGGACCTTTCCCATTTGTATTTCTGGATCTACTCTCCCTGCCCATCCCCGCCAATGGCACCTAGTATCTGGAATATGGTAAGTACACCATCAGATTTATTGAATTGATTTGAAAGTATTCCTTGGGGAGCAAGAAGTTTGATGTCTTTCTTTCAGCTCACCCCCTGTGCTCTTGGGTGTGGAGGGTGCAACTTCCACAGGAGGAGTGGGAAATTAAGATCTTTGGAGAAAGACAAGGCCCAGTCATGTCAAGAATGTGAAAGAAGAGATATGAATTGTGTTTCCAATATATAGGCTCTGCCCACTGTGGAGCACAGAGATCACAGAAAACAGACCAAGGGTTCTGGCAGGGGACAGTAAGACATACCACTTGGCAATAACAAGTGGGAGAAAATGAATAAGAGGTTGAAGGGAGAGGTCCCTGTAGAGTTTTAGGGGATGACCAAGTCACTGAGAAGAAAGAAAAATAAGTGCTGTGAACACGGAGCCCTAAGTCAACATATGTACATGTACATGGGGAGGGGCCCCCAGAACACAGAGTGGAATGCATTATTGAATCCAGAATGCTCCTCTCTTAACCAGTATGATTTTAATCAACATTTCTGGCAAAGAATTTAAATCCAAAGACTTAGTCTTATTTTCCCACAACCATTTCCAAGTTGGTTTCTTCACAATCAGATCACAAGCAACCTGTAGTCGTGTTCGCAGAGATTTCAAGTGGGAAAATTTCATGGAGCAATTTTCTTCACCTACTATTTAAGGCTCGCAGAAACGAAGCCCTAACAGTAATATCTTACATTGTCCTGCAGCTGGTACTGGGGAGACTTAACCACACTCACATCTTCCTAGAAAGCTACAGTTTTACTAGGGAATACTTCATCATGTTCATTATCGCCTATTTATACTCATGTAAACTGACGCTCCAAGAGTAACCAAACTTCAAAATGTTAATATAAACATTATACCTCTTTTAATTGCAATAGACACATTCTTAAGTAATTTAATTCCAACAAGATCCATTACCAATAAACAAAAAACACATTTTTGGCAGCTTCCCTGCATAGCACAAAGTAGGAAAGAAAGTAAAGGGTTTCCACAGCAAGGACCAGCAAACAGCCTCTCACTCTTTGTGTCTGGAGATGGAAGCTGTGGGCAAAATGTCTGGTTCAAGGTCAATCACATACTAGGTGGAGGAACATCGAGAGACTAAGGGATGTATTTGAACTTGGCTACTACCTCTGGGCTGGTGGGCGAGACAAGTTCGAAGAAGCTGTAAGTGTAAAGGGTATCCAGTGTGGACCTTGCCAGAATTCATCATGTTGAAGGAGGAAGAGTCCAAGACATTCTCGAAGGTAAGTGACTGAAGCCACCAGCTCCCCATGAGCCAGCTGGCACCCAGACACCTGCCCACAGAGCAGCTTCATTGAGGATTCCGTTGTCCCTGGGAACCACCAAACTCAGATTGAGGTGATGCCGTTAATTTGGGCCACTTTCATAATAAGCAATTACAAAGAAATTTGTTTTTATTAACTAGTTGGATAATTTGATGTAACATGATTGCATTTGCACACAGAAGACTGAGAAGAATTCTTGCTGCCAGTTGAAGAGCCTAACTATTTATCGTAATGGATTTCCTTTCTCAGAAGCTCAGAATCATTCAAATGTACTTCTGGGTCCCCACATTCCAATTTGAATTTTAGTTTACTTATAACCAGTTACCATGTATTGGTTTCTTCCCTTTCAGTCTTGATACAAGTGTCACGGAGCCTAGTTGCACCCTGGCACCCACTCTTAACTGCTCAGTTTTCAAGTGGCAGATATCTTGAAAAATATAGGGTTCAATTAATATCATTTTAATCAATTTTTCCAGCATAACAGTTATGGCTCAACATATAGCAGTTCGATTCTCCTAGAAATGGATAGAGTCTATGTGTTTGATTTTTTTTAAGACTTTATTTATTTATTCATGAGAGGCAGAGAGAGAGGCAGAGACACAGACAGAGGGAGAAGCAGGCTCCCTGCAGGGAGACCAATGCAGGACTTAATCCCAGGACCCGGGGATCATGACCTGAGTCACCCAGGTGTCCCTAAGTGTTTGGTTTTTTGTTCGGTTTTTGTCTTCTGCTTCGGGCACCCAAGCTTTCAAGCACTTTTGTTTTGTTTTGTTTTGTTTTAGAAAGTGCACGTGAACAACTCGGGACATGTGTTCAGCACTTGGAGATCTGTATATTTCAACATGCAGTTGAATTACTGGGGCAGATCAACTTTCAGACTTTGAGTATGGATTTGGAAAGTTTGTGTGGCCTCGCTCTCTTTCCAAATCCATCTGAGCAGCGATTACCCCCAGCCCCTGTGGCGGGAAGAATTTGAGTTATTTGTCCACATGATATTTATGTCATTGCATCAAAATCACACTGAGCATAAATGAGATTTTTAATGTGTATCTACACACATTGGGAAAGAACAACAGAAACCATAAGCATGGACTCCTTAGACACTTCAGTGTGGTCTTCAGTTAACTCCCTAAGGTAATAGATTTCTTTAGGTCTGCAGAGTCCATTAAAATGTGATTTTTTTTATACTGTGTTTAATACATAGAAATTGTTCCTTTTCATAAAGCAGCCTGGATAGAGAATGTAAACGCTGTTAAGAGATACAGTTTTTGTATTTAGGAGATTCATCAAAGAACAAAATTCTATTGCCTTACCAAGGTACCTTTCTCATGAAGGCAAATAGAGACACAGCTAATGTTAGGGCTGAGATTTTACCGAGTGGCTCTAGAGGGACAAACAAGGCTTCGCTTGGGATTTGTGGCAGCATGCCATCCTCGAGACTCCTCCGTTCTTCTGTGGTTGCCATAGGTACCTGGTGTTTGCCACTAAGCAATTTCGAGAGAAGGCAAAATGAACATTCAGGCCCACTCCCAAGGGCTGAAGAGCTGATGTCAAAATCCCTGGGTTAGAATTCAGAAAAGTGGCATCAGGTACTTGCTCGGGCCCCATTTTCCACACGGTTCATCTCAGTCCTTTGTCTCAACGGTTCAGTATAAGTTTGGTAGTAAGAACAAGTGCTTGGCTGGGGGGGGCAGGCAGGGGGCTAATAGAAACAGGTCAGAGGCTCTCTGGGCCCGTTTCCTTTCACCGAGCACCTGCAGCCCAGAGTCTTCAAGCTCTGCCCTGCAGTGCAGTCTTGGCTGGGCCTCAACCTCTCCGCAGAACATGGGGGGCCGGGGGTGCACACCCTAGATGTGCTTCAGACGGCTTGCAAGAGGGAGAGGGAAGCGAAGAGACAACCAGCCTAACCCCCAAAGGGGAGGTCGATGGAAGGGGATGAGATGCTGAAAATAAGGAGAGAAAGGAGTCTTTCAAGATTCAGGGCCTCAGAGTGCCATGAAGTAAGTGCAGAATGAGAAAAATCACCAGTAAAATAGGAGAATCACGACAGAACTATTGTCCTCCATCTGTTGTTGTCTAAGTGTCTGTATTTAGATATCATTGCTGATGGTAATGATTAATTCAGGCTGTGCTATTTTCCCCATAGGCAGTACATTCTCTTTACTCAAAAGAAAGTGTCCCTGTGAGACTGAGTTTGACTATACTCATTAAGATTTAAATTTATATATACCTTTTAATATAATAATGGCAACTGCAACAACAATAAGCATTTTTGAGCACTTGTTCTGTCCCAGGAATTGCTTTCAATGTTTCCCATGTACGAACCCTCACAACTCTATGCGTGAGCTCTGTCTGTAGTAACCTCGTCTTGTAGAAGCATAGAGAGGGTCAGTAACTCGCCCAGCGTTGTCCAGCTGCTGAGGGATGCAGCCGGGATGGAGACACAGGCAGGTGAACGCTACAGCTTGAATGTTTTCACAGTTCAGTCTTTGTCCACATATATCTGCTTATATTTGACTCCTAACTGAATCCTGGATGTAAGGGAAGTTTTAACATATGCAGATCCTTTTTTTAAATTTATTTTTTTATTTAAATTCAATTTGCCAACAGTGCTCATCTCATCACGAACATACGCAGATACTTTTAAAATAATACAAGAATTAAAAATGTAAAACATGGCCTGTGAATCAATTAAGAAAAAATTTGAGGAAGAAGTGAAATTATTTTTTTAAATGTACTAGCTGGTAAATTTTAAATCACATATAAAATATCCAAGAATCCTCACCATGGGTATAGCTCATAGACTATTGCTAACCAAGTAAGATCAACTCTCTCAACTCAGGTTACATTGATTCTCACCTCTGGGTTTTATTCAGTAATAAATGGACCCATATGTCTGGCCAGGAAACTGTGTGATATTGTTAGGTATAAAGAGAAAAGATTAAGACATTGAACTATGGCCTTTCAACCCAGTGAGGTGTCTTAGGGCCTTCACTCATGCACTCTTCACAGTGACACGTGATACCATGCCCTATGAAAAACATCATAGCATTCTCTCTAAAAAAAGACCATTTCTACAACTCAAGGTTAATATTTTTCTTTTAAAAAAGATTTATTATTTACTTGAGGGGGGCAGGGGAGGAGCAGAGGGAGAGAGAGAAATCTCCAGCAGACTCACCACAGCACGGAGCCCAATGCGGGCTCCCTCTCCCAACCCATGAGACCTTGACCTGACACAGAAACCAAGAGCCGGTCACTTAAACAACTGAGCCACCCAGGTGCCCCTTGAGTTTAATATTTTTCAATGACACTAGGTTAATGTTGGTACTAAGACATACACTATTTACTGGAATAATGTGCCAAGGAATTTCATTTGGATACATGTTTTTCCTTTTCATCATGTATCACATAGCCAACATTCAGTAAATATTGGATACATTGTATTAACTTGATAAACAAATGCCAAGTCAAATATGAGTAAAGAAGCATTTCCTAAGGAATTATTATCCACAGACTTCAAGTGAGTTTTTTTTTTCAAGTGAGTTTTAAAGTTCTTTCTCATAGTCTGTTTTTCTCTATTTTCCAAAATTGATATCTATTATTGCTTACTAATTCTGTAGCTATAGATATATCAAATTATTGAAATTTGGAGGCCATTGGCAACACAAACCCAGATTTTGAGCCCATAAGAGAACTTCCTATGGGTACTGATGTATTTTTAAAGAGGTCAATTTAACGAAAAAAAAAATCAAAATTCTGATTTCAGAAAGAAGAGCCAGAATGACCATTCTCTTAGGTTAAAAAAGAATTTCACTCAGCCATCAAAAAGAACAAAATCTTGCCATTTGCATTGACGTGGATGGAACTAGAAGGTACGATGCAAAATGAAATAAGTCAGAGAAAGACAAATTCCATAGGATTTCATTCATCTGTGGAATTTAAGCAACAAAACAAATGAGCATAGGGGAAGGAAAAGAAGAATAAAATAAGATGAAAATAGAGACAGAGGCAAACCATAAGGGACTCTTGACAATAGGGAACAAACTGAGGGTGGCTAGAGGAGAGATGGATAGGAATGGGGTAACTGCATGATGGGCATTAAGGAAAGCATGTGATGTGATGAGCATCAGGTGTTGCATACAACTGATGAATCACTAAATTCTACCCCTGAAACTAATAATACACCATATGTTAACCAAATTGAATTTAAGTAAAAAATTTTAAAAAAGAATATTACAAATGAAATATTCATTCATTGATGTCAGTACAAAAGAAGGAAGGAAAGAAAGAGAAGGAGAGAGAAGACATGTAAAAGGGAAACAGGGGCATCTGGGTGGCTCAGTCGGTTAAGCATCTGCCTTCAGCTCAGATCATGATCTCCGGGTCCTGGGATCCAGCCCTGAGTGGGGCACCCTGCTTAGTGGGGAGTCAGCTTTTCTCTCTCAAATAAACAAATTAAATCTTTAAAAAAGGGGGGGGGGCGGTGGAGGAGCTAGCAACAGAGAGAGGAAAGCAGCAAAGAAGGAAGGAGGTGTCCTGAGAGCACTGATTGTGTTGATGTGTGCTGAACTGTTTTCATTTTTCACTTGTCTTCCCACTACAGTGGAAAACCCATGCCAAAATTTCATCTGGTGTTAATTCGAGTCCACGTAAAGAATCTCAGAACCTCATTATCAATGTAAGATGGGTCATTTAAAATTGAAATCACACCTTAAAAAGCCATATTCGAGAGTGGGAGCTAGCAGAGAGAAATCACTTCCAAGACCCCAATACAAATCTTGAATTTGCAGAAGAAATACACTCCAGTACTTTTTCATTGTCTTATTTCAGACTAAGTATTTTTCCTTACTCACCTTTGCTTTCTGATAAAATTTGTACATTGGTACTCCTAATTCCCAAAAGTGAGGTTGGACTTGCTAGGTTGCCCTGTTATCAAGTTTCATAGGTTTTTAGTCACCATGCCCTTTCAGATCCACAAAAAATCCTATATTAAGTAACAAAGAAATATGCCTGTTGAATAGATGATTTTCTAAAACAGGAGAATTTGATACCAATTCAGTAAAAAAACAAAACTTGACTAAAATGTTGGGTGTTGAACAATGGTTACCCAAAACTAAGCAGATTGAACATGGAATGCAGAAAGAAAAGCATGGCTCCCCCTCTAGAAATTTCCATTGGCTAGAATGTTCCTTAGCTTAGCATCTCTGTGTATGGTCTCCAGAGTTAATGTACCATATTTTCCATGGTTTGATGAAGACTCCAGAGCCCTTAAGATATGAATTGCTATAATTCCTAAATCAAACAGCATTCAATTCAGTTCCAGACCACTGCAGGGTAATAAGACCGGTATTTCTTATTTTAATTAGTCACTTTATACTTCTAACAACTTCTTTGACAATCTTGGATTACTTGTTTGTTTATATGTGATAAAAGCTATGTTTGGCTAAAAATATGAATGCTACATTTGAATGTCCATTTACATTTTAGTAGTTTAGAAATAAACTTTCTAGGCCTTTAGATTATAGCTTTTTATAGACACTGAATTACAATCACCTAATCTATTTTAATATTATCCCTTTCAGCTGTCTCATGAGTATCTCTTAACACAGCAGAGATATCAAGTTGATAATATGAATTCAAGACAAAATGCTTGAACACTCATCAGAAACTGTCTCGTACTTTGCTGAGAAATTTGCTTCTGACATTTGAAATTTTCAAGATAAATAAAAAAGTCGTGTGGCTACAAAGAAGTATTGTGTGTTGTTACTAGATTAGAAGTAAAGTATAAAGATTCACTTATCTTTGTATGCTGGATATGGTGTCTTTAGATATGATACTTGATCAATAAATATTTAATAAAAAATATGAATAAAAGTCATATCATGATTTAAAACTATTTTTTCTCAAAATGTATATGCCAAATAGTGTGAGTATCCCTCAAGCTAATATAATATGGAAAATTATATAAGTATATATGTGTGCGGGGAGATAGATAAATATTCATCCTTTGATCATGGACAGACCTATATTTCTATATTTCGCATGCTTTATATTTCACATAATGTTTTTTAATGTCTTAGCATAAACATACAAAAGGCATTCAATTCTGCATATTCCAGAAGAAATAAAGCAACATGGACTAATGACATAGCTAAATGCCCCCAGTCAGGGTTCCTGTGTGCCTCTGACTTCAAAGTCTTCCCGTTGACCAGCACTGCCTCATCTTTATTGATTTTAGGAAATGCAAAAACAGTTTTTGCTTCAATAGAAAACGAACTCAGGAAATACATTTCTTGGGAATGTGGTCCTGACAATCGACAAGGTCATCCCAAAAGATTTGAGGATCTGTAAGAAGGATAGCTGTGTCCCTATGCTTTACCCACCAAGCTTCAGGTAGGACAGTAGATCATTTCAGCCCTTGGCAAAAGAACACTGAACTATCTCTGACCTTGTATGCAAGTTCCAGGACCCTGGAAGCCATACCTGTTAAAGAGCCCTGATACTGATCCAGTGTGCCCAGGTGATTTCATGTTTGCTCAAAGGCCATTAAAAACTATGAGAAAAAAAAAAAAAAACTGTGAGACCTGGGATCCCTAGGTGGCTCAGCAGTTTAGTGTCTGCCTTCGGCTTAGGGCATAATCCTGGAGTCCCAGGATTGAGTCCTACGTCAGGCTCCCTGCATGGAGCCTGCTTCTCCCTCTGCCTATGTCTCAGCCTCTCTCTCTCTCTCTCTCTGTGTCTCATGAATAAATAAAAAATCTTTTTAAGATTAAAAAATCTTAAAAAAAAAACTGTGAGACCAAAACACCTACAAATATACATGCTCCTCAAAATTAGAAATGATGAAAAGAGAAATGAAAGCTTAATTTCCCAAACTCAAAATGATTTTCAGTATTACAGAGTTGTATGTGTTTATGTCTGTGTGTGCGTGTATACATGTTTGTACATACATATGAGTGTATCTTCACATGTATGTACGTAGAGTTGGGGCTATTCTCAAGCCCTCCCTTGAACAAACTGCAATTGGAATCAAAGCTCTAGTCCGGGCCCCTCCATTCATCAGCGTGTAGCTGTAGCAATTTACTTGTTTCCTTGACTACAGTGGTCTCTCCTCTGATGAAATCATATATGAAATTAAAACACAGAAAATAAATGCAGAGGAACTGCTAGAACTACCCAGTCTCCCACTGCACCTCAAGGGACAGCCCCAGGACCTCACAATGACATTCTGGGACCCTGAGAGACACTCAGGCTCCTTCCAGCCCTAACCCATATACTCCTGGGACTCCTGACTGTATCTTCAATTAAAACCATTTTCCAGAATTCTTTAAAAAAAAAAAGCCAACTTACAAAAGAGAATCAATGAGCCATTACCTGACTATATTGGACACCAAGAAATATAAATTCCAGAATGTATCCTTGATTTCTGTAACTGCAAAAATCCTGAAAAGGTTGAACTTAATTCCAGACACAAAGAATAGAATAATAGTTGTTGCTTCACAAGCAGAGGGACCACATAATGCAATCCCAAACACCTTAAAGTCAGTTATGACGAACTAAATGTGGAGCTTTCAGAGGAGCTTGCCAATGTAGGGGTCATATGTGTAAAGTGGTGTCTGATCCAAGAAGATGAATGAGAACATCCCTGGGAGAGAAGGCCCGTGAGAAAACATGAACCTAGCTTGGAGTCCCAGAAGTGAGGCCAGCATGGAACCCAGGGGTGAACCCAGCATGGAACCCCAGGGGTGAGGCCAGCATGGAACCCAGGGGTGAGGCCAGCATGAAACCCAGGGTTATGCCCAGGATGCAGCTTGGGTTCACTCCAGAGCAGCCAGGGTGATCCAGGTAAGAACCATGAGTTCTAAGAAAGAGCTTCTAGAGCTTCCAGAGCTCCTGACCCAACTGCCCTGAGTGAGGCAGTGGAGGACAGGGCACCCCTGCTTTTGGCAGACCTGAGAAGGCCACCAGCACAGTGGGAAGCAGGAGCCTGGCTGGAGGAAGAAAGGGAGACAACATGTGACCAGTGCAGCTGTGCTTGGAATGGAATGCCCTGTGGTCACCCTCTTGAAATTAACTCTATCTTTGAATTTGGGTTTTATAAGTGAAATCTTATGGGACAACAGGATAGTAAAGTATGTGTGGTGGGGGGCTTGGCTCACCCTTCCTGGGATGGGCTCTCAGTCTCCTGCCTCCAGCACACACCCCCACTCCCCCCCATCTGACCCCCAACCCTGCACCCCAGACCTCTCCCTTCTGCCTCCATCACATTGGTGATGAGGAGGAAAGCTGAATCCCATCATCACTCTCCACCTAAACTGGGGCCTGGGGGAGTTCAAAGGCTTGTTGGAGTCAATCATCAGGCCTGGGTCTCTCAGGATAGGACAAGTGCTGGCTGTCCACCCCATGGATCATTGGGTGGATGCCTCAGTGGGATCACCTTGCCCACCTCCACGCAGGTCTGTAGCATGTCTCGGCACACAGGCTGCAATCCCTGAAGGAGTGGCTTCCCCAATGGTTGAAGCAGTTACCTTAGGAAGGGGACAATGACTTCCCTGCTTCTGACCGGGCCATATATTTTTATTTTACACAGGGCCTGCAGATTTACGTAGCCAGCCCTTAGTGAGGGCAGTTCCTTTACACCATCTGACTTTGACAAGGAACAGAGAAGTGTGGCCAAGATCAACAGAAGACGTAGGTGGAAGAGGGTTTAAAAAGGTAGAGAGAAGCCGCAGGTCCCCGGAGAGAGCTGGAAGGTGTGGTACAAGGGATGCTTTCCGGCACACCACTTGACTGCGGTGTGGGTGTTTGCTATATTTACCTGCTTATTTGTGTTTCCCCTCTCATCCCGTGAGGATGTGGGCTGTATTCCCTCCCCAGACACCGGGTCTGGCTCATGGTGGGATGTATAAACAGTTGTCAGAAGCAAAAGCAAACAAGAGTCAGGGATGATGGTCTCATGAAATCACTATTCATCTTTAGTCTGTGTCTCCTAGATAAAGAAAAAAAAAAAAAAAAAAAAAGGTGCACCTGGCCAGATAATCAGAACGCAGTTTGCACCTTTATTAGTTGATATGACCGTACAGTGGCCTTATGTTCTGGATGCACTAAATGGGACTCCACTCCATCCAGGACTCCACTCCATCCGAACCTGCTTTCCTAGTCAACTACTTTTGTCTTCTTACCCCTCCAGCACATGGGTTGTGTTCTGTTTTAGACCATCCTCTTCTCTGGCTTTGCAGCTCTAACTTCCCTTAGGGTAAAGTGGTCCTGAAGCCATTTGTCTTCTCCCTGGAGAGCTGAGCCCTTCTAACAGGGCTGGGGGTGGATTGCAATTCCTTCCAGAGGTTCCATGAGAGCACGCTAAAAATTGAGTCAGAGGAAGAGGTCATTGCTATGAATAAGTTCAGGCTCTCTCCAAAATCATATCTGTATGAGTGGGTGAGTTGCTCCTCAGGAGGAAGTACTGGTGTCTGGGCACATCAGGGGAAAGGTTAAGCAGACATGCACCAGAACAGTGTCAACCAAGACCCATGGGCAGGGGAGCCCCTCAGCATTCCCACCGGAGAAGATTTAAAACCCTACCTCCAGGAGCTCCTGGGCGGTTCAGTGGTCCAGCATCTGCCTTCGGCTCAGGTCGTGAACCCAGGGTCCTGGGATCAAGTCCCACACTGGGGTCCCCGCAGGGAGCCTGCTTCTCCCTCTGCCTGTGTCTCTATCTCTCTGTGTCTCTCATAAATAAATAAATAAAATCTTAAAAAAAATAAAAAACCTGCCTCTGATGGGCTAAATGCAAGTGTTCTGCTCTTGAGCTGAGTATTTCGATCCAACATACATTTCTGGGGTGTTCTAACTAGAGCCTATCTTCTATATAACAACATGCAGATAAAGGCAATCGCTTAGCAATGACTTACAACCATGGGGAGCTTTTATGTCTTCAGCACACTTCCTCGTGCTGACCAGTCTTCTCTACAAAGCACTCCTCTGAACTAAACTGGAGGTCAGGTCCATCCTCCTCATTTGACCTGTAAAGGCATTGTGTGCAAAGTGACTCACAGATCCTCCTGTGGGAGAGTACTTCCCAAATTTACATGTTCACACCTGTTATTTCATTTGATTGCCATAACAACCACAGAAGATGACCTGGACTCATATGATTGTGAGAGCTAATGTTGCAGTTGGGAAGTGGTAAATTCAGAATTAGAACGAACACAAGTCATTGAGTTGCTACTTTAGTGGCCTTCAATCCCTCTCCTCTTTCACAACCAGGTACAGGCCGAAGATAGTCGAGTTCTCTGTCAGCTGCTCCAGATGCCAAAAGGAATTATCCGTTAGTTCCCTGGGGACTGGGAATCCCTTTATTCCTCTCTCAGAAAAGAGGTCTACCCCTCCCACTACAGGACAAAAAGTTGGATGGAAATGAGATTATTGGCCTCCAAGGGAAAGAAACTCAAACACATTCATAGAACTAAACCTCACAGGTAAGTGGTCAAAATCCAAATTCCCCTTATTCCATGTCAGTCTCCTATATAGAATCAGCGAATGCAAACAGACATATGGCTAAGGGACGTCACTCACCTCCCCGGGGCTCCTTCCAAGATTTAGATGTCAGTAGAGGCACTGGGATGGATGGCATGGAACCACATGCCAATACAGCACCCAGAACCTTATTATGGCCTTTGTGAGCCCCAGCCTCTCTTGCCCTCCATGGGACCTTTCCTCCATAAAAATAACATTAAAAATTACCTCTTCCAACTGTGTTGATATAAAGATGTCACATATTAAAACATATTCTTTGACCCAAAATTCGTTTATTTTTCTTCTTCTGAGTTTAAAAGAAATGCAAACATTTCTGTGAACCCCTGAAAGCAATCTGGACCATTTGTGGCCAGCTCCTACCACATCCCCAGCCCCACCACCCTTACCTAGGGATTTAGCCCATCCCAGCCCTTGGCAAGTTACATGCTCTAGGGGCACTCTCCCTTGTTCTTTGCTGTTGTGTTTCAGTTTCCAGAACTGATAACTGATCACACTGGTGTCATATATCAGATCAAAGAAGAAAATCTTCTATTTCTTCTCTATGATGTCAGAGAATTCTCAAATCTCTAGCTATGATTTTAATCTCTCTGCTTTTGCTCAGCTTCCAACAGTTGAGTTGTCACCAAATATGTGAGTACTACAAAATATCGTTAAGTCAGCTGAGCTCACCCTTCCAGCTGTTACAATAAATGGACAAACTAAAGGAAAACCAAAACCCCAAGCGATTTTAACGACGCGATGATGGATGATTGGTTTCTATTTCTCTTTCCTCCTTCTCTGTATTTGGCTGCAAACTACTTCCCTACCTCCCCAGTGTTTTTGGCCCTTGAGTAGGAGTATGCCCTTGCCAACATGGAGAAATTGAGCTAGGTTTTCATGCCTTGGAATCCACTATGTACTCAACCCCCAAGCCTTTTGAGCTTCAGCCATAATTAGTTGTAATGTGTTTATGAGGCCAAGAGAATTTAAAACATGCAAGACATGAGTCAGGAAAGGATGATATCAAAATCCTTATTTATTCTGGGTTTTAGTCTAATCTCATTGGGTTTCACACACATCATTGTTTTTCTTGAATATTAGCAATGTAGAGAGAGACAGGAAAATCCCCCCAGAATTTATACATTCAGGCCTGTACCCAACTGATGCAGATTTCCATGTGGAGGAGTTTATGTTCCTGAAACTCACATTCTAGATATGGGCTCAGGCCGAGAAGGTCATGTTTTGTTTTCTTTTCATTTGGCTAATAACCCAGTAAATATTTGCTCTCAAGACCAAAAATTATCTTGAAATATATGTAAGCATGTTGAATGCCAAGAAAACATGGCACACGGTGAAAAGCCGTGATGTAGAAAGCAAGTGTGACATTGGGAGGCTGTCTTCAGTCTCCGCAGCCACTAGAACAGTCTTGAATGAACTCTGGATACAGTGGTTCCAAATCTACGCTGTTTCAAGGACCCCTTGTAAATTCTTCCCATTTCCAAGGCTCATAAATTCTGTGAACACTTTTTTTATGAAAAACCAAGTTTGGACTGGCTTCAGAGAGCAGCAAAATAGGCAACAAATTCCACAGTGTAATTTAAAAACCTTTGAGAAAGAGTTCTTTCCGCGTACAGATACTCGCCTACACTCCTCTATGTCCCCACCCCACAGACTTACCAACCTATCAAGACTCCATCATTTAGAATATTATCCAGACTCAAGAAAGAAGGAAATTTTTTCAACACGAAAGAGATGCCACAACACGAGTGAACCTCGAAGATGTTGCGCTAAATGAAATAGGCTGGTCACAAAAAGACAAACACTGTACGATGCCACTCACATGAGGTCCTGAGTACAGTCCCATTTATGAAGACTGTACCATAGTGGCTGCCAGGGCTAGTGGGGGTTGGGGGTAGAAGAATGAGGAGCTAGTGCAGAATGGGGACAGGATTTTAGCTGGAGGTTCTGTGAATGGTGATGCTGATGGAGGCACAACAATGTGAATGTCCTTAATGTCACTGAATTGTACACTTAAATACAGTTAAAATGGTAAGTTTTATGTTATGTATATTTCACCACTATTAAAAAAAAAGAAAGAAAGAAGATTCCACCATCATGTCATCCTTTGTGTAATGGCTTCTTCTCCATTACAATACAAGCACTTTCCCCATGGTAGCTTGTGCTTGCGGTCACTAATGCATGACAGCAGGGATTCTTAGCCAGAGGTCTGTGGATTTTGCTGTGGAAGGGAAGTCTATCAAATGTGTGCAAAATGGTTATGTGAAGCAGGGTCATGAGAAGGAGAGAGGCTTCATAATCTTCATTAGGTTCTCTGATGAGTCTGAGCCCACCCTCCAAAAGTCCCAATCTTACAATGCATTAGTTTGTTAAGTTAATAATGCCTTGCTTTGGAGTGGAAGGAAAGTAATAGTTATAAACTTCATAATGTCATAGTTGCCACTTACGGAGCACTCGCTATGTGTAAGACATTCATCTACATATTTCCACTCTGTTACTGCCAATGATTCTTTCTTTTATTATTTTTTTTTAAGAGAAAGATAGAGGCTGTGGCATT
The DNA here is from genome assembly GCF_048418805.1 of Vulpes vulpes. Lineage (NCBI taxonomy): Eukaryota > Metazoa > Chordata > Mammalia > Carnivora > Canidae > Vulpes > Vulpes vulpes. Next base: position 67,153,395 of record NC_132795.1, on the reverse strand, counting down.
AAGTACATTCACATCATTGTGCAACCATCACTACAGTCTATCTCCGGAACTCTTTTATCTTTCAAACTGAAACTCTGCCCATTAAACACTAACTCCTGACCATCACCCCTCCTCAAACCCCTGGCAACTATCATTCTACTTTACAAACTATTCCAGGTAGCTCACGTTAAATAAAATTATTCAGTTAATAACTAATAGTTATTGTGAATAATGCTGCTATGAGCTTGGGTCTATAAATGGATTTGATGGCGTTCTCTTTATTTTACAAATGAGGACACAGACACAAAGAAGGAAATCATGCTAAAGGTCACATGACTGACAGTGGTGCAGCCAGGATTTGAACCCAAGATGAGCTCCAGTGCCCACATCACGCATCATATTGTGCTTTGATCCAGCTATTAAAAGCGAGCTAAGTCAGGTTGCCCAATACTGATGTTTACATCAAATTTCTTTCTTCGTACCCTATTGACATCCAAGAAGCACTTACAACTTACTAAATAATTAACTAGATAACACATAATACCAAACCAGTAAAACAAAAATGAGCAAAGACCAAGTAAGAGGAGATATGTGTTACAGGATAAAGGTATAAGAAGCTTTAGTTTCTTACTGAGTGTAAGGGGTAGCAGGTGTTTCTGGAAGGTCAGTTTTACTTAGCTATGTAAATATTTGGGAAGAAACATTAGGTTATTTCACTGGTAATTTGAAGCCAAATTCTAGAAGGATTGGGTTCAAGATGGTGGTGTAGGAGAATCCTGAACTCACCTCTTCCCACAGACACACCAAATCTGCAGCTACACATAGATCAATTGATTGTGAAAAAGACCTGAAAACTAGCTGAGCAGCTCCTCCACCAGGACAAAAGCACCACATCAGAGAGGTAGAAGAGGCAGAGACGTGGTCTCACCAAAAACCCCACCTCTAGTGCAGACGCCCCCACTCAGGAGGTATCTCACAAATACAAAGCACCTCCTGAGGAGCAAGGGGTCCATGCCCCATATCTGGCATCCAAACCCTTGGAACCTTCACCAGACAGATGAGCCCCCAAAATATCTGACTTTGAAAATGAATGTGGTTTATGTGTAGAAGCATGGGCTGAAGGGAATGGGAAGGTCACTCTTAAAGGGTCCGCATACAGACTCACTCATCTACATCATATGTGAAGATGATTAATTAGTTCATCTTAAAGTATCTGCCAGAGACAAAGAGGTCTATTGGGTCTTTCTCTGGGGATGGAAAGGAGGGAGGGCACCATTTGCACTCCCTCTACCTTGCTCACACCAGCAGATTGCCCTGCACATGTACTCTCCCATGGCCCCACTGCAGCCAGCAGGTGTGCCCCTGCCTGGAGCTCCCCCACAGCCCTGGCAACACCAGTAGATGTCCACAATCCATGCAGCAGATATTCCATGAGTGCTGGCTCCAGTGGCCAGGGGGTACTGCACTGCTGGGCCCTATGGGACTGAAACAATTGGAGAGACAGTTCTTGGAAGGTTCCCACCCCCCAAAGCATGGCACAGAAAGCAGTCTTCATGGGAAAAATGCCTATTTACTTGTCCAGAAGGGCAGCTTCAGGTTTGCCACACACCTAGAGGTTATGTAGGAGCTCTCTGGGAATATAGATCAGGAGACACCATCTTGGCTTTCCCTTGGCCTCTTTATCCTTACAGCTCCCTGGTACCTCTTAGGAAGAAGCTTACGTACTCACCTGGAGTCTCAATTTTTGCAACAGTCACCAAGGGATGCCTCCAAATCACCTTCTCTAGAGGCTAGCAGAAGTTACAATTATGGTCTCACAGGACTATATATGTACGCATACCTTTAAACCCATTGACTGAGAATGTGACTTCCAATCAGACTTTGAGCTGCCTGCCTCTGATGGACTAAATGCAAGTCTCCATCAATAGACTAATGGATAAAAAAGATGGGGTATATCTATAATAAAAACTACTCGGCCACAAAGAGAAGGAAATTTTGCCATTTACAACCAGTAGATGGATCTAGAGGATATTATGCTAAATAAGTCAGATAGGGAAAGACAAATATAGCATGATTTCACTTATATGTGGAACCTAAAAAGCAAAACAGATGAACAAACAAAACAAGATTCATAGGTATGGAGAATAGATTGGTGGCTGAGAGGAAGATGGTTGGGGGTGGGTGAAATGAGTAAAGGAGAGCAATTGTATGGTGACAGATGGTAACCAGACTTGTCACTTTGTAGTGTATATAAAGATGAAGTTATTATGTTGTACACCTGAAACTGATGTAGTGTCATATGCCAATTTTACCTGGATCAAAAAGAATAAATAAAAATAAATTTTTCTTTGGAGGAAAAAAGTTCTAGATTCAAACAAATACTGATATGGTTTAAGTTACAGTATAAAAGATATATAAATTCTCATATTTTGTAGACTTTCGTTATGCAAATCTTATTGTGAAAAATTTCACACATAAGCAAAAGCAGAGAGATTTTTGATATCATGAGTTTCTGTATTTCCTCACCAGACTTAACTATTATCAAGACTTTGTATCATTTATTCCCTATTCTCTTTCTTCCTCCCTTCCTAATTCTTCAACAGGTAAAAAATTATAAAATAAATGTCAACCTTCATGTCATTTCACCTCTCCATAGTGAGCACATATCACTTTAACAAAATAAAAGAAGAAAGAAAGAAAGAAGAAAGAAAGAAAGAAAGAAAGAAAGAAAGAAAGAAAGAAGAAAGAAAGAAGAAAGAGAAAGAAAGAAAGAAAGAAAGAAAGAAAGAAGAAAGAAAGAAAGAAAGAAAGAAAGAAAGAAAGAAAGAAAGAAAGAAAGAAAGAGAAACAAAGGGAAAAAAAGGAAATCAGACATTTTCTCACATAACTACCATGCCATTATCACATCCTTAAAAAATTAAAAATAATTTCTTGGTGTCATGTAACACCCATTCCATATTCAGATATCACTGAATATCTCTGTTTGTCTCCTGCCACGTGGCACAAATGAATTGGGATCACAACAAGACTTATGTATTCTATGGCTGATAGTCTCTTAAGTCTCTTTTAATCTAGAGTTGCCACTTGTCTTTTTCACTTTTTTTAATGTTACTGACTCTTTGGAGATAAACCAGGTCTGTTGTCCTGTACAAATCTCTCTCCCTGGATTCATCTGTTCATCTCTTCTCATTGTCATTTAACTTGCAGTTCTATCTCTATATTTTCTGTAAATTGGCGTTCACTCAAGATAATCCATTAGATTCAAGTTCAATGCTAAGTCTTCTGCATTTTTCCTTTCTTACAAAAATATTTCCCAAAAGAAGAAGAAAGATGATGGTGAGGAGGAGAAGGGTGTGGAAGAGAAGAGGAGGAGATTTCCCAAGCTGTGTACTCCCTCTTGCATCACATTAAGAGGCACCTACTATCTGGCTCTCCCATCCATGGAGATGTTCCAATGGTGGCAGCCTGTTCTTTCCAATGTGAAAATTTCTACCAAACTCATTTATTGATTTCCTCATTAATAAGCTGTGCCTGAAAAAAAAAAAATAAGCTGTGCCTGAATTGGATACTTCATTGTAGGTCACAAAACAGTGACTTTCTAATTATGTTGTTGCCATTACATAACAAACTACCCCAAAACTTAATGGCTTAAACCAATGACCATTTCATTTGCTCACAATTCCACACATAATGGTTGCTCAGAGCTTGACTGGGCAGTTTTTCCTGATCATTCATACAGCACTGGCTGAGATCATTCATTCTACAGCATTCAGCTGGCAGCTGGGCTAGGCTGGTAAGTTCAACAAGGTTTCCTGTTTGGCTCCTCAGCTCTCATCCATGCGGCCTATCTTTTCACATGGCTAGCTTGGGCTTCCTTATGGCACGGTGGTCTCTGGGTAGTCTTATGAGACAATTGGATTTGAAGAGGGAGTGTCCCAAGTGATAAAGACAGAAGTTGCAGGTCTCTGAAGGCCCAGCCTTGGAAGGTACATAGCATGACTTCTACCTCATTCCATTGGTCAAAACAAGCCATAAGGTCAGCTTAGATCAAAATTATTGGGAAGACACTCTATCTCTTGATGAGCAATCACAGGTCACACTAGGAAAGAAGAGGGGAGATATCACTGGGGCCATCTTTGGAAGCACAATCAATCATAATTACAGATGATGAATCAGGTGGTGACAGCCTGATCTTTCCACCATGAAGCTGCCATCATACTTCCATCTAATGGTTTTCCTCCCCTGATGACCTTTGCTTTAGTCAGATCACTCATTACATGCTATAAAAAGTGACATTCTAGGTGCGCCTGGATGGCTCAGTCGGGTAAACATCAGACTTTTTTTTTAAAGATTTTATTCATTTATTCATGAGAAACACACACACACAGAGAGAGAGAGAGAGAGAGAGAGAGAGAGGCAGAGGAAGAAGCAGGCTCTCTGCAGGGAACTCAATGCAGGACTCTGTCCCAGGACCCCGGGATCATGACCTGAGCCAAAGATAGACACTCAATCACTGAGCCACTGAGGTGTCCCTAAGCATTGGATTCTTGATTTCAGCTCCAGTCACGACCTCAGGATCCTGGGATCTAGTCTAGTGTCAGACTCTGAGCTCAGTGGGTTGTCTGATCCCTTCCTTCTCTCTCTCTCCTTTGCTCACAAACACACTCTGTCTCTCTGAAATAATAAAAATAAATAAATATATATATATTTTAAAAAGTGACATTCTAATTGAGTTGAATTTTCCAAATTTTTAAACACATTATTTATTTATTTAATAGAATGTGTGTACAAGCAGGAGGAGGGGCAGAGAGAGAGAAGGTGAAGCAGACTCCCTCACTGAGCAGGGAGCCCAACTGGGACTCGATTCCAGGACCCTGAGACCATGACCTTAGCTGAAATCAGACAGTAAACTGAGCCACCCGGGTGCCCTCCTGCCCCCACATTTTTTGTAAAAAATTTTCCTTCATCAACTAGCGCTGCTACATCTGTACACACAAAAAATAAGATAAATGTTCAGTTCTTTTTCTTTAGTTGCCAGGGTCCCAATGATTTGATTTTTAGTTATCTGGAATGGTTACTAACGAATTGTTCTGTTTTATATGTACGTGAGCATTGATTTGTTTTGTTGTCTTTAGCCACTTACTGTTAGGATCACTGAGACCTTACATTTTTCGTATTTCATGTACTTCAATTAATTAGTCATCATTTTTTGATGCTCAGATTCATTCTACTGTGCATTAGATCGCTATGGTTTATTTACTACTCATTGCAAGCCTGTACCCTGAAACATCATCAATTTGATCTCTCCACCCCCCACATCTATAATTTAATTGAGTAAATACTGAAATATTCAATGTGCCTTGCAGGAGCTTTGCTTATCTCCTTTGAATTTATACTCATATGTCTTTGTTCTTACTCCAAAAATATTGGCTTCAAGTTACTCATTTGCTTTAGCCTACAAAATACGTAAAACAAGCACAAAGTGATATTACCAATATTACTACTAACAATGAGATTACTGATTGAATTTGAACATTGTATTGCAGCTCTATTGACCCTATAAAATATTCCACTATGGATGTGCAAGTTAAATAATGTCGTCTAAAGTTACTTGAAATCATTCTTTTCTCTGTGTGATAATGTCACCAAACGAGGACAGAGTGGGTTCATTCATTTCAGTGTGTTTTGAAATTTAAATTGTGTGGTTTTTTTCAAGCTGCAAAATATTGACATGATTCAGAGAAATCTCGTTTCCCTCTTGTCCTGTGTGCCCTCTCCTTTAGGTAATGATTTGTATTTATTTTTGGTTTATCTCTCCAGTTTGCTTTTTGAAAATAAACATTAGCAAATTGGTAAATATATTTATATTGCTTCTTTTATGCAAACGGTTTGTGTTTGCTGCTTTCTCTCTATGTATAGAGATCTTTCTCATTCCTATTTTTTGGGCCATGCAAAATTTCTTTGTAAATTGGATGCTCTGTTGTTTATTCCCACAGTCCCAGATAAATGGAGACACCTGGGTTATTTACAATCTTTCACTAATACTAATACATCAGAGTGAAATATTTCGTGCATATGCCTATTTTTGGCAGTCTATCTATGGGATAGCTCCAGAGAAGTGAGATTTCTGGACCAAAGGATAAAAGCATATATAATTTTTCTAAACATTTCCTAATTCCTCCCCCTAGATGTACCATATTACATCTTCACCAGCAATAAATGAGAGGGCCTATTTCCTCACAGTCTCACCCACAAATTATGCTAATTTCATTTTTTTCTGTCAACCACCTGCTTATATCTTTTGCCCATTTTGCCATCAGATTGTTCACCTCAAATTTCCATCTCAAATTTACAAAGCTCTTTCTATTAATGGTATTCACCGTTTATGGCATAAGTGTTTCAGTGTTTTTCTTTTGAATTTATATATGACAGGTTTTGCCCACACTGGTTTTGGGGATGGCACCTGATGTTTTGAAGACATTCCATGGTTAGGGGTCTCATAAGGTCAAGGCTGCACACAAGCAAAGTTCTATGGAGAAGTCCAAGAAGCTGCCATTTAGACTCAATTATGCCACTGCAACTGGTAAGGGATTCAGCTCTGAGCCTCTTATGTTTCCATTTCATAAGCCAATGCAGCCAGAAGTGTCTTGGCAAAAGGAAGGCTAGGGCCTGGTCCCTTTGCCTGAGATGCAATGGAAACATCTATCCTCAGGGAGCCCTCTGGTCAGGGTTTTTTTTCAGAGACCTTCAGTAACAGGCTAGGACAGACAAGGTGCCCCCATTCCCACCTACATCTACTCATCTTACATGGGAGCAATGGCTGTGGTTTCCAACAAGGGAAATCCTACACTTATGTCACAGGGCATTTCCTTGACTGCATCTGAGGAAAGAATGTTCTTCTGACTTAGTGAGGGCTCAACAGGAGTGCATGATGTTTGTGCTACGAGGGTTCTGAAAAATGGCTCAGAAGGACTTCGTTATGTTATGCCCGGACACACATGTCAACTCAGGATGACAAGTTCTTGGTAGCTAACTTACTCCCAGGCCCCAATGACTAGTGAGAGTGGGAACCTAAGACAGTAGGCAGAAGGCAGTTGTTGGGTTTTGTTTCATGGGGAAACCAGATGGTGTATTCATGTGATCCGAATCCCACGGAGGCTGGAGGAATAGCGAGTCACTGTAAGGCAGGGAAGGAAAAGTGAAGACTGCATTGGGTTACATCATAATTTTATGCATTCCCAGCCCTTGATCACAAGCCCATGATGAAAAAATAGTAACATAATTGCAAGACAGAACATAGTTTTATATCATGCTTTAAAATTTGCAAAGTGCTTTCACCTTGTAAGCTCACAGCAAGTGTGAGGGAAAGCATGTTTAAGGACCCCACTGGAAAGACCAGGAAACCCAAGCTAAATGAGGTTAACTTAGTCAATAGCACACAGATGGTGAAGGCGTGGGGATTTGAATCCCACTGAGGCCAACCCTAGGCCAATCTCAGGTGAGTTACTCCATGCATTCAGACAGGGTGCTGAGCTTAGAAGGGCCCATGCTTGGATCAACACTCTGCTCTTGCCATTTTATGGTTCTTAAATTTTTGTACAGAAGCCCTGCATTTCATTTTGCCCAGGATCTTGCGAATCGTATAGCCAGGCCTGCCCAGATTCCTTTATTTTTTCTTCTAAGAATTAAAGTATTCAATCAAACTTACCGAAACAAGACTCCTTGACCATCTTTTTGTTTCAGATAGACCTAATCATTTAGGTTTTCTTTAAAGAAAATGGCAGATTATGAAGATCCTAACATCCACCAGATCCAGCTCCAGCTGCTTCATCAGACTTAGCCACCAGCATGAGGCCATGTGTAGATAGGGACCTGGTGACCACTTCTGATACCATTTTTTGGTTCCTAAATCACATAGAAAAAAACTGCTTTATTAGTTGAATCAGAGTATCTTTCAAAACAAACAAACATAGCACAAAGATTTGTAGAAAGTAAGAACGAGAGAGAGAGGGAGGAAGGGAGAGAGGGAGAAGGGAAGAAGGGAGGGATGGAGAAAAAAAGAAAGAAGGAAAATTATTATTTTCATAGAATTTTGTCTGATTCAATATGGATACTGTGATGTGAGGCTCCAAATTTTTTCTTTTTGTAAAGAGATATATGTGAGAGCTCTGTTTGTGTGAATAAGATTTAATCAGCAAACCCCTAGTGAGCTGGGAGCCTTTTGCCCCTTGCAAAAATACCTGACGTGACAATAAGACCCATAGAGGTCTTATTTATGGTGTCATTCGAGGATCACAAAAGCCTTCCGCTTGAAATGCATATTTAATTTTTCTACAGAAATGTCTATAGGTTGCTATCTAACACTTGAAAATTCACAGTGTAATTAATATAAGGCATGTTAAATGGCAAGAAAAGAGAAAATGAGCAGTGATAGCTAAAGATAAAGAAAGCCCAATCGATGTCTAGCCGCTTATTCAAAAAAGCATTTTATAGGGACCCTTACTATTTCTGAGTTCCTTACTAAGCACTGGGCTTCCAAAAAAATAATAATAATAATAATACAAATAGAAAACATTTTCTGGTAAATATAATTACATGGGCCACAATTACTTAGGGAATATATAAAAGATCCATTTCGTTCTTTACTATCATGGGCAATAGGTTAAAATGCTGTATAAACTAACATCCATTAGTCGGAATAGCAAGATGGCCAGTTTAACCAGTTTCTTAAACAAGTCGATTAGAGAAGATCTTTGAGATATCCAATTTGATTTATTATTCACTTGGGAATTAACACAGAATGGATCTTGATATAAATTCCTCTGTAGGTTTCATTATATTGACATTTCGGTGGATAGATAATATATAGAACCCCTGGGTATATTACTATCAAGGATGCTATTGATTCTATCAGCAGCATTATCCTGCAATTTTCCCTCATAACTATTTATGCAACTCTCTGTGATTTGTAATTCAGCAGTAATCATTTTCTGTGGCTGCTGTGATTTTCTTTCCACGGGGTCCCTGGGCTGCGTACTGAAACAAGGCTTGATTTTTAAGCCCGAAGATTTGGGGTTTAGTTTTAGGATAATGGAGAGGAGATCAAAGAAGTTTTAAAATTGGCATTAATTGTTCAGGATGAGAAGGAAACATTAGTCTTTTATTTTATTAGTTTCGTGAGGTGGATCAGAGATAAGCTGGGGCAAAGTGGGCGAATACAGATAAAATCAGCGACGTTTCCATAAGGGCTGCAGGAGAGGAAATGAGCAGGAACCTGATGCTTGAACAAAGTTGCCTCTCCTTCTCCTTGATCTGGGTCCCCGCTGGCTCCTCTGGGAGCTGCTTCTGAGTGCTTCACAGGCCAGAACTGGGGGACACCAGCAAGGTCTGGAGTTTGGGGGGTGGGCGTGCAAGGTGGGGGTGGCCATTGGCTTTTCTTTGAGTGAAGGATGGTAACATCAAGGTGGTTACGCAAAACGTTCTGGTTCTCCCTTCTCTGTTGGTGGTGTCTTGGTGAGGACAAAACAAGGGAGGGAAATGGACCTGGCCAGACACCCCAGGGCGAGGCATCCAGGTTCCCCGTCCTAATTAGAGAAGTGCTTTTGCAACTCCAAGGTGATGGGTACCCAGGCCTTCTTGGGGGAGCTCTAGGGAACTGGGACATGACAACTCCTCTGATCGGGTCTCTTCGACGGAGGGTAACCAGAAGCCCAGAACTGGCTCGCAGTCTCCAAAGCAACAGGCTGTGGGTGGCAGGACGGACAGTCCGTGCATTGCTCGAGGGCCCCGGGCAGCCCGGCCCGCAGCGGCCCGCAGGCTGCAGGTGTCCAACCGCTGAGCCGGTCCCCGCCCCCCGGGATGCCCCCCTCCCAGCTCAGTCCCCCAGGGTCGGGGCTCTTGCACGCCCCGCGTCTTTACACTGGGACTCCGACTCCGGGGAGGGACTCTCTGGCCAAGGCTGGCGGGCGACGTTATTCCCCTTCCCTCCACCGCAGCACTGGCACCGAGACGCAGGGCTCCCTCCACACTGGCTTTCTTCATCTAGGAAATCCACGGAGCCTCTCGCCTTGTAATACACAGTCTGTCTCATTCATAAAGTCTTGTCCTGGAAAATGCCTCATTCATTCCTGCAGAAGACCCACAGTTGGGAGAGCAGGGGCATTCAAAACCTTGGGAGGTGGGAGACAATAGTGGAGTGCTTGGCAGCCGCTTCCAGGCTGCTTTAGCAACGCGCACCGACGCCAGGGAGAGGATAAAACGCTGCAGTTGTTTACTTGTCTCTCTGGAGCAAAAGGGTCTCTTCGCCTATCCTGGGGATGCCAAGTCCTCGGGACCTGAGCAAGGACATGATGAGTTTCGCCGTGGATTGGCATGAAGTCGTGCACTCCAGAACAGCCAGGCACTTTGCTTGAAAGCGTTGGTTGTGCAAAGAGAAAACGCGCATTGTGGGATCCCGTTGTCAATCAGGGGTGAGCCCGCTTCCTCTCCCCCTGGCCGCTGCGCAGGATGCCCACCGTGCTCCCCCTGCACCCCCAGCCTGGGCCGGGCCAGGGAGCCGGGTGGGCCCTCGGCCGCGCCACCCCACGCCCATGCTGCCGTTCCAGGATCTGATCACAGGCCAACTTAAATCTTCCCAACGTTCCCCCACATTAGTAATTGCGAAATAATAAACATGACCAAATTCAGATTAATAGAGCATCCAGTGCAAGTCCTTTTGCAGAGAGAGCCCTCTGGAATCCTAAGCATAATAGGGCTGTGTTTACTCCTCCACCAGCCGCATAATGTGACTGATTTACAAGAGTTTAACTCAAGTGTTAATCTGACAGTGACGAAGAGCTCCTCACTGGTACCGTCACTGACACTATCATATTAGTTGCCTCCTCTATTAAAGCAGTGTGGTCGATAATTGGAATGCTTTTATGTCTAGTGGTTCTGACAAGCCTCTCTTCAAGTCACATATGGGCGGTCTAGTTCTCCGCTCAGACCAACGGTGGCAAATAATTTAAGCCGAGAAAGTATTGTTCTCCTCGTATTGTGGAGCAAGGGCAGTTCAAGGAAAGTGAGCCTGTGTGCATGGCTACCTGCTGGTGTGTAGTAAAATAAGATGGACATGATACCGGGTTGGGAGTACAATTAAATCTATTTTGCACCAATGTGTTGCTGGACAGATGAGTTTCCACATGGCAGAGCTTTATGATCTTTAAGGTAGACTGAACTAATAGATTGGTGTGGAACGCACTGAAGTTACCAAGGATGAGAAAGCAGGCAGTAGTACATTTGAACTACAGGTTTCTCATATGCTCCACGTCATGCTGAGTTTTTATAGCTCCTGGCTTTCAAAAAGCCTGTTTCAAAGAGGTTTGCGCTAGACTGGGCATGCAGTTTTGCTCTGCAGATATTGTCGCTACCGATTTAGTGGAATGCAATTAGGAAGCCTAAATTAAGTGGTAATGGAGAACCAGCTCTTGAAACTGGGGTTTCCACGGCAACCACTGCTTACAATACAGCCTTCAGTTAGTTTTCCCACTTTATCTGCAAAATGCACAATTGAGCTTTAAAACAGCTCGGCGCTGAAAAACGCACTGTAAACAACTGTTTGCAACGAGAGTTTTACACTGTCTTTAAATACAACAAACTATCACATAAAATTCACTTGTCCTCACTAATAAAGCAAAATCTGAGTTGCCAATCAGTGAGTGATCTTAAAATTTACTATCCCTTTCCCATTTGGGGGTTTTATTTTTAAGGGAGGATGTCACGAGTCATTAGGTCTCTTAACTTTGGTCATTCTTGCTCCATTTTCAGCTCCCCTGACGATCTGTACATCCTTCCAGTCCCTCGCTGAAATGCATTTTTCATTTCAGCAAACACACAGTTGCCTTGAATAAACACACAGTGCGCTCCTTTTCAGGGTTCTTTTCATATTTTGATAACACTTTGCAGATTATTCTTTTATTTCCTCTTTGTAGCATGTCATGGACTTGCAAGACTTTTATATTTACTTATTTGTATTTATCCTCTCTCCAGATTACTACCCCTTTGAGTCTTTGAAACCTTGCGTTCCCTTTCTCTATACATCCAACGGTAAACCAACTGGGAACTTTTGTGCCAACACACGTAGACAAGACAAGACAAGAGTTCAAAGACGCTGTCGAAATAGGTGTATTTTTTAACATACAGTTGTTTAAAAGAACCGTGGAGAGTTTGTACTTTTGCAAAAAGCATTTTCTTTCATGGTAGGGAATCCATATTTGATTATTTCAAAATTCTCACTTTTGTTTAGGTGCATCAGGAATGCACACACACACACACACACACACACAGATGAACAATATGTGTGTATGCATTTTTTTTTTTTAGTGGCAAAAAATCAAATTGGGCTCCGCAAAGAGGAGAAGAGGATGGAATCAAATTTGGGGTCTTGTAGCTATCACACTCTGTTTAATTGCCAGTCTTAACGGGATGAGCACTGGAACATGTCCGGGCAGATTCAGGCAGCTGGTGGAAACTCATGAATCCTCCGCAGCACAGAAGGTAACATTTCCCTACAGTTTGTGCTCTCTCAAGGTTGTCGTATTATACGTGCGCTATTTTCACTGCGAGAACACACAGAGAGAGGGGCAGAAAGCATGTGTGTGTGTCATTACAGTAACTCCCACTTACATGGCTTTGGGCAACACAACTAGATTCCAAGGTCAGTGGTCATGTCTGCGTCTCCACTGGATGTGTTCGCTGTAGACTTGGTAGCCCAGGTGGGGATGGCGCCCTCCCTTACTCAGCCTGTACCTTCAGCCCTGTGGCCTGGCTCCCTGCATTCCGACTTACTGCAAAGTCTTCAGTTTTGACCCACAGTCAGCAGGTTGAGGTGGTGCTGGTACTTTATGGAAAACCTTTTTTTCTCAGAGCCACTCGGTGATACCATCAACGTGGCTTCCGCAATTTTCCCAATTCTGAGAATATAAATATTGGGGAAAAAGAAAAACAAAGAATCACATAAAAAAATGTTGGCTGATATTTTAATAAGGCTGGTCGTATTTTGAAAAACGTCTTTGTGGCATATCTTGACATTGCTGTAAACTCAACTGAAGCTTGGTTATAAGCTCTTTGTTACCAAAATATGTCTGTCCATGTAAAATCTTTAAGAATGTAAACTTTGGAGCAATTCTATCTATCCTTTCATTCAGTAATTGATAAACTCGCGACATATTATCCAATCGCATCCCTGCTACTGAGTAAACATGCAGTGTATTTTCCCCATGCCTCAAAATAAAATATTAATTCAGGGGGTTCTAAATTTAAATCTTCTATGGGAAGAAGCCTGGAGTAGTAATGTGCTCACAATTTTTTGGTTAGCGTCCCTTTCAACATGGCTGGCATTTCCTCCACTGTACAGGGCACACTGAAATGAACCTACTCTCGAAAGAAGGTGCACATGGATGTGTACCTCTGTTTAAGCCCATTTGACAAATCTTTGGGGCAAAGAGAAAGTTCTAGTGTGAGGAAGTATCTTAGCATATTCTATAACTACATTTTTTGAAAGCTACAGTTTTAGAGTAAACACAAGTTCTATGATTTTCCCTCTCCAGACAGCAGATTCTAACACAGTCCCCTGATGGTTTGGAGGCTGTGTCACGGTGAAGGTCATGAAGTGTCAAAAATGGGTCCCCTTGGTACTCTGTGGTGGAGCTGTCCCCCCAACTGTACAAAGAACCCCACGCATCAGGGGGTCAGCAAATCAGCCACCACCAGGGACAGACTCTCTGCCAAGTGCCTACCTCTGTGCACACGCCCCCCCTCCCTGCACAGAAAGGTGTCCACACCACCCAACTCCCACCTGCTTTTGGCCTCGGTAAGCCATTCTCCAAAAAGAAATGCATCACCGCCGAGTTCTTACAAACTTACAATTACCCTTAACTCCTTTAATTTCCTTCTTCTTCTACTTAAACTTTAATTTCAGGTATCTTCTACATAACACAGAAGTCACGTTCCAGATAGAATTAAAAGAAAATTAACTGGGGGTATAGGATGGAAGATTTTTTTGCCTTATATTCCATCTTAATAACTCAGAGTCAACCTGAATAATAGGAATATTATTAATCCATCTTCACTTTCTACTTTAAGTCACAACTTACATTTTGGTTCTAATTGGTGTTATTTTAATTGCGGTAATGAATATTCCACGTTTCATTATGAGGGCAGCATGTACAAAATGGTGCTGGGAAAGTTCTTTTGGATCTCTGCGGTTCATTTCAGTTTTGAGTATTAACTGCATGTTTCATCTTTTAATGAATATATAAGTGTTGAATTCCTTTCTCAGAGAGAAACTATGGTTAAATTATTGTGTCAAATTATTATATTTCACTCCATCTCCAGTGGGGGGAAGGGAGAAGGTGGATATGTGTGGGGTTTTTTTCTCGAGCAATGTTAGTTTCAGACATGTGAGGAGCCCAAAGGTTAAAGTGGATTAAAATGCTGCCTGCCATGAACTTTAGAAATTGAAATAAATATGGTCGGTAAAAGATGATCTTTGTTTTGATTACACGGAAATGCCTTTGTGATCCTTTTCTTTCAGGCGAAATAAACATCTTTGGAATAAGCACAGTAAATATGTTTCTAAGCACGGTGTATTGTGATTGTAATTAGCTCGTCCCCCTTTATGAAGTGGCAGGCATCAGTTTGTATCTAATTACCTCTGAGCAGTTTGCTGCTTTCCTATTTTGGTGAAAAGTCTCACAATACATCTTTACAGCCATAAAGACACTCATTTGCTTATACTGAGGGCTTTATAGGCACCTTGCTTTCTTTTTTATTTGAGGGGAAAAATTAAAGGTGAGCTCCTTTACGGATCTCCCTTTAAGCCCAGCAAATCTGTGCACACTGAAGAATCAATGGCCGATAGGCTGGCTGATATTCCGTAATAAATTCTTGCGTTTATAGACTTTTCCTTGACTAGGTAGCTGTAATGCCACAGAAATTGATTATTTGTGATGTTCTTATCACTGCTTAAAATATCTAATTACTTTTCCGGCACAGATTTGGATTTGGCTTGCTGGATGCCTGGTGACTAATGAAGGAAGCCCCTTCGCTGGACAGACTGTCCCGGGGCACAAGGTGGTGTCGATAGCAAATCTGATCGGAATGAATTATGTCAGAGTTGACTTCTACGGAATTTAAGATCTCAGAAATGAAGATGCAGCTGAGTTTTCTGTGCTTTCAAAGTCTCTTTTAATAAGTCTTCACAGCCTATAGAAAGTGCATATTGCTTTACTTAAAACATCAGGACATTTATAAATCTATCTTCGATAGATATATCCTATAATTTCTTCTGATTAACCGATAGGGACATGTGACTTGGAATTCTACAGATAATCTTCAATGCCTAATATATAGGTTAATACAACTAAAAACTAAATTAAAATAAAAAACAAAATAGATGCAAAAGACTAATCTTCCAGGAAAAAAAACCCCACAATTATAGAGCAATGATCTTCTAGTAGCTACACTTAATTCTATGCATGCAGTTATCAAATTTAACCGTTCTGGATATTACTTGGTCTCCTGATTAAATAAAGATATATCAATTCATAACCAACTATTGTTTCAAAATAGTTTGTGCCTGTACACAATCTTCTTAGAGCAGCATACACTAAATATGTATTGGACACATCTAAATTCTAAACCGATAGCCAAACAATAGGTACTTTGACTTTGAGTCATAACTTTGACTTATAATGCCCTAACAATTTTGGGTTAGTCAAAAAAACTGCACTTCTGTCCTAATTGGAAATAGCCCCTTTGATCTCTCAGCTTGTGCACATCCGCCTTTGGTAAACTCAGGTGGAAATTTTGTTCTTGCTAAAAACTACATAGACCAATTCCTTAGGTGAGCTTTCCTAAAATGCTGCACTATGTCTCAGGCTCGGCCAGTTTTGCCCTAAAGAAAAGGTCAAATCTGCCGGCATCTGCATCCGTAAGTCTCTTTTGCATTTAATTTAAAGGTATTGAATAAAGGAGCTTAATAATGATCACATGACATATTATGCTATCTCGTAATTATCTGCTAAGGTAACTGTCTCCAGACCACACCGCAAGCCCTTCAAGAACAGGAATTCTGTCTTATTTATCTTAATATCAGTAAAGTTGAAATAAGAATCTCATGTGATGATGCTGGGTCTGACTTTGAGGGATGTGTGCGTGGGTGCACAAGCGTGTGCAGGCTCACTACTAGTCTGGTCAGTACCAGGAACAGAACAGGAGAGTGTTCATTACACTAGACATTGCATCAACAAGATGAAACTATGATAAATTGAGAATGAATAATTTTAAGAGCTAAATATAATTTTCGAACAGCCCCATGAGAATGAACATCATTTGTTAAAAATACACTTCACCTCTCGAAGAAAATAGGACAAGTTCAAGGCTTCACTCCAGCACCTTCCAACCCTGTGATCCAGGGAAAGCTACTCATCCTTTCCAATCTTCTGTTTTCTCCTCCTAAGTGAGGAAAACAAAATTCTCCTTGGACTTGAATGTAAAGACTCAATGAGATTCATCACGGACAGTTCTTAGATTATAAACTCATATATGACTTAATTCTTTTTTCTCCTCTCCTGATTTCTGATGATTGTAATCCCTGATTTATATGCTGAGATATCAGGAGCACTGGACTTCATTAAAGGTTTCATTTGAATTGGCAATAAATTTTCAGTCTTTTGTATTTTTCAATTGTTGGTTTTAATTATTCTCCCAGGATTATTTTTTGTCTGCCTGGCTTTCATTCCCCATCATCTGTTATTTCATCTCTATAGTAAAATATCCTAAATCTTAGCATCTGGTAACAACCCAGAAACCTGGGTATTTTTTATGACACAAAATACAACATATTTTTGTTCATCACACATCTTCATATCATTTAGGAGTATGTAATTTTGATTTTTACCTCATCTCATTTTAAATTTTTAATTTTTTTCCAGAATCTTTCTTTATGGTGTCAGTTCCAACATCTGATAAGTTGCTTATAAAAAGTCTGAGGCACCAAATTTTTGTTTGGTTTTCAGAAATCTTTGAGGAGCACAGGAATCTTTGTCTTCCTAGAACAGTGCCTGCCTGACACATAATTGGCACTCAGTAAACTTTACGTGTGGAACAAAAGATGGATGAATGTAAGGGCATTTAAAAAATTAAATAAAATCATCTGTTAATTTATTATGAAATTCATATTTTCAGCATGTAACCATGAGCAAAGCTTAAATCTCAAGTGACCAAATTTCACAGAAAAGTTAAAAAGGAGCCCAGTGTCAATTCATTTGGATATATAAAAAGCCCTTATGTAATCATAACTGTATACTGATGTAGACCACAAAATTAATGGAAATTATGATGCATTATCTATCTACACATTGCCTAAGAAGAACAGCAAAGAGCTACATGAGCTCAGTGCTTTAGAAATATTACTCATTTAATCCATGGTATAGCCCTGATTTCACGGTCCCATTGCACCGGTGAGAAAACAGAGACAGAGAGATCCAGTAACCTGTCCAAGGAAGAAGTGGGGCCAGGCTTTGAAACCTGCAGTCAGGCTCCATATGTATGCAATACAGTATGGTACCTCGCAGCCAAATAGTTGTAACAGCAATAAGTTTTTGAGCTTATTTTCCCGTCTTCACTGCACGAGACTACATATGTATAGGCCACACCTGTATGTGTTTTGTGGGCTTATTCATCCAATCTTAAGAGTAAAAATTGAGAATACTAACCCATTCACAGGCCTCATTTGCCTCCCTTAAGCTCTTCATCGCTCCATCTTTGTTATTTTGGTTATTCTGCCCACATAAGACCCTCTCAGCATCGTCTTCTCTTCTAATGCTGCCATCAGCAGTGCCAGATACCTGCCCCAAAGTACTGTCTCCTTTGCAATGTACCCCAAAATACACAACTACACTATGTAGTGTAGCAGGAGGAGCACTGCTATTCTTTCTCCTATGTCTCTAAAATAACTTATTATTTGTCACTGAGATTTTTTTCCATAGACTTCTTTAACCCATTTCTTCACTTCTATTGGGAAAGGGGATGTTTCAAAATTAACAAAATTACACGTTAGGTTGTCTTGTTCTTGAAAACCTTGTCAAAAAACTGAGGTTATATTTAATGAGCCATGTAAACTCCATTGATGTGTTTCAGGAAATGAAATACTATCCCTATTTTCATGACTTTAATTAAAAGAAAACTATATATAGTGTATCATGATGCTTATCTTCTGACTCTACCAGATGAAAGTGACAAAGCAGATTACCAGAACAACCCTTCGGTGCCACCTCAAGTTTTTTTGGCTCCTCCATCCATCCACCCTTTCCTTTCAAAGAATTTTGTCCTTTGCATAATTAGTCCACATTCTTCCAATATAGAAATTATTTACTTAAGATTTAAACTATGTCTAAAAACATTCTGTTTGAAACTTAGGCTTTTCAACAAGACAGTACTATCATTGGAAACCAGGAGTTGTCCTTTCTTCCCACTGGCAACTGGGAGAAACAATTGTCCAGGAGTTTGTGCAGAAAGAATCCTGATTGTTTTGCAGCTAGAAGAAAACAGAAAAGTGTGATTTGGGCAATGTTCACCCCCATCTGAACCAGGAAAATGTATTTTCCCTGTTCTCCCCCAAATGAAGGGCAACTGAGCCTCATGCTTTCATTCTACCTTTACTGAACATCTGCGTACCAGAAACTGCTGGGCAGAGTCTGCATAGGAAGGAAGATGTGTGCACATATAAACAAGGTTTAAAATAATAAGGATTACTCTAAGAGCAAATGCAGAATGCTATTGGAGCCTGAGTGAGAGAGCTGTTCACACTGCCCATGAACCTTCTGGAAAGGTTTCTTGCAAGAAGTCTACATGACACTTTCCCATTGACAGAAAGGTAGGAAGACATGACAGCAATAAAAAAAAATTTTTTAAGCATGTGAAAGGTATGGAGGAATAAATATCCTGGAGTATTCAGTGAAGAGGAAGAAGTTTGATACAGCTGGAAGCTTGAAAACGTGGGGAGGAAGAAGCAAATAAGATGCTTTAAAGACATCTACAGGTAAAGCCATTTATTTGTTCAAGCAACAAATACTTATTGAGCATATCCTAGAGCCAGGCACATGACAGGGATCTAGCAGTGAACAAGCAGACTTCACTCTGGCCCTCAGGGGAACCTGAAGTCTAGTGCGAGAATCAGGCTTTGAAGGAAACACTGACCAGGGAGCTGAATTGTGAACAGCATTGCCATGCCCTGTTACTTTAAGGTATCATAGTACGGGAAAAGTCAAACCTCAAATTTTCCAAACCAAAAAAGTTGGCACAACCCAGCTTGGCAAATTTTTACTGTGTTATGTCTTCTCATGTGTAGAATTTTTTTTGCCACTTGACAGTAGCAACATCAAAAACAGTAAAATACCAAAAATCCATGTAATAAGAATTGCTTGTCACCTAAATGGAGAAAGATGCAAAAGTCTATTGCATGGCTTCAAAAGAAATATCGTCACCATCATCATCATCTCCAACATCATTACCATAATCACCATCATCATCACCATCACCATCATCACCATCATCACTGTTATCATCATCATCATCATCATCATAATCAAGAATCCTGGTTAGTACTAGTATTTTCAGTGTGAACCTTGTTCCAGGTGCTCCACTGAGAGTTTTGCTTTTCCTCTCATTAATCCTCAAGAGAAATGTTTTAGTAGTTGCAGTATTCCTCTCTCTGTTACAGAAGAAGAAACTGAGAATCAGAGATGAAAGAAAAATACCCATATTTTTGGAGATTACTAGACACTGACTCTGAGTGAATGTCAATTCCTGGGGAAAAAGAACACCACTGTGGTCCACCAGTCAAGTGCCAAGTTAGAAAGATAAGTTTTGAGATCTGTGAACCCATCCTGTGGTTAGTGCCTCCTTCCTAAGCTGGATAAGATATGGTTGGAAATTGAGCCATAGCATGAGGAAGGCCAAGTGGAAATCTTTGGGACTGTATTCCCATACCATTATCTTCACACAAAATAGTAAACCAAAAGCAATACCACACATCACAGGTGGAATCATGGAGTTAAGAATCACCACCGAAGACCTGAAAAGATTCAGGACAATTCATTTACATCCCAAGCTTACTGAACTCAATCATTTAGTGTATGTAAAAGTAAAGGGGGTCTTGCAAAATTTTGGATTTTCAAAAACTTTGTTAGATTGTGATATTAAAGACTCTGCTGTTCCTAAAGTAATCTCATTATTGAAACAAATCAACAGATCATGATACCCGGTACTGATAGTTCACCTATCAGACTGATGAACTTCTTTTATTTCCCATTAACAAAAATTCACTACAAATAATTTGCCTTCACCTGGAAAAAGTACACAGCATCCTCTTATCTGACTCTGTCATGATTGATTCCACAGAGACATTAACCATCTCGCATTGATTAAGGCGGAAGTTGATAACAGGTACCCTAGATTTCTTGGTGAGACACAGGAACACCAGGATAGGAGATAAAAAATTCAAAGACTTGGCCCTACATCAGAAGTTCAGCAGTTCCAGTTGTCTGGAACATACTAGGAAATCCTCTTCAAAGTGCAAGTAATATACTACATCATAAACCACTACAACTGAGAAAGTGACTTCTTTGAACTTTGGAGGTAATATATACTACATTCGCTGGTGTTGCTTCCATCCATTTATCAAAAAACCAAAGGGGCACCACACTTTAGGGTGGCCCAGGACTAGAGAAGGCTTTCCAGAGGGCCCTGGTAACCGCAAACATTCAGACCTTGAGATGCAGAAGATCCAGTTGTGTTCAAAGCATCTGTGGCAGGGTTGGATACTGTACCGACCCAAATTAAGACAATAATAATCCAAACTCATAAGACTTTGAAGCAAAGTTATGTTCCCAACAATATAATTATTCCCCTTCTGAGAAACAGACCTTGGGTTACTGCTGGATCCTGGTAGACTGAATACTTGACTATGGGACAATGAGTAACCATGTGTCCTTAACTGACCATCAGAACTGGGTGTTATCTGAGTCACCAAGCCATGAAGTTGGATGTACCCAGCACTCAAGCATGTCAAGTTCAAGTCCCATGGGGAGTTCTTTATGGAAAGTTGCTTTAAAAATAAAAAAATGGAGCCTGATTTATGGACTGTCCTACATGATAATACTGGTAACAGTCATGAGTAGACTTTAAACACATCACATCAGCACTCCCTGAAAGTCAATGGAAAAAGGAACCCCCCCCCCCTTTTTCAGCAGAACTTCAAGTGGTGCATCTGGTTGGTTTGTTTCTGTCTTATTTTGTCTTGTTTTTTCCTTTGTCTAAAAAGAGAAACAGGTACAGATCTGCACTAATCACAGGACACAGGTATGGTTTAGCTGTATGACAAAAAGTTTGGAAAAACCAAAAGCAAAGGATTAGTAACAAGATGGTTTGGAGGACAGGTATATGAATGAATATGCTAGAATGGTCTCAAGGTGGGATGTGAATGCTCACCAAAAGGTCTCTTTGTGGAATAAGTTCTCAACAATCAGAGGAACAAGACAGGATTCTCTGGACATCCGTCAGCCTCATTCTCCAATTACCCAAATGCTTTCTTAATGGACTCAAGAATTAAGTAGCTAGGGTAGCAAAAATGGGTGCCATCATGGATTTCTGGTCTAGCTGTTAAGTCTCATAAGTCAAAGTGCAGCCAGCCACCAGGTAGCAGATTAGTTATAACTGAACCCCTTCCCAAATGGCAGGTGCCTCGGTGTCCTCTCTGGCATGGAAACATCTGGAAATGAAGGTTTTCTCTGCTTCTCACCTTCCTTCTACCAACTAATCCCAGGAATTATTGAAGGCAATATTGACATAGTATCCAATTCATCGCTTCTGACTAAGGAACCGAGTTTATAGCAAAGAAAGTGAGAAGATAGGATGGCACTCAAAGGATTCACCAAGTTTACCATGTCTTATATTCCCAGAAGCAGCTGGCCTTAAAGAACACCAGAATAGCCCACCGAAGCCTCGGTTGTGGCATCAACTGAGAAACAATGACCTTGTTTGTATACAGTTGCAGTACACGCTCTGAACCAGCAACCAACACGCAGTGCTGTTTCTTTCTTGCTGGGAAATGTCAGTCCAGCATGCAAGGGAAGGGAGTAAGGCTCACGTTTTTCACTTTTCCACTTAATAATGCACCTTCAACAGGATAGGGAATATAGTCAAGGACCTATAATAGTGTTGCATGGTGACAGATGGTAGCAACACTTGTGGTGAGCATGGCATGACACATAGAGTTGTTGTCAGATGTACACCTGGGACAGATGTAAAACCCTAGGTCAACTCTACTCAAATTAAAAAACAAAACAAAACAAAATCACACCCTCATAATTATCTGTTTCCTGGGCCTGCATCTGTGGGCTGCCTCTCCGCAACTCCAAGGACACCTGTTGACCATTGTCGGTTAACATGATGAGACATCCTTTCGACAGCATAGATGTTAGTGGAGGCAGTTAGGACTTACGTCCAGCAGCCTCCTGATTCAGCAACTTCCCACCACAGCGCGGGCTGCTTTCTTAATCACGGCACAGGTAACAAGATTCCAAGGCCTAGTTGTTTCCCTATAGGCTCAATCTAGGAATGGATCCTCCAGGCCTCCAATGATTCTAAGCACCAAATAACTGGTAATAAATCCCTTTTTGTTTAAACTAGCTAGGTAGGTTTTGGTTGTTTGGTCAGTAACTGGTCAAGCAGTAGAAGTGCATTTTGGTAACATGTCAAGTACCCCTTGAATATCTGTGCTCTGCATCACAGAACTCTCTCCTAAGGGAATGATCTGAAAAAATAAATGGACAAGAGAACAAAAATATCTTTTCCAACTGGGAAATGTTGACATTAACCCCAATCTCTAACAAATGATGTGATTGATAAATGAACACGAGCAATCTACATAATCAAAATCATCCCAGAATTTGGAAATAATGGTTTATTCCAAGAACCTATTATTTTCTCTACTAAGGAACCCAATGTAGAACTTGCACTGACATTTTTTTACTGCCTTTATAAAAATCTATAGGTAGCTAACTGTTAAGGCATGTGTGATCTTTGATAAAATATTCTTTTATCTTTTCAGATTAAAGTTGTATAAAAGTTTCAATATCTTGCCTCAAATTGGTTAACTATTCTTTCTAGGATTCAAGTATTGTGGTATTTTAAAAAATATATCCAATTTTGATACTTAGACTTTAGTTCAAAATGGACTAAAAGCCCCACTACCATAATCCATGGATTTACTTACATACTGTTTGATTAGCAGTGCAAATATGAATGAATACAGTAGTCTCATCTATAAGAACCAAATACTTTAATTATATTAAGTATACAGTTACTGTATATACAGTATATACAATTAGCAAAGATGTATACTATTTTAATTAATACCTTGAATATATTCAGTGGATTGAATGTGACTTCATAACTGTACTATGATTGTATTAAAATATTTCTGGAATAAAAAAAATCAAATCATCCCAAAAATTTCAGGATAATAGTCTACCTTTCAATAGGGAAGAAAAATCTCCTAGAATTTAGAGTGAATATATGAGTCTCAAAGAAAACACAATCCCAGGATACACGTAGCTTAGTATTCAACTTCCCATAGATGCTTATTGGTTTGTTTGTTTGTTGTTTTATGTAGTTGGGGAAAAGGGGAAGGAATAAGGAATAGTAGATAAGACTCTAAAGTGCTTTGTATATTTTGGTAGATGTCCTATTAAGAAGTAATATATGCATTTTTTATCATTTAAATGATCAGAATAAAGTCCTAGTGCACATTTTGGTCATCATTTACCTCATAGCTGTTTATTGAATGCTAAGAAGACCAAGATGAAAAAGACACAAGCCTGCCCTACAGAAGTTTCGATTGAGTAGGAGGGACTGGACTTGATGATTAATTTCAAAAATTGGTCCTTGTTACACTGGTGCTCCCTCTTGATTGTCACCCTTTCTTGCTCCTTCCACACATCATGAGGGAGCGGCTAGTGACATCAGAAGTTGGTCACAGTTCAACTGTAATGTATGACAAGTGTCTTCGATCACTTCCTTCTGCTATTTTAGGGAAGTTGTCACATAAGAACTTTAAAATATTTTCCAGGTCTTTATTCTTTCTTTTTAGAATTATGGATTTTATTTCTAACACACTAGCTGCCACCTTATCTAACGTCAAACGCTGGCTTCCTTGGCACAGAGCAAATGCTGGTGCAGTCAGCAGCACATCATTGCCAGGTTGTCGTGCCTTGGCCTAAGTAAGTTCCCTTCAAGTGATTGACACCTCCCCTGTTGTATTCCATGGCACACATTCTCGACTTCCTGCCATGCCTGGAGCTGAGCCAAGAGACGCTGAAATCCGCGGATGTGTTTGATGGATAGAGGACCACTATAAATAAGCCTTCCTTTGCCCGATTGCCATGTTCAGGTATTAAAAACTTCCTGAGCCTGATGTCTCTAGTCATTGCTTCACAAATTTTTATGAGATGGAGAAAAGAGCAATGTCATCGACTGTGCTTTTGGGTTTTTAAAAATCAACACTCAACTGCTGGGATGTATCAGGAAATTCACTAGTGCAACCCTCCACACACTGCCCATAGGAATTTGGGTGCTGCGTGAAATAAAAGTATTTCCTTTACAGTCAGAGCTCCCTTTTTAAAAACCAACCAGTATTTATTTTTCACATAGCCTAAGTCCTACCACATCCAAGACAAGATCCTGATACTCAAAAGCACTCTAGCAGCATGGAGAGGAGGAAGAGATAAATTCAAACAGTGTATATAATCATTACATTCTAGGCTAGCAGAGCTTAAGGTAGGCATGAACAAAGATAGAGATGAAGAGATAGGGAAAGAGATTGAGAAATCAATAGAGATTGGAGGGAAGGGAAAGATAGATAAGATGGAGATGGGCAAAGAGAAGATGAAAGATGTCCCAGGTAGAAGGGGGCAGCAACCCTAAGAGGAGCCCACGCTGAGAGCGAACGACTTTGAAAAGTTTGTTCAAACCATTTGTCATCCGCATGCATTATACAAAAACCAGCCAGGGTGCTGTAATGATGCCTGTCCTTGGGTTCTATCTTACATTTATCCAAATTAATCCTCTGTATGACCCTAGCAAGTTAGCATGATTAAGAGACGAAGACACTGAAGCTCAGAGATCATAAGCAGGTTGGACAAGGTCAATAACCAAAAAAGGCTACCATTATAACCAAAGTCCAGATTGGTCTGGCTCCAAATCCTGTGCTCGTTCCCCCTCTCCCTACTGCCTCACCAACAGCAGCCTAACTTCTCATGCCATAAAATCCACATGCAGGAGGAATCCCTTTCAGCTGAGAGGTGAAATCAGATCCATCCTAATTCCTAGAATGGCCCAGTTCTGCCCACATGGTGGAACCCTGCTCACCATCCAGGTTGTCTGAAGGCAAACCTTGTAGGCAGCACATTTGCGGATGAGGGAACTGATTGGTTTCTAGGCCTGTCCCCTGAGGGCACGCTGGGGAAGTTGGGGTCACAATAGCCCTACACCAGCCTTCAGAGACACCTCCTTTCTGCCCTGGAAGAATCACTCTTACCGGATTCCCCCAGGGCACTTAAGGAAGCAAAGAAACTCATTAATTATCATCACCATGGTGAATACTGTTATAGTAGGTGCTGGACCCTCAACCACCACTCTGAAAACTAATGGTGTCTGCCTAGAAATTCTGCAAATCCAGGGGAGCCTTGTCTCTCACAACACAGGCATCAGGAGGGAAAATATTATTGCACAGAAGAGATAATGGCATGTTCAGTCATTCCATCGAAAGTGAGCTCAAGTCCATGCCAAAAAAAAAAAAAAAAATCTGCAAAAGGAGAAGACTAAGATAAATTGATGAGCTTTTTGCTTTTAGCTAGCATGGCTATACAACTTGTCCAAACATGGACATTTCTAACAGTGAAGAGGAGTGTTGCTAATAAATATACTGCAATTACAGGTGGAAAATCATTTTCCTTCTACTTCTCAGATGCCCTGTGAAAACTAGATTAAAAAAAAAAAACTGTATTACTTGTTCCTCTAATAACTGCTATTAAATGCATTATTTGTGACCTTGAAAAGAGGTAGGGTTTGGCTAAAGAAAAGCAGAGAGGATGATATATCAGCCAGATACAAAATCAAGCTGAAGTAATAGTTGATGTATAATTACGTATGACATGTTGAAATAGTAGTAACCCTAACAAGTGCTAAGGATATTTGTACACACAAAATGATCAATAGTATCATACAAAGGAGTATAATTTTGCCCATAGTGCTTTACAAAAAAAACCTGTTTTCTTAGAGAATAGTAATGGCTATACTTCTGAGTTGTCATTATTTGAAAACAATTCAGCAAGAGGTTTTAATTCTATCAGTTAGCTATTGCTCCATAACAAACTTCCCCAAAACACAAACATCATCTTACAGTTTCTAAGTGTCAGGAAGCCAGGGTTGATTTAGTGTGTGGTGTGGGGAGGGGGAAGGGGCAGGTTCTGGCCCAGGCTGTCCCATGAAGTGCAGATGCTCCATCAGCTGGGGCTACAGTCATCTGAAGGCTTGCCTGGGGATGAAGGACCTTCTTCCGTGCCCACCTGTGGCTGTTGGTGGTAGACTGTATTTCTTTCCTGTCTGTTCTTAACACCCAGCCTTCTTTATGGGACTGTTCACAATATGGCAGCTGATTTCCCCCAGATCCACAATCCAAGAAAAATAAGCAACCAAAATTGAAAGCACAGTGTCGTTTAGAAACTAATTTCAGAACTGACTGATGTCACTTCTGCTGTATTCTGTTGTTCACATAGAGCAACCCTGACACCAGTCTTCTTCAAATGTGTGAGTATGGCTACATAGGGATCGTGGGAGGCAATCTTGGGACCCTGACTAGCACACCAACTTTTCACTTCACTATTTTTTAATTACTATCTGATGTCACAATTATTTCATAAATATAAATGAAATTTTAATTCTAAAATTCTAAGGATACGTAATATTGGTACATAGGCAATATTTTAACTTAAATTCATATGACCGTATGACAAACATACTACATTCTCCTTATATTTTTTTAAAGATTTATTTCTTTATTTATGATAGACACACACACACAGAGAGAGAGAGAGAGAGAGAGACAGGCAGAGGGAGAAGCAGGCTCCATGACGGGACCCCGACATGGGACTCGATCCTGGGACCCCAGGATCACGTCCTGGGCCAAAGGCAGGTGCCAAACCACTGAGCCACCCAAGGATTCCCTCTCCTTATATTTTTTTAAGATTTTTTTTTTCATGAGAGACACACAGAGAGGCAGAGACATATAGGCAGAGGGAGAATCAGGCTTCCTGCAGGGATCCCATTGCAGGACTCAATATCAGGACCCCAGGATCATGACTGAGCCAAAGGCAGATGCTTGATCACTAAGCCACCCAGACATCCCCTACATTCTCCCTATTTTTTCTTATTCTGCCAACAAGAATTCTATTTTTGTTTGCTTTTTGCACTCTGGCCTATGCACTATGGCCCCAATGAGGACAGGTATTTCGTGTCTCATTTGACTGCTGTATAACCAGTGTTGACAACAGTGGGTAACATCAAGTAGGAGAGAGAAACTTTCCTTGAATAAATGAATGACAGACACTTTACCTTGGATTGGTGATTGGCAGCAGACCAAAGCTTGGGAACAGCGACCTTGGGCCTCAATTCTAAAATTATTCTTTCTGCCCAAAAGGACAGAATGGGTCCAGTCCAATGCACACACTATGCGCCAAATCATGGAATCACAGGGCCCCTAGTTGGAGACAAGTGGCACAGGCAGAAAGACAAGACCTTGTAGATACAAGGTCTCTCTCTTGAGAGAGGCATAAATTTGTCTATGACTTCAAAAGATCAACCTCCTGAGGAATAATATTTGGTCTTTAAATGGAACTTAGATCTATTATAGGTATAGACACTAAGAATAGCAGTCTTAAAGGGAAGAGTTTCCCATCATTAGCTGAATCCCCATGTCCTTTAAAGGAGTGGTGCCACTATGGCTAAGAGGTGGCTAAACCTTTACTCAGGGTCACAGAACCAGGTTCCAATCAAGGGCAATAGTTTCTCCTCCTGTTCTTCACTAATCTTCACTTTCTGGGATCACCTCTACCCATTCCCACCACCCCCAAGAAAGGAACGCTCAGCCCAGGACACCTCTGGAGCTCCACAAAATATCTACCTTCCCCTCAGAGCGAAGCCTGAATTGAATGCCATGGAAGTTTCTACCACCAGGACAAACCTGGAAGCCCCAGACCACCCAATTCCCAGAGGCTTGAACGTCTGAGTTCAGTAGTGACTTGGAGGTTTGTTTCTGAAAGATCCCTCCTCCCAAACGGAGGCAACCTGGTATATATGAGTTATAACGCAATCTTAAAAATGAGCTTAACATGGAGAAAAACCATTCAGCTCTTCTTAATTTGGACACAGCTTGTTTTATGCAACAGGTGTGTTTCTTTAAATTAAAAAAAAAAAGGGAATCAATTTTAAGACATACACACACCAGCAATTTAAATTCACTAGAGAGTTAGCTATTTAGAGGAACCCTGTTGTAAATCCTTTCACAAACTGAAGAACATTTAAGTAATTACCCTCTAATTTATGTGCTCTGTAAGGTCAACTATTTAAATGTCTGACTTTCTTAATTCGAGGCACACCCGCGTTTATAGAAGCTCTTTAAAACTCATTATGGCTGACAAACGTATTTTTCTTTCCGTTAGCAATAACAACAAAAAAACAATATTTTGGTGAAATAGGTGGAAGATATTTATTATCCTGGCAACTGTTATAACATTCACTTATTGCAAAAGGATTTCTGTTGAATTGATCTAGGCTTAATGTGATCTAGAATCAAACTGTCTTGTATTTAAGACCATTTTGTGAGCACATACATCTTAAATCCCTGTCATTTATCTTTAAGCTTTAAATTCCTGTAATTTGTTTTCCACCTAGTCATAATGTATTTGGTGTTTAACCATGATGTCTTTTCATTTCTCTGGAAACTTAACCAAAAAAAAAAAAAAAAAAAAGCTATATCAACTGGTATAAGTTCATAATAGGGATATGAGAAAGTATTTGAAATACTCTGAAAAGGCTTGGAGTATTTGTAAACATCCTTAAAAACATTTCTTTAACCAATAAACTGCCTTTTATATGTCATGAAACCAAGATAAAAAGGCTCAATGAGAGTTGTGCTCCTTTTTTGTGACAATGTAGCCTTCTAAACCTGGTCTTCAGCTGGTGGAAGCGAGCCCCTGCCCGGGAGGCCAGAACTTACACACCCCGAGGGAACAAAATTCTGGGTATCCCTGGGGGTCGGGGGAGCCCCTCACCCTTCAAAGTGAGCAGCTTGAAAACACAAAAGCAGGCAACGGAGGCGGACTGCTGAGGCCTGTGGGCAAGACCAGACGTACCCAGGAAATTTCAAATCTCCCTTGTGCCCTGGCCCAGGAGGAGCAGAGCCACCGCCACCCCAGCAGGCAGGTCTTCACACCTTCCAGGGCCCCGGGTCCCACGGAGTGTGGTGTGAATGGCGCCCCCTGGAGCACAGTTTAGGAACAGCTTGTCCCTTAGGGGACCCGTGCCACCCCCTCTGCCTCGCAGCTATCCGTGCCCCCACCCACCTGTCCTGCCCCCCCCTAAGATTCAGTTCCACGAGGAAGATTGTCCCCACCCGCCGTGCCCCTGGCCATACTCAGAATACAACGGTGGCAAACCCGGACAATGGAAGCTCTTAACGTCTACACTACCAGCAACGACTCGGAGCACACCAACGTCAGCACTGACTAGAGGATGTCGTCTCCCAGGGTGACCCCGGGGAGAGCGGAGGGACTGGAGCACGAGGCACCTTGGCTGGGTAAGACGGGGCGGCTCCTCCCTGGCGCCGTTCAAAGGCATGTACTTTAAACATCTGAATCGTGCAGGAAACCGGATTGAGACTGCCCAGAACTGTTAACGTCAGGGAGCATCAGGGACCCTTCTAGGGTATATGACAGCTTCCCAGGAGAGAGAGGAGCACGCTCAGGGAGTACACTGGTTCTTTTTTTCTCCATGTGATAATGATGTTGATGTTGATGATGGTATCGTCACCACCATCACCAGGCCATCATCGTCATGGTCATTGTCGTCACCACCAGAGCCAACGTTTCTTTAGAGCTCTCCATACACCAGCAACATTCTGGGTACTTGACATAACTTCGTGGTGCCTTCACACCACCCTGTGAGCGCTACAACCTCAGATGCTCCCACCCCCACCCACTCCCAACCCAGCACAACCGCAGGATCGCTCCCATGGGGGCTCCAAGTTCAGGTGCCACAGGGCACGGCTTCTGCTCCCTGCACCCCCTAACCCCGGTTCCCGGGTTACTCTGATGCCGCAGGTGGGCCCACAGAACCAGACTCAGCACTCCCACACACGCACCCAGAAGTGCAAGGCTGCTGGCTCGTCTGGCCCCAAAGGTGCGTGGATCTGAGGCACATCTTCCAAGCCCCCAGGACCGAGCAGTCAGCCACCACCACAGCCTCCTCAGGGACCCGTCAGTACAGGCTCTCCCTGCCTCCAGGCCTCTCTCCCCCAGCTCCCTACTCCTGTTCCCATAAACTGCTCACACCTGGGCCTTGTCTTTGGCCTCCACTTTAAGGCCACTGAGCTGGGATGCTTGGTACCAGGATGGTTCTAGTAAGCAGTTGCTCCAAATAAGGTATGGGAACAGGACCACTGGCCATCAGATAGCAGAAGGATGCCATCGCTGGGGGTTGCCTGAGGTGAGTTGATGACAGTCCCAGGGACCATTGCCTGAGACTGACTGGGAGGAGGGACGCAAGAGGTGGTGAAGCAGAGGTTAGCAGTAGTGTGGCACTTCAGTGGGGCAGGCCAATGGTGGCTGTAATTATTGCAGAGGGAGTTTTGTTCATTGCTTTGGAAATCTTAAAAAAAGAAAACAAATGTCATTGTGCATTTGGCAAAACCGATAGAATGTACAACACAAAGAGTGAAGCCTGATGTAAACCATGGACTGTAGTTATATAATTTTATTGGTATTGTTGAGAGTATGCATATTGCGAGCCAATCAACACCGGCCCATCTCGTGGGAACGATGTGCCACACTAATACAAATGTTGCTGACAGAGGGGGAAGATGTTGCTGTAGATAGAGGGGGTACAGGGGAACTCTCTACAGTCCCCGCTCCATTTATCCATAAACCTAAAATGGCCCTTAAAAAATGAAGTGTTAATTTTTTTAAAAATGGGTATGAGAAAGTCCCAAATCAAAGAATAAAACAACAGACTCTGAAGGTCAGCTCTTACCTCAAGATGGGCCTAAAAGCAAGAGACTTTTTATGGCAGCTGATTAGGAGGAAAAGCCGCAAGCAGACCTCTGAGAATCAGACTCACAGTCAAATTGAGGGTTGTGGGAACCCGGAGGAGATGCGAGTGCACAGCCAGGGCAGGTCTCCTGCGTCCAAGTCCAGGAAGGGGGCTCGGGGTTTGGCCTCTGGGCCTGAGAACCTTCTACACTGCCAGGAGCAATGTCCTTCTCCTTGCCAGAGGACGGCAGCCTTCGTCTTCCCCGTAGATCTGCAAAGATCTCATCCAGGGTGTCTTCCTCATACCACCACCATCTGGCTCAAGCCCATCCCACACCAGGAGCGCACAGCACAGGCCCTGTGGTCACTTGTGCACGCCGCAAAGATATCATGAGGATATAAAATCTTTACAACAGACAGACCTTAGTTATTTCCTGTAGAATAAAGGCCACTGTGGTAAGAAGAGCAGGGGACACCTCTGAAACTACCCCCCCAACACACACACTCACGATCTAGGAGAACCAGAAACAATCCTGCTTCCAGAAGGAAGTGCAAAATCAGCACCACTGTCCAAGATGACAGACGGCCAGGTGGTGGTTCCCACCATCTCCTCACTCAATCCACATTTCTGGGTCCTGCAAAAACCAGATGGACTTGGCCAGTGCCCAGGGACTGCTGCAAATTCACCAACAACAGTTGCCATGCCACTGGTGATGTCTTTCCTAGACAGATGGAGTCCCCAACATTGGAGTAACCTGCCACCCACAGTGGTGGCTGTCCCAACAAGTACATCCTCCGATTGGTCCTCCTCTGTCCCCGTATATCACTCCCCCTGTCCTCCTTGCTATCCGGGATCCCATTCTCATATAAACACCTCAGACAGATCCCCTTGTTCACACTCAGCCTCTAAGAACATCCAGGCTAGGACTGTCTATCATTATCCCATTTTGCAGGTGAAGGAACATTTGCAGCTTGACCAAGATCGCACAGTGAGTGAGCAGAGCTGAGCAGGGATATGAGCCCAAGCAAGCTGACTCCAAAGCTATCCCCCTTCACTGCTACGAATAGTTAATCACAGGAGACAGGACAATTTGGAGGAACTGACTTAATTTCTGGAAACCCTTATTTCTGGAAACCCTTACCCATAGACCCGGAAATCCCGAATCAATTTTCTGAATAATCCGAGTCTAAAGTTGTCCATTCATCTAAAAATGTTCAGGTAATTAAGAAAAATTACTTTTTTTGGCTTGAAGTATTCAAGCCATTGCCTCAATGCTCCTCTTTTCTCTGACTCTCAAGAAGCGGTCTTTTTCATCCCTGATCCTTTATCACCTTCTGTTTGACAATGATAAAGCTGTTAGAATGATGATAGACGGCCAGGGCTTGCACCTAGCCGGGACAAAGCACCATTTGAAGAGGAGGAGAAAGTATTTGGAGCAAGTGGGCCTTCGTGGAGAGCGCTAGGCTCCTGCTATGGCTCTTGGTTGGTCTAAACCAAGTTTTGGGATCCAAGAATAAACTAGCTATTTTTTTCTTCATTGAATTCTTTTTGAAATTTTCTTATAAGAATAATTCTTACAGAACAAAAAGGAAAAAAGCAAAGCATCATCTCATCTCAGAGAATAAAGAAATACAGCGGCAAATGTGTATGCTGATTGGCAACTTCCTCCTTGGTTCTATGAAACCAGTGTGTCCTCCCCCTTATATTCCTGGTTTCTTTTGCTCCCTACACTTTCTCTGGCCATACCCCAAATGTTAGTCTGCCCTGAGAATCTAGCCAAGGTACCATTCTCTCTTGCTCAATATGAGGTCTCTAGTCATCCATGACTCCCAGACCTGGTCCCCACTCCCTTTCACATACACACTCACACACACACACACACACACACTCACACACACACACACACACACACATTAATTTCCACCAAACCCAACTGCTTGCCATCCTCCAGAAACGCCAAGCAGCTCATGTCTCCATGACTTTGTACCTGCAGTCCTCTATCAACTTACACTTCAAGGTCAAGTTTCTATATGACCCACAATTCAAAGTTTTTGCTTCCAGTGTTTTCTCCATAGCAATGCTTGGCAGGGCTTATCTTACATTGCTCATCATCTTGTGCTTTAGTTTGTGTGGTTTGGGCATGGTCTGTAGGACCATATTAGCTGCCTCCACTATTTAGCAAAAGGCGAAGGCATGACTATGTACATGTAAATAGGCATATGATATTTTAGTGGCTTACACGTGGCAATAGACTAAATAATGGCACCGAAGATGTGCACATCTTAATCCCTGGAACCTATGGATATATTCCCTCACAGGGAAAAGGGAACATTGCAGATGTGTCTAAGTTAAGGATCTTGAGATGGGGAGATTATCCTTGCTAATCCAGGTGGGTTCAATGTAACCACAAAAAGAGTCCTTCCATGAGGATGGCAGGGTCAGAGTCAAAAGGGAGGTGAGAGGACAAAAGGGGAGATCACAGTGATGAAGCCATGAAGCAACAATGCGAGAGCCTCTAGAAGCTGGAGAAGACAATGAGTGGATTCTTCCCCTAGAAACTTCAGAAGAAACACGGCTTTCTGGCTCCTTGCTTTTAGCCCTATGAGACCCATTTCAGACACCCTTCTGTCAAAACTGTAAGATAACAAATGTGTGCTGTTTTCAGTAAACCACCAAGTTTGTGGTCATTTGTTACAGCAGCCATAGAAAACATAGAAGACCCATGTCTCTCACACAGGAGGCTGATTTCTCAAAAGCAAAGATAAGCTATGTCCATTTTTTTTAATCCCTGCTACTCTCTCAGTATCTGGCAAAGAGTGAGTACTTCAGAAAGGTTTACTGGAAACCACAACAAGTCATCACCTCGTGCCTGTTAGGATGGCTATTATCAAAGAAATAAAAGTTACAAGCTGTTGAGGTTGTCGAGAAAAGGGAACCCTGGTGCATTGTTGGCAGGAACATAAACTGGTACAGCCGTTATAGAAAACAGTATGGAGGATCCTCAAAAAACTAAAAATAGAACTGTTATATACTCTGGCAATCCCTCTTTGGGGTACATACCCAAGGTAAATGAAATAAGTACCTCAAAGAGATATCTGCACCCCCATGTCTATTGTACGATTATTCACAATAGCCAAGATATGGAAATTACCTAAGTCTATGTATGTTGACATTGACAGATGAATGAATAAATTGTGATATATATATACCTATCACAATTATATTATCATATATATTATGATATATATATATAAAACATGTATATATAATTCCATTAGGAGATCTTGCCATTTGCAAAAACATTGATGAACCTGGAAGCCATAACACTAATTAAAATAAGCCAGACACAGAAAGAAAAAAAGTGCACAATCTCATTTATAGATGGAACCTAAAACAGTCAAATATATAGACGCAGAGACTAGAACAATGGTTACCAGGGGCAGGGAGGTGGGGGAAATGGGGAGATGTTGTCCAAAAAGTGCAAAGTCGCAGTTATGTAGGATGCACAAGTCCAGAGATCTAATAGAGAGGGTGATGACTAATACCTTATTGAGCACTGAAAATTTTCTAAGGGAGTGGATTTCAGGTGGCCTCATCACACGCAAACACACAAAATGATCACCATGTAAGAAGATAATATGTTAGAGGTGATGGGTGGCCAGTTGGTTAAGACTCCAACTCTTGATTTCAGCTCAGGTCATGATCTCAGATAGGTGAGACTGAGTTCCCGTTAGGGCTCTGCACTTAGTGGGGAGTCTACTTGAGATTCTCTCTCTACCTCTGCACCTCCCATTCACACACTTTCTCTCTCTCTCTCTCAATAAATAAATCTTTGGGAAAAAAAGTTTTATCCATATGAAAAAATATGTTAATTAGCTTGACTCTGGTAATCTTTACACTATATTATGTATATCAGATCGTCACATCATACATCTTAAATATACACAATCTTTAAGAAATATAAACATATATTTAAAAAGAAATGTCTGCTGAATTGAACTCAAGTGAACATAATGGTACAAATTATTTTTATTGCTTTCACTGCATACCTCACTTTAAATACAGACATAGCCTTAACTGGGGGTAAAGATAGGTCTCCATGGGATGACTGGGTGGCTCAGTGGTTGAGCATCTGCCTTCAGCTCAAGGCATGATCCTGGAGTCCTGGAATCGAGTCCCACATCAGGCTTCCTGCATGGAGCCTGCTTCTCTCTCTGCCTATGTCTCTGCCTCTCTCTGTGTGTGTGTCTCTTGTGAATAAATAAATAAAATCTTGAAAAAAAAAAGAAGATAGGTCTCCAGTATACAGAAAATCAGCAATGACCAAGTGGTAGGTTAACAATACTTGCTTTTTAAAAAAAGATTTATTTATTTATTTATTTATTTATTTATTTATTTATTTATGAGAGAGAGCACATGTACAATCTGGGGGAGGAGCCTAGGGAGAGGGACAAGCAGACTCCAGGCTGAGCATAGAGCCTGACACCCAGCTCTATCCCACAGTCCTGAGATCATGACCTGAGCAGAAATCAAGAGTCCAATGCTCAACTAACTGAGCCACCCAGGTGCCCAGCTTCTTTTTAAATTAAGTGTTTTTAAATTCTCTGATCTTTGGGTTTATATATCTCTGGACTTTTAGATTTAGGTATTTTTATTCATTAATAACTAGAAAAATTCTGATACGTTACTCACAAAGCACAAATACTATCTATCTTCAACTTACCTGAAAAGTACCTGAAATGTGTTAGCTGTTGATTTCCTAAAAAAACTGTTTTAGTTTGGGTTGTGACTAAGCATGGAAATTTTAATTAAGTGGCACAATTTTTTGAAAGTTACCAATAAATGAAAATAAGAGTTCTGCTGCATATTACTTTAAATTTAAATATTAACCCGGCTCAAGCTGCTCTAAAAATTACCCTGGGTACCAAAAAGAGAAAATTATCACTGAAAATCCAATTCTAATTAAGTTGTATGAAATTTTTTTTAAAAGGGGGGGAGGAGGACCAAGACAACAGGCAGTTCTGTGATTGGCCAGAATTAGAAGTTAAGAATTAGAATGATCATCAAAATTAAGATCTATATTCACCCAAAGTACCAAAGAATTTTACCATTTCCATAGAGCAACCACATCCCAGTAAAACAAAGTCAGGGAACTCCATCACACAGTAATGTTGTCACTAGGGAACAATTTAGATCACAAATCACTCAGACTATAACGAGCGATAACATCGCTAAGCTCTTCATCACTGTCTTTGTGTGATTGCTGTATATTTTTTATCCATTCTCCACCTCCACTCCTCCTTCCTCATTGTGCACTTACCATTCTCTCTCACTCCCTCACCCTCTCTCTTATTAATTATTGAAGTGAGGGTCCTGGGAGGAGAGGATTAGGAAGATCCAGTTAGATTGAGAAGAAGCCCTTTACAGGGCTCAGTGACACAAAGTGGCCATGTGTCTACACTAGTCTTAGCTCACCATCATTCTGAGACAGACCTGGGCTGTGAAACCACCATGCTCCTGGTGCTTTGAGCTACACATCCATCTGTCATTCACTTAGTAACATGTATTGATCATCTACTTTTTCCCAGGTGCTGGACTCTATCTTCAAGGGTACAGTAGAGAGAAAGTGACATAACAGATCAGTGTTATCACTCAGGGTGTGGTGATATATGCAAATTACTGCAAAGGCACTAAGCAGGCTCATGAACCATCTTGGAGGGTCACAAAAAAATTCCTGTCAAGTGACATCTAAGTCAAGACCTGGAGGATGAGGAGGAGTTAGCAAAACTAGGAGGATTGGGGAACAGAAGAAAATGGGGATGGGAGACAGGAAGGAGGCAAGCAGCAAAAATAGAAGAAATGCAGGGCGTCTGAGTGGCTTGGTCGGTTGGGCATCCAACTCCTGATTTCTGCTCAGGTCATGATCTGGGGGTCCTGGGATTGAGCCCCGCATCAGGCTCCATACTCAGTAGAGAGTCTGCTTGGGGAATCTCTCTCTCTCTCTCTCTCTCCTTCTGCCCCTCTCCCTGCTCAAGTACTCTCTCTTACTCTCTCACTATCTCTCTCTCTCTCTCAAATAATTAAATCTTTAAATAATAATAATAATAATAAAAGTAAATGAAATGGGACTTGAGATATTGGTGGGGATGAATCATTAAAGTTTAAGGCATATGGAGAGGCTCAGACTTTATCATTCATTGAAGGATGATATGGAGGGGCATGACATAATTAGATGTGCTTTAAAATGTTTTGCAAGATGGTAAGGAAAATATCTAAGATCAAGACCAAAGAGAGAGAGTATGATAAGGCTATAGCAAGAAGCCAGATTAATTCAATTATTCATTCAACAAATATCAAATATGAACTAAACTTCTACCATCTACTAGGTAACCAGACAAGGCAAACCAAAATGAACCCAGTCCATGTTCTCTTGGAGCCCACACTTCTAGACAGAGAGAAGCATCACATAGTCCCACACATTTATGATTGCAAACCAAGATAAGTGCTGTGAAGGAAAAGCATGGGCAGGGGAATGGCATGGATCCTCCAGCAGGAAGAAACCAGAAGTCTGAAAGAAATGCCAGGTGAGAAATGATGGGGACCTGAAATAAGGGAATGCCTGGGAACATGCCAGTTTGATCCCCGATGAATTGATGGATTGATGGATGGTGGGTTGGAGTTGAGGGAAAGGGCATCCTGGGCAACTAGATAAAGAGGGAGCACCAGTGGAGACAGAGATGTAGAAGGAAGTATAAAGATGAAGTGATAAAGTGAGATTTAGATATTTTGAATTTGAGGGGTGGTGAGACAGATGGGCATGTTGATAAGTAAGTGAGGCTGAAGATGCATCTGAAGTTTGGTAGAAAACTCTGCTCTGAAGGGTGCAGGTATGGAGTAGAAAGGAAACTAAAACCAGCGATGGATGAGATGTCCCAGGACCAGAGTCGAGTGAAAAAATTGTGATGGCCTGTAAGGTGCCATGAAGAAATCCTCATTTAAGAAACAAAGAGCCCCAGAAGCGGCAGCCCAAGATGTAGGAGGAAAACAGGAGATGTAGCCTTCAAATAGGTCCATGGCATTCTTTTCTTATTGAAGTAGAGCTGACATACAGTAATATATTAGTTTCGGGCATACAACATAGTGATTCGACAATTCTCAACATGACTCAGTGTTCACCATAATAAGTGTGGGCACCATCTGTCACCATACGTTATTGAAATATTATTGCCTATATTCCCTATGGACTTTCCATCTCTGTGATTATCGATATTATAACTGAAGTTCGTACCTCTTCATCACAAGCGTTATATCGAGTTGCCTTACCTGGAATGATAACAGCAATCCAGCAATCCACACCTCTCTCTCATGCCTGTTCATCCTTGCAGCCTAATGACAGACATGGGCAACATGGTTGGTCAGGTTTTGGATGCAGACAGTAGGCCACAAGGCCAAAGAAACCAATTGCTCCATGGTTGACAAATCAACAACATTTGCCTTAATCTTATAAAATGAACAAATCAGTCACTGATTGTACAGTACCTCCTTGTAGATTTGTAAACCCATGTGTATTTGTTCCTGTACTCAAACTTTTCAGCACTCAATTTTTATTTAATATTCTAAACATTTAATATATATTATTCAATTGATTGGTAAACAGGGGCAGTTTGGATTCTATGAATAATTGCTTCAACCACTTACATTTTATATACAAACACAACTATATAAATTCATGAAAACAACCAGCCACAGAGGTAAAAGCATCTACATATGACCAACAAACTGGGCGCTGGTGTCCATTCATTTTGTTCAACTTTTTAATTGACTCTGATCACTGTAGTAAATCAATCATGAACTTTTCTTCCTTGATCACTGCACTGCCAAAATCAATTATTAAACTCACTATGTTCTGAGAATGCTCATTGCAACTATAACCAAATCTTTTCGATCAACTAATTTTCTAAAACAGTACCTGACATCATTCCAGGCCAAATGCGTGATTCTCGAATTCTTAGATGAGGGAGAGACTGTGATTGAAAACCACTCTTAATGCAGCTTTAAGATAGACATAAGCCTGGTCATGATGATTTGTCTTCAAAACCAAAGTTCATGGAAGACTAAATAGAATTGCATCACATACCATCTCACACTGGTCAGAATGGTTAAAATCAACAAGTCATGAAACAACAGATGTTGGCAAGGATGTGGAGAAAGAGAAACCCTCTTATACTGTTGGCGGGAATACAAACTGGTACAGCTGCGTTGGAAAATAGTATTAGGGTTCCTTAAAAAGTTAAAAATAGAGCTATTCTATGACCCAGCAATTGTACTACTAGGTATTTATCCAAAACATACAAATGTAGTGATTTGAAGGAGAACATATACCCCAATGTTTATAGCAGCAATGTCCACGATAGCTAAAATATGGAAGAGCACGGGAGTCCATTGACAGATGAATGGATAAAGAAGATGGGGTATATATAGACAATGAAATATTACTCAGCCATCAAAAAATGGAATTTTACCACTTACAATAATGTGGGTGGAACTAGAGGGTATTATGCCAAGCGAAATAAGTCAATGAGAGAAACAATTATCATATGATTTCACTCATATGTGGGATTTAAAAAACAAAACGGATGAACACAGGGGAAGGGAGGGAAAAATAAAATAAGATGAAATCAGAGAGGGATACAAATCATAAGAGACCCTTGACTTTAGGAAACAAACAGGGTCACTGGAGGGATTGGGTTGGGGGATAGGGAAACTGGGTGATGGGCATTAAGGAGGGCACATGAAAGAATGAGCACTGGGTGGTATATGCAACTGTTGAATCACTGAAATCTACCTCTGAAACTGATAATAGACTGCATGTTAATTAACTGATTTTAAATAAAATAAAAAAGAAATTTCATCATAGCCCTCAGTGTCTTTACATCAGAGCTTACACTGTGGATTCTTACCACTTACTACATTTTCATAAAGCCTCCACTGTACCATCTGATTAAACAATACAATGCAAAAAAAAAAAAAACAAGCCACATGACACCTGTCTACAAAACACCCAGACAGTGCTTTTTTTTATATACACAATACCATTAAAAACATCACACAAGCACTAATGACAGTCCCATTGAACGATGTGTTTGTGTATTCAAACATTCCCTTGGACTCCACCCTGTCAATCAAATATGATGTAACAAGTCAAATGCAAATCCTGAAATGCTATGAAAAATGAAAACTATATAACGTATTTTCAAAGATTTATTTATTTAGTTTAGGGGAGAGTACATGAGTAGGGGGAGAGGCAGAAGGAGAGAATCCTCAAGCAGACTCCCTGCTGAGTGCAAAGCCAGATGAGATGGGCTCTATCTCAAAACTCACAAGATCTTGATCTGAGCAAAAACCAAGAGTCAGTCACTTAACCATCTAAGCTACCCAGGTGGCCCTACACAGCATAATTTTTATGTTTAAAAACATCTTAATTTTTTGAGATCTTTAAAAGGCTTGGCACAATTTGGTTCTTAAAATCTTGAATAAATCATAAGGAAGCCAATCTAGAAGTCCATCCCCTCCTTAATCTCATGAAAACACGGATCTTTGTCCTTGCCTTCACATCCTATACCAGGTAACCACCATCAGCAATGGGAACCTGTGAGAAGTTGCCCTGAACCTCCAAACATCGTTTATTAAACACAGGATATGTGTCAGATACCATAGAAATATTACTGAAGATGATCTACCAACTGTAAAAATGAATGAGATTGGCGTCATCATTGCCATGTTATAGTTTAGGGACTTGAGGATAAGTCAGGTAAAATCATAGACTGAGGTGCCACTAGATTTCACCTGCCAAAGCCCAAGAGCTGCCCACCAAAGCCTGACCCTGGAGAGGTGAGCTACCAAGAGAGGTTTTCCCATTTTCTTCCCTCAGGAAAATCTTACGCACTTTGCTTTTCATTCTTGTTGATAAAGATTTTATTTATTTATTTGTTTGTTTATTTATTTATTTATTTATTTATTTATTTATTTGAGAGAAAGAGAGCACAAAAGGAGAAAGAGAAGCAGACTCTCTGCAGAGCAGAGAGTCTGACATGGGGCTCCATCCCAGGACCCCGGGATCATGACCTGAAGGCAGAGGCTTCGGCAACTGAGCCATTCTTATGTCTTCACCCTTTCACTAAAGAGGTGTTTTAGTAATTGGTAACAACAGTTGCGCCCATCATTAACTCAATTGTTAAAAATGTTATGAGTAAAGTTTTGAGTGACCAACCAACAAAGAAAAATGAAGTCCTGTGTTAGATAAACAGCCCTTCTGATCTCAATACTATCAGGCCAAATAACCAGACTGGCTATTTTTTCCCAAATGGATCTATAAATGTTTTGTTCAGAGAACTGATTTCCTGTTGAATCCATGTCCCCACAGCCTAAGAATCTCTCTTGGTTCTATGCAGAAAAGGATACCTTTTCCTTTAATTATGATGCATAAGCCCTAAGGTCTACACATGATTTTAGGGTAAAAGCTACTTTTAAGGACAAAGAAGCTTTTTTCCTGCCAATCCAGCAGTAGGGTAAGTCAGCAGGTGGCTCCGCTCCTTGCAGAAATTAGAAGAGTTCAGTTCTTTCCATTGCATGTGTCCATCAACGCCCCACGATATTGCTATCATCTGCATTTGAAGCTGGTCTTAGACTATTCTGTATTTCAGTATCAACCAAAGGGAAAGGCAATGTGTTTGGACATAGGCCTTAAAATGTCTCCTATCCCTATTGCTCACATTTCATCGGTAAGAATTTCAACACATGCCTACCAGTGAGGTTTGGAAGACAGTCCCTAGCTGAGAGGCTACATGCCCAGCTACAACTAGATCATTAATTCAAATGAATGGGGAAATAGATTTGGGGGTCAGCCAACCATCTTCACACTGGGATATGCCCACAATCCTTGGGTATGTGTCCAGTAGAAATGGAAGTCCACACGACACAAAAGAAACAGTGAGTGAAGGAAAAAAGAAGTCCTAATGAATTTACATAAACAATAAACAATACTATTTCATCCAGGTATAAGACTATGAACTTGATTTTTTCCATATATTTACTTCAATTCTGTTTTCCTTAGAACAATCTTTTGAGAACGAAAGGCCATAACACCTTTCCAAGCATATGGAAAAGGGAATCCTCTAAGAAGAAGAAGAATGGATAACAAAAATATTGCCACATGACACGGAGGGTCAAGGACATACCCAGATGCCTCCAAATCTGAAAATGATGCTGAGTTGGAAATCAAAACAAAATCTAAGACTCTCCAAGCCCTAACATATGGGCCTTAGACACACATATGGTTTCCATCTCTAGCTGAAAGAGTTGGATCTAAATGGAGTTTCAAAGCACATATGCAGTTTCATAAATAGAATTAGGTAGATCAGGATACCTTCCAACCCAGAAGTTTAGCAATGTCCTTTGCACAACGAGAGATCTGCTGTTCTAAAATTTAGTCTTTGTTAAAATTTCCTGGCTGGTCCTGGATCCTCGTAAAGTTTGGTTTTTACATGTGTTGGGGAAGCTTTAAAGGTTTGCTTTGGGAGAAGGCTAATGAGAATCCCAGAATTTTCATTTTGGGGTAAAGGATATGAACTAAACCACCCACAGTTTGAACCTCTGAAGAGTAGACCTCAATACCAGAATTTGAGGGACTGACCTTTCAATAGAATGTATATCCCACCCAAAGGGCTTAACCAATGAGAGACAGCAATCAAAGTTAAAACTAAGACTTTTTATGATCAAGCAGCATTTACAGAATCTAGAATTGTAGCTCTTTCAGATTCCACTGTCAAAACATAGTACTCAGCCTCCTCCAGGGACTGTAAACATAAAAATATAAATGAAAAATCCAAAATAATGAACCTAAAGTGAATAAAGGAGGCATGAGGATGTACCCTAAGGACCTAATTGTCACTATTTGCTTTAAATTTATAAAGCCACTGGCCAACTCCCAACCCTATCAAGGTAATGGAGACATTTGTAAGAGAAGTCCTTGTTGAGGGGTTGTGTATATGAAAATTTTATATCCTGCCTATTTCATTTTATAAGCTTTGCTCTAGTTATACATTGCTTCCCAAGAGGCCTCTGTTTGACTGGAAGAGGGTTCTAATGGTTTGCTTTTCAACTACTTTTGCGCAGGGATTGACTAATTTATTTGCCCAATATCACAATATAATTTCTTCAATTGCTATAATTCTAGAAAGAAAAAAGAAAAGGTAGAATGATGTTTATCCTTTTCATTGGTAAATTGACCCAAACTGCATAGTTTTAATAGATTTCTACCCAACCAGCACTATCTAAACATAATAGCAACTGAAATAATTAATTTAAATGTTCCATTTGAGGTTTTGCAAATTAACCATATCAGCTGTACAACTACCACATTTCTCAGAGAATGCCCAACCTTGCTCCTCTGCTTGACAGTAATTGACTGGATTAATTAATACACTTTGTTAGGAAAAGGATGGATGTCAGCCAGTGTACAAGTCTTATGGTTATGTTACCAGAATTATCTTCAATATGAAATTAAGATAGTGCTAATACTAGGTGATTCAGAGCTCTCTCAAACCAGTCTACAGAAGCATGGCGGAAGAGTGAATAAATACACGTTTGTTGGTGTATTTATTTGGTGGTGTTTTCTCCTCTGGAGCACATTTTTTAGGTCTTATAGGCTTTAGTAATTAGAAGCATTTTAATCCACCCTCTAATCTAGAGTTGATGAAACCAAGTTTCAGTGAGGTGAAGTAACCTGCCCCAGTTTACAACAGCTCTGGACTCCTATTTCAGGGCTCCTCCCTCACGATGAAGCTTGCTACCAAACTTTTCCCAATATTCATCTTGAGGAAAACTAGTTATGAGAACTTGAGACCACACAATCAATGCTCGAATAACTAGAAAACTGATTTAGTTTCTAAATCAACCATTTGAAAAGCTGATAGAGAAGGGGAAGACATGACCATCACAAGATACTACAAAAAGAAGATCAAATTCTCGAGGACAACAGGTTCATGCACAGACTGTTGTTCTTCTGAGTCAGGTTCACAGGAATCTTCCTGGAAAGCATCCTGGAAAGAAAAAAATAGAAAAGTTTCACTTGCTCAGTCTCTCTTTTCTCAATAAGACAA
The DNA here is from genome assembly GCF_048418805.1 of Vulpes vulpes. Lineage (NCBI taxonomy): Eukaryota > Metazoa > Chordata > Mammalia > Carnivora > Canidae > Vulpes > Vulpes vulpes. The sequence continues at coordinate 67,108,849 of NC_132795.1, read as the reverse complement.
GTAAACGTTGGCAGCCCATCCACCTGGAGAACTTGAGAATTCACCATCAGAGACAGGGTCACTGAACAGAGGGACAGTAACCAAAGTGCCTTGTTGAGTCAAGACAAACCTTTCTCTCTCTGAGAGGTATTAAACTCAAGAGACTCTTTTCCATATTCTAAGGTGAAACTGCGAAAGTTAGAAAGGAAGTGTTCAGTTAGACGGAACCTCTGGCTCTGTCTGGGAGTTAGAAGGAGATTTCCCCTTTAAGGAAGTATATCCTCTTATATCCTTGTGTTAGTTCAGTACCTCTTTCTGTAAAAAAGGGTTTTCTAGAAGCTGCACTGATAATACACATGAGTGGGATCGCTCATGTGCAATCCTTTCGCCAACGGTTTGGTGTCATCACTAGAAGGAAGGATTGCAGATGTTGCCAGCTTTGATTATATGTGGCTAGAGTGTCCCCATCCCCAGGAATAGCATCAGAGAATATAGGACAGAGAGTTAAACTTGGCTCATCATGGGGAGGCATGCACACCGTATGTAGGTTGAGCTGTCCCAGCCCTTGCCTTTCTCTGTGCTGGAGAAGATAATATGGACAGGGATTCACATACTATTTCTGCACAACAGAATGCATTTTTAAACAATTTCTACTACTAATTAACCCATTTATTCTTAACTGAGAGTCACCATTGAATAATTAAATATTCACTTTGTGCCATATTAAGCACTATATTTGGCACTCTTTGGGCTTCCAGGAGCAGAACGTGTGAATTCTCTGCTACCTTAATCATCTTTAGGGTTGCCGTCCCCTCTCCCACCTCTCTAACCACTTGTGCCACTTTGCCAGTATTTGCAACAGATTTTAGACTTGAACAGAATGGACGCAGAGTATCCTCCTGGGGTTTTCTAGTCTGGTGTGATACGCGTTTAATTGTTATGTTTGGTAATTACTAATGGAAACAGAGCCTGGATTCTCGGCTGCTGTGTAAGGTGCAATGGCAGCATATGGATTGAGCACCACATTCTCCTTTTTACTAACCTGCAGGAGCACCATGTCAGACAGAATTGTTCCAGGACAGCATATCAATTAGGTAAGCAGAGGCTTGAGGGGGTTTTCGGGAACTATCCTGCCAAGTGCTTCTCTCCAATTCTCCGTTGCTGTTGCTATTTAGTAGCTGCCACCTTATCACCCAGTGTCTTTGAAATTATGGCCACTTAAGGGGGAAAAACCCCAGAAATAATAAAGAATGCAGAAAATCCTTCCTTCTTCCAATCCCAAAACATTCCTTGACCATCAAAACTTTGGAATCTGTTAGATGTCCAGGAATAGGTACTGGTAGAGCTGAGCACAATCTCTATAAATTCCACATTATCTGTATTTGACACATATTATGCCATGCTATGGTAACCAAGGCCAAAATAGCAGGAGCTCTTCTGTCTGTTGGTGTTTCTCTCAATACCTATCACTTGCAAGAAGTTTCTATGTTGTGCATGCCCAGTCCAAAGCAGGTGAGCAGGGCTCATCCATCTACTGTCTCAGGGATCCAGGCTCCTCTTACCTTTCTATGCTATTATTTCAACACATGGCTCACAGGGAAGAGTATGGAAAACTCTTAACTGCCTCAGACCAAAAATGTCATGTCTCTTCACGCAAAGGCCATGGGTCAATTCTAGCCTTTCCATGTGTTAGGAATGAAGGGAGACCAGATAAGGAAAGCACTAGTCATCTCTACCACTTCCACCAATGGCCAAACTCATACACCAGGGAACAGATGTTTTCATGGCAACCATCTGCAAAATTGTTAGCAACTGCCACATCCAAAGACTGCAGCAAGTCCCCCTGCATCAGGGACAATGAACTCAGTATAATCCCGAGACCCTGCCTTCAAGCCCACATGATGAGCCAAGGCTCTTTCATCACCAACATCCACGAGCGTCGTGTCATCTCTTTCTTACCTGAAGATATATATATATAGATTAATTCCTGCTGTATGGATCCAGCCACCAAAACATCAAGAGTAACAAAAGAAGGAACCTTTCATTCTCCAGAATCTCTTATAGCATAAGGAATCAGTTTTTGTGAGGAAAACACTTTAATCAGTGGTTGGATATAAATTCACAAATGCTGGGGAAGCGTGTGTTCAGCAGATAAAATTGAAGTGACTCCAGAGGTGGGAGAAAAAAAGGCAGGAAGGTGGTGCCAGAGAAGACTTCACCCCAGAATAATATTTCCCTGGAAATCCTTCTAGTCTCCGACAAATCTACTAAACTCAGAAAAAAAAATGGGTAAGAGTGACCTTTGATGAAAAACAGTGATGTAGGAAAAGTAGCATCTGGGTATTGAAGCAAAGACATAAGGGAGCAAATACTAAGAAAAAGACATAGAATAAGGATTCTAGTCCATTCTGACCAAACCCCAAAGGGTGAGAGCCCCACTGACAGCTGGTTCCCACAGGGATGTGACCTTAAGGTCCTCCTGTGCGGGAATATGGGCTGGTAAAGGCCTCCAGCTACCCCATAGGAAAGGAGAGGCAGCTGGAAGAAAGCAATTACCTCTTCTTTTTTTTTTTTTTTAGTGTCCCTTCTAGTGCCTTAACAATATGTCTCCTGAATACTTACAGCAAAAATACACCTGCGTTCACCTCTTAGGGAACTTACCAACCTGCCTTCCATTCACTTGGGTATTTAGAATAGCTTCTTTCACTTCACTTCCACTCTTCATGTTTGCACACTGAGAACCAGGACCCAGAAAAATATGCCTCCTCCTCTAGAACCAATAGAGTCCCTGGCCCGACCTGGAGATCAGACAGGATAGAGGAGAGGCCATGTGGCATAATGATGAGCACTGGGCTAGGCAGTACACAGTGCTAGTGTCGATCCTGGCTTTAAGTCTGCATCTCTATGAAGAGAACTTATCTCCTGGGGCTTTGCTGGGAAGAATGAGAAAAAAAAAACAAACCCTAAAGCTGTGAGTATAAGAGCTGATGTGTCGTAAGTGCCAGCTGCTGTAATAGCTACTTGCCCTCTACTTATATGGAAGCAGAAAGACATGGTATGACCATGATACCAGCTCAGCTGGGCTGGAGGATTGCTGACAGGGAAAGAACTAGCACCAGAAACCCTACAAGTGACCTGGGAAAGGCCACAGCATAAGAAGGTCCACTTTGTCTTCATGAAAGACTCAATGCTGTTGAGAAAACTTAGGCATCAGCTAAGTGGAAGGGAAGGCACAGGGCACATTCCAGAAGCCCTGAAATCACATGATTGGCAGAGATCACAAGCATTCCCCCCACCCCATGCCAGTGTGTTCTCCACTTCTTCCCTAGCACTTCGTCTTTGCAGGGCACTGGCAAAAGGACAGAGCTAGCTAGGGGTGGCCACGTGACTATGGCCTGGGCAGGGATGTGTAGATGAAGGTACTATGTAGGAGCTTCTGGGAACCTTCCATATGATGACAGCAGGCATCTGTCCTTTTCCACATCCTCCCCATCCCTCTTTCTTGCTGGCAGAAATGCAGGTGTGTTAGACAGCTCTGGAGCAGTTACCTTGGACCAAGAGATATCCTTGGGAATGGAAGCCCACATGTAAGCACAAGAAAGAAACAGCAAGAGATGGAGGATATGTATCCTGGAGCCTAGTGTCTAGACAAGCAAAGCCATCATCACCCCAGAGGAGAGACACAAAAGAGTGGAGGGTAAGACTAGCAGAGTCTTGACTATCCAGGTCCAGACTTTCATGCAAAAGAAAAATAAACTCTATCTTGCTGAGGCTACAGTTACTCTGGATCCCATTTTATGCGATGGTAGTAACTTTCTCCACCTATGTGGCTACCGATGACATTTCCACGTAACCAGCCTAGGCCATTCATTATATTTCTTTCCATCGTCAGGGCTGTTAGCATTTACGATGCCATTAATCTTATTTTAACAGTATTATCATCTCACTCCCATTTAAAAGCGCTTCAAGATGAGGATGGAATGCCAGTCTGACTATTGTCCATCATGCCTGGACATTGTAACAGTTTTCATAGATTTAATTTAAAAAACAAACAAACAATGGAACAACAAAGCTTCAAAGCTTTGCAATATTTGCCTAGTGCTGGTCCAAGAAACATCTTCTGCAGCCATGGGAAGATATATGAAAGGTAATGATTACTCAAAAAAGGCTCCTGGGCTGCTTCTATGCAGAAGAGTCGTCCCATATGTGAACTCCGCATTGTCTAAGACTCACCCAGTGTAAAATGGTATTCCTTCGGAGTGATTGCTGAATGCGGGCAGCACCCACCCCGCACATTCAGATGGCTCCTCCACCCCAGACGCCAAGTCTTGGAGATAACCGTCTGCTGGCACAGTGGCTCGTGCTACCGACAGGAGCCAGAAGGGGAGAATGGCAGTGAGAAGCAGCTCCAGCCAGGTGGCACCTGGAACCCCGGCCGTTCCGCACGCCAGTATCCTCCACGACTGATGACAGGTCACCTGACAGGGTCAAGCCACCACCCCACCTCCTATGACTACCACCAGTGGCCACACAGAGTTTGGCCATGGGGTTCCAACTCATCTGTTATTCAGTTGGCAGGGATTCCTTTTTAACACCTGTGTATTTATGCTGTTTTATCCTTTTATGAACACCATCAGGTATTATTCCATTTCATCTTCTTAACAAATTTTGCAAAGTAGGCATGGGCAGTCTTGTTCTTGGTAGCTCAAATTGAGGAAATGAGGTCCTGAGAGCTGCCAACCACACCTCTATGACTGAAGCACCTGCCAAGTAGTAGGGAGATTCAGGCTGAGACTGGCCCAGGGCGGGGAAGGGGGGGTGCTGGGGATCTAGGAGGGTGGGCTCGGAAGACTGCCATGAATACATACAGGGAGGAGGCCAGAGGAAGGCTTCCCTGGGCTCCTCCCTCCACTCTGCCTTCCCCACCCGCCTACCACCTAGGTCCCTGGTGACCTTCCCCCTCCCCCCCCCCCCCCCCCCACTCAGAGTCTCTCCCTAGCAGGATAGGAGTTCCCAGCAGGCAACCACTCAACCTTACACAAGACAGAAATCCCTGGGCCTGACACATCAGCCCCTGTGTGAGCCCAGAAATGACTCGAGAATCAAATGGTATCTTTCTTACTTCCACAGTTTGACCACTTTTTCATTAGAGATGGGAAACAGATGCATTTTGTGGTTGTTGGTCTTTTACTACAGTCTGAATGCTAAATGCCAAATACTGCCTAAAGCGCAGGAGGCTGCTCTGTCTGCCTTTTACAGAGTAAGGGGACATCTGAACTGAAGTACAAAGTGTGTCGTTGAGAACTAATGAGTAAAGGGTGGGGGGGGGCCTTGGTTTGAAAAATAAGTCAAGATTTTAATGCTCTCGAGCACAAGCCTTTCCATCAAGCAATACGATGTGCTGTGCGGGTTAATGGGCTTAATAGATGGATGGGCAGCTCTCGGATTGATTGGGGGACTGTCCGAACACCGTGGAAGGAAGGGCCTGGACACCCGGGGCATCCTAGTTGTTCTTTTCACACGGGCGTAAATGAGCAATGTGCTCATCGAGCTGCGTGTTTTCTGTTGTGCTTTCACCACCAAAGAGCTGGGGGTAGGCTGTGATGGAACTAACACAGCAGAGTGACCTGTGACGGGGGTTAACCTGCCGGGGCAGAGGCCGCCGGAAATCAGCATCCTGGCTTCACACACTCCCCGCAGAAGGGAAGCGTGCAAGGGGGCTCCGAGGCAGCCAAATGAAACAGCACCACTATACTAGACAGTGTTTTCTTTTCTAGAAACTAGAAAGGTCTTAGAGACAGATGGACTTTTGGTTTCCGAAAACTGTAAAACAGGGAGATGAGATGCAATATGCACAGAGAATTGATGTCAGTTGTATTTATGCTTTTTCTTTTTCCTTGCCAGAAAAATAGTAGACTCTGTTTTATTATGTGATGAAGTTCTGTGCTCTGTTTTCTCTAAAGCCTAATAATACTTTTGGTGGCAAAATAGAAAAATCTGGACTTTCCTTCTTTTTCTTGAGAATTGATCAGAACTCATTTATGAACAGGCCTTAATTTCTCATGAAGTTAAAAATCATCAGTTGAATGCTTACCATGTGCCAGGTGTTTGCATACCTTTGGCGTTTAATTTTTTTTCACAATATCCCCTCCGAGGTAGGTTGCTTTGGAACCACCCTGCAAATGATGAAACTAAGGTTGGGGAAAATGAAATAATTTTTCCAACATAATGCAACTAATAAGTATTAGAACCAGAATTCAAAAATCCAGAGGACAAACTTCAGGTTTTGAACTCAGAGAACTGAGGTTGTTTTGACATGTGTGCCCTGACTACCCCACATTGGTATCGGTAAGAATTTTGCTTAGGGTAAAGGTAACCCCATAATAAAATGTTTATTCTTGATGGTTGATTCTATGCCAACCATTTTATTTGCATTGTTTGAGAAGGTCAGGGTTAATTCCTTAATACACTATCTTCCTCATAGTCCACACTTCATACATGTGGTTGGTGTCACTTCATGCATTCCCATTAACTCCCCTGACACCGATATATTTCTATCCCCATTGTAGAGGTAAAGAAAGTAGTAAGACATGGACAGATGACCTAACTTATTCAACATCTCACAAAAATAAGCATTAGTGCCTTAACCAGTGGAGACATCTCAGATTCTCTTGACTTCTAAAACCCATGTCTCTCCATGACTTCTCATAGATCCCATTCATAATTCAAGATAGAGGAGACCTTGAGACTCAGCATTCCAAACCCCTTTATTTACTTATTAAAAAAATAAAGCTCCTATGAGGGGGAGTTGGCCAAGGTCAGAGGTAGGCAGAGAGGGGGAGCCCGACAGGAGATTTCCCCCGATTAACCGAATATCCAGGTGTACCGCTGCAAAGAAGCGAGGCCCATACATCAGCACCAGGGGCTCAAAAGGAATACGTACTATTTCATTTCGAAAACTACACAAGGATTCAGGGAAAGAAGATTTGGATAAAAAAGGAATGGACCTTTTACGTGAAATATGAGCTCAGAAATGCTCACAAGTGACCAATGTTACTAAATAATTAATCAAGAGCAGGCAGGAGGCGGTTTGAAATGTAAATGGATGGATGAAGGTGTGATGCTGTCATCCAGGGGAGGGTGATGTGACCGGAATTGTGAACCAGCCTCACCTGCCCCCACTAAGGGCACAGCCACAGACGAAGGGAGGCTATCAGACCAGACCACCCCAGAACCCTGAATTCCGGACTCTGACCTGCTGTTCACTTTCATGTCTTGTCCCCAAAGAGATGTTAAAAAATGATGAAGAACCAGCTAGGCACGAGGGAGGGGAAGAAGAAGCCATCTAAAGAAATGTTCCCTGACAAGGCTGCAGGCGACACACTTGAGAACACCTTTATTTTCCCTATGTCTTCCTGCTTCTTGAAAAACAACGCACCTTTTGTCTCTCCTCCCCACCCCCCTTCTCCCCAAATTCTCTAGAGCTCTTCCTGCAAGTGGTTCAGGAGACTCAAAGACAGACAACAGCTGCAAGCAAAGGAACAAAAAAGATTGACAATGAGGGAAGAGGCAGACAGAGAAACTCCTTTACCTTATCACACCAGATAAAAAACAAACTAACAAAGTCTGCAGAAGACAGAATGTCTCTCCTCTAACTAAACACTGATCAAAAAATCTCTATTCTAGAAAAATGTGACAGCTTGGCATTCGTCTTGCAGCATCTTAGATTGGGAAGACACATCCACGCTGGCACAGCCCTGGTACACAGTAGGCGCTAAATGTATGCTAGTTCTTTTTTTCGTCTCTCTCTTTCCTTGTCTAATAGGTGTTCCCACAGAGGCAAGATGCCCCTCGGCCCATGAAGCCCTCTAGGCCTCAGTTTACTCCTCTGGAACAGTGGAGACGATCCCGGTGCCTCTCTCAAAGGGTGAACGGCTAGCCCACGCCTGCGCTCACGTGAGCTCCCCCAGGGGTGGTGGCTCTGATTCCAGATTGAAGGCACAGCATGTGCAAGGCTGTGAGGAAGAGCGTGGCTGGCCTGGGGGAGCCACCAATCCTTCTGGGTGGCAGAAGCACCAGGTCCAAGGTTGGGGGTGGGAGAGGCAGCTGGCAAGGCAGGAGCAAACTAGAAGCCAGAGCATGGCTGTCTGGGGTGCTACTGTGAGCCAGGGGAGCTGCCCGGGCTCTAGGATGGGGGTGTGGCCAGACAGCGGGAAGCCTGGGGAGGCCCTGAACTAGTTGTTAGATGGGAGTGGAGAGAGAGCAGGGAAGTTGTCAAGGACACATTAAGTGCAGCCTTCCCAATGTGACCCTATTATCACCCTTGGGGCCTAGGGGTGGGTGGCAGAGAGGCAGGGGTGCTGAGCTGCCAGATGGTTGGGGGGCCAAATCCGAGGAGCAAGTTTTGAGCAGTCCTGAGGCTGCTGCACCTTGAGGTGTCACGGTTACTTGCGGCTTCTCTTCCCAGACACCGACAGCTGTTTCCTTGCCTCTCCCTCCCCTTCCCCTGGCACTTTCCCTCCCCCTCTTCTCCTCCTCCTTCCCTCCACCGCACTCCCCCTTTCTCTCTTTTTATCATTCTTACCTTCTGTCCTTTGCAGCAAAAGCAGAAGCGGTCCCCTGTCCCCCAAGAAATTTGCACCCACATTGTGGGCCTCTCCAAACATCTTCCGGGGTTCCTCTCGTTTCTGTGTGTTGCTGGTGGCTGCGATAGTAAAGGGCAGTGTCAGGAGTGGAAAGGAGGGCCAAGAAGAGGCAAGAAGGTCTTGTTTTGTCCCCGTGTCTCCCACAGTTGTCCCAGTGCCCTCTCTTCACTCCCCGCCGCCCCCACCCCCCCCCAGGCCTTGCTTCTAGTGTGGTCCAACTGGAAGCCAACCGGCTACCTGGCTGTTCCTGGCTCCTCTATCAATAGAATCTCATCAAAATACCTAAAGTAACCCATAATGGAAATAAAAATAGAGCAGAGCCAAGCACTGAGGCTTCTCCTCTTACACAGTACAAGCTGCTGTGGCACATACATTTTTCCAAATTTAAAAACCTAGTTCCTGATGCCGTAAGTTTCAGGGAGACAATATCACACAAACCCTTAAGTTCATGGACACTTTCATTCCAAGAATTTATTATTTATGACATGTCTTTCCATGGGAAGACTTCTAGTTCATATTTTCAAAGTTTATTGGCAAGACTTCTAAAACTCCATAACTTAAGAATTCCCTATTTTCCTATACAACATATGTATGGAAATGGTATCAGCTTAGGACATATTATTTTCGAGAAATTGAAAGTTATTTTATATTTAATCTGGGGAATATTTTCCAGAGGGGAGAATGTAATCCTAAAGGTAGAACTCTGAGCTTTCTGGGGTGTGCATGTGTGTGTGTGTATGTTCATTTCTCCAAGAACTGTGGATTTACACACAGAAGATTGTAACCAGCTGCTCCTCATCCCCATCTAGTAGGGAGTGAGGAACTAGTGGCTTGAACTTGAGTGAGAAGAATTTTAGTTCAAAGGCAGAAAGGAGGTCCTGACAATGAGGATTGTTAGGACATTAGGGGTGGTTTGCCAAAGAGGGCTGTACCATCCTTCCCTGGAGGGCTTTACCATTTCTGTAGCTTCTCATCTCTGTGGGCGGGCTTAGGCTTGCCATCCTCCCAAAGGAGTCAGTTTAAGAGGAAAGCAATGAGACAATCCCCCAAGATCCCTCATCCCACGCATCTTCCCCAGGACCACCTCAATGTCCTCATGAGAGGGATATTAGAGAGACTGTCCTCAAAGGCTAAAAGCCAGCTCGGCCACTTGCCTGTTGTGGGATATTACTCACACTGTGTCAATGTTTCAGTCACCCAATAAACGTGACAATTGCCATCCCTCCCTCCTAGGCTTATGGTAAAGGTAAAAGTAGGTGTGAAGATGCCTCTCAGGGTGGAGCTTCCTACGAATGTTGGCCCTCACTAGATGCTACATGAAACACAGAGACTGAAGGTCAAGATCCTGTGGAGGTGCTAATAATAAAGTTTCCAGGTCTTTGTGTCTCAGTTGCAGCTTTTTCTTCATATAGGAAATGCATTAAATTGGACAAATAAGCAGTGGAAAGGCCAGAGCAGCACACAAGCCCATCGTGAGTGACCATGAGTCATGACAATTCCCTTCAGCCCAAGCTCTTATTAAGAAAGGCCATGGCATCCATTTGAGCAGTGATCCTCAGTTAGCTACAGACTCGGTGTCTGTCATTCTGTTATACAGAGGGCCAAAGACCCCAAGCGTCATTCACCCCAACCACATCAATGAGCTTCACTTGACCAGCCGCATGGCTGGAATTGCGCAGTAGCATTTCCTCAGGGAGAAAGCCCAACAGACTCATCATGGTCTTCAAGCACAGAAAAGGTGAGGCAGAGTGATCTCCTGGCTCACGTGGCAAATTCCAATGCAACAGCCTCTCAAAATCTAAATTCAGATAAGGCTAATCCAGCAACCTGGACCTCACAAGTGAACATCACCACCAATTTCCCTTTTAAACGCTTTTTAGATTCCTTCCCAGTCACCTCTCAGTAAACTGAATGCCACACACAGTGAGAACACAGTGAGAACAAGATCTGGCTGTCTCTCGTCATCTGTGACTTTCCTTTGAATTTCACTTGATAACATCAGGTCCAGATTATTAACCTACAGTTGTCAGAAATGGTAGAAGGTGGCAGGGGTTTGTTCTCTAACAATATTTTCTGTATATAATCTTAGAGCTAAGATTGTATCTAGAAGAGATACAGAAGAGAGAGGGTGGAGAAACCTGTTGCTGCCTTTCTGGGGATGGAACCCAGGAAGAAGTTGGTCTGGGTCGCTTCAATTGACCATCACGGTCCCCACCACTAGAGTCTTCCGGTCCCATGAGGCCCAGGACCCTGAGATGACAAAGAACCATTTCCCATTGGCAGGAACACAAGACACACCTCCATGCTGGGTGGAGGAAGCAGCCCTCGCAATACCTCCTATACCATGTACAGAGACAGGCTTTGGTTTCTAGAATCCACAACCTACCAACTTCCACAAAACCTGGTGGCCATTTGAAATGACCTTTTCTTCATAGGTAGCTCTTTTTATTCCTGAGCTTTTTGCATGAAATACAATGCAGACGCATGTATGGTCTGCATATTTTTATGGATTACAAATATAAACACACATATATAGAATACTTTTTAGTATCTATGAATATGTCCAAGCTTCAAACACTCCTTTACTGTTGCCCTATGCATGAAGGACTTGTTGACTGCTTTGCTGGGGGAAGGGATAGCAGGCAAATGGAGAGAAACCTTGGCTAAAAGCAGCAAGAAATGCAGAATCTAAACATTTTCATGTTTTAAACACATTTTTGTGCACTAAGAACTGGTGGAGGGGGAAGGCAGACAGGAGGATTTTAGAGAAGAACGATCTCTCACTCAGTAAGTATCAAGGAATAAACAAAGCAGAGATGGGTAAGCACCAAAGTCCAACCCCAGAGCAGGAACTCAAAGCAGAGATCCATGGTGGGCTTCTAGTTTCTAGAGAAGGGGAGGAAGTGGTGGGGATTTATCACTTGGCTGAGGATTTAAGGGCATCCCAAGGAGTATGACACCACAGCGAAGGAGGACTAGCAACATAATTTCTAAGCAGGATTTCCTCCTCCACTAACCTATCAAATAGTGAAAAGGGAACATCTTGCTTAACCCTTCCTTGAGGATGTGTAAGAACAGGAGAGAAGTCTGTGCCTCTGACTCATTCCTGGGGCACTAGCTGCATGCACATGGCCTCAGATGTCACAGCTCTAGGGTGAGCTTCTTCTAGAGCTCATCCTGGGCCCCAGGCTGCCAGGGTCAGCCCCAGCTGGAAGGCCAGCTCACCTCCGAAGGAGTATGTGTTCCAAAGGATTCAACCTGAAATTATTAGACGAAGAGTTGTCTTGCTAAAGCTTGAGGACTGTGTGGGCTCGTCACTGTCTTAGAGAAAAGATATTCCAGGTGCATGGAGTATGCCCACTTGAATGCAAGAAGAGGGCTCATTTGATTTACAAATAGCCCAGGAAGTTAGCACTAGCCTCTCCCTCTACCCAGTACCGCCTTCCTTGAGCTTCTCCCAAACTCCTATTCCTCTGCTGAAGTGCCCAACAAGAGCGGAAGATAAAATCATTGAAAATCAAGAAATATGGAAGAGGCAATAGACTGTAATATAATGAATTCTGTTCTCAGAATCCCAAGATCAGAGTTCAAAAACCATCTCCCGGGGCGTCTGGGTGGCTCAGTCGGTTAAGAGCCTGACACTTGATTTCGCCTCAGGTCATGATCTCTAGGTAATGAGATGGAGCCCCACTTGGGCTCTGTGCTTAGCCTGGAACCTGCTTAAGATTCTCTCGCTCCTTCTCCCTCTGCCCCTGCCCCCACCCTTGCTCTCCAGCACTCACCCTTGCTCGCTAACGCTCTCTCGCCCTCTCTAAAAAAAAAAAAAAAATTCCAGCCATGACTAGCTGTGTGATGTAACTGGGAACCAGTTATTTAACCTCTCTGAATTCCAGTTGCCCCTACCTACACCACAGAGACTCTCAAACCCAGGCAGGCATGGGGGAACCTGCCTCCCAGCAGTGGAAAATCCATGCGTAACCTTTGACTCCCCAAAATCTTAACTACTGATGGCCTACTGCTGACGGGAAGCCTTCCTGATTACCTACACGGTGGACTGACACATATTTTGTGTATCATACATATTATATACTGCGGTCTTACAATAATACCTCTTCCTTAATTTTTTTTTTCTGTATTTCTAGGCTATGTAGTTGTCTATGACTTTTTTCAAACTGCTGGAAATCTCCAAAAAACTTCCAGTACATTTATTGAAAGCAATCCACATGTCAGTTCAATTTTGTGTTAGTCAAGGGTCCGCTGGACTCCCTGCCCTCATAGGACTTCGTGGCGGGGCTTACATGAGGTGAGGACGCATTTGACCCCTGGGCCCAGGCCCTACCCCCACACGAGGTGCTCCCGGAGGCGCATCTACTGAACCCACAGTGCTCATCTCGGAAATCAGAGGGTTAGACCCCTAAAGAGTCGGCCCGGTCTGTGGAAGAGCAGGCAATATCCTCATCTCTTCTTTGAGGCCACACTCTGCATTTCCCCAGGAACATGTTTTTTGTGGGAGAACCTGGAGCTGCTCCCCTGAAAACAGCTCCTTGGGGCCTCTGAAGCCAAGGCCGAGGGAAGCGCTACCAGAAGGCAGAGCAGCTGTGGCTTCAAAGTGGGAGGATGAGCCCCTGGTTCTCAAATCACAACCTGCTGCCTGCCTGGAATTCTCTCGCTAGAGAGTAAACCCCTCAGGCCGCGGTGGTCGGAGGACAGGACGAGAACACCCCGCTCCCGTCCTGACCAGAGCCCAGAGGGGACAGACCCCGCCGCTTGGAGCATCGCGCTGCCCTGTGTCCGACGCAGAGCCCGGCACCCGGAGGCACCCCCAGGGCACAGAGGAATGTGTGTGGCCCAGAGGAACCAGGCTGGTGGCACCTGCGAGCCCCAGGCACCGAGGCAAGCAGCAGGTGCAGTGGGGGCGCCGCATGGGGCTGAGGGCGAGCCCCGCAGTCTGAAAGGAGCACCTGCTGCTGAGCGCTCCATCCCCTGCCTCAGTTCAGCCCCAAACCACGCAGTGCCCGTCCTCTGCCCTGCGGATTGCTCCCTGTTCGCACCCATCTGGGTGCCCCGTGCAGGAGCGAGTGGTTGCTGAGAGCTTGTCAGCCTTGGGAAGCTGGGAATGTGCTGGAACAGGCAGTCGGGAACCGCCTGAGCCGGGACTTTCTGGACTGGGGGTAAGCCAAGTGCTCACACATACTTGTGCACCGTTAGGGGGCGGCTCCTGTTCTGGATGAGGGGGTGGCCTCCTCCCCACACTCTTTCCACTCCATGTCCTCCCTGCTGTCCTCTCAATCTTGGGGTCCTGGCCCTCAGCCTCATCACCAGAATCTCCCCCAAGCACCCCCCGTCTCTCTTTCCACACATCTCTCTTTTTGTTTATCTCTCTCTGTCTCTGTCCCTGTCTCTCTCTTGGTACCCCTCGCCCCTATCCACCTCCTCCCATCTTCCCCTCCCCCCCCTTGTCTCTCGCTCTCTCTTCCTCCATTTCTCTGCCTCTCTATATCTCTGTGTCTCTCTGCGTACGTCTGTCTCTGTGTCTCTCATTTTCTCCTGCCTCTCCCTCCCCTCTTCCCCTCTCTGTCTCTCTCCCTGGTCCCTCCTATTTCACTTTCCAAGTGTGTCCCTATTTGGGTCCTACCCCACCCACCAGGACAGGCTTCACAACACCTTGTCCAGCTGCCTTGCACCCTCCATACGGGTCTTCTGATCACAGCTCAGCACCCTCCACCTCTCCTCCTCCTAACTCATGTACGGAAATGTCTCCAAAGTGTTCCTTCCAAAACAAACCCAAGAGCATCTTCCCCCTGCTGTGAACTCACCCATAGAGACCCCACCGCCCCCAGGGCTGCCTCTCCAGGTCCGGCTTACACACACACACACACACACACACACACACACACACACACACCGGTTACAGGGCGCTACCACTGTCCGAGCACTCACAACCACCAGGGTCTCACGAAGCTCCTTCCATAAAAATCCCCAGCGAAGCCTCAGCACATCGGCAGGCAGGGGGCCCTGCCATCGCTGTCTCATGAGTGAGAAAGCCAAGATTTGGACGTCTCTCTCATGCGTAGACAGTTAGGAAGTAGCAGAGCAGGGGTCTCTACCCGATGGGCAGGTCCAAGGGGCACTGCCCTCCTCTCCTGTCCTCAGCAGGTGGGGTCACTCAGAAGGTCTGAGTCCCTCCCAGGCCCCCAGAACCAAGGGGAAGGGGCTCGTCAAGGCATCCTCACACCTGAGGCTTTCTTAGGAGTAGCTGTCCTTCTCACAAGACTGGATGTCCTGAAGATAAAGATCATTTTGCGTCCCCAGTGCTGAGCAAGAGCTGGGGCTCTTGGAGGCTTAACTGAATCAAGCAATGGTCAGATCAATGAATGAGTGGATTTATGAATGTCTTGCTTGCACGTGGTCACATTTCTCTGTCTCTCCCATAACAAAATTCAATTTATGTGCCTGGCCATGTTAGAAATTTTGGCAGTGAATTTGCTGGTTATGGAACATCATCAGAACGAGTCTAGACGCCCATCATTTAAGGACAGGATCACCGTTACAATAGCAGAGTGCGTTTTCATCATTGTTGTTGGCCATTGTTGTTTCCTGTGGAATGCCACTGTGCCTGAATTTTAAGCAGATGGGTCTGGGCTCCATTCATAATGTCCCTGATTTAGGAAAAATCGTTTTCACAGACGGGGACAGTACACCTGCCAACTGCCAGAGCCCAACAGCAGCTTTGGTCTTGGCACACGTGGATGCGATTTTACTTCACTGGTGATGTCTCCACGAGCTGCTTATGCTCTTGGTCCCGATGACAACGGGGCAGAGGATGAAGCCGGGGCTCACCCTTCTTGGGGCGGGGGGCCACTGAGATTCCTGGGCATCGTACCAACTCAGCCATATGTCACCACAGAAAGTAACTGCTTTTTCCATATATGATCATAACTAATGTTGCAAAGCCTGTTTTGCCTGGATCCTTTTACAGGACCTATGCAAAATATGCTGTGAGCTTTCACTCCAGATTTCTTCCCTAGAATGAATGGCTCTGCACACACACGGAAACAGGCTCTTATTCCGTTCATCAGGAGTGATAATTATTCCATAGGCTAATTCCCCAAGTGTTAGTTCTGTGGGGTGAGGTTCTGGCTCATAAACAGGAGCCGATGGAAACAGGGATCCTAATGGCCAAATACATCCTAATGTTCTCCTTTTAATTCTTTCGGTTTTTTTCCCCCCTGTCTTTACCTTTTAGAAAATGTTAATGTATTCCTGATGAATTCAGTGTGAAAAAAAATATGTTTATCAGCTTGGGTTTCAAATTTTTATTCATAATAAGAATATAGTAGCACCACCAACACTTTCCAAAGTCAGTCCTGGCAACTCTGCCAGCTTTTCAGGGCATCCTAAACGAGATGACCGCCCGGAAGAGTCACAAGTCAGGAATTCCGATGCCAAGACGATACGCAAGTGTATCTTAATCAGGTATGGGCGCTTTGTTCTTGCCAGGCGTGGAGTCAAGGAAAGCGTGCTCTGGTGGCAGATAACCCTGCAAGATGTCATTTGGTAATTACGTAAGTTGTGCCTTTAGCCAGGGCCAAATGGATGATAAGGTTGTCACTGTTAACAGGTGCTAGCTATTTGGAGCAAACCATACTTCTGCTTGTGCAATCCAGCCACTGAATTTCCTGCTCACATTTCTTACTCACTCCCGTCTATCAACCGCAGTGAGGGAAGGTGAGCTCTGCGGCCCAGTCAGCCTCTGATCCACAGTACCCCAATATCCATCAGGCCCTCGGTTTGGTCAGAAGTCCGAGCCCCAGCCACCTGCCCCCCAGCCAGGCTGGCACTGTATTTTACACGGAGCCCACCTGAGCAGCTGAACCCGCTCCATAAATGAATGCACGCAGAAGCCCGCAGCTTCCAGGGCTGCATCCAGAGCCACAGCTGGGTGCTTTAGTTTGTTGTGAAAAGCATTCCAGCATGACACAGCTCCTCTCAGTACAAAGAAGTGCTGGAGCACCAGAGAGACAAAAAAAATAAAATAATAATAATGCCCCTGAAAGCACTGAGCAGCCCGGCCCTGGTCTGCTCCCCTCCACGGTAAACAGACCGTGCGGGAACTACCGGCCCCAGGACGCGGGTCCTGGCCACAGGGGCGCCTCCACCGCCTCCCGGGCGTCTGGAGCAAACAGTGCCACTTGCTCTGTGGTCAGATCAGGGACAGCCAGTCCTCCCGTTGTTTGATTTCTAAACTTGCCTCCACCTCCCCGAGGCCTCTGAGAGCTCAGGGCTTGCAAATCAACACAACATTTAATTAACTGCACATTAAAGTTTCCATCTTTCAAGGAAGGGAATTAGGGACAGTACACTTTCTGAAGCATTCATTAATGAAAATATAAATTCTAAAGCCTCCCGAGTTCCGGGTGGTCCCCCCCCCCCACCCTAGGTGGCTGCCCACCCGAATTCTCAGGGCTGGGCCAGTTCCTTGGAGTAAGCTGCAGTGTCCAAGGTCCCCTTCCAGGCAAGCACTGTTAACCCTCGGAGCTCCAGGCTTGGCTTTGACTCACCCCAGAGGCCTCGGAATTGTCCTCAAGAGTTTTCAGGAAATACTCCAAAATGTTGCTATTGGTACTGAGTTGTGAGTGCTTTCTTATCAAAATGAAAGGTGTGTAGAAAGCACTGTTAAGAGAGGCAAGAGGCATGAATAATACAATTAAATACTGTCTGCTGCCTGCGGAATGAGTGTGAGCTACTGTCACTCCCCGAGGACGACAGAGACACATGGACCACCAGAGAGGAGGGACATAGCACAACCAGCCTGACTTTAGGGAGATGAGACAGAAACACAACGAGACAGACCAGAAGATAGATATCTAGGACAACTTCCCCCCAACAGGCTGGACCCTCCACGACACCAAAATCACCTGATGGTTCAGGCTGAGGCCACACACACACACACACACACACACTGACCAGAAACCACAGTGAGTGAGAAGTGCATTGTTCAGGAGTCGGGGATGCGCGCCCCGTTTCTACCATGAGCCCCGGGCCACAAGCCCCCCTTGCTTCTCCGCTTACCCTTCTCAGCTGCAGAACAACGCAACTCACACCTCGCGCAAGATCACCGGCCGCACTTCCTACCAGAATTCATCGCCACGTCTCTCTAAAAGGGGATGGTCTTGCAATGCATTTTGTTACTTCCCAGAATATACGTCTCCTCCCGATGTTATGAAGTCTTTGAGAAAAAAATGAGTGGATCTTATTTAATTTTCAACTACGCATTCTGCATATTTATTTGGTTTTGCTCGTTCTATGCGCACCTACTTCTATGAAGCACCCGGGACTGCTAGCGCTGGGATATACACGCTGACTTTGCCCTTCTAGAGGAGGCAAACAAATAAGTAAACAGGTAAATGAACTAATTGTAAATTATAATTAGCGTTAGGCAGGGAAAATAACCAGGAAGGGCCTAAGATAGCAAATGACGGAGAAGAGCAACTTCGGAGTGAGTGTTTAGGACGGCTTCTGTGGAGGGGACGTTCGAGGTAAGCCGCAGAAGGAAGGGCAAGAGCAGGCTGTGCAGCCAGGCTTCGCGATTTTGTTGGCCAATGTGTATAAATCAGACCTAATAAATTCAAATTTTAAGAACATCTAGTCAAGGGGCACCTGGGTGGCTCAGTGGTTGGGCGTCTGGCCTTTGGCTCAGGTCGTGATCCCGGGGTCCTGGGATCGAGTCCCACACCGGGCTCCCGCAGGGAGCCTGCTTCTCCCTCTGCCTGTGTCTCTGCCTCTCTCTGTGTGTCTCATGAATAAATTAAAAAAAAAATCTTTCAAAAGAAAACCTAGTCAAAATATACTTTTGGAGAGACAAAGCAACCAGAGTGTGAGTTCTTCACTCTCCAGAAGGAGGTAGAGCGCAGTACAGCCAAGGGGCTCCTTTTCACTCACGGGCTCCCCGAAGCCAGCAAAATACACTCCAGACTCCACACTTGCCTACCCTCTGCCTCATCCTCTACTTCCTATTCCAGGCCCCTGGGCAGCACTGGCACAGTGACCAATACACCAGAGAATTCTAGTTTCTGATTCACAATTACTTTAATCGCGTCATTTCTCTCTGGTCTTTGGGTTTTCTCACCAGTGTGACATCACACACAGGACGG
Source organism: Vulpes vulpes (assembly GCF_048418805.1). NCBI lineage: Eukaryota > Metazoa > Chordata > Mammalia > Carnivora > Canidae > Vulpes > Vulpes vulpes. The sequence goes on along the minus strand of NC_132795.1, from coordinate 67,090,071 downwards.
CATGTTAATTCCTTACATTTTGTTCCTGGGATGTCGCCTGTGACATCTACTAGGAGAAGGGGAGAGAGGCGGACATGGTCATCAGACCCCACAGCAGGTGCAGCAGGTTCTGGATCACTTAAGTGTGTCCCACCTCGGGATGCCAGAGTGAACTGGACTCTTGCAGACACTCGGCCACTTGGCTCTCACAGTGCCATCACCAAGCCCCACTCCTCTTTCCCTGTTTCATGGTCCTGGGGCTGGGACACATTCTCCTGCTCCCCTTAGGCTCTCTCTGTCCAAAGATGACCTTAGGTGGAGATTCCAAGATAAGATATACCTTGTGAGGTAGATTTTTCCTACCAGACCTTGACTGATAGACTCACCCCACTCTCCTATTACTTCACCAAGAATTACTGCCCATGTGCCCAGAGGTACCTGTAATGTGTGCCCAGAGGTGGAGGAGGAGAGGCGAAAACATCTGTTCTCTGTTACCTGATGTCCACAGGCAACGTCTGGCTGCAAGATGTACCCACCCACCCCTTGAAATTGTCCCATCCATTGGCTGCCTTCCCCTACCTTTCTTCCCTCTGCCCTTCATCATTTGCGGGGGGGCGGGCAGCCCTACATTACACCAGTAGGGCCACACATATGATGACAAACCCAGTCCTGACTCTCGAAATCTCAGTCTATTGGGAATCCGCAAGCAGACGGCACCACAACAGGGACAGAGTGGTCACTACCACGATCAAAATAAAGGTGGCAGAGGGTATGGAGGGAACACGGCCGATGGTCCCATGACCAGCCCCATGGAGGAGGCAGGTGGAAGGCTTCTAGGAAGAGCAAAAGGCAGAGTCACCTTTTGAGCCAGTGGAGAATGACCAGTTCTTGGAAAACAACAGGAACATTCATGAGATGTTACACCAGGAAGCACATTCTGAGCATATGGTCCTTTTTGCGGGTCTATGGATTGGTGAAACGGATTCTGACAAGTGAGCCAAGACCAAAGAAGGCCCTCACCTCCATCCTGAGTGTCTAATCAGCAGGTCTGTGTTATGGATCCAGACTCCAGTTGTTTGTCTCACTCCTCTGATGGGGTATGTAGTAGGCGTCTGATGATTTCATTCTTGCAACATATTTTCAAGAATCCATTAAAACCATGAGCAAGGATCAACCACTAATACAAGTATGGAGCCTTTAGGTCATTCAGACCCAGGAAGTGAACCCCAGGGGTTGGCCAAATGCTTTCTGCTGCAAAATTTTGATGGATGTTGCTTCCATAGCCTGAGCCAACATTTAATTTGTGTTGCGATGGAACACTTTCAATTGTCAATGACAAAAGGCAATATTTCCAATATTCCTTGAGAATAGGCTTCAAAGGTTTCAGCTCTTTTTTAAAAAGCTTTTCAGCTTTATTTTGACGTGGCAGAAAAGTTTTGCATGCATCCTCGCATCCACTGTTGTGACAGCTGCATTTAATGAGTGCAAAATGATCAGAAAAACATCCTTTGCTGTGGGTTGCCAGTTGGTGACAGGGGAGAGGTGATGCTGTAATCAGAGCAGTGAAGTCATGCACACATCTGCTGAGGCAAAATTTCTGCCTGTCTGGTCTATAGCAGGCAGCTCAATCCATGGCCTCGAAGCCAAATAGGACCTTGCAGACCTACATCCAACCGGCCCCATCTTCAAACAGCAGGGTAAGACTCAATTGGGCCACATTAGGCCATTGTTGCTGGAGGTTCACTCACATATCCTTCTAAATCGTCCTCATATTTATCTTACTGAAAGATCTTTCTGGCTAATCTAACATATTTATAATTAACAAATTCAGAGGGGGGAAAAAGGCAAGCTTTACGTAATTCATGTGTAAAGACCCAAATCAGAAAATGAAGGTCTTCCTTTAAATACAGATAGTCATAATAGATTAAATTTTTTTCTCAGCAAATTTTCACTTCCCTGCCCTCCAACACACACACACTGACCTCCATGGGAAGGATTTACTGCCTTATCCCACTGGTATTGAGCTTGACAATGGGACTTCCTTTGGCCAATGAAAGGTGGGCAGACATGACCCTAGGCCTATTTAGAAGCTAGGTTGTAAGGCACTGAACATTTACACTCACTCCACTGAGAGCCTCCACTTCTACTTTGCAAAGATCATGAGATAATTGTCAGATGACCCTTACAGAATGAGAGGCAGGTGAAATTGTTGTTCCAGCGACTCCAGGCACCTGCAGAGCACACCCACAGGAAGAGTCGCCTACCTGACCCCAGCCTGGATCAATCAACCAGGCCACAGCTGACCTGCAGCCCAGGAAGCATGAGCATAAATGGTGGTGAATCTAAGTCCTTGAGATTTGGAGCTGTTTGTTATTCAGCATCATTGTGTTGTTTCGTAAGCTTTTCAGAGAGATCACCAACAATGTATGCCTGATTGTGTGCTAGAAAAAATATTCCAGCTGTGCTAGATGCCTATCGCTCCACTGACATGGTGTAAGGGAAAGCAGATGGAGCAAATACCCAAGCCAATCAATCCTATTTATGCAAGGCACGATGAATAACAACACCACGCTTAACTGTGTTTTTCACCTTTCGGTTCCATGTTGGGGTCATGGAGTTGTACTTAATATTAATGGAGGTACAACTTTGTAGAGTTTCCCAAGGTTTCCCTTGACCCCAACACTCTTTATTGGTTGTTACCTTCTCACACCTTACAGGGGAAAATTAAAAGTACCTACTTGTGTCAATATCTTCATCTGGAGTCCCTGTTTCCTTTCCACATGGCTCCATTTCCAATCTTCACTCTTTCCTCAATAATAAACCGTCACACTGAACCATTATGACAATTTACTCTTGAGGGGAGAATCCTGTGGGTGTCTAAAAGCTTACTGTAAGTTATATTTACTTAATTTATGCTTCTACTGACAAATAATTAGGGCAGCAATTAATTTTAAAATGCAAATGCGCAATGGGTCTCACTGTTTTGTTTTGTTTTGTTTTAAATACTCTTTGTCCTCCATCCTACTTGTGTTGGAGTCTTAATGGATTTAGTTTAGCAAAGGAATGAAATTATTTTTTCTAATGCTTTATTTACTTGATTGAATCGGACTTTTTATCAAATATTGACTACAAATGTTTGTTCAAGATCATATGCCGTAGAATTTAATAGAAATAAAAACCCGTGGTACAGACCATCATTTTTTACGTGTCTTGTATATAATCTATCTGAATGATGAATCAATGACAGGCAGGAGACGTTTCTAGCAATCTACCTCTCTATATGGACCAGCTGCTGTTTTCTGGTAAGCGGGAAAAATTTCTTATTATCTCTGAAAAGGTCACAAAGATATTCTTTAAGAAAAGAAAACTTTTCACCTGTAAACACGAGTAAAATTTGCTTTCATTTATCTTACATCCTGCAGTGCTGGGAAGATTGGGAACATAGGTATAGGTCCACTGAATGCTCCTTTCCTTTGTTCATTTATTCGATATTTCCTGACACCTCATGTATGTGAATACTCCACTCCATGCTAGATTCACCAGCACCTGCTCTGGTTCACAGTAAGCTGGGAAAGTCAGACAGGAAAAAAAAAAAACCTCTGTATATTTTGTCATCAGACTACCTAGTGTCATTTTATATTCCTGTTTATTCTCTTTCTCCTCAACTAGAATGTGGGCTCTGTGAGAGCAAGGACCAGAGGACCAGATCTATATTCTTACCATACAAACAGGGCCTACTTCAGGGGAGACCCTCAGTAAATATCTGGGCATATTAAAAGAAAAAATGTGATACTGTAGAACCATGAAGAGGATGACATGGGAGGCCGAACGAGAGATGCCTTCTCAGCATAGAGCATGGTAGAAAGTAGATTGACCAGAAAGGTATCAAAGAGGAGGTGAGCATGGAAGCAGGGGGGTCTCCAAGAGAAGATATTCAGGAGGTTGCCCAACGAGCAAAGTCAGGAGCACACAGCAGGTGTAAAGTCACATAGGAAGAAGTGATCTGGGCAGGTGTGGGAATACAGCAGTTTCCCTGAAGCATAGGATCCCTTGGGGAATGTCAGGAACTGGGGCGAGACAGGTAGGAAGTCCTAAGCAGACATCGTCTTATACCCAGAGGAAGAGCCTTCATCTTTCTCTGTAATCAGTGTTGATTGCTGATTGATTGGAACTTTGAGATACCAAATTACTAATTAGGGTGAGCATGCAAGAAACACAGTTGTCCACTTTGGGCAGAAAACTGAGCCCTCTTTGATGATGAATCTATAATGCTTCTCCATTGATATGTGACTTGGCTTAGGATACAGCCAAGACCTAATCAACTCACTCGAAAAGAGTACTTGGTCATGAACCACACAAGGCAGATGTAGCTAGATTTTTCTGCCATTATCTAAACATTTAAAGGGAAACCAGCATTTTGGTCTAAATGACAATGCTCTTTGTCCTTTTGGTACACATTCAAGTCAAGGTAAATTTAAAAATAAGTTCCACTTAGACTAAACATTATTCATGTATAAAAGTCTGTTTTAAAACACCATCAAAGTTATTTGCCTCTCTTTTCGCCCATGTGAAAAAATATTTCATCCACTGAAAACTAATGAAAGACCATCACACAGCCTGGTTTTATGGATTGCTTTCTTTTGTTTCATGGACTTTTCTGGTTTATTAGGGGAAACCCCATTAAATGGAGCCCGTATGCAGACACAATCACTTGCCTTCTGTGTGCTGCAGGTTGAGGTCATCAGTAAGTGGTAGCAGGCCACTTCTAATCTAATTGTGAATTCCTGTCATGTACAGACTTCAGCCCAGGGATGACAAGGATTTTTGAACTTCAAAAAAAGAAAAAAAAAGGAATCACAATAAATATTTCATTGTCTAGTCAACCCAATTTGCTAAGCCTGATTATCTCGTTCAGCCTCCAGAGATTGCTACAGGAAGCCTCCCCAGATGTTCTCCTTCCAGCCAAAATTACCACTGTATGTCAGGGAGGTGGCCCAGCAACTGCATTCTGGAAACCCAGCTGTCAAGGAAGGGAGAGGAGAGAGAAGGTCGCACCCACTGCGGGAGAGCCCTGCAAGTCACTTGCCACCCTGCCAGGCCACTTAACCAGGGCCTGAATTGGGTTAATTGACCAATGATCGACCAAACCTTTTGGCTCAGATTTATACTCTGTTCCAAATTGCGATGGTCAGAGAACATGTGCATGGAGAGTTCCTGAAGCAGCGGGGAGCTAATTACCCCCACTTCCCTAAGTCAACAGAAATCCCGAAAGGATGATGCTGAGCAAACAAATATTGAGCAAGAGCCTGACAAGCCCTTTGGCTTGGGCCCGACTCTCTCACTTCTCTTTCCAAGCAACACAGCCCCTGGTTTTCAGTAACAATGGGGCCCCATGTGCTTGTGTTATTTATTATCAGCATATCTTTTTAAATTCATTTTACTTATTATAATTCTTCAGATACTGGCACTTGTAGTAGGAGTATATTTAGGACTTTAGTTTGTCCTTCTATCTACTACCCTTAAACCCCGTCCATTCCTTGGACGTGATCATGGTGGCTGTAGTCACACATAATCTGTTGCTAGAAAAGAGCTTGGATGTAACAGGGAAGAAGACAGGACCTAATACCTTATGAAAGATCATCCTGTCACAAACTAGCCCCTGGGAGCCGAACCAGCCAAGTAAAGATTACTGAAGGAGCTATTCCAGAAGAATTCCTGCTTGGGGTTTGGGGAAGTTACAAAGCCAAGATTTTGAAGGTAAACGTGATACTCCTACAGCTTGGCTACATGAAACAAGGAGTACAGTAAGCTCATGACAAAGAATGTCGTGCTGGCAGCGACTCCATCTGCAGGGCACAAAACCTGAGTTCACACAGGAGATTAGAATGAGTTAAACATCACACTTCAGAGAACTCAGACAATTCCCCCCTCGCTTGGTGATTTCACAAAAGACATGATTTTGGGGTGCCTTGCATATTTCACTTTCTCAGCCCAATTTTCAAGGGACGAAGAGTTTCTAGGGCTGTAGGTAATGATAAATCATGTATTACATACTGACTGAGGCTTAATGGTACCACTTGTGTCTGCTAATGATCTAGTTTTACTAAAAATCAAATTAAAGCATGAATGAAATATAAATCATTTTGTAAGATACTGGCTATCTATATATGTTTTTCACAAGAAACTCTATGAAGGTCCTATAAGTGAATTATTAAAACCAGAATTTTATAATACTGGTACAACAACTGAACTATTTTACCCATAAAACAACAGTTATAGACAGACATTGGTTTCTTTGACATTAATGAGGGACCAAAAGCTTTTGATCCTTAAAAAAAAAAAAAAAAAAGCTCTCAAAAAGGTGAAATAAAATCTAAAATCCAATTACCAATTACCTAATTAAAAAATATCCAAACTGCAGTACTGAAATTTTTTCAAGCTGGCTTTTATGGGCCTAAAATATAAAGCTTTATGTAAACTGTCCCTTTTAGACATGACATTTTCATTAACATCACTGTGATATATAACTAATAAAAGTAAGTGTAATTATAGCAGTATTTAGAAAATAATTTCAAGGGGCACCTGGGTGGCTCAGTTGGTTGAGCATCTGCCTTAGGCTCAGGTAGTGATCCCAGGGTCCTGGGATCGAGTCCTGCATTCAGCTCCCCGCTCAGCAGGAAGTCTGTTTCTCCCTCTCCCTCTCCCCCTGCCACCCCCCTGCTTGTGTGCTCTCCCTCTCCTTCTCTCTCTCTCTCTCTCTCTCTCTCAAATAAATAAGTAAAACCTTTTAAAAAATATAAAATAGGGATCCCTGGATGGCGCAGCGGTTTGGCGCCTGCCTTTGGCCCAGGGCGCGATCCTGGAGACCCGGGATCGAATCCCACGTCGGGCTCCCGGTGCATGGAGCCTGCTTCTCCCTCCGCCTGTGTCTCTGCCTCTCTCTCTCTCTCTCTCTCTCTCTCTGTGACTATCATAAATAAATAAAAAAAAATTTTTTTTAAATTTAAAAATATATATATATATATAAAATAATTATAAGACAGCATTTTGTGATTGAGCTTGTGCTACACCCTTTTATTCTCATGTCTACCTACTTGTAGCTTCTCAAAAAAAAAATGGGGATCACAAATACCAGAGAGCACAAGATAATTCTCATGTTTTATATTTGTACATTATGTTCCATGTTGTTTTTCGTTCATTTATGACTAGCTCTTTAGGCATGTCTCTAGGCATGTCATATTAGGAATGGAATTGATTACATCTATAAACAAAGCATAAAATGATAAAAATGACCTTAAGTTTTAAAGTATGCTTGACTTTAAAAATAAAATTCCTATCTTACCAAATGTCTGCTAGGCCCTGTTATAATCCTGTTTTGTCTTATTGTTTGATTTTTTCTTTTGCCCCAGTAACTATGGATATGCTTAACACCTGCATCTAAGTCCATGGACTCAGAAAATACCCAAAATGAGAAGGTAATATCGGCATCCAGGGGAATGTCTAGTTCCAGTTACTGTTGTTTTAATATTGTCTCAGTGGTAAGTCGCCATACTGAGCAGTTTAACAGAAAAGAAAAAGATTTCAGAATGAGGTTTTTGGGGAATGCACAGGAGGTTACTTAGGGATTTGAGAAGAGATTAAAAAAAATAGGGAAGAATCCAAAGGAAAATCAGAGAGAAGTTCTATAAATAGAGAGCTAGGTGAACACATAAGAATAGAGTCATGTTCTCTTAAACAAAACTCAGAATAATGAGTGCTAGAGGATCCAATATGTTTTAAATATTACTATATCACAATATATAACATATTGACTAAAGTCTTCACCCACAGTTTTGCTGAAGACTCGTTTTTGTCAGAAAGCTGAAGATTGGGAAGAAATATTTAACAAGATCCAGGAACTATATAAAGAAGGGCATAAATATACCACATTAACAAAATACAGGACAAAAATTAATGATTTTCTCAGTTGATACAGAGAAGCATTTGAAAAAAAAATCAGCATACTTTCCTGATGAAAAAATTAAATTAGCAAAGAAAGAAACTACCTTAACATAATAAAGTCCATATATGAAAAGCTCACAGCTCAATGGTTAAAGACTGAAAACATTTCATCTAACATTAGGAACAAGAGAAGGATACCCTGTCTCACAATTTCTGTTCAACATAGTACCGGAAGTGCTACCCAGAGCAATCAGGCAAGAAAAAAAAATAAAAGCATATAAATTAGAAAAGAAAAGTAAAATTATCTCTGTTCACAGATGACATGTTCTTACATGTAAAACACTTTAAAGATGGGACACCTGGGTGGTTCAGCAGTTGAGAGTCTGCCTTTGGCTCATGATGCAATCTGGGGTCCAGAGATCAAGTCCCACATTAGATTCCCTGCAAAAAGCCTGCTTCTCCCTCTGCCTATGTCTCTGCCTATCTCTCTGTCTTTCATGAATAAATAAATAAAATCTTTAAAAAAAAGAAAACCTTAAAGACTACACACACACATACACACACACACACACACACACACACACACTCAGACTGTTAGGACCAATAAACAAATTCAGCAAAGTGGTGGGATACAAAATCAACACACAAAAATCAGTTGTGTTTCTATACACTAACAATGAACTACCCAAAAAAGAAATTAAGAAGACAATCTCATCTATAATAGAATCAAAAAGAATAAAATACTTAGGAATAAGCCCAATCAAGGAGGTTAAAGACTTGTACACTGAAAACTATAAAACACTGTTGAAAGAAATTAAAAACACAAATAAATGAAAAGATATCCCACATTCATGAATTGGAATATTGGTAAGAGGTCAATACTATCCAAAACAATCTACCAATTCAACCCAATTCCTACCAAATCCCAAAAGCATTACTTAAATTTTCAGAAATCCTATAATCCAAATGGAAATTCAATGAATCTCAAATAGCCTAAACCAACAAAGTTGGTGGATTCACATTTCCTGATTTCAAAACTATTACAAAGCTATAGTAATAGTGTGGTACTGGCAAAAAGACCGACATATAGAAAAATGGAATAGAATAAAAGCCCAGAAATAAACTCTGTGTACATGGTCAAATGATCTTTAACAAGGGTGCCTAGAGCACTCGTTGTAGAAATAAGTTTCTTCAACAAATGGTGATGGGAAAACTGGATATCCAAATGCAAAATTAGGAAGTTGGACCCTTGTTTTACAACATTTACAAAAATTAGCCCAAGATGGATTAAAGACCTAAATCTAAGAGCTCAAACTATAAGACTACCAGAATAAAACATAGAGGAAAAGCTTTATGACATTGGATTTCGCAATGATTCCTTGGATATGACACCAAAAACATAGATAACAAAAACAAAAATAGACAAGTGGGACTACATTTAGCATTGGGACTACATCAAACTTTAAAACTTCTCCACATTAAAGGAAACAATCACAGAGTGAAAAGTAAGACTAAAGATGGGAAAAAATATTTATAAATCATAAATATCTGATAAGGAGTTAATAGCTAGAATACATAAGGAACTCAACAATAATTATATTGTACACCTGAAATTAATATTACACTGTATATTAGTTAACTAACTGGATTTGCTTGGATGGCTCAGTTGATTGTCAGACTTGTGATTTTGGCTCAGCCCATGATCTCAGGGTTGTGAGATGGAGCCCCACATCAGGCTCTGTGCTCAGTGGATGGAGTCTATTTCTCTCCCTCTGTTCTTCCCCCAACTTGCACGAGTGCGTGCTCATGCTCTCTCTCTCTCTCTCTCTCTCTTTCTCTCTCTCTCTCTCTCTTTCTCTCTCTCTCTCTCTCAAATAAATAAATCTTAAAAAAATAACCCAAATAAAAAATGAACAAGGTCTTAAATAAACATTTCTTTGAAGAAGGCTTGCAAATGGCCAGCCAAGCATACGAAAAAATGTTTAACACTATGCATCTTCAGAGAAATGTGAATCAAAACTGCAATGGGATATTGTCTCATGCCCCATAGGATGGCCGCTATCAAAACAAAGCAAAATCAAACAAAAAATACAGAAAATAGCAAGGATTGGTGAAGATGTGGAGAAATTGGGATCCTTGTGTATTAGTAATGGGATTGTAGAACAGACCGATCACTATGGAAAAGAGTATGGAGGTGCCTCAAAAAATTAACACTACAATGAGATATCACCTCACACCCACTAAGTGGGCTACTATCAAGAAAAGAGAAATTAATAAGTGTTGGCAAAGAACTCCTGTGCACTCTTGATGAGACTATAAAATGGTCCAGACATAATGGAAAACAATATGGCAGTTCCTCAAAAAATTATATAATCTAGCTATCCCACTTCCAGGTATAAATTCAAAAGACTGCAAAGCAGGATCTCAAAGAGATATTTGCACACCCATGTTCATGGCAACATTATTCACAATAGCCAAGAGGTGGAAGAAACCCACGTGTCTATCAAAAGATGAATAGATAAAGAAAATATGATATGTACATACAATGAAATATTATTATTCAACCTTATAAAAGGAGGAAATCCTGTCACATGCTACAACATAGGTAAACCTTGAGGACATGACATCAGGTGAAATAAGCCAGTCACAAAAAGACAAATACTGTATGACTCCACTTATATGAGGGACCTAAAGTAATCAAATTCGTAGAAACAGATATTAAAATGGCAGTTACTAGGGGACTGGCAAAGGGGGGGAAATGGAGTTATCGCTTAATGGGTATAGAGTTTCAGATTTGCAAGTTCTGGAGATCTGTTTCACAATAATGTGAATATACTTAACGCTACTGAATTATCTGATTAAAAATGGTTGAGGGTAAATCTTACATTATGTTTTCTACCATAATAAAAAATGTGCTTACTTTTTAATTCCTTTAGAAAGAGGAGGGGAGGTGCAGTAGAAAGCAAGCCCAAAACAAAAGTTCATTTGTGAGGATACATGGGGGACAGGATAAATGGGGAACTAAGAGATTTTTGAGACAGGGAGGAAAGTCAGCAGGAAAAAAAAATGTGTCCAGAGATACAGAAAAAAAAGCATATTGATGAAATTAAGTCTCAGAGCAAGCTATGACTCCCAGTGGGGACTAGCTGAGCTGACTAGAGAAACTGCTGGACATGACATTAAAACTTTTCTTACCCAATAGTCTCAGTTGCCTATTTGAACAAGTCAGAGAGATTATCCCCCAAAGCAGAACCCTGGCTCCCCTCATCACTTCTCCCAGTTGGGAAGAGAAACAACCTGCATATGAATTGAGATGTTTCTTTAGATCCCAAACCAAAGCAAGCAATGGAAGAGTTCTCCTGATTGATACTACTCCAAGATAACATTCATGTCATTCATTCACTCAACAAGTCTTTCCTCTGTGCTGGGCACTATTCTAGGAGCTGAGGACAGAAGAGATAGAACAGTGTCAGGATAACTGTCTGCGCCCAAGAGACTTGCATCTCAGAGGCACCCATCAGTTGTGCTCTGTGCATCACACAGATCCAGCTCGAGTTGTGTGTCTCTGCATCCTTGCTTTTCCAACTCCTCGAGACGTTGGACCAATCCTATAAGACCATCCACCCATGGATCCATCCATCTGCCCATGCCAGCGTTTGTACAGATGTAACAAGTCCAAGTCCAAGATGGGTAAGGAAGCAGGGTACTTCCAAACCGGGGCTGTGACCACAAAGCAGAGGAGAGGAGCTGGATCTGCCCACGTGGCTTAGGAATTGGTTGGCCAAGTACGAGTTCTAATTGAGAAACAGCACTTGAGAGAGAACACAAGTATAGTTTCAAGAGCAGGGGGAAGACTTAGAAGTAAGGGGAGGGTGTAAAAGAAACTCCAAGAGACAAGCTCGTTCAAGTCACTTGCAGCAGCACCTTGTTTCCTGGGCTCACAGCACCCCAGTGGGCAGTTTGGACCCGACGGAGCACTAGGGAAAGAAGCCTTGCCCAGAACACGTGTTTGCAGTGCCCCTGAGGCCCCTCAAAGTTAGACTTTTCCCCTCTGGTCTACCAGTCATGGGACATGACAAGCAAATATTGGCACTTCTGTTTTTTAATCCCATCATTTTGAATTTTCACATTTATGTAAATTTTATAAAGTATATCATCTATTAGTATAATCACAGAGGCACACAACAGATAGGTAGGTAAGTAGATGGCTGGATAGATAGGTAGGTAGATAGATAGATAGATAGATAGATAGATAGATAGATAGATAGATAGATAGACAGACAGGTATGTATTGGAAGCCTAAACTCAAACTATTTTCATGATAAGGATAAGCAATTGAAAAGCTCGCTGGTCACTGCTCTCAGGCAACCCCTCCTATATAAGTAGGACGTAGAGCACCATGCATCTTTTGTATCAGACCAACTGGACAGAAGGAGTGGGGAGAAAAAGTGAAGAGTGGGCAGGTAGGGACATATTTACCAAATGACACTAATTCCAAAGGACCATAAGAGGTGGACAAGCCCTAGAAGAACTCAAAAAGGAAGGTAAGAATTTCCAAAGGGTTGAGTAATGATTATCAAGCTTGATGCCAAAACGCAAGTTTTATCAGATGTCTCTGCAGTTGCCCCTGGCATCCACAGCCATGCTGCTCCAGTTGGAAGATAAAAGAGTCCCACAGGTAGAAAGGTTTTATCCTCAGAGGGATGGTTTCTGTCTTCACTTGGTTTATTAATTCCCCAAATCTGTCTTAAAAGGGAACAGAACCCCTCTAGGTAGCTGGGGCGTGGGACTATCCTCAGCTAGATGCTAGGCTCTCTGTACTGCACACTCACAGGCACAAACAGATGCATGCATACATGCATACAGGAGTGCGCACACACACACACACACACACACACACAAGTCCACAGTTCTAAAACATGGATTTGTATATTTCAAGTCTTACATGTTAAATGTAATGTCTCTGGTAGAAATAAATACGTAACATGTTTAAAGGTATGTAATAGCCATCACGTTTACAAGGTTGGCAATGGGGTGCATTGTTTTACACCGTAATGGATGGGTTAAGAAGATGGGTTTCTTAAGAAAAGATGAAAACAACCATAAATACAGGCTTGATTTTAAAAAGAATACTTAGAATCTATAGCAATGTCGAAAATGCTACCTTACTTGCAGTGGCTCCTTGAAAAAACATCATATGGATATATCACACCTTATTTTATCAAATCCTACTGGGTGGAGGAACTAGGGAGCTGATGGGCAAGGGTACAAAGTTTCAGTTTTGCAGGATAAATTCTGGAGATCTACCATACAGCACAATGCCTACAGCTAACAATTCTCTATTGCACACTTAAAGCTTATTAAGAGGGTAGATATTACTTTAAGTGATCTCACCACAAAAAAATAAAATAATAATAATAATAAAGGGTTTGGGAGGAAACTATAGGTTGTGGCTGTGGCCACGATCCTAATGTCGATAATGGCTTCATGGGTATACTTGTCCTCAAACTCATCAAGTTGTAAAAACCAAATATGCAAAGATTTTATATGTCAGCTTCCATAAAGTGGGCTTAAAAAAGCCTGCTTAATGAACACAGGGTGGTGTATGGTAATGTTGAGTCACTTTATTGTACACCTGAAACTAATATACTGTATGTTAACTAACTGGAATTTAAATAAAAACCTTTAAATTGTTTAAATCAAATAAATTTAAAAATAAAATAAAATAAAATAATAAAATAAAATAATAAAATAAAATAATAAAATAAAATAACCTGCTGCTGAGAACTAAGATGGTCTCCAAGTTTTCACTGCAGCAAAGACCATCTTTTATTTTTTCTATTTCTGTTGTTTACATGCTAATTTTGACTCATGGGATCCACAAAGAACTTCTTTATGTTGTTCTTCTATATTCTAAATGTCCAGGATGTCAGGTTACTGACATTATTTACAAAAGGTATTTACATTTACAAATGTGATCTATTCCACCAGGTTTCCCTCCAAAAATACTGACCCCAAGAAGGTATCACAAAGCCTTTTTCCCCTCACCCTTATCTTTGTCAGTCAGATAAATACCAACAAAAATGACATCTTATTTACACCAATGTTGCACTGACGTTAATTATTTGCAGAGTTCAACACTCATAGTATCATGTTTACTGCCCATTTGCATTCACTGCATTATTACTAGTTTGTATATTTCCCCCTTATTTATTTTGTTCTGTTCAGATTCTCATTCATTTCTTTGTACTCTTAGAGACATGAACCATTTGTCTATAACAAAAAAAAAAACTTTTCCAAGGTTAATTTTGTTCTATCTTTCAAGCTTTACTTACATTACTTTTCTAACACAGAAGTCATACATTTTAGCCAAAGTTATCAAATTTTAGCTAAGTTAATCAATTTTTTACCTTCTAGTGTCCCTTTTCAAAGCTTAAAAGGGACTTTGTGCTACAAACTTACTAAGGTAGTTACCAACTTTTTTTCTGATACTTTTATATATTTTTATTCATCTAAATATTTTATTCCTCTGGAATTTATTTCAAAGAAGTAGAAGGTGATTCAGTTTCATGATTTCTACATGGTTGGTCTCAATGAGACATGCTCAACACCCTCTATGGGCTAATTCATCTCCTCCCAGCTGACCTGAAAAGCCACCTTGATCATATGTTTATGTCCCTTTCTTAGCTTCCAGGCTTTTCCATGACCTGCTTATTTCTGCACTAGCACTACTATATCTTATGTCCCTTTCTTAGCTTCCAGGCTTTTCCATGACCTGCTTATTTCTGCACTAGCACTACTATATCTTATGGCTAATATAGCTCCAGGACATATGTACTATGTTGTAGGGCAAGTCTTCCCCCACAACCCACCTTTTCCACAATAGTCATAGCCTTTCTATTTGTTCATCCAGCTGAACTTGTGAATTATGTCAGGAGAAAAAATAAACTATGTTGAAACTTCAGAATTTCCATATGCAGGACTAATAACAAAGTTTCCCCCAAAATATTATTTAGAACAGGAATCAGCAAATTTTTTTTCTGCAAAGGGTCAAAGAGTGAAAATTTTAGTCTTTGCAGGCCGTGCGGTCTGTCATGATTACTCGACTCTGGTGTGAAAGTGCAAAAGCAGCCACAGATAATCTGTAAGTCAAGGGATGGGACTGTGCCTGTGAAAACTCCATTCCAAAAACAGGCAGAGATACAGTGGAATATTACTCAGTCATCAAAAGGAATGAACTATTAAAACCTGCTACTGCATAGAAGAGCCCTAAAAATAATGTGAAATGACAGAAGCCAGATACAAAAGGTCACATATTTTATGATTCCATCGATATGAAATATTCAGAATAAGCATCCATGTGGACAGAAATCAGATTAGCTGTTGCCAGGCACTAGAGAGGGAGAGGGAACTGGGGAGTAATTGATAGGTATGGTGTGTTTTTCTGGGGTAATAAAAAAGGTTTTGAAATTAGAGACAGGTAGTGGTTGTATATCACTGTTTACTCCAACACCACTGAGGAAACGCTACTGAGTCTTACACTTTAAAATGGTTAATTTCATGTTATGTAAATTTCACCAATAAACAAAACACTATACACTAAGAAAAGCCCCTCTCCCAGGTCAGCATGCGGGTATGTACAGCAAGGGGAAAACGCGAGAGACAGGCAGACGCTCCTCCTACTTGGTGCTAAGGGGGTCCACTGCTGAGAAGTGCCTGTGAGATGAGAGGGGACTCCCTAGCAGATGTGGGGGTGATTAAAGACACAAGGAGCAGCAGGGCTGAGGGACGGGCTGTAGGGTTCATCCCTGAAACTCCTATCCACACAGATTCCAAGCTCTGCTGCACGTTGGGATCACCTGGCATCTTTAAAAAAAACTCCTGATGCCGGGCTCCTACCCCCCAAAATTCTGACTTAATTGATATGAAATGCATCAGGATTTTGAAAAGGTGCCTGGACATGTGGTCACGTTAGGGAATCACTGGCCTACAGACAAGGTGATGGGCTCCCCTGACATCTCCCTTGCGCTATGCGACCAAGTCAGAAACCTACCAGACTTCACTTGCAGATCCCCTGGGGGATAGTAGACATCACCGATGCCTGGTCCCATCCCCCGACTTTCTGATCTGGGGTGTCACCTGGACTCAGGGGCTTTTGAAAGCTTCCCAGGTGATCTGAAAGGCAGCCATGCCAGGTACCCTGCACTAAACACTGTTTCCAAAACATCTCTGAAAATAAGAATCTGTTGGAACCCTTTTTAAAAACAGAAAAAAAGAGAACAGGATGGAAGGATGGATTCCCACCACCCACCCCAGACCTGCTGACTCAGGGAAGCTCCCTGGCAATGAAGGAGTTTAACAAGGGTCCAGGTTGATTCTTAACAGTAAAATTTGGGGAATCCTGCACTAAGAATAGAGGAGAGGGGGAAAAGGGAGAGAGAGAGAACCTCCTTCTCTACGTTCACACCTGAGAGAGCCTGGGGTAGCAAAGGAAGTCTGAGGCACGATCTCCGGCCCCCACAGAGGACTCTCCCTGGTACAGCAGCCTGAAAACTCAAACTCACATTACCCTACACACTGTGGATTCCTTACGGTCTTCACAAGCATTATCTCCTGCGAACAGTTAGGCTGGAAAGGCTTCTCCTACTCCAGAGCTCAGAGCACCTGATGGACTATCATTCGCTGCCCTGGTTGGTGGGGCACCCAGAATGATACCCATTTAATTTTGCCTCCCACACCAGTGCTCTTTCCATAAACGGTGATTCTTGGAGCCAGAGTCCACTGCATGGAACCCTGCACTCCTTCTAAATAATTTGTGGGGTTGAAATGGGCATCAAAGAGAAACCAACAGGGGGGAAAGAAAGCACCTAAGAGTAGATGCTTGAGAGCGGTGGCCTCTGGGTGATGATCAGGAGACAGACGGGAAGCAGAGGGACCCGCCCCTCCCCACCCGGGCCTCCCCTAAGTGTCTGCCTTCCTCCTGCTCCCCCACACAGCACAGCACCCACTGAGGCATCCAGCCTATTTAGGTGAAAGTAAAATGTGAGATGGGAAGGATGAGATCTGAGCCCAGGGTCAGCAGTCTGAGGCTTACCCTGCTCTCTGAAGGCCCCCCACCACTACCACCCAGCATTCACTTATTCAAACACTGCAGAACCGTGCACCCTGAGCTGGGCTGTGCTGGGCACCCAGTGCTGAGCAAACCAGACCAGTCCCTGAGCCTCACTTAGCCTACTGTCTGAGGCCTTACCGTTCCAAGTCGCTGCATCACCTGAGAGCTGTCAGAAAAGCGAGGTCGCAACACCACTATCCCCTCAACCTCCTGAACTAGTCTCTATTTTAAATGTGATTCCAGGCGATATGATGGCCATTGCCAGGAATGGGAGCCAGGCCGGGGACTTCAAGAAATGCAGTGTGGGCTCCCTTCCCTTGGCTTCCATGGGAGTCGGTACTGGAGAGAAGAGCTCTCCAGCTCCAAGGGATGTTAGAATCCACTTCAAAAGATCTCCTCCTTTGGTAAGCAATGAACTCGGAACCCAAAGAGGTCACATGACTTCTAAGGAAAGAGCCAGGACCTGAACTGAGGATTCTACTCTCAGGTGCCATGCGCCTGTCACATGGCTAAAGAAAGCAAGCCAGGCAACGGTGTCTGTAGGAGGAAAGGGGACAAAAACAAAACAGGATGGCAGGGAGCCATACCATGGCAGATTCTGAGGGGTCTCTCAAAAACAGTTAGGAGGCAGATCATTTCTGTAGCCCATTTTCAAGTCCACTTTTCATCCAAATAAAGGAACACTGACCTCCTTTGGCTTCCCAGCATGAATGCGCTTTTTTTATTTTAAGGTGATGCTCTGGTCCATGACACCTACCGAGGCACAAGAAGATGGCCATCAGGTATTACCCCATCTGTGTTCTTCCAGCAGGGCTCAATAGGTGAACCCCCCGAGTCTCAGACACCCTCACAATACCTGCACCAAGGTCCTCATCACCTTTGGCTAGATTGCATGAAACAAGCAATATGCTCTCTGTTAGGATGTGTGTAAATGAACGCACCCTACACGGAGGTGTGCTACCCAAACAAGCTTACCCACCGGAAGCCCCTGTGACATCTAAGCAGCTGAACAAAGATCATCAAGGAAGCTGACAGCTCCCTACTCCTCCTCTCCACTCACTGGAAGCATCCGGCCCTGGGCCACTCTAAAACTCAAACTTAAATCAACTTGAAAGACACCCCCCTGCCCAAGAACCAGAACATTTTGTCAAAAAACAGAGAGATGAAAAATGAACACACATAGCCACCACCCCTCGAGTATCATAGCACAGCTTTCTGAGCCGGGGGAGCGGAAGACTGGCAGATCTGAGCCAGGGGCATGTGATGGGCCTGTTGCTTCTTTTTCTTCCCATCCCAGTGATAAATAATCGATTTGAGAGAGCTGATACAAAGAGACAAGAGTGAAAAGTGGGCATGACACATTTACCAGAAGGATTTTTCCTGGGCTTCTTAAGTATAGTGTCTGGAGTTTTTTCAATCATATTAAAAGTAGAAGGGAACACCTGCTTCATGTTACCCGACCACAGTTCGGGAGTATGATTAGGTGGCTCCTGCACTATCAGGAAGAAAAAATGTATATATCATGGGAGAGAATGGCTTGACAAGTTAACAAAAATTTTATATTGTTTCCAATTTAGAAACAGAGAGACAGACACCAAATCGCAGGAGGATAGAAACACTCCTTTTCTAGTTGAATTCTCAATAAAAGGCTCCAGAATGCAGTTTCTGACATCAGAACAGAAAAGTATTTTTAGGATGGATTTTTTTTAACCCTCTCCCTGAAAGACGAGATTTTTGTAATCACAACTTAACTGCATGCCTGCCAATCATGATGACTTAAGTAGAAATAGTATTTGCTGGCTTCACGAGCCGGTGTTTCCATTGAAGCAAATGGAGTTGAGGATTTGTGACTTGATCTAAT
Source organism: Vulpes vulpes (assembly GCF_048418805.1). Lineage (NCBI taxonomy): Eukaryota > Metazoa > Chordata > Mammalia > Carnivora > Canidae > Vulpes > Vulpes vulpes. The sequence goes on along the minus strand of NC_132795.1, from coordinate 67,071,178 downwards.
GGCAATGGCTTTCCAATAGACATGCACGGAATCATTGATCAGTGTGCCCTCTCCTTGTTTGCACTGGAACACCGTTCAATTTACACCAATTAAAGAATGCTTGGTTTGGGTATTGAAGAATAATTAAGGGATGCAAATCCCCAAGGGCTTCTAAAGATGACATCTGACCAGAATGTTGATTACGGCATGAAGGCAGCGTTAGTATTTGAATAGTTTGACTGATATACAAAATCATTACAACGTCTCTCCAGGAAGAGTGACATTAGGTCAATGTATGTACTTGCCTGGTCACCCTAAACAAATTTGACAAGTCTAATTTTAAGTAATTGCTCAGAGTTGAGTGGCCGCCTCTGTCCCCACAAGGGCAGCTGTCTGGACCACATCTTGTAATTGAGATGTGTCTTTAAACTATATGTGTCAACCCAACATGCAAATGTGCTCTCGAGAAAGGTCAAGGGTTGGTGAGGCTCCGGTGAATCATTTTCCAGTCAAATTTTACCGTGAAAACTTTACTGTAGTTATTAGTCAACTCATCGGCTAATTCTCCTTCACTCCCTATAGGAGAGATTATATGTCCTCATGGTGTTGGACTCTATAGTTCAGGTGGAGACCATCTCAGAATGTGTCCTCTAGACCAGCCGCAGCAGCAGCTGACAACTTGTCAGTAATGCAAAGTCTTGGGCCCAACCCCAGGCCTGCTGGATCACGGACCGTGGGGGTGAGGTCCTGTCATAAATGCTTTAATAAGATCCTGGTGGTCTAAAGCCTGCTAGGGTTTGAGAACCACTGACCGAGCCCACCAATTCACCCTATCAATGATGAGAGTTAGGTAAGTTGCCTAAGGTTGCACAGCTCAAATGACAATGGAGGCTAGAGTGGATCATCTTGTGTTCGACACATTTAATTTCTGACTTTTACCATTCAGGGAAAGTTTTGCAAATGGCTTGCTGCCCTGTTCTTTATTATCTTATGTAGCCCTCCACTGATTCCTGAGAATGTGGGCAGGATCTGTCCTGGCGGATGACTGGTTCTCCTCCTTCTCTTGGACACAAGAGAGGGAGCCTCGTGGCCCCAACAGTAGCGTACAGCCATTGGACTTAGTTATTAGGAGGAGCACTGTCTGAGCCAGAAATTTAATTGCCAGTGTGAGAGCCTTGAGAGGTACCTATTTCTGTCCATGGAGATCACGGATGGACGTATAGATGCTGAGCCTCCACCGCCCCACGTCCCTGAACTGACTATGATGAGCAGAGCTCCCTGCTGACCCCCACTGGATGTATAGTGAGAGCAAGAAACTAATGTGTCAAGCTGCTGATACTTGGGGGATGTTTGTTACTACTTTATAACTCAGCATATCACAGGACCCTTTGGGACTGCAGAGCAGCCCCCTTGCACTCAAAGTGAGCCATGGGGAGGACAGAGAAGCAGACAAAAAAAAAAGGCATCTTCTCTGCTTAGAATATAATTAAATATAATGATATTTCCAAGAGGATACAAGGTGGGAATCAAATTTGAGTTACTACCCAGAAAACAGATTTCCAGATTCAATTGTCTCTTTTACAAAGCATTGCGTCCTTTGCCATTTTATCCCAATCTGACCACCCTCGAGCTGCAAGGAGCTTATTTACTTAACTGCCAGCAAGTTACCCAGAGCAAAACTGAATCTGGAGGGCGGTTTGGTTCACAGGGGCTCCTTCTCCCAGTGCCTCGCCCAGCAGCTCAGCAAGTGCAAAGCAAAAGGTCTCTCCAGTGTGTGCAGGCTCCCGGCAGACAGATAAAGCCCGTTCACGTTGCACGCAGCCCTCCCTCTCCCGCTCCCTGTTCTTTTCTTCCCCGACAGCCTCACCACCCAGGTGAGCCTGTGCACCCAGCTCCCCACCTGCCCCTTCCCCCCCACCCCCCTTTGCCTTTCCGCCTGGGTCGCTCCGCAGCAGCAGCAGCAGCAGCAGCGGCAACGCTGAGCCTTTCAGGCCGGCGTCCCGGGGCTCCCGTGCGGGGCGGGGGTAAGATGTGCCTCTGAATGGGGAGGAGTAGACAGGGTGGATTAATGGCAGCGGCAGAAGAGTGATACAGCCCGAGCAGAACAAAACGAGGGCGACCCGGACAAAACAAAGCGCCACAATAGATCATTTCTGAAAAGTCATCCGGGCAGCTTTGAAACCCAGGGCTGTGTGTTCCAGGGCAGTTTCACATCCACGGGCTTTCAAGACACATGAATGGAAGAGGAACAGTAACTCTTTTTCATACCTCTTTTCAGGGGTCTTGTCGGCGCAGAAGGATTTACCATTCAATTCCCATACTTTTATGTGGGAAATTAGGAATTTGCCCCTTAAAAAAGAAATTGCCTTTTAAACTCTCATAAATTGTGGCGACTTTATAGATTTACCAAAATCTCTTCCTCTTTCTCCTCCTTTTGCTTCTATTTCACTTTTAAAAATACTCATAAACACACACACATACACACACACACACACACACACACACACACACACCACAAACATTTCCATCCTCTCCACCTTTCTCAGGGACACTTTATTCAGAAAATCTCCAACCAAAGGGACAGTTCCTCTTTCCGGGCCCCATATGGCGCGGGGGTTTCGTTCTCAACTAGGTCTTCATTTGGCCACATTTCATCACAGACCCAACTGCTGTTCGGAATAAAAGGACCCATCCCGGAAATATTAATCACTGTACGTTTGCAAAGGTGGCAAGGGTTGGGCCAAGTTGGTGAAAAGGTCAGAAGCGAAATAAAATAAAATAAGACGTCCGCTCATTCACGGACCCAGCAGGCATTTACTGGGCAGCCACTGGTGCGACCAGCCCCACTGAATTGTCAGTGCAATTGATTGTGTTTGCAATTGATGCAAAACAATCCAGTTTTACTGGAGGAGAGCTCAAGAAAATGTCCCCAAAGGGAACGGCCCCACCGCGATTTTCACAGTGGCCACATGGATCTGGCTCCTTTTCTCAGAAGCCCGCAGTGTTTGGCCACGTTAATCTCATTAACCTTCCCTATCAGTTTCAACAGGACAGAAATGAAGACTTGAGAACGAGTCCCTGGTCTGAGACTCAGGCTGGGACAAGTCAAGCTTTGGCTCTGAGCCAGTACATTTGATCTGACTCCCCAGGCCTCTTCCAGGGGCCCCCTTTTTTTGGAGCAGAGGAAGAAAGCACCCGCAAGGAAGCCTTGCCATAGGAAATCCAGCCATGTCTGACCCTGCATCCCTCTTCCCTCCTCCTGCCCCCAGGAGAGCCCGGTTCCAAGGCCGATTCTGGGAGCAGCTGTACAGACAGCAGCCATTCTCCAGGGGCATTCAAGCGTACCCCGGTTCCCTCGGAGAATCCTTTGGGGTAAGAGATGGGAAGGGATGGGGGGCAGGGAAGAGAAAGGAAGGTTTTCCTCCCCAGCAGGTCTGTAAGGCGAGCCTGGGACACACTAACCATTTCCTGATGTGCAGAAGCTGAAACTTGCACTTCTTTTCTTGTTAGATTTCTTAGATACGCACACACAAAATAAAAAAACCTCACCCAACAAAAGAGGGCCTCACAATATGCTTAATTTGGTCCCTTTCAGACTCCAATATCACTTGTCTGTCCCCCTCCCCCTTCAAAAACAGGATAAACAATGATGTCCTATTTCTGAAGATAATTGTTAAAAAACTCAGAAATGTGCAGTATGTAAGTGTGTCAAATCCACACACTGTATATCTGAACTTACACAATGTTATAAGCCAGTTATATCTCCATGAGGCTGGGGAAAAATAAAACCTGAGAAAGAACACCCAGTAATAACTGCATTGACATCTGCAAGTCTGGGAACTGTATCATTTCCTTCCTGAAAGAACCTGCTTGTGAATAGTTATTTCAAAAGGAGTCAGGATATTGCTCTTTAAGAGGCAAAATCTCACTCAGAAAAATTAATATTTGAAGGAAATGATGGATCTTAAATCCAGCCTTCACTGGCTTGAGAAAAAACAGGTAGCTTTAATGGTCTACAAAGTTTTATAAATTAAAATGTGCCGATTTCCTTCTTCACTGTCTCTAAACCAGGAGTAGAAATTCCAAAGGCCAGGATACAGAAGCTCTCAAAAGTCCCACCATGATAACAACTCCTACACCCCCCAGAAACGGCAAAGTTCAGTATCTCTGGGGGGACTCCCTTTTCAACAACCTTACCCACACCCCCAAACTACAAATATTGAGAGGATGACAGTGCCTCTAAACTCAAAACCAGCATTTCCCAGCCTGTTTGGAATTGACAGCATATTGCTTACGAAATCCTCTTCCAACTTAATGCTTAAAACTACTGGCTTGTACTTATTTTTTTTAAGGAGTCTCCGCAATCAGCATGGAGCCCGAACTCACAACCTCAACATCAAGAGTCACATGCTCTACTGGCTGAGCCAGGCAGGCGCCCCTGTACTTATTATTTTTCCTGATTTCAAATATTATATGATTAAAGAAATTCTTTTGTGATTTTTTTAAATATCCTCTGTGCTGCATTTTTCATCAATGTGAATGCAATTTTTTCTTTTATAACCAGTCTCCATCCCCACTGCTAGGACCATTATAGGCTGTGCCAGCTGTAGGAATTCTTACCTTTTCACAGTCTTTTGTCTATAAAGCACTAAAAGATGATCTTAAACAGCAATCGGGTGCACTCCCCCTCCTCCCACACACACACACAGACACCTCTCATTAAAACTTTTCAATAGGCAGTGATACCCCAGCCTCCAGCCATGCTGCCGATAGGAATTGTGCCTGTCTGTCGTCCACTCTCATTCTTGTCTCCCGTTCCTTGTGCTTATAAAGTTCTTCCCTATCTGGGGCCTTTGCACATGCTCCCATCTACTCAGAAGGCTGCGCCCCCACTTTCTGCATGCCCAGCTTCCTGTCTTCCTTTTGGGCTCCGCCGAAACACTCCCTCCACGTGGTGGCTTCCCCTGACCATGCTGTCTGGGGTGGCTTTCTCTTGCCCACTCACCTGTATTCCAAACCCAAGTGTATGTCCTTCACAACACATATTCCATCTGTAGGTGTTTTCATTTTACACCTGTCTATGTGCTTTGTCTCTCTTCCCTACTAGAACGGAGGCTCCCACATGACAGGAACACAACTCTTTTGCTACTTGAGCATTGCTGGTAGAGAATTGGTGCTCAGTAATATTTGTGGGAGGAAGGAAAGAAGGAAAAAAGGAGGAAAGACAAGATATTGACTTGAAATCATTTCCCTGCACTCTAGCCCCAAAATGTTCTATATTATTCAGGGTGCAAAACCTTAGTTCTCCTGTTAAACAGACCCCTGAATACAATGGCTCCTAGGATCGAACTGTATTCTCTTTCACGTTCTGGAGTTGGACAGTCCAGGCTGACAGGATGTTCTGTTTCACACAGTGACGAAGAGATCCAGATTTTTCCCTTTTTTTGTCCCAATCCCACAGGGCCCTGAGCATCTGCTTGGTTTAACGGGGTTGCCAGCACATCCAGGTTCCAGCCCATGGGAAGGGAGAGAGAGAGGAAGCCCAGGAAGAGCCAGTTGCAATGAAGACGTGAAACAAATTGTGCACATCGCTTCTGCTCACATTTCATAGGCAATAAGTTAGTCTTAAGTCCAGAAAGGGAGGTTGAGAAGTAGAGACTCTAGCTGAATGACTTCCATGTCCAGGGAGAAAAGAACAGACTTAGGGAAAACTAGCCATCTGCCACATGTTCTTCGACTCTTTTCTGAGTAGAAAACTTTCTGGGTCCTATCCCCGGGTAGCAGAACCTGTGGGTAGCCTGCCTTTGATTGGAGGAAGGAGAGCTCAGCCCCGTCCCCCTGGACCCCCACTGCCACGAAGGAGCTGGTGGAGGGGGTTGCACGAACCCCAGGGTGGCAGGCGTTGCAGCCACCTTGAGCACTGAGATGCCAACATGCTCAATCCTTCCCTTCTTCTTTGACTCCGAAGCTCAGCGAACATCCAGATGGGTTTTTGTTTTCAAAAGCAAAAATTTCCCATCCATTTCCTCACTCCCTGTGCCAGAAGATGCAAAATGCAATTGACCAGAGTACGTGCTGCTCTAACAGGAAGCAAGGGAAATAAAATAGGCAGACCTCTTTGGTGTCCCTGGGACAATTCTAGTGTGGCAGCTTCCTTCAATGTAATTTTGAGTAAATCATTCAATATCCGTAAGACTCATTTTGCTCGTGTCCAAAATGGGAGCTACAATACCTTGTCATGGGGTTATTGTTAGAATTAGCTCATGAATGTAAAGATCTTAGTTCTTCTTAAGAAATATCTGGCACCCGGGTGTTTATTTGTCCTTCATTCATTGGCTTTTCTCTTGCTAAATCTCAGCCTGATGAACTATCTCTCTTCCTCAATGGATATCTCGGACCCACAGCCTTGTCTTAACAGTCCAGTACACTTTGTCTCTCGTTCTCTCTCAATTCCTGCCCCACGCTTATACACATTTTTTATTTAATGCCTTGTGATATCCACTGATTGTTTCATCAGTATTTGTCCAGTCTCGCTGGCTGGATTGCAAGCTCCCTGAAAGCAGTAGATCCCAATGTAAGTTCCCGCAGCTCATGACATCTAACACAATGAGGGGATCACATAACATCAGTCACACAAACACTCAACAAACGCTCCACTGGGTTGCCGAAATAAAGATACCAGCAGATTGACGCTAGATCTACATGACCTTAGAAAAATAAATTAATTCAGCATATTAGTCCCAAATGTTAGTTGATTCGGGGTTTCTTTTTCAAATAGTAAAACGTTCTGCTTCTGTGAACTGAATGACTAACTTAGTATCCTTGTGTGGAAGAAGCTGAAAGTGTTGCCGAAAATTTTATTGCACCCTGAAACTTCTGGTAACTCAGGATGCTGCCTTCTGGGTGGTGTTTATTCTCTGCCACAAACACCTGAATTACTGAAATTGAAATCCATCCAGATTCTGTTTGGGGTTCCAGCATTTTGTGGACTGGCACATGTGCCTGACAAAAATCTGGGGAATGCTTGGCCTTTCATTCCTCTGAGAATTATGCCATTTTCCAAGAAAAGCTAAATAGCTCATTCATGTTTCACCCTCTGTTCTTCCAGGCTGGTTTCCTGAGGATATTTTTTAGCCAGACTGGTGTGTGTGTGTGTGTGTGTGTGTGCACGCGCGCGCACACGCATGTTTTAAATAGGCTGCTAGAAACTGGGAATTTTAAACTAAAACTTATATTGAATGATTCTTGAGTGCATTATCAGATGAAGAATATTATCCTTATTTCATCTATTTTAGACTTTAAAAAAAAAGGGAACATATGAATGGCATTCAATCAGTGGCTTTTGTTGACGAATTCCCCCAGAGTATAACTTAAATCCACATGAAATCTCTCAGTACTGTTTCTGAGGGAAGCTAACTAATAAGTACCATCAGGTAACAAAGCTGTTATGCTTTTCTTTCTGCATCACGTTTATCAAGAGAAGCAGGGAACTTCTTATTTCAAGGGCTTTTTGTACAAGGAAACCTAATGTGGCCTTAACACGCACTGAAGTCTCTAGGGGGAGAAGTTACAAAGGAGCAAAGCTCCCTGGCCGGACAGCATCCTTCAGGGTTTTCCAGCAGGACCGTGATAAGTATATAAACCACCCACAAACGCGGGGCACACTCCAGGCCATCTGAAGCCCTGGACCCTGCTTTCAAAAAGAGGAGGTGCCATGAACTGTGAAACACGGAGCCCAGACTCACTCCCCAAACCTGAGCAATAAGCTTAAATGAAGGCAAGGAAAATACTTGGTTTGGCTGAAGTGGACAGTTCAGACCAGTGTGAACTGGGCTGGCCAAAGAGTCCAAAAATCTATAAAAGTTCTTTAGAAAACAAAAAGGCATTGGTCAACAGAGGTGGCCTGGCAATGTGTAAATGTGTTCCCCTCAAAGCTAAAGTTGAAGCATCCCTGAGTGCATCCAAAATGTTTGTTATACCTCCATATAAGACTAAGGTGAATTTTCCTAACTCCTCGGTTTTGTCTTCTCTAGGGTCAGCGTGAGCTTTTTCCTTAATTAGGAAATTTCATTGAATTACAAGCTTTAAATATATGTGTATTATATATATTTATATATGTATTTCTTTCCTCAAAATGATGAAACCAGCAAGGCCTTCTAAGAGGACTCCCGAAGGAGCTCTTTATCACAGAGGAATAAAAGTACATGGTAGGCGAGGGCACAGAGCAAGGGGTAGGGCTATCAAGGATTCAAGTACCCCATCACAGGGACCTATACTTTCCTGTAGGTTCTCAGGGGCTTGCTGAACTGGTCTAAGAGTGAGCGGGTCACTGTGGCCCCCTCACACTACAGGCGGTGCTGAGTCATAGGGGAGCAACACAACCCAAAGTCTGAGGACATTTAGTCCAAAAGTGTGCAGGTGACAGCAAGCAATATAGCTGATGAATGGCATTGTTCCACGGCATTGTGTTCTAACCTACCCTGGCAGTCAGGGTCCCGGAGAGAAACAGAGGGCTCATTCAAATGGGGGCCTCTGGAGAGGCTACTGAAGGGTCTGTTTACAGAGGTGGCATTTGGGTCAAGAAAACCAAACCTTGGTGAGCAGATAACACCCCTGGGCTTGAAGCAGCACTGGGGAGGGGTGACTCCCACCAGACAGAAAAAAACAATTGTGTCACTCTCGGGCCAGCAGGGGGCCTGACTGGCCATCAGTACCCTGACCTCACTCTCCTGTGCCTCAGTTGCCAGCTCCAGAACCCGCCAGACTGTGGGGGCAAAGAAGCCACTGATGCCACCTTCAGTGACCTACTTTCCCAGGACTCTCCACAGAGCAGGGTGGGAAAGGGAAGAGAGGTCTAGAGGGCAGATGGGAAATGTCTAACCCACATACTGGCTACTTTATTTTTAAATACTCATTTCCTACCATCGACCTTCCCCCACTGGAACATAAGCTCCCAGAGGGCAGGGATTTTAGCCGGTCTGTCCTCTCCCAAGTACCTGCACACAACTCAGGCACTTAGAGAGTATTTGTTGAATGGCTGAATAGAAGCAAAGAAGAAAAACCATCTGCCCAGTATTTAACAGCAAGTAAGTAATAAGACAAGCAGCATTTTATATAAGGTAAAAATAGTTCTTAACGGGGTGTTTCCCTACGGTAAACTGGTTCTTATTTTGGCCATTCTGCCCAAAGCAAAATATAGCCAACATACATAAGAAGGAAAATATGGTGGGGTATAAGATTTGCTGAAAAGATTATATTTATGCTTTGCTTGGAGTGAAGAAAAGTTTTGGGAAGCGGACTGAAGAATTTTAAATTGCCTTAAAGAAACACAAGAAATACATCTTTCCCCTAACTTTCAGACCTGTGGTCTAGGAAAGAGGGGACAGTTGCCAGAATTCTTAAAGAAACTCAGTGTTAAACAGTGAAAAGATGTCAGGTTGTGGGTTTCTTTGCCACGGGAGGCTTTAGAGACCAACATTGTCTGGATTTGATGACAGGTAATGACATTAACTAATTACAAAACTAATCACATTTGGAGCGGTGGAAGCTGAGATCATGATAAGCATAATCAAATCCCTGACTTCAGGGCTTCGGGAATCAGAGGATAAGTTTTCTCCCCTCGCAAAGCTTGACCAGATGCCTCTTGGAGGAGGCCTTTGTCTGAGTATTTTGGAAGACACTGATGTGAGTCGGAACCAGTATTCTGGATCGCAAAGCCCCAGTGGCTCGACTGGCACTAAGCGAGCGCACTACAGGGATGCCGTGTGTGTCCCCACTGGCTGAAGGGGAGACTTGTCCACCCCGTCATTGTCAGGAGCTCCATCAAGGTAAGGGGATGCCGGTTGGGTCGCCGTGGACAAATTCCAATCTGTGGGAGTCCTGGTGTCTTCCTCCACAAAGCAGAGGTTAAAATAGCAATCACCTTTGCCTCTGCAAATTGCCATGAGAATCCAGCAAAAGGGTTTACTCTGCGGATTATAAGCTGTTTTAAACATAACAAGTATTGCTAGCATTAATCCAAATTACGGGCCTGAATCTCTATAATGCGAATATCTCAATCATCAGTAAGGTGGAGAATCTTTAAAATAAAGAAGCGGACCGCCTTCTGGTGGCAGGAAGGCCTCCACCGCTCTCTCGCGCCCCTCTTGCTCTCTCTGGCCCCGTGGGAGGAAAGGGAAGAGGCGGTCCTCCATCAAAGCATTTCCAGCCCTCTAAGGAGACAACAGAGCAGTGGCCCTGGTCATTCTTCTCATCTGGTAACATTCCTTAAGCCCCAGTGTAAAACTTGAAAGGAAATAAAATCCTAAATGCAAACACTATCTCTCAGTCTCCTGGAAAACGTTCTACCTCCACGTTCCCTCTCCTACCAATTCACTCACCCTCAGTTAAAGCCGCCCTTTGAGTTAAACCTCACTTTTCAGAAACCAAGACATCACTTAAGAAAGAGAAAAACATTAAGAGATCCAGATTTCAATTAACTTTGCCATTGATTTTTGCGTAATTCTGGGGGAGGCATTATTCTTTTGGTAAAGCAGGGGCAAAGAACTCTGAGATGAATGGAGGCTCTGATGACGCCAGCAGACTAAAACACACGAAGTCCCGATCCCCAGGCCCGGCTGACCAGCAAAATTATTCAGAAAATGGCCCAGAAGAGAGACCTGCCGAGTTGCCCATAACAATGGAGACTCTGACACTCTGGTAAATAGCCTTTCCTTGAACATTTCCATTTTCATGTAATTTATGTTTGATGTTCCCACAACGGTGCGATTTTTCTAACCAATCAATAAAACAGATGATCCAACCTTGCTCTTTTCAAAGCTGCAACTGTTTGGTAATTGTGGAATACACACCGATCATAACAGGAGACCACTGGGTTCACACTGCTCACACCTGTGAACACACATGTGCACGTGCTACATAAATACAATAGAGTAAACCACTGATACAGATATAATTTTTAATGTGTTTTGTCATTGAATGTCTATCAGAGGAAAAAAGTCTGTGAAAATAGATTTAAAACAACAGGCAGTTTAATCAGATAAGTACACAGCATTTATCTCTGTCCTCTAGAAATATGATTTCGGCATAATGAATGAAGGGAAGGAGCTCATTGGAATACAGTCCTTCTGAGCAACAGAGTGAAACCAAATATCATGGAGAACCCATTCCCAGGGGGGCACTAGGGGGGTTTGCTGGGATGAGGAGCAAGGCATCATCATCAGCCAAAGCAGGGAAACTGTTAGACTTGAGCAAAGGAAATATGGTGTAACCATAAATGATGCAATTAGGAATTTCATTTTTAAAGGTTTATTCCAATTCTACTTGACTTTCCAATGGGGAGTTCAAGCCTGCCATAGAACTCGGCGATCTCTGGAAGCCCCTACAGGGGTAGAACAGAATGTTCTCTGCAGTGATACAGAAACCAGTTTTCTTGGGGGCACCCGGGAGCCTCAGGCAATTGAGCATCTATCTGACTCCTGATTTTGGCACAAGTCATGATCTCAGGGTCTGGAGACTGAGCCCCACGTTGAGCTCTGTGCTCAGCAGAGAATCTCTTTGGAGTTTCTCTCCCCCTCTGCCCCTGCTGCATGCATGAAGAAGAAAAAGAAGAAGAGGAGGAGGAGGAAGAAGGAAGAAGGAAGAAGAAGAAGGAAGAAGAAGAAGAAGAAGAAGAAGAAGAAGAAGAAGAAGAAGAAGAAGAGGAGAGAATCACCTTTCCAGGAAGTACAAGGGAGTGAACTGAAGCAAACGTCCTCCTCTCAAGCAAAATGCAGAGTAATACTATTCAGTAGCCACGTAGGCAGAGCTATAAACGTGAACTTGCTGCTCTCTGCTCTTGTCGGAAGGAAAGCATTAGATTTACATCTGATGATGTGGCTCTTCCCTAGGGATGCTGAGTGCCCGCGGTCTCCTGGGGAACGAGGGGGCTTCAGGTGAGGAAGCCCGAGCCCGGGGCAGGGCAGATGGCAGCCCAGCAAGCTGATGCTCAGGGACTCACTGACTGTGTGCTATGCACCAGCCGGGTTCCCAGGGCTTCACCCCTCACCCAACCCTGTGAGCAGGTCCTGTCACCCACTGAGTTTTACAGATGATGCAGGGATACCTGAAGTGACTTGCCCAAGGTCACATGGTTACTAGGTGCTGGAGAAGCGCTCAACCAGCCAGCCGGCTCTGAGCGAACCGAGTAACCGCAGTGCTGCTGCTGCTCAAATGAGCTGCATTTAATTGAATGGAAAGTTGGAAAAGTGGCAGCCTTGAAAAGAGGCAGGAAACGATTTGGCTTAATTATAATCATCTCCAAAATCAAAACCGATTTGCTGAATTCTCCCCCTCCACCTCACAAGCCGTGCTCGGCAACACTTCCATGAGGACAGAGAGACGACAACATCGTCTCTCTGTAGCCCCTGCCTGAACCTCCAGGCTGAATCCACCTGCCAGGTGGAACCGGACCCAGCACTGAGAAGCACTTCAGAGACTGTGAGAGATAACCAGGGGCCCATCACTGACGTCAGCTCGAGATGCCGGGAACTCTGAACCCCACCACTCGGCCTTGTGGTATCACCCTATCCTGGGCCCCCCTGGAGGAACGGAGGCAGGCTGACCCCAGGGTTCACCCAGCATTTCACCCAGCATTTCACCCAGGGTTGAAATGACTCATCCATTTCAACCTTGCAGAGGGTTGCTACACCTTATCACGGGGCTGGTGCTAATCTCCATCCACAACTCAGGCATTAAAAAGATAAGTTTTTAATAACTTAATGTCTATTTGGAGGCCTCATTCTTCCAAAGTGGCAGAAACTGAGTGGTGGGATATCCCCTTCACCTAAACCATGACCACATTCTTGGGATTCTCCGTTCTAAGATGTGGTAGGGGAGAGGCTGGCAGTGTCTTATGGCAGGCATCTATGCAGGCAGCCTCTGATACTCTGATATGTCACTCGGTCCCCCTTCCTCATCCTCACACATCTTTGGCCCAAGCTGTCCTGGACACCCTTGTGTTCCACCCTCCCAGCGCCTTTCAGGTGTCCAAGAGACCAAGGACAGATCTTCTCCTCCATGCCCCTTCCCCCACCATCATGGGTGTGAAATGTCCGCCAAGACTTGTTCTCTCCACTCTTTAGCTGGGCCCTACAGGTTTCTGCTCCCCCAAGGCTGTAGCAAAACAAAACAATATGCGGGGTAAGCCTTACATCTAGAAGGACTTCACAGAAACCCAACAACAGAGGCATGGCCAAATAGAAATTTATTGTCAGACACAACAAAACAATTGGGCTCAAAGGTGCAGTCAAGGAATGGGGGCAGGCTCTTGCTGGCCTCCAGCCGGGCCCTTGTTTCACAATGGCAGCTGTCCCCTGGGCATCACATGCCGGGCGAGCAGGACAAAGTCCTCCAAGAAAGAAGTGGCTACAATAGACTGTGGCCCGTGTTTCACACTGAGCAAGGGAGGCATCTGCCCATTCCAATCTGCAGCATGGTGGGAAGGTGAGCTTTTGGTGTCCTCCATTACAGGAGAAGCCAGTTAGGAGGAGCTTGAAGGTGTCAGCCCAAAGAATCCACCATGACCAGGGAAGACTCATTTTTTCACTGTCGCTTCCCTCCTGTCGAAACAAGTAGGCACTGGCCTCATTGCTTGGATGAGGGAAAAGTGGAAAGAAAAATACTAGTGGCCAAAGGTTGCTAATGCTTTAGAAGCTATTTCCCACCTCATAGGTTAAAGAGCACTTGGGTCTGGGTAGATGCCCAGAGGAAGTTCAATGCTACCGGCTCCCCCGCAGGACCAGATTCGGTGACCTAGACATCTGAGGCCTTCATTCAAACCCCTACACTCCCAGGCTGCATGACGTCAGCCACAGCCTCTGTGCCTCCATCCCCACCCTGGCCTGGTGCAAGAGACCCAGAAGGCACCTGGTGAATGGATAGTGGGTAAAGAAAGGCTCAAGTCTGTGAACTGGGAAGGCTGGGTCAGAATGTGGCAGGGGTGACTCCTAACACGTACGATACAAGACCCAGTCGCTGAGGGAGAACCACAGAGGCTGAGCCATTTAAAGCCAACTGTGTGCTACCCAGCTCCTTCCGGTGGCCTGGAAGGGTCAGTTCAGGGCTCAGTGCACTTGTAGAGGCCCAAGGACCCCCTCCCCCTCGAGTACAGCTTCAGAATCATTTTAACCACTACACAGAACAGCTGACCCTCCTGAGTCTCAACCTTAGGTCTGCTACGCTACAACTTCAGGAAAGTTCTTTCGAACCAAACCTTCACCATCTATCAGTAAAACGAAGACTGTAGGGCTACTGTGAAGATGGCAGATAATGGATGTAAAGCCCCTGTCCGCTGGCCTTCTTAACCCATGGTAATAGCTCTTCTTGCAGAAGATGCTGGAGTCTTGGATTGCACCAGGAGCAGAACTCTACCTGCCCACCCGGGGCAGATCTCCTCCAAGCCAGGAGGTGCTCCAGAATTGGGTTTGGTGGGTTGGCTGTTGAGGAAGAAGGATGGTGTGAGGCAGGTTGGCTAACAACACCCTCCATTATCGCATGGCCAAGTGGTATGGACCTGTAGGAATTCTCATCTGACCTCAATTCTGTATAAAACTGTAGATACTCAGGTGCCATGTGATCTCTAACACAATAACACCACTTGCAAACTGATTAATTCTTTGGAGCTCTTGGGCCCCCTTAGGACTAACACGTGCTTCCACCCAGTCATCCATACGCAAGTGTAAGAAGCGCTATAATCAACGCTGTTTGGTACAACTAAAAATGATATGCTTGGCAAAAAATAAAATAAAATAAAAACAATCTCTGGCTACATTAAGTGACATAAGAACCAAGGAGGAAAGACCCATAGCCAGAGGAGGGCTGGGTGTGGCCACCAGCCACAGAGAGAAAGCCAGAGTCGAGGAAACAGGACGTGCTCTGCTTGGCAGAGGGGAAAAGGTAAAAACTGTCTTCAGATATTTGGAGAGAGCTTTCATGGGCAAGAATGAGCTTTATTGTATGTGCCTCAAGAAGTAAAACGAGAGCCCCTCATGGAAAGGATTTCAGTCACTGTATTTGAAGATGAGACGGGCAACCCTGAGTGGACAGTGAGCTTCAGAAGCTAACGGTCTTTAAGACTGGAGGATGAGTGCTTGCTGAGGAGATCACACCAGACCTGCCTCGTGGGGGCTATGGTGAGAATCAAGATCATTAATTCCAACCCCCCTATATGCCACCTCTCAGGTGGTGACTCAGGTGGTGACAGGCTCTGGCCTGTCAGCAGCTTGCTTCCCCCAGCTTCCAGGCTTTCCATAGACTTTATTATGCACAACCCAATGGAGCCTCTCTCATGCCCACTTAGCTGGAAGGAAGCTGGCCCTGCCCTCCCTTCCTGGAGCTTCCCCATTACCCCTGAAGCATGAGACACTCCAGTGAAACTCCATACCCAACTGTGATCAACCCAGAGGTCAGAGGGGAAAGTAGAGTGACGTTAATATCATGAGGAAAACTATTCACAAATCGGAAGTGGCAAACAAATTCTATTATTTGCTTACTGCCATCCTTTCTCTATTAATCTATCCTGAAATCTAACCAATTCTGCTCTGGGAGGACAGTCTCTGTATTTGTTTCCCATGGCTGCTATCACAAATCACCACAAACTTGGTGACTGAAAACAACAGAGATGTATTACTGCAGAAGTCTGCAGGCAGCATGGTGGAGGTGCCAGGGGAGGCTCCCATCCTCACCTCTTCCAGCTTCCAGTGACAGCCCACACTCCTTAGCTTGTGACCACATGACTCCAAATCCTACCTCCATGGTCCCCCTGCCCTCTCTTGTGTCACTCCACCTCAACCCATGCCTCCATCTTCTAAAGACATCTGCAACTGGATTTCCAACCTACCCAGATAATCCCAGGCCATCTCTCCATCCCAAGATCCTTAATCACATCTGCAAAGACTTTGGCACAGAAGCTTGCATCCTCAGGTTCTAGGAATTAAGATGCAGACATTTTTTTGGAGGGCTGATGTCTAGCCTACCACCAACCCAAGGACAGAGCAGTCGCTTACAACTCACGCCAAGTTGGGGCCAAATCCATAACGCACTATTGTTATTTGCTCCTTTGGCCTCAGCCTGACCATCATTCTCCCCAACTCCCTACTCTGGGACTGAACTCCGCAAAAGAGACAGCGCCTGAGCTTTTCCTACAGTTCTCCTTTCTAGGAAACCCAAAGTAATACCTGTAAGCCATCGAGAACACTGCCCACAGTAGTGGCAGTAACAGTGGCTGGAATAATGCAATAAGTTCCCAGAGTTTTCAAGGAGATTTCACTTTTTTTTTTCCCAGAGCATTGTCTAATCACTTAAAAATAGGCTCTCCACTGAGGAAATGGAGGTCATCTATTTCGGTGAAATTTTACACTGTGTTGAAAGATTTATTTCCCCTCTACAAAACATTTCCAGCACGGTGACAAGGCTTCAGGAGAATACCTGCTAAAAGATTAGAATTAGAAAAGGAAGGGTTTTCCCACAGCAAACCGAAGAAGATTCGCTCAATTACAGGGAAGTTAAATAAATTAGTTAATGCTTACAAATTTCTTACAGATGAAACGTGTTATCTGTATCACCACTAAGACCTGCTGTGAACAGGCTTTCTCGGTGCTAAACCAAATTATGTTTCTTAAAACAGCAGCGTCCTGGGTCCTGGGAATATCCGAGAAGTAACATGGCTTTATTAATGAATTGCACAATTGGACAGCAGCACCTCCAAATTCAGCTGACTGACTTGTTGTAAGGGAGGCAGAGGAGCTTAAGGCAGAATTTTCTACTGTACCTCTCAGAGGTCTTTGCAGGTGATAATTCTCCGATGGAAGATTCTGGAAGGTCTGCTTGTTTATGAGGCAACTTCACTGGCACCTTTGCTTCGGAGAATCATAGACTTACACTCACAGATAAACCTGGAAAAAAAAGTAGCCAACAACACTGAATATGAAGAAAATATTGGCAAGCTTCCCTGTTAAAATAACAAGTGTCAAACACAAAAACCTTCAAGTTTTTCACTTCTCCTACCATGACAAGGCAAATTTAATATTTTGGTGGAAGCTGCTCCCTCCAGGCACATTTGATAATCATCATTTCAAAACTTACAGGACACATTATTGAACGAATACAATCTGAATGAAGGCTGTATTTAACAGTGTGATAAGTAAAATAAGTCCACATCTTGTATGTTTAATTTATGCCATTTAATTGGACAATCCATATTTGAAAATTCCTCGGATATGGATTCCCTTGAACTTTATTTATACACAAAATCCTAACTTGCAAATCCTTGCAATCCAGACCTAGATTGTCTCCATCCTTTAGTTGCTGGTACAATCTTCCATCAACACTTTAGCATCCCTCTTTCTCTTTGCTCTCATGGTATGTACACACACATAAACAGTACACACAAACACACACACACTACATAAAACAACATGGCAGGCAACACTGTTGGGTGACAGGATTGCTCTCTCTTTCCCATCCCATCTATTCTCTTGTTCTCCATATCACAAATAACGGCTAACTCCTTGGGCAGGATGGGGGAAATCAATATCGTTGATATAGATCCAGAATCTATGTTGTTCTGGAGGATTCCAGCCACGGGGGTCCAAAAACAAAATTACTCTATTTTCCAACTCTTCTTCACACAGCCCTCACTCTCCCTGAGACATTCTGCTCCTTTTACATTCATAGCAGGCTCTTAAATAATGTTCAGTAATGAATGAGTGAACAAAAAATGAACTAAAGAACTGAGCATTTCTGAAACCGTGGAAGGAAGCGTGATGTAAAGAAGCATATGGTATACTGGAAAAGAATGGTGGCTTAAAGCAGGAGAGCTAGCCTCCAGCTCTTCTGCTGGCTGACTACTTGATCTTGGGTAAGCTGTCTCATTTCTTCACGTGCCAAAGAGAACACTTATCCTGATGTTTTCATATGTCACAAATATAGCATCTGATGCTTTAGAGAACACTTGGGACTCATGTTCTCTTACTTGATCCATCCAACTAGCAACTGGTGACAAAGGATGCCCATCTTTTGGCATGGAAGCAGACGTCCACAATGTTGACCATAAGGTCTTAAGGTAGTAAGTCGAGGTGCGCGCCAAGTCAGAAGTCTTGGCACCTTCTCCTCTGTATAGTTGACAAAAGAAGACCCGAGCCACAACCAGTGACTTCCACTGAGACAGTAATGGCAGAGCCTCTTTCTCACGCCATGATCTCCTGCACCCGATCCGCCTCACCTCCTGCTGTCTATACACCAGTCCTGAACACCCATTACGTAAGTACATTACCAAAAGCCCTCAGCATCTCACCAAATGTGGACTGTCATCGAAATTCCCATAAATACATTTCTCAGCAGGAAGTAGTTATTTCATAGATACTCCGTGAATGAGATAGGCTCTATCAAGAGTCAGCACACTTTCTCTGCTAAAAAACTAGTTGGTAAATCTTTCAGATTTTGTAGGCATATGGTCTCTGTCGCTACTGCTCCACACTGCAACGCAAAAGCAGCAGCAGACAACCCATCCACAAATGGGTGTGGCTGTGTTCCAATAAATCTTTATTTACAAAAACAGGCAATAGATCGGACTTAGCCTGAAGGCCTGTGTTTGCCAAACTCTTGAACTGCATCAACTTCCAGAAACATCTTGATGTCAAAAACATTATTTTAAAACTTCCTTTCAGAACCAGGGTCCTGATGACTCTTGATGAACACATACATCCAGGCACCTTTGTCCCTCTTCTTCCAATGTCCTCTGATAAACACCGACTGGCAGAGAGGACATGGAGCATTTATCCTTCGACTGCAGTTATTCTGGAAGACAAAGCAAGGGCAGAGATTAAAACCAGCCCCCCGGTCTTTGTGCCATACCCAGCATATCAAGTGCCCCTCTTCAAATTGTACTGAGTTCACTGTCTACCTAATGGAGAAAATAGAACCATTCTTTCACTTAATAGTCTTTTAGTAAGGGTATGGGGGTAGGGGTGGGAGGGGAGGCCAGGTTTACTAAAGGCCCTTATAAAATGCCGGCTGAAAGGAATAATGCTCCTTGGCACCACAGAATCTTTTTCATGTGAAGCTACATGATCACTTTTCATTTTGTTTCTCAAGCACCCCATGGCACCCATCCATGTATTAGGCTAATAACTGCATGAATCTAGTTAAAAGGAACCAAGCAATTATTTTAATTAGAAGAGAACAAAAGTAACACTCCTGGATTCTGTCTTAAGGGGGCAAGAAGGAAGTAGTCGGGGTTCAAAAAGATCCCACAAAATATTTTTGTGAAAGGAAAAATAATTAAGGCCAAATTTAGAATGTACTTGCAATAAATGGGCCAAATAAAATGAATGGCACCACTGTGCAACTAAAACCCATTCATATATAAGAGCCCCAGAAAGTCTATTTTTATGTGATACCATTTTGAGGGTACAGCCAATTTTACAAAGTGAAAGTGAATGTCTAGTAGAGACTTTAATGATCCTTGTGAATCTCTTACACAACTTCTTATAGGGTTTCTGTGTAAACTCTTTTATTAATAAGAGAAAAGGGGAAGGATATTGGTCAATTTGCCTTTTAAGGAGGATTATTTTTCTCATTTAAATTCTTGGAGTAAGGTGTCCAAATTTGTTTCTCTGGAAAAAAAAATCTATCTTCATAGAAAATCCTTGTAACTAATCCATTCTACAAAAAGTGAATCCCATCGTAAGGGTTTTAATCATTTGAACCGAACTGTCATTCAGGAAGAGATTGCTATCTGCAGGTTTTCCGTAGTCTTTGCCTTCCTTCCTCCCTTCTGGTCACAGCATTTGGGCCGTGTCACTCCCTCTCAGGCTTCCAAAAAAAAAAAAAAAAGATGAAATGAAACCCAAACTAGTCAACTCCTAAGTGTTGTTCCTTCCGTTTAAGTCTATACATGTTTTATTGAACACCTGTTATCCTTGAGTACACAGCAAGTTATAGATGTAGGTATGACCAAGATCTGAACCAGCCTTCAAGAAGTTCAGAATCTAATCATCAGACACCGAGGCATGGATGCAAAGGAGACCATGCCACCCCAGCTGGGTGGGATGGAGGCTCTCTGGCCTGAGTTGATTGTTAAAGAATGGATTGCCCAGGAGAAAGACATGGAGAGTCCCTTCCCAGGGGAAAGATCAGCATACAAAAAGCTGAGACATAAAGAACCCCAGAGGAAACACTGGGGACTGCAAGCAGATGGAGTTACTAGAGTGTGCAGCAGAGACCCAAGAGGAGCAAGAGAGCTGCCGGAAAGGTAAGCGAGAGCCAGGTGGTGGGAGAATTCGTGTTCCATGTTTAAGAGCCTGGACTGCCTCTCATAAAACAATGGAGAGCCACCAAGCAGTTTTCAACAGAGACTATGATGGCCAGCTGCCCATTCTAGAGTGAGCACTTGGATGGCTGGGAAGGGGATGAAATGGACACCAAGTGTCCCACAAATGCCATAGCCCAAGCAAGAGGTGGTAAGGCCTTGTACTATGGAGAGATGGAGATAGTACTGAAGGGGATTTGAGTTTAAAAAAAAAAAAAAAACACTCTATGGAACAGTACCTGAAGGGTCAAAGTGGATGAAGTTGGCTTTGAAGTTTCTCAGTGGGGAGCAGGTGTTTTATCTGAGTGCTTGTCATGTATGTCCAGAAAGCTTCTCATCTTACAGGTTCTCCTTTAAATCCAGGATGAGCCCTGATCATGGTTCCAGGATTGAGATGCAGTAACAAATGTCAGCCTTGGGCACACAAGCAGATTGTGAGTCCCGGAAGGTAGTGTAACTTCCCTTCTCTTCCCCAGGCAAACACAGAAACCAGTCTCCTGCCACAAGTCTCCATTAAAATTCATTTCAGAAGCCTGGAATGAAAGAAATTGTAATGAATACTTACAGTGCTGGTTACTTTTATGTGTCAGCTTGACTGGGCCAAGGGACACCCAGATCACTGGTAAAACATCATTTCTGGAAGTGTCTGTGAAAGTGTTTCAGGAAGGGATTAGATTTTGAACCAGTAGATGACTAAGGAAGACCACCCTCACCAAAGCAGTGGGCATCATCCAATCCATTGAGGGCCTGAATAGAACATAAAGTCAGACGAAGGGTGAGTTTTCTCTATGCCTCAGCTGAGACATCTATCTTCTCCTGCCCTCAGGCTTCAGAGCTTCTGGTTCTTGGGCCTTCAGAATCCACCTAGAATTTACACAATTGCTCCCCACAAACGCTGTGTGATTCTGAGGTCTTCAGACTTGAAGCGAGTTATGTGACCAGCTTTCCTGGGTCTCCAGCTTGCAGAGAGCAGACTGTGGAACTTCTTGGCCTCCATGATTGTGCTAGTCAGTTCCTATAATGAATAAATACACACACACATGCTTACACTTGGTTCTGCTTCTCTGGAGAACCTTGACTAATAATATACTTAAGGCAAACTACATATATTTTAAATAACTATATTAGATTAGACTTATTTATGTTTTAATGTATTAAATAAGATACAGAGGACACTTCTCCAACTCATTTTATGAGCCAGCTAAACCTTGATAACTCACCTGACAAGGACATTACACTAAAAGAAAGCTACAGGTGAGTTTCATGCATATGCCTTTAAAAACTATCAAAACACACTGCAATACTTCAAAGAAATAATATAACCAGGTTGGGTTTAGTCCAGAAATGGAAGATTGGTTTAACATTTAAAAACCTATTAAATAACTCACCGTACTAACAGAATAAAGTGTGTGTGTGGGGGGGGGGGGTTGTCTACAGGATCATTCTATAAATAAGTACCTATTTTATGACAAATATATCCCTTCAGAGGCCTGGAGAAAGAAATCTTTTTCATTCATGGTATAGGGTAAGTAGATATTGTGGAGAAAAAAAACAAATTTGATCCCAACTTCACACCATATGCAAAAAATCAATGACTTTTGATTGATTTTGATTATAACTCTGAATACGAAAGGTAAAACAATAAAGCTTCCAGAAGACAATATGAAAGGATATTTTTCATGGCCTTGGGATAAGCAAATCTCTCTTAAATAAGACACAGAAAGCACTAGCTACAAAGGAAAATATTGCAAAATTAGGCTACATAAAAATCAAAATGTTCTATCCATCCAAAGATACCATAAAGGGAGTAAAAAGTCAAATTCAGAGTGGTATATGATATTTGCAATATATAAATCAAAAAAGGATCCTATCCTTTGGGCATCTGGGTTGCTCAGTCAGGTAAGCATCCAGCTCTTGGTTTTGGCTCAGGTCATGATCTCAGGATCGTGAAATAGAGCCCTGCATTGGGCTCCGCTCTGGGCATGGAGCCTGCTTTGGATTCTCTCTCTCCCTCTTATCCTTACCCCCTTGCCCCTACATACACATTCTTGCTCTTTCTCTCTTAAAAAAAAAGGACCATATCCTTAATATATAAATATTTCCTACAAGACAATAAGAAAAGATGATCAGTGCATTGGAAACATTAGCAAGACCCTTGAAAAGTCCATTCACAAAATATCCAAATGGCCAATGTACATGAAAAGATGCTCAACTTCTTAATAATCTGGGGAATCAAAACCATAATGAGATTCAACTACATATCACCAGAATGACCAAAATTAAAAAGATGAAGAATACCAAATGTTAACAAGCGTTCTCTCTCACCCACCGCTGGTGGGACTAGAAACTAATACAACCTCTTTGGAAAAGTGACGTCATTAAAGCTCAGCATGGTCATGCCCTACACCTCAGTAACTTCCCTCTTAGTCTACATACGCAACAGATATGCATGCACACCCACCAAGATGTGCATGAGCAAGCATATGGCAGTTCTCCGAAATAGCCAAAAATCAACAACAACCCCGATGTGCATCAGGGGCAAAATGGTTAACTGTGGTATATTATTGATACAGTGGAATGAGATAAAACAAGGAGAATATAATTGCACCGCAGCAACACAGACACAGCTCACAGACACTATGTTGAAAGGATGAAACCAGATGCAAAAGAACACTTACCAAAGGAGTCCATTCATATGAAGCTGAGACAAAAACAAAAACAAAAAAAAATAAAAAACAGTCAGCAGAGTGGTTATTTTTGAGGAGAAAAGGAGAGTCTCAGCCTAGGGGCAGGCAGGAATGTTGGCTATATTCTCTTTCGTGTCCCAGGAGGTGGTTACAGGACGTGTTCTCTCCAGGAGAACACACTCCGGGATAACACACTGAGTCCCATGCTCTGCTCTTTGTAATCTTCGATAGATGGAACTCCAATAAAGCTTCCCACTCCCCAAAATTTCAAGTGTTGATTTCCATTTTCAGATGCAGTAAATGAAAGCACTAAATATTATAGAATATTTTGATCAAAATCCATCAGTGGCTTATTCTCACCTATGTCAGTGTGCTCTCCGGATGTCAGCTACAGAGCAGAAAACAGGACGAACCAATGAACCACACCTACAATCACAAATCAGCTGGATCAAGAAGAACAGAATGCCTTCCCCTGGAGGAAAAATGAATAAAACCAGGTCCTTGGCAGTTTCGCTAAAAGGTAAGTAGTGCGTGAGGAGAACAAAAAGTTAAAGCCCCAGTATGTAAAATAAAGACACACTGAAGGTCCTCCTGGAGGCTCATACACTGCTAGCCTTCTATACAGCGGGATTAAAAGGTAACAAATTTAGGCTGGCTACAAGGCAATGCTTTCTTACGAAATGTGTAATTAACCTGTAGCCAATGGTTTACTAAAATCCAACTCCTCTCAAAAAAAAAAAAAAAAAGAGAGAAAGAAAGAAAGATTAGCTATTTATAGCAGCCAAACCAGCATCTGTAGTTTCACTGACTAATATCGTATTACAAAGACTCCCCTGCTTCCAGGCAAAAACTGATAGCCAGCCAGGGTCAGGAAGAAAATTGCCCCTTTGGTGTAGTATTGCACAGCTCTGTTATCTAATATTGGACAATTCGAGGGGTTGCGCAGTATTCGCACCCCTGTTCAGGGCGCCCGGCTCCGGGATCCAGGATGTGGCCCTGAAACAGGCTATTGTTTTAGTTCTGGATGGCAACACCTGTAGAGCTGTATTTAGGCAACACCTTGTGTTTCCAAAAGGTAAACACAATGAATATAATCAAAATTGTTTCAACACTACTGTTTTTACATCAACAATCTATAAATATATGGAAGAACTCAATATACGTGTGAAATAAACAGAGCACGCGTACCTACACCAAGGTAATTCCGAAGACAGCTCTATAATTTAACAGCTTGGATTGCAATTGTTGCGTTTTTAGGTACGAAAAACACAGATATTATTCATCAAAGTGATTGTCCTGCGCACTTGTATACCTTATATAATTTATTTTTTCAGGGCTTTTTACTTCAAAGGAATCACTAGCTAATGACATTTCAGACTTAAGAAATTTTTCTGATAGCATGCTGGAATTCCCTCAGGGACAGGATTGTGAATAAGTGGATTTTTTTAAAGATCATTAACAGATATTACAAACCAATTCAAACTGAGCGTTTTCTTTGCAAATTACCTTTAACTTTTAAAGCCATTGAAAAAAAAGACAGTGAGTGATTTAATTTACTTAACCTGTCTACAAATTGCAGCTTTGTGCTACATCGGTGACTGCATTTCCAACCAAAAAATATCTCTAACTATCTCTAATAGAGATATTTTTCTAAATTATCGCACTCGATGAGTGATATTTCAAAAGATAGTAATTTTTTTTTCATTTAGCAAGTTGCCCTGGAATTGAGAATTTTATTTTATTGATATGTTTAAAGTAAAAACAGAGCCCGGCACTGTCTATATCTGTTACTTAATTAAAACTCTCGGGTAATTAGCAGGTTTATCATTTCCTGAGAGAATGGATATGGTGGAGCTTTGGTGATAGATTCTGGGTTTTTTTTTGGGGGGGGGGGGGAGCTGATTTTTCTATTTAATGATCAAACCATAGTTTCTGGGCTAAAGAGCTAATATTTGGTGTGAGAAGCACCTTTATTCCCCCACGTACATCAGGTCTGATGCTTATTTGCATCAACACCCCGTTGTGTATGTTTTCCATTCAAAGAGCTCCCGGGGACTTCAAAGGGAGTTGCCTGCAAGGACAGTCTACGTGGGAGTCCTGAAAGACTCCAGAACAGGCCCAGAGCAGGGAGAAACCATGCCAAGACTAGCTCACACTGGAGCCCCCAAACCATGTCACAAAATTAAAGGGTCTCCCCTGCCTACGCCATCCCACAGCGCACGTGGGAAATGTCCCCAGGCTTGCCAAGCACTGCGCTGGCTTCTCAGGCTACTACTTATAAATATTTGATGAGTAGCGTCCCATTTATAAGAAAGTATGTTAATAAGAATATTCTTTGAAATTGGAGTCCAATGCAGGTTTTAAAAAGGCTCATTGTTTGAGATACTACAGATTTCCTTCTTTTCCCTTTTAAAGTGCAAAGTCAGCTTACCACAAACCCAACTACAACAACAAGAAAACTAACATCCTTTCAGACGTCCCGTCAATAACAAAAACAAAAAAGAAATGGGTAAGGTTCTATTCTAAAGGATGGTCTATTTTTTTGGACGGATTCGTGGATTTTTTGCAGGTAAAGGAACAAAGAAACTAATATTCCTTGAGCGTCTCTTTTGTGCCAGATGTTCTAATTCTTCTCTTTTAATCCACACCAATATATTAGGAGGTAAATTGTATTACCCCCATTTTAAAAATGGAAAATGAGCCACACAGAGATCGGATGTAGGGTGTCTATTCCAAAGTCCCACAACGGTTGAGTGCAGAGAGGGTCTGGAAACCAGATCTACCCAACTTCAAAGTCCATGTCTGGTCTCTACCTCACACTAACTCCAGGTGCCTGCTGGTTTTAGAGGGATACAGCCCTGCCCAGTCTTTTCTCACCTCTCTGAGCTGGTCTCCTCATCTGGAGATACCACGGAGACAGCAGGAGCACCTGCGCAGCCCAGCATGCTGGAGGATGACAAAGACGGAGGGCATCCGAGTGTGGAAGAGTTTCGTACACTCCACACTCTGGAGACAGTGTCTCATTCACCTTGCCTTCGATTTCAGGCACACTCTGCAGCATCAAACTGTATTCGCATCACTGTAGCTTGGTCTTTTTGTGAAAATAAATCTAAATGGGAGTGATTTTTCATGTAATATAGAAGTCAAAACCATAGCTTAAAAATAAAATACAATAAAATATATAACATAAATAATGATATAAAATAAAAGAAAAGAAACACGGGACATTTTCTGACCCCAGAATATCAATCCGTTGATTTAGTTTATACTCATTCAACAAATCTTTACATACGGTGAGTTGAAGCTTAGATGTTGCATCATCATGTCAGATTTTACCTTGCCTTTGCACTGAGGGTAAAAACAAACATCCAGATAGGACCCACCTATGGGGCCAGGTGTGATGTGATCTGATGCCTGCTGGCCTCTCAAGCCTCCTCCTGAGCAGCTCCCTGCACTCGCTGCTCTCCAGACACAGGGCCAACAGGCTGAGCTGGAGTCCTGCCTCCTGGGTCCCCCTTCTGCCGGCTGGCTACTCACCTGCTGCCCCCTTCTCTTTGTTCCTGACTCAATTTAAACATCCTCTCCTCCAAAAGACCTTCCATTGCCTTTGGATCCAAAGTAGCCCAGCCCTGATCTTCCCACCTCTTTTGGTTTCCTTCAGAGCAATCTTACCACGCTCTCTGGTCGGTCCCTTGTATGCCATCCATCCATCCATCTCCCCAAATCGAGTGTAACTCCAGGAAGTCAGAGACCAGCTCAGGCTTGTTCCCCCGACAATGTCTCCAGACCATGGGACAGCCAGACATAAAGGACATGAGAAACTGTGTTGCCTTAAAGCAGCTGCACCTGATGTAAAATCACAAAAAGTCCCAGTCAGATACTCTGTTTCATGGCTGGGGTGACAGCCCTTGAACTGAAGGAGAAAAGCTCTCACGTTTCCTCCTGCACCAAGCTCAAGTTCTCTTCCCTGCAATGAACCCAGGCCTCCTCCCTGCCAGGTGGCAATGCTTGCCCAATCTGGAAACAGGCGGCCTATGTTGACTCCCAGCCTGGAAACGTCTTACCTGTTGGCTAGAGTCCTGCCTGCCAAGAAGGCACGGCTTCTCCTGTCATCTCAGTGTGACATGCCAACGAGCCCGGTGCCCTGAGGGGCCCAGGTATGACTCTCAGGTGCTTCCAGGGGTTCCTCCATCCGAGTTAGCAGGGGCTCAGGTGACAGCCCTGGGACCTCAGCTTCTGCTGCCCTAACCAATCCCCGCCCACGCTGTCACAGGGACAGTGGCAGGCCATCCTCACAGCACACCTCTTCCTAGCCTGAACCATTTTTTTCTTTACCCAATCATTTACAAATTAGAGAATACATATTTGTTGTAATAAGTGAAATGACACTGAAACAAGTGAGGACAAGCAAAGGTAATTCCCTCTCCCTGGAGATGACCATGGGCAAGCATGCATATGCCTATATCCATGTATTTTATGTATATAGTAATGGAGAGAGACACACGCTATATATAGTAAATACGTATCACGTTTATTACATAGTACATATCTTTATTTATACTTTTATATACCTGGGGTCCCATACTTGCTGGGGCAATTTTAGTGTGGGATTTTATTTAATTACCACTGCTTTATGCATTTCTTTTCCCCTCCCAGGTGTGGTCATTCCCAGGATTGACAGGAAAGCACAGGTGTGCTCCAGCCAGGTGACCACACCTGTGTGCAGTGGCACCGGTCTCACTGTCTGCTCTTAAACACACCTGCCTTGGTCACACTGGGTTTCAGACCAGTCTTCAGAGAAGCGGGCTCTGCTGGTGTTTTCTCTTTTCCGTGGCTGGTTTAGGGACATGTGAGAAGACGCCTTCACCTCACCCCCCAGAGAGATCACAGACCACCCTCAGCACGATCCCATTTGTTTCCTATCACTCCTTGGCCCATCTTGCTCCCCTCTGTGCCTGCTCAGCTCCTGTCTGGAGCTGCCAGCCCCTGTGCTATCTCTGACCTTGTCTCTTTTCCAGTGACCTTCTCAAAGAACAGATCTTCAGGGCATGTCCTCTTTCCCTTTCTTCACAGGTGTCTCTCCCCATACCTCCTCCAGCAAAGCTCACCCAGGTCTTTGCTTGGAACCCGTTTACTAAGCCCATTTGCCCTCAGGTGACGATTCCTTCTGATCCTCGCCCTACCAGATCACAAATTCGATCAACACATTGGTGTATTGCTTTGCAGCTTGCAAACTTATTCAAATAGGTTGCATCAACTAATTCTTACAATAACCCTATGAAACAGAGTGAATCTACTGGTCCTCAGAATACCTGGGTCTTCAAAGAAGTTAGCAGGCACCTTGCAAAGCAGGTATCAATATAGCCACACACAAAATATTCAGCTTCACTACTGTTACAGGAAATGCACGCTGATATCTTCTGGCCTAGGAGTTAGCAAATATACAAAAGAATGATTAATACCGTCCAGCAAGGGAGGACATGGTTGCAGGCAGGAGTTCAGATCAGTGGCACCTCTCTGACCCATAACTTGCCAACACATAGTGAATTAGAAAACCGTGGGACCATGCAATTCTTCCTGCCGGAATTTGTCCCAAGGAAAGAAACAAAACTATGCAGAAAGTTTAAGCTACGAGGCGGTTTTAATATGTGACTGATTAAGCTGAAGCCCAGTCATGCAATAAAATGCTCTGAAAAAAAAAAATTAAAGATACTAAGGTAGAAGAATATATAATATCAATATATAATACCATGCGAAGATTTTTATGTAAATAAAAAATGATTGCATAATAATATGAATTGTCGGAGTCCCGTACAAATGATAGATATGCATACAGATGTAAATATCATGCACCCCAAAATGTCAAGAAAGGCTATCTCCAAGTGATGACATTATGGGTGATATTTATTCTCTATTTTCTAATTTTTTTCCAGTAAGCACATATAATTCTGTAAAGAGAAAAATAAGGTGATAACATTTAAAAAATTGCCTTTGTCTAAACGGAACCAGTTCCACAATTGAATATTCAACAAATATTTATTGAACTTCTATACACAAAGCAATATGCTAGGTGATAAGGACGCAGTGGTTAAAGTTTTTTTAAAAAGAGAGAGAGAGAGAGAGAGAGAGAGGTGGCTGCTGCCCTGAAGAAGGTATTCTTGGAAAATGGAAGAAAGCCAGTGGGGGTTGCTGGTTGCAACAGGGAATGCCACCGGGCACAGCTGGAGCTCATTAGGCATTATTCTTCCCGAAACCCAAGAAATGGCCTCAGAGGATATTAATGCATCCGGTCATGCTTGGGTGAGATTGAGCCTCAGAACTGGACCTGGCTCTGAAAAAAAAGTGGTTTCTGAGAGTGGAAAATGGAGAGAAAGCAAGAGAGTGAGAACCTCTCCTGCTCTTCAAGCTCTCAGCTACTGTGTCTCCTGCCAGCCTGAGAAAAATGGCTGGAGTGGCCTGGCTGGGGAAGAAATGGTCCCATGGGTTGCATGACTGCTGACATTTATAAAGAGAAGGCCCAGAATGATCTGTCTTTTAAATAAGTGATTAGTGAAAGTTGAACAAAACTCCCCGCACGAGACTCCCTTTGAGTCTGCCCTACAGAGAAACATCCAGCCTCCTACTGTTCCTAGATGACACTCCCCCTTTCACTGTGCAAGACTGGAGCCTTGTACACACATCAGATCTGTTTTCCCAGCCCGGAAGCCATCCCCAGGAAGTGTGGCACTTCCACAGTCTGCAAGAAGTCTTTGCAGCCTCGTGGGTACCATTTCGTTACCCCCACGGGATCACTGTCATACTCTAAGTTAACGCAGGGCATCTGCTTTGGGTTGGGTTTTTTTCCCCCCACACATGATGAAGAATTTGTGTTGATTCTTCCCCCAAAAGGCCACTTGTGAGCAGTGTTCATTTGGAGGCCTGGCTGAGGTTCAGAGAGGGACCACGGTGAAGGGAACCAGCCCTCCTGAGGACTGAACTCGTGATCTCATTAGCACAGGGTTCTAATCAACTGAGCCACCAGGCACATACCTCATTTAAGGCAGTAATTTGCTAAATGTTAATTCTTAGATTAACTACAGATGAGTAGAGTTCCATGGGGGGAAAAATGAGAGAGAATTTGTTAATTCTTGAAAGGAAATTTGGGTCATCAGTAGATGATTCCTCTGGTTAGTTTTAAGATCCAATTCCAGCATCTGAAGATGATATTCATTGGGATCTATGCCACTATCATTTTTTTTTTTTATCAATACCGTGATCAGGAGAACTTCAAGGAAAAAGCAAATGGTGTCACTTCTGCATGTGCAGAACACTACATAGATCCCTCAGAGTTTCTGTTTCAAACTTCAGGAACAAACCTTTGGTAGGAATAAGGAAAGGTTTCCGTAACTGAGGCAGAGATGGTCCTCTTGGAAGGGCTGGACCCCAGTCCCTTTGCCTCCACTCCCTGCCCCTGCCCAGAACCCTGATTCCTGTGGAGAAAAGACCTACCCTCTGTGGGAAAGGGAGCCCCGGACCCGCAGCCCTGTCTCAGGGCATGCTGTAATCCATTTGCCCTCTCATCCCCCAGCCGGGCTCTGAGGAGCCAGTTTTACAAACAGCAAATATGGTTTGGAACAAAGTTTTGACACTGACTCGGTATCCTGTGCTCGTATTACATTTCTATGAATATTCCACCGACTTTTCAACTCTGAAGAACAAAGTTTCCGCTCTCAGGCTACATTTAGCATTCAGGCCATTTCAACTTCAGTTGCTCCCACCCTGACAGCGATCTTTGAAACTGATATGGCCCTAAAAGAAACCAGAATAACTTTTAAAAATTATTAATAATAATAGGCTAGGTTCCCAGTCTTTGTAATCTTGTGGAAGAACCTCTGTGAGAAAGCACAGTGGGAATTGAATTGAACGTGTGCCCACTCTAGCTTTTCCATGGAAAAGCTGGCCTGCAAATGCATGCTTGTTCTGCAAGAGAATGTCTACGAACTGGAAGGGGATGGGAATGCAGCCCTGCTTTTGCATTTATCAGTTTTTGCCCCAAGAGCTTGAAAAGACCATCTTTAAACACCTGGGTCTCTGCCATTGTAAGAGAAGTCCCACAACACCTGGTGTGGAGTCAACAGGGCACGTACCAGGAGCACCCTACCTCTGGCACTTGCCCGCTAGGGGCTCCTGAGAAAGTGAGGTATCCTCTCTGAGAGGTCAATTTCCTCACCTGGAAAATAATGATAATTATAGTTACTGCAAAACAGTAACTGTCTCCACAAGAAATAAGGGACATAAATTCTTTGGTCTATTGCCTGGAACATAGTAACTACTGATGGAAGCTTAACTATTGTAGCTACTATCTGCCACTCAAGCAAACATGCATGTGACATGCCTGCTTTCCATATATCTCTTCCCTTATAAATCTAAAATAAAAAGTCCTGCAGTTGTCCATCCAAGAAGAAGACCTGACCACAGCCAGGCTTAAATAGGATGTTCAGATCCAATAGCTAAGAGTTAACACTCTGAAATGAAAATAGCTAGCCCTGATTCCTAAATAATGCCATATATATATTAGAGAGACAGAGCACGCACAAGAGGGAGGAGCAGAGGAAGGAGAGAGAATCTCAAGCAGACTCCAAGCTGATTGTGGAATTGACGCAGGGCTTAACCCCAGGACCCTGAGATCATGACCTGAGCTTAAGCCACCAATCTTACACCTAACCAACCATGCCACTGACAGGCCCCCTAAATATAGCTTTTAAAAATGTTTTTTGAAATCCATAATAAAATGGTATGAGAAAATTCCAAACTTGCACAATCATGAAATCATAATTCTCTACAACACAGCAAAATTGTAGTCAACCTAAAGAAAACCAGGAATTTCACATTCTGAACATATTAAAAAATTCACCAATTCAAGTGAAATCAAACTACACATATTTTTATCCAAAAATACAATCTCAGACTACCCCATTTTATATACAAGGAACACTCTTATAAGCACTTAGTAAATTACAATTTAAAACTTCTACTCAAGTTCAGGTTGACAGTTAGGAACAAAACAAATAGAAACTAAATGGGCGGATAGCATCCACCTTACAGTTGTGGGCTCCATTTGCTACTT
The DNA here is from genome assembly GCF_048418805.1 of Vulpes vulpes. Classification (NCBI taxonomy): domain Eukaryota; kingdom Metazoa; phylum Chordata; class Mammalia; order Carnivora; family Canidae; genus Vulpes; species Vulpes vulpes. The sequence continues at coordinate 67,039,059 of NC_132795.1, read as the reverse complement.
TAATCTCCAGCTGGGAATATTAGTTCAATAAAATAAATATTTTTAATTTCCTCTATGCGTTTCCTCAAACCATGCCAATGCACTTATCTAGGGCTCACTTGAAAGATTTGTTAAACAACCCCCCACTTCCTTAAAAGAGGATGTTTGATTTTCTTATGAAAATGAAGGAATGGACGTGAGTACTCATTGTTTTAATGCACTGAGCCCTTAATCACTTCCAGCTCTGATTCATCAGAAAAGTAGTGCTCTTGAGGGATTTTTTTTTTTTTTTGGTCACTAAATATTGTCTTTCATTTTGAGATATTTATTTCTTGCCAGAAAATGATACTGTATTTTTCTCCTAATGATGAAGGATGAAAGATGGAGAGAATTCCATTTGGTGATTATTGGACCACGAAGAAGTAAACTGACTCAGAAAACAAATCCCCAAAAGAAAAATAAAATGTATTATGTGAGGTGGAAACGTGGAATTCTTGGCAAATAGTCAACTGCGGCCCAGATTGGTAATGTGATAACGTCCTTGTTTTGTTAATATTTGGGGGTGGGGGTAAGGGTTTAGTAAAGCTCTAGGGTGTTATCTTTGGGCCAGAACCTCTCTATCCTCCATCATTACCTCTGCTGGCAAGGGTATTTAAAGACACAAATGCCTTAGGCCTTGCAGAAGGTTGCTAACACTACACACACTATGGGCAAGAGTCCAAGATGCCATCCTTCCCCACACTAGCCAACAGGCTAATACAGAACCCTTATCTCCATAGTTCAGCGGCCAATGAAAACCACCTCCAAAGAAAGCCCACTCTGAACTCTACTGCAGAGGCCTGAAGCATCACATTCAAGTCAGAGCAAACAGGTGAAATCATGAAGTGAGACCTGCTGATTGCAATGACTCTGCCAAACCCCTCTGATGCACTGGGCAGTAGTGCCACGTCACTTGGGACAGCTCCTTCCAGTTTCCTCATGCTGGTTTCTAAGCAGAGTTTAGCAGGAAAAAAAATAGTCCCAACTTTGATGATCCTGGCCACATCTGTGCTCCTCAAAGGGCTATATTTAAGTGGTGTATGTGATAAAGGAGCTAAAGTAAGTGCTACCGTAATACACCACCCCTTTCTGGGACCCAAGTGTGGCATTTTTTTTAGCGCTGGTTCTCTTCCAGGTTTAAAGGAGGGAGAAAAAGTACTCCAGGAAGAAAATTAAAAAAAAAAAAGAAAGAAAAGGACAAATTCAAGAGGGAGAAAGATAAGTTTAGTCCAAACCCAGTCCCCAAGGTAGTTCTGAGTTGCTAATCCTCTTCCATGACCTTTTTAATTCCTGGATTATGAAATGTATAGGGAAAAAAACGTAATTGCTAAAAATCTTACCTAATTTTATGGTTCCCCTGATGGGCCTGAAAAGAAACATGATTTGGGTCATACGGTTTGTGTTCTAACATTAAATGGTGATAGTAGCGGTAGTGGTGAGGTGGTGGTGGTGGTGATGGTGGTGGTGGGGACGGTGGTGGTGTTGGCGTGGGGGGTGGTCTGTAGTGAGCGTGGCATTGTAGGTGGTTTTGGTGATTACAGTAAAATCCCCCAACATGAATTCAACACTTCAAACTTCTATCTTAGAGACCTGAGAAGTCTACTCTATCTTCTCTGATCCTTAACTTCCTTATCCATCAAATGTTGATTAATTTGGTTATGAAGATGTTGTCCTTTGATTAAGACTTGAAAGGTACTTTCAAAAGAAAGAACTGAGTTAAAGCACTGTTTAAGGGGTAGATTTCTCTCTGTGGGCAAGTTTTTACTCTTCACTATTATTTTCATCATAATCATTGTCACCGAAAGCATTTCAAAGTATCAATAGTCCTTGAAGCTGCTGTATTATAAGCTTCCAAGGATGCAGAACGTTCATTTCATGGGACTACTGTGGAAATATGTGACAACACTTTTTTAACCAATGCTCAGAAATGTCCGGGGCAGAGAAATTAGCATTGGCAGTGCTAATTACCATAAACACAAGACAAATCCCTTCCCTGTGTGATGATGTCTAATGGCTGATGAGGTAGTCATAGGCAGGTTATTAATTTCTCTTCTCCTCCTAGGCTCAGCGTAGGATTGAATGTCCCTTCCACTGCTTTGAAGTTAAACATGATCGTGTACAACTTTTTGACCAATGAAATGTGAGAAGTGGCAGGTGTCACCTCTGAGCAGAAGCCCTAGCCAAGGCAAACCTCACCGTGTCCCCTTCCTCCTGCTACAGTGTGTGTGGAAACAGGTGCAGAGAGGAGCTTCCATCATTCGGAGTCCCTAATTGTCTGCAGATGGCAGGCTCCCCTTCTGTCCCACGATGGACATGCAATGGGATCAAGAACTAAACTTCTGGGGGTGGGGGGATAGATAACAAGGATTAAGGAGTGCACTTGTCGTCATGAGCATGGGGCGATGGAGAGAAGTGTCGAATCACTGTATCGTACACCTGAAACTAATGTAACACTGCACGTTAACTACAGTGCAATTAAAATTTTAGAAATTATGCTGGAATTAAAGGTAAAATAAATAAATAATATAGCAAAGACACAGAACAAACAAAAACAGAAAAAGAAACAAACTTCTGTAGTTTTAAGCCACTGAGGTTTTGATGGGTATTTTCTACCATAACATAACCTTCTCTATCCTAACAGTCGTCAACAGCAAACAGACAAAACGAGGGAGTTTAAAGTTACCGGGTTGGGGGAAGGGGGTGTCACATCAGAAAGAAGGAATCTAAGCAATCTTTCTGAGAATACACCGAACTTTCCAGGCTTTCTGTTATCAAATCACTAACTCTGAGCCATTTAATCATTCCCTAGTGAAGGTCCACTTGAGACAAAAAGTGCCTAGGTTTTAAAAAGGCATGGCATGCCCTGTACGCAACTGCAAGTCACTAGTCCAGCCCACACAAACTGTGTCTCTCATTTGTCTTGGTTCAATTTCAAACAATACACCACCACCTTCTTACCACTGTCCAGGCAGACAGGCACAGATCCCCTATCATTTTCAGAACTGTTCATTTAAAGACTACACTGCTCTAGATACAAGCCTGCTTAAGGAACTCTACTTTTAAGAAAACCAAATCTCACAAAATTAGTACATTTACACATTCAAAGTGAGGTGGCAAATGTGAAAAACCCATCTGTGCCCACCCTCCCCTCCACCCCACAAGCTCTACCACCACCCAGAGCTGTAGCTATGCATGAAAAATCTAACACATGCAAAGTATAGAGGCTCTTTGAAAAGTTGGCCCAGTGTGTCTTATATGTGAGTTGCAGTCTTACAGAGTCTTGCCAACAACAACAAGGAGGAAAAGAAAAGGAAAGGTTTTCTTTTCTCTGAACTTGGGAATGAAACATAAAACTCCTCTTTTCTACAGGCTGAATGGCTCCAATTTTCCACACTCAGGATGATCTCTTACTAGCCATTACCTTCATAATTTCCACGTGGCTTTTTAGTGGGCCTTTCTTCCCTCGCAAATTAATCACGCGGCAGCTGTGGCCCAAAGAGATGCCCAGTTCCCTGCTGAGGGGCCAGGGAGCTTCACCAGACTTCAGGGTCATTGTAAAGATAAAAGGAAATGGACAATAATACCGCGTTGACACACTGAGAGTGCTATGGTAATGGTATTATTTCCATCATGCCTAGCTTCTGCAACATCTAACGTGCCTACTGTGTGTAACTTGTATTGCCTGGAGTTTTCTGAGGTCTCAACCACAGGTGAGTACAGAGAGAATTAAAACTTACTGGAAATATGCCAAGCATGAAATTCACACAAAAACACTTATCTCCAAGAATGCAGAGGGGTGCAGGGAATCCAGTGGCTTACCCAGGGTGACACACACACAGTGTAAGGGGAGAGCCCCGGTCAGAACCCTGTCTGTCTGGCCATTGACTCACATGCAGGCTGTGCCACCTTTCATCCAAGGGCTCTTCTTGCTACCAGCCAGGTCTGTTCCAAAAAAAGGTTGGGTGTGGATGTAGCATGTATTTAGCTGATGAGAAGAAGGTACTAAAATGCCTGTTTACTGTACATCTGAAACTAATATAACATGTTAACTAACAGGAATTAAAATATATACTTCCTTATTTTATTTTTATTTTTTAAAGATTTTATTTATTCATGAGAGGCAGAGAGAGAGAGAGAAAGGCAGAGACACAGGCAGAGACACAGACAGAGGGAGAAGCAGGCTCCATGCAGGGAGCCTGACGTGGGACCCCATCCGGGTCTCTAGGATCAGGCCCTAGGTTGAAGGGGGCACTAAACCACTGAGCCACCAGGCTGCCCAAACTTTTAAAAAAAAAAAAGTGATCTACAAAAATAACAATAAAGTAAAATGCCCATGTTAAGTTGGCTAAAGCAGAACTTTCCACCTAAAGGTTCTCAGATGTGACCAAAGCCAGCCAGACAAAGGAGGATTCCAACATGCAAGTGAAGAAGGCAGGGCTGGCATCCATTAGGAGGAGATAGAACAAGCCGGCGCAACTGTGGACAAGAAGTTACAGAGGAAGACCAATTAGAAATTCAATACTGTATGAAAAATCAGTTGTCCGTCAACTTATATTGGTTCAAAATTTCCAGTAGCTGGAGGGATCCCCATAGAAAGAAGATAACATGTTATGTCCATAAAAGTAAAAAGAACAGGGACAGATAAGGATTCTATATGATAAAAGATAGTCAATAGATGTATAAATAGATAATTGAAAAAGAAACTCGATAGTAGAGCAGAGAAATTCCAGCAATATCACTCAGAAAGAAGTGAACCACAGAGGAAAACAAGAAGAAAAAAAAGTGGAAATGGGAGATTAATTTTAAACTTTAAGAGGGAGGATAAAAGGCAAAGGGGAAGAAAATCCCAGGAACAAAATGAAAAATACTAAACCCAGGAGTTTGAAAGGCTCCAAATTATTTCTGCAAAATCTAAATACACACTGTTTCCTTAGAAAACAAATGGAAATAGGTATCAGAGGCACTACAAAAATCACTAAGGGGCCAAGTCATCTGACTCAGGTGAAGAATACTAATAAATCCATTAGTTATTTAAAAAGGCAAAACCAAAATAAGAGAAAGGAAACCTTTTAATATTCAAAATATACGCAGGTTTTTAAAAAATATTTTTTGTTGTAAACCTCTAGATTTTTATTCAAGTGTTTTTCCCTATTTCCCTACTTTACATACTCAAAAAGTTACACATTCATCTCAAATAATCACAAAATACGTTTGTCGTCTCTTCCTTCTTTAGAAGTGGCAACACAAGAAATTTCACATTTTGGAGGATATGTGCATATTCCTTTATAGTATTCCTTGATTTTGATCTATCTACTTTAATCATTCAATCTATTTTTTAAAATTTATCCCACTTAATTTGCTTACTGTGTTAACTGGTTCACCAACTTAACTGGAATTTGTATCTAAATTATCACTCATTTCAGTCCAAACAGGCCAGCCATTTAAGGATATAAATACATTACATACTTTCCTCAATTTTAATGAATTTGCACTGCTTCCTCACAGCATATTAGTGGCAAAATGGTTTTTTAAAAAATTCTGGATCTTCAGTATGAACATTCAGTATTGTATAGTGAATGTTCACCCCTAAATTCCCAACACTGAAGGGCTAATTTAATAGCCCATGCCACTTTATTTGGATAATTTAGTAGTCTATGCTTTTTCTTATGGAGAATTATACCTTGAAAAAGCACATTTCCTGATCTCTTTGTAATCCTCTCCATGAAAAAAAAAAAATCTTCCTGGTTGATAATATGAGGAAAAGAGGAAATTTCTGACAGTGTATAGTATTCTTAGAACAAATAGTAAAAAAAAAAAAAAAAAAAAAGTTTCAATATTTTAAATGATAACACTTTACAGCTTACAAAACTGTCCTGGGTCATTTTTGCAATGTCATGGTCATGTTTTCTACATAATGTCTATAGAAGAATCATTTAGATTTCTGGTTTCAGTGCTTTCACTGCAGGTGAATGAACATCTATCAGTGTTTTGTTTTGTTTTCATCCAGATGCCTGTTTCATATTTACTTAGCAGAACTGCCCTGACAGAGCCAATCTCTTGCAGAAAAAAGCCAGTGACCTTGTTCGGTCAGGGAACTTGGGGTGCCGAATGGCTTGAGTTGAGACAACAAAGAGCTTTACCAGCTTTAGAGCTGCTGCTCCTGCTGCACCGGGGTAGGGAATCTAGCTCATAGCCCCACTCATAGCCCCACTCATCACTGAAAACAGCCTTCAACCTTTTCGACCAAGGAAACTAACCAAAGCAAACAGGAAGCAGCAGGGTCCATTCAGCAGCCCAACCTAGGGTGGCACTTGTATAGAAGGCAGAGTCTTGGCTTCCCCTCTCAGCAGAGCAAAACTGGTGGCCCCACATTCCCAGGGAGGTCACCGTACATTCTAACCTGCTTTGGGCATCCAAATAACAAATGATACAGGCTCTAGGTTCAGTTCTGCTTCCCTGCCAGTGCAGGGAAGCTAATTCATAGTCTGATCTGTTACTGAATACAGTCTTGACCATCTAATAAACCTGACCTGAGAATCCTAACAACCATGAAGCCCATCCTACAGCCTCACTTGAGTAGGAAATGGAGATAACAGACCTAGACAACTGTTCTTAGCCAGGGGCATACAACCTCATCCATTTCCTAAGAGCTTGCACAATTGTGCCACCCAAAAATAGATCATAACAGCATGCCCCTAAGGGGGCATTCCCCCTTCCAAGGACATTACCAGTAAACACATCCAGAAACCCAAACTGAGCTAACTAGTGGAGAACCATGTCTACCAAAGCAAACCTGTAAAATCTGAAACAAGAGCATAATTACTCAAAAGTCTGGAATAATAGCACAATCGCTTAATGTGATGATCCCAACCTAAGGAACCAAGGATCATGAAGAATTGAGTAAATAATCTCACCAAAAAAAAAAAAAAAAAAAAAAAACCTAAATCAAGTTCCAATAACTGACCCTAAAGAAATAGAGATCTATGAACTGTCTCACAAAGAATTCAGAATAACCCTCTTAAGGAAGTTTAGTGAACTACAAGAAATCACAGGCATACAACTAAACAAAATTAGGAACACAAAGCATGAAGAAAAAAAGTAGTCCAATAGGAAATAGCAACTATCGAAAGAGAGAGAGAGAAACTCTAGAGTTGAAAAAACAATAACAACTAAAGAATTTAATAGAGAGTTTCAAAAGCAGACTTGATCTTACAGAAGAATCAGTGACCTGGAGGATAAGACACTGGCTATTACCCATCAGAGGAGAAAAAGATAAAAGAATAAAAAATAATGAGGAAAGTCTACATGAATTATGGAACACAATGAAAAGAAACCATTCCCATTATGGGAATTCTGAAGGATTAGTGAAGGAGAAAGGGACAGAAAGTGTAATTAAAGCAATGATGTCTAAAAACTTCCCAAACCTGGGTAGAGAAAAGGACATCCAGATCCATGAGGCCCAAAGGATCCCAAGTAGGTTGAACCTAAATAGGGCTACCCTAAGACATAAGTAAAGTGTTAAAATTCAAAGACAAAAAAAAAGAATTTTAAGAGCAACAAAGAAGAGAGAGAGGTTACATACAAGGAAACCCCCATTAGACTATCAGTAGATTTCTCAACAAAAACTTTTCACACCAGGACAGAACAGAATGACATTCAAAATACTGAAAAAAAAAAAAAAAACTGTCAACCAAGAATTCTATGCCAAATAAAGCTGTTCTTCAGAAACAAAAGAGAGATAAAGACTTTTCTAAACAAACAAAAGCTGCAGTCAAATGCTTTCCAATGTTTATAGCAGCAATGTCCACAATAGCCAAACTATGGAAGGAGCCTCGGTGTCCATTGAAAGATGAATGGATAAAGAAGATGTGGTATATGTATAGGATGGAATATTACTCAGCCATTAAAAACGACAAATACCCACCATTTTCTTTGATGTGGAGGGACCTGGAGGGTATTGTGCTGAGTGAAATAAGTCAATTGGAAAAGGACAAACATTATATGGTCTCATTCATTTGGAGAATATAAAAATTAGTGAAAGGGAATAAAGGGAAAGGAGAGAAAAGGAGTGAAAATATCATTGAGGGTGACAAAACAATGAGAAACATCTAACTCTGGGAAATGAACAAGGGGTAGTGGAAGGGGAAGTGGGAGGGGGTTGGGGTGATTGGGTGATGGGAACTGAGGGGGGCACTTGGCAGGATGAGCACTGGGTGTTATGCTATATGTTGACAAATTGAACTCCAATAAATAAAAATAAAAAATAAAGAAACAGAAAAAAACAAAAAAGCTGAAGGAATTCATCACCACCAAACCTGCCTTACAATAAATACTAAAGGGAGTTCTTTGAGTGGAAGTGAAAGAACACTAACAACATAAAAACATAAAAAGGTATTGTAAATATCACTGGTAATTGTAAACGTATAGTCATAGTTAGATTCTGCAATATGGTAATAGTGGTGCATTATTTACTTAAAACTGTAGGTTAGGGACACCTGGGTGGTTCAGTTGGTTAAGTATCCAACTCTTCATTTTGGCTCAGGTCATGATCTCAGGGTTGTGAGATCAAGCCCTACAATAGTGCTCCATGCCTAGCGTGCTTAAGATCTTCTACTCCTTCTCTCCCTACCCCTCCCCACAAAAAATGTAGGTTAAAAGTTTTAAAAAAAAGAATATAGTAAAAGTGACCATAACTACAGTATGTTATTAGTTATACAATATGAAAAAAACACATAAATTATGACAGCAATACGTAAGGGAGAGGAAAATAAAACTATGAAGTTTACCAATTCCATTAAAGTTAAGTTGTTATGAGTTTATTTTTTTATATATTTACTTACTTGAGAGAGAGAGAGAGAGAGAGAGAGAGAGAGATCATAGCAGGGGGAGGGGCAGAGGGAAAGGGAGAGAGAGAATCTCAAGCAGACTCTGCACTGAGCACAGAGCTCAACATGGAGCTCAATCTCATGACCTTGAGATCATGACCTGAGCTGAAACCAAGAATGGAACATTTAACCAGCTCAGCCACCCAGGCACCCCTAAGCTGTTATAAGTTTAAAATAAGGTGTTATATAAGTTTAATGTATTACATGTAAGCATCATGTAACCACTAGGAAAAATCCTGACATAACTACACAAAGGAACACAGTAAAAAAGTCAAAGCATGATCTAAAAGACATCAAAACACAAATAAGACTGCAGGATAGGGGCACCTGGGTGGCTCAGTTCATTCAGGGCCTGCCTTCAGCTCAGGACATGATCCTGGGGTCCTGGGATTGAGCCCTGTGTCAGGCTCCCTACTCAGCAGGGAGTCTGCTTCTCCCTCTCCCTCTCTCCCTGCTGTACTCTCTCTTCACTCATTCTGTCTAATAAAGTAAATATTTTTTTAAAAGACAGGAGGGACTCTTGCTAAAATAAAATAAAATAAATTAAATTAAATTAAATTAAATTAAATTAAAAAATAAAAGACAGCAGGATAGAGGCAGCCCTGGTGGCTCAGCGGTTTAGCGCCACCTTCCATCCAGGGTGTGATCCTGGACACCGGGGATTGAGTCCCACGTCGGACTCCCTGCAGGGAGCCTGTTTCTCCCTCTATCTGTGTCTCTGCCTCTCTCTCTCTCTCTCTCTCTCTCTCTCTCCCCCCCCCCCATGTCTCTCATGAATAAATAAATAAAATCTTAAAGAAAAAAAGACAGCAGGATAAATACAAAAAACAACAGATCTAAAAAACATCCAGAAAATATTTAACAAAATGGCAATACTAAGTCTTTATTTATCAATACAATTGGTTCTTGACCAACACAGGTTGAACTTCAAGGATCCACTTATACATAATTTTTTTCAATAAATACAATACTGTAAGTGTATTTTCTCTTCCTTATGATTTTCTTAACAGCATATTCTTTTCTCTAGCTTACTGTATAGTAAGAATACACTATGTAATACATATAACATATGAAGTATGTGTTCATCAAATGCTTACATCATCAGCAAGATTTCTAGATAATAGTGGCTGTTAGTAAAGTTTGGAGGATTCTAAAATTATTCGCTAACCTTCAACTGCTCAGAGGGCCAGTGCCCCAACACCTGCATTGTTCAAACAACAGCTGTAATTACTCTAAATATAAATATATGAAATAAAATGCATAGAATGGCTTAGAGCATAAAGAGAAACAAGATCCAACAATATGCTGCCTACAAGAGACTCACTTTAGCCTTAAGCTAGAGTGAGATTGAGAGTGAAGGGATAGAAAAAGTCATTTCAAATAATGACACCCCCCCCCCGCAAAAAAAAAAAAGCAGGGCAGCTATACTTATAGAAGACAAAATATACTTTAAACTACAAATGGCAAAAAGAGATAAAGAAGGTTATTACATAATAAGGGAGTCAATATCAAAGAGGATATAAAAATTATAAATATATAAATATATATAAATATATAAAAATATATAAATATATTTAATTATATAAATATAATTATAAATTATATATATATATATTTAAAAAAATAAACATATATTTAGAAGCATCTAAATATATAAGGCAAAAAGTAACAGAATTAAAAGTAGAAATAAATAGTAATACAGTAACATTTAGAAACTTTAATAGCCCACTCTGAATAATAGATCATCGAGACTGAGAATCAATAAGAAAACAGAGGATTTGAACAATAATACAAAACAAATGGACCGAATGGACATATACAGAACATTTTATCCAACAGTAGTACAATACACATTCCTCTCAACCTTATATGGAACATTTTCTTTTTTTTTCTTTTTTTTTTATTTATGATAGTCACAGAGAGAACGAGAGAGAGAGAAAGAGAGAGAGAGAGAGGCAGAGGGAGAAGCAGGCTCCATGCACCGGGAGCCCGACGTGGGATTGAATCCCGGGTCTCCAGGATCGCGCCCTGGGCCAAAGGCAGGCGCTAAACCGCTGCGCCACCCAGGGATCCCTATGGAACATTTTCTATGACAGACCATGCGTTAGGCCAAAAAACAAATCTTAGCAAAAGCAATAAGACTGAAATCATATGAAGCATCTCCTCTGACCACAATGGCATAAAACTAGAAACCAAGAACAAGAAGAGAACTAAAAAATTCATGAGCACATGAACACTAAACAACACTCTCCTGATCAACCAATGGGCCAAAAAAGAATTAAAGGGGAAATAACAAAGTTTCTTGAGGCAAATGAAAATGGAAGCACAACATGTCAGAACTTGTGGGATATAGCAAAAGCAGTTCTAAGAGGGAAGTTCATAGCAATAAACACCTACACTAAGAAACAAGAAAGATCCCAAATAGGGACCCCTGAGTGGCTCAGTGGTTGAGCGAGTGCCTGCCTTAGCTCAGGGGTGATCCCAGATTCCCAGATTTGAGTCCTTCATCGGGCTCCCTGCATGGAGCCTGCTTCTCCCTCTCCCTGTGTCTCTGCCTTTCTCTCTTTCTGTGTGTCTCTCATTAATAAACACATAAAATCTTTAAAAATAAAAATAAAAAGATCCCAAATTAACCTAACTCTCTGTCTTAAGAAAAAGAAAAACAAACTCAGCCCAAAGTTAGCAAAAGACAGGAAATAATAACGATTATAGCAGGAATAAATAAAATAGAGAACCGAAAAACAGTACAAAAGATTAATGAACTAAGACTCTGTTCTTTGAAAAGATAAACAAAATTGGCAAGTCCTTAGCTAGACTAACCAAGAAGAAGAGAGAAAAGACCCAAATCAACAAAATCATAAATGAAAAAGGAGGCATTATAAATGATAGCTCAGAAATTCAAAGGATCATAAGAGGCTGCTATGAACAACTATATGCCAGCAAACCAAACAACCTAAAAGAAATAGAAAAAGTCTTAGGAACATACAACTTACCAAGGAGAAATAGTAAATCTGAACGGATCAATTACTAGTAATGAGAGTGAATCAGTAATAAAAAATCTCTCAACAAAAAGTCCAGGACTAGATGGCTTCACTGGTGATTTATACCAAGCATTTAAAGAAGAATTAACATCAATATTTGTCAGCCTTTTCCAAAAATTTCAAAAAGGAGAGAACACTCCCAAACTCATTTTATGAGGCCAGTATGATCATAATTCCAAAACTAGAAAAGGATACAACTACAAAAGAAAATGACAGGCCAATATCCCTGGTGAATATAAATGCAAAATTCTCAGTAAAATACTAGGAAACCGAATTTAGCAGCACCTTCACCATGGTCAAGTAGGATTTACATCTAGGATGTAGGAATGGTTCAACATACACAAATCAATTAATGCAATTCATCACATTTATAAGATGAAAGAAAAGAATCATATGATCATCTGAATAAATGCAAAAAAAAGCATTTGACAAAATTCAACATCCATTCATGATAAAAACTCTTAATTAGGTATAAAAGAAATATCTCTCATTATACTAAAGGCCACATATGACAAGCCCACAGCTAACATCATACACAACAGTAAAATGTTGAGAGCTTTTCCTCTAAGATGTGAAACAATACAAGAGTACCCACTCCCTCTACTCGTGTTCAAGTGCCTAGAGCACTTTGGCAAGAAAAAGAAATAAAAGGTATCAAAGGAGCAAAAGTGTCTGTATTTACAGATGACATAATTTTATATATAGAAAATCTTGAGTCAACCAAAAAACTGTTAGATCTAGTCAGTGAATTCAGTAAAGTTACAGGATATAAAATTAACATACAAAAATCTGTAGCATTTCTATACACTGGCAATGAATTTTCCGGGAGAGAAATAAGGAAATCAATTCCATTAACAATAACATTGAAAACAATAATATATTCCACAGTAAGTTTCACTGGGGAGGTAAAATATCTCTACTCTGAAAACTGTCAGACATTGATGAAAGAAATCAAAGACACGAATAAATAAAAAGGTATCCTGTATTCACGGATTGGAAGAATTAATATTGTTACAATGTCAATACTACCAAAAGCTATCTATAGATCCAATGTGATCTCTATCAAGATTACAAAGGCATCTTTTACCTCAGTAGAAAAAAACATTCCTAAAATTTGTATGGAGGGGGATCCCTGGGTAGCTCAGTGGTTCAGTGCCTGCCTTTGGTCCAGGGCATGATCCTGGAGACCCGGGATCGAGTCCCATATTGGGCTCCCTGCATGGAGCCTGCTTCTCCCTCTGCCTGTGTCTCTACCCCTCTCTCTCTCTCTTTCTATGTCTATCATGAATAAATAAATAAAATATTTTAAAAATTAAATTAAATTAAATTAAATTTGTATGGTACCATGAAAGATCCCAGGTAGCAACAACAAAATTCTGAGAATGAAGAACAAAGTAGGGGGGCATAATACTACCTAATTTCAAGCTATACTTTAGAACTATAGTCATCAAAACAGTACGGTACTATCACAAAAACGAAGTAGACCAGTAGAATAGATTAGAGAGCCCAGAAATAAACCCAAACATATACAGTCAACTAAAATTTGACAAAAGGGCCAAGAATAGTCCATTGGAAAAAGGAAGTCTCTTCAATAAATGGTGCCAGAGAGAGTGGATATTCACATGTCCTGAAACTGGACCCGTATTTTATGTCATCCACAAAAATTTATTCAAAATAAGTTAAAAACATAAAATGTAAGATCTGAAACCATGAGGTTCCTAACAGAAAACATAGGAACAAAGCTCCTTGACATGGGTCTTGGCAAGGATTTTTGGCATATGACACCAAAAGCACAAGCAACAAAATCAAAAATAAACAAGCAGGACTACATCAAACTAAAAAGCTTCTGCACAGCAAAAGAGGCCATAACAAAGTGAAAAGACAACCTATGGAGTGGGGGAAAAAACATTGATAAACCATATATCTGATAAAGGGTTAATATCCACAATATATAAAGAACTCATACAACTCAACAAAACCAAGCAAACAAAAAAAAAATTTTTTTTAATGGGCAGAGGATCTGAATAGACATTTCTCCAAAGAAGATACATAAAAGGCCAACAAGTGCACAAAAAATGCTCAATATTTTGAGCATTTCCCTAATTGTCATTAGGGAAATGCAAATTAAAACCACAAGGAGATATCACCTCATGCTTATTAGAATGGCCATCATCTAAAAGACAAAAGATAACAAATGCTAGCATTGATGTGGAACAAAGGGAACCTCTGTACACTGCTGGTATGATTGTAAATTGGTGCAGCCACTCTGGGAAACAGTATGGAGCATCCTCAGAAAATTAAAAACAGAACTACCATATGATCCAGCAATTCTACTTCTGAGAATACACCCAAAGGAAACAAGAATGCTAACTCAAAAAGATATCTGCACCCCCACACACACCATGCTCATAGCAGCATTATGTACAATAGTTCAGACATGGAAACAACCTGTGTCCGTTGACGGATTAATGCATAAAGAAATTCTGGGATATAGACACAATGGAATATTATTCAGACATAAAAAAAATTGAGGAAATCCTACCACTTGTGACAACGTGAATGGATCCTGAGGGCATTATGCTAAGTGAAGGACGTCAGGCAGAGAATGACAAATACTCTACAATCTCCCTTACCTGTGGAATCTAAAAGGGGGAAGAAAAGCACTCATAGAAAAAAAGATCCTACTGGTGGTTACCGCAGGCTGGTGGGGGGGGCGCAGGGATCAGATGAGGTGGTCAAAGGCAGACTTCCAGTTATAAGACAAATAAGTACTAAGGATGGAATGCACAACAAGGTGACTACAGCTAACACTGCTGTAGGATGTGTAAGAAAGGTAAGAGAGTAGATCCTAAGAGTTCTCAGCACAAAGAGAAAAAACATGTTTTCCCTTTTTCCTTCTTTTTTCCTTTTTATTGTATCTATATGAGAAAATGGATGTTAGCTGAAGCGATTGTGATAGTCATTTTACCATGTACGTAAATCAAAGCGTCATGCTGTATGCCTTAAACTTAGACACGGATGCGTGGCAATTACTTCCCAATAAAACTGGAGGGGGAGATGAGGAAAAAAACTGCCCTGTGAGCCATGTCATCAATTAATTAAATGAATATAAAGTTCAAGAGACATAAGAAAATATTCTCTAGGTGGACACTAATCTATGAAATCCGAGTTGAAGGATTTCAAGTCTCACCTTTGCAAATCATAACCTCTCCAAGATGGAATTACATCCCCCTGAATAATTCTATTCTGAAAAATATCCAATAAAATATCCAATAATTCTATTCTGAATAATATCCAATAAAAAAAATCGTGATAAACCAATGGTGTTTCCAAATCAAAATAATGTATGTTAATTACATACACACTTACATACAGGGAACGGACTTGAAAAAGTGAGTGGCGAAAGAGTGCCAGAGATCTTTTTTTCTGTTTGCTTCTCTGTCACTTTCCATTTCATAGGATGTCTTATGACCTCCCGCTGCACAGTGACACCGAGTCACTGTGAAGGTAAGGATACTTTTGACCTGTAAAGCAGCTTTTCGTAAGGTGCTGTGGACACACTTCATTTCATCTCCCAAGGTCCTTATGACACTGAAGTAAAATACTATTTACCCTGTGTGTATGCACACGAATAAACAGGTATTTTACTGATTGAGTTACAGTTAAACCTAAACCAGCTAATATTATCAAAAGCATGTCATTCGATTTTATTGTGGTTGCTTTACCGATATGCTCAAAGAGGCTCCCAGGATAAGAGTCCTAGGTTGAGAGCTCAAGTGTCATTTACCAAACCACAGAGTTGCTGTACCAGGCTGGGGACAGGGCTGGGGACAAGCAGAGAGGAGAGAATACAGAGCTCTTGGTCAGCACAGCTTCAGTCATTCAGATCTCTTCCAGTGGAGACAAATTGGCATCAGTAGTAAGCATCACTCTTTTATTTCCCTTCCTTCCAAAGATGAAAACACAACATCATTAGCCAAATTTAGTCTGACCTCCCTCCCACCTTGCAGGGTTGCCTGGTACTCAGGTTGAGTCAATGCATCTTCCCACCAAGGTAAATAACCATAAGAGGCAGATCAATAACTTAATTGCTTAAGGAAACATTCAGTGCAGGATGTATTTCTGGTTTTGACAAGGCTTGGAGCATTAGAGTTATGGTCCGTTAGAAAAACAACATATTTTTGTTTCCTTCCCCGACAAAATTTGGTCTGTGATATTTCAATCCTTCATCACATCTTTTTTTTTTTTTTTTTTTGTCATTTCAACTGGTCGTGAAAAGTTCTGTCAACCAGTAGAACTACAAATTAATAATAACTAAATGTCCGGTTTCCGTGTCATCAGGATACATCATAATGTATATGACCTAAATCAGACTTCATATGAAGTTCATGACAGCAGACATCTCGGTTCTCTCAGGCCCTTTCAGGCCTTCCTCCCAGAAAAACAGTTCCCGTAAGGCTTTGAACTCAGGAAAAGTTATATTGCTCCTTGTTATACTGAAAGAGTTTTAATAGATCGGCGATAGAGAAAAATATCTGAGGAAAGAGACAAGGAAAAAAAGGCTGGAGTGAGTGCTTGCCTCTGAGATTAGAATCCGGTTCATGGTGTGCCTGTGGAGTTAGTCTACACACACAGCTGCCACGCTGACACGCCTGATCTTAAGGGCTCAACAAAATAATAATGTGAGAGGATTTGTCCAATCAATACCTCTCAAATTAAGAAATTTTGCACAATAGACCACATCAGCTTTGGAGGTTTGGTCTATGTAACACCATAATAACTAACTGTAAAGTGAAAAATTTTGAAAGCTTTCTAGATGTTGGAGATGCAGCAAGTCAAATATATAAAAATGTAGAGATGCCTTCTAGCCTGAGGCTAGCAGTGGCCCACTACAGCCTTGCACTTAGGAAAGATGGGTCTCTCCTCGCCAGCCACGTCCCCAAAGCTGGCTGAGGTGATATTCTCCCAAGGGCTACAACTACAGATTCCCTTCCACATTTGCTATTCTCCCTTTGCCCACTCCAAGAATCCTCTCTGACCTCTGGGGTTGAAATATCAAGCTGAACCTTTTGGAATTTATCATCAGCCTGGCATCTGTGCTTAGCAGTAGAGCCTCTGAATTCAAAACAGGACTGTTTCCTGGCTCAGAACTCCAGCTCCAAATTCCTTAGGCTCAAAATTGATGGGAAAATAGATCTTCAGCATTCTTCTGATTTAGAAATCATTCAAACTGACAACAGATAAGAAATTGACAAGGAGATATGCAATCCTTAATTTACATAGCTGTCTCTTTTTTCCTTCTACATAGTAAAGAACAGAGCGTCCTTAACCTTGATTTTCGCACTTCTCTCCGTTTAAAGCACAGCCCATAACATTAATTAAAGTGTGTGTGAGCTGGAGGGTACAAGTTATATTTCATATGCTGTACCACATGGCATTCCAGAAAAGCAGTACAATCTAGGTGTTCTTTTTTCCCAACTTGATATGTATGCGGCCCTGCATACTATTCAGCATAACTCACCTTTACTCCACCCAGAAACTCCACAGTAACAATCTAGAAATAAGTGCACAGGGTAGAAGAAATGCTGATGGCATTAGAGCCTAAGTATTTAGGTGGATGGAGGTAACTTTCCCACTTAGAACTATAGAATGTGGGTACTGAGTCCCAAAAAGGGCATCCGAGATTATCTAGTTCAACTCTTTTATTTTACAGATAAGACCTACAGAAGACAGGTGGCTAAGATGGTAGGTTAAACAACTAGTAAGAGGTAACCTCAAGTATTCCTTATGAGTTCAAGTCTTTCCCCTACACCAGGATCATAGACTTCTTTAAGATACTATTTTGAATTAGGCTTTTACCAGGAAAAAAAAATCATATGCATCTACACACACATACAAATATTTGCAAATAAATTCAGGAGGTTGAGAGAGCCCTGAAGCTTATCTCTGGATGTTGAACTTGTCCATGGTTCCCAAATTAAGAATTTCTGCCCCTGAAGAAGCAACTTTTCTAAGTAGAAAGTGCTGCTTTTAACCCCTTTCAAAACTCATCTTCTCTGGAATATAAACTAGATTCAATGATGTGATCTGTAAATTCAAGGGAAAAGCAATTCCAGCAACTCAAATAGATGAATTAAGCCCTATTTTTAACACGTGTCAAGTAAAAAAAAAAAAAAAAAAAAAGCGTAAGAGAAATTTAAACCTACATGTATTTTACTACCGATTTCACATATGGACATGGAATATCTTTTCTCCTAATATGGAGATGGCTCAGCAGTATTTAAATGATTCCTTATTCCAAGTCATATAAATATGCACCAGATGTATCTTTTGTAAATGTTATGTTTTTCAACTTCTCAGCATTTGCAAGTAGTTGAAAGCTATGTCAAGCATGCTTTAATGGGGCATAAAAGTGTATTGTATTCAAAGAGATGGCACAGCTCTGTAATAGGTGAAAATACAAACGTTGTCAATGGATACATTTTCATTTTATTGATTTACACCACATAATAGAATGCCCTGTATTCTTCTTTACATGCAAGTTCTATAGCAATTGAAATATAACTAGATATTTAAAAATCACGCTTACATTAATAGATTCTCTAGATGACAGAAAATTCAAAACAACAGAATCTTATGACTAGAGAAGGCGAGTAAAGACCAACTAAATCCCTTACCCTGGTTTAACAGATGAGAAATCAGAGAGCAAAGGAGTTACGTGAGGCAACCAAATCTCTAAACTAGTTGTGGCTTAGTACATGAATTTAGATATTCCAAAATCTAAGGAACTTCACAGAGCTCTTTTTACTATCTGCCTCTTGACCACCTAAACAAAAATAAATAAATAAATAAATAAATAAATAAAACAAACTAAAACAAAACAAAAAAACAGAAGAAACAGTAAAACATATCTCATTCATTGATTCCCTGGAATTCACTGGGAAGAAGCAGACATGATCTGTATTTTGCAAACTGTCACATTATCTTATGGGAAGTAAATATAGGAAAGAAGATGCCAATTGCTAACATCAGAAGTTGCCAGAGGAGTATCATAATGCTATTTCTCCAATATAAATTTCGAATGGACTCAAGATTCGCTTTTTTGTTTTTGAACACAAAAGCGATCGTTGTAAATTCCTCCCAAAACACTGTCTTTGAGGTTAAACACAGCAAAGATGTTTAGGAAATATATTCTAGTCATATGTAATTGATAGTTGATCTTGAAAGCAGTATCTTTTTGAATAAAAGTTAACATAGATTGATAGCTTATTGTAAAATGCGCTTTTTTTTTCTTTTTCTTTTTTTCTTTTTTTTTTTTCCTTTTTTGCTATGGAGAAAGCAAGCCCTACCTCTAGCTCATGTCATTTTATGTGACTTTCAAGCATCTCTAAGCGGAGCACAGAATTAGAGGGTATACGTTAGTTTGTGTGGACTTTCTCCCAGCTCACTTTTCTGACCTTAGTTTCCACCTGCCCTGTGTTTTTACAAATTGCGTCAAACTCTTTCTGAGAATGAGGCAGAATATTAACTAACTAATAGATAATTAATTAATTGGTGAAAGTCATTTTCCAACAGCCAAGTAACCTTTTCACTCTGACCTTTAGAGATAGCATTTTGCCCTTTGGGGGCCAGTGGCAGCAATGAGGATTTCATTTAGGACGAAATCATTATTGAGGGGTTTTTTTTTTCAACCTTTTATGTCACTGTTGCTGTGAGGAGAGCACGGGTGCTTCTCAAAGTTCCACAGCTGACGGGTCTTCCTCTTCGACCCTGTACCAAAGCATGCACTTCCCTCCCGCCAGGAGCCAGCATCTGCACACCCTGCTCCCTGGTCAGTGTTATGAGGATCAATGCCCAGATTCACAGCACTGCCTTGAGGGGCACACAGTCCAGCACCGCCCCCCTGCCCAGCCCCAATTTATCCTGGGCTCATCTGCAACAGTTCCACTGTCTCCCAAACGATGCCAAGACCAGTGAGGAGGCTTAAGGCAGGGGCTCTGCCTGGGGCAGCGAGGCATCCACCCCGTCCCCACGAAGGTGTTGGTGAGCTGTGCACAGTGAAGAACAGACAAGCCAAAACAGCCCAATGGGCTCTTCCATCAGCCTGGAAGCAGAGACAGTCTCCAGAGTCATAGGCAGCATCGTGTTTGGGTACAGGCCTCCCATCAGCAGGTTTTCTTCCCCAGGGTGTTCATACACAGAGAAGCTGATACATCACTCCATGTATATCCAGCGCAGGAATTTATAGCAGACACACGCACTTTCTGAGACCCTCATCGTAACTAGCTATACTTCGGTGTAAATGGACGATCCAAACCACATTGGGATCATCATCCCAGGTTAACAGGCTGAGCCTTACTCTGTTCCCATACGACACAGGGCTGGGAGATGTGGTTGAGTGTCCCATGCTGTGTTAGGAGACCTTAAGAGCCTTCACCAGCCTTGTTTTGATATGAGCCTGCAGGGCAGGAGTGGGGGTGGTAAGTTGCACTCAAAAATGTCACAGGAACGCTCTGCCAGCAGGGACATCTGGGGAGCTCCAAAAAGGGGACAAAGCAGCAAGGTCCCCCAGAATTTGGAAAGCAGTAAAGCACTGCTGTTAAAAACACTCTGTCTCTAAGAGACAGGACCCAAACCGGGTACTATCAGCACGTGACCTTGGGCAGGTGATCTAGCCCCCCTTCATGCCCCCCTCAGCTCCTCTGTCAAACCTGAATACAAACAGGCACTTAGACGCGTAAGTAGGACAACACACATTGGGCTTGTGTTAAGTCCTTAGTAAAATTGGGTCATTATTATTATTGCTGCTCATTCAAAGAGTGAGCACAGGCTGCTGAATTCTGGTGGATCATTCTCCCTCCAGCCCATTTAGAGGAGTTGAAAATAGAAGAGAGGACTCAGTGCCCAGGGCCTCCTGTCAGCAACGGCTCTGGAGTGCAGCCACTTGCATCCCTGGACATGGCGACCTTGTTCCCACGACAAAGGTCCAGGCTAAGGGGACTTAGGGTGGCAAGAACGTTCTCTGTAGGAGCCAGAGGAAAATCTCAGGTTGACACCTTCCCTGGTTCCCCATCCAGTTCATTGTGAGGACAGTGGAATCCCTTGTTTCAGTTTCCTGAGGGCAAAAAAGGGAAGATCCCATCAAACTGGAAATGATGATAAAGAGGCATCTGTTGGGGGCTTGGGGAAGAGGAGGGTCTGTACAAAACACTCTCTCTCCCCTCCAGTGGGTTAGCATCCCATCCCATCACGCATTCTCCACAAACAATAAGCTCACACTCAAACTAAGAGCTGAAGAGGATGGTTGACAAACACGTTGCTTCTTTGCAAAATCACCTACCCCTTCACCATCCCACCCTTCTCAAAGTTTCTCCAGCGTCGCAGGGGAGCCAAGTCAATGCTTTCTCAACGCCCGCCACACAGACCTATCACATCTCTACCACGTAAGGCTTGGCACAGGAAAACTTTAAAATAGACAATAAATCAATATTGCCTAATGCTTAAGGTACCTTGGGAAAACGTACATAGAATTCTCTTTTCATCTCCACAAAAACGAATCTAGCTGTTACCCGGTGCCATTGACTGCAAGCTAAAATCAACTCCTTGGCAGAGCCAAGGCTGTCCTGTGTTGGCTTATAAGACCCAGAGTGCAGAGAGAATGGATGGCAAGGGGCTTGTGTGGACTTCTCTGTGAGCATGAGGAATGTGCTGTACCAAGGCAGCCTCCCCACCCCACCCAACACACACACACACACACACACACACACACACACACACACACAAGCTGTTGGAGCTAGGCCTGCTGAGCTGGTCCTGTTTAACAGAAGAGTGAGAGAATGGGCTCTGTGTAACCTGAGGAAGGGGAATAAGAGAAACATGGCCTTGCCTGTGCTCTTTGAAGGGTTATTCATGTTGTTGCAATTTATTTTTTGTTGTCCACTGATTTTACTTCAAGGGCGCCTCATCACCCTGGGTCTAGGGCCTCCCAAATGAGACCTCTACTTCCGGCTAGCACAATGGCTGCTAATGTATCCAATTCACCAAAGTCAGTTTTGGAAAACAGCATTATTTTTCAAGATGCTTTTATGTTTATTATAGAAGTGTATTTTTTATAAAACCATGACAAAACAGTTTTGATGTCATGAGGTTTGGGGGTTTTTTCTCCTTTCTTTAAGGACTCTGCATTTTGGTCTAAGGGCCGTTAATAGTAGCCAGTCCTGATTGGCCAACATCTGTTTCTTTATAGGAACCTTTCTTGCCAAGTAGCTGGACAGCAAAACCCATTTGGTATTCATGGGAAGTACTTGCTGAACAATAATGACAATAATTGCCTCTGATTCTTGTGTTTACAACACTGCCAAAGTATCATTAGGGCCTTATTTATAGATAATAATGCTTATTAATCACAAGTATTTGAATTTTGGAATGTATTAGATTAATATTCTTTTGTACCTCAGTTCTGTACTAATGCCGTGAAAGACATTTACTGAATGCAACTCATTGGGAATGCTTATTTTGAGCTGCAAAATAATGTGTGTAATTTGCAGGTGAAAGATAAAGAAATTACATGCCTACCTCGCAACAGCCTCCACCGTGATCAACGGCCAACATGGAGCATTGGGCCCTAACTCTTAAATGAGAAAGGAAAGAAGCAAAATAAATGTCCCTACAGGTATTATTTCCAAAAAAATCTTGTAAATTCTTATGACAGGAGAGCTCCCTAATAATAAGTTCATCATCCTGTTTTGCCATAAGTCTTTAGCGGATAGCATCATTTTATTGAAAAGGGTCTGAGGTGAGGAATAATTAGTGATTCTGTAATAATTTCACATTATGTAAGTTCTTGGAGGCTCAAGGGAACAAAATAGGGTAGGATGATTAATAGCTGTAAACAACAAAAGTACAATCTTAGGTCTAACTGCCCAGCTATTAAACATCATTCATTTACTTGCTAAATCTTTCTATATGCTTAATTTCCGTGCAAGCAAACATGAAAGCTATTGTTTCCCTCTTTTTATGTGAATTAGAAATAGGAATCATTAAAAAATTTCAAAAGATGATCTCACTTTTCTAAGAGTAAAACAAAGAGTACCATTTCAGTCAGGGTAATAAAACTTTATGAATAAATATAAAGCACTATTAGCCCATAATATTTACCTGGCCAGTCCGTCCCTCCCACTCCCTTTCATATACCAAATATGAAATCAGCAATATTTTACTATTTTCTAGCCTACATTTTTATTTGTTCTTGGAGTATTCATGCCTTATGTGTTAGAACAATACTTCAGTGTGTTTAATTACATGAATGCAAAATGTAGTGACATAATTTTCCAGAAATTTTTGAGACAGCAAAGCTAATTAATAGAGATTCTTAGGTGCTATTTTTAAAATCATATTTGCAACCAGATATATTTTCTTAAATTACCAGTAATTAATGTTTATTAATGTTCTTTAGATTAAACCCAAATCCATGTCCATCTTAGCCTACTCGACCAAAGACTACTTTAAAATAGTCTGTGGACCTAATTACCACCTACATTACCAATACGTAACATTGCCCTGTCGTATTTTCTCGATTTTTGTCCCCCATCTCCCCTCGAATAAGTAAGAAAGTAAAAGGGGACCACCTTTCAAATGACACCGAGAAAATTGCCCTCCCTTCAAGACCTTTGAAAATGCGTTCAGCAAATATTTCCAAGGAGGAGACTAAGATTCTAGTTCACTACATGTATAATGCTAACATTTTAATCCATTGCTAGATGTAAATAACTTTAGCGATCCCAGTTGGACTATTTAACATTAATTTAAAGTATCTTATAATATGTGTGTGTGGCTCCTCTCGTGGGGCTAAGTAGAAAGGTGAACAATTATCCAATCAATGTACTCAGCCAAACCTGGCAAGTCAGCCCCCCCAACAATTTTTATTTAAATCCTGTAAGTATCTCAACCAGAGATCCGTTCAGGTGTGCAATGCATCTCTCGTTACATTGGTAGGATGAAGCAGCAAGCAGTATCTCACAGCATTAGCTGCGATCTCACAAATTTAATCACTACAGATAGCCAATCTAGATTGCTGAAATTTCGCTATGTCTTCTCTCTTTTTTTTCTTACTAGCTAGGCAGAAGGGAGGGCAGCCTGAATTCTCTAGATAATTAATTCAACTCTCTGATTTATTTTGCCTTCGGTAGACCTCGCCTGGTTCTCTCTTGAAAAGACGCTGGTAGTTGGAGGAGGAAAAAAAATTAAATGTTTTGAGGGAGCAGGAATACATCTCCCCTCGCTGTGTGTCACTGGTAACGTCTAAACACTGAGGCTGACTACCTGAAATTCCTCTCGGGTGTCTCTCAGAACCTTTACTGAATTAGCTGCACCCAAAGGCTTGCAGGCTCGAGAAGGGGAAAGAGAGAGGGAAAGGTGGACGGAGAGAGAGAAAATGATTAGTCTGTGAAGTAGAGTTTAAATTTGAGGGCACTGAAAAGGTGATTTGCTGGGGAAAATGGTTCGACTGAACAACTTGTAGTCCACCAACATCCTGGCTGTTTCCTAAGAGCCTCGTTGGATATGAAACTTGAGATCTGTCAACATTTTATAGTTGCCCCGATGTAATAAGCATTTTTCCTTCTTTTCTTTAACTGCCAAATTTTTTAATAAAATTGAATCTTGGATGCCTACATTCTGGGGAGTTTTATTTGCTATATTATAGTTCTGTCTGCTGTTAGGCCACAGAATGCCAAAGTATTTATTCTTACAAATCTTTCTATATGTGTAACTTGAGCCTACTAAAATAGTCCTTTACCCACTTCATTAATTAAGTCGACAGAAAAGATTCTTTTACATTTTGGTAGTGAATGACTCTTGGTCCAAATTTTTGAATGAATGTTGCGCATTTTAAAATCACTACGTAGCCTGTGTCTACTTATATCACGCCACACCATCACACAGAAAACTTTCTAAAATAAAAGACTAACTTATTTTTGCAGTTGATTCAAAACCCCATCTAGAGTAAAATGTTTTTGCCTCTTCCCAACCAATATTCCTTTTTAAAAATTTTCACTTGTGGTATTTCCATCATTTCAACTGGAAACTTTTTAATAAAGAGATTAGGAAACAAACCTGGCAAAGCAGCTTGCTAAACTGATTTTTTGTTTTCACAAGCTCACCACTAATATTTAGATACCACTGATGAGTTACCAGTCTTTGAAATACTCTCTCTGAAATAAATACGTAATAACAAATTACACATGGGAACACCACCATCAATGTTTTTCAGTAAAGAAATACACATTTAAATAAACATAGAAAAACCAAAATAATATTTTATAATATCAGTAAAAGCAACTCTCATTATGTGAGAAAGCTCCTCCTATCGTGGTCTGCAAGAAAGTTTCAAAACTTTACCATTTTGATTCCTTTATTAACTAGGACAAATAGCTTTTAAAGCATAACATTCGGGCATCACATTTCTTTACATTTGCTCGGCACAAAAGTGTATTTGGATTCTTGCCAATGTAGTCATTTTAACTGTAATTCTTATTTTAAGCAGAAAAACACACACACCTCCAAAAAAACTTTTGAAAATGCCAAGGTTCAGAATATTATCAAGCAAGAAGCAAATAGGTAACATGTCATCCCATGTTATACAAATCATTTCAAGTATAAATATATGTTTCAAATTTCCTGTTTACACTCTGAGCTATCACTAGACTACTGAAAGGCTTTTGATAATAAAAAGGCCCATAAAATTAAAATACTTAAAAATGTTTTCCTTACAGTAGGATGGAAAAATAAACGAATGCTCTTTTTCATTGCATCCAGAATGTAATTTTTGTTCTAAAACAACAGTATTTAATTGCAGGGAAAAAAATACCTGAATTTAGATAGAATATTTATGTTTTAAATATGCATTCTAAAGTACGATGCCTCTTTATTTTACATAAAACAAGTTATTTAAGTTCACAGTACTTTTAAATGGAGTGTGCTTAAAATATTAATACCACGCATGTATTATTTACTGATTTCCGTGGTGTCATCTACAGTTAGCACAATTCAGATTTCAAAATAAATTCTGAACTTTTTTTTCAATGGGAATACGGTTTACCCACTCTCCCAGCTATTTTAAGACTATCTGTTGTAGAATGTATTGTTAATCGTACAAGTTTGCTATATTACACATGGACATGTTATATGCAAATGTATTCAGTTGGGGTATGTATATATGTTGTTATGTTATGTACATAAACATCTACCCATGTGCATATGTATATTTACATCATGTATAAATATGTGTATATTACCAAAGGGTACTATACTGAAGGAGGAGGAGGAGCTTCTAAGGATTGCCAAACAATATTTTAGTTAACTGTTAACTGAGTGCTGTTTTCTATGGAAGTAATTAGGTTTTCCTTTTTTTCACAGTCCCAAAGGTGGGTGTTTATAGACATGGTTTAGATATTTACTGTTTTCCAAAAGGCTAGTTGGATAATCGTATGTCAACATGAGCTTTAAATAAATTAGTGATACCCTCCCCTGCACCTTCCCCTTCTCTTAGAAAAGCCTATGGGCAAACAGCTCGATAAAAAATTCAAAGAAGAGCTAAATTCTGATTTTTCCAAAAACAAAAACTCCTCTCATTAAACATTAACATCTCACCATGAACGTTCTTGATTAAAATTTAGCTGTCTATAAATTATCCTGTGATAAGGAGCGATGGAAATTCTATCATGACACTAGCCGGTTAGGTCTATTGAGTTGAGCATCTGTAAATTTTACTTACAGCCTTTCCCAGGACAGAAGGTCTTATAATTAGAACTGTAGTTAATAGTAAAAACATCTAATATTAATAATTACAAGAAATTATTTTACATATATATATATATATATATATATATATATATATATATATATATATCACTGGTATCTCCAAAATCCTGAAAATCCTCAGATGCAAACATGAGGGCAAAAAGAGGACAATCAAAAGTATTTACAAAGTTTCTCTTTAGGGTCCTCTGAATCTCACGCTATTAAAATACAGTATGGCGATTGGGTTCATATTCTCAGTAATGGAGAGAATATTTAGCCTTTTCCTGGATTCTCTCTGCCCTGTCTTCCCTTTGAGAGCTGAACAATCTGGATGGGACTGGTTGTTTTCAGAAGGAGGGAGTGCATCTGGCCCAAGTTTTCTTCTGCTAGTCTGCTCTTCTCTTCTCTAATGAGAGATAACTGACAGCCCTGTTTTGTATGAAATTATGGAAATCACAGGCTGCAGGAAAGGAGAGCCATTATT
This sequence comes from Vulpes vulpes, assembly GCF_048418805.1. Taxonomy (NCBI): domain Eukaryota; kingdom Metazoa; phylum Chordata; class Mammalia; order Carnivora; family Canidae; genus Vulpes; species Vulpes vulpes. The sequence goes on along the minus strand of NC_132795.1, from coordinate 67,011,832 downwards.
TCAGAACTGAAAAGGTGTGGGTGTCTTCAACTCCCCCCCCCCCCAAAAAAAATTGCCCATCACTGGAAAGGAGCCAGTAAACTGCAAAGGGGCTGAGGACAGTGGCACATAACAGGAGCACAAGTCAGCCAAGGAGACAGCCAGAAAGCGCTTTTCAATTGATTGCTACCTCCTTGCTAAACGTCCAAAAATAAAAACCACCTCCAAGCAGTTTTTAAGGCCGAGACAGAGAGGAAGCAGATACACAGAACCCTGCGAAACGTGGCTTCCCGGTGAGTGAACTCCGGGGTTGGGAGCAGGCTGGAGGATGGATGCGAGGGCTCTGGCGGCACTGCTCAGCCAACACTGTCCCTTTCCGCCGTACCCTCGCTCACGTGAGTCCGGGCGTCCTCGAGTATCCCCGGCCCCCAGGAGGGATCTCTCGGGGAGTCAGACGGGACCAAGGCGAGAGGAGGAGACGCACGTGTAAAGGCGGGGTGTGCGTCGGGGCGGGGGAGTTGCGGGTGAATTCCAGGCTTGCGGATTTAGATCTCAAGGCTCAGGAGGTCACGCTTGCACCGGAGCCTCCCGTACCGCCCCCTGCCCTGCCCTGCCCTGCCCTGCCCTGCCCTGCGCGCACCCCGCACTCACACGCACGCCCTCGCACACGCACACGCACACGGCTCCGAGCCGCTGCGCTCGCCGGGCCGCCCAGGTGGCGCCCCTCCGAGGCGCGCTCGCCGGGGGTGAGGCGGCCCAGCCGGGCACTGCCCCCGCCGGCGCCCCGCGCGGTTCTCGGGGCTCCGGCGCCCGCGGGGCCCGGAACGAGGCGCGGCCGGGCGCGGACCGGAGAGGGGGCGGGAGCAGGCCGCGGAGGGGTGACGCCGGCCGCCTCCCTCCCCGCGCCTCCTGCGCGCCCTCGCCCCCTCCCGCCGCGCCGCGCCGCGCCGCTCCTCCGCCGCAGGGAGCGGGCGCTCCAGGGAGGCGCTGGCGCCGCGGGTGCGCGCGCGGGTGGGCGTGGCCGTGGGCAGCGCGGGGAACCCACGCGGCCCGGGCGCCCCCGCGAGCGACGCGCCGGCTCCACCCGGCGCTGGCCTGCAGGGGGCGCCGCGCCTTCGGCCCCCGGGGCTGCGGGCGGAGGGGCGCTGCGAGCCTCCCGGCGCAGAGGAGGGGCGGGCCGGAGGACCCCGACGGAAGCGGGCTCCCCCGCGCCTGGCGGGAACGGTCGCGCGGAGTCCCGAGGCCGGGGCTCACCTGCCGCCGGCCGAGCCGGGGTTTGCGCGCCGATCTCCAGCGAGAGGCCGCGGGGCTTGTGTCCGCCCCCCGCTCGCCGCGGCCGCGGGAGGCCAGGAGCTGGCAGGGGGAGCTCGCCACCTGGCCCGTTTGCTTGGCGCGACTTAGTCCTCACTCTGGGGTAGGGAGGGGGCGCCTTTCTTTTCTCTCCTCGCACAGCCGCGCCAAGCGGCGCAAAGTTTCCTGCTACTCGGGGAACGGAGGCGGATCAAGTTCGAGCCTCGCTTCCTGGCTGGGCCGCCCCGAAAGTGCCAGAAGTCTGGCCGGCGAGCTGCGCCCTGGGCTTCCCCAGCAGCCACCCTCAAATGCACGCCCCTTCCCCTGGCCGAGCGCGGATGCGGCGGGTCCCGCGCTGGGGGGCCCGGAGACCCGGGAATCTGCCGCCGGCGCCGCGCCCGCCCCTGCCCCTGCCCCTGCCCCTGCCCCTGCCCCTGCCCCTGCCCCAGCTCGCGGGCCAGGCCCTCTTTCCCGCCCGGCGGGGCTCTGCGCCCCCGCCCCCCGGGGACATGCCCACCTTGCAGCATCGCGGGAAGAGAGTAGGGGCCACGCTCCCCAGGTATAGAGTTCGAGTCCTCACAGGCCACCGACGGGGGTTTGATCCGTCCCAGGGCCTCCACACACACCTCACGGGGGCGCCCAGGGTCAAAAGTACCTTTGGAGTAAACCTGACTTGGTGAAACCTCGAACTCTGGGGGTATCTACGTCCCTTTCTCATTCCAGAACTTCATCTGATCTTTGGGTAGTGACTGTCCCCCGTCCTGATGGGGACCCAGCAGGCAAGCCAGGGCCAGAGGTGTGCGAATTTTTTTATTTTAAAGACCCACATCTTATAAGTGTGAGATTTTTTTTTTTTTTATCAGGCAGTACAGATTACTTAAAGCGTACCATTTCTTCGCGATCCAATTTTATTAGGATTTACTCTCATTTGTGCTCCACTTCTCTAGGGAAATAATGCTTTGATTAATGTAATCCTGGCCCGGGATCCGCCACATGCCCCTCGCCCCTCTCCCAAGAGAAAGGGCCTGTTTGACAAACAATAACAGAGCAGTAACTCTTGCAATCTGCCCACACCTTTGGGGGTGGCTGGGGAGAGGGTGACACACGTTCAAATGCCGTTTGCTAAATGCAATGGTGAGAGAAGGGAGCGGGCTCTGCAAGGAGCGAACTTTCTAGACGCAAAGCCCTGGGCATCGAGGCGCGGGGGCTCATGGGGAGGGCCTCCCGGTGGGGTGCGCGCGTGGGTGCATGTGCGCGCCTGCCCTCTCCTCGCTCCCAGTGTCTGCCTCTTTGTCCCCCGCCACAGGCCTCCGCCACAGGGATCTGCGCGCTCTGCGTGGGCAGTCCCCGGACCCAGGGCGCGTCCACAGCGCCCACCCGCGGCCCCAAAGCACCTCGAGAGCAGATCTTAGGAGATAAGCAGGAGCCGACCTGAGGTGCCCTGCAGCTGCCAAAACCTCGGCTAGAAACCTAGAAGGTGGGACCAAATTCAGTGGTTCTCCTCATGCACACATGCATGCTTCCATGCATCCATGCATCCATGCATCCATGCATACCAGACAAATCTGCGGACGCAGGCACGGAGAGCTGCACCTCGCCCCGGCTTCGGGTTGAGAACAGGCGCCCCCTTTCCCGCTCTCCCTCCTCCCGCGCAGCCCTGGCCCCCTCCCGAAGGGAGAACAACAGCTCAATTACGGAAAGAAGCGAAGGAAAGAAGTCCCAGGCTCGGAGGCGCCCGCTGCTGCTCCTTCGGTCCCCTTCCCTGACGCCCCGTCCCCACCCCCACCGTCCCCAGCTCGGGGAGGGCGGGGATGCGGCGGTGCGAAGGGGTCCTGCCCTGCTCCGCCGGAACAAAGCCCACCGCGGGAGCCCGCGGCCGCGCACCGAGCCGGTGACAAAGGCGGGCGGGCGCGCCGAGCTCCGAGTCTTCGCTCCTGCGGCGGAGCGGGAAGGAGGCCTGGAAGGTGGGGAGCGATTTGCACCCAGTCTTTCCTGGGCTGCTCCCACTTGCTCTTGTGTACCCAGTGACCTTCTAGGGTGACTCAGCGTTCACCTCTTCGTTGTCCCGCACCCCTCTCTCCCTCTTGTCCCCTTCGGTCCCCAGTCTCCCTGCCTTTCTCTCCACCTGACTCTTTTTACCTTTTCTCCTTCTCCTTTTGCCTTTTTTTTTTTAATCTCTTTCCATTTCTCTTTTCCATAGAAAAGCAATGCTAATTTGACTTCTGAAAGCCGCTGTGGGCGTTCAAACAACAGTTTGAAAGACCTTCCAGGGCAGTGCTTAGGGAGAAAAGGAGTAATGGGATCCTCTTAATTTTATTACGCAAACTGTGATCTAAATAAAATAAAATGCAGCCTAAGAAAGCGGATCTTGGCCCTGGGACCCCCACAAGTCGCCACCTATTCGGGAGAAGTTGCTTCTGACAGCCACAAATGGGGGGGGTCACGGGGGTGCGAGACCTCATGGCTGTGGAATTGAGCCCTTGAGCGTTTGGTGTGCCCCAAGGCAAACCCACTTTCTAGGGAAAGTTCCAGTCGGACTTTATAACCCTGGCAAGGAATCGCCTATCAGCCCTCTGCAGTGAAGTCGCAGTGTTTTTGAACTTATGATACTTCAATCGTCAGTGTTTGTCCAAGTGAAGTTTTACTTGTTTGTTTTGCAATGTGAGCGGAAAAATAAAGAGAACAGCCTAGGCCATTTGAACAATATGTGCCAGGACTTATGGGGATTTTTGCACCCTGATATAATACTAAATTAGGATGTGAGGTCTGCCAAGCATCACTGTAAGCCTGGGATCCTCCCCTTGGGCTTTATTGAGTAAGCAGTCTCCCTACAGAAAATTGGAGAGAAGGAGAGCCTTCAAAGCAATAGGGGATATGTAACTTTCAACTTGGGACTAACCCCAGGACAAGAAGCTATGGTGAGCAGGGTCACTTAGTTCTCCTATCAAAGTCTCTTTCCCAGATAGAGGGCTGAAATTATATTGCTGCAAACCATGTAGTGGTTGAAGTATCAAATATCAATAAAAATTGGTAATGTATTTTAAAGGTGAGCGAAATAGCCACACTTTCTTGAAGACTCTCTGTGGCTGACGGGTCCAGGGTGGGCCTAAGGAGGGAGCCAGACAAGGAGTGAGAAACTTAGCATTCACAGAAGAGACACCTCATAGAAGCACCATTTGGAGGACATGTCCGAAAGAGCAGCCTTCAGCCTGGTAAGCTGCAGCCTGCACCCAGACAATAGCAGAGTTCAAATGCCAAAAAAAAAAAAAAGAAAGAAAGAAAGAAAGAAAGAAAGAAAGAAAGAAAGAAAGAAGAAAAAAAGAAAGAAAAAGAAAAGAAAAGAAGCTAATAATAAAAAACAGAGACACCAAAGTGCAAGAATTGTTTTCTGGTGTGCCACAATGACTCTTATCCATTACAAAACTACCCAGTTCCAAGCCAGAAAGGAGACGCTTGTATAACGACGTATGGGGAACGGTTTGGATAGTGCGTCTCCAAAGGAGGAGTTCAATTCTGTTAGAACCACAAGCATCAAAAATCCAACCAGCCCTCTGGCAGGGCTGAGTTAATATTTCTGGGTTTTGTTTTTTAAAACACAGACACAAATACATACGCACACGCGTGCATGTGTGCGCGCGCACATACACACACACACACACACACCAAGTTGACCTTGGAATATTTTTTCTAGCTAGGACATACCCACATGTTTTGGTTAATAAATCATCATCATCACTCCGGTCAATCAGCTGGGTTCTATGTTACCTAGCCCTGTGAATTTAAATTCGAAGAAGACCATTGTGTTGGGGGCTGGGGTGGGGAGGTGAGGGGGGCAGGCAAGAATAGTCCATCACATTGTGTCAGCTGCGGCTTCCCTAGCGATTGGTAGTTTTCATTACCAGACTTGTCAGGTGCATACACGCAGCTAGAGTGGGCAAACACTTGGAAATGGGTTGTTTTAAAAGCATACTCTCGATAACCAACTTATTGTGCCTTTTTCATTTAGATTCCACGATCCGAAATGGCCTGTAGTTTAAAGCAGTCCTACGAGCATCAGAGTGAAGCTTCTTACTATTTAGGGTGAGAATTTATTGTCTGAATTTATAATTGCTCCTCCAAACCCATCTTAAAAAAAAAAAAAAAAAGCTAAGTGTTTGCTCCTTTCCTACAGATCAGATAAATCAGTTATCAAAGTGGTACAAAGAACTGGGCTGGGTAGGGGGGTATCCGCAGGCTTCAAAAAAACTTCGCAAGACCAAGAAATAACTCATCCACTGCCAAGACGACAAACGCTCATTTCCACCCAAAAGCTGCTGTTGAAGAGCCCTTTCCTTTGTATATGGCACACAGTGTGGGCTGTATGTTTAACATTTTAATTTGTAAATAGTAATGGCAAATGTGCTTCTACACCGCTAAGGTATCAAAGCACCTTACCATTCTCAAATGGAAGCAAATGAGTAAATACCCATTTTGTGTTTTGTACGTTTGACCCAGGTAATGTTCTTCATTCTCTTTTGGCAAAAGCAATTTCACCATCCCCAACAATTAAAAGTCTGTAGCTTTGCCCAGCACTTGGGATCTTAATTCATACTCAGTTTGATCGTTTCCACCTCCAAATCATTATAGAATCCTAACACGATTCTATATGTCAGTTTTCAAATTAACTTGTTGCTTTACCCAGAATTATTATTTTGTTTCTTTTACTTTAGGTAACCTAAGACTATAGATTTCATGAGGAGCAAGCATTCTCTTTCATTAGGGGTGTGTGTGTGTGTGTGTGTGTGTGTGTATGTCTTTAAGTACCTTTGCAAGAAAGGAAAGTAAGTAGCAGCCAAGATAGTTACAATCACAGATCTCCTGACACACACACACACACACAAAAATCAAGCTCTAAATATGTACAATTATTGCTTAACTAGTGTTTCCCCCCCCCCCCTTCAAACTCTCTGGCTAAAGAGAAAAAGTTTCCTTTCTCCTTAATAATTTTTAAATGCATTTAGCGACCCTGGGCACACAGAGTAAACTAGAGCTTTGAGGCAATCGTCCAGTTCACGTGAATCTCCCCCAGAAGTCTTTTGTCTGAAAAGTCCGGAGAGCTGAAGAAAAAGCAATGTTTGGACTCAGATTACACAGTTTCCTCAAATTTCCACCTTGTTTTATTAGCACAAACCTGACAGTACATTTCCTGACTCTAGATGTGAGAGCTCTCGGTCGAAAATCGTGGAACCAGAAATGTTGTTCAGAGTATGCTTTGCTTATATGATTCCCATAATCTCTCAGCTCTCCTGGAATTAAATGCCATTTGTACATGCAAACCTCGACTCTTTCAAGTTAGTTTCAAAGAAAAACTTCTCGGGGCTGAAACCTGGTTGACTTGGAGTTGAGTCTGAAAGAATACGGTGTCTTTCCCCCTCTTCCAGAGGGACATTAGAGCTCTCACGAGACGTGTCCCCTTCCTAACAGGCTCTGTGACACATTCACAGGTGTGCTGAACCACTGAACCGTGGAAGCCAGCTTCTCACTTCCAGTCACTCATGGCTTCCCTTCCTTAGTCATGGTCTCTAAATCTCCTTGGGAAAATTGTTAGTGACAAACTAATTCCTCGGAACCGGTCAGGATTTGCCCTTCACCATTTTAGGAAGTTTTCCGCACATCTTTTTCATCCTTTGCCACAATAAAGTCCAGTCTTCATTGGCAGTATCGAAAACTCTCTGAGGCGGAAAGCTGGTGCTCTGTTAAAACTTCTCTTCAACTGTGTTAATATTGTCCTAAAAAAGTTTCAAGCCCACAGTTACCTCTCACCTCTGGCTATTTTATATTTTCTTTTTTCCTAACAGGGCTTTCCAGGGTAAATCCAAAAATCTGTCTACAACTGTAGGAAGTCCCAAGAATTGAAGTAGCCATTAAGTGTCAAATGGACTAAAAGAGAGATCCCGGTAGCCTTGACTAAATCTCCAAGAGCTTGGGTTTTACTTAGAAGTCAAGGCATGTATCAAGTTGAAGAACGTTTATTATTTAACAGATAATGCCTTAGAACGCATTTTTGCTCTCTTGCCTGCTTCCCCCAAAAATACAACCCGAAACGTGGCTTCTTAAGTGACTTATTCTGTACCCTTGATAATTTTTTTTTAATGTTTTTGCTTTCGCAGCCTAATTTCTGCTTTCCAGCCCTACATACACATCACTGAGAGGAATGGACAATTTCTTTTTTTCTTTTTTCTTTTTTCTTTTTTTTTTTTTAACTGTATTTCCTTCAGGGCCATTTCACAGACGGGGATGGGTGGGAGACGGAGAGGTCAGGGTCCTCATATTTAAAACCCCGCGTTGGGTAATGAATTCGCTCCTCATTGTGAATATGAATAGAAAGGTAGGGGTGTTTGTTCCTTTGGCAAGTTTGGAGGAGCAGATTTGCTTTTGAAACAGCTACATTTTACTCAGTACCTGCTAAGACGAGTCAGTGCGCCCCCTGCTGACAAGTCAATAGTGGGACTCCTGAGCACTTCCAAAGTTTATTTTGTTCAGTAAACCGTGTCATATAAAATTAACAACAACCAATAAAATTAGCTTATATGTTTCAACTGTAAAAGTCCAAAACAAAATAAAGCTAGTTTTAGTGGCGCTAGAAATCTCTAGTTTGGCTTCTTCTCTTTGGCTGAACCAAGGTCCTTTTATCTAAAGCCCAGTGCACAAACATATAGCTTAATGTGACTAGTGTTCTTCCTTTTATTTCTTTCTCTATGGCAACCAATATGCTCTGCTCAGAAATGTTCCCCATCAAGGAAACAAATGATCTTCAGGGAGCAGCTCTATATGGCATCTGGTCCAATGGAGCACAGAGAGTTAACCCCAGTCAAAAGCAAGGCTGCCAAGCACGTAAACAAGGAGTGGAAAACTGGCGATTCTTACCCCCCTCCCCAACTGAAACCTCTTCCTCCCTCCTTACAAACCATTTCACTGATTTGGCATCAACTGTTTCCAAAGAAATTACAAATTTTAAATTGCAAGGTGTTCCGGATGCGAAAGTGCAATAAAATTCTGGCCATTCGATTCTACCCCTCATCACACCAGACGCGGCTTCCTTTAAAAAGAACAAAACCAAGACGCTTTTACAATCCTCTCCAGCCTATTTCACGAAGGTAAGGTGCCCACACAGGCTTGGCCTTGGCCTAGCTATTTCCTCCAGCCAGATTTATCTAATTAACTGCACCTAGCAAGTAACTTCCCCCTCAATTTTTACAAAACCCAGGGACAGTGGCGGTGGGGGGTAGGGTGGGGGGGGGGGAGCAAGACCGGCTGTCAAAATGGACAACAAAGTAAAAATCTAGTTTTCAATAATAAAGCTCCAACGCCCTTTGGGAATAAAGTGTAGGATGTCCTGGTTAGTTTTGATTGATCACCCTCTTTTCTGATGGACTTTCACTCCCGAGCTGGGAGGCAGGAACTAAGGCTGCTCCCCAGACTCCGCATTAACCAGGGGTGCACTGACTTCCTGCCTCCTCTTCCTCCCCTGCTTCCTTCCACTGCGGTCGCTCAGCCCTTCCTTTGCCAAGCCCACCCCACCCCCCTGCTCCCAGCAGGAATCCCCCCCCCCTCACACTGCAATCCCAGACAAGCACACACGGGTCACCACATCAGTTCTGGCTACAGAAAGGGGGTGTCTTCCCCTCTAGTTATGATTCTCTAGGAAAAAAAAAAAGAAATATGTATAATACTGCGTGCTTTATAATCATTTTTCTAGGGCTTCCCCCCACCTCACAATCAACAATTAAAATTAATAGCACTCTCCTCCCCCACCCCCAAAAAAGTGAAATGCCTCACTGTGGGGAGCTTTGGAGTGAGTCCATCTTTTTATGTAATATTTTAGCAGGGTTGGGTTTTTTTACTCTCCCCCAGCACACTTTCCCTTCCTTCCTTCAAAACAGTTGCTCTGTGAACCCTCTCTTGTCCCAAGCAATGAAAATAAGCTCCCAAACCTACAAGAGCATAAATAAACCGTAAAGGAGGGGGGAAAAAAGGGAGAAAGCAGGTAAAGAAAATGAAAAAGGACTTACCGAGCAAACTTCCCGGCTTAGATTTTAAAATAAAAGAAGATGTTTTATTATTTTTTTAAAGGTGCCTGGGGGGGGGAAGGCATATTCTCAACTCCCCAGAACCGATGCATCCTTAGTCTTCCCTTTACACTGACTCCTCTAAACCCAGCTCTCCACCAGTCTATTATTTTCACCAAAATATATGAAAATGTATGCAAATGAAAATCAGCACTAACTGTTCTCCCCTTGTTATATACTTTGGATTTTTTTTTTTTTCCAGACAAAACAATCACACTAGGCAAAGGGAGGGGGCGGATGGGGTGGGGCTGGGTGGGGGGAGGCTGGGGAGCTACTCGAGAACTAAGTACGCGGAGAGGGGGGAGGACAGACCTCGGAACAGAACTGTATTTCTGTTATCGAGGAGCACAGCGTTTTGGGGGGCTTCCCATACGCGCACACACACCCTCCTTGAAAAGAAAGAAAGTGGATCTGTTTGCAGAGGCGCTATCACGTTTCATCAGGCCACCTGAGACTGCTTTTGAAAGCGTGTACTGTGAAATTCATAGCAGTAATTTAGACAAAATCCTCACTGTATATTAATGAAAGGCGGCCCCATGGCTCTGTTCCTATCCTCCCCATTCAGTGTAAACAAAACCACGAGACTCTCTCGGTTTTTGAGCCGGATCCAAGTAAAATCGGCAGGAAAGGAAAACACGGGGTGCTGGCACCGACTATTCAAACGTCTGCACCTGGAGATCTCAGATTTATTCAATGAAATCTGTGTTCCATCTTTTCTATATACATATACACATACATAAATATAAAAAGGAACCTTAGGGGGACGTCGAGGGGAAAAAAAAATCCGTTCTGTTTGGGGTTTGGTTACGGCTGCCTCTCAGAGCTGCACCTTAGCAATAATGGCTTTGCTAAAAACCTACCTAACGGCGGTATCTCTCAGCCGGCAAGCAGGAGCTGGACCAGATCCTACATAAATCCTACGCGTCTACCGTTAATCTTGAGATCACGCAAAGGCGTAGCTTGCGGCTGGGCTCTGGCTTAAAATTGAGTTCACCTAACTGCGTCCAGCCGGAGGAATTATTCATCGGGAGCGGGCGGCGGGGTCCGCGGGCTACCCGGAGCACCCCGGCGGCTCCGCATCTACCTCCGGGGCCGCTGGAGCTCAGGACTGCCGGCTGCAGGAGCGGGCTGGGGCGGCGGGCTGGGGCGGGCGCGGGGCGGGCGCGGGGCGGGCGCACCCGCGGCCGGGGTGCGGGCTGCACGCCCACGCACACTCATTAGGAACCTTGCATTTACTGAATGTCCGAGTTGGGTTAGTTCATTGGAAATCCCCGAGGAGGGTTCAATTTGCCCTTGTTTTCGTTGCCACTTTCTCTTTTTTCTTGGTTCGCTGAGGTTCCTCTGTGCAGCGTTTCCGCTTGGCCGCGTCCCCCCACCCCCGCTTCTCCCGCCTACCCTGCGCGCGCCCCCTCCCGTCCCCCTTAACTCTTTCAGCCGGGCTGGGGCTGAGAATGCGTTTGTCGCCTCCAGCCCATCCACTACGCAAAGCCATCTGAAAACAGAAAAGAAAGAAAAAGCACCACTGTGTCTAAGAATAGCGAGCAGGCAAAACCCCACTAATAACCACAGAGGAGAAAAAATAAATATATATATATATATACACATACATACACACACAAATGCACACACACGCACAATATAAACGGTGGAGGGCGCGGCTAGGCTAGTGGATCCTGGTCCTGGTCCTCTAGGCCGGCTCCCGCTGCAATGGGAATTCCTGGAGCCAGTGGGGCGGAATACACTTACGATGGATCTATGGGGAAAGGTCGAGCTGATTGCTTTTCAAATACATCGCAGGGCTCCGCTGGCCGGCACCCTCCAAACACACAAGGACACGCTCGCTACTCGCTCGAATCCCAGCGGAGGGGGGAGAGAAGGAGGGAGGGAGAGCGCGGAGGCAGGGGGGTGGGGAGCGAGCGAGCCGCGGCGGCGAGCGGTCCGTCTCGCACGCGCGGGCACCGCGCTGGTCCTGGGCTGCAGGTTTCCCAGATGATGGCATCCGAGAACTTAAACAAAGGGGGCCGCCGCCGGCGCGCGGCGGCTGCGGAAAGTTGCGGTGGCGGATTTCCAGGGAGCGCGGCCGCGACCCGAGCCCTCGGCGAGGCGAGCTCTCCCTTTCCACCCCCGCCGAGGCAGAGGCGGGGGCCGGCCGGCGAAGGAAGGGGGAAACTTTGAATCCACTGGGGATCCGTCTGCCTATAGGTATTAGCGTGAAGGGTGCATCCGCGCCGCGCGCGCTACAAACCTCGGGTGGGGGTGGGGCGGGGCGGGCGGCCACGCGACGCAGCACTAGGTGAAGTGGGTAGGTGGCTATTTTTCATGCTTTTTTTTTTTTTTTTTTTTTTTTTTTTTCCTCTCTCCTCTCTTCATTTTCCTCCTGGTCCTAACCCCCCTCCCCCTCCGCCTCCCCCTCCGTCCCTCCCTCCCTCCCTCCCCGTCCTCTCCCCTCCCCTCCTCTCCTCTCCCCTTTCATCCCCGCTTCCCAGACTGGTAGCGAACGCCGGGAGCCGCGGAGAGAACGCCAACCCCTCGGCCGGACGCTAAGAGTTAAGATGTGGCGGAGGGGGTGGCGGGGGAGGGGCGGAGAGGAGAAAGTGGCGAGGGGGAGGGAGGCCGGGCGGGGGCGCGGGGCGCGGGGCGGGGGGCGGGGGGCGGGGGGGACGACAGATTTCCAGCTTCTACGACGCTCTGCCTAAATTAAAAAGCAACCAATCGGAACGGCCGGAAGGGGGGCCGCGCGCCCTGAGCCAGTCATTCCGGGCCTGCCAATCACCCAGCGGGTAGCCAATCAGCGGGGGCCCTGGTGCTCGACTTCCTTGTATTTGGGAAAGTGTGGTGGTGGGTGCGCGCTCGCGGCGGAGGGTAAACATTCGACAGTCCCTGCTCAGAGAGGGAGGGACAGAGAGCGAACTGTCAGATCCCGGCGAGAGCGGGCGGGCGAGCGAGGGAGAGGGAGTGAGAGAGAGAGAGAGGAGAGGGAGAGAGGGAGAGAGAGAGAGGGAGGGAGAGGGAAAGTGAGCGAGGGAGCGAGAGCGCGAACGAGGGCGCAGAGCGAGCTCCCGCTGCAACTCCGCTCCGGCTCGGCCAGCGCCAGCGCCGTCGGTGCACCCTGCGAGCCGTGCAACGTGCCCACTGGAGTGGGTTGTGTATCAAGGATCCCCTATATGCACACACACACCTCCACCTCCACCAATGCACTCTTCTTCCTCCTCCTCCTCCAGACAACTGCTGGGAAAAAAATAAAACACCAGCCCCAACCGCCAGCAACAAGGTAACAGAGCCATTCGACCTCATTTTTCTCCTGTTCAATTTTCTTCCTTGTTATATTTGTTTCCTAATTTCTGCCCAAAAGGAAAGATGTCGCATCAGACTGTGACTGTTGCGAGGAGAATGAAAGAGGACTCTTGTTTCAGAGGCAACCAAGAGCTCCGGCAATAGCAACTTCAGAGAAATGCACCATCGCAAGAAGTTTTCCTAGGACAGAGCAAAACTTGAAACGCAAGGACCAGAGGAGGAGGAGAGCAGGAGCCAGCCTCTCCTCTCCGCACACGCGAGCAGCCGGCATCACCACGCCTTCAAGGACGGCAAAAAGTTTTGCTACTCCGGAGGAAAACGAGAGAAATGTGTTCCTGAGGAGGAGAGCAGCGAGCGGGCGAGGCGAGGAGCGCTCCGGCTGCTGGGCGCCCGCGGTCTGGTCGAGGAAGAAAGGAGCGGCCGCTTTCTTTGTTGTCTCCCGTGAAACCTCCGCTGAGCAGGTGGACTGAGCCCCGCGCCCGGGCCGAGGATAGCGGGAGCCGCGGGAGCCGCGGGAGCCGCGGGAGCCGCGGGAGCCGGCGCGCCCCGCCGCAGAGCCCGGAGCGCAGGCCCGCGCCCCGCCCGGCGAGCCCCGCTGGAGCGAGCGGAACGCGCCGGGGCTGGGGGGCGGCCACGACCCCCCCTGACGGGGGCGGCCACGGAGCGCGCCCCGAGAGGCGAGCCCCCCTCCCCGGAGCGCTGCTCCTGCTGCTGCTGCTGCTGCTGCTGCGGCTGCTGCTGACCGAGGCCGGCCGGCGACCCCCGCGCCCTGCCGAGCGGCCTTGCAGCTGCAGCCGGGGGCCGCGGCGGCGGCGGCGGCGGCGGGGGCGGAGGCGGCGGAGGAGGCGGCGGCGGCGGCGGAGGCGGCGGAGGCGGCGGGGCCGGCCGGGGCCCGGGGCGGGGGCGGGGGCGGAGGGGGGGGAGGAGGGGGAGGAGGGGGAGGAGGAGGCGGCGGGAGGCGGGGGGGCGCGGCGGCGGCGGCGGCGGCGGCCGCGGCTGCTGCTGCGGCGGCGGCGGTGGTGGCGGCGGTGGGGTGGCGGGAGCGGAGCGGCATGGCCACGGCGGCTTCTAACCCCTACCTGCCGGGGAACAGCCTGCTGGCGGCCGGCTCCATCGTGCACTCGGACGCGGCGGGAGCCGGCGGCGGCGGGGGCGGCGGCGGGGGCGGCGGCGGCGGCGGCGCGGGCGGCGGCGGGGGCGGCATGCAGCCCGGCAGCGCCGCCGTGACCTCGGGCGCCTACCGAGGGGACCCGGCCTCCGTCAAGATGGTCCAGAGCGACTTCATGCAGGGGGCCATGGCCGCCAGCAACGGCGGCCATATGCTGAGCCACGCGCACCAGTGGGTCACGGCCCTGCCCCACGCCGCCGCCGCCGCCGCCGCCGCCGCCGCCGCCGCCGTGGAGGCGAGCTCGCCGTGGTCCGGCAGCGCCGTGGGCATGGCCGGCAGCCCCCAGCAGCCGCCGCAGCCGCCGCCGCCGCCGCCGCCGCAGGGCCCCGACGTGAAGGGCGGCTCCGGGCGCGACGACCTGCACGCGGGCACCGCGCTGCACCACCGCGGGCCGCCGCACCTCGGGCCGCCGCCACCGCCCCCGCACCAGGGCCACCCGGGGGGCTGGGGCGCCGCCGCCGCCGCAGCCGCCGCCGCCGCCGCCGCCGCCGCCGCCGCGCACCTCCCGTCCATGGCCGGGGGCCAGCAGCCGCCGCCCCAGAGCCTGCTCTACTCGCAGCCCGGGGGCTTCACGGTGAACGGCATGCTGAGCGCGCCCCCGGGCCCGGGCGGCGGCGGCGGCGGCGCGGGCGGCGGCGCCCAGAGCCTGGTGCACCCGGGGCTGGTGCGCGGGGACACGCCCGAGCTGGCCGAGCACCACCACCACCACCACCACCACGCGCACCCGCACCCGCCGCACCCGCACCACGCGCAGGGCCCCCCGCACCACGGCGGCGGCGGCGCGGGGCCCGGACTCAACAGCCACGACCCGCACTCGGACGAGGACACGCCGACGTCGGACGACCTGGAGCAGTTCGCCAAGCAGTTCAAGCAGCGGCGCATCAAGCTGGGCTTCACGCAGGCCGACGTGGGGCTGGCGCTGGGCACGCTGTACGGCAACGTGTTCTCGCAGACCACCATCTGCCGCTTCGAGGCCCTGCAGCTGAGCTTCAAGAACATGTGCAAGCTCAAGCCGCTGCTGAACAAGTGGCTGGAGGAGGCGGACTCGAGCACCGGCAGCCCCACGAGCATCGACAAGATCGCGGCGCAGGGCCGCAAGCGCAAGAAGCGGACCTCCATCGAGGTGAGCGTCAAGGGCGCGCTCGAGAGCCACTTCCTCAAGTGCCCCAAGCCCTCGGCGCAGGAGATCACCAACCTGGCCGACAGCCTGCAGCTCGAGAAGGAGGTGGTGCGGGTGTGGTTCTGCAACCGGCGCCAGAAGGAGAAGCGCATGACGCCGCCCGGCATCCAGCAGCAGACGCCCGACGACGTGTACTCGCAGGTGGGCACCGTGAGCGCAGACACGCCGCCGCCGCACCACGGGCTGCAGACGAGCGTGCAGTGAGGGCGAGGGGCGCCGCGCTCCGAGGGCCGCCCCCCGCCGCCCCCGCCGCCGCCGCCGCCGCCGCCGCCGCAGCCGCCTGCACCGCCACCCACCCCGCCGCCGCCGCCGCCGCCGCCGCCGCCGCCGCCGCAGCCGCAGCCGCAGCCGCGCAGACCCCACCCCGGGGCCGCTCCGGGCCCGGGCCGCGCCGCCGCCCTCCCCTCCGCCCAGACACGAGCACGCCCGCCCTCGGAGGGAAACGGGAGAGAGACGCGGGCCAAGGAGACGCTGCTGCAGTCCGAGGAAGGAGGGGCGACACAAAGCAAACGCGTGACAAATACCCAGACTGTTTTATATGCGTATATGTAACACACAAAACCGCAAGAGAGAAAGGAGGCGATCATGAGATCTCGTTTATACTGTGGTGGTGTTTCCTTTTTGTTTCTCTTTTTCTTTCTCAAGAAGGGTGAAGATGCCTAGCGCACCGAAACTGCACTCGCGAGGGTTTTCCCACCCTAGGAAGTCCTACACGGCAACGGTGGACAGCACCCAGCACCTGCCTCGTCCTCTCCTCTTAAAAAAAGAAAAGAAAAAAGAAAAAGAAAAAAAAAAAGCACCCCCCTCTCTCCTTTTCACTACCCCCTCCAAAGGGCTGCCTAAAGTGATCTATCGAAACTTTCTTTCCTGGGAGCGACCTGAAAGAAAGCAGAGGCACCGGGTTTAAATCAGGGGTGGACTCTGTGCTCCGGGGCCCTGTGTTTTCTTGGCCATGTTAAAGTCATTTGGGGACAAATTGACTATGAAATGGGAAGGAGAACACAAAGAACGGTCTTCAGGAAATAAAAAATAAATAAAAAGGAAATATTCACAGCTTCTGAAATTAACAGACTGAATAGCAAAGCCAAAAGTCAAAGTATCCTCAAAGTAACCTTGGAAATAGAGCATCACGAAAGAGCAGAGGGATGGGCGAGGGAGGAAGGGATGTCCTCCGAGGAGTGGGAGAGGGCCCGGCAGGCCAAGTCGGGCAGGGCGGGCGGACTGGGCGCGGAGCGAGGCCCTGCCACCAACCCCGGCTTTAACGGCGGTCACTCGGGTGGATGAGGCCTAAAGATTCCACCGCTAATATTTTTTTTATTAATATTTTTTATTTTTTATTTCTGGACTGACTCAGATAAAGAGATTTAGAAGGACTGAGCACCAGCCGATGCACTTCTCTGGACTTCTCTCCTCAATCCGTTGCCAACTTTGATTGAATGGGTGCTGTGGATGTGATTATATAATACTGCCATTTCCAAGCAGTGTTTTTGGTAGGTTTTAATAAACAGACTTTTCAAAAGACGGCAATATAGAATTGTTAGATCCGTTGTTGATCTAAAAATATTTGCTTTATATTTTCATTAAATGACTTCTTTTAATATTTTATTCAGAATACTTATGAACTGCTGCAAAACGGTAATTTATTTTTCCCCAGATCTTGTATTACGTGTTTTTTTCAGACGAGCACAAATCAAAATGAAATGAAAATATGGACAGTTGCTAGGTAGTAAGGGTATCTTTTGATGTGATCATTTGATTGTAATTTAATTTGAGTAGTGATTCCGTAAGAGCTGATCGAGAAAATAAATTTGTTAGAATGAAATAGTCTGTGTCTGATGCATAAACGCTATGTGGGAAGACAAGAGTTCTTTAGAAAATATTTTTTTACTAATGCCAATCCTTAAATGATAGCACTGAGGAAGGAGAGTCCGCTCCACCTAAGGTATATTTGGAAATATAGAGTAAAGGACAGTCACGACAGAAAGTGCTAGTACTTTAACAGAGTTGTCACTCCTTGTTAATCCATAAAGCTCACAACATTATTCTCTCCCTTGGTTTCAGTGGGTGTTTTTAGTGTGTTTATAGGTGAGATTGCCTAAAGACTAGTCCTTTTCTTGGAGATACCTGTGTCCTTTATCATCTTTACCAGAAGACTGGACTACATCACCAGTAAAAATGTGCCACCTGGTTATTAATGGTTAATACAGAGCTTCCCCCCTAAGTTTAGCCTCTCTTTCCCTTCCCGTCAACCTCGCCATACTGCTAAGTTTCTTTCCTCTTTTTCTGAAGACTAATACTTGTAAAGAATAGCTGTCAAGTCTATAAAATATTTTTGTATTAATTACTGCCCATTAATAACTATATGCAATTCAGTTTAAATTATTAAGCTGTTCTGGTGTTTTGTTTTGTTTTGTTTGTTTTTCTTGTGCTGAAAGAATGCAGTTCTGAAATCCTGATGCTGGGCCACACACTACATTACCCTCAGTGTGATGACCAGCTCAGACTTAAGATTCTATTCTACATTTCTATGTTCCGGTCTTTCCCCAGTATGATTCCATATCTTCTTTACTGGTGCTGGGGCTTTGAGTTGTTTTGGTTTTTTTTTTATTATTATTATTGGTTTTTGTTTTTGTTTTTGTTTTTTTTGATCACTCTAGATACACCCTGCAGAGCGGTCACATTTATCAAGTTAATGTATCAATATTTACAATGTGGGAAAATGAAAGTATAATGCCTCAGGTTGTGAGTACTACAGATGCAAAAAGCTCTGCTCAGTAGAGTCCTTTCGTATTGTACTTAAAAAAAAGTATTTGGGAGTGATAAAGCAATGATTTTATGGATTAATTTAATCTCATTTAGCTGTCACACTTTCTACCTTCTCTCATCTTCCTCTCTCTTCCTCTGACATCGATGCAGGGGTTAAAAAATCCGGAAAACTGTGAGATCAACAAGGAACAGTCATTTCTTCTAGACAGACCCTGTGTCACTTTCATAAATCAAGCCCAGCCAGATGGCCATGTATTGGGTTGCATTATTTTAAACACCAAATCGTACTAAAAATCACAATCATTTTGATTTGTGAAATCTGAAAAAGGCCATATTTATTAAACAGAGAGAAGGAAAAAATGAAAACAAGAAACCACAATTTACTTTTCTTTGCCTTCTTGTTTCCTATTTCTCTTGCTATTGTAATCTCTCTGCCCAGCAGATTTACAACCTGGAGTGGGGGCCGGGGGTGGGGACAAGCTTCATCATTTTTTTGAAGGTCTACAGGGGCAAGCAAAGAAGGCCTTATGAGAAAGCTGAGGATTGGGTGTGGTGGTTTTTATATGGTGGATACTACTGGCACGTGAGATGAAATCCTATTTTCCCTACAGGAATGGCAGTGGTTGATTAGACAGAGAATGGGTCTATTTAAAATTTTAGGAGGTATTTGCTTACTTGATTTGGCTGACGACAAAAGAACTAACATTAGATTTCACACTGTTTTCTACTAAAAAGCAACCTTTGCTGATTACTTTGGAAGAAGCCCAGATTTAGGGGTAGCAGAGTAACTTTTCACTGGAGAAGATGGGAAAGAAAGCCCATTTTATTTCATCATTTTGCATTTTTAAAAGTGAGCTGGTGCTTGCACTCCATATTTTTTTTTTTAAATCAACCCTTTGAATGTATTTACAAAATGAAATTCATGGTTGAAAAACAAAAGAGGGCAGCTATAACTGAGAGGTTTTGTGCTAAGGCTTATATTGTTACACATGTAAATAATGAAAATATTGTTATATATCACCAGATCTTTTTAATGAATTTGGTCATTGTGTTCCTTTGCAGCGCAAGTGTCTTGTGCTTCGTAAAGTGCCCATTTGTTTCCTCCATTTCAATCCACCCCCTCCTCCCCTTCCAACCCAAAGGAAAGTGACAAAGTTCTGTTCCATCAATCTGGCTAATCCCGAGCTGGGCCCATTTATAGTTTGCAGTGTCCTGTGGCTTCCTGATCAGTCGTCCAAGCCCCTGTCACCTCATTCACCCAACCATCTTCCCCTGCAAGTCTGGGCGATAAATCATTCAAGGTGTATTTAAAATAGTCACTTTGCTGTTGTTGCTCTGCCTTTTTTTTTTTTTTTTTTAAGTACTTAGCCAAGGACTACTTCTTTGTTCCAAAATAGAACTGTTCGTTATTGATCTTAGAGATTCCCTCTGCTTCCCTGTAGCCTCCAGTGTTTGCTTATTACCATGCTCATAATCTGTTTTGTATGAATGGTTTTCAACATTCAGAGAATAATTGGTTCTAATATTAAATGCAGTATATACTATTGATAGTTTTATCGATAAGTGTAATATTTTAAATAATTTTAACAATTAAATTTGTTTTTTAAATTATATATTTGTAAAGTATTTATCCTGTTGGAAGCAACAATATATTGTTGTATTTATTCGTTTATTTTTGTAATAAATGATCAACCTCTTCAAGCTAAATCAAAAATGACACTTTTATATATTTATACAAAATGCATTTTAAGATATGGGCATATTTGCACCAATTTGTATGTAAATAGAGTCAGAGCCATCAATAACTTGTAGCTTTCAGAACTAAATTGAAGGAAGAAACATTCTCTCCACATGGAGTTTAGTTTGCCCAAGTTCCAGGGTAATTAATCAAACTCTAAAATGGATGCAACAAGTATTGGCACTGGATGCAGACTTGAAATTAATTATTTAGGAGGTGGACCTGGTTTTTTTCAAGGCAGAAGGATAGAAATGAAAGAATTCTCTTCTTTCATGAAATGCACGTGGCTGACTGGACTGATTAGAACAGATGCTATGTATCGGTGATAAAAACCTAATACCTGGCTGTGCTCAGACATCTATGCTGGGGGAAAGGTGTTGAGAGTTAAGACTTGGAGGCTCTCAGTGACTCAGAAGCAAGGTGATTGGAAAAAAAAAAAAAGAGTTGTGTTATGTTTGCTTTTTAAAAATAGTCCTTGAAATGGCTGTAAGTGAAGAACTTTTCTCTGCTAGTCCTGTTACTGACAGCATGAGCAATCAGTACAGGTGTTGCTGTTGCTGATGTTGGTAAGAGTGAGGCGCGTCAGAGGTGTGGGGGCCACCTCTCCAGCTTTCAGAGTTCTGTAGGTCACTTGGTCATCTCAGTTCCTCAGGGCGGCTGTTGTTCCGAGGGCCTGAAGGTCACCCACGTGACCTCCCGACTGCAGGAGCCCCACCGTGGGCTTGATCTTGATTTCAGTAAGGAAATCAGAGGGCTCTGGGTTTGCCTGAACTTTCCAGTCTAGGAAAGGAAATAGTGCAGAGGCTGGAAGACCTGGGTGGGGGTGGGGGAGCGGAGATAGCAAGAGGGGTACTTGTGTAATCAGATTCTTTGATTTTGTTAGCCTGGCTCATGGCCTATTAATTAGATTACTCTCTCTTTCATTCTTGATTTCACATCCGTGTTTGTTCCTGTATCCTAAAATGTGGGCGCGAGCGTGGCTAGCAGGAGCCTATGATGTCACTGCCGGCCAGCGGCGGCCGCCTGGCCTTCTGGAGAGCTGTGGGCTGCGTTCTTTATGAGTCTTACGAGTCGGGTCTTCCTCGAGGAAGAGTTGGCTCTGGAAGTGACCTCAGAGGGGTCTGGGAAGAGGGCAACTGGCATTCTTGCGGCCGCCCGGTGTGCGCGCTAGTGTGTGTTTGTGTGTCTGTGTCTGTGCGCGCGCGTGTGCGCGCGCGCGCGCGCCTGGGTGCCGGGGAGGGGAGGGGGCTGCAGATATTCGCGGCCTGGACTCTCCAGCCCCAGGGATGCAGATGGCTTGCTCAGGTGCAGGGCCTGCCTCGAGTGCCATGGGGACCCGAGGAGCGGAGCAGGACAGCGCCGGGGCAGCGGGCGGCGGCAACCCAGCCTCTCCCCGGGACGCAGGGCCGGCCGGGCACCGAGGCGGGGCGGTGGCGGTCGCGGCGGGGTGGCCTCTCCCTGCCCGGCCCGGCCCGGCCGGCGGCCCGGCCCTAACAGCTGCTGCCAGTCCCACAAGTTGTTTTCCTCGTGGCGACCATTCAGCAAAACGCACGATCCTTTCTCAAAGATTTAAATTTCGCGGATGAATTACCATACACCGGTTGCTTAGCAACTAAATTCAAGCAGGCCTAAGAATATGCAAGCTTTTTGTATTCTCATTAATAAAATGCCACTCTGACACAGCAACCCGACTTTGGATCACTGCAACTTCTGTAAAAGCCGTAGGAGAATACAAACCGATCCTGCCATTTAATTACAGATCAAAATGGCTTGAAACGCGATGTTTTGTTCATCTATCTTCCTAAAAGCGATGTAAAAAAAATAACGGCTTTTCAAGAGCAGTAGTAATTTTTTTTTTTCTTTAATGGAGTTGTCTATCGGGGTTACTGATAATTGTCAACTGAAACTTTTTTGAAACACAGGTTGAGATACTCCTTTTCATCAGCATCTCTGCTCTCCCCCTCAGTGCCCCGTGCTCTGATCCTGCGCTCCTTCCCCAGCCAGTAACAGTTCTGATCCTAATTCTGGAAGTACTCGGGCCTTGGGAGCCCTAGAGACTACAGGGCAGCTGGTGGAGCAATCGACAAGGCCGGTGGCTGGAGAAACACTAAGACGTTGAGGAGAGAGAGAGAGATTGAGAAATGAAAACTTGCGAAAGTTTCCTTGGAAGGTCGGTCGGCTCAGGTTCCAGAGGTTCCGGCGAACACTTTGTGGCACGCAGAGGGGAATGAAAGGTAGAGATGCCTGTCGACCTCTGTGGCACGTTTGCGGATTTTCCGTGCTGGGGCCCAGCCTCCTCTCCCCGGAATTCGGTTGCCACCTCCCCTTCCGCGGACCGCAGAGTTCAGAGGGGCTGGGTTCAGGGCCTGCTGACTCCGGCTCTCCCGGAGACCCACCTCCCTGCTGCCCCAAGCCCTGGAGCCCCGGAGGAGACGTACAGACGGAGCGGGACCCCCTGGGTCTTCAAAGACTCTGGCCCAGCCCGGAGCCTGGGATTTACAGAAGGCGGGCACTTTGTGTGTCCTCCCGAAGGGTGCGGCGCAGGGACCGGGACGCGCGGGCTCAGAATGAGGGGCTAACCCTTTGCTCTACGCAGCCCGCCCGTGGGGGGAGCAGGGGTCAGAGAGGACTGGCCTCGTGCGCGGGGAGGTCGCATTGTTCGGGAGTGCGCCGAGATCTAGGAGGCCGGGGCTGTGCAGCGGGGGCAGGGAGGAGGAGGCCGGCGGCTTTGTGAAGTTTGGGGCCTCCAGGCCCTGCGCGCCGCACTCGGGAGTGCAGTGCTCGGGGAGCCCCGCGCACTCGGCTTCCGCGGGTGGGGGAGCTCGAGCCCCGGGGGGACCCCCGGAGGAGGCTGCGTGTGCCCGGCCCCGGCCTGGCCACCTCCCCGCGCCCCGGCCCCGGCGCCCCGGGCCTGCGCGGCGACACAGAGCCCGCTGCGGACGGGCGCGGGCCGCGGGGAAGGCAGGGGTGCCAGCGGCAGCGCGGGGCCGGTCCCCCGCGGGGATGACCGCGTGCCCGCCCGGCTCTTGGAGCGGTCACGGGAGGCCGCGGTCCGCTCTAGAAAGATCCAGGGGCAAAACTGAAACTCTCCAGATGGGTTCCAGTAACCTTCCCAGGGAGCCAAGCCCCTTCCTTTGCACTTTGGCAAACGTGAGAACTTTAGAGGTGGCTCTTCCCCCCCACCCCGGGGTCAGTCTGGACGCTCAAGGATACGATATCCAACCCGCCCCCCCCCATCAACTGCCTCAATTTTATCCGATTTCTTTATAGTGAACAGGAAAAAAAAAAGTGGAAATCATACCATAAGTTGAAATATTTGCTGTATTAAGTGCTCAGAGGCATTCGAGTTCGTTTTTCAGTAAAATGTACATAATAAACAGGAAGCCATTTATTTACAAATACAATTGCCCCAGACAAGCCACATTCCATGTACGTAATTCATTAATAGAATTCGTTCCTTTTTCTCCCTTTGGAAAGAGAAATTTTAGCTTTTAAAAATAGCTGGGTCTTGGGGGAGGGGAAACAGCGTGGTTACCTGTTCCTAGAAAAAGAAGCAGGGATGTCTAGCCAATTCTTGTCTGTGGGGGTGTTAAACAGTATAAAATAACCATTTACGAGGCGTGGAGAACTTTTTTTTTCTTCTTTTTCACTCTTCAGAAAATGAGTTTGTTGGTCCATGGTTGCTGTCACTGGAGTTGACCAGTGGAAATGTGCTGGGAATGTAATCCTACTTGGCGTGTGTGCGCCTATACATGTGAACAAAGCTAAAATTTAAATAACTTGAGCTGGCTGGGAATATACCAGAATTTTACCCATAAAAGTCATTAGTTGCCATAGTTTTAGAAATGTCTGTGGAAACGTGCCTGTCATTCTCTCTCCTTCTTGAGAGGCGTGATCCTGGGGAGATGCTAGCACAGGGCTCCCTAGTCACCAGTATAGGCCAGTACCAGTTACCTAGAGAACCTGAGTGTGGTCTTCCCTAATCTGAGAAGCTACCTTGAAGTGAATCCCCTGTCCTTGCAAGTTGGGAAGAGGGACCTTGTTTGGGAGAGAACCATCTGGGGAAAGGCAGAATGAAGTGTGGGTCTCTGGGTGACCTGGTGAGTAGCAAGTAAACATCAGAAGCACGGGACATGCCGAGGTGTGTCTGGGGCTTTGTGACATCCCAAGACATGACATGTTTACAAAGGACAAAAAGAGTGATAAACTGTTCGTGTTTCATTGTTGTAGCTACAAAATAACAGGCCGGACGCTGAGAGGAAAGCAAAAACATCTTTTTAATACAAAAACAAAAACAAAAGGACAAGGGATGTTCTGATGAAGAGCTTCCTGGGAGATTGCACATTAGTTGTGTCCTCCAGGACTGCCTCCCGGCAGAAGGCAAGCCCATTTAGTCGGCTGGAACACTGCACACTGAAATAGAATAGATATTCATTTCAAAGAGCTCACTTTGTGCCAGCACTGAAATAAAAGGTGCCAAAACCTGCTACCCTCACTCTACCCGGGGTTCAGGCAGGGCAACTTGGAGGTGTGAGCTGGGGCTGGGCAGGTTTGTTCTACTCCTCCACCCCTGTAAGAATCTGGGAGGCAGAGAGTCTATTTTTCATTTACACTTCCGAGGTTGAAAACTCCCCAGCAGAGTTTTTTAAAAATAAATTAAAAAGCCTAATCAGAGGACTAGTATCACCCAGAAACTAACACAATGAAAATAAATGCCTTCCTAGCTTGGTCTGGAGAATCTGTAGGTTACAATGTGGGAAAAACCCATTAGTGAACACAATAACGTCTACAAAGTATTTTTAATTAACATTTTGGAGGGGGAAGAAGTCTTTCAAACTTGCTCAGGCGGCCCTACTGATTATACTTTGTACTCCTTGAAGATTCTTCCCGAGGTTTAGAAACGTCTCCACCCGAGAAATGTCCTTAATTCTTCCAAGAACTATTTAATAGTTGTCCTGGATGTTTTCAACAACAGAAGGATGCAGAGTAAGTAGTCTTGGGTCCAACGAAGCCTGGGGGAGTGGAGGTGGTGGTACTGAGCAACCTGCACCTGAGATGGAGCTTTTCAATGAGGAGGGGCCCCCAGGGTCCGCACTATTTACATATGTACCTGATCCCACCGGCTTTCCTCTATTTATCAAAGAGGGGGACCTTGCTAGCCAGGTGAGGCCGTAAAAGGGAAGGGAGAGACCAAAGGACAGATCAGTTACTTGCCCACTTTGTTCCTGGGCCTTGAACTGGGCTTCAAGGAGGGGAATAAAAGTCTCCAGGGAATGAAGCCCCCCGCCTCTATTAGCATCACCCTGACACTCTCACCCCCACCTCGTGGCCAGAAAACCCGTGTGCCGGCTGATTTGCAGCAAAATGGTAACTTGAGGAACCCCGTGTGAGTGTTACATAACATACAGAACTTTCTACAGGGAGAGGTGCTTCCGTCTGATTTTTCTCCCAGTGACTCTACACAGGCATTAAGGCCTAGAAAGGAAGAACGAAGACAAATTAGATAGGAAGTCTATGGGGAAATGCATAGCCATATATGGCGAAGCATGTAAGTTTACTTGCATCTCTTCTGTGCCCCAGCGTCCTTTAAACACCCTACCTAGAGCTGTGCTTTGACCAAAAGAGGAGTCATGTCTAATTTGGGCTTTGGAGGGGAGGACAAATCATATTCAAGGATTGCTGGGACCTGGTGGCCCTAAAGCCAGTAGAAGCCAAGTTAGTTCCGAGCTCTGTATTATCCTCACCCAGCTCTTTCTGAAGGAATCCTCAAACCCTTACTCTGGGAGGGAAAGTTACCCCTTCCTCCATGCACCCCTCTGTGCCCATCGCAGTCCCAGGTGCTGGTGGCAGGTGAGCCACTCATTCACCAGCAGCAGGAGTCCACCACTGCAGCAGTCCGAGGTCACATTCAGAAAGCCTGTTCTTCCAGAAGAGCCTCCCAAGGCAAAGGCAGTTGGAACCGTGTTCATTTGCCCCAAGCACGTAGGGGAGATTGGAACCAAGGGACAAGCCTTTCACAGGAGGGGATCTGGAGCAGAGCAGTTGATCTGGGCAGATCCCCAGCGCCAGGCCCTCTTCGCAGGGGGACAGGGTTGGGGGGGGTGAGGGGGAGGGTCCAGGAGAGGGAGCTGCTAAAGGCGCGCAGGCTGACAAAGCTATAACAAAGGATTCCTGCAAAAGTAGTACCAAGGATCTTTAAATTATCACACACCTTATAGGCGTGTCCCCCGCTTCCGGGACACAGAGTCCGTTGGTTGTTCCCCGGGGCTCGGCAGACGTGCCCCAGCTATCAATGGTGTGGGGCTGGCTGCCTGGCCTCACAGCCTCGGCCCCTGCACTACTGCAGGCCACCCGGGCACGGGTGGGGGGCTGTGCCTGGATCCCCTGGGCCTGTCGGTGGCCGTTCCCTGGCGGCCGGGTGACGCAGTGGTCTTGTTGGACAATATCCCTCGCCCTGGATTGGCCCCTGGAAGGTGACGGGCTGCAGTCCAGCAATCCCTATGCCTCCCTGCTGGGCAAGAAGAGCGCTGGAGAAAAGGGGAGCTCCTGGGAGTGGCAGCTATCTGAGTCACCTTGGCCTTTGCAAGGAGAGCCAGCAGGACACGGTGGAAAAGATACACTCAGGACACGCTTTTGGTGTGCTCACAGAGCCTAGGCTTGGGCGCCCTGGCCCTCCCACCACCCCCCCACCAGGTGGCGGCGGGGGAGGGGAACCTGATGTCCTCTGGCCCCTCTATCACCACTGCCTCCAGGCCTCCTGCTTCCGCCACCGGAACCTGGTAGGCACCCAGCACCATCGGTGGATAAGCACTGAAGCCCTAGCATCTGGGGAGGAAAAACTTAACAGCAAAGCCTGAGAGTGATTGTGAATGGTGAGAGGGTACAGCCTAAGGACCCCAAAACTTCACCCTCAGTGCCTCCAGCCAGGATCCCTAGGCACCCAGAGCAGCTCCCACATGCCTCTGGGAGCTGAAGTGAGGAGCATTTTTCAGGGATTGCTGGGCCCATGAGCAGAGCTCAGGGACACAAGAGAAATGAGAGAAGCCCTCAGCCTCTGAGGTCAAGAGGAGGAGGAAGTGAAGGAACCGCTGAGATCCAGGCACCCCTCCACGTATGACAGAGGAGGGAATGAGAACAAAACCCGGGGAGAGAGGTAGAGATGGGTACAAACTGTGCTCAGTGACCATCTCTCTCCTTCATGGTATCCCCTTTCTTCCATTCAACTCAGAGGGAGCCCCTCAGAATGGCTGCAGACATGGGGCATCCAGCTGCCTGTGCCCACCCAGTTGGGCCTCTCAGCTGCCACGGCCCTCCCAGCAGCCCCAAGAGGAAGGTCGGCCCAAGCTGGCTCCAGCCCTCAGGCCAGGACTCCAGAGGCCTCTGCCTCCCCAATTTGCCCCCCCCCCCACATCCTTGGCTGGCCTGGGCAGGCGGGGGCTCCGACCTCACAAATGGCCTGGGCAGTGGGGCCCGCTAGGAAATTCCAGCCAGGCAGCCCCGCAGTGCGGGGAGGGCTGGAGGCCGTGAGTGACACCGGCTCCTGCCCCTGGCTCCGTACAAGTGCAAATGAGATGCTTTCTGGCTGATCAGTCCACTGTATTTTATGCAACTTAATGTCTATGTCTTGTCAACTCTTCCAGTCAAGAAGAATAGCAGAAAATTTTAACGAGAACTTGTGTGTGCGTGTGGTTTCCGACTACAATTCCATGCGGGGAGATGGGGTGAGGCTGGAGACAGGGAGGCTTGCTGACGTGAGCAGCGCTAGAGAAAGCCCCCTAAAATGCAACCTTAGGCCACAGAGAAAGAAAAAAGAGGCAGGATGGGATATGGCTGCGGACAAGAGACCCTGATGAAACAAGGTGGGTTTCTGGCTGGGAAAAGTTTAAAGTTCTAATCTTTCTTTTTAAGGAACAAAATTTATTTGTGTTTACTGGGGTGCCGGGGACAGATCAAACTCCTTCTGCCAGCTTACCTCACATCTTGAACAACTGCCTCCACCTCTGACCAGACTCCCCCACCAGGTTGCCAGGTTTTCTGAGAAAGCAAGTCTGGCCAGACCTAGGTGATGTGAGCTTCCTGTAGCGTAAATTGGGGGGGGGGGGGGGGGGGGTGCAGGGCAGGTCGGAGGGACCAAAGGGCCCTCTGGTATCTGGCCCCAGGCCACCTCAAATAGTTCACATGGGAACTTGGGAAGAGCTCTGGTCTTTTTCTTTTTCTTTTTTCTTTTTCTTTTTTCTTTCTCTCTCTCTTTCTTTTTTCCTAGCATAGAGCCCTAGAACTCCTGGTAGTACAGCCACAGAGGACCAGAGGGCCAGCTCAACCTTCCACCCCCGCCCCTCCTCATAGGAATTGTGTCTCTGGCTTGTCTGCAGCTGACCCAAGGCCCGGGAACAATGGGTTTTCTTAGCCCTGTTCCCAAGCCCTGCCCCTCTCCCCCCTGCCAGGCTCAGTGGTAGGCAGGGCCCAAATGGCTGAGAGTAAGGGGAGCTTCATGCCAGCTCTTGCCCCCTCTTTCATGGTGTTCCCAGGGTCAGCAGGGAATTTGTTGCTGACATATGAAGCTGTCCTGTGAAGATCTGCCTCTGGGGTTCGGCTGCCCACTCAAGGAAGCTAGGGTAGTTTTACTCTGAGGCCTCAGGCTCTTCTGAAGTTGCTCGCAGCTGGGGCCAGGCAGAAGAGGCAAGTACCCAGGGGCCAGAGGAAGGAGACTAGCCCAGGCCCATTTCATTCAGGTGAGGGGTTTGGACCTTTCGGGCATCCTGGATGGTTCCAGCCTCTCCTGTTACCTATGGAGGAGTCCTCCTCTGCTGTGTTCCTTGGCTGAGGTGTGAGATCCCTCTCTGCTGGGCAATTAACTCTAACAAAATAGAACGGGGAGGGGGTGATCATGTGCTTCACATCAGGAGAAGGGGCCACCCGGCACTCTGAAACCATCCAAACTTTCACGCCGCTTAGCAGAGGAGTTTGCTTCTCACAAGCAGCTCAGATTTCTGCCAGCCAGAGCCCGGGCATCTCCATACCAGCCTGGTAAACACATCAGAACCAGATGCACGCTGCTGCTCTGGGCCTCCACCCGGGAGCCAAGGTGCGGGGCAAAGTCCCAAACCAGAGGGACTTGACACTCACTGCCCCCGACTCACTCACTCAGCGTCCTGACGGGCCCATATGAAGGGCTGAACTCTGGGGCACGGAGGGGAGGTGACCTGCACCAAAATGAACTGCTGGCTCATCCAACTGTCTGGCTGCTTAGCCCACCTGCTTCGTGGGCACTTGGGAAGAGCTCTGGTCTTTTTCTTTTTTCTTTTTCTTTTTTCTTTCTCTCTTTCTTTTTTCCTAGCATAGAGCCCTAGAACTCCTGGTAGTACAGCCAGAGAGGACCAGAGGGCCAGCTCCACCTTCCACCCCCTGCAAGGACCAGAGCCCCTGCAAGCTGCCCCATCTTCTCTTCTTGCTACGGAATCCCCACCAGCAGTCCATTCTCTTGTGCCCTCCACGCTGCCTCCTCCCATCCCAGAACCTATCCATTGGGGATAGAAAGGGTGTCAATAAAGAGGCAAGCAGGAGTGACAAACCATCTTCAGAAATAAAGAAACCCAGCCACAGCAGCCTTTGCACCAACAGAGGCTTCTCACTAACCTTTACTTTTCAAACAGTCGCTCAGCTTTTGACAGGCCCACACCATTTCACCCCAGGAGCAAAAAGAAAATGTAAAACCTAGGCCAATTTCCTTCTTCCTCCTTTGCTCCCTGAGCTCACCATTCCTCACTTCCTCACCTCCCAGCCATCTCGATATCCACTACTCTCCATCCGAAGGTTTATAGACACTAGCTCCTTAAAATTTTCTAGGGCTTAAGTATTCCCAGAGTAACCGGTGAGAGAACACACCCTGCTCACCCCACCTCTGCCTCCAAACCTTGTAACTACCATCAGCAGTTATACATCGCATAACTCGATGCCTGGTGGAAACGTGGACTCCATTATTTATCAGAAGTAGCAATAAACTTTACTGAAAGAAATAGAGTCAGCACTGACTATGGGCTACCTACTGGAGAACTCTTTGGAAACATCCCCTCTACCTTCTTACCTCCTTTATTGGGGTGGAGTGCTGTAAAAATCTTAGGTAGCAGACTTCTCAAAACGGCTTGATTACCTTGAGCAGGTTTGGAGTCCTCCACTCCAATCATGAGTAATAAAGTCACTAATAGTCGTAATTGGTTTTTAATTGCTTGATCTGATTGGTGGCTTTCTTCCTGACCCCATTTGGTTTCTTGGGGGGGGGGGGGGGGAAGTACAGGTGGTCCAGAAGCAGTAAGGGGAAGCCATTTGCAGGCAACTTTTTCAAGCAGAAGGGAAAGTACTTTTGTTATATTTGCAGACATGTGTCTCACACATTTTTTCCCCTGCTTTTTGTAAACTATCTAAGAATAAACATTACAGATCTGGGTTTTAATTCCTCCAGATGGGATCATAAAGTACCTAGGAGAGATTTTATATATATATATATATATATATATATATATATATATATATATATATATATAATAGAATTGAGGACACATGGCTGTTGTTCACATTGAAAGCCGAATAGAGAGACTCCAGGCAAAAGCAAGAACAGCTGAACTGTCCGTGGAATCCAGTATCTGGGCAAGTTCACTTTATTCCTTCTCAGGAAGAGGGTCTGCGGCGGCGAGGAAAAGTTTGCCCAGTCTTTGAAGCGGGACACCGCGCGGGGCGGGCCAGACCTTCCCACTAGCCAGGCGGTTGGGCTGGGGGCTTGGCGACCCTTCTTGGCAGACCATGCCCCCCACGCCACCCCCCTCCCCTCTCTCTCTCTCTCTCTCTCTCTCTCTCTCTCTCTCTCTCTCTCTCTCCTGTCCCCGGGGCCTTCGATCGCCCAGGCTCTCCTCTTGAGGACCCCACCGGAGAACTTGCTCTGCGCCTCGGGGCCGCCCGCCCTCTCCTCCTGCCCGCTCCGCCGCGCTCCGGACTCACCCCGCGCGGTCCTTCCACTCCGCACAGGCAGGAAACCGGCCTCAGTCCGGGCAACATTGGAAACCACGTTTTATCAATACCATCAAAGACCGGCTCGCACGCGGAGGGCTCTGAGCTCCCGAGCCCGCTTCTTGCAGAAACCCGGGTATAGAGGGAGGGCGGTAGGGGCGAGAAATCCTCCCTCCAACCGCGATTTCAGCTTTCTTATGGAAATGAACGCGACGGCCCGCTCGCCCCGCGCCCAGCTCCCGGCCCCAGCCCCCTTGCTCCCAGCCCTTTGCTCTCTTCAGCCCCCGCCCTCCCAGCCCCGGGTTCTCGCCGGGGCCCGCGGGTGTGGACGCGCTCGCCGTGCGCCTGGGCCCTGCGCGCGCGGGGACCCTGGCCGCTGGGCTCCCCTCCGCCCGGCCGGCCGCCCCAGGCCTGGAATATTCCGAGATCGCGACTTTCTTCAAGGAGAACCGACCGCGCGGCAAAGTTCGCCGCCGCGGGGAGGCACAAAGGAGGGTCTGGGCTCCCGTGTGCTCCTGAGGTTGCGGCGACGCGTCGCCCGTCCGCCGCGGGGTCCGCTCTGGCTGCGGTGAAGGAGACGATCAGGGGACGGCAGCGCCTTCTCGTCCAGCCACTTTTCTCGCAGGGCAAGGAAGGAGAGATGCACTTGGTGGCGGAGACAAAGCTCCCACCTGGATCCCTGATCGCTGCTTTTAAGATCAGCGATCGCATCTTACGTCCTAGGGTACTTAGGGGCTTTTGAAAAAAGGAGGCTGTTAGACTGCACCCCTCGGGCTCAACCTGCGTTGGGGTCAGCAAGAAAGTTTGCCCCTGGTTGCTGGAGACGCACGCACGCGCGCACCAAGTTTATTAAACCTTGCACTCAGCAGTTTTCTTTGAACGGTTAAGGCAACAAACCCCGCACCTGCCCCTCACCTCCCCTGAGCCCAGGCGGAGGGAGCGGTGGCGGTGAGCGCGTCCCGGGGCTGGTGTCTGCGCCCCAGGACGCGGCCCCGCTCGGACCCTCTCCATGCGCGCACCCAGGCCCGGGGCTCCCCCGCCGGCCGCGCGGGCCTCCCCAGGCTGCGGCCGGGCGCCCGCCTCCTCCGGGGAGCGCAGCCGGGGGCCGGGCAGCGAACCCAAGTGCTCCCCACTCGGGCGAGGAGAAAGGCCAAAGTTCTCGGCGGGCGGTGCGGGGGCCCCCCCGGGAGCGCGCTCCCGTCCGGCCCGGCTGACCCGCGACGGGGCCCCGCCAGGTGCCAGGGCGACGCCCGCGCCTGTGCCCGGCCTCGCGCGCGCCCTCCCGGTCACACTCGCTCACACTCACACTCACACCCCGCGGTGCTTTTTGTTCCGGGCCAAGCTCACTTTCACAAGTGGTTAGAAAGTCTCGAGCGCCATCTAACGGGAGCAGCAAAAAGTGGGCGCTGGGTGGAGGTTAGGACCCACGAGGCGCGGGCGCCCGGCGGTGGAGGGTGCTGTGCCCCGCCCTCCCCGTGCAGCGGGGCCACGCGTCCCCACCGCATCCCCGGCACGCACGGACGGACACGCCCTGGAACTCGGGAGCCCCCCTCCGAAGGCCACTTTCCCAGGAAAGCGGTGGCCGCTTCCCTGCCCGCCGCCCGCCGCCCGCCTGCCGCCTGGGACTGCCCCAGGCGCCCTGCCCTCGCCTCCCTTCCGGGTTCCCCCAGGCCACGGAGGAGGACGCATCGCCCTGCACCTGCCTTGACAGGGTCCTGCTGTTGCTGCTGTTCTCTCTTTTTCCTTTTGGGCCGTGATGGAAAGTCCCAAGCAGCCCTGGGAGAGCACACCTGTTTTCCAAAGGGAAGGACCATATAATGAAGAGCGGCCAGAGACGCTTCCAGGGGGATCGGGAAAGGAGGTGAAAGAGGATAACGATAAGGAAACAGAAAAGAAAAGAAAAAAAAAAGAAAGAAAGTAACAGAAAAGAAGTGCTCAACTGAGGAGAGTTTAGTCCTGCGGTGGCCTCAGGAGAGCTTTAATGTCCCCAGGGAGGGAGGGATTGGGTTCTGAAGAGCAGTCCTGGTAAGTGCGTGGAATTTGCAAATGGTGAAGTCCAGGACGGAAGGGTCTCTGAAGAGGGCAAAGGAGGGGAATGGGAGAGAGGGACCCACCTCCGTTTGAGGAGTTCCAGGCCTCTCCTAAAGGTTCCAGGACACTGCGAGGCACTTGGTCACAGGAGATAGAAACTGGGACAATGCACTCCTGTCAGGTCAGGAGATCTGCAGGGCCTGGGAAGGCAGGAGAGAGGCTGGTATCTCTGACCTGCTATGAATCAAGGCCGAGGAGGAGGAGAGGTGCGGGTCAGGCCTAATCACCTGGGATCTCAGGAGATCCCAGGGCTGCCAGCTGTCCTTCTGGTTAACAGTGGGGGTGACCAGTCTCCGATGCCTCCCAGTAAAGGGCCAGGGGCAGGAAGGCCTGTGGACAGCCTTTGGGCAGGGGGGTGGGGGGTTGAAGCTGGCCATGTGATCAGAGGTGGCCAGGCTGGAGTCCAGATTCCAGGAGGAAGTGTTGGATCTCGGTGATGACCCTCTGTCCTCCCTTCCTCGGGGTTATAGAATGGAGATCAGAAAGCCTTTTCCTCCCTCAAATGTTATGAGGCTAGAACATGCTGTCAGATGGACTAATATTTTTTGTTGTGGTACAATACACATACATTTATCATGTTAACCATTTTGAGGTGTGTCAGTGGCATTAAGGACATTCCCATTGTGTACAACCATCACCACCATCCATCTGCAGAACATTTTCATCTTTTAAGCTGAAACTCTCTACCCATGAAACACGAACTCCACATTCCCCTTTCCCCCAGGCTCTGGGGGAACCATCCTACTTTCTGTCTCTATGGATTTAACTACTCTAGGTACCTTATGGAAGTGGAATCATCCACTGTTTATCCTTTTGTGACTGGCTTACTTCACTCAGTTCAGTATCCTCCAGGTTCATCGCTGTCGTAGCATGTGTCAGAATTTACTTCCTTTTTAAGGCTGAATAGTATTCTGTTGTATGGGAAGACCACGTTTTGTTTATCCATTCATCCATCTGTGGACACTTGAGCTGTGTCCACCCTTTGCTTTTTTTGAATAAAGCTATGAACTTGGGCCTACAAATAGCTCTTTGAGAATCTGGGGTAATCCGTGAGTGGGTGCTGGCCGCGCGCTCCCGTTGCCATGCCTCGCAAAATCGAGGAAATCAAGGACTTCTTGCTGATGGCCCGGCCAAAAGGACACCAAATCCATCAAGATCAAGAAGAATAAGGTTAATGTGAAGTTTAAAGTTCGATGCAGCCAATATCTTTATACTTTGGTCATCACAGACAAAGAGAAGGCAGAGAAACTCAAGCAGTCTCTGCCCCCAGGTTTGGCAGTGAAGGAGCTAAAATGAACCTGGCCCACTGATTTGAACTATATTAAAATTTTTTAAATTCTAAAAAAAAAAAACAAACAAACAAATAGCTCTTTGAGCTCTTCACTTTTGATTCTTTGGGGTCTATACCTAAAAGTGGAATTGCTGGATCATCTGGTAAGTCTACATCTAATTTTCTGAGGAGCAGTCATGCCATTCTCCATAGTAGCTGCACCATTTTTCATTCCTGCCAGCAGTGAATAAGCGTTCCGATTTCTCCACATCCTCACCAGCACTTGCTGTGTTCTGGGTTTTTCTTCTTCCTCCTCCCCCTCTTCTTCTTTTTTATACTAGCCATCCTAATGGGCATGAAGTGGTAACTCACTGTAGTTTTAAATCTTTGTTTCAAGTGTAAATGTACAAACATAATGAAATAATAACTAATAAGGCGATTTAACCACAGATTTTTAGCAGAGTGGAGATATCCTGGTAAGTAGTTCAAATCTCTGCTCTTTTGTATTGCATCCAGTTCTAGAAAGAGAGGAAGAAGAGAAATGGCCAAGAGAGAGGAGCACACAAAACTAACACTGCTTGATGACCATGTTTTGGCACCACTTTCTAATCACGAGCTGGAACATGGAGTGGATTTGGATTAATAAGCCTTGTTCCTCTCTTTGTTTCCAGAAGGAGACCAGAGATTCACCCTCTCTTAGCGGGGGTGGGGTGGGGAATGGTGCTTGTCTTCTTCCTGGATTCTTTGATTTGTTTGGATTGAAAGACATGCTAGTGTCCCAGACATCGGCCATGTGGACTTCTGGAAATCTTTGAAGTCCTTTTTTTCTAGGAGGGGAGAAAAAAAAAAAGCAAGTGTGCAAGCAGGGGGGTGGGCTGCCATTGTACTCCCAGAATCCCTTGCTTGGACGCTCTGTCTCGTACAAAGCATCCTTCTACTTCCTTCCATGGCCCTGTCTGCCAGTAACCTCATGCCAGTCTTATTTAGTACTTATGTGTAGTGTATTTACAAAGCGCTCTATTATCCTTTCTTCTTTTTTTTACAGTAGTGCCTGGGGATACAGGCTAGTGGTTTTGTTTTGGCTTGGTTTTTTTTTTTTTTTAAGTGAACTCTACCTCTCCCCCCTCCCCTGTGTGGGGCTCAAGCTTAGGACCCTGAGATGAAGAGCCCTCTGCTTTACCAACTGAGCCAGCCTGGAACTCCCAGGTTAGTGTTTTTATTGCCTACATTTTCAGTTGAAATATCTAGAGCAGGCCCAAGAGGCTACACGGAGAGGATGGTGGTGGCCGAAGCTCTTAGCCTGAAATTTCCTTGGCCCACTGAAGCACGCTCTTCCTTCCATCTGACAGGAGGGTTGGCACAGGATGGAGATGAGAGAAACCAGAGCAGCAAGCCTTGGCAGGGACCTCGACCTCCCTTCTGCCACCAGGCCAACTTTGCCGCTTGCTGAACAGCTAGGGCTCGGCGGTGGCGGCGGTGCGGTAGCTCTCCGGGGCTCAGGGGGTGCAGGGGAGGGGGCTGGGCACCCCTTGGGGAAGGGTGCTGCCAAGGCAGTTCCCAGCACCACAGCTCCAGCCTTCGTCTGGCCCTCCCCTTTAATTGCTGTGTCTGCTCCCCAGAGAGAAGGATGTGCTGCACATCAGGAGCTCCGTAACTTAAGACAAAAGAAAAAAATCCTGACCGTGACACATGCGCGCGCACACACACACACACACAATTATTTCCTCTTCCCTTGTTAAAGCTACTTCCCTGGGAAAGGGATGAGGCAGAGGGATTACGTCCTGGGGGCGCTGGGACCAGGAGACCCCTCAGCGTTCTGAAAGGGCTTTGTAGTGTTTGGATCCAAGCCATTTGTTTCTAGAGAGAATCACATTGGGTAGGAGCCGGCTTTTTCCATTTGCAATGGCTTATTAAGTATAAGCATCTCTCTTCTCTCTGTTTACTGAGTGATTAGCTCTCCCTCCAACTGACCCTGCCAGGGGAGATAGCCAAAGTATATCCTTAACACACAGTTACCCTGCGAAATGTCCTGCCCATAAACCCGGAGACCACAGACAGGACCCTGGGGTTAATCTCAGTGTCTTCCTTTTATAGCCGGCAAGGAGGCTCTCCCTGATGGTGTGGTGTGTGCTAAGGCCACCCAGATTCCCACGGTTCCATTCTGGTCACAGGAGGAAGAAGTAGGATCAGAGGCAAGCTGGTGTGGGCCCTCTGTGTGTGGCTTGGCCGGGAGGCCCCAGCCTCAGGGCTTACTCGCTGTCCGTGAGTCTTCCCTAAGCTGTACAGCGACCCTTCCCATGCAAGACTGTCCCTCACGTCCTCGTGCGGCAGGACAAAGGCGAGAGGGAAAAGCTCCTTCACACACCTGAATTCAGGCAGTTGGAAAAATCTGGGAACTCGTAATCAGTAAAGATTAACCAGAAACTGGATGATTAGTAGCTGGTTGCCGGGTCTCTAGTGGGTCAGTTTTGTATAAGGACAGACCAGCTGCACTTGCAGACTGAGCCTTAATCAGCCAGATTCCAAAGGTCAGAGTGGAAACGAAATCATGCAATTTACCCAAATTTCAGAGACTGAATTCAATTGTAGGGTTTGGTCTGGAAATAAGGATGAGTTATTTCCAACTAAGTGGATTCTTTTTCCTCTCTGCCTTTTTTTTTACTGTGATATAAGGAAAGCCTAAGAAATATCATCAATATTGTTATATAAATATTGTGCCCGTGCATATTCCATGGTACAGACTGTAATGAAATAATTAAGTCAAACGATTCTCAACTCCCTCCATATTCTCACTGGCAGCTCAGTACTTTGATTCTGCATTGTGCTTTTGTAACAAGGCTGCACTCTTACCACTCAACCGTTAGAATTCTTATGTGAGTGTCATATTTATTCCATGCACCTAGTACTATTTACTACTTGATAGGATCCAGAGCTGAGACAGATCCTGTGTATATAGGAGTTGGCATCTCGGCTAAGAGTAGGGATTCTTAAATCTGCCACTCACCCCCTCCTCACCATCTCCTGCTGAAAAATAGACCTCTCAGATTGCATGACTAAGCGGGAGGGTTCTAGGTGGGTGGAGAGGATCAGGCTTGAGTTCTGTTTGATCTCCAGATTCACTGCACTATGTCTCTAAATTTGTGTGTCTACATCACATACACCACACACACACACACACACACACACACACACACACAGGACCCAGAACACACACTGCACAGACGATAGGCAACATAACACGCACACATGTCTTAAGTGGGCTCTGGCCCAGTTCCTTCTCCTCTGGGTATCCGGGAGACCAGGTGCCAGAAGGGGACCATGAACTGGCACAGGGGTACCGTGGCTGCTGAGCCCCGGTCAGTCCTCTGAGGTGAAGTGTGGTTGTCTCAGGCGAGAGCATGAGGAAGGGGCGAGAGAGCTGGCTTCTTGTGTTTCTTATCCTTAATTTCCTATTTGTTCTCCTTTTTTTCCCCCAAGCCTTTTGTTTGTGTTCTTTTTTAAAATTTTATTTCTTTATTTGACAGAGAGAGAGAGAGAGAGAGAGAGAGAGAGCAGGAGTGGGGTGATAGAGGCAGAGAGAGAGGGAGAAGCAGACTCCCTGCCGAGCAGGGCTCAGTCCCAGGACCCTGGGATCATGACCCAAGCTGAAGCCAGCCGCCTAACTGACTAAGCCCCCCAGGCACCCTTTTTCAAGTCTTTTTGAAAAACAAATTACCCATCTCAGCGAGGCTAAGAGAAATCATCAGATTCTCTTGTTTCTAATGAAGCAAGTTGTTCTCGCATTTGGGACTTGACATTTAAAGATTATCCTCCCGTGAGCAGAACAGGGGTGGTGACATGAGAGGAGGCCATGGGGAAGAGGGCGCCGAGTACCTTCCTCCTCTACAGGGCGAGTACCCTGCTCCTGTCTACGTGGCCCCCGGGCCCCCTGTCCCGTGGCTGCTGGGCTCATTCGATTCACACCTACTGACCTGTGCAGGTGGTGTGTCCTGGTTACAGAAAGCAAGTCACAGACAGCACACTATGTCTTCCTGGAGCAGCGATGGACGATTCTTTGGGGGACAAGTCAAGTAATTTAACTGACAGATAATTTCAAAATAAACATTTATATTAAGATGAGCATGGATCTATTATCATACAATAGCATGCAACATCATCATATCATTGAAAACTCAAAACCAAGACATCAAGTACATTTTGCGGCTAGAGATGGTGGCTTTGGACGAATACCTGCCCCTTCTCGTCCAAGCACAAGCAGTTTCTTCTGACATTAGTGATATTTTGGTGGAAATTTTTGAGAATACTACCTTCTAACTTATTCCCCCTCCTTTCTGTGGTTCGGATTTCAGTTTCAGGACATTATATTTTCAGATTCATCCTCTCCCCACCCGCCTCCACCCCCCACCACATAGACAGATTTGGGGCCACCTGTTCACTCCACAGCCAGGAGGATGGAAAAGATTTCCTCCTGCCAGATTCTCTCCTTCATCCTGCGTTGTCTACAACAATGCCCTCTCCAACGTTATGGGAGGAGAAAGCCCTCCCTTGGCTCTGCTTCCAGGTTCTGTGCTTGGACGGAGTGCAGTCTGCACGATTACCTCAGCGGGGCTGGCTGGAGGGAGACCATGAACGCCGTAAGGGCCCCTGTTACCTGTTGTTCTAGGGGGAGTAGCTGAGGGACCCGAACTCCTTCCCATTTCCTGCTGGCTTCTAGATATACTCTGCACCTGACCGCACTCCCCACCCCCCAGAGATTCAAGATCTGTTGCTGCATTTGTATTTGTGGCTAATGCCCTTGACCTCTTCCCTATAAGAATAAGTCTACCATTACTTCTTCAAGGTGGTGCCATCAAAACCATTCTGATTTGTTCACTTCCCCATACCAAGGGGTGGGTGCCGGAGCCCACAAAAGACAGAAAACCTCGTCACTCTGCCTTCCTCTTGTCTCCTAAAAATCGGAGTGTGTTTGGTTGGTCCAGTCCTCGGAGAACTCTGTAACTACCATGGTGCCCCAGAGTGATACCTGTGAGCAGGATACCTGCCTCTTCCCTGAGCCAAGCTTTTGGGACAGGATTTATCTGTTCTGGGCAAGAGTGGGCTGTGTGCTGTTCTATTTGATAACCCGGAACAGGCCCACCCCTTACCCTCAGCAGAGACTGGGGGATTTTATCAGCACTTAAGTGCTCTGAAAAGTCAATGAGGCAAAGGGTGTGTATCAAAAACAATGTATTACACTAATAGAGTGAAAATATTTTTTCTTGTGTACTTCGGACTCTCAGAAGATGTAGCACATCTAGTTTATTTCACATAAAAGATACTCACATACCTTCTATTCATATCTAATGTTCTTTCTCCATATACAATGGTTACACGGAAGTGCTGCATGCCACCACCACCGCCACCATATGCATATAACACTGTATATG
The DNA here is from genome assembly GCF_048418805.1 of Vulpes vulpes. NCBI lineage: Eukaryota > Metazoa > Chordata > Mammalia > Carnivora > Canidae > Vulpes > Vulpes vulpes. The sequence continues at coordinate 66,972,521 of NC_132795.1, read as the reverse complement.
TAAAATTCATGCTGGCTCTTCAACCATTTGCCTTGACTTTCTTCTGACATAGCCTTGGGTGTGTCTATAAAAACCAATAAGTTGGTCTGAATTCAGTAAAAATAATCTTGATTTATAGTTTTAACTATAGTGATTTGCTAGGAGGGTTCAAGTGGAGGGTCCCCCATCATTCTCAAGAATCAATGTGCTCTGAGTTGGTGCTGCATGCACATATCCCAAGGAAGAAAGAACAGTCCCTTGTCTGGGTACCCCTAAGTCTGTGGACTTAGGACGATTCTCAAACCTGGGATATTTTTCACTGGATAATCATCATTCCCCCTCACTCCCCTACCTCTCAAGGTTGCTGTTCTTTTCTTCTCCCTTTGGAAATGGGAGAAGAAGAAATAAAATCCACACTTATAAGGGAAATAATGAAGCAAGTTGATACCTTGCTGATTGTTCAATTGGTAGAGTGATTGACTCAGCAAAAGATTATTAGAGCAGATAAAATCTACTGTTAGGGAATGGGTTTCTAAGAATTATGCAGCATCTCAAAGTGAAAGCTTGTTTGTATGTTTTTTAAGTCTTATCTGAATTTAAAATTTCAGATATTGGCCTGATTTAATAAACACTATCTTTCTGGTTGGAAAGAAGACATGGATGGTCTTATTTACCCTTTTCTTCCTTCAGCCTTGCCTAGTCTCTGTAGAGTGGATACTGGAACTAAGATGTTGTTTGCACTAACTTTTGAAATCATACTCTCTGATTGTCTGAGTAATCCAGTGGAGCGAGCTCGCCATCTTCATCTGACACGGTGTGACTTAAACACTCGAAATCTGAATCCAGAAACAAATTCACATGCTAAATGCCTTGAGAGGCGTATACACCTTCTCACAGGATTCTTTTCTCTTTTTTTAAAAAAATTTTAAGTTAGCTCTCTCCCTCTAGGAAAGAACCCAGAAGAAATATCACAGAATAAAGGGAAGGCTTTGCAAAGTGGATTAGGATAAGGATTGGATAACAGAACAACAGGTGAAAATGACAAGCAGCAGTAAGCAAGAAGACTATTGCATATCTGGAAAATAATAGCCATCGAAATGTAATTTTGTACCTAGGTAGGTCCTAGGGGGAAAGTTATCCCCATATCCGTTTCCAAGGCAAAGCCCTCACAGGGAGGAGGGGAGGACCAGCTCGACTTCTTTCTGGAAAGCAGGTCTTTGCTGTGGCGAATAGCAGGGATGACCCCTAAATGGATTAAGGGGAAGTAGTGGAGAAAAAAGAGCCTGCATTCTCTGACCTGCATGCAGTGAGAGGTGCACCCCAAGGGGCCCGGGGCCATTAGTGAGGAGGCATTCCCTTGGTGTGTGATGCCCCAGCAATGCAGCATCATGTATAAGAAGCATCGTCCCTGGGCTGCGGCAGCCTTGGCCTTGGGGCTTTGTGAAACAGTTTAAGATGCTGGATTAGCTTTGGGCCATAGAAACCGCACACTGACAGCTTTGGGTTGTTGGTTTTTTTTTCCCCCCCCCTTCAAATTGGGCATGAACGCACGTTGGTCTATCATTAGGCAGGGCTGGAAGGAGCAGGTCTGCCCTCGGTGGGAGCTTTGTACACGGTGCTATCGCTTGGGGAAGATCTGGCAAAGGAGAGTCAGGAAGATAACACAGCAGCTTTGGATTCTGTCCAGCTTTCCATTCTCAGCCCAGCTCTCTTCTTTTAGCACCTGGGAGACTCTAACGAATGCAATTCCCTACTACCAATACAGAGGGGAAACATATTTCCAGGACCTCCCGTACCAACCGTATGTTTCTTGTCAGAAAATCGGCATGTTGTGTTGTAAAGTTGTAAACATTTGAGAATGAATATCATCCGGGTTCTCACTGTTGGGAAGGAGATGGAGGGGAGGAGGGGTAGGGGGGATGTTTGCCCCTTTACTGATAAGAAGTCAGAATATACTTGAGCTACTGAAGAAGCCCAGTTCTTAAAGAGACCCTTTCTCAGAATCCCTAAGCTTGTCAGCAGCTGATGGACAGAACTAAGGAAAAAAACAGGGCATGAGAGGAAGGTGGAAAGAACATTTCCTGTAGCTCTCGCTTCCCTAGGTGACTCCTCAGTGGTCCGTTTCAAATCACTGCAGATGATGTCGAATCGCTCTCGTTCGTAGGAGCTGATTAGAATAGAGATCATGCTCATTAAGTTAGAGATGACACCAATCTGGTAGGATTCTGAAAGGAGTGACAGAAAAGTACCTGAGAATGCAAAAGATGGTATACAATTAAATTCAAAATTAGTTCGGAAGAGTGATGAAAACCCAAACACATTTATTTGAAGGTGATATCCGAAATCCCCTGGGAGCCAATTCAGGGCTATGCCAGAGGATAAAAATACCCAATGGTAGAGAATGCCTGGTCAAGTGAGAACTTGTGGAATTTAATGCTGCTAAACCTTGAAACTGCTTGCAGAGACCCTCTTGAATCTGAGTGGCCAGCAGGGCAGCTTCTCTCTGTGTGTCTCCTGTTGATTCCCGAAGGTGGTGGGGCTCATCTTGCCACCACAGGGAACCAGCCACTCTGCTGTTCTCCAAGCATCCCACTGAAGACTGTGGGCCAATTGAACAAGAGCTTCTCTGAGCCTAAAACCAGCCCTTGAAGTCTTTTGGAAACTCATTCACTTGCTGAGGAAGTCAGAATGCACCTTCTGGCTTCAACATACCCAACACTGTAGCTAATGGAGATCATTCCGGGGCACACGTGTCTCACTTGAATTAAACAAAACCGTCTAGCCCTGGAAAACCTCGCAAGGTTTGGGGCCTTACACTAACACTGAACTCCTCTCTGATTCAGAATTGCTGACAGGACACAGCCACACTGCCCTGCATCTTGGCAGAAAGACCCAGCCCCATTCTAGGACCTATTAGAAGGGTTGCAGGTAGGAAATCTTCATCATTGTCTCATGGTGGAGGGTTTTCCCTCCTGGAAGTCAGAACTCCAGAAGGACAGGAAACCTAAAGGTATTCCAAGGGACAGAAAGGTGAATAAACCAGAAATGGAGGTTGTCCAGTGTAGAGCAAGGAAGCGAGGAGTCACTGAAAAGTGGGTAATTCAGGGCACATAATAACGTTTATGAAATTCCTAGTGTGTGCTAGAATGGGGGGCCCTGAGTAAGAGGTAGGAGGGGCAGCAAGGCAGACACCAAGTGCAGGAGGAATGCACATCTAGGCTGTTAGAGAGCAAAACAAAACAAAGCATGAGTTTCTATCCTTAATTAAGGCAGGAAAACTGATGTAAGCATTTAGCATAAGGGGTTCAGAGTAAAAGTTATATTACTAAATACTGGCAGTCCAGGGACCTACATGGTAGTACATTCTCGGCTGTTGATTGATCCAACCACTTTTGTTGAAGCTACTATCTGTATGGGCTGGAGAAACTCAGTCCACCTTCCCTCCAGAGGCTGAGGGCAGGCGCGCATCATAAGGCAATGGGAAGAATCCACGTAAAGTGAGGCGTCTCTAGAAGGTTTCATCTAAGGGCTTTCAATGTAGGCTGGAACCACCGGGGTGGGGCCCTGTTGAGGTGTAGAATTGTTCTACAATCTGTGCCTCCAGCCCAGATCAGATGGCACAACTAGGGAATGGGTCCACCAGAACCTGCCTGTGAAACATCAAATTGACACAGAGAAATCTCACATTATCTGGATGCCCCGCAGAGCCTCAAAAACATCCAGTGCATAATAGATGCCCAGGAAATGTGGAAATGTGGGCTGAAGTGCCTGGTCCCTGAAGGCCGTCGTCAGACCTATGCGCTTCATTGAGCTTGATGCACAGTATTCCTACCCACCCCCCCACCGTTTGCCCCCAGCCCCCAAGACAGACACCCCAGGAACATATAGTTCGCATTCACATGCAAAAGCATTTCTTATTTTCAGGCTTTAAATGGAGAAACTAAAAACCATGTTAAAAGGGGGAACACTTAAGAAGTACAACCTTTTATTCTGAATAACAATTAGGAACAGTTAGGTATTTAAATCATCTAAAATTTTTCTTTTGTAAGATCACTGCAAAAGCTGTACAGCACCCGCTTTTCATAAGAGTGGAGAGTGGGTACCAACAATAAGGAAGTGCTATCACTCATTATGTACCAAAAGTGCATCCATTTCAGATATAATATGCTTTTGGTAACAACGCTGCACTTGAAAAAGACACCGTTCATCTGAAAAGCACACCCTTCAGCCTTTCCACGGGCAGTCCTGCTACGCGTGTGAAATGGGCATATTTTTACAGGCTCTTAGGGGGCAAACGTTAAACACTTTTCAAAAGGTTGAGGTTTATTTGGAAGGCTTAACGGATCCCTTTCTGTTGTGCAAGAAATCAAGAAGCTGATGTGGGGTTTGAATAGGATGCGTGTGAACTGCTCCACGGTAGGATAAAAACCCTCCTGGATAAAAGGGCAGCTCGGATGCCAGGCTGGCAGTGGGGTTCGCCACCGCCTCGTTGTTTTTTGTGCCGTGATTTGGAAGGCTTTCAGGACATGGCGAGCGAGCGCATTTGTTGTTGTCGATTCGGGATTTCTGCATCTTGGAAGGTACTGGCCTTGATGATGGGCAGGAGAAGTGAAATGTCTTTTAAGGCATGGTTTTGTGATCCGGACTCAAGAAAATGCTTATGTAAATCCCACCCCCAGGAGAAGGAAGGAAATATGAAAGGAATATCTGTTAAGATTCATCATATGGAGTTCCTTGGTTCCCAGCCTGTTTCTGCCACTCCTTACCCACCCGTCCACCCACCCACTTCCTTCTCCAATCTCAGGAGAGTCACAGTAACCAATTTGGGGTTTATATTTAACACCTGCAAATCTTGGCTAAGAGACCTCCCTCTTTTCTCCCCCAATGCCACCCTCCCTCTCATGGATCCAAACACTTTGAGTCAGCGCTTCCCAAATTATGCCACTGAAAAGGCGGGGGAGGGGAGGATACTCCGCATCCATGCTGCAAAGGCCTGAAATGTTTGTTTTCCAATGTCCTCGCTGGTAACCTTTAATCAAACTTGGGTAACGCTCTGGAAAGTCCACCAAACTGGCTTCTAATAAATGCGTTGAAGCCTCGCTCAGTCTGATACGGGTGGAACTCAGCACAAGAGGACCCCACTTTGCTGAGCTGTGACAATAAGAACACCTACTAGGAGCCAGAGACCGCACCACTAAATGTTTTTCACTTAAGATTGCAACAAATCCTCAAATCCACGTGCCAGAAAGAAATCGTATCTGGATACTTTCTAAATGAGAAAACTCAAAGTCATAAATTAAGTGACTGGGACCGAGGTCCCAGAGCTAGTGGTGCAGGCCTGTGCCTCTGAAGCCAGGACCCTTTCCATAGGGGCCCCCTCCCCTCTAACGAGATGATCCACACTCCTGAACCCAAAACCCACATGGAAAGAGGACACCGCTGTGGCGAAACTGCCCGGTGGCCAAGTGGTCCTTCTTCCCGGCTTTCCCTGGTACCATGCAGGAGGGCACATCACAAGTGCCCATCACAAGTGGGAAAGGAATGTTAGATTGAATCGGTCTGTAACTTTTGTAATAACTACTAAGCCTTCAGTGTGAGGGAGAAGATTGAAATGTCGAACTAGTAGAGAATTCTAATGTACAGCAAATATAAAGTTGATCTGAGAACAACAGGGAACAGATTTTTTTTTCAATGAATATAATATGGTACTGTAAATGTATTTTCTCTTCCTTACGATTTTCTTAATATTTTGTTTTCTCTAGGGGCACCTGGGTGGCTCAGTCAGTTGAGCATCTGACTCTTGATTTCAGCTTGGGTCATGATGTCAGGGTCACAGGATCGACCCCCATGTGGGGCTCCATGCTCAGTGTGGAGTCTGCTTGGGATTCTCTCTCCCTCTGCCCCTCCTCCCACTCACTCTCTCTCACATGCATGCTTTCTCTCTCTCAAATAAATAAATAAATAAATAAATAAATAAATAAAATCTTTTAAAAATATCTTTTTCCGTAGCTTACTTTATTATGGGAATGTGGTATATAATACGTATAACATATAAAATACGCATTAATCAACTGTTTATGCGATAGGTAAGGTTTCCAGCCTGCAATAGGTATTCATGGTCAAGTTCTAGGGGAATCAAAAGTTATATGTGGATTTTCAACTGCCCCTAACCCTCATCTTGTTCAAGGGTCAACTTTTCATCTTAAATCGTCTTTTCTTGTAAGTTTGGATTTTTAATCATTGACTTATCAGAGGCCCAAAGGAAGGTCAGAAATTGGACCTAGGTGGCCTATCCAGGTATGACAAGGAGACACGTCATCTCAGCATCTCTCCTCACTGTGTTGAGCACCTTCCCTGTTTTGTGAGGGGCCCCCCTTTCCCATGTTATACTAGTGGCTGACTCTTGGGTGGCTTTCACATCTCGGGGCTTATACTTCTTCCCTTCCCTGTCTCCTCCATGGCCACACTAAAATAACAGAGGGGAGGGTTTCGTTAGCCCAACTCCCTGTCTGAGGAACAGCCTGAGTCTCACAAGAGAGGGAGAAGTGACATCAAGCATCCCTGTGGAAAAGAAGTGCCACCACCCAAAGATTTCTTTTAAACACTTATTCATTTATTTATTTATTTGAAAGAGGGAGAAAGAGTGGGTGGAGGATCAGAGGGAGGGGGAATATCAAGCAGACTCCCAGCTGAACGCGGAGCCTGGTGCGGGACTCAGTCCCATGACTCTGAGATCATGACTTGAGCTGAAATCAAGAGTCGGACACAACCCACTGAGCCACCCAGGTGCCTCTACCACCCTAAGACTTCTAAATACATAGTAGTGGGTGTAGAACACTTGGATATTTCACTCTTCCCTCACTCTAGCTGGCCTGGGTCTTGTGATCGATGAGTCTGTCTTTTTAAATTACTCTGGGAAGTTATGATCTCATCAGCTCAAACCTGCTGGGTGTTGGCAAGTGTACAAGGACAGCCAGCCAACCCAATATGTTTCTCCGCAACCAGGGTGCAAAAGGCAGAGAGATCCCCACCCCACCTGTTCTATTCACAGGCCACAGGGGTACATGTTTCTCAGGGACTTCTGGATGCCTGGTCCATGCTCTGCTTTCGAATCCAGTCAGGTGAGCATAATGTAAAGCCTCCAGACCAGGGGACAAATCCATACTGAAGACCTATGAGAGGGCTGGTTCCAGGCAGCATTAAAGATGTAGAGATATAGTCTTTAGAACCAGACTGGCCTACATTAATTTTTAGGCTACTTCAGCCTCCAGACCAGGGGACAAATCCATACTGAAGACCTATGAGAGGGCTGGTTCCAGGCAGCATTAAAGATGTAGAGATATAGTCTTTAGAACCAGACTGGCCTACATTAATTTTTAGGCTACTTCAGCTGCTAGCTGTGCAGTCTTGGGTGAGTTTCTTACCCTACTCTGAGCTTTGAGTTTCCCAATGGGTAAAGCTGGAGACAGTAGGCTCTACCCCCTAGGTTTTTGTGAAGATTAAATGAGATCATTTATGAAGCATTTAGCACCATACTCAGTGTCTACTTACAAATTCAGTAAATATGAACTCCATGCCATTCAGGACTTTGTAGCTTTTGAATCATTTCACTTATCCATATATATTAGCCCTGAGGGATGCAATTAGATTCAGTTTAATATAGTTTATGTTATTAATTATATATTAATATAAATGAGTATTGGAGTACTCTATACAAGTAATTATATGTTAATATCCTAGTATGTTAAAAATTAGTAAATATTTATTTATTATTGTTAAGATTTAATTTATTAACTAGAGAGAGAGAGAACATACATGTGTGAGCACAAGATGGAGGGAAGGGCAGAGGGGGTAAGAAAGGGGAAGGGAGAGAATACCAAGGTAACTCCCCACTGAGCATGGAGCTGGAGGCAGGGCTCAATCTCGGGACCCTGAGATCATGACCTGAGCCAAAACCAAGAATCTGACGCTGAAAGGACTGAGCCACTCAGGTGCCCCCCCCAAATTAGTAAATATTTAATATTAATCCAATATATATACCTAATATATATTGTCTTTTATGTGCAAGGTATGAAGATCAATAATGGCCAATTTTTTGGAGCCCAGGTGACTTAAGCATTTTGACAGAATATTCAGGCTTTTTTATTCAAAATTACAGTAGCAACAATTGAAAAGCCAATTCCAAAATGTGATAGAAGGGTTTGATGTCAGCTGAATACAGAAGAAGGGTTCAGGAGCAAATTCCCAAAGTGGGAATAGGTGGTCATGACTTTGGAAAACAAACCTTTCGATGGTGGGGGAGGAAGGATCATCTTCTCAGGCAATGAACTTCTGTTCATAGTCATTCAGTGAAGTATAAAATATTTATGGAAAAAGAAACTTTCATATAAATCTTTTCTTTCCTCAGAGGACTTTAAAGGCACAGTCTTTCAAACATCAAACATTTCTGTGAAAAATTAAAAATTCAGTCAATCAACCAGCTGTTTCTAAATATACAAAAATATGGTACAAACCATCTGAATTTTTCACTTTTTGGTTGGAGAAATACATCATTTAGACACAGCCTGAAGCACATTATGCACATGGCTCACCGAGGAACACAGCATTCCTGAGCTGTAAAGAGAAATATCCCCAGCAACGTTTCTCCATTGGGCAACTAAATGAAGCACATGTCTGGGCTCAGGTCAAGCCTGGACTCTGCGACGCCAAGCTGGGGACGTGGGATGACACCCCACTGTATCTGCCACCTGCTATAGATTCCTGGGCCATGGATCTACCCAATGGCAAGATTAAGAGGAGCAAGTCATGTGTTCTAACATTTTAGTTCTATGACTTTTACCAGGTCCTAGGTGAAGATGGCCCCTCTGAGAGAGGAGGAACTGGGATATGCCTGCTCACCTCTCTGGGCCACCGGAAGAGCCAACTGCACTGCACCAAGATGGCTTCCTCTGGCTTGTTGGTGTAGCCAGTGACAGAATTAGGGAGGAGCTACACTATTGAGTCTTTCAAGTCATTTCAGCATTTAATACCCTCAGTCATGACGATTTAGACTGTGGTCATGGAAGAGGACAATGAAGACTAAAGAGGACAGCTGTCTCTGAGAAGTTTACCTGCATGAAGTAATCTTCACTCTATGATTGGATCCAGGGCTTAGTCATTGACATTAGCACAATGTCATTACATTTAAATGGTATGTTTATTCATAGGAAATTCCAAATGTGTAAGGAGAGGGTGGCTCTAAAGATTTACATTTTATAGATGATGGGCAATGTATACACAATTCCCACAGGAGCTAGCTTACAGCTTGAATTTGAGGGCCCTTTGAGGCCCTCAGTGGTGTGCTCAGGAGTCTGGTACTTGGTAACAGGTCTGCATGCTCACACTTGCTTTCTGAAAATGAAATAAACACAGGTTGGCAAAGATGAGTTGGAAATACTCCTAAAATGGTCATAATTGTCAGCAACGGTGCCATTAGTGGAATGGCTTGCCCTTGCACTCACTCTTGCTCTGGATTTTACCGTTAAAAGGCCTGGACCAATATCCAGAAGACAGTGCTGCTCAGACCAGCCCTTTGGACTGTAGAAAAAACACCAGGCCCAGAACAGAGCTGCTGGGGTATGACCACTACAAGGAAATCAAGTAGTCTCTGGGTAAACTGCATGGGGCAATGGTTGGCCTTCCACCTGGGGAAAAAAAATGTCTTGGACCAGATTTATCCAAACAGACTGTCTGCACAGCTCTCAATAATGATAATTGTACCGACTTCACTAAGTTGAATGAAGATTGAAAAGTGTGTACGGAAAGGAATTTACATCAAGTAGGTAAATTGCAAATGCTTAATTAATGTTAGCTCCTATGGCGTAGTTACATATACACTATGGAGGCTATGTTATATATATTGCATGGGCATAGGTATGACAACATCGATCTTGCTGGATGTTTGTGGTGGAGGATGGTGGGTCACCTGGTGGGCTCCCGAATCTGACTGTCGAGTTGGGATTCTCCCTCTGCCAATTAACTCCATGGCCTTGGGGCCTCGTTATCCTTGCATGCCCAATGGAACTTGGGGGAAATCTCTGAGGTTTTAATGAGGTCAGATATGTACAGCACACCAGCTCTTGGTACACAGTGAGTCCCCGGCAAATGTTAGGCACTGTTATTGAATCAAAAATTCTACATAGATACTTTTCTCTGCATCTGCCATACTGTCACATTGTTTTAATAAACTTTTAAAAGAGCTTTCATGTTCCATTAGGAAAGGATCAGATTGCTTTTTCCCCATCCCTTTTGTAAGATACATGGAACGACAGTTTCCACCTACAGGTGAAAACAGCCCACGCTGGTGTGTTCCAGAGAGTTCTCTGATCACACAGCTCATAGGGCAGTTCCGGCCTCCTCCCCAGCACTCTGCATTGGCCACCGGCTGGATCTGCATCCATCTGAGGCAAGAAAGAGGTGTTAGCCCTGCTCAGTCCCTGGGTCACTTCCTGATCCAGGCACGCCAAGGAGCTGGCCGGGCCGCTGGGCAGAATTAACACGGAAGACCGTAAAATCGAGTATCTGACCATTTCGGTAAAAAGCAGACGGTCCAAAACATTTACAGAGATGTGGTTTCAAACGTCCTACCATAGTTGATGAGCTGATGGGGGGGCAGCCTTCTCTTGTGTCGGCCTCAGCAACACCCCGCCAGGTGTGTGCAGGACCAGGGGCATGGGGGCTCCCGCGCCCCCCCACCGCTGTTAGTCTGTGAGACTCAAGTTTTCTGTTTTCTGTGCACGTGCTCATCTTCACCCCTACGAATGCTATTTTCTTTTTCTGCAAATGCTATTTTATTGAGCGACTTGAGAGTGTTACCAAAAAATCCTAATAAAGTAAACCCACCAGCACAGACTACAGTTATTTCACGGTGTGTGTGTGTGTGTGTGTCTCCATACACGCTTTCTCCCCTGGCCCCATCCCTCAGGCATCTTCCTTACTTCACACACACACCTCTCTACCAAGCTGTTCTCAGAGCCTCTGTTTTGTTTATTTCTCTACAGGGTCTGACAATTTCAAAGCCAATCAGACTCGATGGAAATTCAAGGTTGTTTTTCTGTTTAGTTTAGTTTAGTTTTGTTTTATTTCTTCACTAGCAATAGCCCATGCACTTTCGATAAACAACACAATACATACAACCAGGTCACTGTGAATCCCTTCACTTGGTTTAGTTCCTTCAGATGCTGTAATTTATAGGATTTTACTCTCTACCTTATGGTTGTTTATTTTCCTTAATAGCCTTTTATGAGGGGCCTTATCAGAGGCTTTCTGAAAAGTACAGTAAATTATGTCCACTGGGTCAACTTTGTCTTCAGTTTTATTAATCTGGAAATTATAACTGTAATATTTCCTGCAAATGTCTGATACTACGGAAGCCACATATGCGGTAATTAACATGCAATTTGAAGAATTTATTCCCAGATATCCAAACACAGGGAAAAGCAGCAGAGCCACGGGAGACAAACAAACTCAAATGAGAAATTCTGCTACTCGGCTCCTGCCACTGTTCATGTCAATTCCCACTTCCTTTTAACCTCAGAGGCAAAGGTTGGGTCCATTGGATAAACACATTGGAGAGAAAACTTGTCTGTTTGGGGGTCTTGAGCATTTTTGTAACCACATAGGGCTGGCCGTGTCAGAAACGGCACTGGCTGGACTGTGAAGCCTCTGACCCAGAACTCGGGGCTGAAGGCCAGGTAATCTTGGGGAGTATGGATGCATCTCTAGGCAGCTTCCAGAACAGTCTCCAGGGGGCCAGCTCTGACCTCTGGCAGATAGATGGCTAGGATGCTGGCTTTCAGCATAGGTGAGCTTGGTAGATGGACAGCATTAGGAAGACTGGACAGCCGGGAACAGGAGCCCTCAAGCCCATTTCAAGAGTCGGGCAAGAACAAGTGATAAGCTGCTCTGCAGGGAAGCAGGCAGGACGTCGGTGACCTAAGGCTCAGGATTTTCTGGCTGTATGTCGCTTGGCCCTCCCTGGTCCTCAGGCCAGACCCAAAAACAGCTGGGTAAGGAGTCCCTGAATTCATCATTACCTCAGCCCTATGTCCTGTGGGAATGCTGGTCCCCATCACGGGCACATTCACCACATGTGCTCTTCCCAGTCTGTGTGCTGCCCAGGTGGCACGGTATGGTCCCAGGGATGTGGGTGGAGGCCAGACAGGGTCAGATTCCAGCTGTACTGAGGATTCCCATATGATCCTAAACTAAAGACCCCTGGGCCCCAATAGCTTTCATGGTGATATGAACTAACGTAGTGGCTCCTGAAATTCAGCCAGTTGCCTAACACCCGCATCTTTCTCCCTACGTCGTTGTATTAACTGTATTTCACTTAATTTTTTGATTACCTTTCAAGCTCATCCATCAGTGACATGAGAAGCACAGCTTGGGAAACCCTGAATTATGTCAGAGGATCACCTGGCACAGCGCCTGGCTTACAGGCAGCAGTGGGTGCCCCAGCCCCTGTGCTCACTTCCCTCTCGGTGCTCTGCTCTTTCCCCCTCTTCACCTCACCTCCTCCTTAAAACTGCTCTGTGCCCAAAACGTCCTGGAAGGAGGCCTGCTTCAACTAAAGTGGACTTGGGTGGAATTATGGCAGTCTCATCCCTGACCACAGGGCCCACGAAATGCAGGTGCCCGAACTCTCTTGCCAGGGTGCAGGCATGGAATGGACCTAGGAGCATCAGGCCTCCTGGACTCTGACTGGCGACTCTGACTCTGACTGGACTCTGACTCCCTTCTTTTAGGGCCAGACCTACATCTCTATTGGACTTCTGACTCCCTGCCCTCAAGATCCTATTTCTTCCTTTCTCTTTACAGGCTTGCCATTCACATCCCAGCATCCCTGTGTCAGAAACTCCAGATGATACCCAAGGGGAGGCGGAAGGGAGAGCTTAGCTATCACAGCAGCGGCATGACGACAAGGCTGCCAGGGCACTTGGGGCTGACCAGACTTCACTTCATGGCTGAAGGAAAGGAAGCTTAGGATTTTTTTCATTTTCTTAGAGACACCCCTGAAAGAGGGGCACCTCCACTCCCCCCTTGGCTCACCTATTCTTCTTTTCCCACCTGGAAGAGAGAAAGGCTGAGAGAGCTGAGGGAGGCAAACCACCACACAGCCACCAAACCGACCCACAGTGCCACACACCGTCGCACAAACCCACTTGGTGGTGAGCAGTGCTAACTCAGAGCCCGGGTGACCTGGCCCTGCCAATGATGGAGGTAACACAGGCGCTCTGGGGCCTTAGGCAAAGCAGGCCCTGGTGCTAGCAAGGAGTAGAGGGTCAGTCAGTGACACCTCAGAAGTGGGTTTTCTTGTCTCCACTTAGATAAAATGTGAAATGTCACCTCAAACCAGATGTTCTGTATGCAACTCAATGTAGACATTCAGCAACACCAGATGTGTACTGACATTTCAGTATTCCTCCAAACAGCAAAACATGGAAGCCAACTAAGGCTTCCGTCTTGAGGCCTATGCAGATGAAGAGATTGACTTAGCCGGTTTAAAACTCCAGCTGAGCTATCTCAGGGAAAGTATGTTTTCCTAAGTGCTGTGGGCTGAGTGGCTGTGTCTCTTTCCCCCCAGATTCCAACTTTGAAACCCAATCCCTGCTGTGATGCTATTTGGGGTGGGGGCGGGGGGGAGAGGCATCAGGAGATCATTAGTTAGGTCATGAGGATGGATCCCTTACGGATGGGATTAGTGCCCCTCCCAGAAGAGGACAGAGAGTTGGGTCACCCTCTTTCTACCACACGGGAGAACAGGAAGCTGGCCATCCACAACACGGACGAAGGCCCTCACCTCACTGGAACCCAACCAGGTGGGCATGCTGATGGCAGACTTCCCGCCTCGTGTGAAAAGGAAATTTCTATTGTTTAAAAGCCTCCCAGTCTCAGGGACTTGGTTATAGCAGCCCAGACTAACTGAGGCCCTGAGTGAAGATATATCTATATGTGCACATTTCACTGGGGGTGTTGTTGGCGTACGTGAGAGACACACAAATACGATTACAAAATAGAATAAAACAATAAATCTTCATACCACTGTGATGGATTGGGCCGTCAATTTTAAAGGCAATGATGGCTAAGTAAAACGCCAATACCTCGTTGGAATTCTAGTATCAACAATGTAAAATAATTGCTACTGGAACCTCTATTACATACAAGGAGTCTAATACAGGTCGTTTGCAAATTGTATGACTGTGAAGGAAAGCATCCATAGGGGTGCTTTGGTAACTCTCACTAAAAAACCGCAGGGAGAAAAAAAAATGTATGTGTGGGTTTGTTTTTTTTAATAAGAAACTTTGAATGTGTTCTACTTGTGAATATTTTCCATAGCTGTTAGATTTAGCATAAGACCATTGCCCACGCTTTTTGTACCTTCCTCTGCCTGAGTTAAAATGCTCACTAAAAGGTAAGCATTTTGAAGGCTAATAACCACAGGATATGGAGAGAATGTGTTCTAGCAGTCCACGTGGGGGAATCAACATTTTTTTTTTCCTGTTAAATTTTTCATGGAATTCCTGCTAATAGTATGACAGGTATCTGACAGCAGAAACAGAAGATAAAATAGACACAGAAAGTTATTCGATTAGTGATTGGAAGGAAAGAGGCAAGGGCGTAGTGAGCGACTCCTGCAAATTCTCCTTGCGGAACGAATGGAAGTCTGATGAAACCAGTGGGTTTTGACCAAGTTAAGAAATCTGAGTTCTAATTTGAGAAGCATAGTGAGCATATGATGCCGATGAGACACCAAAAGGACAAACCCCTCCCTGACGGGAGGTGGGGGGGGGGGGAATTGGCAAAAGCAACACAAGTGACGGATCAGAGGTATTGAAGTGTGTGCCCAGGCGTGTGTGTGTGTTTACACACTCGGAGGAAACCCCGCTGCAGAGCAGGGTAGCGTGAACCCGGAGCAGGGCTTTGGGACCATGCCACACTCTTCCTTCTCCCCTTTCCAATAAAAGGGAGAAACTGGAAAGAGATCCATTCCCCCCCTCTGTGCCTGAGGATACGGTATTTCTGGCACAATGGAGAGAACCAGATCCGTAAGCACGAAACACAGCCCTCACTATAGAATTTATCTATATGTGGTGTGTCATAGTCTATTATGAGTTTGTGTGGGGCTGGATCGGATTAAATACCCGAATCCAAGTCGTCCTTCGGCATATGAAAATACTGGCTCGGAAAAAGATTTCTCGGTAATGAATATAATGCAGAATAATGAACAGTAGCCAAAAAAGAGAGAAGACGTAAAGCCAATCAAAGGAAGGGCAGATGTTTAAAACGTCTTTTGCTATTCAGGACTGTGATCCAACAAAAGCAATTATGTTTCTGCTTTCTCAATTTCCAAACAGGAGAGAGGCACTTTGAGGTTTTCCCATGCCCCGGTCCTGTCTGCACTTGGGGCATTGGATGGGGGGAGCGGGACGCCACGCGTAACCCCCGGCCACGGGTGACAAGCAAGGCTCAGAATTTGGGACAGTGAGGGGAGTGCGCTCCAAGCCACGGAGGTGAGGATCGCCCGAGTGGCTGTGTGTGCGTGTGGATCCGCACGTATCAAGAAGCCCAATTAAGCTCTGCTTTCCATCACACAAAAGAATCAGGAAACAAAACCATAGCTCCACGCACAAGTGGAAATGATGTCAGGTAGTCGGTCTGCAAGGCCAGGACGAGGGATGGCCTTGGCCTTTGTCGGAGGCAAGCAGAGCAACAAGATGCAGTTTCCCGGGTCCAGGCGGTACCTGGCTCCCGCCCCCCCTGCTGCTCGGGCCCCAGAAGGGCGGGTCAAACAGCAAGGCTGTGGTTTGAGCGTGCAGCTCCGAATAGGTCCATAAAATATGTATACGGCAGACGAGGTCACGCGTTAGCAACTGGCGCCTGCACGTCAGGTAGAGGTGTCCTCACTCTGTGCCACCTGATAGAAAAATACGGGTTGGGGAGAGAAGAAAGGAGAACCGTGCACAGAACCATTTTATTTTATTCCTTATATGTACAAACATGAATAATTTGACGTGATGTTTAGACAGTTTCTCCCTAACTTAAGTCTTTTAATTAAAATGAAAGGAAGGAAATATGCTTTAAATATGAATGCGAGAAGGTGTGAGTTGGCAGCCCCAGTCTACGCGCTCCTCTCTCACCGTTGTTAGAGAGCACAATAAAACCTCATCTTCCCGGGCTGCCTTTTCATAATGTTTATGGTTGTTTTAGGTAACACATAAACCATGCTGAATGTGATATTCCCCTTATTACATGTCAGGGGCACATACTCAGCCAGAGCCTGTCCTTAGTCTTGCTATTTACTTTCGTGGCCAACCCGTCAATGTATTTTCCTCGACTCACCAGGCAATATTGCAGGGCCGCCTGCGGCCGTGAAGGTAAATGCTAACTTCGCAGCCTGTGCCCAAATAGCACGGCCCGGGCTCGCCGCCGGGTGCGCGAGAGCAGTATATCCTGGACTGAAAAATGGGCTCGGATGTTGGTCCTAATAAATTACATGATTATTAAAATGCTGAGCAGCTCCGGCCCATATGATTTTATTCTGCCTTTTGCTGGCTCCCCACTCGCCTGCTCTGCTTTGCCTCTGTTTTCTGTGTGCTTTACTTGTAAAATGCTAAACAAGTTTTGATATTTACCTGTTTATGATTAAATTGCAAAATGATCTGCTTAGTTCTGTTCTAAATTAAGGTCTGCATTAAATGTCATAGCATTTATCTTTCATAAAATGAGACAGCAAGGACACTAATTTCCGAGGTATTCAATCACTGCCCTGTGCCACTTGAGAGACAGCCCAGAAGCGAGCCTGCCCACAGTTCACAGCTCACTGACAGCCCTGAGATGGAATCATAAAAGTCAATTAATCATTAAAAGCTGTTACAAGCACATATCGAACCAGTCTGGCACAAAATGTTAATCAGTCCAATATCAATATAATAAATTCCTGCAAATTGGAGCGATCGATACGTTTAGGGCCTAATGAATCAATTTGAGGGCACCGGGCCACTCCTTGGGGTCCCCATGACATGGCAGCCAGGCGAGTGCTCCATCTCTAGGCGCGGTGCCAGCAGAGGTCACCTATCCTAACAGGCTGTTCACTTCAGCTGCAGTTACCACGGTGACAGCATGTCACCGGTGCCCTAGTGTCCTTCTAGGTAAGGTGGAAACCAATGCATCACTACCCTTGATGGATTTGTCAATAATACTTAGCAGGGGAGGGGGACTGCTCACATAACCCTCGCAGGTCTACAGTCCCTGAGCAGTTTGGTGTGATTTAATTGTCTGAAGAGGTGTGTGCTTCTGCATATATGTAGGAACTAAGCAGTGGTCACAGGAAGGGGGAATCGGCGGTCCGGCCGACTGCGTTCGGAAGCCTTGGGAAAACAGCACAAGAGAATAACAGGTAGCCGGAGCCATGGCCAGGTTGGTGTTACATTAACCAAGCCGCTGTGTAAGTAAGAAATAACCTGGAGCCTCTCAGATTAAGAATTTATTAGCTACAAAATTTTAATACATTACTCATGAGTGGAAATGGAGTTGCGTATTAATCCCCCCAAGGCTTAGACTCAGCAGCAGCATTTCTAGACACCTGCTTACAGACTGTAGATGTTCGCCAAGAAAAGTCCGTCAGGATAAATTTGGGGTAGCGAGAATGATCGGTGGGGGTCTCTTTCTCTCTCTCTCTCTCTCTCTCTCTCTCTCTCTCTCTCTCTCCCTCTGCCTTTCCCCACACTCTCTCCTCAGCACCAATTACCTGCAACCTCCCCCTTGCCCAAACAGAACCTTGACTCCAAAAGCTTGAAGTAGACAGGACGCACAGAAATGGGATTTTTAAACCAGCCTCTTCATCATCTGTTTTTAAAAACCAGAGTTTTCATGTTTCAAAGCATTTTATCTTTTGCTATGCCTATTAAAACTGACCAGTGAATGGAGCCAAGAGCAGTTTCAGCATTGCAGAGTGAAATGAAACCTCTTTAGAAATAAAAGAAATCTCGGCTACCGAGACTCTGGGGAATCACCGTGTTCCAGAACCTTCACTGTCATTTAACATAAAACATAAAGGTTAACGCTGAATAAAATAATATCCTGGCTGATTATTTTAATCATCTCAAAGAACAACTTTTTTTTCCCCTGGATTGCTATTATATAAGGCACGGACTATACCTGCTTCTAAAGTGTTTCTATACTTTTCTGCTGCACCAATAGGGTACCTCCATTCTGGTTCGTCCCCAGCAGTTACTGGGTATGTCTTCCTTGCAGTCATTTATTCCCTTATGGAAAAATGGACGCTGTGCCAATCCAAAGAAATATTCATTTCTCCAAGCTAGTTATTTTAAAAGATTTTTTCCTTACCTGAATAAAAAGGAGGGGGAAAATCAGTTTTTTACAATGGTGGCCTGAATTATAGGAAACATCAAAATAAATTACAAATTCTACGCTAAAGAAATAACTATTCAACACATTGAGACAGGGTGATGTTAAGGGTGTGCAGACAAAGGTAATGCAGTGCCTCCGCTTAATTGCCCTGACACCGTGCTTAGTTCCTCCAGCTACACTCTGAGAGCTAAAAATCTCTCATTGTTATTAATTGTATTCCTTTTAGAATGTAATGTCATATCGCTGCAGGCTGAGCTAATGAAACATACCCATATTACCAAAATAGGCATATTTCTTTTTGTTCAATGCATTCTATCAAAACTGTCTACGAAAGACATTGTGTTAAAGATCCTTTCATGGAGTAATATAAAGAATATCTCAACTACCTCAACATTTCTATTACACGATTACTAAAATGCCCAGGAGGACTAAACAATATAGTGTGAATTCAGTTATCCTATAAGACTTTGGAAATATTGCTAATTCCTGCCTCTGATTTATGTTAATATTAATGCTAGATTACATGCTATGGCTTCTGAACAGCCACTGCATACCAATTCACACAAAGGCAGGGCGCTCCCATGCACCAGAGCTATATGCCTCTATTATAATGAGAATCTGAATTATTTATCTCTATTTATCCTACAGGAGTTCGCTCGACCCCAGTCCCATTTTCTCTTCCTACTGCACATCAATGCGTGTAAACATGACTTCATAGCGGCTGCACTCTTCATATGTCCTGTCCTTTTTCAGCCATAAGGCACAGCGATAGGCAGTAGACAAAAATGTTACACCACTAAGAGAATTCATTTAAGCATTTATTTGAGGTAAGCCCTCCTAATTAAGTCAACTTTAACACAGACACGCAAATGGCAGCATGCATGCATATGTGTCTGGCGCCTAAACCACATCTGGTGAGCCCAAAGGAAGTCAGGCAGCAGCAGGCCAAGGAGACAGTTAATAAATGCAGTCTCTCCCTTCCATAACCTCTCTGTTAGGAAAACGGTTGTCTGCTGGGGACTCGGCGGGTTCTTTTCCATTCTTTGGCTTGCGCCTACATCAGCTTTGAAAGATGCTCTGGTGATTCTGATTTGGCAGCGACACTCAGGTTGACCTAGTGAATGGTAGAACCAGTATTTCTCATTCCCTCTTGCTCAAGGACTATGGGGAAAGGCTGAGGAGGGTTGGAATGATTGAAAGTTTTAGGAAGGATTGGCCCCATAGCTATGGAATGGTGTATTAGTCACGGTTCTCCAGAGAAACAGACCCAGTGGAAGATAGATAGATAAATAGATGTCATAAGGAATTGACTCATGCAACATGGAGGCTGAGAAGTCCCACGATCTGCCATCTGCAAACTGGAGACCCAGGAAAGCCAATGACGTCACTCCAGTCTGAGTCTGAAGGCCAAACAACTAGGGAAGCCAATGGTGTGTGTCCCAGTCTGAGGGCAGAAAACTGATGTCCTAGCTCAAGCTCTCAGGCAGAGAGAGAACATGAATTCTCCCTCCACCTTTTGGTTCCCTTCATGCCCTCTCTGGATTGGATGTCGCCCACCCACACTGGGGAAGGCCATCTGCTTTACCCAGTTCACTAATTCAAAAGCTAATCACATCCAGAAACAACCTCACAGACACATCCAGGAATTATGTCTTACCAGCTCTCTGGTCATCCGATGGCCCAGTCAAATTGACACATAAAATTAACCAGCACAAATATCCTTAGCTTTCTAGAGGCCAGAAGATTCC
The DNA here is from genome assembly GCF_048418805.1 of Vulpes vulpes. Classification (NCBI taxonomy): domain Eukaryota; kingdom Metazoa; phylum Chordata; class Mammalia; order Carnivora; family Canidae; genus Vulpes; species Vulpes vulpes. The sequence goes on along the minus strand of NC_132795.1, from coordinate 66,952,383 downwards.
AGAGGGCCTGCTATGTGAAATGTAATGTGATGGAACACTGTGGCCGGAAAGCATTCACAGAACTTTACAAAGCTGGTATTTCCATCAGAAGAGTGAGTTGTCAGCAGTTGGAATTCTCAGGGTTTTAGGTAGCCTGAAGAGGTACATTAAAGAAATACCCCTTATTCTGCTGCTGTTGAGGGGCTGTTGGAGTGTCAGTTATTTAGGGCTAATTATAGTAGGCTAAACAATTATCCAAACTTATTACTGTTCAAACCATATAGTCTATCGGATGCCTCTGACAGGCCCAATGTAAGGTGTCAAAACTGAAATAAACAATGGGGCTCCTGGGTGGATCAGACCATAAAGTGTCTGCCTTTGGTTCAAGTCATGATCCCAGGGTCATGGGCTCCCTGCTCAGTGGGGAGCCTGCTCCTCTCTCTCCTCCTGCTGCTCCCCATGCTTGTACTCTCTTTCTCTCTGTCAAATAAATAAATAATCCTTAAAAAAAAGTAATAGATAAACAAAAAAATTCTAGAACATGAGATTGTATTTATATATACATACACACACACACACACACACACACACACACACACATATATATACACATGTTGATATAAACTGACCAAAAATTCAAATGGTAAAATATTAATGAGCACATAAGACAATGGCAATCCAGTAGAATTAATCCAGTTAATAACTGATGATTTATGAAAAGTGAGTCTAGGGCAGCCTGAGTGGCTCAGCGGTTTAGTGCCGCCTTCAGCCCAGGGCCTGATCCTAGAGACACGGGATCGAGTCCCACGTCGGGCTCCCTGCATGGAGCCTGCTTCTCCCTCTGCCTGTGTCTCTGCCTCTCTCTCTCTCTCTCTCTCTCTCTCTCTCTCGTGTGTCTCTCATGAATAAATAAATAAAATTAAAAAATAAAAAGAAAAGTGAGTCTAAAACAAGAATACTAAAATATGAAGATAGGGAACTGGGGCTTAGAATCATGTGAGACACAATAATTTATTATTATTTTATATTATTCCTTCTCCAAGTCATAGTACAATATATAACACACTACACACACTTCCTTAGTATATCGTGTAGAAGTGCAAACTCAGATATGGATTGAGATTGGCTATTGGTTCCTAACTTTGATGCATTCCACAGAGAGGCATGGAGGGATCGAGGAGCCAGCTCAATGAGTAATGGCAAGGCATGAAATTTGGGGAGGAGAGAGGCAGAGTCTGAGTCTCTGTGTCCACTGAGGTCCTCAGGCTCATCCTCTCCAGTTGGGCGCATAAAACAGGTGCTAACTAACTGGGAGATTCCAGGAATGGAGCCATTATTCCAGAAATCCCAGCCAGCCCCAAGCCCTCAAATCAACCCCACGGATATTTAAGCAATATATCCAGACAAGCACCATCACAGCCACAAGGCCCAGCTGGGACCAAGATGGGTTTGGAACAAGCAGCTGGACACCTGGAACTCTTAGCTGGCTGGCAGCTCATGCCCATCCTGGTCTATTAATCCCCCAATAACATGACCTTTCATTTTACACAATTGAATTTTTGGATTCCATTCATGGCATTATGGCAGGCTTTTCCTGTACATTATCTTTCTCTGAAAATCTCTTCCTATAAAAAAAAAATGTGGCTTGTAAAATAGACCATCCAAGTATGTATAAAGTGAAACTCCCTTTATTCCCTTTATTCTCACCCTCCAGAGTTAACCACTGTTACTATTGGATGTATGTTACTTCCGACTTTTTTTTTTTTAATGCAGGTTAAGTTTTGTTTCAACAAAGCTCAGTATGCCCTAATATTAGACAATCATAGGTGTATCCATTTCCTAGGGCTGCTGTAACAAATTATGAAACCAGATGGCTTACAATAGTAGAATTTTTTTTCTCTTGAGTTCTAGAGGCCAGAAGTTTGCAATCAAGATGTCAGCGGGGCCACATGCCCTCTGAGGTTCCAGAGAAGAAATGGTTCCATGTCTTGTGCTAGCTCCTTCTGGAGGCTGCCAGCAATTCTTGGCATTCCTTGGTATGTAGTTTTTTCACTACATTTCTGCCTCTGCTTTTGCATGGCTGTCTTTCCTTGTGGACAACTGTGCCTATATTTTCCTCTTCTTGTAGGGACACCACCAGTCACTGAATTAGGGCCAACCCTCATCCAGGATGACCTCACCTCGACTTGATCTGCAAAGACCCTGTTTCCAAATATGGTCACAATCACAGATTCCTAGGGTTAGAGCTTGAACATAATTTTGGAGGGACACAATTCAGCTCACAACAATGTGGGAATTCTTGGCTGGAGCTATCCTTTGGAAGTCGCAAGCAATAGATAGGATTTAAACCCACAGCATTAAATGAGTTCAATTATATTTTAAATTTTAACTTTGGTTGCCTTCTTACTTCTTTGACATGCAAACAACTTTTTAGGTTTATGTAGTTTGAATTTACAAACATTCCTTTCAAATATTGTAGCATACATAGAAAGATCTTCCTCACTCTAAGATTGCAAATTCACCACTTCCCCTTTAGCGCTTTGGTTCATTCGAATTTATTTTTGTCAAAAGTAGAACAGAGATACCACTTTATGTTTTCAAAGGCCCAGTTAACTGGCCTACCAAAAGTTATTTAATAATCCAAATTTTCTGCACGGTTGTGCCATGTTTATGATATAGAAAATATGCAGGTATATTTGGGTCAATTTCTTTTTTCTTCTTTAAGATTTTATTTATTTATTCATGAGAGACACAGAGAGAGAGGTAGAGACATAGGCAGAGGGAGAAGCAGGCTCCCAGTGGGGAGCCCAAGGTGGGCAGGCATTGGACTTGATCCCCAGACCCGAGATCAGGCCCTGAGCCTGAAGGCAGCACTCAACCGCTGAGCCACCCAGACATCCCATTTGGGTCAATTTCTTGACTAGACATTAGATCCTTTCATGTGCTTGTCTATTTCTCTACCTACAGGATCTCTCTGTTTTCATCACTGTGGCTTTGTTCACATTTTCATAGCTGGTAGAGACCCTTTCCTATCACTGCCCTTAATACCCACCCCCAAATATAGTGGCTATTCCCCCAAAAACGGTTTTTCCTTCTGATGATCTTTGGTATCATTTTGTCATAGTAAAAAAACAAAACAAAACAAAACAAAAAACAAAAACTTTCATTGAGGTTGCACTGATGTCCTCTGTGAGAACAAAGTTGTTTCTCCATTATGCAAATCCTTTTTCCCTTTTTTCCGTAATCCCTCAGCAGATTTTTTATAGTTTTCTTCACATAGGTTTTGGACATTTCTCGTGTAATTTATTTTTAGACATTTCATGTTTTGTTTGTTTTCTGTTGTGAATGGGATCTTTGAATTACACCCTGATTTCTCCTCCTACTCATTCTCCACATCAATCTGTTCGCAAGTACTGGCAATTCGTTCTGCATCCGAAATATATGGCAAAGCTACACGTGTGTCCCTGTTGCCACCCCACCGCCATCTCTTCTCATCTGGGTGGGAGGTGATCCTCTTTCTACCCATACTCTCTGCCATCCATTCTCTACCTACCAGCCAGAGCTGACTTCTCAAGGGGACTCTGAATGACATCACCGCTATTCCCCCTGAAAGCCCGTCCTTCAATGATGTCCTGTTGTCATTAAATAAGCCCCTTGTCCTGAAGCTGTCCGGCATGCTCCTACTCACCATGCTGGATCTGGACTGTCCCTCAAACACAGGGAGCTCTTTGCTTACAGCTCCTTCCTCTCTCCACCTCGTGGTTTTCTTCCCTAGCTCTTTGCATGATCAACTTCTTCTCAGCCTTCATGTGTCAGCTCACATTCCACCTCATAGGGGACACCTTCCCCCCTCCCTGTCCCTAATTCCTTTGTCCCATCTGATCATTTTTCTGGATTCCTTCATAGCACTTACCGCTGTCTAAGAAGTCTGATTTGGCTCTTTACGTCTTTGCTTGTTTTTGTATCGTTTATCTCCTCTAATGACAAGGCAGGTATTGGAAAACAAGGACTCTGTTTTGTCATAGCTGGGTCCCATATGCACAAAGGGAGCCCCTCAGAAAAAATGTTGAATAAATGTCTCCCCTTTTTTCCTTCTGTCTTCTGTTTGGTTAAAAGCTATTAATTTTGGGGATCCCTGGGTGGCTCAGAAGTTTAGCACCTGCCTTCAGCCCAGGGCATGATCCTGGAGTCCTGGGGTCGAGTCCCATATCAGGCTCCCTGCATGGAGCCTGCTTCTCCCTCTGCCTGTGTCTGCCTCTCTCTCTCTCTCTCTCTCTCTCTCTCGCTCTGTATGTGTGTGTGTCTCTCATGAATAAATAAAATATTTTTAAAAAGCTATTAAATTTTTCAGTAAGTGACCACCTATATGTTTTGCTTTTATTTTTTTATATAAATTTTATGTATTTATTTGAGAGAAAGAGAGCACGAGCAGGGGGAGGGGCAGAGATAAGCATAATCAGGGCTCTATCCCTAGAGCCTAGGATGATGACCTGAGCTGAAGGCAGATGCTTAACCAACTGAGCCACCCAGGTACTTCTTTTTTTGCTCTTAAATAAGATTTTTTTTTTTTTTTTTAAAGTAGGCTCCAGGGCAGCCTGGGTGGCTCGGCGGTTTGGCGCCGCCTTCAGCCCAGGGCCTGATCCTGGAAACCTGGGATCGAGTCCCACTTCGGGCTCCCTGCATGGACCCTGCTTCTCTCTCTGCCTGTGTCTCTGCCTCTCTCTCTCTCTGCTTCTCGAGAATGAATAAAAAAATAAAATCTTAAAAAAAAAAATAAAAGTAGGCTCCATGACCAACCCAAAGCCCAATGTGGGGCTTAAACTCATGACCCTGAGATCAAGACCTGAACTAAGGGTACCTGTGTGGCTCAGTGGTTGAGCGGCTGTCTTTGGCTCAGGTCGTGATCCTGGGGTCCTGGGATCGAGTCCCACATCGGGCTCCCCACAGGGAGCCTGCTTCTCCCTCTACCTGTGTCTCTGCCTCTCATGAATAAATAAAATCCTTTTTTTAAAAAAAAGGCCTGAACTGAGCTGAGATCAAGAGTCAAATGCTCGGAACCCCTGGGTGGCTCAGTGGTTGAGCTTTTGCCTTTGGCTCAGGTCGTGATCCCAGGGCCAGGGGATCAAGTCCCGCATAAGGTTCCCTGCAAAGAGCCTGCTTCTCCCTCTGTCTTTGTCTCTGCCTCTCTCTCTGTGTCTCTCATGAATAAATAAATAAAATCTTTTTGAAAAAGAGTCAAATGCTCAACCTCCTTAGGTACCCATGTGCCCCAACTTTTAAATATTTTATTTAATTCCCATGGAGTTTCCAAGGTATACAATTATATCATATCATCTGCAAATAATAAAAATGTTGCCTCCTCTCTACATGCATTATTTACACCTCTTATTCTGTGATTTCAGTTCCTTCAACTAGTACTTCTGCAATAATTTTAAGTGACATTGGTGATAATGGAGACCCTTGACCTGCTATTGACTTGAACAGAAACACTTCTCTTTTAGGGTTTTACCACACAGCACTGTAACACTAACATCAAAATGAATGTGTACGGTTTATCATGTTTAGGAAGTATGAATCTAGACCCGTTACAGGAAGGGTTTTTTAAAAATCAGGATCAGATGTTACTTCTAAAACACATTTTAGCATTTATTCAGCTTAATATATGATTGGTGATTAATTTATTTAAGTGGTGATTTATATTAACAGATTTCTTAATATTGAACTATTATTGCATTCTGGAGTGATCTCCACTTGATTTTTTTAATCGACTGCCCTTTCTATTTGTTAATATTTTATTCAGAATCTTCACAGCAATCTGCATGAGTACCCATACATGTGGGTGGTTCCTCATATACAGCTCACTGTCCATGGCTCTCATTGATGAATACACTTTGGAGAAGGAACATCATCTCTAGAAATGCAGTTGAAATAGGGAAAGGAGGAAAAAACCCCAGGATTCAGAATCGTATCATCACATAGGTTTATAACATGGTGAAAGTTTGATAATTTTGTAGAAATATGTAGAGCTCAATCACAACTGATAAAATGCCTTGCAGAATTAGTATGTTCATTTCAAAACTCTGGGTCAGAAGGTGAGATGGCACAGTCATTCTTTAACAGAAAAAGTACAAGATTCCAGAAGACAGGCTGGAGTGACCTTAAGAGCACATGACCGCCCTAAGGAGAAAGGAGCAGAAGGAGTCTCTACGGGCATGGCTCTCTCAGTGATGATCTGGGTCCACTGTGATCACATGATCCTCTATAAGCTAACGGTGGTGCCCAAGCAGAGTGGAAGCTCAGACTGATTATAATCAAGCAAGAAGAAGGAGGATTTCCCTTTTACCCTGCGGCAATAACCAGTCAGGTTTGCTTCAATCTAGTTAAAATGTAGTTTCACTAAAGACTTTGCAAAGTCTGTGACAAAGAGTGCAAGAATCAGTCCCTAATCTGAGCAATGCATGGAGACGTCAACTATGCTACAATATTTAACTTCTTTCCTAAAGTTGTTAAGACTAGGTAATGATGCTTGAGTCCCTTATGGCCTGCTGATAATACTGGAAAATACTGTTTGGCCAAATGAACAAGCGTATAGCCCTTAAAACACTCTTTTCTCTCCTTTTTTCTGCTTTCTTTTTTCAGGACTTGTACTTTTTAAAGATTCCTAGAGAACCAGATGGGTGATGGAAAATATCAAAATACCAGGTTTCACATGTAATACTAATATTGGGAGAAAAAAAAGTGACGCTAAAAATTATTTAGTTATTCTGAAATCTGTCACTTTGGGAAAACAACATCAGAATTAGAAAAGAGTTAACCATGTGACATTGTGTCCTCACATTTTCAATACAAGTGGTGAATCACGAGGCAAAAATCTCTTCAAACGGTGGTTCCTGAGCCCTACTCTGAGTCCAGGTTTCCATCTTCCACGTGAGAGAGAATTCCCAAACCACCTGTTGAGGGGGTGACTAAGGCCTCCACTGTCCAGAGGATCTCCTGAAAATCTGGATGAGAGCCCAGGAGACAAGTGGGAAACGACCCCCAGATGCTAGCCTGGGATGCAAAAGGAGGACCAGTTGACTGCTGGGTGAATCGATTCAAGCCGGGTGCCATGAGATGAACTGTCTCGGAAGCCCTTGATCGGGAGTCCCCGAGTGGTTGACCACCTCACTGACCCTCATGGCCTTCTGTGTCTGTGCTCGTCCTTCGACCACTTGGCCCTGCCTGGCCGCACCCTGTTACAGCTGCCCTGGCCAGTTGCCTGCAGCCACCCCCTGCCCTGGCTGCCCTGGCTGCAGGCTGGACTGGGTCAGGCTGCTGCCCAGCTGGGCCCCTGGCAGCCACAGCCAAATCCCATTTTGACATGAAACCATTTAAATGGAAATCCAGTTTTACAAAGCACAAGTGACCAGTAATGAAGACGTGAATGATGCTGATGAGAATTTTATTTAATTTTAAATCAATTGTGTATTCTAATTCATTAATAAAGGGGAAAAGAAAGAATACAGGAGTGCTTAATCTCATGTCGTTATTCAAATAGAAGAGAGTACTTCTTCATATAAGATTCTTAGGGAAATTGTCAATTTCCCATTTTCCCTGAAAAATCTATTTTTATAGGAGAACTTGGGCCCAACTCATTCTGTAAAAATTAGATTTGACATTACTGGACATTACACACACAAGAAGAAAGGTCCGACCAAGCGCTTGACTGAATTTTTCACGGTGTATTTTTGTTACTGTATGGATGGTCTTAAAAATGACATTAATTGCAACAAAAGGCTTGGTTTCAGTAATAATAAAGTATCTGAGGAAAATAATATCATAGTATTATTATGAGAGAATAAAAGGCTAAAAAATATGTTGTAGTAGAGACTGCGATGTTCTTTGTGGGGTCGAAGCCCTTTTCTTCCTTGGGCTCTTCTGCTTTCTTTGGGGCTTCAGCCAAAGTCAAGGTCAAGGTCAAGGTTAGGTAATGGTGATTGTTCCAGCTCTCTCAGACTTCTCCAAGAGTTAAAGGAACAAAATACCTACAAGCAAGTGTCTTCTCTCTGGTATGAAAGAAGTAGACAGGAAGGGAAAACACCCTCAGCCCCCCACCCACCCTCCTACCTTCCCCACCCAGCAGGCCCTTCTCCATTTTCACTTAGAGCCAGGTGATATGGGCAAGTCACTTCAACTTTTTGGGTCTTATTCCACTCATCTTTACAATGACAGTCCCTGCTTCATAGGACCACTGTAAGGATTAAATGAGAGGTTACTTATCAACTCTCGACGTGGGGAAGTGCTTAATTCCTGAGACTGCCAAATACTGAAAATAGTCAGTATTCCAAAAACCTTAGCGAATACTACTATTGAACCTCTCCCAATGGAGGGAGGATTTCAGATTCATTCAGAGTTTAGCAAATGGCTATTTTTTATTTTTATTTTTTTGCAAAAAACGGGATCCTACTGACTTTAAGAAACAATACAACTCTACATGTTTAAAATGTGCTGAGCAGCCACGTATGCGTTGAAAGGGAGTTGCTGGCTGTGAGAGCCCATGAAAGGCCCATGCTCCATGCTGGTCAAGGGATGCAGAGGGACAGAAGAGAGGCAGGATGGGGTCACTGGGGTGAGGTGTATGGTGGGCCCCACATCCTAGAAGTGTGTGAGATAGCATTTCCCAGCAGGTGGTAGCTAGCTTTAAGGACTGGGGAACCTGAATGTATCCCCAGTGTTTCAAGTCAGGCTGAAAATGAAGGTCAGGAAGAAAATGGAAGGAAAAAAGTGGAAGAGGAAGCTGGGGTGTGGGCCACAGAAAGAGGAGCCACTCCAAGCTTGGGAGCAGGAAGTGCTGATTCAGGGGACATGGCCTCGCCAGACACCCCAACAAGTGGGTGCTCGGCCATTTTAGGTTAGGGCATGTTATCTCTTCTACCTTTGGGGAAGGAAGAAAAAAGGAAGGAAGGAAGGAAGGAAGGAAGGAAGGAAGGAAGGAAGGAAGGAAGGAAGGGAGGAAAGAAGGAAGGGAGGGAGGAGGGAAGGTGGAAGGGAGAGAGGGAAGGGAAAAGCTACAATCAACATATTAGAAAAGTTTTTAGGACTTTTTAGTCCTAAAAAGGACTAAAAATGGATAGGACTTTTTAAAAATTTATTCATGAAAGACACACAGAGAGAGGCAGAGACACAGGCAGAGGGAGAAGCAGGCTTCCTGCAGGGAGCCCAAAGCAGGACTTGATCCCAGGATCCCGGGATCATGACCTGAGCCAAAGGCACAAGCACAACCACTGAGCCACCCAGGCATCCCTGGATAAAACTTAAAAAAAAAATCACTGTATTAGTGGAAGCTGTTCTATAATATTATTATATTGAGAATTTAAGAGCCAACTTTCAGGAAATCTTCACACTGAAACCAAACTGATCAACGTACATGTGACAGAGAAATTCCCGTCCTCAGCACTTGGGGATGCTCCTGTTGCCCACAGGCCCTCTCCCCCTGGGCCTCAGCATCAGCGCCTTGGGCCCCACAGCACCCAGGGCACACCCAGCCAGGGAAGCCACCCCTCCCAGGGAGCTGGGGTGGTGTGTCTGATGGTCGGCACTGCACAGAGGAGTGTTTGCTCAGGCTGGTAGAGCAAGTGCCCTGCACAGTGTAGCAGCTCAAAGCCTGCTTTTTGACTGAAGGACGGGACTGGGGGCTGGAAAACCTTCACCGGAGCTCACATCTCTTCACCTACATCACTGACCGGTCTGTCTTCATGGAAGGTTGGCCCTCTGCCCGCTCTTGACCAGCCCTTGTGTTCCCATGCCAATGCTGGTGAGTGCCATTTAAAAGGTGATTTTAAAAAGTGTATGGTGGGGGTGACCTCTACAGGGGTCCTCTACTCAAGTCAAGCACACGGCAGCTTGACCACTCATCCTGTCTTTCCCTTATAATTCCAAAGGATCATTTTTCATCCTACCCTTTAGGATTTGAAAAGAAGACTCGAGATGTGTCTTTTATTTATTTTATTATTTTATCTTTTAAATTATTTTGGTGACGAGCCACCACTGAACACTGATCTATGACCTACATCGTATCTATAATATCGCATAAATGTGAAACCATCTAGCTTGCCGAGGACGATCACTGCCAGCCAGAGTGAGTACACACTGCGTGAGGAATTGTCCTGCCGCTCCACAGGACAAAGATGAGATGATGTCAGCCTCCCGTCTGGTCCAGAGCTATATGACATTCACAGCGTCAATGCCATCATCACCTTGCAGACTCGTCTGTATTTGCTTTGGACAGAAGATTCTGGAATATGTTCAAGTATTACTCATCTTCAGACTTTTTTCACTCAATACTTCAAATACTTGAATTATTACTCCCAAGATTCATGTTTATTTCACTTACCTAAATGGAAAAGAGGTGAGGGGCTTAGTGAGTAGCCTTCCAAAGAAATTGTTTATTATTTTATTTTAATTCCAATAGAGTTAACGTACAATGTATCATTAGTTTCAGGTGTACAGTGTAGTGATTCAGCACTTCCATAGAACACCCAGTGCTCATTACAAGTGCCCTCCTTAATCCTCATCACCTATTTCACCCACCCCTCACCCATCTCCCCTCTGGCAACCATCAGTTCATTCTTTATAGATTAGACTCTGTTTCTTGGCTTACCTCCCTCTCTTTTCCCCCCTTTGTTCATTTATTTTGTTTCTTAAACTCCACATATGAGTGAAATCACTTGGTATTTGTCTTTTCCTGACTGACTTATTTCACTTAGCATTATTCTCCATCCATGTCACTGCAAATGGCAAGATTTCATTCCTTTTCATGGCTGAGTAATATTCCAGTGTGTGTGTGTGTGTGTGTGTGTGTGTGTGTGTGTGTTCACGCACATATATATACCATATTTTCTTAATCCATTCATCTATTGAAAGACACTTGGACTGCTTCCAAAATTTGGCACAGCCCATGTCCATCAATAGATGAATGGATAAGGAAGATGTGCCTTCCAAAGGAATGTAAACAACCCAGGTGCTATGCAAGGCAAATAGGACTTTATTTGGCTTTGTTCCCAACAGGCCAGAAGTGGAGCTTTGTGACTTTATGACAAAAAAGCAGAGCAATGATGGGCCTGTTTTTGTTTGTTTTTAAAGTATAGAGTCTTCGGCTGCCATTAATGTTACTGTCACTTTTTTCCATACCTGTTGGAGTTTGGAAAGCATGTACTATCAGAACATTTAGGCTGCTAGCTCTGAAATAGTCAATTAGTCTGGGAATTAAACAATTAGGAGCACTGCTGCAGGATGTTAGTCCTGGAAAAAGCATTTTACAGAAACATATGTGAATCATGTTGGTTTACCAAGGCTTAAATGAAGGTGGAGATCTCCAGCATTAGCACTGTTTGAAAACTTTTAATTGAGGCATAACGTACTACCAAAACACATCCACGTATATATATCTTAAATGGGTATACATTTTCACATCATTATTTTATTCTTGCTATTTGTATTCATAGATCTTTATGTACTTCGAAAATGAACAGAAACCAGGCACATTTTGATTATCCATCATTAACACAGGATAAAAATTCCTGTATATTTACATGCATAACCTCTATCTTTCAACGAAGTCTCCTTACAGGTAATGTCCAATTTTTTAATCTATGGTACAGAAATGCTAGCTGGATTTTCTATTGTCCCTCATATTTTGCTTTCATTCCGAGTCTTCCGTCAAAGCCACATACTTATTTATCCTCTCTGCATATGTTCTTGGGATATTTCTATTTAGCAGGGAAGCAGGATCCGTGAGCATCTCTGTTTTATTAAGTTTGTCAAACAACAGAATATCTGGTCTGTTGGCCAGAATTTGTTAATCTGTCAGTAACGGCTCTGTCCCAATACATCTTGGAGAGGCTGTTTTCCAACACATTCTTGGGTTCATACTTGTAAATGGTGTTAATCCACTTGTTAACTGAACAGAGGGCTAATTATTGACGTCAGATCTTATTGCCACGGTGCTTTGTGTTATTTATGTTTCTGAAGAACTTCCTTTACTCTATTTCCTGACTCCTGTGTGGGGTTGGTTCATGACTGGAGCTGATCATTTCTTCCCAAGCTTCAGAAGCCTATGCCGTGAAAGTTAAAAGGAGAAGCAACTGAGAAGCAAAGCTTCTTTTTTGGAGAGGAAAAACTAGGTCAAAAATTCTCTAGCTTTGCATAACCAAGGACCCCTCTGGACCCGACGTTTTTAAAGTATTGTCTATCAAATCCAAGTAGTGAAAGAGCAGGGATTTCAGCTTGAGCCCAGGCTGTGCCCACAGTGAGGGGTCGGCGTGTCTGGCTTAGTCTGGGGATCAGAGGGAAGGTGGGCTGACAGCAGCCAGGCTGCCCGTGGACGTGGATGGGAAGTGGCTGCTGCCAAAGGAGGAGGCACAGCCGTCTGGCGTGAAGTTCCCGGAGGAGGGAGTGGAAAAGGAGGGAAGGAGACCGTGTCTGTCCCCTGCCCCTTCTCCCACCCAAAGACCAGTTGCGATCCCCCACGAAAGCGTGGCTGGACGCACAAGCCACGAATCCCTGAGACCGCGGTAAAAACACGGCTCTTTTCAGGCCTGGGTCACGGAGGAGCGACACGAGGTGGGGCACAGGACAGCCCGCCAACCTCTCTGTGGGGCACTGAGCCCCTCGAGCGTGGGGAGGTGCCCGCACAGCCTGTGCCCACGGGGGAGCGGACCCGGCCTGTGGCCAGGGGATGTGAGGTGTGGCGGATGTGGCCCAGCAGCACCGGGAGGTCAACCTGCCACGAGTGCTGTCAGCAAGCCCGCAAGTGGAGGTCTTGCAGAAAGGCAGAGGCAGGAGCTATGGAAGTCTGAGTTATTTCTAGCAAATAAATACCCAGCAGGATTCCCCGTCTAAGGAGACCGAGGGCAAGTGGGGGTTGAGTAAACTATAATGCATTCATTTCCAACTTGAGCAGGAGGAGAGGCGGAGGGGGAGGGAGAGAATCTCAAGCAGACTCTGCCCTAAACAGAGAGCCCTACACAGGGCATGAGTTCTCGACTTTGAACTCATGATCTGAGCCAAAATCAAGAGTTGGTCGCTTAATGGGCTGAGCCACCCAGGCACCTACTGAGGGATTCTTAAGCTGCTTCCATATCTTGGCTGTTGTGAATAATGCTGCAGCGAAAATAGGGGTGCATCTATCTTTTTTAATTAGTTTTGACAAGGGTCCTGATTCAGGTAGTGGACCATGAGGCCAAAGTGACATGTATGGTTCAGGAGGGCCATACCCAAGCTGTTTTTGGTGAACTAACCTAAGATGTTTCAGTGGCCCAGCAATGTCAGGTCCTTTGGGGGAATTACAGTCGTGTGGAGTGATTAAAGCTATTTGCCTCCTGCCCTACCCTTTGTTACAGAGAAATCCAGTCTCAGGCAAAATCATGCCCCACCAATGCTTATGAAAACACAAGCTGAAAAAGAAGCATACAGGCCCGTTCTGATCAGCTTAGGGAAGTCCCTGCTTCTCTGTCCTCAACTCTGAGTGGAGGTTCACTCTGTGACTGGCACACAGTGTTCATGCAGCCCCTTGGTCCTCCAGGGCAGCTCAGCAGACAGTGTCCTCCTTTGAGCACAACCAGGGCCCAAACTGCTCCAGATCTTGATTGACATGACAATGGAGAGGCCCCCAAATTCTTCAAGTCAACCACAAACTGAAGTGTCACTCAGTAGAAACAACCAAGAAAAAGTTGTTTCCAACATCTATTGTGCTAGTTGGCAGACTCTCGCCAGCAGGTTTAGGGAATGATATTTGAAGCACTTGTCTCTGGGGTGTGAGTTCCTGGTAAAAGTTCTCCACCTTATCACCTGATTAGCGTCTTTCAAATGCTGAACAGGCTCCCCTAGGGTTTTCATTTAAAGCAAATGTGCACACATGCCCTACATGGTTGATAGAGAAGTATTTAAAGTTATTACCACACAGGCAATATGGTGGGCAATATGATAGAGTGTGTACCCAGTGTGAGTTGGGTCACAATGTGGCACTTGGCTTCCCCCAGAAGGAATGACCCAAGACAGAGCACCCAAGACAGAAGCCACAGCCTTCTTATTACTTCATCTCGGAAATGCCTTCTGATCCCCTTTGTCACATTCTGTTACATTAGTCAATAAGGCTCAAGAAGAGGGCATTCCACAAGACCGTAAGTCCCTGAGAGCAGGAATGACTGGAGCTGTTACAGAGGCCACCCGACAACACAAGTCATACACCGCCCTCCGTGCAGGAGCTTACAATAGGGCCCCAGAAACAACTATTATTCAAGTAACTCCATCCACTTACAATTCCATATATATGTAGTTATAATTGATGTATGTGCTATGAAGGAGAAGCATAGGATGTTGTAAGAGTATGGCCTGCGTAACGCGGGTGCCTAAGAATTCACAGAATACCGTGTGACTATGAAGGTGGAGACAGGGTGGTGAGCCTGTATGCCAAGGACGCCGCAGGTTGCCAGCAAACCACCAGAGGCTGGGCAAGAGGCCTGGAATAGAGCCTTCCCTCCATCTGAGCTCTCAGAAGAAACCAATCCTGCCCACACCCTGATCTCAGACTCCTGGCCTCCAGAACTGTGACACAGTAAATATCTGTTGTGCTGCTTTTCAGGCAGCCCTCCAAACTAATATGCAGAGTAACACTACGTCCTCCACTCAAATTTGAAAGAGAAAGATGGGAAATTTGCAGTGATTGCTTATTCATGAAATATTAATTAATTAATTAATTAATTAGGAGGAGGGGCAGAGGGAGAGTTAGAGAAGCAGACTCCTCACTGAGTGCTCAGCCTGAGGTGGGGCCTGATCCCACCACCCTGAGATCTTGACCTGAGCCAAAATCAAGAGTCGGGTTCTCAACCAACGTGCCACCCAGGTGCCCCTACTCATAAAGCAGTTTACAGCCACCTGCCCTGGCCCTGGAGGAAAGCCCGTGTGCGTGTGTGCTCCTGTGTGTGCACGTGCACGCATGCTCAGGTACAGATATGGTCAATGCACCCAGAACCCGCTCCCATTCCCCAGAAGGCAGCCTGTGCACTGCGACACGGTTCCGGGGCTCTGTCTTCTGCACTTTACCCCCTCCCTGCTTTGGGGGCATCTGAGATGAGCGCTGGGGAGTCTGTCCTTCTGGACAGCTGTTCAGCTTCCACAGCCTACTTTCTGCTGGAGCCATCCGGGGGGCTCAGGGCTTTAGGGGTTGGGCGGTCACAGGTCTTGGCAAACCAAACATCTGACTTCTTGGGCAACACGGTGACCTCAAAAATTTGGTCATTTCCTGGTCTATTTGCTTCTGGTCAGTGCCGTGTGTGTGCAACCTCAGTCAATTACCCAGAGTTTCTGAGCCCAAGCCTCGGGTCTGTACTCAATGGCCCCATGTCCTGGCCCCTCCTGCTCCCAGCCTGATGACAGCAATCTGAGACCCTCTGAAATGGTGAGCTTGAGAGGGAGGTCAAACCCTCTCCCCACTGTTTGACACTGGACTGGCATTTCCTTCCTCCACTCCTCCACCCTCTCTCTCTCTCTCTCTCTCTCACACACACATACACACAGACTCTCTCTCTCTCTCCAATAAACAAATAAAATCTTTAAAAAAAACAGTCCATCAGTAAATGAATGGATAATAAAGAAATATATATATTATATATATTCCATATATAATGAATATATATAATGTATATATATAATATATATATATATCCATAATGGAATATTATGCAGTCATAAAAAGGAATGCGATCATGTCATTTGTGACAATGTGGATGGACCTGGAAGGTAATATCTAAGTGAAATAAGTCAGACAAAGAAAGACAAATACCATATGAGTTTACACATATATATAATGTAAAAACAAAATGAATAAGCAAACAAAAAAGCTGAATCAGACCTATAAATACAGAGAACAAACTGATGGTGGCCAGAGGGAAGGGACGTAGAGAAAGAGCACAATGGGTGAAGGGAGTGGGAGATCTGGGTTTCCAGTTATGGAACAAATAAGTTGCAGGGATGAAAGGCACAGCCTAGGGATGATAGCCAATGAAGTTGAAATAGCGTTGACGATGACAGATGGCAGCTACATTTGTGGTGAGCACAGCATAAGGTATAGAGAAGTCGAATCACTATGTTGCATACCTGAAACTAATGTAACATTGTGTGTCAACTATACTTTAAAAAAAGAATTTTTTAAAGGGATATAGAAAGGCTCATTTGCCTCCAACAAGCCCTCCCTGCAGCTACTCGAATGCCTTTGTGAATGCCTTTGTTCTCATCACATTGGTTTAAGAGGAAGTTTTGTTTCCAAGAAGTGCCATGCTTCAACAATATGAAATAATCATTGATCTTTCCTTAAAATCTTTAACCAAAAGTGTTTAATTCACCTCCCACTTCCAATTCTTCAGAACCTCATCTCTCTGAATTTTGAACCATTCATCTCTTTTTCTGAATTGAATTTGCCACTCTCCTGGAGTCTTGCGTCTGTGGTACTGTTCTTTAAAAGTTTTTATTTAAATTCCAGTTCATTAACAAACAGTGTAATATTAGCATCAGGTATACAGTAGAGCGATTCAACACTTCCATAGAGCACCCAGCACTCATCTCAACAAGTGCTCTCCTTAATCCCCATCACCTATTTCACCCATCCCCTGGCCAACTTCACCTCTGGTAAACACAGTTTGTTCAATATATATATATTTAATTTATTTGATAGAGAGAGCAAGAGAGTACAAGCAGGGGAGCAGGGGGCAAAGGGAAAGGGAAAAGTAGGTTCCCCACTGAGCAGGGAACCCAATGCAGGGCCCCATCCCTGGACCCCAGGATCACGATCTAAGCTGATGACAGATGCCCAACTGACTGAGCCATCCAGGCACTCCCAGTTTGTTCTCTATAGTTAAGAATCTGTTTCTTGGTTTGCTTCTCTCTTTTTTTCCCTCTTTGCTCATTTTTTTTAACTCCACATATGAGTGAAATTATATGGTACTTGTCTTTCTCTGACTTATTTCTCTTAGCAGAGACTCTTTAGCTCCATCCATATTGTTGCAAATAGCAAAATGTCATTCTTTTTTATGGCTGAGCAATAGTCCATTGTGCATATGTACCACGTCTTCCTTACACATTCATCAGTCCCACTTTCGAGCTGCTGTTTGCCTATGAAATGCAGCCCCTGGTGCTACTCACTATCTCCACAGACCATAGCCAAAACTTGCCAGTGTGGAAAAGGTGATTGGTTCTACACACTTTCCTCCATAAACCTAGGGTATTGTGAACATAGCCCTGTGTATGTTAAGTGCGGCACACTTGTATAAAGAATGGAACATAACAGACGTGGCAACTTTTGTCCACAGAGATATTTTTATCCAGCAACTTTAAGTGGATGGAGGAAACTTGCTATATAGGTTTTACCGTGAAACCTTTTGATATGAAAGTAATTCCTGAAAGAGTGCATATTTACTCCTGACCTATCTTGGAGTAGTGTAAGTTGTCTTGCTTTGCGTTTCATAGTCATGTGTATACAAGTGATTGGAGCAACCAGAGAATCAACTTCTCCCCAGGCCAATCACTTTTTATTTTCTTGGGTAGTTTTGGGTATCACTTGAGCTGGGACAGGTAAGCCTGTATATCTTCACCAGAGAACACTTAATGATTTGCATGCCAGATGACTACGTGATAGTAGGTTGAGAAGAGTCTTCAACAGGATAAACACAGAATCGATCCTGGGTATCAGAAGGATGTGCTGGAGAGATTAGAAATTAAAGAAAGGAAAAAGGAAGCCAAGTTTCCTCTGGCTCCCTGGACTTGCACCTATTCTAATCCTCAAAAGAGAAGCAAAAGAGGGCAGGGAGGATGGACTCTACCAAGGAGACTGTCTTGCTGAATACGCAGAATTGAGTGCTCCAGCTGTGCCCCCAGCAGAGGCCAGAGAAGGCGTAGGAGAAAAGTCCCCAAACCCCCCCAAATTTTTAAAACTGCCAAAAGTAAGGCCACAAAGGAATGCTAAATGGTTAAGGATGATTTAGCCTATAATGGAGGTTAAAGAGAAGAGACTACTTGTTTTCCTCAGACTTAGATGGAAGAGGAAGGAGTTTCTGGCCCAGTTCCGAGGCTCCCCTCAGGCAGAATCAGAGAACTTTCGCCAGGCCACAATGGGATTCAGCTCTGAGGTAGAGTTTCTTGATGGGGAGTCCTTTGTTTGTTTGCTTGTTTGTTTATTTTTTAAGGTTATTTATTTATTCATGAGAGATGCAGAGAGAGAGGTAGAGACACAGGCAGAGGGAGAAGCAGGCCCCTCGCAGGGAGCCCGATGTGGGACTCGATCCCGGATCCCAGGATCAGGTCTCGAGCCGAAGGCAGACGCTCAACCATCAACCACTGAGCCACCAAGGCGTCCCTGTTTGTTTGTTTGTTTGTTTGTTTAAAAAAATATTTTGGACTAGGCTGGGAATGCTTCCTTTGGGTAGCTTTTTAAAGCTACATGAGCACAGTGATGAGAGGACAGAAAGAGATAAAGAAAAAGAGGAGAAAGAGAAGGGAAGGGAATTCTTCTAAAAATACTATGTTTGATTACTTCTAAATCAATATATAATATTTAATATGATTTGTAGAAGGAACAGGCATTAGATATACATACTTTTTCAAATGTTTATTTAGATTCCATTTAGCTGATATACAGTGCAATATTGGTTCAGAAGTAAAATTCAGTGATTCATCACTTACATGTAATGCTCAGTGCTCATCCCAACAAGTGCCCCCCTTAATGCCCACCACTCATCTAGCCCGTTTCCCACCCACCTCCCTCCATCAACCCTCAGTTTGTTCTCTATAGTTAAGAGTCTTTTATGGTTTGCTTTCCCCTCTCTCCTTTCTCTTTCCCCTCACCCCTTCCCCTATGTTCATCTGTTTTGTTTCTTAAATTCTGCATGAGTGAAATCATATGGTATTTGTCTCTCTCTTACTGACTTATTGTGCTGAGCATAATATCCTCTAGATCCAACCATGTTATTGCAAATGGTGAAATTTCATTCTTGTTGATGGCTGAGTGATATTCCATTGTGTATATAGACCACCTCTTCTTTATCCATTCATCAGTTGATAAACACTTGGGCTCTTTCCATAGTTTGGCTATTGTTGATAATGTTGCTATAAACATCAGGGTGTATGTAACCCCTTAAATCTGTGTTTTTGTATCTTTTGGGTAAATAGCCAGTAGGGCAACTGCTGGGTGATAGGGTAGCTCTATTTTTAACTTTCTGAGGAAGCTCCATACTGTTTTCCAGAGTGGCTCCACAGTTTGCATTCCCACCAACAGTATAAGAGGGTTCTTCTTTTCTCTGCATCCTTGCTGATATCTGTTGTTTCCTGTGTTGTTAATTTTAGCCATTCTGATAGGTGTGAGGTGATATCTAATCGTAGATTTGATTTGCATTTCCCTGATGATGAGTGATGTTGAGCATCTTTTCATGTGTCTATTAGCCATCTGGATGTGTTCTTTGGAAAAATATCTATTCGTGTCTTCTGCCCATTTCTTAACTGATTATTTGTTTTGGGGGTGTTGAGTTTAACAAGTTCTTTATAGATTTTAGATACTAACCCTTTATCAGATATCAGTCATTTGCAAATATCTTTTCCCTTTCTGTAGGTTGCCTTTTAGTTTTGTTGTTTCCTTTGCTATGTGGATGCTTTTGATCTTGATGAAGTCCCAATAGTTCATTAAAAATACCATGTTTTTGAAAAAAATTATTCATGAGTCAACCAGACAAGGAATCAGGGAAGAGAAAGAAGAAGCTAAGGTTTACCAACTTTCATGGTTCCTGGGTGGCTCAGTTGCTTACGAACCCAACTCTTGGCTTCAGTTCAGGTCATGATCTCAAAGTCATGATATTGAGCCCCACATTGGGTTCCACACTTGGCATGGAGTCTGCTTGAGATTTTCTCTCTTTCCCTTTGCCCCCTCTCTGCTCATGCACAATCCGCCCCCTCTCTCTCAAATAAAATAAATAAATAAAACCTTTTTTTAAAAAAAAAAAGATTTACCAACTTTCTCCTCCCTATCCTATGGCAGTAGGCTTGTCAATATCCACAATACATGTGGAAGGGGGAAAATGGAGAATTTGACATTATGATCAACCTTTTAAAATATATCAGGTAAGGGAACTGTCGCCCAGAGAGGTTAAGTAACTTCCCAAAGGGCACACAGCTCACCAGTGTCCAGACCAATGTTCATTCAACATGAGGTCTGACCAAGCCCAGATCCTATGGCCCATAATCCCTGTTTCAGGGTGTGCTGAGGTCAGTACTGAGGCGTGAAGCCCCCACATGTCCCCATGGTCCCCTGTGGTAAACCTTTTGTTTACACTGTTCTTGCTCCCCAGAATCCTGTGCCACGTTAGTTCATCTGAAAAGTGCATTTCCACTGAGGTGTTAATGTCTGTTATCATAAAATAAAATATATTCCTGCACACAGTAAGAATTCAAATGCTACAGAAACACATAAAAGATGACAAAGAGTTTTTCCTCCCTCTCCTGACCTATCCTTTCCACTGAGGAAATTGCTAGTAACAGTTTTGGGTGTGCCCTCCTGGAAAAATGTACTCAGCATCTAACCAGGTCTATATCCAATAAGGACCTTCTGCTATAATACCTTAACGCAAAGGAGTAATCATTATTATGAGAATTTGAGGTAAAGTAATTATGAAGTAATAATTAATTTTTGCATTTTTATTAATTTTTTTGCATATGATTAATTAATGACAACATCTAGGGCTGATTCATAATTCTTTTGGATTAGGACCTGGAAAGGACCTTACTGGATCCCACCTCATCTTCAAAACAGCATATAACATAGATAGTACAGTGGTTTCTCCAACAGGACCCATGAAGACCTGGGAGAAAGTAAGTCTCCTACAGTCCTGCAGCATTAACGGCTGAAGCCAGGAGTTGCCCTCCGGACAGTGTCACCTCCCACCTTGCCTTGTTAAGCACCACAGATCACCATTTATTCCAGAAATGCCACAAGCATCTCGGGTAACAGAAAATAAGAGAAACGCCACTTAGAGATCAGCCGCCTGAATAGAATCCATATTCTCATTTATTTTGGTGTTTCCTACAGTGACTTTCCCCCTGCACTCAAAACCTAGACCCCCTGATATTCACGAGGATATTCGCATGCAGAAAATTCTACAAGGGGAAAGGAATCCAGCTGCTGTTGCTTGTACTCTGAATGATGAACATGTCTGCAAGAACTGTCCTAGAAAATCCAGATCTGGCTCTGTATTTAGGGTAGAGGGGGGAATAAGTGATGTCACTGCCCCCGGTCTTCCCATAAGGGCAATCCTGGAAGGTGGCTGGTGGCCTGGCAGGTGGCTGGCGGCCTGGCAGGTGGCTGGACACCAGTGACAGAACCACCCCCGCAGCCCAGACAAGGCAAGGAAGGGGACCTGGGTGCCATGGACACCAGCCACCACAACCTTTTATGCTAGATTGACACAGAACTTCAGGACTGTCATGAGGCTAGATAAAATATAATCATATTTGGGGGCCTCACAAGGAAAGAATATCACCACACAGGATCATCCCCGTATTTACCATGCATCATTCTTCAGATAGGGAAGACATAGCTAGAAAAATTGATTTTCAAACTGCCTGGCTGGGTCTACATATTTGTTTGTTTTTGTTTTTAAGATTTATTTATTTATTTATTTATTTATTTATTAGAGAGAGAGAGAGAGAGCATGAGCAGAGGGAGGGCAGAGAGAGAGGGAGAAGTAGACTCCCCACTGAACAGGGAGCCCAATGTGAGGCTGGATCCCAGAACCCCGAGATCATGACCTGAGCTGTAGGCAGATGCTTAATCAACTGAGCCACCCAGGCACCTAGATACTTGTTTTTATTAATGATGAAGAAAGAAGAAATCTTAATAGCCTTCTTATATTATGGTCTTAAGGATGTTCTTATATTATAAAGGTGTTTAAAGAAGACTGACTGAAAAGTATGAGTTGCAAATCGCATTCTAAGAACACTGATAAGCGATCCATATTCATATCACTACCTCTCCTGAATGTACTCAGATATAAATAGCAGCACAGATATTTAAAAGCTGTCCTCCCTGAAAAAAAAAAAAAGTAATTAATTGGTGTTATACACAAAGGACTTCTCTAGGGTTTTTTTGTTTTGTTTTTTTGTTGGTTTTTTTGGGTTTTTTTGTGGGTTTTTTTTTTTTTTTTTGTAACTAGCACAGCTTTAATTACAAGTAATTGTTCTCAAAATCAGGCTGCTCATAAGTTCTGCATTCTAGACAGTGATTATGCATCAATACACTAATCTATCACTTTCATTATTTTAGTCATTTGGGTGTGTAAATTTGTATTTAATTCAGACAACAAACGAGGCAGTTCCCACTGTTACTCTCTATCCAAGTATGCCTTTTTAAGGCACAATTTGGATGCTTTAGATTTTCATTCATTCACTTTTACTTAGGAAAATAATAATACATTGTTGTTGTTTTTTTTCTTTTGCTGACTACTAGGTAAATACAATGGCATCAGATGTACAAGGAGCTGGGTTTGTTACTAGTTCATAGAGAATTTTACTAAGTACCCCTGCAGAACTGCATTTCCTACTTCATTATAATGAACTGAAGTTTACAGAAATTACCCTACAGAAATCTCTTAGTGGATTAATGGTAACCCATTCCTTCCGCCATGCGGACCTTCTAAGTTTCTTTCCTCCCAAGCTAGAAACTGAACTGTAGCTTGGATCACTAAGCTCCAGTGGTCTATGGATTCTCCACTGGGCTTTTGTATATCTGAATGAATTTCAAAAATAAAATTTAAAAGCCATCCCAGGACATCTGATGGGAACATATTAGCTGCCCTTTATCCCTATGGACAACTCCACTATTTTTTTCCTGATCTCTTATGCATGTAGGCAGAAATTCTTTATTTCCTGAGTATAGTTAAGTTTTCTTGAATGTCAGACAAATGGCGATGCTGTTTCTTTTTTTTTTTTTTTTTTTTTTTGGTGTGATAGTCCAATTCCTAGAAAAGAAAGTTTGAACTGAAAAAAAAATTGAATTAAAAATCCTACACCTACTTATAAAAGAAAATAATCAAGTGGTATCTTTGGTAGACATTGGTTGAATAACCTTCACAGGACAGGTGCAAACAGTGCTTTAGCTCTACTTGAGACTACGTCATCTGATGACAAACTATGCTAGTATCCACCTCAAAATCTATTTGAAATTAGAAACATTGAACAAAATCTACACTTCAGATCACTCATTTTTTTCATTACTTCTTCATTAGGGTTTCCTATTAAATATTAAATAGAGTTGAACCAGTCCAGAACTAGTCTAGAACTAGACTGCAGCCTTTTGCTCCTACCCTATATTTCTTCCCCAGGTAAAGTTTCTATCCAAGTCATGTGAACTGTGCCTAAAAAAATTACCAATAATTTGGCAATGTGATTGTAGACACTTGGAGAATAGGACTCCTGATAAAGAACTTAGAAAGATGATAAAGGACATGTTCCTGTCCTCCTGATGGAACGTATAGTACCCAAAATACCATGTGCACCCAGGCACCCGTGCATATGCATGCACTTGTTTTGGGTAAGTAGGAGAATACAGTAAAAGCTGAAGAACTGAGTATTGAAGAACCAAGAGAAGCTCAGAAAGCAGAGGAAGAACCAGATTTACACTGGAGTTCATTTGGAGAGTGAAATATGTTCATTTGAAACATAGTAAAATAAGGAAAAGCTTGTCATCAGGTGACATCATCCCAAGTCTGATTGAACAGTATTTATTTCACAAGGGGTGTTTAACCAATGCTTCTCAGTGCTTTATTAGAGTTTTCACTTACATGAAAACTTTAAAAAGTTAGTTTTGGAAGAGGTAAAGGTTACTGGTTGGGGAGACTCCAGGGTGACCTACAGACACAAGAAAAAGTTTCCAGGCCAGAATGAGCAAGTCCAAGAGCAAAAATGGATGCCAAGTTTGGTGAAAACACCGAATCATCTGTATAGGACTACTGACAAACGAGATGGATAATTCCATGAGGATCACTGATGGAGGAAGAGGGAGACTTTTAAATTTAGGTAGAACTGCTCCAATGGGCCGTTGGGGGCTTAGGGACCTCACTGGCATTTTCACATCCTGGTCACGCTCCCTTTATGGATGTTCTCACTTACATCTTTAAGCTGGCCACCCGAGTAGTAAAAAATGAGACATACCATCATGAGAGGTGTCCAGCGGCTGCCTCCAGGATCTCAAAGCCTGTCAATTTAGTGGAAAATAAGCAGATATCTGACACAAATAGACTGAAAACCCATGCTCAAATTTACATTTTGAATTCCCATCCCCCTGTGAGCATCACTGTACTGCCTAAGACCACTGTAATCTGGGTATGATCTTGCCTTTAAATACCTGATGAACCATTGAAGGAAACAGCACCCCAGTTGTGTAAACAGGAGCCACCGACTCTGTTTCCAGTTACTGACATTAGCAGAAAAGCAGAACACAATCACATTCCCAACTCACGGGCTTTATGTGCAGTTTTGCTGCCACTTGTATCTGTACAGAAGAGGAACTCAATAGATGGTTTTAGAACTAAAAAGATTAGCTTACTCCTTACAATGAGATTTCTGCTATATGCAAAAAGAATTTCAGTGGCATATCAACTAATGAAGACAGTTAACAGCTGAGAGACTCATCCTTCAAGCCACACTGAGAGCAAAGACAAAAGTTTTGAGCGGCACAGGCAGGCCAGCGATCAACCTTTAACAGAATAAACACACGTCTATATATTGTTTGTTTCCATTCCCGGGAACAAGAAATAGATGCTTTTGGTAAAAATTAAAGAATTATAGGGGCACCTGGCTGACTCAGTATGTAGTGTAAGCGACTCTTGATCTCAGGACTGTGAGTTCAAGCCCCACGTTGGCGACAGAGATTACTTAAAAATAAAACCTAAAAAAAAACTTAATCCTAAGAGAAAAGACAAATAGATACTGTTAGAATTTTGAGAACCTACTTTATAAGCATCCTTTAAAATGTGTCAACTACAGAACCCAGATAGCCATACTGATTTTTATCATGTTCAGGTAATATTTTGCAGAGACAGGTGATTTCCAACATTAGACAACAACTCTGTTGCTGGAGAAACTTTCTTGGGGTTGCAAGATAGGTCAGAGAGTGCTCTAAAAGCCGTAAAACACCCGTGTCCTGCATTTGTCATGCAGAACAATAAAAGTGGAACAACCAAAAGTAATGGTCTTGCCAAAAGTAGATGACAGTGAGCCACGCTGCATATACAACTCAAATATTTTCAGGGAGATGAGAGTACTGCTCCTTTTGCTGGGTAATGGAAGGTCTTAGCTTAATGGAATAAAAGGGCAGCAGGGAGGCCCCTGTTGCCTGGAATCCAGACTCTGGAGTCGAAGTTCTTGCTCTCAGAGGATTTCTGGAAGAAAACTCTGGGGACAGGCAGTGCTGTTAAAGGGAGGTTTTCTTCTCAAAGAGGCTTTTTGCTTCCATCCTTCCACAGGTAGGATGCTTTGAGTGATACTTGCCAAGTCTTACCGCTAAACAGGCTTGGAGTCCTTGGGTAAGATTTTTTTTTTAAGATTTTATTTATTTTTTCATGAGAGACACAGAAAGAGAGGTAGAGACATAAGCAGAGGGAGAAGCAGGCTCCTTGTGGGGAGCCTGATGCGACTTCATCTTAGGATCCAGGATCACAGCCTGAGCCAAAGGCAGACATTTAACCACTGAGCCACCCAGGCGTCCCCTTGGGTAAGATTTTAACCTTCCTGTACTTTTCCTGGGCATGGTGATTGGCCACCTATTTTCAGCTTCCGTATCAATCAAGTGATAGAATGATTTTTACTGAGCAATTGGGACAATAGAGCCCAGAGCAGGAATAAAAACACGGCTGTCCTCACCTTCTGGAAGCTTACAGTCTTCTTAGATGACATGCACACCCGTGTGGAGACAATAAATCCATTTGCTAGGCAGTAAATCATTTCCATGTGAGCAGGAGAGGAGTCCCTAGGAAGGGGAAAGCTTTCTTCAGATCAGAGTGGCCAGGACACTTTGTAACAGGGCAGGAGGCATTGCTTCCAGGTGAACATTATGGGAGAGGAGGAGCCCAGGAGAAAGGAAGGAGTAAGTCTGTGACCCAAGCCATGGCTCTTGCAGGAGGCTAATTCCTGTCCTTCGTAGATCCTTGTATGTGAGACAGGGGCTCTCTGAGGCCAGCGGCCCACTGCTCAGCCTGGCGAGGCCCATATGAACAATGGAGCCTCCCTTTACCTTTTGCCTCCATTGATTATTGGGCTAAAATCACAGTCCACCCCCCAACCCCCTCACCATCAAATGACGCTCATGGAGCCAAGAGAGGGCCAGGCCAGAATCAAATTTTTCTACCTAATCTCCGCCTTCCCTTTTTATAAACTGATTTGCAAACAGGCCTAACTTCAAAGATCACATCAGGTCGGCCTTGGCCGTTCCCAGGGGCAGGGAGCCATTCATGGTGTTATTATTATTTTTAAATTTTAATCTCATCTTTCTATCTTTCCAATAGCATCTGGACAATCTTTCAATTCTTGTCTGGTGATAATGAAATCATTAAAAAAATGTACCAGAACCCTTTTTTGCTTATCTCTGTGCCATTTGGAACATATGTGAATAAATTGAACACCACTTGCTCATTGGTTTCCTTTCTTTTCTCTCTCCCCTTGTTTTTCAAAAACTCTGTTGGAATTCAGTCACCAAAAGAGCTAGGCATCTGAGTTTCAGTATGGATCTGGGAGGTAGGTCTCAACATCCCCCACATGGCCTTGATCTAGACAGCAAGCCACAGTCTATCCGGCACATTTTTGTGGCTTGAGTGACCTACTGTCTGGGGCCTTTTTTTGTCAAATATTTTTTTTTTTTTTTTAGGCTTCAGGTTCATTTTATAGCAACAGGAGACACCCTGGTCTGGGCATTTCGCACACAGTTCAGGGATGACCATGAGGAAGCCAGTGAGGCTGTTGGGACGAAGCTAAAATATCTTAGAGCACTTGACATACATCAAAGAACATCTTTCCCTTTCTTGGAAACCCTGTTGCCAGCCTTTTCCAGCCACAGGGCCATGTTTAGCAAGAAGAGAGGAGATCTGGCTGGTCCCAGGAGAGGCCTCCCTGGAAGAGAGGGGAAAGACTTTTCCAGAAGGAACTTGCTCTAACGCATGAAAGGTTCAGCCTCCAGCCTCTCGTTCAAAAAAGTTTTTAAAGCCTTTTTAAGGAAACAATTTAAACCCAGCTGCACTTATCGATCAGTGATTTGATTTTGCTTTGTTAGGAGGGATTTGTAATCTGCTTTTAAATGTTTTTTGTTCCTGGCCTTCATTGATAGCAAGTTCTGCCCGAGGCTACTCCTCAAAACTCTTCACCGGAGCTTTCAAGTCTATGTGAATAACTAGAATAATTTTAATCTGGACCTCCCCACTCCCTCCTCCCCCCACCTTTCCCTCTTATCCACAGAAGGAAACGTAAAGGAGCTAGAAGAATTTTTCAGCAAATCTTGCCAAACCTAAAACCTATAAGAAGGAACCGTTTGTCTTTAAGAAAACGGAGAGCAAGGAAGCAAATTCTATTTACGAAGTCAGAGAGAGTCAAGTAGATTTCATTTTCTCAAGTACATTCAGCCAGTCCCCAAAAAGGTATACGGCTCCTAAAGCCCTGCCCCTGCCCGGTGCCGGCTGCAATTAAAAAATAAATTCCGAAAGATATTTGGATCCTACCAGAACGTACTATCTTTGCAATAAATAGATTTTATGGAACTGTTTTATTTACAACTTTCAAAGGTTGTCATTGCGCCTTTAATGGCATTGTGAACTGTTAATTTTATGTCCCCTGCCCTACCATAGCATAGCGGTTGTTCTATTAGTATAGCACCAACCAAAGAACAGAAACTGTGATCCTAATTTAACTAATCGCCTCTGATATTTCCCGAGCTCATAGAAACCAAACACACTTATAAGATGTCTATTCTTTGTGTTAAGGTAGTGCGCACACGTGTTATTCTGTACGACGAGAGCATACGCCGACACATGTATGATCTTTACGAGTTTATTTAGCAAGAAACCAAATATGTGAGGAAATGAGACTTTTCAAGTGGTGTCTTAATTGTCTTTCATGCATGTTCTACAGATCATTACTGAATGTTTACAGGTCCTGCATGGAATGACTTTACACCAAAGGAGAGGGTAACATATCTTCATTGTTTATAAAAATGACAGCTCCTAATGGACCATATTAGCTTTAACACAAACTATTAAATCCCCTTCATTAAATTTTTCTGTGTTCTGTTTCAGCATCTCGTTAGCTCTGGGAAGTAGGTGCAAACTCCGAAGGAAATGCAAGCACACATTGAGACGATTATAGATCATGGTTATTAGATAAGCCTCGGGAGGATGTTTTTCTTGGGCTGCTCTCAAGCATTTTGAAAGAGTTGTGTTCCAGGTTTGAGGTCCCATGTTTCTTCCTCTTAAACTATGAGCAGCTGTAGCACATGACCTACTTCTGTAGGGCCCTGTAATGATTTCCTTCCTTCGGAGGCTTCAGGAGTCCTCCTTCTGCCCTGTGAAAAAAGGGACAAATATTTTAATCCAAGCAAAATGCTGAAGCAGGTTTTGTTGGTTTCAGGGAAGAAACTCAATACAGCTCCAGCACTGAGTGTAGGCCTCAAATTGGAACCAGCTGGGCTGCAGCAGGGCTCGGAGACCTCTGGGGGAAGGCAAGGACAGCCTTGCCTAGGGCTGCGGCCCATACACCTGCAGAGATGGCCTACACCTCGGCAGGCGGCTGGACTCACCCGAGGATCGGAGCCTGTCACAGAGCACGGCAGCCGCCCTGCCGGCACTGGCGGTCCCCAATAGCAAGTACCGACGGGTGACAATTGCCCAGAAGACCTCTTTTAACGTAAATCTTCCTCATAACAACAATATAGCCTCATTATTCTTTTGGAACATAGTTGGCACAAATCAGACAGAAATACACATTTCCTTAACTATTTCTTTTTGGCAGTCAAGGGGAGAAAGTCTTCAGGAAACTCTAGGTCTTTACAATATTTCTAGAGTTATCTTGAAAGCTCGGGGGAATAAAAGTGTCAAAAAAGCAATGTGTGTGTATTTTATATTCTCCATATTCTTTTTTGTGTTTGTTTTCATTTACAGTGTTGTTATTATGATTGGCCGGTTTTCCTTTTTTCCTTTCCAACTAAGTGAACTCACTTTTCGAGTGTGCTCTGATATCTAAACCTAGAAGACTTCGGGCAGCCCCTCGGAGATTATTTTAAATAAAGTATTTCTGAAATCATTGTATTGCAAACTCTCCATGGGTGAGGGATCAGAGTAACAGCCCATTTTCAAACCAAAAAGACTAAGATCTTTGTTTAGTCAAAGATCAGAAATCTGATTTCATTTTAAAAACAGCTCTTAATATATTTTTGGGCTGGGGAGGATGGGACATGAAGAACAGGTTGAAATTATACAAAGTCGTCTATTTAATAAGTGTATCTTCCGAATATTGCTCAATGAGGAACGCGTTATTTTTCATCTGAGTTTTTAAATTACTTACTGGGGGCAGCCCCGGTGGCCCAGCGGTTTAGCACTGCCTTCAGCCCAGGGTGTGATCCTGGAGTCTGGGGATCAAGTCCCACGTCAGGCTCCCTGCATGGAGCCTGCTTCTCCTTCTGCCTGTGTCTCTGTCTCTCTCTCTCTTTCTCTCTGTCTCTCATGAATAAAATCTTTTAAACAAATAAATAATCTTTAAAAAATAAATAAATAAATAAAAAACTTACCGGAGTC
The DNA here is from genome assembly GCF_048418805.1 of Vulpes vulpes. Lineage (NCBI taxonomy): Eukaryota > Metazoa > Chordata > Mammalia > Carnivora > Canidae > Vulpes > Vulpes vulpes. The sequence continues at coordinate 66,922,561 of NC_132795.1, read as the reverse complement.
AGAAGCCTAATGATTACAGTGCGACCATTGTAGAATCCTAAATACCTGGACCAAACGTGAGAACGGGAATCAAAAAATTGCATTGGCACGGGGCAAGGGGGACAGGGTGACACAGTGGGAAAAGGTCAGCTTGGTGGGAAAGGTGGTGATTCAGGGAAATCTGGGGAAGATGGTTGAAATCTGGAGTTTAGTGAAATTCTCAGGAGTGTGAATTTTTCTGGCTCCTTCTAACCGGTCTTTTTAAATGAGCCACAGGACCACACTTTTTGCTTAGCGTTATTCAACTTACTGGCTGATGGAAATTATCCATGTGCATGAAGGTGGGAATTTTATGTATTTTTAAAAATAAGAATTGTCAGCCCAAATAAATACATGTGTGTGTATATGTGTGTGCGCACATATATTTATCACTAAAGGGAAACTAGAATTTAAAAAGAATATTAGCTAGCAAGCCTCCCGGACGGGCCCTCGTTTCCACCCAGGTCTCCTGCAGAAGGGGTGCGCGCGGTGACAAGTGACAGCTTCCCCGCACACGGAGAGGGTGGGAAGGGTGTACCTTGCGGGGTCATGACCCAGCCCTCGTGTCACAGGCCAGCCGGCAGGACAGCAGGAGGCTCGTGTGTGTTGGGCTGGCTGGATTTCTGCCCTGTTCCAAACGCACAGGCCTGAATCTAAATTGTCAACCACATCTTTGTTCCCTTTCCCTGGAGGACGCCCCCCGCTCCCACCTCCGCGCCCCGCTGCACCCCCGCGCCCCTGCTCCAGCCGCCAAGCTGCTCAGCCACAGGGGAGACTTAATGGAGCAGCCTGAGCACACTTCCTCTCCAGCTTCCTCTGGAAAGCCAGGCGGCTGAGACCCGGAAAGCCAGAAGCCCCGTGGAAATCCAACAGGGGAGCCCGGCATGGGGGCCGCCGGCCCTTTCAGGCCTTACTTTGATACCTTTGATAGGGGCTTGGGTTTCCCTGGGAAACACTGGCACCGCCTTGCCCTTGGTGCGGGGACAGGACGCCCAGGGCCAGCGCGACCCGGTGGGCCCAGCCTCTCCGAAGGGTTGCGATTTCTCAAAGTATGAATGCCTGGATTCAGGAAATGAGGAAATTCTACCTATCGTGGTCATTAGCAGTTTTCAGGACTCAGGGTGGTGTCATCAACTGAGCCCCCCCAAGGGAAGCCGTGAATCTAACAACCACGAGGCGACAAGACCAAGGTTCTGCAGGTTGTATCCAGAGAGCATCACCATCCTCGCCGGGGGCAGGCTGATACAAATAGAAGACACACACCCACATGCATTTGAGAGAAAAGCCCACCCTGTTCTCAAGAAGGGAGAACAGTAGGGAACCGGCGATCCCAGGTTGATTTATGAACTGGGGAAGTACTTCTAATTTTTAAAAAATTTAAAAAAAAAAATTTTTTTTTTTTTTTTTGGCCAAAATGGTCAGGAGGTGATGAAGACTGACTTCCCAGCCCTTCGCTGCCAAATCGTAACTGCCTGAAAACTTACAGAGATGCTTGATTAAAACTAGAATAAAAATCTCCAGTTGCCTTCAGCAAACCACAGCACCAGGGTGGGAAAAACAGTGCCAGGTTGCAGTTTAAGTATAGTTACTTGGCGCCTGCTGAAAGTACCGCTCCCTTCCTGTTTAATAATTAATTCAACTTTAAAGCCCCAAGGATCTGGACTCAGCACCAGCTTCACAAAGCAGTACAGAAACAAAATGCTTCCAGAGCTGGAGGGGGGACAGAGGAAGAAAGAATCTAACATTTCAAGAAACATCACCACATGGGGCCAGTGAAGGGGGTGGGGGGGCGGTTGGAGGTGGAAAGAACCAGGGTGGAGAAATTCGAAATAAAATAAATACGCACAAAAGCAAGGTTATTCACGGCCACTGGCACCAGGACTGCGAGCGGCACAGTGAGCCAGAAGTCATCCGTTCGGGGAGCAGGCTGGGTGCCCGCAGGCTAGTGAGGACCCAGAGGGTAATGGGCTCAGTCTCTGGAAAAGGAGAGACCCAGCCTCGCTCTTCATTAGTGGCCTCTGCTCATTAGTCAGAGCATCACCCTGGAAAAGGCAGCAAAGGTAGGCAGTCATTCCTGCCTGGGCCCCCCCACCCTCCAGCTCCCGCCCCACCATTCTCCTACCAGGGGATGGCCAAGGAATGCCCTGATGAGGGGCAGCCACGGAGGGAAATGAGGACACACACACACGGAGGAAATGGTAGATCCCCCATGTATTAAAAATACGATGCAGAAAAGCAGGCAAGTGCCCGGACAGCTATTCCCTTACAGAAGTTAACACCCAGTAAGTGCCAAAAAGGAGCCAGACCTCCAGGGGGTCCCCTGCATCTCGCCTTGGGGAGGGCGAGCATCACTTGCTTTCTCTAAGCTAGTGACTCCGGCACCGAAAGCAATACGCGGTGGACGCTCAAAACAGAAGCCACCGACATTCCGGGAGCCCTTCTCTCCGCAGGGAGGAGGAGCGGTGCCCGGGTGCACGCAGGCCCACGCGCGATCCAGGCGCAGGCCGCGCGGCTCGTTCTCGTGCGCGTGGACCCGAAGCCTCCCAGGGCGCCGCAGAGGGCTGGTGCGCGCCAGCGGTGAACAGATTAATTAAACGAAATGAAGACCCGGGTGGCCGAAGAAAAGAGGAAAGCTATTTAAACACCAAATTGTATTTACTTTTTGCTTATTATTATTGTAAGGAAGACATGGCACAGAACACTCACACATATCCTCTGAGACCATAGGAGGGTATTTTGAAGAAGACATTCGCGTAATTAAACGCTTGAGTTAAACAAATAATGACCTGAATATTTTCCCTAATCCTTAAAAAGGAAGGCTTTTAATATTCTACAATTGTCAAAACTATAAGGGCTATCTTCAGATTTCCCTTTACACATAAGTTAGTTCTAAAATGTGCCAATTACACCTCCCTCGTGTCTGTTTCCTATCATCTCCTAGGAAAGCATTGCCTCGAAACTGTAGCGACTCTCTTTTGAAAATAAGCCTGGTATCCCTCTCAACTGACCCCTCAAAACTGTGCCAAACTCCAGGTTGAAGGGAGTTTCCAGTTATTAAACAATTTCAAAACCAGAAGGTCAATATGTGTTCTCTATTTTTGAATCAAGTGAAAGTCTCGCTGCTCTTTTTTAGTTTCTAATGTCCAGATTCAAGCTAAAGTCCCTGCTTCCTTGCGATGCTGGTGGCAGTTTGGGCCAGTGAGGAACATGACCTCGAGCAAGTCATTTAACCTTTCTGTGCCTCAGTTTCTTGACCTGTGAAGTGGGGATAAACATGGCTCTTGCTGTGAAAAGCAACCAGCGGCAAAATGCGCGTGGAGCGTGGCGCACGGAGCTTGCGGCACACAGAGCTCACTTTGAATTCAAGGGCAGTGAAGGGCATCCCTTCCTCGCCTGCCCGTGACCCTTTCCCTTTGCTAACCCTCCCTGGGGTTTGCACTTGAGTTTTGATTCCACTTGGTATGTTCTGAGTCCCTGTGTGCTCCCTGCGACTTTACAAAATAGGTGAGTTTTAAAGACTGGGAGACTGAATTTCTATAAAGCCGATCATCTTTCCAGTACATGAGGGGAACTTCTCATTGAAAGGAGCCTCTGTGGTGAGAACGATTCTCTGCCAGCTTATGTTTTTTTCTTTTTCTTTCTTTTTCTTTTTCTTTCTTTCTTCTTCTTTTATTTATTTTTTTTAATAAACCAGGAATTTGTATGAGGCAGCGTGTTGTAGTGGAAAGAACACTAGGCTGAGCCAAGCTAGCCTCTGGGTTGGTCCAGCCACTAACAGCATAAATGCAGCAAGTTACTAACTCAAGTTCAAAGTGCATGTGGCAGTTTCCACACAGCTGAAGGAGTTCCCACACTTCTGAGGAGCACCTGGTGTTGGCTGTGCCGGGTGCACAGCCGAGGGCACGGGTACAACGGGGAACCCCATCTCCAGGGGCGGGGGTGGAGGGAGAGACACTTACCTGCTCCATCCATCCAGACTGCTCTGAGTATAGCAGAGCCGTGAGTTAAATTGGATGAGCCAGAGGGTTTATGAGGCCCAGCCAGCCCCACAGTTGTCTGATTCCATGTGACTTAGGTGTTCACTAGTGTTGTGGGCTGAGTCTCCCACCACCGAGCACACTCACACTCAGCGAGGTCTCAGCTGGTGTCACCAATTACTATTAAGACAGGAGCTGTGTTTAACCAAAGAGCATGTGATTAGTATTACAGAATTTGTATTACCAAGCTGAGATATTTTTGCCTCTGTGCTAGTTCCCTAGGGCTTCCAGAACAAAGTAGCCCAGATTGGGTGCCTTCAACAACAGAAATTTGTTTTCCTACAAACCTGGAGGTTGGAAGTTGGAGCTCAAGGTGTGGGTAGGGTTGGTCTCTTCTGAGGCCTCTCTCCTCGGCTTGTGGGTGGCCACCTTCTCCCTGTGTCTTCACGTGGTTTTCCCTCACACTGTGTGGGTCTGCATCCTAATCTCTTCATATGAAGACGCTAGTCATATGAGTGGATTAGGGCCTACCCATATGACCTCATTTGAACTTAATTCCCTCTTTAAAGACCCTATCTCCAAATACGGTAATAGTCTAAGACACTGGAGGTTAGAAATTCAACATACGGGATGGGTCAGCTCAGCACATATCAGCAACCATACCAATAAAAGCGTTGCTTATATGAAGTTTTTATAAATAACAGAGTGTTCAGATTTGTATACATGGAGTGACGAGTGAAAAAACAGGCAAACAGCCTCGGTTCAAACTCCTTCCCAATATGCTGTTCCCAAGATGAACCAGCATGGGCTCTCTGACTGCCTATAAAGAATAGGCTTCCACAGTCAGCAGACATGCTACAATCAAGCAAAAATGAGGACTCTGATATCTCCAGGGGAATTGATAAAGGCAATACACTTGTTGTCTCGACCCATGACGCTCTGGTAACATAAACCAACAGGAATCTTCTGGAAATGGGTTCATCCAGGCCAAGAAAGAAGCTGACAAGCTGCCTTGCTCTTGGCCTGGCTTGACTCCTGTGTTTTTTTAGAGAGAACTTTGAAAAGTCACTCTGGTTTGTTGGTTTTTTTTTTTTTTTTTTTTTTTTTTTATAGAAAACCCCAGCCTATCAATTTATGAAGAGACGGAATAAATGTTTTACACAGTCTCAAACTTTGTCTCTCTAATTTTGGGTGACTGGTGGGCCCTCAGCTTCCCATCGCGTTCTCCCCTGGGTATGACCCCTTAAACATCTCCTCCACCCGGGCCCTTTTGCACCATGGCTGTGTGACCCCTGTCATAGTGAAAGAGAAGAGGAGCTCATTATCTAACTAATTTCTCTTTTTAAATCTCTTTCCCTCAATAGGTTTAGATGTCTGGTCATGTGCCTTTTATCTGTTTAGACTCTCATTTTGGGATTTGCTAAATACATTGGTACAAGGAAGGTATTTGAGCAGCGTATAATTCCATGAGATATTGGTCACCACATTGCTTGAGCATGAAGCTTTCAAAGAAAATTAAAGTGGAAAAAAAAAAAGATCTGGTATTGGTTATTAACTCCACCTCAGGGTGACTTCTCTTCAGGGGCAATTAAATAGCAGCTCTGGGCTGTTAAGTTTAGTGGCACCTCTTTCTTCAAGGACAACTTCGGTGCAGATCTGCTTCGATTGTACGTGCTCAAGCTGGGGCCGTCTCTGCAAAACCAGATTTTATTTGAAATCGTAGGTGTGACCACATGTCTGCGCTCTGACCTTTCTTCTTTAAGAAACAAGTTTTGCATTACCAGGTAAATGCCCTTTCGAGGGGATTTTCATGGAACACTGGTGACATCCTGTGGTCAGTTTGGTTTAAGGCAGCGACTATCTTGGGGAATAAAGAAGTAAATGTCCCACATAAATGCCACTTTGTTTTGCAAAACCAAAAGGAAAAGAAGAAAGACATTCATATTCTCGCTCAATTTATTTATTTATTTATTTATTTATTTATTTATTTATTTATTTATTTTGAGCAATGCAATTTTCCAGTGAATGTGGACAAAGCAGGTTCTGGCGATGAGTGTTTTGGTAAAGATAGAAATTTCATGGAAAGAATACAGCTTCATCAGGACGGAGGACCGACCAGTGCCGCGATGGCAGGTGTCCTTCTGCGACCCTACCTGGTTCTCACCATCTGCTATGCTAAGTCCTCGGTACCTTGGCTCGACTGCCAGTCTTTGCAGGAGACAGCCTTCTGCAAAAGAGCACACAGCGTGGCTTAAAGGGAAAACAGTGGGTGTGTTGGCATTTTACACCAGTGACAATAAATTGAAGCCATTTAGTTGTAAATGTGATATTACACTTGACGGTTTCTCCTGGCAAAGCACTGAGCGGCCCATATTGAAGAGAGGCAGAGCGATGGAGCTGGGGAGCAAACCCAGTCGCCAGAGTAGCCTACCAAAGGGGCTCATAAAAGCATTTGTCAGTCGTTTAGAATCATAACTCAGCTCAACACTCAGGGTACCAGGAGCGACCGGCTTGGTTTAAGCTGTGGAGAGCAGGCAATGGAGTTTATGTTGTTCTTCTGTTTATTAAAAACGGATGGGAGCACTTGACAGAAAAATCAAACTTCTGGCCATGGCTCATTAGTCCCTGTTGTATCTGTCAGGGGTATGTGTGTGGCGTTCCAACCAGCCGCTAGGAGTAAAATCGCTGCTGAGCTTGGTACTCTCTCTAATTTTGAACAGAAAAAGAGATGCCAATCACGTCCAAGGGGAGAAAATGGGAGGTTATTTTTACTCCACCTACTTTGGTGGACATTAAGTATGAGTGAGCTGGCTTAAGAGAAAAATGATTATAGTGGATAATTTTCTCACCAATATTTATCACAGAGCTTTCTCCAGGAGAAGCAGGAATGTAAAGATGAATGCCGAATAAAGTCCAACATTATGGCTCTTTTATAAAAAGCACAGGTTGGGGCGAAAGATCCTTGGGGGAACTTTGCAGGCTCCTTCTATCTGCATATGGACATTGAAGTACAGTCTTCCATGAACTAATCTGCAGGCATCAGCCTCCCCACTGGACACGGAGGTGAGACTCTGGTCAATCCAGACCTGTTTACATCAACCCAAAAGAAAGAACCAGCAGCAGTCCAGTCCTTCTCTTGAGAACAACGTTCATTTATAAGAAAATATATGTCTCATGGCCTTCACTCTGTGTCCGATGCACCCGGAGACTCAGAAAGACCACAGGAGCAGGAGAAATGTTGCTTTTCCTGCTGATCTGGGGTTCAGGCTCTGAATCTCCCAAAGCCTCAGATCCCTTGTGTGTAAAGATACTTAAGGACCATCATTGAGCATCTGCCCCAGAAGTTTTCCAAAGGAAAAAAATAAATGAGATGATGAGTTTGTGTCCCTTAAACACAACACCTGGCTCATCTAAGCACTCAGTTAAAGTTGTACCTGAAATGATCAACAGTGACACCATCATCATTAGCATGGACAGCATCCTTTGTGCTCAACTGCGCCTCCCCCACACAACGTGGCAGGAGGAGCAGGTGATGTGGAATAAGGGTGAGTTTGGAGAAAGGTCCTGCCAGGGCACCTTATTCTACTGGTTGGGATGATTATGAAGCTAATAATTTTGAACTACAGTCTGAATTAAGTGCTGTGACCTATACAGAAAAGTTGTAAATGTAGTTCTGCATTCAATAAACTTAAATCTAATCCATGTTCGTGGATACAGGAAGTTTTCTGTGCAGGCAATCTTAAGTCAATAGCTTTAAAGCAAAGTAGATGAAGCCCCTGAAGGGGGCTCAGGGCTAAGCAGAGCAAGAATTCCGGAGGGAGCAGGGGGTCAAACCTAGCACCTGCTACTCATTTGGGTTCACCCCCTGGGAGCCAAGGACAAGCTGGAATCGTGCGCTCAAGGGTTTCCAGTAGGGCCCAGCAGCTCCTTGTGTGTTCCTGGTCCCTTTAAATTTGGCTTTTGTTTAGAAATGTACATGGTGGGTCCGTCTTTTTGGCTAAGGTTCTCTGCCAATAGAGAATTGAAACCAAATTGTCTGGGCGAGAAGCAGGTCAGAGATAGAAGTCAGAAGTTCTAATGACAACTTTCATTGTGGTACCTCCTTTGTCTATAACCTAAACGCTAAGTAAATCTTTTTAAAATAGTTACCCAACACCCACAATGGCGAGTCAAAACCACAGGACCAGATCTGGGGGGAGACATCCAGAGGGCATGGCTCTTCCATCAGGGGACCTGCCTGCCAGGCAGAAAGGAGCCTCCCATACACAAAAGAGTACAACGTACACCAGTGGGTTTGTGACTCATGGGAGCCAGCAGAACAGGACACAGCAGAAAAAGCCACCAGGAAGGCCTTCTGAACTGAGATTCTGTTTCAGCCTGGCCCTTGGAAGGGACAATTACCACTGGGCAGGGTGATACAGTATCTACAGGAAGACATTCCAAGAAGAGGGACATCAGAGCAGAAACCCAGGCCAGGACATGAGGCTGTTTATACAAGAAGGATGTCAGGAAACCTCCAGAATATCCTCTGGCAATCTGCTTGGTAAGAGCAAATGAAGATATTTCAGGCAATGCTTGGTGTACGCAGCTTTATCCTGCTAATCTTGTCAGAACCAGGTTATTCCACCCAAAGAGGTGAATCAAGATTTGGGCATCCCATTAGCCCTGTGGTTTTTATTTACATTATACCCTGTCTGCCCCTCTCTTTCCCTCCCAGACAGAGCCCGCACACCGAAGGCCTGGGGAGAGCAGGGCCATAAAGGAGCATCACGGCTGTGAGCCGTATTTTCAATTTTTATTAACATTTCTTATTTGCCCACAGCCTGATTTCTTTTAGGCTTGACATAATTTGCATGATTGAGTTAATCCAAGTGTGAAATGCAGTAGGGGCCCGATTCAATGGGTGGCCAGGATGGGAGCATTATGAGGATGGAAACGCCTGAGCAGGGCCCTGCCTCCCCAGCTCCAGGTGCAAAGAGACTACAATACGACACTCAAACTGATCTGCAGGACGGAGAACGCTCCAGAAGAATAAACTGTGTGTGCTCGGCATCTGAAATGCATTGTTCGAGGCACTTCTTCTCAAAATATTTTTCAGGTGAGGTGCTGTGTTTGAGCTGGGCAAACAGACACTCTCCGTGCGGCATCAGAATCTCTCTGAGATTTTGGGCCTCTCGTAAAAGGGATCTTTTCAGCACTTTGTTAATTTTTTAACCATACATTTTTACATGATTTTACATTGACAGACAAGTACTATAGACAACTCCCAGAGACCCTTCACCTCCCTTCCCCTCATGTCAACATATCACATAGTACATTTAGTACCTGGTCCCGTTACCCAAACTGTAGACTCTGGACCTCCCAGTTCTTCCCAGTGACTAATGTCACTTTATGCATTTTGAAGGAGATGCGTCATCACACACCCATCTGGGTGATTTTTCACCACCAGAGAAAATCATTCTCGATTCCTTTTTGCAAATTGATGGTCCTGCTTGACCTTTGGGCTGATCAGGGTGGAAAGCACACTCGCCACAAAGCTGACCAGGTCATCAGAGCCCCACACGTGCCCTACATCCTTCCTGGAATCCCAGAGGAGGATAGTTTCTGCTCAGCCATTCCTTGAGCTGGGAGGGGGCCAGAAAGCCAGCTCCAAGGAGCAGCTGTTAATTCACTGGCAATCAATCGATTCTGGATTCTGGCTGTGGAGTATCGATGCTTTGCAGAGAATCTCCAGACCCCAAGGAAAAATCTCAAAGGGTAGTAGCACAAGGACATTCGAAGAGGGGGCATTTGGTGGGGCTCCTACCAAGCAGTGGTTCTTGCCTTTTTCCTTTTTCCTACAACTCCTTTGATAGTAATATATAATCCCTTATATCCTGGAATTATTTTTCCAAATAATTTCACTGTCTTGTTGTGATTTTCCAGTTAAAAAAAATGTATATCAGTGTGATCTTAGGGTTCATATGTTACAATCTTTAAATCTTATTACCTATGAAACATATTACATTTTAGGTTTATCAAGATGCGAATGACAGGATGTTTCACTTTACCAATTTAGGAACTGACTGATGAATTAATTTTCAAATGATGTATTTTCTCATCCCTGGAGACTGAATGTATATTCAAATGTGGATTGAAATTTAACAACACATTATGGTGTCAAATGGACTAAAAATCTATCCCATGACCCAATATTTAAAAATCTTGCATGTTGCTCTTAAAAATTAACTGGTTCGTGTTTATCACTGCCACTTTCTTGTCTATCCATGACAAGATAAAGGAGAACATCTCACACTAATATTTGTAGAAACATGGCAAACAACACTTTGACTATATAAATAATTTCACATTTTTTATTCTCAATAAATTAAAAGCCAAATTGGATATATTTTATCTTTTTAACATTGAATTTTGAAGTGCCAGTGACATAGTTGTGTGTCGTATGAGACATTCTATAAGTCGTATTAAGAGAATTTGCAGGCCCCTTGCCATTTTATGCTTATTAGTAACTATTTTGCAATGTCAACGTCCATTATGCCTCTCTTTCTAGTCAAGTGGCCAAATAAAAGTTTAAACAACATAATATGCAACCACGAATAAAAATTAAATCTGTGCAGTGGTGAAAACCATCCTGGAGTAGGATGTGTCTAGAGTAGGTATGTGACAAATCAGTAAGGTCATTAGCATGCTCATGAGATTCCAAGTTATCCCCAGGCAGGCTCCCTAGAGACCTATCAGAGGGCTGGAAAAGTGTTGAAACAGAAAACCCTCCGAGGGTTACTTCTTCTATTTAATCCATGGAACGATCTGACTTTTTTAGGACAACTGCCCATATATCTCAAGCCTTAGTCACAGAAAGGCTTATAAACGGGGACCTTTGGATATTTGGGGAGGGAAGGGAGGAATGTGGAGAGAAGAGAAACAGGATGGAGTTTGATCTTTTGCTGTTGATGGGCTCCCTTCACTCTCATCACTGCTGACCCTCATAACTCCTATGGTTTCTGTATCTGAAGATCCTTATCTCCCCAATTCACAAGAGTTTCCTACCAAAACTTTCTGACAGATCACTCCACATGGGGAGGGATGGTGACCAGGTGGGGAGAAAAAGAGCAGAGAGAAACTTATGTACTCATCAAAAAAAAAATTACTATAGTATCCTAGCCTAGGGGAAAAAAATAATTAAAAAAAAAACCCTTTCCTTATGTTATAGGAGTTAACCTGTAGCCTATGGTGAGGGATTATAATGAGGAAACATCTAATTCCGGACAAACTGTAGAGGACTTCTTTATATCATCTACTCTCTAATCCTCAATAGATACGTGATGTTGGAAACTCACGGCCTGATTGTCAATTTCCATCTGGTATTTGAGTTGAGGTCGGGCTACAGGTAGGAAGACGAATCATGGGACTGTTTTGGGAGACTGTTGAAATCGGAACTTCCCAGCACCACAAGGGACCCTGCTATGCACTCCTCACCCACTCATTGTTTAGGTTTGGGACTGTAGTAGATTTTAAGAGGGCTCAGCCCTTGCCTATTTAGCTCACTACTATATGCCCAGTGATTAGTATTTAACTGGAACACAGGAGAGACTCAGCAAATATTTATTTCGTAAATGAATAAATCTACACGTGAAGAGAAGGGTAAAAAACGATGAGATCTACATACAAAGCGAGTAAGTCACACAAAGAAAAAACTATTCAAAGAGCTGCACCCTTTCTATGCCAGGCAATTCATAAATTCAGATCTGCAAATGCTATTAAGAAAAAGAACAAACTTGCAGTGCATCTGCCTTGCTGACAATGGATAGAAGAATATTTGTAGGAGAATGTTTCTTTTCTTTTTATAAATTTCACTTTTTCTTATGGAAATATTTAAATACATACAAAAGTAGAAAAAATAATGCGATGAGCCCCCAATATACACATCACCCAGCCTCAATGATTATTTACACAAGACCAACATCTGTTCCCCACTCACTCACCACCCCTCAACCTGTGCTGGATTATTTGAAGGCAAATCCCAGACATTGTATAATTTTATCTATAAATAGTTCAGAATCTATCCCTGTTACTATTATTATATATAACAAAATTAATAAAAATCCTTTTACATCATCAAATTCTCAAACACCATTAAGATTTTCCACATAGTCTCATAATTTTTTATTAAAACTTTGTTCATGTAATGCTATAAAATGTATAGAATTGTTGAATCACTGTATTGTGTATCTGAAACTAATATAACACTATATGTTGGGGCGCCTGGGTAGCTCAGCCTGGTTAAACATCTGCCTTCGGCTCAGGTCATGATCTCAGGGTCCTGGGATGGAGCCCTGCATTAGGCTCCCTGCTCAGTGGGGAGCCTGTTTCTTCTCTCCCTCTGCAGCTCCCACCCCCCTCTTGTGCTCTCTCTCTCAAATAAATAAATAAAATCTTTAAGAAAAAAAAACACTGTATGTTCATTGTACTTGAACTGAAGGAAAAAATAAAACATTTAACTTTTTAAAAACTTTATTTTTTTTTTAAAGATTTTATTTGAGAGAGAGAGAGACCACAAGTAAGTGGAGCAGCAGAGGGAGAGGGAGAAACAGGCTCACCACTGAGCAGGGAGTCCTGTCACAGGGCTCAATCCCAGGACCCTGAGATCATGACCTGGGCTGCAGGCAGATGCTTAACTGACTGAGGACCGTCTAGGGGCCCCCAAAACTTTTTTAAATTAGGATTGAAACAAGATGCAATCTGCATTTAACTGATATGTCTCTTAAATTTCTTTTATTCTATAAGTTCCTGCTTCCTCTTTTTTTCCTTTTTCTTACAATTTATCTATTGAAGACAGCAGATTGTTTGTTTCGTAGAGTTTCCCACATCTGGGGTTTCACTGCATTCCCATGGTATCTTTAACATATTCTGTCTCCTGTATTTCCCATAAACTGGTGAGTAGAATAGGAGGCTTGGTGGGACTCAGGTTTACATTGTGTATTTCCTATTATATCACATCAGGAGGTGCTAAAATCTGGCTGCTTCTCTTTTCTGTGATATTAAGAATGATTAATAGGTTCAGGCATTGTCAAAACGTTCTGTCCATTGTAATGTTTGTCACCAGCTGTTCACCTAATGATTTAGCCACCATTAGTGACTATTAGTTAAATCCATTCTTTTATTTGGGCTTTTAAAATAGTGATATTTTATTTCTATCATCTCTTGTGAAAACATATTTTTTAAAGATTTTATTTATTTATTTATTTATTTATTTATTTATTTATTTATGAGAGAGAGAGAGCACGCAAGCAGGAGGAGGGGTAGAGGTGGAGGGAGAGGGACATGTGGACTCCCTGCTGAGCATGGAGCCTGACAAACTCAAAACCCTGAGATCATAACCTGAGCCAAAAGCAAGAGTCAGATGCTCAACCTACTGAGCCACCCAGGCACCACTGCAAAAACACATTTCTTTAAAAAAAAAGGTACTCGGGGGATCCCTGGGTGGCTCAGCGGTTGGGCGCCTGCCTTTGGCCCAGGGCATGATCCTGGAGTCCCAGGATCGAGTCCCACGTCGGGCTCCCGGCATGGAGCCTGCTTCTCCCTCTGCCTATGTCTCTGCCTCTCTCTCTCTCTCTCTCTGTCTATCATGAATAAATAAATTTTAAAAAAATCAAGGTACTCTTCTATGAGCATCTAATATCTCATATATAAAGTGGGAACAGTGAGACCTGCTTTACCTACTATTGGTTAGGCACAGGAAGCATTTGCTAAACTGAAGTCCCTATACAAATGCATGATAGACATCATGGTTGATCCTCCAAGACCCATTCCACTTTAAAGGAAGCACAAACAAGTCATGCTAGTCACGGACTTAGGAATAGGATGCCACTCCATCCTTATGGGTGAGCCATGAGGAGAAGCTTCCCAAGAAGCTTCTGGGAAAGGGTCCTTTCTTCTCAGTGGCACCACATGAAGAGACAGTAGGTCTTCTTTCCCCTAAACAGGGTCATATCTGGAATGTCACCTGGAATGAGTACTGTTATTTGCTACCAGCCTTGCTACCCCACTGAGGAGAGATGGTGCGTGCCTGGATCCTTGGCGACACTATTAATTTGCTCAATCAATCAACTCTGCAGCTTATCTTCAGAATCTTCTGATGAGACATATCATATGTATTGTTGACAGCTAATGTGAGTTGGGTTTCTGTTGTAATGACAACCATCCTAACTAGTAAAGGAGGTCAGGAATGACCCTGGTGGTGACGGTGATGAATATAGCATTATAAAAAAAACACCAAGCAAAAGCCAGTATTAGAGGTGTTGAATAGAATTTAAACACATAAACATTCAATGTTAGCCAACACTTATTGTATATATACTCTGTAAAAAGCCTTATATGAAATGCTAATGTAATTTTACACAGGGAGATTTCAAGAAATGATCTATACATAATTCAAAGAAATCAGGATTTCTGAAGCCTATGACTGCATGGTCCTTCTTGAATTTGGTTTCCTCTTTAATGGGGAACCATCTTGAAATCTCCTTGAAGAATAATAACATCTATGAGTAAAGAAAGGCTTAAATTCACTCGCACCTTAGGTAAATTCTAGGTGACATCCCCAAATTATGACTTCCCACCCACAGTTCATAAGACACTGTCAAAGGCACTTTAAGACATACAATGTCTTTATCATTTGAAAAATAATTTCCTTTTAGAACACAAAATAATGTATCTCCTTAAATCCTAGAAATATCCTGTATGCACAAAACCTTGCACCTGACTTACATGCAACATCTTCTCACCTTGAATTGCAATGTAAAATTATGTATTTGGGCAAATGGGAGAGAATGTACTTTAGGAAATTCTTAGACCTTCAAAATACTATCATGAGGCCTCACTGTTAGGGTCCAGTTGGGTGTGGTAGGTAGTGTGCTGGAAACACCGCCTAGCAGAAAATATTACAGTTGATCTTCTTGCTAGGAGACACCTCACCCAAATGAAGAGAAAGGGTCAAGCCAGGAAAGAGTTGTGGGCGTGAATGCCAAAAATGGGACAGAAAATGAAGGGTAGGAATTGGGCTGTGACTCCATAGATGAACCAAAAAGTGGACCACAGCAACCTCAGAACAAATCAAATCAAAGACTGAATGTAGGATACATCATCTAAGATGTCCTGAAAGAAAACAGAGGGTTCATGTTTGGTCCAGGGAGATAGGGTTAGTGTGGTTAACAGTTACATAAAAAGAGGGAAATGGAGGGAGGCCCAGAAAAGATGAGGAAGTGGTTCTCGGACTGGTATAATTTTTTTTTTTTAATTTATGATAGTCACAGAGAGAGAGAGAGATAGAGGCACAGGCAGAGGGAGAAGCAGGCTCCATGCACCGGGAGCCCCACGTGGGACTCGATCCCGGGTCTCCAGGATCGCGCCCTGGGCCAAAGGCAGGCGCCAAATCGCTGCGCCACCCAGGGATCCCATCGGACTGGTATAGATTTCACTCTACACCAGTGTGATGATCCTGGACACCAAAGAAAATGGCCCTACTTTCCAGGACTTGGGCCCAGCATGACCTAGGAAAGGTGGCCAGTGTAGGCATGGGGGAAGCCTGGGATGAATGAGTTAAGGCTTCCAAAGCATGAAGTCTGTGAATGGAAAGGTCCTGTCTCACTGTTTAGTGGAGTCATATCATTTAGGGGATGGAGGTGAGAGTGCTTGTGTCATATACTAGGAGAGCAAGATAGCAACCAAAGTTCAGTGACAGATGTGATGCCAGCAAGGCTCACATGATCAACCAGAGAAAGCCAAATTCTTATAAGAATAATCTTAAGACAAGGTCCAGGGGAATGCTAGTATCAAGGTCATTGGGTACAACAAGGAAAAAGGCAAGGACCGGTATTTCCTCAGTCAGGACAGGAAAGTGCTATAGAGGCCTATTTGCCAGAGGACCTCCTATGAAGGCATGGTACTCTCTGTCCATCTTAAAGTCCTGGACTTTGACAAGAGAAATCGGTGTGTTTCACCTTCAAATCCTTATGGCAAAGAACATGCATGGGATCGGCCTATGAAAATCCTGGCAAATGTGACAAAGAATCTGCCTTGGTCGGGGCTAGGAAATCTCCCGCGTGCCCCTCCAGATCCACTGCTCATCTTTCTCCAACCTGCTCAATGGCCAGGGAGGTTCACCTGTATGGTCTGCATGAATGGGGTCCATTGGCTTCTGGCTTCTGGTTGATTCATCCATTAGCAGGTGCTGGTAGGAGGTCAGAGGAAAAGCAGAGAGTAGAGGGAAGGCGTCTATTCCCTCGCTATCTTCCCTAGGTCACTGTCTTCTGAGAAGGGCCACAGCTTGTCTCAGCACAGTTCATTCAGCCAACTCACACCCATGCTTTCCATGAGCCCCCATCACACACACACACACACACACACATACACACACACACATCTGGTGATCGCTCTCTCCCCCCACCCCTGGTCAAGTTCAGGCGTGATGAAGCTCTTGCTGTTAGTAAACACAGATACTGCACCATCCCTTATTGCCTTTCCTCAACCTGGCCGACATGGTTGTAATGAATCCCTTTATTAAGCTTTGTTCCATGTCTCAGGTCTGGTTGCACCATTACCCAGGATTCTTACCGATACATGGAATAAACTCACCATTGTCAACAAACTTGTTTTTGTTTTGTTTTGTTTTGTTTCTGTGCTTGCAGAATGAATTCTTAAGAGGAGTTGGTAAAACAATCTCCCTGCTTGTGAGGCAAAAGAAAGGTCAAGAAGACCCCCTTGTGGGAGTCAGTGGGTGGCAATGATTGAAGGTTGAGCAGAGAATAGGGACCCCCACCTTTGCACCACACCACAATGTTAAGAAAAATCACCCCGGAGACACATCTCCAGGAAGTGTGCAAGCACACCACCCGTGGCCAGACAGGTCCATTCCTGCCCCAATGCAGTGTCAATGGGATGGCTGCAGCCAGGCCATGGGGGCCCCCCGTTTTGCAGGAAGTGCGGAAAACAGCAACAACGTAAGAGTGAACAGAGACATCATCTGTTGCTTTTATACAACCTGTCTGAGCCCATTTGGCAAAACTCTTCTCCCCCTTACTGGGAGAGTGGCTTCCCTGCTGCCAGCAGTCGCCTGTACGCAGAAGCTCAGCTCAGTGAAAAGGAATTGCAGGCCAGAAAAGGACAATCTCTTCCCGCATCCTTCCACATCTTTACATTCTAGAATCTGGATCTATAGGAGGTCAGCACACCCTGACTCCCTCATCTTCAACAAGACTCTCCAGTGCCTCTGCGCTGATTGCACAAGACACCTTGGTGCTCTTAGATGGGATCAATGACTCGGTGGTGAGCATTCATCAACAGATATTCCTTGAGCTTCCTCTTATAAGCAACATCCAGGAGATGGTTCTGCAAGCAACTCAGCTCTCAAAGGTCTGGTTGAAAGATGCCAGTCCCCTCTCTCTAACCTTAAACAGGCAGTCTCTTCAGGTGGCCCCGATCCACCAGGTGATTTCAGGGATTATTTTAATTTAATCCTTTGGTGACCATTCTTCCACTCATTCACTCACTTGACAAATATTTATGGTTTGCTAGGTACTGGAACTGTTCTTGTTTATAAGTATAAATAAAGCCACGGTATGTGCCCGAAAGAGCTCCAACTCTGTTCGGGGAAATGGAAAAGTCAACAATTGCCTGGAACACAGTGTTCTCAGGACCCAGAGAGCCTGGGAATGAAGAGCAATGGGAGGACAGGAGAGGGAGCAACCGATTCTGCTATGGTGAAGACCGGGACAGGGAGTCAGAAAAGGCTCTCAGAAGTGGTGATGTTTTAACTGGGTCTTAAAAGATGCGTGGGATTTTACCAGGCAAAGAAAGGAGGCCAGAACATTCTGGACCAAGGGAACATCATGAACAAAGGCATAAAGATTCCCATCAGCCAACCCACCCCGAGTCCTTGTCCTCTATAACGTCTAAACACCAGAGGTCCTTGGGCCTTGGGCCAAGGGCCTGCTTTTCTTCTCTCTGTCACATGTTCTCATCAGTAGGCTCATCTAATCTCATGCATTTAAACCTCCATGCTGGTTTCTCTAGAACTCTCCTCTGTGTGCCAGCTCATCATCTCATGGCCTTGACATTTCCCCTTGGATGTTCAAAGCATTCGAAGATTATCCCACCCAAGAAGAAACCTGAGAGGCTTCTTTCAGTTCTGCCTCAGTCTCCCACCCCCATTCAATCTATCAGTAGGTCCTGCCGGTTCCACTGCCAAAGTACACTTTGAGCCCACTCATGTCTCTCCATACTCGTTGTTACTCTTGTGTCTAAGCCACCTGCCTATCCTGTCTGGACCACTGGAACAGTCTGACAACAGGCCTCTCCAATTCTAGTCTATTCTCCATATGGCATCCAGGCTGATGCTATTAAAACATAATTATTAAAATAAATAAATAAAACATAATTATTGTACTTCCCAGCTAACAATCCTCTAATGACTGCTCATTGCACCTTAAAGGAAACCCTGCACTATCCAGCCTGCCTTATGAGGGCTGCGGGATCTAGCCCTGCCCACCGCCGTCAGATCCTAGACCTACGGCTAGATCTCTTTCTAGCTTCAGTGTCTCCTCCCAAAGCTGTATATGGCTGACTCCTTCTTGCTCCTTATTGTTAACTGAAACATTTTTCTCTTCAGAAGAATCTTCCTTGACCACCTTGCCTAAAATACTACCCCTCCACTTCCCTTCCGTAATATCCCCTTGTTGATTTCCTTTCTGGAGCTCATCACAACACAAGCAGTCTGTGGATTTTTTTTGGTTAATTGTGTTTTTTTTTTTTAAGATTTTATTTCCTTCAATCAGAGAAAGACAAACATTATATGGTCTCATTCATTTGGGGAATATAAAAAATAGTGAAAGGGAATAAAGGGGAAAGGAGAAAAAATGAGTGTGAAATATCAGAAAGGGAGACAGAACATGAGAGACTCCTAACTCTGGGAAATGAACAAGGGGTGGTAGAAAGGGAGGTGTGCGAGGGGTTGGGGTGACTGGGTAGCAGGCACTGAGTGGGGCACTTGATGGGATGAGCACTGGGTGTTATTCTATATGTTGGCAAATTGAACACCTATAAAAAATAAATTGAAATGGCAAAAAAAAAAAAAAAGGTTTTATTTCCTTGAGAGAGAGAGCTCAAGAGAGAGCACAGAAGAGGGAGAAGCAGACTCGACATTGAGCAGAGGTCCGACGTTGGGCTCACTCTTAGGATCCTGAGATCATGACCTGAGCCGAAGGCAGACAATTAACTGACTGGGTCACCTGTGTGCCCCAAGGCATGCAAGTTCCCCGGGAGTGGCAACCCTGACTGTCTTGCACTCTGTCTTATTCCAAGGGGCTAGCTCTGTGCCTGGCACAGAGCAGGCTGTACAGAGATACCCTTTTGAGAGAGAATGCGTGAATGAATAATGGTTCTTTCTCCAAGCTCCCTCTATGCCCTCATCACCAAACCCTTACCCCTTTCCAGGAGATCCTCCTGGAAACTTCTGTGCTGACTAATAAGGAAGGGATGGGTTTCCTTCCAGATGCAGATGTGGGGCCAACATCACAACATTTGGATCTTAAAACTTCTCCCTGAGTCCTTTCTGCTGCCAATTTAGAAAAGACCCAGTGCCAATGGGGACATCCTCCTGGGTTGGGTTGGGTTGGGTTTTTTTTTTAAAGCTCCATCAAAGCTTCTCCCTCACCCCCACTTCTACTCACTCAGTGCTTTCCTCCCCCTTGTCCACGATGGCTCAGGGCCAGGACTGACCTGCTGCCTTCCGTGTACTTCGGATGTGTTAGATCGAAGTGCTTTTGATAGGAGAGGTTGAAGGAGCTGGTGAATTACCTGCCTACTGAGTCAAGTCACACCAGGCAGTTGGACCTTTCTGACTCCTGCTCTTTCCCTGACCCTGCTCAGTAGGAAAGGAAGGCAAAAATAAAGATGAAACATGAGCAGTTAGAGCAGGAGAGTGAATATTAATATAATTATTTCTTCCCCTAGCAAGACCGAAGAACAGCCTTATGCAGCTTCCATTTATACTCCCCATTTTTTTTCAAATTTACTTTTAATTTTTGAGATGATCCTAATGAGTTGAAAAGAGGGAGATATCTGTTTGGGAAATATGTAATTAAATACAGGATTTAATCTAACCATTAGCTGATATTCTCCTTTCTCAATTTATGTTGATTACAATCCACTTACTGTATGTGTGTACAGTGTAATTTATGGTGGTTCAACCTTTACTGGATATATATTATATGCTGGGTAATAAGCATATCAGCCACAAGGGATCCAAAGATGAATTAGACACCCTATCTGTCTTGAAGGAAGTTCAGAGGGCAGGCAAACATGTAAACAACTAATTAAAACAGTGTGATGCTTGCAATGAGAGTGTGTATGCAAAAGAAGGAGGGTGGTGTATTTTGCACATAAGGGAGATAGAAACAACTTGTGGCCACAGGTCCGACTGTGGCAGTTTGTAAATGTGGCCCTCAATCCTGAGACTTCTTTTCAGGAGAGAGGGTACCTGTGTCCCCTGCCCTTGAACCTGGGCTCTGTGACTACATAATTGATAGAGGAGTAGCTCCCCTGGAGAGAACATGTGGTGTGGCCCTGATGCTGGCCAGTGCCCACCTCTCTGTCCCTCACTTTCCAGCTCCAACCACTGTCTGACTGGGTTCCAGCAGGAAGTTCTTCTGCTGGTCTCACTAGAGTTTGTCTGCCACCACTGTCAGTAGCTTGCTGAGGCTGCGGACATCTGAAGGCTTGACAGGGAGCGCTGGGGTGGCTGGCCTCTCTCCCTCTCTTTATAGTCTCGGGGCATTTCCATGCAGCATCCTTTGCCTTCCTCATAGGGTGGCGGTGTCAGATGGCAGTTGAACTTTTCACATGGCAGTTATCTTTCCCCCAGAGTGGGAGTTCCAAGAGAATAAGATAGAAGTTGCAAGGCATCTTATGACTGAGGCTTAAAAGGCTTGCTATCAGCCCAGAGTTGGTACCAAAAGGACCACCAAAGGGCATGACTCTCAGGAGATATGGCTGATTGTGGGTGACATCTTTGGAGGTCAGATGGCAGCCTAGATGCTACCTTACAGATAATAGGGAGTCATTGAAGGCATTTAACCAGGAGAGGGATTTGATTTGAGTTTTGTTTGAGGGATGGTGGGTAATGCCTGGGTGGCACTTGGGTCGATTGAGTGTCTGACTATTGATTTTGGCTCAGATTGTGATCTCAGGGTTGTGAGATCGAGCCCTGCATCGGGCTCTGTGCTCAGGATAGAGTCTGCTTCAGATTCTCTCTGCCTCTGCCCCTCCCCCAACTCACACCCCCTCCCCTTCAAATAAATAAATGAATCTTTAAAAAAACCAAAAAACAAAGCACTGATTCTGGGACCAGTGGACTAGATCAGGAGGGCATGACCTGTTTCTCTTCTAGGTGACACGGTGGCTTGGAGACCTCTGAAGTGCCTACACAAGGTACATACAGGGCTGGAAATCCCACAACCCCCAAAGCAGAAAGTCTCGGCCCATGTAAATTGGGCAGTCAGAGCTCCCCGGATAGAGAAGCCTCCATATGATTAAATTCTTTCTGTCACATTGCAATGTAACGTCCTAAGGTCCCAGAGGAAGCCAAGAAATGGATAACAGTTGGAAACAAAATGGGATGTGGAATCAGCGACATAAAGTGTAAAAGGCATGTCTTGGTTTCCGTTGTCGCTGGCTAGTGCCAACACCATAATTATGGGGGCCAGGGCTGGGGGTGGGGGGGCTAAGCTAAACATGGAAAGCAAGGGGTAATTGCAGCTCCAATCACACGGCAAGAGTCCACCCCATCCTCACACCAGCCTGGTGGGTTTTGCTCTGGAGGAGCGGATGCTCGGGTGGGGAGGAAGGCTGCCAACAACGCCGTGCGTGCACTCGCTGCCAAGCCTTGGCTCACCTCCTTACAGACATTGTCCGATTTAATTTTCAGACAGTCATCTGAGGCTGGAGTCACTGTTGTGTTTTTGGAGATGAGGAAGCCAGAACATAACTCACCAAAGATCACACATCTCATAAACACTGGAGCCAAAGATAGAGCCCACGGCTTTCTGGCCCCACCTCCACGCTATGGATTGTATGGTTTTTTATAAGCTCCTCACCAGCAAGCTGTTGCCAGAGCGTTTCTAAATGAAGAAGAAAAGGACTTAACAGCTGGCCATAGCCCCCTGAGTTCCAGATGTAACTCTGGCCACAAGTATAGTAACGGCTTCTAAAAAGTCATCTGGCTTCTAAAAAGTGACTGGCTTTATGCTGCAGTCACTCCAACTCAGAGCTAAAAACTCTTTTATATCAGCTCCCTTTAGGAAAAGAGATCTCTCAATTCTACTATTTAAGAATTCTCAGCAGTGTCCAGTCGGAAAACTCAGCAAGTGCTACTTCTCTATCCTTTCTACTGGACTCCTTTTGCATGGACTTTCCCAGCCTGTTAAATAAAAAGCAAAGCTTGGAAGGGCCAGAGGTTCTCAGCCAGCAGCGAACTGCACCTGGCTGCAGGGTCTCTACCGTCAGGGATCCATGCAGGTCACATCTCAGCGACACCACGTCCTGGTCCAGTGTAGTGTTCGGATTCAGAAGGAGGCGGAAATCTCCAAGCCCCATGGAGCGCAGTCACTCCTGGTGGCTTCACGGTACCTTATGTGTCACTCGGTGTCCAGCGAGGAGAGAGAAACTCCTTCGAGATCATTTCACACTAACAGAGATCATTTAACAAAGAACCATCACCTGGACGGTTGCAGCTGGGGGTGGAGATGACTTAAAGTTAGAGGCTCTGGGAAGAGGCTGCGCAAAGCTGGCACCTGGTGGTCTGAGGAGGTGCTGGCATGGCCAGCTGGTGGGGAGATGCAGCTGGGCCTGGGAGAGCCAGCCCCACCACCAACCTGATTCCACTGCTCCCATTCGAATGAAGCTGCTGTGTGAGCAGAGCCTGAGCCAGGCGACAGGAGCAGGAGGCAAACCCCAAGGGATCAGCAACCCCCTCCACCTCCCGAGCTCGCCTTCCCCTCCTCGGGAGCCCCAGATTGGCAGAGTCTATCCCAGCAGTGGCTGGCCAAGCGATAGTGTGATGTGCAGAGTCCCAGCCCTGGTGTCATAAAATATTATGCAAGTGGGCTTGAGAGAAATGGATCAAGATGCAATAGCTTAATATCTGGTGCATTTGGTGAGACTTTGAAAATACAGTTGACCTCAGAATCCCACCTCCCTCCCCCCTCAAAATCACAGCACTAAAAGACACTCATTCGGGAAAATGTTTTTCATTTAACCACTTGCTTTTTACATTAAGCCATTGCCTTGGTACTGGAAGGGGGAAAAAAGTGTTACATTATTATTGGAAACCCTGCATTGAAGTAATGCAAATCTGTCTTCAAGTTCATTTAACAAAGTGACATTTAAATTACTAAGAAGAATGGAATAAACTCTATGTTATTTGCACTCTCCCAATACACTGGGATGAAATTGTCCTGGGATCAGCAACTGATTAAGCTGATTATATACCTCATACATGTAGGATGTGGTTTTCAACCGGCCACAATCAAAATACAATTTACTTCTGTTAGTATAATAATGTAGATGCTATAAAAGGCATCTTTTGGTAAGTGGTTTTCATTTACATTTCTCCTACTATTAGCAGGGTATTTTCACAGCCTCGCTCTGACTTCTCCCTGCTTCAACCCCAGATTCTTACTCTGGAATCTTTTGGTCCTCTCTGGGTCAGCACTGTGAGGGAACCCTGAGGCATGATGGGAATGGAGCTGGGCCACACAGTGGGAATCACACACACACACACACACACACACACACACACACACCATGCCAGCCTGGCAAGTGTGATCAAAGGTGGGTGGCTCCTGAAAAGGTGTTAGGAGAAAGCTGTGGGCCTGAAGAGCAGCTAAAACAGTGCCACGTTGAAATGGATCTACCAACCACAGGCATTGTCTGGGTACATCTGTTCTAAAAGGAACGTGGGCATGAGGGCAGTGATGCCCATGGGCAATGGCTCATCCAAAAGGAAGTCAACTGTCTTGTCTCACTCACCACTCAATGCCTGGCCCAGTGCCTGCTGTTTCTCCTCTGCTCAGCATGTTGGTGGTGGGTGTCTGCATACGTCCTCAGATCACAGGAGATCTGCAGGGCAAAGTAAAGGTGTAGACGGCTCTTCTCACTTGCTTCTAGTCGGCCATGCGGGAACACACGCACCCCCAAGCCATCTGTCTGTGTACATTGCCACGACCCAGCATCATCATCCTGTTCTCATCCCCTTCCAGTTATTCTCGATAATGCACCCAGAGTGAGCTTTTGAAAGCTCTAGTTGGATCGTGCCCTTCTCTTATTTAAAAGCCTTCAAAAGTTTCCATTTCATCTAGACTGAAATAAAAAAATTTTAGCAGAACTTCCAAGGCCCCGCATGATCTCATCGCTGCTAAACCTGATGACTTTATTTGGTGCCATCCTCCTGCCTGCTCAGTCGGCTCTAGCTGTGTGCCTCTTGCTCCTCCCCCTTCCCAGCTTTCCAAAATGTTCTTTCTCCCATGGTTTGCACATATGACTCTTACACATTTTTTATCCCTGAGCTCATAAGTCACTTCCCCAGAAAAGCTTCCCTCGTTCCACCTTTTACCCAATTTAGAGAAGATCTCCCCCATTGTTCATTTCCTTCCAGATCTTAATTATAACTCGTAATCCAAAAGCATGTATCTAGCGAATATCCTGTTTCCCACTAGACGGTAGGGCTCAGCAAGGTAAAGACCTCATCTTTTTCTTTTTTTAAATTAATGATTGTTTCCCTGATGTCTAACCCAGGACCCAGCATGCAACAGGTGCTCAATAAATGCTTACAGGACAAACTATTGCTGTAATGACCTACAGCCTGACTTAGCTGTCCTCAAGAGTCTTGTCATCCACTAATGTGGAGAAGGCCGAGTTTGGATGGACTTTGGCCGCATCTTGTCGGTGTCTTTTCAAACCACTTGCCCTCTCAGGCATTCCTAATGCCATCCTCGCCTCATTGGTGGCTGGCTGCTGACATCCAAAATCAGACTAATTTATTCTCTGAGCTTAAGTGGACCCTACACGAAGCACCCAGCCTACCTTTTCACATGAAAAAATTGATGGTGATCCTCCAAGTTAAGAGCTGACTCTTCTGGCCTCCACCCATTACCAGCTCCAGGAGAACCCCCACACTGAGGCTGTCCTCCAGTGGAGGCTTCTCTAACACTGATGTCTGTAAGTAAAAGGGAGACTGGTTATTGTTTTGGGATTTTTTTTTTTTTTAAGATCTTTCCCTTTCTTAATCCCCAGAGCAACCTCTTGAAGTCATGAAAAAATGTTTACTTCCCATTACACGTATGCTCGATGGGTGGTGTCTAAAGCCAGTCAGCAAGATGCTGGTCAGAGGACAGGGATTTTGTCTGTGACCTGAGAAAAGCTCAGCCCATTTGACGGTGGAGTCTGGGTTCACTCATTCAAGGCACCAGGCACAATGCTGATGAACCACACAGGCCTGACCACTGCCACATGCACCATGTGTTCTAGTGGATGATGGCGTGAAAGGAGAAGCTTCCCTCCCCTGGGGACCTGATAAAAATGAAAATTCTGGGTTTCAGCAAGGAACTGATCTCATTGTTAAAATTCCCTAAAACATGCCAAAATATTAAAAAATTTAAGAGCCCGATGGTTTATGTCATGAATATTTTACTTCTTATTTCCAAATATTCTACTTAATATAGATGCTGTGGAGTATATTTGACACCAGATAAGGAGATTTACATTTCCGTGAATACACATCAAGAAAAAAAATTCCCAAAATACCCAAGAGAGCCTTTATCATCTGTTAAGGTGATAGCAACATGTCTGGTTCTGTGGGTGGGTGGCAGGATGACTATGTCTCCACAAAAAAGAGGCTAGGGTCATGAGTTTAAGGTTTTATAAATTAGGGGAGCCTGGGTGGCTCCATGGTTGAGCGTCTGCCTTTGGCTCGGGTTGTGATCCCAGGGTCCTGGGATTGAGTCCTGCATCGGGCTCCCCGCAGGGAGCCTGCTTCTCCCTCTACCTGTGTCTCTGCCTCTCTCTCTCTCTCTGTCTCTCATGAATAAATAAATAAAATCTTTTTTAAAAATAAGGTTTTATAAATTAGTAGCCAAGACCAAACTAACACCCCAGTATTACCTAACATTAAACGAGTTAATAATCACTTCAGCCAGTACAGACAGGTGCTGCTGTGCCGGCCGCGAGCAGGTAGCAGGTGGAATGCAGTCCTTCCTGCCGTGAGAGGAGCAAGTCCCCGTGGGAAAGCCGCCAGAGGGGCGGCCGCGGTCTCGGGTCCCAAGTGCTGCACAGACAGCAGTGCAATCTGCAACACCTCAAAACAGAAAAAGGATGTGCCATCATGAAGCCACTATAAAATAGAAACGTTTGGTGCAGCAACATAAAAAAAAGTCAGGAAGTTTTCACTCCTACCCAATGTAAGCAGTTTGGCTTTCTTTTTTAAGCGGAAATACTTAAAACAGAGAACTATGATCTGAATGGGATAATCATAGTTGGAGCTTCCATAAGCACCTTTTTTCAAGGCTTTTTGCTTTCTTTACGCTATTCTGAGCTCTATGTCGGAAAGATGAGAGAGAGAAAGCCAGTGGGGGCGCCTGGGTGGCTCAATGGTTGAGGGACTGTCTTAGGCTCAGGTCGTGATCCTGGTGTCCTGGGATCGAGTCCCGCATAGGGCTCCCTGTGAGAAGCCTGCTTCTCCCTCTGCCCGTGTCTCTGCCTCCCTCTGTGTGTCTCTCATGGATAAATAAATAAAATATTAAAAAATAAATAAAAGAGAGAAAGCCAGTGGTCTTTCTCCCTGGTTATTGGTTACAGGCTGAACCTGTGCCTTGTCATCTTTAAGCAAACACTGTGGCCATTATTCACTACACCTGCCATCCCCAATTCTGTGGCATTCTGGGAGGAGAAAGGGGGCCTTTCTCAATTGGGCCCGAGAGAGGCCTGATTGGTACACAGAGGCTGGTTAATTCCACATTCTGCAATTTTTAGAGCATTTTTAAAGATTTTTTTATTAGGAGGATTCTTGATCTAAAGAGGTACTTCAGGAAGTAATCAACTGTTATACTGCCATATTGAGATAATAGCTACTTCTCAGTCTATATAAACTTAAATAATATCCACATCTTGGCCTAAGCACAGAAGAGTGAAGCATTTCAGAACAGATGGATGGGAAAGGGCTTTTTACAGCTAAAAACCCGCAAGACTCACTGAGCAGGGAAGAACACATACTGATCAAGCAGATGAGATAAGAAGCAAATTTTATCCACATCAGTTTATTTCTTATTACTCGGTAAATGAGAGAAAAGGAGGGTAAGCAAAGGAAATGAGAGAGAGAAAAAGCAACAAACTGGGATGTAGAAAAGCAGCCCACCGGTGTCAACTATGAAGCATGTCTTCATTATTCAGAAACTTCCAATTAGTTTAGATAATTTAGTCCATTTTAAAAAGTCATTTTTTAAAAAGATTTTATTTATTTATTTTAGAGAGAGAGAGTGAGCAGGGAGAGGACCAGAGGGAGAGGGAGAGGAAGAAGCAGACTCCCCGCTGAGCACGGAGCCCGAAACAGGGGTCTATCTCACAACTGTGAGATCCCGACTCTGAGATCACGACCCTGAGATGATGACCTGAGCTGAAATCAAGACTTGGACACCTAAATGACTGAGCCACCCCAGTACCCCTGAAAAGTCATTTAAAAATACTTTTGTCCGGGAAACCGGAGCCAAAGGAGGCTCCGGTCATGATCCTGGGGTCCTGGAATCAAGTCCCACATCGGGCTCCCTTCATGGAGTCTGCTTCTTCCTCTGTCTATGTCTCTGCCTCTCTGTGTGTGTCTCTAATGAGTAAATAAATAAAATTCTAAAAATAATACTTTTATCAGTGTGCTTCCTTTACTGATGATTTAATTTTCTACCCATTTCTAAATTATGTCAAAATGTGGAGACCTGGAATTTGGGCTTTTATGATGTTTCATCATTCATGGAAAGTTGGCCCTTTGGGGTGAAGCCAGATCATCCTAGTGAACCCGTAAAGGTGGATCTGGGCGTCAGTGTGGACAGGGTGGCATCTTATGGAGATGGTCCCAGCAGAAGTCTTGACCACACCTTTTCATGCATGTCTTGAACATATAATACATGTGGAGTACACTTTACATTAGATTGTAAATTACTTTCTCAGATTTTAAAGTATTTTTACCTTTCTTAACATCAGTTTATAAAACATGGCAGAGCCCTTATAAAAGAGCTGTATTTTTTTCTGTATTTTTTTGTATATTTTGCAGGCTGAAAACTAAAAAGTGATGGAGGTTCCTTGAAATTTCAGAACACATTATTGACAAAGGTGGGAGCAGGTAAAACCCAAACCAAACAAACAAAAATTCCTTTCCACCAGAACACCTTGCCTTCAACACTAATAGCATCATTGAAATTCCATTCCAAACTCAAGTTAACATAAAATTAAGAAGTCTACGCTTAGGGAGAGCTTTGAAAAATTAAGACACATTTCTCACTAAACTTAAAATCTTCCTAAATGCAAAAAATTGTAAAAAAAAATGTTTTCACTCATTTTTCATTCATTAAGTAATAAAAGTGGAAGGAAGACAAATTGATATAATCAAGCCATAAACTCAAAAATAAGACTTGCCTTTCAGGCTCTACCAACATAATGCATGTGCTTCTTTAATTACCCTTCAACACCTAGGTGAGCAGGGTTTAGTGCAAATAACTACCTTTCTTTCTGATGAAAATAATGTTTACATTTCAAGCTGTAGCATAATATGTCAGTTATATTTACAGCAACAATCATTCTAAAGATTTTGACTTACCTTTTTCTAGCATTGGAAACATTTTCAAGAGCACAGTCAGGTACTTATTCCTCATTTGCATGAGGCAGAGCTGTCACTTCAGTCAAAGGAAACATGCTTTCATTCACTAATCCACCCATTCATGCATTAGTTGAGTGTCTACTATGCCTTCTAGGGGCTAAGGCTATGGCAGTGGGAAAAAAAATCATGTATATTCAGTCTTGTGCCCTACATTCTAGATGGGGAGACAGGAAATAAAGAAAACAAATAAGTATATAATAAGAAGATGATGGGGGTGGCTGGGAGGGCCAGTCGGTTAAGCATCCAGTTCTTGATTTCAGCCAAGTGGAAATCATTATTGGTTTTGTCTGTAGAATGGGTTTAAGATAGGAGAGCAGGAGAGCAGTCAGCAAGTTATCCAGTGGAAGAGAGCAGAAAAATGGCACAGTTGCTCATAGGGAAGAGGACCAAGGCAAGGGATGATACACATAATACTGCCTCATTAGGCCTCCTTGAGAACTTCAAGTAGATTTCAGTATGATACTCTGACATGAGTGGAATCAAGGAGTTGATGTACTAATAACATTTTTTAAATATAGACTTTTTTTTTTGGAGCAGGTTTAGGTTCACAACAAGACCAAACAGAGTTTCCACATATTCCTGCCCCACACGCAGACCCTCCCCACTATTAGCAACGCCCACCCTGTGGTAAATTTATTACAACCAACGCCCTGACCCTGACACATTATCACCCAAATCCCTAGTTGACATCAGGGTTTGCTCCCGGTGTTGACATTCTGTGGGTTTTTCACAAATGTAGTAACAATTGACACAATTTAAAATAAATTTATGTGGCAATGACTTTTTTACTGTGGTAAAAACACTTAACATGAGATCTGTCCTCTTAAATTATAGGTACACGGTACAGTATGTTGTACAATGTTGTAGAGCAGAGCTCTAGAACTTATTCTCCTTGCATAACAAACTTTACACCTATTGTATGACAACCCCTCCTTCCCTCTTCCCCTCAGCCAGGGCAACCACCATTTTACTCTGTTACCGTGACTTTGGCTATTATCAACAAACAAAAGATAACAAGTATTGGCAAGGCTGTGGAGAAATTGAAATCCTTGTACCCTGTTGGTGGGAATGTAAAAAGGCACAGCCTTCATGGAGGACAGTATGGAGGCTTCCCAAAAAATTAAAAATAGAATTTCCATATGATCCAGTAATTCCACTTTTGGGTTTATATCCCCCCCAACTGAAATCAGGTCTCTATGAGGTAGCACTTCTATGTCCATTGCAGCAAGCCAAGATGTGGAGAAAACCTAAATGTCCATTGATGGATGAATGGATAAAGAAAATAGCAGTATATACATGCAGTGGATAACTAGCCTTAAAAATGGAAATTTTTCCATTTGCAACAATGTAGACAAACCTTGAGGACACTGTGCTAAGTAAAATAAGCCAGTTACAAAAAGGCAAATGCTGTGTAATTCCACAGACAGGATTCTAAAGTAGTAATATTCAAAGTATCATTTTTAAATAATTAAAAACATTTTTAAATAATTTAAGTTTCCATTTAAAATCATAACATTTTAGGGGCTCTTGTGTGACTCAGTCCATTAAGTGTCAGACTCTTGGCTTCAGCTCAGGTTGTGATCTCAGAGTCACGGGATCAAGCCCTGCACAGGCTCTGTGTTCTGCATCAGGCTCCACATGCAGCAGGGAGTCTGCTTGAGGATTCTCTCCCTCTGCTCTTCCCCCCATTCACTAGCTCTCTCTCTCTCTCTCTCTCTCAGAGAGACTCTCTCTAATAAATAAATAAAATCTTTAAAATAAAATAATTACATTTTAAAAAGTGGTCATATTTTTATCATGCACTGTTCTGTGGGCTAATCAGGACAAATGTCATCAACTAAAGTTTATAATTTCAAAAACAAAAGTATGAATGTCCTACCTCCAGAGGCAGTGCTTTTCTTCTGATGCCTTACAGTGAGCAGACAATGCAGTTAACCACGCTCTGTCCCCACAGCACCCACTTAGGTGTTGAGCAGAAACAAAGTGCTGCTGGCTAAACAGCCATCAGGAATACTAATGAGCCTAACAGAATGTGGGAATTAGTCGAATGTATAAACAAAAGTTTCATATAGTAAAAGAAAATTTCAGATCACACAACTAAAAGATGAACTACACGTATAAGTACAGGCATATTCTGTGCAAAGTACAATTATAACAACATCCACTATTTGTGACATACCGTCTGCTAAGAAATTTATTCCTTTTCGTTAATTATCACCAACCACCTGCATTGCTGAGGCTATCATCCCAATGATGCAGATGCAGAGGCTGAAGCTCAAGGAGCTAGAAAGGGGCCATAGTGGATGCCGACTGAATTCTTGGTGTCTGACAGCAAAGCTCGTGTTTTTACCCTTGTACCCTTACCAAAAAAAAAAACCCAGAAATAAATAACTTTCTGTTCACATCTCACAAAAAACTTCCTGGGGAAAATGAGAATTGCACATTTAGGAATAAAATACTACCTACAGGAAAATGGACAAGGGTAATTCAGCACTCTGTAGCCCTGAATGCATCCTGTTCCTTCTGGAGAATACAAGATAGCTCAAAAGAGGTCCCCCACACAGTGGTCCACAAGAGATGTTCAAACACTTTATGAAGTCAGCTGGTAAGATTGTAGATATTTGAGCAGTTTCATCCTAAGATTACTCTAAAGTGTGACCATGTTGGACCTAAAGGAGCAAAGTACGCCCTTGCTATACGTATTTTTAACATTTTGCATAATTCTGTCATCTACCCAGAGAACCAGGCCTTGTTAATATTCCGCAGCAGACCAAAAAATCTAGACAGAATGGGTCAAGTTTCCATCATCATGTTAAACCATATTATATTGCCATTTCAGCAATAATGTCAGTAATTAGATATTGGCTAAGTGCCTAAACCCTGGTTTGCATCTATAATTTAAATACGTATCATGCTAAATAGTGTCATTGTGCAAAGCCAAGAGGTATTCAGTAGTTGGTGTTTTCCCCTTTCCTGAGACACAAAGAAACTTATTCTGCTCTCCAGAATGCAGGTGTAATGTTGGAAAATGCCTTGAAAATTCCACTCGTGCATTTGCCCGGGAAAATAACTGATTTTTTAAGTTATAAAAATATACTGGCTTTTCCATCTGAGTGGGTGGATGGAAATCGGTAGAAATGTATCATTTCCAGCTGATTTATTTATGTTATTGAAACCTTGAAAACAGTTCAAAATAAACAGCCCTAAATAGTTAGGCTCATAGGCCGAAATGTTTATCATACTTATTGTTTTGCATTGAACCTTCACTTGCACACAGGACAATTAGATCAAGACCATTTCAGTACATCTGGAACTTGTCTTTTCAAAGTTACTTGCTGTGGATGCAAGGAAAAAGCAAATGTCTTTTTTTTTTTAAGATTTTTTATTTATTTGAGAAAATGAGAGAGAACACAAGCAGGGGGGAGGGACAGAGAGAGAAGCAGACATCCTGCTGAGCAGGGAACCCAACTCGAGGCCTGATGCCAGCCAGGATCAGGGGATCATGGCCTGACTGAATGTAGATGCCCAACAGACTGAGCCACCCAGGCACCCCCAAATATCTTCTTAAACTCAAGTGTAACAAATCTGTGGCAACCAAAGAATTTCTAAAAACCTGGATGGGAGATGGCAGTCAAGCTATGTATGCCTCCTCTTCCCACACTGAGTGTCAGACAAATGGGAAGTAGTATATAGCATCTGCATACAGTATCAGTAGTTGAACTTGAATTTCATTGCAAAATGGCTTTGGTCACAGCTTGGGCTATTTACAGAAAGCCTATTTCAGTTCTCCTTAGCCCAAATTAAACAGTCTTAGAATGTGGTACTTATAAAAGGAAACAAAGGGCCTATTTATTTGATATTGTGCATCAAAAAGAGAAGATATAAATTGCATTAATCTCCCATCTTTCTATTCTGACTCCCTTGTCTGCATGATCTGGGCACTCTTACTCAGGATGGTTGTAAATGGTCAAAGACAGATTGAATGACCTGTCTTATTGACTGGCTTGGCCACTTGGTTCCCTATTTTCTGTCCCTTGGCTTATTCTTTTGAGACAGATAAGAAGAAGGCATACAGATTAAGCATTATGGGAGATTACTAAATGTAGTCACAATTTGTAACTCTGCCATCAAAACCTAAAGTCTATTTCTCCAGCCTCTGTGACCTGCTCCGAACAAAAAAATGCTGTGGAAGTGAGGTTGTTTGAATTCCAAGTGCAGGTGTCAAGAGGCCTTGCTGCCACTTCTTTTGCTGCTGGGAACCCTTTTGCCACATGTGGACAAGCCCAGCCTGGTGTGCTAGACAATGAAACCACTTGGGGCTGACCTTACAGCTGTCCCAGGCTTCCCAGCTGAGGCCCAGACATGTGAGGGAGACTTGGCAAGAAAAGTCAAGCTGAGAACAGACCAGAGAGGCACCCCAGCGAGCTCAGCCCAAATTGTCCAAGTTTGAGGTATTTGTTACACAGTGATAGGTAACTGTTACAAACACTATAGTCTATCACAGCCCTCTTAACAGTGATTCTCTGTCCTCAATCCTTTCCACTGAAAGGACATTGTTTCCAACAGATCTTTATCTCCAAAGGTGATTATATCAGCAACTAGTTTATATGCCTGAAGAAGACAAGCTTAATTGTGAAAATCAAAAGGTTTCTCTAGATAAGGTATGCTGGGCAACAAAGAAATTAATTCTATTCTATTAAACAAATTAAGCCAAAAGAAAAGCATTCCCCTGGGTTGAAAGAGCTATAGATTAAAGGTTCTCAATGACAAGAATCTTCAAAGAAACAACAGAAGTGCCTCCAAAATAAAGACTAAATACAACAACTCTGGCAGGATCAGAGGGCACAATACTGTCCCAGGAAAGTAGCAGGCAGATGTTTCTCCTCACTTACCTCTCTCCTGCTTTCTGCTCCACGCTGCTTTGGTGAGCAAATGGGGAGCACACCCAAAGGAAGAGAGAAAGGACCACACTCCACTTCCTTGGTCCTCCTACAGAAGTCACCAGCTGGGCAGGGGAGCAGTTTTCAGCTAAGTCAAGTTTAAAGATTTGTTCATTGTAGATAGGATGGTACATCAGAGGGATCTAATCCTCACCTTGAAGCTTGTAGCTTCCCCGTAAAGGGCCAGAATTTGTGTAGGTGATAACCAGGTCCTCCTGCAATATTACATTCAGAAGGGAAAAACTGGTGTGTTAACCACTTTGACTCAACTTTTCCTTCTGGTGTCCTAAATATACAATTTAAAAAGAATCAGAAAATTGCCTGGCTCAGAGGTGGCAAATTATTTCTAAGCTTAGTAGTCTCTAAAATGTTCCTAGGAGTGGTATACCTGGCTGACTTGGTCAGGGGAGCATGCGACTCTTTATCACAGGATCATGAGTTCAAGCCCCATGTTGGGTGTAGAGATTACTTAATATAAATAATTTTTTAAAAAATTCCCAGGAGCTCTATGTCTCCATATATCAGATCAATCCTATATGTTAGAGAACTAGACAGTAAAAGGAAAGAGAAGATAGTGTGGATGACCAGTATTTTCTACTAGCAGTAACAATCGTGGGCTGGTGTTGGTGATATAACTTACAAGATGCAATAGTCTTCACTTAGCAGCAAATTTAGTTCTTTATGAAAAAAAAATACAAATGGATCACAGACCATACAATCATTTTACAGTTGAGAATGTAAAATATGAAACTTTGAAAAAAAAATAACACAGGGCAAAATCTTTAAGTTTTTACTCTGGACATCAAAAGTGTGATCTATATGCAAAGAAACAAACAATCCAATCATGAAATGGGCAAAAGACATGAACAGAAATTTCACAGAGGAAGACATAGATGTGGCCAACACACACATGAAAAAATGCTCTGCATCACTGGCCATCAGGGAAATACAAATCAAAACCACAATGAGATACCACCTCACACCAGTGAGAATGGTGAAAATTAACAAGAGAGGAAACAACAAATGTTGGAGAGGATGTGGAGAAAGGGGAACCCTCTTGCACTATTGGTGGGAATGTGAACTGGTGCAGCCACTCTCAAAAACTGTGTGGAGGTTCCTCAAAGAGTTAAAAATAGACCTGCCCTACGACCCAGCAATTGCACTGCTGGGGATTTACCCCAAAGATATAGATGCTGTGAAATGGCAGGACACCTACACTCCAATGTTTAGAGCAGCAATGTCCACAGTAGCCAAACTGTGGAAGGAGCTTCGGTGTCCATCGAAAGATGAATGGATAAAGGAGATGTGGTCTATGTATACAATGGGATATTACTCAGCCATTAGAAATGACGATTACCCACCATTTGCTTCGATGTGTATAGAACTGGAGGGTGTTATGCTGAGTGAAGTAAGTCAATCGGAGAAAGACACTCATCACATGGGTTCACTCATACAGGGAATATAAATAATAGGGAAAGGGAATAAAGGGGAAAGGAGAGAAAATGAGTGAAAATATCAGAGGGAGACAGAACATGAAAGACTCCTAACTCTGGAAAATGAACAAGGGGTAGTGGAAAGGGAGGTGGGCGGGGGGTGGGGTGACTGGGTGATGGGAACTGAGGGGGGCATTTGACGGGATGAACACTGGGTGATATGCTATATGTTGGCAAATTGAACTCCAATAAAAATTTTTTTAAGTGTGATCTACAAAAGGAAAATGTAATAGATTAGAACTCAACAGAATTAAAAACATTTGCTCTGTGAAAGACCCCATTAAGAGTATGAAAAGACAAGAGTGCCTAGGCGCCTCCATCTCTTGGTCTTTTTGGCTCAAGTCATGCTCTCAGGGTCCTGGGATCGAGCACTGTGTGGGCTCCCCACTCAGTGGAGAGTCTGCCTGTCTCCATCTCCCTTTGCCCCTCACCCTCTCCTGTTCACTCTCTCTCTAAAATAAATAAATCTTTAAAAACAAAAAATACGACAAACTACACAGTAGAAGAAAATATCTGAAAACCACATATCTAACAAAGGACTTATATCTGGAATATGTAAGGAAGTGCCAAAGTCATCTTTTAAAAAAATACTTGTTAGAAAATAGGAAAATACATGAAGATACACAGATGGCAAATAAGCACGTAGTAAACTCTTCAATTTCATTAGTCATCAGGAAAATACAAATTAAAATCACCATGAAATACCATTACACACTGATTAGATGGCAGAATAATAATTTTAAAAATAGTGTTAACACCCAATGCTGGTGAAGATGTAGAGAAACTAGATCACTCAGACATTACTGGTGATAATGTAAAATGGTACCACTGCTCTAGAAAACAGTTTGGCAGTTTTCACTAAAACTAAACTTGTAACTATCATGCAACCAGTAATGACATTCCTGAGCATTTATCCCAGAAAGAGAAAAATTTACGTGCATACAAAAACCTGTACATAAATGTTCGTAGCTGTTTTGTTCATAATAGCTGAAAACTGGAAACAAACCAGATGACCTTCAAGGAGCAAAGGGCAAACGACCTGCGGTATATCCATGCCATGGAATACTACTCACCAGTAACAAGGAGCAGACTTTTGACCCACATAACTACTTGCATAAATCTCCAGGGAATTATGCTGATGAAAAAAAATCTCAAATCTTTGCATCATTCCATTTATATAACATTCTTAAAATAACATAATTATAGAGACAGACTAGATTGGCAGTCACCAGAGGTTTGGGGGTGGTAGTTGTGAGGGGATGCTATAAAAAGATAGCACAAGAGAACCTTTGTGGTTATGGAACTCTTGTTGTGTATCTTGACTGTGGTGGCGAGTACATGAATCCACACAGGAGATACATTTGGACATTCTCTCTCTCTCTCTCTGTCTCTCTCTCTTCCTCTCCCTCCAAGATCCTCATCCCTTAAAGGGCGTGTAGAACTGGTAAAATCTGATAGGCTCTGTAAATTATTGATTTCCTGATGTGACATTATTCTATAGTTATACAAGATGTTCCCATACTTGAGAGGAACTGGGTGAAAGGTACATGAAACTTGCAAGTATGCTTTTTGCAACTCTTTAATCTATAATTATTTTGAATTTTTAAATGTTTAATATATAATCATACCTTAAATTTTGGCCACTCTCTAATGATTTCAGAATAAAAATTTTAAGTTTTTGTGGTTTTGTTGTTGTGCTGTTTTTAGAGGGGAGAAGTAAGAGAGGTAGAAAGAGAGAGAGAGAGCGCTCAAGCAAGAGGCAAAAAGAGAGGCAGAGGTAGAATCCAAAGCAGACTCTATGCCCCAGCACTGGAGCCCAGCATGGGCCTTGATCTCACAACCCTGAGATCATGACCTGAGCCAAAATCAAGAGTCAGATGCTAAACTGACTGAGCTATCCAGGTGTCCCCCAAAATAAAAACTTTCAACAAAACAAAGAAGGCTGCAGGATGGGAATAGAGCACACACAATAACAGCCAACATGAAGTCTCATGATTGCCAGGCACAGGTTCCCATATCCTGGTCATTCATTCAGGATGGGTCACCAGAGATGGGGCTGAGTGGGGGTGGCTCACAGAAGCCTTCAGCTGGTTAGACCTGTGCCTCCCATTCTCCATTTAACCAATACTGGTTTCTCATCACTCAGTAAGCAATCTCAACAATAAGGCCCGGGTGCTAGCGCTGGTACATAGACCTAGGCTGAATTCTATTTATCTTGGATCTCACATAGGGATCCTCTTGATGGATTCTTATCTGTATTGGAAAGGGCGTTCAATCAACAC
The DNA here is from genome assembly GCF_048418805.1 of Vulpes vulpes. Classification (NCBI taxonomy): domain Eukaryota; kingdom Metazoa; phylum Chordata; class Mammalia; order Carnivora; family Canidae; genus Vulpes; species Vulpes vulpes. The sequence goes on along the minus strand of NC_132795.1, from coordinate 66,884,884 downwards.
CTCTGGTGTCCCTAGGGGAAGCTAGGGGAAAAGCCACACCGGTGGCTGTTCCCTATCCTTTTACTATTGCAATACCACACAGTGACATTTACAGATAGCTGCCAAACACTCAGAACTGGGCTGTGCGGTGAATTCAGTCTGAACTCTGGAATATAAATGAGAATGAGATTCTAGCAAAATAAAAATGACCGATATCTGGGGTCTAGGGAAATCTACACACCCTGTTACCTGGTAGAAACCAAGTCTTGGATGGCTTCTTTCCCATTCTAGTTTAGTGTGTGTGTGTGTGTGTGTGTGTGTGTGTGTGTCTGTCTGTCTGTCTGTCTATACATCTGTTTTTATTGCTCATTAGGGGAATAGATCATCCTTCTCAAAGTAAAGAAGGAAAACTTATTTCTGATAATGACTATAGAAATCAGAAGAAAGTTTAAAGTATGTAAGTATGCATCTTATTAGGGCGAGAAAAGACAACTGTGTTCTCAATGACTCAAGAAAAAGAAAGTAATAAAATGCTATCCAGAAGGCTGGGAGAGATAAGGATTTGTTAAAGGAGATTAAACAGCCAATAGCACATTAAAGACTTCAAGTTTTTAAATGGTGGGGTAAAGAGGATTGCCTTGCCCCCTCCTCAAAAATCATGCTGGACCGCTAAAAGAGAAAGTACATACAAGAATACTAAAAGAACAGAGGATCCCTGGGTGGCGCAGCGGTTTGGCGCCTGCCTTTGGCCCAGGGCGCAATCCTGGAGACCCAGGATCGAGTCCTGCGTCGGGCTCCCTGCATGGAGCCTGCTTCTCCCTCTGCCTGTGTCTCTACCTCTCTCTCTCTCTGTGTGTGTGACTATCATGAATAAATAAATAAAATCTTTTTAAAAAAAGAATATTAAAAGAACAAAAAAACAAAAGCAAAATCCAATCCCACTGGGATAAGGAGACAACTGCAACCTGTGAGGAGGGGCTGGTAAAAGTGGGGAAGGTCAAACAGAAGTGGGAGGTGTCCCAGGTCTCCAGAGACACAAGCGGATGGGGACACCTAGATGGTTCAGCAGTTGAGTGTCTGCCTTCGGCCCAGGGTGTGATCCCAAGGATCCAGGATCGAGTCCCACATCGGGCTCCCTACATGGAGCATGTTTCTCCCTCTGCCCGTGTCTCTGCCTCTCTCTCTCAATCTGTGTGTCTCATGAATAAATAAATAAAATCTTTAAAAAAAAAAAAAAACCAAGTGGATGGTGAAGCTCCTCTTAGCCTCCAGCCCAACCACCCTTCCCTTACTGTGTGCTGCTGCTGGCAAACCACGTGTCTCCTGCTGGAGTCTGCCAGTAGAGGTTGCTAGAAGAGGGCCAGGAGGAGGGGGGAGAGGAGTGTGTTCAGAGAGGGGTTCATCCCAGTAGTGGCAGTCGGGTCCACAAACAGCTGATTTCGGTTTCCAGTTTTTTCTCCATTCCTAGAACATCATCTCATCCCCTCTGAAATAGCAACCAACTGGCTGACATCCTTGCTCTGCAAGGGGGCCTGTGTTCCCCACCCACCAAGCTCCCCTGTTGTGATATTTCCAGGCTCTCCCCTGACTTCTCCAGTGCTAGGAGTGGTAGCTGCCTCCTGCAGTTCCTATTGCTATGTTAGGTCAGTGTTCCTTTTCCCATTTTCCATCTTCCAGTATCTGTTCCAGTATCAAGCTCTTATACTAAACTCACTCTACTACAATAACGTGGAGTTCTGTTTTCCCAACTGGACTCTGAGTGATAAGAAATCACCATCCTCAGAAGTAAGAAATACACTCAAGGGGTAAAATTAATCATTCTTGAGGGCTGGTTGATGCAATTTATTGGTTTGATAGGAAGCTTTCAGAAGCAAGGAGGGTGATGCTGGATAAACCATCATATAGATCACCATTGCAGAAAGAGGTGTCTTGGTTTAATGGAAGGGGGGGGTCAGGGACTCAGCCTCATGAACTGTCTGTAGGGCTTATGTCCCGTATCCAGGGAGAAGTCAGATCCAAGAGAACACTTACACAGCCTCCAGTCACAGGAATTCTTTCCAGCCTGGAGCATGATCTCGCCTGCTGTCTACGAGCACCTCCCATAGATATAACTGGTCTGGGAAGAACTCATCTCATTCAAAGGTGAACAATAATCCCAAACGAACTTTCTGTAAATTTTATGCAGATACATACCATGTTCTACATGAGAAAACAATAGCATAAGAATAAATAACCAAAATTCTAAGAATTCTAAAATATCAACACATACAGTCAAGCAGCAAGTTTTACAACAGTATAAAATGACTAAAAAGGATTTATTTTTTGCATTGATAAGATACTTCAGCATTAGGGCACCTGGGTAGTTCACTCAGTTAAGCATTTGCCTTTGGCTAGGGTCATGATCTCAGGGTCCTGGAATCAAGCCCCACATTGGGCTCCCTGTTCAGTGGCAATTTTGCTTCTCCGTCTCCCTCTGTGATCTCTCTTGCTCTCACTCTCATTCTTTCTCAAATAAATAAATAAAAATCTTTAAAAAAAAATCCTTCGGCATTAAAAATTTCAACTGTAGGGCGCCTAGATGTCTCAGTTGGTTAAGCATCTGGACTCTTGATTTCTGCTCAGGTTATGATTTCAGGGTCCTCAGATTGAGCCCACATCCATTCTGCATTGGGACAGAGCTGCTTAAGATTTTATCTCTCCCTGGGACACCTGGGTGGCTCAGCGGTTAAGCATCTGCCTTCAGTCTAGGGCGTGAGTCCCATTAGGCTCCCTGCATGGAGCCCGCTTCTCTCTGCTTATGTCTCTGCCTCTCTCTCTGTGTCTCATGAATAAATAAATAAAATCTTTAGAAAAAAAGTATTCTCTCTCTCCCTCTCCCTCTGCCCCTATCTCTGAACCTCTCTGTCTCTCTGTCTTTAAAAAGAAAAAAAATGATTTTAATTTAAATGTTACATTAATGAATCAAAAATAAAAGCCAAATAACTGGTGGTGATTTTTATAGGTACAAAATATGAATAAAATTATATATCTATCATAAAAAATGTTTAACAAAAGAAAATTTTCTTCAATATTTTAAACAGCATTTATCAGAAGTCAGTAGTAAATAATTCTGAAAAATAAAAGGTATTCTGACTAATGTCAGGAACAAGACAAGTATGCTCAGTATCTGCATTATTCAATACTGAAGTACATTGGGTAGTCTATTTAATGGAATAAGTCTAGAAGACAAGATGAGGAGAATAGATAAGGAAGCAATATTTACATAAGATATGACTGTCTACATAGACAAAAACTACCTGAAATGAATATAATGTTACATGTCAATTGTATCTCAATTAAAAAAAAATAAGCATTTACAAGTTAATATCTTTGTTTCTAACTAACCATAACTAGTTAGGAAGGAATTTAAAACAAAATCCCATTTGTAAAATGAAGAACCAAAAAAATTTTCAATAAGAAAAATATATATATACACCTGTAAAAAAAAAACAAACAACTATGTAGCTTTACTGATAAACATGAAATAAGGCCTCCGTTGATTGGGAAAACCCACCATACTTTTAGACAGGAAGACTCAAATAACATAAAGATGTCAATCTTCCCAGTGCCATATATAAGCATCATGCTTTTTCAATCAGAATATCAATGGAATTTTGAAGAGACTTAATAAATTGATATTAAATTTCATCTGGAATAGTCACTCCATAAGAACTGCCTAGAAATGTTTGAAAAACAGAATAACGAGTAGAGATGTGTCTTATCAGATGTGAAGATGTCCTTAAAAACTATTATAATTAAAGTAGCATGTAATTATGTCAGGAAAAGAGAACTGTATATTATATCAGAATATAATCCAGAAACACATATCATATCCATTTGATACATGAAATATATAACATTTTAAATCAGTAGGTAAAAAATGAATTATTCAATATATGGATATGGAACAACTGAATATCCATTTTGAGTAAATCAAATTTAGATTACTACATTGTGAGATATACATAGATATATCAGTGAGGATATATATTGTCAGATATATATATGTATATGTATATATATAATATTGTGAGAACTATATTGTGAGATATGTATCAGTGGTAGTTTACAAAACTATTAGAGAAAAATTTAAAGAAAAGTTTTTTTTAATCTTTATTGGATAATGACCTTCTACATAATTTCCAGAAGCCAGAGAAAATTGGACATAATTCCTAGATTTTCCTACTAAAATTTAAACTTGCGCTATGTTGAAAAAAACTGCCATAGACAGGGGATCCCTGGGTGGCTCAGTGGTTTAGAGTCTGCCTTCAGCCCAGGGTGTGATCCTGGAGTCCCGGGATAGAGTCCCGCATCAGGTTCTCGGCATGGACCCTGCTTCTCCCTCTGCCTGTGTCTTTGCCTCTCTGTGTGTGTCTCTCATGAATAAATAAATAAAATATTTTTTAAAATACCATAGACAAAGTGAAAAGATGAAACAGATTAAGAGACAATGTTTACAACTCAGAGAACACAGAGGGGCCAGCAGGGCACTGCATTCTCCTTTCAACCTGAGAGGCTTGGTGACCTGGTGAGCCTAATCATTAATTTTCAACAGCTCAGCAGAGTAGGGGTAGAAGAAAAGACCCAAAGAGGGAGCTAAGAGGGAGCTAAGGGTGTTACCCACCCCACAAACCTGAAACATCAAGGGGCAACAATCTCACAGTAAAGTCAAACTAGAAATAACACTTCCCCTACTCCATTGGACTGGAAAGACATGGCCGATCTCAAATCTGGTGGTTGAGTAGCAAAACTATCACCCATCCTTAAGGCAATGAAACAGCCTGAATCTGATTTAACCAGGGGGTTCCAAAAGCCTCAAGGCAAGAATTTAATCTAGAATGTCTGGGAATGTCCCCAGAAATCTAGCAAAAGTTAAAAAAAAAAATCCTTTTTTCAGAAATGCACCTTTATCCCAGGTCCCAAGTATTCCACCCCCTTCCAAAAAAACAAAAACAAAAACAAAAAAACAAGGAAAATGAGTAGCTTTCAGTCAAAACCAAACCAAACTATGAAACACAAGAAAACACAAGCACCATGAGAGATAGCACCAACCAGAGCTAGAAAATTCTGACCTACAAATACTTTAGATGACTCATTCTCAAAATACAGTCCCTAAACTAAGCAACATCAACATCATGTGGCAATTTGTTGGACATAGAAATTCCTGCTAATCACAAACTCTAAGGGTGAGGCCCAGCCATGTGCGATTTAACGGGTTCTCAGGTCATTCTGATGTACACTCAAGTTTAGGAACCACTGCTCTAAATATTAAATGTAAAGAACCAGTGTGTGGTGCAACTACGTTAGATGCGTTCCTCAAGAGAGGCTTGGAAACATGACAAAGGGGCAAACAATTCTGAATGAAGCCAATGAGGGCTTTCAGAAGTGAAAAATACAGTAAACAGAATTTAAAATTCAGCTGATCCATTTAGCAGCAGACCAGATGGACAGGGCTGAGGAAAGACTTACCTGAAAGCTAGAAGCAAAGAGATAGTATGGAAAACTTGCAGAGACATGAAGGAGATAAAGTATGAGACACAGGTCAAAAGACATGAAGCATTGAGTGAATATGCATGTCTTCTATATTTCATGATGTAAAGGACACATTTTAAAATGCCCGAATGAGGGACAGCCTGGGTGGCTTAGGGGTTAAGCACCACCTTCGGCAGGGTTTGATCTTGGAGACCCCAGGATCGAGTCCCATGTCAGGCTCCCTATATGGAGCCTGCTTCTCCCTCTGCCTGTGTCTCTGTCTCTCTCTCATGAATAAATAAATAAAATATTAAAAAAAATAAAATAAAATGCTCGAATGACATGTATAATGAATACAAGCCAATTAATGTATACACACTAAGCTCTGTACCCCATGGAGACATTCAAAATTGTAAGAGCCCTGCCCCAGGGAACAGTTGGGGAGACTACAATCACCTGGGAGAAATATGGCCTTCAGACCATTATCATCCATTAAAGGATAGTAGGGCAAAGGGCAAAGGTAAAAAGGTGGGCATGTGAGCCTGTGGCAGAATTTTCTAAAAGGAGCACACAGCCAGAGAGGCTTCTCCCCACACCAGACGAGCAGAGGGTCTGAATAGACTGTTAAAAATATTGGGTTCAGCTGAGGTCACTAGGGTAGAGTAATCTTATATTTACATTGCTTTTAAGAAATTAATGTGAGAACTGTTAAATTGCTTTCTTTAAAAAAACAATTTTATTTATTTATTTGAAGGAAAGCATGAGCAGGGAGAAAGGCAGAGGGAGAGGGAGAAGCAGGCTCCCCGCTGAGCAAAGAGCCAGACTCAGGACTCCATCCTAGGGATCATGACCTGAGCCAAAGGCAGCCACTTAACTGACTGAGACACCCAGGTGCCCCAAAATGTCAAATTTCAATGAGACTTCAAGGAAAAAGGCAGACTAAGTAAAAATCTTCGCACTTTTCCTGCAAGAGAATTCAAGACATTGATTGTCTAGTAAATTGAAGAGTGTGAATTAAAAGTTGCTCATGGCGAGCAATCTGTACCAATAGTCCTTACAAACAGCAAAACTGTGCAGATTTTATACGCTTTAGAAAGTATATGGTTAAAACTAACATCTAATTATAATGGAGCACAGCCCAGGTGGCTCAGCGGTTTAGCGCTGCCTTCAGCCCAGGGTGTGGTCCTGGAGACCTGAGATCAAGTCCCAAGTCGGGCTCCCTGCATGGAGCCTGCTTCTCTCTGCCTGTGTCTGTGTGTCTCTCATGAATAAATAAATAAAAATCTTTTTAAAAACTATTATAATGGAAAAAAAAAACTCTTGGAAAACTAAAAATACAGCACTATCGCCTGGACATGATAAAGAATATCTAATATAAGGGGTGCCTGCCTGGCCTGGTTGAAAGAGCATGAGACCCTTTGTCTTAGGGGTCATGAGTTTGAGCCCCACACTGGGTGCAGAGATGACTAAAAATAAATAAATAGAACGTTTTATGAAAAAGATTATCTAACGTAAAACAATAGCCAATACCATACTTATACAAGTCATCCAAAAGATGATCATTATTAAATAAAGAAGACGTCACAGATGGCTGCTATCTACAGATTACTCCCATTTGAAAGGAAACTAAGAAAACACACTAAACTTTCTCCTTATCTTTGAGATTCTCAATTTGACCATACCATACTTGGAGGTAGAAATGATTTTATTACCTAGCCTGTTAACTTTTCCAACCTGAAATCTTTTATTATTCCTTTCCTTTTAGAAAATGGAATATTAAATTCTATTTAACAACAGGCAGTTATTTTAAGAAAGAAGCCAAGTGGAAATAATAATTGAAAACTGTAACTGCCCAAATAAAGAATTGACTGGGTAGGGTGAATGTCAACATGGATTCCACCGAAAGTAGACTTTATGAGCAGAAGATCGGGTCGAGGAGCCCTCTCATCAGAAAGTAGTAATTCTACCTCAGAAACTAATGAAAAGAAAGAAAAAGGAAAGAAAGAAAGAAAGAAAGAAAGAAAGAAAGAAAGAAAGAAAGAAAGGGCTCAGTGTACTAATAACAGGAGTGCCAAACAGGGCAGACAGAAACAGAGGAGAAGAAGCATTTGAAAAAAAATTATGACTCAAATTCTCCGAACTTTAGAGAAAAAAGCAAGTCACATACAAAGAACCAAAATAAAGCAGACTTTCTATATCACTGGCAACCAGAAGACAGTGGTAACACATGAAACATGCCTAAAGGGGATAGCTAAATGGGACTGCATTCCTTCCTGTCTCTGAGAGACAAGAAAAGAGGGGAAAGACATGGACCAAAAAGATAGTAGGGGAGAGCAAGCTGGTCTGAGGCTGGAGAGGATGCCAGGAAACAGCCAAAAGAAACATCTCAATTGGTGAAATAGCCAAAGAATATTTAAGGACAATAGTTTTGAAGAATTACCTGAACCATGGTTCAGAAATTTACAATAAAATATTTTCTTCTGCTGAATGCTATGAGTGTGTGTGTGTGCGCGTGCGTGTGCACACAGGCATGAGACAAACTCAACAGAAGAGGCTGGATATACTATCTGGATTGATGTGTAGTGGATAAGACAGCCTCACTGAGATGAGGAGCTTGGAGACAAAGATCACCAAAAGGATGTAAACTCCCAATATTTTTAGAAATCTTAGAAGGCAGAGAGGATAGGACATCCACAAAGCTCTGAGTCAAGTCCATCTGGACAGCCAGGGTCTGGGAGACTTCATTCCAGCTGACATCTGGGTGACTAGCACTTCCACCTCCAGAACAAAACTGTGTTCTCCAGGGTGATTCCTGCACCTTGGGGTTTCTCTGTATAAATCCCCTCACAAATGTCTCCCATAGCCCTGGGTCCTCAAAACTGTCTCAGTTCACTCCCCTGTCCTCAGTCTGTCTTTATTCGCTCGCCCTTACTTCCTAACTTTTGTCCAAATGGCATTTTCCAAAATGCCCTGAACACACCTCTCCTGCTTTCTGCAGTTCACCGATCCACGAGGTCACCCAGAAGCCAGGGCTCACCGAGTCCCATTTGGGGTACACATGAATCGCCTTAAACGAGAGAGGCCCAAATGGCTGCAAGTTCATTATGTGTTTGGAAATTATGTTGTTGTAATACCCACTTCGTTTCAAACTTTCCAAACTTTTTCTGCAAAGTTTAGTGACTATTTTAGATTTCACAGGCCATATGGCCTCCGTAGCAACGGTGCGGTTCTGCCATTTTGCAGGAAAGCAGCCATAGACGATATGTAAACAAATAGTTATGGCTGGGTGCCAGTGACATTTTATTTACCAAAACAGGCAGTGGGAAGGAGTTGGCTAACAGGCCTGAGTTAGATGTAAGCAAGCATTTGCCAAAATGAACACCAGTCCCCTATAGAGGGCTGGATCTGGGTAATATTGGCCTGATGTCCCCATGGGTGTCCAATCCTTCCCCCAAGGTTTTCATGGATTTCAAGATTTCTCAAGGTGAATTTTAGCTCTAGACTTTGGCTTTGCATGGGTTGCTTCTGTTCTGTACCTGGTCTGCCCTAGTTTATGTACATAAGGCATTCATTGATTTATATACTTACTAAACTATTTACACTATATTTTGGTGACTCTATCATTTTGCTAAGGCTATTACGACAAAGTACCACACACGGGGTGGCTTCAACAATGAGATTTATTTTCTCAAAATTCTGGAGGCTGGAAATCCTAGGTCAGGGTGCCGGCAGGGTTCAATTCTTCTGAGACCTCTTTCGTTGGCTTGTGGATGGCCATCTTCTCCCTGAGTCTTTCATGGCCTTCCCTCTCTGTGCATCTGTGTCCTAATCTCCTCTCTTAAAAAGATACCAGTCATATTGGACTAGAGCCCACCCTAATGACCCCATTTTCATTTACCTTTTAAAAGATCTTGATCCAGGGCACTCCAGGTGGCTCAGTGGTTTAGCGCCGCCTTCAGCCCAGGGTGTGATCCCGGAGACCTGGGGTTGAGTCCCATGTCGGGGTTCCTGCATGGAGCCTGCTTCTCCCTCTGCCTGTCTCTGCCTCTCTCTCTCTCTCTGTGTCTCTCATGAATTAATAAAAATAGAATCTTTAAAAATATATATAAATAAAAGATCCTGATCCAAATACAGTCACATCCTGAGGTAATGGAGCATTAGGACTTCAACTCTCCCTCCAATATGAATTTAGGAATAACACAGTGCAGCCTAAATTTATGAGAATATAAATTTTATAAAGTCTTGTTTATAGGAAGGAGTGTCCATATGTATTACATAGCAAAGTTTAATTAAATTCCTTGTTAACCATTCCTATTGTTAAAAGTCTTTTTAAAAAGGGGATCCCTGGGTGGCGCAGCGGTTTGGCGCCTGCCTTTGGCCCAGGGCGCGATCCTGGAGACCTGGGATCGAATCCCACATCAGGCTCCTGGTGCATGGAGCCTGTTTCTCCCTCTGCCTGTGTCTCTGCGTCTCTCTCTCTCTCTCTGTATGACTATCATAAATAAATAAAAAATTAAAAAAAAATAGTTTAAAAGTCTTTTTAAAAAGTTTTTATTTAAATTCCAGTTAGTTAACATACAGTGTAATATTAGTTTCAGGTATACATTTAGTGATTCAACACTGCCATGCAATAGCCGGTGCTTATCACAAGCTCCCTTCTTAATCCCCATCACCTGTTTCATCATCCCACCCCCCACACACACACATCCCCTCTGGTAACTATCAGTTTGTTCTCTGTAGTTAAGAATCTACTTCTTGGTTTGTCTCTACATTTTTTTCCTTAGCTCATTTTGTTTGTTCCTTAAATTCCACATATGAGTGAAATCATATGGTATTTTTTCTCTTATTGACTTATTTCCTTAGCATAATACTCCTTAGCTCCATCTGCATCATTGCAAGTAGCAAGATGTCATTCTTTTTCATAACTGAGTAATATTCCATTATGTATATCTATCTATATGCATATATTAAAGATTTTATTTATTCATGAGAGACATGGAGAGAGAGGCGGAGACATAGGAAGAGGGAGAAGTAGGCTCCCTCTGGGAAGCCTGATGTGGGACTCAATTCCAGGACCCTGGGATCATGACCTAAGCCAAAGGCAGACACTCAACCACTGAACCACCCAGGCTTCTTTTTAAAGACACATTTATTCAGTTTCATGATCTGTTATATTAGCAATCAACAGCATGGGTGCAAAAAGAAAAAAAATCTACATTAAAACCCTTTGTTGGAATGCATTATACTTTCCACAGAACAGAAACCAAAATAACTTGTTATACAATTAGTCATAAATCCAGTCTTCGAGTTTTTTGCCTATGCATATGAGTATTGTCTAAAAATCTATCTTCTTGGGGCACCTGGGTGGCTCAGTGGTTGAGCATCTGCCTTTGCTTTTTTTGTTTGTTTGTTTGTTCTTTGTTCTTTTTAAAGATTTTATTTATTTACTAATGAGAGACATACACAGAGAGAGAGAGAGAGAGAGAGGCAGAGACAGGCAGAGGGAGGAACAGGTTCCATGCAGGGAGCCTGATGTGGGACTCGATCCCAGGTCTCCAGGATCATGCCCTGGACTTAAGGCGGTGCTAAACCGCTGAGCCACCAGGGCTGCCTGAGCATCTGCCTTTGGATCAGGTCATGATTCCAGGGTCCTGGGATCAAGTCCTGCATCAGGCACCCCACAGGGAGCCTGCTTCTCCCTCTGCCTGTGTCTCTGCCTCTCTCTGTGTGTCTCTCATGAATAAATAAATAATTTTTAAAAAATAAATAAATAAAACCTGTCTTCTTTGTAGTAGCTAGGTCCTGCTCCCACTGCGCTTGGCTGAGTTAACAAATTCACCAAAATTGCTTCCATCATTACCAAATCCAATATAACCATTCCCACTGCCACCATATCTACCACCAACTCAACTGCCACCAAAGCCACTTCACCCACTGAAGTTTCCTCCACGACCACCATCAAAGTTTCCAGAACCACCACTTCGACCTCCGGCTGGTTGAAGCACTAGCCATTTCTTGCTTAGATAGGGCTCTCCTTACTTCACAGTTGTGGCCATTCACAGTATGGTGCTTTTGAATGACAATCTTATCTATAGAGTCATGGTCATCACATGTTACAAAAGCAAAACCTCTCTTCTTGTCACTGCCTTGGTCAGTGATGATTTCAATCATTCTGATTTCCCCATACTGTTCAAAATAATGTCTTAGATGATGTTCCTCGTGTCTTCTTTAATGCCACCAACAAAAATCTTTTTCCCAGTTAAGTGGGCACCAGGTTTTGAGAATCTTCTCTAGAGACAGGCATCTCTGGCTTCCCAATCCTTCATTCACCTTGTGTGGCCTTACATTCACAGCTGCATCCACCTTTTCCACAGTGGCATACATGACAAACCCAAAGCGTCTGGAGTGTTTGGTGTTTGGATCAATCATTACCACGCAGTTCATTAGTGTTCCCCATTGCTTAAAATGGCCCCTCAGACTCTCATTGGTTGTTTCAAAGTTTAAACCTCTGATGAAGAGCCTCCACAGCTGTTTAGGCTCTTTGAGAGACTGACTTTAATGTGACTGTGGTGGGAGGGGAGACTTTAACAATACTTACTTAGTAGCAACCATGGGCAGATAGGACCACATCTTTATCTAATCATCTGTTGATAGATACTTGGGCTGCTTCCATAATTTGGCTATTATAGATAATGTTGCTGTAAACATCAGGGTGCATGTATCTGTTTGAATTAGTATTTTTGTATTATTTTTTAGAAAGATTTTATTTATTCTAGAGAGAGAGGGAGAGATCAGAGAGAAGAGTAGAGGGAGAGAGACAAGCAGACTCCACAGTGAGCAGGTGTCCTGATGTGGGGCTCAATCTCAAGACCCTGAGATCGTGACCTGAGCTGAAACCAAGAGTTGGACACTTAACCAACTAAGCCGCCCAGGCACCCCAAATTAGTATTTTGTATTCTCCGAGTAAATATCTAGTAGGACTGCATTGTAGGGTAGTTCTATTTTTAACCTTTTGAGGAAGCTCCAGACTGTTTTCTATAGTGGCTACACCAATTAGCATTCGCACCAACAGTATAAGAGGCTAAAAGCCTTTTTTTGACCACTCTGCAACTCTGGGTTTTAATCAGTCTCTGTTTCCCAAGTCGTGTCCAGATTTCTACCTTCCAACTAGCATTCCTTTTATTTTCCTCCTCTTCCCAAATCTTTGCCTCCTTCCTTCTAGATCGTGGTCACACAGTTGGCCTGAAAATTGAGGTCAACCACATGGCAAACAATCATCCGTCATGCCTATGTGATAAAGGTCCAATAATGACCCTGGATATTGAAACTCAAGTGGGTTCCCTAGAATTCATTGGAATGATATTGGAAAAGATGAGCAAAGATAAAAGACTTAAACTGGTTTTTTTGACTAATTAATTTTTTTTGAGAGAGAGAAAAAGAGTGAGGATGAGCAAGGAGGAGCAGAGGAAGAAGGAGAGAGAATCCCAAGCAGATTCTATGCTCAATGCAAAGCCAGACATGAGGTTCAATTTCACAACCCTGAGATAATGACCTGAGTCAAAATCAAGAGTCAGATGCCCAACTGACTAATCTATCCAGGTGCCCATTAAATTTTCTGTTTTTAATCTTTAAAATAAAGTCATAGTAGAAGATAGTTTATTAGTGTTAGACAAACAGATCCGTAAAATAGAGATTCTAGAAATAGAATTACAGTATATGGTAAATTAATTGTCAACAAAAGTGGCAAAGCAACTCATCAACTAAAAGATAATCTTTTCACCAAATGGTGTTAGAGTAATTGGATAGCCATATGCAGAAAATAGCCTCAACCTTGTTAGAGTAATTGGATAGCCATATGCAGAAAATAGCCTCAACCTTTATGTTACACCATATAAAAATATGAACTTGAAATCTTTTATCTACACATAAAAGCAAAAACTAAAACACATCCAGAATAAAAAATAAGAGAAAACCTTGGGTTCAACAAGGAGTTCTTAAATATGACACTAAAAGTGTGAATTATAAAAGGAACAATCAAAACAATTGACATGAAAAGCTCTTGTTCTTCTAAAAACAATATTAAGAAAACAAAAGGCAAGCCACATACTAGAAGAAATTATTTGCAAAACATATATCCTAAAAGGATAAAGAGCTTACCAAGAATAAGACAAGCCAATCTTTTAAGTGGGCAAAGATTTGAACAGATACTTAGCCAAAGAAGATATACAGATGGCAAATAAGCATATGAAAAGATGCTTGGTATCCTTAGTTATCAGAGAATTGCAAATTAAAACCACGAGACACACCTTCATATCCACTACATAGCCAACCATAAAAAGACTGACCACACCAAGTGTTGGCAAGGATCCAAAGCAACATTCACTTCCTTAAAAAGTTAAGCATACATCTATCCTAGGACCCAGCTATTCTATTCTTAGATATTTATCTAATCAGGGGAAATGGAAGCATATGTATGTAAAAGAACTTGCACTTTATTTATAAATAACCCAAAACAGAATACAACCTAAGTGTCCATTAACGAGTGAATGGATAATCCAGTTGTGATTAATCTATACCAAGGAATATCACTTAGAAATAAAATAGAAACAAATGAACTACTGATACAAAAGTACATGGATGAATGTTTAAAGACTTGTATGGGTTAAAACAATCATAGTTCTACCTAAAATTCTGGAAAGTTCAAACCCAACTCTAAGTGACAGAAAGCAGCTCAGTGGTCACCTGGGACTGCTTGCTGGGACTGGAGCTGAATGGAAGGATGACAAAGGGGCACAAAGAAACTTTTAGGCATGTGGCTCTGTTCACTATTATGGTTGTGGTGATGGTTTCACAGATGTATACATATATAATAATTTATTAAGTTGTATACTTCAAAGACATGCATTTTACATATGTCAATTATACCTCAATAAAGCTGTAAAAAATTACTAGTCATTAATATCAGGTAAAAATTAAAATAAATGCATGCATCATACACAGAAATAAAAAATAATATCTCATGGTGGCCTTGGTGAGAGAGCTATGCATGGTCTACAAGAATGATGCCAGAGCCAATCAGTGTATTAGAGAAGAGGAGATGGGGTCAAGGAGGAGAATGCACACCTAGTCCAGGAATGAGGGAAGAGCCCAGGGAAGATACCAACATTCCAGATGAACCCTGAAGATTTCACACTGAGAAAGAAGGAATGAACGCCATATAGACTGAACAGTCTTAACAAATGCACAGATTTAGATATGCTTTTGAACAGGGCTTAAGAGCAATATCGCCTCCTCTAGATAGCACATGTTTTGCTATACAGTTATTCAGATCTGTAGTCATATTATAAATAAGATAAAATAGTTTCTTTCTTAATATGAGACCTGTCTGAATGTCCTCAGTGTTTTAGGACTCTGGCCATTTTATAAGCACCTCATTGTTTGTGTTGTAAGCACTGTAGTATCTACTCATATATCTGCAGGAACCCAGGGCCTGGGGAAGTTCTTTTTAAATTAAGTTCCTTTCAAGATAGTTAAGGAAGACTGGTGCTCCTTTTGGCTCTGGAAGTACACTTGTAGTGTCCTTGAAGTACTCAAAGCCTTTTCATATAAAGTTGATTTTTTTCAATCATATACGAATCATGTATTCAAATAAAATACCTAACCATATACAGGAAGAAGGGAAAACCTCCCACAGTCATGCCACACTAATCTGCTGTTAATGTGTTGGCGTTTACTTTGAGGCTTTTGTGGTTTGTTTTTTTTTACTTTTTAAAGCTTTTCTTTATTTGAGAGACAGACAGAGAATGCACAAGCAGGGTAAGGGGCAGAGGAAGAGGAAGAAGCAGACTCCCTACTGAGCAGGGAGCCCTATATGGGGCTCAACATGGGGATTGATCGATCCCAGGCCCCTGGGATCGTGATGTGAGCTGAAGGCAGACACTTAACCAACTGAGCCACCCAGGTTCCCTTACCTTGAAGCTTTTAATGCAATTTTTAACACAGGGGTGACTATCAGATATATACATTGTTGCTTCTCATGACGAGTATTTTTTGTTCCTAAAGGTAATTAATTAGCTGGGTGTATTTCTACTTTATATCTGGGAATTATATGTGCTCAAGTATGAGGAATTTATCAGTGAATTACATTACCAAGAGACGGCCTGCCACTGTCACATGGAGGCTTGTCTGAAGGATACAGGACAAAAATTAAAGCAGTGTCAGTTACAGACGGCATTCACCAATAACTTATTCAATAGTATTCAATAGTAACTATATTAATATGCTCCTTTTAAAATCAGCTAATGGAAAGTTAAGTGTTAGCAAGGCCTGTTCCCAGATTGAACAAGAGTCATCAGCTTCCTGGTAGTCAACTTTTGGGCTGAAGAGGGTTTTCAATGGAAATGTGTGCATTTGATGAATGCTAATTACATGCTTCCAAATCTTCTTTAGCCAATCCGTTTGCAGCTGTTATCCAAGTTATTTTATAAATGTCTGAAACAGCTGTCAACATTCTGAGGGGGAAGCTCTTCAATCAATGAATTGACAGAAATGCAATACTTAGATTTTTCTGAGCAGAAGGCACGAGAACATAATATACATCTATTTAGTGATGTAGCCAGCAATGAAAGGGAACGATTGATACTGCCATTGTGTTTTAAAGCGTTGGAGAAAATTTTCATGCTCATGGGCATGAAAAGTACATCATAAGAGCACCCTACTTGGGGGGAGACCCACAAAGTCAAATGGGATGTTTGAGTGTCCTAAGGATACAAGCAATGCAATCTTATTTCCTATCAATAAGAACGCTTCTAGTGGTGTATAGCAACATTGTAAATCATATTTTAATTAAAATTTTAGTACTTGTTGATGTTATTTGTTTATTGTCTCAATAAAACATTTTTAACAGATGACATCTGGACATTTTGCTTAATTTCTCTCTTTTTTATTCCCTATAAAATTCTTTAGTAAATCTAATTGTTGAGATATGCATCAGACTGACAACTCTGGAAAATGAAGCCTTTTATTCAAGCTCAGAATCTGTGTATTCAGAAAAGAACTACCTTCATGCTGCTGTTGGCCTCCATTCCATAGTGAGACTTGAAGGCTCAGGTCACTTTTAACCTTCAGCTTGCATTTGCTTCTTTGCTAAGGTTACAGTCTTTGGGGTGGGGGGTGGAATGAGCATCTGTTACAGCAGGGCTTTCTGGAGCCTCATGTGTCAGAAAGAAAATTGAAGTCCACTATGTTTTTCCACCTGCAACTGGCTGGTCCAAAATGATTCTTGAACTATCACAACCTATTTAAAAGTAATCCAGTGTTTCCTTTGCATGAGTGGAAGAGGAACCCCGTCTGCTTTGACTTTTCATGGAATCCATGTCCCTTCACAGGCATGTCATAATTTTCACACCAGTAACCAAAGAACATAAAGAGGATATGTAAGTTTGCAAAAGTCTGCCCGGTTAAGTCATGCAGGCAGCATACATACACTCACCACTACAAATTTGATACTTATGCTCATATAATACAAAAGCATTTTGCTATTGGTGTGCTGTTCCCTAAGAGATGAAAACATCAGCAGTCATGGCATGATGGGCCCCAGGCGGTTTGTAAAAACACTCAAAACAGTCTTTTAACTTTCAAATGATTAAACATAGGAAGTCCTTTTTGTTGACTCTGAAATTTCTTCAAGCATTGCTGAATAAGTTTGTTTGTTTGTTTCCAATCGATGTTTCACTCTTTCTTACTTTCTCTTTCCTCTCTCAACTAACCTACTTCTAGGGTTAGTTACCATGGAGCCAACAGAAGCAGATACTGAGACAAAGATATGTTGTGCAAATGATTTATTCAGGAAGTGCTCCCAGGAGAAACTAATAAGAGACTGGGGAAGCAAGACATGGAAAGGGAAGAGGCAAGCAAGGGTATGATCTCAGGCAAAGTTCGCTGCAGAGAAGAACTAGCCTGACCTAGCAGGGGATTACAAGCTTTGCCTCAGTTTATCCCAACTGCAGGTAAGAGAGCTGGGCTTTCATTGGCTGCATGTGTCAGCTATTGGCTAGGGGCTTCCCTGAGGAGACAAGACCTCCCAGGCATTTCCTGCTTTCTGTACTTGTGCCCAAAGTGACTTCAGCAGACCTTGGGCAGACCTCCAAAGAAAGACGCAGGTGTGGACAGTTACAAGCAAAAGCATACAGAAGCCAAAGGAGGGATGCATAAGAATAAAAGAGATTCGACTGAATCTGGCTGAGCCCCAGCAGTGTCCAATACACACAGGAACATTAGACAATATGCTTGGAATTGTAAAGTCAGGAGAGTGCTCATTCAGGAATCATGAGCTCCGTCCTGGAAGAGTACAATAATGTCTGAGCAGTCATATTTTGAGTAGCATGCTCATTGCCGCAAGAGAAAGAAAGCACAGAGCAGAGACCCCCATGCTCATTACAATCACCTGGGAGCTTTTAGAACCCCCAAAGCCCAGGACATACCCCAGACCATTCAATCACAATCTCTGGGCCTGGGGCCAGACAGCAGTGTCTTTTCAACATGTAGTCAGTGTTAAGAACCTTTGGCATAGGATATGGTCTCAATATTGTTGGCACTTGCAAAAGGATGTTGTTGCCTTTCCTAAAATGGTTTCTGTTCAGAGTCTGTAAAAACAACAACAAACAAACAAATAAACAAAAATCTGCTTCATAATATGATAGCATGTTAGTGGGAAAGTATCTTGCCTTGGGCAAAAATATCAGCTTATTTCCCTTATTAATATATTATTTGGTACTTATTTTTTTTTTGATTATTTGGTACTTATTTAAAAATTGTTTAATTGGTGCAGGGACAAGTTATTCAGAGTTTTGCAGAAATCTAGAGGGAAACATTTTATTGTCTTAAGAATACAAAACAAAGAAAACTATTTTAAGAAATAATAAGAAAACTACCTTTTTATCTTATAAAAATGAAGGATTCTGGGAAGATGGCAGAGTAGGAAGCACAAGGAATCTGAATCCCCACCTAGACAGTAATTGCACTGGCAGATTCTGTCTGCTATAACTATTTTGGAACTCTGGAGTCTATTGAAGGCTTGCTACTTCCAGGGGAAGTAAATTTTCTGGATGGTAAATTGCACTTAATTTCAGTCAATTTCATTGTAGCAACTACCCATCTCCATCCTCTGGCCCCACAATAGACAGCTGTGCACATGTTTCAGGAGCAGCTTGCATACAGCTTGAGGGAGCCAGGGTGGATAATAAGGACTCTGCCTCCAAATATCAGGGATCTGTGCTCTGATCACTGATTGCTGTTTCTGATCACAGAAGAACAGGCACAGAGAGGCATTGTTGCCTTCACCCTTCCACTGTTACAAGCCTTTCTTTCCTTTTCAGGCTGAAATGACTGTCAGAGGATTTAAAGGGCCAGTGTCCTTTAAAATTTTCTTTTATGTACCCCCATGCCCAACCATTTTCCTCTTTGAGGAGCCAGATAGTTAAGCTTTAGATATTCAAAAGCAACCACATATATGGAAGGAATTTAGAAAGTCAATGATGCATTCCCAGGGAAAAATGCAGGCTCAGAAAAAAACTTGAGAAGATCTTTAGTTTATACATGAGTCTGATCCCCATCACAGCGCAGCCTACAACAATCAAAAAAGAAAAACAAAAACAAGAATCAGTAAACCCTGGGTATAGGGAAAATCTGATTTCGAGAGTTACCTCATTATTTCATCCAAAGGCCCAGTTTTCAATAAAACAAAATCACAAGACATTCAATGAAACAGAGGGGGGAAAAACAATAGACACTGTCCCTGAGAAAGACCACAAGATGGACCTACTAGACAAAGACTCTAAAACATCTGTTTTAGATGTTTAGAAACAGAAATTCTGAAGCTGAAAAGTACAGTAACTGAAATGAAAAATTCACTAGAGGGATACAGAAGCAGATTTGAGGCAGAAGAAAGAATCAGTGAGTGTGAATATGGAAAAATTGAAAAGATCAAGTCTGAGGAAAGGAAAAAAGATTGAAGAAAATTGAAGAGAGTCTAAGGGCCTGGTGGGACATCATAAACCAATCAGCACACGCATTTTGGGCATCTCAAAAGAGGGAAGAGAGAGAAAGGGGGAGAGAGATTATTTAAAGAAATAATGGCCCCCAACTCCCCAAATGTGATGAAAGACATGAATATAAACAAGAAGTTTGATGAACTCCGAGCAGAATAAACTTGAAGGGATCTATATGAAGACACATTACAGTCAAGCTGTTGACAGCCAAAGATAAAGAGAGAATCTTGACAATAGCAAGAGAAGTGGTTTTTAACAAACAAGAATCCTCAATAAAATAATCGACAGACTTGTCTTCAGAAACTTTGCAACCAGAGGCAGTACACTGAGACATTCAAAGTGCTGGAAAAAAAAAAAAAAAACACCTGTCAATCAGGAATCCTAGATTCAGCAAAACTGTCCTTCAGAAGTGAGGGAGATGCTAAGACATTCCCAAATCAACAAAAGCTGAGGGCATCTGTGACTGCTAGACCTGCCCCTTTAGAAATGCAAAGGGAATCCTGCAGGTTGAAATGCTTGGACACCAGAAAACTCAAAGCCATATGAAGAAATAAAGATCTCAGGAAAGTTAAATAACTGGCAATTATAAAAGCTAGTATTAATGTTATTTTAATTGGTAACTCCACTTTTTGTTCTATGCATGATTTAAGAGACCAAACATGTTTTTAGAACTTACCAGTCTAAAAGCTAGTATTACTTTAACTTTGGTTCATAACTCTACATTTTGTTTTGTGCATAATTGAAGAGACTAACGCATAAAAAATACAATTTTAGTTTATGTTTTGGACACACAATGTGTAAAGATGTAATTTTAAGACACTGATAACTGAAAGTGGTGGGGATGGAGCTGTATAGGAAAGTTTTCTGTGCTGTTGAAGTTAAGTTGGTATAAGTTCAAATTAAAGTGTTATGACTTTAGACTATCAAATGTAATCCTCGTGGTAATCACAAAGAAAATATCTATGGAATATGCAAAAAGGGAAATGAGAAGGAAACTAATACATTTCATCATGAAAACATCAACTAAACACAAAAAAAGATAGCAATGTGGGCAATGAGTGACAAAAGGTGATAAGGCATATAGAAAACAAATGTCAAAGTGACAGAAATAAGTCCCTCTCCTCAGTAATCACCTTAAAGGTAAATGGATTAAACTCTAAAGTCAAAAGACAGAGATTGGCAGAATAGCTTTAAGAACATGATCTATCTGTTGTCTGCAAGAGATTCATTTAGATAAAAGACAAATAAGTTAGAAGTGAAAGTATGGAAAAAGATATTCAGTGCAAATAGTAACCAAATAGCAGCATTATTCACAATAGCAAGAATGTGGATGCAACCCAAGTTGGCAGATGAAGGGATAAGCAAAATGTGGCACATTCATAAAATGGAATGTTATTCAGCCTTAAAAAAGAAAGGAAATTCTGGCACATGCTATACCATGGATTAACATTGAGGATATCCTAAGTGAGATAAGCAGGTAACCAAAAGGTATATACTATCAGATTCTACTTATATGTTTCCTTAAGTCATCAAAATCGTAAGGACAAAAAAGAGAATGGTGGTTGTCAAGGTTTGGGAGAGAGGGGAATTTTTTTTTTTATAGGTTCACAGTTTCAGGTTTGCAAGACAGAAAGAATTCTGGAGATGGATGGTGGTGATGGTCACACAACAGCATAGAAATACTTAATGCCTGGCTGCGTGGGTGGCTCAGCGGTTAAGCGTCTGCCTTCAGCTCAGGGCATGATCCTAAAGTCCCAGAATCAAGTCCCACATCCCGCTCCCTGCATGGAGCCTTCTCCTCCCTCTGCCTATGTCTCTGCTTCTCTCTGTGTGTCTCTCATGAATAAATAAATTAAATCTTAAAAAAAAAAGAAAGAAATACTTAATGCCGCTAGACTGTACACTTCAAATAATTAGGATGGTAAATATTACGTTATGTGTATTTTACCACAAGAAAAAAAGAAAGGGATTAATATCAAGCTAAGAGAGAAAGGGTTATGTGGAAAGGATGATAAGTCAAAGAAGGAAACTGGTGAGGAAAAAATAGAAGGGATATCTCAGCCCATTGTTTTTCTAAATCCTTATTCACTCACTCTTACTCTGAAGTTGGAGAATAAGCTTGAATCCCTGGCCAAGCGAGTATTTCATGAAACCTGGATAACAATATTTAGGCTGAATTAGTGTTTGGGGTCATGAAATTATTTCAAAAATCATTAAAGGATTTTTTCTCATTATTCAGGGTTTGTTGATTCTGTGTGTGTGTGTGTGTGAAGAAATTAAAAACATCTAAGAAATTTAAGACGCAATTCCATTTTCGCAATCTACCTAGATAAAAAATAATTTTATTTTTCCTTTGAAGTATTTTATTTTCATAGTGCTTAATATGTGTTTTTTTTCTTTCTAAAGATCAAATAACACATTTCCAATGTTAATATGTGCTTTTGACATTTGAAATATGTAAGCCAGTGTATCTAACTTGACAGTTTCTGGTATGCTTAAAATCTAATTGGTTGTTGTGAGAATCAATTGAGATAAAATATATAAAAACGCTTTGAAAAATATAAATTATTGAGTAAAGTTAAGGTATGCATTTTGGTCTGGATATGATTATAAATCTAGTTTTGGAGAAAGACAAATCTTACAAAGTGAAAATTTGGAAAATAAAACATGGAGTTGTTATAATATAATGTGTGATACATTCACTTTAATTAATTCCTAAAGGTGCTGAACTTTGGGTACCTCAATTAAATAATCATTACATAACTCATTTATGGAGATATGTACACTGGGTCTGCATAGAGAAGATAATGGAGATGTCTGGACAGAAATGAAATACCAGTGAAGTATTTTAGGAAATGAAAAAAGTCAAGGTTTGCAATATAAGGAGTAAAAAAATAAGTTAAAAATGTATTATGAATATAAAACAAAGGAGAGAAGCATTTGCCAAGAAACTGGCAGTTTTCCTTGTTATCTTTCACCCCAAATCAAAGAAACAAAGCCACATGGAGGACATGCTGTTTGGAAAACTGGTCTGATGATCATTTTCTAACTAATCATGTTGTATTTGCCTTGTTTCAATATCTAAGATGCCACTTTTTAAGGTTAGAAAGAAGGCATTTTCTGAGGAGTAAAAATCATCAGTGGACCTTTTCTGTATAATAAAAGTGGAAATGGACCCATTGGGTAACCACACTGTTACTGTAATGGCCATTATACTTACACTGAGCTGCCTAGGCATCAAAATAAATGTAACTGCCAGTATAAAGAGAAGGTACATCCATCCAAACGTGCTCACAAATTCTCAATTTGTACACATCCTTAACTTAGGAAAAGGAAATCAAATGAAAAATTAGCAAAGATATCTATGTGACATCAAACAAAAATTGGAGAATAATCTGTATATGAACCTTGACCACTGAAGGATTGTGGAGATAGGAATAAAGGACAATTTTATGTTTCATGTATTCATTCATTTAACCAACAAGCATTTATTGATTGCCTAGTATTGTGCCAGCCATAGTCCAGCTGGGGTTACAAAATGAACAAAACAGACATGGACTCTGTGCTCAAGGGATTTGAAAAGGACTTCAGATTCATCTCATGTAAGCATCTACTAGAGGCTGAAGCCCCCTTTGTAATATCCCTAATAAGTGGTTGTTGCAAAAACCGTGGATTAGCTTGCTCGACATCCTTTTCAATTTCCTTCCTTCGACTGGGTGTATTCCAGATCCTGGGTACTGTCTGAAAAACTGTTAGGGGTAGGGCAGCGAGCAAAATAATTAGAAAATTATTTCCCTCCTGTACTGCCAAAGCAGGAACGTCAAAGACTCCCTTGCAGCTTGAGTCCCAGGTATGGTTTCATTTCTGCTGATCAGAGGTATCCATGTGAGACTTGAATTTATAACTGGTTTAAGTGGGAAAAGATGAACAGAGCGTGAGGCATATCCACTTGGCTGGTGCACATAATAGCTGTGCAGTCCTCTGGGAGATGTTCCTCAAAGTGCAGCTGTAGCTTGATCCACTGTCCCTTTCAATGATTTTTGAATACCTGGTAATAAATCCCTTTCTACTGAAACCAGTTAGAGTGGATACCATCGCCTGAAAGTGAACACAAACTCACACAGTGTTTTTAACCCAAAGTACCTATTGTCTAGAAGGAATCCCTACCCCCTGCTGGGAAGCTGCAAATCTACAATACTTTTGTCTGGTTTGTGTGATTATGGACACACTAAAGACAGACGGTCAAAACCAAAATCTTGTTTCTTTTCTCACATTGTCTCTTTGCAACAATAGGCCAAATGTATACATTAAAAAAAAAACATCTGGAAGCTGTGCTACCTCATATTACCAATTTTATCTTCCCTGGCATAACTGCATGAGTTGTTGAATTCTTACATTGAACTCTTGATTCTGACTACAGAAAGAAACACCTTGCCCTGATTGGATAAGAAATTAAAAGAAATATGAGTATTTGACGAATGTGTGCCTTAAGGTAGGCAACTTATATCTAATAAGTACATATGACAGGAAATCATGGATTTACCACATAAGCATAAATATTTGTAAGTTTCAAAGGTCATTAAGAATGTAACTCTAAAAGCGTGGTTTGAAACTGACATGCTTATTTCAGGAATCTGTATTTCCCAGGATAAAATGTTCCTTTGAGTCTAAAGTCAAAATAACTCCATGCAGGTGTTTACAATCTAATCACAGCAAACTATTCATAAAGAGATGAGATAGTTTAATCAGACGCTAGGCTCTGATGTGCTTCTTGAAATTGGACACAATTTCAGATTTCAGCTACGATACTTGATTTTGGAAAACACTTGGAAAATGGGCCAGCAATGTGTCTTCAGTGGAAATCGGAAAGGTGGCATGCAAATGCTGAAGAGTCATTTAAGGATAGTGAAGAATAATTTTTAATCGCCTGATTTGATAAATTGAGGTAGAAAATTCTACTTTGTAGGTATTATAAAATGGGGTAGGTTAATTGCTTTCAGAGAGGGTTTGGAAGTGGTTCTGCATAATGGTAAAGAAATGAGTTAGATGGTTTTCTTATTTTGATTTGCAGCTCTATAAAACATTTAGGAAATAAAACCATCTTGATCCATTTGGCAGGAAGTAATGTTTTCCTTCTTAAACTCCCAAATTACTTTGCAATTCTTTCATGACTATATCACAATCTTTCTAGAATGATGTTTGTGTAAATATCTTTTTCTGCCTAAAAGTTCTTAAGCTACTGAAAGACAGGTATCATATTAATACTTAGATGGTTTCTGTCACAGAGCATTGCAAAGTAGTATCAACAAACATTGGGTGATAAAGATACAACAGTTTTGCATAGAGTAAATTCTTACTTCAATCCTAAAGTACCAAATTTCTACTTTTCAGTTGGGCAGTGAAGTCACCAGAGATACTAGGCAGGTTTATCTAGGTCTCCAAATTATGAAATAACCAGTTTCTTGGTTGGCCTTTCTGGAAGAATCCTTTGAGACCTAGAGCCTTAGCATTCCTAGAAATCTTTGAGTTGGCACAATCTGAGTAGTTCTGGGGTTCATGTTTATGCCAGGAAGCATTTTTCAAGTTCATATGTGTTGCACTCATGGTGGGCACTACAGAAAGCAGGATGGAATATGGGCATGTGTGGGAACTGCCTGAAGTGGGACCCCAAGAGTGGAGGGGATATGGTGAATGTGGTCAACTTAAAGTATCCTCATTTCAACTTCACACACACGCACCACTGTGTAGACAAAAGAAAACGTATCTGAAGGGCAGCCAGTTTTTGACCTCTAAAGAGCAGCGTAGACAGATGTATTCTCATGTCCTTACAGAGGAGCTGGGATGGGTGAGAAGTGTGAGGGCAGTAGACAGAATCAAGGGGAGTTGGAGGCTAACAGAAGAGGACAAGTGAGCTGGGTCCTGGAAGAGAATGGTTAACAGCAAGCAGATACTATGTATAAAGGGGAGAGTGAGCTTCTAAAGACACCCTTGTTAACTAACTCACAGTTCTCCTGGGACTGGACAAAAATGTGGAAGAGTGGTTAGGATGTTGTGAGGCGCCATCCCTTCCTAGCTGTGGGACCCAATGCAAGTTATTTAACACATCCATGCTTCAACTTCTTATGTCTAAAATGAGGATAATAATAGTGTCTCCCTCATAAGGATGTTATGATTCAATGAGGCAAAATTTAGAAAAGCCCTCAGTTAGTGGCATATAATGTTATATGATGCTCTTTCAATTAATAGTTTGTGTATGTTCACTTGTATATATCATTTCTATAACTCTCTTTCACATTTCTTGGAATTGTATCTCATGGTCCATCTAAATGCATAATACACTTTCTCTGATAGAGACATATGTTGCTCTTACCTTCACTTCCTCAAAAGCATAAGAATGAAGATTATACTTCAGAATCTCTCTTTTTTTTTTTTTCAGGTCCAGATGACAATCTTCTACTTATTTACATTTTCAGGCTGCATCAATTTCTTCCCCTCAATGTACTTTTTAAGTTGCTTCCCTGCTGTGTAAAGTGGTACCTCCTTTCTTTGTCCTAAAATAGTCTCTTTTATGCCTCAAGCAGTTTATTTTGGCTCTAGTTTTCTGGAATTTAGTTTTTAAGTCTGTATTTATTTAGGCCAGGCCCTCACTAATGTTATTGATTTCAATTATATTCCTTCTTAAAATTCTTTAGTTGTTGTTTGTTTGTTTTTGCTCTGAAATCCTAGCACCTTGACTATATTCAGTGTATAATCTTGGCCATTTAGCTACCTTTTTCTAGACCTACTTTATCTCTGTTCAGAGTTCATCACAAGGGAGAACTGGGTCGAGCCCGAATCCATGGGTAGGGAGGGCATGGATGAAAGAAACACCCATAGTGTCACAGGACATTTTGTACGTGCCGCTATTCCTGATAGGGAAACAACTTCTAATTCTACCACACAGAGTAACTACTTCTACCATCCACATGCACTCAAAAAAATGACCTAATCTATGCAAAATAATTACAAATATGGTCAAGAAGGCTCTGGCCCTAAGCACGCTGCCCTTGAAGCTATGTATGTTGGAGACCATTTTCTGTGCACAGCAAATGGTGTGATTGATCCACCTTTACGTTCCATGTAAATTTGTTTTATTTTTGATAACGAGGTCTAGAGAAATAATTCTTGAAGCATCGTAACAGCATTGATTGACAGCCCCCTAAGTGCTGCGTCTTTTATAGCAACCATAATTGACAGCTCATAGGTAAAGAGCATATGTAGATGGATTGGGTCCACATTGAACACAGTGGGGGAAAACACCAAAGAAGATATTTGTTCTATTTGTTATTAATTAAAATTCAATTAATATGGTAAAATATATGCATTTTAGGAGAATAGATTTACTTGTAGGCTGAGACAGATTCAGTTTTTTTTTCAGATTCAGATTTTAAACTGTTATAGAAGCTTCATGTATAGCGATTATGTACTAAAATTACCTCTCACAAATATTTTTACACTTCGGTGTAATTTACATTACTCATGTCCTTCCTCCATGTACATTGCTTATTTAGCTGGGAGTGGTCTCGATAATAACAAGTCTTTAAGGTGTAGATTTAAATGCAACTGAAGTTGTGTGGGCACCTACCTGCTTGTGTAAGTTAAGTTAAAAACCTGGCCCCATTAAAAACGAGAATCCTGTAATGCCCCTTCTGGGTATATATCCCAAAGAATTGAAAGCAGGTATGCAAACAGATACTTGGGCGCTCATGCTCATAGCACCATTACTCGCGATAGCCAGAAAGTGGAAACAACTCATGTGTCCCCCAATGGATGGATGGATAAACAAATGTGGCATATACACACAATGGAATATTATTTATCCGTAAAAAGGAATGAAATTCTGAAATATGCTACCACGTGGGTGAAACTTGAAAATGTGATGCTAAGTAAAATAAGCCAGGCCCAAATGGACAAATATTGTGAGATTCTACTCATGTGCAGTACTTAAAATAATCAAACTCATAAAGACGGAAAGTGGAATGGTGGTTATAGGGGTTGGGAAGAGGGTGATTGGGAAGTATTTAATGGGGACAGAGTTTCAATTTGGGAAGATTGACATGTTCTGTAGCTGGATGGTGGTAACAGTTGCACAACGTGAATATATTTCATGCCACTGAACTGTATACTTAAAAAGTGTTAAAATGGTAAAATTCATGTGATGTATTGTTTAACCACATGTGTACATAAAAGACATGTAGGAATCTGCATGGTCAGACCAGATGGTCAAGATGAAAGAGTATTGACGCTGGATGAAATGTCATGGAATCTGACCTAACAAGAACCATGAGTGATTTGTAGGGTTTCATGCTGGGTCTCACTCCGAAATGTAGTAGGTCTGGGCTGGGACCCCAAGAATTTCCATTTCTAACAAATCAGGTATACTTGTCATCTATCGCTGCATAACAAATTACCTCATATGTTAGTAGCTTAAAAGAACACGCATTTATTATCTCATGATTTCTGTGGCCCAGGAGTCTGAGATTAGTGGCTCTGGTTCAGGATCTCTCCTGGAGTGGCAATCAAGCTGTTGATTGGAGGGCTGAAATCGTGTGAAGACTTGGCTGGAGGACCCACTTTTAGGATGGCTCACTCCCACTGCTGTTAGCGGGAGGCTTTAGTTCTTTACTAGACAGATCTTTCCATATGGCTGTCTCACCTCAGGGCATCTGAGTTCCTCAGAGTGGGTGCTTCAAGAAAGAGAGAGCAATCAGGAAGCCAGCTTTTGTAACTAAATATCCAAACTCTATTCTTCAGAGATAAGTCATTAAATCTAGCTCATATTCAAAAGGAGGGAACTACCTTTTAAAAGGAGGGGTACTGGGGTGCCTGCATGGCTCAGTTGGCTAAGCATCTGCCTTTAGCTTGGGTCATGATCCCAGGGTCCTGGGATTGAGCCCTAGATCGGGCTTCCTGCCCACTTGGGAGTCTGCTTTTCCCTCTATCCATCCCCACTGCTCATGCTCTCTCTTGTATGCTCTTTCTCTCTCAAATAAATAAATAAAATCTTTAAAAAGAAAAAAGGAGGAGTACTGAAAAATTGTAGATGTTTTAAAAAACGAATACACTGGGTATATTCTTGGGGCTGCTGTAAGAAAGTGCCATAAACTGGGTGACTTAAACAACAGAAATTTATTGTCTCACAATTCTAGAGTCTGGAAGTCCAAGATCAAGGTGTCAGTAGGGCTGGTTTCTCCCGAGGCCTGTGAGGGAAAATTTGTTCCAGATCTCTTTCCGTGCTTCCAGTAGCCTCACCTGTTCTATGCCTTACAGCTTACAGATGCTCATCTTCCTGTGTATTTACATTGGTTTCCCTCTGTACACATCTATCTATAAATCAAAATTTCCCTGTAATAGTCATATTGGATTAGGGCCCACTCAAATGACCTTTTTTTATTTTACCTGATTACCTCTGGAACAACCCTTATTTCCAAGTAAGTTCACATTATGAGGTACTAGCTATTAGGACCTCACATCTTTTGAATTGAATCCAGTTTAACACTTAGTATAATTAGGTAATGCTGAGGTTCCTGCTCTGGGGACCATACTTTTGAGAATCACTGTTCTAATCCACCCATTGGTTACACTAATGAGAAATGTAAGTTTTCCATAAGCTAAACAAAACATCAATGTCAAAGAGCGAGTTTGTGGCTGAGTTCAGATGATAACACATATTTCTTGATCCACGTTCAGTGCACTTCCCAGAGCCACAGAGTATTTGGTCATCTTTGACCAAAGTTCTCTGAAGATCTCAATTATCTGTGGACTCATTGAGCCTTTGTGCTTTTTCTAGGTTAAGGTTCCCTCACAAAGTTCTGTAGTTCAGGAATCCTTTTAAGAGGTGTGTGTGAGTGTGTGTGTGTGTGTGTGTGTGTGTGTGAATTTTCTGGAAACTACATCATTCATCACTTAAGCCATCTACACCGGGAAGGAGAAGAGAGAGGGGAGGAGATGAAAAGGAGATAATGAAAGAGAGGGGAGTAAGGAAATGGGATATGAGAAATACAGGAAAAAGAAATAAAAACTGTATCAATTTACACTCACACCATAGCCTGCCACATCTTCCAAAGTGAGTCATGGTGGGAAGTGAGATGAAATTAACTTTCCCTGTTATATGTATCTGTATTTTTCAATGATGAAATGAACACCTGTGTATCCACCAGCCACCTAAAGACAAAGAACACTGGCAGGAGCACTGACACCTCTGGTGTCCTGCTCACAGCATCCTCTCCCTCTTTCCTGGGTTATTTTTTATTCCCAAGTTTGTGTTTATCGCTCTTTGGCTTTTCTTTATGGTTTTACTACAGAGGGATAGAACCTTAAACAATATCTTGCTTAACTTTACCTGGTTTTGAACTTCATGTAAATGGAATCAGACTTGGCAAGCCTATGTGACTTTCTATTTTTTCCTCTACCTGGTGAAACCCATCCATACTGTGTGATTGTGGTTTATTCATTGTCATCGATGTCTACCCATCCTCTGACTAATAGGCAGGTTACTTTTGTCATTAAAAAAAAATGTTATGAACATTCTTATGTTTGTGTGCTGATGTGTGTCTGCTCCTTGGTGAGTTAGACAGAGACTACACCAGGTGGAGTTGCTTCAGAAGGTCATTGAGATTTGTAAGCAAATAAGGAGATAACAGGAATAATTTCCAAAGCTGTGTCTGCCGAAGCAGGAATGAGCAGGTTTCTTTTATTAGGGTTTAGGATGAATATTCAGAGGGAGAGGCATCATCATCACATGTAATGGACAGGTATAGAATTACACATTCCCACTCAGAAAACATGCCATTACGTATGTTGTATGTTGTATGTTATGCTAATGAGGCTTATATCCCTTTCAGGATGGGGACTTTAACATTACAATGAAGCTCAGGTAACTATCAGATACTTTATGATTCATTTGCACAGGTGTCTGTCCTGGGAGGTCATATTCAAATATTTCTTTTCTTGTTCCAGCAATTTGTTAGTTTCTAAAAAATAACATTTATAGTTTGGCAGAAGCTTATATGGAGTTTCCTGAGTTCAGGGGTCTCCCTGATGACAGATACAAGTTGTCTGGTACGCTGTGCAAGAATTTCTGCAGGGTATACACCTAGGAATGTAACTGCTGGATTGGAGGGTATACTCCCCAGCATTGATTGGTTGGTTGATTTCAGGAGGGCAATACTAGTACACTCCCACCAGAAGCATCTAGAAGTTATCACTATCTCACATCTCAGCAGCACTTGTTAGTTCAACATTTTGACTCTCCTGGTATTTACCCAAAAGGCTGACCTTAGAACCAAACTCTCACATTAGATGTGACTCTACCGTATTGGACTTTGGGGATTTTATGATCCTCCTGCCTAGGAGACCTGATGTCTCTGACATAACAGGTGCTCAGTAAATGAGAGGAAAATAAAATGAGTCTAAGCTGTGGCTTTTTGGTAAAAGTACATTTTTTTCATATTTTAAATGCCTATCAGCACGTTCTTGATTCCAGTCTTTCCTCCTGACTTCAGATTATGTACCTAATGCCAACCTATAGTTGGGTATATTTTTTCCAAACTCAAAGTCTACACAGGAAATTTCATGCAGCTGTCCAAGTGTTGCCCCTAGAGGTAGGAAATATATTACACTCGTTTTACTAGTAAAAGCCTGTAACATGAATTTTAGAGAAAAGGAAAAAAGAAAAACCTCCAAAATTCCTAACCTTAATTTCAGAACTTACTTAGTTCTTATATATTCCAACATGTCATTTTTTTAAAAGAAATAGTAAAAATCCCACCTTCACATACTTATTTGGTTGTTTTCCACTTAAATTTCCACAATTAAGTTAAAAACATGTTGTGACAATGTATAGGAACCACTTTTTAAAGGCATCTATTTTATATTTTTAAGATTTTATTTATTCATTTGACACACAGAAGAGAAAACACAAGCAGAGGGAGAGGCAGGCAGAGGGAGAGGGAGAAGCAGGCTCCCCGCTGAGCACGGAGCCTGATGTGGGGCTCCATCCCAAAATCCTGAGATCATGACCTGAGCCAATGTCCAACCAACTGAGCCACCCAGGCGCCCCTAAAGGCATCTATTTTGATGGGCTATAAAGTTTGGTTCCCAAATGCTGGTCCGAGAACCTATGCCAATCTCTGATGAAAGTTTTACTAGCCTAAAAGATAAGTAACAGAACAACAGAATGAGCTTTTCAGTACAACGAAATGAATTCCATTTAAAGGAACCCTTTTTCTTTTTTGGGGGGGGGGAATATGTCATTTCTACCTTTTTAATGACTAAATGTGTTTTAAGAAATGATGGTGTATTCATTTGCTTGACAACTTTGTATTTGTGTTTTAATTTCACTTATCCTTCAATTCTAAGTGTTTGGAAATCCTTTCAGAGCGGGCTTAAAGGCATCACTTAAAGTGGATTTTGTAGATAGCACCTTGGGAGTTACTCTCAAGAGCACACAAGTCTCAGAAACCAAGCTATACTCGTTTCTATCTCATGACGGTGCATTTAACTCTGATCGGGTTTCAACTAAGTCTGGGCGCTAACACACGGGAGGAGGCATGCAAACATGGCAAGACTGTTCATTCTCCCCTGTGAGTGGTGTAGCCTGTGCGTTACACGGATACACGAGGGAAATGTGAGCGCCGGGAAGGTTGCTGGAGGGGGTGCAGACCCTGGCTCCTGAAAACTGTGGAAAGGCAGAGAGAAGCGGAAACCCAGAGCTGAAAGACGTACAGGAGCCCAGGTGAGGAGTCCGTTCCTCGGTGAGCAAGGAGCGCAGCCTCGCTCGGGGTGGGCGGAGTCAGACTGCAGGAGTCGGGCGGGCGGCGCGGGTCCTGCAGTTGGACGTGCAGCACCCGGCAAGGGAAGGAAGGCCCACGTGAGAGTCGTTACCAACACTTAGACGAGGACAGGATTCAGCACCTGCAGGAGGAGACAGGGGCCGAGAGGCCCGGCCCACCACCCTTCCGCGGGGCGCCGCTGAGCACCAGGGGGCGGAGTCGGGCCCGCCCCGCGGACTCACACACCCAATCAGCGACGAGCCGCCCCGACCGCGGGACACGCCCCCGCCCCTTCCCGACAGCCCCCGGAACCTAGCTCCCTCCGGCGCCTGCGCAGCCCTGAGGCCCCGCCCCTTCGCCCTCCCGCCTGGCTCTCCGGCGGCCAACATGGCGGCTCCCTGTGTATCCTGCTACGCCGCACTTTCCTACCGACTCTTTCTCGGAGGTAGGGTTAGCCTCTCCCCGAATCAAGGCGTCTGGAAAGCCGCAGCTGCTGAGTTGCAGACAGGTACCGGATCTCAGGTGAGGCAGAAGTGGATGCACGGGTCCGTGTAGCGCGAGGATGTGGAGCCGGCGCCGCTGCTTTCTCCTGGCGTCTCGCGTGCACCCAGGCCGGGACTGAAAAGGGTCTGGGGTATTTCGTAGAGGTCTGTGGTTGAGAGAGGAGGAGTGGGTGTTGGTTTGCAGCGGCCACTCGAGGTTGTTTCTGGGTTTTGCAGGGTGCAGTGAGGGAGGAAGTGTTCTGCAGACGGAACTAGAGCGACCCCCTTCCTTGAGTTGTCTGCGGAGCTAAGGGGAGTCGGTGCCCAGGTGTGTAGGGTCTGGAGCTCCCCGCTCGCCCTGCGGTCCATTCACCCGAGGAGGTGAAGAACTGGCCTCCTGCAGTGGGCTGGAAGACTCAAAGGATAAAGTCACACAGTGGCTAGGATTCATAGCGGCCTCAAAAGTGCCGTGCATCTGTGCGGCTTCTGTTTTCTTAATTTCCCCCAACGCCTGTTCTCTGGAGAGATGGAGACCAGAACTTGTACATTTCCTTTACTCCCCCGAGGGCGGTGAGAAGCCAATATTCTAGCTTCACAGCTGTTTTGGTGATGCTGACTTGGGATCTGGAAAGGAGGGGAAAGTTTTGAGAGGGAAGAAAACGAGCTTAGTTTTGGATGTAATTATAGTTATTATACATTTATAATTGGGTTGTCCACGTGGAGATTTCCAGTAGGCCCAAAGATTGACAAGTTTATAGTTCAAGAAGAACTTATCTACAAGCCCTCTGTCAACTTGTAGATGGTATTCGAGGCCTTGGAAGTGAATTCAAACACCTAATGATGGTGTACCGAATTGGAATAAGTAGAGGGACAGGCCCCTGAAGGACAACGGCGAAGAAGAGCCTCCCAGAGATTGAGAATGAACTGCCAAAGGAACGGGGGAAACCAGTGTGGTGTCATGGAAAACAAGTGACTGTTTTAAGTAGGCAAAGTGATAAACAAGTACCAAATATTGTATAGAGGCCAAATATTATGATATAAAAACTATTGAAAAAAGGAATACTGCATATTTTTAAACATCTTTTTTTATATTTTAACCTAAATCGACCAGTCCATCTATTCTTTTATCCATCACTTATTTTTCATTCTTTTTTTTTTTTTTAAGATTTTATTTGTTTATTTGTGAGAGAGAGAGAGAGTGTGTGCGCAAGTGCACAAGCATGGGGAGAGGCAAAGGTAGAAGGAGAAGCGGAAGCCTAAGCATACTCCTGGCTCAGTGGGGAGCCCTACTCAGGGCTCATTCCCAGGATCCTGAGATCATGACCTGAGCTGAAACCAAGAGTCAGATGTTTAAATGACTGAGGTATCCAAGTGCTCTTTACTACTTTTTTATTACAGAATATGTTGGAAGTTTTTATTTTTTTCATGCATCTCTTTTGAGTATATTTTCCCTATATATGCTTAGTTAGCTATAGCGTATGGAATGTTTTAATTGCTGACACTGTGTGTATGTATGGGGGAAGGGGCTACTAATTTTCTCTCCCTCTCTCAACCTCCAGAATCTATGTATCCTTCTCTGTCTTTATGTTCTTTTTATCATAAGCACGCATCTGTGTCAGTGCTAATAGTTGATGGCCATTATTTTGTTTCCATTTTCTAACCATTAATAAAATGTTTAGTAAACATCCTGTAATAACTCTTAGGTACTTACATTGCTTTTATTTCTGTAGGAAAGTTGTGAGTTTATTGCTGCAAAGTGTGTGTACATCTTACATTTTAATAGATATTTCCACATAGCTTTCCAGGAAGGCTGTGGCAATCACGCTCCATCATTGATGTATGAAAGTGCCCCCTTTTCAACTAGCATTAGATATTTTTTTCAATAAGATGGTAAACAGTGATTCCTCCTTGCTTCTTCAATTTTCATCTCCCCGACTTGAAATAAAGCTTTTTTCCCCCTCCATATGGCAAATGTTTACTGAGCACTTTACTTGAGTCAGGCACTGTGAAGTAAACAAATCATTATCAAATAATTACCAGACAGTATTGACCCTTACCCTCTCCAGGGATGATCCTGAAACTGCTGCATCCCTAAATTCCTTAGTATTGTAACAGCCTATGTTTTACCATATGAAGTACAACTAAGATATAACTGAAAGATTTAACTGACCCCCGTCAGACCCTTACTATTACCACATATATGGTTAAAGACATTTATAAAGCTTTTTTCTGGCACAGAGTTTGTCTGTCTTAAGTATTAATACTTCTGCATATCCCATCTCTAACATTAGTAGTTACATTTTTCTCAGGCCATGTAGGTGGCTCAGTTGGTTGGGCTTCCGGATCTTGATTTGGTCTCACATCTTGATCTCAGGGTAGGTGAGAGCAAGCCCGGCCTGGGACTCTGCACTGTGGGTGGAGCCTGCTTGGAATTCTGTCTCCCTCTCTGTCCCCCCTCCTGCACACTTGCACATACTATCCTCTGTCTCTCAGAAAAAAAAAAAAAAAAAAACCAGTTACATTTTCTTAAGGGCCGTGTTTCATAAAACAATATAATAATAATAAATCCATCTTGTACAAGATTTTTTTGCATTTTGTTTATACATATGAGTGTGTCCTAGGTTGTGATACAAATAGTACCTATTACTGTGGATCACAGTCAAAAAAGCTTGAGAAACACTGATGCCACAAGGAAAAAGAAACAAGTTTTGCTAAAAATTGTGACTCTTTTGTGCCCAGTTGGGACCCTCACTAACAGACTCCCTCTCGTGTACCAATCTTGTGGTATATATGTTTCATATTAATGCCTCTACAATTGCAAATATCTAAGTGTACCAAATTTGGGATAGAGGAGGGACTCTTACTTGTGAATGGCGGAACTTCAGATTATAAACCCCTGAATATCAAGTACCTACCTATTCACAGTTTATCTTAAGGTTTACAGAGGTGAATACAGAAGAGCACAAAAGTGCAGTGCCTAATTCAATTGAGTTGAAATGGGTAGAGTGGTGGGGTGGGCCTCTTCTCCAAGGAGATGATAGAGTTTTCTGGAGCAATTAGGAGTTAGATAAAAAAAGAAAGATATTCTGTTCTAGGAAGATATAATAAATACAGAAGGGACAAAGATACAGTCAGTTGATCTGGCAACGACTAATTGGTTATAGCAGTT
Organism: Vulpes vulpes; assembly: GCF_048418805.1. Lineage (NCBI taxonomy): Eukaryota > Metazoa > Chordata > Mammalia > Carnivora > Canidae > Vulpes > Vulpes vulpes. The sequence continues at coordinate 66,848,883 of NC_132795.1, read as the reverse complement.
ATAATTGGTATAATAATTATTGCAAGAATGGTGAGAGGTAGGAAAGTTTGATGGGACCCAGATTATGGTCTGTGTTGCTATACTAAGGTACATGCTTTTTTTTTTTTTTTTTTTTTAATCTTTCACTAATGAAAATCGCACTGGCATTATTATAAGCAGTTGACAGTCATGGTATACTACAAAGGTTACCCATGGATTCTTAAATCCTCTATCAATATAATGTAAGAATGCTAATTTAGCTTTCTGAAATACTTATGACTTCTTAAGAAAGATTTATTTATTTTATATATAGAGAGAGGAGTGCATGTGCATGCTAATGGGGAGGTACAGAGGGAGAGGGAGAGAGAATCCTCAAGTAGACTCCCCGTTGAACATGGAGCCCTGCTTGGGGTTGGATCCTAGGACCCTGAGCTTGTAACCTGAGCTGAAACCAAGAGTCAGATGCTTAACTGACTGTGACATCCAAGCACCCCAATATATATATATATATATATATATATTTTTTTTTTTTTTAAGATATTTTTAAGTAATCTCTATACCCAGTGGGGGCTTGAACCTAAGTCCTTGAGATCAAGAGTTGCATGCTGTACCCACTGAGCCCCTATGGCTTATATTAAGGAAAAACAGTAGACGAATTTTCTATTTTGAAAGCTAGAATTACCAAATATCAATGATATGTCCTCTTAATTTTATTTTCTATTAAACACCCAGTGCTTAAACTTTACATTTTTATTGAGTCAGTACACCCCTTATTGAATTGGTCTGTTTGCCGAAGAATGCTCAATGGCGTTTGGTGGGTTGGCCCTTGTATATTTTGATTTTATTGTAAAAACAGTGTTGTTTTTGTCTTAAGTATCTATTCTTCTTTCATCTTAACGGGCTCCTAGGGATTATAATATCGTATATTTATCATGACATCCAGTTGGTTTATAGTAGGGTCTAAATAAACTTTATTGATAAATTGCTTAAAAACTCTTTGAAATTAAAAATTGACTTGCATATGTATCGAATGCTGTATTTAGCTCTGTAAATTCATTATGTTTTCCTCCAGATAACTTGATTTTTTAAAAAAACCCATTTGATTAGCAATGGAAATGAAAACCTTTTTGATGGGATAAGTTGTTTCTTTTGAAATCCATCCTTTTAAGGACGGATCTAAATCTACTTGTACTAATCTTCATTGTTGTAATTAGGATGATGAATTAATTAGTTACTTATTGCTGCACCCCCAAACTTAGCAGCTTAAAACAGCAGACATTTGTTATCTCATGGTTTCTGCAGGTCGGGTTTGTAGGCACAGCTTTACTGGGTTTTCCCTTCGGGCCTCCCATAATTTAGTAGTCCAGGTGGTGGCTGTGGCTCCTGTCATCTCAAGGCTGGAGGGTGGAAATCTATCTCTCAGTTCGCTCATGTGGGTGTTAGCAGGTTATTGGACTGGCTGTTGGCTGGAGGCCACCCTCTGTTCTTGTCACATGGGCCTCTGTAGGACACCTCACCACATCTGGCTTCTATCAGGTTGATCAAGGGGGAGGGGCAAGAGGGAAGACAATCTTTTTATAACTTAATCTGAGTGGTGACATTCTATCACTTTAGTAGTATTCTATTAGTGGGAAGCAAGTTTCTCAAGCAATTTGCAGAAGCCCACATTCAAGGGGAGGAGATTGAACAACAGGATGAATACCAACTGGTAGAATCATGGGAACCATCCTGTAAGCTGCCTGCAACTATGTTCTTTTTTTATTACTTAAGTGACTTGTGTGTTTAGGTCTTTCCCTTACAGTTGGTTTGTAAACCTCTTGAGAAAAATAGCATAACTTTTGTATCCCTACTCTGATGCCTATTACAGGACCCACAGACACCTCCTAGATGCTCACTGATCATTTCCTGAATTAAACATGTGAAGAGTTCTTACGTGTAGGGATATATGTGTGTGTACATGTTGTGTATGCACATGTGTGTGAGCACCTGCCATGCTCCTTTTTGCCAGATAGATTAGTAACTTAAGAAAACTGCATTTTGACCATGTTTCATACTTCCTTCTCTCACTGTGGCAACGTTCTCATTTTAACATCAGTCACTTCTGCTTGACCGTTATTTCTGTCAAAACTCAGGAGATAGCCTGGCTCATAGTAATTGCTTAAATTTTGTTAAATTAACTTGTAAAATAGTTTACTTTTTGGAATTTTATGAAAAATAAAGCATGTTCAAGCATTTACAAAAATAGAATACTGTAATGAACTCCCTGTATATGTCAGCAGGCTTCAATAATTATTACTGTTTTCTGAATTCTGTTTCATCTGTCTCCCTACCTTTTTTTTTTCTAGAAGCTTTTATGTAAATCTCAGGCTTTCCATTATATTATTTGTATATATACTTGAATGTGTATCTCTAACAAGTAGATTTTTTGTTTCTAAAAATTATTTATTCATGAGGGAGAGGGAGGCAAAGACACAGGCAGAGGGAGAAGCTGGCTCCTTGCAGGGAGCCCGATGAGGGACTCAGTCCCAGGACCCCGGGATCACGACCTGAGCCAAAGGCAGACACTCAACCACTGAGCCACCCGGGTGCCACCAAGTCACTTTTAAAAATAGAAAAAAAGAAAAACAAAAACATGGGGGTGCCTGGGTGGCTCAGTCAGTTAAGTGTCGCTCCTTGCCTGTGGGTCAAGTCATGATCTCAGGGTTCTGGGATCAGGCGCCATGTAGGGCTCCCTGCTTAATCAGAAAGTCTGCTTCTCCCTCTCCCTCTCCCTCTCCCACTACTGCCTGCGTATGTTTTCTTGCTCTCAAATAAATAAGTAAAATCTTAAAAAAAAAAAAAAAAAGGCTTCCATGCCACTATGCATGTATCTGGCAGAATGAACAATAATTTCTTAATGTATCTGCTACTTATTCCATCCAGGTTCAAATTTCCCTGGTTGTGTTAGCAATAATTTTTTATAGTTTGTCTAAAGCACGATTCAGACAAAACCCATATATTTTATTTGATTTGTAAGTGTGTTAAGGCTCTAAATTTATAAGTTTGTGGAAAGAATATAAATCGTGAATTTTGTTCAAGTAGTGTAGTAGATTTCCATGTTTGTTTAACCTGGTGTCCACTTCCCTTTCACCAGGGCACTGCTGCTTTCTCAGGAGGGATGAGTTCTTCACCACTGGATACAATCTAGAAGGACTATAATCTGGGGCATCTGACCCAAAGTAGCCCCATTAGATAGTCCCTCCCCTGAGATCTTGAGCAGAAAGCTAATGACAGTTGGAATACCATTTTATCTTAATGGCCATAGACTTCATTGCACATGCCGTGGCTCATTGGAGTTCCTGCTTCTTAGCTCCCTGCTTCAAGTATAGTCCTGGGCCCCTGTTACTCTTCTAAGAAATGTCTCTTTTGCTTAAGCAAAGTCATATTCTTTTGCTTGCATCCAGAGATCTCTAGTTGATAAAAATATAAACTCATTCAAAAAAACTTACTGTCCTCTCTCTCTCGGTGTCCTTCTAATGTTTCTTTCTATCCATGTTTTCTCTAATATGACTTTAGTCTTTACCTTTTCTTTGAATCCTCCAAGTATTTTTTCTTTTGCCTTTTCTATTCAGATTAGCAGCAGCTTCTCCTTTGTTCCATTTTTATCCAATTGAACAAAAAGGAAACTCCTGAATACTCGTAATATCATTAAAGTAGTGTGTGGCACTGGCATTTGGCCAGATTTGGGACATCACTGCTCTGTCAGGATGTGTCTGCTTCTTTGGCAACCGGCTTGATTGAAATTATAGTTGTCTGACCCACTGATTATCTTAAAAAAGAAACAAATCTGTCAAGTTGTATCTATACCAGTCCATAAAAACAAAGTGTGAGGAAAATTCTCTGTCATAGCTTTTCAGTTGGAAACAGAACCTGTAGAAAAATTTGTTGGGGATTTGTACTTAACAGTAGTGAAGCATGTTCTCTCCAGGAATTCTAGCTGTTCATAGCTAAAGATCTAGTCGATTCACATTCAGCCTTATCTTACTTAATGGATTGTGCTAATGAATAATGGACTCTATTGAATGTAAATATTTTTGTGTGAATCACTGCTGGAATAATTTAGAATATTTATAAATATATTCAGTAGTCTGGTACTGATGCTGTGATGGTTTTAGAATAAATATGAATTCCAGAATGTCACATTCTTAGGCAGTGTATACAAATGTCTTTGAAAAGATCCTAAGGAGATTGAAAAATAGCAAAGTGTGGACTTTTTAGAAAAGCCCTTTCTAAATGAACAATAAAAAATTTTAGTTTTTAAAGCATCATTTATGTTAAAACTAAGAAAGCTGCCACATGTCACAGAGTCTTAAGAATCTAGACACAAGATAATTTTAATTCAAGTGAAGAAATGAATCTTCAAGCTAATAATCAACTCTTTTGCTTGAGGTAATACTAAAATGTTGTCAGAACAAAAGAAGAAAAGGAACTGTGGGAAAGAGAGATGAAGAAAACACAAAGGAATTTTTACTCAACAAAATGGAAGAATTATTTTACTATAACTGCTTCACACTGTCAAGGACATTCTTAAAAGATAGGGTAAGGGAGAGCTATATGAAATAGGAGATAAGACAAGAAAATATGATTGAAAAAACGGTTAAGGGAAGATATTTGGAGATAGACCAGTGATTGAAAAAGCTAAAAATTCGGAGTGGCTGCAGAATTGACACTGCAGAAAACAAACAAACAAAAAAAACCCCCAGGAGTAAAGATTTAAACATCATTCATAATGCAGAACAAAGGGATAAATAAGACTGAGAGAACGGAGATAGAGGACAGGAAACCAGATCACCTCTGTGGTCGGAGAAGAGAATAGTAAGTAGGTGAGAGTTGGTGAGTATTACTTTCTGAGGTTGATAGGAGAAATAATCTAAGCATTTTATTTGGAGACATATAGGTAATCACTACTAAAATAAAAGGCTGTGTGATGTCCAAATTGCTGGATCAAAAGACAAATATAAAAAAACTGCAGACCATTTAGCAAAAGAAAGAAAACAGGAATGGAAGCATACAAAAATAAAATAAGATGGAAAATGTGACAATATCTATTAAATCCATTTAAATAAGGTATTCTCATATTTGTAAAAAACTCAGATTGGCCCAAAAAGCAAAACCTAAAGTGATTTAAAATTTAAATGAAAAATATGGTCAGTGATATTCCAGGGAAAGACAAATGGAAGTCTGAAAGGGTTGCAATATTACGATCCAACAGAATGAAATTCAAGGTAAAAGTATTGCCTAGGAGTACAACACTTTATAATTTGAAGGGTACAATCTGCCTTAAGATAGAACTCTCTTCAGCTAATGAGTACATTGGATATACCACTGAAACATACAAAGGAAAAATACAAGAAATGAAAAGATAATTAAGATTAAAGCTGTTGTATGGATATAGATTCATAACTGTTTCTTTGGTATTTTTTTCTGGCTCACATCCAGTATAAAGGAGTGCTTAAGATTTTTTTTCTAATATTCTTTCTTTAATTTTACTGTCTACTTTATAGCCACTGTATCATTGCTTTTTGAACATGAAGTATTCAGTTCATCAAACCTGTCACCTCTTACTCTGCAGACCCATTTCATGTCCTGTTTCATAAAAATAATGGCCATAAGACATAAGTAATCTTACCTTTCCGTCTGTTTTCCCTCACAAACTATGTTGTTTCTTTGCATAGTAAAATAGATGTTTCTTATCCTAACACTAATGCCTGCCATTCCCCCTACTTTGATGGTGTCATGTCATGTCCCATGCTGATTATTAACAGACGGCATCTCTAGCTCAGATCTCTCCTGTGTACATACCCACAGAGCCATCTGCCTCCAGGACACCTATCTCTCTGGAGATGCCCATCAAACATCTCAAACTTGTCATGCCCCAAATTGAACTCATCACTTTCTTCCCTATCTTACTGTTCCTTTAGAACTCATTACTTCAGTGAATGGAAGTCTCATATTCACTGGGAGACTCATTTCTCCTGAGGTCTGTGATTGGTGGTTGGTGGCAAGTGTAGTGGGGTCACCTGTATTACAAATCGTTTTGGTTATGGACAAAAACATTTTGTCACGTGTCTTAGAAAACCTGCAGTGTAATCATCCTTTTGGCAGTGGAACATTGGGGAAAATCAACCTCTATTGCGTGACAGCTACTTTCTCCAAATCCATACCTTTGCCATGATTCTTGGGGCAGATCAGTATTTTCTCTTCATTTTGAATACAGGAAGCAGCATCTTCCAGTGTTCAAAGAAAACATGAAATCATTGAAACACACAGAAGCAGAACCCTGGGAAAAGTAAAAACAAGATGGAAAAACTTCTGAGTCAAGGATTTGATGCTGTTGGCACTAACTGTGGGGTAGGAGTGTACAAAGAGGCTATACGTAAACAAGTTTGGGTCATGTTTTTACTCATTGATAGTGACACTGTATCTTTATAAAAACATCTTAAGATTCTTGATTAATAATATGAAGAGAGAAACTCCTTTGTGCTCCCCAAGGAAAAATAAACTATAAAGTTTCATGGGATTTTAAATTGCCTTATTTTACTCATTAAGGAATTGCAAGAAATAATTTTACCACTATTTTGATTTGTGAGAGTTTAAGAACATAATTTTTACTATTAATAGAGCATTGTAATATTTGTCCTGTATTTTTTCTTTTACTTTTTATTGTAATTACAGTGACAAATTATTATAGTTATTTGAATCTCTGATTCTCAAAGGGTTAGGGAATGGCTGAGTGAGGGATCATGGTGGTGGTGGTATGTGCGAGAGAGGTTTGTTTGTTGATGAAGAGGTAAGTGAGGGAGTTACTAAAAATTATAGTTAAGGTCTGAAGTGCTTAAGAGTGCTTAACGTTATTGAGGCTGGGATAATGGTCGAGAACCACAGATTAAGATTTTGAGAAAAACCAGGACCAAGAATATCTATTCTAGTTATATCTATCTACTGAATGTGGCTAAGTAGTCATTTGAAAACATTTTTCTGGTTCCTTAGCACCTTTTATTGCAGGTGAACTATTTATGCCTTGGGAGGAAATTCCTAGTGCTATAGCATAGGAGGATCAACAGCGGCAAGTGATATCATTACTGATAATTTAGAAGGATGGGAAAGCCCTTATTTCTGTAAGTTAGTGTATTGAACCAAATTAATGATAAAGCTTGTCAGTGCTTAGTGAAGCAGTTTCTTCACTGCATCAGCTTAAAATAGTCTCAAGCTAAGCTAAACTGTTATTTTAAAGCCTTGAAAGATGAGCTGTATTTGTACCCTAAAGCAAGATGACTACCTATAGCCTAAGTGTGCTATTCTCCAGTACATGCCTCTTTTCTCCTTTGTCCTCTGCTTGCTGTCTGTCTGCAAGGGCATTTACTGCTTTTCAAAGGGAGTGTCATCTCTTCATTGCCTGTGTGTCAAATATCACAAGTAGTTGACATTGACCAATCAGTATGAAATGTGGATATTTGCATTAGATAAGGATGTTTTCATATCCCTTCTAGGTATTTTGGGTTTAAATGTGTGAAATGCTAGTAGTTTAAACTACTGTGTAAGTAGAGGCTTTTAAAAGCTCGCTTTTGAGTGGAGGACGATTTCTTTCTTTCTTTCTTTCTTCTTTCCTTTCTTTCTTTTTTCTTTTCTTTTCTTTCTTTCTTTCTTTCTTTCTTTCTTTCTTTCTTTCTTTCTTTCTTTCTTTCTTTTCTTTCTTTCTTCTTGATTTTATTTATTTATTTATGACCAACAGGAAGAAAGAGAGGCAGAGACACAAGCAGAGGGAGAAGCAGGCTCTACACAAGGAGCCCAATGTGGGACTTGATCCTGGTACTCCCAGATCACGCCCTGAGCCGAAGGCTGACTCAACTGCTGAGGCACCCGGGTGTCCCTTGAGTGGAGGAAGATTTCTAACAGCTTTCTTAACAGGCCTTTTACCTGTTTACAGACTCTTGCCAACTGAGTACTATAATAAAAACAATTGTTTGAACTCCCTGTTTTATTTAGAGACAATAGCCTACAAGACATTACATTGTAATGTAAATGTAAATAATTACATTATTTAATTTAAAATCTTTTTTCATTTATATTTTCTGCTAGATATTAAGGCTAAGGCACACCACAGGTGTATCAACGAAGAAAAATGTTGCAGCCTTAAGACGTGAAACTTACACAGTGGATTTTATTAAAAAGCAGATTGAAGAGTTCAACATAGGAAAGAGACATTTAGCCAACATGATGGGAGAAGATCCAGAAACTTTTACGCAAGAGGATATTGACGTAAGTACAGTTACTCTGTTGGGAAAGTAATTGCTGTAGAGTTTGTTTCTTATGATTTATTTATTTATTTATTTTGAGAGAGAGAGAGCACTAGCCAAGGTGAGGGAGAGAGTGAAGGGTAGAGGCAGAAGGAAAAAGAAACTTAAGCAGACTCTGTGCTGAGCTCAGAGCCTGATATAGGCCTCCATCTCATGACCCTGAGATCATGGACAACCTGAGACAAAACCAAGAATCCAACACTTAATCGACTGTGCCACCCAGGCATCACTAGCTCTGTGTCAGTTTTAATCAAACTGTCAGAATAAGGAGAAATACCACTCTGCATTGCAAGTTGGAACCCAGGTTTCAAAGAGAAATGCTATTCTGTATTTGGAGCATTGTGAAGCATAGTGAGTTTTAGATTTTAATGTGAAATGGATAATTGTCTTGATTCAAGGTCCTAGAAGCCAATGTGAACATTTAGAACAATGTAGAAATATTTATCCTATTGTAGTTTTAAACTCCGCTTTCTTACAAATAGTAAAACAGATGATGGAAATAGAGTCAAGCTTATAGAAAGTCCCATAAGTAAACCTGAGTTTAGTGTTTTTTATTATTATCTTAGCTATACATTTGAATTTTCAGTCAGGGCATGTTCTAAATGATTTGAGAGAGTTAGAACTGTGTTATTGTTCCACTCTTTTGAGTTGTTCTGACCCTGATAAAAGTAGTAATAATAAATAATACTTTTTTGCTAGACATCGCAACATAGCTAGCAAAGGTACTTAAAATTTAACCAATTTGAAGTTCTAACTTTTTAAAATTTTATTTTGAATTCCATTATAGTTAATGTACAGTGTTGTGTTAGTTTCGGGTATACAATATAGTGATTCAGCACTTCATACAACACTCAGTGCTCATCACAAGTGCCTTCCTTAATCCCCATCACCTATATCCCCCATATCCCCCTCCCCCCACCGGGAACCATCAGTGTGTTCTCTATAGTTTAGAGTCAGCTTCTTGGTTTGTCTCTTTTTCCCTTTGCTCGTTTTTTTGTTAGCTGGTTTCCTAAATTCCACAAATGAGTGAAATCAAATGGTATTTGTTTTTCTGTGACTGACATGTTTCACTTAGCATTTACTCTCTAGCTCCATCCGTGTCAGTGCACATGGCAAGATTTCATTCTTTTTTTATGGCTGAATAATACTCCTCTGTGTGTGTGTGTGTGTGTGTGTGTGTGTGAGAGATATCTTCTTTATCCATTCATCTATATCCATTGACATTTGGGCTGCTTCCATGATTTGGCTATTGTAAGTAAAGCTGCTATAAACATAGGGTTGCATGTATACCTTTGAATTAGCATTTTTGGATTTTTTTTGGGGGGGTTTATATACTTAGTAGTGTGATTGCTGGATTATAGGATAGTTCTATTTTTAACTTTTTGAGGAACCTCCGTCCTGTGTCCACACTGGCTACACTACATTGCATTCCCACCAACAGTGCAGAAGGGGTCCTTTTTCTCTACATCCTTGTCAACATCTGTTGTTTTTGTGTCAAAAAACAATGTGTCAACATTCTGACAGGTGTGAGGTGATATCTTATTGTAGTTTTTTATTTCTCTCTGTTGTCTAATTGCTGTGGCTACAACTTCTAGTACTGTATTGAATACAAGTGGTGAGAGTGGACATCCTTATCTTTTTCCTGACCTTAGGGGGATAGCTCTCAGTTTTTCCCAATTGAGAATGATGGTAGCTGTGGGTTTTCATTTATGGCCTTTATTATGTTGAGGTATATCCCTTAAACCTACCTTGTTAAGGACATTTTTCCTGACTGGATGTTGTGCTTTGTTAAATGCTTTTTCTGCATCTATTAATATAATCATATGGCTTTAATCCTTTCTCTTATTGATGTGATGTATCATATTGATTGATTTGCAAATATTGAACCACCCTTGCATCTGGGAATAAATCCCACTTAATTGTGGTGAATGATTTTTTTAATGTATTGTTGGATTCTGTTTACTAGTATTTTTTTGAGGATTTTTGTATCCACATTTATCAGATATATTTGCATGCAGTTCTCCTTTTTTGTGATGTCTTTCTCTGGTTTGGTATCAGGGTGATATAGAATGAATTTAGAAATTTCCTTCTATTTTTTGGAATAGTTTGAGTAGAATAGGTATTATTAACTCTTCTTTAAATGTTTGGTAGAATTGGCCTCTTGAGCTCTGTGGTCCTGGGCTTTTGTTTGTTGGAGTTTTGGGTTACATAATCAATTTTTTTGCTGGTTATTGGTCCACTCAGATTCTCCACTACTACTTTCACTTATGGTAGGCTCTATGTTTCTAGGAATTTGTCCATTTCTTCTAGGTTGTCTAATTTGTTGGCATGTAGTTTTTCATAATACTCTTTTATAATTGTTTGTATTTCTGTGGTGTTGATTGTTGTTTCTCCCCTTTCATATTGTTTATTTGAGTCCTTTTCTTTTTTTTCTTTTTTTTTTTTTTTTTGTGAGTCTAGGGAGAGGTTTATCAATTTTATTGTATCTTTTCAAAGAACCAACTCCTGTTGTCATTTGTATGTTCTATTGCTTTTTAAGTTTCTATATCATTTAGTTCTGCTCTATACTTCATTATATCCGTACTTCTCCTGGTTTGGGGTTTTGTTTGTTCTTCATTTTCTAGTTCCTATAGAGGTAAGGGTAGGTTATTTATGATTTTTCTTGTTTCTTGAGGTAGGCCTGTGTTGCTATAAACTTTCCTCTTAGAACTGCTTTTGCTGCATCCCAAAGGTGGGCCATTGTGGTTTCCTTTTCATTTGTTTCCATGTACTTTTTGCTTTCTTTGATTTCTTGGCTGACCCATTCATTGTTTAGTAGCATGTTATTTAACTTCCATGTATTTGTGGTCTTTAAAGTTTTTTTTCTTGTGATTGATTTCTAAATTTATAGTGTTGTGGTAGAAAAGATGTATGGTATGACTTTGATCTTTTTGAATTTGCTGAAGCTTCTTTTGTGGCCTAATACGTGATCTGTTCTGGAGAATATTCCATGTGCACTTGAAAAGAATATGTATTCTGCCAATTTAGGATGGAATATTCTGACTGTATCTGTTAAATCCTTCTGTTCCAGTGTGTTATTCAAAGCCACTCTTTTCTTGTTGATTTTCTGTTTGGATGACCTGTTCATTGACATAAGTGGGGTATTAAAGTCCTCTAATATTACTGTATTATTATCAATTAGTTCTTTTATGTTTGTTAAGCATTTTGTGTATTTGGGTGCTCCCATGTTGGGTGCAAAATATTTATAGTTATATTTTCTTGTTGGACTGTCCCCTTTATTGTGAGACAATGTCTTTTTTTGTATCTTTTTACAAACTTTGTTTTAAAGTCTGTTTTTGTCCAATCTCACTATTACTACTCCAGCTTGTTTTTGACATACATTTGAATGAAGTTTCTCCATCCCCTCACTTTCCATCTGTAGGTGTCTTAGGACTGAAATGAGTCTCTTGTAGACAGCACTTAGTTGGGTCATGTTTTGTTACCCATTCTGTCACCCTCTGTCTTTTGATTGGAGCATTTAGTCTATTTACATTCAAAGTAATTATTGGTAGATACATATTTGTTGCCCGTTTGTTACTTTGTTTCATGGTTTTTGTAGTTTTCTGTACACAAGATACTGTCACTTGCAAATATAAATAGTTTAACTTCTTTCTTTCTAGTCTGGATGCCTTTTGTTTATAAAATAATGATATCTGAAACTATTTCTAAAATGTATTTAAGCAAAAATACTTAAAATTTAAAACAACTTTGAGAGGCCTGGGTGACTCAGTGGTTGAGTGTCTGTCTGCCTTTGGCTCAGTTGTGATCTGGGGATCCAGGATCAGTCCCACATCAGGCACCGTACAGGGAGCCTGCTTCTCCCTTTTCCTGTGTCTCTGTCTCTCTTTGTGTCTCTCATGAATAAATAAATAAATCTTCAAAAAAATATTTAAAACAACTTTTTTCATACATTAAAATACTTTAAAATTTGTCAAAGTTTTGGGGCACCTGGGTGGCTCAGTTGTTGAGCGTCCGACCCTTGATCTCCACTCAGGTCTTGATCTCAGGGTTGTGAGTTCAAGCCCTGCATTGTGCTCCACACTAGGTATGGAGCCTACTTAAAAAATATTAAGGTGTTTACACAGACACATATCAGGGTCTCCATCTTGAATATTCTTTTTATATTATTTAGAGAAATCTTAAAAGATCCTATCATTCAGTCAAATGAAACAATATATTTTGTTCTGGTTCTTAAAATACAGAATTCCAGAGAGAAGATGTGTAATATTAGTGTATGAATGTGAGAGATGATGGCTGTTCTGTACTTTTAAAACTGCATGTGTATGTAGATGGTGAAAATAAGTTGATGCTATTTTGTGTCATTTTGCTAATAGAATATGATGAAAATCTCTCTTAGATTTAGCCAATAGAGTAATAAAGTCCTGAATTAATATGAAAAACATCCAGTTGCTCATTTAAAATATGTAGAATGTTTGGGGCACTTGAGTGGCTAGGTTGGTTCAGCATCAGACTCTTGATTTTGGCTCAGGTCATGATCTCAGGGTCCTGACAACAATCCCCATGCTGGGCATGGAGCCTGCTTAAGATTCTCTCTCTCCTTCTGCCCCTCCCACCATCTGAAAAATAAAATAGATTTTTCTGAAATGAAGTAGAATTTCTTGTGAGGAATATGTGTATTTGCAGAACACAGAGGACTTTGTTAATTTTTTTTTTTAAATAAATTCATTATAGTTGAAATATCCAAAGATGCAGAACCTGGGATTGGAAGATTCCTTGCAGTGTCACTAACTAGTGTAATGTTCACCAAGTCACAGTGCTCTGTCACTTGATTTTCTCATCTCTAAAATAATACCTGTTTGCCTACCTTAGAATATAACTGAAGAGCATGAGATTAATGCAACATGTTATTGTTCTCATTACTATTAAATGCAATAAGTAAAATCTACCATAATTTGAATCATTTACTAGTTCTCTGCCTTTGTCACACGAATCTTCATCCCACCAAAGACACCATGTTGAAGAGAATAATAGGAAGTATTGTTGAGTGTATTGATATATGATTGAGTGAATGAAACCAGAGATGGCATTGTACCTGCAGATTGGGAGGGATTGTGTCTCACCTGGCACACTGCTGAAATGCCTGTGTGGAAGTGTTAGCCCTTTTCCTTGCTGCCAGTGATGTAATCCTGCTGTGTTAGACTTTCCTGCAAGTGATTGATCTGCTTCAGTAAGGCTCACATTTTACATCAGTTAACTCTGAGCATTTTACTAAATTTAGTGGACTCTCTTTGGCATCTAAGTAAATGTAAAAGCGAAAGAGGACAGTGATAATTGTTACCAAAGCATTAAAATTACATACTATTGCGATTCCTGGTTTTGTGTATGCTTTTGAAACTTGTTTTTGTTTGAGATTTGGCTGTAAATATAACCTAAAAGAAAGTATATAGCTAATGAGTCTTATCCAGCATTTCCGTATTGACAAAATGGTTAGTTATTTCTAAAGACAAAACCAAATAATTTGATATCTAAAATCAGGAAAATATTTTAAGCTTCCAGATAATTTTTTATTTATATATTTAGAAACTATAATGCTTTTTGTAATGTGTTTGGCTTTTAATACAGAATTTAAAACCAGGTATAGTAATTTTTCTCTTATATAATCAGAAAATCAGATATTTCATAGAAATGAAGTTCTCAGATAAATCTATTTTTAATTGTTATTTGTAATGAAAAATACCACCAATTATTAAAAATCTCCTATATATACTCAAGATGCTGTCTGGGAGCCTGATTTATATTACCACATTCAGTCTTTAGAAAAACCTCATGGGATCAGGATTTATTGTTGAGGAATCCAAAGCTGTACAAGGTCTTCCTATATGCAAAGTCTGCTTTTCCACACTTTCAGATACTAATTTTTTCAGATACAATTTTAAATTGTTCTCCACCCCTCCCCCCTTATTTGGTGGAGTGTAGTGAGTATAATTTAACCTCACAGTGCCTCAGGATTTTCCTTTTAATATGATTGTTTAGCTGTAATACCTTGCCTGGAGCTCGTAGTTCCTCTTTGTCCCTGTAGTGAATGGCCTGGCCATGCCTTAGTACTGATCCCTGCCATCTCCTTTCCTGTCAGGACATCTGCGTGTGTGCGTACCCGGCTCTGGCCACTCTCACCCTCCAGCCTTCTGGCATAACTAAACTTGTTAGGCTTGTGAATTAAAACTTGGACTTGGTGTGAGAACCTGTGTGCCCTTCCTTCTAAGTAAAATAGTGAATTTATGTCACCTATTTCAGCTCTTAATAGGCATCTTTTGGGGATTTCTGGGTTTAGAACTTTATTCTAGAAGGCTGAACTTGAATAGAAATCTAGTCCCTGGCCTTACTGAGTACAACATACAGAACATGTGAAAATTATACCTAGCTAATCTTACATGCTACTGTTTCTTTGAGTTATAAAGACTTTTTTTTTTTTAAAGATTTTATTTATTTATTCATGAGAGACACAGAGAGATAGAGAGGCAGAGACAGAGGCAGTGGGAGAAGCAGGCTCCATGCAGGGAGCCCGATGGGGACTTCATCCCAGGACCCCGGGATCATGCCCTGAGCCAAAGGCAGATGCTTTAACCGCTGAGCCACTCAGGCGTCCCTGAGTTATAAAGACTTTTAAGAGTACAAATGTGAGTTAGTTAAATAGAAAGGATATGACAGATAAAATTTTATGAATAAAGATAATTCTACTTGTAGCTTTTAATATTTACTTAAAGTTCCGTGATTTGGAAGTTTTTGTTTTTTTTTTTTATGATAGTCAGAGAGAGAGAGAGAGAGAGAGAGAGAAGCAGAGACACAGGCAGAGGGAGAAGCAGGCTCCATGCACCGGGAGCCCGATGTGGGATTCGATCCTGGGTCGCCAGGATCGCGCCCTGGGCCAAAGGCAGGCGCCAAACCGCTGTGCCACCCAGGGATCCCTAGAAGTTTATTATTAAAGCTACATCATCGTATATCTGCCAGAATTGTTTTTGCAAAATTACTTTGCTATATTTAATGCTCAATCTTGGTATTGCATTTATATGAAAAAATTATTTTTGGTTTGTAAAATAAGAAATTAACTGGAAAGAGATGAGTTATTGGCATATACGGGTTTTCTCCACATCGAGATAGTTTAATTTTTGCCTAGTATTTTAACTTCTTTTAAAAAGAAACCACCCATTGCACCTCCTGACTCAACCACTATGATGCCACTGATCACCTATCAGTGACAGGTGATCGTAGATCTGACAGGAGGAAAAAATGGGTCCCCTTTCATAATAGTAGCATATATGGTGACTTGCTGCAAGTACTTATAAGCATGTTAAATGTTTTGAAAATATATCTTAGTGCTGTGGTTCTCAACTCCCATTCCTCAAGCCTTTCACAGGTTACTGCCAAATGTTGATCAGCACCTAAGAAATATTTTTGGCTTTCACTGTATAGTTAGTATGAGGAGGATTGAACTGTCAGATTGAACACTGAGCTGAGTGGGTTCTGTAATTCAGCTTAAAGCAGTTACAGTTTGGCCAAGGGAAGATTCTCTGTGTATGGAGACTGTAAAGAAATGAGCCTCAGGACGTGTGATGGAAGCCGAGGCTGCAGCATTTGCCCTCAGTGACCCAAAGGGAAAGCCTGGTCCGTGACACTAACACATTATTATGCTGGAGCAGATACTGAGTTACAGTAATTTCAAAATCAGGCTGTCTGCACAGAAAAAAAAGTTGAGGACCACTGCTCTTTGCATTTTCCTTTTTGAATAAAGTAGTATCAGTTATCAATGTTAAGTTGGAGACATCTCAGTTATATCAGATATTATGGACACAAAATTGCACTTTCATTTACTAATGTCTTTACTTGGGAATTAAAAGTTAAGTTCTACATTACTATAGAAATTCAGGAAAAAAGCCAGCAAATTGATATATAACACTGCTGAAGTCTACCAATTACTTTTTAATTGGTATTATAGACCTCATTCTGAAACCAGAATGTTTTATTCTCCTCAGTGTGAATATGCTGTATGAAGTTTCTCTAATTGATTTGCTGTGCCCATTCCATTTGATGTATCATTTTTCACAATATTTCCTAATTTGTGCTCACTTCTAATGAACAGAGTCGTTAGGACAGGCATGTCTAAGTACAACTGACAGCTAACATTAGGTGCCAGATGCAGTTTGTAAAGCTATGTAGAGCTGTAGAGAACAGTTTAAATAAATTAGCACCTGTACATTAGTCTCACTTGCTGGTAATTTATAAGCGAATCAGTAGAGATGACATTTAGGTAAGTCATTGATCAAGTTAACAGCTGCAAACCCACTGCCCAGCTGGGATACCTAATTAATAGAGATTGCATTCCTGACCCAGTGCTCCTCCTGGGTTGAGCGTGCAATCCTTTTATACTTTGATTTAAGCCTAAGAAGGTAGTTAAATACTTTGCCTTCATTTTAGGGAACCCTTGAATTACCAGTACTCCTAGCATTTTAAACATCTAAAAATGTAAGAAACATATTTACAAAGGGGAATTGCCTTACTCCGTGATTTAAAAAAATCAACCCCCCAAAAGGTTAACTTTTTAAAAATTTACATTCTTTATTTTTGTCAGCACTTCTTTTTGATTCAGGTAAATAGGGCTACGGTCCAATACATTTTTAAAGGTTCCTATACTTGCCATTAAATGTATACTCCACTTTTTTGTTTCCAAAAGAAGCATGGTTTTTGTGTTTTATTTTTTTGTTACGGTGACAACCAACCATTGAACCTACTTCATATATGAAACTGATGTGGAAGAGCTTGGTTCTTGTCTCACAGAGTCAAAGAATGAATCTCGCAAAGAAGAGTTAGTAAAGCTTTAGAAATTTATTAAGCAAAGATACAGAGCAAGCTCTCAGAAGTGAGTGAGATTTTCTGATTGCCTCAAAATCAGAGTAAGGCAATGATTTGTTATCTCTTTCAGGTGTATGTTGTGTATGTTCATGGATATTGGTGATGTTTACATACCAGTATGAACTACGGGTTACATCCAGAATCTGGTTCCTGGATAGGAAAAGGGTTCTCTTGAAACAAATGCTAGCCTAAAACAAATAACAATATTAGGCTAGTAATATTGTTTTCAAGCTTCTTGAAAAATTGAGTCCCAACTGATAATCCTCACAGGGTTACCACTGAGGGCTTGTAGGGTTGGTCTTTTATTGAAAGCTAACCAGGGAACCTAAATCCTTTTAATATTATCTCTTGATACCACCATTGAGTAGGGACTAGTGATAACATCTTTAATGGCTTACTGCTTTGGGATCTGGTTATTCTTTGTTGGTCACAGGTGACTGTCATAAAAAGACATCTTACCTTCCCTGCCCACACCTAGGGCAGGGTAGTCTGGCTTGTTTCCTTATCTCTGGTTTCCTTACACCTCAGCATTTTTGGGGTTTTTTGTGAGCCTGATTCCGTGGCCCCCTACCTGTCTCTCTCTACCTAGCCCTGTTTGTCCCTAACTTGAAGCTATTTTTTCAAATGTAACATAAGTTTAAAACACTAAGAACTTTGCCAAGTTGAATTCCATACAAATTCCAGAACTTCATTATAAGAACTATTAAGCTAGAATTTATTATAGGAAAGTGCTTTTTTTCCCCTCCCTATACCCATGGCTCAGAGCTTTTTCTGAGGGAACATAAAACTGAAAGGTTAAGTCATCAACAGCCTCAAAATCAGAGTAAGGCAGTGATTTGTTGTGTGTTCATGGATATTGGTGATGTTTATATACCAGTGAACTACAGGCTGCATCCAGAATCTGGCTCCTGGATTGGGAAAGGGTTTTCTTGAAACACAAATGCTAGCCTAAAACAAATAACAATATTAGGCTAGTAATATTTTTTTCAAGCTTCTTGAAGAATTGAGTCCCAACTGATATACACTTGGCCCTTGTACAACACAGGAGTTAGGGGTGCTGCCCTCCTGTAGAGTAAAAAATCCACATATGCCTTTTGACTCCCCCAAAACTTAACTACTTACTAATAGCCTACTGTTGTTTGAATGCCTTACTAGTAACATAAATAGTTGATTAACATATTTCGTATGTGATGTGTATTATATATCGTATGATTACAATAAAGCAAGTGAGAGAAAAATGTTATTAAGAAACTCATAAGGAAAATACATTTACAGCAATACTCTGTTTGTCAAAAACAAAAATCATCACCTACCTGGACCTGCAGAAGTTCAGACCTTTGTTCTTCACGGGTCAAATGCATATATTTTTGTGTTCTGTTTTGTTTTTTAAGATTTTATTTATTTATTCATGAGAGACAGAGAGAGAGGCAGAGACATAGGCAGAAAGAGAAGCAGGCTCCATGCAGGGAGTCCAGTGTGAGACTTGATCCCGGACTCCAGGATCACATCCTGAGCCACCCACACGTCCCTATATTTTTGTTTTTGTAGAAGAATTGGGTGTTTCTCAGTTTATATAACTGTTTTATGTAGATTGTTTAGAAGTGAAAAAGTGCTTATTCCAGAAAATTAAGGGGGCACCTGGGTGGCTCAGTGGTTGAGCATCTGCCTTTGGCTCAGGTCATGATCCCAGGGTCCTGGAATTGAGTCCCAAATCAGGCTCCTTGCAGGGAGCCTGCTTCTCCCTCTGCCTATGTCTGTGCCTCTATCTGTCTCTCATAAATAAATAAAATCTTAAAAAAAAATTAGGAAATTTCAGTTAATTCTCTTGTGGTTGATAAATGTGGCCCAAGTTGGCCAAACTACAATTCACATGTGAAATGCCAAGTGTCCTCTAATTTAAGACCTAGGTCATGTCCTGCTGGTACATCTTCTCTAGTGCCTAGTCAGTGCCACATGCACCAGGGAATCCTAGAACATTACAGGTAGGTTAACATTAGCAGAAAGTCCAGTATTTCCCTCACCACCTTCTTCCACTGGTTTTCTGATTGACTTAATTTTCCCTTACAATATTTAAATTCTGCATTTTTACCATGCCAATACAGATATTTCTGAATAACATCAGGAAAACTGCTGAAAAACAGCTGAAGTTTTTCAACACTTTCTTTGCCTTTGTTTCTCATTTGGTTTACAACCAAATGATCCTGGCCAGAGAAGGTGAAATCTTACCATAAGTGCTTGCAGCGTAAGAAGTGTGAGAGGCAAGAAGCAGGAAAGCTGTTGGGTTCTCTGGTGGATCCAGTGCCCTCATAGAGGCAGGGCTTCTAGTAACAGAATGGCAGTGACTTCAGGGAGACCATGCTGATGAGATTGGTGCCGGAACAGCAGACTGCAGTACACATGTTCTCATATTTTGCAAACATGCAGAATGTCCGGGAGCTGTGTCATTACCAGCAGGCTTTAGAGAGGAAGGTGATACATGCTTTCTTCCTCTCACAATTCCTGCCTATAAGATGGTGGTAGGGACCTTACTGTGGACCTGGACTGAAAGCCTTGCAGAGTCTGGGTGGAGTGTTCCCTAGAGAGTATATTGCAGATATGGCTGTGTCCTCCTGGGCTCTGGAGGATGACCTTGTTGCTTCAGGTAGGCGTTCTGAGGCTGCAAGAAAGAGGTGGATGCTTTTCATTTTTGTCATTATGTTTGGTTGGGTTTTTCTTCCTTTTCCTTTGTTCTAGGAAGAAAGAGGTGCAAAACCAGGAGTTTTCAGTATTGGTCACAACTTGATATTTATATCTTTTTCTTTCCAGTAGCAAGTTAAGATTAACTGTGGAAAAGGAACAACAGAGGATGGAGGCAGTGGGGAGGACAGTGGGAGCTTTCCTGAATTAATAGACATTACGAGGAGACTAATGAGGTATCTCCATGATACTAAGTTCCCCATTCAAATACCCAGGGAGGGCAGCTTGGGTGGCTCAGGGGTTTAGCGTCCCCTTTGGCACAGGGCCTGATCCTGGAGACCTGGGATCGAGTCCCATATCAGGCTCCCTGCATGGAGCCTGTTTCTCCCTCTGTCTGTGTCTCTGTCTCCGTCTCTCTGTCTCTCTTTGTGTCTCTCATAATAAATAAAATCTTTAAAAAAAAAATCCCCAAGGAATCAAATCACAGATCTGAGTATTAAAATGCTTTCACCTCACAGAAGAGAATATGAGGAATGGCTATCATTACCAAATTCATCAAAGAGATCTTCTATTCAAAGACTATTTGGTAGTTAATATTCTCTCGTGAACGTGGGTATTTGTTAAGTTAGACCAGTAAAATTAAATTATAGACTTTATAACTCTGTAACAGTTTAATGAGGTTTGAAAACCATGCTGAGGTACACAATAGTAATGTCAGTGCAGTGCTGTCCATACTGCGTGAAGGCTTTGGTTAAAATCATCTAAAGCTGTGTGGTTGCCATACCTAATGTGTGGTTGTTTAAAGTTAGTTAATATTAATTAACATTAAAGTTTAGTTCTTCAGTCACACTAGCCACATGTGAAGTACACAATAACCACATGGACTACAGGCTGTCATACCAGCCAGCAGAGATTATAGAATATTTCCATCATCAGAGAAAGTGCTTTTGGACTGTGTTGACCAGAGGATTGCTCTGTCATTTCCTCCCAAGTAAGAATTTTTAGTCTGCCTTGTGTTATTTGAAAGAAAGAGAACACTTTAGAAGTATAAGTAATATCATTTTGCAATTTCATTTTTATATTGCTTTCATTGAAACAATTCAAAATCCCTGAAGAATTGGACTTTGAAAACAGTTCAGAAATACACTGTAGGAATAAATAGAAATTTAGAAGGTAGAAAACGGTTGCTTTTATCTGAGTGAAACAACAGGTTTACTAAAACAAGTTGTTCAGTTGTTTGGTTATTCAATTATAGAAGAGCAAAAGATTCATGACTTGTGTGTATGTATAAATATGTGTGTGAATGTGTGTACACATACGTAAATATACGTATTTATGTATGTATATTACATGGGGGTAGGAACCAGAATTGAAAAAGTGAAAATATTCTAGGCTAATAGCAATAGCAATAAACCTTAGTTTGTATACTATTTCTTGTGAAAATTTCGGTCATACAGAAAAGGAGAAATAATTAGATAATGTATACCCTATGACCATCACCTAGTTTAAATAGCATTTTGCTATATATTTGCTTCCCCTGTGTATTTTATAGCTGAACTATTTTCTTTCTTTTTTTTTTTTTAAGGGTTTTTATGTATTTATTTAAGAAAGAGCGTGAGAGAGAGCATGAGTGGGATGGGGAAGGGAGAGGGAGAAGCAGACTGCCTGCTGAGCAGGAAGCCTGACCTGGGCTTGATCCCAGGACCTGGAGATCATGACCTGAGCCTAACTGACTGAGCCACCCAGGCACCTCTGAACTATTTTCTTTTAAAGTCTGCCTTCAGTCAGGTCATGATCCCAGAGTCCTGGGATGGAGCCCCATGTCCGGTTCCCTGCTCAGTGTTGAGCCTGCTTCTCCCTCTCCTTCTGCTGCTCCCCCTGCTTGTGTGTGTGTGTGTGCATGCTCTCTCTCTCTCTCCCTCTCTCTCTCTCTCTCTCCCCTCTGTCAAATAAATCTTTAAAAAATAAAATCAGTTACAAATGTTATGACACTTTATCCCTTTATACTTGAGTATATATTTCCAAAAAAATCAGGATATTTCCCCATATAACCACAATACCATTATCACATTTAACAAAATTAATTTGAATATAGTCTATAGCAGGGTATTGATCAGTATTTAAATTTTGTCAATTATTTATAAAGTGTTGTATTTTCTAGTTGAGTCACTCAAAAGACTCTGCTGTCAATTTCCTTCTCCATTTATCCTTTGAGTACTGTATTCCTCTGCTACCTACCTTTCAGTTATCTGTCCAGAAGCAGATGACCCCCCTTCTGACATATCAGAAGGTCAGTGGGAGCCTAACATTATGTCACAGTGCCTACATCATTTACCTCACATTATCTTATCACGTAGGCATTTTATCATCTCATACTGTCACAAGATGAGTACAGTACAATCAGGTATTTTGAGAGACCACATTTGCATAACTTTTATTACAGTATATGGTTTTATTTTTAATTGTTTTGTTTTTAATTTTAAAAATTGTTTTTTAATTGTTTTATTGTTAATCTCCTACTGTATCTAATTTATAAATTAGACTTTATCATAGGCATGTGTGTATAGGAAATAGTGTAGTACATATATAGGGGTCAGTACTATTTGCGGCTTTAGGCTGCTGAGGGTCTTGGAATGTATCTCCTATGAATGAGGCGGACTGTGGTATCTGCCAATATTCTCCATCTAGGGTGGGAGAATGGTGACTAAGAAACCAAGGCCCTTTGCCTTCCAGAGCACCCTCTGCATGTGACCAAGCTAAGATCCAAAAATTTGGTAACCGGCCTGGGAGGAAGAACAGTGAGAAGGTAAAAGCAAGTTATCTGAGGAGCAGCTTTGAACGTGCTATTAGGATATACTTCAGTGGGGGATCCCTGGGTGGCGCAGCAGTTTAGCGCCTGCCTTTGGCCCAGGGCGCAATCCTGGAGACCCGAGATCGAATCCCACGTCGGGCTCCCAGTGCATGGAGCCTGCTTCTCCCTCTGCCTATGTCTCTGCCTCTCTCTCTCTCTCTGTGTGACCATCATAAATAAAAAAATAAAAAAAATAAAAAATTCTGTTTAAAAAAAAAAGGATACTTCAGTGGAACAGCCCTAAGACAGTTGACAGTTGGGAATGGTTTGGAAACTACAGAACTAGATTTAGCCTATCTCATTTCGCCCGAGAGAATCAGAGATGGCACTCTGAGGGAACTAGCATTTCAGGGAGGAGCAGAGATGTGTTTACAAGAGACCAGGGAAGGGCAGCCCGGGTGGCGCAGCAGTTTGCGCCGCCTGCAGCCCAAAGTGTGATCCTGAAGACCTGGGATCGAGTCCCACATCGGGCTCCTTGCATGGAGCCTGCTTCTCCCTCTGCCTGTGTCTCTTCCCCTCTCTCTCTCTCTCTGTGTGTGTGTGTCTCATGAATAAATAAGTAAAATCTTAAAAAAAAAAAAAAATACTATCTCTTAAAAAAAAAAGCAAAAAAAAAAAAAACGAGACCGGGGAAGAACTTGGAGAGAGGTAGGAGGGGAACATGGCTGGAAGTGAGGCAAAGACTGAAGCCTCCTATGGAAGAGACCTGGCTGTAGGTCATGAGATTCGGAAGGAAGTCTTGGTGAGCCAAAGCAATTGCAGGATCAGAATTCTTGTGAGGCCAGATTGAAATCTGTGGGTGAAAGAATTGAGGTAGTTGAGGAAGTGAGTGTGTCCTTCTAAGAACGGAAATAAGAATGGAAATTAAGGGTGGCTTATTGGCCTGGATGACATGAGGAGTCTTGTGTAGGTGGCTCACAAATAGGGCAGGAATTGGTATGTAAAGGAAAGGTGAGCATCAGCCTTTGTGGTTGCTGCAAGAAGTATGGAAATTCAAGCCAGGAAGGACAGGGGAGAGAATAGACTGGCCAAATGGTGTGGGTCTGGAGACACCTAAAACCTCTGTCTCTCCAGTTTGTTTGAGGTGGTAGGGCGCAGGCAAGTCTGGAGATTGCCCCAGTAGGTATAGACAAAGAGGAAATCACAGAGCCCAGGAAGTTAGGAGAGATCCCTCAGGAGGGCTGGTATTTGATCTAGGTCTCAGAAGACAAGAATATGTTTAATGGAGAAATGGAACAATGGTATTCCAGGCAAAGAAAACAATGTAAAGGTAACCTTACTTGGCAAGAACAAGTGACTGCTAAGAAGAGCCAGATGAAAAATATTGTTGAGAAAAGTAAGTGACCACTTCCCTTAGTTCCTGCCGTGTAACCTAGAAATAGTTTCAGCACAGGTCCTGGGTATATTTTACTAAGCAATATACACTGTGACAGTGACACCCCCCCCCCCATCCCCCCGTATTTGAGATTATGTGTGACTCTGTCTCCACTGCTAGAATGCGATCAGGAACTATATCTTCCTAAACTAGCAGAGTACCTAGAACTTCGGTGTGATGAGTATTTGTTGAGTAAAATTGATTTACGGTGAATGGTCACTGTTTTTTCCTTTGAGCACAGTTGGGCTTTCTCCTAATTTTATTGCTAAAGAGCTGAATGTCCTTGATACCAGTGGAGAAGTAAATCTGTTTTCTGAGAGACCTAGGTTGGTTCCCTAACCTCAACAGGGAAGAGCACATTCAGAAATTAAATATCAGAAGGTTCAAGTTCTAGCTTTGCCACTTTAAGTCTTAAAATATTGTGAGGAAGTATTTCACATAGAACATTTTTGTATAGCTAACATTTATCTAGTGCCTACTGGGTGCTGTACTTTTGCCAGTACCTTATTTAATCCCCACAACAACTAGATAAAGCTGATGTCCTTACAAGTTAGAATCACTGGGAATGGTGTTACCAGAGGATATTTTTATGGTTATAGGACATAGTAAGGGTCTTAGATTATTTACACATTCACCACTCCCTCTGTTCTGAATTCTGAAGTGCAGTGAAAGTAAGGGTTTTACTGTGGTACAGCACATGATGCTGTGCCCAGAACACATCAGTGGGCTACTCAACTTCATCCTAACACTCAAAATTCTTTTCCTGTGAGTACTATTTTTTCCAAACGATATTCACTGACTTGAGTTTTAACAACTATTAAAACAAGTTATACAGACCCAGAAAGCCAACAAAATTATTTTTTCATAAAATCCAGGTCTCTTTGCCTCAGAACTTGTAAGAAATCTATTTAGAGTGCCCATAGGAGATAAATGGAAGTAATAGGTTAGGTCTGCTGAACAGTGACAGACCACTCAGGAGTGTGACTTTCCTGTTTTGTATCTTCTGTTTGGTTGAAAACAGTAACCAGTGTATGACTAATAGAACACTGGAATTAGGAAGCATATTCCTCATAATCTGGTAGAAAAGATATAATACAGATTTTGAAAAAAAAAAAAAAAAGTTTACCTTATGTGTTGTTTCTTCCTTTGTTCCTTTTTCTGCCATCCTTGGTTTTTCATTGTTTTTACTGAATTTGTGATTTGGTTGTTTCTCTACCATGGTATCTTGCTCTGTGGTCCTTTTCCATAGTACGTAGTACAAAACTAATGTAGTTTGGTACAAATGTAATAATACTTGGTACAATATATAAGCGTAGTACATTGTATATGCCATATCAATAATTAGTAATAGAGTATATAGTGTGTAGTATAGTATAAAATAGTACAATACAGTATAGTTGGTTGTGTTATTATTCTCACTTAGGAGCGCCTGAGTGGCTCAGTTGGTTAAGCATCTGTCTTGTGTCTGGCTCAGATTTTGATCTCAGGGTCATCGTATTGAGTTCTGTGTCATGCTCAGTGCCAAGTCAGCTTGTCCCTCCTTCTGCCCGCCCCCCGCCCCAATTGCATGCTCTCTCTAAAATAAATAAATAAAATATAATCAATATAGTGAGGAATTCTGAATTAGTAAATATCTGTTAATTTATTCTTAGCAGAAGAGTTTTGTTTTTGTTTTTGAGGCAGTGCTACTTTTCCGGATTCCTTTAGGAAATCAGGAAATTTCCAGCAAATTCTTTATTAACTTGTTTTTTATTTGTAAGACCTAGACAGCCTTTGCAATTGAGGCTTTATTTTCACGTTCTACCAGTTAACTTCCTGGTGACTTGTCTGCATCTTAGTTTTCATGAGAAATCTAGCTGCAGGCTAGAATCCTTTACATTTTCACTACCCTCATGGACTCTCACCTAGGTTACTAGTAATTTTTATATTTGAAGATGAATGCCATTGACAGCTTGAATGTGACTTGAAAGTTAGTTGCAGCTCTGTCCCCTATCCCCCATAACTCTGGCACGCTCACCTCAGGCTACAGGTTGTACTTCAGTGTTCACGCTAATAGTCTTATGCAAGCCCTGGGTCAGTAGCCTCTTGGCTACGATGTCTGACCAGCCTTGGGGCTACCGTGTCTGACTGTGGGAACCAGGCCTGATGTCCATCTGGTCTACAGGTGCTGTAGGCTCATGGTGGCCCTGCTGAGACAGTTTAGGTTTGGAAAGATTTAAATGACTTACTTTTTAATTTTTAACATTTTCCTCAGCTTTTTATTTTTCAAATTTCCAGAAGACTTGAATATTCAGTGAATACAAACACACATATATACATCTTTCATGTAGATTTGCCAGTTTTTAGCATTTTGCCACATTTCCCTTGTCTCTGTATATATAAAAGTTTGAGTGAGCCATTGAAAATGCACATAGCATAACACCTAACCCCTAAATAAACATATCAGCATGTACCCCTAAATACGTACATCCTTTATATCATTTTTCCACGATACCACTATTATATTTAATACAATTATAATAATTCTATAATGCCATGTATTGTATAGTCTATACTTAAATTTCCTCAGTTTTCCCCAAGATGTCTTTATAGCTGGCTAGTTGTTTTGTAGAATCCAGACCACTTGTCTGGCTTCTATAGTTGTCCACATTCTGGCTTTCTACTTGCTTCCTTGTGATTAGATCTAGAATGTATAAAGGGTAATACTTACATGATTCTGTATACTTCTTATTCCTTCATACCAGGAGGTACATAATGAGTTTGTCCCACTATTGATTGTATGTCTGATCCCTTATTTGATGTGGTGACCAGTAGACCTCTTCATTGTAAAGGGAACTTTTTCCTCTTGTAGCTAAGAAGATGACTTTGGCATCCACTAGTGATGCTTTCCTGAAATTGATGTTTACTTTGGAAGTTATAAAACAGTGATTTTTCTCCTTCTGCCATTCCTCCTACTTTTATTAACGGGTGTTGTTTCATAAAGAGGCTTTCCTTTTCTCTTTGCCTCCTACCTCAGAACCCTGGAGAGTGAGAGAGAGTGTGTGTGTGTCTGTAGAGGCACATTCTTCAACATGTACATATTGAGTGTATTATAAGGCATTGCCGTTTTCTTTTTGATGTTCACATTGTCCCAAGTGGGAGCTCCTTGAAACTGGCTTCTCTGTCCTTTCATACACTTTCTTGCTTTCTGGCATGGGAAGGTGTCTCAGACTTATTTTGTACTTTCCCTGCCTTGGGCCTAGAATTAACCATTTTTCTAAGATACTCTGTTCCTTATACTAGGAAATTGTATTTAGAAACCAAGATTTGGATGCTAGGGGCCACTCATTGCTCCTAGAGTTTCATTGCTTCTATGCTCCTTCAGGGGACAAAACTAAAAAGTATTATCGTTTAAATTTGTAGGAATAATCCAGGGAATAGTATTTTTTAAAGATCACAAGTATGCATTGATTTGTCCAATTCAAATTTAACATTACATTTCTTGTATATTTGTATCTCTTCTCCTACAGTAACATTTTGGTCACCGTGTAATTAATACATTCACTTACTTTATGGTGTAATATACACAAAATGTTTCTGAATTTTAATATTAATTTTAACATTAATGTTACTAGCCATAAACCTTCCAAGTAAAGTTGAAGATTTTGCTGTTTTTCTTTTGTCATTAGAAATTAGGTTTATTTGTTTATATTAAATTTTAGAGTTTCTTTTGAAAATTTTAGTCTTTAATATGTACAACCTATTCATGCTTCAAAGTTAAGCTGAATTAAAGGCATACCCAGGGAAGCTTTACTCATCTCTGTGTCCCTCACCCTGCCGCCACACACTCCTTTATAAAGCATGACTTTTATTAGTTTCTACTGTACTTTCCCTTGTGGAAAGAAACCTGTGTATATTTTCCCCTATTCCTGTTTGTGTTTTCTTCCTTTTCTTACACCAAAGGTCACACTCTAAGTACATTTCCTTTGCATCTTGCTTTTCAGTCTTTTTTGACTGAAATGACTAGAGTGGGATGGATGTGCCATCATTTATGCAACCAACCTTGTTGGGGAGGGGGGCGGTGTTCTAAATTTTGTTATAAATCGGTGAATAACCTGTAATGATGTTGGTTTTGCCTGTGGGGATATAGGTTATATAAAGGAATATGCTATGTTTTCTTGTAGTTCTTGTTTGATTTGATTTCTGCTATTTAGCTGTCTGCCCCATCTGCAGGTTATTCTCCTGTACGTTGTTGGGCTTGCATCCACTTTTATCTTTTTCCAAGTGGCAATGAGTTGTCTCAACATCACTTCTTAAAAAGTTCACCTTTTCTCCCTCAGAGAAGGGAGGCAGAGGAGTCCCTTTTTTTAAAAAAAAATGTTCACAAAATTAGCACTCTGATGTTTGATCTAAGGGTTCCTTTAGTGTCCGTTCTATTGCCCGAAGGCTGAATGCAAGAATGAGGTTGACCCAGAAACACAGATGGGCTCCCTAATAGAATTGATTTTATAAGCCCCAAGTTGTAGGTCCCTACTTTCAGCAGCGGAATCTGATCTAGCTCATTTACTGTGTGGGAAGGCAGAAAGGCCTGTCCAAAGAGCAGCCTCTCTAAAGGAGCAGCACTGTGTTTACATGAACTACCAGTTCCTTCAGAGTTCAGATGTAGTGCTAATAAGATCCAAGGCCACAGACATCTGACACCGTGCAAGGGAAATGAAAATGCATATGGTTTGCTTTTAATTGTGAGGAGCGTGTTGGAGAAGACGCTGTCATGGCTTACATGGTGGTTCTCAAGTTGGTGGCAGTACTAGGAGGTGAGGGGCTTTAGGCAGTGTGTGGGGGCGAGATTTTTCACAGGCACTAGGGATGTTCCTGGCATTGATTGTGGAGAAGGACCAGGGGTGTTAAGCACCCTGCAGTATAGGAGAAGGGGAAGGCTGCCTGCAACAGAGCTGTCACACTCAAAATGCCAATAGCATCCCCATTGAGAAATAGACATTTAAGAGAACTTGGTTGGAAAAAGGTAGTTTAAAAACCTCTCACAACTTCCTAGGGAAGAGTTCAAAGAGCATCTAAAAACGTTAGGGCTGTCACGGTGGATGAGGCTTGGAGCCTGCTCTTCTCAGTATTCGGTCTTTGATATTTGCACTGCCAAAGAGAAGTTAGAAGGGGTGCTCTTGAGCACAATACTGTGGAGGTTGTATAGGAACACCTCCATTTGCTTTTAAAAAAGAGAGATTTGTGGTGTCATATTCATGTTGGAAACTGACACTTGGAAATTGTTAATAACCAGTTTAAGAGTTACAAATAATTTTTCTTTGGGGGGGATGTATATGTGGTTATTTTATTACCCATTTAAAGGATTATAAGATGAGACAATGTATATGAAATTCTTAGTTTGATATCCTTAGTTTGATACTGAGTACTCAGTAGCTGTTTGTCATAACATTAACTTGTGTTTATAACAGTCATTAATTAACCTTTGTGTATATTTTCAGAAAGCTATTGCTTACCTTTTTCCAAGTGGTTTGTTTGAGAAGCAAGCCAGGCCAATAATGAAGGTAGTTATCTTCATTAATATTTTTTAAAATTTCACTTAGATTTATAATATCTTACAGTAATTATCTAATGCACTGTAATTTATTTTACAGCATCCTGAACAGATTTTTCCAAAACAAAGAGGTGAGTTTGCTCAAGAATGAATGAACAGTTCTTCCTTTACTGTAGTGTTACAGTGTTACATTACATATTAGCAGTTGCCCACAAAAGGTGGAGACATATTCCCATATCTTGGCAGTTGTGCAGTCAGTCAGTGATATTTTATAACTAATAATAAATGGCTGGAATTTACAAATTATTTCTTTTTAATTAAATAATACCATAATTAGATCAGGTTAGAGTTTATGCCTGTACTATTAGACTGATTTATTTGCATTCTAACATGCCTTTTTTGAGTTTGGTACAGATCTGCTGGAAACTGATTTGCCAAAAAAATTTAAAATTTTTGTTCATTTCGGAAGCATTTTCACTGAATATAGGTTCCTCCCCCCCCCCCTTTTTTTGATCTTTCCTTTATTGATACAATTCCATTGTCTTTTGCCTCACACTGTTTCTAATGAGCAGGTAGCCATTGTTCTTGCATAGCCTTCTGTTTTCCTTGCTTCTTTTAAAATTTTCTCTTTGTCTCTTAAATGTGTAAAATTAAATTTTGACAGAAACATACAGCAGGCTTTAAGCTTTCAATGAAATAATATATTTACTCTTTCCTAATTTACATTAAAAGCCTGTTAGCCAGTATGGACTGGTGGTAGTTATCTGGTAATTTAAAAAGTACTAAAGCTAGGAGGTGGCCTGGGTGATCTCAGTTCAGGTCTTAATCTCTGGGTCATGAGTTCAAGCCACTCATTGGGCTCCACACTGGGTGTCGAGCCTATTTTGAAAAATAATTTTTTTTTAGTACTAAAAAAATTTTTTTAAAGTACTAAAGCTAGAAATTACTTCTTAAAAACATTCAGCATAAATTTATATATGTTCATCTTTTGCTACAACTGTAGAGGATTTTTTTTTCTTTGAGTAGGTATCTGTTTTTTCCTATTTATTTTGCATACCCCTGCTGTCATTGAGGAATCATCAAAGTTTTTTTAGTTTTGGTTTCCTCACAGTGGAGCAAAGAACTTAAAGTTCCTAAGAGATCTGAGTGCAGAATGTTTCTATATTTCTACAGATTTTTCCTCTAGCCACACTGAAGTGAAATAAACCTTTTTTTTTTTTTAAGTAATTTGCCTTTCAGTTTTTAAAAAGCATTTAACCTAGTTTCATAGAAGCAAAAACTCTCTCTTCTGTTTCCACTCTTATTTCATCTGTTTATGTAATATTTAATTCATGTAATTATAGAAATAAGTACTATTGTAATAAACAGGTTTGAGAATTGACACAGCTGACTCTTAGTAAGCATGTAACTCAGTAGCAAAATGTGTGGATATCCTAGAGAAGATCATGGTAGCCACAGATACTCATTGTGCAGGCAGCATTACTCAGTATCTTTTAGAGCCGATTTGGTAGAGATTGATTAGAGAGCAGGTATTTCAATAAAAAATGTATTTGTTTTTACATTGATATTTCTGCTAAGTCTGTGTTCAGAGCTAGGCATTTTTTTTTTAAGATTTTATTTATTTATTTGAGAGAGAGTATGAGGAGGGGCAAAGAGGAGAGGGAGAAGCAGACACCCCGCTGAGTAGAGCGATTGATGTGGGGCTCGATCTCAGGACCCTTGGACCATGACCCGAGCGGATGGTAGATGTTTAACAGGCTGAGCCACATAGGCGTCCCCAGAGCTAGGCCTGCTTTCATTCTGTTGCTCCATTTCACTCTTTGAAATGATAACTTTTATTTTGAATCTTGTTATAAAAATTAAGGGTCTTTTCATAACTGTATTGTGTTTTATATTTTCCTGAATTCTTTGACATAGTTGATTATAAACTATAATATCATTTCAGTTGATAGCTCTTGGGGAGATAATAAATGAAGGCTGTATTATAAGTGTATGTCACTTTGAAGATGCAGCTCAGGCTTATTGAAACAAAACTATATACAAGGCATAGAAACTTAAATTTAGTGGCTTTTCTGTAAATGTTATAACTGACTTTTTAAAAATTATTGTTAGTGGCTTCCCTATTTCAGCCTCACAGGCTCCTCATTTACATGTCTTCTTCTCTTTGTGTATCTCTATCTACTAGTTGCATCTATTGTACATCTGCCCCTCTGAAACTATTTCTTTCAAATCATACCAGCTTCTCAGAAGTTTATTACTATCAGCTGGAATGTAACAACTGAAACTCCTAGACATCCCTGCAAAATGCTCCTGTTTTTTTTGGAACTATGTTAGTATCGTAGGATTTTATCACATTGTAGTTAACTGTATTTAGACGGGATTCCTTTAGAATTAGCAAAATATTTTTTTGCCACCTACCTACCAATTTTGTACTTTGTAAACATGTGACAAACTAATTTTTGTGTTAAGAAATATCAGTGAAATTTAGATTTGAATAGTTTATAATTCTTGTAAAGTGCTGTTACTTCCTTTCTTAAAAGATAGAAGCTTCCAGATTGAGTTAACATAAAAATCCTGCTCCATTGTTTAAGACAAGTGATAAAAATATCAGAAAAAAACAAAGATATATACCAGATTGATGACAGACACAAGGAATAGCACCTAACACTAGATGAAATAGAATTCAAGGAGGTTGAAGAGTGGTTTGATGAGACAAGAATGTTAATTTATATTAATGGAATCTAATATCTTTTAAATGGATTTGACGACCATGATGAGCCTTTTTGTACCATGCATTTAACATTGAGATGTTCATAGGAAAAGCTGTTAACTAAGGCTCTAAAGAATTTGAATAGGGCAGCCCAGGTGGTACCACTACTATTCCTTAAAAGTTCATTATGATTTTGGAATTAAGAAATTTACATTCTAAAATAGAATTTAATAAAATGGCTAGTTGGAGGATAAACATATAACTATCAAATAATGGATAATGTTATACCCTTAAGTCATACAAAAATGCAGAGGACAAAGATCAATAAATTATCTATTTTAAAATTCAAATTCTCTTTGGGAAAAAGCATAAATTTAAAAAGCAACAGGGGCACAGTCAGTTAAGTATCCAACAAAGTAGGTTATTCATAAATGAAAATACAAGTAGTAAACATAGGAAATTATCAGATCAGAAACAGTATTCTATAAAAATGACAGGTGGTCATTATCACTTATCAGATTAAAAATTGTAAATATTATATATCAGCAAAAATTTAGGGTAGCTAACTAAACCATCAGAGAATCCTACTATAGAGTAGTATACTGATGATCAAGAGAGGTAGTTCCAGGGGTGCCTGAGTGGCTTAGTCTTTGTTAAGCATCTGACTCTTAATTTCAGCTTAGGTCATGATCTCAGAGTTTTGAGATCCAGCCTTGTGTTGGGCTCTGCACTGATACTGGAGCCTACTTAAGATTATCCCTCTCTCCCTCTCCCTCTGCCCCTACTCCCTGCCCAGACTCATTCATGCTTGCTCACATGTGCACCCTGTCTCTCTCACCTCTTGCTCTCCAAAAAAAGAAAGAAGTAGTTCTAGTTGTATTAGTACAGATAAGACACTCTGTTAGGTGAGAAAAGGAAGTGAAAATGGTGTAGTGTTGTCTTAGTCCATTCAAGTTACCATACACTGGGTGGTGTATAAACCCCAGAAATTTATTTCTCCTAGTCCTAGAGGCTGGAAAGTCCAAAATCAAGACACCAGGTGAGAGCCTGCTTCCTGGTTCATAGACCACTATCTTTCCCTGTGTCCTCACATGGTGAAGGGACCCAGGATCTCTGGGGTTCCTTCTGTGAAGTCACTCATCCTGTTTATGAGGGCTTTGCCTCCCAAAGGCCCCACACCAAAATACCTGCACATCAGGGATTAGGTTCCAAGATGAATTTTGGGGGAGGGGAAAACAAATAGTCTATAGGAAGTAAATACAGCCTAATACCATTTGTGTTTTTAAAAAACATGCAGACAGTCCTCTGTATTTCAGTAGATAGACATAGGTAAATGTACTGAAAGAGTTTAGAACAATAAACTTCAGCTTTGCCTCTGGCAAGTGAATTCTAATATTTAATCTTTATAAAAAGAGTGAGCAAAAGAAGCGTTCAGAGGGAAATTTATATCATTGAATGTGTGTAGTAGAAAAGACTATCTGAAATCACTTATCTAAGCTTCCATCTTAGGAAACTAGACAAAGAAGAGCAAATTAAATCCAAAGGAAGTTGAAGAAAGAAATGATAAAAATTACAGCAAAAGTCAGTGAAGTTAAAAACAGGAAAGCAGTGGAGAAAATCAACAAAAGCTGGTTCTTTGATAATAGATTTTATATGTCAGTTTTATTTTATCAGGAAAATTGATGAGCCTCTAGTGTCCTACTTGAAAGAAAGGAGCAAGGACACAGATTACTAGTACCAGAAATGAAAGAGGGGATACCGCTGCAGATCCCAGAGACATTAAAAGGATAATCAAGGAATACTGTGAACAACTCTGTGCCTATAGATTTGATAACCTACGTGAAGTGGACCAATTCCTTGTAGATTAGATACAATCTGCCACAACTTACAGCAGAAATAGACAATTTTAATAGGCCTATATCAATTAAAGAAATTGAATCAATAATTAATAACCCAGAAGACCTTGGGTTTGGCCATGGCTTTTTATATACAACACCAAAGGAGAAGCTGGATTTCATTAAAATTAAAACTTCCTGCTGTGAGAAAGACACTGTCAAGAGAATGAAAAGACAAGCCACAGGTTGTAGAAAATATTTGGAAAAGGCATACCTGATAAAAGACTGTTATCCAAAATACACAAGGAACTCTTAAAACTCAACAGTGAGAAAACCAGTGACCAATTTAAAAATTGGCCGAAGTTCTTAATAGATACCACAGAACGTGTATACATGGCAAACAAGCATATGAAAAGATGCTTCACATCAGGGAAATACCAATTAAAGCAACAGTGAGGCACCACTACACACCTATTAGAATGGCCAAAATCCACAACACTGATACCACCAAATTGTCCAAGGATGTTGATGAACAGGAGTTCTCATTCATCACTGATGGAAATGCAAAAATGCTACAAACACTTGGAAAGATAGTTTGGCGATTTCTAAACATACTCTTCCATACAATCCAGCATTTGTGTTCCTTGGTATTTATCCAGAGGGATTGAACTCTTAAATCCACACAGAAACCTGCAGACAGATGTTTATAGCAGCTCTGTTCATTATTGCTGAAACTTGGAAGTAACCAAGGTGTCCTTCGGCATATGAATGGGTAATTAAACCGTGGTATCAATAGACAGTGGAATATTCTTTAGCACTAGAAAGAAAGGTGTTATCAAGCCATGAGAAGACAGGGAAGAGACTTAAATGCAAATGACCAAGTGAAAGAAGCCAATCTGCAATGGCTACCTACCGTATGGTTCTCAGTATATGACATTCTGGAAAAGGCTAAACTATGGAAGCAGTGGAAACATTAGTGGTTGCCAGCGGTGAAGGGGAGTAGGTGGAACACAGAGTTTTGTTTTTTTTTTTTTTAAGATT
The DNA here is from genome assembly GCF_048418805.1 of Vulpes vulpes. NCBI lineage: Eukaryota > Metazoa > Chordata > Mammalia > Carnivora > Canidae > Vulpes > Vulpes vulpes. The sequence continues at coordinate 66,813,643 of NC_132795.1, read as the reverse complement.
TTATTTATTCATGAGAGACACAAGGGCAGAGACACAGGTAGAGGGAGAAGCAGGCTCCCTGTGAGGAGCCTGATGTGGTACTTCCCTGGTGTCCAACCTGAGCTGAAGGCAGATGCTCAACCACTGAGCCACCCAGGCACCCCGAACACAGGATTCTTAGGGCTCTGAAACTACTCTGTGATATTATAGTGGTGGATCCAAACCCACCGAGTATGTAGCACAAGTAAACCCTAATGTGAACTCTGGACTTAGAGTGATAATGATGTGCCAGAGTAGTTTCATCACTTATAAGAAAAGTACCACAAGGGTAGGGGAGGTGGCTATGCATATGTGGAGGGAAAGATGGTATATAGAAAATCTCTACTTTACTCTCAACCCTGCTGTGAACTGTTAAAAAAGTCTGTTGAAAAAGTAGTGAAAGAAGGGTATATATTGTGTAATAAAGTTAATTTTATAGAAAATAATTAAATGAGGGCAGTGTCAAGAAAAACAAAAACTAAAATACAGATAAAACTTGTAAAAATATGCAAGAGTTTTATGTAGAAAATTATGAAACTTAAAGCTCATAAGTGAAACTCTAATAGCTAGAGAAAAGATTTCATGTTCCTGTAAGGAAAGATACTGCAAGGTTGCTTCTTTAAAAACTAGTAATAACTGTAATAAATTTTTTATCAAAGTCCCGCTAGGACTTTTGGAAAAAACTTCTGCACTTTATTTGAGAGAGTAAATGTTCAAGAAGCAGCAAGACATTTTTTAAAGAGAAATAAGAATAATGTAGGAAACACCCTACCAGCTATCAAAATGCAGCAAAAAGTGTTTTTTAATCAAATGATGGCAGTGGTGCAGTATTCTGACAGACCAGTGGGCCAGATTAGAGTATTCAGCATCAGCATGTTTGTTTATGACGTATTTTGTGAATTCTGAGTTTTTCAGTTTTAACATTTGACAACTGGATTCATTTTACAGTTAATGTAAACTATAATGATCAGCATTTTTTCCTTTGTATAAGATGCATGATGGGGCATCTTAAAATCTGTAACATCTTAGATTGAATGAAATATTATGAAAGCAAGTATATACATACTCACACATCACTACATACTCACATACTCATACATGCAATGAGACCCAGCTCAACATCACCTCCCAAGTTTTAAGGTAGTCTCTTACCTGCAACCATGATATTTGTCTAATGGCTTTAGCAATACAATGAAAATGAATTACATAGTGAAGTTATTTGGAAGATATACAGGATTTCATGAAGTCTGTGAAAACGATGTTGGCAAAGTATTTTTTTTTAAAGATTTATTTATTTATTCATGAGAGAGAGGCAGAGACACAGGAGGAGGGAGAAGCAGGCTCCATGCCGGGAGCCCAACACAGGACTCGATCCCAGGACCCCAGGATCGCGCCCTGGGCCAAAGGCAGGTACCAAACCGCTGAGCCACCCAGAGATCCCCTGAAGTATTTAATTCATCCATAGCCAATGGCATATAAGAATCTGGTTTCCTTTTTTAAGCAAAAATCCCTATCAAAATTGATTTTTCTTCGTAGTTTATTATGAAATTTTGGGTTTTGTTTTAAATATATTCACTTAAAGTGGCCTTTGTGTAATGTCAGTTATCCTCAGAAGACAAAAATATCCTACTCACTGTACAGATGGTATTTCAACAGAAGAGCATAGTGGAGCATCTGGGTGGTGCACTCTTAAGTGTCTGACTCTTGGTTTTGGTTCAGTTCGTGATCTCGGGTCATGAGATCAAGCCCCATGTGGAGTCGGCTTGAGATACTTTCTTCTCCCTTGGCCCTTCCCTCTGCTCATTCTTGCTCTTGTGCATGTGCTCTCCTGCCCCCCCCCCCAAATTAATGAATCTTAAAAAAAAATTTACTCCACGGAAGAGTATAGTATCAAAAAACTAATGGGATAATAACTCTTTGCTGGACAAGGTAATTGATAACTTGGGTTTCTGCCTGATGAACATAGATTTCAGATAGGCAAAATTTCTGAACATTAAAAAAATTCAAATTCCAGAAGAAAATATAGAAAAATAGTTTTTAGAAAGCCCAAAGCCTTAAAGCATGCTCTCTCCATAGGAGTGGTGTTGTCCGTGAGAGGGCATAAATGAATCCATAGGAGGTGAGAAAAGTCTGAGCTGTTAGAATGTTTATGGACCTTCAAAGGGCCACTGTGTACATCAACAGATACACAGTATATGTGTGATATTAAAAGTTCTTGAGGGAGGCAGTTAGGGAAAAGATGTCTAACAAGGCTCCTTAGTAGGGGTGATAGTGGAAATCAGCCAAGAGGACAGTGACAGATTCTATAGTACACATATATTTTAAACTTCTTGATTATGAAAGACACTGTAAACCAAATTAAAAGGTGACACAGGATTTAAACACATTGAAGCTCTTGGTGTTTGTCCACCTGCCCAAAAGATAAAGTACCTTGTTCCTTAAAAAAAAAAAAGAAGAAAGATGCTGTCTCTTAAACAAAAAAAAAGTAAATGACAGTTTGAGAGAAAAGAGTTTTCAATTTCTGTAATTGACAGAAATTGACAGAGAAGTGTACTTTTAATGTATTGGAGTTTCCACAAATGGTTAACAGAAACAACTCGGTAGAAATAAGGGCAAAGGATGTGGAGTCAGGTTTGGTTTATTTACTACAGTGACTCCATTCCTGTTCATTTGGTGTTTATTAGATGTGAATGACCATCTGTATTTCAAAAGGAATTACACATAACACCTTGTGGGGGCCCCTTCTGTTTTAGACATTGAAACTCTCTGAGGTATGTCACCACAGAGTTGGAACAAACAATGTGGCATGGAAAAATCCATTTAGTTTTTTTCTTTGTTATATTATGCCTTTTCCTAATTTTCTGAATGTATAACGACATTAACTCTATCAGTTTCCCTTTTTAAGAATATGAGAGCGTGTTATATTTACAGCCAAACCTAATTTCTTTGTTCTAACAAGATGATTTTTGCTGTTTTATGTGTTTATTTAAAACAGGTTCTAGAAATTCTCATAATGAAATATATAGGAATATTTTATCAGGCATAAACATTTTTTATGTTAATGATATGGAATATTAAATATTCTAGATATTTACTTGTTAAACATGCTGACCTAAATATTAAAGCTGTTTTGTCATTTTAAAAGTTAATCAGAATTGTAGGTATATCTTTTAACTTCTGTTAAGTATAGCTATTTGGTCTCTGTATACATTTTTATTTTTATTTTTATTTTTATTTGTTTTCATCTGGCTTTTTATTAGCAATCCAATGGGGAGAAGATGGCCGTCCATTTCATTTTCTCTTTTATACTGGCAAACAGGCGTATTATTCATTAATGCATGTAAGTATATTACATCGATGATTAATAATATGAACTGTGAGCTAAGTGTACCAGACATTTTGCTCAGCTTCAGGATCACCTAGTATGTTTCACATTGAATGGAACTAAGACCTCTGGAGAGAAGGCAGTATGTCAAAAGACTTTATTTGTTCATTTTTGCTGAAGGTAATTAAGCATCATAGAATTTATATCAGGATGGTTTGGCCTTAAAATGCTGGTACTTACAGATTGAGATCATTGTAAGAGATAGATGCCCCACTCAGTAATAATGCATGTGTGTGTATTGAAGGTAAGGCACGAAGCAGGAAAGGGGCGAGGATATGCTGCTGTCATGGGCTGTGAGGCATTTACCATGGAGAGAGTCAAATTGTCCTCTGTACTTTTTGTTTATTCGTACACAGTTTTAGCTTTTCAGAAACGAATGCAGCCTTATGAGTCTAGAATCTGTGCCTCCAAAAGACCTAAGAAATGGTTTTATTACACTTTGACTTGCAACTGGGTTCAAGTGTCCTTGGGAACGGCTTTTATTTTGTTTCAGAGCTCTAAGCGTTTGATAGTGTGCAAATTTGGGGGTTCCCTCGGGTACTGTGAACATAATGGCTAGATTGCTAATACCCAGTTTTTTACAACAGACCCCATTTTCCTTTAAGAACACGATGTCAGATTTTATTTCTTCATTACATGATTTTTAAAAGTTGCAAAAACATTCAGCAGGCTTTCCCCCTCACCCTCCCCCCCCCCCCCCCCCCACGTCCTCAGTCAGCTTTCAGGTTGCCTGAATCCCAGGCACACATTCACTCGGCACTTTTAGAACTCTCTGGTGTTTATTTGTGCTCCACACACCCAAAGGACAAAATCCTCACTTGTCAGGTACATTTATTTCTTGGGGAAAAAAAAAAAAAGAAAACCTTCTTTTCGCTTTTTGTTGACCTTGGGCAAATGAGCTTCTTGCCCTGGCAGAAATGAAATGAATGATAAATGTAGAGTGTGTCTTTGCTGACTAATGGAGCTGGGCTGGCTCTCCGCCGAGCTTCTCCGCAGCCCGAGGCTGCCCGAGGACCCCTGCTGTTCATTTAAATAGGTATGTCAAATCTGCCTCCCAATGCCGCCGGTTTGATCTGTGGTAATATTTGTGAAGGTTCCATATGGACTTGAGCCCCCTGCAGTGCTAAGAAATAATGTACAACGCTTCATGGTGCAGACGCAAATTTTCTCTGAAAAGGGATGCAGTGCTGCGTTTTAGCTGTCGGAGGGGATGATGGAGCTGACGCGCTAGGCCTGTCAACTTGTTACACGGATGGGTTGCACGCAGCGAAGCTGTGGAAAATCTGTGCCTTTTAACTTTTCTACTTAATCACGGTTGTAGCATTGCCTTTAGACTGTATGCTACATTAATTCTCTTCCTGCCTTCTGCCTTTCATCCCGAGTTTCACGGAAAAAAGTAAAGCATGCAGGTCTTGTAGAGGAGCCTTATCAAACAGCTGTCATCTGACAAGCCATTTGCATTTGTTTGGGCTGAAACTGAGCAACCCAAGGGCAAGATATTTTGTTGCATTCCATCATAATGAAGAAATTACACATTGTAGAAGAGGCCTAACTTCTATTTGGGTTGGTTTATGTGTTTTAGAAAGGTACCGCTAGAGAAGCCAGTCGGTTTCTCAGTGGATAAAATACGACTGTACGCTGACTGAAATGTCAAATTACATCTGATTAATAAAGGTTTGGAGTTTTGTTTTGGTTTTCCTTTTTGAGTAATAGTTTCTGTTATGTAGAGCAGAATTCTTTGGGCTTTTCGATTTTAGTCAAACTCAGTAATTTAGGTCGGTTTATTTTGTTGGGAGTTTTGACTCCCCAAGCAGTATGGGGCTTAGCATTGGTTGTATTGCTCATCAGAACAGTTTACACGTATGAATTGTAGATCTTTTGGTTTGCCTGGAGCATTTTAATTCAGATAATTAATAAAACCTTGTGTTTCCAAAACTTCTTATGCCGATCACTTTAGTGTCCTGTCTGGCCAGTATTATTAATTAACAACTGCAGTCCTACCAGGCACATTTCCTAGGTCATGCAGGTGAATGTCCTCCTAGAGACTGTTACTTTGCAATAGCGTGTGACTAAATATCCACTGGTCACTTAACAGAGGCAATATTGTAGGGAAGTCAGGCATTGGGTATAAAGAAAAAGAATAAAACTTGAAATTGCTTCGTGTGTTTGTTCACTCCTTTGTTCTGCCTTCTCTTGGGATGAAGGGAGGATACCCTTCTGTTCTGTGGGAGGGTGATAGCCCCCTCCTACTGTCCCACTGCAGCAAGGAGTCAGCCCCCAAAGACTGTGGCAGGCCTCAAATGCTTAGAAATATATGTTTGTTGTTACCGTTTCTTACCATGTGAAGGGGTAAAAAGACCCTAAGCCAAACTAGGTTTTTATCATTGGCCACCTGTAATTGTGTGAAGCATGGCAGTCATGAGCCAAGCTTTTTGACAAACAGACAACTCACAGATCTAAAGCATGTGTGCAGTTTTGCCCAAGAGACCTTTCTGACATCAATTAACCTTCTTCTCTTCTGTAATAATGCCTCTTTTTAGTATTTGGTCACTGTTTGTATAATAAGCTTCTATATTACCTCACAGAAACTAATAATACAAGAGAGTCCTGATGTGGCTTGCAGTTAAGGATAACATACAGTGCTTTAGTGAACACTGGTTCCAATTGGCCTATCATCAGCCCATCCGGTCTTTGTGAGAAGCATTTCAGGGGAGATGAGGACAAGAAGAAAGAAGCAATTTATTGTTCCTGCCCAGAGGTGAAGCATGATAGGAAAGCCTAAAGTGGAAGAAACGTGCTGATCCATGTTGTCTCAGACTTTGTAAATGTGTTACTTTCCAAAGGTTGTTACCACCTTCCTTGGAACTCCCTTTTTCCTGTGGATACAATGTATGTCTTCAGGTTTCTGGGAAAGTCAAAAAACCCACTTATTTTACACTGTAGTGAGTGAATATGGTGTACATACATAATGTAAAAAATATAGGATAGTGTAAACAAGGAGTGTCTTAAACAGTAAAAAGTAGTTTAAGGAGAAATAAGAGACTTGAGGAGTTTCTCGAAGGTTCGTATCGTTGAGTACTGAAAGGGAGCTCCCAGTTTTGATGGTACTGGCTCATCTGTCTTTTCTCATCCAAAATGGATGGCTGTCCATTTCCTTAAGAGCCCTGTGACAAGTAGAACTTGTATACTTCTTAGGCATGATGTAGATTTTCAGCTTAGGATTTCAGGAGCAGAAGGAGGAAACAGAGGCAGAAGAAGAGAAGCTTCTTGAAACAACTGAGCCAAAGTGTAAAGGAATGGAAAGAATTTTTAAAGAGGATAATATGTGTATGTGCAGAAAAGAAAACGCTATGCCATGGCACAAGTGAGCTGTGAATAGCCTTGGTCTAGATGAGGGAGAAAACTGTGTGTGTGCAGTCAAGGGACAGGCCTGAGGGGTGATCTGTCTGCCCTTAGGGCCTGCCAGCTTGATTGGGGGGGGATACCCTTTGTCCACATCCGGAGCCTGCCCAAGCCGGCTATGCTGGTGATGAGGAAGGCTATACCCATGAGCAAGACATTTACAACCTGGCCAGTCATGGTTGAGTATGGGCAGGGCCTTTAATTGTAGGAAAAACATTAATTCAGGTTTACTCATTATATACATGTTTTTGAAAATTTTTAAATTCATTCACTAAAAGCGAATTGAAGATTAAAGTTCATTACAAGAGGTGATAGTTTGACTCTGAAGTGGGAACCCTTTGTAAACCATGATTCGTGAAGTCCAGTCATGTCCACTGCAGCTTTTCCCAAAGTGTTTGCTAAGAAACACAGGTTATAAAATACTTTTCATGAAAAAGGTTCTGCCACAAAGTGAGCTGGCAGTGCCACACATTGTGTCCTAGGAAAACATGTCCTAGGAGCTATGTGATAGCATTATAAAGTCCAGCAGTAAAGAAGCCTGTTGCAGTAACCTACTACATCCAGTCACAGAACCCTTTGTACCCAGGGCACCTTTTATTTTATTTTATCTTATTTAATTTCTTTAAGATTGTATTTATTTATTCATGAGAGACACAGAGAGAAAGGCAGATTCATAAGCAGAAGGAGAAGCAGGAGCCTGATGCGGGACTCAGTCCCCGGACCTCTGGATCACGACCAGAGCCAAAGGCAGACACTCAACCACTGAGGTACCCAAGTGCCCCTCCAGGGCACCTTTTAATCTTCCATGAAACTAATGCTTGTGAAAGGCTGTACAGACATTGAAAAAATCAGTTTTCAGATATCATAGGCATTTGCTGAAATTTTACACAAACTCCCTCACCCCAATTTCTATGATATGGTTGTGCATCTCTTTATAGATGCAGTTTTTACTGCATCCGTGATTATCATATAAAAGCCTCATTTTTAGGACTCGTTTTACAGTAAACAATGGAATATTTTCAAAGTATTTCTGTAAATTAAAGGAATTACATGGCCACAGATGAAATCTACCCAAAGAAGTTTGAAATTAAATAAGTAGATCATTATATATTATTTAAACTATACTGCTGAAGTGAAAAGAAAAGTTAAAATTTGAAAGAAAACCCAAGTTAATTCTAATCCTGATAATTTACACATAAACAGCATTCATTTGCCTTTTGAAAGAAGGCTGGCTTATTTAGAAATTCTCTGGTTTGTTTTAAATGACTTAAGTAACCTTCTGTGTTCATAAAGCATGAGAAGAGCAACCCCAGAAGCATCTTGACTATGTGAAGATTCCAGACTCCAGTAAGCAAAATTCCTGGGGACTTAGTGCCACAAAATCCTTATGTAGTTTGCATTGTCTTTGTAACCTTGTAGTGAATATTGAAAACTTTCAGTTTAGTGCCTTTATCTTTAAAAATGAAATTTTAAATAGTAACCCTTCTCACAATGAGGTATTATGAAATAACTCCTTTAAAACTGCAAAATGCTGATTTTTAAAAAGGTACAGAGCGGTACTGACAAATCTTTGCATGCTGTATTAAGACTATATATATAGCATATTGTTTTCACTAAGTGATAGCAAGGATCTGTGATAGCAGTATGTCTCTTGAAACATTAGATAAATAACAATAACCATGATAAGTAAATTATATATTATGTTTATTTCATTTTATTTCATTGTATATGCCAATAGCCAAACAATCGAGAAGATTGCTACTTAGGAAATCTGATTTTCTGTGATTTTTTTTTTTTTTTTTTGACAAATACGTATTTTAAGTCCGTTAGTTTTCTGTTATTTAACTAGTATCTAAGATGATAATTACTATTCGTTTATTATTGTATGTTTTGAGTATCAAAATATAGTTGACTTTTCCTGTACCACCCCAAGAAATGTTATTTGTTTACCCTTCCTAAAATTGGAATTTCTGCATGATTAATATAGCCAAAACAGATTTTAGAAAGATACCAAAAATCATATTGCTCATGCTCTTGGAAGGGTTTAGTTTAAGCATCCCTTTTCTGCAACCTGAGCATCTGGTATTTTCAAATTAGGCACCTTCTAAATTTGACTCATACATTATGGAAATCTGATGACACGAGGGGTGGATAGGCTTGCTTTGATTTTATGAAATATTAATCATAGCTGTGATTAATGATTCAGCATTTCACATCTGGGTTATTCCTGTCATATTTGAAAATTATACTATTAAATACAGTATATAAACTTAGTGTAGGTGGGGTCACACTAATTCTCTAGTGTCCTTTAAAAATTAAGTGGAAACTTAACAATATACCAGAAGCTACCAGTGATAATCTGTGATGTTGACAGTTCCTGGCATATTTTATACCCTCAGGGATTTTTTTGATGCAGGTTAGTACACATCCCTTCAAGGAGCTGAAGCTATAGAATCTACTTTCTAGAGAACTGTTGTCCTTAACTAACCAAGATAGAATCTCTAGAGTGGTTTTATTATATAAAAGAGAAAGAATAAGTAGAAACGGTACACCAGTAAAATTGTTTCATTTGTTAGACTCTTGAAAGCCATATCTCCCCCCGCTGTTATTTCTTGACCATTACTATAGGTCAGGTACTGTGCTAAATACTTGACACGTTTTCCTATTTAAAGAAATGGTTAGGGTATCTTAATGAGAATTATGTAATTCGTTGGATTACAACCACCGAAGTGTAAGCATCTGCTGTAAATGAATAGAATTGACCATGTTTAAAATTTGACATGTACTATTCATGGTTGGGTTTTTCATCGTACACATTTTTTCCTGATTATTTCACTTCCACTGTTTAAAAATGATTATGGAGCTAAATATAACCATGGAAGGTAATAGCATGATGAAAAAAAATGTGTGTGAAGAAGTGTATGGACTTAAAAGTCTGTCCAGAGTCACTGGAAAATGATGATGACTTTAGTAGTCCACACATGGACTAAAATGGACTATGAGGCAGTTCTGTTATTACTATTATTTTCTACTTGCCATAGTTATTCCAGAAAGTAACAGCCCTACAAGCTGGGGAAGCCTTACAAGCTTATTACTGCTGGTGGTGGTCTCTTAGATTCATATTTTTTTTTAGTTGGATTTGAAAGATACGACATCTCTGATTTACGTACCCTCAGAACGTCCAGGCTCTGGAGCAGACCAGAGAGACTGGTGCTATTCCTTCACCAGAGCCCCAAGGTATAGCAGTGTGGTTGAGGTCGACCTGCTGACAGCTTGGTGCCAGGTGCAAGAGAGATGCCACTTGTGCTGTGTCGGTCTGCTTTGTACAAGTAGGGCAGGATTCGTCTTGTGGATTGTTATTTCTTCCTTTATTTTACCTGTTCAGAGCATTTGAGAATTGCTTTCTAGAAACAGACACAGAAATTGTTCTGATATGGTATTCAGTTGGAGTCACAATCCAGTATCTTACTTAGCCTTTTAAAATGAGTTAAAAGTCAAATGAGGCTTGCCAATTCTTGGGAGATAAATTGTAAAATTTTAAGTTGAGTAGCAGATATACATACTATATGTGAATGTTTCACATTCATGTTTATTTTCTTTGGGTAGACAGTTGTAGTTTTCTACAGGCAATGGATGTACTTGGAATATCGTTATAGAGATTGTTACACTTAATATGGACACTAGAATAGAATTAACTGAATTTTTCCCTTTGCTATATTATGTTGAACTAGATTCTCGGTACTGCTGTTTATTTTATTTTTTTGTAATTTATTTATTTATTTATTCATTCATTCATTCATTTAAGACGGAGGGAGAGAGAGAGAGAGAGAGAGAGGCAGAGACACAGAGGGAGAAGCAGGCTCCACGCAGGGAGCCTGATGTGGGACTTGATCCCAGGACTCCAGGATCATGCCCTGAGCCAAAGGCAGGCGCTAAACCTCTGAGCCACCCAGGGATTGCGCTACTTCTGATGTTTAGATCCAAACTTTAGTGTATGTCACTTGGGGTCATCATTAAAACAGATCACTGCCCCCCCCCATTCCAGAGGTTCCTCATCTGAAAGTCTGGTTTGGGGCCTGAGAAATTACATTTCAAACCATTTCTACACTTCTATGCTGCTGCTGCTGCTGCTGCTGCCGCTACCACTGCCCTGGAAACTTCCCTTTACAGTTACTGAACTGGTAATGGTTTCACTTTGAGATACTCATGCATGCTGTTAATGTATACATACCGGTGCATACAGAGACTGGTGCAAAGGGACACTTCACCTTTTCTTAGAACAAACTATTGTCATAGACCCTGTGATATATATGGTAGTTTAATCAAAGCCCACAAGAAGTTGCCCCTCAGAAATTTGAAATTATTAAGACTGTTTGAGATATGGATGGACATGGCTAGAGTAACAAGTTGTGTCTTCATTATCTGACAGTAGCTAATGAGATTGGAAGATGGCATGATCAGCAAGAAAAAATGTTATTTGTATCGTCTCTGGTTCATCCTTTGAAAATGTCTACTCATTAGGTACCAGTATGGTAGATTATGTTAAATTATAAGTTAATTCATATGTACTGGATGTGAGTCCTCAATTAAAATTTGCTCAGTCAAAAATCTGGGAGACAATTTGCATGATTCTACTTTTGTAATTTCATTTCCTGCAAAACGTATTTTATTGATACTCTTCATTGCCAGATTATTGCTTTTTACAAGTTCTAACAAAATGGCAGTTTCCCCCCTGTTTATGTTACAATTTAACAAGTGGCATACATTTACAGACTTTGTTAGAAAGTAAATTAATGGGAAGAAATCAAATAATAAAAAATAAATATAATAGAAAACTTTTTAAGATATAGACTAATATGGTGTGAGGAACATAACTTTGCTGGTTAATTCCCTAAATTTAAAGTATATATTGCTGTATGAATTACGACAGGAAAATTTTTGGTCCAGTTTATGGAACTTAAAGGAAAATAGTTCATAGCTTTCTTTTGTTTTTACCAACCTCACTGGAGTGTTTTTGTAGAGTTCATTATAGAGTAAATTTCTTACAGAGTTATTTAAAAATCAGTTAACCTGTACCATTACATATACTAAATTCTCATTGAAATTACTCTATCATCCTTTTTTTTTTTTTAAGATTTTATTTATTTATTCATGAGAGACACAGAGAGAGGTCGAGACACAGGCAGAGGGAGAGAAGCAGGCTCCATGCAGGGAGCCAGATGCAGGACTTGATCCCTGGACCCCAGGATCACACCATGAGCCAAAGGCAGACACTCAACTGCTGAGCCACACAGGCATCTCTCTACCATCCTTTTGTTTGAGTGAGAAGTAGTATAATTAAAAACTATTTTCAGTATTATTTGTTGTGCAGCTAGATTCTGTAAGGAGGTCCCTTCTGAAATGTGGGATGCTCACAGGGAAAATAGGAAGTAGAAGTCATAATGTGCCATAGCTCTTATTTTAGCGTGTATATTTTATTTGCCACAGGAAGCATATGGAAAGCTACTAGAAGTAGAAAAACGTCAGAATAAGTTGCAAGCCAAAGGTCTATTTTCAGAAAAAACTAAAACCAAGTAAGTTCTTCTCTCGCATTAAAATATGTGAAAAATTTGAACGAAAAACATGCCACTTATCATTCGTGTTTTTTAGGCATACTTAAAGCCTAGAAATGTGTTCCTTACTTCAGCATTGATGATTAAAGTTATGGGTCAAATAACAGTTGAGTTTTTTGTTTGGGAGGAAGTAGATGTTACAGGTGTTATCTTTATGTTACTTCATTCCAGATTGATGTATTAAATGGCACTTATATTTGAAGATGATGTCCTCAGAATTTTTGTTTATATAGCTGCTTATTAACTGAAATGGCAGAAATAATTAAGCCATGTAATGTTAAGATTTGGACTTCCAGTGGACACATAGTGATAGGTTAGATCTGTCAGCCTGGCCTGGTAATGCACTCAACTTCTTACTTAGAAGACACAGGTCTTCAAGAATCTCTTGGTGAGGTCATACATAACAACTGCTAGCTCTTTATTTGGATTTTATTCTTACTTTAGTCCACTGACAGAACAACTTTGTGTCCATAACATCTCCTTTGAAGTAAATAACAAAAAATAAGTGCAGTGTTCATTTTTAAGAAACCTGGTAGCTTTGTGTATCAAATGAGTTCCACAATAATGTGTTTAAGTTCTCCAACAAAACGTTTCCTACACTGGGTGTCTTTTCTAAAGTAGAATGAGGGAATTAAATAACACTTTTCAAAAATAGTTGATTTGGGTGAAATCTTAATGCTCTAGAATACAAAAATTTGTTTCCCAATCAAGAATCGCTACTATATGTGGGATCTTTTGTGCTAGAACTCTAATTGCATGGTTAATTTAAAAGAGAATATATGTGATATTTTAACAGAGACCTGATTGACAGCAGATGGCTGATTAAGGAGGAACTAGAAGAAATGTTAGTGGAAAAACTGTCAGATCAAGATGTGAGTAATTAATCTTTTAAATTTAAGGGGACCTTGTGCCACAGGAATGCAGACAATTGCTGTATTTAGGATCGTCACAGTAATGTTTCTTAGAGGCAGGTGTTCCTTTCTAAAACATATTTATAGTTGATCTCTGCCATAGGGCCGAATTGCGGTCAGGAGGGTGACATGCCTAGTCTCCAGATCCTCCTGTGTAAGTGCCCTTGTGTCCTCTGCCAGTTGTTCTAGGGAAGTGTGGCAGATGTCATTTTTCATCTCCTTCAGTAAAGCAGATAGCTAATTTTACAAGCTAATAATGACGAGTATAAGGAGGTTAAGTAGAAAAAGAATGGAGCACATGGTCGTCTTTATGCAATTTGCTGCTCGCTGGCTTGCTCGTGTGTAGTATCTAGAAGGGCAGCATTTTTCGTCTTAGAATCTGCAGACCCACCCATGTCAGAGTCACTTGAAATGCAGCCAGAAAACTGCTTTGAAAATGTAGTTTCCTAAGATTCAGACCTGGTTGTCACCCAGGAATTCGTATTTTTAACAAGCTCCCAAGGTGAGTCTTATACCCTATAAAGTTTGTGCCCCCTGCTTTAGGTTTTAATTGGAGTGTTCTTTTGCTAAATGCTCTAATATATGCCAATATTATCAGAGGAAATTTGATGTTTTAAACATGTTGATGTTCTAAATTTAGATTATTTCTAGAAGATTTGAGTGTAAATTTCACAAATTGTTCCAAGAAGGGTTTTTTTCTTCCATGGCACTGGCTAACATTGTTAGTACCTTGCCACCCGTGTTGATTTTAAGTCATGTACTTAAATTGCTCTTTTTCTCATTTAACATATTGGATAAATTAATGATTTGGAAACGTTGCAATTTGCTTAACAAGGTGTCAGGCATTTGGTGAGCGGTAGATCTGGAGTTAATTTCTAATATCCTAACTGCCAAGTCTCTATTGCTGCATTTGGATCTAACTGAAAAAATCTCTCTTTGCTTCTTCATTGAACCCATCATTTCATTGTTTCCTATGTTTTCTGGCTGCTTTGATTTTTATAATACAAGTTTGCCTTTTTGCTTTTTGTTGTTGTTTTCAAAATGAAAAAAAAAAAAAAAAAACATAGCCCAAAGACTTTTTTACAAGTGTGCAGCTGGGAAGACCAAATATATACATTTTCTATACATACACACAACTATACGTGTATGTCATATACATTGACAGTAGATGTGTAGATGATAGTCATCTGTACTTTGGGGCACTGGATAGCAGAAGAAATCCTGAAGCTACTGACTGGTATCAAGATGAGGGAGGCGAAGACTTCTTAAACCTTACCTCTAGCCTATCAGAAAGGCCATGCCCTACTAAGAAGTATCCCTCCATACGTTCATAGTCAAGTGTGCGGTGGAATTGAGAGAACCACTGACAGCAGAGGGCACAGGCCTGTAAACAGAGGGCAAGAACAGAGCTGTTATCAGTCCAGGTACTGCAGGTGGCAAAGTCTGTCACCCTTACTTAGAAAATGCCCTTCTCTTCTATTGTAACAGCACAAAGAAGAGTAACCGAAGCAGGCTTTTTTAAACTTACTGTGGAGATGTTTCCACATTTCAAATTATTAATGGCAGATGTTCACGATAAAGTCAGAGGTGACAAAGAGGAGTACGATTTTCAGGGTTGACAAAAACACAAATAAGGTTATCAAAAATTGGGTTTCACACTCTACATTAACTAAGGATCTTGAGTATTAGTTGTCTCCTTCTGCATAAACACTTTAGAATGATTACTCTGGCGTCTAATTTTAAGGGGTTAATACCAAGTTGTTTACTTTCTAATCACATGTTCGAGAACTATTAAAAAAAACGCACAGAGTAGCAGGGATAATTTATTTCAAGAGGTTGCCCTTTAAGTCAAGTATCTCTTGAATTTTTAAATAGCTTGATTGTTCGGTTTTAAAGGAAATCATAAACATTAAAGTAACACAGCTTGAACAGCTAAAGATATATTTGCCAAATGTATTATGAAATATAATTTAAGAGGTACATTTTCTCAAAATCAAACTCTTCCCATTTTACTATACATAACTTAACAGGAAATTATTTTTAAACCTCCTCTCGATCCAGTTAATAAAAGAGTAGAAATTACACTTGAAGATCATCTAAATATTTTTTTAAAATGAACTTAAATCTCAATTTCTTGTAATGACAATACAGAGAAGCTGATTTTTCTTTGCTTGGTAAGTCTCTTTTGTTTCTCAAAAGAAAAGATTGGGCACTGAGGGATACACAGGGGAAGTACAGCATCTGCATGCTGTTATAAAAGCAGCATGAAGGTGCAGGAGTGTCATCCTGTCAAAATTCATCAAGAAAAGCAACATTGGAAAGATCAAGTATACAAAAATAGAAAAAAATTTAGCAAATGCAATTACACTTGCATCTTCTAATGAATTTTTATTTTATTGTCTGCAGTATGCACAGTTTATTCGGCTGCTAGAAAGGTTATTGACACTGCACTGTGGTTCTGAAGAAGAATTTGTGCAGAGATTTCGTAGGAGTGTAACTGTTCAATCAAAAAAACAACTGATTGAACCTGTGCAGTATGACGAGCAAGGAATGGCCTTCAGCACCAGCAAAGGTAATGACATTCTGTGGAGAGAAGATAAATATAGGGAGAACTGAGAAATGACAATTATTTTTATTTGCTCTCACTCCCTGATATTCATTTGATTTTTTTTTTTTTTTTTTTTTTTTTTTTTTTTTTGCTACTGCTACATTGGATTTTCTGATTTTTAAGACTCTATTGAATGTTTTAAAAATCTGAACCTTCTTATGTCCCAAGAAAAAATGTGGATGTGTGCATACACCATCTTGCTAGCACTTTTTATTTTTACAGATTTATGTTAAATCTTTTTATTTTCATTTTCACATTTTCAACTGGCAGAAACAAAAAGTGTTTATAATAAAGATTTCCGGGCAGCCCTGGTGGCTCAGCCGTTTAGCGCTGCCTTCGGCCCAGGGTGGGATCCTGGAGACTCGGGATTGAGTCCCATGTCGGGCTTCCTGCATGGAGCCTGCTTCTCCCTCTGCCTGTGTCTCTGCACACCCCCCCCCCCCATGTCTCTCATGCAAAAATAAATAAAATCTTTTAAAAAAAAAAAAGATTTCCTATGTAAAATGAAAATGCTCAGGGAATCTGCTTGTCAGATACTGGAACTCCGAAATGTGAAAACTTCTAAGTCCTCAACCTCACATCTTCCTTAAAGCCATGGAGACATTCCTTGTGATGCAGCTTTTAAGGCCTGACCTATTAAATGATAAACCTGCAACTCTTAACAATTGATCATCCTTCCTTTGGCATTTCAACTAATGTTTTCAAACAAATGAGACCTCTCCTGGGGATTCCTTCCATTTCTACCAATTTTATCATACTATTCATATATTTTTAAAAGTTACTTGATGATTAGATATATTCTTATTGATTATAAAAGACGAACACAGGGATCCCTGAGTGGCTCAGCAGTTTAGCGCCTGCCTTCGGCCCAGGGCGTGTTCCTGGAGTCCCGGGATTGATTCCCACATTGGGCTCCTTGCATGGAGCCTGCTTCTCCCTCTACCTGTCTGTGTCTCTGCTTCTCTCTGTCTCTCATGAATAAATAAATAAAATCTTTTAAAAAAATAAACACTGTTGGTTGTTTTTCTAAAGTAATGTAAATAAATATGAATTATGTCATTGCTCATTGAAGCTAATTTTTTTTTTTTAAGATCTTATTATTTTGGAGAGAGAGAGAGCACAAGCATGAACAGGGGGCGGGGCAGAGGGAGGAGCAGACTCCCCGCCAAACCAGGAACTGGACGCAGGGCTTGATCCCATGACCTGGGACCATGACCGAACTGAAGGCAAACGCTCAACTGACTATGCCACCCAGGTGCCGTGAAACTAATTTTAAATCATTGTGGTTTTCCTAAAATGGAGTTAGGGAACAGAATTACCCCATAATAAGCTCTATTATATCAAATTATGGTTTAGTTTACCTGTTTTATTCTTGTTTGACTTGTAATACTCACAGAACTTTCCTACGTACAGTGTAATAATACATAGTCATCTAGGGAAAGAATCTAATGTGTAGTTTTACCTATCTCAGAACATTGGCCTTTAAGATTTTGACTAATAGAAATTTTATATTTACAAAGGTAAAAGAAAGAGTGCAAAAGCAGAAGCAATTGTTTATGGGCATGGAAGTGGAAGAATAAAAGTAAATGGAATTGACTATCTTCTTTACTTCCCAGTGACACAAGACAGGTTAGTTTCTGGTTTTGCATTGCTCTTTGTCTTTATACTTGATGTTAAAAAGGTTTGTGATTTTCTGATTATATATGTCTGAATGATTGTTTCTCTTTACCAGTATAATTCATTTAAATCAAACTAGCTGGAAGGAAGCTATCTCTCTTTTTTTAAACTCTCTTTGGTTTCCCAGATTTTGAAAAAGCAGCTTTTGGAATTCCTCATTAATTGAATCTTCCTTTTCTTTTCATCAGATCCTACTGTAAGTTGAATATTTTAGATGTAGCTTACATTCTAAAATGCAGACTATGCCGAAATGAAAGAAAAGTAGATTACCACATCTTCTGTTTCCCTAGTTGGGAGGTGGACGTGCACAGAACAACAAAAAACTACTTTGGCCCTTACCACCATAAATATTAGAAAAAGTCTGCTTTACACTCTGGATATTTTCCTCCTCAGAGGAAATTGATTACATATTGAGCAAGCAAAGAAACCTGACATTGATGTGTTAAAATAAGAGCTCATCAGGCTTTAGTTCCCAGTGCCAAATATGGCAGTTTTATTTTTTGGACTTTGTAACCCATGGAGAAATCGACATTAATCATAAGTAGGTATTACTAATTCAAGTCCTCTGAATACACTCATCTTCGATCTCTGTGAGGCACTATCTGCAGGCCTTTTTTAGAGACAGTTCTTTTTCTAGTAGTTACTGTCATGATCCATGGGTAACACAGGTTCTGCATGATTATGCCCTCCTTCTTAATCCTTCTGTTTGCTGAATGTGTAGTGTGCTATTTAAGCTGAAAAGGGGCCGAAACTCTGCTGATCCCAGTGCTTATGTAAGAAAAGGGGACCCTGTTAATGGGCAAGTTTCTGGACTGAAAAATGACTTCAGAAAATATATGTTTATATTATTGGTTGTGTGCCTGTGTCAAGGAATTAACGCCATTCAAATGCAGTGGACAAATCCTGCCATCCTTCTCACAGGGAAATGGGTAGAGGAAGTTCTTCTTTCCCTTAAGAACAGCCAGCGAGAGACCCAGAACTTCAGCACTGGAAATTGCTTGGAGGAATAACATTTGACCAATAACTTGTTAGTTTGCTTTCAGATATAACTCCTGATTTAACCACAAATCTCGTTATGGCTTGATCTCATAATTAAATGGTATCCTTAGAACTTTTCAGTTTGAATTCATCAGGTGTTTACTAAGGACTGTCTGTGTGCACAGTCTTGTTCTGACCATTGTGAAGATATCAGAGCTATGTAAGATACTATTTCTATCATCTAGAAACTTCCTCTCTGAATAGGAAGCCTAAGGAGAGTCTTGGTGTGGGAATGGGCACCCAGGCCATCTCATCATCTTAAAGTGGTTGTAGGGATTGGTGGTAGCTGTGCTTGCCCTGGGCTGGCCTTTCATCATGCAGGAGCAGCTCAGGAGCTTACAGATTCAGCAGCGAGGTGACCACTGACCAGTCGGAAGATAGCTGAACTGAGAATCAAAAAGAGTATGCATTTGTATGTACGCTAAGTTACTTGCTTTTCAAATGCTATCATAAGGAGTTGTGTTCAGAGAAGATAGAAAGGAGACTGTTTTATTTTTTTTTCAAAATAACTTTGATTAGATAACAAAGAGTAAAATAAATTTGATTCTTTAAACTCAGGATTCCATCTGAGATGCCTGAGAGCAGATTAAGACTGTTTTTTGTACATATTTGTTTGTAGTCCAGTTTAATTAAAATTGTTAGCTCTATATAACCATTTTTGACTGTTATTCTTCGGGTCACACCTACCTATAAACTAAGTTTTCTTCCTTAGTATGCACCAACTTTCCAACTGCCCAGACCCTTCTTGGTGGTCCTATCATGCCTTGACCACCCTGGCTCAGTCACTCTAGTGTATCTGGAGTAGATTATAGAATGTGTTTTTTCCCTGAATTTGTCTATAGTTCTTTATATAAGCATTTGTTAAGGAATCGTAGAATTTTAGGAATTAAGACAGGTAAGTGTTTAAGCTCCCAAACAAGTGGGTGACTAGAGCTACTCAGTAATGTCACTTACGTCACTAACCACTTAACAATATCAGAAAACACAGAGACACCCCCCCTCCCCACACACGTCTGTGAGATAATCCCATAGATTCTGTCTTGGGCTGTCTTTCCCTGCTAGAAAAGTGAAATGCTGGAATTATATTATCATTCTCTAAGTTTTCTTTAGTTATTATGATAATATGGCTATTACTTTAAATAGCACTATTTTTATAACATTCCTATTTTTTATTTGGTTGCTTTATTCAAAGCAATATAGATTTATGTTGTTTCAGGCCTGTGTTTGTTGTTTCATTCCTATTGAAACAACTTCCCTGTTGAAATAGCACTCTTGCAGATTCCAGTTACTGTGTTCTTGGAAGGTCTCGTTCAGAGAAAAGGTTCTCTCCATCTTTCTGCATGTGATTATTTTGCCTGTGTATCCCGAGGAATAACACTTTTATATCCTGTCCGTATCTATCTTTCAGCATCGCTGTGGTGTAATAAATTTTATTTGGGGTCTAGAAAGCTACACTGTCAGATAAAGCAAGTAAATCCAGTATGAATCGGCTTTTAAATATTCAGTAGAGATATTAGGGCAAAATAGCAAGATCAACATACTTGACAAAGGCAGTGGTGCTTGTACCTGGTACATAAATGGTGTTCAACAGACACTTGCTGGGTTGAGCAAGAGAAGGTCCGGGGCCACATTCTGTGTTCCATTCTCTAATCCTGGGTGCCCGTGGGGCCCACGCAGGCATAGGCTGCTGAGGGGAGCAGGACTGGCTGGGGTTGTGCAGTGTGTCTCCTGGCGCCAGACCAGTAGTGGGACCCTGCCCACTACTGCCAAGAACCAGTAATAGGAATAGGTGTTTCAGGGGGCAGGGGTCGGGTAGGAGTTGAATGTATTTCTAGGAACTGTAAAAACCACGTCAGGATGAGCATCATACATTATGGTACACTTTGTTTAGTGAGTCTAATGGCATTTGATAATTGATCACTGAATCCAGGGAGGTTCAGCTGGTTATAGTGGCATTTCCCAGCTTTGAGACTTCTTTACAAGGTTATTTGCAAGCTTCACAGGGTTCTCATGAGAGAAAAGCTATTGGATCAACAGTGAGAGAGTCTGTATTGCTTTCTCCAAGAAGAGGAAGAAGAAGAAACGTGGCTGTCCGCAGAGCCTTCCCAGTACCGGCAGCACTGTGAAGTCTGAGTGCTGGCATGCCTGATATGCTTTCTATAATTGTTGAGAGTGTGAACAGTTTATAAATCTCTATAGTAAACTACCTTTCCGTGTGACGTGTTTTAGAGAACAGTTGATGTTCCCCTTCCACTTCCTCGACCGGCTTGGAAAACATGACACGACCTGTACTGTCTCGGGAGGCGGGCGGTCGTCGCAGGCTGGAGCCATTCGCTTGGCAGTGGCGAGAGCCTTGTGCAGTTTCGTCACGGAGGAAGAGGTTGAGTGGATGAGACAAGGTACGAGTTGCAGGGGTGTGGGAGGGTTGTCTTTTGCATGATCTGTGAGTGTTCGCTGGTCCCCGCAGCGAAATCAGAACATACTCAGTTAAATACATAGCATTGCAGTGTGCTTGGCTTCCCTTTTTATGCCCCAGAACCATACAGTGCTTTTCAGTTTTCATTTCTGTGAAGTGAATTTGAATTTGAAAAAGAAAAGGAGGCCCTCCCAGCGTCAGGGAAGGTTTCTTTTGGCCCTTTACAACCTAACCTCTTGGCCAGGTTAACCAGCACTGCTCTGTTGTGTGTAACAGCTCAGTCAGTGATTGTTTTATCACAGAAACCTGGAACGATTTGATGTGATGATGAAGTCCGTATAGTAGCTTTCCAACATTGGCGATTTCCATTTTTCTAGTGTGATGTGACTTTAAATTAATTGTATGTTGTCTTATTTGCTGGGTGATTCTGTCATCTCTTCATGACTACAAGAGTCTGCAAGAATATACAATCGGTTTGTCTGTTAGGGCACTGCTTTAAGCACTTATTATAAAGCACGGGAGTTGTAGTGAAGACTGTCTTTGAACTGTTTCCGGAGGGAAGAAAGCGCCACGGGTGCTACTAACCAGCTGTGACTGGGCGAGTCACTTAGCACCTCTGAGCCCCGTGCCCTCCCATGGGAGCCACTACCATCCTGACACCATGCTGCAGGTGGGCACCATTTGCAGCTGAGGCTGGTTGATTCTTTAAGTCTCTTAAAAATCCATTTGCTTATAACTCACCATTTGGTAGGATTCATGTCTTGTCATTCTGATAATTTGTAGGACCTTCACAATATTGCGAGTGTGCATATTGAAACATAATAAACTCTTCTTGTAATTTAAATGAGAATTTAGACAAGTCTAGTCAGCATTTTGTCCAAAATATTTATTCTGTGCCCTTTTAAAGACAAGTAAGTTAAAAAACTTAATGTATATATGAGTGATTGAAGTTTGCCCTTGCTTTATGGCCATTCGGATATTCCTAATAAGATACCCACACCTTGTCTGCAGGGAAAAGAAGTGCTAGTGTTGGAAGAGTAAAAAAGACAAGGAAAAACTATGGTCTGTTTACGTATTTATAAAAGCAGTGTAAGAGGTTTCTCATCACTAATATTCTTGAAATCTGTGGTTCCAGCCACCACGGGGGCATGTTATTTTGGGGCATATGCTGGAGTAACTCGTCAGTTGCCTAGAAATCATAATCGCTCTTGATGATTAGGAGAGTGAAAGCTTCCAGAAATTTCTTTCCTCAGATGGGTTTGATAAATCATACTGTATGTGTATGTTTGTATATTCATGTTCTTAATCTACAGTGTCCTTACACTTTCTCTTACTCCACCAGATACTGTTTCTTTTCTACCTTGAATCTCCAGTTAGAACTTTCATACCTTTAATAATAAGCAGGCAGTGTAAGTACAGTCTCAGTGAATAGTGGCTGCCCACACAAGAGCAGACTTATCTTAAGTGGAACAGGCTTAAAAACCTATAAGGAACCACAGCCCTCATAGGAGAAGAACAGACTCAAACAATGTAGCTGGTGTTTGTCTCCGAAATGGGGGAACACTCCTAAAAGAGTGAGAGCAAAGTGCTGTCATGAGATTTATACCAGGCTGGTAAATTATTACAGGTCTGCTTGCTTTCCTGCTAGGCTGCGTGCATTTTTCATGGTTCATAAAGGCTTCTCTTTCTGCACCACAGCTGGACTGCTGACTGCCGATCCACGCGTCAAAGAACGGAAGAAGCCAGGCCAAGAGGGAGCCCGCAGAAAGTTTACCTGGAAGAAGCGCTGAGTGTTCTTTCACAGGCGAGGAGAGGAAACGCAGTGTATATGTACCTGGCATGCAGAAGGCATACAATAAATATTTGCTGGCCAGTGTAAGGGCAGCACCATCAGGCACTTGAGTTGTGAGATGATTTATTTTTAAATGCTGCTTTGTAAAGGTTACCTTGTAAACATAATTTTAAAAACATGTTTAACTTCATTCTTTATTTTTTAAACTTTTTCAGAAGGTAGTTTTAGAAGTATGATTCATAGAATGTTGGCATATTAGATCTGAAAGGAACATTCAACAACATCTAGTCAAGTAACCTCGTTTTGCAGACCAGAAGGCCCAGCCTCCAAAGCGAAGGGACCTCCCAGAGCTACGTTACTAATCCCAGTGAGAGAACTCCTTTCTCTGGATTGGATTCTCTTGTTTTCCCACACGGCCACTATTACAAATACTTTCCAAAATGAGAGGAGAGAATGCTTGTTCAGAATAATCAAGTAAGGTGTGAGTGTCTTTGTCAAGAGCCAGAGAAGGCTGAGCTGCCAAGTGTCCAAGGAGTGGATTCAGACAATCTCCCCCAGTCCCTGGCAGCCACCATGCTACTGTTTCTAGGAGTTCAGCTTTAAGGCACTACATAGAAGTGATACCATGTGGCATTTGTCTTCATCCAGCTTATTTCCCTGAGTATAATGCCCTCCAAGTTAGGTACAGGCTTTCAACTAGAAGATGGATTAGTTCTGAGGATCTAATGTGGTGATTATGGTTGATGATACTGTATTGTATAACGGAAATTTGCTCAGAGGGTAGAAATGGAGCATTCTCACCCCAAAAAGGCGGGGTGATGGATGAGTTCATTAACTTGGTGGTAGGAACCCTTTCACAACCTGAGTATATACAGTAGTTCCCCCACCCCCATCCATGGCACCTGTTCCAAGACCACGGTGGGTGCCTGAAACCATAGATAGTACCATACCCTGTACATCATGGGGCCTTTTTTCTATATGTAGGTATCTATGATATCAAATTTATGAATCAGGCATTGTAAGAGATTAACAATGATAATAAAGCATAGTTTTAACAGTATACTGCAATAAATGTTATGTGAATGTGGTATCTCAAAATCCCTTATTGTGCTGGACTCACCCTTCTCATGATGGTGGAAGATGATTAAATGCCGACGTGATGAGATGAGAAGAAAGATGAGACGGCAGGCCATTGCTGACCCTCTGATAGACCAGGAGGAGGATCATTTACTTCCAGACTGCGGTTGACCATGGGTATCTGAAACCATAGATAAGGGGTGGGGGGGGGGGGGGACTACTGTATATCAAATCATCAAATTAAACATTTTAAATATATTACAACTTTGTCAATTCTACCTCAAGAAAGCCAAATGAAATTAATAGTTAAGTCTGTCATCGCTTATTGTTGTAGTATAAACAAGAGACTAACCCAGGCGAAGAGAGAGCTCCCCAGCCCACGGAGGGCTCAGCAGAGGTCCTGAGCAAGGAGCTACGAGGCTCTGAATGAAGGTGGGCAGGCCGGGAGTTCACACAGGCAGAAGAGCGAGGGTGGGGCCAAGGTGCGGAGTCCTGGACTGCAGGTCCCCCAGAGACTGCCATGCACTAGCCATGTGCCTGGCAGCAGTGGGGACAGCCTCAAGTTGCCTGCACCAGGTCTGAAAGACCACACACGGGTTTTTAGCCAACAGCTGGTCTCCTCAGTCATAGCTAAGTGTTAAATTGAGTTGCTTACAGAGTTTCTAAAGTTCTTTAAGAAACTTCGATTTTAACTTTATTCTAATTTTGCAGTAGGTTTTTGAGGGGAAAAAGGTAATTGGTGACGGGTGCTTTAAGTCCATTTTAATACAGTTGTCTTAATAAATGCAATACTTCAAGAATTAGACCCTCTGTTCAGTTGACCTTTCTGTAGGGAGTTCTCTAGTACCGATTTCGTAGTCTAGATTTTTAAACAAATTTACTAAGTTCTGAAACATGTGCATACACTTCACATCTTTTTCTTTTTTTTTTTTTTTAATTTTTATTTATTTATGATAGAGAGAGAGAGGCAGAGACATAGGCGGAGGGAGAAGCAGGCTCCATGCACCGGGAGCCTGATATGGGATTCGATCCCGGGTCTCCAGGATCACGCCCTGGGCCAAAGGCAGGCGCCAAACCGCTGCGCCCCCCAGGGATCCCTACACTTCACATCTTTAAACCACACAGTAACGTGATGAATAGGAGGGCACACATGTCACTGCATCATGCCCAATGCATTATTCATCTCAGACAAAATCATGGAAAACGTGTGCTCTGGTTTTTTCTACATGGCAGGCACTCTTGTGGAGTTAGGGCAGGTTCTTTTTGGCCCCTGTCAGAGTGTGCTCTCCATCCCCCTGATGGAGAGCAGCCAAGTGGTCCTGCCCTGTGCGGCAGGGCCGCTGCGGTCTCGTAGGTGGGCACGCTGGTCCACCAGCATCTGGCGAGCACCTGCCGCGTTCTCTGGATCAGGCAGAACAGGGCGAACCGAGCGAGTGCTGCCGGGGCTTCTCTGGAAAAGCCGACACGGAGGAAGCCTTGTGGGAAAGCCAGGAATCAGGCCACAGGCCAGGACCCTGAAGGACGGGAGATGTGGCTGAGACAGGAGTGGGGTAGGAGGTGGGGGTGCAGACTCCGGCAGCAGGAGAGAGACCAGCAGAAGGCAAGCCCGAGAGTGTTCAGGGGACCAGAACCTGTGGCAGGGCGGGGTGGGAAGGTGCTGCGCCGGTTTGTGGCAGCCCGCTGGGTCATGGAGGTGTGTCTGTGCTTGCTGCCCACGGGGAGCCCCTGAGTTGGTGTGTGTCCTCCAGTGAGGGTTGGGACCCAAATATTTTAGCTATTAGGTTATACAGTGGACCTTTGAGCTGCACAGGTCTACTTACATGTGGATGTCTTTTCCAGTAAGTACAGTACTGTAAATGTATGTTATGATTTTCTTAACATTTCCTCTAGCTTTTTAAATAAGAATATATAATAAATGTAGCATATAAAATATGTGTTAAACTGTCATGGGTAAGGCTTCCGGTCAACAGTAGGCTATTAGTAGTTAAGTTTGGGGCGGGTCAGAAGTTCTGCATAGATTTTCTCCTGCACAGGTATCGGCACCCCCCAAATCCCCACGTTGTACAAGGGTCAGCCTGTAACAACAGAATCCGAGTGGTGCGTCCAGCCTCCTGTGAGAGCCCACAGGCTGCAAGGGAAAATCTCTACCTCTGGAAGATCACAGCTATTGCTGAACAGGAGGGACTCAACTACAGTCACACTCAAGGACTGGGCAAGGTGACCAGAGCAGGGGTGGGTGTGTGGAATGTTCCAGAGCGGCCCTGAGCAGGGCCGGGGGACTGGCCGGCTGCAAGAGGCAGGGGCACATGCCAAGGAGGAGAACTAGCAGGCAGCTGGTAACGCAGAGAACTGCCAGCATGGGAAGGGCAATTGGCCACAGAGGGGCTGGTGATACAAGAGGGGCTGGCTGGAAGCTTCTGGTGTTTGGGGACCAGAGTCAAGCTGCCTGGCACACAGCTGGAAAGGAGGGGCTGTAACCTGGAGGGTGGGTCATGCGGAGGGCTGTCTTGGTTGGCTCCTACCTGGGGCGGGGGGGGGGGGGGGGGGGGCATTTGAAACACGGCTGGAATCAGCACGGAGGGATGTACGGCAGGAAGAAGGCCAAGCCTCTGCTCTGGAGAGACAGCAGTGACGGTGGAGGAGGGAGGAAGTTGGGGTGCCCGGGGGCACTGGAGAAGGAAGCTGCAGGTGCCTTCCCTGTGCTGGTGGACATCTGGGCCCTGTGTGCTCAGTAGGTCTTGCTGCCCTCCCAGTCCCAGTTTCCTCCCTTCATATTGGGGTCACTGTCTGCCCTGGCAGCTCCACCTGCCCTTTTGTGAGAATCAAATAAGATTGGGTGGGACGGCGCTGACCGTCTGCCCAGGAACCGGGCCGTCAGAGTGGGCACGAGGCAGCCAACGGAGAGGATTAGAGCAGATCCGGCCTTGTTTCTTTGTTCAGCTTGAATCAGGCTCTTTTGCAAACAAGTGGTTAGAGCAGGAGCCAAAGGGCACTTCACTCTCCAGCCTCTGATGCTTGACCTTCTCACCACCTTGGTCAGAAACCTGGGGAGTGTGTTCTGAATGCCCACTGTGTACACGGCTCTGGGAAGGGCTGATAGGCGCTATTTAAAATAACTTAAAAATAAAGATTTATTTGACAAAAATAAGATTTTGACAGGCAGAGGGAGAGGGAGAAGCAGGTTCCCCATGAGCAGGGAGCCCGATAAGAGGCTCCATCACAGGACCCTGGGACCATTACCTAAGCCACCGAGGTGCCCCTATTTTTTTTTTAATAGGCATTTGACAAGATTACTGCCTTCAGATCATGGTAAGAGCTAATGCTTCTGTCGTTTCTACTCGGTGCCAAGTACTGTTCTAAATACTTTACAAATAACAAGGTACTCAGTCCTCACAGCAACCTTTGCAGGTAGACACTGAGAAAAATCAGTGCCCAGGGAGGTTACGTGACTTCCTGAAGTTGCTTGTTGAGGGCGTGGCCAAGCCAGGTTGGAACCTGGAATCTTGGCTCCAGCACATGTGCTCTGAACTGTCTGGAACATCGAGGCAGGACACGATTCAGCACGTGAGCCCGTGCAGACTGCCCGTGCTCACATGTGCGGTGTTTGGTGCAGTCAGAAGATTTGATAGGGGGCGGAGTTTCAGGCAGATCCTAATGGAAGGGTGAGCATCAATTACTTAGGATTTACACTGTGCCCTACAACCAACCTGGAGCCTTCGTCACATCCAGAGAGGGTTGTCACTGCCACACCACCAAGACGGCAGTGCTAGGAGGAAACTGGATGGGCCAGATGCTGTGGAAGAAGGTTCCAGGTGAGGCATGAACAGCAGTACGAGTCTAGGGATGAAGCCTGAGGAAGGTGAGGACTCCTCCAATTTGCCCAGCCTGCACCCCTCAGTATCACTGGGTTATCTCTGTGACACCTAAGTAGCTCTGGGTTTGGCTCCCCACACTTCAGGGCACATGTTAAAGCTTAGAGTCCTTCCCAAGGTTTTATGGGTGTGTAATTCTTCCTGGGCATTGGTCCATCACTCCCACGAGATGCCCAGAGGGTCTGTAATGTTAACCACAGGCATAAGGAGGCTTTTGGTTTTTGGCTTTGTTTTGTTTTAAGGAAAATAAGCCTGGGTTTGTGTGCAGCACTGAATGTAGCGGGTGAGGCAGGGCAGATGTAGGCCACTGGTGAGAGGCGCTGCAGCAGGAGAGGGCAGGGGGTTGGGGAGGTGGGTCCCTGGATGTCCACTTAATATACCTTCCAGGATTTTCGTTATGAACGGTTACACAATAAAGGTACGAGGCCACCCTGCAATGGTTCGTGGAGGCTTCAGAAGACCATCTCTGGAGGTCATGACCCCTGGCACGCTGGCCTCCTCACACCTTGATTGCTCATTCGTGAAGTGGGGAGAACACCACCATCCCTCCGAAGATCACGAGGAGTCACAAAGCCCACAGGAAGAGCTTGTAAATGTGGATTATTAAAAAAAAAAAAAAAAAATCCCTTTGACCTTCTGTCATTTAGTTCAACAAAACGCGTGGTGATCCGCAAGCTTGGAGAAGGGCACGAGGAGCGGTGGCGGGCAACGGAGCGGCCTTGGAAATGGAGGACCAGGTCATTTGGCATGCGTTCCCTCCCGTTGTTGCAGAGCTCACGGACTACCCAGAAAGAACTAAAGCACGATGGCACAAATGGGGTGACCTGAGGTGGCAGACCAGGGTCTCCGTGCTGTGAGCCTATCGAGGCCAGGCTCGATTCAGGAAACAGAGCCCCTCAGACGGTGTGTCCAGCCTCGGGAAGCCCTCAGAGCCACAGTGGGTAACAACCCGCAGGCACTACAGGCGTTTACAAGCAAGGATCGGTAGGTTGTGTCTTACAAATAGTGAAGTCAAGTGCCTTGAATGGGCTATAGCAGTCCCCAGAATTAACAGGCAAGGAACCATCAAAATAAAACTTCATCATCACCTCATGGAATTGATCTCCCCTTTGGTGAACAACCTTGTGAAAAACAACAAGTTTCTAAACCTGACTACAACACATTACTAAGAAATACAAGTAATCTTTGAACACTAACCTGTAAAAACTACTGAACGTCAACACTGTGTGCAGACTCATCAAAGAATTTTTGCGGCCAATTCACAGAAAATAGATTGCAAATTATTACCCGAGGAACAAATGTGAAAAAGATTTGAAAAGAAGAATTCAAGCCCTGTCATATTACTTTTCCTTGAGCCACAAACGGTAGCTTTTTAAACCAAATCAATTAGTGTTATATATATTTAAAAAAAAAAAAAAAAAAAGGAACCACGCGGATCGAGTATTTCATAGGATTAGAAAACACTTAAAGTTTCATCATGTAAGTCACATAATGTGTTCCATGGAACAGAGACCTGTATCAAGCATGTTTCTGATGCCTTGACACCCTGGGCCTTGCCAACGGGAGCCGGACCTGCCTGCCAGTACGCCTTCCACGTGCAAACCAACCTGCCCCGATCCACACCTCCAGCCGCCTCTGCGTCCACCTGTCCTAATCTCTCCAGGCCGTGTACCTTACAGCAAGGACAGCCGCTGTGTCCCAGAGCCCTCTGAAGCTAGTCACCCCCAAGCCTGCTTACACTGCTTCATGCATCCATCCCTTAAAACCACAATAAAAACCAGGTTTTCCACCTGCTTGGTCTCCTAGCCAACCCTGGCCCTTCCCTGCAGGGCCCAGTGTGGTTGGTGTGTCCCCCCTCTCTTGAGAGTCACAACAGACGATCTCTCCAGTGGCAGTCACCTCCTGATGCGCTGGCCTCACCACACCTGAATCATGATAAAACCTATGTTTTAAACAAGGCCCGAAACTTGGCAGACACCGTTACACGGTGACTCTCTGTTCTAGGACTGCCATAATTGTTCTACGCCAGTGCTTCTTGTTACTCAATTTTTGTTCGCCATTTAGTTACTACGGTCATTAGCATCAACCAGATAAGCTCCTTCCAGGAAATGCTTGTAAGAGAAGGGAGGACACCCCTTTATTAGGGCGGTAAATTCATATACTTTTCATTATATCACTGCTGCTTAAGCTTTAACAAAAGTTAGGACCCCTTTGGAATCCTCTATGGAAACTGTTCATGAGAGAAGTCCAAAGGTATTTTTTTTTCATTTTCCCAGCACCTGGTTGTATTTCTTAAAAAAAAAAAAAAAGATTGAAACCTCTCCAGGGGAGCCAGCCTCACAGTGAGATCTCTCCCTCCATCCAGGGATGAAAGCATACCAAGGCGGCACCCCAGGTGGCCCACTACTTGAGCGTCTGCCTTCAGCTCAGGTCATGATCCCAGGGTCCTGGGATCGAGCCCCGTGTTGGCTCCTAGTAAGGAGCCTGCTTCTCACTCTGCCTATGTCTCTGCCTCTCTCTGTGTCTCTCATGAATAAATAAGTTTTTAAATATCTTTTTTTTAAAAAAAAGGAAAATTCATACCGAGCTCTGCACATTGTATGTAACCTTCCCATAAGCCGTCCCCATCATGCCTTCTGGAGGCAACTGTTTCCCCACCGTGTCCCCCACTATTAAGTGGAACTTCTCTTTTGTAATTTTGGAGCACTGCTTCCCTGAGGGAGGGGAGGGCATGGCTGAGGGGAGGTAGGTGTTCAGAGTGGAGGTTGACGGACGAAGTTAAGGAGCTGAGCATTTGTGCCAGCCGGTGGTGCTGCTCCGTTAGGATTAGGTCATACCAGGATCTCCTGGTTGCGGGTTGCAAGAGCCCCAAACTTGGGCCATCTTTCAACCGAGAAGGGGCTTTCTCGGGAAGCCATCGGGCACCTGGCCCCCTTGCGAGAGGAGGTACACAGGCACCCTGAGGAAGCGGGCGGCACCTGGGGGCCCCGTTGCTGTGCTCCCAGAAGGCTCATCAGCACCCCTGCCTCCTTCGCTCGTGTACACCTGCTGCTCCTGCGGGCGAGAAACACTCCCACCAGCTCTCAAACGTCGCGTCTGGCCCAGTCCTCAAGGTGCTTCCCGGGGACGCCAGGAGACCACACACGGGCCCACGCAGCGCCCGTGCGAGCCTGTGGTTAGGCCAGGAGAAGGGACACAGAAGCAGGTCCCGTCCCCAGAAGGCAGCACAGGTGAGCCGCGCGCCCAGGCGGGTCTCCGGCCGTCAACGGGAAGCCCCGTGCAGCCCTGGCGGCAGGTGCGGGCCGGGCCTGGCGGGACCCTGCCTGCTCCACGGCGAGCCGGGCGCCTGGGGCCTGGGGCCGCCGACAGGTGGGGCAGGAGGGGGGACACCCCCCCCCCCCCCCCCCCCGCCTCCCAGGGCCCTGCCCCGGGGCTCCAGAAGCCAAATGCGGAGAGCACTGTTCCCAGCAGGAGAAGTACCGCGTGGGCCGGCTCCTTGGCTACGGCACCTCTGCTAAAGCTTTGCCATGGGTGCTTTGGTTCTGAACTCATCCTGTTCCTCCTGCAGATGGTCACTGTTTTCTTCTGTCGTCTTTTGTGTCGTTTGTCACAGGGAAGAAACCCAAAGGGAAGAACGCAGGCATGGGCCCCGTCAGCCTGCCGTTCCAGCGGCCCCGCGCTGGGGAGACCCCGGCCCGTTTGCACTGACTTTGCTGTGGGTCTTCTACGCAGAAACTGGATGAGGTTTTCCTCTGCCATGTTCTGTGACCCGAGAGCTTGGCTCTGTGACCAGTGACAGAGTCTTCCTTCTGGTGCCCAGAATTTAGGAGGGCCATGTGCCAGTGTGCATCTGGTGGCCACTCCAAGTGACTGGGGAGCCGAGACCCAAAGGCATGGGCGGAGCTCTCTTTGTCCTTCCACACCTGCGCCCAGGGGACTTTGTCATAAGGGGTCCCAGCTCATGAGGGGGCCTTTGTCATCCCAACCTTCTTTGTCCTGCTAATGTTCAAAAGCCTCAGAAGCCCCAGTCCAGTAGCACATGCCTGGTGTCACAGATTTGCACCTGTGACTGCAGGTGTCTCACGTTCCCAGACAGACAGGAGACACCCATTTCACTACACCGTTGGCCTGTGATGACCAAAGTCTGTTTTCATAGAGTAACTCCAGGAAACCTTGGATTGCAGGGGTTCCATCTTCTGCACCCACTTTGGAGATGCCTCTTACACCCATGGCTAAGATTTATTAATTTATTCTAAGGCTGGGAAGTGGTCTCCAGGTCTTTCCATTAAACGAGTGTACTGGGGGGCACCTGGGTGGCTCAGCGGTTGAGCCTTTGGCTCAGGGCATGATCCTGGGTCCTGGGATTGAGTCCTGCATCAGGCTCCCTGCTTCTCCCACTATATATGTCTCGGCTTCTCTGTGTCTCTCATTAAAAAGGGGCGGGGGTTATTGGATCGAGTCACATTTGGAATAAATATACTAATGGAGACCCCACTCATCAATGACCAGATGATGAATCTTCTGAATGGGAAAAATTTCTCTATTAAAAAAAATTAATGAGATCTCCTCCTACAGAGCTACCTTATTGGTATCTCTGGGAAGATTGGATTGAAAACAGGGACACCACAGGTAACCTTAGGAGCACCCTTAACAAGATGGAACAGAAAATAGACTGGGAACAAAGGTTAAAATCCACACTCAGCATAAATTCCCTGTCTCCACCTTCTCGTGTACCACGCTACCCTCACCTCCCTGTCCCCTACCCTCCAGAAGATCTTTTGGATTTCCAAGCCTAGGGTCAAAATCCCCCTTCTCAGAAGCCAGCTTCCATCCTCAGCAAATTCTCATGGCTCCCCAAACTCTCCTACCTGCCCCTGAAAAATCCTTTCAATGCCCAGATACCTGTTTTAACTTCCATTCCCCCAGGAGCTTTACAGAGGGCACTCTGGCCGGACTTCCCAGCCCAGGCCGGGCTGCCTGTGGAAACACTGCACGTCAGGCCCCTATGGCAGGTGGTGAGGCTGCCTTACTGGCCCCTGTGGCTCCTCCTACTTCCAGAGCCTGCCAGCCTCAGGCCTTCCTAAGCAATGCCCCTTACAGATGCATCCTGGACTCCCCACCACAGAGATGCATGGCCCCTGGACCACAGCAGACCTGTGAAATTACAAAGCCCTTACCTCCACTTTCAGAAGCTCCTACCAAATCCAGAGGAATTAGATTAGTGGCCATTCACATCCCTGCTCCCAGAGACCTCGACTGGCTGCTGGAGAGTTCTTCCCTCCCATGATCCTACTGTGGTTACTAGGCAGGCCAGACAGCCCCCTGAAAAAAAAAAAAAAAAAAAAACCCTTGCAGAAGACACGGATGGCCCGAAATTCTCCAAGGCCCTTCTGCAAATGACCAGGAGATGGCTCAGCCGGAGGCTGATAATCAAGACTTGATGAGAACAATAGTTGAGGCTTTTCTCCCTGAAGTGAATTGGTCCAAGGTTGAATTGTGAACTCAGAGGCAAGGAGAACATCCAAAGGCCTTTGCTGAGTGCTTTATACCAACTCTTCAAATGTGAGACTGTGCTGAGCTCAGAAACTCCAGAATGTAAAAATCTTTTAACTTTTACCTTAGTAGGAAACTCTCGCCCTGATATAAAGCGGCTCCTTCAAAATAATGTGGGATGGGCCGGCCAGCCTATAAATGAAACAGCTACTAAATTCTTTGAAAATAGCTTGGAGGGGGAAAAAAAAAGTTAAAATCAACTATTCTTTCTCTGCAATTTGTAACTCTCAAAGCTATTCCAAGGCCACTGTGATCCTTCCAATTTGCCTCCAGACATTTGAGGATATTATAAAAAAACAATATTGGAAGAATAACTGTCCTGCACTTCAGAGAGAAAAGTCAAAGAAACCATCCCCTGGGGACCCCGGGCGTCCCCGGTTTGTCTCCTGTGGGAAAGCCCGCCATCCACGGGCAGGGGCAGCTGATCCGCAGTCACATCCAAGCCCACCGTGCATTGGAAATAGAGGGGGCACGGGGGGCTCAGTGGTTGAGCGTCTGCCTTCAGCTCAGGGTGTGATCCTGGGGTCCTGGGATCGAGTCCCACGTCGGGCTTCCTGCATGGAGCCTGCTTCTCCCTCTGCCTGTGTCTCTGCCTTTCTGTGTGTGTGTCTCTCTCATGAATAAATAAATAAAATCTTTTTTAAAAAAATATTGGAGATAGAGGACCTAGAACAGGATGTTTACATGGACCTTGGTGTGACTTTCTCTACCATCTGCTTGGAGGATTTCTCTCTGCCTGGCACCTGATTCTATTCAAGCCGCTGGAGACCCCGGGCACCTATTCCATGGCCCCTTCCCAACCACCCCCATATCCTCATGCCCTCCTAAGCACCCAGCATGCCCTTCTAGGGTCCAGCTCCTCATCAGCAAACCTTTCTGGTGCAGATGTGTAGGTTTAATGCCACTGTCAAATATAAAGAGAAAGGGGTAGGCCTCCCAGCCCTCCGACCAAGATGCCCCAGGGTTGTCTCTGGGCCACGCACATGAGCCAGGTTGGGTGGTTCCTGAGCGCTGAGCAGGTGGGTGTATTTCTTGGAAAGGAATGAGCGCTTCCCATCAGCAACCCAGCGCCCCGTCCGCAGCCTCACAGAGCAGGGCGCTGAGCCCCGAAGAGATTTGGTGGCAAAGATCACGCTGGTCTTTACTGCCTCCCCTTTAACACCTCAGTTTTGCCAGTAAAGAAAGAAGGTAAATTTGACTGGGACAAGACCCAAATCTGTCCATTTGTGCAAGACCTAAGAGCCATAAACTCTTGCACTGCCTCGTCACCCTGTGTCCCTAATCCAGCTACTGTTCTTGCCTCAGTTCCCGGGAACGCTGTGTGGCTTAGAGCAGCGGCCCTCTGCTCGGCTTTCCCCGCGATCCCACTGCAGCCGCATCCCCGCGCTGTCGGGACGCCCTTAACGTGGACCCGCTCGCCTACCTCCAAGACCTGCGGCTCGCCCTGCCCTCGCTACTTTCCCAAGTCCCTACAGCCTGGGTGTAGGCTCCGCATAAGGCTCCACTCTCATTCACTATGTTGATGAGCTTTTCAGCGAGAACCACACAGGCCTGCCACTCTTCCAGAACCCCTCACCTTGGGGCGCCCTGGTGGCTCAGTGGTTGAGCATCTGCCTTCAGCTCAGGTGGTAATCCTGGGGTCCTGGGATCGAATCCCACATCAGGTTCCCCACAGGGAGCCTGCTTCTCCCTCTGCCTATGTCTCTGCCTCTGTGTCTCTGTGTCCTCATGAATAAATAAATAAAATCTTAAAAAAAAAAAAAAAGCCCTCACCTTCCTAAAGACACCAGCTGAATGAGGCCATAAGACCTGCCCATCTAAATTTCAGTGGGTGCAAACAACGTTACCTACTTAGGGCATGAGATGTCCTCAGGATGTTCAAAGGCTCATCCCAAAACATTTTGAATCACTTTTGCCCACCCCTCACCCTGAAACCAAAAAAGTTACATAAACTTCTAGACCAACCAGTTACTATAGCCAATGGATTCCTAATTTTGCTGCCCCTGCTAAACCTCTGTGTGTCCTCCCAGAGAACATCCCAGAGCCCATTTCCTGGCCAGCCTTTGAAGGCATTAACCTCCTTTGAAGCCTTAAAATAAACATTGTCCACATCCCTGGCTCTTGGCTTATCTAATTTTGACAAACCTTTTTATCTGTACTGCCATGAAAATAACAGGGTCCCAGAACAGCCTCTGCCTCTGAGATTTATCCTGTGGCATAGCTCCTGTCAGTCAGACCCTGTGGCATCAGGCATGGCCCTCGTCTTTGTGTGCTACAGCTATGCTGCTATGGACATAGCCTCTCGTCAGGCTCCCCCTTTCACCTATGTTCCCCATGAGGTATCTGTCCTCTGACAAGTTCATAGACACGGTATGTCTCCACACGGTGACAGACCACCTACATCGAAGTTCTTCGACCAAACTTCCATCATCTTATATCATTATGCTTTCAATCACCTACCCTGCACCTGCACCACCAGTTGTCCCCTTCCCCAGACACCCCCACCATGATGGTCGCCTTGCAACTATAGGGATAGGCTCAAAGCCACAAGAGGAGTTCCTAGACACCCCTTTAGATAACCCAGATTTCCTTCTCATTTGTAGTAGCTCCTATAAATGGAATTTCCAGGGAAATGTAAAAACTGGCTATGCCATAGCATCCCCAAGTGAAACACTGGTGGCCAACTCCTTCCTTGCTCGTTATAAAATCAGCCCCAGCAGCTGAACGCTGGCTGTCACCACAGCTTGTCTGTTGGTGGAAGGGAAAATTGCTGCTTTTTACACTGACTCCAGATAGGCTTTTGGGGCCTGCCATGCTATTGGCGCAATCCAGGAATCCCTCGGCCCTGGAACCTCTGCAGTACTCTCATTGCCAATGTGCATATGATTGCTGCCCTATTACAAGCTACTCTCCTCCTCCTAAAATCTCCACCATTCCCTGCTCAGCCCACACTGAGGAAACGGATGTTACATCCTTAGGAAGCAGTGGGCAGCCAGGGCTGCTAAGAGTGCAGCCCCAAACAGAACCCCCTTCCTTTCTCCACCCAACTTCTAAGCCTGCCTTTATCCTTGACTGGTACGACTATCAGGCAAATGCTCGCCCACCCCAGTCTGAAACAGACACATGGATACTGAAAGGTGCCAAACAAGTTAGCAGATGGACTCCACGTTGGGCCAAACAGACTTCCGTGGCCACTTTCCTTTGGCCTTGTTGGCTTGCATTTATCTCCCACCAAATGGGACATATGTACAGACAGGAAATAGGTAAGGAACTAAAAGACAATTGGTTCTGCCCAATTGCTGACATCCACAGAATTGCTGACCAGGTGATCACCCAGTGGGCCCACTTATCAGTCTCACCAAATTTCTAGAAGAAATTGACATACCCTAGGAAGTCCTCCTGGGCCTACACAGTAGCGGTGTTCCAAATGGATTCTACAGATTTGCCTCCAGGCTTGGGCTCCCCTCACTTTTTGCAGTGTGCTCGGTGGATTGGACTGAATGCTACCTGACCAGATGTGCTGATGCCAAAATAGGTAAAGAAATAAACAGTTTATTCCATGTTTCATTGTTGTGTTATGGATTGAGTCAGACCAAGGAATTAATTTTACAGCAGAGATAAACCACCTGCTTGCAGAGACTTGGGATATTCATCACAGTTTCAGACTCTATGCCATCCTCAATCATCAGGGCAAGTAGAACATAAAATCTGGATGTAAGAAGGACTGTAGGAGAGACTGGCCAAGAAACTAGGCTTAAATGACCAGATGCATTACCCCTGCCCCTTATAAAGATCCAGAGTACTCCAAAAAGGATCATGGAATTGACCCTTCTGGAAATAGTGTTTGGACACCCAATTGCCTCCTGGCATTTAAAACCCTCCACCCTGGGGGCACCTGGGTGGCTCAGTCAGTTAAGCGTCAGACTCTTGATTTCAGCTCAGGTCATGATCTCAGAGTTGTGGGATCAAGTCCTACACTGGGCTCTGTGCTGAGCAGAGTCTGCTTGTCCTTCTCTCTCTGCTCCTCCCCTCACTCACACACACTCTCTCTAAAAAAAAAAACAAAAAACAAAAAATCCACAGCAACAACAACAAAACACCCTCCATTCCCGGATTAAGTGAACATCATGGAACTTAAGTGAACCATTTAACACTGTGACCGGCTATATGCAAGCACTAATAAGTCCACTTGAAGTGAAGTGTACCACCAACAGGTAAAAGGGGCATGGGCTCCACTGATGGATAAGCCTTGCCATCCCTCTCAACCAGGAGACCCATATACCTCAAGGTCTTTAGAAGAAAACACACACTGTCCCCTCCCTGGAAAGGATCTTGTGTGCTACTGCTGACCACCTGCACTGCAATGAAAATAAAAGAAGAATCCTCTTGGATTCATGCAAGCTATGCCAAAGAACACCCAGCTCATCACTTCTGAGATAATAAAGACAATCCCTACAGATGACCTTAAAGGAAGGATTTCTAGGATGGATTCCCAGGCTCTTGAAACTGATGGTCACACTCCCCATGACTCAACACCATTGTTGGCTTAGATATTTTCCCTGGGGGATGATACCACATACTTTGTTCCTTAATATCATCAGTGTGTCTGTATTGTACACAGTTGTCTTAGTTGGTACCCATAAGAACATCTCTACCTCAGCAACAAGTTTGGAGGCCAGAAGTTATAGGCATGTGTTACGCCCTGACCAATGTCAAAGGGTTAAGAATAATACCGGAGGGGTGCCTGGGTGGCTCAGTCAGTTAAGTGTCTGACTCTTGGTTTCAGCTCAGGTCATGATGTCAGTGTTGTGAAGACTGAGCCCTGAGTCAGGCTCCACGCAGAGTGGGGAGTCTGAGATTTTCTCTCCCTCTCTTGCACCCCACTTGCACACTCTCTGTCTCTCTAAAAAAATAAATAATAATACTAATACTGGATGTGAGCCCTTGGCCTGCAGGCCTTAGGAAACCAAGCTACCGGGAGGTGCACTCCAAGCTAATTTCCAATGAATGAAAGTCTTACCAGGTGGGAGGTCCTGTGGCCATTGCAAAATGAGTCCCTTCTTCAGTTGGATAGGCCTCTACCTCCTGACAATCCCGCACCCGAGTACCCAAGCTACGAGGATGCTGTTGGTTACACATTATAGGCTGATGTCTGTCCTGCTGTGGGTGAGACATCAAGACATCAAAGAATGGAACTGCCTCAGTTCATTGTGGAGACCATCCTCTGTGGAAGTCATTTGATGACAAAGTCTTAAACATGTTTGTCATTAGTCCATTCATCCTTTCAATTAGGCCTGCAGCAGTGGAGTGTGTGACCGATGACAAGTCCACAGGATGTCCCAGGCCTCTCCCCATTCTTGACACTCAGAGCTGGTCCAGTGAGTCCCTTGTCACTAACCAAATCAGGTTCCACACCTGCCCTCTCATTTGTTAATCTCTTTATAGTGGCAGCCTGACTGGCTCTTTTACAGGTAAAGGTCTGTACAAGTCCTGTGGAGACATCCACAGAGGTCAGTGCATGATGGTGTCCTCCAGTCCTGGCAGAGAGCCTATGCCATCTATTTGCCTGTGAGAAAGAGGGTGTGTTATCTAACCAATGTGCCCACTGTCACCTGAGGTGGCATCAGGAGCATTCTTGACTGCAGCTTGTGGCTCTGCCTCATGCCTGGTGGTGCTGGTGTGGATGGGTTCTGAGCAGACACATGCTGCACTTGGTCAGCTACATCGGATTTAGTGCATCCTTCCCAAATAGCTTTCCTCGAACCAAGTCCATCAGAATCCAGCAGGATGGCAGAGGAACACCAAATAGGTGGGTTTACCCAGCAACTGGTATCAGCATACTACGTGTCTGCCAGAGGCCTGCCTACCCCTTCCTTTACCTGAGGGTGGGGAGGCATAAGGTCTGCTGTAGGTAAGGGTGCCATTGCTGTAAGGTGCTTCCCTGGGCATAGCAGTCTCGGGTTTCCTGAACATGTCCTAAATCCACTCTCCCATCTGCAGAGAGGTTCTACCTTCAGAGGCAGGTCAACCATCAGTCCTGCTTCTATCGCAGTAGGAGATATACAGCTCATGTTTGTTTCTTGATGGGACTATACCCTGGCATAATGGAGACCAGAATCCTAATGGGATTAATTTCCCATTTTGCCATTGCCTCAAGCCCTAGCCAAGCCCTCTTGATATGAATGCACTCATCACTGGGCATTGATACCCCCAGGGCCTACATTGGTTTCACTACCATTTTTGCCTTTAAGAAAGCCTCTTGTTGGGACGCCTGGTGGCTCAGCGGTTGAGCATCTGCCTTTGGCACACAACTCCACTGCTCTACATCGGGCTCCCTGTGATGAGCCTGCTTCTCCCTCTGTTCATGTCTCTGCCTGTCTCTCTGTCTCTCATGAATAAATAAATTAAAAATCTTAAAAAAAAAAAGGTTCTTGTTGATAAAGGGCTTAATACCTAGATGCTCTAGATGGGAAATGAAAGGTCTCTAGTAACCCAATAAACCAACAAAAGCCTGTAATTCCTTTACCATGTTAGGGATTGGGAAGGCTTGGATCCTTTGATGACCACCTCCCTCATCACCTGTGTCTTGCTCAACCTGATGGCACCAGGCACTGTACTGATTGACCTGGCCCTTGGATCTTGCTGCCATTTACCTCCCATCTTTGTGATTTTATGCCAGATGTGACTGCTTGAAACAGGGAGGCTAAATCATCACAAGTTAACTTGACATCATCTATATCATGAGAAAGCACTATCTCCTCTGGAAATATCTATTCTTCCAAATCTCTGCCTACAATCCCATGACAAACTGTGGGACTATAGAGATTCCCTTGGGGCAATACCTGGAAGGCCCACTGTCACCCCTTCCAAGTGACTTCGAATTGGTCTTGGGATTCAAGTCCTAATGGAATGCTAAAAAGGCATTAGATAGGCTCAGTACAAAATGGTAGGTCTTAATGGATGCAATGATTTTTTTCTAAATATAAGACTATATTAGGCGCCACAGCATGGATGGGCAAAGTAACTTTATTGAGTTCCCTATAAGCTATCACCATTTGCCAGGTTCCCTTAGATTTCTTTACAGGCCAAACAAGACTATTGAATGGGCTTTAAGTGGGCCTGATGACCCCCTCCTTCTCCAATTCTGTCATGGTGACAGTAATCTCATAGCACACCCCTGGTAGCTTATACTGTTTTATATTTGTCACTCTGGGAACCCGCAGATATATAGGTTCTCGTTTTGCATATCCACTGTGGCGGGTTTCACTATTCAGATACATAACTCGAATTCCCCTGTTGTTGTAGTTGGATCCAGATCCTGTAAAACATCTATACCCAAATACACTCAGGAATGGGGGAAATACACACTAGAAAACAGTGGGGAGGAAGCCTGCTGGGCTGTAGGTAGAGACTAGTTTGTCTGACCTTAATAATTTTGAAATGGAGTAGGGACTGGACTCAGGTCCCCTCAATCCTGACCACCAAATCCAGTGTTCCTTGATAAATAACACTCTATGTCTCTTGAGCAGCAGGTGTTGCAGGAAGGTGGAAGCAAGATGCTTACCAAAGGAAGTACTCAACTACAAAGACTGGTGAAGATGACACCAAACCAGTCTGCATCAAGATGGACCCCAGCATTGACCTGCCACGATCTTTTGTCCACATTACACTACTAAAAATCACACCCAGGAGCAGAGATTTAACATGCTGATGAGCCATTCCATGTATGGCAACCATTTTCTGTCCGCTGTGCCTATGTGCCCAACTTCCTGTATCTCTCCCCACCCCTACATGCTTAGATACCAATCCTTTCTGGCCTCAGTCTTTTCAAGAACTTTCCCTGGCCTTTGTTTAGAAGCCCAACATGAAGGATCCTCTCCCTATGCTTGAGGATAAGCCCCAACAAAAGCTTTACCTGGAAATTCCTATTGGCCCCAGCCAATTTCTACTGCTTGGAGAGCCCAAGGACTTGAGTTGGTAACAATTTGTTTCCCATAACCATCAAGAGCTTTTATTTCTCCCGGAAATTTTGAGGGGCTTCTATAAATAAGTATACATTCAGCCAGTGAATATTAGAGCTGGTACAGTCTTACACTGTTAGTGCAAGACCAATAAACGGTTAATTCTACATGGGGCCTCTGGTCGCCCCTCAGTGCGTGCACTAGAGGGCAATGTTGGCCTAACGCCCTGGTCTGTAGGGGTAAGGCGGATCCACCCCTGAAATTCTGTTAGTGGAAGGGCACTCAGGGACACACGTGGCTTTTCTGAGCCCTCCTCCAAGGGACTAGACTGCCAGTCCTTAGGCAACACCTTCCATAGGCTTTGCAAGACCAGATTGGGTTGTTTGTCCATATTTTCTCCCAGGGTCCCAGATAATATTAGATCTTGCCACAGCTGCTTAGGAGAGACGGTGAAGGGGCCCCCTGTCTGCCGTTTTGTCCTTCACAGTATCCTTTGTTTTTCCCTGTTTTTCAACCCAACCGTTTTCCTTGTGACAGAATCTTTGAATTTCACGTAAATCTGCCACCAGAGCGGCTACTATAGCCATGAGCCGATGAAACACAGGGACAAGGACAGATACTCAAGTCCCACACCATGGCCTCTGGGCCTGACTGTACGACACAGTCCTTCACACCAGAGGAAAACCATCCTGCGTCTGGGCCTCTGAAGTGCTGGGTGTACATGGCATGCTTCATTCCCAGTTCACGTGTAGTTTCCTGCGGTTCTAGAGAGGGCCAGCGTAAGGGAGGGGATGGAGCGGCCCCTTCGTGAGGCCAAGTAATCTCAAGGTCAGGCTGATGTCATGGATCAAGTTAGCGCCCAAGCCTGAGGCAGGCAACCTTTGTCCCACGCAAGTGGAGCACAGACCGAGGCCATTTTTGGTATCTCAAACCCATTTAATACAATACCATCTCCCCTGGTTTCCCACAGTCCTGACACCCAAACAGCCACCCCTTCTTGGCCTTTGACTTCAAGTGGCACCTTAGCTCCATGAATTCAGCAGCAGAATATTCCTTCAGGTCACCTTGTGACTAGTGGGACTCCTCGGTCCTGCCCAGGCTCACAATTGGCCTGGTTTTCCGCCTAAATCAAAGGGCCCTGCACCTCCTCCTCTTCTTCCAGGACCGAGTCCTCCTCATCAGGGGAGTCTTGGTCCCAGGGACCACGGCTCCGGGGCCCCA
The DNA here is from genome assembly GCF_048418805.1 of Vulpes vulpes. Taxonomy (NCBI): domain Eukaryota; kingdom Metazoa; phylum Chordata; class Mammalia; order Carnivora; family Canidae; genus Vulpes; species Vulpes vulpes. The sequence goes on along the minus strand of NC_132795.1, from coordinate 66,771,100 downwards.
GCTCTCCCAAGACACACTAGGTCTCACTTCAGTCCGTGCCCACGCACCTGTGCCGGCCACTGCCAGGATTTCCAGGCCTTCTCTTGCACACAACCCTGTGGCTCGTACAGGCTTTTCTAAAGCCAGCACTTGCCTGGCCCGCCCCATCCCCTCCTTTCCCTGGCATCTCCTAGCACACAGGAGATAACCAAGCCCCCTCCCCCACCCCAACAGCTTGTCACTTTTCCTTCTCTACTGTTTCGGATGAGACATCGATCAGTCCCTGGGACCTTGGCAGGGTGCCCCCAGCCCCATACTCACACATTGATCCAGAACACCTGGCCAAGTCTCCCCATGAGTGGTGTCTGGCCAGTTTGGGGTTTCCTGCACAGACCCCTGGCTGTCCCGCCCTCAGTGAGGACGGCAAGCTGCCCCCAGCACCACCCCTTTATTCGTGCTTGTTTCATTTCCGCTCTGTGCCTAGCTCACCACTTGTCAGAGGGTGGAGAAAGATCAGCAAAATATCCTCCCCACTGAGTAGGCACTTGGAGACCACAACATAAGCAAGCCACTCCATACCGTTTACAGAGTCTTATTTGGGGTAACTCACCAAAAGGGGGGGGAACTCAGGGCCCCCTTCATCTATTATCTCTCCAGTCCAGACCTTAATCCCCAACTTTTATAGGATGAGGATCATGGCGGTGCGGTCACAAGGTAGTTGCCTAAATTGTGGCCGTCTGTGCACCAGGGGATCACCACTAGTTACCTAAAGTGGAGCCTTCTGGGTGCCACCATAGGGAAGATCAGAACAAGCCTTCCCGTACCTGGGGCAGGGCTTACATTAACCCTCTGCACCACCTGGAACATGTGGCCCTGAGGCAGGTCACCCCAGGGCGTGACCAAGGTGGAGCGCCAAAGATGGACTCGGTGCTGTCTGCACTCCTAGAGGCCGTGTCACCAAGTAGACCACTGTTCCCAAGATCATTGGTTATTAAACTTGCTTCCACCCATCCCTTCCCTTCTCTTTTAAGGCCCTACACACACACACACACACACACACACACACACACACACACACACACACCTCTTTTGTTATTAATGAACATAACCCCCCACATTTGTTAATCATTTGTTAGAAGGCTGAGCAGCGTGTCCCCTGCTCCCTCTGAGTTTCCACAATGGCTCTCTTTCCACCTGTATCTTGCTCTCACCAATGTAACCTTTCCAACAGGTTGGGCACCGACCCAACAGCCCCTCTTGTCAGTTTACCAAACGCTGGCTGTGTTGACTAATGAATATGACTGTTGACTACGTCAACATCCAAAATAGTGCAAAAGAATCTGAACTGGTTTTCTTTCCTGCCAATGTGAACACGTAGTGGACTAAGTATGGGAAACAGCTGAATGGCAGGGTATGGTGTCCGCTCCTAGAGAACTGTCCCTCTGCCTCTTCTTCAGGTGAGTTACTGGGCCTGGGAAAACCTCTATAGAAGGTCAAAGACTGTCCCTTGCCCAGATAAAGACAATAGGTGGAAATGTTTCCCTTTATATTGAAAACCTTCTTGGGTGACACACCAGGACGATATTGCAGACAAACCCAGTGGGCTGAGTCCATAGATGGCATCTTCAAACATGTCAAGGAAATTAAAGGTGACTCTAGCACTACCTTCCATGGACACAGATGTTTGCCAAATCGCTATGTTTTTGATGGTTCATGGGCCACCCTTGTGTGATTTGGGGTATCTCGGCTGCTCCCCGATTAGACTACCCCAAACTGTATATGAATGGACCAAGAAATCTGGACTAATTTGGCCAGGTGACAAAACCAAGATTTATGGCTCCCAAAGCCAGAGGGCAGGTTTCCTGTGTCAGATGCTTTGCAACCTGGCCTGCTCCTACGAACAGAGTGCAGATGTGTGGACGCTAACATTGCTGGTAGCAGAGGTGATGGAAAGCCCCAGGTATGGGATATTACAGAGCCCACTCTGATCTTATCTTGGAATCACATGGGTCTTTTTATCATATGTGGTGACAAGTTTATCGAGCGTTCCCGGGTTTAGAGAGAGGCAGGTGACATGGATGGTCATTCTACCCGGGACTTTTCTTCTGCGAACAGAATCAATAGGAAAACAACACTAACTGGATGTGTCACGGGGTCCCTGAGGACGACACTACGATTATTTCTTTGTCTGTAAGTTGACTTGGCTTTAATTGGCTTGTTTGAGATTTGTGGTTTCTAGGGGTCCTCCCGTTTCTCTTTGCCTTGACCTTGCTCACAGACTATGACAAAGGCTTTGTTAGTTGTGGCCCGACACACAGATGCCGGGGGTTTTCTCTACAGACATGTTTGCAAACAAATATCATCCAGGCTAGAGGCCATCAGGCACACCGTCGGCACTTGCTTTCTTTCCAGATGATGCTAATTTAAACCATATAACAATTCTACTAGTCCATGGTGGCCAAATGGAATCAGATGAAAGCAAAGGACTCTCTCGCCCTAGAAAAGCGTCCTGTACTGGCAATATCATACAATCACATTGAGGGGTTCACAGTACCCCTAAAGTTAATCCGTGGGCTGGGGCTTCTACTTGCCACCAAGCTAAGAATTCCCATTGAGTTTACTGAGATGAGACAAATTCAAAATCGTCCAGTCAACTTACTTAATTTCTGATTTTCTTGTTCCTACCTTTGAAATGCTTGTTTTAAAAAGCACAATGGATTAATTTTGGCCTTTGCCTAGAAGCTCCCTAAATATAAGCCCCAGTTATTGTCACACATATGTGATAGGTGTTTCTGACTGTCTGCAAGGCACCACCTTCTGAGATCTCTCCCGGTCCAAACCTTCCTGAATTCCCTCCCTCCACCTGCCTTCCACCCAGCCTGCCTCTGAACTTGGGATCTGAATGGACGAAGGGTGGTGTGTTAAGAAAAGTGGCAGCTCACGATCAGCATCTTACCCTTCCTTGTCTGCACACGCTGCTCCTTCTCTAGAACTTCCTAGCTGATGGGTAGAAATCCTTTCAGACCTCAGAGGGCTTGAAGGGAGAATCTGGAGGCCAACAATAAGCCACCCAAAACTCTGAAGCAGATCTTTAAACTACAAACTTAGCTCCTTCCACAAAATGGAGCCTACTCATGGGTAAGACTGGAATGGGAGCTGAGATGTCATGCTATGTGTGGAGTATGACCCAGTGCTTGTGAGGCTTGAGGACTCTAGTGGCTTCAGAGTAAATCAATGGGTGTTTTAAATTTATGACACATTTTATATATTTATACACATACATAATGGAATATTACTCAGCTATAAAAAAAGGGGAGAACTTATCATTTTCTACAACACAGATGGACCTAGAAGGTATTGTGCTAAGTGAGATGAGTCAGACAGAGAAAGACAAATACCATGCAATTTCACTTATATGCGGAATCTAAAAAACAAAATAAAACAAACAAACAAAAAGCAGAAACAGGCCCATAAATACAGAGAACAAACTGGTGGTTCCCAGAGGGGTGGCAGGGGCTGGGCAGAATGGGAGAAAGGGCAGGGGAGCCACAGCCTTCCTGTTATAGGAATGACTTGGTCACCAGGATGAAAGGTACGGTATAGGGGATCGAGTCAAGGGTATTGTAATAGCACGTATGGTGAGACACGGGAGCTACCTTCGTGGTGAGCATAGCGTGACGTATAGACTCGGGTCACTGTGTTGTACCCTTGAGAGTGATATAGCACTGTGTGTCAACTATACTTCAATAAAAAAATTTTTTTCAACATACCTAGTGTATACCTATCATTATTTCATTATAGTACTGGAGTCTTTTCAAACATTGTCCAACCGTTTACTTAACTTCTGAGCTGAATTAGCAAAGTAACAAAAACTTGCTCGTGGCTCAGTAAATCTATATATTTCCTTTCAGTTAGGAAAATTATAAAGGAAAATTTAAACATTGAATAATCGATGTCATATTCCCTATTTTTAATCTAGTCAGCAAATGAATTCCTAGCCTTAATGGTAAGGTGGGATGTATGTCCAGAAAGGAACACAGACTACCCACACCCTGGCTTTAGCCTGGTGAGACTAAACCTTCACAGGTGGATTTCTCATCTACAGAACCGTAAAGATAATACATTTGGGCTATTTGTAGCCATTAAACTTCTGGTTTGTCACAGCAGACATAGAAAACTAATACAGGTGTGTATTGAATCTACGTTACTGTTACTTCTATACCAGAGTCTTGGAAAGAATGAGATCAAGCTGGTGCCAGCCCTCAAGGTGCTGGGCAGAGGTCCCAGGGAGCTGTTCCAAGCACATCATGGAGTCACAGGAGGCAAGGACTTCTGGGCTAGATCTGTAAATTGAATTCCCAAATGCAACCCAGGCTTCTCTTGAGCTGTTTCCATGGCAGGCCGGGCCTGAAGAAGAGTTTGTGTGGGATAATTTTGCACCTCCCCGAGGCTCTGCCATAAAAGCTCACTTCCAGAAGGAGGGATTTGACTCTGTGATGTGCAACTTTTAACTCAAAACTAAAAAACAACAGCAAAAGAAGAAAGTTCCTTTTGACACATATTGCCTTATGAGCCCCTTTGAGCCAAAGCCTTGGGCACAGCGCATGGATGGATCTACTGGGTGCAGGACTGAGGATCTCTGTACCGGGAGGATTCTGAATCCAAGTTCAGCTGGACAGGAAAGAGCCCGACCACACGGGAGACTAAGGCCCCCCCTGGGTCACGCTAGCACGTCCTTCCCCAGTGGAGTTCCATCTTCCTGTTGTTCACGGGCTGACGCCCCTCCAAGAGGAGTAGGGTCCCTCCCAGCCAGAGATGCCCAGATGCTCCTTCACTTACCCAGCAAGTGACCACTACTCCCTGCAGCCCCGTGTGAAGTGGCTGAGGATGTCCCAGAGCAGAAAACAAAATTCTGACGCTCTCGGGGCTCCCGTTCCACCCAGGACACAAACAGTAAACTAAGTCAGGTACCTGGTGTGGAAAGTGCCAAGAAGCAGGGAAGAAGCAGGGATCGAGGAGGAGGCAGAGAGGCTGCAGCTTTAATAGTGAAGTCACAAGGAGCCAGTTTAAGAGGGGATGTGGAGGCAGCAGGACAGTGAGCAACAGGTACATCCGGGACCAGAGGGCTGCAGGCAAGGGCTGGTTTATGCAAAGGCCCTGAGGTGAGACCAGGAACAGGCAGATGTGGCTGGAGCAGAGGGTGGGAGGGTGGGTAGAAATAGTAGAAGATGAGGCCAGAGAGATGGTAGGGGGTGGATATAGGGCCCTCAAGTTACTTAGGCAGTAATTTGTCTTGGAGGTTCAGGGGAGTCACGATCGTTCTAAGCAGAGGCTGATGTGCCCGGCAGTGGCTGTAGGAAGTGGGGTGGGAGAGCAGGGAGGCCAGACAGGGGGCTCCTGTGCCAAATTAGGTGGCGCGATGCTATTGGACCCAGTGCTAACGGTGGAGGTAGAGAAAAGGTTCAGACTCGACTTGGAAAGCCAGGTCCTGATTCAAGTCATTCTTGATTCATCTAAAGCTGATGTTACTCTGCCCTGTTCCTTTATCAGTGGCATCCTTGCCACTAACTGCAGGACCAATTAATATTATAACACGTATTATGACCCGATGGACTGCAGTACCCCAGTCCTGCATGGAGGGGAAACTTTGAAAACTAATAGTGAGGTGAGAGATAAGCGAGTAAGAACGGATGGGATGTTTCATTTATGGCAAACTTAAGCGTTCATCAGAGTCACCAGGGAGGCTTGTTAGGCCACATCCAGGTCCCGCCTCCCTGAGTTTCTGATTCAGGGGGTCAGAAAGGCCCCGGGAGTTTGTGTTTCGGAGGCTGATGCTACCAGTGTCCAAGGACCACACTTTGAGAACCACTGGCTCTCAGGATAGGAACAGAATCCTTGACTGTCTCAAGCGGAGGAGAACCTAAGAGTAATTTACTGGGGCGCCTGCATGGCTCATTCAGCTAATCGTCTGCCTTGGGCTCAGATGGTGATCCCAGGGTCCTGGGATTGAGCTCCTTGTCGGGCTCCCCGCTCCATGGGGAGTCTGCATCTCCCTCTACCCGTTTCCCCCGCTCATATGCTCGCTCTCTCTCAAATAAATAAATAAAATATTTTAAGAAAAGAAAGAATCATTTACTAACTGTTGCAGACCAAATGCTTCCCCAGGGCAGCACCATAAACGTGCGGAACCGGTGTGAGACCACGGGCACCAGAAGGGCTGGGGGCAGGATCAGGATTCCCCGGTGGGACTCTACCCACCCCTTCCCCCTGCAACAGATCGGGAAGCTGAGGCCCACGGAGGCCGTGGCTACCCTAACTGATATGAAAATACTCCATTTTTATTCCAACCTGCAAACCAAACACCAATTACTTCTCTCTCCTGAACCGTGTTGGGATGGGGGTGATTCATTTGAAGTGAAAACAGGCACATGGTAACCACTATTTCTTACATAGAAGAACGTGCCAGGGTCGGGTGCCTACACTCGACTTATAAAATATGTGTCTCGATAGCTCTAGACAATGAAAGTATTGATACATTTCACTTTTTTCTTTTAAGTGTGGTTTCGATTTTTTACAGCTCATTCGTAACTTTGATAGGAGAGAACAGTGATTGGGCTGTGACGAGTGTCCAGGTTTCCAGCTCTGAGTTCCCTTGTTCAGCCACAAGATGGGGTAGTTTACAATCGAATAAGCAGCTCAGTGCTGGCAGAGGCCGGAGGAGTGGGATTCCTGCCCCCTTCCAGAATTTCCTCTCGGTGACTCAGTGCCTTGTAGGGCCTCTTGAGAACATCAGGCACTAATTGTATTTTAAAATCCACCTATTGCAAATGAATTTCCAAATTCTGATTTTTCCGACGCTTACATTCTGAACGTATAATTCCCTCTTATTGCCTTGATTTCTTTGAATGAAAGGTGAACTGTTAGAGAAGACTAGAAGCTGAAACTGTACTTACAGCAGCTTCTTCTAATGAAGGAAAACCCTTGCACGTGCAGGAGGAGGACGGGTCCCCACGGTTCCGCCTCAAGCTGTCCTGCGGCTCAACATGGACCTGCGACTGTCTGACTTCATTTCAAAACATGTATTTACATCAATGTTTTGAACCTCTAATAAGCTCTCTAAATGTTAATGTAGAAAAAAAAAAAAAAGAAAAGAAAAAGGGAGGACTTAAAAGAAAAGGCAAAAAATAAAAAATAAAAAAAGAAGAAGAAGAAGAAGAAAAAGACCAATAATAAGAGCCCGAGACCCAGAAATAAGGCGTTGGGCCTCATTCCCTGCGAGCCTTCGGGGAGAGAGGCTGGGGAGCAGCAGAGCATCCGCCGAGTGAGGACTAGCCCCTGCCTAGGGAGAACCTCCCTGGCTCATGGGTCCAGGCTCGGCAGAGGCCTCTCCCCCCGCCAAGCCCCCCTGGGCCAAGCCCCCCTGGGCTACGAATGCGGTTCAGAGCTTGGCCGCGTGTCTCCTGCCGAAGCACCCAGTGCACCGCGTGCTGCTGACCACCAATCGCAGGAGGCCCAGTGGTTACTCTGCACACTCAGTGCCGACATCCCATGGGAGGGGGGCCTGACAGAATCACTGCACCCCATGAAATCCATCTCAGCGGACCTCAGTACCATCGGAGTACGGACGGGGGAGCATCAGCCCTGGTCTCTTTTGGGTGAGGTAATGCCTCAGAACATGCAACACTAGTTTTTTATCTTTCTAACCAGCACCTGTAGCATTAGGATTCAGAAGGAGCCTACCACGTGGAGAAAGAAAACAAGTCATCTTACCATTATCCCCAGCCAACAGCTAGTATCATTTTTAGGAATTCTATTGTGAAAAAAAAAAAAGGAATTCTATTGTGGTGTGTTTTCACGTGAAGGCATATTTCATGTGGTTGCAATTAGAGTATACATACGATTTCCCAATGGGTTTTCCATTTACTGTCATAATCAGTTTTCAGTGCAGTTCTAAGCGTCATAATTATGATTTTAATGACCTCATAATATTCCACCCATTGAGCATATGTTCCATAATTAACTAGTTTCCATACCGTTAGCCACATGGGCTTTTTAAAAAAATACTATTGTAAACAACATGCCACAAGCACATTTGGGTGCATGCTTTTCTTTTCATTTGTCCCTAGGGTGAATTCTCCAAACTGACTTCATCGAGTCGATGGGCACCAGCTATGACTTTATACCTCATGACTTTCCCAAATGACTTCTCAAGAAGAACTTGGGTCTCCCTGCATCCACACCTGGCACTGGGCATTTTCAATTTTGGAAGCCTCCAGCTTTCCCACAGTCTGTTCCTTAGACGCACATTCTTTACTGTCCCTCTCTGTTCCGGGGTGGCCTTCCTACTGAAGGTAGATGATTGTGTGCATGCACCGTATCGCAGCCCCATGCCCTGCCCCCACTGGGCCTGGCCCCATGGTTATCCTCTGGGCACCCTCAACAGAGTCCCCTCCCATGCTGTGAATGTGCCCACAGTTCCTCAGGGGCCCTCCAGTGGCCCGGGGTCAGTTCCTCTCCTCCCCAGGTATGCTTCTGCACCCCATGGATGCTCCAACTTCCCCTTCCTGCCTCACTCCAGGCAATCTGGCTGCTGCTTCCACCTCTTCAATGGAATGGCTCTTTCCAGAGCCACCAGTGATGTTAACTGCAAAAGTCAGGGGACATTGTGAGGCACTTTGCTTTTGCTCTCTGTGAAGCAAATGACACCTCTCTTCTGGAAACTTCCTCCTGCCTTGGCTTCCATGTCTTCCTATCCTTCTGATGTTTCGCTGCAGATGTCTGCTGTTTTCTCTTTGAAGACTCAGCCCTTAACCATTGGTGTTCCCCCAAATGGGATAAATGGAACGTAAGACAATGCAATGGGGCCTTATCCCCATCCCCTATCTCCATGCTGCCACGTGGGTTCTAAAATTTACAAACCCTAGTGTGTCCTCTATCCTGGCTTTGTGACTCTCAATCCTGGATTCAATCTCCCCCTTCTTTTAGTTCTACACACGTGATTCATGAACAAGCTCGTCTGCTTCCAAGATCATAATCTTCCCTTTGTCAACGGCTTTTCCATCTGTGCCTCCAACACGGTTTTTCTATTGAATTTGACTCTTATCTAAGGTCCTGTAGGTATGTCAGATCCAGCAGGTGCTCAATAGAATCGTCCCGCCCCCAACCTTACCTGACAGTTTACTCATGTTGCATTAATGAATGACACCACTCTCCACCTCTGTGATCAAGTTCAAAAGCTGTGTATCACTACAGACTTCTTCCTCTTCCTCACATCCAGGGCCACTTATTCACTAGGAGCTTGTCCATCCAACCTCCTAAACTCTCCAATCTCTCCCCTCATGTCCATCCTTCACTGCTTCCTGAGTTCACCTCACAACTCTTTTCAACTCCTGCCTGGGTTATTCCAACAGCCCCACAAATGGCCTCCATTCTGTAGCCTGTTCTCCCAGCCATCATGAGAGCAGGTAGGTTCTAGGGCAGACTTTCCTGATTCAATTACATACTCTATCTTCTGCAGCTTTGGGCAGATTCTTTAACTTCTTTCCATTCGAGGGAAACAATAACAGCATCTACCTCAAGGGAGTAGGCGTGAGACAGGATGGGGACTACGTGTGCATATGTGTGTGGCACCTGAGACAGCACCTGGCATATAGTAGGCACTCATTAAATGTTCATTGCTGTTATCATCATCATCCTCTTCTGCACCACCAGGTGGAACTTTCTAAAAGAAAAATCTGGTCCAGCCCGTATGCTACTCAAAATCTTTCAATTCAAACACATTTGTACATCCATCCTTATAGAAGTGTTCTTTGCAATAGCCAGAGGGTGAAAACAATCCAGTGTCCATGGATGGATGAATGGATAAACAAAAGGTGGTGTGTACATGCAATAGAATATTTTTTTTAAGATTTTATTTATTTATTCAGGAGAGACAGAGAGAGAGAGAGGCAGAGACACAGGCAGAGGGAGAAGCAGGCTCCCAGAAGGGAACCTGATGCAGGACTCGATCCCTGGTCTCCGGGATCACACCCTGGGTCAAAGGTAGGTGCTCAACTGATGCCACCCAGGCATCCTGCAATAGAGTATTATTAAGCCTTCAAAAGGAAGGAAATTCTGATGCGTCCTATAGAATGGATAAGTCTTGAGGAAATTATGTAAGTGAAATAGACCAGTCACAAAAGGACAAATACTGTGATGATTGTACTTTCAGGCATCCAGAATAGTCAAATCCATAGAAACAGGTCATAAGGTGGCTGCCAGGGGATAGAGGATGGACGGGCAAATGGGGAATTAGTGTCTCATGGGCACAGAATTTTAGTTTGGGAAAATGGAAAAGTTCTGGAGATGGTTGGGGGTGATGATTGTACAAGAATGTGAATGTATTTACTGCCACTGGACAGTTCACATAAAAATGGTTTAAAAAAGAATATTTTATGCATTTTTTTTGCCAGAGTTAAAAAAAAAACTTGAGTGTCTCCCACTGTCTACAAAGTTGCAACACCACAGCATGTAGCATGTGCTGTAAGTCCTTGAGGATCAGTCTCAGCTCACCTTTTCTGGCCTCATCTGCTACCTCTTCCTGAGCTGCAGCCACACAACACTACTGTGGTCTCTTGGACCATGACTTTGAACAACACACAGCCTCTGCAGGGATCTCCAGTGCCTCACCCTCCATGTCTATGAGGTTTGATTCATGCCCATCTCCTATATTTCTGGTCGTGCTGATGGACTTTCACTTGGAATTGTGAAATATTAGAGACTATTCTAGTTAAACACTCTCCTTTATAGGTGGGGAAAATAGGTCATTGATTTACTTGAAAATATATAACAAGTTGGTGGTACAGCCAAAATAAGAACCCATGCCTCCCAACCATGGACTCATGATATTATACCTTGGCAGCCATGACATTCATGAAAAAGCTAGTCCTGGGCCAGAACAAGGCTAAATGCTGACATGTGGAGGCCACAGATAGTCCCTGAGAACCATAGAGCTCCCAGACTAATGGGGATTCTGTTTGTTGGGACAAACTTGTTCATTTGTTCATTCAATCATTTGTATATCCACCCATCCATCCATCCCCCCATCCATCCATCCACTCATTAATTCATCTGGGAGACAGCATAGCTAAGAACTATGAGTTGCTTAGTCTGAAACCTACCTCTGCCACCTGTTTGGCAGATTTTGAGCAGTTTATTTGCCTTCCTGTGCATCACTTTTCTTATCTGTAAAATGGGGGAAAATACTAGTTACTTCATAAGGTGGTTATAAGGAATAAATGAACATATTAGGGTGCTCAGTACAGTGCCTGGCACATAGTAAGCTAAGGCTTGGACTCGGCACCAAACTGAGGGAGGAATCCCTCCAATTCTGGAAGCTGTAATGCATAGGCTGGTCCATTGAGACCCTTCTCCCCCCATGGCAGGCATCGCAGGCCAGCAGTGATGATGACAAAAGCGTCCGGCAGGGGGGCCTGGATTTCAGAGTGGAGGGGGAGTTAAGCACCCCATGAGGCTTAACTCATGTTAGTGCTCGCGTGTCTCTGAGCTCAAAGTTAACTAAGATAAATGCAAGATTTCAAACAATATTCGGATATTATGCAAATAAGATAGCAAGGTTTGTTTTTAAACATTAGCACAAGTAAAGTTTAAAGTTTATGTGCTTTTCTAATGAGAAAGGCAAGAAATAAAGCCACATGGGAATTTCTGATGATTCATTTAAATGACAAGTGGAATTAGGATGTTGTGGGGGGAGACACTGCTGCTCTTGACCAACGTCTGAAAGCGGTTCTGCCTTTAAACCACGGGGTTTTCTATTTCTCTTTTATCAAAAGCCAGTTCAGGTGTTAGAAATTCTTCTTGGAATATTAATAAATCAAATGGAAAATTTCCCTTCTTTTCATGTAAGAATTTTTCCTGATTATTCATTTATTTGTATCATCTACAAAGCAGAAAAGAATTTCATAAAAGGCATTTTTAAGCTACTGACTGTATTGTGTTAAGGGGGGGAGGGAGTTATTTTTGCAAGCACTGATGAATATGGCTGATTTTAAATTTTCTCTCCAACTTAAAATATCTCTTACTGCAATTTGAGGCTGCATTAAAATGCGATGAGCGTCTGTGCACATGTTTTTATGTGTACCTAAGTCTTCATTTTTCTGGGGCAGAGGCCTAGGAGCGCAATTGCTGTGTCAGCTGCATGTTTGGTTTTATAAGAATTTGCCAAACTGCTGGCCAGAGTGGCTGCATCATTTTGCATCCCCCCCAGCAATGTGTGAGCGATCCAGTTTCTCTACATCCTTGCTAGCATTTGGTGTTGTCACCATTTTAAATTTTAGCCATTCTGGTGGGTACATATTGATGTCTTATTGTGGTTTTAACTTGCATTTCCTGAATAGCAGATGACACTTTCTTGCATGCTCATTGGCCATCTGTGCATCCCCCTCTGCAAAGACATGTCATATTTCCATTCATGTCTTTTGCCCATTTTCTAGTTGGATTGTTGGCTTTTTACTGTTGACTCTTGAGAGTTCTTTACATATTGCATTACAAGTCCTTTATAAGATATGTGGTTTGCTGTCTCTCTGTAGCTTCTCATCCTGTAATATGGGATATTTTATGTACAATGGGATCTTTTGAGGAGCAAAGCAGATGACCACGTGCACTTCAGGAAGATCAAGTTTTCCTTTTATGGATCCCTTTTTTGATGTCAAGTCTAAGAATGCCTCTCCTAGCTCTAGGTCCCAAAGATATTCTCCTATTTTTTCCTAAAAACTTCACAGCTTTACATTCTTAACATTTACATTTTTAAAAATCTGTGACCCATTTTGAATAAGGTTTCTTTCCATGAGGTATGATGTGAAGTCAAGGTTCACTTTTTTTTTTTTTTTTTGCCTATGGCTATTCCACTGCTCAGCGCCATCATCCTCCATTGAATTATTTTTGTACTTTTGTCAAAATTAGTTGGATCTTTTGATCACAGACATGATAGCAGTGTTTGTTTCTAAAGAGAAATGCAAGATTAGTGGAATCAAATATTGGGTATCACCTTCTGTGTCTTCCTCTTTATCAACACAGAAGGTTCACATGCTGTGGTGTACTGGCGGCGAGAGTGATTCATGTAGCAGGGGAGGGCCTGTGTAGGAAAGGCGATAGGACAGGTATGTACGCATGGTGTTAACAATTTAACAAGCCTGAAGCTCACATTTCCAAACCTTGCTGAGCCTTTCCAAGACAGTCACCCTGGGACTCTTTATCCAATTCAAACCCCAAACCCTTTCCATGAACTTCCCAGGACCCCGGGATCACAACCTGAGCCAAAGGCAGGTGCTTAACCACTGAGCAACCCAGGTGCCTTTTGCTTTTATTTTTTAATCACAGGTGGTATTTCCTGTCCTGATGAACCCCACTTTTCCCCTTGATCACAAGCTGATTTTTTCAGGGTTACATAGCAGTAAGTAGGATGAGGTTTCAACAATGACAGACTTACTTAGCTTTGCTACTTACTAACCAGGTGACTCGGGATGAGTTACTCACCTTGCTAAGTCTCCATTGCTTAGATGTAAAATAGACTCGGGGGCATAGTGAGGACTAAGGAAGCTATAAATCCAGGGATCATAGAACAGTGCCTGGTATATAATAAATATTGAATAAATGATAGGGAGTGCTGTTAGCACTTCACTGTTTTGAAAAATAAATCCTTGTAAGTGATGATATTTGAAGTACATGCTGAGGCTCCGAAGGTAATTCCATGAGGGCCAATCAAAAATATTCTGAGCAAAAAAAAAAAAAAAAAAAACAAACAAACAAAAATATTCTGAGCAGTGCACTGAGTACTTTGAAGGGGTGAACTCTCATGGGTTAGGTGATGTTTGGCATGATTGTCAATAAAGTATTTTCAAGGTAGTGATCACTTCTGGGGAGAGCAAGATGATGGGACAGGTCAGGGGCAGACAAGAAGTTTGACAGTACTGGGAATATGTTGGCGAGGCAGGGTGGTGAGGTGACAGGTGTTTGTTTTATTAATACATATGACACAAATCCTTTTTTTAAAAAAAGTATCTATTTATTTATTTTAGAGAGAGATAGAGAGCACACAAGCTGTGGGAAGAGCAGAGGGAGAGGGACAAGCAGACTCTGCATATTGAGCACGGAGCCAGATGCAGGGCTCAATCCCAGGACCCTGAGATCATAACCTGAGCTGAAATCAAGAGTTGGATGCTCAACCAACTGAGCCACCCAGGCACCCAAATTCTTTTGAATAAATCCAATGCTACACAATAAATTCACTTAAAAATTGGTCTCAGAGTTATAGTCATATCTGATACACGTATATGTAATATTTACATAGATGTGCAAAACACAAAAATCAGTTTAGTTCCACACATTTCCATTAAATTTCTGCTGCCAAGTAAGAAAAAAATACATAATCTGCACACATGCTGAGAGGGCTTAATGGACATTGGAGGACCGGGTAAGTTTCAAATGTGGTTAATATTCATCAAGGAAAGTGTGTTGCAAGAGGTAAATCTTTGAGTTATGAAAAATGTAATTTAATGATGGAATGAACCAAATGAAAAATTGAAGTTTCCGGTGGAATTTTTGTACATTCCCCTCCACCTTCAAAAATCCCCAGAATACACTGAGTTCATACTCTGTGTCAATAGCATGCTGGAGGCCTTCACCCTCATCCCCACTGGAGATGAGAAAATGAAAGCTCAAAGTCACACCATATGTGAATGTAGGAGCGGAATATTGACCTCAAATCCTTCCTAGTTTACCACGGCCACTGATAGAGGAAAACAACCAATTGATTGAAGCAGTTGAAATTCATGAGTACTAAGCTGTGATTGTTGTTCTAATCCATTGTCTAAAGGTAAAATGCTTTGAAGTAGGAGACAAAATACTTAACAAAATTTATTTTTGCTGGCCACCAATAAGATGCATTGTAGACGGGTTATCAGTGAATTCATGCTAAATCATGCTGCAAGCATAATTAACAAGCATAAATCTCAGTGGTTTGCAGCAACTCACTCACATCACAGGGTCAGCCATGGCTCTGCTCCAAGATTTATTTACTGCAGACCCCAGCTGTTGGAGCCGCTCCTGTCTGGGATGTGGCTGGTCTTGGGGCAGAGGGAGGGAAAAAGATGGCAGGACCACATGGTGATTCTGTGCTTCT
This sequence comes from Vulpes vulpes, assembly GCF_048418805.1. NCBI lineage: Eukaryota > Metazoa > Chordata > Mammalia > Carnivora > Canidae > Vulpes > Vulpes vulpes. Next base: position 66,755,943 of record NC_132795.1, on the reverse strand, counting down.
GCTCAGAAGCACAACACCTGATGCAGTTTCATACGTCAAAGCACGTCATATGAGCAGGTCTGACCTCAGTAGGGTGGGAAAGTGTAATTCTCTCCTGGGGAGGGATGGTGAACATCCTGAAAAATAATATAATCTAACATAAATGGTAAAGCAACAAAGCCAAAAACTACTTTGGTTTTGCCTTGATATCTTACATCTTAGATCATAAAAAAACATCAAAAGGAATACGAGAATTCCAAATAATGTAAATTGTATTTTTACATGATTTCTCTGATCCATTCATTCATCATAGAGGGCGAAAAATAGGTGGTGACAATAAGCCCACTGGCGACGGGGCTGGTGAAATGTAGGGAATGGTTGAATATTTCAAATGTAGCACAGGAGTGTCAACCACATAGAGAAGAAAGTGCACAGATTTTCAGACAAAGGTTCAAATATCTATAGCCATTTTGACTCTGATAAGAACTTTAACCTCTGACGGTCAGTTTCCTCGCAAGTAAAAGTTTTTCATTTATTTATTCATCTTAAGTTAGCATCTAGTCTGGGCCCAGCACAGGACTAGCAGGGAGATGTTGCAGAGAACAAGGGGGTGGGATATGTTCCTTGGAGAGCCTATGAGCTGGCAGGGTGCAGACAATTATGGTGAGTGATACACACCACCAGGAAGAAACGGATGAGTAGGTACTGGCTTGGGTGTGACTGGGGGAGGTGGGCGAACAGGGAACATCCTTCAGCAAACAAAGGGCACACATGTAACCTGGTGAAGTTCTCTGCTCTGTCTCTCAGAGATTTAGATCTAGCCTAATCTGAGGTCCAGGGTCTGGCAGCTCAAAACCCATCACTCAGTTTCCACACTTAACTTCTTTATACTCTTCTGCGCCAGATCTGGAGGAAACATTCAGCCTTTCTTTTTTTTCCCTAAGAAATTCAACCAGACCTCATTCTGTATTTCCTTATCCTTCCCCCTCTCCTTTCCTCCATGCCAGGTAGTATTCTTGGCACTGAGGCTAAATCAGTAAACCAGGCAAGATCCCTCTCCCATGGAGCCTATATTTTAATCATGGAGAGAAACCATCAATGCTTCTTAAAATAGCTCATAAGGGGCACCTGGGTGGCTCAGTTGGTTAAACACCTGCCTTCAGCTCAGGTCATGATTTCAAGGTCCTGGGATGGAGCCCCACATTGGGCTCCCTGCTCAGCAGAAAGTCTGCTTCGTTCTCTTCCTCTGCCCCTCCTCCCTGCTCATGTGCACGCTCTCTCTCTCTCTCTCTCTTTCAAATGAATAAATAAAAAAATATTAAAAATATGGGCAGCCCGGGTGGCTCAGCGGTTTAGCACCGCCTTCAGCCCAGGGCGTGATCCTGGAGACCTGGGATCGAGTCCCACGTCGGGCTCCCTGCATGGAGCCTGCTTCTCCCTCTGCCTGTGTCTCTGCTTCTCTCTCTCTCTGTCTCTCTCTCTCTCTGTCTCTCATGAATAAATAAATAAATAAATCTATCTTTAAAACAAGATATTAAAAATAAAATAGCTCAAAATAAATATAGTAATGCAAATACTACTAAATACTGTGATTAATGGCTTGTCTCAAGATTTGGCGTATTCTCGTGTGTTTTGTGATACTGCCAGCAATTCCCTAATTCCAACGGACACTGAATGGGTGTCTTACAGGTTTAAATCAAATCTGACATCAGCTACCTGAAGATACATTAGATCCCACAGGTAAGTGCTGAGCCCCACAAGACTGCCCCCACTTCAAACACCGGTCTCAAGTCCAGTTTGCCACCTATACTTCTAGATAACTGGTTGAAATCAAGATTTTTTGCGACCCCCATCTTGGGTCTGATAATTTTGTAGAATGGCTCACAAAGCTCAGAGAAATACTTGCTTACATTTCTCAGTTCTTTATAAAGGATATTATAAGGGATATAGATGAACAGCCAGGTGAAGAGTACATAGGGTGAGGTCTGGAAGGGTGGCAGACACAGGAGCTGCTGTCCCCATGGAAGTAGGACACACCACCCTCCCAGCATGTGGATGTATTTAGCAACCCAGAAACTCAACAGATCACATTGTTCAAGAGTTTTTATAAAGTTTGATATGCAGCCCCCCAGCCCTTCCCAGAGGTTGGCAGATGAAGCTGGAAGTTCCAACCTTCCAGCCAGTTGGTCTCTCTAATGACCAGCTCCATCCTGAGGTGATCTAGGGGCCCCACTCTGTCACCTCATTAGCATAAACTGAGGTGTCCTCAAAAGGGAGCTCCTACAGATAACAGAAGACCCCCTTATCACTCTTATCTCTCAGGAAATCCTATGGGTTTTAGGATCTGGCACAGATACAGGGAGAAGACCAAATACATATTTATTATAAATCAGAGTATCAACATGTGTCCTAGAGGAAGTGGCACAGCCTGGAGTAGTGGTGGCGGAATGAAGTAAACGGACAAGGGGGTTGAGTTAGACAATAGACTCTCCCAAACCTGGCAATTTGATTAGAGTGGAGAAAGAGGAGTCAGGAATAAAGGCCACTTATTGAGCCATCCACATGCAGGTGTCTGATGGGCAGAGAGGGGAAGAGTCTAGAACCCAGAAGAAGGGACAGAGAGAGATACCTGGATTGGGGGGCCTATGGGTGGCATCTGAAGCCATGAGAGTGAATGGGTAATGTTGAATGAAAAAGAAAAAGCCTTATGAGGTCCAGTGACATTCAAAGGACAAGGAAAGAGAGAGAGAGGAAAATGAAGGTTTCAAAGGACCAGACAGAGAGACAAAAAGAATAAAGCAGCAGTCTCAGAGATCAAGGAAATGCAGCCCTCCATGGAAGGGGTGAGGGGGGTCAACCGGGTCAACCCAGTGCAGATAGATGTCAGGTAGAGACTCAAGAGTGTTCACTGGATTCAGCACAAGTGAGATCATCGGTGACCTTGGCAAGAACAGGCTCAGTGGGTGGTGGGCAGAAAGCCACACTACGTGGGGGAGAGCATGAGTCGGGGGCCACGCAGAGAGAAGCAAGAGGGAAAGGTGGGGCCCCAGGAGGGTTCGGTCCTGTGTCGAGATGCCTCTGCCTGAGTGTGTTTAAATTCTGATGGAATGGGTCAATGAAGATGGGGGAGAAAGTGGATGTTAGGAAAGGAGGTGAAGATGCTGGAAAGAAGACCGGGGATACAAGAGAGGAGAGGACAGGAGGCGGAATCAACTCCACTCTTCTGTTGTAACAGGAAGGACCAAAGGACGCATCGGTGTCCAAGCAGATCAATACATCCATTCGCTGGTAGAAGGCTGCATAGAATGGGGGCTCTTAACAGTAACGGGGGAATCTCAATAGTACCTCCTTGTGGGAATTGTGCAGGGGCTTTCTTGTGTGTGTGTGTGTGTGTGTGTGTGTGTGTGTGTGTGTGTGTCTGTACCTTCTTAGTGGCTGAGGGATAATACTGGCATTTACTGCATAGAAGCCAGGGATGTAGGGTGACCTGCCATGGTCAAGACAAAGTGAATCAGTATTTTAGGAAACTTCCCCACCAGAAGCAATGCACTGCTGGTGACAATCAGTGTGCTGAGCTCCTGGTCCTGACTTCCAAATACTGCTCTTACTAAAAAAGAATCACACTCCTTGGAGAAATAGCTGCTCTGTCTAGGGCAGGGAATGGACAAGGTGAACATGGGTTGTCTCATGCCAGAGTTTTATTAACCAAATACTCGAACCAGCAATTCCGTGCCCAAGAGAAATGAAAACTATGTCCAAAGAAAGACTTGTTTGTATGCAAATTTCATAGAGCTGTAATCTCACTCACCCCAAACTGGAAACAACTCGAATGTCCAGCAGCAGGTGAAGAGATAAAGTGTGTTGTACACCCTGCAGGATAGTGCTACTCAGAAATAGTGAGGAATTGGCCACAGTGCACCCAGCAACTGAAATAAATCCCAAAAACACTGCTGAGGGGGAAAAAAAACCTAACAAACACCGAACCCATATGGTATTCCTCCCCTTACATGAAATTCAAGAGAGACAAAACTGGCCAATGGTGATGAAAGGAGATAATGCTGAATGAATGCAGGCACAGGAGAAGTCTGTGGGTGCTGGTGGTGGACGTGACACAGGTTATGTCTTTCTCGAAGCTACCAGAATCCTCAGTGACAATGGATGTAGTTCATTTTCTATAAATAATATTACAGTGAAGTTGACTTTTTTGAGACCAAATAGGGAAATCAAAAAGACACAGAAACCACTTCAATACTTTCTCTGGTCAAACTTGGACAGTTTGAATAACAAAAAGAATAGATACTGTAAAAAAAACAAAAAAAGGAGTAAATAAATACTAGCGGGCCACAATGTATGTGTGTGTGTGCGTGCGTGGGTGTGCAAGAGAGACAGGGACAGAGAGAAGCTTGTCTTTACTTAGGGATCCCTATGTAGGAAGTAAACATTCAAAGAAAAGTGAAGAAGCACGTGTCAGCGAAGTCAATGGTTGTGGGTGAGGGAGCCCAGGGTGGGCTTTTGGGGTGCCGATCATGCTCTATTTCCTGACCTAGGTAGTGACTATATCTGGTGTTCACTTTAGAATTATCCATTAAATGGCACATGTCTGTGTGGATATTATATTTCACAAAAAAAAGTGCACCTTCTGTGTTCAGAGAAGCAGCAAAACTCCAAGTAACCCTTCTAAAAATTCCATTTCAATCCATTGACTCCATTTTTCTCATCAAAGTTGCCGATTAAATTTAACAAGGGGAAATGCATGCATAATTAAAAATAGACCTAATTCCTACACTAATGTTATCAAGAAAGCCATCTTTCAACAGAGACAGAGCTTCTTGAATAAGCCAAGATGAGAAATAACAAGTTGCCAGAAGAGCAATAGCTCAATAATAAATGATCTCTCGTCATTCGAGAAGGCTCCCCAAATTCCTCCAGCTGCTCTTAAGAATGGAAGAAAGAAACAGAATGGAGGGCCTCCTCCTTCGTCGGAAAGAACAGCCCCCCTAACTTAGGGGCTTCCCCGGCTTGCTTTCTCAAGCTCCCTCTGCAAATATTAATTAAGTTATCAAAAGCCATTTGATTTTCATAAAAAAGGGATTTGATTAGGACCTCGAGGAGAACTGATTAGAGCCTCCGACTCCGGAGGTTGGTGTCAGCGGCTCCAGCAGCGCCTTCTGGGGGCTAATTGATGAAGACCCCGGTCACCGCAGCTCCTTCCCCCTGGGTAGGGTGCTTGTACTCCCGTCATTACCCGGATAACAAAAGGCCGGGTGATCAAAATTGACAATAACAGGCAGATTCCATCTCTCCTCGCTCAGTCTTGGGTGCAAACCTTTTCATCTTCAGGCTACTTTTTCCCCCCTCCCCTTCATTTTAATACATTTATTCCGCTTTGCCCAGAAAATTATTTTGGTCTCAGACAACTCTTATTTATTCCTTCTCGTGGATGAAAGCAGAAGCCTGGATAATGCAAAATGATACCAATCCAGAAACCTTTTATATTTGACTTTCAAATGTGGGCTTGTACTTACGTTTCATTATGCGTATGTTTAATATTCTAGGAATTCAATTCAGATAAAATAAATGAGTCGCGGGATAAGCATCTAACTGGAAAAGGTGTGAGTCGTTCCTTGGGTTCTGAGCCCCGTTCCTTAGCCAAAATCTAGCCCCAGGGGACAGGTGGTACGACTCGGACAGAAAACAGATGGAGACCTGTCTAAAGGCGCAGATGGCAGATGCTTAGCCGCTGAGCCACCCAGGGATAGGCCTGCAGCCCAGGGCGTGATCCTGGAGACCCCGGATCGAGTCCCATGTCGAGCTTCCTGCATGGAGCCCGCTTCTCCCTCTGCCTGTGTCTCTGCCTGTCTCTCTCTTTCTCTCTCTGAATGAATCAATAAATAAATCCTTAAAAAAATAAATAAGTAAAGGTGCAGATGTAGCAGCAGCTTCTGGGCTCGGGAAGCTCTGGCTTCCCTGATGTTCCCGGGGTTCTGCTCACCCCCCCATGCTGCCCCATGCTGCCCATTGTTGCAGAGCAAGGGCCATCCGTGCTGCTAATGTCTAGAAAGGAGGCTTCACCACCGAGAGATGACTTTCCACCCACGGGTGCGAAGAATTGCTTTGCTGGTCTTTCCAGCTGGTTAGTGTCCCAGCTAACCCTGAGTTGTCAGTTCTTGGTAGGGGTCCCGCCCACACTCGAGGGGGGTAAATTAGACCCCACAAGGCAAGGATGGGGAGGCCACCCGAGAGTCTGCCGCTGCAATGATTATATTTAGAACCAATCTGTTCACCGTAAGGGGCAAATTCTTACCAAATGGGTAAAACCCGCACAGGTGCAAGCACGCAGTGGGAAGCAGCCTGCCCTGAGCGGCATCCCTGGACCTTCCCTCCTGGAGTCTAACCACCTTGTGCACCCTCGCCCTGCCCCCCACCTGGCTGGCAACCAGGGATCTCTGTGAGGGCACTCCCCACGGTCGGTTGGTCTCCCAGCTTCTTCCCCCGCTAGGCACCACCCCTTGCAGAAGCCCCAGAGCCCTTAGTCACTTTCTTTGTAGCAAAGGTTTGTGTTGGGGTTTTACCACGGGGAGAACTGGGGAGACTGGCAAGTAAGTGATGGATCAGAAGTGTTCCAGAGAGGGAGGGAGGGAAGGAAGGAGGGAAGAGGGAGGGAGAGGGGTAAGCAGGGTAGGGGGAGGGAGGGAGGGAAGGGGGAGGCAGACGGAGGAGGGAGAAGGGAAGGGAAGAAGGATGGAGGGTGGGAGGGAGGGAGGAAGGACATTTTCCGTAACCAACCTCCTGTGGTCTCTCTTCTGGCTGATGGAGAGACCACAGGGGAGCTGTGTCTGAGCTGACAGTGGCCTTCTAGCAGTTCCTCTCCTCTTAGGGCATCGTGCCCTCATCCCTCTTGCTCCTGAAGATGGAGTCCAGGCACAGGGAGGAGCTGAGGTCCTGACCCCAGGGCTGGCAGTAGAAGCTTGAGGTCCATGCACTCCCCCACAGGGTTTCACCACTGCATTGCTCCGCCATGTGTGGCTCAGGATGCTGGCCCCAAGCAGGCCTCCCGGGGCCAACCCCTGGCTACCCGGCCAGTAGAGCCACCCAAATCCACAGGCTGATTCAGCCTCCTCTCTGGGACACTGGCATAGAGACCTTCTTCCCTGGGCCCTGGGGCTCTTCCTGTCCTGTTCTCAGTTCCTTCAGGCTTTTCCACCCCCACCCACTATGAATGGGACCCAGGGGCCAGCCCTCCTCCAGACTGGGACTGCAGACTGCCACCCTCTGGGCCTGTGCCTAGGGGATGAGGAAGAGACCTTTCCAGTCTGCTTTCCCCTAGAGGTGTGGGTGAATTAACTCCAGTCTTAACCAAAATCCCTACCTCTGAGCCCCTGCCCTGCCCCATCTCCTGCAGCTCCCCCACTTGCCCTGAGCTCCTGGAGGGCTCCCCTGCACTGTCCCTACTCTGTGTTCCCTGAAAACTCCACTCACAACTCTCAATTGGGCCTTGGTTTGCAAGGGAATATAATTTGAAACACAGAAATGAATTTAAAAAAACAAGTAACATTTTTCTTTCTCACTTCAACCAGGTTTCTAAGAACACATTCTTGCCATAGTTTTTAAATATCTCATTTGTTGGGCAGACCTGAAAACAAACCCCCTTCCTAGGGAATTTGCAGCCTCCCTCTCAGGCTCAGAATGCCACTGATCCAATGGAAGGGAAGCCTACATCACCTATGAGAAAGGAAAAATGCATCAGTTTAATATCACGCAGTCATTATGCCTGCAGAATTCTTTGGGACGATCACTCAGAATGCAGTGCAAGAAATGAATTAAACATGGACAAGACAGGAGACAGGCTATTTAGGATGCTGTTGCAAAAACCCAAGCAAAGAATGACAATGGATTTAACCAAGGCTGTGACCATGAAATGGAAGAGACACATTCAAGAGGCATTGAGATATTAATATTACGATTGAGGGGATCCCTGGGTGGCTCAGCAGTTTCGTGCCCGTCTTTGGCCCAGGGCATGATCCTGGAGTCTGGAGATGGAGTCCCGCGTTGGGCTCCCGCATGGAGCCTGCTTCTCCCTCTCCTCTGCCTGTGTCTCTGCCTCTCTCTCTCTCTCTCTCTATCATAAATAAAATAATAGTAATAATAATAATAATAATAATAATAATATTACGATTGACATAGTGAGGCTTCACCTGCGGTTGTTTGTTCCAGGAGGAGGAAGTTTTCACATGGATGAGGGAAGGGGCATGAGCAAGAGCATAGCTGGCACACCCCGAGGGTAGTAGATCAAATGGAAGGAATCTAAGAGTCCATGAACATTGGGGAACTAGGACTTAATGTGTTGACTCCCAGGCTGTGTTGACCTCCTCAATTCCCATGTTGAAGCCTTGAATCCAGGTACCACAGAATTCAACTGTATTTGGACATAGGGTCTGGAAAGAAGCAACTAGGTTAAAATGAGGCTGTGAGGGTGGGACCTAATCCCATTTGACTGGTGTCCCTGTAAAACAAGATTAGGACACAGACACACACAGAGGGAAGACGATATGAAGACACAGAGAGAAGATGACCACCTACAGCCAAGGAGAGAGGCCTCCTGAGAAACCAACCCCGCCAACATCTTGATCTTAGACGTCCACCCTCAAGGACTGTGAGAAATTTCTCTGCTGCTCAAGCCATTTGGTCTGGGATACTTTGTTATGGCAACCTGAGCTGACTTATAAGGAGGTCAAGGCCTGTGAAGAGGAAGACAAAGTATGCGGCCGAGGAGAAGCTCAACTGCTATGTGAGCCCCCAAAGCCTTAGCTAAGCTGGCAGGAAGCTCTAGGGCAAGACAGTTCACCATAACCACGGCATAGCTGTGCCCTCACGCTCTGCCTCACTCAGTCACCAGATGAGGGCTGCCCTCCTGTGGCTGTGAGCTCAGGCTACGTGGCTCTCCTTGGCGGAGGTGGACCATCCAGGAGCTGGCGGGTGGAGGCTATTCACACTGGGCACAGATGGCATTGTCCATGTCTGTCACCATCCAAGCCTTGCCCGGCACAGACACACGCTCTCCATGTATCCAGGCAGGAGTGTCTTGCAGAAGTCTACTGGCCTCTGTCTCCAAGAAGCAGCTTGGAAGATGGGAGGAGCCACACGGTACTTCCCACCAGCATCTCTCCTCCAGGGACTCAGAAATGCCTTCAAGTGAACGAGGGCGATGTCTCAGAATGCCCCCAGCTATCCCAGGGAGGAAGATGTTCGTAGGTCCAGGGAAGTGCATAAATCGGAATGGATGGATTATGTGTCCCCTCACCAGAGCATTAATAAGTGGGCCACCACCGGGCACCTGGGGGCTCAGTGGTTGAGCGTCTGCCTTCGGCTAAGGGTGTGATCCTGGAGTCCTGGGATGGACTTCCACTTCTGCATCAGGCTTCCCGCAGGGAGCCTGCTTCTCCCTCTGCCTGTGTCTCTGCCTCTGTGTGTGTGTCTCTCATGAATAAATAAATTTTTTAAAAATAAAAAATAAATGGGCCACCAGCACCACCAAAGGACCCTGTGGTTACATCCTCTGTAAGCTAAATGTCAGGGCGGGAGATGCTGCAAAAGAATAGGTTTCCTGATCTCCATGGGAATAACGGGGACCTGGGCAGCTAGAGGCGGATGATGCTGTAATCATCCTCAGGGGTGGTCCTAAAAATCCCTGGCGAAGGGAACTCCCCTCCCTGCCCCCATGGGCAAAACTTCAGTTTGTCCATCTGTGTGGAAGAAGAGATCTGGATCAACACTGACTCGTGAGCTGTGACTCACAGATGAGTTGCCAGGGAGGGATTTGGAAAGAGTGAAATTGGAGAACTGGTAGTAGGAGCTCTCAGGAGACTGTGGTTAACCTCTCGGAATGTCCCTGGAATGTGATGCAATCTGCATTCCATGTGCTCCCTCCCAACAGCCAGCTACCCAGATCAAGGCTCTCCATCATCAGATGTGGGAGATGACGCACTCTGTAGCTGCCAGGCAGTACTTGCCCCACCACCTCATCAGTCACCATGTGGCTGGGTGGCAGGCATTGGCTTGTGCAGCATGAAAGCCTTCCCCTCACCAGCAAGGAGCTACTTCCAACAGCAGAGGCAACATGAGGGGGCCTGATATGGCTCCATTCTTTCTTGGGCGGTGGGGAGTTACCTTTTAAGAGATTCACTACATTGGGCTTCATTCATGATGGAGGAGGCAGCAGCCTGGCTTCAGAATGATTATAATCTGGGTGTGGGTTTACCATTTTTGTCCCCAGTGCTCTGCCAAGTCCCCAAATGCGGACTTAAAGAATTCCTCAGTTGTAGCCATAATATCCCTTACAACTTTCACTCCACCCACAGGACACATGTTCTGATGATGGAAGTTCAGGGGATGGTCTTACTCCATGGGCCACCACCAGCCAGGAGCAGCGTCGAGGGAATGGTGGAATGGCCTTTCGAAGTCATGATAGCAGAAGGGAGGGATACCCTGAAAATTGTTGGAATCTGTCCTATAGGATTTAGCTTCCAACCGATGGCAGATGTTTGGTGCATTCTCCTAGTAGCCAGATCCATGGGTCTAGGAATCAAGAGGCAGAGGTGTCAGTGCCCCTAAGTCTCTCATACCTAATCCCCCCAATACCAATTGGGGGACTTTTTCCTTCTCATCCTGTAATCTTGGAACTGGTGAGTTTGGAAGTCCTAGATCCTGACAGGGGCCCATGTCACCAGGGAACTTAGTCACAGCACTGTTAAATTAGAAGCTGGGCCTGGCCCATTTGAGTCTCCTCATGCTGTTAAGCCAAAAGCCTAGAAAGGGTCATGGGACTGAACAGAGTGATGGATCTTAATTACCAGGAGAAAACCAGATCGTCGCTACACAGTGGGTGAAGTAGGATTGGGAGTTTGCTCAAGGGATTCCTGGGGAGAGCCTCTTGGTACTTCTTCCCAACTCTCCTCATCCATGTAAAACGGCAGTAAAGTCAAGGACCCCAGTCATTCAGGAATGAAGGTTTGGGTCAGCATCATGCATCATGCATCATGCATCAGAGAAGTCACCCAGCTGAGACACTGGCAGAGAGGGAGGAAGAGGGACACGGCGTCGGAGGAGGGAGGAGCCGGGTCATAATGCCAGGTAGGCCTCATCACCAGTTATAAAAGAAGAGTATGCAGCAGATGTGTTTCTGTTTATTGTTTGCCTTCTCCTTCTTCCCCACCACGTATGTTTCAGTATAGAAAGAGCACTCTTAGGGCTAAAACGATAGGTTTCTTGTGGGCATATGGCTGAATTGACATCACCTATGGTGCTATCACATCTGATGAAATTCATTGTGTCATCTCTGTGGAGACCATGAATTTTTTTACATGAACAAAAGACAAGAGGGGATAGACCATGAAGGATATTTTCCTTTGGCCCTATAGACCCATTTTCCAACCTTCTCCACCCTGCTTCTTGTATGAGGAGGCATCAACCAGGCCCCTGTGCTTGGGATCCTGGATGGGACCAGCCAATGGGCTGCCCAGCTGGAGACTGGAGGGTAGGCTGCAAATTGCCCCTTCCTTTTCCCACTGGGTGGTCCCCTCCCCTGACAGCTCCTGTCTGGCACTCCTCTCCATGAGCTACTCCTCCCTAGCTTGGGAATGCCTTCCCCTGTGGCCTCCTCCAGCACCTCCTTCCATTGTTAGTCTCAGACCACTGCACTGACCTTTGTTTCTTTCCCTAACCTTGGCCACAACTTAGCTCCTTTAAACTCCCCTCAATGACTGGGTTTGAGGGTCTCATCTATTGCCCGCTAGATCCCAGATTTTTCCAAGTAAAATAAGCCATTGGAGCTATGTTTAAATTATGAAATATAACTTCCCCAAAGAAAAGTGTACATAACACAAATCTAAACATTTAACATGTAGTTATAAATTGAAGGCCCATTTGTTTGGGCTACCCCCACCAAGTCAAGAACTAGAATGAGGCCTGCCCTCCAGAAGCCCACATGATCTTGTACATTTCTTCCCTATGACAACCCCCTTCTTCCCTTTACAGATTAATTTTTGCCATAACAAATAACCATAATTTTAGTGCCTTAAAACAACACAAACATATTACCTTACAGTTCCTACCATCAAAAGTCTTAAAGGTATATATCATTAAAATCAAGGTGATAGCACGACTGCATTCCTTCTTGAGGCTCTAGGAGATAATCAATCCCTTGCCTTTGCAGCTCCTAGAGGCTTGGAGCCTCTCCCAGGGCCCACCCTTGGCCCATGGCTCTGTCACCCTGACCTCTGCTTCTGTTCTCACATCCCCTTCTCTGACCTTGAGCCCCCTGATTCCTTTTTATAAGGGCCCTTGTAGATGACATGGGGCCCACCTGGATAACCCAGGGTAATCACCCTATCCCAGGACCCTTAATTTAACCATATCTGCAAAGTCCCCTTTGCCAGGGAATGTAACATATTCACAAATTCCACGGATTAGGACGTGGATATCTTTGGGGGCTATTATTCTGTCCACCACACCTACTATCTGGACTTCTTAGGTAATCATTTCTTCAAATAAAGCTGTTTTTTAAATCAATTAATTGGGCTGTTCATTGCTATCTAGTGAACCAACCAACTTTTTGGTTGGCCATGGCATGGTCACTGGCCAGCCTATAGTAAGCTGCTTTTGATTTGACCATCATTCCTTGGCCCCTTCAATTTTGGCCAGGAAGGCAGAAAGCCACAATATAAGACATGCATCACTCAGATGAACATGGAACAGCTTTCGACCACTTTGCAGTGCATGGACTTTTCTCATGACCTTGAGAGGTGTATTATCATCCCCACTATTGTTCCCATTTCACAGATGTCGGAAATGAGGCTCAAAGATCTAAAGCAGCTGGCTTCCAGTTGCTCAGTTAATGAATGTCAGAGCTGTTGAGTCAACACCCTAATCTGTGTGACACCAAACCCCACCTTCTCTCTGCTCCGTCACAGGCTCTCCATGAAGAGAAGGTAATTCCTTTTATCTGCAGATAAAATGAAACTGAGGTGGGACATCCCAGTGCAAATACAATCCCATTTAGTTGATACAGCAGCCCCAAGCATGTTTTGTACTATAAGCCAACTGTGGATAGCCCATGCAGGATCAGTAGCTCTAACGCACATTTCCCTAAAGTTTCCATTTGCTCATTTTATTGTCTATCATCAGGTCCTGCAGAAGGAAAAAAAAAAAAAGAAAGAAAGAAAGAAAGAAAGAAAGGGGAAAAAAAAAAAAAAACCAACTACCCACCAAGTCACCTTAGCAGAAGTATGGCTTGTTTCATGTAGCAGAACAGTGTGCTGGGTTAATGACTCTAGTAACAAAACACATGCCAGGGTCATTATTTATAATGGGCAGTGACAAAAAGGCAGTAGCAAAGCTGGCATGCAGCAACAGGAAGTGTAAAATTTTAATTGCAAGGCATTTTCTGGAATTTGATTTGAAATATCCTGTGGTTATAAAGTGAAAACAGCTTTCAAGAAAGATGGGCATGGTGACCAGGGCAAGGTTTTAGAACTGCGTGCATGTTTGCTTGGAATGCTAGCCAAATCTCTTCTCCCTGACACTTATATCACATTATCATCAAATTAGAAATCATCTGAGAACCGACTAAGTACTTAGCGCCTATAAAACCTCAGCAGAAAAATAGAATCCCTGTGCTAAGGTCAATTCAAAAATCCTTGTCTGACACCTGTCATGTGCCAGCCCTGTGCTAGAACATGTGGGTCCAGCTTCCTCATGACTGCCCATCAGGATGGGGACTGCCCATCAGTAGACCGGTCATCCTGGAGAAGTGTGACTTCCGGAAAGTAGAGAAGAGTTGGGCAAAGGGAAAAACAGTGAAAAGTTTAGGGCAAGGAAACCATATAAAGATTATTACTGAAGGCACTGCTTTTCAAATTGCAGATTCCAATCTATTTCATGGGTTATGGAATCAAGACAGTGGATTTTGAAAAATTTAATAGGACAGAATAGAAAATTCAGAGTGATTGCACATAGGGCAAGTATTGCTCAATGAAATTTTTAATATGGTTTTATAGAGGTGGATTCTTGTGTGGATTAGATGACAATAGGAAATGTATTTCTTATCATGGTTCGCAGTCCAAAAAAAATGGTAAAACTTGGATTTAAAGGGAGCTGTTGTGAACTGGCTATAAAATCAAACAGCCTAGGGGCACCTGGATGGCTCAGCTATTTGAGCATCTGCCTTCAGATCAGGTCATGATCTCAGGGTCCTGGGATGGATGGAGTCCTGCATCCAGCACCCTGCTCAGTGGGAAGTTGGCTTCTCCCTCTGCCCCTACCCCTGCTTGTGCACTCTTTCTGTCTCTGAAATAAATAAAATCTTTAAAAAAAAAAAATAAGAGAGCCTATTCATCAAATCCATTATACAAATCTACTTTTCTCGAAAAATAAATCACCTGATATGACCAGGCTCAGGAGCCCTTTCTCTGCTTCATGTCACAGAGTAAGTGTGTCCTGGTACACGATGACCTTAACTATGGCTGGCACTTACGGGCCACTCAACATGTTCTAAATGCCTCTTGTGTACTCAGTCTTCATGACCTCTCCATCTTACAGGTGGGGACACTGGGCACAGAGATGATCACTTTCCCATACCCTGTAGCTGGAAAGGGCAGAGCACAGGCTGGAATTCAATGAGACCCCAATCTTGCTCAGCTTATATCCCACTGATCTCTGCTAAGACTGTAAGCCTTTTGAAGGCAAAATTGTGTTCCACCGCATCTGGCACATTTGTGTTTATTGTTAAATATTCCTGTTATCTATTGCTACACAAAAAATACCCAAATTTAGAGGCAACAAGCATTTTATTATGCTCACAGATTCTTTGGTCAGGAACTTGGGTAGGGCACAGAGGGGATGACTAGTCTCTTCTCCATGATGTCTGAGCTCTCAGCTGGAAAGACAAACAGCTGGAGGTAACTTGAAGGCTGGATACTAGAATCATCTGGAAGTTCTGAGTAGTCATATCCCAAGCGGGGGCACTGGAGGGCAAGCATTCCAATCAGCCAGATGGGAGCTGCCTGCCTTTTATGATCTGAAAATCATATATATCGACTCTTCCACATTTTGCTATAGATGGAAAATGAAGCAGAATCAAGCCCATCCATATTTGGTGGGAGGGGACATGGATAGCACCTCTTGATATTTTAAAACCACCTCATAAGATGTTCTCAACTTTCTTAGTTTCCTACTAGTGCGTGGATAAGTGGATTTCCTTTGATGTAGGGGAGCGAGTGGCTCAAATTCCTTGTGATGCACGGGGCACTTCGTGGTTAATAATCTGCTGTTCATTATAATGATCTGTAGTCTCTATCATAACAAATGGGCTGGAACCACAGATATATTTACTGCCTTAATTTGGTTGCTGGCATTAGGCTTATTTTGAAGTATTTTCTCTCCATTTGGACTGAAATGTCTTTTATCTGAGCTTATCTTCACTGTCAATAAGTTTAGCATTCATCAACAGCTGGAAGCCCCGATAATATACATCTCTCCTTCTATTAATCTTCTGGGAGTTCGTCTTTATAGCTGTAAATCCATTCATCACCCCAAGCTGTCCTTCACATTTGTATGGTGTTCCATTTAGCTAAACCAAACTCCATTTCTTTATCAGGACTAAAGTTCTTTGTCATTTTAATAGTTTTGAGAGCTTTCTCTTAGAGCTGGCACTGAGTGTCAGATTGTCCACATGGAACAAATGGATGCTATTAATACTCTTTGTTGGGTATCATCTTAACCCCAGGGGCTCTTTGGGCAGTTTATTCCCAAGAAGACCCATAAGGTCTGAGTATCCCTAAAGTATTCTACATCCTGTAAGAAGACCTAAAGTTTGGTGGTTCTCCCCTGAGTACAACTAGATCCTACATGTCATTTGTCCATCGCATTCTACAAAAACTTTTAGTCTTGATTCTACTCACCTACCTCCTCCCTGATTGATGCAGGCAAAATACGGTTTGAAAAATCAACATGATCCATATTATGAGATAGAAAAGGAAGAGATGTATAAGCGAGGGAAGGGAAGGAGGAGAAATGAGAGAGAGAAAGGGGAAGGTACAGGGCGAAGAGAAAGTCAGACTTCAGAAGATGTTACTGAAATCCAGAGCCGCGCCAGGGGAGGTAGCTATGCTTCCCAGCTCGGGGATGAGATTACAGAGCAACCAGCAGATGAAGATTCAGAATCACAGTGTCATGATCAGGGTGACTGAGACCCCCAGCCCGGGGGGCGTGTCCCTTCCTCCTTAGGCCCGGCCCTGCCCTGGGCAAGGGCTGGCAGGTGAGCAGGTCTGAGTTACTTGCTAGTTGCTGGGCTGACGAGGGGACATGGAAATCCTGGCCTGGGTTGAACCCTATCTGGAGAATAATAAGCTGTGTACATTACAGGACGTGCTTTTTGCACCGATGCTGGGTGGGCCATGAGCAGGATGTTACGGGCAACGCTGAGACGGTTGATGATGATCTCCGCTCTCAACACATTTACAGTCTGGATGGGCCCACACGACACGCAGAGCAACTGACATCACTAATCACGAACGTAGGGCAGGCCCAAGAGCTCGGCCTGGGGAGATTTCCTGCTGCCTGGGGTTGTCAGAGCCACTTGGCAGGCGAGGTAAGGCTTGGGAAGGCAGGAGAGGAACTGCCAAGTTCCACTGGCCCACACCGTCTGGCTGGGGTGGCTGGCTAGAGAATGAACGTGTCCCTTCAGCAGCTCAGAGACCATTTCCCGGAGCCCCGTCAGTAAGGAAACCCACAGTATTTAGGAACCGCACCAAGGCCTGCCAGTAAGCACCTGCACTCCCTCCCCAGGCCCTCTGTCAAAAAGAGAAGAGCCACTCTGTCATAGGTTTGCTCTGCTTCCACTGCCGCAGAAAGCAGGCTCTGGCCCTGTCTGCTTCCGCTGAGCCTGTGAATCCTTGGGAGCAGCAGAGGTCCCCTAGGTTTCAACCGCCCATTCTCCCACTTAGCGGGCACAAGCAGCGCAAATGCTCTGAGCACCTTTCCGACCTTTTTGAAGTAGACACTGATCGCGCAAAATGCCCCCTGGCAGCCCAGTGAGGCAGGTTTGAACAACAACCCTGAGAAAACAGGCACAGAGATGTCAAGTGACTTGCCCAAGGTCACTAGCAAGGGGTACTGGGTTCAAAGCCAGGCGGAATCCTGACTGCTCTGCTGTGCTGCCTCTTAACATGCCCCCCGAAAGCCATACATTCATGGGTGTGCTCCAGCTCTGCCTTGGGGAATCTAGATGAACTGAGAGTTTAGTTGCTCTTGGCACAGCTCACGTCTCTTCATCCTGGAAAGATGCTCTTCTGCGGTCCAGCTGAGAATCCACCGCCATTGCCACACTTGCCAGGGCTTAAACACAGAGCTTCCTCCCAGGGAAAAAGGCCCTATGTCCGAGTGTGACTCCCCTGCTGTCCTTGGGCCCCAGAGCTCTCAGCAAACAAGAGGGGAACCTGCAGAATACGCAGGTTCTCATCTCTGGGGCCGCAAGGGACATGTCCAGAGCCCAGCTCTGTAGTTTGTAACCAGCAGTTGGGTTCAGGCAGCCTGTGAGAAGTCCTCCAGAATTTAAATCCAAATTCAAGCGTGCATTTTTCTGGAAGGACAGGCTGCAATGAAAATTTTCCAGGGTCTGGGACACACTCAGAAGTATCTGGCCCTTTCGCTAGGTCAGAGCTTCCTAATTCCTGCTCCATCAGTCAACAACGTATACAACAGTTGTCTATCACCAGCTTTGGACACAGCTAGGGCCCACATCACAGCTGAGCAGCACCCCTAAGGCACTAAACACAGACCTGAGGAGAACTACTCAGTGAATAACCACCAGCTGTTAACAAATCAAAGTCAGCTGATCCTAAGGAATTAGTCTTAATTTGGTGAGGTGGGGGCAATGATACTGTGCCTGTGTTCCTTTAGAGTCCTTAGCCTCTGGGATGGCGAAGAGTGGGGAATAAAGGAAAGAACGGGAAATATTACTATCTTTGAAGCTGCAGCCGAGCACTCAGGGCTTCCCTATACTATTCTACTTTTGATTTTTTTTTTTTAAATCACATAATGAAAAGTTTTAAAAATAAAAATAAATCAAAGCCACTCTTCTTAGCAAGATGCAAATGACTGGGCCAAGCCAAAGACTGCGGGGGGGGGGGGGGGGGGGGGGCGGGGGGTGCCGGGTTGTTGTTGGTTGGGGCCTCCGGGGGCACCTGGTTGGTGGTGGGGGTCCCTGGGGGCACCTGGTTGGTGGTGGTGGGGGTCCCTGGGAGCACCTGGTTGGTGGTGGTGGGGGTCCCCGGGGGCACCTGGTTGGTGGTGGGGGAGGTCCCCGGGGGCTCCTGGTTGGTGGGGGGGGTCCCCGGGGGCGCCTGGTTGGTAGGGGGGGTCCTCGGGGGCGCCTGGTTGGTGGTGGTGGGGGTCGCCTGCGAGGGTCCCCACCCTCTGGCCTGCTGGATCCCGCGGGGGCCCAGCAACTGGGGCCTAGCGAGGGAGAGTAAACGGGGGAGATGTGGGTCCCACCCCAAGAGGGTTCAGGGTCCCGGCATCCTCCTCCCACCTGGCGTCTTTGGGCACTTCACCTTCAGGTCTCAGTCTTGCGCTTCCTAAAGCGGTCGGCCGTCAGGAGGAGAGGTGCGTGGACGGGGAGCGGGTCCGGGCGGGGGCGCCCCCAGACACGTACAGGTGCGGCGGAGCCTGGCATTTTCCGGGGATGGCTCGGGCCGCGGGGGTGGAGGGAGAGGATCCCGCTGGGGAGGAAGGCACGCGCGCGCACACACACCCGCACACGCAGTCTCCCTTCCTCTTCCTCCCCCGCCCCCCCGAGGGGCGGCACCCCGTCCCTGGGGGGAGGTGTGCGGGCGAGGAGGGCGGCCGGCCCGGGGCGCAGGAGCGGGGTCGGGCGCTGCAGCGGGGCGGCCCCTGCCCGCCGCCCCCTCCCCCTCCCCCTTTCTCCCCCTCCCCCTCCCCCTCCCCCTCGCTCCTCGGGTCCCCGGCAGCGGCCGGAGGAGCCGCCGGCGGCGCAGCGGCCGCGCAGCCTTTGTCTCGGGGCCGCGGGGCAGCGGGGCCCGGCGCTGGCGTAAGTGACCGCGGCCGGGGCGCGGGGCGCGGGGCGCGGGGGGCGGGGGGCGGCGGGGCGGGGGGCGCCGGGCGGGGGCGGGGGCGGCCGCGGGGGGCGCGGGGGGCGCGGGGGCCGGAGCCCGGCGCCGCAGGCTTGCGCCCCAGGACGTGCGGCTTGGGTGCAAATCCTGGCGGCTGTGTTTCTCCGGGCAGAGGCCACGCGGGGACAGAGGAGGCAGAGAGGCCAGGCAGTGATGGAGAAACGGGAGAGGAGCCGGCGAGCGTCACCACCACCACCACCATCACCATCACCATCCCCGCCACCACCGCCTCCACCGTCACCGTCACCACCATCGCCATCCCCATCCCTGCCCGCCGCCCGTCCCCGCGGCACCCGGACCTCCCCCTCCCCTCTCATTGCCCCGGGTAACGTCAACTTCACCGGATTATTTCCTTTTCCTGGGTGATACTTTGAAACCGCGGCAGAGCGCTCCTTATTAGGAGGAAGTCCCTCTGGCTGGGACCCTGGTCCCCGTGGCTTGGGCAGGTAGCCACCCCGCGTTCACCAGGCAAGGACCACGGCGGTGCTGCGTCCCTCCCAGTCCCTGTGATGGCTGGCAAGCTTCCAGTTCTTCTAGTCTGGTACTGGAAAAGGTTTTATATAGATAGTAAACAATTTTTTTTTCTTCTCTCACTTGGGAATAATGATGATCATGGTGAGAAAGTAGTATCGTCACTAAATTAATCAGGAATTTTAAATTTTTGTCTCCTTTGATTTTGAATGTCACAATACCGGTAGCAAAGAGAGGCGTAAGGAAAATGGAACTTTGACAAAAATACTACCAAAAACAGAAGCAAAACAGGTACGTTTATAGAAGAATCACCGGAGAGGGCTGAAGGCACTGACTTTGGTCTCAAGTGTAAAAAGTGCCCTTTCAATGGTTTGTGGCCTTAGATGTCATTATTTTGGGTGCACGTGCATCCCCTGGGTGCTTGTCACCCTCGCTGAAGAATGTTTTAATTGCTGTTTCAGAACTGGCCTTTACCTGGTCCAAAGGCCTGCTGAGCACTCAGAGCTAACAGCAGCCGGGCCAGAGGGGCTGCCAGGAAGCCCAGCATGACAAAGCACAGGGATCTTCTTACCAAAAGTAACTTACAGAACAAAAGAGCCTAAATGCTCTGCATTTTTGCCTATTCCTTAGAAAATGAATCTTGAACACTCCATGTTTTACATTTTAGTCTAAGAAAGACAGCCAGACATCCTAAAGCACTTGACATGATCGCAACAGTCGATAGGGCGGTGTTGCTTTTCAACGGGGTAATGCACCACGCGGTATGGTCCTGTGTCCTGTTCCTACTAGGAGAAAAAGAAAAGTGATAATATTAAAAATAATGGGGACCCAGGAGAGCCGCAGTTGTCATTGCCCGAGTGAAGATACCTCAAACATTGAAAACATAAGTATACATCATTATCTCAAATCCCTCAGAGATTAATTACTTATCTATTTATTTAAGAACAAAAACCTAAAGAAGGGGCACCAGGGTAGGTCAGTCTGTTAGGTGTCCTACTCAATTTCCCCTCAGGTCATGATCTCAGGATTGTGGGATCAAGCCCCATGTCTACTCCACCCTGGGTGTGGAGCCTCCTTGGGATTCTCTTTCCCCCTCTCCCTCTGCCCCTCCCCACCATTCTCTTGCCTCCCTCTGAAAAAAAAAGGGGGGGGGGACTTAAAGAATTGCTTCAGCATGTTTTTGTTCTGGATCTTTGGGAAATAATTAGCATCTTAAGGAACTTCTGTGCCTTGGGTTGTTACTAAATTCTAGTGTGAAACCCACATGAATTGTTTTAACCCATATGCACTTTTATATCCCCATATGAATTATACCAAAATTTTAAAATAATTCATTTCTTTTATGGAAGTATGACTTACATATGTAAAATGCACCACTCTTCAGTGTACAGCTTGATGAATTTTTATCTATGTACACCCTCATATTGCCTCCACCCAGAACCAAATACAAAATACTTCCATCATTCTAGAGTGCTCCCCTGTGCCCATCCCAGACATACTGCTTCTCAGACTGCTTTCAACATAGAAAAATAATTTCTTTTAAGTTTCCCCTGTTGAATCTGGTTGGCCTATTCCTTCAGCAGATATGACCAAGTCCAGGCCCTGGACCCAACACTGTGTAGACATGAGCCTTCCCCTGGAGAGCAAATGAGACTGATAATTAAACAAGCAGAGGTGATACTGTATATGTAGATACAGAAGGTCATAGAAACTCAAAGCAAGCCATATCCCAGTCTTAAGGAGTGTTTTGTTTTGTTTTGTTTTTATGAGAGAGGAAAGGAAGGCTTTTTGAAGGATATAAATGTTTGAGTTGGGAACTGAGAAATGGGTAGAAGGCAGTCGGCTACAACATGTCACAGGAAGAAAAGGAAAGAGTATTCCAGGTGGAAAGAATATCACAAGCCATGGATCAGAAATGAGAGCACATGGAATGAGGAACAAAAATAAGTTGGGGAGGTCAGAGGTCCAGAGCTGAGGAAAAGCACGTGAGATATAGTTGGAGAGGCCATGGGGTCCCAATCAGAAAGTTTAAGGCCCTGGGGAGGGTGGGGCTCTAAGGGCAGGTAGAGTCACTGGTTAGGTTTTAGTGCATAGAATGAGATTGAGTGCATTTAGTGCATAGAATGAGATCAGATCTCTCAGCTGACTGTGTAGTGCAGAGAATATAGGAGGGGCCAGGTTGGAGGCTGGGGTGGCCTTGATGTGGCAATGGGAATGGGGGGAAGTGGATGGACCTGAAAGAGATTTAGGAAGTGAAATCAGCACAACTTGGTGTTTGACATGCAAGGGTTCTGGAATGACCTACAGATTTCTTAGGTCTTACGGAATAGGTGGATGATGGTACCATTGGAAATACGGGGAATGAATCTAATTTGTGTAATGCCCTTCTCTGACATATTTCTTTCCAAATACATTTGATATCAGTTCCCTGTTAGTTTGTGGGACTTTCAGGTAGAAATATGTACTAGAAAGTTGTAACGGGTATTTATCGGGCACATTCTATATGCCAGGCACACCCCAGTCACTTGGGATGTGTGCTCCATGAAGCTCACATTTTATCAGGCTGGAGCTGCAGCCTGGAGGCTACCAGGTATACATGGTTAACTAAAGGCTTCAGAGTGGACGAGGTGGCTTGGGAAGATTTCAGGGAAAGGATAGAAGCCTAGCATAGCATCTCGAGGAACACTAGGGTGCTAAAATGGAGAAGAGGAGAGAGATGGCTGGGAAAGCAAGAGATGTGTGGCATTCAGAGATCTGGGGAGTGGTGCCCAGTGTCACACACAGCTGAAAAAGAAGACGAGGACTAGAGGTGGTCTGTTGTGCTTCTCAAAGTGGGGTCCCCAGACTAACCACAGCAGTAGCATTACCCAGGGGTTTAGAAAGCACATTCTTGGGTTCCACCCCAGACCTACTAAATCTGAAACTCTGAGAGTGGGTCCCAGGCATCTGTGCTTTAACCAGCCTTCCAGGTAATTCTGATGTACACTGAGGTTCAAGAATCATTGCTCTACCGTGTTCATTGACAAGGGAGTCATCACTGATGGGAAAGGATGACAAAAACAACTTCATTGAAGTTACAGCCTGTTGGGGTAAACTAAAAAAAAAAAAAAAATTAATAGGAGGGTTCAAGTTTTGTTTTATTTTTTATCTAGAAATTTCCAATGTTTTATTTATATTTTTGGCCTGTTTGAATTTTTTCTTTCTTTTTTATGCTAGTTGATAATTGATTCCCATTTTGTCTCATTCTGTTCTCTATTTTTATCTGCTTTGAGACATCCCTTTATGGGCTCTCAATATGTTAGGCCACCTGCATCATTGATCATTGGTTTGCTGTCCTCAACTCTGAAATGGAGGAATTAAAATACCAAAACAGACTGCAATCATGAAGATAAGTGAGTCTCGACTCTGAATGGCAGCCGAGAAAACACCTAGATGCTTAAATTAGCTCTTCCAAAAAGTTCCAAGACTCTGTCAGGGACATATTTCTAATTATTTGGACTTGATACTCATGTGAAGTAATTGGAAGTGTGCCCTTTTCATCTGAAGTGATCCAACAACATAACCGTAATTATTGTACTTCCAATGTACTTATGGAGGAGAGGACTCTTATTAACTAGGTCTTTTCCTGCTTCTTTTGTTATCGCACTCCCAAGTGTTTTGTTTCACTTGACAGGAAGAAGTAGAGCATATTACTATGTTTTGCTAACATCAGGGAAAATCTATGGTAGATTTTCAAATCAGAAGAAATTGATGCAGATACTACTCTTATTGCCATTCCAGTTCACAAAGAATACTTTTCATTTTATAAGAATAAAAGCTGGTAGGTAGTTCCAGTATTCTGTATAGTGAGTAACAAGCACAAAGAAGGTCCCCAAATATCAAGTGGGTGGATGGGGAAGTGGCTAAGTAGGTGACGGGCAGAGGATGGATAAGTAGATGAATGGATAGATTGGGGTATGTGTTTGGAAGGACAGATAAAACAATGAATGGATGGAGCAGTGGATGGATGGGTAAGTGGATAGGTGGGTGGATAGATGGATGGATTAATGGATAGATCGATGGATGGATGGACAAATGGATGTACAGTTTGGAAGAGTAGATTGATAAAAAGTGACATGAGAGAGTTGTCTTGCCGAAAGAGGGAAAAGCAGTCCTTGTAGAAATATTGTCCCCCCTGAGGAGGGTGCAGTGAAATGAGCTGAAGACAGAGGCATTATTGTTGCTGCTCTTTATTTCTAACATGATCTTATTCAAACCCCCTAACACTGTTGAGTTCCTTGTACAAAAGGATGGTATCAGCCACGCTACCTGCTGCCAGATTTGGGGTCAGGACCCCATGTAAAATGATCATGAATGTGTTGTTAAAATTGTAAAGTGCTATAGTAATGTAAATAATCCTTATTATATGTGGATAGATAATAGATTATAGTTTGAGGTTGCTTTCCAGTGTGCTAGGACTGTTCTTTTGCTCATCTTTGAGGAAATCCAAGTCATTCTTTGTGCCAACTCACACGAGATTTTGGCAGGCTCCCTTTCCTCCTCCTGTCTGGATTAGGTGGTGCAATGATTTTTTTTTTTTTTTTTGCTTAATACAGTGTCTCCCCAAATATGGTATGCAGCACAGAAGCACGTGTCACCAGCATGTCAAAGCTGTGACTTATTGATTGAAACGAGATGAAAATAAATGTACAGCAATAAAGTTAACCTAAATTTGATGTGAAAAGACATATTAGGTAAATTATAACACAGGCGAGATTCAGCTGTCTGTGGCAAAAAAAAAAAAAAAATGTGAAGGTGGCAGGCACACAAATGACTAACTTTGGGGCAACTCCAGCTCAATATATCTGAGAGTGGGGTGCATAAAAGCAATCTGAAGTTACTAGCTGTTGAGAACATCATGAGCTATTCTTCTTTCTAAGCCAAGGGCCATCCAGTTGCACACAATGAGCTTTCTTCTGCCCCTCTGTTGGTGATAATGGTCTTCGGAGATAGGCTAGCTTATCTCTTAGTTGTTTACGAAGTGCTTTCACAAAGTTTTTTGGGCACCAGGTTCCACTTAAGTGGCATCACCATTGCCACGTTTACAGATAAGGAGGGAGGAGAAGTGTTCTCTGTTGAGACCCCAGAGCCAAGACTCTGACTTAGGTGTTCCCACGAGAGCAGTTCTTTTCTCTTGAGAACTTCTCAGTAATGGAGCTCCTGGCAAAGCGTGTGTCAGGTCGCAGAGGTGCCAGCCTTTGATCTTGTTAACATGTTGATTCTTTTGAAGAATCATCAGGTGGGTGGGAATGGTTTCAGAACTGGCCAGTCCCAGCAAATGGCATCTGATGGATATAACATCAAAGGAAGGTGTGTTCCCTGCCTCTGGTGTGGGTCCCAGATGAGTGTGGGCGCCTCCTACTCAAGCTCAGGTTGAATGCTTACAAAGTAGGTGTAAATGCTAGCTGCTCCAGCACAGCCACGTGTCTCCCGCCACATTTGTGGGGAACATCCTTGAGTCAGAGGCATCTAAAAGGTAGACAGTGGGCTTTTTGGCAAAGCATTACTGGGTACTTGTGGCCTCTCAGGAATATACTTTTTGGTCAACCCCTATAAAACTGGCTCTTTGAGCCAATTTACAAAAAGAAAATAAATGCATTCATTCATAATCAGCTTATTCATACATTGTACAAGTGTTTGTGGAATGTCTATTGCATGCGGGAAGCCATAGCTATAAGAAGGGTTTTTTTTTTCTTTTTTTGTTATATCTACTTGACATTTTATAAAAAAAAAAAAAAATAGGAACTGAGTTGAAATTATGTAATAAAGACAAAGAATTTTTGAAATCATAGGAATACTAATGAGAATAGTCTTGTGACTTGCATGTTAATTATTGGCCTCAGACACTCAACTCTACTTCAGAAGTGCTGAGCCCCTCTGGGGACTCTGGTGAGGGCCTCTTTGTGGATGCCATCAAAGTCTTCATGGAACATGATGCTCAGATGTCTGTGTGAATGATGACAAATTGTTATGTATTTTCTGAGACAGAAGGCTTTGTGTTTGCTTGTCAAACCAGGTCACAGCACTTTCTGTATGAGACTGTCTCAGATCTGGATGAACAGGTCTGCGAAAGTGCATAGAACTTGGCAAGAGGCTACCCAAGCTCTGGAGTAATTGTGGTCTCTGAGTGGGAAGGTTTTGGGGTCATACAAATCTGAGGCCTCACCAGGTCACCTAACATGCTGGTTAGCTGAGTGAGTCATTTTCCTTACTGTGACTCGCAAAGTGGAGATTATAACAGACACCCTTAAGGATATTGTAGGGACCTGCCAACACTTAATTCAAAGACATCCTGTGCATCAGGCATCATGCTAAACATTTCTGCGACATTATTTCATTTAATCTTTAAGACATCATATGAGGGAGATGCCATTCTTAGATTCATTTTACAGATAAGAAAACCATTTAGGTAAGGTACTGTCAAGTGTCTGGAACAGAATAGCCTTCAGAAATTTAGCACACATTAGAATTGTCTTTTCTATGCCCTCCCTGATGTGTGCTAGCCTCCCTAGGCTTCAGTTTCCTCACAAGTGAGTGAAGACAATGGCACTTTGCCCTATCACTGGACAGTTGACAAAATTTTGGCTGACAAAACACTTTGTGTTGGGAAAGTACTGTGGAAACACATATGGACATTGTATGTCACCTGGGTTCACCTACCTCCCATATGAGCCACATGCTGGTGACACCAACTGATGGCCCTAAGGAGAAGGCAGAGGTGCCCCCAAAGAGGAGCCTTCCCATGCTTATGTTCTTGGTCTCAGCAGCCATCTTGACATCTTCCTAATCTCACCTTGACATCTGAATGACTCTGTTAATCAAAATATATGAGCCCTAGCTACATTTCAGAGTTCAGGGAGGGTTGGAATTGGAGCAAGAAAGAACATAGAGAACATTATCTTTGATGAGAAATTTGCTTCTTTTTTTTTTAAAGATTTTTATTTATTCATGAGAGACAGAGAGAGAGAGAGAGAGAGAGAGAGAGAGGCAGAGACACAGGGAGAGGGAGAAGCAGGCTCCATGCAGGGAGCCTGTCGTAGGACATGATCCTGGGTCTCCAGAATCACGCCCTGGGCTGAAGGCAGGCGCTAAACCACCGAGCCACCCGGGCTGCCTGAGAAATTTGCTTCTTAGTGGCATCTGTATCTCTCTGTAGATGAAGTGGCATGAATCTTAATTCTGTAGAGAATGTTTCCCAACTGCATTGCTGCTTCCTGCCCAGTGACCACCAGTGACCTGCTTTGCTCTTTCTGGGGTGGTGTGTGTTCCCATCATAGGCAGAGTAGGAGTTTCTATGTCCACCTCAGCCAGGATGGGCTTAGTTTCTAGCAGTGGTGGGGCATGCGTGTCACAGGACGGTAGGAAGGAGGAAGACGCCTTACCCCAGGCCCTAGGTGTGGCTTTTCTGGGGTTGAGTAGCAAATGACAGAGCCAGTGGCAATTCATGGCAGGGATGAGCTCATGCCCTTCCCTATGGCTACATCAGTCTCTCATTTTGTACAGGACGGAGGAGAAGAGGAGAGCGAGGGTCATACGAGTGACTTGACTGAACATAAGTTCAACACAGCAGGGATAGAAACAGTGCATGTTTGTGCCATTCTAATCCTGTGTTACACATCTGCAGGCTGAAGTCCATTGCCTTTTTATTCCATGAGGACCTTTAGCTTATTTTCTTGGGAAACTCCTGTGCCTTCATTACAAAAAGCACTGACTTTTCCTGAATTTCTTACATGTAGAGCAGGACTAAGAAATGTAAACATTTTTATGGGAAAGTTTACCATTTACCTGATGTTCCCAATGTAATAACAGAAATAAAATCTAACTGAAAATAAACGATTAGCCTCATCAAAAGTAAGTTAAACAAAATCTCAATTTGTGCACTCACTAATTTTTTCTCTCTGCTATGTCAAAGGAACAAAATGGATAAAACAAAAAAAAATGTCTCAAACATTCAGGGCAGGTTGCTGGTGACATTCAGTGGCCATGATTTTTCAGAGTCCACAGACAATGAAGGGACAGACAACAGCTTATGTCACAGAAATGTTGTTCTCTCTCTCAGCAGATGTGGGGGACAAAGTCTACTTGCCATGTGGAAAGCTTTCTAGAATATTCTGTCTTAGGAGGTTTCCCAGAAACAACACATGGGTTGAAAAGAATATCAAATAAAAGAGAGGAGCCTGGGTTTTAGGTCTGATTCCACCTCTGCCTAAGCTTCTCACATTTGCAATCTCTCAGTCTCTTTCACTTCTTTTGTGAGTGGGGGTGCAAGGTACATAATTGCCAGTATGCCTGCCAGTTCCACAGTGCTACGATTCTATGGCTCTATCCTATGTGTGTTTTTCCCCCCAAATCTTTTTTCTTGCATTCTGAACTCAACATCCACTAGCTATATGCTGTCACCATAATTACCCAATCACTGAACACCACATGATGGAGAATAAAGTCACCACTATTTATTTAAAATGGTTTCATTATTTTGGAGGGAGGGCGGGAGAGAGCTCTATGCATGGAGCTCTAATTACAGTAATATGGTGTATTAGATTATAGCTCTCTTCTGCCCTATTTTATTGATGATCATAGTCCAGGAAATACAAGCCAAGATTTTTATCTCTGTGCTCACATTTCACACATATAACAAGGGGCCAGCTCTCTCAAATGAGGAAAGAAGGACTGAGGTGGTAAATCTCAGTGTAAGGGAGGGTCAGTAAAGGAGAGTATAGAGGCTGCATTGGCCTCACACAGAACTCATCAGTGAGGAGCACTTTATGGTGCTGATCTGGGCTTCAGTCTTCTGTGTCTGTGGCTCAAGCAAAGCCTGCTGGGACTGTGCACCTCAACTTTTAAGAGCGTGCCACTGAGAGACTCCCCCCTGTGCCAAGGGAATAACATAGAATTATCTTTCTAGAGTATACCTTCTTAAATATTTTTGCAGAAGGAATATCCAGATTTTTTTTTAAGATTTTATTTATTTATTCATGAGAGACACAGAGAGAGAGAGGCAGACACATAGGCAGAGGAAGAAGCAGGCTCCCTGCGAGCAGCCTGATTCAGGACTCAATCCCAGGACCCCAAGGATTACGACCTGAACCGAAGGCAGATGCTCAACCCACTGAGCCACCAGGTGCCCCAGAAATATTCAGTATTAAACTCAACAAAGAAGCTCTACTAATGGAGGAGAATGCACAACTTGGACAAAAATTTAACATGAAATAGAATGCCCCAAAATTTTTCAAGAAAATAGAGGCTACTTTGGGATACTATCCCAGGCCTTGCAAATATTCTACTCTTCAGGGTACTGGGGTGGAAAACATTGAAAATGGTCATTACTAATGTTTATGGAGTGCCAAACAGAGTTCTAAGCATTTTTATGTGATTCTCTGTATATTCTATAATTATCCCCATTTTGCAGATGAGGAATGTGAGGTACAAAAAAGTTAAATAGTATGTCCAGAGTTTACACAGCTAGTAAGGAGCGGAGCTAAGACTTAAGCAGCTCCTATTTTCACTTGCTCCTTTTGCTGCCACCACACTCTGAACAGAGAAAGCATCAGTACCCCAAAGGGTGAACTGTCCATATTACAGACATGACAAGTAGAGGTAATGAAGGGCAAGGGAGCTTTGATCTAGAACATCTCCAAAACTGACTTCATGCCAAGCATGGTGGATAGATCTCTAAGGTTTCCTTCCCTGGACTTCCAGAGAAGCCTGAGACAGAACAGAATCTCCTAAAATTGGCACATTTTCTAGAAGTAAGCAAATGTTTCACTAACTTACCTCCTGCCCCAGATGAAGCCAGCTCCAGTCTTGCCATCCAATGATGGTCTTGCTCTCCTCCTGGGACCACTAAGCCAAGAAGGCCTGGTTTTGTACAAAAGGAGAGAATCTGCAAAAACTATACATTATGTCTTGTAACTATGAAATGGATTGGAAATATGTTTAAAGAGAGATGTGAGCAAGAAGCTATGGTTGTTGATAGGGAAAAGTATCAGTTCTGACTTGGGTGATCAAGAATGTTTTCCTTGAGGCAATGGGCCCTGACCTGAGTGGGTAAGGGGGTACATTCCAAGCAGAGGGTAAGTATGAGTGCAGGCCCTGGATCAAACTGCGTAACATGTGTGTGGGATCTGGAAGTGATGCCCTTGCGTTGCAGCATCAAATTGCATGCAACAGCAGAGGATGATAAGGCTGTCAATAGGAAGATGAGCCATAACATTGATGACTTTGAACCCCAAGCTAAGGATTGAATTTTACTAAGTAGCCAGTGATGAGCTGTCTTAGATCATGGAGGAAGAGAAAGGAAGCACAGTGATTTATGCCTAAGGAAATAGAACTGCCCACAATCTGTAGAACAGCAGACTGCAAGAAAGGGAGAGATTGTCAATTTAGGGACTAATTAGGAAGCCATTTAAATAATTCAAGCAAGAGATAATGAACAGTTTCTGATCAGGACAAAGGCAGGGAACATGGAAAAGACTATACTTTTAACTCAAGGAGTTTTGAGAGGTGTAATCCTCAAATATTCTTCCAGTATCAGAAATGGACTCCTAAAACAAGAAGACAGATGGCTTAGTTAAAAGTAAATTTCAGCTTCTAGAAAGAGAGTATAATTAACTATCCTTATCTTAAAACTCACTGACATAATGTGTAAAACAAACAGAAGACTGAAAAGCGGAGAGAAGGAGGAAGATCCACTAGGGATCTTAGAGCTTGAGAATGGTATGGTGGTGAGTTCCCTGAATTTCTTCTTGCCTCTGGTATCCCAGAGTCTCATAACATCATACTCAAAATGTCTAGGCTTCAATAAAAAATCACTCATAATATAAAGAATAAAAAAAAAATCTCAAGTTGAGTGAAAGAAATCAAGCAACAGATACTTACACTAAGATGATACATATCTTAGAATTACCGGACAAGGATTTTAAAACAGTCATCATAAAAATGGTCTGAGCAGTTGTGAATGCATTTGGCACAAATGAAAAAGAAGAAAGTCTCAATGATGAAATAGAAGTTATTAAATGAAATGGAAATTCTAGAACTAAAAAATATTAGAAATAAAAGACAAATGTCAGTGGACACACTTAATAGCAAAATGGGGAAAAGGGAGGAGAGAATCTTGAACCTGAAGATAGGGAAATAGATATTCCCCAATCTGAATAATGGAGAAAATAGACTAAAGAAAAAGAGAAAGAGAGGATTAGGGGCCAATGTCTTCCAAAAAACAGAGGAGAACTGAACATGTCCCAGTTCTTTTTATGAATTTATTATTACTCCAGTATCAAAATCAGAAAGCAGGGGCTCCTGGGTGGTTCAATGGATTAAGTGTCTGCCATCAGCTCAGGTCATGATCTCAGGGTCCTAGAATCAAGCCCTATATCTGGCTCCCTGCTCAGTGGGGAGCCTGCTTCTTCTCTCTCTGCCCCTCTCCCTGCTTCTGCTCTCTCTCTCTCTCTCTCTGAAGTAAAATCTTAAAAAAAAAAAACCCAGAAAACAATAGTACAAAAAAGGAAAACGAAACACTATGAATACAGGATCAGAATTCCTTTATAGGGTATTAGCAAATAGAATTCAATTATATATAAAAAAGAATTATGTATCATGACTAAGTAGGATTTATTCTAGATATGCAAAGCTAGTTCAATTTATGAAAACCAATCAATGTAACCTGCCATATTAACATAACAGGCTAAAGAAGAAAAATCACATAATGGTATTAATTAATGCAGAAAAGATGTTTGACAAAGTCTAATAACCATTCACAAGGAAAACTCTGAGAAAACAAACAGTAGAAGGGAACATCCTCAACCTGACAATCTACAAAAACTCTATAGCTAACATCACACTTAATGGTAAAATAATGAGTGCTTTTGCCCTAAGTTTGGGAACAAGGATGTCCCCCTATTCAACACAGTAGTGAGAGTTCTAGCCAATGCAATAAGGCAAGAAAAGGAATTGAAGTCATACAGATCATAAAGGAAGAAATAAAATTGCCTTAATTTATAGATGACATCATTTGCTGCATTAAAAAAAACCCCAAAAAATTCTCCAAAAATTTTTCTGGAACTAATAAGTGACATCACAGGATATAAAATTAACAAAACAAAGTCATTTATATTTCTATGCAGTAGCAAAGAAACTAAAATAAAAAATACAAGACTATAGTCACTCAAAAACTAAAATACTTAGGTATCAATCCTAAATATATATATATATATATATATATACCAGCCTTATATGCTGAAAACTGCAAAGCCATGAAAGCCATTTTTAAAAATCTAAATAAACGGAGAGGCATGCTGTGTTCATGTATTGGAAGATTCAACTTAGTAACAATGACTATATTTTCTAAATTGATATGCATGTTGAATACAATTTCTGTCAAAATCCCAGAAAGATTTTCTGTGAATTTAGACAGAATCATTCTAAAATTTATACAGAAAGGCTAAGAAACTATGATAACTAAAACAATTTTGAGGAAAAGAAACCACAATAAAATGGGTATAATTCATTTTCCCAATTTGAAGTCTAGTAAGGATACAGATGTGACTATTTAAGCCTGTGTGATATTCACAGAGAGATGGACTCAGAGATCAGTGGCATAGACTAGAAGACCCAGAAAAAGACCTACACAAGTACAGCACTGATTTTTTTTTTTTAAGGTTTATCTTTGTTTGTTTATTGAGAGAGCAAGAGAGTGCACATGGCAGGTAGGGGCAGAAGAAGGGAGAGATACTGAAAATCTCAAGCAAACACCACACTGACTGTCGAGCCTGACGTGGGACTCGATCTCAGGACCCTGAGATCATGACCTGAGCCAAAATCAAGTGTTGGACCTTAACCAACTGAGCCATCCAGACATCGCATACAGCACTGGTTTTTGACAGATTCAAAAACAATGCAATGAAGGATAGTCTTTTCAACAAATGGTGCTAGGACAATTGAATATTTTTTTAAAAGAATCTTGGCTTAAAACTCACACTTTGCACAAAATTTATCTCAATATAGATCACAGATTTCAATGCAAAACATCAAATTATGTAAAACCTTTAGAGGAAAACATAGGAGATCTCGGTGAAGCATTTTTAGCTATGACACCAAAAGCACAATGCATAAAACACAAAAATCAGGGCAGCCCTAGTGGCTCAGCGGTTTAGCGCCGCCTTCAGCCCAGGGTGTGATCCTGGAGACCCGGGATTGAGTCCCATGTCGGGCTCCCTGCATGGAGCCTGTGTCTCTGCCTCTCTCTTTCCCTCTGTGTGTCTCTGATAAA
The DNA here is from genome assembly GCF_048418805.1 of Vulpes vulpes. Lineage (NCBI taxonomy): Eukaryota > Metazoa > Chordata > Mammalia > Carnivora > Canidae > Vulpes > Vulpes vulpes. The sequence goes on along the minus strand of NC_132795.1, from coordinate 66,723,000 downwards.
TAATTTGTTTTTGAATCTAAAAAAAAAAAAAGACAAAAATCAATAACTTTTACTATGTCAAAATTTGAAATGTTTGCTTTGCAAAAGACCTTGTCAAACAGTTGAAAAGACAGGCTACAGATAGGAAAAATATATTTGCAACCATACATTTGACAAAGGACTCTTATCTAGCATGTATAAAGATCTCTCAAAAGTCAACAGTATAAAAACAATCTTGCTAGGAAACAAGCTGCATGAAGAGACATTTCACTGAAGAGGCTATATTTATGGCACATAAGCACATGAAAAAATATTCAGCATCACAAACCATCAGGGAAATGCAAATTAAGACCCTGATGAGATATCACCACACACTTATCCAAACAGATAAATAAAATATATTAACAGTATCAAATTCTGGCAAGAGGTGGAGAAAATGTATCTCATATATTGCTGATGGGAATGTGAAATGTTACAGCCACTCTGGAAAAGAGTTTTGTAGTCTCTTTAATAACTCAATATAAGTGAAATAAGCCAGACAAAGAAAGACAAAAATTCTGTATGATACTCTATGATCTAACCTACATATGACACACACATATATATAGTTTTTTTATGTGCTTATCTGCCATAAATATACCCTCTTCAGTGAATGTGTATTTATGTATTTACTCTCAGAAAGGAGATCAGGGGTCGCCTGGGTGGTACAGTCATTTGGGCATCCAACTCTTGGTTTCAGCTCAGGTCATGATCTCAGGGTCATGGTATCAAGCCCTGCGTTGGGCTCTGTACTCAGTGGAGGTCTGCTTGAGATTCTATCTCCTCCTCCCTCTGCCCTTCCCACTGTGTATGTGTGCTTTCTCTCTCTCTCTCTAAAAATAAATACATCTTTAAAAGAAAAGAGATCAGATCTGTGATTATCAGAGGTGAGGATTTGAGGGGGAAGGAAATTGGATGAGGTAGTCAAAAAGTACAAATGTCCAGTTATAAGATGAATAACTATTAGGGATGTAATGTACAAAATGATGACTATAGTCAACACTACTATGTGGTCTATTTGAAAGTTGTTAAGAGAATAAACCTTAAATGTTCTAATCACAAAGAAAAAACTATTTTTTTGTATCTACATTAGATGAAGAATGTTAATGAAATTTATTGTGTGATCATCTTGCAATGTTTGTAAGTCATTATGCTGTACACCTTAAACTTATAGAGTGCTGTAGGACAATTATATCTCAATAAAACTGAAAGAAAAAAATTAAAAAAAAACAAAGAATTGAACATATGCTTAATACACATCCCTACAACCTCACTCCTGGACCTTTGTCTTGTCTCAGAGTGATGAAAGCAAGTCCACACAACAACCTGTACACCACTGTTCATAGCATTGTCCTAGCGACTTGCATGCTGAAAACATAAAAAGCCAATCTCCATATATCATATACTCTATAATGCCATTTGAATAATATTTTCAGCAAAGTACAGAAATGGGGAATAATTTAATGGTTGCTGGGATTAGGGATGGGGACAGAAGGAAGATGGGTGTGATTATAAAGGAGTAAGATCTTTGTGTCATTGGAACAGTTTTCTATCTTGATTCCAGTGATGGTTACAGGAATCTACACATGTGAGGAAATGACAGGGAACCACACACATCCACTGCTTCAATGTCAGTTTCCTGGTCTTGACAGGGTACTACAGCCACGTGAGATGTAACCACTAGGGGAGACTGGGTAAAAGTCATGAAGGACTTCTGTGTACTATACACAGAAGGACTTCTGTGTACTATATATCTGTCAAGCATCCCTTGACAGAGAGAGAGAGCAAGTGGAGATGGGGAGGGCAGAAGAAGATGAAGAGAGAGAATCCTAAGCAGACTCCATGCCCAGCATGGAGCCCATGCAAGGCTCCATCTCATGACCCTGAGATCATGACCTGAGCTGAAATCAAAGAGTTGGGTGCTTAACCGACTGAGCCACCCAGGCATGCTGTGAAAAGGTATTTTAAAGAAATATAAAAGTCTGGAGAAGAGCTGTTTGGGGAAGAAGATAGCATTTGATGGAGAGCACAATGACCTGGGGGAGTGGTGTGATCACCAGAGGGAGAGGTCTCCACTGGTCTGAATGTTGAGAGTGTCTGAACCCAAGATGAGGCTAAACTAAGCTGCGGGCCGTAGTGTGGTTGCTAAGGGAGAGAGGGGAAAGAAAAGAGAAAATAAGGATATTTATGAGGTAGGAAGAGGAGGAAGGTTGCTGGCAGGAAGAAGGTGGGCTCTGGGCTGTCAGTGGTGCGGAACTGATAGGCACACAGCCTCCCGGAGCCTTTCATTCCACCAGCAAAAGCAAGCATTTTCGAACTATTGGATTGCCCATTAAAACAACTGGATTCTAGAACCAGATCTGCCATCAATTAGATATGTTAGGTAAAGCTCTTCATTTCTGAGTCTCATTTCTTTAGCACAACAGCACACGTCAATGTTTGTAATCAGGTAGTTTGGGGTTTGGATCTGCCTCACCTGTGTTCATCTGGGGGCCAAGGTGGAAGGCCATAGCGACCCTGGACACATCTCCAGGCAGATTTCCAGAGCACATTTTTTGTTGTTGTTGTTTTTAAGTTTTATTTATTTATTTTAGAGTGGGGAGGGGAGGCCGGGGGGTGGGGAAGGAGAGAAGCAGACTCCATGCTGAGTGGGGAACCCAATGCAGGGCTCAGTCTCAGGACCCTGAGATGATGACCTGAGCTGAAATCCAGAGTAGGACACTCAACCCACTGAGCTCCCCAGAACTCCTTCCCTTAAAGCAGGTTTTAAGTCTCTGCTTGCTCATGTCTGCTAAAATTCTCTTGCAAAACAAATGACAACACGTAGCGGGGGAAGAGTGCCCCACTCCTAGGGGATGGGGAGAGGAAGTGAGTATTTGCTGAGTAGCTCAACCTTGATGTGGTCTGAGCTTTGTGTTAGGTCAAACTTGGGTTCAGGATACTTAGAACAACCTAACCTGGTCTGCTCGGATTGATACTACAGTTGTGTCAGTCTCTTCATCAAACCTCAGCTGAGCCTGATTTTCTGGGATGGCTTCAAGCTGGGAAGAAAGATTCTCAGATTCCCCCTGGATGGGCATCGCCTGCTTCCTAGGAGCTCACCTGGCCTCGAGTTAGCTTTCTGAAGAGGAGGCTCAGGATGGTTACCAACCTGACATTTTCTTTACAGTATGGAACATATTTTTTGTCTTCCCCTCCAGATCCACTTCCCATCTTCCATCCTGCCGAATTTAGACCCTAGAGCAAGGGGCTCTTTTGCATTCTGCCTGTGCTGGGGTTTGCCCCCTTAGGAACTAGCAGGGGATCAGAGTGGGGAGGAGAATGAGGTTGGGTATTTACTCCTTGTGGGATAGCCCTGGCCAACCGTGGGGTAGCCTTGGGTAACAGTGGGATAGCCCTGAGCTAACTATGGGGTAGCTCTGGACTGATGGTGGAGTAGCCTTGGGGCCCCACTAAATTCACTGCTGCTCTCATGACAGGTTTGTTTGTTTTTTTTTTTACCATTTCCTTCCTCTCTAGAGTTCCAGTATCTCAGTATCTGCTTCCTCCCCTCTGCTATTCAGCCTGTAGATGGTAGCAACTCTACTGTTTCTGGGTTTCTGAACTTGCCCCAAGTGGATTCCCTATCTGTTCATATCTTTGTCAAGCATCCCTTTATTCACCTCTCCCCAAATGACCCTAACTTGAGTCTGTCATGAACCTTTTGCTGGGACCCTAACTGATATAACCTTAGATTCCAGTCTGGTCCACGAGAGTGCAAGGATTTCTGCCAGCTTTTGCTCACCTCATTGCCATAACCCTAGTGCCTAGGAAAGCGCCTGGAACATAGAAGATGCTCAATAAATATCTCAATGATCCTCTTTTAAAGATTTTATTTATTTATTCATGAGAGACACAGAGGGAGAGACAGAGGCACATGCAGAGGGAGAAGCAGGCTCCCTGCGGGGAACCTGATGTGGGACTCAATCCCAGGACCCCGGGATCACAACCTGAGCAGGGAGGCAGATGCTCAACCACTGAGCTGCCCTGGTGCCCCAATATCTCAATGGTTCTTGAATAAATGAAGAAAAATGAGCACTACATCTCACATAGAATTTGTTTGCTTTTGTTTATCTGAATGAGAAAAGAGTGCTGTGCTCTTCAAGGTGGGAAAGGGTAAAATAACTGAGAGGAGCGCTATCTTGGGGTTGGAGAGTCTTTTTTTTTTTTTCTTTTTTAAGTTGTGGCAAAACAGGGGCACCTGGGTGGCTCAGTGGTTGAGCATCTGCCTTTGGCTCAGGTCATGATCCTGGGGTCCTGGGATCGAGTCCCATATCGGGCTCCCCACAGGGAGCCTGCTTCTCCTTCTGCCTGTGTCTCTGCCTCTCTCTGTGTGGCTCATGAATAAATAAATTAAATATTTTAAAAAATTAAATTGCAGCAAAACCTACATAAGATCAAATTTAGCAGTCTATTTTCAGTGGCACCAAGTACATTCAATCACTGTGCATCCATCACCACCATCCATCATGAGGACTTTTTTTATCTTCTCAGACTGAAACTCTGTGCCTATTAAACACTAATTCCCCCTGCCCCAGCTTTGGCAACCATCATTCTACTTTTTTGCCTCAATGAACTTGACAACTTCAGATATCTCATGTAAGTAAAATCAGACAATATTTTTTCCTTTTGTCTGACTTATTTCACTGAGCAAATGCCCTCAAGTTTCACCCATGTTGTAGCCCGTGCCAGAATGTCCTTCCTTTGGAAGACTGAGTAATATTCCATTGTATGGATATGCCACATTTATTCATTCATCCACCAATGGACACTGGGTTCTTCCATCTCTGAGCTATTGTGAATAAGGTTGCCATGAATGTGGGTATAAAAATATCTGCTTGAGTTTCTGCTCTCAAGTTTTGGGGATCTATACTTACAAGCGGGATTGCTGGAACTTATGATAATTCCATGTTTAACTTTTTAAGGAACCTCTGTACTGCTTTCTGTAGCAGCTGTACCATTTTATATCCCATGAGCAATGCACAAGGGTTTTCTCTTTTTCTTTCTTGGTAGTAGCCATCCTAATGGGTATGAAGTGAAAATAAATCTCTTTGAGGTTTTGATTTCTCATTTCGCTAATGATTAGTGATGTTGAGCACGTTTTCATATGCTTATTGCCCATCTGTGTATGTTCTCTAGAGAAATGTCTATTCAAGTCCATTGCCCATTTTTGAATCAGATTGTTTCTATTGTTGACTTGTAGGAGTTCTTTACATATTCAGGATACTAATTCCTTGGTTGACATATATTTTGCAAATGTTTTCCACTGGTGGCCTTTTCACTCTGTTGATAGTGTCCTTTGATGCAAAAAAGTTTTAAACTTCAGTGAAGTCCAGTCTGTTTTTTCTTTTGTTGCTTGTATCAAATCTGCAGATTTGGAGGAGCATCACTACTATGTAGAAATATGACATCTTTTCTCAGTGGGACCCACAGTTCTTTGTGACCCCCACACAGCACCCTTTACCACTGAGCAGAGCCTATGGGGGTGCAGTGCTGTGTAAATTCTCTCTACCACTCTTGTATCCCACCAGACTACAAAACTCCTGATGGTAGGAAGTTTCTATTCATCCTGGGATCAAGTGAAGTACTACACGGCACCGTGAGGCGCTGAAAGAATGTTGGATCAGTAAATACCAGGGTAACTGAATAAATGGCTGTAGAAAGGAAGAAATTGGCTTCTCAGCAGGGCTACAGAGCCTCAGACCTGACTGTTTTCAAAAGTCTTTATTTCTTTCCTTTCTTATTGTCCTGGGAGGCTGCTTCTCAGTGGGACTTGACTTTTATATATGTGTTTGCAGCATAACAATACTGTTCCATAGCTCTAAGGCAGCGGCCTAATTTCCCCTTCTTCTTTAATGAAAGGGACATGTCTTCTGTGGGAAATCGGTGATTTATTGAGTGACCAAAGACTGTTTCTTTTCCTAATAAAAACCAGTGTAGATAAGCTACTTGCTGAAGGTGAGGAAGGAACATGACCAGCTATTTCTGAATAGGAAATTAATTTCATTGCCCCTGGTGTGTCCTTGCTAATTTGGAGCTGGGTTCATCCTGATGTTCTCCCTCAGATGGACAGCCCTCCTCAGGACATCCAATCCAAACACCTTTATAATGAACTTTGTGCACGTAACTCTCCTGTGAGCCCCCAAGGCTCTTGAACACAAATTCAATATAAAATCAAAATTGGGAGCATTCATTCCAAATTAAAAGAAAATCTATTGAAAGAAGCATGAATAGTTGTTAATTATCCTTTTCTAATTTTTCATTCCTTTTAGGATTGCTGATGTTACTCTCACATAAGGGGGTAGCAGGCACCAAAGCTTGGGAAATAATAGTAGGAGAAAAACATGAAATTAAGAAAATTCTCTCAATTGACTTTTTGTGCAAATTGGAAAAAGGCTATCATTATAAATTATTATTTGATTTTAGCAGAGGAACATCCCAATCAAGCTTGTCTTTCTTGTCCTGCTGCAGCAAGTTGAGAAGTCATGACATTCTAGAAAGAAGCAGGGTGTTGAACTAGACAAACCTGGATGTGAATCCTGGCCACCCTTCTCCTCTTGTCTCTGTGTGATTTGCACGAGTTATGTAGCCAGTTTTAGCCTCTATTTGCTCATCTGTAGAAGGGGGATAAAATGGGAGATGCTTTACAGAGCTGTTGTAAGGTTAAATGAAACAGCATGTGTAAGACTTGTAGTGGATACTCCATAAATCACCCCTTACATTCCCTCCTACTGTGTGCGACATTTGTTGTGGACATAGCAGTTTATGGGTGGAGTTACTTGTTAGGGGATTACTAATTTAGAGAACAGACTATTGGAACACCCCATGACCAAGGGCCTGTGCACAGAAAAATCACTCTGATTTTTTGCAAGATATCATCTCCTTTATCCAAGTATTTCTTCACCCAACACTATGTGCGCCTTGAAAACGGAGCTGGTGGCAGGGAAGGACTGAAGACCGGGCTTGTCCCTGGAAGCTTGGCTTGATTTGTCGTTTCCTTTTTCTGCCCTGACTAATTTCCAAATGTCACCAGACAATGGTCTCTTTTTTTGATGCATACTAAACCAAACACCAACAGCAGTTCTTGTGGCAGAGAGAAAGGGCCTTGTTGCAGGGCACCAAGCAAGGGGCAGGGAGGAAATTTCTAAAATTGGCCTCCTTGAGCATAAGGGGAACTGAGCATCTATGATAATTTACTAGGGGGTAGGCATCTGAAAGGTGGATGGAGGTGATTGGATGTTGGGAAAGGTGAGGTAAGGAGAAAGACCTCACTGCTTCTGTGTAGGCACCACCTAATGACATCCAGGCACTTAGGTCATTTGTGCAAAAGATGGCAGCAGGAGCATGACCGTCATGGGGAGATTTTGCATGTGTCATCATGGAGACTACTTTTGTTCACTCACGGTCCCTCTGTGCAGCTGCAAGGCTTGTTCTCGGTTTGTTCAAATCTTGGTCTTGTGGCAGCAGGTCAGCTTTCTGCAGGACAGGTTCATAAGTCAACTAGGTTGGACAGAGTGTTCTTGGGGTAGGATGGTCAGGCATGTGTCAACACATCAGTTTCACAGATTGTCCCCAGATACTTGGGTTGGTTTGGCAGAGCTGTTGTAGCCGCACTGACGGATGTCTGAATTCCCCATGTTACTGTAAGTTCCAAGGATGGGCTCTGTGGGTTTCATTCAGGGCTGCATCCCAGCACCCAGCACCCAGCACACCACCAGGAGGGCCCTCACTGGTCACAACTGGCCACTGACCTGCATCCAGGAAATAACATTTCTGCCTCATTTAATTCAATAGAATCTCCTCTTTCTCAAGTACTAAATCCAAGAAGAGACTGAGGCAAGGCATGTTTGGTCGCTTAGCTTTTTTTGTTTCCTTTTAGTAGGGCAGGGAGTGAATGGAGTGGCTTCCTCTAGGTGCTATTTCCACCCTCATGAAAGCAAAGGGATGTGGCAACATATTTGGGGAGAACTTTGCAGACTTAAAAGATTTGTAGGAAATGATAGACTGCCCTGTGGAGCCCAGAGGCAACTGAGGATAATTGGAATCCTGTTCACCAAAGAGATATGACACCCTTCCATATTTTTTAATCACAAATTTCTCCACTTTGATTCCGTATGGAGAATCTGTCTCCACAGATATTTATAGTTCAGACTCCCAGAGGGTGGAAGCCTCCTATCCTTGCTCCTCAAAAATTTTCTTCTGCTGACAAAACAGAATGGAGGTCCTCACCCTGTCTGTAGGGCTCATGTTAAAGAGGACAGACAGGCCACTTGCCTATTCCAAGACCCAGAGCCATGCAGGGCTTCTGGGAGGAGGGAAAGTTGCTAGTCTTCATTTTGGAAAAACATTCTCAGCAGAGACACTTCGGGGGTCTGTTCTCACTTATAAAGAAGTTTGACAACCAAGATTAATTTCTTTTAAAAATATTTTATTTATTTTATTATTTATTTTAGAGATCATGGGTGAGCACACAGGGGGAGGAACAGAAGGGGAGGGAGAGGAAGAGGGAAAGAATCCCAAGCCAACTCAGCACTGAGCACACACTGAGCCTGGAGCCAGGGGCAGGCTTATCTCATGACCCTGAGATCATGACCTGACCCCAGACCAAAGGTGGAGGCTTAACTGACTGAGCCACCCAGGCCACTCTGATTAGTGTCTTTTTAAAAACAATGTCCCCATTATTAAAACCCAAAATTCAACTAAGGAAAAAAATAAAGATCTTATTGGCTTTATTCAAAAATTCATGAATAAGGCAGCATTCCTTCTAGCAGATAGAAAGGAGCTCTGAGGAGCTGTACAAAATGAGGCAGAAGGGGGCAGCCCGGGTGGGGGGGGGCTCAGCGGTTTAGCGCCCCCGCCTTCAGCCCAGGGCATGATCCTGGAGACCCGGGATCGAGTCCCGCACTGGGCTTCGGGCATGGAGCCTGTTTCTCCCTCTGCCTGTGTCTCTGCCTCTCTCTCTGTTTCTCGAATAAATGAATGAAAATCTTAAAAAAAAAAAAAAAAAAAAATGAGGCAGAAGGGAGCAGGAACAAAGAAGTTAACACTAGCAAAAAGTAGATTGGCTGTGGTAAGGTCACCTTTCCTTAGGCAATGACAAGGGTCTATCAGACAGATTACTTCACTAGTCCTGACTGACTGGTTTAAGATTCCATTTCTGGAAGAGGCTGAAAACTGTAATGAAGTTAAATCTTGGTTGGTGGTGTGGAGATTAGCATAAATGACTCTATTTTGGGCCTGTTTTTCTGTTTTTAACACCAGATTGGAACCCCCTTTCCCCCAACTTTGTGGTTGCCAGAGGTGATTAACTTACAACCAGGAAGCCTTTCTCTACCTTGTTGTCCTCCATTTCTTCAGAGTGAGCAACATCACACACTTACCCTGTGAACTTATCCATGGTGAAAACAACTGTTTACTTGGCTTGGACTTTTTCTTCTGAACTCATTCTGTTCATGTATTGAACAGCCAGCATAGACCAACACAGAGCTAGCCCTCTGGGGACAATATTCAGAAGTAATTGCCATGTCCAAGGAACTGAGGCTCTAGGAGGAGAGACTGAAGCAAGAAAATGGACTCAGAACTGTGTGGAGGGGGTTGTCTTTGAGTGTGTTGGGATACTCTGAGAGGAAAGGATGAAGCCCTAAACACTGGGGAGGGGAGGAGGGGGTGGGTCATAGAAAGGCACACAAAGTCCAACAGAGCCACTGAGTGAGCACCAGAACAGCAGGCAGGAAAGAATGTTTCTAGTAAGTGTGAGAAGGTCTACAAAGTCCTCGGAGAAGCAATGGGCTTGGCAAGACTGGAGGCCCCGATGAGTATGGACAGAGTGACAGGAGTCCAGAGGTTAGGAATGAGGCATGACAGCCTACAGCACTTTACTTGTAGAGCAGTACTTAACCATGAAGGCAACAGATTTCATTGCACACTTGCTTTTTTAATTAAAACAAAAAAGTACTATAGAAATGTTAAAACACACACAAAAAAATAGAATAGTATAACAAACTGTCCTTATACCCCTTATTGACGTTGGACAGTATCAATATATAGCCAATTTTGTCTTATTTAACATTTTTCCACTGCCCCATCCTCCACCCCCTAGATTATTTTAAACTAAACCCCAGATATTTCATTTTAGCCCATATTCAGTATGTATCTCTCAGAGAAAAAGACTTTTTTAAAAAAAGATTTATTTATTTATTCATGAGAGACACAGAAAGAGTCAGGGGCATGGGTCGAGGGACAAGCAGGCTCCCTATAGGGAGCCCAAAGAGGGACTGGATCCAGGACCCCAGGATCACTCCATGAGCTGAAGGCAGACACTCAATCACTGAGCCACCCAGGTGCCCCAAAAGGCTCTTTAAAAAAAAAAAAAAAAAGAACACAGCATAATACCATTATTACAATTCAAAAATTAATGATAACAATATCATCTAATATTCAGCCAGTTTTCAAATTTCCCCAATTGGCTCCAAGACATCTTTTAAGGGTGGCGTGTTGGATCCACACAGAATCTACACATTGCACTTAGTTGATAAGCCCTAAGTCTTGTTAAATCTGTAAGAGTTACTCCTGTATCTTCTTGTCTCTGGCACTTATTTGTTAAGAAGAACAGGTGATATGTCGTCCATTCTCACTTTGGTCATTGAGGGGATTTGGGCAGAAGCATGTCACAGCACAGGGTGCTTACTAGAACAATCTGGCAACCTGGGGCAGGTGGACTGAAGAGGACCTGACAATCTGGGTGCCTGCAGAATCTGGAAAAGACTGGATGTGCTAAGGTCAGTAAAGCCAAAAAAGAGAGACAGGCCTTAGAAGTGGAATTGGAGGTAGAATGTGAGGAAAAGGAGTCAGCTGGTGGCACCCAGATTTCTAGTTTAAGTAGGTTGGAGCACAGGGTATCATTATCAGAGGGAGGGATTTGGATGAGGAGAGGGAAGGGATGATGTATTATTAGAATACAAATTTGGATATTTAAACAAAGACCAAAATGAAACACACATATACACAGTGATGGGGTTCAGGACACTACCCCCAAAATATAGCTCCTTGACATATTGAATATTTCAAACAGAAGTTAAGAAATGACATGTACCAGGACCTTCTGACCTTTCCCTGAAACAGGTCATAAAATCATCATGTGAGAAGTACCCTCCCTCTACTCAGAGGAGAAGAGCATCTTCATCTTGGAAGATAAAGGGACAGACACAGGAATCTGAATGAACAGGCCTTGCTAAGTCTCCCGCAGCTCAGTACGCTTGGCTCATACCCTTCATCCAATCATATTTTTCTATAACCTTCCACTCTTCATCGAACCGTAAAAACACTCAGATTTAACCATTTCTTTGGGTCTTCATTTCCTTATAAAGGCTCCCATGTCCTGTGAAACTTTTGTTAAATAAATGTGTATGCTCTTCTCTTGTTAATCTGTCTTTTGTTTTAGGGGTCCCAGTTAAGAGCCTAGAAGGATAGAAGAAAAAGATATTTCTCTCGCATATAAGACACACACAAGATAACTTAAAAGGAAAGCTTATTTATTTTCCGCACAGATGTGGAAGTGTAAGCAGTTTAGAACTAATATGGTAGCTCCATGGTGTGGGGACACAGGCTCCTTCTACCTTGGTTTGTGATCTACATGGTCCATGACAGCTCACCACCAAGTCCCCCTGGCTCCAGTGAAATGGGAGGAGAACATATCTCTTTCCTTCCGGTCATGACTCATAAGTTTCCCAGATCCCTTTTGCTCATGTCTCTTTGATTAGACCTTAGTCACATGGCAATACCTCAGTGCTGGGAAAAGGGGCAACATTGTCTTGTGCCCAACTAATATTTTGGGGACAGAAAAAAGGAGAATCGATAGGGTGAGAGGGGAATCTTCGTAGTGGAAGGTGTGGTTTAGTTTGAGGCATTTTGAGCTTTGGGTGCCCATGGGTGAATTCCAGGGCAACTCAGAAGAGAGGTCTGGCTGTAGGGTGGGTGGACTTAGGATTCATGACTTTCATTAGGAAGCCATAGGCATTTGATCAAGAGAGGAACCCAATAGCCCCAGCATTTAAGGGCAAATGTTGCATGTCATTTGTGGGATCACTGGGAAAGAAGTGAGGCTGAAAGTGGGTCACATGGGAGCTGTTGCAATGATCTAGAAGACTTTGCAAGAGAATAGTCACAGAACTCAGCAAGTGATTAGATAGGATGGAGGAGGCAAGGGGAGAATCAAAGATGACTCAAGGTGTCAAGTGCAAGTACCTGAGAGAGTGAAAATGTCATGTATAGGAAAACAGAAAGAAGGACAGACCTCAGATGGGGTGAGTGGATAAGAGGAGAAGGAAGAGACTGGTTTCAGACATTTTTATAGGAGCTGCTCAGAGTCATGCAAGGGGCAAGGGAATGGAAGGTAGAGAAGGACCCAGGCTTGGTATCAGAGCTCAGAGTTCAAATTTGAATTCTGCCACTTGTAGGTCATGCAACCCTGACTGGATGTTATAACAACTTTGCACTCTTGTGTCCTCAAAAACGAAGCGGGAGTAGTAAGAGGACTCATAGAGAATGGCGTAAATGGATGTAAAATCTGCACATTGTAAGTGCCTGATGTGTGTTTGGTTTGATTATTACAAGGAACAATAAGTTAGGTAACCAGCAGTTGGAAAATGCAAGCAGAAAAACTCCCATGGGGGCTAAGGGTAAAGTTTGGGAATATTAGCAACAAGGTAGGAACATGTAAGATCTCCCAAGGAGAAGCAGGAAAGTGCAAGCATGCAGTTGGAGGACACGCACATGTAGGGAGGGATACTTCCCCTGGCCCCACTGTCCCCGGGCAGCTGTGGCCTCTGCACCATAGATATGGCTTTCTCAGGCCTTCCCAGCCTGTCACTTTCCATTAGTTAGCTGATTGTTCCATTAAAAGTCTGTTTCCCATCATATCCCATGAGGGTAGGCGCCTCCCTGAACCCCAGCCCCTAATGCTGAGCCCAGCGCAAATTAGATGCTCAGTAATTACTTGTTGTTTAAAGGAATCATGTGGGGGAGTTAAGATGTGCTGGGGGAAGAGTCTGCAAATATTTCTGTTGCCATGGAAGAGCGCTTGATGGAGAAGAAATGTTACGTAGGGGTTGAGGAGAGAAGCGGGGTCAACTTTAACTTGGCATCCTACGATTTACAGCAACCATCCTCTACCCTTAGGCTTATTAAATGGCAGAATGGTTTTACTGAGAGCGAAGCTTTAAAATGCAGTCAGCCAAGCAGATCTAATCACATAAGCAAGTGAAAAATAAACAGCCAATGTCTGGAATGGCTAATCAGAAGCTGAAAAAAAGAACGTATGTGATTCCCTCGAGGTCTGACAGTCAGTCACCTTCTGGGTGCGTATCCTTGAAGGCTCCCGGGGACATCCAGTGATTCTGAGCACTTATTTATTTGCAAGGGACTGCCAAGTGTTTTATGAATATAATAAATGATTCTCAGGGCAAAGAAGCAACCCTACCTCTCTTCCAAGAAGGGGAAAGGCGCAACTGGGCACTTGGTGTCCTCCTCCAAATAATCCATCATTGTCAAGACAAATCCAGTGTCAGACTCTACACTGTGACTGCATAAAAAATTTTAAGTCTACCGTAGAACAGGAGCAGGAACAGCCCTTGGAGACCATCCAATCTAAGCTCATGACCTCATCTTAATGATTAGGAAACCAAGGCCTTGAAGGGAACCAGCATATCAGAGAATGAGCTTTTACTGAGCACCTACTGTGTGCCCAGCACTGTGCTATCTGCTTCTCCATATGTCCTTCACTGAAGCCTCATAAATATTTTCTGTAGCTTGTTGGAAGCATTGATATATATATATATATATATATTACTCAGTGAGGGCAACTAACTTGCCCAAACCCTTAGTTGGGGGTAGGGTTTTGATCCAAACCCTGAATCTATGCCTGCTGCATCAGTCAGGAGGAGCGAAGTTATGCTGTGGTAATGACCCCATAGAGCAACAAAGAGTTCCTACTCTTCGTGCTCCATGTTCACCACAGATTGGTCAGGGCTCTTCTTTTTATCACTTTTATTTAGGGATGAAGGAGGGACCCAGACTGAGCCAAGGGCCAAGAGAAGGAGGATATCAACCCACATTGCCCTTAAAATCAGCCCAGAAGTGTGCAATTCACAGTTGGCTGGACAACACAAATTGCTTGCCACCCCCAACCTCAAGAGAGCAGAGAAGGCAACCCTACAGTGCATCTGGAAACCTACAAGATATACGTGGTGGGCTCCACCAATAAACACCACCCATTCTCTGTTCACTCACCCCTAACTCCCCCAGTGGAGCACTGAAGGATACCCTGGATGACACAGCCCCTCCATGGTAGAGTCTTTTCATTCATTTCTTACACACAGCACTTTTTGCTTCCCCAGGGTACCGCCATCTGCCTGGCTAAGAAAGAGCAAAGTTTTTATTCTTTCTTCTATGGCAGTTTATATGAATATAAATATGTTGGCAAACATTACCAGACCCCAGAGCTGAAAGATGATACGCAAAGAGAACTAAAATTATAGACTATAAGAAATAAGAAAACAGTGTTTGGGTTTCCCCAAGTCTTGACATTAATGTTTATTTTTCTGCGTAATATATAGTGGTGGAAAAATATATTCTTTCTTAGGCTATTTCTTTCCCCCCTCCTTTCTCTGGCCTCCAAACTACATGTAAAACTTTTACATTACTTTAATTTGAAATTAATTTAACAAAGTATAGGGATTTCCCAAGTAGTATTTCATAAATCTCTGTGTGTATGTGTGTATGTGTGTGTGTGTGTGTGTGTTATTTTGGAAATATTTTGAACATAAACAAAAATAGAACAGTATTGCAGTTGTTTAAAACGTGTCTGCAAGTCATTTGACATCTCTCTCATTATCTATGTCTCTGTCCCCTTATACCCACGTGGACATTCGTGATTGCCTCCACCGACTAGTATGATGGAAATAATGCTGTGTGACTCTGAAGCTAGATTAAGGAGGGCAGTACAGAATCTGCCTGGGGTTCTCTCTTGGGACATGCACCTTGGGACCCCTGGCTACTGTAAAAGGAATCCTAAGAGCTGTTGTAGGGTTGGGAAAAAATTAGTTTTCCCTCTACCCATCTTCGGTTCATTGGCTGGCACCCTATAGATTAGGCTGACAAAAGACAGATTAGCAAGAGAAAAGCAAACAGAGGTTTATTAACATGTTCAGTGCACACTCACACTCACACACGCACACACACAGGACCACTCAGGGAGGAGTCACTGAAGGGGTGCTTCACGTGGGCTTCTGTAGCATCCCAGGATAGATCAATAATTTCATAGAGAGGCGGCAAGACAAAAAGGATCTGGAGCTTCGAAGGGCAGCAAATTGTGGGAGAGCAAATTTCTGGGGAAACTGATAGTAAATAATGACTAGTTTTAGCAAAGTTTACGTAGATTCCTCTTGTGCCGTCTTTGGACAGTAAGGGTCTGGAGTTGTCTCTGGTGATTGGTTTCTGCCCTTCCTGCTAGTGAGGGTAGGGAAGGCTCCTTTACAAATTTCTGTCTTGCTTTGAGGCAAATAGGAGGAGGGCAAAGTGCTTTTCTTGTATCTGCTTGTTCTTCATTGTTTTCAGCTCAAAGTAATTCTTATGCCAACATGGCAAATGGGAGTGGCATATTTTGCTTCGCTTCCCTGACCTGGGAGAATCTTACACACAGAGAGACAGAAAGACAGAAAGAGAGAGAGAGACAGAGTAGTCAGAAAAGCCCAAGGAGGCCCAGATGCTGGAGTCTTCGCAGCCCAGTACCAGGCACGGGCATGGGTGAACCAACGTTCACCATGGAAACCAACTGTTTCCAGCCTTACCACCATCTGAAAACTGTAATTGTGCGAGAGACACAGAGCAAGTACACATCTTAGTGGAGCTCGGCCAGCCTCTAGCACCTTGAAAGAGAGTATTAAAACAAGTGTTGTTGTTCTAAGCCTCTGAGTCTTGTGGTGACAGGTCACACAGCAACAGGTAACCGTGACACGTATAACAAACCCCATGTACAACATCACTCACCTTCAATAATGATCAACTCTTGGCCAGTCTAGAACTCCAGCCAGTTCCCCCATTTCAAAATATTTGGGAATAACCCCCCGCCCCATCTCATCACATCCTTTCATCTAAAGATATTGACTCTAACTATACTTTTACTCACAATACTGTCAGTTGTGGGTTGCAATGCATCCTCCAGAAAGATGTGCTGACGTCCTAACCCCAGTGCCCCTGAACACAGTCTTACTTGGAAATAAGGCCTTCGTGGATAGAATCAAGTGAAGATGAGGTGATCCTGGATTAGGGTGACCCACTGACTCATGTGTAAGAGGAGAGGAATTTGGACACAGAGACACACAGACACGAAGGGAGGAGCCCACGTGATGGTGGAGGCAGAGACTGGAGTGAGGTGTGTACACAATGCGGAACACCAAGGATTACCAACAAGCACCAGAGGCTGGGAAAAAGGCACAAGAAAGTTTCCCCTTGGGCCTCCAGAAGGAACCAATCCCAGCGACAGCTTGATTTCAGACTTGCAGCCTCCAGAACCACGAGAGACTACGTTTCTGTTGTTCTGAGACACTCGTTTGCGGGAACTTGTGAAGGCAGGCCCTGGGAAATGAGCACACCATCCAAGAAACTCTATTTTAAGTTGAAAATTAGGTATTTCCTCTCCTCTCACGCATTAGCTCTCATCCGTCGTGAGCTTGTTAATGCTTCCAGTCGTGCGTGGAGTTATTATTTTCTACGTCGTAAAAACAGAGGACCATCAGTAGTGCTGAGTCTGTCATCCTGGTGTCCTTTCCCCACTCAGGTCACACAACCCTCTGCAAGCAATTGTAGCCTGGACCCAGTTGGGAGAACCCAGCCACCATCACGTGTTCTAGAATAGGAGGCTTGAGTTGTAGGCAAAGAGCCCATGGGGCTTTGGCCCCAGACAGTCCAGGATTCCCTCCCTGGCTATGCCACTTCAGCCAGTGCATGTGGCTTCTGGGGACTTGGTTCTCCCATCTGAGCCTGGTTCACCCAATTGTACAAGAGGATTAACCCTTTATATTCCAAACTCTTACCTTGGGAATCAATGGAAAGGTTTACGAGAATGCTGGGCCCAGTGTCCGGTGCATCAAAGCCTTGTTTCTGCTTTGAATCACCAAAGTGAGAAGGAGAGCCCAGGTTGCTGAATCTCTTGGTTTCCTCAAAGTATTGCAACAGCTGCCGGATCTGTGCTCAGAGAGCATGGGACGGTCCTGTCTTCTCCAAGTTCAGGAAGGAAATGAGCTGGCTTTGAGAAGCTGCCCCTTGATTGGCCGAGGGCAGAGTGCTCGGGGCCTGATGTGGTGTCAGGAAGGGATTCTAAGCAAAAGTCCTGAAATCCTACTATAGGAAAGTTACTCCTTTTAACCTGAGCTTTGCACTTGCATCTTCCAAAATGTTAAGTGGTAACTCAGTAAGTCCTCATCACCCTAGAGAGAATTAATTTATTAGGGCACTCCCCTCTAAGACTGGAGGGCCCTGCATGGTGTAAAGGCACCAAGGGAGCCAGAAGGAGGGGTCAGTTCAGACAGACAGGTCCCCAGAGGCTCTCCTGTCCCGTGCAGAGTGCTGGCAGCTGATCGAAGCACAAAGCTAATGGGATGGGCTGCAAGACCGGATTTGGGCAGTGTCTGTGCTCTGACCCTTCGAAGTGTAGTTCTTCCTCCTGGCTCCTCTGCTTACCAGCCAGGGCACCTGCGCAAAGCATTCCACCTCCATGACCTCAGATTCCTCAGGTGTCAAACGAGGACATCGGGCTGGACTAAGAGACCAGAGACCCCTTTGGGCTGCTGCAGCCACACATCACTAACTAGAGCTTTAACCTGGCTTCTTTTCAGCTGGATGTTGGCTGATCCATTACTTGTTTACGTGGCTTCAAGGAAGAGAAACCCGAGCTAAAGGTGGTTTTAGCAATAAAGACACTTGATTAACTCAGGGAACAAAAGGTCCAGGATCCAGGGCTAGACTGGCCGCTGATTAGCTTCCCCCAGGACATCACATCCCTCTTCTCCTCAGTGCTTGTCTGGTTTTTCAGTCCTGTGGAGCCATAAGAACACAAAATGGCTTTGTTCCTGCCCTTCCTGTGCTTGATGTTTATATGGGAGCTCATATCTTTCCCAAGTGCACCCCGGCCAACTCCCCTCAGGCCGCATTGGCCAGGACTGGGTCATGTGTCCCCCAGACCAGGGCCTGGCTCACCAGCCCAGATGCCCAGGCATATCTGGACCAAACCCAAATTCTGTTGCCAGAAGAAGAGACACCTGGTGAGGAGGTGCCGGCTCACTGGCCCACATTGGTTGTATCCACGGCTTCCCTGAGACACAGTCACAACATTAATAATAAGATCATTCCCTTGGAAAAGAGAATTTGCTTTAGGACAATCTTCTCTTACAAAACCATTCCTAGTGGGAGCCGGTGTCCTGAGCTTTGCCGCTTAGGTGAGCGAAACAGAGAAAGCAGCAGAGGCATCTCCATAGAAACTTCTAGGAACTCAGTGCACCAGCTGGCCTGACAAAAAGCACCTGCTGTGGCCCTCCAACCCGGGCCTGGCTGCTGACAGAAAACTTCTTCCTGTTTCTACCGTATTCTCCCAAAGGCCTTCTTGCTCTTCTTGATTCCCCGGTCGAAACAATTTCCCCATCCCTGGCCTAGCGCTGACTCCAGAGCCTAGGCAATGACATGAGGAGCAGAGGCGAGAAGGAAGAAGCGAAGGTGATGTGCTTCAGGACAGTCTGTCAGACAGAAGAGACATAAATGGCTCACAGATGCAGGAGGGGTTAAAATGATCTATTAAAAAGTGTGTAGAGTTCCAGCAAGGCGATCCATGCGAGGCAGCCTCCTGTGTGGACCGCCCCAGGAGGAGGATGCCAGTAACCCTG
Organism: Vulpes vulpes; assembly: GCF_048418805.1. Lineage (NCBI taxonomy): Eukaryota > Metazoa > Chordata > Mammalia > Carnivora > Canidae > Vulpes > Vulpes vulpes. The sequence goes on along the minus strand of NC_132795.1, from coordinate 66,704,011 downwards.
GCTCTGGCATTTATTACTCATGTGATTTGGGGCAAGTGGCCTAATTTCTATGAGCCTCAATTTCCTCATCTGTAAAATGGAGCTAACGACACCTTGTATGTAGATTACAGATAATGTTAAAGCCTTGGACACGTGCAAGGCCAAAATAACAGAAACATTTCTAGCTTGAGAGTCAGTATCCTATAACCGAAAAAGCACAACTTTAGGGCAAGAGAGACTAAGTTACATACTGTTCTGGGGCTGGCAGGTCACTCAACAAACTTCTCTGAGCATCTGCAGAATGGCCTGATGCTATGTCTCTCGAGAAGAGTAGCCAAAATGGTGTTAAAAGTATCCAGAGTGAACCTGGAACATAATGAGTTCCTAATTAATGGTACCTGTTGCTGTAAATGAACAAATGAATGAATGAATGAATGAATGAATGATTGTTGAAAGGAAATGTACAGAGGCCTCGCCAAGTGCCCAGGGGTGGCAGGCTCTCTATAAATGGCCTCACCCTTCCCGTGGGTGGGACCACAAAATTTAACGTGGTGTCCCCCTAAAAACGATCAACATAAATAATATTTTCATGCAAAATGAAAACAAAAAATCCACAATGAGCAAAATATCCAAATGTTTAAATAAAGACAGGCTTGTTAACACGCCTGGGTCATATTAGGGCCTGAGGCAAAAGGAAAAAATCAGTAATTCTGACTCTGCCTTTAGTTAAAAATGAAGGCCTCAATCCCCTGTCCCCGGTCTCCCCTCCATCCCACCCCCTCTGGGGTTCTGGTGGTTCCCTCCTGCACACTGGAAACAAGGGTTGCACTTTTTAAAAAATGAGAATGCCGAGACCTACCCTCAGGCCAACCCAAACAGAATGTCAGGGCGTGGGGCCTGAGCATCGGTATTTTTTAAATTCCCCAGATGACTCTGTGGTACATCCCTGGTTGGGAATCACCGCGACCGCCAGACAGAGCCTGGTGGGTTCCCTGGAAAGCCAGCCATCCCTCCTCTGGGGGCTCTTTTAAGTGGAGAGAGCCGGAAGCAAGTAATTATACTTTTAGTTTTTTCTGCGCAGACACTGGAGAAGAGCCAACATGCTAGGAATCTTTCTGCCAATCCGAGATTTACTGGTTCCTGGAGAGGCTCCTTGCAGAAACAGGCTGCCTGCTGGCTCATCCCCAGCTCATCCCCAGCTCCCCCGGCTGCCCACCCAGATAGTCCTGAGTCCTGTTTCTCCACGGCAGGTCATTAAGATTGCCGGGCTTCAGGGGCCCCCTCGTCTCCCAGAGATGGGATACCTCCTGAGGAAGGTGTTCACGAGAAACAAATCTCATGCAAACAGCATTCCTAGTGCCTGGCTTGTGCTAAGTCCTCCACAAAGGGTGGCTGCCGTTACTTGATGCTAATTTTTATAACAGCGATATGAAGATGAACATGTGCGTTCCTCTAGCTAAGGCAACAAATTCTGCAGAAGCATGTGGTAAATGCTGTTGGGTAGATGCACCGTGTTGTCCTCTGCGAAGCTATGTTTATCCGGTCAGTCAACATACATTTATTATTCCTGCACTTCTAGCCATGCACTATTCTAGGCACCAGGGACCACAGTGGGTAGTAAAAAAGATCAAGCCCCACCCCTTGGGGTGCATGTGCAGAGAAGTCAAAGAACAAACAAATGTATGATGTGAGGTTAAGTAGAGGTGTGTGCTTTGAGGATAAAGAAAGCAGAAGAGGAGAGAGAGAGCACGTTCGCAGGAACGTGATTTTGGCCAGGGGGTGGTGGAGGTGAAATGTGAGCAGGGCTGGGAATGAGGGACTCAGGGCATCATTTGGAGAATATTCCAGGTAAGGAGCCACAGTGCAAAGGCCCTGGGGTAAAAACATAGGGCCACGTGGCCGCCGAGAAGTGAGGGGAGGCGGGGCTGAGCATGGCAGGACGTCGGGTTCTGGAGGTTTATTCTGAGTGCAGTGGGAAGCCTTGGAAGATTTCGAAGGAACTGGAGGTAGCACATACTCACTAGAGATAAAAAGGCCTAATAAAGTCTTGTGAACTGCATGTGTACGGGGCGGGTGGGGGTGGTGGTGGAGGGGCCCTACCGAGGGGCCAGGGGGCTCTGGCCCAGCCACAGAAACCTTCTGCCCACCCCCTTCTCCTCCTCCCGCCCGGGAAGGAACAGCACCTTGAGCACACCTGCCTGACCCTGTCGGGCCCGCTGTGAGGCCAGGGCTGGACGCTGGTATGAGCGGGTGGCCGGAGCCACTTGCTGAGCCTTGGCCAACGTGGTCTTTGCTCCCAGCGTCGGGGGCCTGGCAGGAGTTAGCTTCTCCATGTCCTCTGTCAGACGAAAGACAAGAAGCCAGAGGACTCAGAAGCAAAATTTCCAAACCAGTAGATTATTGAAATGACCTCAGTGTGCAAGATACCACTTCTTTGGGTGCCTGAGCTTCAGGCAAGGGACGCCCCTCTGGGTGTTCAGACAGCCGGTGAACTGCTCCCCGCGCCTGGGGCATCCCATCCTGTGTTGATTCTGGGTCTTCCCCCCACCTGTCACAGCCGCTCTCTCTTCTGATACATGCCAGTCGGCGCACACATGGGGGCAGGATGGCTGCAGGGTGCCAGGGAGGCTGGGTGACAGTCTCTGGAAGCTTCGAGTGCAGGCCCAGGAATGAAGGCTGGTGCCTCAGGCACAGGAGGCTCAGAAGCATTTCCCACCTGCGTCAGGCTGTGTCTGAAAGTTTGTGTGTACCCATCTGCACTCAAATTCATACCTCAAATCCGAACCCCCAATGTGATGGTATCAGAAGATGGGGCCTTTGGGAGGTGATTAGGTCATGAAGGAGGAGTCCTCACGAATGGGATTAGTCATCTTCTAAAAAGAGACCCCCAACAGCTTTCTCCCTTTCTACTCTATGAGGATAAAGGAAGAGTCTGTAAACCAGGGGAGGACTCTCAGCATCCTGTCAGGCTGGGACCGGATCTCAGACTCCCAGCTTCCAGAACGCTGAAGAAGAAATCTCTGCTGTTCCCCAGCCACCCAGTCTGTGCTGGCAGAAAGCTTATTGCTCCTCCTTTGGCTTTCTAAAATGTTGTCATTTGATCTATATTGAATTTGTAGTTTGCTTGGGTTTTCTGGCTGCATAAGAGCCACAGCATAAGTAGTTTGCCCCTAAGTCTATATTTGTGCCTATTTAAATAAGATCATAACTGGAGTGCCCGGGGTGCTCAGTCGGGTGAGCGTCCAACTCTTGATTTCAACTCAGGTGGTGACCTCAGGGCCCTGGGATCGAGTCCTGCGAGGGCCCCGTGCTGGGCGTGGAGCCTGCTTAAGAGTCTCTCTCTTCCTCTCCCTCTGCCTCTCCCCCTTACCACCTCTCTAAATGATAATAATAATAACAATAAGATCATAATGAAAGCAACTCAGGCTCAGGGGGTTCTGTACCTTATCTAGTCTAACAGCAACTGAATTGGAACAGAGGGCCTGGGTGGCGGTAGCTGTAGAGCGAAATGGAGGCTAAGCCAGGTGTCCCACTGGGACCACCCTTCATTGCCCTTCAGCAGACCTCGTGGTGAGCCCCTATCTCAGCTTTTGCTCCGACCTGGTGTGACACAGAGTAACTTGGACATTCTGCTAGTTCCCACTTGGCTTTCTCTCACTGGAGGGGCTGTCCCCAGGGGTCTTAAGTGCACAGAGCAGGGACGAAGCTCATCACACCTTTGTCCCCAAAGCTCTTAACGTCAGGTTCTGTGCACAATTACTGTTTAACAAGCACGCCTAAACTGAACTTCACACATTTTTGTTAATTTGTTCTTACCAGCCACAAGGGAGCTCGGCCTTCCAGGGTGCTGTGGGAAAAGCAACCATTTACTCTTTGGAATGACATCATCTTCATTCTTTTGTATCAGTAGGTGTGTTTTCCCCTGTTTCTTCCAATTGGGCCTATTTGGTCTCAAATCTTCTTATTGGGGAAATCAATCGGAGGTTGCTTTTTATAATCTCTCTCATTCTGGTTGATTTAGCTATTATAAGACCATCTTTATTTCTTCCTAAAGTATTCAGATTTAATTATATGTTTTTCTTCTGCCTTTGGTTCAAGTGTGGTAATTATGCAGTATTTAGTCTGTCTCAAGTTTATTATTAGACCTTGCATTGTCCCTGCATTTGGTAAATTGCAGAGAATTTGTATTTTTAGGGCTCTTTCCATTCATGGTGTTATTACTTGAGCAAAGTAATGTATATATATATACACATATATATGTGTGTGTGTGTCTGTATGTGTTATATATGTTATATTATAATATATATTATATATCTCATATATGTCATATGTATATATAACAGGAGGTTTAATATTTCCAATTCAGGTAGATTTCTATTTATTGAATCAAAGTTGGTTAATTCTGTTGTCAGCCAGCTTATGAGCATTGCTTTAGTAAAGTCAACCTAGAACTACAGCTTTTTCTTAGAATGGATGGTGGAAAAACCAAAGGAAGTGAGATACTGAAGTGTCTCCTGCTTTAGAATCTTGCTTTGAAGGGGCACCTGGGTGGCCCTGTTGGTTAGCCATCTGACTCTTGATTACGGCTCAGGTCATGATCTCAGGGTCCTGGGATCAAGATCTGAGTTGGGCTCTAGGGTCAGCACAGAGTCTGCTTGTTCCTCTCCCTCTGCCCCTCCCCCTGCTCACATGTGTGCCTGCTCTCTCTCTTGCTCTCTCTCTCTCTCTCTCAAATAAATAAATAAAATCTTAAAAAAAAAAAGAATCTTGTCTTGAAGATGAATCCACATGCATAATTGACAGCCTGCTTCAGAACCTGTGTCTCCTTTGTCTTGGTTCAGGTTGCTGGAATAAGGAGGCAATTGGCCATCAGCCTTGGCAATGGCCCTTCCCTTCAGCATCAAGGGAGCTCCACCTACCCACCTTTTGGCCATTTCACAGCTTATTTCCAGGTGTACCATGGAACAGTTAGGGCTACAACTACATCATTGCTATTCTTCCTTGACTTATGCACTGGGTCATTCATATACTCAATCAACAGATCCTTGCTCTCATAAAATGTGTATTACAGGAGCAGGGAAAGTTCTAGAGATAAAAACAAATGAAAATATACTATGTCAAGTGGTATGCCAGGATGGCACATCATTCCCCAATTCTTCATACCCCGTTCCTATTAGAATTACGCATCAGAGTGAATTACACCATTGATAGTGAAGGTTCTCTGACAGAAGGTAGATAGATACCTTTCTATTCTTGTTGACTTGGTCACATGAATCACTTTGGCCCATGGGATATTTACAGCCATGATGTAAGCAGAGGCCTGGAACATGCTTGTGGGATTAGGGCTGCTTCTACTGCTTCTGCTATTGCTATGAGAACATGCTCTGGGTAGCTTCTGAACAAAGAATAATGAGACACCATAGAGCTGACTTGAACCCCACCCACAGCATGGAGATGAGCCCAGCAGACTAAAGACAGAAGCAGAGGCAGTCAGCCAAGCCCCACCCAGATTCACCAATCCAGTATACCTGCAGATCTGTGAGCAGGAGAGACTTGCTACTAGCAGTGAAGAAATTCAAGGGATGATTTGTTACAAAGCAGTATCACTGAAAGAGCCAACAAATAGAAGGGATGGTAAAGTCTAAAAGAAAAATAGAGCTGAGTAAGGGACAGAAAGTACCCATGGCAAGGAAAGAGGAGTAATATTTTCCTTAGGATAGCAGTTCAAGCTCCCTGGCCATGGTAACATTTGAGCAGGAACTTGTGGCATTCACATTTGTTGACCAGTTATATGTGCCAGACAACTGAGTTGTCTCATTTATTGGTCAAACATGTTATGTGGTAGGTATTGCTATTGCCATCACTTTTTAAAGATTTATTTATTTTTATTTGAAAGAGAGAGAGAGCACAAGAGAGTGAGGGGAGGAGCAGAGGGAGGGAAAGAATCCCAAGTAGACTCTGCACTGAGCCCGGAGCCCAACACAAGGTTCAATCTAAAGACCCTGAGGTCATGACTTGAGCCGAAATCAAGAGTTGGATGCTCAACTGACTGAGCCACCCAGAAGCCTGGCCAATGCTATCATATTTTAAGATAAGGAAACTTAGACACAGAGAGATTTTGTGACTTTCCATGGTCTCACCCACAGCAGGTGGGAAGACTGAGATTCTATTCTATTTCAACTGTAACTTGATCTACTGCAGTGCAATCTGGCACTAACTACCTGGTGTTAGCACAGACACTATAAGTTCAAGGACATGGCCCCAACAAAACTGCCCTTATTTCAAATGCCAGCTATCATTTGGGGATGCACACACTACTGGCACATCTGACTGCTGGTTATAAATCCAGGACTTTTTGTGATCCCCTTGGGTTCAGTAATTTGCTAGAATAACTCACAGAATCAGAGAAGTGCTATATTTATGTTTACAGGTTAATAAAGGATACTAATGGGGAGGACAATACAATCCCTCTGTTCTGAAGGATACAGAGCTTCTGAACTCTCTCCTTTTGAAATCAGGACACATCGTCCTACCAGCACATCAGAGTGTTCACCAACTAGGAAACCTCGGTGTCCCCTTTTTATCAGGGATTCAGTAGGTAGGCATGACTGGTAGAATCATTAGCCATGTAGCTGAACTCAACCTGTTGTGCCCCCTTTCCTCCCTGGATGCCAGCTGAAAGTCCCAACCCTTTAATCACAGGGTTGTCTTTCTGGTGACCAGTCCTCATCCTGAGCTTTTTAGCATAACAAAGACACTCCCATCAGAAACTCCAAGGGGTTCTAAAGCTCTGTGCCAGGAATATGTGAATGAAAAAAAAGGAATAATTGAAACATCCCTAGACAGATCAAATAGCAGAATGGACTCAGCAAAAGGAAAACTTTCTGAACTGGAGGAAAAACCTGAAGAAGTCACTAGGGAAGCACAACTAGGAGATGATGAAATGGAAAATAAGATGTTATGAGACCAGAGAATAAAGAGAACTCCTCTGGGATCCCTGGGTGGCGCAGTGGTTTAGCGCCTGCCGTTGGCTCAGGGCGCGATCCTGGAGACCCAGGATCAAATCCCACGTCGGGCTCCCGGTGCATGGAGCCTGCTTCTCCCTCTGCCTGTGTCTCTGCCTCTGTCTCTCTCTTTCTCTGTGTGACTATCATAAATAAATAAAAAAAAAAGAGAGAGAACTCCTCTTGTGGCTTCTGGGTGGCTCAATCAGTTAAGTGTCTGACTTCAGCTCAGATCATGATCTCAGGGTTGTGGGATTGAGCCACATGTTCAGCTCTGTGTTCAGTGGGAGTCTGCTTGGCCCTTCCCCTGCCCATGTATGCTCTCTTTCTCTCTCAAATAAATAAATAAAATATTTTAAAAAGAGAGAGAATTCCTCTCAAATGTCTAACTAAGGTTGGAGAAAGAAGAAAAAACAATGAGAGAGAAGGGACATTGGATGTAGAAATTGTAGAATTTCTAGAAATGATAAGAAAACTAGTTTGTCTCAGGAAGCCCAAGTAATGTCAAGTAGGATATTTAAAAAGACATCAGGGGTGCCTGGGGAGCTCAGTCGGTTGAGCATCTGACTCTTGATTTCTTTTTTTTTTGTTTTGTTTTTTTAAGATTTTATTTATTTATTTATGAGAGACACAGAGAGAGGGGGGGGGGGTCAGAGACACAGCCAGAGGGAGAAGCAGGCTCCATGCAGGGACCCCGACATGAGACTCGATCCCAGGTCTCCAGGATCATGCCCTGGGCTGAAGGCGGTGCTAAGACGCTGAGCCACCCAGGCTGCCCTTGATTTCAATTCTGGTCAGGATTTCAGGGTCTTGGGGTCAAACCCTGAGTTAGTCTACATGCTCAGCGGGAATCTATTTGAGATTCTCCCTCTCTCCTTCTCTCTCTGCCCCTCCCCATTCCTCACATGTGCTTTCTATCTCCCTCTCTCTCTAATATAAATACATCTTAAAAAGGGGGGGGGGGGGGCGGGTAGAGATATCTGCAACTAGTCACAGCAGAGAAATGCCAAAGACAAAAGATCTTAAAATCATTGGGATACCTGGCTGACTCGGTTGGTGGGGCATGATCTTGATCTCAGGGTCATGAGTTTGAGCCCCACATTGGGCATAGAGTTTACTTTAAATTTTTTTTAACTTAATTTAAACAGATCTTAAAATTGTCCAGAGAAACAGATTTTTTTGAAAAACAGATTATACGCAAAGAAATTATAGTTAGACTTTCCACTGACTTCTCAGATTGTAATGAAGCAAGGAGATGGGGAATATTCTCTCAAAGTCTTAAAACTGTTGACCTAGAAATTACTAGAGGGTGGCAATTAAAGCTATTGAAATGAAGTAGCAATAAGAATGAACAAATGGATTTTTTTCAAGAAATTTGGTGGTTTCATCAAATGGACTTGTAATTAAAAAAATAGGTAACCTTCAACCAGAGTTCTAGGGTTTTCATGTTGACTGCCTGAACCACGGTGCTGTCAATGTCAAAAATCAGAAGTCAGGAAGGACAGATTTGGAAGAAATGTAGATGAATGTAGGGACTTTGTTGTTGTCATTAGTACTGTTGTTCCTGATAATAAATATGAAACAAGATCTAGGTAACATACATGAGTGCTCTTCTTAATAATATCTATACTTTTCTGAAGACTGGTATTTTGTAGTATTTTTAAAAATTAAAGTAATACAGATCCAGGGAAGAAAATGAAGAAATTACCAAAATGTACCAGAGAAAAAATTTAACCACTCACAACTAAAGGGTTAACTACCCTTGGGATTTTGAAGGCCTCCATGTTTTGGTAGCAGTAGAACACCCAGGCAGGCATTTAAAGTATGGGGCCAGTGTAGATGCTGATTAATTTTTGATGGTTGACTGAGCATTTGTTTAATCTTTGGTTGAGATGTGTTGCACTTCAAGTAGAAGGGGGAAAATGCACAAGCGATGTCCTCAGCACTTTTCCTGCATGCTATATGCCTACTGCAGTGAACTGGGATTCACAAGGCAAATGTTAGTCGTGAATGTATTAACCTCGTTTCCTTGGGAACCACTGAACAGAGGAGAGAATGCCGGTCACATCTAGCAGCCTGCTATGTGTAAGGCAATTAGTTCCAGAATTTGTCAGATGACAGTTCTATTTTTGAGCAGTTTCTTATCAATTAGGAGAAAAATATCTGACAGGCAGGGATTTCTCAGCAGTCTGGGTTGCAGGTTAGCTCACGAGCAACAGGAAGGCAAGTTTAAACTGCCTCGTACCAAGATCATTATAATTTGTTCCTTTCGGTGGAGGGTCTTGATGGATCGGCTCAGGGTTAAGATACAAGGGAGAAGTGAGCAGCCGATGCTCAGTTCGCGCTCCTGGGAATACACATAGATTGTGGCAGATGTCCTGCTCATCCTCAAAGTCGGCACATAAAGTTCCTCATTATTTTGCTCTTGGTAAGTAACGGTGGTGCGGCTTATGAAGTAGTTCTTTTCGGTTAATCACATGGGTCTGGGTAAAGCTTTGAGCAAGAATAATAAAAAAATAATCAGAGCAATGCAGCCATTTATGGAGTGCTGTGTGCCCGGCAGTGAGCTAAACCAGTACATCCTCACGTCAGCTGGTCCCCCCGACGGGCCCTGAGTGGAGGGTCAGAAGATGGCAGATTGGCCTGTTGTATGAGCACGATAAAAGGAAGCAATGAAAGCTGTAAGGAACTCGTGATCTAGAAGTTCCATTTATGCATGAATTGTATATATTTTACTTTCTTTTTATTTATCTTATGATGTTTTGTGATCTTAAAAGATCTTTGTGGCTGGAGAGAGCTGCGTATCCCAGCCTTGGCCAGTCTCAGAGACAGCAAAAGGCCAGGCAGAGGTGTGCCCTGATATGCAAGCTAACCAGTCCAGAGCCAGACCCCCTCCACGGGGCCGCACACAGCCCAGCAGGCAATAGGCCTCTGCCTTAATCATCCCAGGGCCAGGTGCCAGGCAACTAGAGACCACCCCTAGATCCCAGAGTCTGCCCAAATTATTCAAACTAGCCATTCTATGCTGTTTGCCCATCCCTGTTTGTCCCTCCTGTGGAAACCCCAATAAAGGCAGTGTCCTAAACCTTTATTCCCTTCTGCCTCCTGCCCACACTGGTGTCTTTCCCGTGTGACCTTGATCGGCATGCTTCCTGTCTCTAGGACCTGTGAGTATAGTAAACTTTGTTTCCCTGAGCCTCCCTTTGTCTCCTCTTGTGGCCACACCTGACTGACATCTCAGAAAAGAATAGGCAACACTGTGGGGAATAGCCGCTATCCACAAACTTACCAGGTGCTTATGCCCATTTTAAGAAATCTGACTAGTAAAGAGCTTGAGCCTGCATAGTTTGTTAATGAAGAGTAGAATTTGAGCCTCGGTTTGTCTGTCTGCAAGCCACTCTCAAACCCTGCCCCCTCACTACTCAAAGCATGGGCTCTGAGTAGTGCGGCTCTTTCACCTGAGAGCCTGGTAGCAGCCCACCATCTCAGGCCCCACCCCAGGCCTAGATACTGCCTTGTAATCAGACCCCAGGTGGTGCCAAGGGAAGCTGGAGAGGCTCTGTTCTCCACCCACTCAGCCAAGCACCACTGAGAGGGGAGTGTGTGCCACAGGGCATAATGGGAGTGACATAAGAGATGCCAGAGAAGGCCTGGAATTCTAGAGAAGGAAACTGGTGTTGAGGGCTGGGATGGTCAGGGAAATCTACCCAAAGGAGGTCGAACCTGTAAGGAATAGTAGGATTCAAACCCATTAACACTTAAAAAAATTTTTATAGGAACATCCCTCATCTTAATGAACATGCACCCCACTATCTCCATACACGGAAGCTCTGAGGTCTCTAAGCTACCCCACGTGCCATGTTTTCCTGGAGCTCAACATTTTATCCATGATGTAGTGACTGCCTGCATAGGAAAGCAGTACTCAGTTGTGAAGACAGCCCAGGTGACAGGAGGGAGACTGTCTCCCAGCCATGCTGGTACAAAGGCCATCTGTGCTGCTGTGTCAAATCCTACTTTGAAGGAGGGGTACTAAGGAGTCATCCACTTACCTGTCCATTCTCATGTCTCTCTCAAAGCCGTCTTGTAGCCAAAGTTAGAAAAAGCCTGTCTCCAAGAAGCATTTTCTACATTTAAACTCAAAGATGAAGTAAACATTTCTTGAAGTGCTTATTTAAAGAGAACATGCACGTTTTTAGGCACCGGTAATGATTTAAGTAAGCAGTGATTTTAGTTTATCTAATGTAGCTAATGTAGCAATTTTTTTCAGGTATGTGATTCTTTTTCTGCACACATGGAAGAGTCCTGACCCACATTTGTTCATATGCTTACTTACAAAAGAGATAGAGGCCACTTGGTAGTGGCCAGCTAACTGTTAAAGGGCCAATCCTAAGACCCTGGCCCATTTCCATGCACCTGCAGTCCATCAGCCTGCATGGGCCTCCAGTTCCCTTGTGAGACCCTTACCCAACCCCAAACAACCAACTTACACAGCCTTTCTAGACAACCACCTGATTGAAAAGATTCAGGCCCTTCCATCAGCCAGCAGCCCTGTTTTATTTTTCTTCATAACACTTAACACCATCGGACTTGGTTTCCATAGTTTTTGTTGTGTGTCTATTTATAGTCTATCTCCCTGCTACTTGAATGCAGGGATTTTGATGGTTTTGTTCACCACTGAATTCCCAGCATCTAAAATAGTGTCTGGCACAATAACCACTTGTTGAATAAATAAACTTGTGTGTAAACAGAAACCTTAATGAATATGCTAGTTGACAATCACTGAACGAGTGAGTGATGTTTAGAGATTGAACATCAAAAATTTTGCACAGTGCAAGGAAGAATGTGGGAGGGCAAGGACATCTCCCTGGCCTGAGGATTGGCGTGGGCCTTATTAAATGTATCCTGACAAGAAAAAGCAATGCAGGCAAGAAGGGAAAGAAAACATAGGCAAGGGACATCTGGGTGGCTCAGTGACTGAGCATCTGTCTTTGGCTCAGGTCATGATCCCAGGGTCCTGGGATGGAGTCCCACATCAGGCTCCCCACAGGGAGCCTGCTTCTTCCTCTGCCTCTCTGTGTGTGTCTCTCATGAATAAATAAATAAAATCTTAAAAAAAAAAAAAAAAACATAGGCAAAAGCCTCTGAGTAAACGGTCGGACAGGTGTGTTCTGAGGCCCCAGAGAGTACATTGTCTCTTTTTGGCCAAGTGTCGTTGCTGCTCATACTGTCCAGAAAAGTGCTCAGGCCTGCTCTCTTGTGAGCCTAAATAGAACTTCTTGGTGCCACTGCTGAAATGTTGTTGATTAACAATAAGAAGTTCCCAAACACTTGATGTTGCTTCACCTTCATCATGGGAAGTGGTCCCAGAATATGCCCCATGCACGAGGGATCCAATGCCTTCATTCCTTCTATGGAGAAGGGGGGAGAGAAGGGAGCACAGGAAGCATGCTGAGGCCAGGTGACACAGCTTCAGCGCCAGTAGTCGGATGGCCTCGCTCCTCATCTGGACAGAGTGGAAATGCAATAGGGTCTCCCCAGAGAGAAGTCAAGGGAGTAGGTCTCCCAGAGAACCTTCCACAGCACAGTCTGGGGAGATGGGCTGCAGATATCAAGTGCTCCAGGGCCAAACATAATTTAGAAAGCCTCAGTTAACCAAGTTAGAAAGTTTTCTTCTATACAGAACTCCTCAGGGCTTTAGTATGTGAATTCAGATGTGATTCACCCCATGGTTGTGGTCTAGAGAGAAACGGGCAGTGAAACAGAGCCCGGGGGGATAAAATCAACAGGTACTGGTGATGAATTAGAAGGGAATATGGTGTCCAGCCTCCCTGCAAGGTCGTCTGGCTCACACAGTGGGTGGATGGTGGGACCATGTGCCAAGACTGGGCAGCAAAGGCCCTTGTTTAGAAGGGAAGAGCAATGGCTTTAGTTTAGGCATATTGAGTAAGGAAAGCTTTGAGAGAACCAAGCAGAAATAACAATCAGAAGTGGAGATTTTGTTGATATTTTAGGCAGGATGATTCTTAATTTAAAAAGTAATTAATTAACTAGCTGATTAATTAAAAGAAATGGAGATTCTGAACTCCAGGGAGAGTGCTCTTCCGCAGAGTTGGGATGAATGCGGGCCCCGGGCTGCCCTGAAGGCCGCCGGGGAACCCAGGACTGCCAGCCATCTCTGGAGGGGGCCGTTTAGGGGCTCCAGAGCTGCCACCTCCCCTCATCTCACCCCATCTAAGTCTCCTGAGCCTTCAGATAAATTACAAACTAAGCTTCAGACTTTAGCACAGGATCAAAATATATACACTGAACTATTTTAAACGAAGGATGGCCAACAAATGTCATTTCGCATGCCACCGCTATTAGTCACCAGTAGCCGCCTGGTGAGTCGTGGACACCTCAGAGACCATACCCAGGGCCGTGACTGAAGAGTGAGTCACCTCTGCGCGGCTCTGGGAAGGGCAGGGTGGAAAGAGCCTGTGACACAAACGTGCCATCCTGGGCCTGGGCCTTGTGGGAGGCCTTCAGCCAAGCAATCGGGCACATTCCTGGCCATTTCCCATGATGAAACGGAGCAAAGTCTAGTGCCTTGGGAGCACTGGGAGCCTTCTGTTGCTTTTAAGGAGCGATTTTTCTGCAGCGGCTCCAGGTGCCCGGAGCTCAGAGAGCGGCAGGGAGGCGTGTCAAAAAGAATCTGCGATGACTTAGAAACGCATAGTCGTGTAAGCAGAACTTACTTCTGCCGCTTTTGTGAGCCCAACTGAAGTTTTTCTGAACTTACTTCTGCCGCTTTTGTGAGCCCAACTGAAGTTTTTGTGTCTAAAATGTACAAAACAATCAGGAAGGGAGATAGAACATAAAGACTCCTAACTCGGGGAAACGAACTAGGGGTGGTGGAAGGGGAGGAGGGCGGGTGTTGGAGGGGAATGGGTGACGGGCACTGAGGTGGACACTTGACGGGATGAGCACTGGGTGTTTTTCTGTATGTTGGTAAATTGAACACCAATAAAAATTAATTAAAATAATAATAATAATAAAATGTACAAAACAGTGCAATCGCAAAGGTGTAACATCTTGGTTTGGCAAGGGCAGATTCCAGCCACGGAACACATTGAATTCCAAGAGCTTTATAACGCAAATGTTTTTAATTGCTAATTGCTTTAAAACTAGAGAATGAATCAAGGAAACAGTGATCATCGCTAACTATAATTCTGTGACATAGAGTAGGGCTGCTGAAACGATTCATCTGCCCATGAAACGTGCTGGCACGCCTTGCTGTACATCTCACCGGGTGTGGGGGCAGAGGGGGAAGCAGTTTTTAAGCGGGGAGGATTCGAGAGTGAAGGAGCCCGGCCACTGCAGGGGACAGAGAGGAACACCGATGGCGGAGACCGCCTACAGCGGGCGCTCGGGCTCCAGGCCCAGGACGTGCAGCCCGTGGGGCAGGACGAGGGTCTGCGCAGGCGCAGTCAGGAGGGGAGGTTCTGTTCCCCTAACTTCCGCGGACAGGCAGCAGGAAGCCGGAAGTGACGTCACACGAAGTACCGGGATGCGGGGAGCAAAGGATTCTGGGAGAGGGACTCTGTGTGGGCCCGAGAAATGTGGCGCCTCCGCCTCCCTCCCGCAGACTCTCTGCGTCGACTTTGGAACGTATGCTCCCTGCGGGTGTCAGATCACTCTGTGAATACCGAAACTAATATGATCCTGTCAATTATACCTCAAAAAAATTTGTTTTCTTTAAGTGTACTGGGTTTACCAGCACCGTCACTCATTCCTTCTTGCAAACAAGCCTGCCTCCTTCCGCACCCTGACCCCACGTCCCGGGGCGCGTCTCCGGAGCCGCCCGTGCAGCAGGTCGTGGGGGCGTGGGCGCGTGGGCTTGGGGCGAGGCCTCCCCCGGCCCAGCATCTGTGGGGCCTGCTCCGGGCCCGGCGCTCGGGCTGCCTAAGCTGTGCGGTCGGGCGCAGGCACCCCCGGCTGTGGCTCCTCCTGCAGGACGAGGTGACGGCAGTCCGGGCGCCGCGGTGCTGAGCAGTGACCAATGCGAAGTAATACGTCGGGAGTTGGGTCACATGCTTGCCTCACGGTGGTCAACAAATGGTAGTATTCTCTTAATTATAAAGTATTCCCATTTTTCATTGTAACATCACGTAACTTGAACTTTGCCATCCGACTCCCCTTTATTTATTTATTTATTTGCATTTCACATTTTCCACAGTAGACTCCTGGAACTCTCTCATCTTGCAAAACTGAAATTCCGGAACCACCCAACGGCTTTCCATTTCCTCCCTCCCACCTTCTGGAACGACCGTTGTACTTTCTGTTTCTCTCGGTTTGATTATTTTAGATACTTCATAGGAGTGGAATCATACAGGACTCGTCTTATTGGGACTCTCTTACCCCAGGTATCGTGATATCTTCAAGGTTCACCCATGTTGTGGCATGACAGGATTTCCTTATCTTTTAAGGATGAATAATATCCCATTGTACGTGTAGACCACAGTTTGTGTGTCCATTCACCCCTGGATGGACATTTGCGTTGCTTTCATCTCCTGATTATTGTGACTAATGCTGCAGTGGACATGGGTGTGCAATTATCCCTTTGAGATCTTACTTTCAAGTCTTTTGGATATATTTCCAGATATTGGGTTGCTGAGTCACATGGTAATTCTATTTTTAACTTTTTGAGGAATCTCCATCCTGATTCCCAGGAGGGGGTCCTGATCTTTCCACATTCTCATTAATGCTTTGTATTTTCTGTTTTTGTTTGGTTTTGGTTTTGGTTTTGATAATAACCATCCTAATGAGCGTGAGGTGATATCTCAATGTAGTTTTGATTCTCATTTCCCTGGTGGTTAGTGATATTATGCATTTCCTCATAAGCTTGTTGGCCGTTTTCGTATTTCTTAAGAGAAATGTCTATTCAAATACTTTGCTCACTTTTTAATCTTTTTAACATATTTTTTTGTTGTTGTATTGAGTTGTGGGAGTTCCTCATATATTTTGGATATTAAAACCTTGTCAGATAAACAATTTGCAAATATCTTCTTCTGGTTCGTTGGTTGCCTTGTCACTGTTGATTGTAACCTTTGCTGTGCAGAATTTTAAAGTTCAGTGTAGTCCTATTTGTCTGTTTTGGGTTTTGTTGCCTGTGCTGTGGTATCAAATCCACAAACTCATCACCCAATCCAATGTCATAAACATTGCCCCCTATGTTTTCTTTTAGGAATTTTATGGTCTCAGGTCTTATGTTTAGGTCTTTAGGGTGTAGTTATTATTTATATATTTGTTACTACTTCTGCTCCTGCTATCCACAAATGTTCCTGCCACTGACGTGGAAAATTAAGAGCTCACTATCATGCATATCAATCTAATACTGATTGTGCTTACTCACATATAAATCTCTCTGCTGACTCTAATGGCTGGGATATAAAAGTAGAAAGATGTGACCCCTTCCTCTCAGATAATGTCTAGTCCAGAAGATAAAATATTCACAATGCCACCTCTTTGCTCACTCGCAGGCTCTACTCTGGCTAGGGTGCAATCATTAATTCCATTTGCCACTGTTACTAATGCTTCCCTTGTTTCCAGCTGGGCTTCCTCCACAGCCATTTCGTGTGAGATGCAGAGGTGCCTTATTACTACTCTAACTCCAGCAATTAAGAGGACATTTCCATCAGGCACTTGAGCAAAATGAAAGGACTCTGAAGAAGACACAAATTGCAAATGTTACTAATGCTGGGTGAAGCCTCACCTTTCAGGAACAGTTAATGATGGCAGAGAAGGGCCATCACTTTCTACTCAGTGTGGGCAGTCTTTATTTCCATTAAGTCATTGGCAATAGAGAACACTCTCTGTTTAGCTCCGAAGTCCTGCTGCTGCAGAGCCGGCCCCAGGCTCTCCTCTGGTGATTTCTGCGTAGACCACAGAGACCACAGAAGTTTAACTACCTGGTTTCTGCAGGTGGAAACCCAGCCCGAGTTTCCCTCCCTGCTGGAGCTCCAACTTTAGGTTCTCCTGAATGGACCTAGGGTTTTTCTGTATAGGACAGAAATGTTTCTTACATCCTTGACTAGAAATAGTGCAGACTTACGTGCATCCAAATCCAGGAAGGAGGCAGCTTTCTGGTCTGGATTAACTCAATAAGTATAGACTTCAGGAAGCAGAGCCCAGAGATTGTCTGAGCCAAGACAGAACCCCTCAGAGCCCAGTGGGGAGGGCTTCAGAGGGGCACTAATGTTCCCTAAAGGGAAGGCCCGAGGAGGGTTGCAGCTGTGGGGAAGCACGGAGGCCATGTCTTCCACACAACGTGAGGGCTGGTCAGTGTGAATTCTGTAGGGCATGATGGCAGCTTGGAGACCCGGGGAAGAGCTGAGGGTGAAGCTTAAGTCTGAAGGCAGCCTGGAGGCAGAAATCCCTCTTATTCAGGAAGGTCAGTCTTTTTCTCTTAGGGCCTTCAATTAATTGGATGAGGCCCACCCACATAATGGAGCATAATCTGCTTTAGTCAAAGCCTACTGGGTTCAATGTCAATCTCATCTGAAAAATACTGTCACAGAGACACCTAATAATGTTCAGCCAATATCTGGGTAGCGTGGCCTAGTCAAGCTGACACATAATATTTACCATCACACCCACTTTGGTGAACTGAAGGGAAGACCCACCCACCCATTGTACTCCCCTCACTACAATCGGCCTCACCTTTCACCAATCTTCACCTCAAACTAGAACGGCCAAGTGGGCCCCTCACTTTTCTCACTTTCACAGATTTCTTAGAGAAACTCCCTACAAATCTGACCTCCAGACTCTTCTGAGGAAAACAAACCACCTTTCTTTCAAAGCCCACTGACCATTTTGTACATGTTTTATATTAGATGTTTAAAGAGATGCAAAGACTCCCTCGCATGGTTTATATTAGCTTTCTCAAAGGTACTGGCTAAAATTATTTTCAACAAAGGCAATGGGTATTCAATTTCCCTGGGTCCAGCTGGCCTGGCCTCCCCCTCTCATTTCCTTCCCTGCTTCCAGCACGTCAGGAAATGGAGAACACACCGTCCTGGGATGCTCCTGGGGTGCATTTACATCAGATAAGCAGTTTGACTGGAGGGCTGACAGGGAATAATAAAGCAGGAGTTTATTCACTCCTTAATTATTTCCTCAAGCTGATGTGGCCACTGAAGAAAACTATTATTACTGTGTGTGTGTGTGTGTGTGTGTGTGTGTGTGTTTACCAGACACAGAAACTCATAATATATATAAAGGAAAAAGAAAAAGAAACAAATGGTTTAATGGTTTACAAAAGTTCTCTTTCATTCCTTAATCCTGGGCAGTGTGACTTTTATTGTAATGGCCAGTGCTCTGACCCCTGCCTTAGCCCTGGGGTGTGATAGTGGCCTGATCCTGCTTCCCCACCTCTACCTGGGGCCCCACTTGGTGAAGCTTTCTGGGAGCTGGGGGGGGGCACCGTCTCCGATTTAGAGAGCCCTTGCCTCATCATGACTAGGGGTACTTTCCCAGCCACCCTGCCTATGATGGGCACCCACATTGAGAACCTAGACTACAGTTAGCCTCAAAGTCTTAACCTCTTTTCATTCTCCCAGCAAGTTTAGTCACAGACCTTATTGTCCCTGTACAGGTAAGTAAATGTGATTTGGGCAAATTCAGTGCCTTGACTGGGGTGACCCAGGCAGCAGGACAGGATGAGGCTCACAACTGCAGCCGGCTGACCCCAAAGCCCTCCTGCCCCTAGCCCCATCTCCACTTTGTGGAGGTAGAAGTTGGAGAATGTCCTTCCAGCCCTGCTTCCTGCTCCGCCTCCGATCTCAGACTCCCAACTTCAGGTGCTAGAATTCTGTAGTCTCTTCCCCTTCTGCTCAACACCATTTGACTACAGAATTAATAAGGAATGAATGTGAATTAATGAATTAATGAAGCATGAATAACTGCTATTTATAGTGTATTTTTTTCTCCCTGGGTAGATGCATTAGAAGCTTGGTAAAGCCCCTTTGTCTGGCTCAGGCCTAATGACACCTTCTTATTGCCTCCAAAATATTAAACTTCAATGTAAACCAGGGGTTTCATATTTATTTCATATGTAATTTTTTATGGACCACCGAGATAATTTCCATATAAAAATTTCATATAAAATAAACTATTTTCATGCTGGAAATCATATGCTGAAATCATATGGAGGAGGTTTGCCTTCTATGTGGGGCTCAAAAGAATCCTCCTTCATCCTCTAGCAGCACCCTATAGGACACTTTACTCATGAACTTGTCTGTGAGCCATTCTCTAGGGGAGATGTGCCCTGCTGTAGGTGTCAGGCCTGTATTCTCTTTGAATTCAAGGCAGTAATGCTGCCATATTTGCTTCTATGTGTCTACAGGGTCTTGGACAGCTGAGGGGCTCAAGCAACCTTTGATAAATAGCCCTTAAATTAGTGAGTGGGTTCTCTTGTTTGTTCATTCTACACATAGTCATTGAGCACCTGTTAGATATTGAGAACTCTGCTGTGGCTGGAGACACAGACATGAAAAAGGATGTAATTCTTACTTCAATGGGGTCAATGGCAGGAAAGCAGACACAATGCAAGGGATGGATTGCACTACAGTGTGATGTGTGCTACAAAGGGGAAGGACGAAACGATGGGGGACATATGACAGATGACCTATCCCTGCCTAGGGATCAGGATGTCTTCCATGAGTAAGGGACATTTAAGCTGAGATCGAAAGAGTAAGAATTAGTCATTCAAGGCCAAAGAGGGGCGGATAGGTAGATGCAGGACAAGCAAAGAACTTCAGGAAGACTACTGTGTGTACCTAGAGAAAGCTGCAAGCAGAGGGAGAAGGCAGAGGGGAATCTGGAGAGTTGGTCCAAGGCCGGATCATGAAAGATCTTGTCTACTAGTGTTTTTCAAACTTTTCTTCACTGCAACACATAGCAAGAAATACATCTGAAGTTGTAACTCAGGACACACGTGTGCCAGAAAAAATGGTCACAAAGCACTTACACTTAACATGAACAAAGTATTCTATTTCTATTCTATTTTTTTCAATGCTGGTTATGACCCCAAAGTATTCTATTTCTATTCTATTTTTTCAATGCTGGTTATGACCCCCAAAGTTGATTTTACAACTTTCCAATGAATCTCTGCACCCCCTTGTAAATCATGGTTGGGAATTTGACTTTATCCCAAGGTTAGTAGGAAACTGGCGATGAGCTTTAAGCCAAGAGCAAGCCGGCCTAGTTTCCTTTGTGGAATGATGCTCTAGCTGCACCAGAGGGTGGGCTGTGGTGGGAGTGAGGAGGGACGCGCGCCCTAAGGCTGGTTGGTTGCTGTGACCTGGTTGAGAGATGAGGGCACCCCAAATACAAGCAGTAGCAGTATGGGTAGGGGGAAGTGGATTGATTTTTGAGATTCTTATGATGGAGAATCATTGGTTGGCCACATGAAATGTCCTCAAGGGGACTCCAGGATTCTACTTTGGTAATTGGAAGGACAATGGTGCTGGCTGTTGAGATACAGAGCAATGGGGGAGAATCCCATTTGGCAGTGAGGGTTCCAAGTTTTGGTTTGGATATGTTCAGTATGGGACACCCAACAGTTGATTTTTCCATGGACTTTATTGCTCAAGGAACACTGTTGGATTGGGTTTGTGGACTTGAGACTGAGCAGTATCTTGAGAGTGTTTGAAATCTTGGAAGAGAGGAGATCTGTTAGGGAAGATATATGAGGAAAGCAAAGACAGACCCTGAGACATTCACCATTTCTTTTCTAGAAGAAAATAACCTTTGTCTCCAAGTAAGAATCAAGTCATCATCTCTTACACACTCCAGACTTTGGATAATACTACTCAGATGAGGTTAACACAGAACAGGTTTCTGTGTTCGAGCTGATGGTTAAACATTATCTCAAGAAATTTGAACCGAGCCTCCATTATAGCAAATGAACCTCTTCTCCTGGCTGAATGTGGGAGAAGCCCACATGGAATTGCTAACCTGGGGGTTGGCTCAGCCCTGTGGCTTGGCCACGTAACTTCAAATGTTTTCCATCTTGGCTGCTTTTTGAACTAAATGTATTCCTCATGCTGGAGAAGGCATGTGTTTGATGTTATTAGAAACCTGAACAATAAAAATATGTTGAAAATTATTAGAAGTTGGAGCAGCTGGTATTGAAATATTTTTGCCCTAGGTTTAAATCAGTGAGTTGGCTTTCTTGATAAAGAGCAGTATTCTATTCCAGCCCCTTGATTTAGCAAAGGACTTGGTCGCTGTCAAGGAAGTAGCCTGAAGTCGCAGGTTGTGCCAGTCTCCCTCTCCCTCCCTCCATCTCACAATCCTTGTCTTCCATCCCTGCTCATCACATCTACATACCTGGAGTTCAAAACAGAAACAGGGTAAAATTGACCCCCACAGATGTAATGCTACTCAATTTTCAAATGGTCATTCTTCTTGTTAGAAGAAATAAGGTGTGTTACCTGCAGAAAGCTTCAAGGATATAGATTAGCAATGGAAGAAAAGGAAATTATTCATCCATTCAATGAACATTTACTGAGCAGCTACTAAGTTATAGAAACTGGAATAGGTACTGGAGATACAAGAGTAACCCACCCCGACAGGTTCCCTGTCTTCTTGTGGTAAGAGCTTAGACAGGATGTGAGCTGTTGGTGGGATGGTTGTTAACATTGTAGATATGGTGGACAGAACCCTGTGCCAAAGTGACTTTCAAAGAAAGTGAGGAAATGAGACATGAGGATTGTTGGAGCAAAAGTTTTTCAGATAGAGGGAAAGGCAAGTGCAAAGACCCTGCGGCACCTGGTGGCTCAGTAGTTGAGCATCTGCCTTTGGGTCAGGTCATGATCGTGGGGGTCCTGGGATTGAGTCCTGCATCAGGCTCCCCACAGGGAGTCTGCTTCTCCCTCTGTCTGTGTCTCTGCCTGTCTTTCTCTCTCTCTGTGTCTCTCATGAATAAATAAAATCTTTTTTTAAAAAGTGCAAAGGCACTGAGGCAGGAGCATACCCCATTTGTTGGCAGCACAGCAAGGAAATCAGAGTGGAGGAGCAGAGTAAGAGAGGAGGGAGTTGAGGGGAGGTGCTGACATGAAGGAAGCTGGGGTTGGAGGCTGGTGTTTCTAGATTAAGTAACAAGCTTGGCCTTCACTCTGATTTGAGTGAGTTTGGAGTCAGTGGAACACTTGAAGCACAAAAGGGATTTGGTCCGACTTACGTTTTAGCAGGAGCCCCCAGACCTGTGCCGAGGCGGGGCTATGGGAAGTGAGGAGGAGAGGCAGGGAGATGTCCAGAGAGAACCATTGTGAACGGTCTTTGTTTTTAACGCACATGTTTATAAATGAAAGATCAAACTCTATAAACTATTCTTTAACCTTCATTTCTCACTTGATATTTCATGAACAGCTTTCCTTTCCACTCCATTGAGCATCTGTCTCCAGTGTGATTGCTGATGCCTAAAGCAATTCTGTTTTAAGACCTTATGTGGCAGAGCAGAAGTAATAAAAGCTGGCCTGACCTCGCACTCACCATATTCTAGGCTCTGTGGTGTCCCTGCCAAGAGCACTGGGAGACCGGGAATCTCATTATGCACACTTTCAGACCAGGAGACCAAGGGCATGTGACTCACCCAGCTTCATCACAGTTTGGCTCTCAAGTGGCAGAGTTAATATCTAACCCAAGCGCTGAGAGTCCAGGTCCTGCCCCTCTGACTCCCTTACTGTCCTTGAACTTAGAACCCACTTCTGCTTTTACAAATACCGTTGCCATAAGCATCCCTGTGGCTAAATCTTTGCAAGTATCAATAATTGTTCCCCTAGCATCGATTCCTAGAGGAGGAATTTCTAGCCAATTCTTTTAAGGTGACAACAGGTTATATTTGTTTTGTAAATTAAGCAAGTAGGACCAACCTGTTCCAGATGCTCAGAGGGACCATGTATGATATTGAACACCACGGATGGTAGTCCCTTTCAAAGCAGTAATTACCATTGGTCTGATGCGATTTCTTTGAAGTGTGACTCTCTGAATACATGGTTTCTCCAGAACAAGAACTTGGACAAGCATTAGCAGGCGTTTCTCGAGATTCAGACCTTTGCTCCAAGGGGGCCACAGTAGATTGTTGGCAGTGGTCTTCAGCAGATGTTCATACCAGGGCTATCTCTTGGAGATCCAGGCAGGCATTTCCTGAGTGGCTACACCGCATGATGCCAGTGAGCTGGGAAGAAAGGGGTTGTGACGTCCTAGGTGTCCCCCAGTCCAGGGATGAAAGGATGTAAACTGGAGGGGCATTCAAGGACCCACTCAGCCATGATCAGCCCTGCCAAGCTGGGCAGGCAAGTTATTCAATCTCTTTAAGTAGAAATAACTCCTACCTGGTGGCTTGTGGTAAGGGCTGAATGAGACAGTCTACTAGGCTCTGGGGAAATTGTAGCAATAGTGCCAGCAGCCTCATTCAGACTTAAATCCTGAGCCCCTCTCTCCTCTGCTCAGGCTTGTTTTCCTTCACCCCACCCACTCCTACCAGAACATAAATATGTGTTGAAAGGAAATACTGTGCTAATATGGAGCACCTAGAGCAGTCCAATTCATAGAAATGGAAAGTAGAATGGTGGTTGCCAAAGGCTGAAAGGAGTGGAGAATGGAGAGGTGGGTACAGAGTGTCAGGTTTATGCAGATATTTTGGAGATTGTACACAATGTGGGTGGGTGAAGGTAACATTACTGAACTATACACTTAAAAATGTGTAAGATGGTAACATTTATGTTTT
This sequence comes from Vulpes vulpes, assembly GCF_048418805.1. Lineage (NCBI taxonomy): Eukaryota > Metazoa > Chordata > Mammalia > Carnivora > Canidae > Vulpes > Vulpes vulpes. The sequence continues at coordinate 66,680,257 of NC_132795.1, read as the reverse complement.
GTGTACTTTACCATATTTTTAAAAGGAAATAATGCTCTTAATGTCATACTTTTCCCAGTACAATGTTAATTTTGATGGTCAAGGCATGTGTGTACTTTACATTTTCCGGTTCTAATTTCCAAAGCTCCTTCGTGGCCATCTTCTTTGTGGTCCCACAACAACCACAGGAGACAAGGGTCACACTCCCCTCATTTTGTGTCTGGGGAAAAGGCAGTGCTGAGAACTTAGCCTGCATCCCCCTGTTTTAAAATGTAGGGGTGTTTTATTATCAGGTGTGCCCAGGCCAACAGATCAAGAGATGACCACCATTGAAAAGATAGTTCAGGAGCACCTGGATGGCTTAGTGTTTGAGCATCTGCTTTTGGCTCAGGTCATGATCCCGGGGTCCTGGGATCGAGTCCCACGTCGGGCTCCGTGCATGGAGCCTGCTTCTCCCTCTGCCTGTGTCTCTGCCTCTCTGTGTCTCTCATGAATAAATAAAATCTTTAAGAAAGAAGAAAAAGACAGCCTATTGCTCCCAGTTCCCAAGAGGCCAGGGCACACTGCACCAAGCTGGGGAAGCACCAGGGACAGCAGGGAGGGCGAGGGAAAGGGGGCGGAGGTGGACAAGAGCTTTTGCTGTGGTTTCCATAGGGAGAAATGGGAGAGGCAGGGTGAGCAGGTTTAGGATTGGGCACTGGGACACGAGGGCTGTCCCTGGTTGTCCAGGACGTGGCCCAGGGTAATCAGAGCAAGTGGACAGTAGCCCAGAGTGTGGGATCCCCATTAAGGAGGTAGCAGGGATGTGGGTTCTGAATTGGTCATTTGTATTTGAAAAGCATGCTCATGGGTGTGTTGTTTACTATCACTGGGAATTGGCCAACCTTGGGAGCGGCAGGCTCCCCGGGGTCAGCCAGGAAGGCCCCAGGAGCCAGAGCATCAGAATATAGGAAATAGGTAAATCTAGTTAATACATCCATCCTTTTTCTCATTGCACTGAGTGCCCTCTCTCACCGAGCTGTGTTGCTTCCTGAGGACAAATCCATCGTCTTCTTCCACCCTTTAACTTATTTGATATCTGCTGTCCCAGGGGTTCTCATTTCTGGTTGCCCCCCAGGACATCACGGGTGTGGGGGTGGATTTAAAAATCCCAGAGTCCAGGCCTCACCTCTGGCCAGTCATGTCTCCCTGGGGAGAGGCACAGCACCAAATCACAGCCAATATTGAACTTCACCCCCTCCTCCCATTTTGCTTCTCTTCCCATAACTCTCAGGCTGCTCCCTCCCAGAAGGCAGGTGTCAGCTCTGGTGTAGCACAAGCTGCAGATATGCTACAGGAACTGCAGAAATAATGGGGGCCAGGAGACCTCATCGGGGCATTTGGGTGGGGGCTGGAAATACAGCCCCTGCTGCCCACCCCAAGTGCTGATCCCAGAGGTTGGGGCTTGCTCCAGCATGCACTTTTATAAAACTACCCAGAATAAGTCCTGGAGATGTCATGTACAGCATAGTGACTCTAGTTAATACCATACTGTATACAGGGATCCCCTGCTTTTCAAGTTTTTATGCCGCTTCTTTTATAAAAGATCTGCATTAGTCTGTTTTCATTAACCAAAAGAAATGTGAAGGCAATTTTCCACTTTACAAAGTAAAGGTGAAAAGCAAAAATAGCATTCATTAAATCTGTAGATTGCTTTGGGTAGTATGGACATTTTAACAATATTCTTCCAACCCATGGGTATGGAATGTCTTTCCATTCCTTTGTATAATCTTTAATTTCTTTCATCTGTGTTTTATAGTTTTCAGAGTACAGGTCTTTCACCTCTTTGGTTAGGTATGTTTGTAGATATCTTATCATTTTTGGTGCATTTGTAAATGGGATTGTTTTCTTAATTTCTCTTTCTGTGTCTTCATTAGGAGTGTCTAGGAATGCAAGCAATTTTTGTACTTTGATTTTTGTATCCTGCAACTTTACTGGATTCATCAGTTCTACTGGGTTTTTTTGGTGGAGTCTTTAGGGTTTTCTATATAGACTATCACATCACCTGCAAATAGTGACAGTTTTACTTCTTCCTTACCAATGTGGATGGCTTTTATTTCTGCCTTCAGCTCAGGTCATGATCTCAGGTCCTGGGATCAAGTACCACGTTGGGCTCCTTGCTCAATGGGGAATCTGCTTCTCCCTCTTCTTCTCCTTCTGTGATCTCTCTCGCTCTTGCTCTCTCTCTCGAATAAATAAAATATTTTAAAAAATTAAAAAAGACATAACCTCAAGACTGGGAGAGCCTAGAGCAACACAGTCACAGCCAGGAGACTGCCACCAGAAACTGCAGAACTGAGGAAGGAGTCTTCCCTAGAGCCTTCGGAGGGACAGCATGGCCCAGCTGGCAACTTGATTTTGGACTTCTGGCCTCCAGAACTGTGAGAGGGTGACTTTCTATTGTTTTAAAACCACCGGAGCTTGTGGTAATTTGCTACAGTGGCCACAGTAATTAACAGAGTCCCCAAAACCAAAGGGCCCAGCATCGACAAAGCTTCAAGTCAAGCAGTAGGTGCTCCAAGTGAAGCAGCCCCAAGGCCTGCCGGGTTGAGATCAAGTCTTTATGGACCTCAGAGCCTGGGATGAGGAGGAGGTGGAGGAGGAGAACAGACAGGAGGAGATGGAGGAAATTATATCATAATAATAATAGCAGTAACAGCATCATTTGCTCTTTTATGCATGTTATAGGCTGCTTTATTATATCGATTCCTTATAACATTGTGGGTAATGAATATAATTGCCCATATTTTATACGACAGGAAATGAGGTTGGGGAAATGAAAGATTTTCCTGCAGTCACTCAGCTTTGAAAGAACCAATTCCAAAGCCCACCTTGGCACTAACCAGTGCGCAACACTTCTGGAGGCTTTCCAGAGCATCCCGCCAATCTTAACCCCTGGAGTAGCAAATATTGTAACTAGGGGTGCTTCTGGGTGACTTTAGATGACCACCTGACAAGCTAGACCATGGGGCATCCCGCCTCCAGCTGTGGTGTGTCTGGAGAGTCGGACCCAGGGAGGAGCTCCCTGGCGGGGATAGTCCCACCATTAGCAACACCCAAATGTCGTGCCTCCTCTGTCAGTGCACTGGGAGCACTCTCTAGCTAACATTTTGTATTTAACAAGTGATAGTGTGCACAGTAGAATTTGGCACACCTGTCTCAGTGCAGGAGGAACAGGTGATGGATGCCCCAGCATAACCTTGTGAGTTATGATCTTTCAAAGCTTCTCATTTTCTTGGGAGTCTGGCACAGGTATGTGGCTGTATCATCGATCACAGATTCCCTTGGCCCTGAGAGGGAGGCAGATGGTGCGACGTGCAGCAGAGCCAAGCCCATCATCTGCTTCTCTAGTATTATCTGTTACGATCCACTGCCAGTCTCACAGATTGGGGCACTAAAAGTCCCCTGGGAGCAGATTTCCAGCCCCCAACCAGAGATTTTGCTCTAGTGGGTCTAGTGGGTCTTTCAGTAAGTAGCCCATGCCAGCTTTGTGCAGCTCATCCTCTGACCACATCTGGAGAAAACCAGACTAAACTATAAATTCCTAAAAGACAGAGATCACCATTGAATCCTCACACCTGCCCATGGTAACCACTTACTAAATATTTCTTGAATAAATGAATACATTAATTTCTCGCCCATGGGTTTAGAAATTTGACCAAAGCCAGGATTTTACATCCAAGTTCGTGTGTGTGAGTGTGTGTGTGTGTGTGTGTGAGTGAAATGACAGAAAAAGAAAACAGCATATTGTGAGGGTTTTCTTGTCTTTTTCTAACATGCACAGAGAGAGCACTTACTAAGGTAGCTCATTTGTACTGACAAAACTGACCTGCATTTGACCCTTGAAGAACCAAGTGGTTAGGGGAGATGACCCTGGCCCCCATGTACTCAAAAATACACATATAACTTTGACTCCAGCAAAAAACTTGACTACTAATAGTCTGTTATTGACCAGAAGCCTTACTGATAGTTAATAGTCAATTAACATATATACATATGTTATATGTATTATATACTGTATCCTTACAATAAATAAACTGGAGGATAAAAATATTATTAACAAAATCATAAAGAGGGGCACCTGGGTGGCTCAGTGGTTGGGCATCTGCCTGTGGCTCAGAGCATGATCCTGGGGTCCTAGGATCGAGTCCTGCATCGGGCTCCCCTCAGGGAGCCGGCTTCTCCCTCTGCCTGTGTCTCTGCCTCTCTCTGTGTGACTCTCATTAATAAATAAAGTCTTTAAAAAAAAAGTAAAAAAAGAAACTGTCTTCAAAAAGAATACATCCTAATTCTGTGCCAAAATAGAAAGTTCCTGGCACACACACTACATCACAAACAAAAACAGCACAGTGGGGCGTACATTTTACATGAGTAAAAGGAAGATTGGTCATCCCAGGAATTCTTTGAATTCCACATTTTCTCATAACACAGAAACCAAATACTTTACAGGACCTATGGAAAGAAAAAACCTACACGGATTGCTTTGTATTCTTTGTGAGAAGTTCAGTCAGGTGTGGCCACAGAAGGGGATAGAAGAGCAGCTCAGGGGTCCTAGAGTTTGGAGGCACACCAGGCCGGGTGACCTGGAGAAGACAGCAGGTCGGCAGACAGAGGACAGGAAGGCTTAGACCATGGACTTTATTAGGGTTTCCTGGGAAGGGCAAGGCAGGGCAGGGTGAACACCATAGGATTAGCTAGTTGGGATAATTTTGGTGGGCTTTGGGCTCTAGTGGTCATCTCCAGTTGCCTGGCACCTGGCTCTGGGATGATTAAGGCAGAAGCCTATTGCCCCCTGGGCCAGAGGGCCACAGAGAAGAGGTCCAGCTCTGGACTGGCTAGTTTGTGTATCAAAGGGACCCTGCTGCCTGGCTCTGCTATTTCTAAGAATTGGGTAGCCCCAGAAAGGCAGATCTCCACAGCCAGGAAGGTCTCTTAAGAACTAACTAGAATTTAAATGAAAATTTGGGAGAAAAAAAAATCAGACACTAGGTTAAAAAAAAAAAAAGATGTCAAAACATCACAATATATAGAAAATTTTAAATATTTGAAATATACATACGAAGCTATGTTGTTTTGCTCTCAAGACATATGGGGAAAAAAGCCATTATACACCAAAGTGATGCAGTTGCCAAATACCTCAGGGTGGAGTACAGAAATCACAAAGCAAGGAGATGTGCTGGTGGCCATTCCTGCTTGGCACAGGACCACTGTCAAGACGCCGAGTCAGGGTTTATTTGGAAGTGTTCTTACTTAGTGTATGTAAAATAATGAAGCATCTTAAAATCAGTGGCCCTTAGAGTCAGTGAAAGACTAAATGTGTATATTTTCCAGACTTTTTCTCATTTGGTTCTTACAAGCTAATGGGTATAATAATACCCATTTCACAGATAATTTTGTTGAGGCTCATAAAATACAAATACTTTGAGCTACTGACAAATGACTTTGCAGGAAGACTGAATGGAGAGTCTAACCCACCCTGAGGTCTCCCCATCCTATCTCCATGTCACTCCCCAATATCTTACACCCTAGAAGCTTTGCTTCTCAGGAGACCCTGCATTTCTACCCAACGCATCACTTAAGCAGGAACATTTCAAATTTGGCATTTGCTGTCACATGCATTCAACCCAGGAAGCCTTGAAACTTCGCCTTTGTATTCACAACCACTGGTTAACTAATTTAAGTTGGTATAACAGCGGGAGAGCCATATGCAGGCTGGAAAATTTCCATAGGGCTTACAAAACTTACAAATTAATAAATCCCTTTTTAAATATTCTAATAATTTTTTTAAAAGATTTTACTTATTTGCTTGAGAAAGAGAGCAAGCTAGAGAGAGAGAACATGAGTGGGGGTGCAGCAGGAGGGGCAGAGGGAAATGGAGAAACAGACTCTCCGCTGAGCAGGGAGCCCGATGTGGGACTCCATTCCAGGACCCTTGGATCATGACCTGAGCAGAAGGCAGACATTTAACCAACTGAGCCACCGGGCACCCCTAAATATTTTAATAATTTTTTGTAACCCAAGAATTCAATGAATACTTCTCTTAAGATTTAAGATTTCCTTTTAACATACACCTCCAAGAAGTGAAAGTGAACACATTTTCCCCTTAGATTTTACGTTTTCCATATAATGGACCAAATCAACTCTTCTATGGTTGTTTTACTTTTAAATAGACCCTCTTAGCTCATTAACAATGAGCAAGGTCATGGACAAATTGGCTCATGTCACAGTAGCCCCTTAAATGCCAGTGGGCTCAAGCTCTGCTAAGAAAGAGGGTTGAAATTCTGGAGCCATTCTTTCTGCCAGTGAGGGATTCTCAGCCTCTGTGGGAGAAGAATCACAGACGTCCAGCTTGGAGAAACTGGTGCCAGCTTTGCTCTGCACCCACTCTGTGACCTTGTGGCACTAGTTCAGTGGCGCTAGTAATAGGGTCATGAACCATTTTTGCAAAGCAGAAATGCTAAACATTTAAAATTGAATTTATTTAGAAGCAAACCGTCAGGAGAACCTCAGGGTGACACCGCCAGGGACCCACATACCCATGATGGTCTGGAACTGTCCGTCAGATCTAGCATGTTGTGTGTGTGTGTATGTGTGTGTTTTATTTAAAGCTTTATTTATTCATTCATGAGAGACACAAAGAACAGGCAAATACAGGACTTGATCTCAGGACCCCGGGATCATGACCTGAGCCCAAGGAAGACTCTCAACCACTGAGCCACCCAGGTGTCCCCAGATCTGGCATGTTATTGATGGGACTATACTAGCCATCTGCCCTGATAGAGGCCCCCTTGACCTTGCCGAATGCCTTGTGATTCGAAAGGTGCTTTCATAAATATTTACTGTTCACAACAGCGTTGGGAGGTACATACAAAAGAAGAATCAGAGGCTGGAATGTTGGGAATTGCTCCCCAGGTGACAAGGCTAAGGAGCAGAGACCATAGTTTAGATCTTCTGGAGTTGCCCTGCGAGTCACGCAGGCCCCGCTGCCTCCTGGACTTCATTCATTCATCTTGACTTTATGTTAGTGGATTAGTATTTTGGTGGAGGCATGAGTGAATAAGTTTAGCTTGCCCTGCTCCCTACCCTGCTAACACTTGTTAAGTCAGGCTCATGAATGTCACCGTGGGCCAGGACTGAGGGACTAAAGTGATTTAAATGATTTTCCCTCTTTATGAGGAAGGTAGCCTCTTCAGTGCTACTTTCTTTCATATGTCGTGGGTCAGGGCAAGAATGTAAGGGCAGGGGCTTCTGGAGTGACCAGCCTTCCATTAGAATTGTCCAATTCTTGGGGGTTTGGGGAACTCATTTTTGGAAAATAAACTGAAATCACTATTAAACAATTAAATCAGATGACTGCAAATAGACATAAGGGATCTTTTTTTGGGGGGGGGGTGGCAATGCTCTACGTGGATAGATGGGGACAGTTGTACAATGTTATAAATTGACTAAAGATCACTGCATTATAAACTTACAATGAGCAAATGTTATGATATGTACACTATGTCCCAATAAAGCTGTTGAAAACATTAAAACATCATCAAAATAATTTTAACCAAATAGATAAGCTGTATCTGTCTTTATTATAAACCAAGAGGCATATTTTTAACCAGATTTAGGTTTTCTTTTTCTTTTTTTTTTCTTTTTTCAGAACAGAGGCATGAAATGTTAGAAAAATTGCAAATGATACAGAAAGGAGTTTAAAATTGGTTTTTGAGGAAGCCAAATAAAAGTAGGGGAAGGGCGCCTAGTAGCTGTGATTTTTGAGAAGGGAAAAGTTTTTGCAAAGCAGCCCGGCTGCAACCTGAGAAGTCGGAGGTGCCAGCATCAGGTTCTTCTGACATGAGTAAGCCACAGCCGTCCTGGGAGCCCCTGGGTACAGGCTACTTGGGACGTCACATATTCTACCTGGAGGAACTCGGCATTGGCAGCTCTTCTAGCATCTTGAAAAACACTAAGTCTCAGATTTCATTAAAATATCAAGCTATATCCATTTTTAAATAAGCGCCATATGCTTTGTGCCTCTAGCAAATCTTCATACATGGTTCAGGGAGTTTAAAAACCCTATCTTAGATGCAACACCTCTAAATTGGTTCAGAAAGGAAAAATAAATAAATAAATGAATAAGTTGGCTTTTAACAGTTAAATGCACAAATGAAACTCTGAAAGATGTGCTTGGAAACTAATGACTCTGAGAAAGTAATACACTGTAACTTCCTCTAAAGAAAGGTAGTAACACATGCAGACATAAAAACAGACATGTTGTGAGTATTGGGTGGGTTATTCTGGACTTTTCATTCTTTCTCATAACTATATCAAGGGTAGCCAGTTAGTTGACCTGAATCATAATCTGAACCTGTAGAGAGGATTTTGTGCGCACAACAACATCCTGAGTACAGTAGTAGGAATCCCTGACCTGGGCCCTACCCGGGACAGAGGAAAGGGGATAAAAGCCTACAAGTAAAAGAGAAGAATGTCCTCTTCCACTTGTACCATCTTAAGCAAATCACTGAATCCGTATTGTTGTCTCATCTGTAAATGGAAGTAAAAATATATCATCAGATGGCCATGAGAAAGAAAGAAGAACACATTTTTTGGGCAACATTTTGTATATTTCAAAATCTTATCCAAATACTAGATACTATTATTGTGTCTTTGGTCAGAGAAAAAATTTAGTCTACTAAATTGGCTACTCAGGATTAGGCTTCCCAACCAGGGTGCATGGCCCCGGAGCAGTGAATGGACTACCGGGGTGTCCAAGGAATTAACTCGCTCAGCCCTCTGTCATTCTAGTCTACCATACAAATATTTTTTGTATGTGTCCTGGGGAAGAAGCGAGGATTGAACAGACACTGGTTAGTGGCCGAATCCCCATGCTACACTGTGTCTCTGTGGATCTGGCATTAAATCCTACCTCCTCTACAGCCAGCAGATTTTAAAGTGGTGGACAAGTAGGTTCCATCCACATTGGCTCCAAAGGCATCTGTGCGAGCTGGTCCATCTGGGGCACAGAATGGAACTGAGGTCCGAGGGCAGCCTGGTGTTCATGACTGCTGAGGCCCTGCTGCGCGTCAGTCTTTGCCAGTCCTACAAAGGGTCTCTGCATCCTCTCCCCTTGTCTCTTCTCTGCTCCTGCCAAAAGACGTCCTTGCTCTTGCTCTGCAATCCTAACCCATGACAAATATAAAAGTCTTTTTTAAAAAGATATTTATTTATTTATTTATTTGACAGTGAGAGAGCAAGCACAAGCAGGGGGAGCGGCAGAGAGAGAAGCAGGCTCCCCACCGAGTAGGGAGCTGAATGTGGGGCTCTATGCCTGGACCCCTGGGCCTCGGGATCACGACCTGAGCGAAGACAGACATTTAACCAACTGAGCCGCCCAGGCACCCCAGCAAACAAAAAAAGTCTTAAGTGAACCACCACTTACGTCATAACGGAAGTGGCACAGCCAGGGATTAAACCGGAACTCCTGGGTTCCAATGCAGGTGAATCTACTACTTTCTAGGTAAAGAACAGCTCATTGGTTTCCTCATCCATAAAACTGGGTCATTGGCCAGGTTCAATGAGATAAGCTATGGTTGTGGTTCTCAGATGTTCCGAGGACATCTACCTCCCTGGACCCTTTGTTGAAACAGATGGTGGAGCTCCCCTCACCCCCACACCCCACCACTGGAGCTCAGATCAGTGGGTCTTGCTGGCCCTGATAATCTGCACTTGAAACACATTCCTTGGTGATGATAGTGCAAATCCAGAGAGCCCCTGCGCTGTGAAAAAGGCTTAGCCTGGACGTAAAAAAAATGTAGGTACTACTAAGAAAAATAATCAATAAAGATTTGCTCCCTTAAAGCTTCCCAATTCTGTTCTATTTGAAAATTTCTCCCCAAGAGTCCTGCCTGAGTTGAGAAATAAAAACTCTGGTCTCTTTCAGTTCACTTTTCTTAGAAATTCAGACACGTGGGGTAACACCTGTTTCTAAACACAGCTACTTGACGTATTACTTTTGGCAGCACTTGCATATTTTCTCATTGCCAATAAAGTTGTTGAAATTGAAATACACCATCTGTTTGAGAATTTGTATCAGAGACAGGTGACAGGGTTGCAGGTAATGACAGAGTCAAGCTGTTTCAACAGCAAACTTACCCATCTGCCAAAATTGACTTCATTCCTTAGAGTTGGCATTTGTGAACCGATATGTTCTTCTGGTGTAGGAATTAAAAATCCAATATTACAAACACCCATTGGTTACTTAAAGCAATATTAACCACTCCGGAGAAAGGACTCACCAAATTTCCCGCCATTTGGCTTGATCAGAACCAGCAAAAACAGCAAGTTCTATTGGCGATCTATATACCTGCTATAGTCTGTATTATATTCACAATACATACATGTACATATATGTCAATGGGTGTGTATTTCTAAATCTGTGAATTAAAATGTAGATGTACTTGTGCATATAGTGAGTACCTGACTTCTTTACTGTTTGTGTAAAATAGTTCCAAAAGAACTCTGACTCCCTGGCAGGGCACAAGGGGCCCTTTGTTCCTACTAGGTCGTCCCCCAGGAACACACGGCCGGCTGGCGGGACCTCAACCCAACAATCTCCTCTCCTCTCAGGGGAGCGCGAGTGCACGGGGACTCGCGGGTGCACGGGGACGCGCGAGTGCACGGGGACGCGCGGGAGCGCGCGGTGCATGGAGACGCGCGGTGCACGGGGACGCGCGGTGCACGGGGACGCTTGAGTGCACGGGGACGCGCGGTGCACGGGGACGCACAGGGACGCGCGGGTGCACGGGGACGCTTGAGTGCACGGGGACGCGCGGTGCACGGGGACGCACAGGGACGCGCGGGTGCACGGGGACGCTTGAGTGCACGGGGACGCGCGGTGCACGGGGACGCACAGGGACGCGCGGTGCACGGGGACGCACAGGTGCACAGAGACGCGCGGTGCACGGGGACGCGCAGTACACGGAGGCGCGCGGGTGCTCCGCACACCCTGCAGGAGCTTGCAGCCAGGGATATTGCATTAGGTACAGGTACAGAGCCACATGGGGAGAGGGAAGGGCCGAGGACTGCTCTGCTTGAGGACAGGCAGGTGTCGCAAAGGAGCTCACCCCTGGAGTTCAGAGTCATTATTGCCTGGGAAAATTCACTCATTTTCCTGACATCCTAACGGCAGTACCACGGACTTTCTGGATTGGCCTGGACTCACTTTTCACTTAATGCTTTCCACTGTCTGCACGCAGACTTGTGTTGCGGCCATTCTGTTTAGAGGCGTCGGAGAAGGCGATCTGGGCCCTCCATTAAAAACCCACACTGAAGCAAATGGTGGGTATTTGTCGTTTCTAATGGCTGAGTAATATTCCATTGTATACATAGACCACATCTCCTTTATCCATTCATCTTTCGATGGACACCGAGGCTCCTTCCACAGTTTGGCTATTGTGGACATTGCTGCTATAAACATCGGGGTGCAGGTGTCCCGGCGTTTCATTGCATCTGAATCTTTGGGGTAAATCCCCAACAGTGCAATTGCTGGGTCGTAGGGCAGGTCTATTTTTAACTCTCTGAGGAACCTCCACACAGTTTTCCAGAGTGGCTGCACCAGCTCACATTCCCACCAACAGTGTAAGAGGGTTCCCCTTTTCTCGCATCCTCTCCAACATTTGTGGTTTCCTGCCTTGTTAATTTTCCCCATTCTCACTGGTGTGCGGTGGTATCTCATTGTGGTTTTGATTTGTATTTCCCTGATGGCAAGTGATGCAGAGCATTTTCTCATGTGGGTGTTGGCCATGTCCATGTCTTCCTCTGTGAGATTTCTCTTCATGTCTTCTGCCCATTTCATGATTGGATTGTTTGTTTCTTTGCTGTTGAGTTTAATAAATTCTTTATAGATCTTGGATACTAGCCCTTTATCTGATGCGTCATTTGCAAATATCTTCTCCCATTCTGTAGGTTGTCTTTTAGTTTTGTTGACTGTATCCTTTGCTGTGCAAAAGCTTCTTAACTTGATGAAATCCCAATAGTTCATTTTTGCTTTTGTTTCTTTTGCCTTCGTGGATGTATCTTGGAAGAAGTTACTGTGGCTGAGTTCAAAAAGGGTGTTGCCTGTGTTCTCCTCTAGGATTTTGATGGAATCTTGTCTCACATTTAGATCTTTCATCCATTTTGAGTTTATCTTTGTGTATGATGAAAGAGAGTGGTCTAGTTTCATTCTTCTGCATGTGGATGTCCAATTTTCCCAGCATCATTTATTGAAGAGACTGTCTTCCACGTGGATGGAACTGGAGGGTATTATGCTGAGTGAAATAAGTCAATCGGAGAAGGACAAACATTATATGGTCCCATTCATTCGGGGAATATAAATAATAGTGAAAGGGAATAAATAGAAGGGAAGGGAGAAGAAATGGGTAGGAAATATCAGAAAGGGAGGAGACAGAACATGAAGACTCCTAACTCTGGGAAAGGAACTAGGGGTGGTGGAAGGGGAGGAGGGCGGAGGGTCGGGTGAATGGGTGACGGGCACTGAGGGGGGTACTTGATGGGATGAGCACTGGGTGTTATTCTGTATGTTGGCAAATTGAACACCAATAAAAAATAAATTTATTATTAAAAAGAAAAAAGAAAAAGAAAAGAAAACCCACGCTGGTGCTTGCTCACCCCAGCGGCCAGGCTCCGCGGCCCTCCCAGCCTCCCTGCCCTGCCTCCCCCTCCTCTGCTCCGTTCTCGCATTCCACCCTTCACTGCTTTCCCCTCTTCCCTCCAGGCCTTGCGGCTCTCCAAGTTTCTAGTGTACAGCTTGACTGATCTTTCCTTATCTGACCTTGACGATGAAGAAAGAAGAGGTTTGGGACTCTGTCCTTCCCATCAATTTAAAGCCAAACATATTCCCAGCTAAAGTCGAGATTTGCTGTCTGAAACTAGAGGTTTGCAAAACAGAGAGGAAATAGCCCATCGGACTCGTCTCTGGTTTAGGTCCATCACTATTAGATTGGGTCAAACACTTGGAAGGGCTTGGAGAGGTGCCTGCTGGGAATCTTACTCCCCCTGCAGCCCTCCTGTCTTCTAGGATCTTCTCCTTGGTTTGTATTTCTCCACTTGTCCATCAGGATACTCCTGTACCTCATAGCCTGGCCTCCTCTCTCTCCAAGAAAACCTAGCAGAATCCCCTTGCCCGGCTGGGAACAAAAGCCTGACGAGGAGGTGATAGGGACAAGGAATTATAGAGCTGCTGCCCACAAAAATGGAAGGAAGTGGGAAAAATAGATCTCAAAACTTGGTCAAATGGGGCTTTGAGATTCTAGTTTTTCTGTTTCTAGAGGTTTGAAATGTAGTATTATAAAAAGTTTTTAGAAGTTATCAAGGAAAGAGAGAGACAAAGAGAAAGGAAGAAGGGGATGGGACTGGGGAGGGAGGAAGAAAGGCAGGCAAGCAGGAGTCACCAGCGCTTCCTGGCAACCTGGGGCTGGCCCTTGCCCTCAGAGATCCCTCGGGGTGCCAGCTGGTGGTCCCACACTGGGCTGTCAAAATGGAGAGCAGAGGAGAAGTTTCCTTCCCTCAGCCTCGTGGTTACCAGCCACCGAAGCTGTGTGTGTAAACATCCATTCTTCACCTCCTGGAAAGGAGAGCAGGGTGGGATCTCATCTCAAAGTTTTCTCCACCTCATCTTGGACGGTTTGGGGTGGGAGATTGCTTTCCTTTTCCCCATGCTTGTGAGCCTCATTGACCTAAGGCCTTCCTCACTCTCGCTATGGTCCTAACCAACACTGGTTTCCCTTTTGGGGCCTCTCAGTACCAGAAACCTGGCTTCCAGCCCTGGCTCCACGTTTTTACTGCTTTTATGACGTTGAGCTCTCATGACTGTATCAGAGCATCCCTTTCATCTCCCGCCCTCCCTCCCCCAGTTGTGAGGATGGCAGGAGGGCATAGCTGGGGGCTTGGGAAGGAGTCCTCACTGTGCAGAAGCAAGGTGGCAGGACAGTGAGGGTGGGGCGGTTGAAGGAGCTTTAGAAAACATCACAGCAAATTCGGTGTGTGGATAGCAGTGTTTCCTCTTTGCTCAAGGTCAAAAGCACCTTCTATCCTTTGCACAGATCCAGCTCATGAGGACATCGTCAGCCTGCTTGTGCTCACCCCTGAGCACACAGGCAATGCACAGGCTGGTTGTCCTCTCCTTAGCTTATTGATCTTCTGACACCTATGTGACACTCCCCACCCCCATTCCGGAGTGAGATGATTTGGATTGGAAAAACTATGATAAGTACCTTGAAACGGTTCCATTCCCAGCTGTCTTCTTTCTCGGCTTATAATTCACACCGTGGCTCCCATTCCTCAGAGTGAAAACCACCAGAGAGAGAGTAAGGGCTGTTTCAAACTGAAAGATCGGTAGTGGAACATTCCCTGTGCAACTTGTCACCTTTTACTCTGATCTTTAACTTGCCAAAATGTCTGGTAATAAATGTGTTGTCGATTTGGATATTAACAACAGGACTGTGACCAAAACGCTAAATTAAATATCTAAGACAAGTTGTTGCCTAGAAGCCCAAACAATTTTCATCTGATTCAACCTCAAGATACAACATATTTTTTGAAAAATTCTCTGCACTATCTGTTCCTTTGGTGAAACACGAAACCACTCTCTGTAACTATTACGGTAGGGACAATCCAATCTTACAGCATCACAAGGGTGCAGGTGAAGGACTCCCCACCAGTTAGGATCAACAGGCACACGGATACGGAAGAGCGTGTTTTCTATTCAGTGCCCCTTATTTTGTGTTCCAGGAAGAGCTTAATCCATGAGGGCTTCATATCTGCATGTCACAGTTTCTACTCTTTGATCCAAGAGAAAGAAATCCATGATTGAAATAGTGAGATGTGGAGTTGATTTATCATTAGTTTTTTATTTTTTTAATTTTAATTTTTAAATTTTAATAATTATTTGATCTTACTCCCTTCTTTGTACCAGGCATTGCATATGTATTTGAAAACTCTGGGAAGAGATAGGTAATTATCCCCATTTCACAGATCATAAAACTGAGGCACGAAGGTACTGTATCACGCTAACACAAGCATCTGTGTTCTGCACAAGGGATATCCCTCACTTGTAGAATAATACCCTGGACCTCTCATTATTCAGCTCAACCTCCAGAAGTTGGGTAACTGGACCCACCACTGAAAGATGAGCCCATCCTAGGCATGCTTGGCCAAATCAGGTTCTAGGCTGTATCTAAACTGAGGTAACATCACCAAGATACTACCACTTGCAGAAGCTTTATCCTTGCTGGCCTGGTGTTGGGTCTCCTGACCTTTTACTTTACCATATCCCTTCAATTCCAGGTACAGGTGTTCCCCACTATCTGAATTAAAGTGTTCCTGTGAAACCTCTTATAAGCTGAAGCGGTGTCCCTGCAATGAAGCAATTACCATTAATTTAGATGGGAAAAATTTTTCGGGACCCCCCCCCAGACCTAAAAGATAACCGCTGTTGGACTTTTCTGATACTCATAGACATATCTTGCTAGTGGATGCACAGAATAAATGGAGATAAAAAAGCGCAGATGCTCACAGACACAGGTCAGAGCTCTGGCGGTGTGATGCTGAGATGCTGAGTGCAGCTCCCCTGAAAAGAGCTTGGGTGCATGCTGCCTCTGGAGTGCTCGCTGCAAAACTGACATTGAACACTAGTGTTGCTTTTTGCCTTATTTATTTATTTATTTAGGAAAAAAAAATCCTCTTTGGATTTCTTTCAGTTAGGGAAAACCAGGACTAATGTAGGTTTGACATAAAAGCTAAGTGGCATACAGAAAACTTTCAAAAAGCAGGTGATCCATTTATCTATAATATCAACCATAAGGAGCTTAGGAAAAAGACACTTCTGGAAGCACAGGGGATGAAGTGGGACTTGCTAAGTGGAAAGCAGGATGGAAGCTTCCGAAGAAGAAAAGCAGGTCAAGTGTGTCCCTGCGGGAGTCTCTGGAAGCCTTTGTCAAGTCTAATTCTTATCCGATTCCCATGTTTTGTTTCTGGTAGAAAGTAGAAGGATGAAGAAACAATTCAAGTTTCCTTTTACTGCTTTCACTCTGGTGCCCTTATCCATGGTAGGAGGCTCTCGGCGGTCAAGTGTTCTTAGGGCTCATCTGCAGGCCTTGCCTCCACCAGGCCCAAGGAAGGGCTGCCATGTGATCCTTTGCCATGGCCAACGGAGATTGCAGGTGACCTGGTGGGGCCAGAAGCTGCTGCCTCCCCTCCCTGATGGCTCTCTGGCAGATTCACCTTGCATAACAACATTCTTTTTATTGAAATTATTATATATTTATTTCCCAAAATTAAAAAACCTGCTCCTATAAAAAGAACAATTGGTCAAATTGTTGTCTTGATGATTACAGCTTTGTAATACAGCTTGAAGTCCAGAGATGCCTCTAACTTTGTTTTCTTTTTCAACATTACTTTGGCTATTCAGGGTCTTTTCTAGTTCCATACATATGTTAGGATTGTTTATTTTGGCTCTGTGAAAATTGCTGATGGTATTTTGATAGGGACTGCATTGAATGTGTAGATTGCTTTCAGTAGCATAGACATTTCAACGCATTTGTTCTTCTAATCCATGAGCATGGAAAGTTTTTCCATTTCCTTGGATCTTCCTCAATTTCTTTTATAAGTGTTCTATAGTTTCCAGAGTACAGATCTTTTGCCTCTTTGGTCCTATTTATTCCTAAGTATCTTATGGTTTTGGGTACAATTATAAACAGGATCGATTCCTTGATTTCTCTTTCTGTTGCCTCATTGTTAGTGTACAGAAACGCAACAAACTCCCGTGTGTTTATTTTATATTACTATCAGGTGATTTTAAGAAGTATATAAGGTATGCTATATTGTTTAACAATTCGAAACTGCATTCCATCTTAAGAAAACTTTTGCCAAGGTAAATGAATCCTCTAGCCTAGAAATAACAAAGGAAGGAAGGAAAGACAGATCCACCTTCCCTCTGTCACCCCCCACTGGAAATCCAGCAGCCCAGCGCAGAGAAAGACACTGTCTCTCTTCTCCCATGTCTCTCCATGGGAGAAGAAAAGTGAGCATCTGACTTCACCAGAGACCCCAGCATCAGTCCAAGCCAGTACCAGGCCAGTTTCTATGGCCCTAGGTGGCTCCCAGGGTTCCAAGCTCCTAGCAGTCTCCTGTGAACCCAGGCTCCCTGCTCACTCCAGTGTCACCTGGCTCCTGCTGACCCAGCAGGTCCTGTGGCTTCTAGCTCTCAATCAGCCCTAGTTCCAGGCCAACTACTAGGGACTGACCCCGGCCCCTGGCGCACCCCAGCACCAACCAGCCCCCATAGACTCATGCTCTAAACCAGCTTCCACGGACTTAGATTCCTGACTTACTCTAGCACCATCCCCAGGTCTGCCCCTAAGGCCCCAGGTTATAGGCCACCACCATGGCCCGAGTCTCTGGACTGAGCCCTGTGTACCCAGATAGTGGTCCCCAGAGCTGGGTTGGGCCCAGTGGACCCAGGACTCAGGTCCACATAGACCTTGTCTTAGACCTATAACTGCAAGCTGAAGCCCCAGCCCGCACCACTGTTGACCCAGGCACCTCTCCAGGGGCTCCACCAGCAAGTATACCCGCTAACACCACCAGATGACCCACCCAGAATCTCTGGATCAGCTTGCCCCTGCTGAATATAGTCTGTAAAGACTAAAAGTGGTGCCTACTTCCTCAAATGGGCAGAACCAATCCAAGACCATAAGGATCATAAATATTCAAGGAAACATGTCACCAACAAAGGAAACTAATAAAGACTTTAAATAGCCAAAGCCATCCTGAGAAAGATAGTCAAGGCTAAAGGGCATCACAATTCCTGATTTCAAACTTTATTGCAAAGCTGTAGTAATCACAACGGTATAGTCCTGGCATAAAACCAGATACGTACATCAATGGAACAGAATTAAGAGCCCAAAAATAAACCCATGCATGTAGGGTCAACTAATATTTAACAAGAGATACTCAGTGGGAAAAGGATACTGTCCAATAAATGATGCTGGGGAAACCAGATACTCACAAACAAAAGAATGAAATTACTCACAAACAAAAGAATGAAATTGGACCCCTGTCTCACAGCACTCACAAAAAATTAACCTGAAATGGATTAAAGACTTAAATATAAGCCCTCAACTACTGGGATGCCTGGGTGGTTCTGTCTGCCTTTTGGCTCAGGGCGTGGTCTTGAAGTCCCGGGATTGGGACCTGCATTGGGCTTCCTGTGTGGAGCCTGCTTCTCCCTCTGCCTGTGTCTCTGCCTCTCTCTCTGTGTCTCTCATGGATAAATAAATAATATTAAAAAAAAAAAAACAAAACACCACTAGAAGAAAACATTGGAAAATGGTTCCTTGACACTGGTCTTGGCAGTGACTTTTTGGATATGACACCAACAAGCAACAAAAAGCAAAAATAAATAAGCAGGATGATGTCAAACTAAAAAGCTTCTGCACAGCAAAAGAAACAATCAGAAAAATGAAAGAGCAACCTACAGAATGGGAGAAAATATTTGCAAGCCATGTATTTGATAAGGGGTTAATACCCAAAATATATAAGGAAATACAACCCAAGAGTGAAAAACAAACCAATGAAAACAATAGACTTGATTACACATGAAAAAAAAAAAGGACGTGATTTCACATTTCCCCAAAGAAGACATATGAATGGCCAATAGGTACATGGAAGTGAAAAGCTAAGAATGCAATTAAAAAGAAAGGTGTAAATATTAATACATGTTTGGAAATGCAACTTTAATTGGAAATCTGCCAGAACCAAGGTGGATTTCCCCGTGTTTCTGTTTCTTTGTACATACAGCTACATCACTTCCCTCTGCCCCCGAATAGCTACTTACTGACTTAGTTTCCACTTCCTCAGAGCTCGGGTTTGTTTGCCAGGACCCCTTGTATCAGAGTGTAAATAGGAAAGAGCTCAGCCCCTGATTAATAAGGGATTCTTGTCAAAGGAGAGGCCGGGTCAAGGGAAACCAGGAGGGTGGCAGCCGCGGGAAGCCCCGTCACCTCTTAGCCTGCGGGGCGAGGCAGGGAGCAGGAGGGAATCTGCAGAGAGGCTTCCTGGAGGCACTGAGAGCTTGGAGAGGAATAGACCACTGCCAGCCACACCCAGGTGGGAGGGAGCCAGAGCAAGAAAACCTTCCCCCTCCCCTCCCACCAGAGGCCCAGGGGGCCCAGTCTCCCAGACAGTGGCAGGGGAGGGGAGAGAGTGGCCAGGAGATCTGGAGAAGCGAAAGCAGAGTGTCCACCATACCCTTGGGGCCTTGAGACTTCTCTCTATACCCTTTGTGACATCTCAGGGCAATTGCTTCAGTGGCTCAGTATTTCCCAGTTCCGATTTCCAGCTGAGTGAGTGGAGTGAGAGCATTTCAGCTCTGCCATCACTGGCCAGGCTATGGATTAGCTGCCCTTGGGGCCGCTGCCCATCCAATCAGCTATCCAAGCACACCTCGGAGATACTGTAGGTTTGGTTCCAGGCCACTGAACAAAGCAAATATTGCAATAAAGTGAGTCAAATGATGTTTTTTGGCTTCCCAGCACATATAAAAAGTTATGCTTACACTAAACTGTAGTCTATTAAGTGTGCAACAGCATTATATCTTTTTTTAAAAAGATAATTATATATCTTAATTTTAAACTATTGCTAAAAAATGCTAGCCATCATCTGAGCTTGCAGCAATTTGTAATCTTTTCGCTGGTGGAGGGTCTCGCCTCCATGTTGATGGCTGCTGAAGGTTGGGGTGGCTGTGGCAATTTCTTTAGTCTTTTCTCTCTCTCCTTGTCCCCCATCACTGCCACACTACGCCTGTGGCAATTTCTTAAAATGAGTCAAAGATGAAGTTGGCCACACTGATCAACTCTTCCTTTCACGAACGATTTCTCTGCAGCAGACGATGCTGTTTGGTAGCAGTTTAGCCAAGTAGAACTTCTTTCAAAATTGGAGTCCATCCTCTCAAACCCTGCCACTGCTTTATCAATTAAGTTCATGTCCTAGTCTGAATGCTTTGTTGTCAGTTCAACAATCTTCACAGCATCTTCACCAGGAGTAGATTCCATCTCCAGAAACCACTTTCTTTGCTCATCCTTTTATGTTTTAGAAGCAACTGCTCAACCATTTACGTTTTAACATGAGATTGCAGCAATTCAAATAGAATAATAATGAAAAACTTTGAGATATTGGAAAAATTACCAAAATGTGACACAGACACAAAGCAAGCAAATGCTGTTGGAAAAAGGGTGCTGATAGACTTGTTTGACACAGGGTTGCCACAAACCTTCAATTTGTAAACCAACATATAAACAAGACGCAATCATCTGCAAAGCACAATAAAGAGAAGGCCATAAAACAAAGAATGCGGGTATTGAAAATGGTGAGGGGTGAGGTAACTGGAAATGTGCTGGGAACATCCTCACTCTGGATAGAGCGGCTTCACGGGCTGGCAGGTCTAGAACACATGCCAATGCGCCCATGTGTATGACATATAAATGAAGCAATAGCCATTGTAACATTGTGATTGGTTTTCCTCGGGGCTCCATGATAATAGTTAACATTCATTAAATGCCATCTATGATCTAGGCGTGCTTTATTTTTTTTTAAGATTTTATTTATTTATTGATGAGAGGCACAGAGAGAGAGAGGCAGAGACACAGGCATAGGGAGAAGCAGGCTCCCTGCAGGGGGCCCGATGCAGGACTCGATCCTAGGACCCCAGGATCACATCCTGAGCCGAAGGCAGACGCTCAACCACTGAGCCACCCACTAGCCGCCCTGATCTAGGTGTGCTTAAATCATTCTTTGGGCATTCTCTCATTTAATCTTTGCAGCTCGTCTATAGTAGGCCTAATTATTACTCACATGTTGCAGTGGAGGAGGTCATGTCAGCAGAGTCTAAGCAGCCTGCCAGCAGGTGCCCAGTGAGAGATAAGTAGTGGATGCAGACTTTACCCAGCCCAGGCAATCTGACTCTGTGAGCTACTGGACACTGTTCTTAGCACACCTAGGAGATATGAAATAAAAATTAACATTCTCTTTTAAAAGAACTTCTCTTGCGGCCCCTGGGTGGCTCTGTGGTTGAACATCTGCCTTCAGCTCAGGTCGTGATCCTAGGATCCCGGGATCGAGTCCTGCATCAGGCTCCCTTGCAGGGAGCCTGCTCCTCCCTCTGCCCCTCTCTGTGTCTCTCATGAATAAATAATAAAATATTCTAAAAACAAAAATAAATAAAAGAACTTATGTTTAGGGACAGTTTCCTCCTTTCCATCAGCATTTCCAAAAGTAATCCTATGGCAGCACTACAGTTACTTTAGACGTTACCATCAGGGAAAAGTAGGTGAAGGGCATATAAGATCTGGCTGCATTTTCTTCCCCATAACTGCATGTGAACCTACACTTATCTCAAAATAAGTTTAAACAAATACTGTAGCAACAGCCTCAACTACCATGTATTCATTAACCTCGGCTCAACATTGGGCATCTTCTCTGTGCCCGTCCTGTTCTCAGTGCTGGGGTTCCAGCAGAGAACACACACACACACACACACACACACACACACACACACACACATCAGTCCTCACGAAGCTGGCATTCTAAAGGAAGCAGGCTTGTCCAAAGCTTCATCTGGTCAGGTTGCTTACAATAAAATGTATTGAATGCATGCTCATTACACAGATACTGACCACAAAGTATTCACGTTCTCATCCCACACAAAATAGGTCTGATGAGATTTCCTGGGGCTACTTGACAAGGCTCCTAATCTCTTGTGACTACCAAGCCTTGTTCTGAATATGCTAAATCAACGAGGCATTATTTCTCTCCACCCTAATGTTTATAATACCTGCAAAATCTAAACACTGTTGTATGCAAACCTGCTTGGAAAGTCTCACTTCCTTCTCCCCCCTGCTTTGCTCTAGGCTACAGAGAGCATCCAAATAGGAAGCTGCAGACACAGTCGGCGGTCATGCAGATGATGAGACTGTGATTGATTTTGCAAATTCTGGCTAGTGCTTCCAAAGAAAGACGCTTCGCGACCATTCCAAGGCCCTAGGGATCCAAGAATGCAACCGGCACACTGAAAATGGCAGCCACCGAAGGGCTGAGGGGAGTCCTTCCAGTCCTTTCTGTCCCAGCTCCAAATTGTTTTCCATGATGGCCTGCAACAGCTCCACCATTGAGACCTACCAGAACTTGCTGCTGAACGGGAGCAATGTGTCCGACTCTGGGGTCCCCCTGGCACCTGCCCCCCTCAGGATATCCTTGGCAATAATCATGATGCTGATGATCGTGGTGGGATTCCTTGGCAACGCCGTGGTCTGCATCATCGTGTACCAGCGGCCAGCCATGCGCTCGGCCATCAACCTGCTGCTGGCCACGCTGGCCTTCTCCGACATCATGCTGTCCCTGTGCTGCATGCCCTTCACCGCTGTCACCCTCATCACCGTCCACTGGCACTTCGGCGATTACTTCTGCCGCCTCTCGGCCACCCTGTACTGGTTTTTCGTCCTGGAGGGCGTGGCCATCCTGCTCATCATCAGCGTGGACCGCTTTCTCATCATCGTGCAGCGCCAGGACAAGCTGAACCCGCGGCGGGCCAAGCGGATCATCGCCGTCTCCTGGGCGCTGTCCTTCTGCGTGGCGGCGCCCTCGCTGGCCGGCCGGACGTTCGTGGAGGTGCCGGCGCGGGCCCCCCAGTGCGTGCTGGGCTACACGGAGCTCCCGGCCGAGCGCGCCTACGTGGTGGCGCTGGTGGTGGCCGTGTTCTTCGTGCCCTTCGGGGTCATGCTGTGCTCCTACCTGTGCATCCTGCACACGGTCCGCAAGAACGCCATTCGCGTGCACAACCAGTCGGACAGCCTGGACCTCAGACAACTCACCCGGGCAGGCCTGCGGCGGCTGCAGCGCCAACAGCAGGTCAGCCTGGACTTGAGCTTCAAGACCAAGGCGTGCACCACCATCCTCATCCTCTTTGTGGGCTTCTCGCTCTGCTGGCTGCCACACTCCGTCTACAGCCTCCTGTCGGTGTTCAGCCGGGGCTTCTACTGCAGCTCCTCCTTCTACACCACCAGCTCCTGCGTCCTGTGGCTCAGCTACCTCAAGTCTGTCTTCAACCCCATCGTCTACTGCTGGAGAATCAAAAAATTCCGTGAGGCCTGCATTGAGCTGCTGCCCCAGACCTTCCAAATCCTCCCCAAAGTGCCTGAGCGGATCCGAAGGAGAATCCAGCCAAGCACAGTCTACGTGTGCAATGAAAACCAGTCGGCGGTGTAAAAGGAAACCTGCAGGTGGAGCACTGCGGACTGGTCCCAGGGCGCATCATGCGTCCCTCCGCTCAGTGGCCGGGTGCCTTGGGTATAGTCAGCGTCTCGGGTGGCTTTGGAAGCACTGGGGTACTCATTTGTTGCTGGATAAGCTGCAGCTCCCAGCTTTGCAAGATGAATGATTTTTGTTTCTCGCAGGGGAAGAGCAGGATTTGAGTCTGATGGAAACAGGAGGATAGTCGAGACAGAGTGGGAGTGGGTGGGCACGTGGGGCAGAAAGTCAGGGAGGGGGGTGGGGAGGAAGGCTCTGTCCAAAGAGCTCCCAGTTCAGCTGCTTCGGAGCAGGTGCCCCGCTCTGAGGCGGGGAACACAGTAGGGATCATCTCACGGGTTCCCACTCATTTCACTTGACGCCAGCGTTCTTCACACGGATTTATGTCTGTGGAGCATAGGAAATGCGCAGGCTTCTTTGTGTTGGTCGGGAATGCGTTTCTGATCACGCCGAATCATCCTTTCTATAAACCAAAATCGCGCGGGGAAGCAGAGTGAGCCCCTGTGTGTTTTCAGTTCCCCCGTGTGACACGTGGGAGGCCTCAGTGGCTCAAAGCCCAGGGCATGATCAGGGGTAGTTCAGCGGGAAATGAGCAGCCCACCCAAGTGGTCCTGCATGGACCCGTCCTCATCCTCTTTGTGGGCTTCTCGCTCTGCCGGCTGCCACACCCCGTCTACAGCCTCCTGTGGGTGTTCAGCCGGGGCTTCTACCGCAGCTCTGCTGGCCTACCTGGCCCCGCCAGCCCTGTCCCCAGCCCGGAGGCCCTTCGCCCTCTCTGTGGGGCCGTGACAGCCCCTCTGCCCCTTCTCTTTTCCCCCACTGTCCCCCGTGCCTCCCTTTGTTTCATGCCATCCATCTGCTGCACAGAAAAAAACCCCACTCCTCCTGTAATCCATCTTTTCAGCAAGTATCTGCAATGACTTGTTTTCAGTTTCAGAAGTGGTCAGTGGGCTTGGTTGGTGTTTCCTCTCCATGTTTGAGGCTGCAGTCTCTGTGAGCTGCCACAAGGATTTCAGTGCTGGGGCGGGCGGGTGGCATCATAAACACCCCCCTGCTGAGTGGGTCCCTGTTGAGCCCTGCCTTCCTCCTACCTCATTCAGACCTGCAGTCTGACTGCTGCTGTCTGGGCTACCTACCCGAGCCTGGGGCCTCTGACCCCACATGGGACTGGGACCCCAGGACTAAAGCTGCCTGGAGGGGACCTTTCTGCTTGTGCCATACACTCGGCCGCTGTGCCCAGGCAGGGCCACCCATCACCACCAGGAGCTTCTGATGCCAGGGGCTGATTTCCAAGTTCAGGCAGGCCACTGAGGCCACAGAGTTCTTGTTATAGTTTCAGATCTGAAGAGAGTGGGAATTTAAGGAGAGTTCAGGAAATCTGATTCCAAGTCTAACTCTGCCAGGAGCTAGTCCTGTGAACATGTTCATTTCACCACACTTCTCTGGGTCTCAGTTTCCCTGTTTGCCCAGTAAGGAAAGAGACCTAGATGATCTCCAACGTCCCCTGCTGTTTCACAGACGCTCGGATTCTAAGTGTGCATGTTTCCTACCTGGAGTCACCAGATCCCCTGCATTTGTTTATTTGCCCATGCAATGAGCATTTATTAAGTGCCTACTAGATGCAAGGCACTGTAGGGAATAGGGATGAATAAGGCATGGGCTGTGATGAAAAACAGTTGTCCGGTTTATTTCAGGATAATTGTCACTTGAATTTGGTCTAACAGCACAGAAGCTCTCTTTTTGTCTCTTTCCTCATTTCCTTTCCAAGATTGTGTTAAGAGGCCAACTCTGCATTCTAATGCTCTCTTCCTGTGATACTCGTGCCAGAGGCAAAGAGAGAACATGATTTACATTAATCTAAGCCCAGAGGAAGGTCTGTTGAGGAAATAATTGCCACTTTCTCACCAACTCCCCCATCTGTCTATATGCAGATAAGAGAAAGAGAGAGAGAGAGACTTCTGAAGACTTGCAGTTGGCCTGTGATTGAATGAGGTGGATCCTGTCAACTCTAGTGCACCAGGCAGGGTTGGGGGATTTGCCTTCAGTTCCCACAAGATGAGTTGCATGGCCTTAGTGGTATCCAAGAGCACAGCCAGCACACCCAGGGTCACAGCCACAGGGCCCTCTCCTCTGGTGGGCATTCAAGGGAATGTTTTTCAGGAGCAAAAGAGATATCACAAACTGAATGAAGGTATCAAAATTTATATATCAGTGTTCTATGATGTATGTTGTACAGTAACATATATGTTTTAAAGTAATAATTTTGTATATATTTTAAATAAAGTATTATTGCTCTTTCAGTGTACAAGACTGTGTTCTTACTAGAATTAGCACCACGGCTGTGAATAGTAAACCACCATCTGGTGTCTAACACCTCCTAGGACGAAACAGCTTCAGGAAATCTAGAACCTTGACTAACCAAGTCAAGGTTACTAACCAAGCTGGAATGACTAAAGGAAGTTAACAATAAGATGACAATGGGGAGACTATTTGATCAATGGGGGGGGTCACAACCTGGGTTCCCATTTTTTTAAAACAAATCATAGCGCCACTAAGTAACTCCAGCTGGTCAGTCTTCACCTCCAGTCTGCCACCTTCAGAATTCTCTCCAGCCTCGCTGAACTTTTAATGAACTTTGCTTTCCTAAAACAGTGCATGAGGACCAAGTTCTTATCTCCTTCCCCCAGACATGCAGGGCAAGGGCAAGTGGTGCTTATGGACTTTTAGTTTACATCTTCTCTTTAGCCCTGAGGCTCCTGAATTTTTTTCTGTGGGGCCTGGGCAGCAACTGAATACCTATCTCAGAAGCTCCTTGGGAGGGCCTCACCTCAGAAAATGAAACACAAATACACCTCAGAAGTGTCATCCTAATTCTTGCTACCCCGAAAAATCCACTGCCTTTTTCTCTTGAGTCTTGATGCCTGTTGCTGGCGTGAAATGAAAGTAAAGTTTCTCTTCGACATTCTGACAACCAAGCCAAGCAACAAAAGTCTAGATCAATTCCTCCTTTGCTATTCTGACCCCTGGGAATATTTTCCCCAACGTGAATTATAGCACATGTTGTCTTGGACTAAAAAACCTACTATGGGGGGCGCCTGGGTGGCTCAGTCAGTTAAGCATCTGCCTTTGGCTCAGGCCATGATCTCAGGGTCCTGGGATGGAGCCCCATGTGGACTCCCTGCTCAGCAGAGAGTCTGCTTCTCCCTCTCCCTCTGCCCTCCCTCTGCTCATGCTCTCTCTCTCACTCTCTCAAATTAAAAGCAAACAAACCCACTATGTTAAGACTTTCCTACATTGCCCTGCTTGCCTGAGCAGATAGTGATGGGCAGGGTATGGGCGCTATCTCTGAACCTCTGAAATAGCAGGAGTGCCCAGAGGTTGGGTTTTCACTCTTATGGAAACACATGGGCCGTGGAGGGGGAAGGACATGTTTTCTGGAATGGGACAGTCCAAACCCAGGGCCGCCATGCTCTCCATGTGATTTGGAGCAAGATGTAGAGCATTTGCGCACCTCGGCTTCCTCATGTCCTACACGGCAGGATCCTCCAGCCAGGGGGTCTCTCTGAAGAATAAAGGAAATAATGTGTATAAAGGATTTAGCACAGGCCTGGTCCACGGAGAGGCTGATTATATGGTGGCAATACCGGTCACAGTTGTTCTGCTAACTTGCTCTATGGCTAAGGTTTGTCCTTTTTGGGCAAGGGTAGAAATCTGTTTAAGAGGCTTGGCTGTTCAGTCCACATCCTAAGATTTCAGGGTTCAGCTGACAAGAACACAGTATCCACGAGAGCTGGGAGCATGGGTGGGCTTAACGTCAGAGAGCAAACTTCTTGGGGCACCTGGATGGCTCAGTCCGTTGAGCATCTGACTTGATTTTGGCTCATGTCATGATCTCAGGGTCTCTGGAACCAGCCCCCCATCAGGCTCCATGCTGGGCTCAGAGTCTCCTTGAGATTCTCTTCTCCTCTCCCTCTGCTCCTCCTCCCACTCTCCTCTCTCTCTCTCTCTCTCATAAATACATACATAAATAAAATCTTTAAAACAATAACCTTGTTTCCCTCTCCTTGAGGTCCAGGGCAGCTGGGTGGGTTCCCTGCTCATGGAGTTGCTCAACTCAGGTTCCTTCTATGGCACTGTCCTCATCTTTGTGGTGAATTTTGGTTGGAGTCAGGGCTCTGTTTGGCTCCTGAGGAAAGGAATGGTGGGATAAGACCCCTGGTTTTCAGCTGCCAGGAGCCAAGTCAAATGACCACAGCCAGCTGCAAAGGAGGCTAGGAAATGGAGTCCCTGGTCAGAGGACCTGGGCCCAGCTACAGCTTTCTTAGCATGGAAGGGGAGAGGATTCGGTGGATTCTTAGCAGTTTCTGCCAAAATGTCACACAATTTTGAAAAACAAGGGATCCTAGCTGACGTACCAATTCTGAAATCCTCAGCACAAATTTCACAGGTGAAGTTGTAAAATAAACACACCTCTATCCCATCCACCCAAGAAGGTGCCTCTCTACCTCTAGCCCTCAACACATAGGGACCTACATCCACTGAGAAGTACTGCTCGAATTTATGCCTGGCCTAAGAAGATAAAGCTGCCACATTTAATCTTTCAGACACAGAAGGGAGACAGGAAAGCTAAACTCTTTGAAAATTTGCAGCCACAAAGGGGAATAAATTTTGGTCAAGATAAAAAAAAAATTACTATTTAAAACAACAGTCAAGGGGCACCTGGGTGGCTCAGTGGTTGAGCATCTGCCTTCAACTCAGTTTATAATCCCAGGGTCCTGGGATGGAGGCCCACATTGGGCTCCCCACAGGGAGCCTGCCTTCTCTGTCTGTCCTTCATGAATAGATAAATAAAATCTTTAAAAATAAATAAACTAAACAACAGTCAACAGTGATTGAGAACAACTCTGCTTAAGAATTTAATTATGTTCAAGGCAAAAGTATAATATCAAAGTTTTGCCTAGTGTATGGTGGAGACTAGCTCCACTAGGGCAAGGTGGACCAACAGGCAGTGTGGGCGGGCGCTCAGGCCAGGATGACCCAATGTAACTACTCACAAAAAGGGAGGGCCTGGGGACCCCAGTTGGGAGTTTCACATCTGGATCCTGCAAGAATAAAGAGGTTGGGATGCAAAAGCATAGCGTTCTGTGTGTGTGCGTGCACATGCGTGTGCCCCTGTGTTATATTGGGCAGGCATCCAAGGTTACTTTAGCAGTCTGCCTTCTGCTCTCTCATCTTTCATCCTGGAGAAGCAGGGGACAGGTGTCCTAGGAACAAGAGGAATGCCCAACATTGCCTGGTTCAGAGAATGAAACGGGAGGGGCTGCAGCACAGATTTTTTTTTTTCTTCTAATTTTTCTGATAGGAACAGAAAAAACTTACCTGTATGACCAGAACTTGACCTTCTTGCCATCAGAAATCTGAGGCAAGTTGAGCCTTCTGAGGTGCTCCCATGAATGCCTGAAGATCCCTTGAGGTCCAGTAGGTAAGACAGATCCCTTGCACTGGATCTGGGCCTTCCAGCTTCCCTGCGCTCTTTCCTGCTGCCTCTGGCAACTGCTAGCCCTTTGCCGATCATGGCAGTGGAGGGAAAAAATAGCCAAGCTCACGTCTGGAAGCATTTTTAAAGACAGGTTTGCTGCTCCTTCCTAATTGTCCTTTGGGGGACTATATGTCTCATTTCTCCTTTCATTAAAGGGCTGCCGACCTAGCCCCCTGTCACACTATTTTGCTGTAGTGTCACGATGTCTTCCAATGTTGTATTAAACCATGAAGAAAGGATTACCATAAAAGACCAACAAGATGGAACAATTTAAAATATGCATAGGGAAAAATGGGAAGCTGAATTTGCTTTCAAAGCGTGAACAAAGGCAATAGGGAAACATGAGAAATGGGAAGCTCTTTCTCCACAAGGCTTTCCATACTTTCTGGAATTTGCTGGGCCTCTTTGGAAGCAGTCCAGGCTATTCAGAAGGCACCTCCCCCTTGGTGGGGAGCCCTGGGGCTTCAGATAGGCAGCCACCTCAGGCCTGCACCGTGGTTGTGGGCACTTCTGGCCTTCACTCTGGCTGTTTCCCCATTCCCCTTACATAGTGATTATGTCCCACAAGATTTTGTCACAAGGAGTTAGATCTCTGTTATACTTCCCGTGAGCCTCTTCTGCCTACAGGTCCTCTTCATTCCCTGGCCTGCTCCTCTGGTTTTCTTGGATCTTCTCATAATGCAATAAGGAGATATGAGTAAGCTTTTAATTAGACAAGAGGGGATCCTAATTTATTAAAGTTTAGATTTATATTCTGTAGAAGAATTATATATTCTCCATCCTTAGGAATAAATTTCTCTAGTTTTAGGAAAAGTTATAAAAGATCAGGGCCCGGGTTGGCTCAGTCAGTTAAGGGTCTAACTCTTGATTTTGGCTCAGGTCATGATCTCAGGGTTGTGACACTGAGCCCCAGCTCAGGCTCTGCACTGGGTGTGGAACCTGCTTAAGATTCTCTCTCTCTTTCCTTCTCTCCCTCCTTTCCACTCCTGTTCACTTTCTCTTTCTCTCTCTAAAAGAATTAAGTAAAAGTTATAAATATCATATCTATTAATTTTTTCAATTATAGATTTTTCAATTATAATTTTCTGCTTATAGAAATGAAAATGAGACTTGGATTTTTTTTTTTACTCCAACACAAAGAAAATTAAACATTTTCTAAACTTGCATAATAAAAATCCACAATTGTATTTTTATGTAAGAAATAGAAAAAAAATAGAGGGCACCTGGGTGGCTCAGTGGTTGAGCATCTGCCTTTGGCTCAGGTCGTGATCCTGGGGTCCTGGGATTAAGTCGTACATCGGGCTCCCCGAAGGGAGCCTGCTTCTCCCTCTGCCTATGTCTCTGCCTCTCTCTGTGTCTCTCATGAATAAATAGAATCTTTAAAAAATTTTTTTTAAAAGGAATGTAAAAAATGTGTATTTTCTTTTGCAAAGTTCAGATCATGTAATACCACACTACAACTTCACAGCCTAGTTTTTTCTTGTGGATTTTTGTTTGTTTGTTTGTTTTTGTTTTTTCAAAGTGCTTTCTGCTGACTGGAAGTTTCCCATTGTGTGGATGCACCACAAGCTAAGTAACTGATGTACTCTTTTTTTTTGTGCATTTTTTACATTTTTCATTATTTTTAAAAAATGTTGTAATGAACATCTTTGGCATAAATTTCTCTGCCAAGCTACTATTTTCTTAAAGTAAATTTTAAAAGTGGAATGGGCAGCTTTTTGTGCAATAATATATATATAATTTCATTATATATTACATTATGTAAATATATGTATTATAATATATATAATTATATATATATTTTTAGAAAGTGTGTGGCAATTTATTTTCTCACCGGTTGTGCTTAAGAATTACCAACAACTGGGACGCCTGGGTGGCTCAGTGATTGAGCATCTGCCTTCGGCTTAGGTCATGATTCTGGAGTCCTGGGATCAAGTCCCACATCGGGCTCCCCACAGGGAGCCTGCTTCTCCCTCTGCCTGTGTCTCTGCCTCTCTCTCTGTGTTTCTCATGGATAAATAAATAAAATATTTAAAAAAAAAAAAAAAGAATTACCAACAACCTGAAAGAGTGTATGGGCAGGTCATGAAACACTTCTCATTAACCACCAATGGGCCCTATGCCTACGAGCTGGGCAGAGGCTCCTTTGGGCATCAGCTCCATCATAAATTGGGGCGTGGAGGTAGCTGGCAGAGCCAACAGGCGTCTGTCGTGACTGAGGAGGCATGTACAAGAACACTGCAGTTGTGCGATAGTTAAGGCCAATTAATATGTATTCACTGATTCCATATAGAACGGAGTCACAGAAATAACTGTTAAAGCCATTCTACCTCTCCAGAAACCAATTTGGGCTGAAAGGATTATTTGTAGCAAGTGCAGGCCAACTCGAGTCAGCCAGACTCAAGAGACCCTTTGAACACAGAGAAGTCTGGCTGGCTGGCAGGCTGGGCCTAGGAAGCATGTCCAGACCATTCTATTTTCCATTCCCCACCTTTATGTGACTCTGAGGCAACCTTTTCTACCCTGCTGTACAAAGCATATTAAGTATTTAAGTTCAATTCTCTGAGCTGGGAGGCAGAGTAGAATACAATTGAGACTGCCCGGGTGGCTGCATGCAAAGGATGTGTTAACCACATCTCTTATTTTCTATCTTCCGATGCTTTGACATTGTGGCCTTACTGCCAGTGGAGACACTGCCACTCCCAGGGCTAGCTAATTCCCAGAGTACCCAAATTGCCTATCGGGCATCTCTTAAATGCAAAACAGCAATCCAGATCTTAAATCTCCTTAATGCAAAACCCCACATCACCTCCTTGAGGCTCCCACGCCCCCGCTGCTTTCTACCTCCGCTGCTTACCCCCGAGCCTGGGACTAGACAACCAGGGACGGCCTCTACACCCCAGAGCCTCCTCAAATCATTCAAGCCTGTTTCCCCTGCCTCACCCATTCCTTCCCTGGGAGACCACAAGAAAGACCCTTGCCTGCTGCACCCACCCTCTCCTGGAGCATCGTGACTACCCTGGGGACTCCTTGTGCAACCCTAGGCCACGGCATGGCCCCTCCTCTTGGGGACCGAGTATAAAAACTACCTTTTCAATTGCCATCATCTCCTGGTCTGCTGGCTTTCCTCTACCTCTAGTTGTCTATTAATACACATTTTAAAATAAAGGATTCTCCAAATAAACTCGCTAAAACAGTTTGTGTTGTGGTCTTTTGGGAGCTCTTTCCAGTGTCATTAAAACTATGTAAAGATGAAGAGGCAAAATCCTAGATGCAGATGTTGGCAGTGGATACCCTGGTGTATTGGGACAGTTGGTCATTTCACAGCACAAACACTGGCATGTTTCCTTCTGCTGAGAAGCAGGCTGAAGCCTCAGCCCCAGCGTCATCTGTCACCCTTCCCTGCCTGCTTTCCAGGCTGCAGTCAAACTGAGTCTCTATTTTCAAGGTGCTCAACCATCCCACTTACCTTCCAGCTTGGCTCTGCTCTTCCCTCTGGCTGGAGCACTTCCTTTCTGACCGAGGGTTCACAGGTGCTGCGGGTATACCTGCCTCCTCTTGGCATTTGTCCCGCTGTGTTCTAAGTATCCCTAAGGTGAACTCTAGCAGGGCCAAGACCAGATGTGTCTCTTTCACTGTTTTGTTTTGTTTTTTAAAGATTTATTTATTTGAAGTGGAGTAGGAGGGGCAGAGAGAAGACCAAGCAGACTCCCCACTGAATGTGGAGCCCAATGCGGAGCTCCATCCCAGGACGCTGAGATCCTGACCTGAGCCCAAACCAAGAATTGGATGCTTAATTAACTGAGCCACCCAGGCACCCCTTTTATCACTGTTTTATCCACAGAGCTTAGCACAATACCTGGCGCATAGCAGTCTTCCAACATAGGCTTGAGGGATGAATGAATGATTGAATATATGACTAAATGAAAACATGAATCGAAACAGGAAAACCTCATTAAATTGGCATTAAAACGTCATTAAATACAGTTCCTGGTAACGTGAGGCCTTTATCCCCTCCGCGCCTTCCTCTGGCAAGGTTGGTTCTGTTTCTGCACGTGCTTGAGCAGGACAGTAACTTGCAGTCACCATGGCTGCGATTGCCAGAGAAGGGACCCTAGCCGCTCCCCACCGAGGACAGCCCTGCACAGCATCCACGAAGAGAGCCTTCCATCCTCCCGGCCCACTGGATGTGCATCCAGGCACAGCCCTGGTGGGTTAGGAAGAGCTGAGTTTCCCTGTCAGCTGCAATGAAGCAGCTCATTTTCTTTTCTTTTTTTTCTTAGAAGCTCATTTTCTACTATTTTCCATAAACATGAGGTATCTGGAAATTATACCAGTAGGTGCACAAATCCGAATTTGGCCCATTGCCCACACGTTGCCAATGTTCCACTGCATGAGATTGCAGTTACGGGAGCAAAGATGATGCTCGTGCACTCCATGTGCCTTCCCCAGTGATGACATAGCCTTTGCTGTGGATGACCCAGAATGTAGGTGTGCAGTGCAGCTGCAGAAACGTGCTAGAATTCCCTGGCCCCAAGACTCCTCGTGGCAGCGGAAGGAATTGGACTGAAGTGAATAGGCTGGTTGCCACTTGCTGTGGTAGCTTCCCTGCTTCCCATGTTTGGAGGAAGTAGAGAATGCCACCGCTCACCATCCCAGACCCGGACACATACAACACACACTGTCCACACTGCCTGTCGCTTTCTTGCTCTCGCAGGAAAGCAAGGAAGAAAATGCCCCCTTCCTACCCAGTGTTTGGCTTCATCAGGCTCCACACTCCTGGGACCTACTGGGAAAAGGAACTGGACCCATAGTATCTGGAACAACAGCCTAAGAAGGGGCCTGACCAGGGGTCTGGGAGCCACCAACCCTCCTTCCTTCCCGATGTTCCAGAGATTTGTGTAAGGAATACTTGGGAAAACCGTGGATGCCGTGCACACCTTCAGTAGAAGGCCTGCTAAGGAAGCCCCCGTGTCCCCACTTGCCTGCTGTCAGATGCTCTGGCCTGTCGGGAAGTTGCTCTGGCTTTGGCCACTTTCTCCTATAGGCTAGTCTGGCCTGTTTCTGAATCAGCTCTATGCTGACCCTTGCAGATGAAGAGTATCACTTTGTAATGGGGAAAGGTTTGTGTCTTGCTTGTGGACAAAGAGCTGTGCTGATGTTGAACCCATTTTCAAAGGGCCCACATAAGGGGACTCGTGAGCCTTGTTTGTAGGTCTGTTTTAACGCAGCCAAAGAGGTTAGGACAGTAAATGGATGACCTTTAGATGGTTGGCATAGGGTTCTACCTTACATGTTGATAAGGATATATAAAGTGACAATTCTAATTTCATATAAAATCAGTATCAGTAAATGGTCTTCTGTACACACACTTTGTGTAACTACATATACTACTTAAAAGCCATGAAACTGATTACTACTCAGCCTTAAAAAGGAAGGAGGCACTGTGGTACATGGGTGGATTTTGGGGACTTTATGCTGAGTGCGATACACCAGTCACAAAAGGACAAATACTGTGGCTTATAGGAGGACCCTAGTAGTCCAGTTCATAGAGCCAGAAAGTAGAATGGGGGTTCTGAGGGGCTGGGGAAAGAGGGTGGAGAGTTAGTGTTTAATGGGCACAGAGTTACAGTTTGGGAAGAGGAAAGCGTTCTGGAGATGGTGGTGAGGGATCTGTGAATGTACTTAATGCCACTGGACCATACACTGAAAAATAATGATAAAATGGCAAATTCTGTTATGTATATTTTATAATTTAAAAAATCCATGAAAATGGCAAGAAGACTAAGACATGAAAAACATATTGACATACAGCCATTATTAGTAATATGGTAACTTTTTTTGATAGGAAATTGAGTTTGATTATCACTCATAATAAAAAAGTAAACACATTCCTGTAAATTAAGTGAAAGCAAAAAAAAAAAAAATTCAAATGACTTTAGATGTGTACAACTAGGAAGGAACCTGCTAATTCTAAAGAAA
The DNA here is from genome assembly GCF_048418805.1 of Vulpes vulpes. Taxonomy (NCBI): domain Eukaryota; kingdom Metazoa; phylum Chordata; class Mammalia; order Carnivora; family Canidae; genus Vulpes; species Vulpes vulpes. The sequence continues at coordinate 66,645,372 of NC_132795.1, read as the reverse complement.
GCCAAAGTTTAGCATTTTGGTTTATTTGCAAGCTTAAGTGAACAGTTGACTGTAAATCTGCAATGTATTGAAAAATACTTTAGAAATAGTTGTGGGAGTTGACACCGTGCTGGCAGCAGAGGTGGGAGGGGTGGTGGGCAGTCCCGCTATGCTAATTTTACTGTACACACTTAGTGCTCTAGGTAAATCTCTGACACATGCGGATGAGAAAGGTAGAGGCTGGGATGAGTCAGTCAGATGGGTACCAATGGTGCCACACACTATGTATTGAAGCTTACAAGGCTCTGAGATGAGGCTGGGTATCTGCCTCCCTAGCTTAGTTGGGGACACTAAATGAAAAACTTGTCAAGTGAGACAAATGGACTACATTCACTAGAGGAAGATGACCCTAACCGTAAAGGACTATGGGAGAGCTAGGGCACAGCCTGAGATCCAAGAGCCTCTGGGGCCACATTTGGTCTCAAAGGCTGGACCATACCCACTTCACTCCTCTGCCCTGATTTCCCGAAGGATCCCCAGATACCACCCAGTTCCAGCTCCAGTCTACAGATGACGCCACCAAGGTCTAGGGGATGTGACCAGCCAAGGCCCTCAGCTGGGTGTGTCAGAGCCCAACGAGACCCAGGGTCCCTGGAGTCCAGTGATGACATCTTCCTTTCGCACCTGGCCTGTTGAGCTGCACGTGGTGCTTCTGGGCCCACTTGCCACATGTCTCATTTAACTAATCTACAGCTCTGGACTGCAGACTGAATTATAGCTATTTGTTTCCCTTCTCTGGCTGCAAGCTAAAGAAATGCAGGCTTCATTAATTCCCATGCTTATCACTGAACAAGGTATTAACAAGCTTTTAGATGGCGCTCCAGCCATTTAACGTTTTTGAGGTGAAAGGGCCTCTAGTCCATATGGTCTAGATTCTTGTACATTTTCATTTCAGATGCTAAGACTGACAGATCTGCTACAAGCAAATGGGGTGTTAGTTGGTATCTAATTAATCTAACACAAGTCACAGCCCATTTCACGGAGTCAGGCACCAGTCTTTGCTTCTACCAACAGCCACATTTAGGACAACAGTTTACACTCTTTTTCTCTGTCAGCCACTTGGCCTTGTAATATTCTGGTAGGCAGTGTGAATCTACCACTTTGCCCTTTCTAGTCGGGTTTGTAAGCTTAAGGACCCATTCATTCATTCATTCATTCAGAGAGAGCATATGATCAGGACAGGGAGGAGCAGAGGGAGAGAGAGAATCCCAAGCAGGCTCCACATCCAGCATGGAGCCCAATGCAGGACTCGGTCTCACGACCCTGAGATCATGACCTGAGCCAAAATCAAGAACAGGATGTTTAACCGACTGAGCCACTCAGGCACCCCTATGCATCCCACTTTTAATCTTCAATATGCTAAGAGCCACAGGATCCCAAAAATACAGAAAAAAGAGGATATTAAACTTGTTGCTTCATGATTTTCTGAAAGCGGCAGCACCACTGTTTGAATACCCCAGTCAACCCTGGGTTGATTATGGGTTTTGTGGTTGGTGGAACACTGGGAGGGTAACGCTGTCGGCAGGGACTAGAGTTCTTGATTTTGTCCTCGCAACAAAATCACCCACCAACCTGTGCCTCAGTTCCTTCAACCTGAGATACAGATGACACCTAACATCTCACCTCTACTATCAGCCACACGTATTTGGAATTTACCAGCCCAGCCGGCATGCAGAATAGGGTTAGAGCACAGCCTCTCCTCAGGGCTGGCACAGCGCCTGGAATGAAAAAGAGCAACCAGGGAACACATGGTGAAATTCATTCCACAGGGTTTCTCAAAGACCTGCTACAAAAAAAATTCTAGGGATGAAGTAAAATTTAAAAGGTGAAACAAAGAAATAAAAAAGTTCTATTCCTTGAATATGTTCAGAGTTAGAAATATAAGGGCCACAGTCTTACTTAAAGGGCATTTGGCTAAAAGATGAAGGATGTGAGAAGTTACCAGAAATCTCCTCTGCTAAATTCCTTAGGGTATGATGGATGCGAAGGTAACAAATGTCAAGGGGCACCTTGAAAATATGCAGGAGATAAATTCAGAAGTAGATCGTTTAAAATTCAGTAAAGTAATATCAAAGAATTTAAGGGGCGGCCAATGCAAGTCCCCTGCAGGTGCTGGGAGGAGCCATAAGGTCCAGGTAAGTTCCAGAACACCTTTGGCTAGGTATTGTGCAAGTGGAAACCATCACTTCGCCAAGATAATTTTTATTAAAAAAAAAAAAATTACAGAAAGAACAAAGAATTAAAAGAATTTTAATAAAATCAACAAGTTTACATTTGTACATCTTGTGTATTTGGGACCCAACCAGGGGTGAAGGATAAAGTTGCAAGGACACAGGTTTCCACAGGAGAGCAAGCAAAAAGGAAGGGCTACCCTAGTTGTGTGACGGGTATCAATTTGACGGTGCAACCCCATGGCCACCTGAGCTGCTCTGGACTCCTGACATAAGCAAGCATATTTACCAAGCTTGTGGGCATGAGCTTTTTGGCTCTGACCTCAGGCCATATGCTCCACACCCTACAGGACACTCCCACATTAATATCTGACAGGCAACAGCGGAGAAACAGTTCATAAAATTCAATAGTATTGCCCATAGAATATTAATGTCAACTGGGTTCAGTTCATGCTGTTTTAACTAGAATGGTTACATAGGACCTAATGAGGGGAGAAAGGGGCTGAGCAATGTTCTAACTGTTCTATTCAATGTCACAGTCACAAAACAGCGGGCCTTTAGAAAGAACCATGTATTTATTTTAAAAATCTGATTTGCGAAAAGGGCCTGTGGGAGTCAGAGAAAGATGGGAGCAAGGTATGATTTTGAACACGGGAGATGATTCGACTTTAATCCCCGTCATTCTAAAGGATGACAAACATTTCAAAAAAATGACCAATGTTCAGAGAGAGCAGAGACTAGTGTCCCCAAGTTAGGAATGAGCAACCACAAGGCGCTCTCCAGATTTTACCCATTTTGTGTCCAGTGAAACAGTGCTTTCAGAAGTGTGATACTGCATGTGCCAGGGACTTCTTCTTTGAGGAAGTAATGCAGTCTCGTCAGGTATAATGATAACGTGCACAGTAATACAACCATTCCCTGATAGTCATCCACAGGGTCAAACTCATGACTGGGCTGCGACTTCATCCCTGTTGACATAGTATGGGGTTGAGTTACCAGGAGAAGTTCTTCATCATTTATTCTTTAGATGGAGACACAGTTAGGGAAGAATGCAGGGGTGCCTTCGCTTTCTTGAGCCACTTAGAATCACAGAAGGAAGAAGAATACTGACCATTATTAGTACAGACAAACATGGTTTTGAGAATGGACCATGAGCTTTTCTGCCCCTGTTCGGCAAGGCTGGGGCCGATGGAGAGAGGCCATATTCCAGGGTCCTCTCTTGTGACACATAACAAGCAGGTGCTTGCTTTCCCAGCATCACGGCAGGGGTGAGGGGCACAGTGTTTAGTGTTAGTTCGTAATAGAATCATTCATCCCAATGAAGAAATTTCAAGAGAGGGCAGTGAAATAAGAATAGCTTCAGCTTCTCTGCGATGTTTGGCAGAAACACATAACGAATCCCCGGTCTGTGGTGAGCAAGAGGGACTCCTGTGTGTTCAGGAAACCTCAGAGCAGGCGTTAAAGTGCTGGGAGGTAAGGCAGCCTGACTGGACTTCCTCATCGGGGTGTGCAGAAGCACCCGGCAGGAAGGGGTGACGCTGTGGTCACAGGCGGGGGCAGCTGCCACCCATGGCCTGCCCCACTAAGGGTGCGAGGTTAAAACTGGCCTCTCGTGAAATGCTGCTCGGCTTGTGCTCATAACATTTCCCTTTTCATTTCCCGAGTGGTCAGTTGGAGGTACATTTTAACAAGAAAAAAATGTCTCTAATGGATATGACAGATGAATTTCTAAATGCGAGAAAAACTGCAGAGATGACGGAACTTCAAATAAAAACCATTAGTTAAACGTGTCAATCGCGGTGTCTCGAATCAGCAGGTGGCAGGACAGCACAGGGACGGACAGAAGATACCCGGGCGCCCGCCTGCCTCCCGGGGGCTCCTGTCTGCTGTCCTCTCACATGTGGGGCGAGCAGCTTCCCTCCTGGGGCTCTCGCACTTTCCAGTGGGTCCTTGCTGGTGCAGCAGCCAGAAGCACGGATATCCCCGGGTGAGGGTGCTCGGGAAACAAGGCAGACCCTTCAGGGGTTGGTGGCCAGCTGGGAACTGGGAAAGAACGAAAAGCCTTTCCCCAAGGTGAGCCGTTTCTAAGGGCAAAGGCAAAGCCCCCGAGGTGATCCCAACACAGACAGCACCCCCGCCCCCTGAGGCTGTGCTCCTCACCCTGCGGAGAGAGCTTCATCTCCGTGCCACCCTGAAGCAAACATTTCCAGTGCCAAAGCATGTCTGAAGACTGGGGCGCCGGGGAGGGGGAATCCAGCTGGTCTGGACGGTGCAGGGAAGGCTCATTTGTCTCTCTAAGCAGACATTTCTTTGGGGTGACTATGTCCTGGGGTGGGTGAACCCTGACGTGTCTCTGTTTCCGAGGTTTTCCGCGTACATTCAATGTGGAGTGGTCAGCAGTGAAGAGCCCCTGTTTCATGTTGACTCAAGTCTCCCCAGCGCCCAGATGTCACTCCTTCATCTTGGCTGACACTAGTGCAGCGGATTTCCGCTCTCTGCACCCAGCAGGCTTGGTAAAGAACTCAGCGTCCTCCTCACGCCCTCGGTGGGCCTTTTCAGGTCCGAGTGCCAGGGCCGGGGGAGCTGGGGTTCGTGTGTCTGCTGGCAGCACAATGGGTGTGGACGAGCCCACCATTTGGATATCTAACAAATACAGGCTCACAAAAGGGGTTTTGGCACATCTGGCAGAGCTTTTTGTCCGAGAGCTGAACTGAGCTTCCCTTCAACTTCATCTGCAAAAAATAAATAAATAAATAAAACAAAGGAGAGAGAAATAAACACCGAGGACCCTGTCATCTACAGTGACACCAGAGCACATCTGCGTTACCCTGTGGATTGTTACTACTCCTGAGGACTGCTTTCACATCAACCTCTCAAAACAGAACACTAGAGGTGAAAATTAACAAAAATGTCCCAAGTAACTAGAGAAGTTAAAAAAAAAAAAAAAGCTATAAAACTGCTTTCTTATTTTACAAATGTACTTCCTATTTGCTTGGTCAAGGCATTGCTAACCAGATCCTCTCTCAAACATCTGATGCAAAGTCCCACTGTGTCGGAGCTGAGGAAGGTCGGACAGATCATCTAATTCTCTGGTCCACTCATTTGCAAACAAGTCAAAGCCATATGGTCGATGACTGGCACGGTCCTCCCTGGTCCTGGGAAATATACTCTCATGTGTTTAAAGGTAACTAACAAAACTGGGCTGTACCTCCCTCAGACACTGTTTCATAAACAGGACAGTAGTTCAGCAAGTTAAAAAGCCTTTTCACACAGTTCACTGGTGTCAGCCCAGGCAAGCACCCTGTACTCAGTTTCATCAGTCCTTCAACAAGCATTTCTTAAACACCTTTGAGACCCCAGGTTTGGCTCTAGGGATACCAAGATAAACAGAAGAAGTTTCCTGCCCTCAAAGACCCCAGAGTCTAAGAGTGAAGGGAGACGGTTATGGACACGGGCACGGAACATGCAGGTAGACAAAGGGGGGAATTTACCTGCTTGAAGGGACATGAAGGCTTCACAAAGGAAAAACTACTAAGACTGGGTTTTGAGTGGGCAGTCACCAGGCCCAAAAGGAAAGGTTAAGAATATCTCAGAGGGAACTGCAGGTACAAAGGCTGTGTATATGAAACAACACATGACATCAGGGAGGTTCCACATGTCCTGGGGAAGCAGGGAGAGGTGAAGAGGGCCAGGCCAAAGGAGAGGAGAGGGGACTTTCCAGGCCTCAACTCCTCCCCTGGAGAGTCATAAAGGCTTCTATATGGGAGAACCATGTCAGGTTCTCACTCAGGAAACATCCCTCTGCTGGGCGCATGCTGTCCAGCATGTCCTTCTCTAACAGGGGAGAAGAATAGCGCCCTCCAGCCCAGCTCCCACCTCTGCTTCCATGCACCCCAGTTTCTACGTGAGGTGAATCATGTGTCCAAGGTGTCGAAGATGCAGAAAAAAAAACTGACAAAGAATAACCTTCCCAGGTAACTACCTGAAATACAACGGCCCCAGGGGCGGTGGGGGGGCGGGAGGGATGTCAAGAAGGTTGGCTCGGCCACCAGGGCCTGGCACTCACCTTGTCGTATTTATAGATCAGGTTTTCAGACTTGGCCAGTCCCAGAGCCACCTGCGTGGTCCTGCGGGCATGCACACTGTTCCGCACAGCCCCGGTCAGGAACGGGCGCAGGAGCTGCACTGACCAGCCACCCGGCAGCAGCTGCAGGACCCGGGCAGCGTCAAAGTTGGCCGCGTGGCGGTTCAGCAGGTCGGCGGCGGCCATAGCCAGCTCAGGTGCGGTGGGGCCAGGCTGCAGGTACATGGCCAGCAGCGTGTGGAAGAGGCGCTGCCGGTACGGCGGGTCCCGGCCCTCGGAGCGCCACAGGCAGTAGTCCTCGGCCGCAGAGAAGTCCTGCAGCTCGTGCACCAGGATGCGCAGGGCCTCCTCGTGCTCCTCCAGCTTCCCATGCAGGATGGCGCTCTCCATGGGGAGGCCAGCACCCCGGATCCTGTCTGTGCAGCAGCAGCCTGCAGTCAGAGCCAGTCCCAGCCTGCCCGCCCCATGCCCTCCTCTTGAGAAAGGGCAAAGCACACTTGGCTACCTAGACGGTTCATACAAGGCTCGCAGGTATCCCCATGCTGCAGATCGGGGTGCTCCCAGTGGGGCAGCCAGGCCCTACTTCTGGGTAGTGCCTAATTGCAGAATACATATTTTTAATAATGCTTAGTGACTGAACAAAACAAATGACCTGTCATCTCAGCAGGCCCAAGTGACACATGAGCATCACGGCTCCAGGCTTCCAATTAATCCAGCATTGTTCCTATTTTCCCAGTCTGGGAACTTTCAACGACAGCAGAAAGAAACTATACTGATTTAAATTCAGACACTAACCATCCCTGGCAAAAAATGTGTGGTGAACTCCTTTATTTCAATTTAAACTATATTTCACATAAAGTAGTATGGGTTCATGTTGTCAAAAATCCCTATCTACGTTACTCTACAGCTCTTCTTTTGTTTCTCCTGCATTCAAGTTTTTAGGCTATAAGTAAAATGGCACCATCACAGAAAGTTCTGCCCAAGGCCCTGCCCGTCGTGGGCTGTGTCTCATGGAGAAAGAGGCCCTTTGCTTTCCAGCCAGTCCCCCTGTAACACAGGAAGATAATGGGACATCTTTTCCTGCTGTGAAAGATATTTCAGGGGCCAACATTAATACTCAGATTATAGGCCTCCCGCCTTTGGAGCTTGACCATACTCAGGCTGGAAGCGCATGGCAGACATGTGCAGCAAAGAACTGGTTGTACCATGTATGCCGCCCAGGGAACTAAACACAGAAGCTGCAGTGTGCATTCTTGTCAGACGCGTGAGGAACGGTCACCAAATAATTACTAAGTGGCTACCATGTTTAAGGCACGGGACAGGTGCAAAGATGGTTAAGAAACCACATCTGCCATCTGTCATCCTGTTTATATGAGATTCTTAGCCACCCCGAAAGGGCAGGCTGCACAAGAATTATCATCACACTGTGCCCAGGCTGGCCACCCCCAAGTCACCTATCATAGTAAATATGCCGACTTGGGCCTGGCACATACAACCAGTCCTCGTGATTCACAGATCCTATATTCATGAATTTGCCTGCTTGTCTAAATTCCTCCATAACTCCAAAATCAGCAGTTGTGGTGCTTTTATGATTATTTGCAGACATGTGCAGGGTGGCACACAATTTGAGCCACCTGCTACGCATGTTTCCCACTAAGGTCCCGTCAGGCAATGTTCTGTCTTCTAGTTGCAGCCCTTATTCTGCAAATAGTCCTCTCCGTGGTTTACTCAGTGCCACAATTTTTGCATTTTTGTGCTTTTTTGTTGGTAATACTGCCCCTTAAAATGGGCCTCCAGCACAGTGTTGAAGTGTGGCCTAATGTTTCCAAGCACGGGCAGGTTGTGATGTGCCTTGTGCGGAAAGCGTGTGTGTTAGCTAAGCTTCATTCAGGCCTGAGCTAGAGTTCTGTTGGCTCTGAGTTCCATGTTCATGGATCAACAATACCTATTAAATAAGGTGTCTTTACAAAGAAACACTCATAAAACAAGGGTATGTACTGCTTGGCTGATGAAAATGTTGTGATCAGCAGTTTGCAGGAACCTGCCTCTATGTTTCTCTGGGAGAATGGTTCAGTGTCCGTGGAGACTTTTTAGAATATAACTATGGTGAATAATGAGAAGTGACTATGGTTAATGGTCAAAAAACAGTGTCAATGCTATTAAGCAGAAATACACTATTAATTCCAGTAAGAACAAATCTGAAAATTCTACGATGTCAAATACATTAAGAAACTCATCAATTGTACCAGGCATGGGCACTGTGCTGCTCTGTGGCACTTTCCACAACACAAAAACCATGGGCTGTGTACCCCAAGGAATGAAAACCAGGCTCCTATCCAAGATACCTGCCTACCTTCCTACGGCTCAGGGCTCGGAGCCTCACGCAGCCTGAGTGGGCTGCTGGGGGCAGTGCCAGCTGGCACGGTCTCACCCAAACACTGGTGCCATCAGAAGGAACTATGATTTAAGCACACCAAGGCCAAATAAGGCAGTCTAAATGATGTGATGCTCAACAAGTAACACAGACTTCCAAACCCAGTGGGGCAGCTTTATGTCACCGACCAAAGGGCCAATGTCTGTTTCTTCACTCTGCCCTCCAGGAAGGCTGACTTTGTGCCAAAGGAGGCTCAAGGAATCACCCCATGGACTCAGGACAAGGAGCTGTGCCAGAGCCTTCATTTGTTCCCACCCTCCTGCTGGGTGCAGTGGATCAGGGAGAGACCAGTGGGCTACTCCTTACCTATCAGGATGTGGACTCGGTACAGATCGGACTTCTGGAGCAGGTGCTGGAGCTTCACCTGTGTCTCTGTCGCTTCCACACCTTTGCTGTTGGTGCCGGACCTCTCCTGCAGCACCTTGTCCAGGTAGAGGAGGGCCAGGTGCGTGTGGTACTCTTCCTTCTGCAGGAGATGGGGATCCAAGCAGACAGACAGTGTTTGTAGGCGGGAAGTGGGAACTCCCCCAGCCAGCAGGTGCTCCCAAGATCAGGACTGCGCCAAGGCAAGCGGGGCAGGGTCTCTGGGGCAGTTAACAGGACATGCTCACTGAATGAAAACATCCCAGAAACCACAATACAGAGAAGGTAGACTTATGATCTGTGAGAAAAAATGCAAAAGGGTCGCTTCTCATTTGAGAAGTGAGGGCCACAGGATTTAGGTACTTTTCAGAAAGGTGAAGCTTCCCTCATTTCCCTAAGGATAATAACAAAGGAAGATAGAGACAAAGCCATGCGCTCCAGGCTGCAGAAACCTCCAGCGCCCTAGGCCATCCACAAATACAGGCTGAGCATCCTGGGAACAGGGCATTTAAAATACTACATTAGAACATTTAAAACACCTACACCTGGGCAGCCCCTGTGGCTCAGCAGTTTAGCGCCACCTTCAGCCTAGGGTGTGATCTTGGAGACCCGGGATTGAGTCTCACATCAGGCTCCCTGCATGGAGCCTGCTTCTCCCTCTGCCTGTGTCTCTGCCTCTCTCTCTGTCTCTCTCATGAATAAATAAATAAAAATCTTAAAAAAAAAAAAAAAAAACAAACACCTACACCTAAAATATTGCATTAGAGCCATCTGCCAACAAGCCTTCTAGTCCACCTCTATCTCTTAGGTCACTACTATGACCGGGCAGCCCTGCACACGTTAGTCTAAGTTTGGAGGTGCTCACCTGCAGTCTTCTGTCTATGACTAGATGTTCCAGGTACTTGACAAGGGCTTTAGGGTATTTTTTAAGGCAAGTGATTATACTGTCTGGATTAAAACTGTTCTGCTGTTCATCCAAAGGTCTCTTGGTGAAAACTTGAACTCCAACCTGAAAGAAGAATGGCAATTTTGTTATGGCTTTTTTCCAAGACACCACCTTTTCTTTATTCTGAGCACTGCCCATTTATGTTTGGGTAATATTATTGTCAATACAGGGGATATAGAGGATACAGAAGGGCACCTGGATGCCTCAGTTGGTTAAGTGGCCAACTCTTGATTTTGGCTCAGGTTGTGATCTCAGGGCTTTGGGATTGAGCCGAGCCCTGCATGGGCTCCATGCTCAGCACAGAGCCTGCTTGGGATTCTCTCTCTCTCTCTTTCTCTGCAGCCCCCAAAACAAACAAACAAATAAATCTTATTTTTTAATTTTTTAAAGGTTTTATTTATTTATTCATGATAGAGAGAGAGAGAGAGAGAGAGAGAGAGAGGGAGAGAGGCAGAGACACAGGCAGAGGGACAAGCAGGCTCCATGCCGGGAGCCCGAAGCGGGACTCAATCCCAGGACTCCAGGATTGTGCCCTGGGTCAAAGGAAGGCGCTAAACTGCCAAGCCACCCAGGGATCCCCTAAATACATCTTTTAAAACCCCACAAAAAACAAAAACATAGGGATACAGAAAATCAGTGCAGGATGGGACTCTGACAGAGACCAAAGAGCATGACACAAAGGCAGGAAAGATGACCTAAACTCTGAAACCTACTCATACATCTAGTCGGAACTTCTTCCCAAAGGGTCACAAATTAAAGAAAGAAACATTTATTGGTAGCAGGTTTTGACCCAAGAAGCTTTGGCTTTGTGCTATTAAGATCGTCTGAAAACAAGGATGGCCACTTACTGAACAGTAAGTGACAGAGTATGTACAGTACTGAGTATCCTGTAAACTCAGTACTCTGCACACTAGTATCCGTGATGTGGTTCATCTGTGCAGATCCAAGGCCAGTCTGGAGCAAGTTTCCAGACTGCCTTTCTGTACCTGTCAAATGGAGCTCACTGTGGCAACTCCATCTCCCAGGGAAATGCTAATGGGTCAAGCAGGGAAGTAAATGCATCCTGCTCCTCTCCAGGCACTGATGTGTGCTCACTCTATCTCACACTGACACACACACACACACACACACACACACACACACACACACCACCCCCCTCATGGGCAATACAGCACAGCTCCCTTGAGTATGAATTCTCAGTTCTGTTAGCCTGGATCTCAGTTCTGTAAGCCTGGATCTGTCTGTGCTGTACCAATGACACGACATGGGGGAAGTCTCCAAAGCTGAGCTTCAGTTCCCTTGTCTGTAGCTGCCACCTCCTGACATTGCTGTGGCATTTAAGAGGTGATGTGCATTGAGCGGCTGGCACCTCATCAGGCACACAGAATTCTAGGGATTATCTGCTGATGCCATCCGTCAGCACTGTGAAGAGCCCAAAGCGTCCCACAGCTTTGAGTCTGCATTGCAGGTGTGCGTGAGTATGTCCGGGTACATTATCTATGCGTGTGCACAGAGACAAGGTAAAGATGAAGGAAAAAGTACACGAGGCACAGGGCTTGGACCTTCCTGTTCAGATGGCACCATGGAACACAGACCCTAGCTGAGATTTTAGAAAGGCAGATGTGACACACAGAAAATTCTATGTTTATGATGAAGGTCCTCCATCAGAAAGCTAAGTTTGTCTCTCCAAGGGGAGCCAAGGAAACGTGTGTTTTTAACGGTGAGAACTGAGATGCTATTATTAACTCTTTTCCAGTCATTCTGGGGCTTCCCTAAGGAGTCTTGAGCTTGCTGCACACTTCCCCCTGCCCCCAGGAGTGAGCAGCCACCAGCCACCAGCACCCCCTCTCTGCTGTCCCTTCTTGGCCTCGAAGATGGCAAGTCCCGTGCAGCTTCCTTCCCTCCTCCAGACCCACAGCTTCCATGCCAGGGGCTGTGGCAGCACAGAGACAGGACAAGGGGTGGCCTGCTATGGCCCAGGCAGGGGCACCACGCCCTGTGAGGGGACAGTCTGATACTGCTCCGACCCACCAAAAATGGAGGTGCCACACTTGGTCAAGCAGGGGGATTCACACAGACACATACACACAGACACACCCACACATTTTTCAAAAGACGCTAAGAAGGTGACCTGGCTCTGCTTTCTGCTTTTCTGTAAAAGTGGCCTGCCTCAGACAGATATGCCAAACAGCACATCTCAGGACTGAGATGCAAGACTTTCCTAAGGGCTGGCACGCCAGGGGCACACTGAGATGTATTAGAAGGGAGCAAATGACAGGCAGGCTGAGGCTAGAGTGTGATGGCTTGTGTCTCACTGGAAACAAAGCTTTCTATTTTTGCCAGCCACCCCCTCCTCCCAAAAGAAAAAGGCATTTATAAGGCACAAACCTCTTCACTTTTCTGCAGGACCCAATCGGCATACTTCCAGACAAGTTCCTGGTCTAAGCTGTAGGTGAGGAAGTCAACGACATATTCATACAGGTCTGAGCGAGTGGAGTCATGAATGTCGCCATTCACGATGTTCACCCACAGCTGGAGGGGAGAAAATTAGAAAGAGAAATGGAAGGTTACATACCTTCTAGGATTATCTAAGCAAGAGCATACGCTCACTCATTTGGCCTTCTGAGACTTGAAAGTAGTAGGACACATTTTGAATGCTTGTGTCAATTTTAAAGTTTTCAGAGAAACAGAACGATGGGGAAGACGTGGCCCAGGAAACCAAGGAGATAAAGGGCCAGATTCTTTTTCTTTCCGTCCTAACGGTATTGCAGTAATGCAAATAGGAAACACAGGAAGTGGTAGATGTATTAAAAAGGTTTCTCCATGAAATAGAACAATCACTGACAGCATCTCAACCCAGAAGAGGAAACTCACCAGCCTCCACCAGCGGGGCTGTTTCCACCTTCCCCACCTCGGGAATCCTCGCCGTTGAAGTCCCTGTGGACTGTCATAGGCAGACACTGTGCTTTCGGAAATACTAGTGATTCTGTCCCTTACTGTGCTGTCTTGTGCACCAGGGCTCATGGCAGCTGCTAATAGTAACAGTCCCTCACTAGATCATCCAGAAACTTCCCTGCCATGTCAACCCAAGCTTCCTGCCAGAGACCCAGAGTGAGGCTGCATCACGTGGGGGTGGGGGAGGGAGGCTGCCCCACAGCCATACCGCATCCCCTGTACCTTGCCCACCCACCTGCCCGCCTGCTGCGCTGCACTTCAGGACCATACCACCACCGGCACGAAACCCAAGAAACAGGGCTGGCAGGGTCAACTCTGTGATTCTGGTATCAGCATGTGAACCTTTCTCATGATACCAGTTTCTTTAACACTGAATTCCTCAAACCAAATAAGCTAATCACACACAGAAATATGTTTTTTTTTTAACCAGTAGAATCCCACCATATATGAAGATATCTTTCATACCACTTCGATTTTGCAAATCCCTCCTATGTAGCTCTGCTGATGTTACTATTATGCTCACATCAAGCTGTAATTCCTAGGGTTGTGTGTTTTACAGTATAAAAATGTTGCCCCTGACACTCAAGTCTACTCAGCCACTGGGTATGTATTGATGGAAACCCATTTTTTTTTTAACTTCATCTGCAATCATATCGTTACCATGACAGTGACTGCATGCGTGGCTTTGCCAAAGTCATGAGGCTGACCTTAGCTTTGTGACCACTGCTAATGTTCTTGGCCACTCATAGAACAAAATAAAAAAGGCCCATGAGGAAACTATAATACAGAGCGATACCGGTGGCTAACAAGTGGCAGAAGGGGACAGTGTCTCCTGAAGAGTCACAAGACTTGGGAGGAGAGACGAGATATGAGCCTAGAAACGAACAGCCAGGGCCACCGGAACAGTGGTTCACATCCCCGTTCTATTGCTGAGCATGGCTGTGACCCCAGGCAAGCAAGTGGCCTTCATCAGCTTTCGTTCTGTCCCAGGTGATGAGCGAGAATGATTTACCCTGCTCACGGGCAATAGTTATTGTCATTGATAGTGGAAATCACAAACTGTTATCTGCAGGGTTATTTTCCCAGTAAGGTAGTGATGTCATATGCCATGTGGCTCAGTAAGAAATCATTTACTTTTGTTTCCTCAAATTTCAAAACCTCAATATTGATAATGTCCTTGAAAGAAGATGTAAAGACAAAAGAAAACTGCTGACTGACTTTTCTCAAGGAATTCACTTTCTAAAACAATATTATATTCGTTCAGTAAAAAAAAGTTGTGGGTCGGGCAAAAGTGGTCTCTGTCAACTTGTGCATTTATTTTCCAAGTTAAATGATAATGATTTTTAAGTCATGCTAAGATGCTTTTGAACTAACCTGAACAGCAGCCGCATCTTGGTTATTATAATGATAGAGCAGTCCGAGTGCAAAATACCTGAAAGGAGACAAGGTGGTAAGTACACCCTCTCCCCACCACCTGCTGTGGGTGGCACCCGCCCAGTGACAGCCCCTGATCGCCTGTGTTCGAGGAGTTCAAAAACCGATTTCCAAGGACAACAAGATCTTCATTTCTATTTATTTACTCTGGTATTAAACTGTATGCCCTATTGGGGCACCTGGGTGGCTCAGTGGCTAAGGATCTACCTCTGGCTCAGGTCGTGATCCCGGGGTCCTGGAATTGAGTTCCATATCAGGCTCCCTGTAGGGAGCCTGTTTCTCCCTCTGCCTATGTCTCTGCCTCTCTGTGTCTCTCATGAATAAATACATAAAATCTTAAAAAAGAATCTGCCCTATCAATTTCCAAAAAAGGATCATATTCAAGTCTAGGATGAGCCAAAAAATAAAATAACTATATTACAGAGAATCAAAATTGGAATTGTTTTACAATTTCCTCAAATATTAATCTAATCTTGTATCTTTTCAGATGATCACCGTCAACCCATCACGAAGTGTCGAAGAATATTTGGAGGGTGTGTCATCAGAGCTGTTACTGAAAGGGGGTGTCAGGAGCCTGAAGAACGACAGCAATGCAGGCCCACAGGGCCCAGCTGTTACAGAGAACAGAAGGTCCAGGAGGGTCAGGGAGGGCACCTAGGTATCTAGGCCCAAGGTTCAATTCAGGTTCTGTTACTTGAGGACTGTGTGGCCTTGAGCAAGTGGAAAGCCTGCCTGGCCCCCCATTTCCTCAGTGGTGAGTGGGAAGGGTGAGCAGTAGCTCAGGCACTGCCCGGGCATGAGCTGCTCCAGCCTCCCAAGTTCCACAGGAGCGTCCTACTCCCTGTCCAGTTCCTCCCCAGCCAGTGATGGACCAAGCTGAGCCAGGGGGGGATCCTGGATTGCCTCCCTCTGAGAGCGAACTCTCAAGGTACCCAACTATTCATGCCCTCCTCTTTTCCTCAGTCTTTCAGGAAGTTATACTGACTCTCTGGACCCTACCAGTCCAAGCCACGACTATGAGGCATCAGTGAGGTTTTCTGGTTCCTAAGCAAAGTAATTCCCTTCTATAGCATGTCTGGGAAATGGAGGGAAAGTGCTGGGAAGGGCCAACACCCACGTGGAGACCAATCCTGAGCCCCTATTCCACCTGAACAGGATCTATACTGTAACCCCTAAGATTCTCGTGGGACTGCATCCGTCCTTCTACATTTCAAATACGTAACAAAAATCACAGATGAAGAACCTTACTGCTTAAGGCAGTCTAGAGATCATCTGACACTTCTGAAAGAATCCCCCCTCACCCCGTACCTGCCCAGGATGGAGAAGCTACCGGCTCTTACCCAGCCAGGTGCTATGGCCAACTGCCCTTGTGTGTCAGGCAAGGGGGCGGCTGTCTACCAACTCCTGCTCATTATGAAGGCAGAGTTCAAAGCCATAAACTTTTATCAACAAGATCAAGAAGTCTCCCTTTTAATCTATTTATCCAGACAGCTATCTATCTGTGAGATTTGGCCTACTGATGACTAAAGTGTGCTATTAATTTCACCAACATGCATGTGGCATCTTCCACGGGAGAGTTTTACATGGAACAGTATGGATATGAATGCTAAGAATCCCTTCATTTACTAACTGGGCCTCTGACTGGCTGTAATTACTAGCCTTAAAGAGTTGCAATGGGGGGCACTTGGATGGCTCAGTTGGTTAAGCGTCTGCCTTCGGCTCAGGTCATGATCTCAGGGTCTTGGGATCAAGCCCTGTGTTGGGCTCCCTGCTCAGCAGGGAGTCTGCTTCTCCCTCTCCCTCTGCCCCTCCCTCTTCTCCTGATCTCTCTTTCTTTCTCAAATAAATAAAATCTTATAAAACAACAACAACAAAAGAGTTGTTATGAGAGCTAATGCCTTCCAAGACCTCTCTAGTTGTTTGCAGACCGTGCCAAGGGTGATCTAACTTGAGGGGTGCGGGGATGTCTCTATGACATCATGGAAGTCACTTGATGAGTGTCCTGGGGACTCACACCCACCAGCTGTGTTGGCTTCACAACAGCCCAACCCCCTTCACGAAGCCCCTGGCCACATGTGGGAAGGGAACACTCACTTTTTGTGCTTCTCTAGCCAGGCAGCGCTGTCTGTTAGGAGACAGGAGTTCTCAGTGACCAGGAGGTCCAGCAGACTGTCATGGTCAGCCTCTGCGTACAGCTTGAGCAAGGCCGTGTCGATATCCTCTTTGTAGCCATTGGCTACCTCTGTGCTGCGGACCTCATTCAGGTAGCTCATGAGGAAGCGCTTACACTTGGCCATCTTCTCCTGGTCCCCCTGTGTCAGCTGGTTCAGGTCTGCATACTCGTGGAGAGGAGGGTGGGACCGTGTGAATGAGGAAGAGGTGGGCAACAGGAAGGGGTACAGAGAGATCAGCTCCCGGACGTCAAGCTGGCCGCTTCTGCAATTACAGTGTCAAACTAAATGAAGCAAAAAGAGAGAAAGACTACACATAGGCACACAAAACGACATGGGGGAGGGGGCGTGCACATCCGCACACAGTAATGGGGAGCTGACGTGTGGGTGAGTCCTAATTGGCAAGCCCAGCAGAGCACGTGATCCCAAGAACGCATGAGGGGACCACAGAGAAAGATACAGACACTACCAGTGCTGATGCCCAGTATCAAGACCTAAGGTGGTCTGAACACCAAGTGAGCATCAGACTCCATGGAAACCAAGGCCAAGAAAGGAATATGGAGGGAACACAGCACTGTCTGGTCAAAGGCAAAGTACAGTCCTTCTGAAACCAACATTTGTCCTGGCACCAAATTATAAGCAGGTTTGCTCAATGGCCCACAAAGGGACTTTGTCAGACGTGACTTACAACTGCCTCATCAAAGATCTTAGGACAGGAGCCATGGGAGTGTTCATGAGGCTGTTGCTCTGCTGACTCTCGATGGCCTCTCAGAGCATAAGGTTAGGCCACAACTCAAACAGCCGCGTGGTGTCCTAACCTCAGAAGGCCAGGGAACCCATCTGGTGATGTCCTACCTCTACTGCCTGTAGGCCCCGCCGTGCTCGCAGGCCTACTCATCCTGTCCACAATGATGACAACGGCAGCATCACGGAGCTGCAGACCTCAACCTTGGCCCAGGAGCAGCCCCACCTGTGGGCCCCTCTTATGGAAACAGCTGCAGGGCCCCCGACATGAATGGGAACCCCAGGTAGGGCCTGGGGTCTACACACCCTGCAACTTTCACTGCACCCACCTCCCTGCAAGTTCTGACAGCCTCTCCTCCTCCCCAGCTTCCAGCCTCTGGTTCTCCTTGCTTCCACTCCTGCCACCTCCCCACTCCACCTTCCTTGCTGCTGGGCCTCTCGAGGACAAACCTCAGACCTCTGAGCACGGCATTCTTCCTTGCTGCTCCCAGTGACCTTACAGCTTTGGCTTCCACCATCCTGCCCACTCTATGATGCTTCTGCACCACCCATCATTTCCCTAGTTTACACATTTCATGCCTTAGGCTTTGCTGCCTTGCTTCTTCTGCTTAAAGCCATGGCCTTCCACGGAAGCAGTTTTGCTCCCCAGGGGACTTTTCTCCATGTCTGGAGATACTTCTGGTCACGACTGGAGGGTACTACTGGCACTGAGTGGGGAGAGGCCACAGTTCCTAGGATGCACAAGAGGCCGCCCATAACAGATTATCCAGCCCAAAAGGTGATGACAGGTATGATTCTCAATTTTGGAAGCTTCCAGCCAAATCCTGATCTAAGCCCATGCTGTGCATTGCCCCCAAAGCACTCCACCCCCACCGTGGAGCGGCACCCACGTTGCTGCCCAACGGACACACAGCCAGAGTCCAGACCCACATGGGCATGCCATAAAAGCAGGGTGCAGTGTGACCCTGACATTCTGGCTGTGACACTGGGGCCAAGTCAGCTTCATGGGAGATGTGCTGACCTGACCGGACACAAAGACATCTAGAGGAAGAGGCACAGACCGTGTGGCCCACAACGTGCATCATAAACAGGTTCTCTCCAGGCTGCCGACCAGGATTAGTTGGCAGTTGTGGCTTCTAGCTCTAAACTGAGAAAGAATCTGAGGATAGGTCTCAAATCAGTAAGAAAAAAAAATCACAAGTTATTAGCAAGATCTGCCGTGGGCACCGGAAGGGAAAGTGGAATCACGCTTCTCTTCGGCATGCCTACTTCAAGTATTAAGTGTCGGTCACATTTTTGACAAAAACTGAGCAGCCATCAATTTAAGCTATTAAGGGGCCGAAGCATGAGAAACAGGAACCTCATGTTAATGACCAGCAGGCCCTCCACTTACTCTGTCACACAGTCTGAACTCTTCTAGGAATGCATGATGACCATTCGCCCACTGTTACAAATTAACTCACGAGAAGAAGACAGTCCCGTGACCCCGAGGAGGGTTTTGACACCACCTGGCTAAAACAGGTAGGGCAGAAAGGAGCTAGGTCCACGGGGACAAAGAATCTACCTCAGTCCCCAAGTTACTGCTGACCCTGCCAGGAACAGATGATGATAGCACGCAGAATTCACATACATGTAAGTTATACAGGGCATCACTCCTTGCTAAGTGACTATACTCAGAAGTGTGCTCCTCCAACCAGAGCAGGAGGCTGGGCCTGGGCTGAGTCCACGCCCCACAGAATGGACTGCGATGGCATGCTATAGTCGTGCTCTGCTCTGCTTGCTACTTGGATGTGAAGGATCTGTTCGGACCCTTTGTTATACACTTTATCCTCTAAACTGTGTCGAATCTAGTCTGGTTAGTCCGAAAAATTATATCCTAAGTTGTCCTTATGAAGGTTTCCGTGCAAAGTCTTTGGAAGGAGCAGTTTCTACCGGTCTTCCCAGAGGCACCTGCTCTTTTCCTAAACTTCTAATTTCCTGTAAAATATCTGAAGAAAAGGAAGGTGAGCAAATAATAGCATTTTCCTAGGAATCTTCCACGTTAGTGAATTCACTCCAGGATTCCCTTCTCCTCTCTCCACGGGCCTGCTATGGGCACCTCCTCGTTAGCTTCTACCCTCCTCAAGACACAGGGCAGGTAAACTGAGGGTAAGGGGTGGGGGTGGAGAATGAGCATCGGTGGCGGGTGCTGCTGTCAACAAGCCTCCCCATCACCCCTGAGCACACTCTAATCATGGCATCCCAATCGAGATGAAGGTTTGGGCCACAGAGGGACATGAGGGGAGGCTCGCCACCAGCACCTCAAATTACCTGAAGAGCTCCTTAGCTTCCAGGAACTGAAGCTGTGCAAACTGTATAAACCCCGCCTGCTGCAGAATCCTTCTGTACATTACCTGCAAGGAAAGACAGGTTTAATCCATCTCTTAGACACACCCTAAAACCAACACAACAGGAGAAGCTTTCTGATCAGAACCCAAGCCAAAAAAAAAAAAAAAAAAAAAAAAAAAAAAAAAAAAAAAAAAGAACCCAAGCCAAATGTTCGTGGTTACACAGGAACTGGAAGTTCCAACCAAGGTAAAGAAAAAAATGGCATATATGAAATTATTTTCAATATAGACAAATATATTTGTGGGCGTGTGTGTGTCAATCAACCCCCTCATTCCTGAAATAATGCTGTTCGCTATTTGACTATTCTCCCTCACTTTGTCCTCAGATCTTCCCCCTAAATCTCATTTCCTTCCCAAATGTGTTCTTTGATCTTCCTCCTCTTCCTTAACTCACAGGACAGCAGTGAGGGCTTCTACCTCTGGATGCTCAGATGAATATCAACAGCTCCAGTGTTTCTGGAGGTCCAGAAGCTGCTCACCCTGCTTCCAACTCCTCTGGAATTGACACCTCACTTCTGAGTATCCCTCAGAGCACAGGGCCAATGCCATTTAATCAAAATAGATAAACCCTCATGCTTTCCCAGCCCACACTGGGAAAATGCAGTGCATTCTCTCTCCTGGAGCTGCATGATCCATAGTCGCACACCAGTCAGAATTCCTGCTGTCAAGGTGCCGTTTGTTTCAGCCAGTACCACCAAGGTTTCCTTGACCACAGAACTTCTTTCTTGTGACATCCTGTAACAGCAAAGCGCGCTACAGAAAGCTCTCCTGTGGTGTCTTGATTCCACCCTGCTGCTATCCAATGTGGTCAGTGCTGGACATGCAGGCATCCATCCTTTGCCGGAAGTAGCCCTAGGACATGTCTCTTTGCTCTGTTCATACTGGCGCCATCCTACAGCCAGGCTGTCACCCTCACATGATCAAAGATTCTACTCATGATTCAGACCCTGAGAGTTCAATTCCTCCACCTTCCAACCACTGTGCTGCTGTATGAGCCATGAATTCCTTGGAAGCACAGTGCATATGTTACTCCTCTTTGTAGCCCCACACCAAGTGAACACCAGACATAGCACCTGCCATTCAGGAAGTGCTTCTGGATCTGAAGAGCTGTTGTCTTGGTATTGAGACAATACTGCTGCTCAGAGATATTAAGATATTAGCCCAAAGTTAGTGAAGTCATAACTGGTAGAGCCGGGTTTAAAAAATTGATCTTTCGGAGTCTAGAGCCCAATTCTTTCCACTCACTGAGTCGCACAGTTATACAGCAAGCAGTTAATACTGTTACTCACTGAAGAAGTGAGAGAAGAGGAGACTTGGAACCTAGAGGCTAAGAATCCTGTTTCCTCACATCAGCTTTTAAAGGAATTTTTGCTGTACTTTTGAAGAGTTCTCAAAATGTAGCATTCCTTCCCTGTCCCCATAGAAATTCCTTGAGAGAAGTCAGAAAGGCAGGTTGCTTTTTCATCTCCTTACCTTTACCTTTCTTCCCTGACAGCAGCCATTTGTGGCCTAACAATATACACCCAACAATAAGCAGACAGGGGTGGGTCAAGGTTCTGTTATACAGGAATGCCAGTTCCATTTCCAGAAATAGATGTGATAAAGACTATCCACTTAGCAAAAAGGATCCAAAGGACCCAGCAGCTCCAGTAGAAGAATTCTTGATCACTGCCTGGCCTTGTGATGAGAAATCAGCCAAACTACAATTTACTCCTCGTGGTTGCAGTATTCAAATGCCATCTACTGTTTCCCTTCCTAAAGGGAAATAAAAAACACTTATGCAAACACTCCCAATCTTTAAGAATATGGAGTTACTTTTTGCATTCTAGTCCACAAACACTCTAGGTAGACTTAGAAGCAGCATGCAAAGAGATCCCATCATCCTGAACATAAGCATCTAGAGGCAAAACCATGGATGATACATAAAACCACTGACAGACCTAAAAACACCTGATCAAAAACCTTAGCAAGCATAGCCAATTCCCAGTGCTCTGAAAGTCTGTCTCCTTTCCAGACTGCCTACTATGACTGACTGCTCCTTTGGCACTCCACTCAGGTGATGCGGACTATAAACCTGGGGCCAGGTTGGCCAGGAGGACAAGGAGGATGGCCATGTGAGGAAAAAGAACAAGAACGTCTGTTTATCTTCCCAGCATCAGAACTAATTCAATGGAATCTTTAGCTGTCTTTTTAACTTATTAATTTGTCCCTTGGTGTAAGGTAGCTATTAGAAGTCCCAGGCCAAGAGAGTAAATTAGCAAAATAGAGCTCTAAGTCATGCCACTCACTCAGCACAGAGATGGGGGGCTCCTACGAGCCAGGTGTAAGAGGTCATGTATATTCTGGGAGCAAAGTGAAACTGAAGTCAAAACTTCTGTTTCTACTATCCTATTTCTGAATTGAGATTTCTAAATTTCATGCTTTGGGTAACTAGAAATGTTGTGAAACAGAAGATTCTATTCTATTTGATTTAGAATGAGGTTTTTTTAAGGGCAGAAAAGCCAACTTCTAGGATCAGGCTTGGATCCCCCAATTCCCACCTCAGGGGTTTAGCACTTCCGCTTTGCCAGTGGGCTCATTTTCAGGACAGCAGGGTAGGTGGGCATACCCCTTTCCTACTGAGAATAACTGTGTATCTGTTGTTAACAAATCACCAGGTACAGTCATTACCAACCAGATACAAACCCAGAGGACAGCCTACTCTTGACATGAGACTACCTATAAGTTTCTGGTTATAATGCTCTATAAGAAGAAGACTTGGGATATATGGTACCTACATATCATTCCTGTAAAATGAGTACAATTTAAATAAAAATTGGTACAAATGTTATACTTTAAACTGTATTCATACCTTTTCCTATAATACATACTTCAGTGGTGGGTTTTAGGCTTTTTAAAAACTCTTCTTACTTAATTATTGCCTAAATAGAAACACTTTTCCCAAAACACACTGGGTGAAACAGTAATCCCACCTAAGCAGACATGATATTCTCTCCTTGTTCAAAAGGCAATCCATCCTGATTAAGTTTGGAAACATATCTACGTGTATATATGTGTGTGTATTACTGTAAATGTTGATATGGGGTGTCTGGGTGGGGTCAGTCAGTTAAACATCTGCCTTTGGCTCAGGTCATTGATCCCATGGTCCTGGGATGGAGCCTCATATTAGGTTCCCTGCTCAGCAGGGAATCTGCTTCTCCCTCTCCCTCTGGTCCTCCTCCCCACTTGTGTTCTCTCTCTGTCTCAAATCAATCAATCTTAAAATAAATAAGTAAATGATATGTAAAATATATATGTAAAAAGTATTTACATGCCATATATACACACACCTACATATATAAAACAAATCCATAATGTATAAAACAATGTATTTTACATATGTCCCTTTTTGGGAATTCATAGAAAGATAGCAATAAAAATATAATACATGGATATTAGTATATTCGAAGCTCTGAGAAATCCTCCAATTAAGAAACCCAATTAATGCAACTGTACAAAACAGAACCTTTCCACCTTGCACCCATCACCATCCCAGAGCAAGGGTCTGGTGACATGCAAACTGGAAGCCATGCTCCAGAAGGCAGCCATGTAATGGGGAAGCATGCAAAGCAGGAAAAATGGTCAGTTCCAAAGGTGCGGATGGTGGGGGCCAGCATGAGAAGAGGCAAGGGAAGAGGGCCTGAGGAACTCAGCATGCATAACGAAACCTACCCAAAGCACAGGTCCAAACCCTTGCAAAGGATACACTAAGAGATAGGAGCACATGGCTGTTTAGAAGAAAAATGATGTTCTGAAGGCAAAAGCCCCCTTGCTCTTCGATCTTTTTTTCTTTACTGATATACATGTATTTTTTAAGATTTACAATGTAAGTGATGCATTCATATAGCTCAAATTTCAAAACATTCAAAGGGATTTAATCCCTCCCACTGCCAGCACTGCTCCAGAGATAATCTGATGCTATCAATTTCTGGGGTAGCCACAGAAATACGTTATGTGTTTATAAGCAAACTCCCCCCCATTTAATAGCACTAAAGACAGAGTACTGTCTGTACTCTCTGTACATATTTAACCCAGTGTCTTTCAGAAATCCTTCTGCCTTGACACACAAAGTCCCTGGTTCTCGTTCATGGCTCTGCAGCATCCCAACAGCCCTCTAGACCACAGTGCATTCAACCATTCCTCCACCGACAGCATCTGAGTCATTGGTTTTCTTTTTAAGTAAACAGTGTGATCGTGAAGCATCTTCTCCATTAGTTATTTTGCATTTTTGTGGTTAGATCCATAGAATACCCCTCTAGACACAAATTTGTAACTTGGGGAGAGATTCTCAAATTGTCCTCCCATAGGCAGTTTACATTCGCAGAAGTGCTATCTGTGAGTGTCCATTTCCCCACACCCTCAACAGAGTATCCTTGAGCCCTCTGATCCTTAACAATCTGAATGGAAAACATATTAGTGAGCTTTGAATTTGCACATCTCTATGAGTGAGACAAAATATCTTTTCATACATTTGTAAGACAGGTGATTTCAGTTTCTATGAAATATCTGTTCATATCCATTTTTCTATTGGGCTATTCGTCTTCTTTCTTATTTATTTGAAGGAGGTCCTAACATTTTACAGAAATCAGCCTACCTTCTGTGCTTTAAATTGCAACTACTTTTTTGCTACTTACTTTTTAAACTTATTTATAGTAGGTTTTACATGTAGAATATGTTTGTAAGTGTATGTATGTAAATTTATTAAATTTTTAAAAATTACTTTAAAATGTTCCAAAACCAAAGTATCTGGGAAGATAGTGGCATGCAGTCTTTTTAATCTTGCAGCTTCCTCATAAAAACAGAACAATTAGTTCATAGCAGTTCACAAGAGCCAAAAGGCAGAAGCAACCCAAGTGTCAGTGGATGAATGGATAAACAAAATGTGGTGTATCCATAAATGGAATATACTATTCAGCCTTAGAGAGGAAGGAAATTCCGACACATAGGCACTATACTATAGATGAGCCTTGATGACATTATGCTAAGTGACGTAAGCCATGGAACAAAAGGACAAATCCTGCATGAGTCCATTTACAGGAGGTACTCGGAACAGCCAAAATCATAGACCACAGAAAGTATGACATAGCCACAGGGAGGAGGAGGGGCAGTCGGCACTTAATGAAGACAAAGTTTCAGTTTTGCAAGATGACAAGTTCTAGAAATGCATGGTAGTGATGGTTGACCAACAATGTGAACATGCTCAATGCCACCAAACTGTAGACTTAAGAATGGTTAGGATGGTACATTTTATGTTAATGTGTATTTTACCACAAGTCAAACAAAACCAAAAACTCACCGACAACACTGACAACAGCATCAAGTGACAGCATCCCACAAACCCAGAAGTGAGAGCTGTTGGGGACAAACCAGCACCAACTATACAGGAAGCCAATATACATTATGAGACTGTGGGGAGCCACGGAGAGAGGCCAAGGGGGTTGTACGGTCATGAAAGTCAGAGTTTCCAAACCTCTGTCAGGAACCACTGGAAAGCCTGGGAGGGAAAGGCGCCTTCACCAGCAATAATCTGCCAGTAAGTGGCAACAATGAGAAAGGGAGCTTTAAACCAAGGAAAACCTCCTTGGGCATCTAAGACAAAAGGCTAACTCACTGAAAGGGAGAGGAATTCAGATTGTCATCTGATTTTTGTCGATGCTTGATGGCAAAAAATAATGGTGCAACTTATTTAAGTTTCTCATTGAAAGAGTGTGAGTCAATGATTTTAGGGCCAGCCACAGTGGTCTTCAGGCATAAAAGCTGCGGATGAACTGTTATCAATGTGTAGGGACAGTGTTCTCAAACCCCCATGCTGGGATACCTGATGGGGGATCGACTGCTGCAGGAAGCCAGAGGACTGGAGAGTCAGCAGCATAAAATGTGCCAGTGAGCATTCAGTATACATCTGCCCTGAGCAAAGACAGACAAATACAAGGGAGGCAGGAGATGCATTCAAACAGCAGAGACATCATGACCATCGAAACACAGGGGGCAACAGAGAGATGATGCAGAAGTACAATGTGCTCTCTGAGGATTAAGGAATGTGACTTGAACACAGATGCTGGGGGCTAGGAGGGAAAAGTGCT
Organism: Vulpes vulpes; assembly: GCF_048418805.1. Classification (NCBI taxonomy): domain Eukaryota; kingdom Metazoa; phylum Chordata; class Mammalia; order Carnivora; family Canidae; genus Vulpes; species Vulpes vulpes. The sequence continues at coordinate 66,619,522 of NC_132795.1, read as the reverse complement.
AAGGGCTTACCAGCTAATTCCAAATGCTGCTCAAAGTGGGTAATCGACAGACAATAGGAGCTCTCCCCAGCAAAAAAAAAAGAAAAAAGCCAAAGGACTTTTATAAAGTTAATACTATTAGAGGAACCATTAGAACAGAAATTGCAAGCTTCATGCCAAAAGAAGACCTGGGAATGAGGAGGAAGGAAGAGTGCTGGAGGTGGGGGTGGACAGGTGAAGGGAGAACAGCGTTCTGTGAATGAACGGTTTTGTTGATTTGACTTCTAAATTCTGTAAATATTTTACATAACCGAAAGACAAAATTAAATTCCAAAAAGCAATCCCTAGAAGACAAAAGTGCAAACAAAGGACCCTAACTACATACATGAGAGATGCAGTGGCGGGCCTGCACAGAGCTGGCTCCCGGGGGGCTCTAGCACAGTCACCTGACTTCACAGCCCGCTTGGGAGTTCCCCGAAGGACAGAGAGAATAACAAGACACGGCACTTACAGGACAACGGGAATGCAAACACTGCTGGGACTCTCTGTTCTCTGAAGGACTTTGTAATGACTTTGGGGAGTTCTGCAGACTGTACTGTGGTTACACTTAAAAGGGGACATCTTGACTTTTAAAGATATATACTCAACTAGTTTTAGATGAGACAGAAAAAGAAATAACAGGTATTGGAGTTCAAGCTTAAATAGGAAAACTGTCCATAGTACTCAACACAAACCAAGAGAACTTTCTGACACAAGCCTTTGTGTGTAACACAAGAGGTCTCCTTACTGCTGCTTTCTTTACAATGTCTTAAACCTTAAGATAATTTAAGCCCAGTTTTCTTTTTTAATTTTTATTTATTTATGATAGTCACACAGAGAGAGAGAGAGAGGCAGAGACACAGGCAGAGGGAGAAGCAGGCTCCATGTACTGGGAGCCCGACGTGGGATTCGATCCCGGGTCTCCAGGATCACGCCCTGGGCCAAAGGCAGGCGCCAAACCACTGCGCCACCCAGGGATCCCTAAGCCCAGTTTTCTTAAAGATCTAAACTCTCTGGCCCTTTGGGATCTCTAGGAGCATTATTCTTTTAATCCTGGTCCCAGAATTAAACTTCTTGATAAATCCCTCCCTAGTCCAGAAGTCAGTGACACAAAACCGACGAAACAGTGACAAGCCTGTCCACTAGATAGTTGTCCCTATTCCTCTCCCTTTCTGGCTTCTCTAAGCCCACAGTCCAGCATTTAGTGGCAAGCACCCTCAGGTTAAAATAAGTAACGTGCTTCATCATCTAAGAGTCACATCTCATCCTCAAAAACACAGACATGTTCAGGAAAAGTTCTCTCTAAACCTTTTCTGTCAATATTATTCTTCCCTTATGGTTCTGTTTTTAACACAAAACTTCTGCTCTGTAATCCACTATATCCCAGCTGTGTTTGGAGGAGTGGGTTACCATCACCCACTGCATGGCATTTTGGCCCCAGGTGTGACCAGGCTACCAAAGGACAGAAAGAGGGCAGAGTCTACCTAGGAACTCAGGAGGCCAAAACTTGAGCCATGTAGTGCAAACAGATGTATTAAGTGTTAACACACAAAGCGCAGGGGAGGGATGGGGAGGACTCAGAGGAGAGGGATAAGCAAAGTTCTGTATCATCGAGTACAGAAGCATACCCCAGTAATGGAAGCCAGTGTAAATAACAAGTCAGGCAAAGGGGGAGGACAGAGAGGTGTGTGAAAGCACACGGCGCCTTCTGCAAACGGGCAGGCAAGGCACATGGGGTGAAGTGCCACTTCACAGGGCTGGCACTGATGCAGCTGGACAGGTGGCCCCATGTGAAACCATCTCAGCTGGCCTGCCTTCTCATCTTTGGACAGTGGTGCTGGCTACTTCTTAATTATTAAGAGGATTAAAAATGTCTTGAGGTGCCTCACAGAACGCTTACATGTTTCAGGGCTCAAGAGTTGTCGACTCCTTTGCCCTCCACCCTTTGAGGCGTAGCGTGGGTCATGGAAGTGGCATGGGCCAGACCACGAAGCTCTTCAAGAGTGTGCATGAGGCACCCGCCATGATACTCTGAGCAAACGAGTCCACTAGAATGCAGAAAAAAGAACATTCCCACAATGGCATGGAGGATGGAACACACACACACACACACACACACACAGGTTGTTAAAGTAACAACTCAGGCAAAACAGATGTGTCTGCACACCAGCAAAAGCAACAGGCACTGGAAATGAGGGCTAAATTCGAGATCATTCTGAAGATCTATTTCCAGGTCTGGATATATGATTTTGTCACAAGTGGGAGAAGGCAGGAGCATGTGAGAAAGAAAAAACTACACCTGAGATAGGATGACACTTAGGTGACGTCTGAGCAAGATGAGAACTAATGTGAGTCAATATTGACTGCATTTCTCTACTCAGCAAAAGGAGAAGCAAGGGAGCAAAGATCAGACAAGGAACACTGGGTGTTTCTGGAAGAACATTTCCTGCATCTAAAGCGTGCACGTGTATGTATGTATGCAAGGAGGGGGCCCCCCAATGTGGGGCCCACCTAGGCATCCACACGTCCACAGGAGGCAGCTCGGGGGTGGAGCCAGCAGGGTGGGGCGGCCTCAGACCCTGTGGAAGGCACAGCCACCCCTCTGGGACAGCCTCAGGGCTGCAGGGGGAAGTGGCTCAATGCTGCTCCTGAACCCACAGGAGCTGCTGCTCTTTCTTTGCCTCTGCTGCCCCCTGCTGAACGCTAATAGATCAGTTTCACTTTAAATAACTGGGACCCTGGAGGAACAGTTTATCATTCTTTAAATATAGAAAAGACACCCTCTTCACATGTAGTGAGCCCTGCATAACATATAGAGAAGCTGCATCCCTATGTCGTACACCTGAGATTTATGTAACATGGTGTCTCAACTCTACTCAAATTAAAAAAAAATTACAGAAATAAATGCCCACTTTCATACTTAAAACAGTAAGTTACCCGTCCGGTCTTCTTTCATTTGGCAGCATAAAGCAGCTAAGGTCAGAAGATGTTACTTCATTGCACAACAATCACTGAGTCTGGTGCCAATATGGCTGATTGGCACTATCGAGGGATCATGATGAAGTCACAGAACTTTTCATGATCGGTTTCGATAATCAGTGAAGCAGAATGTTTCATTACTTTCAAATACGTAGAATAATGTGAACTAACCTAACAACCAATTGAGCAGTAATTTTTAGGGAACCTGATTTCAATGGACATAAGAATAACCCATGATTCTTGGATCCATTTTATTTATCATTCCAACTATATTAAAGTTGGTGTCTCAAGTGCATTAAAAGTTTTCTCCTATGGAAATTAATTAGATGGATTCCTGCAGAATTAGATCATTTACCAGTATGGCTAACAAAGCTTTTCCCGTAGATACTGAACGTCTAAACTTTTAGCATTGAATCCTGTCCCAAGAAATGCAAATTCTAAATTAGGAGACAAATTAAGCTGATGTTGAGGTTTATGAGCAGTATGCTCCTGCCTCTTCTCCGAAGGCCCATTGGGAAGAGAGTTGATTAGAAATACCACTTGGTATCAAGTCAGAGCTTCACAGTTTGACCTGGCCTCAGCTGGCAGTGAGGCCCCAGTCCAGCTCTCCAGCTGCTCTGCAACCTGCCTCCGTATCTGTGTAATGGGGATGGGCTTGAGGAAGTTAAACCACAGATACAGAAGCAGTCTGCAGGATCATGGCACACAAGAAGGGCCAACGTACCTAAGTGAAATCTGAATGTCATGTAGCTGGTGGCTTGGTGGCACGGTTTCCTGTGACCAACTAATTACAAACCTGAAATTTTTCTTTTGGAATGTTCCTCCGGGCTCCTTTTGCTAAAACCAAAGCCTCTTCCACTCTATGGCTTGCTAGAAGATCCTGTATTTGCTTTTCCAGGGGCAATGGTACCAAGATGTAAACTCCTTTACTTGTGGCAACAATCACTCTTCCTGGGAAAAAATTCAACAATATTGGAAAGAGAAAGAACACACTGCACAGACACACGCTGTTTCCCCCAAATAGGATTGTCATCCGATCTGATGGCTGATTTCTTTGTCTTTGTTTTTTTTTTAAGATTTTATTTATTTATTTTAGAAAGAGAGAACACAGAGGCAGAGGGAAAGGGAGAAGCAGGCTCCTCGCTGAGCAGAGCCTGACACAGGGCTCAATCCTAGGACCTTGAGATCATGACTTGAGCAAAAGGCACACGCTTAGACTGAGCCACCCAGGCACCCCTTGATGGCTAATTTCGTTGTAGTTCTCCCAACACAGAATTCCTACAGAAATTATAAATTACAATGCTTTTATTTTCTTCTTCCCATATTGTCAACTGTCAGAAAAAGGGTGGGATGCTAATACCACATTTCCAAAGTACAAAATATGCTTTTTTGCTGTTTGTTTGAAAGTGCTGATAAATTTAAAATCAGTTGAGCAGTGGGGCACCTGGGTAGCTCAGTCAGTTAAGCATCCGACTTTGGCTCAGGTCACGATCCCAGGGGTCCTCGGATGGATCCTGTCAGGCTCTGTCCTCAGTGGAGGGAGCCTGCTCCTCCCTCTCCCTCTCCCCCTGCTCATGCTCTGTGTCTAAAATAAATAAATACAATCTTTAAAATAAATAAATAAATAAAATCAGTTGAGTAGATACATAACATATAGTCCAAAGAAGTTGTACAGATCAATTATGGCAAATGATTTATGGGAATTATGATATACTTCCTTTTCTTTCCACGTTAGTTTATAGGAACCTAAGATTATAATACTACATTCTGAACCATTAGATATTTCATACTCACCTACCATCCAAATACTCAAGTCTTGGCCTGACTTTATTGACTTCCCCATAGCCCTGTGAGTTCACCTGACCTGTGGCCAACACCATCACCCTCATGTTACTTATGAGACCCTGTGTCGATAGCCCACAGAACTGGAGCTGCAATCCAAGACGCTCCTGCTACAAAGCTTTGAGTTCTGCTCCCCTCTGGAGACATTCTTTAAGCAAACTATAACTGTGCATAGGAAGCAATGGGATGATCTTTCCTTCCTGTTTGAAGGATGACTCAATGTCAGCCATGCCTTCCCACTCCTCTGCTCTTCTCTCCTGGGAACCCATCGTTTCACTCCAGCCCCTCTCCTTGCCTGGACATCTTCCTTTTAGTCTTCCCATTCTGCTCTCTTGTCCACATTATCTGCCTTCTATATCACAAACAAAGTAATTTTTTTCATACTCAGATGAGATCCTGTCCCTTCTCTGCACTGGTGTCCCTCTTCCTGGGAAGCCTTCTCTTGTCTGCACCTGGGGGGTAGGGGGGTATTATGTTGGCAGTCCCTATGTGCTCATAACCCTGTGCTCACCTCTACCACTCAATGTCTGCGGCACTATGATATTGTTACAAGACATGTGCTTATGTGTGTTGGGACCCCAACTGGAATGTGACATGCTTAGTGTGGGGGCCAAGAGTCTCAGTAAGTTTATATCCCTTGCATCTATAACAGGAAGGGGGATGTTTGGTGAGCTAAAATCCTTAAATGGCAAATGCAACGTGTAAATCTAGATCAGTTCCCAGTTGGAAGAAAATAGCATAAAAGACCTTCTTGGGACAACTGGGGAAATCTGAACATGGACAGGATATTAGAGTTGATTTTCTAAGGGGTGAAAGGGCTTTGTGGTTATATAGGAAAATACTCTAACTCTTAGGAGATGCATGTTGCAGTATTTCAGATTAAATGTCATGATGTCTTTTACTTACTTTTGAATGGCTCAGTGAAATGTTTACAAGTGCTGAGCCAAGGTGAATGGTATATGGTGCTTCATTTTGTTTTTCTTTTGACTTTTCAGTAAGTTTTAAAATGTTCGTAATAAACTTTAAGAAAGTAAAAGAAACCCCTTGCCTGGCTCACCACTGCACACAAGGGGAGGTTACTCCTGGAGGCCCTGGTCTCTTGCAGCCTCAGCTCAGGCCAGCCTGGCCCCCTCCCAGCGTCAGGGCTCCCTCTTGTGCAAATGTGCAAGTACCTTTCTCTCTACCTGAGGTTCTTTCACACCAAATCTGTTGGGTTGACTCCTACACATCCTTCAAGGTTTGGCTCAAATACCATCTCCTTCAGGAAGCCCTCTGCAATATTTCCAGGAAACCTTCCCCCCTCCCGTCCCCCACTCTCCTCACTGGCCTTGTTTCATGCCTATCAAGCTCCTAAACTGCTAGTTATCTGTCCAAATGTCTATTTCCCCTTTAACCTTGGAGCCCCTGCAGCACAGACTCCGTATCACCATCACCCATGTAGCTTCTAAGTTTAGCATGAGGTCCAAACTCTGAAAGGGGCCTTAATACCATTTACTGAAGAAACATCACAAAAGGGTTGAGAACTAAGTTTCATTAAGATTCTTGTCAAAAAGGTACCTTCAAAGTCCTGTAGAATGTGGCCTTCCTTAAAGGGCAGGGTCTGCTTCTGCTGCTGATCCAACATGCTGTGCACTGTAATGAACTCATCATCGAGCGCGATGACGTACGGAAAGCAAATGGCCGCTCCGATCACATTCTCCGACCAGTGCACGGGGGCTCGCTGAGATATGCCAGCAACTGTGGCAAACATGCCTGCAAAAATAGGAAACGTTAGGTGGGCCTCCAAAGGACCGTGGCACTTTTCCTTTCTGTAGATGTGTCTGGATACAGAATACCACCCCTTCCTTCCTTATATTTCAAGATTGGAAAGATAATTTATTATGCTGCAGGCGTGGAGAACCTTCCATGACTTATTTTTTTTTTGTGAAAAGAACTATCCCCACCCCCACACCAGAATGTGTACCTTTCATTTACTTCCATGTATAAATGAGCTTACAAAAAGGTTTACATGTACCCACCCAAAGGTTTATAAAGCACATGTCCTCACCTGTGGGGAAAAAAATGATTTCCAAACAACTGAAGCCGCTTTGCCAGCTGTCTCTCATATCCAGTCCTGCAACTGGTTAGTGTCTCTAAGTTACAGCTCTTCCTTGTTGAATGGATATTGAATACATTCCCTCAAGCATTTACTGAGCTCCTACTATGTGCCAGACACTTCACAAAGCATCCTATCGGGAACTGTCCCTGCTCAGAACTGCAGTCTAATATTGGACATGGGCACTCTATAATGCAGGCATAGAACCAGTTTGGCCCTTCAAGACACACTGCTGTTGAGTGTTTGTCAATAATATCCATACCAAATGACAGCTTATCTGTCTCATGCATAAAGTACCAAACTAGCCATTTCCCAATGAGCTACATATAGTCCACAGATATTGGGGTTTACCAAAATTAAGATAGTCACAAAGTCAATCCATTTTAACTTGGTTTTCAAACCAGTTGACTTAAAACACCTTTAAAAACAGCACGCTGTTGCCTGCAAACCATCAGCTGTTACTGCAATAAATGTTTTTTTTTTTTTTTTTTACCACGTAGGATGCAGAATGCGGAGGGTGGAGACAGAGACATGGAGAGAACTTCAAGATTAAAACAAGGGAACGTATCTCAACTATATCATGAGCAAAATTCCTAAACCCATGAAATCATCAACCTGCCTAAATTTTCTGTAGTTATAAAGATGAAATATGCTGCAATCAATCATTTGTAAATAGAGCTCTTTTCCTCTAAATCAGGCTGTTTCTGAAACTGGGTATTACAGGGACCTCACACATGTGTACATGCCCTGCTCTTAATGTAACACACGCAAGGCCCCCCCGAAGAACAGCACTGTGCTCAGAACACTGTTAGGTCCTGCTTAACACTTCACATACGGGCTCTCAGCACATGAGAAACAACTGGAACTCTCAACCTGAGGGTTGCTCGAAGTGAGCTGGGGGGAGTGGATGGGCCAAATGGGTAATGGACATTAAGGAGGGCACTTGTTGGAATGAGCAGTGGGTGTTATATGCAAGTGACGATCACTAAATTCTACTCCTGAAACCAATACTATACTATATGTTAGCTATCTTGAATCAAAAAAAAAAAAGACAGAACAATAAGCCCAGAGTGTGTGTGTGTGTGTGTGTGCACACTCATACGCGTGTGTGCACACGCATGTGTCCCCTAAGGAGTCACAATTACCTAACATAAACCATTCTCATCATAAGTATTTCTCATTGACCCTTCAAAGTCTCCAAAAATCATTAGGACAAAGACTAACAACACAGAGAGAGGAGCTATAAATTAGTAATTCACAAAAGGCAAAGTGCAAATAGCTAATGAATCCCTGAAGATTCTCATATTCATTAGTAACCAAGGGCATAAATTTAAATGAAAAAACAAGCCCAATAAAAACCACAACTTTTATCCACTGATTGGCCAAAGATGATAGATCGATAATTCTAAGTATCAGTATTGCGTAAGGAAACACTTTTTGAAGAATAATTTGGGTATTATCTACCAAAACTGAACATAAACTTACCCTCTTCAATTGATTCTACTTGCCAACTGGCAAGTACAAGGATGGTCACAGCGATATTTTTAGTAACAGTGTAAAACTGAGTATAATACACTAAAAAAATATGTGGTCCTGGGTGAACGCACCATGAACAGGAGAGAAAGCTAGCTCACCTATTAAATGAGCACAGACAAAAGGAACTACTACAAATGAGCACACTGGGCAGTGATTTCAGTTCAGTTCAGTGAACATTCGCTGTGTGGAGCTCGGAGTTAATGACCAAGAGACAGACGAAGGATTCAACAGTTCATGAGTGGTGAAGGGGTTAAAGGAAATACGTAAATAATGACCACTTGAGAGATAAAGACCAGGGCACAGAAAGGTGTAAAAAGCTGTTGGAGTGCTGATGGCAGCTCTGATGGAGGTCAAGCCCAGACAGAGCTGAGTGATCAGCCTCCAGCTGGCACAAGGAAGAGGGCCCAGGGAGGGCACAGCAGTGGGGAGGGCATGTGTCCCTGAACAGGGCAAACCCTGTCAGAAAGTCAAGCTGGCGTTGGAACAGGGAGCACTGGCCTCTAGTCAGGCTGAGGAGTGCGGCCTGTGTCTGTGACAGCTCACAGGTGTGTCCGAAGGCCCGCCTGCCACAAGTGTGGAGGCCGTGTGCCAGGGGCCACACAAGGGGAGGCCCTGGCCAGGCCAGGGCTGGAGCAGAGCAGCAGGGGTGGGGTGGGGGGGTGGGGGTTGAACTTCCGGGGGTGAAGCCGGGAGCCTGGCAGCTGACTCAGTGGGAGTGAGAGAGGGGGTGAGTCAAGGGTCACCACGCAGCTCTTAGCCTCAGGATTAACAGCCCCTCAGGGAGTCTAACACAGAACAAGGATTAGGATGCAGGGCTGGTCAAGAGGCAGTGTTTGCACTTCCCAGAAATGGATGTCACAGACTTCCAGGAGAGGGGAGTCTGGCATTCCAGGGCTTTCTCGTGGGGGTGGTGGTGGCATGCTTCCAGAAAGGGGCAGGTTGTTCCATGTAGCACACCAAAGGCACAGCACAATACAGGGTGTCGGTAGAGCGCAACCGAGAACTGCTCCTGAGGCTGGTAGGGCCTTTGTTCCCGTCTCTTTCCAAAGCAGGTATGAAGTCAGGAGTTCAAAGAAAACACGGAAAAGTCCAACCACATGACTCAGAGCTGGAAGGCAGGATGGAACGATACCGGCGGCTGGACAGTGCAAGGGGCTAAAGGCCCCAGGTGTGGCATTTCCAGTGTTTTACGGTAACAGAGAGGATGAGGACGTAAGCACAACCTGAACTAGCCTGCCAACTGCATCACCAAAGTATTCAGACAGCATTAAGAACTGCTGGAGAGAAACCGAGGGCTAGAGTTTTGAGAAGTATCAAGAATGTGGAATGAGGGCTTAGCTTTGGAGGAAATTCTGTTAGCGCTAAATGTCCTGTGTGTTTACAGCCAGCCAGCTAAAAAGAAGCTGAGGGGACAGGTGCCTACATGCCACTCACCCAGGCAGTTGGCAATCATAAAGCCCCGGGAGGACAAGCACACATTAAGGCAGAAGATGCTGTGACACTTTGGGTCAAGTAACCATGTGAGAGTGGATAGCTCACTCTCATGGGGACATGGATGGTAAGATGTTGTCCAGTCTCATCCTGGAATTAAATCCAGGTGACCACATTTCCCCAACTCAAGGCTGGGTAGCATGTGGGCCAGGAAGTGTACAGTGCAGAGGGCCTGACATGAATGTTCTCAGAGTAAAATAAGCAGAAACCAGAGGTCAAGAACTAAGGCTTCTATACACCCAGAAAGCAGAAGATGACACTGGAATAAAAGAGCGGAGCAGTAACTGGCAGCTGACAGGCCCAGGGCAGGCAGTAGAAGGGGCTGCAGAACCACTAGGAACAGGAGGTAACTGTTATTAACACCCACGAATTAATTCTATGTCTGCTGAGCAAGTGACAAACTATTGTTTCTATATTGTCCAGTCAAGTGCTGTCAACGTGCAAATGTAATAAATATGTAAATGGTACATCCTTAAAAAGCATTACTTTCAATCATGCACCCTTTAAAGATTAGAGGTCCCCTTATCTGAACTAGGAGCCGGGGAGGGGGCCAGGGGGCTGTGTGAGTCAGGAAAAGCTGAATTATCTGCATTTCTCAAGAAGTAATTATCAAAGGATAGAGTTTAAAGTCACAAGACTCCATCACGTTATGAAAATTTCAACAAAGTATTGCTGAGAATAGGAAAATTCAAGCTCAGGCAAAAAGCTAAGAGTGCTTTCTCATGACATGGGACTGAGTGTGTATAATCTTCAGAGAGAAACAGGAGCAGAATGAAAATATAAAGCTTTCATATGTTTAAAGGTACATTTGCATTCCTGACAATAATTTATTTGAACTTAGTTCTATATTTTTATAAAGATTTTACTTATTTATTTGAAAGAATGAGAGAGAGAGAGAGAGAGAGAGAGAGAGAGAGAGAATGAAGAGGGGGGAGGCAGAGGCACAGAGGGAGAAGCAGATTGACTGCTGAGCAACATTGGGCAGGGGGCTCCAACCCAGGACCCTGGGATTATGATCCGAGCCAAAGGCAGATGCTTAATTGCCTGAGCGTCCCATGTAATAATGCTGGTGATTACTATGCTGCATACAGAATCTGTATACGAGTAAAGTATAAGAGAGCATACAAGTGATACTGGAGTAAAATGTTTTCACTATAAAGCCTTTATAACTGAAATATTAAGGTACTGGCTCGTTTTCCACTCAGGTTGTGATCTCGGGGTTGTGAGACTGAGCCCAAATTGGGCTCCAAGAGGAGTCTGCTTAAGATTCTCTCTCCCTCTACGCCCCCCCCCCCAATAAATGAATAAATCATTTTTAAAAATGTTTACTCTTGTTCATGACAGGAGAAATGCAACTAACTACACTGATACCATTTCTCATGTATGGGACTGGGAACAACATGGGAGTTTGGATAGCATTGTCCTATGTTGCATAGGACAGAAAACATACAACTTCTATCAAAAGAATATGGCAATACCTAGCAAAATTCACATGCGTTTGTACTTTGACTCAACAATCCCACCTACAGAAGGCTTTCCCATGGATGCACCAGGAAAACACACACACACATACAAAATCCCTGTTAATACTGGGAAAAAACTCACATGACCACCAATAGGGGCCTGATTGAGATAACCATGGTGACTCCACACAACAGAGTAGCATGCAGCTATGAAATGAGAAATATCTTTGGATTATATTGTAAAGGGATCACCATAATACACTGTTAGTTAAAAAAAAAAAAAAAAAAAGAGGCACTGAGAAAGAGATGTAAATATCTACATATTTATTTGTACTTTTTATTAAAAAATGAAAGGATAAACCATAAAAATACAGGTTGCCTATGGGGGAAGAAGAGAATAAGTGAAGGAGACAGGATACCAGCTCTCTGAGTATACCTTGCTGGAGCTTGCCTAACTTGGAGCCTTGTAAATGTTTACATAGTAAAAACACAAAATTAAATAAAGCCATCCCTAAAAATCAGAAGTAAAATAAAATAAATGAACTGCATACCTGGGTGATGGCATAACCAGACAGAGGGGAAATCTTCCAAGTGACTTTAAGACACAGCAACATGACTGTACATCCCTGACGGGTTTTACGTCCACACCCTGCCTTAAAGACAAAAAGAACTCTAAACAACCAAACTCTCTTCAGTCATTACGTTGTGGGAATGATGGTGATAGCATCGTTCTGCATACTGTGGGATTCACCAAAGGAACAACTATACTGGGCAGTGGTTTACAAAGACTTCCCATGCAGCTGAAAGCAGATATGAGCACAGAGACAGACGAGGTCAATGTCCTGCAGCCCTGAATCGGTTCCATCTGTATGACCTCACGATGGATTTTACCTTTACAGAAACACATCCTTCCCAACTCTGTCCCTAAAGAGGCCTAAAAACAATGGACAGCAAGCAGCTTTAGCACCCAACTGTGGTCTCTAAACATCAGGGGTCCTTAGAGAAACAGCTGCAACCAGATCAAGGGCAGGAAATGCACAAGATGAGCCTAGAACACCTTGTCACGCCAGAAGGCCATCAACGTCCCAGGGTCATGTGAAAGGGGCTTGGAAGTCAACCTGGATTAACTTCCCTCCCCACCCCCAGCACAAATAGATGGAAACACACCATATATGTCTGCATCCATGATGCGTAAATGATAGTTTTTAAAAAACTATCACTTCCGGAAGACAGAGGAATCACCTTATTGAAAACCCTCTCGTTCTGCCTTTCTTATACAATGTACTGGAGAGCAATGAAATAAAGTATAAGTTTCTCTTCACTGAAGCAGTCCAGTTAATGTACGAAGGAGGAAAGGACAGAAACAGAATGCTGCCATTTGGCAGCCCCCCCATGATTCGAAGGGTCCACACATCACGTATCACTCATCAGTGGCTACTGACATCACAGAGAGAGAAAAAGAAATTACACAACCTCAGTGGAAGTCCTCCACCGCCTATGAGGAATTCTTGTCTCTCCTCAAAATAAGCAAAAACAAAACAAAACAAAACCCTCACAAACCCTACATTAGAATCTGACAAACCAGGATCCCTGGGTAGCTCAGTGGTTGAGCATCTGCCTTTGACTCAGGGCATGATCCTAGAGTTCTGGAATCGATTCCCGCATCAGGTTCCCTGCATGGAGCCTGCTTCTCCCTCTGCTTGTGTCTCTGCCTCTTCTCTGTGTTTCTCATGAATAAATGAATCAAATCTTTGAAAAAAAAAAAAAAATGGCAGTCCCGGTGGCGCAGCGGTTTGGCGCCGCCTGCAGCCTGGGGTGTGATCCTGGAGACCCCGGATCGAGTCCCACGTCGGGCTCCCTGCATGGAGCCTGCTTCTCCCTCTGCCTGTGTCTCTGCATCTCTCTCTGTGTCTACGAATAAATAAATAAAACATTAAAAAAAAAAAAAAAAGGAATCTGACAAACCTGGCATCCTAATTACCAATTGGCAGGAATCATAAAGGTCAGCCTGACACAGTAAACAATAAAAGGGGATAAAATAATCAAAATTCAAGCCGTGGGAAGCTATAGGTGAAATGGTCAAACCCCTTCAACAAAACATTAGGGAAAAATAAAAAGAGAAGAAGGAACCTTAAGAGAGGACTTAATGACCCAGAGAAGCTTAACAGATCCATCAACTGCAATGTACAGGCCGCGTATGGGATCTGACCCAAACAAATTGGAAAATAAATATACAAATCCTTAGACATAAATGTATATGGATAAGCATTTGCATACGTCTCTCTACATACGTGTAATAATAGGAGAAATACAACATGCCTTGATATTTGATGATATTAAGGAATCACTGTTAAGGTTTTTTTTTTAGGAAAGCAATGGTATTGTGGTTTTCTTTCTTTCTTTTTTTTTTTTTTTTTTAAATTTTTATTTATTTATGATAGTCACAGAGAGAGAGAGAGAGGCAGAGACACAGGCGGAGGGAGAAGCAGGCTCCATGCACCGAGAGCCCGACGTGGGATTCGATCCCGGGTCTCCAGGATCGCGCCCTGGGCCAAAGGCAGGCGCCAAACCGCTGCGCCACCCAGGGATCCCTCTTTCTTTCTTTTTAAGGAACTTAGAACTACATACTGAACAATTAGTTTATAGGAGAAGTGCTATGATGTCCATGATGCTGTGATAAATGATAAATCAAACAACTGGCAAGGAACTAGTTACGCCTGGAATTGAGTGATGGATACATTTGAGTTCATCAGAATGTTCTCTTTACTATATACATGTATGTTTTCCATAAGACAAGTTTTTCATTAAAATTGTGAATTTTTGCTAAAAAAAAAATAAAGAATTTTTCTTCTTTCTTTTTTTGCTAAAGAAAAAATAAAGAATTTTTTTCCCAAAAGGTAAAAATCTGAGCTATCAAGCCACGAAGAGGTGTAGAGGAACCTTAAATGCATGTTACTAGGTGAAAGCTGTCAGTGCAAAAAGGTAGCCTACGACAAGACAATCTGGAAAGATCAGCAGTTGCCACAGGTTGAGGTGCAGGGGATGAACAGAGGAACATGGAGGATTTTAAAGGCAGTGAACATACTCTCTATGGCACCATAATGATAGATACATGTCATCATACATTTGTCCAGACCCACAGAATGTACAACTCTATGAGTGACCCTGACGGAAACCACAGACCTTGGGTGACTGTAACATATCAACGTTGATTCAGTCATTATCATGAATGTGCCACTCTGGGGTGGGGTGGGGGGATATGGTTAGTGCAGGAGGACATGCGTGTGTTTGGGGACAGTGGGTGTAGGGGAACTCTGGACTTCCTGCTCAACCGTGCTATGAACCCAAAATTGCTCTGAAAATTAAAATCGATTTTAAAAAGTGAAAACCAGGATGCCTGGGTGGCTCAGTGGGTTAAACGTCTGCCTTCAGCTCAGGTCATGATCCCAGGGTCCTGGGACTGAGCCCCACATCAGGTTCCCTGCTCAGCAGGAAGCCTGCTTCTCCCCCTCCCTCTGCTGCTCCCCCTGCTTGTGCTCTCTGTCAAATAAATAAAATCTTTTAAAAAATGTAAAAACCACTAAGTGTACACCAACTAGTTCATGACTTCAACTTATGTTATTACCAGAAAATATGTTTGTACTCATCACTCTGAGATGAGATGCCTACACACAGACCATGGTTAAGGAGTACCGGCAGTGAGGACTCACCCTCCCCAGCACCCACAGGTCACAGATACACACAAGCCCTAAACTGAGCCATCGGCAACCGCAAGAAAGTACAAGTCGCCAACCACGAGCAGCTCTGAGTCTTAATTTCAAGAAGGTGGCACAGAGAATTCGCAAGGCGGGATGACAGAGCCAAAGAAAGGCCTTTCAGGAGGCTGGTGGCAAGAAAGCGCGGTGGGATGGAACCGCAGTGGGTACTATTATGGCCGGAACACTGACGTCTCCGGCCTGGAAGAGACATCTCAGGGATCTCCACTGGGACTGACAGCGGAGGCTAAAAACGATCAACTGACCAGCCCACCCACGTGAGAAAATCTTCCAAGGAAGTCCTACAGGACTTTTTATTTTGCAGTTATTTACTTGAAGGAATTGTCTGCCCAGAGCCACCTTGGGGCTCCTCTTTAGTGCAGCCCGAAGCCGCCCTGCGTTTGCTGCGCCAGCCCTACAGCTGTGGGGCGAGCCAGGGGACATGGGCCAACGCCGGCGAGGCCCTCTGCGGCCACTGTGCCACCCAGCCTCGACACTGGCGGATGCCCTTCCCAGGCATCTCCTTTCACAGCTACATCCTCCCTGTTGGGTCCGGGCATGGGTTCCCAGAGGCCAGGCCGAGGGAACGGACCGACGGGAGGCAGGGGCCGGCGGAGGCTCACCCAGTCCTCCGGGGCCCGCCAGGAGGAACTCCTGTCTCCCGATCCTCTTGACGATGGGCCGCTTCTCCTCGCTGCAGTAAGGAAACAGGTCCTGGGAGAAGCCCGTGTTGTAGTTGAGGATGATGTACTGCGTGGTCAGAGCCAGGCACAGGAAGTGGCCATCCACGGCCACGGCCAGCGGCTGCTCCGGCGTCGACACCTCCCTGACGATCTGAACCCGGTCCTCGTACACCAGGAACAGCTGGATGGTCCGGCGCTTGACCGAGATGATGCAGACTTCCACGCAGAACGGGTCCCCGCTCACCGGGTTCTCGTTCAAGGCCAACGCTGCGGCCCCTTTGATGCGTGCCCCTGAGGGGACGGGCTCCAGGCTCATCATGTTGAGCAGGGTGATGGAGTTGTCACACAGCACCAGCAGCCTGTTGAGGGCCGAGGCCGCTCGCAGCTCGCTCACGGGCTTCCGGAAGCCCAGGTGTCGGTGCAGCTGCTTGGTGGCAGAGAATGTGGCCGTCCCCGTGGGAAGCGCCCGCTCCTCTAACAGGAAGTGGTAAACCACGCAGTCCCCGGTGCCCACGTACAGGTTCTTTCCGCAGCACTCCACGCACTCGATGTGCACCCGCTCCTTGTCGCCCGCCAGCAGCTCCCACTCCACGGCGGAGACCAGCGTGAAGGCCTTGGTGCTCATCATGTCTGCGGTGATCTGTGGGGACGGGGACAGGAAGGTTAATGCAGGGTAGCCAACCACAAAGCAGGACCACGTCGGGTCTCAGTGGATATGCCCAATTCCTCAGTTATGATTTCAGTGGAGGGAAACCATTCGACCCTGTTAAGAAAAAGCTCTCCGTCTGGGTCTCCTTCCACCAGGCAAATGGAAGACCTCCCCCAACACACCCCAGGATAGCACAGACACACGCTTTTATTTATTTATTTGTTTATTTATTTATTTGGCATGCACTTTTAATTAGGGCCAACTTGCCCGTTCTTAACAGAGCTGAGATTTACACAGAGCCTCCTCAGGTTGTTCTTGGGAGACATACCTGTCAGCAGAAGACAACCACACATATTCACCCAGAGACGACAGAACAGGAATGTTATGGAAAAAGGCAAAAATGATCCCCCTTGATCTTTCCCTGAGCTTCTCTGGCCACCTGATTTAGCATTTAAGTGAAGTGGATCACAACTGCATCAGGTGGTTAAGTATTACCCCTGGATCTTGTCACGAACACTGAGGCAGGGACCACACCTTGAACCCTGTGTTCTTTCCAGCATCATACTTGGCTCCCCAAGTAAATGTGTTCATGGTAAAGACATGCCTCAGATCTCTACATCTGTCAGGTAAGGAGCTGAGGTGTCCGGTGCACTTGGGAGAAGGTCACTGACACGTCAGTTAATGGATGACCTCCACTGGGAGGCCAACTGCCCCAACCTGGGGCCCTCACCTTCCTACCTCCTCCTCTGAAGTCCTCCTCTGAGGACTCTGGTTTCACATTCGACAAAGTCAGAGGCAGCAGAAACAAGCAAGACGGCCTTTCCATGATGTCCCAGCCTGCAGGAAGGCAATCCACATAGGCTCCCTGACCCACCCACACAGGAGGGAGAAATGGAGCCCCAAAGAGGTCTGCAGAAGGCAGACAGAAGTTAGGGAAGGCCAGATGGACTCTTCCATCACTTCAAGCTATCCAGAAGCAGGGTGGCCTCAAGAGAGTCTAAATTCCTTAATCCTTTGAGGCACTCTAGCCAAGGGTGGAAGACCTCTTGGAAATATTCAAGAAAGAATATAGAATTTTGTAACTTCTTATCTCCCCCTGCCTATTGGGGCAGCCACACCTACATGAGGAAAACATCAGTCTCCTTTCCTGAGTCAATAAAATCCCCAGGAAGGAGGGTATCAGGTCTGGGGATGAGGTACTTCTGCCGGACACCATCGGAGTTCCTTCCCAGCACTTATTAACTCTGTGACCTTGGGAAAGTCACTCAACTCCTCTGTGCCTCAGTTTCCTCATCTGCAAAGTGAACGGAATCATGGCACCTACTTCATAACAATACCTTAAGGAATAAGTACGTCAGCTCACGTGAAATGCTTAATATCTGGCCCGTGGTGACTACCTGATAAACCTGATCTAATCTTGGATATATTCCTCTCAAAGCCCCAGCCTACTTTCAGTCTTCATTTCCCCAGCTGAGCACCGGGAGATGAAATAACTCTGTCTTCTGCCCTCAGCCGAGGAGGCTGCGTCCACCGTGTTGCCACTGAAGGGCAGACTGAACTGTGAGCCAGACACGGGCTCGCACACACTCTCCCCTGGCCCAGGCATCGTCAGACTCACTTATGTGAGCTCCTCTTCACAGAGACTACAGGAAGGGGCAAGAAAGTCTGGTGTGAGGCTCAGAACTAAGGCACCACAGAGAAGGAACCGTGTCCATCTATGTGGGACCGCGGGAACTTGAGGGTCCCAGGGAAAGTCCGGCGTTGGGAGAAAAGCTTTGGTGTCTGACACCAGCGGTTTGGAAAGACGACTGTCTATTTGTCATGACTGCATAGAACCACAAAACCCAACTTAGACAATACTTTTTCCACTTAAATGCCAATGAGTTAAACACAGGTATTGAAATGTCCTATGTCTAAGACATCCTAAGTGCCTGAAAGCAAGGTATCACGAAATACTACTGCCTTCGCTGCTTGATCAGTACAGGCTGCCCTTCAGGAGCTCTGGAGAGCGAGGCTGCGATTGGGGTGTGAAGTGTACCCTTCCCTCTGCAGAAGGCACAGAGGTACAGGCTTCGGGCCCTCGCCAGCGAACTCCCCTACGTCACTCTCCCCAGGTGTAGTGTCTTCCTGTTGCACAAGAGATAAACTAGACACGTTCGTGGTGAAAATACAGAAAACACCCATATTTAGTCTAAATCCTGGATGGAGGGAGAAGGAGAGAGGGGAGAGCTAGGGCTGTAAGAAAAGCAACTGATTTATTAAACAGTGACAGGATGAGTATTTAAGAAGATGTGCAACACTGTTTCACTACATGGTAAGCAAGGCGACTCCAGTCTTGCTCAAGTTCCCCAGGACAGGACTTAAAAACAAAAGTTCAATGTAGTTTATAAGCAGCACCACGTCAGCCTCACGGCAGCTAAGATGTTGCTCCTTCTCTCCACCCTCTTCACAACAAGTTAGACATCTACCCACACACCGAGCCCCGGCAGGGGGTCGGGATCTGGGGCCCAAGGGGCCTCACCCATGGGCAGGTCCAGCAACAGGCACACAGGCCCCTGCTGCGGAGCCCGGAGCCACCCCCCAAACCCCTGCTGAGGCTGCAGAGAACCTGCGGGTGCTGACCTGGGCGGGAGCACACAGGAGACAGGAGTGTCCAGTCATCCCCAGGGAAGGTCCCAGTGGGCCACTGGAGCCCACAGAACCAGAAAACAAGACAATCCAGGTCTGGTCACAGCAGGGGCAGCCTGAAGAGAAACCTTCCCGGGCTGGGCCTGCAAGGAAGCACTGCGGGGGCGGGGGGGGGGGGGGGGGCTCATCTGGGGGCGGGTACAGCCCCTGCAGCAGAGGGCGGATGGGAAGAGGATGGAGAAGAACGGGGAGAGGACGGGGAGAGGGGGGAGATGAGGGAGAATGAGGAGGATGGGGGAAGACGGGGGAGGATGGGGGAAGATGAAGGAGAACAGGGGGAGGATGAGGAAGGACAGGAGAGTATGGAGGAGGATGGAGAGGATGGGGGAAGAAGGGAAAGACGAGGGAGGATAGGGGAGGACGAGGGAGGACAGAGGGAGGACAGGGGGAGGATGGGGAGGACAGGGAGAGGACATGGGGAGGACGAGGGAGGATGGGAGAGGACAGGGAGAGGACAGGGAGAGGATGGGGAGGACAGAGAGAGGGCGGAGGAGGACGGAGAGGATGAGGGAGGACAGGAGAGGACAGGGGGAGGATGGAAGAGGACAGGGAAGGATGGGGGAGGACAGGGGAAGATGGGGGACAGCAGGGCAGGAGTGCGGCTACCCCAGCTGTGTGGGAGGCATCTGCACAATCCCATGGCCCTCCAGGAGGAACCACAGTACTGAGGCTGGATGTCCCTGCCTGGGGAGAGAAGACTGGGAGAGAGGCCCATGAGAACTGCAAAGGGCCTTAAGGGGGTTGTGTGTAGCAGGAAGTCAACCAGGAGCTGTGGGAGCACCCAGCTGGGGACCTCACCGGTGTGCTCCAGGCACCCCCAATGGACCCACACCTCCTCCCAGGGTGCAGCTGCCCCAGCACGCTTCCCTGCAGACAGAGCCAGGACAGCAGGCCACAGTGTGCAGGGAGGGAGAAACCAGAGGAGCCTCAGAGCCACCTTCAGGAAAAGAGGCTGGCCTTCCAGCAGCCACCAGAGTCCGAGGAACCAGAGACGACGTCGTCATTTAAGAAACCCGCCACCAGGAGGAGCAAGGGAGCAGAGCTGCCTGGTCCAGGCCCAAGCACCAACCAGCCGACCCCCCACCCCCCTCACCCCCTCCCCGCCTACCCCCACCGACCCCCATCTGCCCCCTCCTACCCCCTCCTATCCCCACAAGCGCCCAGCTACCCCCACCTACCTCCACCAACCCCCACCTACCCCCTTCTACTCCCACGGACTTCCACCTACCCCCTTCTACTCCCACCGACTTCCACCTACCCCCACCTACCCCCACCGACCCCCTCCTACTCCCACTCACCACCTCCTACCCCCATCTACCCCCTCCTTCCCTCCTACCTCCATCAACCCCCACCTACCCCATCCTACCCCCACCAACCTTCACCTACCCCCACCTACTCCCACTAACCCCCTCCTACCCCCATCTACCCTCTCCTTCCCTTCTACCTCCATCAACCCCCCCTACCCCCTCCTACCCCCACCAACCTCCACCTACCCCCTCCTACCTCTACCACCCCCACCGGCCCCCACTGATCCCCTCCTACCTCTACCGCCCCCACTGGCCCCCACTGATTCGCAGCTTGAACACCCTCTCTCAAGGCAACTTGCAAGGATTGAGGGAGGTGTCCGCTACCATAAATATGAGTGCGGCAACGCACAGCCACAAGGAACATGATAAACCAAGAACACGTGCCATCACAAAGACAGCAGTAACTCCTCCAAAACTGAATTCAAAGGCATGAAATTTGTGATCTAGCTGATTAAAAAATTCAAAGTAGCTGCTCTGAAGAAACTCTGAGCTACAAGAAAACTCAGCCAGTTCAGTGAAGCTTTGAAAAAAATTACATGATCCAAACGAGATTTTACCAAAGAAAAAGAAATCATAAAAAAAAAAAAAGACCCCAATGGAAATTCTGAGGCTGAAGAACTCAATGAGTAAAATGAAAAATGCAATAGGGCATCTGCAGTAGGGTAAAGTGTATGGAGGACAGAAATGGTTAGAGATTGGAGGAGGACGAGGAGAAGGGAATAAAGAGTGAAGGAAGCCGGAGAGAGATCAACAGGATTCCACCAAAAGAACAGATGCTGGAACACCTGCAGTTTTCAGAAGAGAGAATGGG
Organism: Vulpes vulpes; assembly: GCF_048418805.1. Taxonomy (NCBI): domain Eukaryota; kingdom Metazoa; phylum Chordata; class Mammalia; order Carnivora; family Canidae; genus Vulpes; species Vulpes vulpes. The sequence goes on along the minus strand of NC_132795.1, from coordinate 66,598,205 downwards.
GCAGAAAATTATTTACAGAAATAATAGCTGAGAGTGTCCCAAACCTGGGGAGGGAAATGAACATCCAAGGTTACTGAGCCAACAGGTCACCCTATTATCTCAATGCAAAAAAGACGCATTATCATCAAACTGTCAGAAATCAAGGATAAAGAAAGAATTCTAAAAGCAGCCAGGGGAAGAAACATTATGACCTTCAAAGGAACCCCATTAGGCTATCCAGGGATTTTGAATTTTTCCCTCACAGGCCAGGAGAGCCTTTCAACTGAGAAATGGGTAAAGGTGTGTGTGTATATAGGCAATGGAATATTATTCAGCTGAAAGAAAGAAATGCTGCCATTTGTGACAACATGGATGGATCTGGAGGGCATTATGCTAAGTGAGATCATTCAGACACAGGAAGACAAACACTGCATGATCTCAATTATATGTGGTACCTAAAAGAGTCAAACTCATACAAATAGAGTTAAATGGTGCTTAGCAGAGGCTGGGGGTGGGGATACCGGGGAGATGTTGTCTAGGGCACAAACTTGGAACTAGGGGATAGATAATACAGCCTCCCAATTATCAGCAATGTGTTATAAACTTTACAGTTGCTAAATCAGGATCACACAAGGGTAACTGAAAGCTGATGCAATAACATTCTGGTACCTAAAAGTGGTTTACTCCTTCAAGCAGCAGGGAGATTTTCTCCATGATCTAATTCATAGGATAAACCCACTCTGAGACAGTATGAATCGTAAAAAGGTAAACTGTAGGCCAAACCACTCTGTATTATCATTAAGTCCAAGTTACTGGGGGTCTGAAGTCAGAGAGGTTTCAACATGGTAACAAAATTGAAACTTTCTCTAAGATGTACAATTCATATTGTGATCTCAAATTGATCTGAAATTTAGACTAACTTTTTGATAGAATATCATCTTAAAAAGCATGGCTATCATTTGAAAGAGCAACATTTTAATATATTTCTCAAAACTGCAAAATTCAGAGCTAGTGAGGGAAAGAGACTGAAAAATATTAGTACGCTCACAGACAGTAGTTCAAATAAGAATAACACTACAAACACAATAAACACTTTTAAGTGTGCACAAAAAAACAAAAAAAAACCCACTGCTCCATTTCCCAAGAGTATCCCAAACACATTAAAGAAAAAGGACTAGAAAAATAAGCAAGTATGTAAAACAATATGTACTAAGGACCAAAGTTAAAATATTAGTAATGACTTTCCACCACATTGAGAGCCTACACACCCTGCTGGTAACATTAGAATCTAAGTGAGCATCTTTGAAAATGCTAATGGAAAAATATTAATTTTCTTTTGCAGGTGTACACAGAAACATTATCTTCTAGTTCACACCCGTAGCCACTGTGAAAGGCTCTTGCTGCTTAGCATCTTCCCTCAGATTTTTTTTTAAAGAGAATTTTTTTTTTTTATTATTTATGATAGTCACAGAGAGAGAGAGAGAGAGAGAGGCAGAGACACAGGCAGAGGGAGAAGCAGGCTCCATGCACCGGGAGCCCGACGTGGGATTCGATCCCGGGTCTCCAGGATCGCGCCCTGGGCCAAAGGCAGGCGCCAAACTGCTGCACCACCCAGGGATCCCCTCTTCCCTCAGATTCTTTATGTTTCTTAAATCTCAACTCAAGTATGACAATTTCATTCTTTCTGCTATATCCCGAGCTGGGCAGTGGAGATTCTGAGGTTACCCATAAGCTTCAAAAATGTTTTTCCATGTTCTTGACTTAAGATCTGTAACAACAGTTATACAGGCTTCTACAGGCCCAGGAAAGAGCAGATTCAGATGAATTTATAAGCAATGCAAGGGCACTGGCTATATTCTGCTTTCTTTTCTTTTCTTTTCTTTTATTTATTTATTCATGAGAGGCACAGAGAGAGAGAGAGAGAGAGAGGCAGAGACACAGGCAGAAGGAGAAGCAGGCTCCGTGCAGGAAGCCCGATGTGGGACTCGATCCCGGGTCTCCAGGATCAGGCCCTGGGCTGTAGGCGGCACTAAACCGCTGGGCCACCAGGACTGCCCTATACTCTGCTTTCATGGACACTGTCCCAGAAAACAAGCACCATGTCCACATGGCTCTTCTATCAAGTTCTACCAAACATTCAGGAATCAGATAGTACCAACTCTAAATAATAAATCTTCCTGAGAATTAAAAAAAAAAAAAAAAAAAGAGGAGGGGGCACATATCCCACTTCCTTTTATAAAGCCAGTATAAAATATAACTTTAATATCCAAACCCAATAATGATATAGGAAAAAAGAAAATCCTAATCATTCTTACTTATAAATCACATGGAAAAGTATTAAATATTAGCACCCTGAACATACACACACACACACACACACACACACACACACAGTATGAATAAGCTGGCATGTGATATTGGCTTAAGGTAATAAAATCTGTTGGTTTATCACATTTACAAAATAAAAGAGAAAAAGCGTAAAACAAGGAACAAGACTATTGCCATCTGTTATGGGTAGATTATGTCCCCCCAAATATGTTAAAGTCCTAACTCCCTACCACTTGCAAATAGGATCTTATGTGGAAACAGGGTCACTGAAGATGATCAACTTAAGATGAGGTCATTAGGGTGAGCCCTAACCCCATATGACAGGTGTCATTATACAACGGGAGAGAGCTGGAGACAAGACAGACACACACAGTGCAAAGACTGGGAGAAGGCCATCTACCAGCCAAGGAATGCATGAGGCTACCGGAAGGCTGGCCAAGAGGACTGCAACAGAGTGTCCCTCAAGAGAAGCTAACTTTGTCCTGCTGACACCCTGTCCTCAGACTTCTACGCTCCAGAACCATAAGGCAATACACTTTTGGTGTTTATTTATTTTTTAAATTTATATTGTTTAAGCCACCCAGTTTATGGCACTCTGTTATGGAAGCCCCAGCACACTAATGCACCATCTCTATCCAACATCATATTGGAAGTTTCTGCCAGCTAAAGAACAGTTATGAAACTGAAAACAGAAACATAAAACTGTAATTATTTACAGATACTATTACTGTTTACATGGAAACTCACAAATAAACTACTAGAATTACTAAAATTTTAGAAATATTGCTTAATTTTAAAAATCAACATATTAAAGTAATCTGCATTTCCATCCACAGACACTTTAATCTTTAAAAAAAGATATTTCAACAGTATTAAAAAATTAATTATGAAGGAATTATCTAACAAAGATGTAGATCTTTATGGAGAAAAACATAAAATCTTACTGTTCAGCATTAAGAAAGACTAAATTATAATCCCAGCAGATTTTCCTGCAAAAATTGACAAGCTGGTTTTAAAAATTGAAATGGCAATTAAAGTACCCATATTGTCAAAACCATCCTGAAAATGAAAAACAAACATGAAGGACATACATTAACTGATTTCAGAAACTGCTATAAAATTGCAATAATTAAGATAACAGGAAAGACAAACAGATCCATGGAACAGAAGATCAAATCAGACCTACACATATGCATGAAATTGGTTTTTGACAAAAGTGCCAATACCAAATACCAAAAGTCATGGATAAATGGTGCTGAAACAACTGGATAACCTAATGAGGGGAAAATTTTACTTTAAACATTCCTGTCTCACACCATATACAGAAATTAATTTGAGATGAATCAAATTATTTTAAAAGCAAAGGCCAAAACTATTAGGCTTCTAGAAGAAAATATCGAAGAATATCTTTGAGACCTTGAGGTATACAAAGATTTCTTAGGATACAGAAAGCACTAACCATAAAAAAGTTGATAAACTGGATTTTATAAAAATTAAAAACTGTGTCCACTGAAAGGCATCATTAGGGAAGTGAACATGGAAGCCTCAGACTGGGAGAAAAATTTGCGGTATTACACATCCAGCAAAGAGCTCATATGTAGAATCCATAAAAACTTCTACAAATTAATAATAAAAAGACAAACTTATTTTTTTTAAATATGCGAAAAAGGAAGGTATACAAGAGGCTCCTGGCTGGCTCACTTGGAGGAGCATGCGAGTGACTCTTATTCTTGGGGTTGAGTTCAAACCCCATGTTGGGTGTAGAGATTACTTAAAATAAATAAACTTGAAAAAAAAAAAAGAGGGTATATGAGTGACCAATAAGAACATGAAAAGAGATGTTCACCATCATTAGTCGTAAGAGAAATTTATTTTAAGCCATAACGAAATAACATTTCACATCTCTTAGAATGGTTACAAGTAAAAGGATTAAATGTTAATGGCAATGCTAAACATTAATGAGGATGAAGAACAACTAAAAATCTCATATTTCTTTGAAAGATGTATAAAATGGTATCATCCCCACAGCTGACATCATACTCAAAGCTGAAAACTTAAAAGCTTTTCCTCTAAAACAGGAACAAAAGAAGGATGTTCGCTCTCATCACTTTTATTCAACATACTCCTGGAAGACCTAGCTGCAGCAATCAGACAAGAAAAGGAAATAAAAATCATCCAGATTGGTAAAGAAGAGGTAAAAGTGTCAGGGTTTGCAGATGACGTGATACTATATGCAGAAAACCCTAAAGACTCCACTGAAACAAACCATTAGAATAAGTGAATTCTGTAAAGCCACAGGGAACAAAAGTAAACAGAGAAATCTGCTGTATTTCTATACATGAATAATCAAGTAGCAGAAGGAGAAATTTCAAAAAATGTATCATTTACAAATGCATCATAAATGAAATACTTAAAAGTAAATTTAACTGAGGAGATAAAAGCCTGTACTCTGAAAACTACAAAACACTGATAGAAGACACTGAAGACAACACAAATGGAAAGATATACCATGCTTATGGATTAAAATAATTAATATCGTTAAAATGTCCATACTTCCCAAATCCGTCTCAGATTCACGTCAATCCCTATCAAATACCAATAATATTTTCCATGGAACTATAATAATCCTAAATATACCAGAATTTGTATGGAACCACAAATGACTTTGAAGAGCCAAAACAATCTTGAGAAAGAACAAAGCTGCAGGCATCACAATCCCAGGTTTCAAGATACACCACAAAGCTGCAGTAATCAGAACAGTATGATGCTGGCACAGAAACAGACACATAGACCAACAGAACAGGACAAAGAGCCCAGGAATAAAACCACACTTACATGGTCAATTAATCTATGACAAAAGAGACAAGAACATACAATAGAGAAAAGACAGTCTCTTCAACAAATGGTGCTGGGAAAACTGGACTGCTACATCCAAAAGAATGAAACTGGATCACTTTCTTACACCATACACAAAAATTAACTCAAAAATGGATTAAGGACCTAAAATATAAGACCTAAAACCATAAAACTCCTAGAAGGAAACATAGGCAGTAACCTCTTAGACATCAGCAACTATTGTCTAGATAGGTCTTCTCGGGCAAGAGACACAAAAATAAGCTATTGCAACTATGCCAAATAAAAAGCTTTTACAGTGAAGGAAACCATCAAAAAAAAAAAAAAAAAAAAAAAAAGAAAAGGCAACCTACTGAATGGGAGAAGATATTTGTAACAATATAATATATATCTAGTAAAGGTTAATATCCAAAATACATAAACTTATATAATTCAACAACAAAATAACAAATAATATGATTGAAAAATGAGCAGAGGACTAAATAGACATTTTTCCAAAGTAGACATACAGATGGCCAACAGACACATGACAAGACGCTCAACATCAGTAATCATGGCACGATGAGACGTCACCTTACACTTATCAGAATGGCTGGTATCCAAACGACAAGAAATAACAAATGTTGGTGAGGATGTGCAGAAACAGGAACCCTCACAGATTGTTGGCGGGAATGTACATTGATGCAACTACTATGGAAAACAGTATGGAGGTTCTTCAAAAAAATTTTAAAATACCATACAACCTAGTAATTCTATTACTGGGTATTTACCCAAAGAAAATGAAAATAGTAATTTAAAAAGATTAATGCACCCTTATGTTTACTGACAATAGCCAAGATATGAAAGCAACTCAAGAGCCCACTGATAGATGAATGGATAAAGAAGATATGATGTATATGTTACATATACTTGTGTATGTGTATACATATAAATATTTTGCAATATTAGTCAGCCATATAAACATGGATGGATCTATAGAGTATTATGCTAAGTGAAATAAGTCAGAGAAAGACAAATATTTCACTTACATATGGAATCTAAAAAACAAAAACCAAAGAACAAAAGACAACCACCCCCTCCCCCAAAACACAAAAAAGCAGAGATAGAACCATAAAACAAACTGATGGTTGTCCGAGGGGAGGAGATTGGAGTGAGGAGTGAAATAGTTGAAGGGGATTAAGAGATACAAATATACAGTTATAAAATAAAATAAATTAGTCATGGGGATGAAAAGTATAATGTAGGAAATATAGTCAATAATATTGTAGGGGCACCTGGGTGGTTCAGTTGGTTAAGTGTCTGCCTTTGGCTCAGGTCATGATCTCAGGGTCCTGAGATCGAGCACTGAGTCAGGCTCCCTGCTCACCACCAAGTTCACTTGTCCCTCTCCTTCCCCTTTTGCTCGTCCCTCTACTCTCTCTTGTTCCTTCTCAAATAAATACATATAATCTTTTTTTAAAAAAATAATATTGTGATAACATTGTGTGGCGAAAGATGGTGACTACACCTGCTATAGTGAGCACCGAGTAATGTAGAGAATTGTGAAATCATTACATTGTACACCTAAAACTAATCACACTATATGTCAAGTACATTTCAACTTTAAAAAAAAATGATGTGATCGCTGTGGAAATCTGATGGTTTTTTATAAAGTTAAACATGCATTTTTCCTGTTTCTCCACAATTCCACTCTGAATGTTTCCAGTTCTCTTGAGCACATATCAATGTCTGCCGAAAGACCTTTACCAGAATGTGCACAGCAGCTTTATTCACAGCAGCTTTATTCAGCTTTATTCTATTTATTCAATAGACCCAAATAGGAAACAGCTCAGTTTTATTCATTTGTATTCATTTCAATGTGTGGTATTCACATGACTTGGAAGTAAAAAAAGGAATAAATTACTGGTAAACACCAATATGAATGAAATAAAAAACACTGAATGAAAAAAATGATACACCTACGGTATATGTTCATTTAGATGAAGTTCAAAAGTAGGCAACGCTCCTCTCTAGCGACAGAAATCAGAATGGTGTAGACCTTGGAGGGAAGGGGGTGACCAAATGGAAAGGGACACAAGGAAATATCGAGGGTGACAGAAATATTCTAGACCTTGTTTGGAGTATTGGTTACGCAGGTGTGTTAGATCTGGCAAAATTTACTGAGCTGCGCACGTAGGGTCTGTATATGCAATCAGGAAAAATTCTCACAGGAATACACGTGTGTATAACTGAACATGCAGATTATAAAATTCATATGGCAGAGAAGGGCCAGGTAAGCAAGACACTTCTGGAAAAGATAAGTAAGGAAACTTGACTCAACAGATAAAAGGTAACATAAAGGTATGGCTATTAAGATAACGGGGTACAGGTATGAGGCAAACCCAAGAGAACATGTCCAGCTCCAGGAAACAGATGTGCATGGATAGAACCTCAAACTATGACAGGGTGGTACTGTATATCATGGGGCATACAGAGAACCTATACATGTTCAATAATCAGTGCAAGACAACTGGATGCCATGAAGAAGAAAAAAAAAGAAACTTGACTCCTTATATCATTTTCAAAATTATTCCAGGTGGATTAAGATCCTTAAGTATGGAAGGCATAACTTTAAAACTTTGAGAGGAAAATATGGAAAAAATGCTTATGACCTTCGGGTAGGGAAGAATTTCTAAAATAAGGTATATATATATATATATATATATATATATATATATATATAGTATAAATGCCAGGAAAAGAGATAAGTTCGTTCACGTTAAAATGTAAAATCTCTGTTCTTCAGAAGACACTGTGAAGAAAGTGATAAGATGGGAAAGGACACTGACATCACATATCTGATTAAAAAAAAAAAAAAAAAAATCCCTGGATGATGCAGCAAACTGCTACAGAAAGAAAATAACAATGATCTCATAGATGAATGGGCAAAATATGTGAGCAGGAGTCTTGTAGAAGAGGAAAGGTGAACGGCCAACAGACATGAAAGAATGCTCAACCTGATTTCATCATCTAGAATTGCAAATTTTAACTACAGTGAAACTTCATTTTATACCATGAAACCGACAAAACATCTGAAGTCCCATGACATCGGCTAATTGCAAGAACATGGAGCAATGAGAACTCTCCACTGCTGGTGGAAGCTTCCAACCTGTCAAGACCTTTCCGGCGCTATGCAGTAGCCCTGGACATCAGGAGCAAGCCAGCAATCCTACTTCTAGGCATATGTTCTTCAGATTTTATGTTCACTGGGCCATAAGCAAGAACATCAACCACAATCTTGTTTGAGACAGAGGAAACTGGGAACAGCTCATGTTCCTGGCCAGGACGGAGCACCAAACAGCAAAAGAGCTGCAGCTACAAATAAGGATGGATCTCAAGCTAAGGGGCAAGTTGCAGAGCACGCTACGCTGAATGATAGGTATATAAGGCTCCGTAAGACTCAGAAACATGACCATCTATCTAATATAATGTTTAGGGCTTCAGCCATATGTACTAAGATCATAAAGCAAGGTAAGGGAATGATAAACACAAATCCAGGGAGGCAGGATGGAGAATAAGTATAGGCTGGATTCCAAATGTATTAGTAATGTTCTGTTTCTTTAGCTCAGGTTGCTTTTTTTTTTTTTTTTAAGATTTATTTAAGATTTATTTATTTACTGGGGGAAAGGGCCAGAGGGAGAGAGAGAATTGTGAAGCAGACTCCCTGCTGATCATGGAACCCGATGCAGGGCTCAATCCCAGGAGCCTGAGATCATGACCTGAGCTGAAATCAACAGTCGGACGCTTAACCAACTGAGCCACCCAGACACCCCAAACGGAGGCTGCTTTTGTTATTATTCCTTATGTCTTAATGTAGACTATATTCTTTTAAGTGTACTGAATAGCAATTAAGTTATATGTACACACACACATACACACACACAAATTCTACTCATTTCCCCCAAACCAGCTTACTGTAGAAATAGATACAGAATCTCAGCTTAATAAACCTGAAGAAAGTCACAAAATCTAAGTTCCTGGTCTAAAATTTCATTTAATGAAAACAGTTATCATTGATATAAGTGGTTTACTCATAATTTCTTATTTCATCTAAACCCAGAGCTTACTTTACAGTGTATCCATATTTACAAAGTTCAATACAGGGCAGCCTATCAGTTATTTCCACAAATCCCCCTAGATTCTTGGAAGACAGAGGAAAATACTAACATGTAATACTAACATGAGGTGCCCAAGAAGGTAAATGCCCTGCACGTTCTGGGGTCCCAGCTCCCACGAGGTCAGCCTCTTCCCTCCGGGACCTCTCCCCAGTTTCACCTTCCATATAAGTACAGTTGACCCTTGAATAACCCTGGATGTCAACCCCCAGCACAATCCAAAATCCATGTATAACTTTTGATTCCCCCAAGAGCTTAACTTACTAATAACATGCTATTAACCGGAAGCTTTACTGATAATATAAGCTACAGATTAGTACATATTTGTAGGTTTATGTATTTTATACTATATTCTCACAATAAAGTAGGTTAAAGAAAATATTACTAAGAAAATCATAAGGAAGAGAAAATACATTTACGGTACTGTATCTATGGAAAATATCCAAGTGTAAATGGACTCGTGCAGTTCAAACCTGTGTTTTTCAAGGGTCAACTGTATCTCCACTCTTATTTTTCAACCAGTTTGAGACTGGTATTAGTAAGTGTCTTGTTCCCCTCTTCATTTTCTCAGTACTAAATCCCACCAAGGCCAGGCCTCATTTTTAAAAAGTCATAGAGAAAGAATAAACATGGACTATGACAATGATTGAAAGAGATTATCTGCATGTGGAAAGAGGCTTGTAGATCCAACATTACAAGATTAAAAATATTACAAATATATAATATAAAAATATATAAAAATATATATATAAAATATATATGTAAAAAACATATACCTTTGATCTGGGAAAGAAATACATTCTGCTCTAAGAATGCTATGACAAAGTGACATTAAGATGAAATCTTTACCAGTAATTATTATTCTTGAACCAACAGAATGATACTCTGTTAGCTCCTGTCACAGAATGTGCACAGAGTATGAGAACAACCTCAAGATGGATACAGTGTCCTATGTGTCTGCAAAAAAATCTCACACTGGAGAATGACATCAACACTTTAAAATGAAACAGACTCTTTAGAGCCCTATCAGCTCTACATGCACCAGAGATTCATCACCTTGGAGGGTAAAAACTCAAAAACTCATCAATGCGTTTGACAGCCCTCTAACAGGAGGTGACCTCCTATGACAAGCTAGGGATTAATTCTTCATCTACGTTTTAAAAAGGATAAGGGATTAATTCTTCCTCTACATTTAAAAAGGATACTCTACCTAAAGTTAGATTTACTATTTTTCTCACTTTACATTAATTTCTTCTGAGTTTCTGATAGTCCATTTTAAATGAATAGAGATCAAACAGTCATCCTAATGTTTGGGCCTAAGTCAGGCCAGGTTCAAAGCCATAGGTGAGGATGAGCAGGAACACGGACCTCATGCCTAAAACATCATGTTGTCACTATCCTTAAAATGCTTCAGAAAGGATGCCACTGCCTAACAGCTAGACTCTGAACTCAGCAGAAGTTATGCAGCCCTTAAAAATCCAATCCCGGCCAATCTTTATGCTCCTGTGTATAAAGACAAGTTACAGCTATTGATCTATTCATATCAGTCCCTCATTATTAGTCCCTTGCTTCGTTATTATTCAGCTACATTCAGTTCTGAATTCTTGAGTCCACTAGCTGCTTGAGTTTGAAAGTGCCAGTACCTGCAAATGTTGCAAACCAACCAGTGGTGAAGAGGGGTCCTGAGCCAAAACTATTCTCCCAGTACCTTTTCAAGAGTCTGAAACCATTAGTTAGAAAATAGTTATCATTAACCATGATGGTTTGTTTGAATTTAACAACATAAGAATCTCTAACGTAAAAGACTGCCTCATCTACATCTGCCAACTGTCGTCACCTGTACACACGGAAAGAAGTAATGTGTGAGGGTCAAAGCTGGGGCTGGAAGTGGGCATGGGGGACTGCAGACTTACCCCTAACCATTCATGGGTTCATCATGGGAATTTAGGCATTGGGTAGAAGTGTGCCTGCATTCCTAAATCTTCCTGTGATTTGCAGTATTTCTTTACATGGACTTTTAGAAAGTTTGGATTTGCCATATTAATAAAGGACTTTCCTTTTATGGAAAAAAAAGTTTCTTAAGTTTCTCACTTATCCTGGGTAAACATACTTATTGAGAATACAAAGCCATAACCAGATACCAATACCCATTTCAGGGGAAAATCTTTGTGAAAACTGAAAACACCAGCTCTAAAAACCAAACGTAGAGGGGAGTTAAGCCAAGCCATCATCCAGCCTCACACCCTGGGAAAGGGGTGGGAGGGAATACAGAGCCTCCTGGGCTCCATCAGCTATTTTCAGCTGCATGCCAATGGATTTTTACATTGGTCCCCTGTGATCAGGAGGGACAGTGGAAACGCAGAGGGTGGAGCTGATAGCACATCATCATGGGGGAGGAGGAAGGGTCTAGAAGGGAGTGCTCCACAACACAGCACAACCTTCTGCCTGACTCCCAGGTTGTTTCAGGCTGGTCCTGAGGGACATTTTGGGTCGGAAAGTTAGAAGCCTTCGAGAGGGCCCACATTCTGTGGTCCCAGCCATGGAGGCTGACCTGATGCCTGCCCTGGGCCAGCCAGGAACATTAGATGATAGACTTGGCTAGGTGGAGGGCATGTACTGCTATCAGCCCAGCTCGGGTCAGCTTACTACATAAAGCAGAAACAGTACGGGCAGTGGCTTGGGACCTGCTGCCTGGTGTCCAGCCTCTGTCTCTGTACCTGCTGGCCCTGAGCACCACTCTGACCTGCCCATCCTCCTCCCTCCCACTGCACGCTCATCCTGGGCATCAGGCTGGGCAGGAAGCTGGGACTGGACACCCATTTTTTCCTTTGGCCTGGAAACTTCTATTTCCTTTGTTATGTTCCTGACTGAATGAATAGCCAAGTCACAGACTCAAAACTCTCTCTTGGGTGGGAAGAGGCAAATCTTGCTAGCCAAAGTTCTTCCACTGCAAGCTACCTTCAGATGCTTCCTTTGTGCTAAATTAGCAAAGTAAAATGTTAATCAAAGTCCTTTACTAAAACAAAGTGCTAAATATCCCCAATTCCTATGGGTGCTGACAAGTGACTTCAGTCTGCAGAAATAATACATTTAATAAAACACACCAGCATCTTAAAAGTTTTAGTTCACACCTTAAAGATGAATTAAGCTTTGTGGGCCCATCAGCTCTCTTCTTAGGATACAAATTGACTATAACTAAAATCAACATAATCTCGAGGTTAAGAAAAACAACATGACTTATCTTAGTAACCACTCGAAAGTTAGATGAGAGTTGATAGGACTTAAGGGCTCAGTGGTCACAAACAATTTTTAATGATAAGAAAACTTGACATTTTTGTTTCTTAAACTGTGACTGGGTCTTCTGAAAAAATCTCCCCTAAATCCTTGAGGGAATATAGCAGGGGAGTTAGGGGACTGGTCATAGGAAAGCAAGAGAGACCTGATGGAGAAGAAGAGAACATCTCTGTCCTGGCTCCGCAGGGGTCTGGCAGGGGTATCAGTACTGGGGCTTGGGCAGAGGGATCCAGCAAAGTTCCAGCAGTTTCCCCTGCTGTTTCGGGGGTGAAAAAACAAAGCTATGAAAAGCATTGCACCCTAAAATTAAAATGGAATTGAGGCATGTCACTACTGTGGTGTTCTAGACAAAAACCCATCATACTCACTGCAACCTCATCATGAGAAAACACCGGACAAGCCCCAGCTAAAGGACAGTCTACAACATCCCTGACTCTCTTTCATGAGTTATAAAGGTCATGAAAAACGAAGACTGAGGAAGTGTCACAGATCAGAAGCCAAGAAGACACGACACCTAAATGCAATGTGGTGAAATTGGATCAGAAGCAGGATCACAGAACAGAAAACTGGTATGTGAGTGGAAAAATCGGTGAAGATGAATAGAGTGTGTAGTCTGGTTATAGTACTGATGTTAGTGTATTAGTCTTGATCGCTCTACCATGGCCATGCAAGGTGTTCACAAAAGGGGAAGGTGGGGTAGACGTATGTGTGAGCTCTGGACTCTTCTGACTCTTCTGTAAACCCAGAGTGGCTTCAGAACAGAGTTAAGGGCAGCCCCAGTGGCGCAGCGGTTTAGCGCCGCCTGCAGCCCAGGGCGTGATCCTGGAGGCCGGGGATCGAGTCCCACCATCAGGCTCTCTGTATGATGCCTGCTTCTCCCTCTGCCTGTGTCTCTGCCTCTCTCTCTCTCTCTCTCTCTCTCTGCCTCTATGAATAAATAAATAAAATCTTTAAAAAAAAATTTTCCTTAAAAAAAAAAAGAACAGAGTTAAAAAGATAAATGTAATTGTAGTTTATTAGTTTATCATCTTGCCTTAGAGTAATCGAAGAGAATGGAGCTCCTAGACTCTCCTTTGTGAGCAGGAAAAGAGATGCTCAGAATGATCTGTGTCAGTAACCGAGAAGGATGGAGGGCAGCCCGCCATGCCCTGACTGCCACAGGCTCCGGGAGCGGTTTGATCAGCTGCTTTATAGAGTTACTTTCCGAGGTAATTTGTCTCAAGTTTGGTGTCCTAGCTTAAAATGACAAGTATGAATAATACCTACGAATCAAGCTTTTTGTTTGTTTGTTTGTTTTTGTTGTTGTTGGAGTTAGGGTAAATGTGAACGGATTCCCACTGGGCCCAAAATCTGATATACTCTGAGCTTCAGGAGAAGCAGGCCAGTATAGGACTCAGATGAAGAGCCGTGGGGCTCTGGGTCAGCAGAGGAAAGGGATGAAGGCTTCCAGTGCCCTCTGTAAGGATTCAGGCCCCAGAGCCAACCTGGCAAGCAGTGCTAAAGCAGGTATGGGCCACAGCAGGCATTCTCAATATTAATCTGGGGACCTTGAGCTCTCATGGCTTGGGCACCTGCTTATGAGTTTAGGCAAGTCACTTAAAGCCTCTGGGCCTGATACCTCCTTGTAAAATAATAATTTAGACTGCACTACATGCTTCCCCACTATTTTTCTAGCTCCTTTGCAGGAAGAGTAGTAGTAATAGTACCAGAGAGGACTGAAGACTTCTGGAAGGCTCACTGTGTGCCAGACTCAGTATTAAGAGCTATCTCCATGCTCACAAGGAGCCTGTCAGAAAGTACTACCATTATTCACTCTGCAGAGAGGGGAATGGGCTTAGAAAGGCTAAACGACCATGAGAGCTGATTCCAACCAAGGTAGTTCGACTCAAGCACCCACACCCTTAAGCACGGAGCACACAGCCTGCCCAGGGGTAAAGACTGCTCCAAGTATGGGCTGAGTTTGGGCACCAACCACCCACAGCCCTGGCGGATGCCTTGACAGCCACCTCTTGAGAGCCCCAAGCACTGGGTTCTGGTGGTTACTGCATATTGGATAGAAATGATTTTCTTTCACACCCACGGTTCTCTGACAGGTGGATACTATTATGGACATGCAGAGATTTTTCAGTGGCTTGGTCAAGGTTACTCAGCTACAAGGTAATGATATCAGCTTCAACCCCAGTGCCTATTTCTGACTCCATGGTTGTATTCCTTCCACTCTGATGACAGAAGGGGGCACGTTGATTTCAAACCGGTCTTAGAATTCAGTCCTCCTGAAGGAACTGACTACTCCAAACATGAGGCCACTAAGGTACCAGGTCTTTAGATGTCCTGCAGTAAGCTCCTCCTCAGGAACACCTGTTCTCAGCATAGCCCTACCTTTGCCATCATGAGTCCAGAAGAGAAACGCTATTATCATCCCTCAGCTTACCCCTTGCTGCCACACGGCCTACCCCTGCTCCGTGGCCCCCTAAACAACGCTAGTCATAAATAAATGCCTCTGACCATGTGGAATTCAGTGTCAGCACTGCCTTACTAAATTTCAGATACAGAAATGATAGATATGTTCACACTTTTCCCCACTAGCTAGTAATTTTATCAAAACAGGATATATGTTCACGTGACATAAATAGTTCTTACGGGAGAGTACCCCACGCTGGTCCCTGGGTTCTTCACTAAGTTCTCACAGCCATCTGCTTCCTGACTCAATCTTGAAAGTTGCCAGGAATCAACAGCAAATGTATTGACGTGCACCACAGACAACGTTTCTGTCTTTTGATTAGGGCCCTGCCTGACAACCACTTCAGGTTATCTTTGCACTCATGTGACAGAGATAGTGTGAGACTAGCTACAGCACAATAAACCTGCTCCAGTGACCCAAAAGTATATCTTATAAAAGAAGAAAAAAACACAGCTAATGTCTAACGTCTACTCTGTCATCTTGATATTATCCTGGCGCATTCCTATATGTAACTATTCATAGTTGGTATCCATTTCCTTGGCAACACTCATCAAAATTATTCAAATACATGTAAATATATATGTAAGTGTATACATAATATATATTCACTACTTATACACACTACATATATATATATATATATACACACACACACACACACCCTATTTGCATGTTTACGGTATACAGATGTCTATATGTGTACATATCCTAGGTATATATAAACATTTAGGTATACAGGCACAAACACACACATGTATGTACATGTTATGTCTATGCATGTATATATCACATACATCCTAGAATATTACTATCAACAGTTATAACTAAAGGGATTTGGGAAGTGAAGGAAGAGCAGAAGAGGACCAGAGCGGGGCTTGGGTCTTAAGGGCATCTCCTTTAGAGCATCTCCTCAATACTGGACCTTCAAAGAGCTACAAAGAATTACCGAGTGCCTGCTGGAAGCTAGGCAATGGTCTTAACTTTACATTCGGTATTTTTTTTTTTGAGTCTTTGATTTCCTCAATAGCAGTTACTTGACGATCGAGAAAAGATCTTGCTTTCCAATTATCTGCAAGATTTCACAACATACTCAAATGAGTGCGCCTGTTCTTTTGCGTGAAACACTCAAGCTTGTCTGGGGCAGCCCCGAATTAACTTGTTACTTCTACGTTCATTTAGTAGTTACATGTTTTTTAATAAAGAAAAACAGGTCAGGTTTGCCACAGAGGAGATGAGTTGTAGAGCCCCAGCCAAATTATTCCAGCAGTATCCAAACACCTGGCCGCCACAAATGATTACTTTAATGTATTTCTAATGAGGACTGGATTCAGACCAAGATGAAGATGCTTAACCCAGTAAGGAAAATTTCCTCAAGGTTTCTTAAAGGATCACACATTTTTAATATTAGTATGAAGGAAGAAATTATAATACTCACTTTTTTTTTTCTCCTTTCTCCCTGATCAGAAATGCTAGCTGCCAATCAGGCCTAGAAAATTTAGCGTTTTTAAAATTGTGAGCTCTGTGCTTTTAAAACTAGAGGAAGAAGCTCTTGGACCAAGGGCTGCTCTTCACAGTCCTGAGCAGGGGAGAAAAGGCAGAGGATCTGAAGGTGAGGGAGACTGCCACACCTCTCACACGATTTCTTTGTAAAATGTACGCTGTGATGTGTACAGCAAATTGAAACTCTGAACCCAAACAGTCTAACTCCAGAGCAAAATATTCATTAAGTTAGCAATTTCTCAGAGCATAAAACTACTGATTTTTCAGAGCTGGGATACAGCACTATATTCTCATTTACATTTATTAATAATCTACCGAGCACCTACTAAGTCCCAGGCCCTGTGCCAAATGCACATTTTCTTATTGGAACACATGCATCTTTCCACTACTTTGATGGGGGAAATCGGAACGCAGAGCATCCAGGAGCCGGCCCAAGGCTCACAGTTAGGAGGCGGCAGGGGCAGGGTGTGAACCCAGAGCTCCACGCGGAGCTGCACTGTCCCCCTTATACAGAGGAACTGGAGCCCGGGAAGGCACGTTGCAGAGAGTTCCACGGGATTCTGGTCGGTGCTCCTGGTGGCACGCATCAAAGACGCCACTTGGAGGACCGCTGAATCTGCTGGGCTGGCAGAATGCAAAGGAAGCAGCAGCCCCGAGTTCCTTCCTATCCGACCACAGGCCCACAGGCCGGGAGCTTCCTGGGCCGGACAGACAGAGGGCGAGGGAGCCCACCGGGAGGGGGCGGGGCGGGGGGGGGCACCTGGGCCCTGGCAGGTCGGCCAGCGCACCCTGCCCCACACCCTCCTCAGCGCCTCGGCTCTGCCTTCACGCGCGGCCGCGGGCACTCACTTCGGATGCGCGGGCGCCTACCCACGCGCGCTCCGTGGGGGACAGACCCCGCTCCGGCGGGTTCCGACGCCAGCGCCCCACGCAGTCCACTGACAAGCAGCGCGTGCACCCCCGTGCCCGGCAGCCAGCCGGGGGGTCTGAAGATCACCCGACAGTCGGGGCAGAAGCAACGGCAGGTGCAAAGAAGTGGGGGCACCGCGCCTGTCCTCAGAGTCGGACCCGCGAACACCGAGGCAAGGGGAGCGCCCGACTGGCACCTGCACCGCCAGGAGGCCGCGGAAAGGAAGAACCCCGCAGGGCCGGCGGCTTCCAGGCCCCGAAGCCGCTCTCCTCCTCCGCACCACACCCCTGCCCGGTCTCCCAGTTCGGGGGCCACGACTCGGGCCCCAACGCGACCCGGAATCTCAACTCTGAAATCCCAGGAGCTCCAGCGACGGAACCCTTCCCTGCGCGGGGCGGCGGGCTCCGGGCGCAGGGGTGGAGTCCGGGGCTCCTCCCCCCAGAAAACCGAAAGCCTCCCCCAAACCGGGGACTGGGTCTTCCCCGCCTCCCCCGCCCTAAGCACGCACACGCCCCGCACCCTCCGCACCCGCTGACCCCCGCGCGGGCGCACCTGTCCCGCCACGCGCACGTGCACACTTGCCCTCGCCAACGACCCCCGCCCCCGCCGACACACCTGCCGGCCGCGCCCCGCCCCCACCCCAGGCGCCCCTCCCCCGCCGCCCCCCGCGCCCCGCGCCCCGCCCGGCCCCGCCGCCGCCCCCCGCACTCACCCGCGCGGCGCCCGCCGCCCTCCGCCGCCCTCCGCCGCCCCGCGCGGCCCTGCGGCCTGGGGCCCCGCGCCGCCCGCCGCTCCCGGCCCGCCGCTCCTGGGCTGGCCCGGCCCCGCCGCCGCCGCCGCCGCCGCCGCCGCCGCCGCCGCCGCTTCCCGTCACGTGGGCCGGCGGAGGGCGGGAGCGGCGGGCCCCGCGCAGTCCAGCCCCGCCTGCGCCCCGCCGCCCCGGGAGCCCCCGAGCCCCGCCTGCGCCCCGCCTGCGCCCCGCCGCCCCGGGAGCCCCCGAGCCCCGCCTGCGCCCCGCCTGCGCCCCGCCGGCGCTCCCCGAGCCCCCCGAGCCCCGCCTGCGCCCGGCCTCGGTTTCCTCCCCGCGCCGGCCCGCCCGGGCCGTGTACAGCACCTACAGCGTCGCCTGCGCGGCGTGGCTGCTCCGGAGCTGCTGGCGGGGACTGTCTCCCCCACCGGCGCGCACAGCCGCGGGAGAGCACGCGCCCCGCCTGGTCTGTTCACCCCCAATTTCCAACCCGACGCGGCGCTGGGCAGTGCGGGCTCTCGGGAATCCCTGCTGGATGAATGAATGAACCAGCCAACCGGTCCGGGAGAAGCCTGACGACGCTGCCGTCTCACAAAGTCGGGCTTGCAGAGTTGACGCGCTCGCGGTGTTCACGGTGGGGCTGAAACGTCCGGGGGGGCGGCCGCCGCCCACCAGCCCCAGGCCCACCAGCCCCAGGCCCACCAGCCCCAGGCCCACCAGCCCCAGGCCCACCGCTGGCCCAGCGAATCCGGAAAGGAATCCCCAGAGAGAGCTGTGTATTTGAACGACGTGTTTATTTTAAAAGGGAGCCCTGGGTCTATCTTACCCACTCTTTTTACTAAAGCCTATCGGTACCTGTTCCTCTGTGTCACCAGCCACAGTGAAGAATCCTGGGGTACCAGGAATCCATGAACCTGTCTCTTCAATATAGAGTCCAAATCCAATGTTGAGATGAAACGATTAGGAAGCTCCCTCCATCGTTGTCAGCATCCAATTATTAGCATAGAAAAGGCACATTTTCTCAATGGCTTTCCCTGACTTTAGAATCCACCAGTGAGGGGATCCCTGGGTGGCGCAGCAGTTTGGCGCCTGCCTTTGGCCCAGGGCACGATCCTGGAGACCCGGGATCGAATCCCACGTCGGGCTCCCGGTGCATGGAGCCTGCTTCTCCCTCTGCCTATGTCTCTGACTCTCTCTCTCTCTCTCTGTGACTATCATAAATAAATAAAAGTTAGAATCCACCAGTGACCGATGGCCTCAGCTTTCTTCTGGCCCCGCAGGGACTGTAAAACAAAGATACTATCCTGAACCAGGAGGCAAACACACTGCATTCTACTCTGCGCTCTTGTTTCAAAGGGAGGACAAGTGACACCCCCACCACTACGACAAAGGTAAATGAAGGAAATAACCATCAAGAAGCAATCTTCTTGTGTGGCTTGTCCTTCACTCCCCCAACCCCCGCCCCCACCCTGTGAGTTCATGGCCACACACATGACCTACCCCCAAACAGTGCTTCAGTTCTGCCCAGTGGAACCAGCTTAACCTCTGACTGGGAACTGGTTTCCCAAAGTGTAGAGAGCTATGACTAGCAGTTGCACGTCAAGGCCTAGCTCAGTGAAAGGACTCAAGTCTAAGGAGGCCAGCAGCCAGCTGAACCAAGGAGCAGAAAGGCACACAAGCAAATCCAGCCCAGTCTCATTTTGCCCAGGCTCAGGGAGAACACGTGAGTGGTCATCAGCTAATCACTGACAGAGCTAGGCCTAGAATTTGTGGTCTTTCATTTTAGTGCCCTACTGTATCAGATGGAGAGCTGCACAAAACTGCTTGCAGAGGTGACGATCTCCTAAATGCCCAACACTGTGCTTACAGCAATGATCTCATTTGAGCCTTGCCATATCCTTATGAAGTGGACATTAATAATGTCTCCATTTTATAGGTGAGTTGACTGAAGCAAAGAAAACTGAATTATTTGTCCCAAAATCCATGGTGGTAAGAATAGAACAGGAATAAGAATACAGAATTCAGCACAGTGAATTTAATTGATAGAGCATTTGTGTTCTGCTTTAAACAATCTAGAAGTAAAAAATGTATATTAACAAAAAAGAGGGGAAAGGGGTAATTCAGAAATAATTATTTCCTTTGTGAAAGGATTTACCATAGGATTCTTAAAATGGCAAGTTCCACATGTGCACACTATTCCACCTAGAAACATTTTTTTCTTCCTGGAACTTTCTGAGAAGCCTGTATCACATATGACACCCGGATGTAAGTAACTATTCCATAAACATGCAAATATCTGCATCAGGCTAATTCTAAATTCCTCCTGTTGTTTTATTTGGTTACATTGAAGAAGAACTATCAAAGTCATGTTTTTCAAAGACATTTTTAACTTCATTTATTAATATTTAGTCAATATCCCTTGGGCCCATACTAAACATTTTAAGAGTATTTTAAAGAATGTGCAAAAGATGAGTTCTAACAGATTAATGATGATTAGGAGTTGAATTGATACCAGTGAATCCTTTCATAGTTGCTAACTGTTCCCCAAACTCAATTTCCTCTACTTCCACCTCCTCACACTTCCTCTGGCTCCTTCCTTCCTCACTGGCTGTAAGCTCCTGAGGGCACCGAGTGTGTCTACCATGTTCTTGCTGTGTCTATCTGCATTTAGGAAGCACACAACCAATTTTGAAAATTCCTGATGCTCAATATTAATAAACTAGGTCATCTTTAAAACAGGTTTTTAATGTTAAGATTCTGTTACTCTCATTTATAAACTCTCGATTATAAACAAGGATAATATATATCCTTGTTAAGATACCTTTTGAATGTTTGGATATCATTTTAGAAGGTGAAGTTAAGCAAAGAAAGGTTACATTTGTAATTTTTTAAAGCAAATTTAACTCACTACATGCCATGTTTTAAGAGCTTTCATGTGTATTAGCTCATTTAACTATATATGTACATATATTCATTTACCTGCAGTCTAGATCCAGTAGCTACTCCTATGTACCAGGTACTATGGCAGAGGCTGCTGGGGATCCTGAAATGAGAAAGACACAGCCCCTGCCCTCACACAGCTTAATTTAGTGCAGTGCTTTATAAAGTATGGTCAGTAATCAACAGTATCAACATCAGCTCAGAACCTGCAAATGCAAATTCCCATGTCCCTACTCCAAACTTCCTAAATCAGAAACTGTGGGGTGGGGCCCAGCAAAGTTTTTCATAAGTTCTCCATGTGACTCTAATACTCGATTTTGAGAACCCCTGATTTAGTGGAATACGTGGAAGAAATACCGACCTACCTAATCAGACACCAAGGCAAAAAAAATAAATAAATAACATGCTCTAGAAGTTTGGTCATAGGAAAGCTCAGTTAGGAAGTGCCTGAGAATTTGGAAAGCTTTTTGCTCCTATTCATTCAGTGCATTATTGGTCTTATACTGTGTGCAAGGCACTGCACTGGGTGCTGAGAAACCAAAGACTAAACACTGTTTCAAGGAGCTCATGAAGGGGTGATCTATGGGATAAGTAGTTGAAGTCTCTGAATGCATCTTTATTATGATCTGATTATGAAAGGAATAAGAAAGGACAATAAAAATATCACCATTAATTACTATTGTGGTACTGAAAGTAGTTATTTGGAACTCAAAGCTGAACAGTGGTTCCAAATACAAAAATATTTGTAACAAGTATCTTAAATATCATGCTACCAATAAGAAGAATCAACACTTAAAGTTTTTGGTACGTATTTCATTCGTGATTCATTCATTCAACATTTATTGAGTACTTAGTAAATGTAAGCATCGTGTGTGCTACTGACCAGGTGGGAGAGTCAAAGGGAATGTGCGGACTCCATCCTACAGGAACTCACAACCCTGTGAGGTAATGATGCCAGGCATGGCAGTGTTTGTTGGTACACCTCAGTTTGTTTTTGTCAACGATAGACACCAAATAAAAATGTTAAAGAATGAAACCTCATGATCTTATAAATTGTTGGTTACTATAGAATGCTCACAGATAACAGCATAGCAGGAATGAACTTCTGTCTACAAACTGAAATGTGTTAACAAAAAGAATTTTTTTCTATAACTGAGAAAAAGTTATTTCTCAGTTATGAGTTATTTCTTTTTCAAGCCTCCACCCAGCTGCAGTGACAATAATCTCACCAATGGAAGCCCTGTCTCTTCCCCAGGGCTGTGTTAATTGGGTCGGGGAATTTCTGAAGAGCCAAGATGGGAAGCGGGATATTCAGGTCCTAGCATCACTGGTCCCCCACAGGGGTTTGGAGATGTTCCTTGTCCACTCTGGTGTTTGGTGTTCTGTCTCATGGTTTTGGTGCTGAGAGGCCTGGTTCTTCCAATCAAGGTGACAGCCTGGCTTGAGGGTCGGGGAATGTCTGTCTTTCTTGCCCTGTGATGAGAACAGAATCTCTGTGAGATGGCCCTTCTGTCTAGATATATTTGAAACATCACCTCAGAATTTGTTAGAAATGCAAGTTCTCCCCCAATCCAACTTCCTACACCAGGACTCTGATTAAAGCCAATCACCTGATCACAAATTCTCTGAGCCTCCACTCTCCCAGGCTCTGCCCAGGATGGAGCAGGGGCAGGCTTTACCAAATAGTCTCTCCTTTGCGGAGTATTACAATCTCATTCTACTGCCTCTTCTCTGAATCTTGATGTTTTTTTTCCTGCCCCAGAGAACGCTCCGTCTAGAGATTTTTGGTTCAGAGGCAACTGGAAATATCTTAACGGATTTAGTTTTAAAGCAGAGAAGTACTTCAGGGAAATTAAGAAAACTAGACAGAGCTTACCTGTCACAAAACAATTTTTGCTGATAAAAAGCTTGGGGCTTTAGGTGAGGCGATTGGTCTAGAAAACCACAGGGAAAAAGATCACACAGCAAGGATGTATAATCATACTTTCAGAGTCTTAAACTCATTTTTCCCCACCCACACCACCATCCTGCCACTTGCCTCCTTTGATGACAGTCAGGAGGCTGTCACTGACTACCTGTCACTATCTCCAGGTAGTGGCAACAGAGGAGGCACTTTACAGACTCTAGTTCCAACCTCACAACACTGTGGGATGGCCCTACAATGTCCACTTCACAACTGAGCACACTGCAGTGGGGAGACATGAAATATTTGTGCTAGGTGAGTGCTGGAGCCACCCAAAGCCTGCACTTTCTGCACTTCTCTAGACTGCCTCATAATTATAGTTGAATGCTTTCTAAAAACCAGCTACTGGTTAATAAGCATCTGCTCTGTGCCAAGCAAGTTATATAATCTGTACTCCTTTGATAATTCTTCACAGATGTTAGCACAGCATTTTTTTTTTCTGATAAGATTGAGGCTGAGGGACTCAAGGTCTTGTTTTGCAGCCGAACAAAATTTGAACTAAGGTCTAGTTTTCAAGCCCAGGCTTCTTCCGAGAGAACTGCTTTTGCCATTAAAACAACGTGCCTTCCGGCAAAGGAAATGAGAATACTAATTTCACTACTGTTATGAAAATGTAATCAGACTTTAGATATAAAATACTACCATCCTAATACCATGAAGTTAATACACTTAACCCCAGATTAGAACATCCAAATACCTGCCTCAGCTAGGCTCTAAAACTCTGTTCTAGTTTGGGCAAGTCATTCAAATGCCCTTCAGGTCAGCCTCCTCAACACTAAAATGAAAGAAGTGGCCTAACCTAAGTTTCTGCCCAGCTCTGAAATTCAATTTCTAGATAAAGTATCGTCTACATAAATGATGAAGAAAAATTGCAAAAACACCCCTCAGCTTTCCTTTATCTTTTTTGATTTAGCATCTCACTTATTTTCCAATTTTTCCCCCCCAAGGTTTATCTTTTAGCATCTTCAGAGTCATTCCTGTGTCTTAAAGCAGTGATTTCCAATAAAATGATACATCACAGAAGATGCAAACAGCACTTAGAACACTTCCGCAAGTTTTAGATGTGCTTAATGTTTTGGGATGTTATCTGTCTTGCACAAAAGATGAAAAACAAGTAGAAGAGACTTCTTGGTGAATTACCAGAGGTTGGATCACCACTGTTTGACCGGCGGTTTTATTATTATTTTCACAAGTTTATTCGGAGTATTACTTCAGAGATTACTTGAGCACCTACGATGTGCGGAGCCATGGGCTTACAAGGAATTAAGTTATCTGGCCTTACAGCATCCTACTGAAAAAGGTTTAAGGGAAGTAGGTTGAAAAAGAACTAAGACAACGGCAGCCGCGAGCGGCGCCATTTTTAGGTCAACGGACTCTCGGCCGCCCCGCTGCTTTCCCGCGAGACTGTTTTTAGGAATCCCTTTGGCCTCTGCCATTGGACGTCACAGGAAGCGCGACCAACCGTGGCCCGCTCCGGGAACTTCGTTTTTCCCGTCCCTTCTTGCAGGACGTCAAACGCCAATCATTTCCTCTGCAGAAGTCCCTTCCACTTCTTGCGGCCCCGGGAGTCTCCCCTCCGCCAGATCTCTCCCAGCAACCCTGCAAGCCACCAGAGGCGGAGCGGGGCGCGCGGCGCACCGGGGATGATGTCACATGCAAGGCCCCGAGCGTTACGTCACTTCCGGGACGCTTCCTTCGTGGAGCCTTGTGGGTAGCCGGCCGGGGTCTCCTGGCGACGACGATGGCGGGGGATGTGGGCGGTCGCAGCTGCACGGATTCGGAGCTGCTGCTGCACCCGGAGCTGCTGTCTCAGGAGTTTCTTCTCCTCACCCTGGAGCAGGTCGGGTGCGCAGGTCGGGGTGGGCCTGTTAGGGAGCGGGGTCCGGACTTGAGCCGGCCCGGGTAACCCTCGGTGGGAGCGGACACGCCCGCCGCCGGCGCCTCTCCCGCGCCGTGTGTGTCACCGACTACTCCACGCGGACTGACCGGGTCTCCTCACACCCCGGTCCGGGAAGACACGTGTTTGGAGTGTCAGGAATTCCTCGGAAGGAGGACTTACCTTTTTGGGTCTTTGATGGCTCCGACGAAGGAACCGTAGGCGACCCCTGCGGCCCCCAGCGGGGGCTGAGGGGGGAATCGAAGTAGAAATGAAGGGCGGTGGTCAGGGCCTGTCAGGGCTGGAATCGCCCTTTGTTCATCCCTCACCTCGTTGAAGACGAAACTCAGCCTCGGAGAAGTGAAGCGACATATTTCAAAGGTCGCTACGTGGTGCAGGCAGGAGAACTCGGGACCCCTGGCTCTCACGGCAGCATTTCTTCTTTTCGAGCTAATATAATATGGCCTCAGATAGTCAACAAAAAGTAGGACCAGAAAAGTGATGAATATAGTTTAAAGTGGTAGAGAATTGCTGAAAGTTTCTCTGTGGCTTGAAATATCACGTTTTGTTGCTTTCCTTGTTTGCCCCTCAGTACTCAGATTTCCTCAAGCCCTGTTGAGTGTATTTATTGACGGGACTTAACCTTTCAAACACGGTTCTCACGCTTTTTAGGTGCATTCCCCGCCCCTCGCCAGGGCCTGTTAGAACACGGATTACCGGGCTCCAGCCCCACAGTGTCGGATTCGGGAGGTCCGGGGTGTGTCCTAAGAGTGGACGTTTTCAGCAAGTTCCCGCTGTTAGCCCGGGGCCCATAGCTTGAGCACCTCCCCTGGAGCAGTGCTGCCCAAACTAAGGTGCCGGGGAATCCTCTGGGAATGTTTCCAAGACAGTCTCCTGGGTTTTTCCGTATCTCTGAGTGAGTAGAGGGTGAAAACTGATAACAAAGGGCGGTCAGGTATAAGAGAGAAAAGTAATATTTGTGCTTTTAAATATTGAAGAAAAAAGTAATCGGGGTAAGGTTATCAGAGGACACAGATTGGGCTTGTTTTGCCATTTATACTGAACACACATGTTCCCAGGCCTTTCTGAATTGCAGATGAAGAGTGTATCCTCATTTTTCTTCCTAAATCCAAACTCTCTATCCATAACTACTCCTTTTCCTTTTGCCACATATTCCATGATGTTGAGAGGAAATTGAAAAGTGAGGGAGAATGAGGCAGTTTAGATGGGTGGTTGGACAGTGACTGGAAGCTACTTGAAAGGAGTGGTGACAACATGATGCACTGTTACCAAAACAGGCATCAGTAAGGGGACTGCAGTGTCCATCTGTAGGGCCATTTGAAATCTTGGTCGTTGACTCCAATTTAAGAAGCATTTTTAGGGAGACATGGGAAACAAAATACAGGGTGAGACCTGCAGCCCACTACTTTGATCATGATAGTAACACACTGTGTAACTCAGCATGTAGTGATTGTTGTCGCCTTGGGGGGGGGGGGGGGGCAGCGGCGTTGATTTCTCCAGGCAGTCTCCCATCTTCAGTTTACTTCATAGACTAAGACGATGCTACTGTAAATGGTCTCCATGCCTGGTATGCTGACTGACCTGTGGTGGACTGCAGTCCTTGTCACACTGGGATCATGTGACCATTGTCTTTTAAGATGAGGCTGAGCCTAATATTTGCAGAGCGTAACTCTCTAATACTTACAGTATACTCTGTGGGTCTGCAGTATAGTCAAGTTCCTATAAGTCGCTATATGAGGGCAGCCCAGGTGGCTCAGCGGTTTAGCACCGCCTTCAGTCCAGGGCCTGATCCTGGAGACCTGGGATCAAGCCCCACTTCAGGCTCCCTGCATGGAGCCTGCTTCTCCCGCTGCCTGTGTCTGTCTCTCTCTGTGTGTCTCTCATGAATAAATAAAATCTTAAAAAAAAAAAAGTACCTGTATGACTTAAATAACAGGCTTAAATAACAAATTCTATAATTATAGTAAATATGTAATAACTGTAAAATTATAAATTATGAGTTGTGTTACATTAAATTTTATGTATTATAATCTTGTGTTATAAATTCTAAGTAAATAAGTTATACAGCTTAAATTTTATGATGGCAAATAAGTTGCAAATTACATCATTATTAAACTTCATGAAGTTTGTTACTTAAGCAGAAATGTTCTACCCTGTTAGGTAGGTAGTAATTTCCATGAAGAATGTTATTTTGAAATTACTTTTGTTTTCTTTTCCACAGAAGAACATAGCTGTTGAAAATGACTTAAGAATAAACAAAGACAATCTCACTGATCTTTATGTTCAGCACGCAATACCATTGCCTCAGAGAGAGTTGCCAAAGAATAGATGGGGAAAAATGATGGAAAAGAAAAGAGAGCAACATGAGATGAAAAACGAGACTAGAAGGTACTTCTTAGTGGTTCTGGTTTTTATCTTACATGACTTAACAACTTCGCTTTTCTTTTTTTTTTTTCCTCCAGGTAAACTTAGGTAAGAAACATTTGTTTACTCAATAACTATTAAGCACCAGGCACTGTGCTTATAGCATGAGTGAAACTGACAGAATTCCCTGCTCTTATTTTAAATGGGAGAAACATAATTTTAAAAATTAGGTAGAACATATGCTGTGTTACATAGTGACAAGTGCTAAGGAGAAAAGTAAAATGGAGAGAGAGTACCGTTTTAGGTACAGTGGCCAGGAGCAACCTCACTGAGAAATGACATGTCAGGAGAGAAACCTGTAGAAGGTAGAGTGCAAGCTAGCATTCGAAATAGACTACGAGAGTCTGGGTCAGGAGTGTGCCCATCATAAACTAAGAACAATAAAGAGGCCATCAAGGCTAAAGTAGAGAGAATCAAGGGGAGAGTAAAGAGCCTTTTTGGAGGTAAGTAGGGGATCTTGTTGGTTAGATCGCGTAAAGCTTTGTAAGTTGTAAGAACTTTGGCTTTACTCTGAGATAAGAAGCCATTGAAGGATTTTGAGCAGAGTGATGACACCATCTGATATGCATTTTCACAGCATCACTCTGGCTGCTGTACTGAGAAGTGATTTAAGATGTGGGGAGGGGAACAGGAAAATCAGTCAGGAGGCTATACTGTGATCCAGGCAATGGATATGGTAACTTCATAGATGGTGACTTTGACTGAAGTTGTGAACTTCATAAGAAGTGGTTGGAGTCTTGGATGTATTTTGGAGGTAGAGCCAAGATTTGCTGAGTTGTGAGTCAAATAAGATTTTAAGGTCTTTGAATAATACAGAAATGAAGGAGCTGTGGTATTGCTTCAAGGACACTGAAATTTTTAAATTTCAGGAAGTTTTTCATAAAACCACAAGCAAATGAATTTCCTTTTTAAAAGAAGGTTACAGGGCAGCCCGGGTGGCTCAGCGGTTTAGTGCTGCCTTCAGCCCAGGACGTGATCCTGGAGACCCGGGATCAAGTCCCGCGTCAGGCTCCCTGTATGGAGCCTGCTTCTCCCTCTGCCTGTGTCTCTGCCTCTCCTCTCTGTGTGTGTCTCTCAGGAATAAATAAATAAAGTCTTTTAAAAAAATAAAAATACAAAAAAAATAAAATAAAAAAAGAAGGTTACACTTCTTTGATAGTGATAGTTTAATGAGGACAAAGTGAGTTATTTCTTTTCCTTTGTCTATTTTATCACAAGTGGGTGCTATGGATTAATTACTGAATTCATTTTTAGAGCTTTCTCTTTGTAAGGTACTGTCATCGGCAGTGATTGTGGGAGAGGGTGGAATGAGGGCTGAGGGTGAAGGAGAATGCTAGCTCTGAGTTGATGAGGGGTGTTAATCTCTAGATACAAAGAGTCATTATTGATAGAGTATTCTCCAAGTATGAAAACAGTTGAAGAATATAACATGCGTGCTCTTAGTTTTTTGGAAAAGGAATAGTCTTTCTTTTGATCAGGAACACATTCAATTCAGGTTGAGTTTCATTTTAGCCTGATGGTTATATGTTGGTACAGGCTACATATTAGTGTTAGCTTTTGTAAATCTATAGATTAGGCCAAATATATCTTCAATTTACTTTTGTTGAGTCATTTTTTTTGGAAAAGATTTATGTATTTATTTTAGAGAGCATGAGTAAGCGGGAGGAGGAGAGAGAGGGAGAGAATCCTGAAGCAGACCCTGTGCTGAGTGCAGAGCCCAGAGCCCACTATAGGGCTCTGTCCCAGGATCCTGAGATCATGACCTGAGCCGAAATCATGAGTTGTCTGCTTAACGAGCTGTGCCACCCAGGCACCTCTTATTTTTGTTGATTCTTAATAAGAAAGTATTTTCTTCTTGATCTGCACATTCAGGCATATTGTCCTAAGCAAAGCTTTCAATACTGTTACTTCAAATGATGATCCCTTTAAGTCCCTCAATATCCTTTTGGAAGGGATTGTGACTTTGTAAAAAAGTCACAAATTTGACTCTTGAATCAGAACATTAAAGCTGGAAGGATCTAAGAGATCCAGGTATTGTTGAATTGCTTATTTTTCTGTGGAAGAAATGAGCTCCAGAGAAATGTTGTGATGTTCCCCAGGTCACACAGAGCTAGGCCCAGATCAACAGTGCAGTGCTTCTCAAACTTCAGCATGCTCTGGGATCTTCAGTTGAACTCTCACAAGCTGATGAGCCCTCTGTTTCCATTCTGCAGCAGCAGTGGATATGCAGGAAACTTATTTTGAGTTCTCTATGTAGGAACTCAACAGATGATCATTGGTGACCTAAGAATTAGTGAATTTAGCCAATCACCTGGAATCTGGTTAAAATTCAGATTCAGATCAGTACAGGTTAAGGCCCCAGATTCTGCATTTCTTAACAGGCTCCCAAGGTGA
Organism: Vulpes vulpes; assembly: GCF_048418805.1. Classification (NCBI taxonomy): domain Eukaryota; kingdom Metazoa; phylum Chordata; class Mammalia; order Carnivora; family Canidae; genus Vulpes; species Vulpes vulpes. Next base: position 66,568,360 of record NC_132795.1, on the reverse strand, counting down.
TGCTTATGCCTTTGGTCCATCCACCACACTTTGAGTAGCAAGGCGGAAGTGTTCTTCCTAATAACTAGCTGCTCAAGTTCTTTTACATGTTTAATTAAAAGTTTTTTTTTCCCATAAATTTGTTATTTCACTTGAAATATAGTGGATAATGAACAAATGAATGCTTTTATTACTTAATCTTTATCATTCAGAGTGGAAATTAGGTTTTCAGAAGCTAAACATGAAGATTTGCCAAATTTTAAAATCAAAATTACACAAATATTATAGTTATAATTTAGAAAGTGTCTTGGCTTTAGAAACCTTTGATTAATAGAATGTTCTCACTGTTTGTAGACAGCTACTGAGGTACTCTTGCTGTAATTTTATAGTTCATTATTCTTTTTAAATAATAATTATTACATAGTCAAGATAATCCTATCAATTAGGTGGGGTAGGGTGATTTTTAAAACTGAATTTTTTTTTTTTTAATCACCAGGGAATTTTCTTTTAAGTTCTAGGGTTAAGTGGTTGGTTGATGTTTTAAAAATACCTGTATCTTGTATGTACATTACAGCTAACTTATGTTTCTTGTCAGTAAATATTGTAAACTTCCAAGCATTAAAAAATTGATCATTTCATTTAGGGTGATAATAGAAAACTTCATTCCCAGGGGTCCTACTTAAAATAGATTAGTCTTACCGATAAATATTTTTGGTCGTTGTTTTAGCTTTGAGTTCCTGCAAAGGTTTGCCATTGCAGATGGTATTTTTCAAGAATATGTCTCTTTGATTTCAGGACTAGCACTGTAGATGGGTTAAGGAAAAGACCTCTTATTGTGTTTGATGGAAGTTCAACAAGTACAAGCATCAAAGTGAGAAAGACAGAGAATGGAGATAATGACCGACTCAGGCCTCCTCCTCAGGCAAGCTTTACCAGTAATGCCTTTCGAAAATTGTCAAATTCCTCTTCAAATGTTTCACCCCTAATTCTGTCTTCCAATTTGCCTATGAACAATAAAATGGAACACAATAATAATGACACTAAACAGAACCATGACTTAACGCATAGGAAAAGTCCTTTGGGTCCTGTGAAGTCCCCACCTTTGTCCCCTGTTGGAGCTACTCCCGTGAAGTTAAAGCGAGCGGCCCCTAAAGAAGAAGCTGAGGCTGTGGTAAGTGTGGGGCGGCTTTTGTGCTAGTAAGAGCGGGATGAAGGTTCTAAGTGCGTGGGCCTCCTGTAGCCAGGGTGGGCAGGGCGGGCTGGGCAAGCCAGGCCATAGGGAGTTCTTGAACTCTGAAATGGTCTGACTTACATGTCCTTTCTCATGTTGACTCCTGAAATCCTAAAATCCATGAAGATAAGCTAATGTTTTTTCAAGTCTACTCAATTTATTTCTCTTTAAAATGTATAAAGCACATCTCTTAGGCACTTTTCCTAGATTTTTCTCATTTCAATCCTTTAACCATTTTGGAACTAAAAGAGAAATATATTCCTTTATTAGTAGAGCTCAAAATGTTAAGTGATTTGTCCAAGGTCACATATTAAGTAGCATTTGAGAGCTTGTCGTTCAGTGTGTCTGTTTTGCACTTACCTTAAAACCACACTACAGTGTTCAGGATTTTAGTGCCCCCTCCCCCTTTTCCTCAAATGTACCTATCCTTAGAGGGATATAGGAAGTTTAGGGGAATCTACTGTGTTGGTCTGTATTTTAATTAAGCATTTGGATGCTTCGATTTCATATACTGGCAAATTTGGTACAGATTGGTAATGTATTATTTTAGAGTTTAATTTATGAGATGGTATACACACACACTTGATTCTTCCCTAGGCAACTCAGAAAATTATTTCTAAACATCCAGCAGCTTTACAGGTTTTATTTCTTGTCTTAGTCTATTTGTCTTAGTCTATTTAGACTGCTATAACAAAAAAATAATACTGACTAGATGACTTACACAACAGACATGTATTTCGCACAGTTTTGGAGGCTGGGAAGTCCAGAATCAAGGTGCTGGCAGGTTCAGTGTCCGATGAGGGCCCACGTCCTGGTTCATAGTTGGCTGTTTCCCACTGTTTTTCTTTTTTTCATGTAGCAGAAGGGCAAGTAAGCTGTCTGAGGTCTCTTTTAAGGGCCCACTCATGAGAGTGCCTCCTTTGTGTCTTAAGCACCTGCCAAAGGCCCTTCCCCTTAATTCTAGAATACATGTTGGGAATTAGGTTTCAACATAAGAATTTTGAGGGCACCTACACATTCAGACACACACATTTGTCTTTATTATCCTCTTTGAATTGTGTGTCAAAGGGGGTGAAAACTCAGAGTAGGTCAAACATTCTAAAATAGTAGTAGAAAGAAGATTACTAGTGTAAATATGACCAGCTGTTAGTTCTTACATTAGTTCATCGCTTCAGCCATCCTGTGACATAGCTTTTTTGACACAGTTCTTTTTCTTGTTGAACAGATGAGGAAATAGAAGTTCACTTTAAATTTTTTGAAGATTTTATTTATTTACTTACTTACTTACTTATTTATTTATTTATTTATTTATTTTTATTTATTTATTTTATTTATTTATGTGCACGCGCACGTGTATGTTTGTATGAAAGAGTGAGCACAAGGGTGGGGGGAAAAGGGAGAGGGAGAAGCAGACTCCCCGCTGAGCAGGGAGCCCCATGTGGAGTTTGATCCCAGGACTCCGAGATCATGACCTGAGCCGAAGGCAGACACTCTACCAACTGAGCCACCCAGGCACCCCAGAAGCTCAGTTTAAACGAACTTGTCCAGGGTTCAAGAGTTAGTAAGTGGCCAGGCTGCAGAATATAGGCCTGTTTGACCTCAGTGCATGAACTTCTAAAGATACCGAGCTGCCTACTTATTTCAGTTACTTTTGTGGGAAAAACAAGGAGGGTGTCAGATAAGAATGAGAAGGACGGAAAAAAAAAAAAGTAGGAAAAAGAACTTAGACCTCCAATAATATAATAAAGAGTCTCGAGGATCTTTTTTTCTTAAAACACATCTTTCTACTCAGAAAAAATTTACTCTTTCAGAGATGTGATTTTATTTTATCTCTAAATTTACTAGTATTAAGATCTTGGACTGTGAGATTTTGAGGAAGGCAGTGGAGTAGGCAGGGAGGAAGCAAGTCTGGAGCTGTCAGTGGTTTTCAATTCTGAATACATTTTAGGATTACCTGGAAGAGCTTCCACAAAACCCAGACAGAAGTCAGAGCCTCATCCCTGCCACCTTCTGTGGATTCTGACTTAATTGGTTCTGGGATAAGGCCCAGGTCTGGGCATGTTTGTAAGTACTGTGGGTGATTCTAATATGCAAATGTTTGAGAACCACAGCTGAAAAAAAATGGGTGGCAAGGGAGACTTGCTTTTTTTCCTTAATCTCCTAATGATCTTCTCCCACCAGATGGCAGCAGTGATTTACCATTTGTGTATTAGTAGTAAACTGGTGGTTTTAAGTGCTCATTTCAAGCTATCCTCTGGCATTTCTGCAGATTTAAACTGATTTCTATTCATGTCTTTTCAGAATAACCTGAAGCCTCCAGAAGCAAAGAGGAAGATACAGCATGTTACATGGCCCTGAAGGAAAGTTTCCAAAAATGTAAATATAACTAACTGTAGTTTTTCAAGCAAGTTCACATATATTGACAGTATTTACAGAGATCCTGATTATTGTGGAATTTTCTTAAGAGGTTTAAAATTAGGTTGAAAAAGTCTTCCTTTCCCCTTCCTTTTTTTTTTTCTTTTTAAAATTTTTGCCTTTTGTGCCCTGATTAGGAAAGAATTTCTTTTTAAACAGATGGCTTAGTGTAAGTCATTTATATTGATCCTAGTCAGTCATTAGCTGCAAGTCTGATATAAAGCATCTGATGAATTTTAGGAATTATTTTCATTACTCTGTTTCAGTGTTTGGGGAAATTTGAGATTTTGTTTAAATTCAAAATATTTTAGAAGTTCACAATTTTTATTTCGTTTCCCTAGCAAAAGAATTTAACAGTTTATCCCAATATTTTAGTAAATACTGCCAAACTCCTCCTCAAGGTTCACCAAGAAAAGCATATTTGTAGTGCTGCCAATAAACTATTCAGAATATACAGATGAAATTGCTGTTCTTAAGTGCTTACATTACTCTTTCCCATAAACATCAAAAGAGAACTCAGTGCTTACTGCTGCTCCTTCCCTTGAAGTCATAACAGAATTGGTCTGTTAGGAGTTGACTGGTTAGTCTCAGAGCTGGTCCACCCTTTAGATGTCCTTGTCATGCAGCAGTCCTCACTATTATCATGAGCAGTCTGTGATCTCTGGGAGCTCAGGTGTCACTCCTTCTTGGGAGCTTCATCCTTTCAAAAAGATCTTAAAAGAAACTTTAAGATGTTCAGGTGACATAGTCCTATTCGAGGTGGTACCTGATGGCAGAAGGTTTAGAGAATGGCGGGTGGGGGGATGAAATTCCAGCACTTCAGAGAGTCCAGGAGGGATAGTACTGAGGCTGGAAGCTTAATATGACCTGGTGTAAACAGAAGAGAAGATGGTAAAGCCAGAAGTTACCGCAAAGTGACAGCATAGGAGGCGAGTACCAGCCGGACAGGGCTCCCTGCTGGGCTAACTGGCAACTTCCCACAGGGCTGTCACACGCACATTATCCACTGAGGTTTTGTGTTCGTGTTAAAGCAGTGTTACCATCCCAATTGTACGATGGAAATCCATGGGAACATAGGGTATACCTTATACCCATGCATTCCTCTGTCCACTTTTTTGCCTTGTATTTCTAAGCAAGTACAGAGGATAGATACTTCATACTTTTCTCCTTATATGACTGATCTTCAAATTGGGGGTTCGCCTTTTCATTAACTTTTTACAGCAGTCTCATTCTTCTTTTGGTTTGTTAAAACAAGTATTTTAGTTCAGCTATTAAATAGCCTTAGAAAAAATTCATTCAGCCTGGCAGGTAAGTACTGTACTAAAACTAGAACCCTACAGTTTCTAGCCATTCTGCCTTTATCCAAACTATAAATCTGTACAGATAAGACCAAATTGAATACAGTATGTGTTGCATAAACTATTGACGTTATGGCAAAGTAGTGAATACATAATTATCTGCAGGGCTGATACCTGTAATACTGTTGAAGGACAGCTGTCACCTTCTACATTACTGTGTGTTAGAGGAGATTTTCAAAGTACAGATTTTAGGGTAGAATGACAAATTATATTTGATAATTCAGTTGTCCCTTCTGCTTCCACCTGCATTTCTCTCTTAGTTAGGAGAGAGTTAGCCATTTGACAGTTTTAAGTCAATGGAAACTTTCTAGTTACTCAATAAAATTAATTTTTAATTTGTATATTTAACTTACAGAGTAGGTTGGTAATAACAGCTGAACTGTGTAACATTGTTGCTTCAAATTGAAGTTTATATTATGAACATTCAGAATCAATGCTCATATAGAAGCATATTATTGAGCTATTTTGAGTTTGAAATGTGGAGAAGTGCTAAACCATGTACTGTGTATTACATAATAGCAACATCTTAGAGCACTGTGCCTTCTCAAGGTGTATAGATATAGCTTGTCTTGAAATGTCTTCCTCCAAGCAGTGAAGCCTAGCAAATGATGGGAATCTGAAGCACGTGTCGGGAATCTTAGGTTTTGAAGGGTTGCTTTGGTGTGCTTTAAAGTTTAGGACTTGATTTGAATGGCAAACAACTTTGGAATACCCTTGACTCACTTACATGGGTTAATTTTGTTTCTATTGGTTTCATATTCCAACAGAGCCACCCTTTTTTTTTTATTATTGGGGTAGGCAAATGAATGGTTGAGTCAGTGACTGGCTTTCAAGGTGTAGTTACAGGCACTTTACCACTTCCTGCCATTGGCAGGTGGTCCTGTCGTTTTCTTCCCCTTCTTCTTTGTCCCGTTTTCCTTTTTCTTACTCTCCTTTCCCATGTTTCAACTCTTTGCTTCCATTTTCCATCCTCCTTTCTGCAGACCCTAAGCGTCAGGCTTAGGTTTGCATCTCATAATGCTTGGCCCTATGCATTCATTGAGGAGTGAAGATAGGATGACCCCCAGTCCTGTATTTGAGGGATCATAGACTGCTGCGTGAATTCTGGAAATCTCGAGCCCCTGCAGCACCAAGGGCCCTAAATTGCTTCCCAGTGGCTGTAAAGGCAGTACAGTTTACCAAAATAGCTTTATTAATCTAGACAGCTACCAGGCACTTTGGAAAGTTGTTCAACTACTACTATGAGGCCATAATATTTTTGCTAGTATTGAAATTCTTCAGAATTGTAATTATTATTTGAAATAATATTTTGGTTGACTTAAGTTTTGAGAGAGGATTCTAAAACTGGTGTAGAGACTCACTGAATAGCAATGACCTTTTAAAAAACTTACATTAAGTAAAACTGCCAGTAGATTAAATCATATGTATGTAAGAGCTTCCTCTATTTACTACTGTGCCACTTCAGTAATTTTTAGAGGCTACAAAATGGTCAAAATGTTTTTAAGTGTGCTCTTTTATTAAAATGCTCGTGCAGGTTTTGTAATTCAGTACAGAAAGTTTAACCTTGTAATGTACATTTTTGTATGTAAAAGGTCTTTTAAGTAGCTTTATCCATATTTAATAAATGGAATAAAATTACTGAGTTGGTCTGTCATTCATAAAAAAATAAAGTGGAAAAACATTCTGTAATGACTTATCTCATTTTATTTGAACAAACTATATGGTGGGAAAGTGTTATGCTTTATAGTAAAACCTTCTGTACCAGGATTGATTGGGATCAGGCTTGATGCCAGTTGTCTGGCCACATCTCAGGGTGCCCCTTTGAAGTGGTGGTGGGCCAGAGTGGCCCAGTATTTGGGATATCCTGATGCCACAGGGACTGAAACGCTGACTGCCACTATGCTTTGATGCATGGAAACAAGTCCCTCAAACTTTATCCTGAGTAAGCTTTCTTATAAACTGGAACAAACCAGAGGTTCAGTTAAAGGATTATTTATTCATGTCTGAGGTGGTCCTTAAAAAGTAAACTTCTAAACTGGTATATTAATTTTGGAGACTGAAACTCTAACAGTTGGAAACATTCCAGGTTACTTTCTACCTTGAATTAAAAAAAAAAAAACCAAAATGGGGACACCTGGGTGCCTCAGCAGTTGAGCGTCTGCCTTCGGCTCGGGCATGATCCCAGGTCTGGGGATTTGAGCCCCTTATCATGCTCCTTGCAAAGAGCTTGCTTCTCCTTCTACCTGTGTCCCTGCCTTTCTCTGTGTGTGTTTCTCATGGGTAAATGAATAAAATCTTAAAAAAAAAAAAAAAAAAAGCCATTTGGACAGAAGAGACAAAATTTATTTTCATTGACATTGTTTTTACTAAAGTGCTTTTTACTGAAGTGCTTTGCTCTTCAGTTCTTTCTTTCTTTCTTTTTTTTTAAAGATTTGCTCTATTTATTCATGAAAGACACACACAGAGAGAGAGGAAGAGACACAGGCAGAGGGAGAAGCAGGCTCCATGCAGGGAGCCCTTGTGGGACTTGATCCCAGGTCTCCAGGATCACACCCTGGGCCGAAGGCAGTGCTAAACCACTGAGCCACCTGGGCTGCCCTGCTCTTCAGTTCTTAAACCTAGTTGTCTATCCTATTGTGGCAGAAAAAATAAAGGTGTGAGTCAATTACGTTTCTGCTCAATGAGATAACGGATAATTGTAATGACAGAAAATCAAACTGAGAAATGAAATAATGAGAGATAGGGAATGGAGGTTGAAGAGCTACCTAAAATGTAATAGTGGTTAGGAACGTCCTCTGTGAAAAGATGATTTTTAAGGGGAGACAGTTTCAGAAAGCTTTCAGGAAAAGCATCTTACATATGGTAGATGTTAAATGTCTACATATTCTTCGTTGCTCCTTCCATCAGAGATGGAGTCTCTTTCCCACTGCTTGAATATGGACTGGCCTTATAATTTGCTTTCATCAAATGCTCTGGGACCGCTGCTGCAGCCATCTGAGAAATCCTGCTAGAAAACCATCCAGCAAGCAGCTCTAACGTCCGGATGGGACTTAGCCCCCCATTCCCGTTCCAGCTGCCAGCAGACCACAGCTCCATGAGTATTCCCGGTGAGACCAGCCTAAATAACTGACTCAGGGAATCCTCACTGAACAGAATAGGAATTGCATTAAGCCACATTAAGTGTTGGGGATGGTTTGCTACCCAGCATTAGCTAACATACCAGACAAGAGCAGAGTGAAAGCCCTGACGCTTAAGAGGATTTTAGACCAGAAAAAACGTACGGCTCCGATCAGTGAATAGAGCAGGGAAGTGTATATTAAATGAGGCCAAAGCAGTTAGGCAGCAGCCCAGATTATGTAGGATCTTACCTGGGCCATGGTAAGGACTTTTGATTTGATTCTGCAACCAGTTGGAAGCTGTTAACTATGTTCAGACTTAACCAAGCATTTAGTTTAACCAAAAAACAAATAAGACTAGCTAAGTAATATAGAATAGCTCTGAACTATTCTTCTGGTAAAATTATCCAAGTTTTTTTGTTTTTCAGTTTAACTAAAATATTTATATTTCTTTGACTAACGAATGTTAGGAGACTAAAATACCAATCATGGCAAAAGATACTTTTCATAAAATAACATGAAAATGTTTTCATATAATATTCAAAATAATAACTGTAAAAATACCACATCTGGCTAAACTTTATTGTATCCTGCTATATAATTTTTTAAAATAAACTAAAAAAATAGACGATTTATTTTAAGGAAGATAGTATAGAGAGTTCCCATATACCACACACTGGGTTTCCCCCATTACTGATACACACTGGTATGGTACGTTCATGGAAGTGAATCATACTGGCACATTTTTTGTCGGCTAAGTCCATAACTTTACTCTTATTTGCTTAGTTTTTACATAATGTTGCTTTTCCTATCCCACGATGCCATCCAGGACACCACCTTATATTTTAGTACTCTGGACTCCTCTTGGCTGTGACAGTTTCCCAGACTCCCCTTGAATTTTTGATGACCTTAGCAGTTCTGAGGCATACTGGTTAGATATCTCGAATCTAGGCATGCTGGTTAGATATCGATTTGAATTTGACTTAACGTTTTTCTAATGATCAGACTGGGGTTATGGATTTTGGAGGGAACCTCACAGAGGTGAAGTGCAACTTTCATCCCATATGAAGGGTATATACTGTCAACATGACTTACTGCTTTTGAGGTTATGCTTGGTCACCTGGCTGACATACTGTATGTTAGTCAGGTTAACATAGAGCTACTCTTTTTCCTCCTCTCACACTGTGCTCTTTGGAAGGAAGACTTGAGTAGGGAATTAGGCTCCACCTTATGGGCAAGGTAGCTACATAAATTACTTGTAATTCTGTGCATATTTGTTCTTTATTTAATAATTTATGTCAGTATGGACTCGGAACTTATTCTTTGGGTTATTTATAATCCAATGCCTTTTTCTCATATATTGTTCCAGCTTTGGCCATGGGAAACATTTCCAGTTGGCTCCTATGTCCCTTTGACTTACCTCATCATTGTGGTTTCTTCTGAGCACTTCCTTACTTTCTACACTTCCAGGTGCTCTAGGTTCATCCTGTGTGTTTCCTGCCCCCGTCTAAAGTCAGCCACTTCTCCACGGAGCCTTGGTTCCTTTTACTGAAGAATGGTATTAGAAAGCAAGTGGGGTGACAGAGCAAGGAAATATGTATGTGTGTATACTAACCCTGTATATACAGGTCTATAAATATTTCTATATATAACTATTGACAGTAAGCTCAATGTGAGTTCATACTAGTGTCTCCAACTTGAATCCATTGCCCTGTGGGTCATTCTAGACTTCCTTTGCTTGTCTGTAACTTCCCACCCCAACAGTGACAAATCTGGCTCCCACTGTCCACTGTCCATTTATTTCATTGTCCAATTCCAGGACATACATATAGCAGCTGCAGAGTCATTAACCTGGACCTGGGCACAAAACCGCTTTGATCAACTAGAGTGCAGTACTTATATGTGTAATTCTTTTCGCCTTTATTCTTATAGATTCCTCTCATTTCTAGTGTCATTTAAGTCATCTGGCTTAAAAAATATGTTTGCAGTTTTACCATTTTAATGAAAAAGAGAATGTCAAGATAACTTCTCTGTTTTTTAAATCACAAACGAAATAAACTCCCTGGAAAAACATATCATTCATTCAATAGGTGTGTACTGTATTTTCACACTCAAGGAGTCGGAATAAGACATGGTCCCTGCTCTCAAGGGGCTTTATCCTTTTATTAATCCCAATTATTTCAGTCTAAATATTCAAGTAACTTGAGAAGGAATCTGAAGAACATTTAATAATTAAAGTCAACAATCTGTACTAAAGTCAGTAATCTGTGTACTAGTTTGCTCGTTAATGTTTTTAATTCCTTGAAACCTGAAGAAGCCCACTCAAAACAGAATGGATTTTTCTCTTAGAAGATCCCCTTGGAACCAGGGGGATTTTTTTTTTTAAAGAATTATTTAACACGGGGCAGCCCAGTGGCTCAGTGGTTTAGCGCCGCCTTTAGCCCAGGGCCTGATCCTGGAGACCCGGGATCAAATCCCATGCCGGGCTCCCTGTGTGGAGCCTGCTTCTCCCTCTGCCTGTGTCTCTGCCTCTCCCTCTCTCTCTGTGTGTCTCTCATAAATAAGTAAATAAATAAATAGATAGATAGATAGATAGATAAAATCTTAAAAAAAAAAGAATTATTTAACACGACCTCTGTTTATTTGAAACAGGGTGGTGTTGGATTGGGTAGTTGAAGGCCTCACATGTGTGGATGTGGCCTTGCATGGTGGGGGGCACCTGAGCAGGAGCCTCTCCTGTCTCCTGACCTCCCTGCTACCTCTGATGGGGAGGAGAAAGTAGGGCAGAAGCAAGAGAGGCTCGGGTTTTGTTTCTTTTCAAATAGTTGACCTAAATTAGTTTCAAGTGTACAGCAGTGCTAAGAAATTACATATATTAGGTGATGCTCACAGTGAGTATAGTCACCATACAACGTTACCACAGTATTATTGACTGTATTCCCTGTGCTCTAATTACACCTGCGTGATGGACTAAGTTTGTACCTCTTAGTCCCCTTCACCTGTTTTCCCCATCTCCCCACTGGCAACTATCTATTTGTTCCCTGTATCTATGAGCCTGTTTATGTTTTTTTGTTGTCACTGTTTGTCCGTTTGTTTTGGTCCTGGGAAATTTTTTTATTCATCTGCTTCTAATTGTGTAACTGCTAATAGGTGTCTGGGGATGAAGTTATACTGCTTTTATTTTTGTGAAAGGCTTTTATTTGTTTCTTTGCCACTCTTAAAAAGGTCAGTTTCTTAGTTTATGTACATTTTGGCATATGTGTTACCTGGACATTTCCTCAGTGTTTCAGAAAAAAACATGTATTCAGAGGTGGCATTTCCCCCATAATCATCTCTACATGTAAGAAAATAATTTCTGTTTTATTTTAGATAGAATGCCCTCCCTGAAATTCATCAAGTAAATCCTTTTACAGATTTTTCTAATTCTTCTCTAGCGGAGGTTATTCAGCTGTAAATACAATCTAATCCAACATTCTGATTTTACAAAAGAGGAAGCTGAGGCCTGTAGGAAGAGTGACTCCTTTAAAGGTATGCAGTTTGTTGGTGGTAGAACAGCAACTGAAACCTAGATCTCTTGCTCTTCTGCATGAAACCAGAGGTAGGTCCCTTTCTGGAAGCCACCTCCCACCCCGTCCTGGGAATAAAGTATACAACAGTGCCAGCTTTTAGAAAAGCAGTTATTCAAAAGTGCAGTCAACTTGGCTGCTGGAAAGAAGAGATGGAAGTATAAAAATGTGTGGCAGCTGTTTTTTTGCTGCCATCAGAAAATTCTCAGAATGGACAGTGAGCTATAAGTCGAGACCTGGGTTCTAGCAGATTGGCCTCTGTGTAGTCTTGAGTAAGCTTTATTCTTTCTGCACTCCTATTTCCTCCTCCGTCAGGAGGCAGATTTCTCTCTGACCCTCAAGTCTCTTCCAGATTGGATTTCCCTCTATTTCTACATTCTACTGATCCCGGAACCCTTGGTCTGTCAGTTAGTGGCCAGGTGGCAGAGAAGAGGTGCCCTCAAGTGTGAATGGGCATCACTAGTGATAATTGAGAATTGATTTAGTATTTTATATATTTCCAGTTCCCATTCCCAAAGGAATATGATTCACTGAGGCACAAGTTAATTTCACTTTTATTCTGCTTTAGTGTAGCTAATTTAAAAAAAAAATCTTCTCAAAGGGAATGAGGGCTTATTTATTAGGCTGATTTGTGACTTGAGGGCAGCTGTCTGCTGACAGATTGGGTGGCGTCCATTTGTGGGGAGTCAGTGATGTGTTCTAAATATACTCTGGCTTCACCTGTGTTGACAACAAGGCTCTCTCTGCTCCCAAGTCTCCTTAGTTCTGCTCTACCAACAGCACTGAGGCCTTTCACAGACACTTCTTTGAGGTTTTCCCAGAGATTAAGCTGTCACTAAGGACAATGTTGAGATGGTACTGTAATCAGCCTTGTTCCTGGGCTCGTTGTATCAGAGCAGATACATTGACTGAGCTGCTTGCGATGTTCAAGGTCAATGCGAGGTGATATGAGTGGTAACCATCTCAAGAGTGTGGGAGTGGGAGCTGCCCGGGTGTAATCTGAAACCGTCTCCCTTACAGAATGGTTGGGAGAGCCTGAGGAGAGGCAGGCCACTCCAGGTTTGGAGGTGGCAGTTTTAGTTACATATGAGGCTTCTTTTGGGTGGCAGCAGGATAAATGGATCCCTGTACCCACCCTCCAAACCTTAAAAGTTCATAAAGAGGCCTTAACTGGGTTCATTCACATACAGTGTGTAGGTGTTCTCAACTACCTCACTAGCTCAAGGCTGTGTCCTTGGAGCAGCCTCCAGGCACAGGAAGGCCAACTACGTTTCCACATTCCAGGGACAGAGGAGAGGGTGAGGAGCCTCCAAGTGCCTGGGTCCAGCTCCTGTGTCAATTGTCAGTCCCTTCTTTTTGATGACTTCCCCCAACAGGTGACTGACTGACTCATAAGGAAAACTGTTTGCTTTCATTTACTGTGGTGACTGGGTTTTTATGGTTTGTGTTGAAGGTAGACTAGTTTATTATGAGTTTTACAATATCCTGGGACGCCTGGGCGTTTCAGTGGTTTAGTGCCTGCCCTCAGCCCAGGGTGTGATCCTGGAGTTCCAGGACTGAGTCCCACATCGGGCTCCCGGCATGGAGCCTGCTTCTCCCTCTGCCTGTGTCTCTGCCTCTCTCTCTGTATCTCTCATGAATGAATCAATGAAATCTTTAAAAAAATTTTTTTTACAATATCCTAAATATTATTACTGTAAAGTTTAAGTATATAATTCTAATAAATATATAATCTGTTCTACAAGATAGGTAGGCATTTTAAATCAAAGCTCCAAGGTACTAAAGTAGGAGGTAAGATCAATGTAAGTCTCGGTATTGTAGACTGTGTTTCCAAGACAGGAATTAACGATGTTTATTTTATTTGCTTTGTTTGGGGTCAGAGCTATTAGATTTACCCAAAGAGCAATCCCATGTGGTCAAGGTAAGTTAGAAGTAAACCTGCCCTGCTGAGGGAGGGAAGACAAGAGGAAAGGAAAAGAAGAAAGGACAGTAAAATAAGAAGAGATGTGGTGGAGGCTAGAAACATGCGAGCCGGCTCTCAGATTCATGGCCACACTTGATACCCCAGGATGGTGAGAGACACACAGGAAGTGACCTGGAATTGTTCCTGGAGAAGGCGTGTGGCAGGGGCAGGTAGAAATCATCTTGAGGGAAGACAGGCTCATCCTGAGCCTGAGGAAACCCCCACAGATCATTTGTCAGAGTCAGTGACTAGCACTAGTTAAAATTACCCAACCATCCAAGGAAACATGGTACCAAGCATGACGGTCAATAGAAACATCAGGTGGTATAAACGGACCCGCAGAGCTTTCATGTATTAGAATAGCCACATAAAGAGCAAGCAAGTTTGCTTTGTTTCAAGAAAAAGGTATGGTTTAAAATAACTGTCCAATGCATGACACTACATAACATACATATTTTAATTTTTATTGAGGTATCATAAAATACTGTAAAGTTTTAAAAATCTATATGCCTAAATATGTAACCACTATCCCAATCAAGAAATAGAGCAAGGGTGCAAACTTTGTGCAAAAAGCCAGATAGTAAGAATGTCTTTTGGCCACATGATGGATAAATGAATAGGCATGGATGGCCGTGTTCCAATAAAACTGTTTAGGAAAACAGGCAGTGTGCAGGTTTTGGCCATGGACCATAGTTTACCAACCACAGTACAGACTATTTCCAGCATTCCAGAAGCTTCTCTCATGTCCCTTCCTAGAGAGGCAACCACTATTCTGACTTCTATCTCTATAGTTTTACCTGCTAACACCTTTTATTATGAGCTTCTATGTATGTTTTATTTCACAATTTAATAAAAAGTCTTGCTTAATAAAAACGATTGTCATACAGCCAGTCAGAAATACCATGCAGTGTCATGATTCCCGGCTGATAGAGAGCTGAGTAGGGCCAGGCTGGAGATAAGACTAGGCTTTTGTGTGTGGTTGGACTCAAACTTCAGACTCTCTTCTCCAAGCTTGTCCAGTTTCTTGGATGTTTGTGTGTTTAAGATTTCTATTTATTTATTTGAGAGAGAGCATGAAGGTGGAGTGGCAAAGGGAGAGGGAGAAGCAGGTATCTGGTTGAGCAGGGAACCTCCCAGGACTGAAGGCAGATGCTTAGCTCACTAAGCCACCCAGTGCTCTTGGAATGTGTTTTTAAATTACAAAAAATTTTCATCAAATTAGAAGTTTTCAGATATTCTTAAAAAATAATTTTTTTCTGTCCCTTTTCTGTCTCCTCTCCTGATGCTCCCATTAGGCATATGTTGATTCACTTAATGGCATCTCACAGTGCTCTAAGGTTGTTAATTTTTCATTTTCCTTGTTTTTCAAATTTCATAATTTCTGTGTTGAAATAATGTTCACTGATTTTTTTTGTGAACTGATTTTTTTTTTTTCTTCTCTCAATTGTACTATTGATCCTCTCCAGTGAATTTGCCATTTTGGTGATTATACTTTTAAATTCCAGAATTTCCATCTGATTCTTTTATAACATTTATCCCTCTATTGGTGTTCTCTATTTGATGAGAATTACTATCATACATGTTCCTTTAATTCCTTGAAGAAAAAAAAAAAATTCCTTGAAGATGTTTATATGTTTGGCCAGTGTGTGGTGAGAGGTTCTGCTTAAGCACTTTGAGCTAATAAGACTTCTGCCCTTTGCTGATGGTGTGTGTGCGGCCTAGACAATGCTTTCAAGTCCACTCCGTGTCCCTCTCTGTTTACTTCTGAGTGGGTCTGGTCCAGTCCATGCTCACAGTCTCCCGGACTCCTAGGGGCTCCTCCTAGCCATCTCTTCACCTGGTTCTCTCTGTGAAGCTTTGGACTAGTCTGTCATTTTGCTTTTTGCTGCTAGTATCACATAGCTAGCAGCCCCCTCTCAACTGCTTGCCACCAAGATCTCAATTATTTCTGATAATCCCCTTAGGCACAGATTCCTCCATTCTTGGTACCAAACAGTCCCTTCCTGCAGAGCTGCTGATTTATTAGTTCAGAGCTGCCACTCCCACCCACACCTGGGTGCTGGTCAATGTCCTGCTTCCCCTGGAGGAGCCCTCCTCTATAAGTAGGTGCTGGATAGGGAAGACTGGGATTCTTCTCAGCAGAGTGTGCCAATATCCTAATGTTTTCACACAGGCCTATTCCTGGGAGCATGGTAGCCTCTAGTCTTCTCAGATTGCCCTCTTTATGTGGAGCCTCCTCCCTATGGGCAGGCTGGAACAGGAGTGATCAGAGCCCCAGAATTTTCAGACAGTCATGCCTGGGGCACAGCCCTAGACCAGTAGGTCTTTCCTTCTTGACTGCACTTGCCAGAGTAGAGCTTCTGTCCCCTGAAACTGGAGGTCCATGGCTCAAGGGCCACAGACTGTCATTCTTCTTATTAACATGTGGATTTTCCTGAATGTTTCTCCATTTGCTGCATGCTTTTAGGGTAAGTTTCCAAGATTTGAAGGTATTTATTTGGTATGTCTATACACACACACACACACACTTTTCCCAGTTAATTGGTTGTCACACTGGGAAGACAGTCACTGAGCTCTGCACACCACCATCCCGAAGTCCCACCCACTGTTTTGTGAGCCTTGGCTGGACTGCTTGGAGTATAGCCTCTGTGTGTGTGGTTAAGTTGTCAGCCAGGGATTGGTAGGGCTTTCATACAAAGAACTTGGGGTTCTTTTTCTTTTTCTTTCTTTTTTTTTTTTTAAGATTTTATTTATTCATGAGAGACACAGAGAGATAGAGGGGCAGAGACACGGGCAGAGGGAGAAGCAGGCTCCACGCAGGGAGCCCGACATGGGACTCCATCCTGGGATGCCAGGATCACGCCCTGGGACGAAGGCAGGCAGCAGGCACCAAACCGCTGAGCCACCCAGGGATCCCCCTTGGGGTTCTTTTTCATACAATTTTCCCTCTTAACTTTCCAAAGGTTATTTGTCCCAAGCTCTGGCCTCTGATTCTTCAAGCCAGGAAGATTGCAGATTTTCTTTCTTTCCTTTTTTTTTTTTAAATAAAGATTTTATTTATTTATTCATGAGAGACAGAGAGAGGTAGGCTCCCTGCCAGGAACCCAATGTGGTACTCCATCCCAGGGCCCTGGGATCATGACCTGAGCCAAAGGCAGACACTCAACCACCAGGTGCCCCCAGACTGCAGGCTTTGTAACAGAGTTTTAGCTCCCTTTTTAGGGCCTGCTCTTGTGTAAAAGCAATAAAAATGGGAAACCTACCCTCCCCCCCAAATATTCCTGCTTCGGGTCATGCTCCAGTGTTTTCAAAAGTTTTAAAAATATTTTGTCCAGAAGGTTACTGGAGTCCAGTAGGAGCTGGTTACTAGAAGTGGAACTCCCCCTACCATTAATTTAAGGTTGGGTGCATCCAGTGTATCTGAGAATCTAACGAGAACAGGTAAGGTGTTCCACAGTGAAATTTACAAAGTGTTTACCTTTTTGTTTTGAATGCTTTCACTTTTATAATACAAAGTAGGACAAGACAAAACAACTAATGAGCCATGAAGTTCTCAGAAGGCCCGTTTCAGACATCGTCAGACACCTGTCACATGGTCCAGTACTCAGATTGAGAAACTGACTTCAAGCATGCTCAGCATGGATGAGACCTGATGTCCACCAGATTCTTCTGCTGCCCGGCCTATCACTTTTGGTACTGCACTTAGAAAACTAAGGACAGAAGTCACTATTGTTAGCATTCTGAAAAGAGAAATATGCAATGCCCTAGGTCATAAATCGGCTCAGTGCTTTCCAATTGTATATGCTTTCACAGATGGTTTGGCAGACCAATGCCAAACTAGGAGCTCGCATCTTTATAGCTGTGATTTTCTCTTTCCTTTCTCTCCTTTCAGAAAGACTGAAGGCTTCCAAAGCATGCCCTGAATTGCTAGGGTATTGAGCACACACAGACGAACAAGAGGTCATCTCTGGCCTTGAGGTGCTTGTATTCTTTTGCGGTCCTTCACTTTATGGATGAGAAGGCAGGTCAGGGTAGGGTAAGGACCCATGGTAAGGGGAAAGTGTCGAGCAATATTAAGAAAAGTGACACCCCGAACTGTCCTCACTGTCATTAGTTCATATTCTGCTGCTCATATTCTGGAGCCTATGTCACTGCATCCAATGCAGAGCATTGAGAGAAAAAGAGCATTTGGGAGAGAGGAATGAAAAGCAAGGAAGAGGTTGTGGTGCTGACAGAAGGCTTTCTTTGAAAGAAAAGGTGTGGTGGACCTCCATGAATGCCAACCCAGCCTGTCTGAACTTGCACTTCATACAGTGATCAGTGGAACATACGATAAAGTGCTTTTACCACAATGCGCAGAACTTCAGTGTTTAATCATTACTTCGCACACTGTGTGTGGCCAAGGATTTTGTTCTGGATAACTTTATTGCAAGCTATATAATCTTGCTCCAGGTCTTACATGACAGGAAGTTACATAGTTGTAAATGCCCACTCTTCATTATCTCATGTAGTTTAAAAAACTCGAGTTCGTGACATGTTAATTGCACTTAAAAATTAAATACGCAGCAAAAGAAAGATACATTTATAAAGATGTCATTCAAAAGGGATTTTTACACTTGGATTTGCCTTGCTTGATTACAAAAATTCAAAACCATCTTCCCACTGAGGGTTTACATAAGGGTTTCCTCCTTCCCTGGGATTGAACTAGTACAAAGGATTCAAGGGTTTAAACAAACGTGAGTATCACTGAGAAGCACAAGAAGAAAGTCTCAACGTGGCCGGTGGAGACCAGACTGCCTGGTTGACAACGAGAGTGTATAAATCCATGTGTGTTGCAAGCAGCTTGCGTGGGCTTCAGATGTCTTTCCCACAGTCAGGGCACAGGATGTCATCCCTTTCTGTGAGGAAGCCTCGCCCCACCAGGGAGAGGGAGCACTTCTTACAATTAAAACAATCATTATGCCACTGCCGTTCCTCAAAGGAGATGTACTTTGTGCCACCAAGTCCTGTTAACAGAGAAAAAAAGACACCGAGGTAGAGAGAGAAAGGGAACACAACTACTTAGAACCAGACCCCCAGGACTGAAGCAGGTTGATCCATTTCCAAGCTAGACTGTGTGGCCTGGAGAGTGTGAGTTTCCAATGGCTAGGTTCTGGGGATCCGCCTGTAAGTCAGATTCCCTGGACTGCAGTGAGGAGTTCATAAGTGCCAGCAGGAACACATATATCACTGGCTCCCAATCTCCATGATTAGTGCTACCATTATGGAGGGATGAGAGGGTCTATTTGTTCGTTCCCCCAGAATGAAACTCCAGGAAAAATGGAGCTGATTTCTCTTATTCCTTCACTGGGTGACTCACATCTGGTGCTCGAATATGTCGTGATTTAATGAATAAGGTGCTGAAGGGAGGGGGGGAAAAGGAAAATACAAATATTCTCCAGAATGGCTAGGAAAGGCCTCACCAAAGAAATGGCATGTGAGTGTGTGGGGGGTATGCACATTCTTGCAGAGGGAATATCAAAATAAGCTACAGAAGCATGAACATAGGTGTGAGGGGGAAAGGCAGGCTGCTAAGGTGGGCAGGAATGTGTTATGATGCATGGGCAGCAGAGAAGGCCATTTTATATTTTAAATAAGAAAAGTAGTAACTAGGTTCAGTGCCTGACTCTTGTTTGGTGACTAATTCTTATCAAATGTTTAAGGTACCTTGGCTGCCTATTACAATATGGTTGCTTTGTCCTGCCATTGAGCCACCTGAAATAAATTGAAATCAAATACACATGGTTATTTTGGTGAAATCTGAATCATGAATTCCAATTACAAAGTGTTCTTTCCAGAAATAATGGTTAGATCTACCACAGTCAAAAGAAAGTAACCACACTGACCACCCCATTTATAATGGCTTGAAGTCTCGGACTAGCATGAGAACAGCTCATTCCTTCTGTAACTGAATTGGCTAGGCTGATGTGGGGCATTAAGTCTTCCAGCCGGGGGAGACCTTCTAGCTAATCCCTTTCAGCTAGTTAGAGACCAAAGCTTTTCAAACTTCAACAATCACCCAGGTTGTGGCCCCTACCAAGTAAGTCATGACCCAGGTAGCAGTCAGTTTTTAAGCTTCCCAGGTGTTTCCAATGTGTAGCCAAGTTTGAAAACCAGAGGTTTAGGCAACATTTGATTTAGGGGCAGGGAAAGCCAAACAGTTGAGAGGTAGTGGTTTTTCTTCCCAGCACTGAGCCAACTGAAAAGCTGCAGGAAGCTGCTGGGATGCCCCCGAATTTCCGCCATTACTGTGTTTCTCTCTCTCACCTCTGATAAGTCCTGCTGTACTGGAGATCTGGGGCCAGGAGAAGCACTTGAAGGAAGAGGATTAAGAAGGATGTCGGGGAAGGTGCTGTGTCAGGTGCTGTCCCAGGGGACCACCTCCTTTTAGAAACTTCAGTTTCTTTGAAATGCCAACCAATGGGGCAAGTTCCAGAAATGAGAGCCAAAAGCAGGCTAAGGAGGATGAATCCTCCTAAGGCAAGAGGCAGTCAATTATTGTTCTTTGAGGTTTACAGCCCACGGCACCAGAACTCCAGCCTGAACAGAGCTCATCTAACATGCATCTTCTCCACAAGGCACCTCACAGCCTGCCTGTGCATAGGAACACAGACCGCATGTCTGCACTGCCCCTGGAGAGCCATTTTCAGCAGTGAAATTGCCAAAAAGATGCACAGAAATGCAAACAATATGGCACTACCGGACCATGAAAAGGAACCTTGGTTATAAGATGAGAATTGAAACAAGGAGGCAGTGTTACCTCATCCCCCCTCCACCAGGAGTGTACCTGTCAGATGATTCCAATGTTTCACCTCTCTCTGGCTGGCTGGGAATGATCATGAAAGCAACTCAAGTGTTGATTTTGGAGTTACAAATAAATGTCAGTGAGTGGGCGAACTTGCAGATATGGGCTCTGAATAATGAGGACCGACTGTATTTATGTGTACATTTTGTATCACTGGCCACAACACTGGAAAGTAAGACTTAAGATTTTTTTTGACAAAAATCATATAAATTTTGCTAAAGAGAAAAAGTGCCAAGTAAGGATCTATTAAACATCAAATCTAAAGTCACAATTTCTTATAATTGTTTGGGGATTTGACCTCGAGTACATTTTAGCTGCAATTTCAAAATTCCTCTGTAGGTTCCAGAACATTAGTCTCTGCATTTCAGAGAAGTAATCCTCCTTTGGGAGGAAAGTATCTGTTGCTTTCCTAGTGTTGTTTTCCTTTTTCTAGTGCTACCATGAGAATAACAACACATATCTGATACTTTATATTGCTTTATAAAGTTTAGTTTTATAAACATTTACTTCCATAGAAGTTACCATGAAAACAGCATTCAAGATTAATATGTTAGAGGGAGGACTGCATTTCCTCCCTCTAATGATTCCAATCTGTAGGTTAACAGAAAATTTTAAGTGCTGTGCTTCTTTTCCCCATATATTACTTTTATATGGAAATATGAGCTCTGGATTACACATGAAAGGATTATTTTAGTGACCTGGGCTTCCTACATCAGGTGAGTTGGTTGAGTTAGGTGCACTCAGTTCTAGATCTAAGGGTAAAGAAAGTCACAGACAAGCACACAGAGGTTATAAACATCCGTGTGATTACACTGCAGCGCTACACAGGGATGGCACTTGGCCAGGCCACTATGTTTATGTCACACATGCCTACCATCTGCCGATGACGAGTCACCTGAATGTGGCAGAACTGGGAATCCCACATCCCAGAACTTTTCCTGTGTCACTACAGAATTCTCTTTTCCCTCCAGCCCAGTCACAGGTTTGTGTGGTGATGCATGGTGCACACGTGCAGGACTTGAGGACAGCCATCTGTCCTCCACACTCAATTTCTTGGCAAATCTAATAGTTTAGTGCAATGCCAGTCTACAGCCAACCAGGCTTTGGGCTCTTACACTGCCAGAGCCTTCGGGGAATAAGAAAGAACCACCTAAAACATTGTCCACTGCCCTCACGTAGTCAGGGCCTTGTGGTAGATAAGTCCCTCTAGGATGCTAGGGAGCACCTTTATTATTAATTTTTAACCAACTAAATCATTATTTAGAGAGGGAACATGAGCAGGAGAGGGAGAGAGAATCACAAGCAGACTCCACGCTGAGCGCGGAGCCCGACGTGGGGCTTGATCTCATGACTCGAGTCAAAACCAAGTGTCAGACACTTCACCGACTGCACCACCCAGGTGCCCTTGGGGAGCACCTTTAAAAACAGTGCAGTGGCTCAGCCTGGAAATGCCAGTTTGACTGTGCTGCTCCGCATGTCATACACTCACAGACTGCGGCTTCGGGGATGACCCCACCGAAAGCAGAAAGCACAGACCCCTGAGAACAGGCCATGTGGTTTTCAGGGATCAGGCGAGCTAGAGGGGAAGTGTCACCTGCTGACTTGCTCCCCGTGTGACAAGGGCAGGAAGCACAGAGGCAGAGACACTGGCTCTGTTTGGAACCTCGGTGAGGCCCAGAGTCTCGGCACAGAAACAATTCCAAGGGCTGAGGTCCTGTACCCCATCTAACCTTGGGGTGGCCATGGCGTGCTCAGGGGGCCCCTCAGGACACTCACCGCTAATGGGGTTGGTGCAGCCGGCGCACTTCTTGGCGTACAAGTCGCAGAAGCAGCTCAGGCAGTAGGCGAACTCATCCCGGGACGTGAAGCGCTGCCCCGACAGCGGCTTCTTGCAGGCGGTGCACACGAAGCACTCCCGGTGCCAGGGCTGCTCCCGGTACGTGACGCCCCCGGTGGTGATGGGCTGGAGGAGGCAAGAGGGCCAGGCTCAGTTTCCCTAGGCAGGGTGGCCTCTGGACGACGCCAGATCCCTGTCCGGAACACGCCCCATGTTTGTTAAAAGTCACCGAGAAACGGCTTCCCCAAGCTGTCAGTCCCTTTGAGTCCCCATCTCCTCTCAGGGCCCTGCCGTGGACCCTGGCTTTCCCAGCCATGACCTCGGCACCACCACGTGTGTCCTCGGCCCCTCGGGATGTTGAGGCATCTGCAAGTGCAAGTGCCCAGTGGCAGCCTGCTTCCCCATGGTGCGGGGTGGGTGAAGACAGCGCCACGTCAGGGAGACCCGGAGGTGAATGCCAACCCTACTGCGAACCAGCCTTGGGCTGTGCACGGGTCACGCGTGACAATCCCCGTGCCTCCCTCTGGGTGCTAACCTGGAGAACCCCGCTTACAACTCAGTTCCTAGTGGTGGAAGGAGGAGGCCTGGCCCCCTGGACCTGGTGCCCCCCCGGCCCGGGGAGTGGGGAGCCAGATGGGACAGAACTGGTCATCGATACCTCAACTTTATCGTGTTTCTCTTTTCATATATATACTTCAACAGTGGATGAAGGACGGTGAGTCTCAGCTCGATAGACCCGTCTGTCACCCCACCCTGGCATCCAGCGCTGCCTCTAGTCCTTACAGAAAGCACAGCTCTGGCCCTCGAACAACACGGGTTTGAACCACGCAGGTCCACTTATACGTGGGCTTCTTTCAATTAACCCCAGTACCATACTGTCAATGCTTTTTTCCTTATAATTTTCTGAATAATTTTTTTTTTTTTTTTTGCTCTACTTACTTTATTGTAGGAATACAGTTTAGGATACGTATAACATACAACAGCTGTGTGCATCGATTATTTATGCCACTGGGAAGGCTTCTGGTCAACAGCAGGCTACTAGGTAAGTTTTTAGGGACTCAAAAGTTCTATGTGGTTTTTCAACTGTGCAGGGGGGTTGGTCCCTCTCAACTCTGTGTTGTTCAAAGGTCAACTATATAAAGGCCCTTACATACTACAGACATTATATCCATTTTACAGGTGAGTAAACTGAGACCCAGAGAAATTAAGGGACTTGCCTGAGAATTCTTTGCTAGTTAAAGACAAAGCAGGTACCAGGGTTCAGGAGTCTATCATATATTCTTTTCTTTTTATTTATTTATTTTTAATTTTTTTAGAATTTAAATTCAATTTGCCAACATAAAAAATATGGAACAGCTTCACAAATTTCCCTGTCATCCTTGTGCGGGAGCCACGCTAATCTTCTCTGTGTTGTTCCAATTTTAGTATATGTGCTGCCGAAGTGAGCACCGTATATTCTTTTCATTAAACTATAACGTATTAATGATCTTCCTATAAATTCCCGCCTTGGAACAGAATTTATGCAAAATACATTCAGTGGCAAGGTGTCTGTGTGGACAGAGAAGGTGGGTGTAGTAAGAGGTTTGCTCCACGTGGAATCCACACTCTTGTCTTCTCTGCACCCAGATTCTGCATTCCCACCCGCGCCCCACATGGCCCAGCTGGCTCAGACATGCTTGTGGGTGTCACTGTCCCAGAGCAGCCCTCCCTAAACACCAGCTTGGCTCCCACTCCTCCGACTGGTTCAGCTGGCCCCTGTGTACGCTCTGTTACGACTGTTTTCCTCTAAAGCACGCTTGTCGATAAGCACTTGAACGTTTGCCACCAAAGTGTGTTTCCCCCCAGGCCCTAGTAGCCCCAAGCGCCTCCTGCGCTGCGGGAGGGTGGATGTTACTGGTGTGAATGCTTCCACGAGTCCTGATGAACACCCACAGGGCTGTGCTTCCCGGAGGATGTATTACCTTCACTTCTGCCACCAAACACAGTAGCAATAAGGTTGGGAGGAAAATAATGCAAGAAAAGCAAATGACGTGAACTTTCCGTGGATCTTGATGAGAAAGAGCAAACCAAACAAAAAGGGAGTGAGCAGAGAAGAAAGAGGCTTCCTGATATAAACACAGGAAGGAGCGATTCGTCTAAGGAGGAAACGAAAAACAGCAGAAAAGTAGTATAATCTTACGAGTGGAAGTTGGAAGAAGTGGAATTTAAAATCATAGTTTAAAAAATGAGACGGACATGAGGCCGAGGGAGACGAGAGAGCATGAAGGCGAGTGAGGAATACTCTGCCCTTTGGAAAGGCGCCAGCGGGTCGGGCATTCGAGGTCAGGCCGACCAGCAGAGGGAACAGCAGGCGGGCTCTTCCGCAGACGGAGGCCCAACAGCAGCGTCAGTGAACAGGCCGGAGCCAAACAGGCTCTGCGATCGCTCCCCAGCAGGCCCTGCCAGGGCAAAGGATGGCAGGCGTGGGGCTCCTTTTCTGTCTTTGACCTAATGGCCGTGACAGCACGGCACGTGATGAGCAGGCTGGGTGCAACTAGAGACCTGTCCCCTGTCCCAGCCACAAATTTCCTTTGCTTCTCACATCCCTCCCACGCACAAGGTTCAGCAGCTCGTTTCTTGTCTACTGATGGAGGACAGTGTAACAGGAGCTCTGGGATAGTAAGTTTTCCTCCCCTTTAACGTCATGTCATGAATAGGAGCAAAAACTCGGCAGTGCTCTAGGAGGGAGGGCTACAGGCTCCCATCTCAGGTCCCAGTGGCCCTTGTGTGGTCAAAAGAAGGCCTGGGATGGGGGTCCTTCCAGTGGATAAAATGCACACGTGCACGTGAGAATTTTGGGATGCGGGGCCGGACAGGTGAGACTCTTGTGCCATCCCAGTACCAAGGGTGTTGTCCCCGGGGAAAGGGGGCTGACAGCCAAGGCAAACAGACTGGAATATACGAGGTCCCAGGGGGAGGTGAGAGCTACCTTTTTACACTGAACACACTGCAAGGCGTACTGTTTCTCATAGCAGGGCACACAGAAGTTCTGGTTGTCCTTAGGGATGAAGCTCTTGGTACCGATGGGCTGCTGGCAGCGGTGGCAGGTGAAGCAGGTCTCGTGCCAGCTGCTGTCTTTGTACTCCATCTTGCGGGTACCTGGCACGAGGGGCAAGAAGACGGCAAAGAGCAGAGCTGACGACATGACAGGCTTGCACTCCCGGCGCCCCTCGTCAAGAAACTGCCACCACCTAGTTTTGTGACTGTGGCGTCACTGTGGCTCTCAGAGGCTAGCCTCCAAACGGGACTGTTTGGGAGTGGGCAGGGATTGTGTATTTTTGGGGGTTCACTGCTGTACACCCTGCTCCCAGAACAGTCTCTGTGCATTCTCTAGGTTTATTTGTCCAGCAGGGAGGTTATGAACGTTAGGTGGGAAAAGGATCTTTCTCTCCATGTCTCAGTAGGCAAAGCAGAAAGAGCAAGCTGGCCTAGCTCAGACCAGTCCCAACGGAGTGGGACACAGCCCTGCAGCCAGTTAATGAGCACAGGATGAGGGACGCCTGGGTGGCTCAGTGGTTGAGCATCTGCCTTTGGCTCAGGTTGGACCCCGGGGTCCTGGGACCGAGTCCTGCACTGGGCTCCCTGCAGGAAGCCTGCTTCTGCTTCTCCCTCTGCCTGTGTCTCTGCCTCTCTGTGTCTCTCATGAAGATAAATAAAATCTTAAAAAAAAAAAAAAAACACCGGATGGAAAGTGGTGGTGCTGTACACGAACCTAGAGTGTCAAGCCTGATCCCATGAGGAGCCTCCACACCGACCGATCACCTTATATGACCCGAGGTGTAAATCAAGCTGGACCGGGTCTCCACGCTCTCCCCCACTGCACTGAATGCAGCTGTTAAAAGCCACAAGTGATGCCCGGATGGCCAATTTAGCAATTTTCTGATTCTAATCTTGTGACATTGCATTTCCTTCCGAATAACTGTTATCGTGCGCTATGTTTATGTGATTTCTTCAAGTAGATGAATAAGTCCTAGAGAACGGAAATGCTGTTTGGTTCACTCCCACCCCCACCCACCCTTGAACCCGCCCCTGAGCTGGAGTCACAGCAAATGCTCAGGATTTGTGGACATTTTCCAATACTTTTCCAAGAGAATAAAAGTATGTGTATTTTACAAAAGAGGTGACAGATGTGTTCAAGACAGATGCGTATGCAAGCACGCTTTGCAGGCAGCAACAAGGTACATTTTGCGGGGAAAGGAGGGTAAGAAGTGAAAAAAAAGAAACGTGCTCTGGATACCTGAGCCAGCCGGTGGGGGGGGGGGGGGTTTGCTGTGGCTGTGCACAGTCTGTGCCGCCCCCGTTTTGCAGCTGGGCTTTTCCTGGAGCTCAGCCGTACCTGCTCACTTCCTTCAATGGTCTGTGGCTGCGTTCACACTACATTGGCAGGAAAGGGTTGCTGAGACAGACCCCGCGGCCTTCAAGGCCCCAGGTAGTGGTCTGGTTTTTTCTGGAAACATGTTAGGCAGCCCGGGGGCTCACTTGGGCATCCAGGGGCTGTGGCATGAAGGACATACCAGTTAGACTTCAAAGCAGGATCCGGGGTGGTTATTAGGCATCGAGCAGGGGCTCTCACTTTGGTCCAGGGTGGCCGCATGCTGGCATCATGCGGGCCGCGAGATGCGAGCATCTGGAAACTCCCATCCAAAGCTAATATGGCCAAAATGACAGGCTGAGGGCTGCATGTGGACTGCCTGCAAGGTTGACGCGACAGGGAGATCTCCATCTCTGAAGAAATTAGGAGATGTGCGGAGAATTGCTGCAAGATTATCTTATTCAAGGTCATTTTCGGGTTAATGTGTCAGCTTCCTGTACGTCCAAGACAGGACATGTGGCACCACCTCCCATAAGTACATAAAACACTCAGGGTGAGTGTAGGTGCTGCAAGGTGGGGAGGCATGTGAGGAAATTCAAGGTGGGGCACCTGATGATCTTCGTGGGCTCCCGAAACCTTATACTAGGAGAATACACCGAGCACCCGACGTTTGGATAAAAGTAGTGGGAGAATTGGGATCTACATCTGGAATGATTCTGCCTCCAGGGGTTCATCCTTCCACGTGTATTTTTGCCACTGGCTCTTTTAATCTCTGGCCTTCTGCTCATAGAGCAGCTCAAATACACACAGGGCAACAGCTTGCTCCCTGAAGACCACACGCAGGCTCGGCTCCGTGCGTTCCCGGTGTGCAGGAGCCGTCCTCTAACAGCCAGGCCAGGGGCAGAGACCTGCCTGGTCTCTGGTGGGGACCCCAGGGGCACCTGCATCCCACAGAGTGGGGGGCGCCTGTGAGCCGCACCGTTAGCCGCAGCTGCTCGGGCTGCGTCGTGTGCCGGACGCACTGCCAGCAGGTGGCAGCAAGGGGCCTTCTAACCACCGTGGCTTCTGCCGCAGATGGATTGGGGTCCGGAGGAAGGGGTGTCTCTTTCTGATTGAAAGGAACAAGTGAGGATCCGGAAAGGTGGTGAAGGGCCAGTGCCTGGGAGGCTGCTCGGAGGAAGCAGTGCATCTGCACGACTGCTCTGCAGGCGGAGGCCGGCTTGCAGCTGAGGCGTCAGGCCGGGGGCATCGGGCGAGTGAACTCCTGGTTTCCTGACTACTTCGGGGGCGGGACCTGTGTCAGGTAGGGGGCCAAGGGGCGCGTTTGTCAGCCAGTACCAGCCTCCTGTTCTAAAACCCTAAATTCACTGCCAGAGCTACTGGGATGAACCGCGCTCCCATTCATCTGGATTTAGTTGTAGCACGTTCAAAAACCAGACCACAGAAAGGAAGTGCATGCTAGGATTTAGCACTTTTTTTTTTCTTTCCCTTCCCTTTCTTCTTTCCCATCCCTCCCCTGGCCCTCTCCTCTCTCTCTCTTTCTCAGTCTGTCTCACCAAGCTTCTTCTGGACACTCAGCCTCTGGCGCTTAGCCCATGTCCTCTGCCACAAGTGCCCTTTTGGGACGCCTCTACCAGGTGAAACCCAGCTCACCCTTTGATGCTCTAGTGTGACCTCCCTGGGGCCCCTTCCCCATGCTGCCCTGGAAGAGCCCGGCTGCCCTAGTGACGTCTTGGTGAGGGGCACTGACCTGTGCAAAGTCAGAGCCGGAGAGCAGGGAGCCTGAAACCCAAACCTGGCAGTTTCTAGATTTGCCCTGAGGACCAACAGTTTGGGGAAGGAGCCTCAAAGCGAGGGGGAAGCCGGGACAGACACTATGGTGGGCCAAGGACACTGGCAGGACTGCTTGAGAATTTAAAGTGACTCCGAGTGGCAGGCGTGGGGGCGGGGAGACCAAGGGTCCCCCTCGCTGCAAGGGGCTAGGGCCACCCGCTCCTGCGCAACCAAGCAGGGACCCCTGCCCCCGGTGCAGGCCCTGTGCCCAACGCACATGGACTATGCCAAGGCCCTGAATCGGAGAGGAGGCCAATGCTGCTGTTTTGCCTTCCTTCTAGCTGGGCGGTAAGCACCCCATTCTGAGCAGTTTTCTCCTGCGTGTCCTCTGTCCCTCCACCTTCTGCATTAGCCACCGCTGCCCAGGTGGCAGGAAGTCAGTGGTTGTCCACACCTGTGGGCTCCGGGCCACCCTCCGATCTGGCCGACAGGGAGATCAGAGCTCTGAGGCCAGAGCCCCGCACAAGGTCCTGATCCAGGCTGACCACAGCCGGGGGCACGCCACTGAAACTTCTGCTCTCTTCGCTGGGAGACAAGACCAGGTGCACCTTCAGGTCATTTTAGCATGTCAATGCCCTCACAATTCCCTGTCGTGGAACAGAGCTGCCTCTCACTGCAAGTCCCTTAGCTGGGTCGGGGGGGGGGGGGGGGGGGGGGGGGGGGCTCTCTAGCACCCACACAGTGCACTATCCTAATGGTAAACTCCCTCAGCTGTCTGAAGGGTCCATGGCCAGCCGTAGGTGCCAGGTGTCCATGTGACCTCACACGGCACCCTAAGCCCTGGTGCGGCAGGAGCCTGTCCCTGTCAGGCCAGCAGGAGTTCTGCTGAGGAGGAGCAAACAAGCAAGCAAAGCAAAGCAAACAAACAGTGCGCATGATGAACAAGAAGAACGTGGGACCCCAGAGCCCGCGGTAGGGGAGCAGGAGTCTCCGCAGCTGGGGCGGGGGCGGGCAGCGGGGTGGGGAAGTGGATGGCGACAGTCCACTCGCTGTCAGGCAGAATGGAAACTTCCATGGGCTCTTGTCACGAACACTCAGTAAAGATTTCATTTGTTTCTCATTAAATTTCATGGTTGCCACCATGCGGAGAATGCTGTCTCCATGTGTGACCCCCTGTGGGACAGGAGTTCCCTGTGGGTCGGCCCAGCCTTATGTGGGCTTTGGTCTTCGTTTCACAGCCCCCATGCTGGGCCCTGCTCCCACATCTGCGGTGCTGACGCAGCTCTGGAAGCGGCCTTGCTCTGGGGGTTTTGTTCCTTCTAATAGCACGGAGTCAGTTATTTTTAAGATGTATTAACCAGAGAAATGTAGCAGCCATAAGAAACCATCTCACCGAAGGCCTGATTATGCCCTTGCCTTTTTTAAAATGTATTCCTTCTTATCCGATCTGTCTCCCTAAAATAACACTTTCCCCACGTCAGTCTCTCGCTCACTCTTCAGTAGCTCTTTGTTGCCAAAAACAAAGCAAACCAAAAATAAAAAGGAAAACTCTGCGCCACAGCAAGCAGTCTTCCACCGAAGAGTCTGGCTCTAAATGAACGTGGGGGCCCTAATTCCCATCACACGTCAGAGTGAACCCAGCTCCTGTGTGACATCCTGTGACTCAGCAGGCTACTGGGGTTTTTGAAAATTAATCTGTTGATGCAACCAACTCAAAACCTTTGACCTCCATTCATCGGGCACCTCTTATCACAGCATTAATGAATATGGTGAATTTTTAAAAATTACTTCTAAGGGACCTTTGTGTTTACTTCTATTTATTAAGGTACAGACCTCAACTCCTTTTCTTTTTTAAGATTTGATTTATTTATTTGAGTCAGAGAGCAAGAGAGCACAAGCAGGGGCAGAGGCAGAGGGAGAAGCAGACGCCCCCCCGACCAGGGAGCCCAGTGCAGGGCTGGATCCCAGGACCCTGGGATCACAACCTGAGTTAAAGGCAGATGCTTAACCAACTGAGACACCCAGGGGCCCCTTACCTAATTTTTTTAGAGACAGAAAGAGTCCATGCTCCCACACAAGCAGCGGAGGGGCAGAGGGAGAGGGGAGAGAGAGAATCTCAAGCAGCGTGCAGAGACACACGGGGCTGAAATCATGACCTGAGCCAAAATTAAAAGTTGGACACTTAATCAACTGAGCCACCCAGGTACTCCTAAACCTCAACTCCTCTAAAACTACACTTGAGCGTTTCACACATACAGCATCCCTTTTAAGAACCTCAACCAACAAACGCAACCTCAAGTTAAGTGATTATTGTTGAAATGAATTAGGCTTCTAAACATGACGAATCATAAAACACCTTGAACGTCACAACAGGGGATAAATTAAGAAAATTCCAATTTGAAACCACGAGCCTAAATCACATATTCAGTTATACACTTTAATTTCCTCTTTAGACCACATTTTTTGGAAACTTCACACCTACTTTATCAGATTGAATACATTATGGTAGGTTAGATTTTTTTTTTTTTTTTTACCTCTGCCATTAATCCTAAACTTCCCTGGGATAAAAGATGCATACCCGCTTCAGAGGCTGTCTTGAGGGTGGGCACACCCCGGGCAATGTGGGTGCAAGGGACAGCTGGCTGGAGATTCTCAGCAGGACCGGCACCCCTCCTGCCACCCTAAGCCTGATTTAAGAGAAGCTCTGCCAACAGGAGGCCTCAGGGCTACATCTCTCCAAAACTTCCATGGCTCACGGCAGGCTGGGTCCCCAGCCAGTGAGCTCCTCCACTTGACTGGATTCCAGGGGCCTAGCCACTGCTTCACGCTAGTCCTTCCATGGGGGCCACACCTCCAGCAGACATTCAGAGCACAGAGCTCACTCCTGGGTTCCTGGGACTCCCTGGTAGGGATGCCAGTTTCAAGATGGCCCAAATGGGGGGCACCTAGATGACTCGGTGGTTGAGCATCTGTCTTTAGCTCAGGACGTGATCCCGGGGTCCTGGGATTGAGTCCCTCATGGGGCTCCCTGCAGGAGCCTGCTTCTCCTTCTCCCTCTGCCTGTGTTTCTGCCTCTCTCTCTCTCTCTCTCTCTGTCTCATGAATAAATAAGTAAAAGTTTTTTAAAAAGATGTCCCAAATGGGTCAGATACTAAAAAACTACTTACAACTCAGACTGAACCAGGAATTTGTATTTTTCTTTGCTGATCCCACCAAATCTACCCTCTGGTAACATTTACTGGTCATGCAGATGACACCACAGGTGGCACGTGGCTTGTGAGCTAGCCCCAACCGACAGGTGTGCCTTTCACTCACCCAGGGTCCACATCTCAGGCTCTTTCCCTGGTGGCTACTCTCCTTCTGTATGTGTCTATCAAGATTTTTTTGGTTCTGTGTTTAAGAATTCTATACATTCAAGGTTTTAAGATAAAAGCTTCCTCTGTTCCACAAAGCAAAGCAACATTCCCCAAGAAACAGGGTACACAGTCCCATCCTCCTCATAACAGACAAGTCACCTTATTACTCTTCTTAACCCTTGACCCAGCTGTGATCAAGTCTGAGTCTACTGAGAACGAACATCTGTTGAGCATGCGGGGAGGACAGAGGATGGGGTATGCCTCTCGACTCACTACTCCATGAGCACCCAGCAACCAGGCCAGCGCCTGGCACACAGCAGGGCACAATGCTCGTGTGGACGAAGTCAGCAACGGGAAGGCAAGAAAAGTGCAAGCACGCTCTGAGGCATCGCAAGGGTGAAGGGCGTGCTCCTGACCTGGCATGATGGTCTTCTTGCATTCCTGGCACTTGGAGGAGTACTCATGGGAGTAGCAGTCCGTGCAGAGCAGCTGGTCCTCCTTGGCAGCGAAGGGCTTGTCCACCAGGGAGCTCTTGCACCGCGAGCAGTGGAAACAGGCCTCATGCCAGTGTCGGTCCTTGTAGGACAAGTCCTGCAGACCCAGAGCATGTGACACAGTGAGAGGTCAGGGGGTCCGGGCTGCTCTGCTCCAACCACAGCCTGGGAGAGCCATCCACATCCCGGGGCAGACGGGGAGTGAAGAGGGGCAGATGCCTGTACGTGTTCCTGGACCATGACCTTGCTGGTGAAACTGGGAGAGCGGGGCTACTTTCCTCCTGTTGCATTTCAGGGCAACTGTGTGTGTGTGTGTGTGTGTGTGTGTGTGTGCGTGCGCGTGCGCGCAGGGTGTGTCTGTGTGTGAGAAAGAGATGCTTTCCCAAAACACATGGATTTCCCTTATATATCGTCTGCAGGGAAGAGGGGCAGAGAGCATGGAACTCATCACTGCTTCTCACTGACAACTAGTGAGACACAGCATAGCCCTTAGCTCTGAGGGAGCTCAGCAAAATCACATGTGACAGCGGGATCACAGGGACATGGGACAGAGATGTGGGCCTGCGTGTGATGGTGGGATCACAGGGACACCGGATGGGATAGAGAAGCCCGGGTACAGGGAATTTCAGAGAAGCAGCCACAAGGACAGGGCTCTGGTTTCACTTGCAGGGAAGGGGGACAGAGAGATGTCTGGTGCAGGTGCCACCAGCTGAGTGTGGATGATCAGTGGACAGTGGGACATGGGCAGAGGGGGTTAGAGAGGGGCTTTCGGGCAGAGACAGTTCATAAGCATAGCAGAGGCGGGACAGAGGTGGGCAGGGGGGCCCTTTTAATTCTGCACAGAGGTTTAGATGCTCCTGAAGGAAAAAAAAAAAGATGCTCCTGAAGGCATTGGAGAGGGGATGAACCATTTAAATAAGAGGGGAAACCGTTTAAATGAGAGGGTGCTCCACTGGTTATTTGGACAAATGAAAAAGTATAAACTTCTATAATTTGAGTCGACGGCCAAATAGGCAAACTCATTATAAATTGTGAAGCCTGTATTTTTCCAGGAAGAAATCATTATTTTTCTTTTCCCGGGACACCAGTCAATGATGCTCATTGCCAGGCGGTGAGCTCAGGCACCATGCATCCCTGCAAGGTAAATATTATTGCAGAAGCTCAGAGAAGCTATGTGAGCAGAGCTCACAGTCACACAGCAGAGCCAAGCATGGTTCAAGCTCATGTCCCTCTGATTCGAAAGCTATTTGCAGTGGACCATCCCAGGTAAATTCCTGGTAGAGCCTGTGTTACTCTTTGCTTTCTTTGATGAGATCCATATGTATCCACTGAAAATATTCACAAATAATACCATATTTTGTACACGACTGAATACAGCTCAGCACTGCCTTTGTTGAGATTTTGAATAACGTCGAACAAGCCATTACAGCCCTGTCCACTACGAATGGAAGTCAGCCTAATTTAAGAAGAGTCAGGAGTTTTTAATCATTATCACTGTGCAAATGCTGACTATGGAATAAATGCATTTAACGTTTTTTTTGTTGTTGTTGTTGTTATGGAAAACAGTATTGGCAGTACCTCAAAAAAATCAAAAATAGGATTACCATGTGATACAGCAATTATGCATCTGGGTATATGCATAAAGAATCAAAAACAGGAATTTGTAGACCTGTATCCATAGCAGCATTATTCCCTGTCACCAGAAAGTGGAAGCCACTCAAGAGTCCATCAACAGATGCATGAAGAAGAAAAATGTGGTTCATTTGCACCAGGGACTATTATTCAGCCTCAAAAAGGAAAGGAAATTCTGATGCATGCTACAACGCAGAGGAGCCCTGAGGACATTATGCTCAGCAAATAAGCCAGATGCCAAAGGGCAAATACGATTCCACTTAGATAATGTCCCCAATAGTCAAATTCAGGGACAGGACGTAGAGTGTGGAGAGCCAGGGGCTGATGGGCAGGGAGGGGACTGGGAGTCAATGTTTCACGGGGACACAGTTTCAAATTTTCCAAGATGAAGAGTCCTGGACGTTGGCTGCATGCACGAATGCAGGAGGGGAGGCAGTCCCAGGCCCAGCGCTCGCGTGAGCTCTGCCCAGAGCATCAGCCTCAATGGGCCACACAGCTTGTTAGTGAAACAAGAGGGAAAGGAAATATGGGTTCGAGGAAACTTGCCTTTCAGGGCTGATCTTCAAAAAACTGAGGGAGGAACCTCTCTGTGAAACGTGACAACAAAGCCACCAGACGCCCCCCACAGTCTCCTCCCTGCTGAGGGAGCCCCCGGACAGGAGGAAAGAGCAGCAGAGGGGCTGATGTGCATGGACAGTCCTGGAAAAGTTTGTTTAAATGCTCCCGTGGGTCAGGAGCACTGCAGAAACCCATTTTACACACAGTTAACCTGAAAACACAGCAGCTACAGGTTAAACCGATGTGCCAGCAGACCTTAGACCTAGAAAGTGCTCCTTCCTGCTTGGGATATCATCCATGCAACTTGACTGGACTTGGGCATCAACACAAGGCTTCTAGACTTTCCAAAGCCCAGGTCCCGGCCTATCACACCTCTGCGCCCCGGCCCATGCCATGCTTTGCCTTGGGAGGCCCTTCGCCTCCTCTTCAACGAGCAGAATCCAGCTCAGCTGCGAGGCCCAGCTGGCAGGCCACCTGCTCTGGGAGCTGCCCCGACCGGAGGGAAGTCGTGCACCACCCCCAGCTACCACGCCACAGCAGTGAGCCATGTCAACATCTTTCTCCAAACCCTGCATGGAAGCCCTTATCTAAGTCATTATGCTACCAGGCTTCCCTGTAATTCTCTTTCTGTGTGCTCTCTTTGGAAGTTGGGTGAAGCTAATAAATTTATGTCACAGCTTCCTCTTGGACTCACTTCTTAAGAAAGCCCACAATGCATAGGAAGTGAGAAAAGACTTTATGGCAAGAGAAAGGTAATGAGACACCGCCAGCTTCGCTTTCTGAGGGCACACTGAGGCTTCTGGCCAAGATGACATTAGTCTCGGCATGGGGCAGGATTTTTGGCACAGGAATCCCCAGAGCCGAGCGATGGGCTGGAACCTACCACCCAAGGGCCTAGAAGCTGTTACAATGGACCACACCTGTGTGCCTGGACCCACGCTTCATGTCACACCCTGAGTCCTTCTCTCAAAGTCTTGGTACCTGGAGGCCCTCTCCTTTCTTGCACCTGCAGCTACAAAAAGATGGTTAGTTTTCGTTCTTAGGACTGACCTAGTCCATCCAGCTTGATTCTGTTACGAATCAAGTACACCGTGAAGTCCCCAAAGGGCACTGTTTAGATGCTGGAGGTACAAGGTTAAGAGGTACAGACTCACTGACTTTGAAGAACATCAAAATGTCCTGGAACTATCATAGTTTTAAAGTCCTTTAGAGAGGGTGAAAGAAAAGGAAAGGAGAGAGAGAGGGGGGGAGAGAGAGAGAGAAAAGAAAGAAACAAGGAAAGGAAAAGAAACAAAAGAAAAGAAAAGAAAAGAAAAGAAAAGAAAAGAAAAGAAAAGAAAAGAAAAGAAAAAAAGAAAAGAAAAGAAGGAAGATCTTTTACATGTCCCAGAAAAAATACCAAGGCTAATTTTGTGCTTATGGAAATGTCACAAAGCGCAGTAAAATGTTGATAAACAATCAAGATTAGGCCCAAACGCTTCCTTTCAGATTTCATATTTTTCCACTTCAGAATCATTCCTAATATGGGAAGCATTCGTTGCCTGGCTCTGGAACTTGCCCTGATTGAGACACCAGCTGAACCAGGGGACCGGCAGGTGGCCAGGCAGGACGGTGGCCCCTCCGCTGGCCCAAGGTGGCCCCAGGCAACAGGGTCGCTCCAAACCCAGGCTACTGCTGGCAACACCCCTCCCTCACCCCCTTCTGCCTGGATGGGGCAGGGGGGTGGGGTTCAGACGAGGTTTTCCCAAACCCATCCTGCCTCAAATCCATACGATTTCACTTGACAGACAGATTGTCAGAGTCCTTCACGCTCCGCACTTTGGAAAGATGTCCTATGCTTTGAGACTGTCAGGGCATCACATTTCTAACTGCATGTGCCTCCAAATACTTAAGAACAAGGTCCTGGAGCACAGACAGTGGCAGAAAGGACAGCACTGGCTCTGCGTGGCCGTCGCAGGGGTCCCAGCTGTGATGGCAAACTTAGTTCCTGTGACAGCTGTGAGGCGGGCAGCCCGTTTTCAGATGTGGACACGGAGGCTCCTGGGTGACCTAAGTCCCCACACGTCCACTGGCTGCAGGGAACCCAGGCACGGGGGCTCGAGGCCCCCTGGGGGGACGTCACCGCCGAACGTGGCGTGCCTTTGGTGGCCTGCCTGGCAGGGGCCCCTCTGGTTTCTCGGGGCCTGAGAGGTTCCCCACCTGGTCAGCCTCGTTCCCGGCTCTGAGGATCCTGCTTCATTCATTTCCCCTTAGAAACAGATTTTTCCCTGACGGGAGGATGTCTAAATAAATCAGCATAGTTTCACCGCTCATGACAACCTTTGCGGACAAATTACATGGAAACTCTAAAAAGATGATTCACTCACCAAGCACTTAAAAATCACCTCAACAAATAAAAAAGTGCTGCGTGTGGGAGTTGGACGGTGAGGACGTGTCTGGAACGTGTCTGGAATAGTAGCCTTTCCCACAAAGGCCCGGGAGGGCGGGTGGGGGGAGGCCTGAGTCCTGCTCCAGGGCGGGAAGAACGGGCGTTTCCAATCTGACCTCATGCCTCCTATACCAGCCGTGGTCAGGAACCTTCTGGAAGCATGGCAGAGACATCGAGATTTCACGTGGACAGGTAAGAGCCTCCGCCTCCCGGTTCAGCTGCCTGGCTGCTTTCTGCCCAAGAACCCCAGAGACTTTCTGATCCTTGAAAGCTTTCCAGATGTTCGCTGAGAAACAGTTTGGTGGGTGGACTTGCGCCAAATTGATTATCAGTTTGGTGTTTCCCACCTAATTACTCAGAAGCTAGAAAGTGTGTTCTAGAAACAGACTGAGCTAACCATGTGGGCCAGAGGTCGTTCAAGTCCCTGATTTGTGAAGTGCCCAGCACTGGCAGCTGTCTCTAGAGTTACGGGCCCCGCCTACGTTTTCCTTAGTTTCTTGATTTTTTGAAGCTCCGAATCTAAGGAGATCCATCCAAAAATGTCTGTAATCAGGCCAAAAAACTTTTTTTGCTAGTATCCACAGATGTCCAAGAAAAATTTCAGGAACAGGGTAATGTTGGAGGATCATGAAATTTTGTTTGCATTACCCGCTCTCACCTATTCCCCTGGTCCTGAAGTGAATGATTTCTCTCCTTGGAGAGCACACCATTTCCTCAGAGCAACTAAACACAAATAGCAAATACATCTGAGTAAGCGCACAGAAACGTTTTCAAACGTATGGGAGCTAACTACGGAGACAGGTCCTGAAATCTCATCTATATCATATAAAAGTCACTCAACACCCATCGGTGTGCCAGTATTTCAAATCTATATGCACGTGCAAGTGTGTCCTTCAGAGGAGGAGGTGAGTGGGGCTCCTGGTGACTCTGCTGTTTTAAGAAAAGGGAAGAGCCCCCACATCTGTGAGCTCAGTGGCTCTATCAAGCCAGGACTTTCGGGTCTACTTCCTGAAATAACAGGAATGTTTTTCCTATCATTGCTTCCTCCACAAAGTCAACTACATAATTACTTCTGAAAGTCAAGCAAACAATTCCAAATATTCAAGAGCCCCAAATAGCCAAGTCAAACTTCAAGTAGGCATCCCTTTTCCTTCCAAAATGTAGACAACCACACGGCGGAACTCCATGTATTGTAAACCGTGAATCTGGGTTGAAAAGTTCAGCGTGATTAACTCCTGGCTTTGCAGCAGTCTTGTTGATTTTGGCCCCATTTGGGGGATTCTTGTTTATCTGCGCATCAAGTATGTGCCGAAGGGAAACTAGTTTTAAGGGTCTTTGCACTAAATCATGTTGGAGAACTGAGAGGGGACTTTTGTT
Source organism: Vulpes vulpes (assembly GCF_048418805.1). Classification (NCBI taxonomy): domain Eukaryota; kingdom Metazoa; phylum Chordata; class Mammalia; order Carnivora; family Canidae; genus Vulpes; species Vulpes vulpes. Next base: position 66,530,082 of record NC_132795.1, on the reverse strand, counting down.
TTGTTTTTACTTTAGCCCCCGGTCAAGGATGACTAGTCCCAAATATCCAAAACGTTTCCTCTAAACCAGAGTTGTTTTCTGTCAAAATATTTGAACCTCTCACCTACTTAAGCCTATTAAATTTTTATAAAAGAATTATTTTTTTCTCTCTCTCTTAGTTCTTCCTCCTACTGGACATTTTTATTGATGTTTCTACTCTGGAAATGGATCGAGAGAGAGAGAGGGCGAAGCTTCCAGAGGGTGCGTGGAGGGACTGCATTGCAGGAAGATTAATGAGTAAGTAGTTAGATGGAGTTTACCAAACCATGAGCTGCTATTTGGGGTGCTGAGGCTTCGTAGCCACATGCTGTAGTAACCCCACCAAGTTGGCACCTGTTTTATCTGCATTTCATAAAGGGGAAGACAGGCACGGAAGGATCAAGAAATCAGCCCAAGCTCACACAGATAGTTAGACAGAGCCAGGACTGGAACTGGGCAGTTTATGTTTATGTCTGGCCTGGTCAATAAAGAATAAAGCCTTCTAAGAACCCACGAGGGACAGCGAGACATACATGAGACAACACTGCAGACGGGATGCTATCTAGCTTTTCAGACTAGCAAGATCAGCCACTTTTTTGCTCACGGCAGCCCACCCTCTGCACATTTTGAAGTTTACGCAGGACTTCTGCTCTTTGGTTTCTTTTATGCAGGGCTCCCCTGTCCCTAGTCAGAAGTTACGTGGCTGTGGCCTGGTTTCAAGTGGCCCAGGCTGCAGAGCCTTCATCTCTGTTGGGGCAAAGGCTTCTCTTCACACAGGATGGGAGCTGTTTCCCAACCGTCACCAAATACCCAGCAGCAGAAAGTGATGGTGCGGCCCTCTGCTTCCTGCCTTTCCTGGGAATGACATGCTAGAGGACAGAAACGTCAGGAACGTGCACTGGCTCGGCTGGAGCTGCCCAGCTGCAGACCCGGCCTGACCCAATCAGGCAGTAGCTATGTCCTGACGTTCATGACCATGGAGGAGAGGGGCCCTTGCGGGGTACAAGGGGGGACAGCAGAAAAGAGACACAAGATGCCACGAATGACCCTGAAGTCCATGAAGCTGGGGATTCCTTGGGAGCTCCCCAAGTGCCCCCATTCTGTACCAGTTCTGTGGCTCCAAGGAGGACAATCACTTAAAGTCCTGTCAAGTGGGTTTTAGCAACTGATAAGCAGGTGAAGCTATCAGAGATCCCAGCCACCAGGGGGGACCTCCAGGGGCACTTCTCGGTGGTCCAGGCTGGACGCACGGCACAGAGCCCTCTGCATTCTGCCCCGGGATGAACCAGGTGAGTTAGGCGTGGGCACAGACCAGCCGCAGGGAGGAGGCTCGGAAAGGCTGCCTGGAGGGAACGAGCCCATCAGAGGGGGCTCAAGAGACAGAATTTCAATAGGCACTAAGGTTCAGAGCTCCAGCAACAAACCGCATAGAAACCCACGGTTTCTGGGGAGCTTCGAGGGATCCAAGAGTAGTGTGGGCGCTGCCGGGGATTGGGGAGACCCAGGGGTACCTTGCAGTCACAGCCGATGGGCTTCCCACACTCCTCGCAAGTGCTGGCATAGAGGGCCTCAAAGCATGCCACGCAGTAGGGGCTCTCCTCCCTCAGGATGTACTTCTTGCCAAAGAGGGATTTTTCGCAATGGTGACAGTCAAAGCGCTCGGTCATGGTGACTCCTGGCTCTTCAGCAACCTATCAGAAAGGAGAGAGTACAGGTACCTGTGAGCACACTCACGATGCCGTCCTGCTGTCTCTTGTCATCTTTGACCAAGGGATGGGATCCCCTCCGGGTAAAGAACTGAAACTCAGCCTTTCAACAGTTGCGATTTTCAGTGATACACACACACACACACACACACACACACACACAGCCTGGGGGCAGTTCTGTTGTTTGAATGCATTCCACTTCCTTAAAAGTCCCCACCATTGTTGATAGTGTCACAAAAAGCTATGTCAACTTTGAACACAGGGAGAGCCAGCATCAGAGCTCTCACCCTGGCAAGGCTGGCTGTGTGCTTCAAACGTGCGACGCGGCCTTACATCCTCCCTTTCTCCCTACCCTCAAAATAGAAAGGCCGGGATAGAAACAATATGTTCATTTCTATAAAAGTATTTTCCATGAGCTCCCCTTTCTAATGCATAAATTTGAAGAGTAAGAAACCACAGTGTCCAGAGGGAGGGGGGATGGGAGCTGATAAACCTGAGATGCCAAAGGACCATCACCCCTGACCGTGATGTGACACTGGGAAGCACAACCTGTAATTGCACTAGAAAAACTATCATGTGTTCCGGGGGGCGAGTCACTTCTCCCCTATGAAAAGGTTACCCTTGGGCTGCCCAGGTATCCAGACAGCAGGGTAAAGGGGGAGGCTGGCTTCCAAGAACAGAGATGATCACACAGTGGGAAATGCAGTCAGTGGCTCTCCAGACAATACCTTGAGCCTTTCAGAGAGGAACAGGAATGCAGCTCCGTGCCAGTCACCCTGCATTTTTTTCCAGGGTGAGCAGAGAGTGTGCAGGGGCAGAGGGGGGACAAGACTGGGCAGAGGGAGGGGGGAGGAGCTTCTCAGGCCACTGTGGGCATGCGTGGTGCAGAGATGTGCTCCTGGGCATTAAAAACACAGACTCAGTCGCCTTTAGGAATATTTTCCCATGTGGCAGTATTTCACTGGCTAAAAGTGAAAAGTTTTACAAATTGTTACCTAGGCAGACTGACTATGTAACTCTGAGCCACGTTTCGAGAACTCTAATTACGCTTGGTTCGATGTCCAGTGCTTTGAACCATTGAAGAGTGAAATTCCAGAAAAGCCTGTGGTGCAAATAAAATATTGCTGCCTAGTTTATAATAACAGTAAATTTGATCGTGTTTATTAATTTTGTGCTCTTGTGTATACATGGTTCTGACAATGGTAAGCAAAGAAAGAAATATCCTTCAAGCATCTATGCTTGGTGATTTCTGTGTTTATAGAACATTTTTTTCCGAGAGTATTAAACATGCAGCTGGACCCATGTGGCAGAATCCAGCCTTCTAAATTGCTCTTCCCGGAGTTAAAGAAAACATTGTCTGGACATTCTTGTGATAACATTACAAGATGAGGCTCTTGTGCATTTGAATTATTCTTCTGAAACCCAATGTATAAATATCCTCTGTACTCAGGCCTTCTCAGGTTGCGGCAGCAATGTTGGCAGAAGATTCAATGCTTTCCTGTAATTTCTTAGTTATCGGCCCTTGAAAATGGCAATCGTTTATGTCATCACAATCCAGAGCTGTCTTTTCAACGTATATATTTTTCCCATTAAGGTTGCCATTACCTGTGGGGAATTAAAGGCTGATTGTCAAAAAAAAAATAAAAATAAAAAAAAAAATAAAGGCTGATTGTTCTTCTCACAAAAATATAAAAGTAATGATTTGAGGATTTGAAATACGAACAACAAAAGGAGACAGAACTATAAAGTAGAATTTTAAAAGCTGGACACAATTCCCAAGATTATCTGTGACAACTACCTCATTGTATGGACGGAGAAACCAGAGCCCAGGAATAGTAGTGAAAAAGGAGCATTCACACGGGCTTTTTTTTTTCCCAAAAAAGCCACCTGTGTTAGAAAACACAAACTCGCGATCCAAATCAAAAAGTGGTTCCACGTGGCCTGGGACGAAACACAGTGGGATCCTGCTAGGGTAAGGATATGGGCTGTACTGGTCATCTCCCCAGAGGCCGTTTCGACGCTCTCAAGCCAATGAAAGGGATGAACTTTTTCCATCAGCGTAATGATCATGATGTTGCTCATGTACCTGGCATATGTGTTTCACCTCCTCCAGTTCCACGGGCCCGGGACAGAAATAATCTACCGGAGTAAACTCTGAGGACACGTGAGGCCCTGCCTCTGCTCAAAGCAGGACCGAGGCTCTAGGGAGACAAGTGTCACCAGCACTGATGCCTACTCCCAGCAGGACTAGCAGAGCGGCTGCCACCTGCCCAGAGGGGCTGAGAGGGATTCTCATGACTGTGGCTCTCTCTCCCACCTTGTTCCTTATCTTCGCTATGAAGTCACTGCAATTTTAGGGATTAGGAAAGCACTTCTGTCAAACCAGTGGGTTAAGGCATAAAATGAGCACCCGTGTCACCGATGAGGGACAGAGCGGGATACACTCAGTCTGAGAAGGTCCCCTTATGGGTTCCCAGAGAATGATAGGAAGCACAGACCCTGGGAGTCAAAGTAAGTAGACCACAAGCTAATGAGAAAACCAAAGATTTCCCTTCTATTACCAAGTATTTAATTCCAGGTCTCCCTTAATTAGATACTACCAGATAGAATATTCTTTTTAAAAAAGTGTGTATTGGGCACCTCAGTGGCTCAGTTGGTTAAGTGGCTCAGTTGAGCTGCCTTCAGCTCAGGTCATGATCCCAGGGTCCCGGGATCGAGCCCCATGCTGGGGCCCTGCTCATTGGGGACTCTGCTTCTCCCTCTACCCTCTGCTGCTCTCTCTCTACCAAATAAATAAATAAAATATTTAAAAATAAAATAAAATAAAATACATTAAAAAGTGAGTATTTAAACCTATACTACCAATCTTAAGCTTCCTTTTAATGGGAAACATGTATCTATAGACCTACATTAGAAGGTCCCCATAACTTTGCATTTTTAAATCCTATACATCCCCTGATTATTCTTTCCAAAAGCATCAGCTGAGCTGGAACTGTTGTCAGAAGGTATACAAAGTGCTGGAGATACAGAGATGAATACGATACGGGCATTCCCTGAAGGTACGTGCAGCCTAGGAGGAAAACAGATATCCAGTTGACCCTTGAACAATGTGGTGGTTGGGACACCAACAACCTGAAGCATCAGAAATCCACGTGTAACTATTGACCCCCCTCCAAACCCTAACTACTAACAGCCTTGCCAATAATGCCAGCAGTCAAGTAACATGTATTTGTATATTATATGAATTATACATACTGTATTTTTACAATGAAGTAAGCTAAAGAAAACGTCACTTAGTGGGGCACCTGGGTGGCTCAGTGCTTGAGCATCTTCATTTGGCTCAGGGTGTGATCCCCAGGGTCCTGGGATGGTCCCACATGGGGCTCCCCACGCGGAGCCTGCTTCTCCCTCTGCCTGTGTCTCTATCTCTCTCTCATGAATAAATATATTAAATCTCTAAAAAAAAAAAAAAAAGAAAAATATTGGGAAGCCCTGGTGGCTCAGCAGTTTAGTGCCGCCCTCAGCCCAGGGTGTGATCCTGGAGACCCTGGATCGAGTCCCACGTCGGGCTCCCTGCATGGAGCCTGCTTCTCCCTCTGCCTATGTCTCTGCCCCTCTCTCTCTCTGTCTCTCTTATGAATAAGTAAATAAAATCTTTAAAAAAAGAAATATTATTTAGCAAATCACAAGGAAAAGAAAATACATTTACTGTAGTGTAGTGTTTAATGGAAAAAAATCTGTAAAAGTGGCCCCGTGCAGCTCAAACCCCTGTTGCTCAACGGTCTACTGTGCATCAAACATTACCAAGCTCCACGCTCAGGACAGTGATGGGGAGACACAGCGGGTACTATGGGAAGCCAGGACAGGCTTCCTGGAGATGTCTCTTCGTGCTGGAAAAGGGTAAACCAGGTGGTATTGCAGGGCAGGGGGCGGATGGCAGAGCTGAGGCATGATGTGTAGCGGGGAGGACGAGCACAGGAACTGAGAAAGTAGTCAAAATTCAAATGAAGGAAGGCCTGTAGCCTTGACCATGAACTTGGCTTTGCCTTGTAGGCAACGGCCTCACAGGGCCCAGCCAAGAGCTTACCGTGTGAAGGCCCGACCTTGCCACTGGTGGTGGTGATGAAGACAAACCCCAGTGGCACTGACTGTTTAAAAATGTTTCCAGGGTGTTCAAGTCTACTTCTGAGTCATTTCTCTGAATAAAAATAGGACGATCTTGGGTCTGTAAGGATTCTTTCAACCTACGTGGTACTATTGCCTCCTGTGTCTAAAGCTCCGCATCGTCCTGACGGCTTAGACCAGGCTCCTGCCCCGTCCGGGGACACAGACCTGCTGAGAGGGGTTAGCAGCAGCCTGCAAGGAGGCGCCCGAGCAGAGGTGTGGCTGCTGACTTGCTATTTCATTGAACCAACTCCAAATTACAGCGTCCAGGAGTTCTCGCCCCTTGCCAGGGGCAACTCATCCTCTGACATCATTCCCTCTTCGGCTCTGAGCAAGCAGGATATTTGGAAAAGCTGGCTGGCAGGGGACAGGTGTGGCTCGGCCAGCTAATTGCTCTGAGTGAAGCGGGCCCCGGGGGCACCGCAAGCCTGGCTGCAGGTGGGGAGGCACCTGGCCCTGGGGGGTCTCCCACGGGCCCAGCTTTGGGGAGGGTGGAAAAAAACCAAGGCTCCAAGAGCAGGGGAGCAGTGACGCACAGGCTCCCTTACCACAAACCTTACTACTATTTTAAAAGTCCCCATGCTTATAAATGTGGGGTATTTTTATCTCTGCAGATTTTAAAACTGGGAAACAAAGTTTGGCGGGGCGGCCAGTGTCAGAGCTGGGAACACAGAAGAGAAACACAGAGAAGGGGAGAGGAACAGAGAGAGGAAAGAGAAGTATAGAGATGGGAAGAGGCAAGAGATGGGAAGAGGCAAGGAAAGAGAAGTAGAGAGATGGGAAGAGGCATTTTTCTACCAAGACAAATGGTAGAAAGAAGGACACTTGGGTGGCTCAGTGGTTGAGCATCTGCCTTCAGCTTAGGTCGTGATCATGGGGTCCTGGGATCGAGTCCCGCATCGGGCTTCCTGCATGGAACCTGCTTCTCCCTCTGCCTGTCTCTGCCTCTCTCTCTGTCTCTCATGAATAAATAAAATCTTAAAAAAGAAAAGAAAAGAAAAAGGAAGAAGGTAAAAAGACACAAGGACACAAAGAGCCAGATAGCTCATGCACTTTTTTTTTTTTTTTAACGGGAGTGATGTCTTGGGAATAGAGGGAGGAGGCTGGCGAGCTGGCCAGCCCAAGAGTGCCAGGTACTGGGCCTGTCCTTCCCAGAGGGGCACCTTCTGGCCCACAGGGGCTTGCCTAAAAAAGGCCAGATTTGCAAAAGAGATCTCCCTCAAGCATTGTCTCCAAAGCTCCCCTTATTCAGCTACCGACTTCAATCTGACCCAGAGGTGCCACATCCCTCTTCCTCAAGACCCAATTATTTCTCTTTATCAACCCTGCTTTACAAGACTTTTCGGATGTCATCAGTTCTTAAAGAGAAATCTGCAAATATTCCCAAATCCTTCCCAGAACATGAGCAGCTGGGTCTGTAAGTCAGCCTCTGCTGAAACCATGTCCGTCTTTAAATGACCCAGGTGGGAAATTCCGTTGCTTATCAACAGTCTTTTTGGACACAATTCAGAAAATCAGTCTGTTGTATGTAGGCTCTTTTCAAAGAATGTATTTAAAAATGCACTGTTTTCATGACACCATGCAACACTGTGACCACCTGTGTCTCCCACCAAATCAGTGAAGGTAGGCCTCTTGCTGTGGCCTCACCCCCAGGTGAGAAACACAGTCAGCCGCTTGATTAATACTTGTGGAATGAATGAACAAATGGATGAAGAGTACAAACATGTGGGCAAAAATCAAGAATGAAAATGAGGAATGTTTTGTGTGAACAATTCCCTTTGCATACCAAACCCAAAATGTAATGTGGTTTGGCAACTGATGCTATTAAAATTTCTAATGTAACAGACCACGGGCTTCATTCTTTCTCCTCTGTCTCTGGCCTCTCTCCCCCTTCCAGATAAACTGCTGCTTCCACAGTGGGTAGAATTTTACTTATTGTGTTTGGACTCTACACTCATGTGAACACACAGCTGCACAGCCCAGGACAGGTCAAGAAGCAAAAACCAACCAGGAGACACTTTCCATCATCTCTATGAAGAATGCACTAGATCCCCTGCTATAGGCTCCAGACACCAGGGAAAGGCCCTGGATGTTCTCCACAGATGCAGCTTGCCTATAAATCCAAGATCCTTTGTCCAAGAGCAGCAGCTCTCACACCTGCAACAATAGCTAGAGAACATCCGGCACCAGTATGCCTTCCTATGGACAGAAGTATTGACACACAAATATGGCTCACCTCTAACACTCTTTACCAATCTAGCTGAACTGTTTCTTTTAAATAAGAATTCTGAGGAAAAAAAGAGAGATCCAAGTTCAAGGAGTTTGCTATTTGAAAGAACATAATTATGTATTTAGAATCAATTTGAAGTTCATTTTTCAAAATTTTTATCTATTTATTGAGAGACAGCAAGAGAGAGCATGAGTGGGGGAGGGGCAGACGGAGAGGAAAAAGCAGACTCCCTGCTGAGTAGAGAGCCCAGGCCCCCGAGAGATCATGACCTGAGCCAAAGGCAGATGCTTAACTGACTGAGCTGCCCAGGTGCCCCTGAAATTGATTTTTAGAGGGTTGGTAAGGTGTAAGATTGACTAGGCCTATCACTATGTGATATAGGTCTGGATTAATTTAATGAGACTTTACCGAGTACATGGGCAGGGGTCAGGGATGTTTTATAATTTGGTACAGAAACAGGTAACTTTCAAAAACTTAAAAAAAAAAAATCTTGATTTTTCTCTGATAATTTTAAGAAAACATTTTGTGTTACGGGTGCCTGGGCGGCTCAGTTTCTTGATTTCGCCTGAGGTCATGATCTCTGGGTCCTGGGACTGAGGCCCATGTCAGGGTTCTGCACTCAGCAGGGAGTCTGACTGGGGATTCTCTCTCCCTCTCCTTCTGCACCTCCCCTGCTCAAGCATCCAGCCCTCCACCCCCTGCCCTGCAGCTTTCTGAAATAAATAAATTGATCTTTGGGAAAAAAAGAAAGGAAATGTTTTATGTGATAGACAATGCTTGATTAAGGTAAACCGCTATCTTCTGGGTTATCTTTGCAATACTGAATAAAGAAAAGAAATGAGAAAATGACAAATGCCAAGTTTCTGACTTTAAGTCTGAATATAAGAGTGGTGAGACTGGTTTGATGTTCTACAGGCTTTTAAGACCAGTCAATAAGAATATCTTGAGTAACCACTTTTCTCCACGTACTGTTTTAGGCATTTGAGAGACTGGGGGAAAAAAACACATGATCACTAAAGAGTTCCAGAATAGTTCTAGCTCCAAAGAATTTAAATCACCTTGAAGATACTATCTTGTCATTTAATCTGAAAACATGTCAGTTCAGTCAACGCAAGACAAGTATAATTAGGTCAGCTAGAATGGCAGGCTGACTCAGGCTCATAAATCAGCCCTGTGTGGGGGCTCTGGGGAGGCCCCACCCTATGGTTCTGTCACCACCTTCCTGGGAACATGTGAACACATTATTTAGGCTTTGTTCCCACAGGAACACAAGGAAATCCACTTACTCTCTCTCATCAGTCTCCCCCAATCTCTAAAAGGCAGCCCATTGTTTACTTTCCGTCTACCCAGCCTTCCATCTGCTATGAGCCCCAACTGGTCTCTTCCTTCTCCAAGTCCTCTTCCTTCGTGGTGTTTCTTTAGCACACTGCAGTGGGATCCTGTCAGGACAGGCTTGCACATCTTCTGCTCCCTTCTTCATGGGCTGACTAATTCTCATTGGTTCCAAAAGTTGTATCAACACACACAGACAGATCCATTTTCTTTTTGACTGAGAACCTAAATATGTCCAGACTCCGAGGATGCCCTGTGATATTCATTTTATTACCCATAAAAAATGGACAGCTGCTTCTCTTACTGGCACAGAAATCACTTGCCTCACTCAGTACCATAAGCTTAAAGATCTTTAAGCCACAGACTAACTCAGGGTTGTGAACATACGAATTACAAAGGCCGAGGACAAGTGTGATGACACATGATGTCCAAGTTCAGACTAGGTGTGCAAATAACTCAGGAGAACTGAACTAAAGGTTGAGACACCAGATCCTGCCCCAGATCTTTCCTTAGATCTCCAGGAGGGGGGCCATATTTTACAGCAAAAAGAAAATTCACACCACCAGTAGCAAGGTAGTCATGGAATCTTTAAACAACATGAGTGATGGCTTATGGGAGAATTTTTTTAAAGATTTCTTTCTTTCTTTCTTTCTTTCTTTCTTTCTTTCTTTCTTTCTTTCTTTCTTTTTCCGTATTTATTTAAGAGAGAAAGAGAGAGCAAGAGAGCAAACGAGTCAGGGGAGGGGCAGAGGCAGAGAATCTCAAGCAGACTCCCCACTGAATGTGGAGCCTGACATGGGGCTTGATCTCATGACCCTGAGATCATGACCTGAATTGAAACCAAGAGTCAGAACACCTGACTGAGCCACTCGGGTGCCCCACTGGTGGAAGAATTTTGAAGCAAAGTTACTAAAGAGTTGTATTAGGTTCTCCAGAGAAACAGAACCAACAGGATATATACACACATATATATATATACACACATACATATTATATGTCTATAATATACATGTATATACCACATATGTAAAGAGATTTGTTACAAGGCACTGATTCACACTATTATGGAAGCTAAGATCTGTAGAAGGTCTGAGAACCAGGGGAGTCAATGGTGTAAATTACAGTTCAAAAGTCATTGGGCCTGGGGATCCCTGGGTGGCTCAGCAGTTTAGCACCTGCCTTTGGCCCAGGGCAGAGGATCTTTGGGCCCTGGGATTGAGTCCCACATCGGGCTCCCTGCATGGAGCCTGCTTCACCCTCTGCCTGTGTCTCTACCCCTCTCTCTTTCTTTCTGTGTGTCTCTCATGAATAAATAAATAAAATCTTAAAAAAAAGAGTCATTGGGCCCAAGACTCAAGGAGAGCTGAGTTTGAGCTTAAAGGCTGAAAAGGACCAATGTCCCAGCTCTGCAGTCAGGCAGGTAGAGTGCCCTCTTACTTAGTCTTCTCTTCAGTCTGTGTCTGAAGACTGTAAAAGACTGATATCCCAGGCCAAGAGTCAGGCAAGAGGAATTCCCACTTAGCCTTTATGTTCAGGTCTTCAACTGATTGGATGAGGCCCACCCATATTGGGAAGAGCAATCGGCTTCACTCAGTCTACAGATTCAAATATTAGTCTCATTCAGAAACACCCTCACAGATATACCCAGAAGTAATGTCTGAACAATTATCTAGACATCCTGTGGCCCAGTCAAGCTGACAAAGAATCAGCCAGCATAGGGGCCAAAATAAAAGTCCACAATTCAGGACAACAGAGGCACCTGGTGATTTACCCCAAAGTCACAATGCCAGCTTGTTCTCCTGGAAGACCAAGCTCTTGGTCTTCTAGAGAAGAGCCTGGGCATTTTGATCCAGGTGGTCATGTTCAGGAAGTGGCTTCTCAGTAGAAGTCCACATGATAAATGGGCTTTGATAGAATTCTCATAATAAAACGACACAGGAAGTATTCAATATCTCTTTTTGTTCACTCAAGCTCAAGGAACTTTGTATCTCCTGGCATCTGCGACAAAGAGAAACTTACCTACTCCAGCCCCCTTGTCGACAAATGAAGCAGCCCTAGCCTCAGAGGCTGGGTAATGCATCCTTAGGTGCAGAACAGGAACAGAACCCAGGCCTCCTAGGGCACCCAGGTGGCTCAATCTGTTAAGCATCCTGATTTTGTCTCAGGTCATGATCTCATGGGTCACAAGATCAACCCCACGTCCTTGCTCAGTGGGGAGACTGCTTAAGATTCTCTCCCTTTTTCTCTTTGCCCCTCCTCCTGCACATTCTTTCTCTCTCTCTCTCTCAAATAAATAAATAAATAAATAAATCTTAAGAAGAAGAAGAAGAAGAAGAACAACAACAACAACAACAACTCGGGCCTCCTGATGTCTAGCCTAATTATTTTTCGATACCTATGGGGTTTTGTTTGACCACCACTCAGATTTCTTTCAGCACCGGAAGTGGTTTCACAAGCAATAGTGAGTCAAACGAGGCAGCAGAAGGCCTCATGGAAACATTCAGGTATGCCCCCAGCACTTTAGTGATTAGAACTCAGGCTCTACAGTTGAGCTGCCTGAGGTCAGATCAAAGGGTCACCATTTACTGGCTGGAACATCTGGAATAAAAGTTATTTTGATCTCACTGTGCTTTAGTTTCTCTGCCAAGTCAAGGATGGTATCAATATGGATACTACTTATGACATGCAGACTTGACAACAACCCTTCAATCAGGCCTCCCTGTCTCCCAGCTGAAGAAACTGGGGTACTCAGAGATGAGGTGACTTAGTGAAGACTGCACACCTCAAGTTGAGGAGTGTGATGTAAGGCAGCCTTGCTCTAGCCAGGCATGCCCACTAGTCTCTCACACCTGTCTTTTTTTTTTTTTTTTAAGATTTTATTTATTTATTCATGAGAGACAGAGAGAGAGAGAGAGAGAGAGAGAGAGAGAGGCAGAGACACAGGCAGAGGGAGAAGCAGGCTCCATGCAGGGAGTGCAATATGGGACTGGATCCTGGGACTCCAGGAACACACCCTGGGCCAAAGGTGGCGCTAAACCGCTATGCCACTGGGCTGCCCTTTCACACCTGTCATACAGCATATTTGTGAAGATTAAATGAGACTGAATGGCAGTGCCTAGGACAAAGCCTGATCTATAATAAGCCAATTTAGGCCTTATTAATATGCTACTGTGTAAAAACATTTTAAAGGATGGCATGCCAATAAATCCAATTCTGTATATACTTGGCCCTTGAACAACATGGGTTTGAACCATGCTCTATATGCAGATATTTTTTGCATAAATACAGCACCGTGAATGTATTTTCTCTTATGATTTTCTAAATGTTTTCTCTACCTTACTTTATTGTAAAAATACAGTGTATGATACATATGAAATATGTCTTGATTAACTTTATGCAATCAGTAAGGCTTCCAGTCAACAGTAATTTAATTTCTGGGGAGTAAAAAGTTATATTTGGATATTCAACTGCGTGGGGGGGGGGGGCTGCACCCTTAACCTCCACGTCATTCCAGCGTCAAATATATTAACTGATACTCTTTAAAAATTCAGTGAACGAATTCAGAGGAAAACACTATGAAAAAAATTTTTACATAAATGTACAATGAAATGTTCTCCCTTGAGTCTGATTCTATGGAAGTTTAAATGTCAGGCTAGAAATCCCTGTATTTCTAAGACTTGCCTCAAATGTTGTTTGGTGTAAATCACCTTTAGGATATCAGAGCTTCCCCCCCTAACATATTATTAGAAAACACAGGTAAGCAGAGCTAGAGCCAAAGCTGCAAGAAGTATATGGCCTTGTGTTCCCAACACAGTTCTTTTGATTATAAGCCCCAGCCCTGATTTACTACCTCGGGAAATAAATGCAGGGGAGTGCACACCATAGGAGCACATCATGTAGGCAGCCTGATACATTTCATTTAGCCTGGGATGGGCTAGCTCCAGTGGAAACCCAGACTGGGATCTGAAAATAAGCATGATTGATTCTTGATTTAAATACGAAAGGACATTCAACACTTTCTTTCCAAAATTTCAGGTACGCTAAAATATCATGCCAGTATAGCTTAAGATCAGAATTTTTCTAGTTTAAAATAAGCCCAGATTTTAAAATCTGATAGTTCAGTCTTTTAAGTTCTACACAAGTCAATGCCTGAGGCCACCTCCCGAGCTCCACGTCTTTGGATTGAAGGGAAGTGCCCGGGACACCCCCACCGGCGGGTGGCAGGCAGCGCGCCCGCCCGCTGGACGAGTGGCTCGCAGTGCCGGGCCCTCCCGTGGGCGGCGGTGGCCCTGCTCCCACCGGCGGTGGCCCTGCTCCCACCCCGCGGTGGCCCTGCTCCCACCGGCGGCGACCCTGGCCAGGGCTCCGACGCCTGCGGGCTTCCCTCCCGCGCCTACAGCGCACCCCAGCCCCGCTCTCCTCACCATTCGGCGCCCCTCTGCCCGGGTCCCCCAAGGCTCGGCTCCCCTCCCTCGCCCAGGTGTCCTCAGAGTTCTGCTCCCCTTTAGTCTGCCAGTCCCGGGGTCACCCCGCAGCTACTCCCCCCTCTCCCCGGGTTAGCCCAGGCTTCTGCCCCCCTGTCCCCGGGGTCACCCCGCAGCTCACCACCCCCCTCTCCCCGGGGCTGCCCAGGCTTCTGCCCCCCTGTCCCCGGGGTCACCCCGCAGCTCACCCCCCCTCTCCCCGGGGCTGCCCAGGCTTCTGCCCCCCTGTCCCGGGGTCAGCCCGCAGCTCACCCCCCCTCTCCCCGGGGCTGCCCAGGCTTCTGCCCCCCTGTCCCCGGGGTCAGCCCGCAGCTCACCCCCCCTCTCCCCGGGGCTGCCCAGGCTTCTGCCCCCCTGGCCCCGGGGTCAGCCCGCAGCTACTCCCCCCTCTCCCCGGGTTAGCCCAGGCTTCTGCCCCCCTCTCCCCGGGGTCACCCCGCAGCTACTCCCCCTCTTCCCGCCCGATCTCCGAGGTTCAGCCTCTGCGTCCCGGGTGTGCCCCGCATCTCTCCCGTCTCGCACGTCCGAGGCCCGATGCCCGGCTCCCCCTCCCGGTATCCCCACGGTTCTGCCCGCTCTGCCCGGGTCTCCCGCTGGGCTCGGCCCCCTCTCCGGGGTCTCCCCCGCATCTGCGCCCCCTCCCCGGGTGTCCCCCCAGGTCTCCGCCCCCGCCCCCCGAGGTGTGGGGTCGCCGGCGGCGGCACGGGCGCGGGCACTCACCGCGGCGCGGGCTCTGGGGACGCGGCGGGCGGCGGAGTCCCGGGCTGCGGCGGGCGCGGGCGGCCGACCGGGTGGAGCGAGCGGCTCCCGCCGAGAGAACCCCGCCGTGTCATTTGACCATATAAGGAGACGCGCGCCTCCCGGGCGCCGGCCACGCGGGCTCTGCGCGGGCGCTGCGCGGGGGCGCGGGGGCGCGGGGGCGGGGGGCTCCGGCGGCCTCCCGCGGCCCGGGGCGCGCGGACCCCGACTCCCTTTGTGTGCCTCGGCCCGCGATCCCCGGTCTCTAGCGCGCGGGGGTCGCCGGCGCTCCGGGGCAGGCTCAAAGGGCCGAGGGGGGCCGGGGCCGCGCTCGGGTCTCCCCCTTCGGGGCGCAGAGGCAGGGGCCTCCCCACCCGCGCCCTCCCCGCCCGGGTCCGCGGAACGCGACGGCAGCCGGAGCCCGAGAAGGGGGGGCGGGTGCGGACGGGGCCACGGTCGGTGTCGCCCGCAGGAGGCCAGCCTGGGGTGGACTCGCACCTGGGGCGTCCTGGGCTTCTGGCGCAGACGGGTCCCCGCGTCGGGGAGCCCAGCAGACGGCCGGGGACGGGCAGCGCCAGGTTCTTTGTTCCGCTAGGCGGGGGCGAGGGGCTGGAGAGACGCTCTGCTGCTCCTCGGGGCGAGGAAACAAAGGTGAGCTGGAGAGAGCGCCGCCCGCGCCCAGAGCCCAGCCCTGACCTGACCTGGGGACGGCCGGACCCCTCTACCTGCAGGAAGGGCGTCACGGTGCGAGGGTTTGCTCTGCAGGGGCCGGCCAACCGCCGTGCGGCCGAGGGAAGAGGAGCTGATGGGAGGACGGCAGCGGGAGAGCAGGGTACCGTGGGCAGGCGTGTCCTATCTAACCGGCTGTGGGCCTCCGAGAAGGAAGAGCTGTTGGATTCTCTTCTCCCGGTGACGCTCCATGTCTGCTGCTGTTTCAGACTCTCCGTGGGTCTCCATCAAGCAATCGCAGAACTGGAGAGTCCCATTAGCTACCCTTACTGTGCACTAGCTCTGCGTGTTCTATCGTTTGATCCTCACCCCTTGAAGATAAGGATTAATACCCGTTTGATGGGGAGGAAATTTCAGCTCAGAGAGATTTGCTCCAGGCCTCCTGAGAATAATCATGCCAGCTGAGATTTGACCTAGAGTCTGTCAGATGGCAAAGCCCTGCAAGTAGCTTGCAGACAGGAAATGCCCCTGTTCCCACCAAGCTTCCAGAGGGCTGAGACTGGCCACATCAGTGAGGCCAGCCTGCCTTCCCCCACTCCTCCCTGAACCTGACAGGTTCTCACCAGAACAGAAGCTTGCGTTCCAGACCTGCATTCCCGCTGATAGGCAAAGCGGGCCAGTATCTTGAGCGAAGTGTGTGCAGACAAGCCTCTTCCCCGCTGACAGTTATTTAGATGTGTTGTCTGTAGAGTTGCAAGTTACAGAATCATCTCCCAGAGAGAGAGAGAGAGAGAGAGAGGGAGGGAAAGATGAGGGGAAAATGAAAAGACTTAACTAGCTGCAATGAATAAGATGGGCTTGAAAGATTTTGAAACAAAGAATACACTATTTCAAAAATAAATTCTCATGAGACAATTTGGATAAGTGTGACACTAACAAGATAGTGGATGACGTAAATAAATTATTATTAATTTATTTTAGGTGTGATACTGAAATGATACACAGAGAGAGAGAGATTCTTAAGGCCCTCAGCTTTCAGAAATAGCGCCAGAATATCTACCAATGAAATAACATTATGTCTGAAATCGTTGCAAAATAATTTGAGGTGGGAATGAATACGGCCAATATATATATGAAATAGTATCTGCCATGGATTAATAACTGGAAGTTGGGTGATGGGTGTGTGGGGTTCATTATACTAGTCTCTTTCCTTTTGTAATGCTTGAAAAATTCTGTAATGGAACATTTTTTAAATTACAAATGCACATACCATTTGACTTTGACCCAACGTTTCCCCTTACAGGAAATTATCTTACAGATAGACTTGCTCATGTGTAAACTGATATACATAGAGCAGTACTCCTTGTGGAATTCTTCATAATAGTAAGATGTTGGACCATGTCACATGTTCATCAACAGGGACTAGTTAAATATTGTATGGTACATGTTAGAGTCATTTCTATATATAGCTGTTGAAAAGAACAAGGTAGCTATATTTATTGATTTGGCATGATCTCCAAGTTATGTCCATGGAAAGAAAAGTGGGTATTAAGCAACCATTTGTGTTAAGAAATAAAGGGAGGAAGACAATGTATGCATGTAATAGTGGTTGCCTCTGGGGAGATCTGGGGAGGTGGGGGCCAGGAATAGAAGGGAGCTTAAGTTTTACTCTATATACTTTTGTTTCTTTTAAATTTTGTGCTATAAAAATATATTATTCATTCAAAAAATAAAAAATTTTAAAAATTAAAGCAACACATGCTCCTTTAAGACAAACACGAGACAAACTTGTTAAGCTAACTATAGAAAATCAAGGAGGTTTGCTAGAAATAGAGGCAGGAGGAATATAATTCTGAGTTGAATGGTATGTACTTTCTGGAACAATTTTAATCAACGGACAAACTATTTTAAAAATAAATTTTGGGGGTGCCTGGGTGGCTCAATTGGTTGTCTGCCTTCGGCTCAGGTCATGATCTTGGTGTCCTGGGATAAACCTTGTATGGGGTTTCTCAGCAGGGAATCTGCTCCAGTATTCTCTCTCTCCCTCTCACTCTGCTCCTTTCCCTGATCGTGCTTACTCTTTCAAATAAATAAATAAAATCTTAAAAAAATAATAAAATACATTTTTATAAGACAGTCTGGCAAAATGTTTTTTGAAAGGTTCTATCTTTTCTACGACTGTATTTGCAGGGCCTAACTATAGGGCATGGCACACAGTATGTGCCTTAATTAAAACATATTGAATGAATGGATGGATCACAGAAGACTTGTTTAATATGTGGCAAGTCTTTCATTTTGTAATTGATTATTTTATAGTATAGCAGATAGAATATTATAGAAAATAGAATGCTATGACAATATAGCTTGATCTCTGGATCAAGGTCTGGATTTGAATCCCTGTCCTACCTAGGACTTACTGAGGTTCTGTGGCCTTGGGCAACCACCAAACCTCCCTAACCCTCAATCTACTCCTATGTAAAATGGGTGAATAACAGATTACTTTGCTAAATTGTTGGGGAGATCCTTTGAGATGACTCCTATAAATCACTAAGCAGTATTAGTGCAGTCCTTGGCACATAGTAGGGCCTCAGTAAAAATGGACATTTATTTCATGGTATTTTATTTGACGGTAAAGGGAAGATGAATTGAGAATAAGAGGGAAATGCGAAGGTGGTGAAAAGGTACAATTTTCCAGTTATAAAATAAATGAGTCCTGGGGAGGTAATAGACAGCATGGTGACTATAGCTAATGATATTGTATTGTATATTTGAAAGTTACTAAGAGAATGGATCGGAAAAGCTCTCATCACAAGAAAAAAAAAATGTAACTGTGGTAGATGTTAGCTAGACTTACTGTGGTGATCATTTAGCAGTATCTACAATTATCAAATCATCGTGCTGTGCATCTGAAACTAACATAATATTATATGTCCATTATATCTCAATAGAAAAAGAAGGAAAACAGACTTAATTCTCACCAGAAGGAAGGAAGGAAGTTGAGGTTGTTATTGTAAAGATAAAAGATTGTCTTTTTGACAGAAAAATGCTCTGCTATGGATAAAAGTTTAATTCGTGGAAGAAAAGAAATTAAGGAATTACATTTCCTGGGAAAGGCATAGAGGCAACCCTGCTAGGTAATTCAAATAATTCAAGCTTCTCTTGTTAATTACAATTCTGTAATTCCCTCACCAGCCAGTATCCTCACTCTGACTTCTCTCATGGGGGGCAGTTTCAGGGATGGGGTAGCTAGGAAGCGGGGAAAGAAAAGGAAGGCTGCGCCCAGTGGCCCGTGGTCCCAAAGTATGATCTGGGACCAGCAGCGCGGGGATCACTCAGAACCTGATTAGAAGTAAAACATCCCCTGTTTTAACAAGCCCTCCAGGTAATTCTGATGACTAACAGTGCCTGAAGGTAAAATACTCCCTGGGGATTCCAACTCTGGACTTCATAATTTACCAGAAACCCAGATGTTAGTTTCGGTGGGTGGGGGGTGGAAACAGATACTCTAAACACAGACTGGGCTCTGGAACTCTCCAATCCAATCACAAGCAGTACTCACTCTGTCATGTACTTCATGAGAGGGAAGCACAAAGTAGAAAACTTAGAAGGCAACTGCTTACAGCCTGTGTCTCTGATAGAAATGCTGAAACCTAATTCTCTCCTCCCAGAGGCCAAGAGAGGAAGGCACAGCTTCTGGAAGTGTGGTCAGGCCTGTAGACCCGGTAAGGGGGAGCAGGCGGGGTCTCCTCCTTACCTGGGCCACCTCGAAGGTGCTAGGAGACCTCACCAGCATGGGGAAGAAGGGAACACGTGAAAACATGGGCGGAAGCTCAGACCTCCCTAGGTCCCTTACCCTAACTGACCATTTCCATGAGGATTTTTATAGCACTCCTCCCATTTCAGAAGCAGGACTTCTGGGCAGTCTGCCCTCTCAAACCCTGGGCAGGAAGCTGTTGGATGATTTGCCCTTGATTCAGAGGTAATCATTCTTAATTTCCTCGGATGGTTGGAGGGTGAGTGTCTAAGATCATAACAGCTGGCCTTAAGCCCTGAGCTCTTGCTATGTTCCGGGGGAAGGGAGCGGGGTGGGGCGCAGGTCTGGGCATGCCTCCCCATGACACAGCACCACCTGAGTACACTGGCTCAGACTCCTGGGCTCACTTTTTCTAAAAGCACAATGTGCCTGGATGGAGCAGGAATACGTCTATCAAAGATGACCATGCAGGCAGGGCGCTCACCTGCCTGTACCCCTGAGCTTGGTACCCATGTCCCCTGGAGCAAACCAGAGGAATTTGGTCTGGTTACAGCTTCCTTCTTGTAGGCACCCAAACATTGCCTGTTAAGACTTTCAAGGAAGGGATGCCTGGGTGGCTCAGTGGCTGAGCGTCAGCCTTTGGCTCAGGTCATGATCCCGGGTCCTGGGATCGAGTCCCACATCAGGCCCCCCACAGGGAGCCTGCTTCACCCTCTGCCTGTGTCTCTGCCTCTCTCTGTGTCTCTCATGAAAAATAAATAAAATCTAAAAAAAAAAAAAGAAAAAAAAAAGGATTTCAGGGAAAGCCCAGTGCTTCAGAAGAGGCAAACTCTTTTCCCTCCCCTCCCAGCCTGCCATGCTCTGGTTAGGGGAGAGCTTGGCTCTTCCTTAAGACTGAGGTTTCCGTATCCCATTTCTTTGTTCTCTCTTTTTTGCAAACTGATTTAATGGATGCAAGTAGTCAGTGTTCAAAACCTCAAAACATGTCTGACTTCAGGCCAAATCCACAAACAACTCCATGATTTTCTGAGTTTGCTATCATTGGTTAAAGCTGATTCAGAGCATTTCATACAAGTTTCCACTGTGGCTTTGATAAGTCATTTAAGAAAGATCCTATTTGGCAGCCTAATGGCCAATAAAATGAAACCATTCACACTACGGTTCATTTCTGTCAGGCTCAGAGGGCAGTTGGGGATCAGGAAATGTTGCTGGACTGTTTCAGATGAAAACTATTTCTAATGTGGCCCTGGAAACGCTTGCTTCTTATTTGAGATCTTTTTTGTCTCTGATTTCAGCCCTTTTCTGCAATAACTGAAGCACTTCTCTGCTGACTGTTTTATTCTTTTTTCCTCTATCCGTTCTTCCAAAACACATGTAAAAGAAGTGTAAATGCCCAAGGTCCGCGCAAACGTAGCAAAATCCCATTTTGAATGAACCATGTTTGCTTCCCTAAATTCTCTGAAGCGCTTTTCTGGGGGGGCTCTGACAGTTCTTCTGGAGTCCCTGAAATGGGAGCATCTCATGCCCACTTGTTTCTCAGAATGTTGATTTTGGACCACACTGAAGTCACAATTATTTTTTGTGAATTAACTTTATGAGGCAGCGCTGCAACTTTAAAATCCCCTGCCCGCTCTCCCTGCCACCAAAGTCCTTTATGTACTATTTCCACTTTGAGCAGGATCATTAGCAAAAAATCCAGAGGTCTAGCTAGCAGGAGCCTAGGCTGCCAGGAAGGGAGGGAAGGACTGGGCTCCAGCCCGGGTGCTCCTGTGGAACTGGAGCTGGATGTGTGCCACCCATGACCTTGGTGTGTCCTCTTTACTTAGCCTCTGAAACAAAGGATGACCTCTCTTCTCACCTTAAAGGCTTATTTGAAATTATTTAGTCCTTCTTCAAGTTATTGTTATGGTTAATCACTGAGCATTTTCTAAAACGTCTCTTTTTTTTAAAATTTTTATTTATGATAGTCACAGAGAGAGAGAGAGAGAGAGAGAGAGAGAGAGAGGCAGAGACATAGGCAGAGGGAAAAGCAGGCTCCATGCACCGGGAGCCCGATGTGGGAATCGATCCCAGGTCTCCAGGATCGCGTCCTGGGCCAAAGGCAGGTGCCAAACCACTGCGCCACCCAGGGATCCCTAAAATGTCTCTTATCACAGAAATGATTGTGCAGCGTGCTGTGTGACTTTTGTGTGACAGAGAGCTGTGTTTTACGTTGCTGGAGGGCTGTCTTCCACCTATTTCAGAGAGTGCTTTAACATTGGGCCTGGGAGTCACGATGGGGCTTTCTGGGACAGCCAGGCTTTGTCCTACATCTTTGCAATGGTCCTTGCCTGCTGGAAAACCAGGAAAAGATTTCCTAAAATGTCTGACCTTGGGAGGATCCTGGCAGTTCCTATTTGCCCCCCAAAGAATCTTTTCAGATTCTGGGCCATCCTAACCGCACAAATATTTTTGGATACTTCTGCACAGTTAGAGATGCCGAGGAATGACTCTGAAACAGTTCCAGATTAGTCATTGCCTCCTGCAGGGATGGAGGGGCTCCAGCGGCAAATCACTGTCAGATACCCAAATCCGTCATTAGCAGTCCTTAAACTCAGTGAATGCCTCTTCCTTTCCCTTCCTTCCTCTCTCCTTCTGTCCCTCTCTCCCGTTCTCTCTCTCCTTCCTTCTTTCTTCCCTCCTGTCCTCGTCCTGTCTTTTCCTACTTTCCTTTCAAAAATCTGAAATTACGCTTTCCTCTGCAGATCGCCTTACCACAGCCTGGCTCCCTGACCTTGTTACCATTTGAGGCTTTGTCTCCCACCCTGCCTGTGTGGCCTGCCCATTTCCCTGTATCGTCACCGCTCCCTTGAGTTTCCAGGTCAGGCTGAAAGCAGACGAGGGAAAGGCTTGGAGGGTTTCTATTTTGAAGAGGTTTTTTTGAAAGTCATCAAGTCAGGAGAACAGGGGCTTCCCGCCTATGTCAGGGGGTCCTTGAGACCCCTTCCCACCCGGTCTCTTGGCTCCCATCTGCTCCACCTCCACCCCTGGGAAAAGACCGCTTTCTGCTCTCTGTTTTGCCGACAAACTCCTGAAACTCGGAGGGACTGCCTCCCCTGGAAAGGTGGCATGCGGTACCCATCCATGTTTTTGACCATTCCATACCGTCTCATCTTTCCCTTCTTCATAACAACAAAGGAAAGAGGGTGAGCCCCTATGGGAAGGGATGGACGCATTCATTTTTGTATTCTCTGCAACTCGGGCAGTATTTACTGAATTCAATTCAGGTATCCTGAAAATGCTTAAACCAATGTAGGGCTGCCGTACAAGGGCTCATCTGGGCCTACTTGAACCAAACAAATCAATCCCATTGCTCATTTGGGTAGTTCCATTATCTGAGCTTTGCTTGGGGATCTGACTTTCGAGCACTTGCAGTAAAGCGAAGAGGAGGGCCTGTCCTCTGGGGCAGCAGTGGATGGGAGCCAGGAGCTGATCTCCCTGCATTCGCTGGAGTAACCCCAGCTGCATCTTCCACGGGGACTGTGAGCCCCTGAAATCAGGCTGTGGGGGGTCAGCATGTGGACGCTCTTGTGGTGGTCCTTCTGCCTCCAAGTGTCTGGCTCTTCCTGAGGAGGGGGCTGCTTCTCCTGACCTGCCCCTGCCACCTCCTGCCTGGGCCCGACCCAACCATGAAGAAAGCAGCTCTCTGAGGGATGACCTTAGGCTGGTCATGCACCCGAAAGCACAGCCTTCATTTTCAGCAACCAAATGCAGTGAATCCTTGTCTTAAAACTGTGGTTGGGGCATGCTTGATTGGCTAGGAAGTGCTTTAAGGCAGTCTGTCTATACAAACAGGAACGGACAAAACAAGGGTTCTGTCTCCCAGGGAAATGGGTAATTTCCCAGAATGGATAACGGTTCTGTCCGCTGCGGCTGCCTGCGCCTGTGGGGCAGGCCGTTTGTCCAAGCAGGTCTAATTGCAGTGGCCTATGTAGTGATAACAGCTCTGCTTTAGCTTTCAAGAGGGACGTCCTCACCCCCGAAGCGGGCTTTTTGATTGGCAGGCTGCAGAAATGAGCCCAAATAGGAGCACCTGGCTCATTGCTTTCTAACCATACTATCTCATGGAAAAGTCACTCAGAAAGAAAAACTGGTGTGTACTGCCCCCACTGGCTCGTATTTTCGATATATAATCCTTCCCAAAGGTAGACTAGATTCGTAAGCCCCCCTTACTGTTGCCATCCACACTCCCAGAGACAAGTATGCGGATTTCCAAGTCCTGCGGTCCTAACTTTGACTTGCACATCACCGGGCAGTAGGATTGGACACCTCCCAGCCAAGGTGGGCCCCGCATCCTGTACGTGCAGAATCACGGCTTCCACTTGTGAGAAGTAGCCTTTCACACGGCCAGTTGGGCTTGCCGTGAGGGCTCCTTTACTTTGGACAGGTCTCTCTTGCTCCCTTGCAAGGGGCATGCGTAGGCAGAGGGAGGACTGAGTCTCCTTGCCTGGGCACAACTAATCGGGCTGATAGTGAATGTAAACTTGACATCCCTGACTCTGGAATGCAAAGTTCAGAGAAGCTATCATTCATTATCATTCTTACAAATTTTTCTTTCCCTTTTTTTTTTTTTTTTTTGGACTGCTGATACGGTGGCACTTTTTCATGTAGGAAAGAGGTGGATGTGAATTTAGATGTAGTCTTTGGAAGACTCATTTCTGCTGTCTCAGATTCTAGCGGGAGTCGTGTTGGTGGCAGGGGAACAGAGCACTGGTGCAGGGGAGGCAGGGGGAGCCTGTGGCAGTCCCCAGTAATGCAGGGCACCTCCCCGAGGGCCACAGAGGCAGCGAGAGGTGGTGGCAGGGAGGGCAGAGGGAGACTGTGGCTCAAAAGAAGACAATGTTACAAAGCTTTGGGACAGAGAGAAGGGGCCCCAGAGGCCTGCTGGGAAGAACCATCCCTATGAGAACAAAGGGACACTGTCTGTAAGAAAACAGAGACATGATGAAGAGAAGAAAAAGATGGTAAAGCAGGCTTCCTTCCACCTGGGGCCTGCACCTGGCTACTATTCCCTGGAAGTTGGGAATGGTTTCAGAGGAAGAAGCTAGAGTTACCCCAAAACTCTCTCCATGACCTAGCTGCACACTTAGTTTCAGCTGTTCCAAGTGAGGCCACGGCAGTATAAGCCCAGCAAGCGAGCAAACCTGGGAAGGGAAAGGGCATTTACCAGCTTGTTAGGTCAGCTCCTGAGGTAGTGGTAAATCGCACATTTTGTTCAAGAGTTGTTCAAGTGATTGTGTATAGGACCGGCAGAAGTCACCATTCGGTCTGCCACTATTTATGATGCGCAGTAGATAATGCGATGCTGTTGTTTAAATGCCTATCGAGCCTCCTGATCCCAGAGACAGGAGGCAGAGGGGGATGCCAGAGTCACCCTGGAGCTGCCTGGTGAGTCAGTCTGGAAAAGCACATGGCTGCACTTTTCCATGGGAGCAGGTAACAAAGCTACAGCTGGGCAGGAGCCTCCTGGGCAGAACAAGCCGACTCCTGCCTCATTCCTTGGCTTAAGGCCAAGTTAACCAGACTGAGGGACATTCCAGAGGACGAGGAATACCAGGATCCCCGGCCTGGCTACCAGGCTGTGGTGGGGACCCCGGGATGACCACGTGCACCCCGGTGGAGCTGGGAGCCGCGTGTGATTCAGGAGGCAGAGCCCACCAAGAGCTCACACCAAGGTTAGGACACAGGAAAGTGGGAGGGCAGCAGAAGAGCTTTGTCTCCCAGGCAGAAGCAGCTCGCCAGCTAGAAGGAGACCTGAGGGGTTTTAAATCCAGGCAACTCCTCCACCTTCTAGAAACCTGGCCTGTCCGCCTCCTTTCATGGTTCTGACAATAATGGGGCATGTGCCTTGATGAGAAAAATAACCCCAACTAGGCCTGGGGCCACACAGCCTAAGTGAGTGTGTAGGGCTAGTCCATCAACAGCTAGTGCTCTGGATGCTGGGAAGGTGCCTGCCAGCGGATTTGTTAGGGCGAGGCCCTTTGCGGTCTATTCTCACTGCCCATCTCCGGGAAATATGTCACATATGACACTGCTAGATGATGTTGGCGTCTACAACCAACACGCTGGGTTGTCTTACTCAGACCAGAAGGATTCCTTGGCACAGATAAGCAGAGGGAAGTTTATGGCACTCAGGTCTTCTTGTAACAGCTTGTGCTTCTGCGATGCTGGCAACTCGAGGGGTCCACGCAGGACGAAGGCCACACTGAAGCACTCAGGAGTGAGAAGTGAAGTGAATAACGCTGTGGGGTAGAAACCCACCGTGCTCAAAGCCCGGCACAGGACACAGCAGCCACAGCTTCCAGCCCTTGAAGTGACACGATGGAAATACCCCCTGTCCTCTTGGGAAGCGGCGTGCTACATAGTAAGCCAGCCTCAGGTAAGATGTTGCAAGACCACACAAAGAAGATTTTTATTCCAGATTCCATTTCATTTCCAAAATGTCCACCGTTTTGGTCCTGAACCTGTGTCTTGATGAAATCCTCATGAAATTTAAAGCAGGGATGTCAGTGAGGTGAGCGTCCGGTGAAAGAATTACAAATGCACCTTCGTGAGCACAGGTGTGCACATTGGCATCATCACCACAGAGGTTCAGACTCATTCATTCTCACTTTGGTCACAGCAACTGACCCCACAATCAAGGCAGACTGCTATACCATCTTATCCCAAACCCGAGACAAGATTAAAGGCCGTCAGCACAATTTCCTGGGACTGTCTGTGGGTTAAAGTCTTAAGATGTAACTTTTATTTTTTTAAGGTTTTCTTTATTTATGGGTTTCTGTGAGAGAGAAATGGAGAAAGAGGAATACCAGGATCCCTGGCCTGGTTACTGGGCTGCAGTGGGGACCCCAGGATGACCACGTGCACCCCGGTGGAGCTGGGAGCTGCATGTGTGTGATTCGGGAGACAGAGCCCAGAGATGAATTTAAGGATTTTATTTATTTATGAGAGAGAGAGAGAGAGAGAGAGAGAGAATGAGAGAGAGATTGCTCATGAGCAGGGGTGGGGAGTGTGTGTGAGAGGACTAGGAGTGGGGAGGGGCAGAGGGAGAGGGAGAAGCTGGTACTCCGGAACAGGGAGCCTGATGCGGGGCTCCATCCCTGGACCCCGAGATCATGATCTGAGCCGAAGGCAGACCCCAAGACCAACTGAGCCACCCAGGTGCCCCTTCAGATGGAACTTTTAAAAATAAAAACATAGGGGTGCCTGGATGGCTCAGTTGGTCTTGGGGTCTGCCTTTGGCTCAGGTCATGATCCCGGGGTCCTGGGACGGAGCCCCGAGTGAGGCCCCTGATTATCGGGCAGTCTGCTTCTCCCTCTCCCTCTGCCCCTCCCCCATTCGTGCTCTCTCTCATGCTCACGCTCTCAAATAAATACATAAAATCTTTTAAAAAAACTAAAAACATAACTTTAGAAAGTATGATCAAAGATCAATGCTGTCTCATTTGCAGCAACTTTTTAAAGAAAACATTTTTCCCCCTCAATTTTTCAAGCACATCTTAATGGCCCCTGTCTCTCACTCATGGTTTTAGTTAGAATCTTTTTTTGTCAGCTCACCCAGAATCCTAATTTTTGAAACAGAGAATTCGTGCATGGCCCTGGAACGTGGGCTTATTTTGACATTAAAAGCTCACGATGTCGACCCCAGAGCCATCAGGTTGAGGAGGGTAAGTGCAAGGAAACCACTGGGCAGGAAGTTGCTGTTTGCTGTGTGATTCACCCTCACGATGCTGCCAGCATGAATCAAGCTTGGCCCCTCCCTCCCAAGCCTTAAAGTCCAGTGTGACTGAAAGGGAGGGTGCCAGCTTGGTTGAGATGAGAGTCCGATAAGAGCTGGTCTGAGTTAAGATAAGGAAAGTATATCCCAATTCTGGGTAAGTATCCAAAGGGATTAAACCACGTCACGAAGGAATGTTTGCACATGCATGTTCACAGCAGCGTTGTTCATAACAGCCAAAATGTGGAAGCAGCCTGCATGTCCATCGGTGGATGAACAGATAAGCAAAATGTGGTGTATGCACAATATGGAATACTCAGCCTTAAAAAGAAAAGGGGACATGTCCTACTACACGGATGAACCTTGAAGACATTAAAGTTGCAGGAAATAAGCCAGTCGCAGAAGGCAAATACTAGATAATTTCACCTACATGAGGTTCTTGGAGTCATTGAATCCATAGAGAAAATAAAAATACAATGGATGTTGCCAGGGCTGGGAGCAGATGGAAGAGGGAATGTGGGGAGTTATTGTTGAATGAGTCCAGGGTTTCAGTTTTACAAGATGAAAATGTTCTGGAGATGTTGCACAACAATGTCAATACACTTAACATTATTGAACTGTACACTTAAAAATGTTTGGGATAGGGGCACCTGGGTGGCTCAGCGGTTTAGTGTCTGCCTTTGGCTCCGGTCGTGATCCGGGGTCCTGGGATCGAGTCCTACATCGGGCTCCCTGCAGGGAGCCTGCTTCTCCCTCTGCCTGTGTCTCTGCCTCTCTCTGTGTCTCTCATGAATGAATAAATATAATCTTTAAAAAAATTGTTGGAATGGTAAAAAAAAGAAAGACATAGATATTGTATGTGTAGAAAGTGATGGGAACATAAGAAATGCACTTAGGTATGTGATGGTTAATTTCAAGCATCAGGTTGACTGGGCCACTGGGTGCCCACCCAGTTGGTCAGACGTTATTCTGGGCATTTTTGTAACGGTGTTTTTGAATAAGATTGACATGTGAGTCAGTAGATTGAGTAAAGCAGATTGTCATCCCTGATGGGATGGGCCCCATTCAATCCGTTGAAGGCCTCCAGAGACAGAAAGGCTGACTCTCTGCAGAATAAGAGAGATTTTTTTTCTGCCCCCTTACCTTCAGGCTACGTTGTCAGGTTTTTTTTCCCTGCTTTAAGACTCAGACTGACACATTGGCTCTCCTAAGTGTCTGGCTTGCCTGCTCACCCTACAGAATTTGGGATTTTTCAGTCTGCATAATCTGATTTGGTTTCTCTATAGAACCCAGTCTGGTACAGGGTCTTAGGAAGATTCCTGGAAGGGAAGTTCAACAGACCCGAGCTTTGTCAGAAAGCTCAATTGTACAGCACAAATGGGACACAGAGGCCCGTGTGACACGTCAAGGTCTATGTCAAGGTAGTTCGGCGTTACTAGAGCCCGGGATGAGGCTGAGAGGAGGTGGGGCCAGCCCACAGAGAGACTTCTGTGCTATGCCGAGGGACTTTATCCTATAGGCCAGCACTTCCCACCCAGGTCTGCAGACAGAGGTGTGTAGGAGGTACCTCCCATAAGACACACACAAGCCAGCTCTCAAAGCCAGATAGGGCTAGGAATTCCCCAGCTGAACAGGTTTCTTTACTGCAAGACTTTTTAGAGGCTTTAATGAGCTGATATGTAGCATGAAGCTTCAAGAGACCACACTATATTTTAACACAGACTCCCTCCCCCTGTCTAATTCTGATACCTATTAGGATAGTAAAGAAAGCCAGTTCCCACAGAGTGCTGCAGAGAAGCTGGAAGTCACTGAAAGGGTTTAAGTGGGAAACAGACCTGGCCAGTTCGTTGATTTTGGTAGATAAATTTGGCTGAAGTAGGGACGCCTGGGTGGCTCCGTGGTGAGCATCTGCCTTCCGCTCAGGTTGTGATCCCAGGGTCCAGGATCAAATCCCGCATCGGGCTCCCTGCAGGGAGCCTGCTTCTCCCTTTGCCTGTGTCTCTGCCTCTCCCTGTGTCTCTCATGAATAAATAAATGAAATCTTTAAGAAAAAATTTGGGTGAAGTATAGAAATCTACCACGGGCTCATTTAGGCAGTATATGAAGATGTTGTCGGCGTTCAGCATAGACCCTGTTAGGTTCCTTTGGATCCCTTTTGCTGTTTCTGTGTGGACTGCCCTTGGGCTAGTAGGGCTCCTTCATTCCTTCTCCTGGTATGTCCTTGGCAACTACTGACTAGTGTGGGAATGTGAAAGCCCAGCTCCTTCCTCAGATTGGGTCAAACCCGAGGCAGAGTCTACACTCGGAAGCACCTCTGTGGTGACGGTCAGGCTGAGGCTGGCATTTGCCCTGATACCTTGTCCTTCTGTCCCTTCTTCCCCATCCCTGTCCCATTTTCCCACTTCCTCCCTCACTCTGCTCCTGGGAAATGCAACCTAGGACGGCAGGCTGTTGTGCTGGTTCTGTTAAAAGAAGACAGGGTGGTAGTAGTAGGAATGGGGAGATGGAATCAGTTTCAAGAATTTTTGTAAAGATGTAAAACAAGTAGAAATTAATATGGAAGATTAGATAGGATGAGCCTACGATGATTTCAGCCTCCTGACTTAGGCAACTATAAGCTACCACCATCTTTAGGAAAATAGAAAAAATCAAATTTGATGAATTCCTTTTTGACCTATGGAAACTGAAGCACTTGGGGGACAGCCATACCAAGAGTTTTTTCAAACTTGTAAGGACATGAGATTCAAGAAGAAAGGGGAGAACCGGAGATGTGGACAAAAGAACCATGAGTCAAAAGGTCATTTAAAGCAAACAAACAAGCAAAGCAGAATGAGTAAGTCGTTCCAAGGCTTATGGCTTGTGAGGAGTGGGTTGAAGGTCAAGTTCCCGCAGCCTCTTGGTTTAAGGGGCAGGCAGAGGAAGAAGTCTATAAAGACAGGGTGACAAAGCATGAGAGACTCCTAACTCTGGGAAACGAACAAGGGGTAGTGGAAGGGGAGAGGTGGGCGGGATGGGCTGACTGGGTGACGGGCACTGGGGGGCACTTGACGGGATGGACCCTGGATGTTATACTATATGTTGGCAAATCGAACCCCAATAAAAAATATACGAAAAAAAAGTTTGAGAAAGACTCCTAGGGAGGTGGGGGGGTGGTGGTCCTTGAGAGGATGGGTAGGCTGCACACTGAACTAATTCTAGGAGGAGTGCCGGTAGTGTTGAATAAGCTAGGGACTGCTGGGGTCCAGCGGATGAGGCCATATGGAGGCTGTTGGTGACTTCAGAAATCCATTTCCCGGGGGTAACAGGAAAGCTAGTAAGTTGAGTCAGTGGCCATTGAGGATGTGGAGATGTCAGTGTCAAGAAGCCTGATGGAACTAAAGGAAACAACATCAGTGGGTTTCACAGATGAGGAAACTGAGGCCCAGAAGCTAATTAACGTACCCAAAGTCCAAGGTAATGGTGTAGCCAGCCTTCAGATTGGGGGCGTGTTTGACTCAGGCCTGCCTGTCCTCTCACTTCCATCTGGCTGCCTCCCAAGCAAGTCATTTGGCCTTTACCAGTTTCTGAACACTCACTGCCTCTCCTTCGAGTCTCTCCTTTTCAACTAGCACAAGAAATACACTCTCAAAAGTGAAAGGCAAAGCCTCTCCATTGTCCCTTCTCTCCAGGCTCTCCCTCCTGCCTCACCCTTTGACAAAAATGGACCGAAATTTTCCAAGATCAAGAAGCATAAAATCTGATTTTTTTTTCCTTGTCAGAAGGAAACTTTCCAGTCTTTCTAAAAAATTTCCATTCATTTTATAAAGAAAAGAAGTACACCATGTCTCCCTCGAGCTACTCTAGCAGTTAGCAACTAGCTAAATGCTGTTCACTATAGCTTCTTAAGTGCTCAGTAACCTGTAGCTTATGATTTTCCATGAGACAACTGTAGTTTAAGCGATGTCCTATTACATACCTTATACCTGAAGGCTGCACTGGCATATATTTTTTGTATGTAAAACCAAATGCACAAAGATTTTTAAATTCTGTTTATTTAAACTAGAAAAAAAAACCCAAAGCAATTCACCTATTTCTCTTACTCCCCACCTCTGACAACCACCAGTCTATTCTCTGTATGTATAAGCTTGGTATGTATGTAATTATAAATATATATATTTAGATGCCACATATAGGAAAGATCATATGGTATTTGTCTTTCTCTGACTTATTTCACTTAGTATAATGCCCTCAAGGTCCATCCATGTTGCTGCAAATGTCAAGATTTCTTTCTTTTCTATGGATACATAATATTCAGTTGTGTATATAAACTGTAGTTTTTTATCCACTCATCCATCAATGGACACTTAGGTTGTTTCCATATTTTGGCTATTGTAAATAATCCTGCAATAAGCACAGGTGTGAATATATCTTTTTGAATTAGTGTTTTTGTTGGCTTCAGATAAATACCCAGAAGTAGAATTACTGGATTGTAGGGTAATTCAGTTTTTAATTTTTTGAGGAACTGCCCTACTATTTTCCATAGTGGTGGCACAGTTTGCATTCCCCTTTCTCCACATCTTCACCAACACTTATTGCTTATCTTTTTCAGAATAGCCATTCTAAAAGGTGTGAGGCATTATCTCACTGTGGGTTTGATTTGCATTTCCCTGATGATTAGTGATGTTGAGCATCTTCTCATGTAAAGATTTAATTTTGACCCCAGAAGGAAGAAAATAGCTTGCAAGTTTGAGATGCTATCCTGTGGGTACAAAATATGCACTGAACCAGCTTCCAGTATATGGTGCATTCTCACCTTCAGCCAAAATACCTAGATTTTGGGTGAAGATAAGGGTGGCACATTTCATGATTAGACCTAGTATCTGACGAGTGGCTGAATAGGTCCCTCAAAATATGCCACTTTGGCATAAGGATTATTTTAAGCCCAAGGCACTTGAAAAACAGCAAGTGCGAGAAGAATGTTCTAATCTGTTTTCTTCCTGAAAGCAGGAGATGCACCCCCTTGTGAAAGGTTTTCTCCCTATGCCAGGAGGAAAGGAACACTCTTCATCACCAGATGGGGAGTCAAGGTGGAGAGAAGTCTATACAAAGATACTGTGTTACATGCCTCTTATCTCCCTTTAAGCTCCCCATATATTTTGTTACTTTTCCACAATTGCCTCTCTTTGTTCAACCTGGTACAGAGACACAGGCCCAGCATGCTTTTGTGTCTTCATTGTTCTATGGAGGCTCCCACATGCATGTAAGACACTATGTCCTTTCCTCTGTTGATGTCTTATGTCGACTTCATTCTCAGGCACAGCTGGAGATCCTACAAGGGTAGAGGTAAAGTTTTCTCCCTTGCAGGAGTCACCACCTCAGTTCCTGCTTAGGCACAGGAGATCCCTCACCACTGCTTTTGTGCCCAATATACTTGCTCGCACGGTAAACAAGTGTGAAGAAAGTAGTTTTGACTTTGCAAACCCTTTGAAAGGGATGCAGGGTGCAGGGATCACATATTGAGAACCACTGAATTAAGCTACTATATGCTGGGCAGTTACTTTTTGTCATAGAGGCAGGAGTGGAATCATTTCATTCATGGAAGTGAATGGTGGGGGTGTGTGGCTTGTGTTGTTATGTATTGCTCGTGTCTCATGTCTATTCTCATTTTTGACTCCGTGACTGGCCAAGGAGGGCTGCTCAAGGCTCATCATGGAGATAGTGTTGGGCTAAATGAGCTGACTTTTTCGAATCCCTGGCCTTCTAGTGTGAAAGGTGAGATAGCCAGGCAGGTGAGCACTTGAACGAGCTGCCTGGACCATAGGGTTACATCCCCCTGACAGAAATCACCTATTTTTTTCCAACTAGAAATAAGCCATAGAGATCCATGGGTTAAGCACCACTAACAAGAAGCAAGAGAGCAATATGATCTGATCACCAAGTAGGTCAGGGTGGCAAGTATCAAGAGAATGGCCCGTAAGACCAGATACCATTATCTGTTCATTTTAGTTAGAATGCACTTTGCAGTTGTGCACTTCCAGGTTTATGGCTATTACTGCAGATAAGGTTTGTGTCGATGTACAGAGCTCTGTGTCTTCTTTAAGGACTCATCCCTCTAAAAGTATATTTACACATGTAGTTCCCTGGTGTACAAGTCTCTGGGTATTTTGTTTTTTACCTGAATGTATGTCTACAAAGCAGGTTGTTCTATACCCAACTTGTGGACCTGCAGAAGGCTACGGAGTCCAACTTCCTGGACGCACACGGTCCCCAGGGGAGAGTATCCGGGGAGGGTGGCAGGGGTGCACTGGTTCAGGTTCCCAGAGGAACATGCCTTACCTTCTGAGAGAGATGCCCCCTGAATTCTTTTGCTAGGACCATAGGAACATAGTGTCATGTGTCATGGACTAGGGGTGGGGCTTAAACAACAGAAACTTAGTGTCTCACAATTCTAGAGACTGGAAGTCCAGGATCAAGGTGCTAGCAGGGTGGGGTCCTTCTGAGAGCTCCAAAGGACAATCCTTCCCTTACCTCTCCCCTGACTTCTGGTGCTTTGCTGGCAATCTTTGGTGTTCCTTGGTTTGTAGACACATTGCCTTCATTTCTGTCTTTGTACTCATATAACATTCTGTGTGTATGTGTTAGTGTCCAAATATCCCCCCCCCTTTTTTTTTCACACAAGGACACCAGTCATACTGGATTAGGGCCCACCCTTAACTTATCTAATCACGTCTACAACAAATGTATTTCTAAACAAGGTCATATTCTAAGGGACAACAGTTAGGACTTTGACATATGAATTCTGGAGGGACACCCTTCAACTGATAACACCTTCACTAATAATAGGAGCAAATTGTTCATAACTAATAGTAACATGAGGAAGAATTGGAGGCACATGGACAGAAAGAGGGGTGACTGAGGAGGAGATAGAGGGGCAAGGTTTGGAAGAAAGTGGGAAGGCATGTCTCTCCCAGAGCTACCAAGTCATCCAGCTGCACAGGCTCATCCATACCCAAGTATGGGGCCCTTGGGGCTGGGCAGAGCCAGTGGTGACCCAGTGGCCTGGTGGCCCTGTGTTCTATGTAGGTCAGACTCATGGGAGAGTTGTGGATTCTGATTACACCCCATGTGGTCAAGGCTCTCAAGTGGGAATCAATATAGTCCCTGTCCCAGAGTGATTAGCGTGTGACCAGCTTGGAACGATGGCCAGCTTCCCATGAAATGCCTAGGACAGAGTCCTCATAAATTTGATTGGTGCTAGTGATCTGGGGCTTCATGGTGGTGTTCTGTTCCCCAGACTGTAGTTCTGCTCCCCAGAACACCACCATGAGGTGGCCAGCATGCCTGGTCACTGGATGTGGGGTGTAGGGTGAGAATACTCACAGCAACTTCACAGAAAGCCAATGCCTCTGAGCAGTGAGACGAATGTATCCACTCCTCATTACATGGATACGGTGCTGTTAAATCAAGACATACCCACCATGCGGAAGGCACGGCTCTCTGCTGGCCTCATGAGTCATAGTCCCTGCCATCAGGGACTCAAACGTGCTAGGATCTACTTTTCCAGATTTGTTTCTTTGATTTAATGGAAAATACATTTCTATTTCCTCACCTCACTATTTTTATATTTGGACCAGAGTTAGGTACTCAATCTTCTTGTTCCCATCGGCTTTCTGCTTCTACCCGAGTCCTGTGGCTGAGTGAGGGTCAGCCAGAGGACCTGCCCCAGCACAGAATGACAGTGCGGCTCTTCCCAGCACACGTGCAGGTCCTCTGGCTCCATGCTGGCCCAGCAGTGAGCCAGGCCTGAGAGGAGGATCGAAAAAGAGGTCATAGTAAGAAATGGCTGTTTTGGTTTAAAGTTGTGCTGGTACACTCATGTTTGTGACTTGTTTGCCTTTTTTTTCCTCCTTTGGGTTTTTCAGACACCTGTGTCACTATGGGAATAACGAGAAGTCCTCTGAGCTATCACTAATTCCTGGCTTTCCTGAGTTGGTGGCCAGATGGATGTGGAGATGAAGGTCATCTATGGCCACGTGCATAAGGATTGCTGGGGCCCAGTGTAGATGGATAGTTGGTGCTTTTCAGATAAGATAAAGCTACCAAGGAAGGAATACTATGATAGGAACGAGGGGTCATATACAAGCAATTTTTTTTTTTTGATTTATAGTTTCCTCATGGCTTGATTTACTTTTTTATTGTAAGACTGTAACTCTAGAGTAGTCATGAATCTACAAACTGAACCACAAGCCACTTAAAAACATCAGGACTACTAAAATACGTGTTCTGCCAATTTTTTTTCCCCTCTCGACGGATGCAACTTATCTTTGACAGTCTCATGCTCCAGATGAAAGAAATCTCAAGGAAATTAAATACAGTCTGCTGTTTGATATTGCCACCAAATTCCATCTTTAAGTTGCTGTGTGCGTCCTCTTTACTTGATCGACTGATGGATTGATTGAGAAAACAATTGTCTGGATCAGTTAGACTATGGGTGGCCAGGGGCAAGATACCAAAACTGTTGCCAAAGAACTCTTTTTCATTCTGATTTTTCTCACTCCATAGATAGCCATGTCTCCCAGACAACTAGAAACCAGAATAAAAGTTTCATCAACAATGTCGGAGCACTAATTTTTTTTTTTTACTCTCTCTGCCTTTTCCTGCAACCTGGATGACACTGGAAACCAGCAGAGTCCCCCTGAAGGCTGCCCCAAATTGGGGACAAGGTGAGGTTTTGCACTGGGCCAGACTCAGGCAGCCACGTCAAGTGGTCCTGGGAGCTCTCTTCCCCTTCTCTCTCTGATCTCTGCCAACAGAGGAATGAGGACTCTTCTGTATTTTACCACTTCCGGTGGTGCCCAGGTGTTGAGAAGGGCCAACAGAGCAACATGACTCCAACGAAGGCCAGGGGCAGCTTTTGAATGATGGGAAAGTGGAACCTGACTTTCAGTTATTTAGAAGCCACTGGAAGATTTCCAAAGCAATAGCCTCTAACAATAGCCTTTTTCCTAATATAATTATCTGCATTTTAGAGGAGAGGAGATTGCCGTACAAAGAGAGGAAGTACTTGCTTCAGACCTCAGAGGAATCCACTCTGTTTCTATAGCAGGAAGACTGGTAACCAGCGGCCTGTCCCTCTATCTGCTCCCTGTGGCAGTATCATGGCCACACCATTTTATCCTTGGGCCTGCCTTTGCATAGGGATGCTAGGTGCTCCGGGCTCTTGGAAGTTGGCATTCTCCACTCCCTTAAGGAAGAGGAAAGGAAAACATTCCCAGTTTTCTGAAAGGCAACATGTTTTCTGTCTTGGCCACTTACCATCATCCCCACCCAAAAGAGTCAGTATTCATTTGCGATGTACTAAAGCAACCGCATCGTGGTTACCTTAACCAAGAGACAGAGTTCCAGGATTCAAGTTAAAAGTAACTGAAAACAGAATGACAAACACATGCTAAAGGATGGAAACAGCAGATCTATTAAAATACCTTTGCAACTTGCTTTATCTCCCCTTGCAGACATCCTGCCTAGAGTGGTTCCCCTCTGCTCTGCACCAACATCCCCTTTTCCCCCTTTCCCTAGGCAGAGTCATGACAGGCAGCCTTTGATGTGGGGGTAACTACTTAAACACCCCCAGCATGTCTGCTAAATTATAGGACAAGGCTGGAAGCCCAGTGCTTGCTGCAGAGACCCCGAAACAATGCAGAAGGGGCCAGGTCCTCAGGCTGTGATATCTTTTCCATATTCTGTGGCACAGAAGGGAGGTGGATTAGACCACACTACATGAATAATCTGCTCCTCCTCAGCGAGGAGTCTGATAATGGGGTTCGATCTCAAAGCCCTGAGATCATGACCTGAGCCAAAATCAAGAGTCAGATGCTTAACCGACTGAGCCACCCAGGCGCCCCTCATTTTTCTTTTATTTTTCACAATGATTCGCATTTGTACAACTGATCTAGTAGGAAACCATTTCATTGTTTCTAGCCTAAGGGATCAAGTAGCTCTATCTGCAGAGAGAGAAAGATGTCTGAGGGGCTTGTAGGAGGAAGTGAAGTGCCCTGGGCACTATTTAGGAGAAAAGAGAAAGGAAATCTGCAAATATGGTTTACGGCGGTGAATCTCTAAGAGTTTGGTAGCAACCCACACTAGGAAGTGCATTTTTAAGTCAAAACCACATCACAGTGCCCCACGCACAGTGCTGACAAAATATGTCATGAAATAATTCTTATCCTTACGGTGTGAGATGCATTTTGTTCCTTTTCTTTCTTTTTTAAAAAATCTAAGTCAATGTTATTTTATTGTTAGAAATACACAAGGCACAATCCACTACACAGGTCTCATGGCTCACTATGAAATTATGAGACGGACCCCTCATTTGAACAACTTGCATTTGGGGCAGACTCAGGCGAGGGAGAATTTCTTGTGAACTCATGGCTCCTGTGTGAACTTGTGGAGTGACAACAGAGAAGATAGGCGCCTGATTTAAGGAAACATCACAAAGGTAAGTTGAACTTGAGGTGAGGCCTGCAGCTTTCAAGTGTCAACCATCTCTTAGAGAAGGAAGCATGAGTGGCTTTAACTTGGTGGCCAGTGTATAAGCATCACATCCTAGTACCTTATAAGAAATCCTGGGGCACCTGAGTGGCTCATTGAGTTCTGCCTTCGGCTCAGGTCATGAGTTCAGAGTCCTGGGATTGAGCCCAACATTAGGCTCCCTGCTCAGCAGGAAGCCTGCTTCTCCCTCTCCACCCCTGCTTGTCTCCTCTCTCACTATCTCTTCCTCTCTCTCTCTGTGCCTCAAATGAATAAATAAAATCTTAAGAAAAAAAAAAAGAAGAAGAAAAAGAAATCCTGCTTTGAAGTTTCTTATCTTTCTGGAGAAAGGAGTAAAATTGAGGTTTCAGGAAGCTTATCTGCATCGAATAATCCTTCTAGATGGTGATGTTTCCAGCAAAGGCACCTCCACCACGGTATCTGTGACTGAAGCTTGGTTCTCAAGGGCTGGATCTGCCTATTATGCCTGTTGACCTGAAGTACTTAATAAAAGCACTCTCTTTCCCTTTCAGAGTGCCCCAGTGTGGACCATAAATTCTGTGGTAACCTTAAAATGGGTAATTAAGGAAAGTAGGTCTATAGCACACAGTCTATATTATTATTATTGCTTTGTTGCAAAAACATGAGCCCATGTGTTTATTCATCTCTAATTTCTAACCTGTGATGTAGACTTTAAGGTAAGTGTCGGAATGATGCATAGGGTACCTACTTCTAAAATTCAAGGGCATGGCAGGTCATGCAGAAGCATGCTTGTAGCCTTTTCCTCAGTCCTGCACACCCGGTGGCACTGAGCCCTGTCTACCATGGCTCCTGAGGTGTCCTCAAGGGGAAGGAGGGAACGTGTGTATATTTAGGGACAGCCCTGTGCCACTTGAGGTGAGATCTGGACGTAGTTCAACCACCACAGATTTGGGGGTCAGGGCCTTCAGAGCTAGCTTTGCTCCCTCATCTTCCCCAACCTGTGATCCATCCCCTACTTCTGGTCTCCTGCAATGCTGCTGCTTCTGTACCCATGTGAGGCTTCTGCCTATGTCCTTGCCTCCCTGCTGGAGTAGGGTTCTGTCCTGAACTGTCTCATCTGCTGGGCCATGGAACTGCCTCCCAGCTCCTTCCAGACCCAGAGAGGTTGAAACCATCATAGGCCACCAGCACAATTTGGGGACCTGCCCATCATCCCATTGTGTGGCTGACACGGGATCTCACTGAGTCAGTCCCTTTGCTCCTGGTGCCTGAGATTGCTCTGCTGCTGGCTGACATTTCTACAGTCCTTGTAGTTGAGACCTGGCCCACCTCCCTTCCTGTCCTAGGTCACCCTTGTCACCGGGCCATGTGTACCCCACTGGAGCACCCTGAGCTAGATCACCCCAGGCTGGCCAAGCACCCCTGGGGCATCAATAGGGTGTCTTACCATGCTGTCTTACCATGGGGTATCCTGGCTCCAGGTCTGCTCTGGACTGCCTGGACCCTTCACCCCCGTGGGAGGGGCACCCTGACTCCAAGCAGGGCTTTCGTTTCCACTTTGCAACCTACTTTTATTGAATGTTTGTGGTTTCTTGAAAGTCAATAATATGTTTGAGGAGGGGGTGAGACTGATTATTGTAAAGATAAAATGACTTTTATAGTTAACTGTGGATCTTTGGCATCCTATGTTACGGGAGAGCAGGGTAGAAGGCTGCACTGTGAACCTTCTTGTTTAATGTCCTATACAAAACCTGAATCTGGGCTCCAAGCTTTCAATTTTCCCTTCATTACAGCAAAGGAGAAAGATTTGCTACCTGCCCATGGCCTTGCTGTGTACTACAGAGGTGTAGTGGTCAGGAAGTCAGCTGG
This sequence comes from Vulpes vulpes, assembly GCF_048418805.1. Taxonomy (NCBI): domain Eukaryota; kingdom Metazoa; phylum Chordata; class Mammalia; order Carnivora; family Canidae; genus Vulpes; species Vulpes vulpes. The sequence goes on along the minus strand of NC_132795.1, from coordinate 66,490,874 downwards.
GACTCTGATCTCAAATCTGCCTCTTCGTAACTGCCAGGTGGACTCATAGCTTCCCAAAGTTGTTCATGTCTTAATGTCCGGGATGTGATTAACTTTAGGGTTTTGAGATGAAGAGATTATCCTGGCTTATCCAGGTGGGCCCAATGTAATCATAAGGGTCCTCATAAGGGGAAGAGGATGCAGGAGAGTCAGAATCAAAGAGAGATTGAAGATGTTACAATTTTGGCTTTGAAGGTGGAGCAAAGCACCATGAGCCAACAGACATAGGAGGCCTCCAGAAGCTGGCAGAGGCCAAGGAACAGATTCCTCCCCTCCGGCCTTCAGAAGGAATACAGCCCTGCACAACCCCAGATTTTAGCCCAGTGAGACCCATGTCAGACACTTGACCTCCAGAACTGTGAGATCATAAATTTGTGTTGCTTTCAGACAATAAACTTATTCGTTACAGCAGCGAGGAGAAACTCATACATTGATTGACTCTATCTCCTTTGCTAAGGCACTTTTCTGGAGTTCAATTTGTTTCCTCCTCTGTAAACTGGGGTAATATTAGTGCCTACACCACGTTGGCTGTTGTGAAGACAGGACAACATTAGGCAAGTCAAACGCACAGTCTGCTTCCCGGCACATGATGAGTGCTCAATTAATGATCACTCTTACTATTCTTATTGCCTTGTTCAATCCTTACAAGTACTTTAAGAAGTTACTGCTATTAGCCCCATTTTACAGGTGGGGTCCTGGGAAGTTGCAATCTTGCCTCAGTTCCTTGTAAGTGGCAGCGTGACGATCCAAGCACAGGCAGTCCAGATCCCCAGTGCCCGCTCTCCTCCCTTAACAAACTGCAGGTGTACTGGGAGTTTTTGCAGGGACACAAGCTGTGGACACAGAGCACTGGACTGAGACCCCAACATGAGCACTTTGCAATGGCTGATGACATATGAATTACAGTGAAAGAATTTCTGAGAATTCAAATGAAGTACTTAAAAATGGGTTATTGAACTTCTATCCTCCAACACATACTTACGTGGTGCCTACTACCCACCACTTACAGTTGCAGGTGATGGAGACACCTCAGTGAACAAAACAGAGAGCCTCTGCTTTAATTGGAGCTCACATGTTATTAGGGGAGAGACAGACACCACTATACATGGCACTTTATGGGTGTGTATATGTGTGAGATGATAAGTCTTAAAAAATATCAGAGTAAGGAGTAAATCAGGGCAAGGAGCTAGAGAGTGGCAGACATTGTAATTTTAGATGGGATGTTCAAGGGTGGTGCTAGAATTGGTGGGAAGGAGGTATGTGATTTTCTTAGAGGGAGAGCCTGATCACTTGGTGGCACCAGTAAGTGCAAAGGCCCTGGGGCAGGGCAGCTGCTTGGCACAGTTGGGGAAAGGCAGTGTAACTGGAGCATCCTCATTGGAGGGGAGAGAGGGAGGAGATGAGGTCAGATTTCAGGGCCTGGATCATGTCAGGCTCTGTAGGTTATGTAGCGTTAGGATTTTATTTTGATTTGGGAAGCCATTGGAGGGTTTTGAGCAGGCAAGACACATGGTCTAATTTAAGTTACAAAAAAAAGATAATACAAGTTTTAAAAAGAGACTTGTGGTTCAATGAGCTCATGTTGGCCTCGGGAGCTGCCTTAGCTGCCCCTGCCTGAGGCTGGCGGAGGTTTGCAGACGCTTCCCAGGAAACAGTGAAGTGCCCTGTACGAAAGTAGAAGCAGCCCAGGGCAGGGTGCCAGGGTCCTGCCAGAGCTAATTCAGAGCGGACTGGAGGATTGGCTACTGTGGCTTCTTAATAATGGTGTCTGAAGGGTTTATCAGTACTTCTAGCCAAATTTCATTATTTAAATGATGTTGAACATGCCACTAAATTTCCAAACCTTCTGGCCTATTGAGAATTCTATTTTACATAGAAGATCCTCAGTCTGCCCTTCTAGCTGCCCCGAGTTTTTCCATCTGAGAGTATTTTAGACGTGGCGTTGTGGTTGTGAACATTTCTCCCCTCTCTTGGAAGATTGCCAGGCTGGTGAGTTTGAGTGACGATGCATTTGCAACTGTTCATTGAATTTTTACACTTTCAATTTGCAGGACTAGAGAGAAGGGCGCCTCAACAGGAGTTTGTCTTAGGCACTCTCAAAATCTCTTGGTTTCCTTGACATTGTGTGCACATTACTCTTTTTTCACAGACTCCCACTGGAGAGTCTTGTTGACCTGTCTTGATGTAGGAATTGGAAGCGAATAATATTTGTTTCATTACACAGTGTAATTAAAGTCAGGGCTCTGAAATAAGGAGACTGTTCTCTCTTGCCTGTTTTTTTGTTCACTAAATTATATTTAAGGAAAACAGAATTGCTGTTGTTTCCTAATAAATTAATCAAGAGATTCTGAACAAAGCTAGAGAGATTTTGAAGAAGAAACCTCATGTCTAGGATTTATTCAGCATCTCCAACTCTCTTTCTCTTCCGTAACACACACCTCCCAAACTTACATGCACGCGCGTGAACACACACACACACACACACACACACACCACGCTGACTGTGGGGAATAAGAACTTCCGAGTCAAAAATTTATTCCTTAAGGATATATTACCATCAAATATTAGTGTTTATTGCCAATGAAACTCCCATTTAAAAAGTAATTATTACAATAATTAATGCCCCTGTGCCACATATCAAGGATAGAAAAGGACTATTAAACCTGTTTCCAAGCCAGTATCACAGAAGGGAAAAGTACTATCAACAAGGAAAACTTCTGGCTCTTTCCTAAGCATCTTAACACTTCTTATGCCTGAATTAAACACACCAGTTCAGTCCAGGAAATATTTATTAGGCAGCTGCCGTGTGCAAGGCACCATGCTTATGTTCAGGGTATGATCAAGAAGGTTACCACTTTGCCCATGCTCTTGAGAAGGTGCTGGACGTAAGGGAAGAATTTTAAAGAGAAAAATAAAGGGTAAGTGGGAAGCAATCACTTTTATTTTTCAAAAGGATTTTATTAATTTATTTGAGAGAAAGAGAGAGCAAGAGAGAGAGCACAGCAGCAGAGGAAGCGGCAGAGTCCCCGCTGAGCAGGGAGCTTGTTGTGGGACTTGATCCCAGGACCCTGGGATCATGACCTGAGCTGAAGGCAGACGCCTAATAACTGAGCCACTCAGGCACCCCCTTTACTCTCATTTTTAAGATGAGGTTCTTTCTCAATGGTGGAGACTTTTCCAGCAATCTCTGATCAGATTCCTGGCAGCCCTGGCCCCGTCCTGCCTGGGTTCAGCTTCCCCACCTGCTGGTTCTGAGCACTTCGCTTCTCAGCACCTGGCTGCCCTTATCTATAAGCCAGGAAACCAGGAGCACTCCTTAAAGAGCTGCTACATGGATCACAAGAGCGTGTGCATGTGTATGCACGTGTGCACACACGAGTAGTATTCACTACAGTGCTGGCCCAGGCAAGTGCTCAGACATCAGCTACCGTGACCTCTCTGGCCCAGAGTTTCATTCTAAGAAGAAATTCCATTTAATTCCAAATGGAATTAAAATTCCATTCTAAATTTGGAATTGAAATTAGTCCCAATTCAGATTCTTTACAGAGGTTTGTTTTTCCTTTTTTTTTTTTTATTTTGGGGAGCCAGGACACCTCTTCACTTCCTCTTACAAAATGTGGGCTTATAGGAATGTTCAAAGAGAACAAAGAGCAGCATTGTCCCTAGATTATTACTGCTACCCCTCCCTGCCCGACGCATACACATTTAGCTCATTTCCTACCCGTAGGACACACCTTCAGTCTGCGGTTGAATCCCATTTGTTCCCATCTCTGTATCGTTCACATTCTTCCCTACCTGTCTGTGCTTTCATAATTCCTTACTTCCTTTCAGCTCCATACCTTTGTCGGTGTAAACTTTACCCATCCGTGTCTTTCCTACAGGAATATCGCCCACCATTCCTACAGGATGCATGCGTGGCATTCAAACACACTATTCATTGCATATGGCATGGAGATTGCTTTTTTTTATTATTCTAATGCCAACCAGAAGATCCTTGAAGCCAGACCAGTTTGAACTTGGTTGAACCTTCTGCAGGGGATAACACTGTTCTAAGTCAGTTTCCTTACCTGAAAATAGGAATAATGATAATAAATAATAATAATGCTTGTAGGGTGGCTGGGGATGTTATATCAGCTAATACTAGTTCCCAGACAGAGTGCTCAGTCAATAAATTATAGCAATTGTTTTTTGAAAAGCTGACCCTAGTGGTTGGTTATTTATAGTTTTTGTAATCAGCAGCAATAATTAAAGTGCTTTATTTTTGCATGGATTTTGCAATTAAAAAAAAAAATCCCATGATTAGTATCCGTGTAGGAATTTAGCAAGCTATTTAAAACGTAGAGAAAATATAAAATTACAAATAATCTTACAAGAAACAATAACTTTGTATATTTTAGTATATTTTTTCAGGATGTATATTACACAGTTAAGAGCATATATTATAAATATAGGTTTGTGTTTAAAAATTAAAAATTCTTTGCAAATTTTATTTTCAATTATTGTATATATTTAATACAATGGCTGTATCACAATTTTTTTAACCATACTGTATTCGAGCAGTTGCACTAATCATTTTAATGGATACATATATGTTGTCATATAGCCCTGTCTGCTTTCACACTATCCACTTTGTCTTACTACAAAGGATATGAATTAGAAGTAGAATAATCAACATCATGGATTTTTCTTTTTTTGTGTTCATGCTAAACCATAGACTGACATCTTGAAATTAGTCTGAGACCAGGCAGAAAGTGCTCTGGTGCCTCTTGCTTCACATTAAAATAATCAGTTCCTCCTGCCTCTTCATACACCCCTACCCCCCTTCCTGCTGATTAGACGGGTCCCAGGCAGGGAAAGAAGGCTCACTTCCTAAAGACCAAAATGAAATTCTCACTTTCCCCTTAAAATCTAATTATACATGCCTTCTTAGTGAAACCCATGGAGTGTATTTTATGAGTCTTTGGCTTGGTATGGTTTGCTTTCAGTGTAACTTTTCAGTATTTCCTTTTTACTGTAAAAGTATTATGTTAAAATGAATTTTTATTCCTCTTCTCTCTATCCAAAATTTATCTTTTAAACTCAACAAAGCCCCAAACTATAAAAATGTACTCAAAGTTAAAATTGGTCTTTGCAAGCTTACACTTAAGATAATTAATGATATTTATGAAATACATCTGTCAAATATCAAATTGCTCAGAACTTATGTTAGTTCCTTTCTATTTTTCATCCTTATTTGGTATATTGGAGACTAAATGATAAAAGGCTGATGAATCAGTGATAATGAGGAAGAAATCAGCCAAATAAGCTTTTAGGGGTCATGTAGATCAAGGCACAAGATGGTTGTGTATTTTCACTCTTCAGTGGGTTGCATTAGTAGTGTAGAAATTAGCATATTGCTCATTAGCTCCTGCAGGGAGCCTGCTTCTCTCTCTGCCTGTGTCTCTGCCTCTCTGTGTCTCTCATGAATAAATGAATAAAATCTTAAAAAACCCAACTAGCTATATCCTGATAAAATTGCTTATCTAAAACTCAATTTATGTTTTTTTTTAAAGTTTCCATCATTCTAATTCCCAATCATTATAAGTATTTGAATATTCTGGCTAAATGAAAGAAATCACAATGTCATATAAAGATAACTAATTTCAAAGAATTAAAGTTTGAATGCTTGGTAAAAGGACATTGATCATAAATTTAACAAAAATCAGATTACCAAATGACCTGATGATATATTTTTTTCTTAATTAGAAGTTATAGTTCTCCATATAATTTGTTGTTTTCAGATGCATCTTAAAATACATCAATGTGGAGTAGTATATAGTAAGAATTCCCCCCCCCCCGTTTTTTTTTTTTTTTAATTTTATTTATTCATGAGAGACAGAGAGAGAGACGCAGGGATACAGGCAGAGGGAGAAGCAGGCTCCATGCAAGGAGCCCAGTGTGGGACTTGATCCCAGATCCTGGGATCACACCCTGAGCCAAAGGCAGACGCTCAATCACTGAGCCACCCAGGCGTTCTTTCCTTCCCTCTCTTGTAAAGCTAGTGTTAAATTAGTGGCTCATCTCAAAATCAAAGACCTCTTAGAATCAAGAAATAGGATAAACAATAAATGTAGTAAGACCACACATAATTTTGCTGGTCTGTATTTTCTGGCATATATTTGTACAGTAAGATACAATGAAAGAAAATATAAACACTATGAATATAATTTCACCTCTTTCTTTGGTGGTGTTAAAAACAGGACAACAGGCCCCAAATGGAGTCACTTATATTAAGCTCCACGTCACCAAACACACTTAACCTAAGTACAATTTTGGCCTCTTCCAGTAATGGAATTTTAAAGCAGTCAGAACTCACCTGATGAGCATTAGTTAGGTCATCTGCCTGATAGAGCCCTGTCATCCTCTAAAGGAAAGTAACGTTGGAATAAACAGTCCACTTTTTTTGCCCCATGTAACTTCCTAGTTCCTGTTCCCTTCTGTCTGTAAAAGTCTTCAGTTTTGTACACATTGCACAGCCCCTTTCTGTCTGCTGGGTGGGATGCTGCCCAATTCATGAATCATTGAGTAAAACCAATAAGATCTTTATAATTTATTCGGTTGAAAAAAAATTTTTTTGACGGTGGGGAGAGGACAATTTAAACTCAGTTTCTTGGCCATCTATTTTAAATCTGAAGTATTTTAGACACCAGTAGACTATGTAGGTCCCTGTGTTAAGAGCTATCAGATTACAGAGAGAAATATGACGTGGCCTAGCCTCAGGATCTGGAACCAATGGAGAACTCCAGAAGCACTAAGTGGGATGAAGAAATCTAATAGTGCAAAATGCATTCAAAAACAGGCAAGATTGAGTGAGCAGTCAGGGCATATTTTAGGGGAAACTATGCAACTCTTCATGAAGGTTATACATTGAAGCATTTTCTTAATATCAGAAAAGGCCTCGAAAATGTAATTGTGTGAGTTGAGTAGTTGGCTACTTCTTTAAAGACAAAAACTCTCCTAAGATTGGATGGATCTCAAAATGTAATAGGTTTGATTACAGCACATCATGTTATAAACCTAGCAATAAAACAAAATTCAAATAGCATTCCTCAAGAAACAAATAAATAAAATAAAACCAGAACAAACCTATATAGAGCAAGTCCATGATAAAATAACATCAGCTAATAACACAAGTGTAATACTATCTTTTGACCTCAGAATTATTAAAAAAAAAAAAAGGCCTGGTAATATCTCTTTTTATTAGATTAGACCTGATAAGGTGCCTTGCATGGAGTATGACTAGAGGATGTTAACATGTATGACACCTATTATCAGAATATGCCATCTTATCAGTGTTAACATTATTACACAATTGGCCCAAGCATTACTCAGTACTGTGCATTTGCTCATATCCTGCTCTAGAAATTAGTAAATTAGTAAAATGTGAATGCATTTCCTTTAAGCACACAACAGCTATCTGTACTTTGGAACCGTCAGCCGTAACAAGTCATCTTGTATAAACATACTTTCCCAGCCTAATCAGACTCCTCAGTAATTTGCCTCCTCACCCCAGGCCATCCGGAAATTCTGTGAAGGAGAAAAAGCTCCAGGGCACTGTGGTTTCCCCCCCTCCCAATGTTTATTTTATACTTTTTTTTTCTTTTTTCTTTTACAAAAAGCTTCCTGGTGTTCAAAACTCCGTGTAGTTCCTGTTTCCCCGTCTGAGAGGGTAAGATGAACGGAGGGTTCCCTCCGTGTTCTTTCTACTCCTGGAGGCACCTGTCGTGGGTTTGGAGCAGCGGCCAGGTTCTGTTCCTTCCCCACAGCCCCGCAGCCCCGGGCAGGAGCTGGCTGCACGTGGGGGCCCGCTGCCAGGCCACTGGGGCTGGGTTTGGGGTCTGCAGGTGCACAGTGCCAGAGAGCTCCCTCCCGGGGCAGGAGGCCACACAGCTGGCAGCGAAGCCTGGGAGGACACAGGGAAGGAAGGGGCCCCGGGGAGGAGGAAGCTTACCTGTCCTGTCGTCTGCCCTCGGCGAGCCCAGGGGCCAGTGGGGAGGCAGGGCCCACACTCGTGGGCTGCTCTTGCAACTGTGTGTGCAGCTGCTGGCCAGCTGCCGCCTCGTGTCAGCAGGGCTATAAATAAGGTGCTGTCCAGAGCTGAGAGATAAGAACCCAGCCCCTTGCTCCTGCGAGCCTTTTAAGGTATCCAAATTAAAGGAGCCTCGGCCCCCAGATGGGAAGGGGTGCCAGCTCCCCATTTGGCCTGCCCACCTCAAGGACACTCTGCGCCTTGCACACAATCCAGCAACCCAAGGAAGAGTGAGGGGGAAAGCCAAGCGCTGGGAGGAATCTCGCTTGGTCAGATAAGTGGTGGAGTCCCTGGGGGGCTGCAGGGGCTGGGATGCTGGGAGACACCCCCCCCCCCAGATCAGGGCCGGTGCTGTGGTACAGAAGGGGGAGGAAAGTCATCCAGGCGACAAGGCGCCCTGGGGTGTGCTGTGGGTTGTCAGCGCTGCCTCTTGCAAGGAGCACACGGACCCTCTTCCCTGGCTTCAGGGGTATTTGTTTGGGTGAAAAAGATTCTAGGGGAGATTCTAAGGGATCGGCTTCATCCTGGGCACGTGGGAGGCCGGGAATGCAGTCTTTTTACAAAGGCCCTCTCTCCCCATTCCCACCCCCCACTCATGCATGATTGGGGGGATTCTTGGGCCACAAATCATTTTCTTTATAGAGCTAATGCAGAAATCTTATGGAGCTTTTTTATTTTTATTTTTTAAGACTTTATTTATTTATTCATGAGAGACACAGAGAGAGAGGCAGAGACACAAGCAGAGGGAGAAGCAGGCTCCCTGCAGGGAGCCCAATGTGGGACTCAGTCTGGGATCCCAGGATCATGCCCTGAGCCAAAGGCACCCAACCACTGAGCCACCCAGGGCTTTTAAAAAAACCATATGCTAGAAGAGGTCAGAGAGGACTAATTTGGGGTAGCAATAATTCCTGATTCACCCCTAAATTTCTTATTTCTGAGAGGCATTTCAGCCATGGCTGGGGGTCAGATGAAGGACAACTGAGGTCAGCTGTTTGGCAGCTGCTGTCTGCCATATGACAGACATTCCACATCTGGGAATTTATCCTAAGGAAAGAATCATGGATGTCAGCAGAGATACAGCTCCAGGGACATTTCTTGCAGGTTTTTTAATAATTGAGGAAAGTTGGAAACAACCAAAATGACTAACAACCGAGACTGGTAAAATGAGGAATAGTATAGCCATGAAGGAAACACTGCAACCTTTGGAAATGTCATAGAAGAATATTTAATAACATAGAAACAATATGATGACATGTTGGTAGTGAAAATGCAGGTCACTTTAAGGGAAACTTGGCGTATGTGCCAGAAGTTACTATTGCACATATGCTGAAAGGATAGGCATCCAATGAGGAAATGTGCTTATGGCAGGGTGATGAGATTATGGCTGATGTTTTTTCCTTGGCTTATATGACATCTCTAAATTGTACACAATGATATTTTATTGCTTTTATAATAAAAACATTAATTTCACTTAAAACTTAAGTTTCTGGGGGCGCCTGGGTGACTCAGTGATTGAGCATCTGTCTTTGGCTCAGGTCATGATCCCAGGCTCCTGGGATAGAGCCCACATCGGGCTCCTGCAGGGACCCTACTTCTCCCTCTGCCTGTGTCTCTACTTCTCTCTCTCTGTGTCTCTCATGAATAAATAAATTTTTAAAACCTTTAAAAAAATAAAAAATAAATAAAACTTAAGTTTCTGAAAATCAGAAGAGAGTTTTCTGTGTTTCTGCATTAATGGTCCCAAATTTGTTTTAGGATCACAGAATTCCTTGGGGTCTCTTCACTTTAGAAAGACCTATGTTGGAGTCAGCAGCCTTTTTTTTTCATGCCAATACCAGCAATATGACGTAAAATGCTAATAGAGTCCCTGAGTGCCCCTGTCAAGGCAAAGGTAAGTCAGGAAGAGAGGGAAAAAATGCACAGAGATAAAGAGGGGTCCAAAACTAAGAAAATTTATGTACTAGAGGCAACAGAAAATGCCTATACACTCAGATCCCCTTTATCTAACCTAACATATCCTAATTTATACTCTGGCCAGGACATAACAAAGGTTCTATGTGTATTTAAAGAATACGTATGTCCTGAAGATGTCTTCCTTTTTGATTATATTTGACTTGGGCAATGACCTCCACCCCTGACCGTGTGATAGGGAAGCACCCACCACTGAGATGTGTAATTGGAAGAGGCGCTCCCCTCCCACTGGACTCCCAGGGTTACAGGTACAGAAAGACCCTAATGCTCTAATGGCTTCTCTTCCATGTGTAAACACTAGAGGGGGGTCCCCTCCATGAATAGGACCTGGTGGATAGCCGGCAGTGGGGTAATCTCAAAGCTTTTGTGTTGAGTTGCTGTTCCAGGAATAGGCTCTATATCACACACCACCCAGGGACAGAGCCTGGAGTCTGAAAGCAATGCTCTGGACTCTTTGGATCTTTGGGTGCCAAAGCTTTTCTTGGATGGTCTCCCTAAAGCCTCATCTGTGTTAGCTCTAACCAGATCTCAGCTGGCATGTGTCCTGCAGACATCTGGTGAGAAGGGTAGCTCCACCTCGGGTCAGCCCCTGTATGGGGCACAGGTTCCCTACACAGGGGAAGAGGCCAGTGCAGGAAAGACTGGAGGGGCCTCCTCTTGGAGAAAGCCACGCCTGGGGCAAGGCATGAGAGTCAAGGCTGGTGTATGGGCTCAGCAGCCCAGGGGCTCTCCCTTGAACTCCAGTGAGAGCTGTTAGAAGCATCCCCTGTGCCGTTCTCCCTCCTCCGCGCTGACTCACTACCCCCGCTTCAGAGGGGCACGCTGCAGGCACACAGCCTTGGGGTGGGTGGGACATGACGCACCATGCCTGCTGACAGTCACCCCCGGAGCAGGCATGTGTGGGAGGGAACAGCATCTGCTTTGGGGGCTGTGACCCACAATCCGGGCTGTGGTCAGGACTAGATGTGACATGCTGTATGGGATGTGGATGTGGCACTGGCTTCTCTTCCACGATATCACAGAGAAAAGGCTGACAAGTTTTCTTGAACCTGTTTCCCAAGGGACATGTAGGTCTCGAACAGACATTTCGATTCAATTCAGCAAATAGGCATTGAGTTGACCCCAGAACCCAGAAACTGGTAGGCACAGGATAGCAAAAAGATGGAGATCCCCAGATAACCTGTGAGCTCTAGGAGCTTGTCCCTGGCCACCAGCCTTGTTGAGGGCACCCCACCAGTGCCGGCATCTCAGCTCCCAGGCCCATCACAAGGCTTTTGCCCACGGGGTCATGAAATCTCATTCATCCATCAGTATTATTCATTTAAAAAAAATTCGCTGAGGTTCTTTCATGTTGCAAACACCAGGACTAGATCCTGGAGCCTCAGCTCTGAACAAAATAGAAGAACCTCACGTCGAGGAGCTGACAATCTATCGTGTGTTGTACTCACAACATTGTGCGAGCCTAAGCCCCTGACCTTGAATCTGGAGCATCTTGCCCTCCTTGTCACTGTAGATGCCATTTACTATTGCCGCCTCACAGTCATCACTGTCACCAGTGCTTCTTGCTTTGCGTTGGACAAGCTTAATCTCTCTGTGAAGCTGATTCTGCTACTCTTGTCACCTACCACCCTCCATAGGATGGGAAGGCACAGGGAGTCTCTGCACCTGCCCCTAGCCTGAGGGAGCTGGTCTCTTTCACCCCACACAGATTTTTTCCCCTGTTGGACTAGTAGATTCTGTGACAGAGGAAGATGAGCTACTCAGGGAGCCAGAGAAGGACGAGTAGATCAGGAGTAGATCAGCTCTGAGTGCTGAGGCCAGAAATCTGGAGAGAACAGTTTCCAGAAGGAAGATAGAACAGAATCAACTCTTGTAGGCTGGGAAGAGCAAGGGGGAAGCGGAGCCTACTTTTCTGTACTGAGAAGTCCTCAGATGCAGACGCAGTGTGTGTCCGGGTGCACCAGACAGTGCTTTATGACATGTGCTGCCTCCGCAGTGCTTATCCACAGAAGCTGAGACGTCGAGCCTGATACTTGCTTCCGTGTCCTTGTTTTCAGATGAATACCTTTTGTGATCTAACTACTCCATTTGCTATCACAGAAATCTCTACATAAACATTCCCTCTGCACTTCCCCGAGTCATAAACAGGCAAGAAGGGCTGAAGAAATGTCCCATAGTGTAAATATGTCTGCAAACGGCTCTGGAAAGTTTCAACCTGTAAAATAGCATCACCATTTGTTGGTGTGATAGACTCCAGGCCTGTCTTCTTTTTTGAACTTGACTTACACTGAATGAGTTTCGGTGTTGAAAGAAACCAAGTTATCCAGTCAGGAAGCTAACTCTGTAATGACCGGGGTCTCAGGGTCCTGTTAGCTAGCACACGTGCAAGAAGAAAGCACGTGGGGGCCCTAGAACCAGCCTGAGTTTTCCTCAGCTAAGATCCCCTGGATCCAACACATCACTCTGCTTCAAGACACATGACAAAAATACACAAAAAATGCAGCATAACAGTATGCCAGCAGGTTGGCATTGCCCCTGCCCTTCAGTTGCTGTGCACTTTCTTTCTCTCCCTCAAATTCCTATCAGATCTGCTCTTGGAATCTTTATTCCATGGTTCACATTGTTAGTAACATCTTGGTGACTCTGCCTAAAGTAACTTGGCTCCATAGGAATCAACATTTTCGATCGAAGGGACAAAACTTTAACCAGTGACATGTCGAGCCTTCCTTCAAAGTAGATGGAAGGAGAATTTGGGTACCTCCCTAGCCCCTGCATCCACACATGAAGCCACTCCCAGATGTGTTCCATCTGTTGCTGCAGATAATGGGCTATAATCTGGTCAGCAAGCCTATAATTCTAGAACCATTTCCAAGTACCATGTGGTGGAACCATTGGAAAAACCTTACCCTCCTTGTCCCACCCCCAGAGGGGTAATGCCAAGGGACGTCTTCTGTTGGTCCTCTGACCCTTTGCTCCATGCCCAGGTGGCTGATGTGGACAAGCATCAAAGGGTTTCTTTGTTCTATGGCTTTTGCTTGGGGTTAGCCAATAGAAGGAATCAGCAAGAGATCAGAAGACAGGACAGTGAGGCCAGGTCCTTGGTGCTTGGATCTTCTCTGTAGGGAGGCTGCAGGTTAGTGGTCTCCCTCTGGGCAAGGCCAAAGGACCAGTTAGGGCCCCCTCTCTGGGCTCTAGTAGCAGTTCCTTCTCCTTGACCTAAAGATGAAGGGCATAATGACTTCCTAAAGTTGCCAGCTCAGGGTTCTGTACGTCCCTCATTGGTTCTCTAAGTGCTGCTCATACTTTTGTAAATAATTCTCTTGTTAAGACTCTCCTCCAATTACCTGGGTTGGGGTAGCATCTCTGTCCTGCCCAGGCTCTAGGAACAAAGGTCTTTGGAAGCCTTTAAAGTCAGAGAATTGGTTCCATATTCCACCCCTAGCCCTCACCCAACACCTAACGGAGCCGTGAATGAAAAGGAGGGGTGTCGGTTCTCTGAGGGGTAGGGAACCTCTGTGCTGCTGCCACCAATTTGGCCGAGAGATTGCCTTGGATGATGGGATGGTCACATCCCCTCTAGATTCTGGTGTCATGAGGGTCAGAAGACAACACTGTAATGCCAGGGGAGGAACTTTCTTCCATGCTGGTGACAGTGGGTACCCAGCATCCTAATGAAGCTGTTTTTAGGGGAGTTCAAGCAATATTTCCTGTAACCTGCCTTTCTAGACTGAGATACACACATGCTTTAATAATAACACACCTGCCATTTATTGAGCCCTTATGATGTGTGAGACCCTATCTGGGGTGGGGGGATGGCAGCTGGCATGTAATAGAAACAAGGAAGGTAACACATGGCCTTGAAACCCACATCTACTGATTGCAAATGCCATGCTGTCTGTCCCTTTCTCCCGGTGGACATGTGGAACAGACATAATTTTTGTGGTAAACTACTCTTTGGGAAAGCTTGGGGTTAATGTTCAATGTTATTATTATAGTTATTCTGCTCTGTTTATTCTTCTTCCTACAGAGGCAGAGGTGGGGACCTCGAAGCTATGGGAGTCTGAGAGTCTGGAGGCAGATCCAGCTTGTCCCCAAAGACAGGGGCTTCCAAGAGCTGGAGGCTGGCCAGGTCACAGGCACTACACAAGTTGCTGGAAATGTTCTGTTTTCTTGAGTGCCGGTGCTTTCCTCCAGGCACTGACATCCTAACGCCTGATGAGTGGGCGGAAGAGGCGGATGGGAGACACAACAGACCATCAGCCAACCTGCCCTTCCGAGGATGGACACCTCCCACCACTGAGCAAGGCTACGCTTCGGGGGCGCTCACTCGTAAAAATGGAAACTAAACAGCATGAAGGAAGTGAGGAAGAGAATCATTTCTCTTGTTTCCCACACCATCAGGTGAGAGGCCTTCCTCGTTCCTTTCCCAGGTGACTCAGGGGCTATTAGTGTATTAATGCAGCCCGTCACCCTATCTGCGCCCAGCTCTCCCAGCCTAGATCCACTGACTTGGGCCTGATTTCCTTAGGATCCAAGGTAATGTCACCTTATTTCCAAAGACCCAAGTGTCCAACCAATTGTAAAGCAAGATTGTTTTATGAGTTACTCATAGCGTGATGACCCTCATGATGCTTTGACTCATATTGACTCATATTGGACTTCCAAAGGTTATTTTGAAATGTACCCAGTGCTCTGACTTATGGGTAAAGTTCTGCAGGGAAAACCACATGGTAAATATGTATTTTTTATCTTAATTTTTAATGTAGTAAAATATACGTAACATGAAATTTATTTACCATTTTGACCATTTTAAAGGTGGACAATTCTCACAATGTTGTGCAAGCATCACCACCATTTACCTCTGGAACTTTTGGCCTTTCCAAACTGAAACTCTGTGCCTGCAGGGTAGTGACCCCACTCCCACCCCATGCTCCCCTCTGCCAACCCTGGCCACTACTGTTCTTTCCGTCTCTGAATTTGAAGACACTTGGGACCTTATGCAAACAGAATACTATAGGATTTGTTCTCTTATGACAGCCTAGAAGGAAGAAAGGTTTTTTTTCTTCTTTATATCTTCACAACACTTCACTTTGACACGAAATGTGTGGGGTTTTCTTCACACCAGTTCTCCAATTCTCTGGGACACTAACAATTGTGACAACTGCCCCGCAATCCAATTCAGTTCTGACACTGTACACCTGGAGTTAATGCCAGATCCCATAGGTTAAGGGCTCATTCCCACCAGACTGTCCTTGTGTAAGATGCCAATCACTAGGCTGGGCCTTCCTTCTGACTTCCAACCAACAGGCTATAAATCAGATTCCTATGCACTTCTCCTTGGGCCCTACAATTTGCTAGAATAGCTCACAGAACTCAAGAAAACACTTTATGTTCACACTTTTCTTATAAAGGATTCAACTCAGGAACAGCCAGATGGGAGAGATGCATAGGGCAGAGTATATGGCAAGGGGCACAGATCTTCATGTGCTCCTGCTCCAGGGGCATCACCCTCCAAGTACCTCCATGTGTACCTCAACCCAGAAGCTCTCCAAACTCCAACCTTTTGGGGCTTTTCTGGAGGCTTTGTTATGTAAACACAACTGATTAAATCATTGACCATAGGGACTTAGGTCCAGCCTCCTTCTCTCCTCCTTAGAGGTTGGGGATTGGGGCTAAACCCATGGTGGGTTCCCCTGGCAACCAGTTCCCCTCCACCAGCCTTAGGGACTTTCCAAAAGCCACCTCTTCAACTTGAATTCAGGTGTGGTTGAAAGGGGCGGTTATGAATAACAGAAGATGCTTCAGAGAGCTATTTCAGGAACTGAGGTTGAAAACCAATTATAACAAAAGATGCTCCTTTTGCCCTTAGAAATTCCAAGAGTTTTAGGAAACAAAGAGCTGGGGACAAACACACTGGCTTATTTTGTGTAGCATAATGTCTTCAAGGTTCATCTTTGTCCTTCTCCTTCTTAAGGCTGAATAATATTTCATTGTATGCGCAGAGGACTTTTTGTTTACCCACTCATTGGTGGATGGATACTTGGGTGGACACTTGGCTGTCACAAGGTAAATATTTGCTTTCTTCATTAAGTCATCTCATACTTTATTTATTTATTTATTTATTTATTTATGAAGGAGAGGGGGAGGGAGAATCTCAAGCAGACTCCCTGCGGAGCATGGAACCCGCTGTGGAGCTTGATCTTAGGGTCCTGAGATTGTGACCTGAGCCGAGACCAAGAGGCAGGTGCTTAACTGAGCCACTCAGGCGCTCTGTCTCATAGGCTTTAGAATAAGTATGTCTCAATATAATTTAAGAATCGGAGGAGGGGATCCCTGGGTGGCGCAGCGGTTTAGCGCCTGCCTTTGGCTCAGGGCGCGATCCTGAAGACCCAGGATCGAATCCCACGTCAGCATCCCGGTGCATGGAGCCTGCTTCTCCCTCTGCTTATGTCTCTGCCTCTCTGTGTGTGTGTGTGATTATCGTTAAAAAAAAAAAAAAGCTAGCTTTAAAAAAAAAAAGAATTGGAGGAGGTCAGGCCTTTGTAGCTCAGTTAGGACAAATGTCAGAAGAGCTAGTGTTTCCTGAATATTTCTCAACTTTAAAATCTCCAAGACCAGTCAGGGGACGTAAACCAGTTTGTTGACAGATCTACCGTGAGGGGAATTATCTCTGAGACCTGGCCTATGTAAGCACTCCTAAGGGGAGAGGAGACGAGTTTTTCAGTCCCACAGACACGGAGGGTTGAAACTTAGCTGGCCCAGTGGCAGCGCCTGGGAGGAGCACTGGCCCCACTCTCCGGGAGCTTGCAGGGGGCTCAGGGCCACAGCCTGGCAGAGTGGGGAGGCTGGATGCCCCAGGCCCGCTCCTCACCCTACAACCCCCCCCCCCCCCTCCACCGCCCTGCTCTGCAGCACCAGGGCCACGATGCTCTCGCTCTGCAGGGGCCTTTCCAGGCCTTTCCAGGGGCTTCCAGGGCTGGGCTGGGGGGTGGGGGGGAGCCGGCTGCGGGCAGGGAGGGCGGGCACGTCTCCCCTTTGCCTATGGTAAGTCTCAGGCAGCAGCTGCAGCTCTTGCTGGGCGTCCCCGGGGCCCCTGGGGTCCCCAGCCCCTGAGTGCTGCCTCCCACTGAGGCCCACCGAGGCCTACGCCTCCTCGTCCTTCAGTCGCCGCTGCTCCGGCGCCCTCTGCATTACATTCCCTCTGCTGAAATTACTTAATGTAGATTCTGTTTTCCTAGTTAGACCTTTTAAACTGTTTTTAGGAGGACACAGATTTTATGCTAACTGAAGTCTCATTATATACAAATGTCTGGATAAATTAACTAAAAATGTATCCCAGTCCTCTGAGCTGACCTAATTTATCTTTTCTTGTTTAAGTGAGCTCCCCGCCCTCCAAGAGCAGGAGAGAGAGGCTTCCAGAAGGCCAGTTCCTCCCTTAGCCCTAATCAGCAAATAGTATGTTGCAGGCAGGATTAGCTAAATGTATCTCAAATTAGGGAGGAATCGGGAGATGGGACCACAATGTGCTGAGCACAAGCTAATGACCAGATACAATCTGGATGGAGCAAGAGTATGTTTAATTGAAAAAAGCTACTCAGGTGGTTCTGGTGAATTTTTGCTTCCACATCTGACTTCTCCACCTGAGAACTACTCTCAAAGGCATTTAAAACAATCCCCGCGGGATCCCTGGGTGGCACAGTGGTTTAGCGCCTGCCTTTGGCCCAGGGTGCGATCCTGGAGACCCTAGATCGAATCCCACGTCGGGCTCCCAGCGTATGGAGCCTGCTTCTCTCTCTGCCTGTGTCTCAGCCTCTCTCTCTCTCTATCATAAAAAAAAAAAAAAAAAAAAAAAAGAAAAATCCCCGCTTTAGAAACAACTCGAGAGCAGAATTCCTTGTGTTCCTTTATCTTGACCTGCCATAGGTACATTATTAAAGCCTTATTCCATCTAACAGAATGTACTTTGAGAGTTTTGTTCCTTTGGTCATTCATTCATTCATTCATTGAATGGCATTCCGTTCGGATTGCCTTGTACGTACAAGGAGCTACGTTATGACCACCCTCAGTATTCATTTCACACAGTGGCTTCTCCTTAGTTTATAAAACCTCTGTTTTTTGCCACATTAAGGAGACATTTCCAGATGAAATCCATGTCTAGTGGTTCATTCCTGACCTCCTCTGATTGACTTTTGACCACCTCGTTTTATCTTTATTCACTCTTTAGTTTCGGTGGAGTAGAATTAAAAGTTCAGTCTGGTACTGTTTGGAAACTATTATCTCATGTAGCTGAAACTGTTAACGAAGAAACAGACAGCTTGAAGCTAGCAGCTTTAGTCTCAGGAGGGCTAACCTTTCAGACTGTCGTCACGGACATTAGCTTGTGCTCAGCACATTTGCACAGTTCAAGACATGTGGACCCAAGTGAGGAGGAAGTCTTGGCAGCACAACTCAACAGCTATCGCTGTGATAACTGGTGTTTATTTTCTGTGACCATGTCGGAGTCACTCTTGGCACCTGTGACCCGAGGCTCTGGCACCGGCCCGGCCAAGTGCTGATGGCGAGCTTCTAGAACTATGGCAAGAGGAGTAGGTTTATTTTGATCTGCTTAGCACTATGAAGAGAATTTACGAACCGGAGCAGAGATTGGTTCAAGAAGCAAAGAATAGAATGGGTGGTGAGGTACCGAGTAAAGCACAATTTCTGAATTTGGAAGCTGGATGTCCAGTTAATTGTCAGGTGCTGTAACTCATCCAGTGGATTCTTCATACTATCGAGATAAGGGAAAACATGAGAAATTGAGACTGTAAAAGAAAACATTGAGTGGCCGAAAATATCATATCCAGAGGTTGAAAGGTAAGCACAAAATGAAGGAAATATTTATAATTGATATGATAAAGTATTAATGTCCTTAAAATAGATTTTGTATAGATTAGTATAATAAAGGTTAACAATCCAATAGAGAGTGGATCAACTTCATAAGGTTGGTAACTGACCACACAACAACAAAGAAAGAGCCGATGGCATTATTAAAATGTGCCTGACCTCACTCGTCATAAAAGAAATGCAAATACAACTACAATTGAGACGTCACATTTTTCTATCAGAATGGGAAAAATCCAAAGTTGGCATTACTCTGGGTGCCTGACTGGCTCAGTCAGTAGAGCATGCAACTCTTAATGTCAGGGTTGTGAGTTCGAGCCCTATGTTGGGTATATTTTTCTTAAAAATAAAATCTTTAAAAAAAAATGTTGGCATTACTCAACATCTATGGCACCACAATGAAATGACAACCTCTCCACATTGTGTGTGGGAGTATAAATCAGGTCAGAGTTTTGGAAAGCAGTTTAACAATGTTAACATTTAACACAAGCGTGCCATTTGATGTAGATACTCCTTTTCTAGAACTGTGTTCTAAGGAGATGTTTGATAATTTTGAAAAGATTTAGATGCAAGGATTTTCATCATAGACTTACCCACAGTATAAAAAATGGAACAACCTAAAGGCTCATCTAGAGTTTTACCAAAATGAGTTACTATACATTAACAATATAACACCTTGAACACAATTCAGTTCTTAAGGTGAAATAGAACTATATATATTGACTGACCAAAATATCTACAACATACGTTAAGTAAAAGAAAGCATATTATAAAATAGCATGAAAAGCATGATTCTGATATGAGATAATGCGTTATGTGCTGTGTGTTTACACATGTCCAGTGGAGACAGCTGTCCAGAGATGGGTCCAGTACAATGTGAACATTAAATCCAGTGGGTTTTCTGTAACGGATGGAAAATTGGGTAGTTCTTATCTTATGCTTTATACTTTCCTGCATTATGATTTTTCATAAAGAGCATATGATTTTTGATCAGAAAAAAAGGAAAATTATTTTAATAAAATAAATCCTCTTAGAGATTCAGTGGCTGAACTAGAACGTAAACTGTACTTCCTGGATTCTCTGTCCAATCTTTCCCTCACATTCTTGTGCTACTGCTTTACCTTCCATCAATAATCCAAAATCTTAGGTTCTGCCTCTGAGTGGTTAGTATGGTGGGTGACAAGGGATGGTACACTAGAAACTTCTGGGGCTCCCATGCTGAAAAATAGGATGGTTGCCAGGGTCCCTCTCCATCAGTTTGTGGAAAACTTCCCATCCTCTTCTGAACACGGCCACGTCAACAATGACGACAATGACAAGGCATGTGCCATCCAAGTGTACACATCATTCATTTCCAGCTCAAAACTCTGTTTTCACAGAAGTAGCAAGCTAATACGGGAGGGTGTGGCCATCATCCTCAACATCAGCCAAAAAACTGGTTACAATCATGTTGCCCAGCATCCAGTTTTCCCGTAATGATCCATGTTCAAGCTTCCAGGTGCCCGTATTTTAAAAACTCAATCTTTTTTTTTTTTAAGATTTTGTTTATTTGTTCATGAGAGACATGCAGAGAGAGAGGCAGAGACACAGGAAGAGGGTGGAGAAGCAGGCTCCACACAGGAGCCCGATGTGGGACTCGATCCCAGAACTCCAGGATCACATCCTGAGCCGAAGGCAGACACTCAACTGCTGAGCCACCCAGGCGTCCCAAAACTCAATCTTTTTTTAATGACTTTTATCTCTATTGATGAAAATTCTCAATTGTTGTATTCTGCTTCATGTGGCAACCTTGCCATGTCTGATTCCAGTTCTAAGGAGCCTTTTTTGAATTGTAACAGTTTCAATTCCCAAAGACAGAATTCACCACCATTTGTGTGGGAATGATGCTCAAAGAATTGCACCGCTAATGGTAATGGCTGCTCAACTAAGATAGAAGTGTGTCCAGAGGCTCCTGCCATGCTAGGTGCTGGGTCCCCAGGTGACTGGATAATGTGGCAGTCAGGAGGTTCCTGGGGAGCACCTAGGCTTCTGAAGGCAGTAGGGGAAATTTGGGGAGCTAGAAAAGTTGCTGCCACCAATGGATAAGGAATTTCAATATTTGAACACCCAGGTGGTATGCCTTGATTTTGTGTTTGGATGCTGTTTTCTCTCTTCCTGTCATAATTGTACTGTCACCAAGCTGCATTTCAATAATGACAACTTTTTTTTTTTAAATTTATTTATCTGAGAGAGAGAGACGAGAGAGAGAGAGAGAGAGAGAGAAGGCAAGAGAATGAGTGAGAGGGGCAGAGGGAGACAGGGAGAAAGAATCCCAAGCAGACACTCCGCTAAAGAGTCTGATGTGGGGCTCAATCATAAGATCAGGACCTGAGCTAAAACAAAGAGTCAGATGATTAATCAACTGCTCCACCTAGGCACCCTGAAAACTATATTTCTAATTCCGATTTCTCACTGAGTACTCCATGGAGGGTCTAGTCAAGTAGAACCAGTATTTCAGAGAGTGTGGGTCAAATGGGTCCCAGCAACTTGGATCATTAATTGCAAACTTGAAACCACTCCTCTAATTATAGTCACTAATCTAAACACACAATATATTTGTTTCAAGTTCTGACACACAAAAACCTATTAAAGACAATTGAATCTATGATCCATCACCCTGGAACTGTGCGTCATCTGATCTCCAACAACCTCAAAGATTATGGATTGAATAAAGAAGTTTCTATTAAGAAATGTCTGTCTTGATTTGTTCAGCATATGATTCCATGTCAGTTTCTTGTTCTGTTCATTTCTTTAAAAAAATTTTTTTTTTAAGATTTATTTATTCATGATAGACACAGAGAGGCAGAGACACAGGAGGAGGGATAAGCAGGCTCATGCCGGGAGCCCGACGTGGGACCCGATCCCGGGACTCCAGGATCGCACCCTGGGCCAAAGGCAGACGTGAAACCGCTGAGCCACCCAGGGATCCCCTCTTTTTAAAATTTTGAACCTACACTTCATCTTCGCCCCCAGCTTTATTGAGATATAATTGATATATATACATTGTGTAAGTTTAAGGTATACAACGTGATGATTTGATATACTACAAAATGATGACCATGTTAAGATCAGTTACCCATCCATCACTTCAAATAATTGCCTTTTTTGTGTGTGGTAAGAATACCTATAATCCATTCTATTAGCAGTTTTCAAGTATAAAATATAGTATTGTTAACTATAGTTGCCATGTTGGATATTAGATCCCCAGAACTTATTCATCTTATGACAGGAAGTTTGTACCCTTTGACCAGAATCCCCCCATTTACCCCACTTCCAGCCCCTGTCAACCACCAATTTATCTACTCTTGTTTCTATGAGTTTAACTTTTTTAGATTTCACTTATAAGTGAGATCATACAGTATTTGTGTTTTTTGGTCTGACCTATTCCATTTAGCATAATGCCCTCAGGGTCATTTGTGCTGATTTTCTTTATCCATTCATTCATCGATGGGCGAATCAAAGTTAGATTGTTTCCATATGTTGGCTATTGTGAATAATGCTTCAATGAACATGGCGGTACAGATATCAATTTGAGATAGTGATTTCATTTCCTTGGGATACATATCCATAAATGAGATCACTGAATTGTTTAGAAGCTTTGGTTTTAGTTTAGTTTAGTTTTTTTTTTTTTAACGATTTATTTATTTATTTATTTGAGAGAGAGAAAGAGAGCAAGCATGAGTCAGGGGAGGGGCAGAAGGAGAAAATCTTCAAGCAGACTCCCTGATGTGCATGGAGCCCAACATGGGCCTCAGTCTCGTGACACATGAGATCGTAACCTGAGCAGAAACCAAGAATCTGATGTTTAGCAAAATGAGCCACCCGGGCACCCCTCTACTTTTAGTTTTTTGAGGAACTTCCATACTGTTTTCCACAGTGGCTACACCAGTTTGCATTCCCCCCAGTGTGTAAGAGGCTTCTCCTTTCTTCACATTCTCACCAACATTCGTTATTTCTTTTCTTTTTGATAATGCTACTCTAGCAGATGTGATCTCTCACTGTAGTTTGGGTTTGCATTTCCCTAATGATTAAAGATGTTGAGCACGTAGTCATGTAGCTGTTGGTCATTTTTATGTTGTCTTTATATTTGTGTACATTTGTAGGTATGTCTTCTCTGGAAAAATGTCTATTCAGTTCCTTGTCCATTTTAAAATCAGATTATTTATTTTCTTGCTATTGAGTTGTATGAATTCCTTATATATTTAGGACATTAACTCCTTATCAGATATATGACTTACAAATATTTTCTCCCATTCCCCAGGTTGCCTTTTCATTTTGTTAATGGTTTCCTTTGTTGTATGGTAGCCTTTTATTTAAAAAAAAAAATCCCATAACCAATGTCAAATAGTTTTTTTTCCTGTGTTTTTTTCTAAGAGTTTTATAGTTTTAGGTCTTTAGGTTTTTTTTTTTTTTTAAGATTTACTTATTAATATGACAGAAAGAGAGAGAGAAAGCATGCACATGAGAGTGGGGGGATGGGCAGAGGCAGAGACTCTCAAGCAGACTCCCCACTGAGCATGAAGCCCAATACAGGGCTGGATCCCATGACCCATAAGATGATGACCTGAGCCCAAGCCAAGAGTCTGGTGCCTAAATGACTGAACCACCCAGGAACCCCTCAGGTCTTACTTCTAAGTCTTGAAACTATTATAAGTTAATTTTTGTGAGTGGTGTCAGATAGGGGTCCACTTTCATTCTCTGCATGAGCATATCCAGTTCTCCCAGCACCATTTATTGAAGAGACTACCCTTCCTCCATTGAGTGTTCTTAGATCCCTTATCAAATATGAGCTGACTGTATATGCATGGGTTTATTTCTGGGCCCTCAATTCTATTTCATTGGTCCATGGCTCTGTTTTTATGTTAGTACCGTACTATTTTGATTACTTTCACTTTGAATGTAATTTGAAGCCAGGAAGTGTGATGCTTCTAGCTTTTTTCTCTTTATCCCTTTGGCTATTTGAGGTCTTTTGTGGTTTCATACTAATTTTACAGTTGTTTTTTCTACTTCTGTGAAAAATGCCATAAGGATTTTGATGGAGATTGCATTGAATTTATAGATAGCTTTGGGTAGTATGGACATTTTAACAACACCAATTCTTTCTATCCATGACCACAAGATACCTCTCCATTTTCGGTCTTTAATTTCTTTCATCAATGTCATAAAGTTTTCAATGTAGATCCTTCACTTCTTTGATTGAATCTATCCTGAATTATTTTATTGTTTTTGACTAATGTAAATTGAATTGTTTTATTTCTTTTTCAGATAGTTTGTGTATAGAAACTCAACATTTTTCTTGCCCAATTGGTCTGCCTGGGACTTCCTAGGCAAGAAAAATAAAAGGCATCTGAATTGCAGAG
This sequence comes from Vulpes vulpes, assembly GCF_048418805.1. NCBI lineage: Eukaryota > Metazoa > Chordata > Mammalia > Carnivora > Canidae > Vulpes > Vulpes vulpes. The sequence continues at coordinate 66,466,517 of NC_132795.1, read as the reverse complement.
GTAGAAATAAAATTGTCTCTGTTTGCAGATGCCATGATATTATGGAAAACCCTAAAGACTCCATCAAAAACCTGTTCAAAATAATAAAGAAGTCAAGCTGTAGAATACAAAATAAATATAAAAAAGAGTTTCATTTCTTTACTTCATTTTTATTCTCCTATCCTCAGACAACTATCCTGAGGGCCATTCACTCTCTTCTTATATTTCCATCCCTGCCATTTCCAACAAAGGTATGTATCTTCAGGGTGGCATCATGGGCAAGATACAAAGAAGGTAGGAAGCTGCCAAACACCAGGAAAAGGCTCTCAGGATTTTCAGGAAACAAATGTCAATAATGAATGATTTTCCTTGGAATCAGTGAACAAACACCACTCCTCTCCAACCTTTGCCTCGCTTGTCCTTTTTGATAACTGCGTCAGAGGACAGAGATCTGGCTGCTAGCCCATACCAGAAAGGGGAGATAAGAGGACAAGAATTAGATTCTTGGAGGACTGGAGAACAAAATCCTATCTGGGATTACTAAATTCAAACTACCAGGAGTTAGTCCTGGGCCCCAGGTCACACAGTGACATTCCTCTTTCTTAAGATTGGAATAATTGTGCTAAAATTTTGAAGTCAGCTTTTGGCCCTTTCGTGGGATGGAGTGAAAGGCAAGTTGGGTTCACGGACGTGTGGGAATGGATAGAAAAAGTTCCATGTGCTGCGTGTGTATGCACGTACCTTTGTGTGTGTATGTGCGTATGATGGATGTGTACGTGTGTCTAAGCACACACACCTCCAGAGTACAAAGGAATGTTCAGGAACCAAGTGTGAACTCTTTTCTAAGTGTGCTGTTGGCACACATAAGAAGGGAGCATTTTGACCAGAATCACTTTCCATGAACCTGTCAGCCAAGGGATTCTGGCAGAAAAATACCTTTGCTGGAGGAGCCTCACCCTCCCGCGGGGCTGAACTGAGGATCCTGTAACCTGTCCTAGCTCAGAGATGAGCTGCAAAGGCAGGAGCTAGCCAGTCAGTTGGATTGTTAAAGGACTGTAAAGATTCGATTCGGGCCTTTGAGTACATGTACATGGCAACAACCACCTCCACTTGATTAGATGCACAAAGATTTCCAATTCAATCACTTTATTTAAGGGAGCCAAGGGCCATTAGGAAACAGGCTTGATGGAATGTCACAGGGATTTTCTTAAGGTATGTGTGTTTGATGATCCATCTGGCTTTTCTTAGCTATGCTTTTTATATTCTTCAGAGACACCATGAAAGGCAAAGAGAGGGTCGATGGTTTTTGACAAAGGTTTGCATTTCTATGCATGAAAATTGTTAATTTGAGCTTTTAGGTTCCTGGGTCTTGAATAATATTAACATATTAACAGAATTTTAGAATCATTAGGCCTCTCAGCATGCAAGCTCTAAAGAAGCGGTCCCCATCAGGTAGCATATATTATGTATAATATATTGATCATTTAATATATATAATATATTTATGTATATAGAGAGGATTATAATGTATATATTACATATACAATTATTTATATGCTGTATGTGTGTACCTATTATGTATATATAAGATGTAATTATGTATAAATGTATAATAAATAACCTAGCTAATTATAAACTTGTTTAGGAATTTCACATATGCACACTTTTGAACTAGAGGGAACAGAGCACATTTGGTCAAATTCAGAAGCCTCTTGAATCATGTTGGGTGCTTGTTGTGAAGCCACACTTAAACTTTGGAGATGATAAAATCTGTTTGCCCTTAGTAAAATACAATTTCCTATTTGCGGGCCTGAGAGGAGGAAAGACTTTTAAAAGAGGCTTATTAAAATCTCTGAAAGTGGGGATCCCTGTGTGGCTCAGTGGTTTGGCGCCTGCCTTTGGCCCAGGGCACGATCTTGGAGACCTGGGATCGAGTACCACATCGGGCTCCGGGCATGGAGCCTACTTCTCCCTCTGCCTGTGTTGTGTCTCTGCTTCTCTCTCTCTCTCTATGTCTATGATGAATAAATAAAACCTTAAAAAAAAAACAAACTCTGAAAGTGTTGTTGAACATTTAAAAAAAACCACAGTTGCTTGTATTAAGTACAAATGTACTAGAAACATAGGGGTTATATTTCACCTTAAGTACACATGAATTAAAAAGTCTAGGAAGGGAGAGATGTGGTTCAACTAAAATAGTTGAAAAATAATTGACATTTGACAAAATCAAGATATTACCATATTTGTGTACTTCCCCTTGGACTGAACCTCTTATCTATGTAAAACAAGAGGCCTTAATCTCTAACTCACTTTATGGTGCTGGATCAGTGTGATTTATGAAAACATAGAAGGTTTTAAAGCAACACAAATTCACCAGTGAAACTCTCCAGACACACAGGATGTGACTTTGGCATTGACTGACTCTTCAGCATTTAATTGGTACTGCAGCGAAGACATTTTATCAGAGGCCCAGAGGGCTGATACTTAACCCAGGGTAGTGAGGAGTGGGTGGTGAGAAGAGGTTAGCAGTCACATTGGGCTGGACCCCCACCATCTGGAGGGGATCTGCAGGCTAAGGTCTAAGAGGGGGAGAGGAAGTGTGGAGGGGGGAGTGCAAAGGATGTGAGGGAGGAAGTGGGAATGCAGGGGAAGAGGATGGGGAGAGAACAGAGGGAGGGAGCTGAGGGGATAAGAAAAAGCAATGAAAGATGCACAGCCAGGTGGAAGTGAGACCAGAGCCATCTTTTCCTGATTTACAAGACAGCCACAACATGAAATGTATCAAGAAAATTCTATTAAACTCCCCAACTATTAACCTGGTGAGAAGATGAGGCTGCTTCTCAAAGAAAAAGTCAAAAAAGATAAAGGAAATAGTGAACCTTTCTAACTAAGGAGATGGTAAAGAACTAACCCAAGAGGTCTCCTTTTCTCCACATGCCCTTGTTTTTTGACATACAGATTTTGTATTGTGTCAAAAAACAGGCAGCAATTTAACAAGTGATAGCTATCTATTATGACACACATACTCTTAAAATGCACAATATTAAAAAAAATGCACAACATTTTACCCTGTGTTTCCACCATCATCTAGTTTTTATCCTAAAAAATCATGAGGAAAGAGGCATCCCAAATGACTATTTTACTTTGGCCAGGAATCAGAAAGACTTTGAGCAAGAGTCAAAATTTGTCTGCTGTTGTGAAGCAATTCATTGGTTTTAAAACCCTTCAGTTGGCAGGATGTAGAAGAAGGAAATCAGATAAAAGCAAAACAACAAGATGAAATCATCCCATTTCTTTCTTTCGAAAGCCAGTTTCTGCGGAAAGGGTCGGGCAGCCAGTGGTTGGAGAGGTTGAGCAGTGCTGCTGAGGGTCACTCCCGTGTGCTCTAACATCCAGGATGGAGGGCAGCCCGGGGGGCTCAGCGGTTTAGCAGCGCCTTTGGCCCAGGGCATGATCCTGGAGTCTCAGGATCGAGTCCCACATCAAGCTCCCTGCATGGAGCCTGCTTCTCCCTCTGCCTGTGTCTCTACCTCTCTTTCTCTCTGTGTCTCTCACGAATAATTAAAATCTTTAAAAAAAAAAAAAATCCAGGATGGAGAAGCCAGCTAGTCCATAGAAAAGTGAGGCTTTACCTGTTTGATATCAAGCCATGTACCTTACAATGATAAGCTGGATGTTCAGTTAGGCTTTTTTTTTTTTTTTTAATTTCATTGTGGTAAGAATATGTAACATGAGACCCACCCTCTTAACAAATTTCTAAGTGTACAACACAGTATTGTTGCCTGTAGGTACAATGTTGTACAGAAGATTCTAGAGCTTATTCATCTTGCTTGACTGAAACTTTGTGCCTGCTGGTAAGTAACCCCTCCTCCCAGGCCCTGACAACCACCATTCCACTTATTGTTTCTATGAATTTGACTATTTTAGCTACCTCACATAAGCAAAATCATGCAGAATTTGTGTTTCTGTGACTGGCTTATTTCACTTAGCATAGAGTCTCCAAAGCTCATCTACATTGTCACATATGGCGGGATTCTCTTCTTTTATTAAAGCTGAATAATATTCCTGTGTGTATAAATCTCACAATTTCTTTATCCATCCGTTGATGAACATTTAGGTTGTTTCCACGCATTGACTATTTTTTTTTTTAATTTTTATTTATTTATGATGGTCACAGAGAGAGAGGCAGAGACGCAGGCAGAGGGAGAAGCAGGCTCCCTGCAGGGAGCCCGACGTGGGATTCGATCCCGGATCTCCAGGATCGCGCCCTGGGCCAAAGGCAGGCGCCAAACTGCTGCGCCACCCAGGGATCCCCGCATTGACTATTGTGAATAGTATTGCAATAGATAGAGGAGAGCTGATATTTCTTCAAGTTGCTGATTTTAATTCTTTTAAATAAATACTGAGAAGTGAAATGCTGCATCACACAGTAATTCTATTTTTGTTTGAGGACCCTCCATGATGTTTTTCTTGGTAGCTGTATCTACCAACAGTATTCAAGGATTCCAATTTCTCCACATTTCTTGTCAACACTCTTTCTCTCTCTTTTTAAAATAATAACCATCCTGACAGATGTGGGGTGATATCTCATTATGGTTTTGTTTGTGTTTCCCTCATGAGTAGTGACATTAATTGTTTTTTCATATACCTATTGGCTATTTGTGTATCTTTGGAAAAAATATCCATTCAAGTCTGTAGCCCTTTTTTTTTTTTTAGGGGGGAGCGGGAGGGGCAGAGAGAGAGAGAATCTTAAGTATGCTCCATGCTTAGCACAGAGCCTGATTTGGGGCTCGACCTCATAACCCTGAGATCATGACATGAACCGAAACCAAGAATTGGTTGCTTCACTGACTGAGCCACCTAGGCACCCCTCTGTGGCCTATTTTTTAATTCAGTTCTTTTGTTTGTTTACTACCGAATTGCAAGAGTTCTTTTATATTTTGAAAACGAACCCCTCATTAGATGTATGGTATTTAAAAACAAAGCCACAGTCCCCAAATGGTGTCACTTATGTTAAGGTCCCATGGCAGTAAACCAAGACTTACTACCTAACATAACTTCAGTTTCAATCTCCTCCCTTACCCTGTGCCCCACCCCCGCAAGCACCCCCCCACCCCCCTTCAGCCAGGAACATAATCTCTAACCAGCCAAACTGGAATTTCCTGGTCAACACTAGAAGGCAATTCCCCAAGAGACCCCTTCCATTCTCCTTAGGAAGGCAACCTTGCCTGAAACAATGCATTCCTTGCTAATAAATTCCTTTTCTCTGCCACCTCTCTTCCTTTAAAAACCTTCCATTGTGTATAGCTCCTTGGAGCTCCCCTCTGCTTTCTAGATGAGATGCAGCCTGATTTGTGAGTCATTTAGTAAAACCGGTTAGATCTTCAAACATGGTCAGATTTTGTTTTTTAACAATGACCTGTAAATATTTTCTCCCATTCTATAGGTTGCCTTATCACTTTATTGATGGTTTCCTTTGCTCTATAGAAGCCTTTTATTTTAATTTACTTTTTATTTGTATTTTTAAAGATTTTATTTATTTATTTATTTATTTATTTATTTATTTATTTAAGAGAGAGAGTCCAAGCCAGAGAAGACACAGAGGAAGAGGGAAAAGCAGCTTCCCCACTGAGCAGAGCCCCATGTGGTGCTTGATCCCAGAACTGTGGGATCTTGACCTGAGTGGAAGGCAGACGCTTAATCAACTGAGCCATATGGGTACCCCTGTACAGATGCCTTTTAGTTTGATGTAGCCCCAAGGAGCTTTTTCTTTGTTTTCCTCTAGGAGTTTCACAATTTCAAATCTTGCGTTTAAGTCTTTAAACCATTATTAATTCATTTTTTGTGAGTGGTTAAAATAGGTGTCCAGTTTCCTTCTGCAAGTGAATATCCAGTTTTCCCAATATTATTTATTGAGGAGACTACCTTTCTCCATCGAGTACTTTTACTCCCTTGTACAATATTAGTTGACCATATATGCATGGGTTTATTTCTGGGCTCTAAATTATGTTCCATTGATTGATGTGCCTGTTTTATGTCAGTGCCACACTGTTTTGATTACTTTAGCTTTGTAATATAGTTTGAAACCAAGAAATGTGATACCTCTAGCTTTGTTTTCTTTCTCCAGGTTGATTTGGCCATTCGTTATCTTTTGTACAAATTTTTGAATTGTTTTTTCTATTTAAAAAATGCTTTAATTTTTTAAAATGCTGTGATTTTGATAGGGGTTGCATTAAGTCTGTGGATTCCTTTGAATAGTGTGGACATTTTAATAATACTAAGTCTTCCAATCTATGAAAATGCAATGTCTTTCCATTTATTTATGTCTTGTTTAATTTCTTTCATCAATGTTTTGTAGTTTTTGGTATATGGGCCTTTTATTTTCTCAGTTAAGTTTATTCCTAGATAGTTTATCATTTTGGGGTGCTATTTTAATTTTTATTTATTTATTTATTTATTTATTTATTTATTTATTTATTTATGAGAGACACACAGAGAGAGAGAGAGAGAGAGAGAGGCAGTGACACAGGCAGTGGGTGCTATTTTAAATGGAATTGTTTCCCTAATTTCCTTTTCAGATAGTTCATCATTAGTGTACAGATCCTTCTAGACTTCCAATGGAGTTATGTCCCAATAAGTTCAAATGTAGTTAAGTTGTAAGTCAAAAATGCATTTAATACATCCAAATTACTGAACATCATAATTTAATCTAGCCTACCTTAAGTGCACTCAGAACACTTCCATTAGCCTACATTGGGCAAAGCCATCTCACACAAAGTCCATATTTAATAAGGTGTTGAATATCTCATGTAATTTATTTAATACTGCACTGGGAGTGAAAAACAGAATGGTTATATGGATACAGAATAGTTGTAAATGTATTGATCACTTACCCCTGTGATGGTGTGGCTGACTGGGAGTTGTGGCTGGCCACTGCTGCTGCCCAGCCGCATGAGAAGAATCATACCATGTATCACTAGTTTGGGAAAATATCAAAATTCAAAGTACAGTTTCTACTGAATGCATATCACTTTCACATCATCACAAAATTTAAAATCATAAATTGAAGGATTGTTGGGGGCCACCTCTATAGAAAAACAACTGTTTTTTTTTTTTAACAACTGGTTTTTGTATGTTGATTTTGCATCCTGCAATCTTACTAAATTTTTCTTATTACTTCTGACAGCTTTTTAAAATTGAATCTTTAGGATTTTCTATATATAAAATCATGTTGTCTGCAAATAGGGAGAATTTTAATTTCTTTTTTCTGATTTGAATGCCTTTTGATCCTTTTTCTTGCCTAATTGCTCTGGCTAGGACTTCCAGTACTATGTCAAATAGACATGGTGAGAGAAGGTATCCTTGCCATATTCCTAATTTTAGAGGACAAACTCTCAGTTTTCACTAATAAGTATGATGTTAGTAGTCTTTTAAATATGTCCTTCATTATATTGAGATATTCCCTTTTATTTCTAATTTGTTGAGAGTTTTTAATCATAAAAATGTATTGAATTTTGTCAAGTGGCCTTTTTGCATGTTTTAAAATGATCATATGTTTTTTATCCTTATTCTCTTAATGCGGTGTATCACATTAATGGATTTTCATCTATTGAGCCATTCTTGCATTCCAGGGGTAAATCCTACTTTGTCATGGTGTATGATCCTTTTAATGTGTTCTTGAATTAGATTTGCTAATATTTTGTTGAGAATTTTTGCACTTATATTCATCAGAGATATTGGCCTTTAGATTTTTTTGTGGCATATTTTTCTCTGACTTTGGTGTCAGGGTAATGATGGCCTTGTAAGATGAGTTTGGAAATGTTTCCTTCTCTTCAATTTTTTGGAAGAGTAGTGTTAGTGATAAAGAGGATCATAAAAGAGTACTATAGACAAGTATATGCCAACAAATTAGAAAGCTAGAAAAAATGGATAAATTCCCAGAAATACACAATCTACCAAGACTGAATTATAAAAGAAGTACAAAGTCAGAACAGACCTGTAACTAGTGTGGGGATTGATGATTGAATTTTTAAAAAAAAATCAATTATTGATTGAATCAATAATCAAAAACTTCCCAACCAAGAAAAGCCCAGGACTAGATGCTTTCACTGGTGAATTCTATCAATTAGTTTCTTATTCTAGAAAATTTCTATTCTCCAACCATGCTAGCACATTTTAGATGGTTAGTGAGGTATCAAGATAAGTCATTCTTGCTTTAATCTCTTGTTCTGTCCTATTTAGGCATAACCAAAAAGAGGAATTTTAATCCTGAGTGTCATTGACTCCATGTTCTTTATGTGAATAATAATCTTTCTTCTTTCCTTTGTCATTGGCCTCTGGAAGGATTGTGGATTGCAAGCTCCTTTGGCTTAAGGAATTCTGCTCATTTCTGTATAACTAATGTGCAGATCTGAAAAGAATGTGTGCATTAGATGATCATGTCCCCAAGAAAGTCAAGCAAGCAAAGAAAAACAAATTAGGAATGTCTGCAGCTTTCCAGTTATCTTCTCTCATTTGGAAAGCAGTGTATTTATGGAAAGTAAGCTTTTCTGAGTAAGCTGTTTTCTGTAACATTCCAGAAACAAGAAACTCAAGGTCTGTTTTGCTTAAACTGAAAGGAAAAATGTAAGAGGGAGGGGAAAAGGGGAGAAGAATTGAGCAAACAGTTGAGCAAAAAGCTGGTGGATGTAATCTGATTTGGTGGAGCTAGTATGCTGCCTAAAGTTTTGTCTGGAAATCTTGACCAGCATTGCTGGAGCCAATGCCTCCAGTTCTGGCATGATTCTCCAGTGACTTCATGATCTGAGTTGATCAGACTGGCCTTGGATTCTTCTCAAAAGCTGCCTATCTGCAGCTAGAAGGCTGAGTCCTGATGCACATGGTTTCTGTAATTCTATCTGCCCAACTCAGGGGCTTGCCATAAGCAGTCTGCTTTGCATATTCATGCATCTGCTGGCTGCTGGAGGCATATGAGTTTGCAATCCCTGGACGCTCTTAAAGGCTGTAAACTCAGCGATGAATTCAATCTGAGAAGCTTCCAAAGGGACACAAAAATGGGGACAGAAAGTTAGCTGCCTCCAACACAGCCCACAGCTACTTGGGCACCTTGCCGGCAGTGTTTCTTGCACACACAGCTTTGATTTTGCCCAGTTGATCAAACCATGCATGTCTATCCACCAGTGTCTCCTAGCCTACTCCACCCTCATGGCATGAGAATTTTTAGGGTCCTCTGGAGACTCCTTGGACACAAGAGTCTTGAACTAGAGATTTTCTTGTGAACTATAATCAACACCTTCCATCCCACCTGCCACAGCTACACATATATTCTGAATATCAATCTAAACACCTTGATTTCTGTCCTATCACTCATGGAGACCTTCCATGACACCCATCCTTCTAGTCAGGGGTGGTTTCATACTCTTACGGAGATACAGGTCCCCACTGTGGGGACCATATTATCTAGGAAATTGATAGAAAAGCAGCTTATGGGTAAGTTGTCATTCAGAGCTTTGACTTCTCTGTGACCAGAGCATGGTCTTCAAGCATGAGCTGGCTCTGCAGCTTGAGAGGGGGTCTAGAGCGATTTCTCACCACTGCCTGAGTGTTGGCAGATATCCGTGCCTTGGCTGTTATCACCCATTACTCCCATCCAAAAACCCTAGAGAACACTGATGGTCACTAGAGCAGAGGTTGGAGTGGGGGGGTGAAATAGGGGACGAGCATCAAGGAGGGCACTGGTCATGATGAGCATAGTAATGTACAGAATTGTTGAATCACTAAATTGTACATCTGAAACTAATATAACACTGTATGTTAACTACATTAGAATTAAAATGAAAAACCTAATTTAAAAATCTCGTATACTGAAAATTTCTCTCCCTGAGAAAAATTTTGGTACCAGTGCTTAAGATAAAAACTTTTTTCTGATTATAAAAGTGGTATTTTTCTGATTTTACATACCAATGTTCTCCCATCCAGATGTAGCCATTATTAGCAGTGTGGTTTATTTCTTTCAAATATTTTTGTAACATATATTATAATTAGATATATGAAGTATCCTGGAGTCATACTATACAGTACAGTTGACTGCTAAACAACACAGGGCATTAGGGTTGCAGATGCCCCAATGCAGTAAGAAATTCATATATAACTTTTGATTCCTAGGGGCGCCTGAGTAGCTCTATTGGCTAAGTGTTTGCCTTCGGCTCAGGTCATGGTCCTGGGGTCCTGGGATCAAGCCCCTTCGGGGGTCCCTGCTCAGCATGGATTCTGTTTCTCCTCTGTTGCTCCTTCTGCTTGTTCTCTCTCTCTCTCTCTCTCTCTCTCTCTCTCTTTCTGTCAAATAAATAAATAAAACCTTTTAAAATAAAAAAAAAGAACTTTGACTCCTAAAACTTACCTAATAACAGCCTACTGGTGACCAGAAACCTTACTGATAACATAGTCAATTAACACATATTTTGGATGTTATATGTATTGCACATTGTATTCTTACAATAAAGTAGGCTAGAGGAAAGAAAAATTTTAAAGAAAATCATAAGGAAGAGAAAATGCATTTACAGTGCTGTACTACATTTATTGGAAAAAAAAAATCTGTGTTTAAGTGGAGCCTGTGAGTTCAAACCCATTCTGTTCAAAGGCAACTATATTGTTTTAAACACTGTTCTTTCCACATGACATTTGGTGAACATTTTCTTCTTAGAAAACAAAACTTTAATTATGAAAGCAATAAGGGCAAATCATTTTTAAAACTCCGATAAAATTGAATGTTGATTAAAGAAAAAGATAAGGCATCTTGCTTTCACTTGAAACCCAGGTACAGACATAGCAACTCTCCCCAGGGAGAGACGTGTTTACCTGTTTATTGTTCTTCTAAAACAATGAGAAAGCACATGTTTATTCCTCTGTTTGGTGATTTATCGGATTTAGCCTGTATCTGTTCACTCTCCAGAACGTGGATAAGGAATCCAGCTCTGTAACATTTCCCCCACGTTTCCTGCCCTCCTCCATTTTAAAAATAGTTATTTTTAAATAAGTATCCATTCTACTTTTATAGCTTCAGCAATGTACTTAAGCTTTAAGTCCTTATTTCATTACATTTCCTCATTTCCTCCTGGTTTTCCATGAGGTAAGCAGAGGAAAATAAATACCACCTTCCACCTTCCACCTTCCACCTCGGTCTGCCCTTCACTGCTCAACTTTTCAGCGATTCCTTTACTTCTCTTTGGGGGATCATTTACATTCTCTTTTCACTATTTTGAATTGGTACATCTGTGTTTGGCCTATAGGTTGATATAAAATACTGAACCTCTAAAGTTTTATAATACTATGTAGATGAAAAATCGTCAATCAAAACAACAGAGTGGGCAACCTAGGCCGCTACACTTGTGCCTCTTGAAGGAGAAAGACTGACATTTTTCCATCTGAAGTAATAGTTCTCCAACTCTGGATGACATGCCCAGGTGTGCCAAAGCAGCCTCACAGAGCCCTTGGGCTCTTTCAGCCTTTCCTGGGGAAGAAAGCACGCTTGACATCTGGCCCAGCCAATGCGGACAGTTAGCTCAAGGACATGTATAGTCTTGGTGCCAGATGGAGTCCTGTTCTTTGTCAAAGTGTCTATAATAAAATATAATTAAAAGAAAGGAAAGTGAATGATGGTGTATTAGTTTGCAGAGGCTACTACAATACGATACCACAGTCTGGGTGGTTTAACCAGCAGAAGTCTATCTTTTCACCATTCTGGAAGCTGAAAGTCTAAGATCAAGAGGTCCGCAAAATTGACTTCTCCTGAGGCCTCTCCCCTTGGCTTGCAGATGACAGTTCAAGGGATCAGGATATGTCACCCCAAAATATGCCACTTTGGGGGATCCCTGGGTGGCGCAGAGGTTTGGCGCCTGCCTTTGGCCCAGGGCGTGATCCTGGAGACCCGGGATCGAATCCCACGTCAGGCTACCGGTGCATGGAGCCTGCTTCTCCCTCTGCCTATGTCTCTGCCTCTCTCTCTCTCTCTCTCTCTGTGACTATCATAAATAAATAAATAAATAAATACACCACTTCGGCACATGGACTATTTTAAGATGAGGGCAATCGAGAAGGAGCAGATGCAGGAAGAGCTGTCTGCCCTCCTTTATTCCCCAAAGCAGGGCCTACATGTCCCTCTGTGAAAGGGGCACCCCGTGCCCACTAGGAGGGAAGGGCCCTCTTGACACCACAGATAGGGAGTCAACATGAGTCTCCATAAATAGATCTTGTTACCATAACCCATTAGCTCCTTCATATATTTCCTAGTTACTGCCCCACTATTTATCACCCGTAAAGCCAAAATGCCCCTTCCTTTATTAAGACGGCATATAAGCTCCAAGTCTAACTACCTTTTTGAGTTTTATTTCTTTTCTATAAACCTTTCTCTGAAAAAAAAAAAAACAACAACCCTTTCTCTGAATGTAAATTGTGTTAAAAATTGCATAGCTTTTTCCCCTGTTAATCTGTCTTTTGCTCATTTAATTTGCAGGCCTCAATCACTCAACAAAACAGGGTAGAGGAAAGATTTTTCTTCTCTGACACTGTCTTCTATGTCCTCCCATGACCTTTACTCTGTGTACACACATCCCTGGTGTCTTTTCTTGTTATTGTAAGGACACCAGTCCTAGTGAATTAGGACCTTACTCATATGACCTCATTTGATTCTACCTCTTTAAATGTCCTGCCTCCAAATATAGACGAATTGGGGGGTAGGTTTTTTGGTTTGCTTGTTTTTTGTTTTGTGTGTGTGTGTGTGTGTGTGTGTGTGTGTGTGTGTGTGTGACAGAGACTGAGAGAGAGAGAGAGAGAGAGAGAGAGAAAACAAGCATGAGCAGGGGGAGGAGAAGGAGAAGCAGACTCCCTACTGAGCAGGGAACCAGATGAAGGGCTTGACCCCAGGACTCCGAGATCATGACCTGAACCAAGGGCAGACATTTACCTGACTGAGCCACCCCGGTGCCTGGGACCGGGTGTGTGTGGGGGGAGGACAGGTAGGGTTTTAATACATGTATTTTGGGGACCCAGTGCATAACAGATGGTGTCCAATCTGATTCCGATGTTTGAAAAGTTGCTCAGTGTAGGTTGGTTTTATTTGTTTTTGTTTGTGTGTGTGTGTGTGTGTGTGTGTGTGTGTGTATGTGTGTTTCAAATGCCTACTATGTTGTTAGGGCATGAATACTTATCAAGTTTTTTAACCTAATTATTTAATACATTTTTGTATTTCTTTGGTATTTCTTTGGTCTAAAGCCACCATGGAATGATTTCTGGGACTCTGAAGGTGCTATGAATGGAGAATATTTGGGTGTAGTCTCATAGGCAATCATCTCTTCATGTGTGGATGGCATAATGTAAGGGATGTCCCGGCCCTAAGACAGGTCCTCACCTTTGCTTTAGTGAACTTCCTCACTTGTGCCCCAGGGCCTTTGCCTCACATAAACAGATTGCCAAACATGAGTCACCATCTCAGAAAAGCAGGCGTGCTGGAAGCCTAAATCAAAAAAAGACAATTCTTGATTTTCAGTTAAAAAATGATAACCAAACCAAACTAAACCAATCCAAAATTATTTCCATCCATGTTTGAGAAAGGAAAATCTGTGCACAGAGCAGTCAGGCAAAACTAGCCTGTCTCCTATCCACACAGGGCCCTCCATTCCCCAGATCTAAGGGAAGTGAAGGAAGGACCAGAGAGGAGAGGAGACAAGGAAGTTAGATGCTGTTGCGGAGTCCTTGGTAAGTCACTACCACATGGGGCAGAGTGACAATAGATCAGCAGATCTGTGCTCAGGGGTCCTTCGCACTGAGTCCTGAGGGATATCTCAGGAGTGAAGACAAGACCCCAGAGACCGTTTGGCAGAGCCCACTAGGACTCTGGAGGAGAGTAGAGGTGGGAAGGATGGTGCTGCACTTGGGAGTTCTAACCCAGAGTATTTCAACCTGAAGTGACTGAGGAAAAGACCTGAATTTACCTGGACATGATTCCCTACATTTTCTCCATTGGGTAGAAGGGGAGCTCAAGGTCAAAATTTAAAATCACATATAAGAAAATAAAGGAGGATACATTTTCACATGTTTGTGTTTAAAGATTAAAAATAGCATTTTGGGGTGGCTCAATGGTTGCATTTGCCGTTGCCTCAGGTCATGATCCCAGGGTCCTGGGATGGAATCCTACATCGGTCTCCCCACAGGGAGCCTGCTTCTCCCTCTGCCTGTGTCCTGCCTCTCTCTCTCTCTCTCTCTCTTTCAAGAATAAATAAATAAAATCTTTAAAAAAAATGAAAAGAAAAAATAGCATTCGGCTGTCAGTTCCACCACTTTAGGAACATTATCTTTCTAAGAGACACCTGAAGGACTACAAACTCTATGGGCCCCAATAGATGAATCTCTAGTAGCTGTTGTGGGTACTCAAACAATTTAAATTTCAAGGGAGATGTATAGTTATTGAATAGTGTCTGCCCCCGCTCCTCATTCATGTCTACCAGGAACCTCAGAATGCAGCTTTGTTTGGAAACAAGGTCTTCACATGTGCAATTAGCTAAGGATTCTGAGATCCTGGATTTAGGGACAACTCCAAATCCAATGGCTGGTATCTTAATAAGAGGAAGGAGAGACACAGAAGGACCCATGGGAAAGGGCAGTGGAGGCAAAGATTGGACGTGTGCTTTCCCAAGCCAAGGATGGCCAGGAGCCACCAAATGCTAGAAGAAGCCAAGGTAAGGTTCTCCCTGAAAGCCTTGGAAGGAAGTGTGGATCTGCTGGCATCTTGATGTTGGACTGATTTCAAAAACTGGAGAGAATTCTCTTCTGTCCTTTTAAGTAAATGTATGGATATTTATTACAGCCACCTTAGGAAATGATTGCCCTCATTAAGTGTTCACCTGCATGTGCTTCTGTGCTCTCTGGGGCACTGCAGGAAGGATGACCCATTTACTCATTCCATCTTTCAGTAAACCTTTCTTGAGTGCCAGGCACACATATGAATGCTCAGGAGAGAGGAGGAAATGGCCCAGATCACTCTCCATCTCCATGGACCTCAAAGCTTAATTGGAGAGACCAAACCCCCCAGGAAAACATGGTGCCCTTAAAGCCTAGCAAAGGAGGAATTTCCAGGGGAGGGATGGATCAGGTGTCCAATGCTACAGAGCAGGGAGAGAAGACAAGACGTGTAATATAGCAAAATTGAAGGCATTGTGACCTTGACAAAGCCCAGTAGAAATGTACTGATGACAGTCTAGTCAAACTTGTAGGTAAGGAAGTGACAAAATGGGTAGAGTCAAGCCCCCTGAGGAGTTCTACCATCAAGGGGAGCAGAAAAATGGAGAAGGGGACTTTTTGATTAGTTTATTTATTTTTATATTTAAGCATGCTGGTGAGCAGAACCAGTGGAGAGGAAAGATAGGATGATTCCAGGGAGGAGGAGGAGAAAGCAGGGTGAAGTCCTGGAGCAGAGCAGAGGGGCTGAGGCCCAGCACACCACCAGGGGCTGGCTAGCATTAGAGCAGGGCCGCTTTCTAGCAGCGAGGCTCAAGAGGCCGGTGGTGGGAAGGTGTGGTGGCTCCCTCTCAATGGCTTTTCTTTCTCACTGAAATGAGAGTCAGGGTAGGGTGATCAGCTGAGGACAAGGAGAGGGAAGCTGGAGAACAAGGAGAGGAGGCATCTCACCCGCCCCACTGTGCTGGGGCACTCTGCAGGACTCCAGAGGCGCAGCGTGGAACACAGTGGAAGAGAAACAGATGCTGAACGACGGAAAGGTGGTCCAGGAACCCTATGCATCCTATAGGGCTTCCTTCAGAGTCTGTCATTCCTTTGTTTAAAACTCTCAGAAAGTGGCGCCTGGTGGTTCGGTTGGTTGGGCGTCCAACTTTTGAGTTTCAACTCAGGTCATGATTTCAGGATCTTGAGATCGAGCCCCACATGGGGCTCTGCACTCAGCAGGGAGTCTGCTTGAAATTCTCTCCGTCTGTGTCTGGCCCTCCTGCTTGTTCTCTCTCTCTCTCTCTCTCTCTCAAATAAATAAAAATAAAATCTTTTACAAAAAATCTTCAGATGGTTCTTGGTTGCCTCCACAGATGGTTCTAGGTTCCCGGGTTTGGGTTAGATGCTCTCTGTGACCAGCGCGCAGTGTGCAGACTGTCCCATGTCCTCTCATGTTGCCGAGCAGGCAACTGTAGAAGGAAGACACTTTCAAAAACCTCTGGCCCTCGACCTCAGGCCTGTATCCCCTACCTGGTCAGACGTGCACCCACACCATTTAGATGCAGTACCCAGGACAACTCTGTCACTGCCTCGAGGAAGGCACAGACCTGGGCAAGGGGTGCTGGAGGTGCAGGGCAGCAGGCCCGGCAGCCTCTCCTCCCTTCTGGCTCCTCCTTGCGGATACACGGGCCCAGTGCTGCTAGCTCTTCTCACAGGTCGAGGGAATCTCAACTTCCAGAGTGTTGTGGAAGTCACTCATTTTTAAACAGTGGCCCAAATTTTGCAAAAATGCTCCACAAGCAAAAGCAAAGCCATCTGCAGGCTGGATTTAAGCTCTGAGCCAAAGGTTTACTGCCTCTGGGTGGGAGCTGCTATCTCCCCATCAGGCCTTGAATGTTCTCTTCATGCCCGGAAGACACCCCAATACCCCACGACTGTCTGGTGAAGGTGTTGTCAGCAGCCCAGTTCTGCAGGGAGAGGACTCAGGTGCCGGTACCAGCTCTGCTTGCTGTGAGCACTAACCCACCCTTACAGATTTCTCTCATAGACAAGTGGGAATGGAGGATCTGCTTTCCTTTTTTTTTTCTTTCTCTCTTTTTAAAAGATTTTTAATAATTTATTCATGAGAGACATAGAGAGAGAGGCAGAGACATAGGCAGAGGGACTCTACTCCAGGACCCCGGGATCATGACCTGAGCCAAAGGCAGACACTCAACCACTGAGCCACCCAGGTGTCCATGGAGCTGCTTTCTAAGCTAGCTGGGAGGTGATCAGTGAGGTCTGAATGCAGTGTTGGCCGGACCAGGGGGGCCACGCTGAATGGCAGTGAAAGGGGATGCTCCCCCTCAGGTGCCAACCTTACCCTGGTGTGAGCTGAGGAGGACTGCGTCCTTCAGCCTGTGCCCCTCACCCCTAGCTGGCCTCCTAACTGGACCCTGGCTGCGGTGAGCACAGTGACGGCACCTGGAAGTGCCCAGCAAACTTTTCACAGTCATCACCCTTCTCACTATCCTTCCAAGCCTGGGATGGTGACTCATCTGCAGGGGAGGGCCTAGCCCATCTCCTGGTGGACATGACCTCTTGCCCCCTCCTTTGGGCCCCTTTTGAACACTGGACATAACTTTCTGTGGCATCTCTGACATGGAGTAGCATGTCTTCGTTTATGGAGTGGTGGAGACTATAGGCCAACCAGACCCTCAGGCCCAGAAGGCCGGGCCCAGGCTTATCTGATTGTGAATCCCTGAGACTTGCCCAAGGGGCCACATGATGTTGGGTGAAGGATTTCATGTGACCCCCGGAGCTCACCTGGGACGTGCTTTCTGAACTCCCCACAGGACTGAGAATTAAAGTGTCCCTTTGCTGTTTTCTGCCCTCTGTCATAGGGCAGCCGGCAGGTTCTCTCACCTCAGATCAGACTTGCAAAACTTCTCCAACTGAACTCCCACCCCCCTGCCCTCCTAACATTTTTACAATTCTTTTGGGAGCAGATGGATTCCAGATAACCCGAAGTCAGACAACACACGGTAGGAAAAAATTTTTGTGCTAATGGTTCTATTTTGGTTCTGGTTCTCTTCCTCTCCCCCCCAGCAAACATAAATTGTTTCTAAAACTTTGCCAAGAGAACAATCTCCATCAACAGAAGCAGGGAGACTGATGAGCAGTGGCTGGAGGGGTCATCTGCGGGATCATTCCAAAGGTGCCCTACACGTTGGGTTTGGGGGGGTGCCCATGGTCATTGGTAATTGTGGGCAAAAATTGGTGGCACCTGAGTGGCTCAGCAGTTGAACATCTGCCTTTGGCTCAGGTTGTGCTCCCGGGGTCCTGGGATCAAGTCCCACATCGGGCTCCCCACAGGGAGCCGGCTTCTCCCTCTGCCTGTGTCTCTGCCTCTCTCTCTCTGTGTCTCTCATGAATAAATAAATAAATAAAATATTAAAAAAAGAAAGAAAGAAAGAGTAAAGGAAGAAAGGAAGGAAGAAAGAAAAAAAAAGAAAGAAAGAATCGGCCCTGCCTCAGCAGCCCTGCTTTAAGAGAGACAGTGAAGGTCAAGCACAGCGGTGAGTAGAAAGGCAGAGCTTGATCTTCCAGGTCGATGGCCTGCTCATCTGCTGCTCTGCAGAGCGTCCCCATCTGCTTATTTGTCCTGCTGGGTGATGGGGAGCCGGTGACACTCCCT